>NC_138061.1:2880229-5280229 GCF_964194185.1 Rhinolophus hipposideros
ATTTCCCGCGGTGGGGTGCGGCTGTGGGCGCCGCCGTGCAGCTCGGAGCCCCGCAGGCCTCCACGCGCGGATGTGCGCTGCGGTCGCCCGTGGGAGGCTTCGGGGAAATGCCACCCAGATTCGCGCCCCATTCGGGGGGATGCTGAGTTGAAGAGAAACACGGTTCACTCGGACTAAGGGACTAAGGTAGCATTCCAGGGAACTTAAAAAAACCCAAAACTTAACATGTGACAGCGACTCAGCTGGAACCCCGGAACACATAGGATACGAGTCTTTGATGTTCCCCATCGCGTTAAGTAACAAAGAGCCAGGACTTCAGACGCGTACCAGCTAGGCCGCGTCTGATCACAGTGAAAGGCTGAACCCCGGTCCGGACGCGGGTTGCATCACCGCTTTTTCTCCCCGTCCCCCCACCCCCCCACCCCCCCAAAGAAGAGGCTCTTTGAAGTATGTGTGATTCTTTTAATTAGATCATCACTGCTATTGTAATGTTTACTCCACTACAATCTCTCATGAATAGCATGGGGCTTTTTAACAGTAGTTGTTCGGCTGCCCCTGGTATCATTTGGGGAAATACATTAAAATGGTTAAATCTGAATAATAACTGTGGCTGCTTTTGCACACACACACACACACACACACACACACTGCTTGAAATCACTTTTGAAAAATATCACCATTTCTTGCTACTTAGGAAATGAGCCAACGTGAGAGCTCACACACACACTGCATTACACATGTAAATGCATGCGGTCCGCAGAGAAACCTGGTGCAGAGCGACGGTCTGTGTTTGAAAACGTAGGAAAGTTTTCACAGCAATAATGTGAACGATTTGAAAGGAAACACTTGGATCTGCCGCTTGATCCGGGTCTAGCAAGCAGAACCACTGAGATGTCCCTTTCTCTGTCGCTGAAGGTCTTTTCTTTTGCATGTTTCCCCTTTCTTCCTGTTACTGGTAGTCTAGCTGTTATACCCTTCTTGTGTGCGTGTTTTATTTTTATTTTATTTATTTATTTTTTATTATGCACTCTCAACCTCAGTTTGATGAAGCTGAGGACGTCTATGGGTTTGGCAGTGGTCAATTGGCTGCCTAGTAGTATCGCCAGAGTGCTTTGTGAAAGTGCAAAGAACACTCGGGGAGGCCTCTGACATGCTGGGTTCCTGTGCATTTCAGTGCAACGTAAGACACTGATTTGTTTGTAAGAGCGGCTGCACATTTGAATACATCGTGGCCACCGTTTTCAAATTAATAACCATTAAAGGAAGTAAATACATTAAATGACAATTTTCAAAGACAATAATTAGTATAATTGATCTCTTCAAATACAATGTTTATGACATGAGTAATAGTGGAAAGCATGGTTTGTTTCTAATGAAGGACAGCATGATTTCATTCGAGGAGACTTCAGCTCTTAGGCTCAGCCAACTGGACAAGTATGAAAGAGACTGTTCTTAGTGTGTGTAATGTAACTTCCATGGCACTGCCTCTTAAAGTATGTTAAATAATAAATAACTTATTAAAACATGTTCAATGTAATAATGGCCTTTTTCACGAATTGTTGTAAAAGAGAGATTAGAAAAGTAGGGGAAGCAGCCTTCAGGGGGAAATTACACGAATTTCTAGCAGTACAGAAGTGTAATGGTTCTATATTTTTTAAACGTGTCTGTACTCCATTCATAGTCATTTAAGTGCTTAAATAAGCACAATAAATGTAAATAATTTACTGCTTTGCAAACAGAAAATTGGGCAGAAAAGTAATTTTGAATAGCGCGTTGGCTTGCGATCTTGGATGATTTGGGACCCTGTAAAATGCAACTGACACGGCTGTTCATTAAGCTCCCTATTACTAAGCTTCTTCACATTCATTAGCGATTAATTCAGACAGATATTTAACTTAATAAGGTAAGCAAATAAACAAAAAAAAATCGCTTTCTGTGCCCTTAAGGTTTTTAGACCCCCTAATTGCTTTTGTGAACTAATTATAAAGATTAACACCTTATACTTTTCCCACTCCATTTCGTCTTGCAAAAAAAAAAAAAAAAAAAAAAAAACAACGCCACCAGGGTATTTTGAAATCCTTTAAGTGGGAAGTGGGAAAGGGTTAAGGATTTTCCTTCCAAAGACAAAATGACCACCCACCAAAAGGAGAGACTCAGGCTAAGTTGTGTGTGGATTTTTTTAAAACATTAGCTGAGCGTAGGAGCCGTATACATCTGTGCCGAGAAAATAGAGCTCGAATGGAATTCTAAGCCAGGAAACGAAGACTCTGTCACACGGATAAATCAGACTTCCAGGACTGGTGGACTGCGTTGCAGCTTCCTTATCATGTCTCAGGCTACAGTTTCTGAAGCAGCATGAATCAAAGATTCACTGTTTGGCTGTTACACTTAAAAGTTGATATTAACTTAAGATCATATGTAGTTATCAACACTTTGTGATTTGTGAAAAACCACTTGCAGGTCCTTTCCTATTTACTGTAATAATATTATTCATAATGGAGTCATTCGATATTCATGTGGATATAATATGTAATTCCATTGTAATTTAGCATTAATTAATGTCCACTTAATGCAACATATTATGCTATAGGAAACAATTTCTGATAAGAGACACCAGTGTAATTTAGGGATGGATCTGATTGTAATTTGAATAATGATATGCATTGCTTCACGTCTCCATGCCTCTGTCCCCACTCCCACTGCCCCCTCCATGTGAGCCCGGACACACCACACACACACACGCACACACACGTGCGCACACACACACTCATTGTGTGTGTGGAGCTGAATAGGTATTTGCAAAGTAAACATTAGTTTCAAGTGTTTGGAATCCCTTTCTAGATCTTTCTTGCAAATGTTGAAGCTTGTCCCTCTCAAAGCCTTGTATCACTACTGCAATGTGCACGCAAACTGCTAATTCAATGTCTCTCCTAAAAATATTGCTGTTGGACAGTTGTCCTTTAACATAGAGGCAATTATTTTCAAAGTGACAATTACAAAGGTACTTTAAAAATAAAAGCAAATCTATCATCTGTCTGTCTGTTTGTCTGTCTGTCTGTCTGTCTATCTATCTATCTAATCTTTTGGCTTACTCACCTATTGGGAACAAACTTAAAACTGACCCTCAGGAGAAGGCCCATCTTGGAAAGCTAAGTGGTGCTTACGTTGGAACTGGTCGGTGGCTTTGAGAAGCTGGCTGACCGCTGAGCTCCCTCCCGAATAATTCCTCAGCTTCGGATTGCTAATTGCTACTTGCTGGTCTTGTAAAAAGTCAGGAAGCTCTCCGAGCACTCTGACTTGAACTTGATACTATTTTTCACTCGTTCTTGTAGCATTAGGGGATTTAAAGCCTCCTTTTCCTTTAATTCTTTTCTTTCTTTAATGGGTGACTGGATAAATTCAGTGGTAGATTTTTGTGACACTAAAACAGCAGATAAGTCTGTGATGCACTCTCGCTATGTGGTTTAAAACTCCCTCACCATATGTTTTCTCACTGGAATGCCTCGTCTTGCAAAATTACAGGAACCGAAGCTTAAAAACACAATTAGGTAGTTTAAAATGAAGTATTAAAGAAATACCGCATCTATTCAGACGCCTGCGATGTTTTCTTCCTCTCTCCTTTTTTTTTGGTTTTGTTTTGTTCTTGGAGTATTCAAAACTCCTCGACTGAATTTGATTTTTATACTAATCATGCCCCATATTTTTTGGATTATGTTATGTAGGCTGTGGTTAAATTATAAATGAAAGCGTGAACTACCAGACTTCTTGTCATAACAGCAGCTTTTATGTTGTTACAGAAAATGCAAAAAAAAAAAAAAAAAGGCGTTTTGCGTTGAAGGGTCCCTTCGCTTATTTTGTGTTGCTTAATGTATATAGGCAGACAAGCAAAGCAATTTGTAGAAATGTTTTTTGCAGTATTTTGAAATTACAGCACCCTCTCCATCCTCTGAGGGGAAAAATGAAAGAAAACTAAATACACAATGCATAAATATAGCTGTATCCTAACCACTCTCTTCGCTTTCCCCTGCTTTATGCATTCCTTCTTATGACACACACACAACAGACACACACACACAAACATAGGCACACAGAGCCTACTTCAAGTTCAATTTCTTAACCGAGTTATCAACCAAATAAACAATTTCATATGGTGGCAACCTAAACATCATCTTCCACAATTCCAAATGCCTTCTTTTTCAGTTCTCCTGGAAAAAAAAAAAAAAAAAAGGAAAAGGCAACAAAAAAAACCCAGCAGGACCAGAGTATGAAGAAAGGAATCAAGTAACGGCTTGTAATCTCTATACGTTTCTGTTTTCCCATTAAACTTATTTCAAATTCACTATACATGAAAACACAGTAAAATATTTTATAGACGTCTTGTATCACACTGCTCAAAGTACTTGACTGAAAGGCCACTTTATGCCCCGATCCTAGAGGACTGGAGTTTTAAGATATAATTTATACTCGGCAAATTGATGAAATATTCCGTTTATAGGCTGTGGCCTTGTGGGTCCCTTGTAACCATATCACTTAAAAGTCTCTGCCATGGTGCAGGCACGAAGGAGAATTTTCTGCGTTAAATCTACTGCCATGCCTACCCTTTTCGTTCATTTGTCCCCCAATTTTTGCCAACTGGAATGGGGGTGGGAGGTCTGGGAAGCCCCAGGAACCAGAATGGATTATCTCTTCGCATGAAGTCATTTGTCGGGTACTTTCTAATGGGAGGTGAGATTTCAGTCTCCATTGGAGTTGCTCAGACGCTTCCCATAAAGGGCAGAGCCTATGCAAAAATCAATAGCGTAGCTTATGCCCTTCATTTGTAGATGAGTGTATTCTTGAATGTCTGAAAGAATATTTGATGTAGAACTTAAAACAGCGCGGGAGAGATGTCGGAGACTTAATTGCCTCCCACTCCGCGGTGATGCCAGCCTCTGCTGAGGATGTGGGTTCTGAGAACACCAGCCAGCTCCTCGGGGCTCGCACGGGGGGCTCGGCTCCTGCGCTCCCCTGTAGCCAGCCTTAAGGACTCTGTGTGTGGCTTGTTTTTTGTTTTTTGTTTTTTGACTTTTTTTGGATGAGCTGCCTTCCTGACCCAAGATAACAAATCTTCTTTTGCAGCACTTGGTGGTGTTTCGTTAGGGGCTACCTCTGAGCAACATGAATTTGGCCTTGCTGGCGCCTTCCACTGGTGCCTTCGCTCCTGTGACGAATCAGGGTGTTCGGGGAAACAGCCCGCAGACATACAGCTGATTATTTCACCAAATTTGCATCTTTTCAACAGTAACGGGGATGGTTTCCATAAATGCTCCCAGGCTCTAAATAGATGTTAAGTGGTTGTTTCTAGTTCCTTCCCTCTCTGCTCCCTGAGTGCCACTCTCCATCCCACCCACTCCCAGCCTGGTACTGAGCTGCAGGTGGCCGAAGCTTGCCTGAGCTTGGCAGCCTGTCCCCAAAGCCAGCAGCAGCCTGGCCAGGCTGGCTGTCCTGGTGGGGCTCCTTCTGGGGAGCCAGGGCTCTGCGGCTAGGCTGCCTCCCCCTTCGTGTCCCCACCCAGGCCAGCGAGTCCTTGATGCTGGGCCACTGCACACACCAGGCCTGCAGGGTGTCCCCCAGGGGGACATCAGCCCCCTGCCACATAGGACGGCCAGGAGGGAGGGAGGGCTTGAAGAGAGATGGGCACAGGCCCGGTGTGCCGTAGGTGCCAGCAAGGTGCAGGGCAGGACAGGCCACAGTCTCAGGCAGGGTGCAGCCAGAACACACAGCCAGGGCCAGATTTCCTCTCCTGACTGGTGTCTGGGCTGTCCCAGAGCAAATGCTTTTTTCTAATGTGGTTTTGATTAAAGATAGGATAAAGTTTTGTGTTCTGAAACTGTAACAGATGTGTGTTCTAATTTTTTAACACCCTTCTGCCAGGCGCTGGGCCCATCAGTTTTGCCATGACAGCCTGGCCGTCCAGTCAGCAGTGAGGCCTGCTGGGCACTGCCTGTGGCCAGGATGCGTTTAAGGCACAGATTGCCACTCTCGTCCCTCAGGGACTCCGGGGGTGGGGGGAGTTTCCAAGGGAGAATGTCCTGGCAAGCCTGACTGACTCTCTAGAGCTGCTTGGGAGAATGGAAGAAACGAAAGGTCCACAAGCACCCTTGACCCCCAGGGCCCCAGTACTTCTCCATCTCACGGGGGGGGGGGGGGGGGGGCGGCGGACAGCACCAAGGGTTCCGCCATGAGCCTTCCTCTAGGGCTGCCTGACTCTATAAAGCTTCTCTAGGGACTGGCAGTACCAGGACCCGCGTTAGCTTCTGCCGGCTCTGCAGGGCGGGATGAAGATTAGGACGAGCTGGCTTCTCCAGCAGGCGTGGCCCAGAGCCTTGTAAGTGGCCCCGGACATGGCCTCGCCCTGCCTGAGTGTCTTCCCTGCGAGGCTCACGTGTTGTCACTTCTGTGAACGTGCTTGTCCCATTTCTGCCCAGGGAGCTACAGAAAGTTCTTTCTGAACCATGCCCGGAAAAGTGCATAGTTTATGGACATAAACAATTGCATTTGGATTTTTTTCCTTTAAAGCAAAACCCCAGTGTAGCAAACCTTCAGCTCCATCATGGATTAAAAGCCACAATATTCTGAATTTTCCTGCAGAGCTGATTTATAACAAAATCCATTCTCTTAAAATACAACGTTTTCTATTTTCAGTATGTTTATACTTTAGAGTTTAAAAATCTGCTAAATAAAATTGGATTTATTTTCCCTTGCTTCCCCCCCCCCCGCCCCGCCGTTGTCCATTGGGGTCCAAACCAAGCATAGTAGCCAACCTATTTGAAAGAATTCACAAATGGAAAACTTGACTCAACCTTTTCCAAATGTCATGTTCATTTTGTAACATAATACTCAAAGGTTTAACGGCATCTTTCGTTATAGAGAATCTGAAATGAGGGATTGTGTCCCAGCTTTCTCTCTGGAAGGCACACCTTGCTTTCCGTGCTTTGTCTCTTCACTGACAAGGAGAATGGTAGGGAAGAATCTAATGAGAACGCTTCCTCGTTGAAACAGCAGAGGGTCACAGGGAAGAGAAAACCAGGGGAGACAGAAAAGTCTCTAGAAACACCCCGTGAGGTACTCAGCGAGACTAGCTGTGTGCTGGACCCACTGTGGAAGTCGTAGGGGAAGGAGTGAAAGTAAAGCAGGATACCAGGGTGCCCTCACAGGTGTCCCAGGTTCCTGTCCCTAAAAGGTATAGCGGGGATCCTGCCGTCTGAAAAGACAGCACATCATACCCACCCTTTTAACACCGGCGATGGGATTCGCCTGGTCATGCCTAAAGTTTGACTGCTAATGAACAAAGAAGTCCATGTCTTTTCTTAACTATGAATTGCAAAGGAAGGGATTGCTAATAGTCTTCAGCTTTCATTAGGGAATTGTGAATGCCCCTGCCACCCCCCCACCCCCACCCCCAAATGGCCTAGCTTTCTGGGACCAGCCCTCCCTGGGGTGCCTTTGCTGTCTTCATTTACCTGTCTTCTGTTGACTCCACAGTCAGCCCCCTTCCATCACCTTGAACAAAATATTAGGCACAAAATTTAATAGCTTCAGGACAGTTCTTTTCATATGTGTCTTAAAATTCTCCTTTCATTTTATGTGTCAGTATATTTCCTTACACCAGAATAAAAGCCATGTCAGCAGAAAAGAACTAAAATTTAAACACACACACACACACAAAAACACCTATTCTTCTGTTCATAACAAGGTAAGATTATTAGTTACTTTCCTATTGAGAAAGTAAATTTTACTACCATATGAATCAAAATTAAACATATAAATAAATTTAAAATGCTCTTGGTTGATGAGTTCATTGAAGCGACAGTCACATATATATTTTATTTGTCATAGATTTTTCTTTGTTTTCTTTCTTCTTTATGCTTCTGTGAAACACGCATTCCTATATTATGGATTTCACCTGTGGGCACATGTTTGATGATTTGTAGGTGTGCTTAGGTCAAACGGGAAAGATATCACTGTGCCAGAAAGCTTACGGGAAAGAGTTGCTACCGTGTTTCCCTGAAAATAAGACCTACCCTGAAAAAAAGCCCCGGTTGAGATTGCCAACCAGAGGGACACATTTAGTATGTTATGACGATGTTCCAGAAGAAGATGACATGACTGTATTTGAATAAATACAGATTGTTGTACGTGAAAAATAAGACATCCCCTGAAAATACTCCCTAATGTGTCTTTTGGAACAAAAATTAATATAAGACCTGGTCTTATATTTGGAGAAATACGGTATAAGATCTGGTGTTTTTGGGGGGGAAACATGGTAGGAGTAGTTTTATTTTTTCAGATGTGCCCCCCCCCCATTCTCATCTCCATTGCAGTGTTTGGCTGACACTTCAGCACCACCATTTAACTTCTCTGGGAACCCCATTACTTGGTCCACATGCACACTCTGACCCATGCTACTCGGAAATTTTCGAGATGAAGTCATTGCTGGTTTGAGTTACTGGAGAGATGTGAATTCGTCCAGCTGGGCTGGCTCCACAGCTGTCCCTGTGCTGGGCCCTGACGGCCACCCTCAGGGAGGAAGGGGGCTTGTGGCAAAGTACCAGAGCGCTCACTGTGGGGGAGTGGGTCACAGGTCACAGAGGGTCCTTGGAACATGACCACGAGGAGTGGGAGGCAACCGTCAGGCGGGCAAGATCTTGTGAAAAGCACCTTTCTTCAGAAGTAGAATTTTAATGAAAACTCCCGGGGCGTGACCAGTTGCTCTATTATCAAGCAGGCAATAAAATGTGTACGACATGTATGAATCTGTTTACACATATACAGGACACTGTCTGTTTTCAGGGCCTCTGACTCCGAGGCCTGTTTGTGTCAGAACACAGTGGCCTGTGCATGTGTCCTTCGTTGTGGCAGGATGCGAGTGCCCGCAGTGACTCCTTGGCTGGCACCTCCTACTTTGCAAAGCAGTTCACGACAGGCGTTCGTGGGCTCTGGCATCAGCACCTAGAGGACAGAGGGTGGGAGAAGAATGACCCCTCCCCCCCAGATCGAGCATGTTGGCGACCTCTCCACCCACACACTTACCACATAACATCCAGATGTCCAGAAACATTTTTTGAGAACTCTATGAAATTTGATAGAATGTGAAATGTGATAGGATATGAACTCAGTGACATAAATTGTAAAACAGCCCCAAGTCCTGTATGTAAAAATGCAGCATTTTTCCCTGGAGGGTCACCCGACAGGGCTTCGCTGAGGGCCTCCCGTGGGGATCTGTGTGACCTCCAGTTGGACCCTCCTTTCTTTTCTCCAAAGCATTTTCCCTGGAGGAGGTGCCGCTTGTCCCAGTAGCTTCCTGAAGAAGGCATGTATTATTCTTGTCTACGAAACCTGAGGAGACTGGTAACTTTTCGGGGACATAGAATTCACAAATTGAGAAATGTTTCTCCAACATCCCTGCTTCTAAGGCAAGTGCTTTCGTTGCTACACAACAGGAGGTGGTGTCTGGCGGCCCACGCACCTGTCCAGTCTCACCTGAGCTCTCGCTCCCCTTCAGAGGAGGGAATGAGGGGGGCTAGGAGGAAGAGACATGCTTATCCCCTCCCTGGTCTGTGTCCCTACAAGGCTGGGTGCTCCTGGAGGGCAGGCCTAAGCTCCGTCACCATTTTTTTCTGCTGTACCAGCGGTCGAGTTAATTTTTGCTGAAAAACTGCAGATAGTCCTACTCTATCAAGTTTAGAAATCCAGTGAATGAGCAAGTTTGAAGTGAAGACATTCTTTGACATTCATTATAAATGAGTCTCTTTCATGAGAATGGACAGACATGTAACTCCCCAGGTGTGGGGGGAGGAGGCCTGTGCCTTCAGGGTCTCCCGCGGTGGGTGAGCTGAACTTCCTAGAGGGCTTGCTGGGGACGACTGAGGTCCCAGGGTAGCAGAGGGGCCCTCCCTGGTCCTCCTGGGAGGGCAGGTGCTTGGCAGTCCAGCCAGTACTTGGATTAAAGTGGAGACTGCCCTGGGGTCCAGTCTCAGCTCATACTAACCAGGCTTCCTTCACCTGTGCCTCAGTTTCCTCACTTGTTAACAGGAGCAGACAGAACTCTCCAGTCCAAAGGCCTCTGATTTATACACTGTTATAAAAAAAGAAAGAAAAAAAAATTGTTGCCAGTTGAAAACCATCAACGCCGATGGAACTTTTCTCCTTCCCCGTTACATTAAAAAACGTCCTTCTTAAAAAAATAAAAAATCCTATTACTAGAGTAGTAGATGCCCATCACAGAACTTTTTAAAACATAGATTAATTTAAAAATCATAATTAGCCATATATTCACCTCCTTTTAACATTTTGGCCATTTAACCTATTTTTCTATATTTTTACCACATTGATATTGTTCTCTGCATATAATTTTGTATGCTATCCTTTTCCCTTAACATTCTGTCATAAACCTGCCCCTGTTTTGCATCAAAGACGTCTTTGTGAGCAAGCCTGACAATGGTGACTGTTCTTGCAAATGGATTTAACATAATTTACTGAGCGATTCTTTATTATTGGATAGTTGGGTTTTTTTCTTTGCAATTAGATACAGCCCTTTGTTGGGCACCTTTGTGTGTAAAGCTTGCCCCACATGTATGACTTTTCTTTGGGGTGGATTTCAAAAAATATTAGTTCTGAATGAGAGGATTTGGTAGCATAGCTGCCAAAAGAATTTGCCTGATTCACCCTCATGTTCAGTGTGGAACGTTTCCTAACCTATCGAAACTAGTGGGTTCTTGCCAATAATAGTCATGGTTGAATTTGAAATCTTTTTGTTAGTTGCGGCATCAGACTTTTTCTTTTTTTCCCTACGACTGTGAATCATTTGATTGTTTTGTTTTTAGAGGCATGGACCTATTAGAAATTCCAGGATTCGGTATACATGCTTATGTTTCATAATGTAACACTTGAAAAATTATTCTAATGGCCAACTGGTATTAATAGAGTTGCCAAAGTTTTCGCTTGAAAAAAATCTTCAGAAGTAAAGAATCCAGCAAAGATTTTTCCTTTTCTCTCTGCTTTTTTTCTTGCTTTTTGTTTCCACTAAATTGCTTCCATCTCTTCTGCGTTTGAAACAGGCATTAAGAATGCACCATTGCCCGATGACGCTACAGGCAGAATAAAAAGCATCAGCATTACCCCACCTTACCAAACGTGGTAGCATTGTTAAACACTTCAGTGCCCAACCCCGAGGAGAGAAGAGTCTTAACTTTAGGGATTATCTGAACCATAAAAACCATGTGCTCTCTCACTTCAAAAGGGGGTAACATAGGAGTGAGACTTCAAGTTTAAGGTGTGAAGATTGTGAGGAAAAGAATTAAGACCCTTCTGAGGTTGTTTCAAAATAAAGGTACGAGTGAAACTTGCAGGGTTGCCAGTTAGGAGCCATTTGACTTCTCTCACGGTGCTTCCAGAGATGGTTGGGTTTCTATAAAATCTTGTAACAATGACGGATTTCTGAAATCTTATCTTGAAAATAAGTATAGTCAATGCTCGTGTTACCACCGAAGGATACAAAATATGTTTTCGAGGTAGAACTAAATTGTTTTTTTTCAAAGTCCTCCTTCGCTCTCTGCCCAGACCGCAGTATTCTTAGCGGTACACCCTGGTTTCAAGGTACATTTTTCAGCTCGTTAGTGAGAAATACCGGAGTTACCGTTCATTGTCCACATTCACTATTTTTCTAGGGCTGAGATATCTAAATAAGAAACTAAAATATAATTATATTTGAATTGAGATCACAAGTAACTTTTTTTTTTCTGTAGCTGTCACAGAGTTTCCAGAGACATCCCAGCTGACCTTGACATTGCTTTAGTTGTTGTTGGAAAACCGAATAAAGCAGGCATTTAAAGGGTTGGAACTCAAGGTTATATTGTGTTTCAAGAATCATTTTCATTTTGACTTTCTTTGTTGATATCCTACATTCTTCCCAGCCTGAGAGATTATGAAAAATGGGAGTCAGGAAGGCAAGTGATAAATGCCAATTAAGTTAGAGCATAACATCCCAAACATCTTAAATTTCTCAAAGATAGATACTCATGCAGTTAATAAGTCTTATTGGCCTCAGAAGATCCAAATTGGCATCTATAAAGGAAAGGTTTCTGGTTTTCGTATTATCCTATCCTAAGCAACATGCAATTATTGTCATTGTAATTTGGGGTTTTGGACATAAGTCTGTGAAGTGTTTCATGTAGATGAAGTTTGCAGCTGAATAATAAATAAATGAGTTGCCAATAACTTCGAAATGGTGTAATGACACCTCCTTTCTATTGTCAATCATTTTTAGCACAAATTTCTGTTGTTGGAGTGTCATAATGAGTACATACCGACCGCGTGGAAAGCTTGAAGTTCTTGTAGTGGAATCTTAAATGAGAAGATGCCCATTTCAGTTATATTGAAGGGCTCTGGGCTTAGCGAACTTACCATTTTTATAAGGGGTGCACACACACACGCACGCACTCTTACACCCTCATACACATACCAAGACCAAAGATAAGAAGAAAAGCAAGTACAAAGCATACTATAAAATATACGAATGACCAACATATCAAAGATACACTTAACATTTTTATTTACATATATTTATATGTAACATTTTAATGAAAAATTATGTCCACATTTGCTTCCTGATCTTTATTCAAACTGTGAACCTGATAAATTACATTGTTGATTTAAAGCCTTTAGAATTTAATTTTGATATATATGTGGTAAAACTGACAACTACCCCCTCACCCACTCACTCTCCCCACGTTTTTTTTCTTGTGGATTTAGAAAAGCATATTTTGCACTATTCCACCAGCTCCCTCTCTTATTATGAGTCTCTAGTTCTTTCCCAATTATTGGGCTGCAAATTATTTACTCACGTTTTAAATTAAAAAAAGCAAACAAGTAATCCGGCATAAAAAGCACAGTTTCAAATTCAGGAAAAAACAAAATAAAAACAATGAGTAGGTATGTGTTTAATTTCTCTTTAGTCACCCAGCTGCGCAGCGCGAATAGTGGCGGGTTAGAGACGGAAGGGCCCCTCACCTTGCCTCGGTGTAATGCAATTTAGTTTCATTAAATTACTGGAGGGCCAGTTACTTAAGCAGAATATTGATTTTCAGTCTGGCCCGTGTTTAACATAATTCTGCGTAGGCAACAGCTAATTCTGCATTTGAATCTAACACCCTAATGGAATTACAAGATGCCGGTTGGCCACGGCGGGCACTCAGCCATCCCGTGCCATACCTTGGGCAGCCCCTCGGAGGCCCAGGGGCTGAGCCTACCTTCACCGCTCCCTGAGACGTGGGTCTCCGTGCTTCCTGAGCAGAATTCTCTGTGGCATCATGTACTCTTTCAGCAGCTTGTTCTTGGCCTAAATAGATACTTACGGATAAGATCTTTAGACGTGGTGAGCTTTCTTTGAGCTTCTGATAAATAAAAATGAGGCTGGTCTTCGAATTCAATCTTACTCCAGACAGACCTGAGACTATTTTTGGAGAAAAAATTTTAGGTGAAAATCAATATTACATAGCTGCATGTGTTATTCGTTTGTAATGATGAATATAGAAAAAATTAAATGTAATTCAGATACTCATTTAATTATTGATGGATGACAATTGCAAAAGAGAGACTATTTCCCCCCTGAACGACAGAAGCAAAAATACATGGGATTTTCTGTTGTTTTCTCAGCCTGGGAGGAGCTTACTGCTAAGAAGGACTTTA
Organism: Rhinolophus hipposideros; assembly: GCF_964194185.1. NCBI lineage: Eukaryota > Metazoa > Chordata > Mammalia > Chiroptera > Rhinolophidae > Rhinolophus > Rhinolophus hipposideros. The sequence continues at coordinate 2,893,958 of NC_138061.1, forward strand.
TCCAAATGCAGGATTGCATTGTCTCTACGGGGGGTGGGGGTGTGTGGGGGGAAGAAGTGACCAGGCAGGACGACAACTAAAGGGAGAGACCACAGGGCAATGACCGCATGACGAGCAGCTGAGGCCGACGCTTGGTATCCCTGCTCTCATTTCAAGGAAGAGATGGCGCCCGCACTGTGGGGACTTGCTTTGACATCCCTGCATCCTACCCGACACATATCATCCCAGGTTCCACTGACCACAGAAAGGTGTGTGATGGGACTTACGTGGCTGGCCCAGAAGTAAGGACACTCTCCAGGTGACCACATGTGGACGGAGGGCCGTGTCCCATATGGAAGTGTGTGACACTGGCTGGAGGGCAGCTGAGTCTGGGATAGGCCTGTGGCTTTGGGAGGGTGGGGTCTGATCAGAGGTGGCCAAGAGTCCCTTCTCTGCATTTTCGTTAAACTCTTTTTCCAGGAGGTTCTGTGGTTTTCCACATCCTGTCTGTCTGGTCATGAACGTATGCTAAGTACAAGTCATTGGGCTGAAAATCTTAGGTGTCCGTTTGGTTCTTTCCCCCAGGGGTGAAACTGGTGTGCTGACTGGAGCCATGGAAGACAGACTGCCCAATCGTGGACACTTGGCATGTGGGCTCTATGCCATGTGTTTCTGAAGGGACTTTAAAGCCTGTGATCCACCTTCCCTCTATAGGTCAGCCAATTAGATGACCCCATGTTCTTGGACTGGCCAATCAGATTACCCCACCTATATGGAGGCAGGTATGGCTTTGCCTAGCTGGTCCCTCGTCCCTCTGGATGAGACTTCTGTGTGAGGTTAGAGGAAGGTCATGGCAGGGCAGGTCCCCTCCCTTCCTTCGGTGTGAAGGGACATGAAGCCTGCAACAATGGGAGCCCATCTAAGGATGGACCCAAACTGAGAACCGCCGATTCTAAGAGATGGACTAAGAGAGAGAGAGCAAACTATTTCTTCTCTCAGGGATGGGGCTTCATTAATCTACATCTTTGCGTAACATGAAGTTGGTGTCCTATACTTGAAATTAACTAAGTCCCGATAGAAACACCTCCCATCTGTCTCGCAGGACAAACAAAATTTATGTGAAACCTTAATGATTTTCTCTGGATCCATTAGGTGTGCACCCCACTTCCAGGCCAAATGTTAAAATAGCAATAATAAAACAAAGACACATACAAATACCACAAAACCAAGTACCGAGGGCAGAAATTAACAAGTATCTTCTTATTTATGCGTATGACATGACAAGCCTCCCCTCTGTAATTAATTACATTTGCATAGAGCTGGTTTATTATATCCGTGTTCTTATTTGATCCTTAAAACAACTTGGCCTATGTGGTGGTCAGTTCTTGTTTTTAGGGTGCCCGTGGTAAGGTTGCAGCAGAACAAAGAGAAGTGGGGCATGGACTTGCACTACAGCTTCCTGTCAGCCGGTTAAGTGCTCGTCCCACAGCCTCAAGCTTTGCTTTTCCACGTAGAGCCCCGCCTTCTCCTGGTGTGGATGTTTTAGCTGTGGTCTAGATGAGGTGTAAATTTTCCTGCCCCAAAACGTTTCTCAATCAGGTCCACAAATCGTTGATGTTGTGATCGACATGTATCTGTCCGTTCAGGCCACTGTAACAAAGTGTCACAGACTGGGGAGCTTATAAACACAGACATTCACTTCTCACAGCCCTGGAGGCTGAGAAGTCCAAGACCAGCAGGGTCAGGTTCTGGTGCAGGCGCCCTTTCTGGTTTGTAGTGGGTGTCTTCACTCTGTTTTTACATGGTCTGTGGTCAAAAGGGCTAGGGAGCTCTGTGGGTTCTTTTTTTTTTTTTTAAAGCTCTAATCCCACTCCTCACCCACCCCCATGGCCTAAGCACCTCCCAAACACCATCACCTTTGCGAGTTAGGATGTACAGCCTAGAGTCTCCCAGAGTTCGGGTCTGTAAATCTCTGGTCCATGGTGACCCCAGACACTCCGTGAGCTTCCCCAGCAGCTCTGAATGCCCACAACCCAGTGTCACCAAGGTGAGCTGGAGGGCCAGGTGTCCTTTCAGTGTCTGGTGTTGACCATTTGGGCAGGGCTCAGTCGGACGTTTGTCTCTGCTCCACGAGGTGTGAACTGGACTCACGTATGTGTTTACAGCCAGTTAGTGAGCCACCTGGGGAGAGATGGTCGGGCCTGCTCCTGTGGCTGAGCGCTGGGACAGCTGGACTTCTCTCCTTCCTCTCCCTCCATGCGGTTTCCTATCAAGGCTCTTCACAAGGCAGTAGCATTCTAAGAAGATGCCAGCAGAAGCTGCCAGTTTCTGGAGGCAAGGGTCATGCAATACCACGTGATCTGTTGGTGAAAGTATTTCATCCAGTTATCCCAGATTTGGGGGAGTTGGAGGGAGACTTCATGGCCACATGTAATCTGTCACTCCAGGCAGACGTCTCAACTCAGGGTACTGGAGAGGAAAGCAAGTCACGGGCCTCCTGAACCCTGGCAGAGAAAGGCCTCGGAAGCCCAGGCAGGGGTCTCAAGGACAGGTTGCCACGGCACCGTACAGACTCCTGCCCCGAGGGGGTTTTCTGATGCTCACGGTGGTTGTCCCCCATGCTCTGAAGGATAAGCGGGGCCTCCTGTGCCCAAGGAACAATACATTTAAAAAAACTATGCAAAATCCTCATGTTAATTTTCCATCTTCCTCCGCTGTCAACTTTCCATTTCCCAGTATAAAATGCCTTTTTAGAAGAGGACACATTTTATGAAGGAAAAATAGGTAAACACTTTTTTGAATGGGTACTTAGTTACAATCCATGTTTTCCACTCTGGATGTAGCCTTATAAAGAGATTTGCCACCTCGTTGCTATCCTTGATTCGTAAATATTTAATAATTGCGTAGGTCACTTATACATTCTATGCTGTCTGTTCCTGGCCATTTTCAATTTTATATTTTGTTCAATTGGTGAAGAAAACTGTACATTGTCTGGTTATTTCTGTGTGTTTGGAATAAAGAAAAGATCTGTCCTTAGAGCAGCTACAAGTAGAAATAAAGTTATAAAAAAATCCCATGTGGTAAATTAACTTTAAGAAAGCTTTAACTGATATTTGGAAAATATCCTGGGGGATTCACACAAGGAACTAGGAAAAATATTTATCCTAAATGTCACTAAATTAAATAGCATCGAATGATAGATGTGCCAGATTTGTAGGTTGTCAATTTGACACTAAGTATCAAGATAACATTTCCCATTTTTCTGTTTTGCTTTCCATCAAGCCCATTGAAATAGAGGAATGCACAATGTAAATGTGTTCATTTTGGTCTGTTCCAAATGCTGCTTCTAATCTACCTACTGGTGTGAGTGCTGGTGCCAAAGCCAGAGGGTCACAGTGACTCTCCTGTGGCTTCTGGCTTCTGCCTCGATGTGTGGAGGGCATCTCAGAGGTGCCCCACTTGGAAATGGCCTGGCCTCCGTTTATGTGGGGCCTCTGGTACTTTAGGAAGTTGGTTTTAAAGGATGTATTGTAAGTGGCATCATGTGCTCAGATGGCCAGGCTTGGATGAGTGGAGACACCGGAGGTCTGATCGCTGGCAACTGCAGAACAAAGGAAAGTGCACCTACATACCCAGAAAAGGAAGGAAAGTTTCAGCGCCAGACCCTCACCCTGTCGGGGCCCAGACGGCCCTTCCTGTCTGTGAGTAGTCTGTGAGTCTTTGTGCTGCTAACTGTTAACACAGAAGGTCATCTGGTCAACTGCGAGAGTTTCTCTGTGGCCTCTGCCGTGCGTCTCGATGGAGGCTACTAGCCCAACACCGAGAATTGTTCTGCTTCCTGGGGACACAGTTCATGGACCCAGCTCCCCTGCAGGTAGAGTTGGAGGGGAGGGACAGCACCGATGCCACCCTTGCCTTCCATAGCAGAGTCTAAGCGATGACAGAGACACAAGGTGGAGAGGCTGGTACATTCCAGTTGCCACAGGGAGGGGCCACCAGCCCGCTGGGAATATCTGCTTTGCTCTGGCATATGGGTGAGACTCAACGTTTACCTTGTTTGAACCATAGTATATTTGGGTCTGTTTGTTACCGCAGCCTGGCCAGCCTGGCCCATCGTGGTCGGAGTGGTCACTGCTAAGCTGGAGGTCAGTAGGAAGTACCTGGGATGGTGGTTCACTTGAGACTCCCAGTTCCTGGTCCCAGGGAGCCTGATTGGCTTGGTCTGGGCTGGGCGAGGACCCATTCATTCTTTTATCACGGTAGTTGATTCTAGTTCAAGAGTACTGCTATAAGCCATCCTTCTCTTTCAAAGAAACACAGGAAGCAAAGACCATATGGACTTCAGCGGGAGGAGAATGTCAGTCATTCAAATTTCAGATTTGGATACATCATTAAAACAGGTCCTTTTAGACTATAGCTTATTTGCTTTTGTACATTACAACACTCCTTTTATAAAAGAAAGAATTTCTAAACTTTGTTTGGGAAATAATATTATAAATGTAACAGGGACAAAAAAAAAAAAAAGTCAAACAGTCCAGGAGGTTCTTAATGAACAGAAATTCTTCTGCTACTTTCCTTTTCACCCTTAGTTCAATCAATACTCGGTGGGCAATCACTTCATTTTTTTGCAAATTTTGTTTTTGCTTCTTATTGATGAGCTGCATCTATTTATTTTTGTTTCTGGATTCATCAACTTCCAATTTTGCTTATAAAATGATTACTATGAAAGAAAAGGATGTAGTTAAATTCTCTCTCACACCTCTTCTCCTTCCAATTTGATTAATTCACAATTTTAAGTTCATCAACTGGTAATTTTTGAAAAACCAAACAGCATCATTCACCTTTTCCCATTGAAAGTATTTCTTGAGTAACTCAGACTTTCCTCTACCTCTTTTTTTCTCTTCTCATTTTTTGTCAGCTGTCCTTTTTCTTTACATTATCAAGGTAATAGCTTTTATACCTTGATGTGGATTTAGTTAGTTTTCTGTGAATTTTGTCTTAGAGTGGATTTAAAAATTTCCAAACCAATGAAAATCGTTTACGAGTATATTGTTAGCCTCGAAATAATGTTCACTACAGAAATAAGTTTTCTGCTAAAATTGTACTCCCTCTTGTAATATCAAGCTGGGCCTGAGTAGCTGTGTGAAATATTCCTGACACTAAGTTAAAATCAATTCTCTTCTTTCACCTTCAATAAACTCACAATTCTTAGGCCAAGCACTTAATTACATAATCTTACCCCTAGTTCCTCCATGAAGACCTTCCAAAGCCTGCAGTTCCAATCTGTACTGCTTGATCTCTAGACCCATTATGAAGATGTCATTTTTGAATCAGTCTTTATGTTCTCTTAGGTCGATCTATCGATTTCTGGTCTCCTTATTCATTTCTTGTTACATAATTTCTTGACTGCCTAAAATTTTCTTGGGAGCTAAGCTCTCCATATTATTCCATGTCTCAAAAGGTCCTTACTAATATTTCAGTAATAGTATAACTGAATATGGAACTGAAGGTTGAAAATAGAATTTCAGATCTCTGAAGGCATTGTTCCATGAACTTCCAGCAAGCATAGTTACTGTTGAGAAGTCTGGTGTCAATGTTATTCATTTTCTTTTGTAGGCAAACTTTGGGTTCTTTATAGCAGTTGATATGTTTTACATTTTTATTGGTGTTCCAATTTCACTATGATGGATTTTGTATTTTATAAAAATGATGGTGCTTGGAAACTTTTGATCTTAAGACACGTTTTCTTCAGTTTTGGAAAATCGTCTTTCATTATTTTGTTCCTTTCCTCTGTTTTCTATGTTCTTTCTTCCTTCAACTGGTAATAGTTGGAAATTAGACTAATTTTATATCATTCCTCTCTCTTGCCTTGGTATTTTCTCTGCCAAATAATTTTTCTTGGAAAAAAATTAATTTTACATTCCAATCTGTTGCTTAACAGTCAGTAAATGTATTATTTTTAACTTTCTAGAGATCCTTTGTGTTCCTTGTCCATCCTAGCCTGTCCTTATGTAGACACAAGATCTTTTATCCCTCTGGGACTGTTGATTAATGGCTACATCTAGTTTCTCTGATTTTCCTGGGAATATGTATGCTTTTTCTGGAATCATGGTTTATGCTTGTTTATTATTCTTTGTATTGTATTGCAGGATTTCCTCCCATGGTTGTTTGTTATATTGAAGAATTCTCTGTCTGGCAACTTGGATTATACTATCATACTCTAGAGCAGGAGGTAGCAGAATTGACAGGAGCTCATTTGCTGCTTGGCAAGCTTGTTTTAGATAACTGGGTAAGAGATCAGTTACTGACTGGAAGAACCCATGCCAAAATTTTAAGGACATATTTAGGGTCACTGATGACTGCACCATTGCCTAGTTCTCCCCAGATTGCTCATTTCCATTGTTTAGAGACACATCCTCAGGTGTTAGTAGATAATGCTTGGCTGCTAGGCCTAGGTCTTCCATTCTTAGAGGTAGATGTTTGTCTGAAAATGAACCCTTTTGTTTTTTAGGTCAAAGGGCCATCCATGCCATCTGCCATCCATGTTGTCCCAAAACCATTATAGTGCCAGTGGTACATTGGTCACTTTGTGGCTGATTCACTCGTCACGCACGTTCTGAGCTTTGGCTCTTACAGCCATTACTTCTTGACTCACATTCTGTCTTCCAGAACTCTGTTGAAATCTCTTATTTGCTGTCACTCTCTCTCTATGCCTTTTTACTGTTGAGTATTAATAAAAACATTAATTCCCTCCCAAGAAGGATAAAAGATGCACGTGCCACCATTTTGAATTGGAAACTCCCAATTATTGTTTTTGGTTTTCTTTAATAATTTCTTTAGCAGTATTGTCACTGTTGTTGACTTGCAATTATGAGCGAAAGCAAATCCAAGATACACCGTTAGGACACTGTGCATGTTGACTTTGGAAGAATCTGTCTGGTAAACCAGATTGGAGGCCTAATATATGGAAGCCCCAAGGTGGGAAATGCTGGTATCGGTTTTGATCAAGGGCTGAGCTTGGGAGACTGAGCTCAGGACCTACGTGCAGAGCCCTCAGGGGGAGGAGGCGAATCCCGCTCTTTGTGTGTTACAGTTGCACTGACCAGAGAATGAGGGTTCTCCTGGGAGGTAATTGGGCTCCAAATATACTGCCACCTCGTGATTCCGATTATAAAGGGGAATACAACTTCTGCTGATTTGTGTCCGAGGCTCCCAGGCCCCGCCTGCTTCCTGCCTAACACCTGTGGAGTGAGATGTGGGGAAACGGATGTTCTTATCCCTCTCTAAGTTTCAAGCTAGACGGGGTACTAGGCCTCGGTCATTTCTCTTGTGTCCTGGGTCTGCTGTCCTTGAATATAGCCTCATGCACTGTCCCTAGTTCTCAGCCTTGCACGTCCCTAGGTCATTATGTTTGGTGTCTGGAATCTTGGACAGAACACCGATTGTGACTGACTGACCCAGTTGCATAGCCCAGACAGAGAGTTTTTCAAGTTTCCACTTAGGACGGGTAATTTTCGTTTCCTCCTGTTTCTGTCCTACGGAAGGTAAACCAGTGTCGTGTCCACTCACTGGGCCAGGGGGCGGGGGCAGTGTCCCTGCTTCTCATGGAGCTGACTGCATCCAGAGGTCGGATGGTCACTGTTTCGTGTCGGGTCATGTCAGTCCTTCAGCTCTCTGCTTCACACCTCTCTCCCCGCATCTCCTCTGAGATCAAACCTCATATGAATCGCCATGGAGGTCCAGTTGATGAGCAGGAACGCAATATGTAAAACGGGTGTGTCCTGGGAGCCAATGACTGGCTTCAGGGGCCTCCCTTGACGTCTGTCAGATCTGCCATGTCGGGTGATTGAGAACTAGACGCATTCTCAGGACGCTGAGCAGGATTTGTCCCCTACCACATTGACAACGCCTGCACCAGTCTTTTGTCATGTGAGGGACATAACTTTGATTTCCCCAAATCTTATCAGGATAATCATCTTATGTGGAAAATAATGACGATCTCAGAGATACTGCAAATCTTAAACTGTGACTGTTTGATGGGAGGGTTTGGGGCATCCACTCGGTAGATAAAGATGTAATAACTGCTGAGATTCTCTTAAAAGGGGCACATTCTGTTATCTTTTAATTACATAATGAAAATAAATGTGTACAAATGTGCACCTTCAATTAATTGACAACTATAAAGTTGCTGGTTCAGCAAGAAAAATATAGAGACGTTGTGTTAGTGGAATTAATTATGCTTGAGACAGTGAGTGTCAGCCACAAGGAGTGATGAGGCCCAGGCAGGCTGAGACAGTCCCACTCTTGGAGTCAAAGAGGAAAACACTGCCACACTTCCTTTCAACACTAATGTGACTGGCTCTCAAAATATCATACAATGAGTAAGTTCACAAATCCCTAATTATTAAAAAGAATACATTCAAACCCATGGAAATGCATATATCTGGAAATCAGCTAAAATCAGATCAGGTGGCAGGCAAATGGAACTTCTAAGAACTGTTAGTTTTGAAAAATATGTTGATAGCAGTAATTTCATCTTTCTAATATAACCATTAACCTAGTCAATCACGTGGAGATGGACGCCGTTTACCGAGGTGGCCAATGACTGTGGACAAACTGAACCCCAAAGTGGAGGGCCCTGGAGTGAGAACATAGGTCCACAGATTATGAAATGGGGGCAGGAGTATCAGGGACTTGCATTCACACAGAGCTTGCTGAGTGAATTGGTGTTACAGCTTGGGTGGGGGCAAGCTATCTTCCTGATCATCTTTCTTATAAAATTCAGATAAAATGAGATAAGGCCCATAAAAAGGTAGGAGGTAGAAGAGGTTACAGCAGATGCAGGGGGAAGGCAGGTGTGGACAGCATGACCTCAATACACAGCTCAAAATTTACTTCAGCTCTCAGGAGACTGGCCGCCTACCTGCATGCCATCATCAGAGAGTCTTCGTTTGAAAAGGATTTTGCCTACACGAGGCTGTGGTCCCCTTTGAGGGACCTGCCATTTGTTCTGCAGAGTCCCAACTACTGGCTTGGACTTGAATGCTGCCCTCTAGGCAGAGAAAAATCACCCTGAGCAAGAAGTCCATCCCTTTGCTGGCCTTCTCTATCACCTTTGGCCCTAAGTCAGAGGAATTGTGTCCAGGGGCTCCTGAGAGGACGGGCCAGGGTAGCATGCCAGGGGAAGAATCATGGTAGGAAAAGAAGAGCCAAAGAGGTGACAGCAGTCCTGCCCACAGGACCCTCGGGGGCCAAGTGTTCCTTTAGAGAAGAAATAACTCAGGTGTGCTAATAAGCTAGCATTGCTTGTCTCAAAGTCAGTGTGGAGACGGAGACCCTTAAAACCAAAGGGTCTGGAGCTCCATATTAAAATTATGCTGAGAAGTGGAGGTCTTTGAAACAGCACCCAGAGATAGACCTGCTTTCTGGTGACAAGAGCAGAGCGTCACTCAGTGGCCCACACCTACCTTCCCTCGTGTTCTCCTTGCCGGGCTGAGTTTCTGTTAGCTGCTCCATCTCCCTGGTGTGTCCTCAGCCAAACCCACCATACAGAGATCTGAGTTCAGCACTGCCAGGCATGGCATCACTCCTTAAAGCCAGGGACGCCTGGACACGTGGGTGCTCAGATGCCCTCCCTCCTCTTTTGGTTGTGCCCATGGTCTACATCTGTCTTTATGCCTACTGGCCTTGCTTCGGTCCCTGAGATACAATGGGCTTCCCTGTTCTGCCTTAGAACTGGCTGGTATCTGCGATTGCACAATGTGACCGAGGAGAGGAACTCTTCCATACAAACATGCTCGGCGATGTATTGGGCTTGAAAGACTGGCTTTGAGACATCTCAGCGGTGATGACCTACGTTGCTTGCCTAATGCAACTTCCTACATCCAGGACCTCTGGCAGCGGATGGTCAGTTTGGTCACCGCTCCCTTTAGCTCTGAACACTGGAGGCTAATTCTGGCGGAGCTACTGCTCTGTGCTGGGGTACGGCTCTGGCCACAAAAGTTCACAGATGCAATGGGGGCTTGAGAAGAGCAGTAGAAGTGGCTCAGGAGCTTGAACTGGGAAGAGAGTGCTTGGCAACCTGTCAAGTGATGTGTGGAGAGACACACAGTCTGGCGTGTGCCGTCATTTCAAAAGAGGGCCTTTCCAGTTTTGTGCACTGTGTGCATTTTTGTGATGACCTTCGGAACACACTGTGGTTCCAAGAATTAGACAGGCCTTAAAAGTGCAGTCTTGTTTATTATATTTGTTCTAAAAAAAATCATTAGATGAATAGACACTCACAAACCTCTATCAAGACTTTTTCATATGTGACTTCATTACGTTTTCACATAGCTGATTATCGTAAATTATAAGGAATCCAAATCAGCATCTGATTGAGTAGATATTGACTGCATCCTGTATGCCCTGCACTGGCCCAAGCCCCTGGGCTATGAGAGTGAATGGACGAGAGTCTGTGACCCTGCAGGCTGAATCCCTGGGGAGGTCCCTGTGGACGCAGGGGTGTGGCGCTCCAGGAGGCGGGGAGGGCTCAGTGCTGCAGAGCAGACATCCTTGGAGAGCTATTTCCAAATCTTTGTAAATATCTTTCGTGTGGAAGAATACTTGGAACTGTAAAAATTTAGAGCAGAGCCATGTTATAATAATAATAATAACCATAATAATAATCCTATTAAACATTTTTATATAATTCTGCATTTTTATCTTGTCTTCCCAGCACCCTTCTTTCTTTCATTTATAATATCAAATCCCATCCTTTTGGGGAAATACTGCCCATCCATAGTCTTCCTTCCACCCTCCAACCTACGACACCCAGCCTAGTCTTTCACTTTAAAGATGGAACTGCCATCTCCTTCCAAGACCGCTCCGACTGGTCTCGTTGTAAATCTGTGGATAGCTGTATTGGCGTTTTGTCTTTTTGTAATGGTTGATCTCCCATTAGACGGTAAGCTCCTTCAGACAGAGACCTGCTCTGTCTCATCCATGCCCGTGTCTCTACCACCTGGAATATATCTACTGTATTGGGGGTCCTCACTCCATATTTGCTTGAATGAATGGCTGGATTGACTTCTGGACTGAATGAATGAATGAATGGACAGTCATTGAATGAATGAACGTGGCCCAAACACAGCTCTTCCATAGGATTTTTCTGACAGCTTTAGAAAGAGGAGAGGTCTCTGTGTCTAGAGGTCGTAAAGTTGCAAGGAGAGTAGCCCAGATCTTGTGGTGGCCACATCCCCCTCACCCCAAAAACTTGGAGGGAAGAAGCTGGCGGACAAAGAGAAGCTGAGCTGGAGGTGGTATGTGAGTGGGGGGTCTCTGCTTCTAGCTGCCCCCAATTTCAAGCAATACCCCTTCTCTTACCCATAACGTGAGCCAGAAAGTTCCCCTTTTGGATTTATAGCCTCTTGTCACATGCCACCAAGAAAACCTGATAATTCAAGCCATTAAGCCAGGAGCAAAAGAAGTCAGCTTATGTGAAATATAAATGTACTCAGACTTGCCTTCTTATCTCTAAAGCGAAGATAATATCTACTTTCTTTAAGACTATTTACAAAAGACCAACGTAGATCGTGTGGGTGCAAATACTCTGCCGACTAGTCCGATGTGTGTGTAGTTATGGTACCTTCATGACGTGTCTCCTGCCTCCTCCTTGCCCTGGTGCCATTGGGTTCCCACCCCCACTGGGCCCCTAGAACCTAAAGTTTGCCAAGGATCTGCTCACTCACTGTCACTGGGTGTGCACACATGTGCGTGTGTGCACGCGTGTTCCTGTGCGGGGATATGCCTGTCTCTGCTGCGAGCTCTGTGGCTCCCATCCTTTTGGGCTGAGCTGGACTCCTTTATCTTGGTGGCGCCCCCGCTGCCCGGCCCTTGTGCGGTGTGCACTGCCAGGAACCATGCTTCCGAGAAGCCGTTTAAAAGTGAATGCTCACTCTGTGCTAATGCTGTCCTGAGGTCTGGTCGATGGCTTGTGTTTTCAGAAAGCTGTAGCACTTGCAGCTGAGGCACACAGGAAAGCATTTCCTTCTTCCCATCAAAATCTGGGAAACGACCGGCTGAGCTGATCCACTTCCCAGGAGGCCCACGCCAGGGCCTCGGTGTTAATTGCATGTAACCCGCTGCAGTCCCTTATTTTTCCCTTTATACAATAACTAATATGTAAACTATGATTGCACTTGGAAATTACTTCCACTTAAATTCTATTATTGAGGCCCAGCACGTGAGAGAGCTATAAGCACTTCATTAACAGGCCAACCACGCTGGGTGTTGGACTGGCGGCTCCTTTCTAAGTGAGTCACACTGGCAAATGTGACATATTGCTCAGCTGACGTTGAGGCATGGTGATAAGACCAATGGTGAGCGTATAATTAAACGGGAAATTCAATTCTGGCGCAATGGAGAAAAGCAGAACTTTTTGACTATAATAATCACAATTTTCCTACCTGTAAAACGCACCCCCAGTCCATACTGCAGAGTAGCGCAGATGTTCCTGGGAGGACACAGCGGTTGGGGTAATGGCTTCCAGTTTCCCAGAGGGATTTGGACCCCGATCTGTTCAAGTTCACCTGTGTTCTCACCTCAATGGCCTCACCTGACGGCGCGACAAAGTCAGAAGTCAGCCGGACGGGACTGCTCAGAGCTGGCCCTCAGGCAGCAACAAGCCTTGAGAAGGAACTGGCTTTTCTGACTTTTCCCACAGTGACGTCCACTGGCCTGCGTCTGGCACTGGAATTCCAGCAACAGAAAAGCGGAGGGCTCAGAGAGCGCGGTGCTCCCAGTGCCAGGAGCTCAGGAGGCACAGCCCGCCGACACAGCACACAGGAACCCCCTCTCACACTCAGAGCCCTGCCTTGAAAGTACCACTGACTGGAAGGGTTTCAGGGTCCAGCCCAAGTCTCCCCGGGCTCCCTGCAGCCCCTGACCCTCCTCCATGGCTGACCAGCCTGGCACTGGGAGGGGGCCTGCCTGGTAGAGGGGTCCTCTGCCTCCTGCTTTACTTGTGGCTGCCTCACTGCCCACCCCCAGACACACACCCACATTTTGAGCAACATCTCCTTCACTGCTCCCCAGGCTTTAGGGAAGCAGAACGTAACTGCTGTATGCACCTCGTTTAAGGAAGGGGATCGTGGGGAAAAACTGTTTGGATGGTGTGGAGCTCACCGCCCCAGGTCTGTGCCCCCTTCCAGGTCCCCAGGGATGGGGGTACCCTTTGCCCTCCTTGACCTTGGCTCCTGTAACATGAGCTCTAACTTCCAGGCAGCTGCAGTGTGGCCAGCTTCACCTCAGTTGGTGGTGACCCCATGGGAGGCCCCGAGTTGCTGTCAGATTCCAGAGTGGAACCTGAGACCAGGGCACAGCCGTGATTTCTGCAGGCTTATTCCCCAAGGGGGTCTCCCTGTGGGCGTCTCGGTGGGTCACTCACTCACCACGGAGGCCGTGGTCGGAATGCGTCTGTCTTGCCCTGATCTGTCGAGCGTGTCTGGGTGTGCTGTGGAGATTGGAGCCTGACGGGGAGCCCTCCCCGGGAGCTGTTGTGGCTGCTGAGCCTGAGTGAAGAGACCCATGTGATCAGCAGCCTGTGACTTCCCACTCCCTCTGCTCACGAGCCGTAACCTTGGGCAGCGGCAGGGAGTGAGTTCTCAGAAAGCACCTCCCTCTGGAAGCCCCTGGGGATTACACCCTTCCTGGAGTCAGTTCTGCTGCCTCCAACATCCTGGGCACTCATGCCGCACCCCAATATGCTCCACTGTATTCTGCCTCCTGACTTTCCTGTGACCTCTTAGAGAGCAAGGTGGCCTCTAAGTTGCTTTTTTGTCGAGGGCTCAAGCAGACTTGGTGCCCTGCAATTTTGAAGGTGGAGGGGCAGTGGGCAGTGGGTCTGTCACAGGCTTTGTAGGCCCCCTTTCTTGGACTTGAACGAGCTCTCGCATTAAGTAGCTATGCAAACCTGGTAAAACTCTTCATCGCCCAGGCCTTTTCCTTCTTGAGACTGTTGCAGGAATGTCCTAAACATGGTCACAAAAGCTCCCAATCCACTGTGGGGTGTGGGGTGTGCAGAAGCAGCTCGGGGCTTGCAGCAGCCTTGACTTAAATGGGGAAAGGCGGGTCCCAGTGTGAGGGCAGCCTGGGTCTGAGACATGTCAGGAGGAGGCTGATTTCCCACGCAGCCTGCTCGAGGCCCACAGGTGATATGCTCCCCTCTGAGGGTAACCACCCGTTCTGGGCTCACCTGAGAAACTGACCCCGGTGCAGAGCTGCTCATCTCTGAAAGGCAGGGAGCCCAGAGGAGCTGCACAGGGGATCCTGTCGCCAGTTTGGAGGACACAGTGGCCTCGAGGAGGGGACTGTCGGAAATTGCCTTGAGCTTGGGGCCACGCCCAGCCTCCAGGAGACTCTGTGTCATAAGGTCCTTTTGGCTGTGAGCACTCAGTCTCTGGCCTTCTCATTTTACAGATGGGAAACTGAGGCACACAGGGTCAGGACACAACCTCCAGCCCCCGGGAGTTAGTGGGTGAAGGTCAGAGCTCAGGTCCTCAGTCGGCCATCTGTCAGCCTCCACTCCACAGACATCGCTGAGGGTTTGTGTGAGCCAGACTCTGGGCCAGGACCCCACCCTCTGCGGGACTCAGTGGGAGGATTCAGCAGAAAGGGGGGACTCAGCTCAGCTGGGAGATCACGAGAGGTCAGAGACATTCACCTGGAGCCAGGCTTCTCTGGGCTGGACTTTGGGGCTCTGTTGATTGCCCCCCATCCCCCGTCCCTTGGTGACTGAAGCCTTTCTCTGCAGAGCTGGCATCAGAGGGCAGGCCCAGCAGTGAGAGCAAGGCTGCCCTTTGTCTGCCCCCACAGGCACCTCTGTGGGGACCTAGAGCCAGAACTTCCCCCCCCCACCTAGTCCTAGAACTTGTGGGAAGTGACTTAATTCTCCCCATTTCCACTGTGGTCAACCCCTTGTGTGTCCTGCTGGGTCACAGGACAGGAGCATCATAGAGAGGACAGTGGCCCTGGTGAAGTGGGAAGGCAGACACAAGAGAAAGAGCAGAGCCTTCTGTAATTTTCTCCTTGGCCGATGTAGGCAGGATCAGCACCAATGGACTGTCCCCAAAGGCGAAGGCCTTGAGAATGCAGCTGGCACAGGCAGCAGGGCAGGCCTTGTGGGTGGTCAGCCCATTGGCTGGGCTCTTAGCTCTTTCTGGAACGAGCAGCCCCTCCTCTTCTCAGCCCATCCCAGTCCTGTGCATCAGTAGCCAGCTCCCTTGTTTGTCGCATCCAGGCCTAACCTGATCGCACTTGAACTTGGCTGAGAAATAAAATGCTTCAGAGCATCGGTATTTTTCGAGAGCTCTTCCAAGCTATGACTGAAGGGTAAGAGGTCTGCTCACCGCTAGGGCGCTGGCCTGTCTGGGGACGGACCTCGTGGCGCCCGGCTTTGAACCCTCCATCTCCCTCGCTCCCAGGGCTCCTGCACAGCAATCACTTATCACAATCGAGTTTTCAATTGTGCATATGGGGGAGGGCATCAAACAGAGGAGCTCACATAGCTTCTCTTAAAGAAACCGCCCTGAAGCCGGTTCTCCTGATTTGAGTTGAAAAAGGAAACAGAGTGAAGCTTTGCATCTTTTTTCAAACATAAATGTGCTCGTGGACGACAGACATGTCCCTGCACAGGTTAGAGTGACCCTGCCACGTCCCCCACTGCAGGGTGGGCAAGGGGCAGCTATGGCCTGGAGTGGGCGTCAGTGCCAGGTGGGTCCGGAAGGTCTAAATGTGGGACCCTGCACATACGTCCTCTGTGCCTGGAGGTGGCTCACTCACACGTCTGTGCCTTTGCCTGCAGTGCCACCTACTACCCTCTCTTGCCATCCTTCCTAGCTGAGCCTGCATCATCTGCTCGGTTGGCATGTTCTCCCACTCTGCCCAGGTGCCCCCTCCTCCCGGTAGCATTTCCCAGCTGACTGCCCCGTGTGTGAGGGGACCAAATTCAGGGGGCCCATGAATCCTTAGGACGTGTGTACCCTGACCTTGACCATCAGCTCTTTGGGCAGAGACCGTGCCTTGTTCGTCTTCGAATTCCCAAGCCTGGAGGTGGGTGGGCACAGGTTTAGACTGACACTGTATTTGTCCAATGGTGGTGCTCAGTCAGCATTTGTGAACCACCCACTTTCCTTCCAGCGGGGCTTCTGTGTCCTGGGGACCGGGGAGGCAGGCTGGCTGGGCAGCACTTCCTACAGAGTGTCCATAGGGGACAGCCTCTCTGGGCCAGGCTCGCCATGTCTGGAATGCACTGGTGGGACCTGCAGTTCCCCGGCCACCTGGCACTGGCTGGGACTGTCCCTGCTGTGCTTCTCAGGAGGGGTGCATGACTGCAATAGTGACCAAGGCCAGGATTTTCACCTGGAGAAAGAAAATGTTATTCTTTCTTCCACAAAATGGATAAGAATTGGTTGTCCTGATGCCATTATTTCCCTTGGTCAAACCACGCAAAAAAAAAAAAAAAAGAAAGAAAGAAACAACTAAACTCACAACGGAACAACTTCCATTTCAGATCAGTTTCTCCTCCTCTAACATGGTCTATTTATTTTTATTGGTTTGTTTCTCATTAAATTCTTCAATTACTCTGCAGTGTAAAATGGTGAGATTATTGGCATGTGCCCTCCTCCATCATGTATCTGAGTTTGCTTATTACACTTGCAGAAAATGCCTGAACGGTATTGGGTTCTGTTGTGGATTGAGACAGAGTTAATAAATATTATTTGGTGGTTTTTTTTTTTTTTTTTCCCTGAGAAGCATTGCTTTTCTTGATTGTTTTTTACAGTTGGATTGGGAATATTGATTTATTCACCACTGTTACAATAATTGTATACAAGGAACAAAAACTGCGAAGGTAACATTTCATCAGCTCCCGCAGATTAATTAGTTGTAGTAGATTAGGCACAGTGTTACAGGGAAGATTTGCATTTAGAGGAAGAAAAAGTTTCTTCTTATTATTTTTTTAATCTTAAAAAAGCCAAGAGGATTTAATAGAGATGTTTTACCGTAAGCTGCTGCACTCGTTAGTCAGGGTTTCTAGATGAGCCCACAGGATGAGCGTCAATCGTGCCTCTGCCTTCTAGAAGAAAATATTTGATGACATTATCGGGTGGGGAGCCTCCGTGAAACCCAGAGCTCAGTGATTCGTCCTCAGGTGGAGATTTAAGAAAATGAGGAGAAGCTGAGTACGAAAAGCCTAAAGGAAAGTTCCTGCCTGGGCTTTCCCGAGGGCTCTGATGCTGAAGAAACAGCAGGACCCTTTGTATCTTCACCACCAAACCCCACGTGCTACACTTCCCTTTACATTTATTCTACCAGAGGAAAACGTTTCAGTGCTCTCAAAACAAGTAGCGTGGTTTCCCTGAGTAAAACCAGACTCGGCCGGGATATGGTCACTAGGGTTTAGGCATCACCCAGACATCCAGGCTGCTCCAGGGTGTCGCCCAGGCCTTACAGGACCGTCAGGCCTCCTTCCTGTCCTGCATCTGCCCCGGAGGCCCTGCTCCATACGCTTGGCCGGCCAGGGCCTCCTGCATCACTGTTCCGGGGGCTTCATTCTTCTTAAGGGTCTGGGTCCGTGCAGGACACTTAGGAAGAGCCCTTTTCTGACCTGAGACGCACCGGAAAAGGGGTGGGTACGACAGGGCCCACGTAGGAGGCAAGGGGACAAAACAGAAGAGGAAACAGACCCAGGTTGTGTGGTGGCAGAGAGGTCAGACACCCACGTGGGGTCACCTCGATTCCAGAAACAGGTGTGGGACGCCTCCTGTGTGACCAAGCTGCTGGGTCCAGAGTGAGGAGTAAATTAGACATAGTCGCCGGTCCCCAAGTTTGGGCAGTGACAGCACAGGGTGCAGACAGGCTGGCTGGGAAGAGGGCTTGGTCCCCACTCTCACTCGGTGGCATGTGGGATCCAGGCTGGTTGCCGGGACCAGTCCAAACATTTCCAGTTCCCCGGGCCCTGTTCCTACAGGCTCACCTGGGAATCCACGCCGACCCCGCCAGTGGGAAGCGTGGGGGCTTTGCGATAATGGTGGAGGGCGCTTGTCACACTACCTTGGCCTTTGTCACCTGGCTTCCACCTGAGGGTTTCCCCAAGACCAAAACACAATGTCTAGTGTCTTCCCACCTAGACATACAAGTTGTTTTTATTGTCTGCTCATGCGTTAGTTTGTTGGCTTTTATTTTTATGTAGCCCCCGACTGAGCAGCTGTGAGGTTACTTCTAAAAACACAATTTGGAGTTGTGACGGTCATAGGGATGATTAAAAGTTGTCTTTGGTTGTGACATTGATGATGTTAGGCCAAGAGTTTGGACTCCACACACCCCCTGCCCCACCCACTGCATACCTTCAATCCCAGAGCCCCGCCCACTGCACACCTTCAATCCCCCAGCCCCGCCCACTGCACACCTTCAATCCCCCTGCCCCGCCCACTGCATACCTTCAATCCCCAGCCCCGCCCACTGCATACCTTCAATCCCCCTGCCCCGCCCACTGCATATCTTCAATCCCCCTGCCCCGCCCACTGCATACCTTCAATCCCCCAGCCCCGCCCACTGCATACCTTCAATCCCCCTGCCCCGCCCACTGCATACCTTCAATCCCCCAGCCCCGCCCACTGCATACCTTCAATCCCCCAGCCCCGCCCACTGCATACCCTCAGACCCCCTCCCCCAGCCCACTGCATACCGTCAACCCCCCAACTCACTGCATACCTTCAGACCCCCCCCCCCCCCCAGCCCAATACGGACCTTCAGCCCACACCCCCACTCACTGCATACCTTCATGTCAGAGCTGGCCTCCTGGGGTGGTCGGACAGTCAGAGAGAATCACAGTGAATGCTGAGAGCTCCTGCTGATCTCCTCTCCAATGGGCTCCCTGTGATTAAATTCAGCCAGGACAGGAAGTGGCCATCCCAGCGCACTGATCATTGTTGGAACAGAGACACATTTGCTGAGTAGCACATTTTGAAGTTACTTATCGCGAGGAGAAAACCACCTTCCTACATGTGGCTGTTCCATGCGAATGGCTTCCACCTTGAACCAATCAGCCCTTCTGAATTTGTCTAATTCTGAATCATGTGACTTTCCCCATTTTATTTTGAACATTTTCAAGCCCGAAGAAAACTGGAAGGAGCAGGACAAAGAACGCTGTGCACTCTGTTCCCAGGTCCACCACTGTCCACGTGTGTGCCACCTTCTAGAGGAAGTCGAAGGCTATGTCGCTCCTGCCCCAGGTACGTGAGGATGCTTGTCCTCAGAGCAAGGGCACTTCCTTCAGGAGCAGCGTCCCTTCATCCTGCTCAGCAAATCTGACACCCACTCCCCAGGTCTGACATCCAGTCTGCGCTCAGGTTTCCGTAGTTGTCCCACGAATGTGATGTACAGACACCCCTTCCCCGCCTCGGATCTCATGAAAAACAACATAGTACATTTGGCTGTTATTATTTTTTTACAATTTTTAAATAAATCAACCTCTTATTAATTGAATTAGAAACTATAATTAGCTAATGTTTAATAGGTGTTTCCATTTTGGTCATCAGTTAACAGGTAGATAAGATGGATTTGTCCTTCACTTGCCCACTTGAAGCTAGCTGGGGGCTGTTTTATGTCCCACATGGGTTGAACTTCTGAGAGCTCGTCCCCGTGGGTCCCCAAGGAGAAGTGGCTAGTTGTCATGCAGCCTGGGCACACGCCAGATGGTGCTGCCCTCACGGAGAGTGGCATCTCATCCCAGGAAAGCTGCTGACAGAGGCTGCAGGAAAGGGACTCCTCTAAATGTTCAGTGTGCCTGCCCCTCATTCTACAAGAACCGTCGTCAGCCAGGCCGGCCAGTGCCAAGGAGCACAGCTGCCAGGTGCCTTCACACCTGGAGCCAAGCACCTCTCAGAGCACTTCCTCAGGCCTTTGCTGGAGTGACGCATTGGGAGTGTGGACAGGGACGTTTTCTCCATCTCACCCAGCGGTCGCCATGGACGGGACGCTGTCCGTGGAAAGGATCACCAGTGGGCCCCTCTCGGGAAGGGTCTTATTTCAGGACTGGAGAGTGGGGTGCGCCCAGGCAGGGCCCCCAGCAGAGATGTGGGGGTGGATCATGGAACAGTGGAGCTGGGACAGTCGGCCAAGGCCATCTGACCTCGGGCTGGGTGCTAGGAAATGCTGTGAATGGATTCTTGTACACAAGCCCAGAAGTCGTCACAAGGGCCATGCAGACAGGATACGAAATGGAACAAGTCCCCTGTGGAAGAAGCTGACTCTGTTCTACCTGCAGACACTCCCGGTGCATTTCATTTCTTGATGCCAGTTGACATCCCTCCTCTTCTGTCAGATACTTGCGTGCGTAAGCTATTTGGAAATGTCCTCCTGAAACATAGAGTCGGTGTGTTAAGACGCACAGAGGAACACATCCTGCTTAAAAACCAGCTAGTGGAGCTTCTACTGTATGGTTGTCCAGATGCGTCCCTTTGAGGACGGCAGGAGTGGAAACAGGCAGTCTCATGGGCCGCGGTCACGGTGGCTGCTTGCAGCCCCGTGGGGAGGGGCTCAAGGACAGACTGTGGCACCAGGCGGCCACCAGTTTACCATGCTGACCTCAAACAAGAAAGCTGTCTTCTTGGAGCCTCAATTTCCTCAAAAAAAAAGAGAATAAGTGTATCTCAGAATGTTGTAAAAATTAAGGATAGAGGCAAAAATGTTCACATGGCTCGAGATGGCTTAGTTCATGGCTGTGATACCCATAGGCCGCTGGGAGGTGCAGGCTGGCCCTCACTGTGCAGGGTCTGGGCTGACGGTCTCTTCTCCAGGCTGTGTGTGCCCCTCTGTGTGTCAAGGGTCGGAGAGGACTGGTGCGAGGGCAGCTAGCCTTGTGGTCCTGCAGAATTCCGTGCAGGCAGTTGGAGGACATCATTCACCTTGTCAGTTGACCTTCCCGTGAGACACCTGTGTGGTTCTGTGCATAAGGCCCCTTTGATTGCCATTAGACACCCAGCTCATGGCTCCTGATGGTTGGGGGTGGGAGAGGGGCTTCCTGGTGTCGGGACTCCAGCTTCTTGTCTGGTGCATTTAGTTTCCATAAGAAAGTTGTACACATCTCAGAGCTTAACGTTTTGGAGTTCGAGCTTTCTCCTGGACAATGGAATGAGGAATGCCCAAACAGCCTTCCAACTCTTTGGGTAAAATGAGCAGATGCCGATTAAAGCATTTTTCTGTGACATGACAAGGCCCTCGCATCCTCCCTCCCCCGCCCCCGACGTCGCCCCCCGCCTTTCTGCAGAACCACAGTAAATAATTCCAGACCTCCTCATGCAGCAGGGAATGCCAGCGGCCTCGCTGAGGAGCAGGCGGCCAGTACACAGTGAGTCCTCACCTGAGGCTGCCGTTAAGATGCCCTGCTCGCTGGGCTGCGTCTTGACCGAGACCTTGGACAGGGGCTCTCCAGGGCGCTATTGCGAGCATGGGAGGACTCTCCAGCCACATCTCTATTTGTTTGCCTGCCATCATCTGGGACATTGTGCAGGAAGGGCAGGGCCCTCAGTGGTCACTGGCCAGGCTTCCATCCCGCCTTGGCCACTGGGGAGCCAAATCACTCTAATTTTGTACTGAATGTTTTTGCCACATCTTAGTTTTCTCATTAGTTAGGTGGGAAGAAACCTGTGCTTAGTGAATGGTGGCTGGCCTCAGTGAGGTCATGTTTGTGCAGTGGCTGCTCAGTAAATGTGTGTTCCCTCCCTGGAGCTCAGAAGCTCGTGGGTGAGCGGGACCCAGCAGAAGAAGGCATTCTTTGTGCCATCGAGGACCCTGAAGCCCTGGGGCGGGGAGGCACTGCAGGCGGGGGGCACCTGCCTGGCCTGAGGCTCCTCATTTGAGGGGTGCAGAGCCCAGCCCATGGCCCCTCCCTCTCACTGCAATTGGCCCACACGTTAGTGACTCCGAGAAGCCACTGTGTCCCCATGGGCTGAGCCTGTCCTCACTTCTTTTTGTCGATGGAATATTGCCAGTCTCAGTCCCTTGTTGACACCCCACTTCCCAAGGTGCTTTGGGGGCACTCCTTGTCAGTGGGGAAGGGATAGAAGGAAGAGTCTTGGTAGAGAAGACGCAGCCCCTCCTATCACTTGTCAGCGTCACAGGAACTGCAGCGTACGGGGAGCCGCTCCAGGGGGCACGTGCAGGAAGGGGGCACCAAGGAGAAACCAGGTGGAGCCATTTGCCCAGCTGACCTGGAGCGAGCTAGGCAGGAGCTGGACATAAGGCGAAGGCAGCTGGGGCAGTGTGGTTTTCAGGACTTGCTCCGAGGGGCCCACTCCAGAAAGGGATTCAAATTCAAATGTCCTGCCAGGTTTCCAAGCATCACTTAATTTCCTTCCCTTTCTATTTGGCTCTAAATTCCGAGTATCTGCTAGCACGCAACATCTGTGGACATGTTGGGGATTTGGCCTCATGGAGGCGATCAATAGTCTAACGGAGAACTTCATAGTACATTTCTGATGAAGCAAAAGCCATTTCTGACCGAGCCAGATGGGGAGTGGAGGGAGGAAGCATACGAATAAATCCTGGAAAGTACCTCTGGTGGCATCCGCTCTGCCTCTAATTGATCTTCTGCTTTTGCAAGGAAAAGGAAATTAACCTCCAGTATGCGGTTTTCCGAAGGAAGCCTGTGATTTCCCAAGCAGGAGCCATGGTGCTCGGATCAGTGGCTGTGGGCCCCTTCTCAGCCAGGAACACAGTGTTGACATTGACTAGAAACTAACTTATAAATAAACACCTGGGTACCTGCAGGACGGTGCTCCAGGTGCCGGAAACACACCCTCTCCTCTTCCTCAGAGAGGTGAGTCAGCTTTGGAGAGGGGACTCGACCCACATCCAGCACAGGTATCCCCGACATGCTGCACCCCGGGCAAACCTCTGGCTAGTCAGGACACCAAAGCTGCAGGCTCCATTCAAGCTTTGGAATCCAGCCCTAGCAACACCTTTCCTGTCTGCCACCCTCCACTATCCATGCAGAAACACAGTGTGAGTTGTTAAACACACACACACACACACACACACACACACACACACACACACGGGTGCTGAAATTATGCTTTAGATTTTCTGATATAACCCTCTGGATTGACCTTCTTGAAGTGAGTGAGTGTGAGTGTGTGTGTGTTTGTAAGTGCATACTCGCTCCAGCTTCTCTGGGGTCCTGGGCTCCGTATACCTACCTGCTGGCTGACCTGTGTCGTGAGGATGGAGTGTTGAGGGCAAGATGAGCACCGGGGTGCAGAGGCAGGAGTTGCTGTAACTCTGGGCAGAGACTAAATGCTCTCCGCCCTGTCCCCAGGCCGGAGTTACATAAATAGCTCTGATGAAATGACTGCGTCCTGCAAGTAAATGCACGAGGACCCTCCCCTCACTGAGCACTTGGGGACCCTGTGGGTGGCACAGCTCTGTCCTGTTGGTAGGGAAGAAGCACCTGTGTGTCCTGACTCACAGCATCTGTGGGGGCTAAGTGTCCGCGTCCCTCCCAGTGGCCCTGAGGGGTTGTCATTAGCCTCTTGTTACAGAGGAGGAGACGGCCCTGGAGTCTGCCAGTTGGGAAGCTCTGAGCCTTCCCTCCCTGGTCTGTGAATCGGGGAGGGCAGCATCACCTGGCTTCTGGGGCAGCTGGAACTACCTTATACCTGGGGTATCAGCAGGTCTGACACGGCGTGTCACATAGAACATGTGAGCTGTTGGTGCTTTCACCTTTGTGACAGTGTCTGGGGATTTGACAAGAGCCAAAGTGTGAGCCCACACGACCCCATTCAAGGTGGCCTGTTCACATGTAACCAGTAACAAGTAGTGTAGGCAACCCAGGTGACTGGAGGGAGGGGTGCCGAGGCGGGAGAAGATGCCACGGGCTGCCCGGCTGCCTAGGAAGAAGCTACGTGCGATGGGGTGCTTCCTCCTACCCAGCAGTGCTAACTGGAGTGGCGCTAAGTACCACCTAGGACGGCAGTTTCGCAGCCCCGGCGCTGCTGGTGTTCCTGTTCCAACCCCCCCCCCCCCCTGCCATCAGTAGTGCCCATGGGGCTGCCAGGGCCTGAGTACCGAGGTAGGAGCCAGGCATTCTCGGTGCGGCCAATGCTGGATATTCCCTTCCCTGGGAAGTGGTCCTTTTTACTAACTCTTCCATAAACCATTCCTCCAAGGGCAAGGCTTCCTTGTCAATCAGACAAGCAGCCACAGTTATTGGAGCAGAGAGAGGCCCGCAGGGCAGAACCCGCCTGGCTGCGTCTGGAAGCATGTGTGAGGTTAGACATGGAGGGGTGCTGAGCCAGCTCCCCAAGAGGCCAGCAGAGTCTGTGTAGAGTGGGTGCCACGTGGGTGCGCCTGTCTGCTTGTCTCCTGCAGGATTCAGACTTTAGATCAGTTTTACCAGCACCTCTGAGTTTCTGTTTCCTGTTGGTGAACTGAAAATGAAGCCTCGAAACACAATTCTCCTGGAAGAATCTGAGGGAAATGAGAGGGGTTGGGGGAGAGGATACACTGGTACCTGTCAATGCTACACTAAAGGTAACAGTCGGGCAAAGGGTTTACACCTACAGCCAGGAGATTTGGGCAGCCGTGAGGAGGAAAAGTGTGCGTTCAGCAGAAGCCAGCATGCTGCTCTGGAGTAGGTTTAAATTCCTTTCCCCTCGTAACCAGATTATTCAGTACAATGTCATTTGCTGCCACTGACATTTTCTTTAAAGTCATAAAGGCCTACATAGTAATAAAAGGGCTCGGAATAAAATTAGGAATATCATGTATAAATTATCTTTAACCTTAGCTTCATTTGGACTGTGACTTTTTAGACCTGATCAATTTTCATGAAACTATCCACATAAAACTGTGAAAAAATATTTGATCCCTGGCTTTTGTGAAGGCAGCGGTAATCGGGCCCCGCTTTACTTCTGGTTAATGGCGCTGTTGGTGCCAGTCTCTGCGGGCGACGCGGGAAAGCAGGGGATAATTTTGAAATTTAATGTAATTTCCCAGGGCATTGTTAGGGAAAACATCTCTGCCAATATGCATATTTTATATAAGTGCTGCGTAGTCAAGGACACTCGGCAACTTACTCCATTTTCTGCTTAGCTGGAGAAGCAGTCACTGCAGGAACGGGGCTTCCCCAGCTTTGCAAGGGTAAATTGGCTGGGCACAGTTGTAGCAGCATTTTCCCTCCTTAGATACTTTGCACCACCCGCCACCCTGCAGAGCCCAAGGGTGCCAGGAAGCAGGTGGGAAGCATGGTCAGGAAGCCCCGCCCTTTCCTGAGATGGGGGCGTGGCCAGGTTGGCCCTGGTGGGACAAATGGAGAATGTGGTGATTCATGGGGATTGGACCCCCAACAAGCGCTCCTTAAGTCACATTAATTTCCACAGGGATGACAGCTGCACTGTTTCCTCAACTCTGGGTGAAAATAGCATCTTAGAAACCTCACAGGGGACAGGAAGGCCTCCGGTGTCCCTGGGGAAAGCTTCTTATCATTAATTCCTCCATGCTGGCCCTCTGGACACTTTCCTAGGGCTCCAGAATTCCTGCCCAGCCAAGTTCAGCTCTCCCGGTCAGTCCTCTGGCTCGCTCAGCCCTCCCGTCCACATGTGGAGTTACTCACAACGAGTGGCACCCAGCGTGGACCCTGCAGCCCCTCACTGCACCCTCAGGGGCTGCAGCTGGGCCAGGACAGTTGCCCCAGCAGATCCCACCCTGTCGCTCCGGGTCTTAACGCTGTGACGAGGCCCATGGAGTCCGAGGTCACTAGGTACAAAGGGAATGGAATATTAGCCATTAGTCCCCTCGTAATCTGGACATTACGTTTATAGACCTTTCATCCAGACAGTTCCCAGAGGGCATTTGCAAATTGAACAAACTGGGGCTGAGAAGTCCAGCAGCCTCTCAGGTGAACAATCGTGACCACCGAACCGTGCCAGCTCCCAACTCCCGACACGAGGTGCTGAAGCCCAAGTTCACAACGGGGTCGTCCATCAGCCCTGGGAACCTTCCAAAGGCCCAGCCGCAGCCTCTCAGCCTGTAGTGGAGCCAACATCCTGATTACATGTGCCAAGAAAACAGGAAGACCTCAAGCCCTGTACCCGGGAACACACCCTTCTCTGTGCTTAAGCTTCTTGGCTGATTGGATTGCACCTAATCCTGGGAGAAGGTGGCAGAGCCCTGTTCCCTGTGGCTGCTGGGAAGCTCCGCCCACCAATGGTACCTGCCCTAGGTGAGAGGTGAAGTGTACTTGCTGTCCTGAGAAGCACTCCTTTGAAAGAATGGTCCACGCTGTATAGGCCGAGGAAACCATGCTCAGTGTGTGTGTGTGTATGTGGCAGAGGGGGGAGGGGAAGCTGAGAGAGTGGGTGGGGACGACTGTCCTCAACACCCCTGCACTCCCCCAGCTTGGATTATACATGGCTGAGGGTCCCCCAGGATCCCCCTACTGAATCAACACAACTCCAAGTGGATTTCTGTAGCTGGCTTTTCATTAAGAGATACCTAGGGGTCCAAACCAGCAGCTTAAAAGGCCTCCTGCACTCCATCCTTATGTGGAAAGGACACCATGGGGGTCTCATGCCAACACGCAATGAGGGGATGGAAACCAGCGGTCCCCCGGGGCCTTCCCTGTGTCTGCCAGAGGCAAAGCCCTGGGGCCATGGTCACAGCTGCTCAATACATGCGTTCACAGTTCAGACACCTGTCTTTACCTGAGGCTGAGTGTGCGGTCCGATCCCTGAACTGCAGGGAGGGGAGATGGTACTTCCAGGCCTGGGCAGTACCAGAGCTTCCAGTCTTTCCTGGAGGCATGACACAGCCCGCAAAGTCTGTCCTTGAGGGGTGCCTGGGACACAGGCCTGTGCAGACATGCTTAGGCCGGCTAGGGGGACGCTGTCACTCACAGGTCACCTCTAATGCAGGCCTGACAGCCTGGCAGGTGGGCTGTGAGCTAGGATCTGATGGGCCAAGGCCCATAAAGTACTTGTCCAGGTAGCAGTTAGGGAAACTGAGGTCCAAGTGGATGTGGTTCCTGAGGAAGAGGAATGGGTGGGGTGCTGGGTGGGGAGGGGAAGCCAGCGCAGGATTGGGGGCCATTTAGTGATTCTCATGGCAGTAGCCACAGGCAGTGTGGGGGGGCCACCCCCGCACCGTGAGGCCAGAGTGCCCGTGGCTCGTACACCCTGTCCACACAGCCTTCTCTACCGCCTCCAGAAGGGCCGTGTGCTCGGCAGGTTGTTTTCTCCCCGCCTCTGATTAGCTGATATCTAGCCAGCTCTATGGCCAGCACCTGTGGGAGAGGGAGGGCGTCGCGTGCAGGTACCGGCACCTACGGGCAGCAGGCTTCCTCACTTTGCCTTGATCACGTGACTAAGACCCAAGCCCTCCACTTCCTTACCCATAAAATAGGAATCCCGTTTTCCCTGGAACCATGGATGAGCCAGAACACCACTGGCAATACAGGGGTAACAATAGTGACGGTTTGTGGGTCCCGGTCACTCTGTTATCCACCAACGGCCACTGCCTTATTCATAATAATTTTCCCTTTGACAAAGGAAGCTGACCTTTGCCACCCAGTTAGGACGGGGCCACACCTGGGCAGCGTGTGTGTCACCCCCTGCCTGTCCTGCTGGGCTGTGCGCAGGGATGATGATGGAAGTGGCTACAGGGAAGGGACGCTCCCTGTGTTCAGGGCCAGCACTTCCCCAGGCGGTTTGGGCTGGGACTTGGCGGACTTCCTAACAGAAGCCTGCAGACCCCTCCAAGTGGATGCTGCTGCCCCCCCTAACCCCCCGCCCAAGACGCAAGAGCATCCAAGCGACCTGGGTGGCGGCTTCCATTCTGGATTTAATTGTCCTTGAAGTTGTTGCATTCTGGGAGGCATTTCCCGAAGCTGGGAAGGGGACCCCACACTCCACATCACTGTGACTAATGAAAGACGCAGGCCCCTCCGAGAATCCCCATGTGCTTGCACTCAGCATGTCACACTCGCCAGATGAGGCCCTTGAGCCTGGGGAGGTCACCTTGTCCTGGCTCTGAATTCGCTCTTCTCTTCCTGCTCCACTGGGGCCCACTAGCTTTGCTGGAGTCTCTCTGGGAGCCCAAAAGAGCTGGCCAGTGCCATGTGTCCCCAAGGGCCAGCCTGGCCAGATCAAGTCTGGTGCCCCGGCGTGGCACTCCAGCCCTGGCTGCCAGCTGCAGCCCAGCTCCCTGCTCACAGCCACTCCCTTCAGGCCTCCTCTGCAGCTTCACTCAGACCCTCTTCTGCGTGGGTCCCACCACTGGCAGGTCTCAGCCCCCACAGCGTGGGCCTGAGTACTCTGCAGGGCTCGTAAAGACTGAGGTCACGGATGCAGTCATGTCACCTGAATTGTCACTGGGGGGCAGGGCTCTGGACTCAGGCATTTGTGAACGTACTCTCTTTCTGCGACAGAAACACAAGAGACCTCAGACCGCTACGTCCCTGCCTGGCCTCAGCTCCATCTTCTCCGAACGAGAAGCCCCAGGCTGGGCTCCCTGGACTGGCACTCCTACAGTTAGGAGTTCTGATCAGTAGGCCAGAGTGATCTCCTGAAGCCCCGTGGGCCTGAGTGGACAGTTCAAGAGGGTGGGGGGTGCACACCTTACCCCTCATTTCAGCTGCGCATGGGACCCTCGGCCTGCGCCTTCGCGGGGAATGCCTGCTTCTCTGATTGCTAATTAGATCTGAGGCCCAGTCAGCCGCCTTCTCCACTCATCCCTCCGTTCCTTCCAGCACAGGTTCTCCCCAGGTCTGGGCACACCTGGGCCAGGGCCCCTAGGGGATCCAGCATCACCATGGTGCTGAGTGTCCAACCAGTGGGTGGCGCTCAGCCAAGGACTTCCGGGAGCTGACATTGAAGCTCGAGCTGAAGGCCATGTGAAGGTCACCACCTGACAGTGGGGGCGCAGGAGGCGGACATGGTCAGGGCTGTAGGGAGAGGGACTGGCAGCACCTCTAGACGGAGAGAGGAGGCTGGACAGGGCTGAGCAACTGCAGGGGCCAGCGAGCCCTGGGCTGGCATGGTGGGACCAGACGCAGGAGAGGTGGGGTGTGCTTTCAGGCGTGGAAGGAGGTTGGACTTTGTGTCCGGAACACAGGATGGGTATATTTCCCGGATTCCCTTCCTTCTCATCGTGTGTCTGGCAGCTGTAACTTCCTCTGCCAGACCAGCAGGGGTTCCTCTCCTCCTCACGGGCCCACTGGCTGTAGGAGCCCCATGCCCTGGGCCATCTCCCCACCGCTCTGTGCTCTCTGGGGGCAGACATGGGGAGGCAGCTACACAGGGGTGAGTGCACCGAGCTGGTCCGTGAGGAGCGGAGGTTCTGCTGTGGAGCCCAGCTTCTGCCTCTGCGGTCCGAGGCCTCCCCAGCTCGGAAGGAGAAGGACTCACTGTTGCCTCCCACCACTGGGGACCCCCTCCGGGTGACAGTTACCCATTTTCCTGCCGGCCTCTTGATTCAGTGCCACCTGTTCCCCATCCTCATCCAGAGCAGGCCACTCATGTGGCATTGAGCAAATGCGTGTGGACTTTGCTAAGCAGTTCATAGACTGCTGAAAAATTCCGTGTTTCCCTGAAAATAAGATGTAGCCAGACCATCAGCTCTAATGCGTCTTTTGGAGCAAAAATTAGTATAAGACCTGGTCTTATTTTACTTATAATAAGACCTGGTATAATATAATATAATATAATATAATATAATATAATATAATATAATATAATATAATATAATATAATAATCAGGTCTTATATTAATTTTTGCTCCAAAAGACACATTAGAGCTGATGGTCCAGCTAGGTCTTATTTTCGGGGAAACACGGTTGCTTTGTGGCCTCCGGGTGATGAACCCCGGCCGCCCTTCAGAAATACCTCTGGAAAATGCAGGTGTCCTGGCCACACCCTCAGCTGCAGGCTGTGACCTTTGCTGTTTGAGAAGGTGTGCTCACCCCATGGGGGAAGTTCTTGTTGTTATAAGCAGCTCTCGGAAACAGGATCCCATCTTTCAAGTGGGAGGGACCACTGTATGATGGTGTTGGTTTCTCCCTGCTGCCTGGACTCTCACCACCTGTCACTGGCCAGTGACTTTTCTGGGTGACACGATGACATCATCGACAAAGACGGGGTCATAGCAGAGAAATAAAAGCCATGTTAATTTCAAGGTCCATTAAAACTCCAGGTTTAAAAAAATCAATATTTTTGAACATAAATGGAAAAAAGAAATGGTAGGAGACGAAATTCTATGTGAAGGTTTTTAAGTCTGTGACAAGCGGGGGATGAGAATATCGGCAACCCCTCCCCCCAAAACGTTTGCATATTCGTGTATTTGATAATCCTCCTCAGAAATGCTATGTACAAGTGCAAGCTATGTAAGACAATTGCTTGGTGAAGCAAATCGACGTTGCAGGCATTGGATTCCGAGGGGAAGTCCACTTGTGCCAACAGAAACGTCTGGTACCGCGGAGCCGCTGTGATGCCTGCCAGAGAGCACCCACCCTTCAGAGGAGGAACTCGACTGCTGCCCAGCCGTCTTGCGGGGTTTTGCCATGCTTCCTCCAGTGGTGAGATAACACCTTTTTACATGGATAAGAAAATCAATGATTCACCAGAAAAATAAACAAACAGAAAGCTTGACATCCTGTGGGAATTCCACCTGTATAGATGAAAACTGTCGTCAAACTCTTTTGTATGTTGGGAGAGTACTTTACTGCGGACAGTCGGTGGCGGTTTTCCTTCTGTGACAGTGGCACACGGTTGTGCTCACTACTGAGTAAGGGGACTCTGATGGCAGCCCTCGGGCAGCCCAGCCAACCCCAGGACCAGTAAGAACGCAGCCAGTGCCGTCGTGGGGCGGCCAGCAGAGGAAGCCTGTATTCCCCTGTACTGTGCACAGCCCTCGGCGTTAGGAGTTGTGACAGAAAACCATTTCTTAAAAAACTGATTTTGCATTATCCAGCTTTTCTTTCCTGTTGATATGGAAACAAGGCTCATTTACTTAAACAAATCTGAAAACCAATTCAGGCATTTAACAGTTTGCATCATGAATACTTATTCTGGAAGTAACTCCTGAAGTGTGTACCACCAGCGGCCACTTGTGTCAGTGGAAAGAAGACACAACACGACCAACCAAGGTCGACAGTGGTCTTGCTGGTCGCATGTGACATCGGCATGGGCTTCCTACACCTTGCTGGTGCCCAGGCACCAAAGCCACTCCCAGGGCCTGGGGCGCAAGGCAAGTCCGGGAGCCTCCGCCCTCTGATAGGCCGACTCCCCTCAGAAACTTGTCTTTTCTTCCAAACCATCTGACCACTTTGGGACTAGATGGGCTTTTTGCCTCCAGAGGCTCAGTTCCACACAGTTTGTGTTCAGAAGAATGAACCAAGGTTCAGTGTCACCTCACACCAAGCTGGGAGAAGATACCACCATGGTTTTTGGACACATTTTCCTTCCTTTGTTTTGGCCAAGATTTCGGGTTGCCTGTGCTCTGGAGAGCCCCCCGTGACCTAATTAATTCAGGCTGGGTTGGCCCGTTGACTCAGATGCCAGGAGACTCGGCATCACGGGCAGCTCTTCCTCTAGAAAGAGTCCTCGGCTGAGAGGGGGATTCCTTCAGCAGTGATTGTCGAGCCCTGGCTTTCCTTTCTCTAAAGGGAGGTAGGCTCCAGACCTCTGCTCATTACTGGTCTGAGTGGGTGTGCCCCTCTTTGAGTCACCCCTGCCTTTTCTACCTGTGTCAGCTGTGTGGTCCCCTGGGACTGTCTCCCGGTCCCCACCAGATGCCCGATTCCTCTTTCTCTCTGTTTCAGAGGTTGCTGCCTCTTTATCGAGCATCTGTGTAGGTCAGAACCTCAGGCCTTTACTGGCTCATTCATACGTCTTCTCCATCAGAAGAATTTGGGTTGGTTTTCTTTGAAATTTTGCTTTTGTCACCAACCGTTTCAGCAGCTGACTGTGCAGGGCAAGGCTGGGCTCTGTCAGCCCTCCCCCAGGAATGTTTGGGGAGGGCACACAAGAGGCAGTGGTGCTAACTCTGCAATCCCTCCAACTCTGCAGCTCAGAAGGGAGAAGTCCCTGCTTCTTTAGCTGTCCTGTAAGGCTTGCCTCAGAAGTTTTGGCAGAGAAGGGACATTTTAGCGATGCTTAGATTTTCAAGAGCAGATGTTTGTGAACAAGACCCTCCACATGGTAATCCTGAACTCTGCTAATTAGCGGCAGATGATAAGATTCACGTAAAAAACCAGTATATTTCACCAGCCTTGAATTTCACTATCTGGATTTCAGTCAGATCGAATCCTGGCCTTTTTCTACACTCGGATCGCTTCTGAAGTCAGCGAGGCACCGCTGACAAAGCGGGAAACCGAAGAGAAAAAGAAAAGGCTGATTTTCACAGCCAGTCGACGTCTGTGTCTATGGGATGAAAACCAAAGTATAGAGAGCGAGCAAGTGGGTGTGCCGGTGGGCACAAGACTTTCCCAATCTGGGAAACTGGTGCAGGCCCAGCGAACGTTTCACCAGATGCTAAAGTGTAACCACTCGCTCATCAGTCCTCACGCCCTCCGCTGCCTGTGGCCCCCAGCCCCCACCCTCCTCGTACCAGTGCAGTCAAGGAATAGGCGAAGGAAAACAGTGGAGCCAAATCACACAGCATGGCTCAGACCAGGTTCCTTTCTGTGAGCCCCCTTTCCATCTTCCTTGTAGCTATTTACTTTTTACTTGAAAGATTTGTCTTCCCCTGAAAGCCTAAAAACACTCCCCAGGTATTTATAACCTGGGCTGCATTCTGGCCGTGCCCCCACCCTCACGCCTGAAGTTCACAGGTAGGGAAATGGGAAGAGAAAGGGACCACTGGGTTACATGGGCCTTCTCTTGCTCAATGTGCAGCAGCCCTGAGAAATGGTACAGGGATGGTGGTCACCCTTTTACAGACAGGAACCCTGTGGCTCCAAGAGCAGCAGTGACTCGGGTACTAACTGGTGGAGTGAGATTAGATATTTTGGAGGATGTCAGAGTTTGGCATCCTGCAGGCCTGTGGTGCTCCCCGGTCATGGCTGTGGGGTGGCCCCGCCTACCTGGAGAGTGTGGGATGTACTTTCTCCTTCTCTCTTCCGGTGCACAAGGGATCAGAAACTCAGGAAACCAGCAGGAGAATCGCCCGCTGCAATGCCTATAGTAAAACAGTATTAGGGCATCTTCCTGTTAGATGACGTGTTCCGGGAGGGCAGGGTAAGGTTGGATGTGAGCAATAGCTACGCATGGGTATGCTTCCTGAAGGGCGGCCGATGAGGCACTGCGAGAATGTGGGCTGAATGAAGGGAGGGGGCGGGGCAGGTGGCCAAGGTGGCAGGAGGCAGCCATCTGTCCCTCACAGGGCCCAGGCCAGCCGTGGCTCAGGGACCCCTGAGTAGAGGAGAGGCCCTCTGTGCTCCCCTTTCTGGCGCTAAGCATGGGCGTGCCAGGTCTGCGTGCTATTCCAAATGTGTCCCCAGGAATGAACTGCCCCCTTTGAAGTCACCAGCTCTGCCTGGTTTTATACCATCTCTCTGATCTCTGAGCAACAAAACTTGATTTTATAAACTGAGAAGAAAAAGAAGAAGGCCAGCCAAACCTGGGGCTCATTACTCATAGTAACTAATTTTTAAACATACAATTCTAGCATAAATTTACATATAAAGAAGGATCTTGGTCGGAAAAAAATCCTGTTATGATAACATTGTGGTTGGCACACAAAGCCACAGGAGGTACATATGCACAAGTTATGCTTGTTCAGCAACCGTACCTGCCCAGTTAATGCCTAAGCAGATAGACGGATGGCGGGAATAGTGTGGGGAAGACCCCACATCTTCCAGCGCTGGAGTGGGGAGCTCATCGCTCAGCCCCCGCTCCCGGGGATGGGGATTATCAAACAGGTGACAGAGACTTCTGAGCGCTCCAACTCTGCACTTGGAGATTATTTGTGCCCGCCATCAGCACGTTTCCACCCTGCCTGCCCTTGTCACAATACCTGTGAAGGCGGCAGAATTAGCAGCAGAGGTGCACGCTCTGCCCCTCTGGGTAGCAGGACTGGGGCCTGGAACCTGATGGAAGAGGCCGCGCTGGGTATTATGACAGCCATGGCAGAAGGCCCGCTCAGGTTCTGAGACAATGTGACAGGGGTAAGGCCAGGGGACGGCTTCCATTCTCAGCTGGGGACAACTGTGGGAAGCAGGGCCCAGCAGAGCGAGCTGACGACCCCAGGAATGACTGAGGGTGCCCGGTGTGTGTCCCTGCGAGCCACTCCCAAACTAGTCCTCCCTAAATACCCTCCTACTCAGGTCATCAGAGGTCCCCATGGCCTTGGAGATGAACCCTGGGCAGCATTCAGGGCTGCGACCGCCTACTGCCGAAATGGGGCTCAAGGTGGCAGAACATTCTTCCCATCGACTTTGCAAAGATGAGAGATACAATCTTACAGGGAAGGGGCCCAAATGACCACTTTCTCACCAGAAGGTGCGAGAAGGGCGGCACTCTGCACCCCCATGGGCTGGAAGAGTGAGAGGAAGAGTGAGAGGTGGCTGAGCCACCCAAGGCCACCAGAGTCCCCGGCAATGTACAGTAGGTGACCAGGGGTGCAGGGCAGGACTCTGACGTCTCCCCAAACACCCCACATCTGGCCCCGCCAGTTTGGATGAGCATTACCCACACACTCGGAACCTCGGTTTCCATGTCTATTTTTTAAAACCCAGCTACAGATGAAGCATGGTATACACATGGGACACACAGACAGAAATGCCAAGAAAAGCCTTCGCCTCGACGCGCTTACATACAAACGCCCACCCCCGAGCTCACCTGATTCGTAAAGAATGCAATACACTTTCACTTTGATTCCACCCTTGGATTTCTGAAGAGTTTCCCCAAAAGGAGTGTCACAAATGACAGATGGCTTCATCGGGGAGAATATTAATTAGCAGCTCCACGCTGTCTGCCTTCTCTGTGGCTGCCACGTGTGACCGGTACTGTGGTCTGAGAGTGTTCTGACATTTAGTCACCTCCACCTCCTTTCTTCTCTGTGGCTCACTCCCCAGTGGGGAGAGATGGTGGACCTGTGCGTAGATAACCTCCATCAGCCCTGTAAATACTCTCCCGCCTGCCCACGTAGCTCCTTGATATTATTACAATGTTAAAACGTGTCTGTCTTTCCCATTTCATAGCACTTTTCCATGGCACGGGCCTTGTTTGCATGGAGAGACCCATAAACAGAGCATTGCAGGAATGTGTGGACGTAGGCGGCCGTGGCTTTGTGTCATCCTTGTAAGTGCAGTGGGTTGGAAGAAACAGGGAGTTATGGGATTCCACTCACCAAAGTGCAGAACCAACATCTGATGGATCAAGGGGAATGCAGGGGCCACTTAGGAAACGGGCCCGGTCCTTGCCTCCACCTTACCCTTCAAAGTGTTGCTTCTGGGGGATCGATGGGGAGCTCTTTTGAAGTGCATCTTAGAGACGAATGGGCAGGGTGTCATTGAAGAATAATTTCCATGCTCAGATATTTACTCATAATGACAGGCTTATTTTAAAATGAAGCCCAGTCCCCATTAATGATGAAGGAAGAGCCACAGCATAGAACCACCTGGAAGAGACTTGAATATCCTCAGACTCAAAGATCTGCGCCTCTCCTGCTTTTGCTAAAATGCTCGGTTCATACGTTTACTATATAAGCCTATCACATGGTACTATTAAATGGATATTTTCTAGGTGTAGGACAATGTGAAATTTTAGCAAATCAAGAGTGAAAAGAATTAAATTCACCCATTATTGCGCTATTCAGAGATAAATATTCTATAATATATATATTCATTCTATAAATATTCTGATATGTCCCCACGTTATCGTCTTGATGTTATAATTTTAAAATCCGTCTTTTCCCTGTCACAGTAAAAGATTGAATGGCTCAGACTTGCTAGTGTGTGTGTTTCCGTAAATACTGTGTCACAGGAATGAGTGGAGGTACTGTGCTTCACCGTGGCCGCTAAGGTTGTCAGGATGTCAGCTTTACAAAAATGCACATCCATGGTGCCGGTCCGGGATCATACACGGAAATCCTTTACAGCAGAGTGATAAGTATTGTTGTCTAAATAGTGTGTGCTTAGCTGTTTGGACACATTACTTTGTTTCTTTTATGTCAAAGAAACTTCGTTTTGCGGCCCAAGTTAACTCCTGTTCTGTCACTCAGTGGAATGGTTACATTTATTATGAAAACATTGTTCAACTGTATCACAAGTTAATTTCCTGTGCATTCTGCCCAGAGGGTGCAGCCAGGAAAGCAAGCGATGGTCTCACTGGTCTCACTGGTCTCACTACGTGGGATCTGATTTTGGTAGCTGTGCAATTTGAGTGTCGTCTCTGGGCCTGTGAGTGAGAATTTCTCAAATTCCTTCTTGGAACATGGGGGGAGTACAAGTAGACAGACACAAAAACAGCCTTACAAACATCTTCTCTGCAGTTCGATGGGGCTGCCAGAAAAACACTGAGCTAACATTCTCTGCTCTATAGGCATGTTTTGGTGAGACAAGTAAAAGTGCAGCACGTGTAACTGACTTGGGAAATCCTACAGTGTTGACTTCAATGGTCAGATCTCATATCTCCCTTTCAAGTCTGCTCTCATCGTGGGGATAGATTGACCTCATTGCCATATGGCTGACCTTTTTACTTAAGAAATATACACAGTGGGAGTCATGACGACTTCCTGCAACTCTCTGAGATCCTGCCTCATGACTTTGGTACTGTCTGCTCCATCTTCCCAGGCTCTTGTTAGGCCCGGTCGTGCTTGCTTTCTGTTCTTCCCAGCTTCCTTCCAGACTTTCCGTCTCTTCTGGGTGGTTTCTGAGGCTCGCCATCTCTGTTCCCCATGTTCTTCCACACCCGGCCTAAGGGTGCTGGTGTGGGCAGTCAGTCTGCTCTCAGGGGAGCAGGACTCTCAGGGGAGCAGGACAGCCTTTATTCTGTCCCAGGCTGGCAGTAGAGGGCCTCTACCTTGATCTGCGTCTTTTACGTGAATTAGAAGCCCGTGGTTTCCAACCTGCAGGGCCCTTAGAGACCAGTCAGGAACTTCTGCATTTTTTAGAAGAGAAAATGATCAGCCATCGGTTCATTCATAAATGTTCACTGAGTGTCTACCACATACTAAGCCTTGCTCCAAAATCCATGTGGATGAAGTAAATGAAGCACGTCATAGGTGCGAGCTGGAGGGTGCTATCTGTTCACTGAGGTCATCTCAGGAACCTGTTCAAATGCCGGCATTTCCAGGAGTAAGCTTACCTTCCTCTGCGATCTCCGTGTCTGTAAAGATTCAGCCAGGGCTGCCCGTCCCCCAAAATATAGCTTCTCGTTCTGTCTGCTTGTGGATCAGCTCCTGACTGCCTCCATCTCCAAGGCCAGCTGCCTGGAGAAATAACATCACATTTCCCCAAGGGCCTCACTTCCCCTGCATGTAAGTTACACCAGGGGAAGAGGTGAGTCATTTAAATACCATTTCTCTTTCCAGGGTTTTAAGTTTTCATGTTGATTTTGCAAATTGCAACAAGGGTGGGGAGGTAGATATAAAGTGTGCATCAAATCCATATACGTGCAGAAGCGATGGTTCAAAGCAGAGACTGTCTGGGTTGGGAGAGAAACTACAGGGAAACTTATGACATAATGCTGGAGACAGATCGTCAATAGCATGTGGAAAGGCCACCTCACTTGATCAGCGGGGCTGTTTGGAGCAGAATTTTGATTAAAGAAGACATTCTGGGCAGGGCTGGTGTGGACAGGCCATCTGAACAACTGCTCAAAGTGAATAAATGTGAACATCAGTGCGTGAGCCTGGGGTGGCAGCGGGGCTGTGAGAGGCAGGGACGTGCTGCTTCCTCCCTGTTAGGCCAGCTTTCTTGCCCATTTCCTGGTACTTTTCCATGGCACAGGCCTTGTGTGCAGAGGAAAGTGTGGAGGTACACAACCATGGGCTTTGTCTCATCCTTGTAAGTGCAGTGGGTTAGAAGAAACAGGATGAAGTTAGAAGAAACTAGTTCGTCTAGACGAGCACACCAGGGTTATCAACAGAGCCCGGGAATCCGAGGGAAAAACAGAAAGCTTTTGTCCAACTGCACAGCGCAGGAAAACGGGGCACGGAACAGGCCACCTTCCTTCCACAGTCGCGGGTTGTGGGCCGCAGCCCTCACTGTGCAGGGTCTCCCTGAGCACGGGGACCCCGCATGCCTGCCTGGGGGCAGCCTGCCCTCGTCACACCCCTCCCATTGCCCATCGACCCCCAACCACAGGCAGCTGAAGAATTTCAATGGAAGGAATGTCTGTCGATATCTGAGTTACCAGCATGTGGAAACTTCTAGAAAAAATACATTTTGGGTTCTGTGCTCAGGAAAGAATAGCCTCCTGGTGCAGAGTTCATTCTCCCCTTGGCCCACTGGACCCTTGCAAATGGAAGTTGCATCAGGTATGCACCCAGCCACATGGGCACTGAAGGATGGTTACCTGTGGGTAGGGCTGCGTCATCCCTCTCAGCCTCTCACGTTGACCCTCCTAGCCGCTGTTGCTGACCCCACCCCAGGCTTTTCCTTTACTCCCTGTTCTTAACCCAGGAAGGTGGCTACCTCAAGGACCATCCAAAGAGACACGCTGAGAAATCTCACACTTTGAGGGCACTCTGTTGTAACTGCTTGGTCAGCTGGCCATAGCCACACTGGCTTTGGGGTTTGCTTTGGGGCTTTCTGCATGGGCCGGGGCGGGGAGGGCTGGACGGCGTGTGCACCGACTCACGATGCTGCAGCTTTGCTGGGAAGGTTGGGTGGCTTCTCGTGGACACAGCAGGGCAAGCCCACAGTCATCACGACTGGCCTTCCCAGCGTACAGCAGGCTTGTCCTGTTGTGGTCGGTAGTTTGGCTGAACTGCTGGGTCCTGGCCGGGGTGTGGCTGTGCCAGGGACGTTGCCTTTTTGTGGTCCCGGACTCATACCATGTCCTGCCTCAGCCCTGCTCGGTCTTCACCTGTCTTTTCTCCCCATAATGCCTGTCAACTCTTGCCTGCTCTCCATCCTGCTCCCACTGGGCCTTGTTGGTTACTGTGAGGGAACGTGGGGCCGGGTGAGAGGTGCCAAGCACTCACAGTGCCAGCCCCTCTGGGAGGCCAGTGCCTTTCAGCCAGAACCTCCCAGAAAGTCAGCCACAGAGACAGGGATTATGGGAGTTTCTGAGCCATGTGCCTGAAGGTGGCTCAGTGCATCTTCAAAACGGCGTTGCTAGGCTAGCGAGGCTCTGAAAATGCTGCAACGTAAGGGGCAGAGGGAAGGGAGGTCTCCGTTCATTTCTGTCTGCAACGTGCTTGGTCTCGTGTCTGACGGGACTGGTTTCTTAGACCCAAGAACCCAGCTTCGTGTTCAGAGCAGACATGGAACTTGTTGGTGCAAGATTTTTCTTGGGATGACCTTCCAAAGGGCTGTGGATTGTAGCTAAAATGAATCCTGGAACTGGGACCCCCTTACTGCAGTGGTCCCCGGGGTCCCTTTCATCTGCTGTCCCCACCCACACACCACCAGTCGCACCCTCCCGAGAATGCGCACCTCTGAGAAAGAACCTGGAATCAGGCTGCCCGAGCCCATGGGGCTCCCCTGGAGAGGTTCCCCCAAAGCGTGATTGGGGCTCCTCTCTACTGTGGCACCCGTGCAACATGCTGAGCCACTGGGGTTCCGGGGAAGGAAGGCAACAGGCAGCAACTTCTGGGGCCAGAAAGGGAAATTAGGACAACGTATTTTCCCCTGTTGCACTGAGTACATAGACTTGAAGATAAATTATTGGCTCCCACAGCCCGCTCGATGCCAAGGCCTTCAGTGATGGCAGACTTTGATGAGTGAGTGCCTGCCCGCCTGCCCCTTCTCACGGCAAATCCTCTGAAAACTTTCTGTGAACTCGAGAACCTTTGCCTTGTGTCCTAAATAATAGAAGAACAACCAAAGAATTACTGAAGGCCAGGTCCAATATCCATGGGTCTTAACTAGTTGGTTGTCTTTATATGTTTGAAAGAAAATTTTTATGTCAACCAAACACTGCTACTTTGCATCAAGAATATTTGTTTTATGTAAATAAAATCATTGCTTTGTATCACGAGCAGCCATTCAAAGTAAGGAATCATAGTCTTTAATGCTTCCTGGGCCATTTCAAGTACAGATGGCTCTTCCGTGCCAGTTTTGGGGTTTTCTCCTACGTCAGGCTTCCACAGGGTCACCTGGGAGATGGGACTCACCTGAGTGGCTCACGAGGACATAGGGACTTTGGCCACTCTTCTTGTCCTTCACTTTGTTCTTTTTACAGGGCGGAGGTAAGCACTGACCCAGACGCAGGACCCTCCCTGAGCTGGACCTCAGTCGTGGGAGGGGCACTGCGGGTGGGGCCACTGCGGAGTCCTCGCCCCAGCCCTGGGCCTGCCTGGTCTCAGCTTCTGCCTCACCGGAGGCAGCCTCTAATCGCCCCACAAATCCTCACGTGTCTGTCCCAGCCTCTCTTCCTTCTCACCTGGTCCCCGGACAGCCAGGAGCCAGGTCTTGGTGGGAGTCAGGCTCCAACCCAGCTCGGGACTTGTTAGGTCTGATGCCCTGGGCACAGATGTTACCAGCCACTGGTAACTGTTTCCTTGTTTGTGATCTGGAGATAATAATACCACCCACCTACTCGGGGCCACGGCATTAGAGTTGAGTTT
Source organism: Rhinolophus hipposideros (assembly GCF_964194185.1). Classification (NCBI taxonomy): domain Eukaryota; kingdom Metazoa; phylum Chordata; class Mammalia; order Chiroptera; family Rhinolophidae; genus Rhinolophus; species Rhinolophus hipposideros. Next base: position 2,934,707 of record NC_138061.1, read on the forward strand.
TTGGAGAGCCTGACCCAGAATAAAGGGTGAACTCATGTTAGCCTACTGTTTTGATGCCATCTCTGCATATCATAGCTGCTAAGGAAGTGGGAAAGTATGCCCATGTGCCACCCCAGCCAAGACCCTGTCTCCTGCTGTGTGTGTTCACGGCAGGTGGTCACCCAAGGCCCTGGTCCTATTTCCTCCCAGCTCCCACTTAGAAGTCTGGGTATAATTCTGCTGATAATAGGTATGGGGGTGAGGGTGGGGGGACGTTGTGAAGCCTTTTGTCCATTAAAACAGTAAACAAGGCAGACTGATTGAAAACAGCCATTTGAAGAGCCAGGTTGCATGAAATTAACAAATACCTTGACACACATCCTGCCCTAGAAAGACGCCAAACACAGGTGCAACCGTGCCCACCCTCCGGGAGCTGCACCCTGGACGAGAGGCTGTGGGGCAGCCAGGCTCACTTGTCAGGCACGCCTGGCTGGGAGGCCTTCAGGGCGGGAAGCTGCAGAGCCCTGTGAGCACGAGGTTCCAGAACGCGGCGTACTCTGTACCCACCTGTTACTACACTGGTCATGCTGCTGGCAGGGAGATTGGTGGCTGAGGGTTGTCCTGCGGCCAGCAGGGCTCAGAGGGCTTTGTGCTGAGGCTGAGGCTTTGGGACAACAGCCACCCGGTGGAGAGAGGTGCCCCGGGCATGGGGCGATTCTAGCAGGGGCTCCTGCAGCCAGAGTGCCACACAGCACGACACCCCTCTCCCCTGTGTGCTCCTGAGTGAGTGAGTGGTGGCTCTTCCAACCCGCGCAGCACAGCCAGGCAGCCATCCAGCATGTCACTGGCACTTTAAATATTCCTCCTCCTCGTTTTGATAATTAGAATATGCATCAATAACGCGAGGCTTCAAATCTGAATCTCCTATAAACTTGACAGACTCCCACAGTCTCTCTGTTGAATTTGTTTTTCCCTTAAAAACACCAGAGACTCTGGGGAACAGCCACTCCCAGGGAAACGAAGGCTCGAGCTGCACAGGCGTGCTCTCAGCAGCCACTGAGTTCCCTAACGGGCTGGGTTTCTTGGCTGTCCTGGCAGGGCCGGGTCCTGCAAGCACAGCTAAGACCACTCCTCCCCGCAGAGAAGAGCCACAGCCTCAAGTACGACTAACACACCAATTCGTTTGCGAAGTTAATAAAATTAGGGGCTTTGAGTCGGAAATCTTCACACATGATCTCCCCCTTCCCGTGCACACGTCAGGGCCCCGAATCCCTTTCCAAGACCTGCTTACTCATGCAGATGGCACTGGAACTCCAGAACCTGGCATGCAGACCGTCCCTGCGCCTCCCGCAACGGAGGGACTCCTAAATGAGAACTTATTACCAACCTGTCATTCTGCCGTAATTACCCACAGCCAGGACGCTCTCCGTTGTTTCCATATCATTTGGAATGACACAGAGGGGAGATTACCCTGTCTGTGTATCGCGCGCAGCACGCTTTGCAGCCTGTACTCATCCATTTGCATTCCGAAAGAGGCAGAGGCCTGACAGATTTTTTTGAGCTATTATGAAGCACTTATTAGTAGACATTGAACCATCCCCCCACATCATTCCCTTGCTCATAATCATTATTTCTACAAATTCTCTGCACCTTCCAAAAATTCTAGGGCATGCTGTCTACAGAGATCACCTGCCGCTAAAAGCATTCTTCATTTGGGTTAATACAGCTCCACACTGTAACGGGGCCTTCCTTAGTGTTTTCCAGAGGTCACGGGAAGGTTATCGAGAGGGGAAACCACTCTGTATGTTGCTAAAATGCATGCACACGTGGCTGCCTGTGTATGAGTGTGTGTACAGAGCACACATGAGACTTAAGAAATCATGTGTGTGCTGCATGTGCAAAATACAAGAAACAAGGTGTGTGCGTGGTGCATGCACACAACGTAAGAAACTGTGCATGGATCTGTGTGTGCACAGGTGCGTGCATGTGTAAATGTGTGTATACATTCATGCATTTTAAACACTGAACCAGGGAGTGGGGAGGCCTGCTGCTCATGGTGCATTTAAATTAAAATTCCATACTAAAAAAAGCTCCGCGTTGTGATAGCAGAGAAAATGTGGGGTTTGGAATGTTCTCAGCCACTCTGCATTAAACCCCTCTTATAATTAGTCAGTTTCCTGCTGTTTAAAAATACCTCAGTGTCACCTGGCAAATCTGATTCCCCACTCATCCTCAGAGCAGGGCCTGCACAAAGAGCGGCTTTTTAAACGTTACCCCACCCGCCCCCTCCATTTTTACCATTGCCTTTATTCCTTTACTTCCCACCTATTCAGCTGTCCTGCCTCCCCCACCTGCCTCCCCCACTTACAGCTCATCCTTTGTGGACACAGGGCTGTCCCAGAGGCAGCTCACCTGGGCAGGCCCAGGAGCCAGTCACCTGCACTGTGGCTCTGTCTTCCCCAGGGTCCTAGTGCTGTCCCTTGTACTTGCAGTGGCCCAGCTTGGCTTGACCCTTGTCCTGTTGAAGCTCAAGGAAAGTGAGGAGGTCGAGGGGTGTTCCCCTGCCACAGGGGCCTGGCAGCCCTCTCACCACACCCTGGAGCTGACCTGGGCTCTGCGAGGCTCTGGAATTCTCCCCTGCATCGGGCTGCCTCCTGTACTGTGTCTTGGTGTGAGATTGGGAGGTCCCCCGGCTGTCCCTGTTCTCTGTGGGCTCACCAGAGGACAGCGCTGAGATCAGAGGCTGCTCTGAAAAGCCTTGGGCCCAGGCGGTCATCTTTCTCAGGTCCCCAAGCAGGGCAGGCATGGTTTACCAGTGCAGCAGACAAGCACGCGCCCCGCTGGGTGAGGCGAGCAGGAGCAGGGACTCATGGGGACGTTCAGAGCAGAGCCCGGGGGGACTTCCCACGGAATGCGGAATTAAATTTCAGTATCATCATTATTAACAATTATTATTTATTGCGTACCCACCGGCGGCCCTAGCATGCTCCAGGTTTAATGTTTCAATAAGACCTTATTTGCACAGTTCCCACCAGGGTCCCGAATTTCAGTCCTTGTCCAAATCACCTTGTGTGTGATGCTTTAATGATTTTTAGAGTCTTGATTCAACCTTTCTTGCCTTTCATTTTCCTATGTCTTTATACTTCTCCTGCAAGTGCTATGATTATCTTTTTAGTGTTTTCTTAATGTTCGAATGTTCCAGTCTTTATTTTTTTTCACGCTTCTTTCTTCCTTTTGTTCTTTGCGTTCCCTCTGCTGGCAGGTACAATTCCAAGGCATTCTCCCACTGCAGGTAAACCTTCAGCTGAAGATGTGTCCCCATTTCTTCTTTCTGACTTTCTATATTTAACACAAGTGCTGGGGGAGGGGAAGATGTGGGCTCTGTCCTGCACAGAACACGGTGGAGCTCCCATCCATCCGCCCGTGTTTCCGGGGCGTTTCAAGCTGTGATGGGCCGGGGATGGGGAAAGGCTTCCGGGGCTGGGGCAGAAGGTGGGCACTACAGGGAGACCCATAGGCCAGCCCCATGGTCTCAGGGAGAAAGCTGCCACCTGCCTTGGTGCTCCATCTTGCCCCTTGGGGGATGGGCATTGCTTTCTGATACTGCGTGCACAATTTCCAGTTGAATTTAAGCAAATCAGGTCTAATGTGAATCAATAACCATTTCCGAGTTCATTAAGGAGTTCGCAGGCACTGTCTTATGAACCTTTATTGTTTAAGGAAATCCTGAGCACCACTCTGAGCGCTCCGGAAATGTCTTCTACAGCATGACCCAAATGCACCTACGTATTCGAGTTTAGCGGCAGGCTAATGCTAGAATACATTTTTAAACACCGTTTCTTTGTCACACACACACACACACACACACACACACACAAAAGAAACCTGGCGTTGGATGGGGAGAGCATAAAGCTATGGCCCCGTCCTTCAGTTTCTGTCTTTGGAAAACTCGGGTCTAATTCAACCAAAGACAAGCTGCCTGCAAACGATGCTGGGCTGCAAGGAGGTGAGGTCGGCACAGCCCCGTTCCAGAGCATTTATCAAACACGGCAAACCGACATCCGCTTTCTTCAGATCTAATAGATCACAGGACACGAGCCAGAAGAACGGTGACATCAAACAAACACCCGCTCCCCAACACTTTTTGGAACGAGACGCGGAAGAGGAGCCCCGGTCTGCACTGGCTCTATAATCCCCCCAAACTACATCTGCCCTTGGGAACGGAACATTCAGGCTTCAGAGAAAAAAGAATTAGTGTTTCATTTTCCAAGACTGTCACACCCCACCTTAATGAGTACTTAAAAGAGATGAATGTGCTGGGAATGAAAAGATTTATTTGCGATATTTAAATAATCTCTCTCGGCTATAACTAAGCTGACACAGTCGGCTCTCGCAAGGATATTTTCCCGTGATTTTGGATAATATCCATCCAAGTTTGTCGCTCGCCCTGCCTTTGTGTAGAGGGTGTATTGTGCATTGACACCGACAGGGAAAGGGGTGAAAATGGTGCAGGTCAAGATGCCTTTACGTCTCCACGGCAAGCACGCCCAGTGAGATATTTACTGACATTTCTGGATGCAAACAGCTAAATAAATATTAAGTTTTCTTTTAAATGAATAGTACCACTGATTCTCAACACTTTCCCGCACAGGAAAAATCCTTGTGAGAGTTATGGCGCAGTCCGTTACAATCAGCCATGAAGTACGTTACAAAGGTAATGTAGGTTTAAGAAGGACTACTGCAGAATGTATATTTTCATTATCAAAAACGTTAAGCCATTTATCCTGAGAAGTCAGAATAATCATTAATGGTTGGGAATTTATGGTGCCAGGTCTTAAACTAATGTGAATGATTCCAGGTGTTACTAATGGCTTCAGTGAAATGTGCCAGTATCTCAGACTTGTACTAAATCTGAGGTAATAGTCGGACGCTTAATCTCGACAGATGAGCAGCAATTTAACTGACACGTTGATTGGATTCTGTAGGCTTAAATGGCACCCATTGTGAAGGCAACGGTCAAACGGCGGTCCGGAGGGCGACTTAGAAGTCATTCTCTTTCCGGGCGCCCCTGCACAGGGCTGCACAGATTGCATAGGACCTCCTTGCAAACGATGGTGTTTCAAGCGTGTGGTTACTTTTTGTAAAGTAACTCTCCCACCAGCTTTTAACCCTTCTCTCTCACGTTTTTTGGCAAATTCTTTGAGGGAGTTGCCTGACAGTCCAGGAGGGCTAAGTAGGAGATGCCAAGCCAGGTAAATGTTTTCCCTGAGCCCAACCCGTGTTAGTGACATGTAGCCCTAAGAACCAGCTTTGTCCCAGAACGTGCAGACTGCCCTTCATCACCCCATTCCCTGTGGGGTGTTTCTGCGAAGTGGCTCTGCTGAATGGAACAGAGGGGAGCCCTGTCTAATTCTGGGTCAGAATCATAATCATGTCCCGAACTGAACCTTGGTGATGCTGGTTTCCCAGGTCTGGAGGTGCGAGGACTAGATCCTTCCAGCATCTACCCCTCGTGCTCGTTAACAGTGACCGTTGGAGCCGTGGGACCCACTCCCCTGAACGCGGAACGTGCTTGGTGGACGGTCCGACTGCTGTCAACATCCTCTGAAAGCACATAAAAATAAATTATCCATAGGTTTACCTGTCGGGAAGATGGATTCGGTGCATCCGACTGTTGCAGGCATTTCAAGTGACAGCGGTGCCCATCATGTTCCGTAATCGGGTCAAACAGCTGGACGGGGATTTGACGCTCAGCAAGGCCAGAAGGGCCGGCACGTGGAGGGAGAATGAATGGAGTGAGGGAGGCCCGGGGACCTGTTTATTACGGCGCTTTTCTGCTTCACTGCAGACCTGTAATGATTGCCATGGAGCCCGATTGACGGCTGCCCTCCTCCCCCAGCACTTCCAGGAACGTGGGTGAAGGCGGACAAGTCTGCCTACTGACCTATTTGCTCTGCCCGTCAAGAGTTCAATTTACTTCGCCTGATAAGCATCTCCGAGTCTGCGTGGCTTGCATACGATTGGTCCATGCAGGCTAAATAAAAATTGGCTTAATGAATATTTCAGGACGCCTTGTCAGGATCCGGTGTTTGAATTAAGGGATGCACATTCCGTATGTCGAGCGGGCCCGCTCTCCTCCAGGGCCCTTCATGTGTGTCTAAGGGGTGTTCAGGGCCAGAGGGAAGCAGGAAGATACAATGGGCTGTCACTAGTGTTTTTTGGGGTTCTGAAAAGCATACAGGGTGTTTGCAAAGAGGAAAAGGGAGACCGTGGGCTGGGAAACATGGCTGACTATAAATAATGAAGTCCACCAGCTTCCCTGGGACAAATGGGGACAAGATGTATGTGGGGGTGGCTTCCTGTGCCTGAGGAGCAGCCTGGCCACGCCACTTTTGAGGTCATCCTGCCTTATTCTCTGAGCCAGGGTGTGTCCCGTTAGGATGTACTGCAGGCCCTTCATGGTGAGTCTGACTTGGGTTGATTCCAGAAGCCTGTTTGCCCCTTCACTGCCTGCGTGTAAACTGGAGGCCACACAACCGTTCTTACCTGTTCTGTATTTCTGGAATATTGGCTCTGGTTCTGCCTCATCTATTCCATGAATGATGATAGCGCCCTCTCTGTAGTACGAATGGAGTTCCCACCAAAGGACTGGGCTAGACCCTCACAGACTGAGGGTGAGATGGACAGAAAAGATGACCTTCAGCAGAAGTCGCTGTCGCTGGAGAGTGGGGGCAGGAAGGATGGGAAGGCCAGGTCTGCACTCTGCTTCTCACCAGCAGGTCCCTCATCCTTGTGCTGGCATCGCCATTCTGCAGCCTTGCCTCAGTTTCCAGACTGGTGAACGGCTTCCAGGGACCCCAAGATAAGCTGTGATGGTGTTACTGTATCAGAAACAGATCTGAGTAGATCTTTCTTAAATCCTGGTTGGAAAGGAATCAAGATCGCACCACAACATGCACTCTAAACTGGATGCTATTCTTTTTCTCCGCTTTGCAAACAGAGGACGTGCCCTTTGAGCCCCAGATCCAGAGTCCAGCACATTTCAAGTGGAGGAAAAATGTGCCATCGAGCCCTCATGGCACAGGGAGAGAGGGGATCCCACCCTCCCAGGGGGATCAGGGAATGCACATGTCCAAGAGGCAGAATTACATCTTCACGTAACGAAATAGGAAGTCCATTGCAAATGTGTATCTCTTCCTAAGCTGTCCTCTGCTGTTGCCAACACAGAGTCAGTTTCAAGGGCACTGTGGCAAAACCCCACTTCAGAGGCACCCACGTGATTGTCCACTAGAGGTAGACTGTTCTGAGGCGGTACTGTTCAGGCAGGAAGTCCCGTCTTTGCTGAGAAATCTTTGTTACCTCCAGGCGCGGTGCTGGGAGCACGTCCCTTCCCACACCATCCACGCCAGACCCTGCCGAGGGGTGCGGCCTCAGAGGCCCTGGCTTCAGAGCATGCCCAAGACACCAGAGAATACATCCCTGTGAAAGTGGACAGGCCTTTGTTAGTGCCCAAAGATGACAGATGACTCGGCCACGTCCAAAGGTTCAAATTAGGTTTGAAACTATGAGTCACGTTCTCCAGCCAGTATGAAAGTGGTCACAAATTGGACTCCCTGAGCCCTCATGTGTTGTCGGTGAAAAGGCTAAACTGGTGCAAACACTCAGGACAGTCATGTGGCAATCTGCAGGGAAATTAAATTAGTCTATTCTGGGCCCATTATGGCACAGGCAATAGGGGATATATTCCTTGCAGGTGATTTGCTAGAGTGAGGGGCAGGTTAGGCGAGCAAGCTCTGCTAGGTCATTGGAGAGATGCAGTGTGGCCAGTGCAGAGTGGAGACCCAGGCTGGGGCGGCCTATGCAGGCTCGCAGAGAACAGATGGACAAATCTCTAAACTGTCCAGCTCAGTGGAAGAAGTAAGAAGCAGAGCGCGATCTATAATACAATGGCCTTATGTACCTTTAAAGCATGTGTGCACGCGAGACAATGTTGATGGACACGGGCCCTTAGAAAGTGCACAGATAGAACACACTGGCATGGGCCCTTCTGGGGTTGGGGGCAGAGCCAGAGGGAACATAGGAGGAGAAGACAGACAGGTGTTTAATTCAATGAACTAAGGATGCAGTGGGGGATATGGTACCAGCACTGAGAGATGTGACGAACTCCCGTCTGCCCACCTGGGGACCAGCATGAAGCAGGGGAACAAATGGATCAGTGAGCGTTCCCCCTGTGATGTGCTGAGGCCGCCTCGACTCAGAGCTGGGACATTAGCATCTCGGGGCACAGAGACTGCCAAGGACGGGCTGTCTGCCTCGCCTACCGTGGTGTTGGGGTCTTGGCACACTCTCTGCACCCAGTCGGAGTCCAGTCCATACTTTGAAATGAGGCGTGATCTCAGTACTTGCTTTTTATTATTATAAAAAAGAAATGCGCCTGGTGAAAACATTCAAACGTTGTGAAAGGGTGTTCAGCGGACATGAGACTCCTCTGCTCCCAGACCTCAGAGGCTTCCCTGGACACAACCCCACCTCGAGTTTCTCATGTACTCACAGAAGTTTCTGGGCATAAACACCTTGTGGGTGACATCATCCCAGCAATGGCTCCATGTGACTGCAGTGATGACGATGGCTGTGTGGGCAGCGCTGCGTGACAGACGGAGAACACTCCCTTGACAGTGCTGGAGGCAGGACTGGGGCTGTTCTTCCATCGGGTACCCGAGGATTCTGAGGCTGAGACTCAAGGCTGAGCATCGTGGGACCCTATGACTCTACCCCCCACCCCCAGGACGCTGGCCTTGAAACACCCAGGATGGCACTGTTCCAGGGTCTCCCAAGCATGACCGCAGTCAGGTCCAAAGAATTCTCACTCTGTGCAGCCAGCCTCCTTCCTTTCTCCCTGGAGCTACCTCCTCTAGTCCCCAGTTCTCAGTTTTCCGTCTTTAAAGGGAATTAATTGGAAGAGACAATGCCTACGCCTGCCATCCTGTGCTCAGGGTGCTAGGTCCCGAGTGCCGGGCTGGCATTTGTAAGGGCTCAGTGTTTCCCAGGGAATACAGAGTGTGGCCTTTGGAACCTGGCCGGGTACTCCCAAGCACTGGGATTAGAAAGAGAAGATGGGAAATGAGCTTCCAAAACCTGATGTTTCAAGAGGATAGCTCCAGATGCCAGTTTGTGATCCCCTTGGCCAGTCATCTCCAAATGTTTTACTTCCCAGCAACACCAGTAAGACTGTTACATTCAGAACATAGTAACCTGTGTGTGCATTACACACACACACACACACACACACACACACACGTGTATATATATTTCCCATTGTGTTAATGCACTCAATATATATACATACACTTATGCTGATTATTATATGCTATTCATTATAAAACACAAATTTAGATGAATGACTAAAAAAACCCAAACACCCCAAATAGTTAACGGTACTGTGGCACGCACTTAAATATTTGTTAAAAGGGTAGATCTCATGTTAAGTGTCTTTTATCACCAAAACACAAAAACAAAAACAAAGGGACATTGGTCATTTCCCACTATATACAAATGTTGAATCATTATGTTGTACGTCTGAAATTAACATGATCCTATGTCAATTACATCTCAATTAAAACAAAACCAAAGAAAAAAGAAACAAAGGGACACAGGAAAGTTGGAGGGGATGGAGATGGCTATTACTGTGTAGCGATGGTTTCAGGGTGTATTAATATGTCCCAATTCACCCAAATGTAGTTTATCGTATATCAATTGTAGCTCAGTGAGCTGCCAACAGATACCTCATTTATATCACAGGGACACAGGCACCACTGAAAGAGCTCCAAACAGCCAGAGCAACAAAATCAATATGTAGTATTGGATTATAAACACACTATAAAATAAACATCATGAGTCCACACTAATATAAACGACTGATAGGATAAGTAAGAAATGCGGCAGGAGAGACAAATTTCCAGTGTTAAACAATTCCAAGTAATTTATGTAGCTCCTCTTCCTTCAAGTGGGTGGGAGAGAACCCCCACCCTAAGTGGGGGCCGCACATAGTGTCTTTCAAAGACAGCAGGCTGGAAGTGGGGAGAGTGTCCTGACAGGAGGGGCACCGCCAGACAGGACCTCAGCCAGGTGAGCAAGCCAGCATTAGTGGTGACAGGTCGTGTTGACAGAGTGTGCCTTTGCTGTGACGGGATGACAACTCTACCTCCACGGTCTTTAGGAGAAACACATAACGTGAGGAAAAAAGCATCAATAAATCCCCACTGAGGGACATTCTATAAAATACCTACTAGTAAGTACTCTTCCAAACTCTTAAGTTCATCTGAAACAAGAGGAGTCTGAGAAGATGTCACAACCATGAGGTGACTCAGGGACATGACGATTAAATGTCGGGGCGGGAGGTGGTGGTCCTGGATTGACTCCCGGGACAGACAAAGGACAGTAGGTGACCATAATACCTAAGAAGATCTGAAGACAGTAAGGACTTCAGTTAATAACACTGGTTCAGACACCAGACTCGTGGAAGGGGCAAACGGGCACATGGAAACTCTGCAGTGTCTGCTCAATTTTTCTGACTCTAAAGCTGCTCTAAAATTCAAGTTCACTTCTAAAAGATGCATGACATTTTTAAAAGTATTACAAATAGAAGTTCTAATCGCCTCACCCCTCCGCCCCGCGAATTATCTCCTGTCCTGCACTGTGGTACCTGTGAGCGGGCCACTTCTCTATGCAGTTAAAGAAATGCGTTGCGCTAATGGGACACGCAAGTCAAGTGAGGGTTGAAAATCCTCGCCTGGGGTTCTCTACCATGAGCGTGACCTTCCCCTGTGCCCTCTGGCTCTGTCAGAATCTGGCTGGCAGAGTTCTGTCTCCAGGCCAGAGCAGCTTTGTTCAGGGACTAAAAGATTAAAGACTCATTTGCACTACAAGGGAAAACATTATTTTCTTCTTTTACAGCGACACTGGGATTCAGAGCATGTGTTAGTTTCCTAGAGCTGCTATGACAAAGCGGCACAAACGGGTGGCTTACAGCAACAGACGTGTTTCTCTCAGTTCTGGAGCCCAGAAGTGTGAAATCAAGGGCTCATGTGGGTCCTGCTCCCGCCGAAACCCATAGGGCAGAATCCATCCTGCCCATTCCGGCTTGGGATTTGTCCACAATCCTTGGCTTATAGACACATGGCTCCAGTCTCGGCCTCCATCTCCACATGGCCGTCTCCTCGAGGTGTCCCTGTATGTGGATTGCTTCTCTTCTTACGAGGACACTCGTCATTTGGCATTAAGGCCCTCTCTGATGCCTTCCTCTTAGCTTCATTACCTCTGCAAAGACCCTGTTCCCAAATCAAGTCACATGAGCAGAGACCAGGGGTTTGGACTGCAGCGTATCTCTTGGGGGACAGAATCTGATCCATGATGGGTGTCATCCTCGTGATGATGGGTGCCGCGCGAGGGCTAGAAACTACCTCTCCCACTCCGTGTTCTCTGCGGCGCTTCCGCTCTAGCTCTTCAGGGAACCGAAATTCACCGTTTTGGACAGCTCGGTAGTTTCCTGCTCACGTCCCCCAATGTGAAGAGCATCTAAGAACAAAGAAAGAACATCGCCCTCTCAGGAGGCCTGTAAGGAGACAGGGCATCCAGGGTTCTTCTGCCCACAGAGCAGGTCCTGGTCTTGCTGATGCCATTCCAGGAGCCCTGACCTTGGTCAGCATTCTACAGCTTTCTCCTCCGTGTGGCACCGGGTGGCCAGACACCCACTGCTTATGTTGTCTGAACAAACATCTGTGACATCCACATCAGAGGGACATCTGAAGAAAAACAAACAAAACCCCCCCACACATTCTCTCCCAAATTAAAATACCCGATTTCATGTTTCCACTTAAGTTTGTCTTTTATTTTTCCAATCAGAAGAAACCTGAACCCAAATCAATGAAGTCTAGCACATTACAGTGTAATCAGTTCCTACTGTCTTTATAATTACAGTGGCCCAGCAATATTCCATCACTTTGATATCCTCCTACCTTTCATTGGATGTAAGGATTTTCTCATTTTTTTTCATTATCATTGATAATGTTGCAAGAAATAACCATGTACAGAAGTTATTTTTGTTTTTGTTTTCCATTTTTTTCTTCTTTCCCTTCTTTAGGATAGTCATATGAGGTTGGAATTCTTCCTGCATCGAAGGATATCATGACTTTAGATATTGGTTGGTACAAAAGCAATTGTGGTTTAAAAGGTTAAAAATAATTGCAAAAACCTCAATGACTTTTCCACTAACCTCCTATTATCAGAGAAGTGTTTGCCCTGTTTACAATACAGACATGGGAAGTGACTCCATCTGCCACCCTCTAATCAGCATTTGTGGCTGCCATTTTGTTTCAGTAATTTAACAAAAGTAAACCAAAACCACACTGTTAAGCTTGTACCTTATTTCTCGATTTAATGCCTTCACGCTGGAGTATAAACTTCACAAGCAGTGAAGATGTCTTTATTGGCCACCATAGACATGTGTTGACTAAATCAATGACAGATAAGAATAAATGAGGGTAGGATTTGGCCCTAAGCAGTTCACGGCGGGTGCCTGGGTACAATGTGCAAACAGGGGCCTGGACCCTATGGGTGTCCAGACACAGAAATAAAGGCATCATTGTTTTCTCACTGGGCACTAAGCACCGAGAGGGGGGTTGGCTCTCAGCCCCGTGGAGCCAGCTCCACGATGACCCCATTCACAGGTGAGAAGACTCAGCCCCTGGTCACAGAGCTGGCCCTTGATGGACCCAGAACTGGTGCCTGGGTCATTTTGTACATGCTTCTCAGGCCCCAGGGACTGACCCTCCATCGTGGAGCAGCCGTGACCCCACGAGACGACCTGGTACCTGCAGGAGGTCCTGTTGGGGTGTCCGTAAACCAGCGTCGCCCACAAAGTGTGGCCTCTCCCCTGGGGTCCTCCTCCACCTGGGCCCCCGTGACTCGTGAGGGCCCTAAAGCAGCCCAGAGCTACTTGGGTAAGAAGTGGCCGAGAACAGAGGAGGTTTTCTCATTAGCTGGCCCGAGGAGCTGTTGCCCACACTGGAGCGTGGATAATTGCCATTTTTAATGGGGTTGATTTAGCAGCAAAAATTTTGCAATTTTCTCTTCTCCCTGGGGCTGTCACCTGGGCCCTGCACACCTGGGAGAGCTGGCGGGCTGCTGGGGTCTGCCCGGCTTCCCCTGGGCCCGGCCCGCTCCAGGCAGGGCACTCACTCCTCAGACCACCTGGGGACTAATTAGCCCCCAGCAGCAGGCGTGCCCTGAGCACCGTGAGGGTGAAACTAGGGGCAGCGTGCTCCCCTGGTCTCCAGGTTCTCCTTCTCCGGTGACACGGGCAGCCCCTCATTGCCACTGCCACTGCGAGCCATCCTGGCACCCCTGTGGTGTGGAAGGAGCAGGGCCCAGGGCCGGGCTCCAGGCCTGCTGTCTGTGCAGGAGGCATCAGTCAGATTGGAAAGACGGAAGCTATGGCAGTGGGTCTGTCACGAGGAGACACTAGATAGCTTACCAGTCTACGCAGTAAATATGTGAACATTTGTTTTACAAAGAAAGGGTTGCTCAGTGAGAATGGGGCATCTGGGCTGTGTAAGACCCAGTGGCCAGGATCTATGGCTGTTTTTGCTAGAAAGGCACGTGCCGCAGGAGGGTAAGGTCTTTGGCGTTGGGGGCAAGGGGCTCAGTGGGGCCTGCTGCCTTCCCCCACCCCCACCTCTGTGCACCGCCACACTCCGGCTCAGCGTGCAAATAACATAACCTTTGGCTTCCCATCTTCAGTCATCTCCTCTTTGAGTCCATTCAACGCCCCTGGGGGATCCCAGGCACTCGGACCAGCCACATCTTGCGTGCTCAGGGCCTCTGAGGCAGACACCCAGCCTTGAGCCTCCAGCACCTCAGGGGTCAGGCCCTCCGACCAGGTGAGGCTGCCTGGAAAAGGTGGCTCCCCTCGCGGGGGTCCTCCCACAGCCTCGGGAAGGCACTGTGGGTCCTCGAGGGCTTTCCATCCTGTGAAGGAGTAATGCAGGCTGGACGCTGTGTGCTGTACCCTGGGGAGGATGTGGGGCTGAGAATGGCTTTCATGCAGGGAGCTGCCCTGGGCTGTGCCCTGTGCTGGGACAATGCACCAGAGGAGAGTTTTATAGCATTCCTGTCTTCGATTGCACAAAAAGAAGAGCCTCAGACTGGAGCCACGCCGACTGACCAGTCTAGAACCTCCTATGACAGCCAGGGTAGCTGCCTTAGTGCAGATGGGAACCACTCTGCCTTCTGAGGGCCCGAGTGAAAGCACCTGGTGCCATTACTCCTGCTGTCCTGGGCATCCACCATCTAGGCCACAGAAGGTGTCCCTGTCACTAGACCATGTCTGTCTAATGGTCCGTCCCACGGGGCCAGGTTCCAGCAGCCTCTGAGGAGGGCAGGAGGGTAGAGGGCTCCTTTTTGCTCTGGCCATAACGGTGGCCTCCGGAGAGAACCCCTCAGCAGAGAAGTCATATTCCATTGTACTCATTTCCCTTTACCCTGGTGGCCCTATGCAGGCTGCATGTGGATGGGGCTGGGTCCTTTCTATCTGCAGAACAGTTTGCTGCTTGTTTTAGCTCCAGTCATGCCTCTCGGGCTTGTCTTTGGCATGGTGACATCCCCATTTGCGCTTCACAGATATCCACACCCTTGCTGCCGTGGCAACGGCTAGCGTGTTTGATGGGTGGACTAAGGACCCCTCCGTTTGATTCTGTGAGTCTTGCATCCTGGGGAGTCATAATGGCCTCAGGACCTGGACACTTCCTGGTTCCTTCTGCAGGAATTGTGAGGGATTTTGCGGGAAGGTGGCCTCCACTGTGGGCACAGCTCTGGCAGAGCGGCCTGGTTATCCTTTGAGGCAGCAGTCCAGCTCACCTCCTGGACATGAGGCTTTGCAGAGACCTTCTCCCCCTCAGAGCCTCCTTTCCATCCACAAAGTGAGTGTATGATGCCTGGTCCCCTGGGACTCAGGTCAGGTGGGGCTTTGGGCTGAGTCCACTCCTGGCCCCAAATTCTTAAAATCCTGTTTGTTACTTTGCCTGGAGACTGGTTGAGTCTGCAACCCTCCCAGCCATGGTCGTGGGACTCTTCCCTCTGCCAAGTAATGGAAGGGCCCGGCCTCTCCAGCAGGGAGCTGGGCATCAGGGAGACGGTGCTGATGACTCAGCCTCCTCCCTCAGGCCTTCCTGTGCTTGGCTGACCTTGTGGGCAGCCCACCTGGCCCCCCAGGGCCTTGCCAGGAGGGAGGTAGCCCTGTGCTTCCAGCCATCCTATGTCGCTTTGTCCTGTGGCTTTCAAAAGGTACCTGGGCATTCATCGTGAACATGTTCTCTGTTGGCTTGTGTAACTTCCAGCTTCTGTCATTGACCATGAGGGGATTTGCCATCCTGTCAGCCAGGGTCTGGTCCGACGAAATCAGAACGGTGGGGAGAGCAGAGGTGGCTGGCCGGAGATACTCTGTGCACTGCTGTCTGCCTTGGCAAGGGCTGTGCAGCTCAGAGTCTCCGTTGCTGTTTCCATCCCAGCTCCGCGATGCAGAACATGACAGTGTCTTCTTCTGGACCCTGAGCGGTGGGGACCTGTGGGTCTGGGGGAGCCGACGAGACCTTGTGCCACCCTCGTGCAGCCCTCTGGGAGCCTGTTGCCTTCCCATGGAGCCTGTAAACCCTCCCATAATTGAATCCAATTAGAAGGAGGCTGTCTAACTTTAAACAAATAGCGAGCCGATGAGCATTCTCTGGTGACCTGCAAATTTTACACCTTGGCACTTTGGAGCGTCATCAGGCGGAGCACACAACCAACTTCGAGCCAAACACACTAATGCCAAGAATTAGTTTAAAAGCATATGAGAGACTGGGGAAAAGAGAAGGATTTTTAGGACTCACTAATTTAAAGGCCCAGTTTACTTTACTGGAATAGAGGCTGAGTGGATGAACTTCGCATTTCATAACTAAAATATTCCAGGAGTTATCATTTACAGAATAGTAACTGCTTTTTACCAAACCTTCTACCATTTGTCCTTCCTTTGCTCCACTTTAAAAAAAAAAAAGTCTCCATGGAGACAGTAAATGTTTTTAATAAGAAGGTGATAATCCACTCTCTCCATACTTTGAAAGTAACCTGGGTTAAACCTTCTGATCATGTTACTGGATGTGTTCCATTTGGGGTTTTTCTTTCTCGCAGCTTGAACCAGAGACGTGAAGATAATTTATGAATATAGGGAAATGACAACATGCTGGCCTTTGAGAACAAATACCTCAGGAGACGTGAATGCTGAAAGGAGAGTCCTGTCCACAGTGCTAACTAACTAGGTGAGTCCGTGGACCTGCGCTGGCGTTCTGGGCGTGCAGCGCCTAGCGCCGCGGGCTGGGCGTCCGACAGAGCTCCACGCCCCTGAGAATCGGCAGTTCTGTGCAAACCAGATGCATTTCCGTCCCTCAAGGAGTAAATGGTTAAACCCACTGGGGTACACCCATGCCAGGGAATACTACTCAGAAATAAAAAGGGAACCAACTATGGATACACGCAGCCACTTGGCTATCTGCTGGGAATTATACCAAGTGCAAACGAGGTTAGGTATCCCTTGATTCCATTTGTATAACATTCTTTTCGTTGTTGTTCAATTAATTTTGAGATGTGCTATTATTTATGTGTTTTTATGCGGTTATTTGTTGTTGGATTTGTAACATTCTTGAAGTGACAGACTCCAGAATGAAGAATGATTAGTGGTTGGCCACGGGGGGAGAGCAGGCCCTGGAAGGAGGGGCACAGGCAGGGGAGGGACCCTGGTGGCGATAGCAGCGTTGTGTGTCTTGACCCTGGACGTGGATATACACACCCACAGATGTGATCAAATTGTACAGAATCGAATATGCCCGTGCATAACCAATGAGCACAAGTGCCTGCGACTGCTGGATTGTTTCAATGTCACTTTTCTTGTGGTGACACTGCAGTTTTGCGAGATGTTTCCATTGGGCGCGTGGGGTCTTTCGGTGTCATTTCTTATAACTGCATGTGAATCTTCAATTATTTCAACATTTAAAACATTCATTAAAGTAAACCATGAGTTCAACTTGTCTGAAATATATGCCCTGAGCATCAGGACGACACTATCAGGCGCTGCTGTTTGTCCATGTTGCGTCTGACACTGCTCTCCAATGACACTGCGTCGCCAGACGGAGCCAGTTCTCATCTCAGCAGGCTCTTCAGCATCCATGGGTGGTCGAGGTGGGCCCCTCCTGTTCCCCTGGAGGCCCTGCAGGGAGGCCTGAGCTGGGCAGATGGAGCTCCCTGCTCTGGTCTGAGGAGCAGGGAGAGTTCTGGAGGCCTTGGAGAGGACAGGCAGGTGGGCTTCCTCCTACGCTGGACAGAGGGCAGCGCGGAGCCCTGCCTGCACCCCCAACTGCCACCCCAAGTGCTGGGGCTGCTTTCACTCAACATAGAAGCTGAGCATTGCAGTTAGTGGAACCGGCCTCAAGGTTCCAGAGAAGCAGGCTGAAGACGAGATTGTGGGTGTTATAGCCCTTGTCCTTTGGGAATGGTGTGGAGAGGGCCTCAGTCCCTGCTCAGTGACAGTGTCTCCGCCCCAAAGAGGACATCCAGACCTGGAGGGAGAAGGTGAGGAGGCCGGAGGCGTTGGCCCGTCATGTCAGGCAAGGGTGTGTTCCCACCGGGGGTTTGGCAGGAGGTGGGAGGGACGCACTCCTGGGGTCGTCAGGAGGCTGGTGTCCGTGGGAGCCAGGCCTGGGTGGGCTTGCCGATGGAGTGGGTGCAGACGAGGAGGTGAGCTCCAGGGCTGGAGCTGTGGGTGTGCCCGGGCTTCTCTGGTGCAGGTGCCAATGTCTGGAAGCTGAGAGAGGACTGGTGAACGCGGCACTACACAGCGGACGTCCAGGGCCCCGGCCAGCCACCCTGCGCAGCCCTGTGGCTCTGAGGCCAGGAGAATCAGGTCTCCCCCTCCGCGTGCAGTGTCCTTAGTGTTCAGGTGAAAATGGGTCTGGGTCAGCGTTTTTCTAACTGGTCCACAGGGCCCTAGGGGTTGCATGGAGCCCTGCCACATTCACAGGAGGTGGCTGGGATGGGGCCAGTCACTGATGGAGTCACTTTGGGTTTGTGTGCCTGGTGTCCCTTGGTTGGCCTTCCTGTCCCTGAGACTATGGGCAAAAAGGATTGCATGGCTGAGCAGAGCTTGGAAACAAATAGAGGAATGAGGCGATATTTGAGGGGTATTTCAGTTCTAATATTGTGCAAAGATGTTTCTGAAAATGGAGATGTAAGTTGTAAGGAACGAATGTTCTCCCGAAACCATCTACAATTCATGTACTTGTGACCAGGTGACCAGAAGTTGTGCCTGAACCGGCTCTCAGGGTAGTTCAGTCCCATTCCTGGGAAGGGCCTGTCCTGCAGTTCATGCTACAAGAGGCTTGTCTGGGACACCTGCCACCAGAGAAGCAACTCCAAAAGATGTGAATTCAGGAAAATGCAGTGAGTGTAACCCATGGGGACATCTGTTGGCAAGAGGCAGGATTTGCTGGGGACTCCACTGTTTTGTAACTGCCCACCTGAAAAGCATTTCCTCTCATGGCGAATGTGGCGTGTCAGGCCCCGGTGCGGGGCAGGGGAAGGCAGGAAGGCATGGCACAGGTGCCTTCCCTGTTTCCAGCTCTCTCGGTCTCTGCGCTGAGCTGTTCTGCTCAGGGGCACGTGCAGAGTGTCCTTTGTGGAGCAGACGTTTTGGGGTTAGCCTGTGTGTCCCTGCAGAGATGCCTCCTTTTGGTGTGCCTGGAGGCCTGAGCCAGTATTGAGAGGACCTGGAAGGGCCCCGTGTGGCAATAGCCATCGACCGAGGCGGTGACACCTGCTGTTGTGGGGACCTAGTCCCACCTGTCCTCAGAGAGGAGCAGTGACTTTTCCCAACTGCGCTGACAATTGCCAGTGTGTGTATTTGAAATACTGCTGCCTTTTGTGGGCTTTCATTATTAATTCAAAGCCGCTTTGCCCGCCCAGTGTAGACACCCAGTGAATGCTGGTTCACCAGGGAGTGGGTCAGTGTGTGAAAACGTCTGCCCGCCTGCTTGCCTTTAGACTGGCTTCTGGGAGACAGCAGAGCACTGGATCCTTCTTTCTGTATTCTAGTGACAATCTAGTGTAGTGACTCTGAGCTTGGTGTTTCAGCAGGGGCTGTCTGCCAACCCCCATGCACCCTACTCCTCATAGGACGTTGGGCAGGCTACTTAAGCTCCCCAAGCCTCAGTTTTCTCCACTTGTAGTTCCTTCCCCTCGAGGAGCTCTGTGACAAGTAAGTGAGTTGATTCATATGTGCCCTGCCTGGTACCCAGGAGATGCGCAAGACCTACTCACAGACGTGGGAATTCTTACTATCACTTTGCATTCTTTCAAAGGTCATGCATGTTGTTTCCTTGATGAATTTCTTCCCTGGTCCTATCCAGGATCAAGAATTTCTATTAGAAAAACCAAAAAAACAAAACAGAAACAAAAACAAAAAAACATTTGTGCAACCTGTGCCTGAAAGTCAGTCCTTTGCAGCCCGGGCTCAGTAATCACCTAGTAGCTCATCATAAATGGTCACCGACATCTGTCACTGGGGTTCGATTAGCTGGGAATCCGCTGGACATTTTGTACTTCCTCACGGTAGGGCTTTTTGGACGTAATTCCACCCATCATTAGAAAGGCAAATTTGGCCTTCCACCAACAATGTCTGCCAAAGCCAGCTTTTCCATCAGGAGACTTTGCATGAGGCTGTCTCCTTGGGGTACAGGACGATGTCCCTTTGCGGGTCTCAAGTTAGGGTGAGGACTTGCTCACATGTGTGCAAGCGTGTGTGTGTGCGTGTGTGTGCACGCGCGTGCGAGAGCGAGACAGAGACAGAGAAACAGCAGACATGGAAAGACTGCTAATGTTTGGATCTTATAATAACCAAGGGAACAGTGCAGTTTTGGTCTCTGTGTTTGGAGGCACAGTTCTGGTGTGTTCTGGAAACATCCTTATTGTGGGCACTGGAGGCCCCTTTTGGAGAAGAGGGAAATGTCCTCAGTGTTACGCCCCCTCAAGGGGAATGGCTTTGTCCCCAGGACGCCGGAGCTCTCTCAGTCTAAAAACACTACTTTTTTCCTGACGCCTGGGTCTGTGTCTTTAAGACAATAATTGCTGAATTGAAATTTGAGACTGTTATCTTAATAACCAATTACTCAAATAACTTTGAAATTGGCTTAAATTGGCTCGTCATGCTACATTTACCTGAATCTTTTTATGGGAAAGTTAGGAATAAGAAAAAAAAAAATTCTTGGCTGTGTCATTTGTTTGGGTAGAGCTGAAGGGCCTTGTTTGCACACGCCAGCGGGGCTGGGTCTCCTTGGCCCAGACCCCTGCCTCCCACTCTGGGATGTACCCGGCCGGTTTCTTTCTGAACTTGGCCCACCCAACACCACAACCCCGCTCTGCCCTCGCCACAGCCCTTCCCATAATAAGGCCTCATTTCGAGAGTGAATATTTACATGTCACGCCCATTAAATACATTTTCATCATCTTTGCAAAAGATTCAAATTTATTTATTTATTTTTTCCTTTGGGGAAATAATAGCTACAGTTACATCACTTTAATTTTCTCTGCTCACACAGTTATGAAAGCTTAAAGGTGAGACTCACAATGTTTAAACTACAGGACTTCACCTTGATTAGTGGTCTGAACAGAGAAGGGTTAGTTTCTGGGAGCAGTGCACTGGATTTTTATAGGTAGCTATAAACCCGGTAATAGAATATTACATCTTTTTCTCTAATATTGTTTTATATTCCTTCATTTTTCTCATAGTCCAAACCAAAGTAATGAGAGTTCTTAGTGCTCTTCACACTTACACTATCTTCATTTTTTCCTGTTAAAAAATGTTGCTTCTGCAAACCTTCTGCTGATTGTAAGTAATTCTGTGACAAGAGGAGGTGGCAGAAGGGAACGAGAAAAGCATCGGCACCCACCTTCAGAAGAGCCCCAAGGACCCACCCGTCTCCCAGGGCTTCTCCCTGCCCCATACCTGAAGCTAGGGCTGCAAGGACCTTCAGAGCTGCCAGTCACCCCAATGACAGATGGGCAAGTCCCCACCCAGCTCCAAGGGAGGCCACTTTTGTTTGCCGGTTGCTGTTTGAAATGTGCAAGACTATTTTAACTTAGCATGTCCTCCCTAAAGAGGGGTGGGCATTTTCACACCTAAAGTCACAACGCAGATGTGTTTCTATTTTCAGGCATTGGAGCAAAGACAGGAAAAGAACAACGATGATTTCCAGGTTCAATATCGATCTCCAACCATAGTAAAACCAATGACTCTTTGCAGACACACCATGGTCCTGTGGGGGTTGCGGCAGCCGGCAGGAGGGGGACAGCAGGGAGCTGACAGCATGTGGGCGCAGAGCTGGTCTCTGGATTCCTCTGTGACCACAAGCCACCAGACACACGCATGTGTTCTTAGTGGCTTCCAGGGTTTTCTGGCCCTCTGTGTCCTCATCTGTGACATATGGGGGTTAGATGAAAATCTTTAAACTTAAGTTCCTGCTGATAGTTATGGGGACACATTCTGGGAAGTGGAGTGGAGGGGCTGGTGGGCAGAGCAGTGACCCCGAAACAAGACCCCTTTACCTGAGGGACCCTGACGAGGCACTTGGCAGCCTTGAGTCCCAGTTCCTTATCTGTGGAGCAAAGAAAGATTATGTTTTCTGCCTCCCCTCATGTGTTTGGGAGGATGAAACGAGGAAAAGTACAAAATGGAGTTAGAGCATTGTAAAGCCCTCTATATGAATATGAAATATCCGAGCTCTCAGGATGCAGCAAGATTTTCAACCTCATAATTTACCTCGAACTCTGGGAGGAAATCACCTTGTCATAAAAACATCTTGGAACGGTAATCCATTATTCTTCTACACTGGGAGGAAATTCAGAGAGGTTTCCAAAAGAACGAGATTATAAAACCGTAAAAGAATCTAAGTTCAAAAGCCCTTGGAAACTGCTGGACTGAGCCTTAATAATTCAAACAACTCAGCCAAAGTTTTTCTTTCTCATGGAATACAACATTTTTCTTTTTTTCACAAAGCAGATAATGTGTCAGGAAAGCTCGGGCAGGACCCAGAAGACGTGGATCCGAGCCTCTCTCACTGCTCACGTGCTCTTTTGGACGCCCCATCAGGTGCAGAACTCCAGGGGGTGGGGTGCAGGGAGCAGTGGGCAGTCTGGGAATGTTCCCTGCCCCCCTCACAGCCCTCCGCACTTCCACAGCTCCCCTTCCTTCTCTCCTCTCCCTCCTCTTTCTCTTCTCCAGCGGATGTCACAGTTGTCCCATGAACTCATCCAGAAGGGACTTTCCAGCTCCTTCTGCTGCCCCTCCCTTCCTGCTCAGAGCCTGGGTGGAGGCAGCACCTAGAGACCCGTCTCTGGGTGGCCATGGGAGGGTCAGGGTCAAGTCCCGGGGAGAAAGGGAGCTTAGGGTTCCGGAAGAACGGGCAGCAGGAGGATCCGGGCCTGGGGAAAGCACTGCTGGCCTTCTCTAGAACATGCTAATGACTCTGGCAGGTCCACGGTGCTTTAGATTTGCAAGAGAACATGATTTTTTTTTTCCTTCTGGAAATGTTTAATATAAAAAACAGGTTTGCAATTTTGTCTGTAATCCAAAAGGAGAAACCAAAGATTCTTTATGCCACGAAGCACACTTTCAAAGGATTTATAGGTAAATAGAGTTTTTAGTATAAATAGATTGCATTATTTTCTAGCCACGGAAGGACAATGGTATTGAAATATATGCCGATGTTTATTAAAGGACCAAACCCCTGGACTCAACTAGGGAAAGTTGATTAAGTAGATTAAAAGCCTCAGACACTCTGAGTCAGTCTCCTGAGTGACCGTCATAAACTCCACCCGAGAGCTGACATTTTATCAGGAGGGCTCTGGGATAAGAGCGTGAGTCCCATTTCATAAGTGGGGAGAGACAAGGAACCTGACCTGGCTTCCCGATGGGCAGAGATGGAGTTGGCCCTGCTGGTCCAGAAGCAGCAGATGGGCCTCAGGAATCCCTGGGCCAGCGTGGCTTCCTCGTCCCCAGGGTACAGCAGACTGCAGAGCCAGCCCACCTGTCACGGTCCCAGCCAGAGAGGCAGGACTGGGTGGCAGGCAGCCGGAGGGGGCAGCGCTGCGGGCAGCCTGTGTGCACCTCCCACCCTGAGGTCCACAGACCCCCAGATGGTTCCCGGCAGTTACAAAACCCTAGTTTCCGAAGAAAAAGAGCAATCATACATTTTTGTTTGTGTCCCTTTCACAAATGTGAACTGTTAGAATAATTAGGAAGTTATCGCCATCCCCTCGCCTTCTTAAAAAGTCTACACAGTGCAACTAGGGGAGAGAGTCTGTCTTGATAATATTCACCGGGTGTAGCAGCTGCCCCACAGGGGTTTATGTCATTGTTGTCTTGGTCACACTTTGTATTGTACATTGTGTTGCAGTCAAATAACTTTTAGAAAGTAAACCAATGGCTCAAGTGTTCCCTCGACATCTCAGCCTCGTGATGTGAAAAGTCACCCTTGAAAGTCACACCCTTCAAGGTGAAAAAGCGGCAAAGGACTCCAGTGGCAATCCTGCAGGCACCCCCGTATCACCAGCTACAAAGGCGATGGTGACGGAAGCAGTATATGCCATCAGCACCATTTGTCTGCACACGACACCGCTGCACATTGCATCGCATCAGACGGCCTGCGTGAGGGACGCGTCTAGTGGTGACCGTGGGGGCAGCTCCTGTGCTGTGCAGGTGATGGGGCCACAGTGGGCGGAAGCATACCAAGGCCGGTCTGATGTTCAAAGACGTGCTCAGGGCCTGCGGGGTATTCTGCACGTCTCTCACGGTAAACATACAGGAGGGAGGCCATCCTTAGTGGAGTATTATTTTGTAAATCGTGATTGGCTTGCAAAGCTGTAATGAGATTCTGATCACATTGCACCTGCTGTCGACCCAGGCCCTGCTGTGTTCACAGGAGGCAGTGGCGGCAGCACTGGGCCCCCACCCAGGAGTGACAGTCACGAATTCGGTCAGCACACAGCATTGCTTTGACCAGAAGGCACATAAAGCGAAGCTCTCCACGTGGAAATCCTCTGAAGGACAAGAGGAAAGGCTCCCGAATCCCTGGGACGTGGTGTGGGACTGAGATACCGGTGTGTGACCCTTACTGTGCCTAGAGAGCCATCTGGGGACGCTTGCTGCAGAGCCACGTCCCGGGGAAATACCTGGCTCCTTGAATCACCTGAACATGGTACTTCAAGGTTGCAATAGGATTCTTAACAGGAGAATTCCTCCAGTGGTGGCAATTTTTTAAAGATCAAATTGTGGCCCAGATACATTGCTCACCCAGAGTTTCTCTCTTCTAATACTGGATTTTATTACACATTTGAAAAACAAATTGATTACATAGTATTGGAAATTTCCCAAAACTGTATCCAAAGGCTAAAACAGAGCATAAGTGTTGTTTGTTGTTGTTTTTCAGAGCCAAGTACAACCACACAATGGATTAAAAACCCATTCACTGGTATCTCCCAACTGAAAGATAATTCCAGCTTCCAGCTGTTGAGTAAAACACACACATTGAAAGCTCTGGGAGAGCACCCCTCATCTTCAATGAGAACGCTGTTCGTAATTTCTGGGCCACACTGGGACCGAAGACGGATCATCCCCACAGTACGGGGTGTATAATCAGAATTCGCTAACTTACTCAAAAAGAAGGTAAGAGACGGACTGGCTTGGTCTGGAGCTTGCCGTGCTGACAGTCCGAAATGTCTTCATAAGTGGCTAGGAACAACAGTCTGACTCATGAGCGAGCCAAAACAATGATGGTTAACTGTTCGTTTTCATAGTGTTGTGTTCACATGAGTGTATCAGGATGGGGCCCTCACGATGGGGAACGATGGGGAAGGAGGCCACTGCCAGACGCATCATGCTCACTGTGGTTACATCTAAATGAGTGATGGCAGATTGTCTGGAGACGCACGGACTTCTTGAAACAGCAGAGACATAGTGCAAAGGAAATTCTAATAATAATCTCGAAACAAAGTAATAAATTACCCGGCAGACCTAGGAGTGAGTGGGGGGCTGTGAAAGGGGGAAATGAGTCATTCCCAGGGCCTCATCTGGGGACGAGAGGGCAGGGAAAGTAATTGAGGGGTCACAGAAGAAATGGAGGAATAAAATATCTTTGGGGGAAGGACTTAGAATCTGTTTCTTTTTTACATCGTTTTAGAGAAATATTTGTCTGATGATGGTTTCCAAGGAGACAGAGGAGGTTTTTCAGCCCATCCCAGCAGGAAAGAGAGGGCATGCTCACATTGGGAACTTTGGGAAATGGCCAGTAAGGGACAAGCCGGGATGTCACTGTGGCCCAGAGATCAGTAAGTCCTGTGTTGCTCCCCAACCCAGATGTGACAAGAGGGCTCAGAGCAGGAGAGCAGAATCCCCAGGGTGTGCGGGTGCTTCCGGCAGCACCTGAGGTCGTCTCTTAAAGAAGTGAAAGCGCCCCAGGGAGCCTCAGGTGGGACGTGGTGGGTCCTGGGCTGGTCACACGCACCTTCCCTCCATGTTCCAGCTGACGTGTTCCCATTGCCCGGTGCTAACCAGAAGCCCTGCAACAAATAAGCCTGATGCTGTGGGCACAGGGGACTGGGGCTGGGGGTCGGGGGCCATGCCCAACACAGAAGGTGACCAAGAGTGGGATAAAATGCCAAGCAAAGTGCCCCAATAAACAAGGAGAGAAGGAATGGCTAGTGACTTGACCAAACCAGCAAAAATAAAGGCAAAAGAAACAACAATGTACAAACTATGTACAAGTGATAAATCCAAGTAAATCATGTTACATCATATACCAGTGAAATGACTTCTCCTATTACATGGAAGAAAACCCCTATCTTTCAGGGTAGGCCGGGTTGAGTCTTGGCTTTCATGCCTTTCTCTTCCCCTGGCATGTGAACTGCTTTTATCTCCCCCAAGCCCCGCACAGGGCTGACACTCAGAGGTTTTCATTCGAGTTAAATGCCCCTTCCTCAGAGCCTCGCTCACAGAGTGGAGGCCCTGCCTTTGGCTGTAACGACAGAGAACACTTGCACCTCTGGGCCCACAGTCTGGCAGACCTAAGAGAACACCCTTCCATGTTGGTGTTTCTAGAGGGCCAGTGAGGACACAGCGTGAGCCATCCTCAGTGAGCTTGACTGTGAAGCTTTCCCAGAATCTGACTCGTTACACTCATGTGCAGAGAGGCATGACCCCCTCTTGTGTACAACAAACCCACCCACTGAGCTGTATGAAGGACAGTAGCTAAAGAAGCAGTCCGGTGCTGAGCTGGTTCGTACCCAATGATTCAAAGGTTCGCGGTAGGCAGTACTCAGTCTTCCTGGAGAGGCGTGGCCAATTGCTCCAATGTCATGCTGCCAGGAGGTGGGGCCTTAGGAAGGTGAGTAGGTCATGAGGGTGGAGCCCTCCTGTATGGAATTAGTGCCCTTAGAAGAGAGACCCAGAGAGCTCCCTCACCCCATCCTCCATGCGAGGACACAGGGAGAAGACAGCCATCTATGATCCAGAAAGGGGGCTCTCCCCAGACACCGGATTGGAAAGCACCTCCCTGAATTTCTTAGTAATTCCGAGCTGCTCTCCTGCCTTGTCTTCCTCTAACCCCCAGAGCAGAGAAGGGCAGGGTCTCCTTCCCGTTTCCCTGTGGTATCCCTCCTACCAGAGCAATGGGCTCGTCTTGTGGCGGGCAGGTGGGCTACTGGCCTCTCACGCAGGCTGAGTCCCTCAGGCAGCTGGGTAGTCTGGACAACCATGCAAACAACATGAAGGAAACACACGTGCACATGTTCACGCTAAGCTTGGTATCAGGAAGGCCTCTCACCGCACTTTGCGCCCTGCACAGCACTGGTCTGCCCGCAGGTGCTGGGCCATCCCTGAAGCTCCATTTTTAGGACAGGGCAGGCAGAGAGTGGGAAGTGGGACACAGGGGAGGCTCTTCTGGGTGAATGTGTGCCCATCCCCGCTCTCCTCGCTTCCCCAGTGCCCCAGAGCAGTCAGTGCCTCTCTGGTGAACTTCACGTCAGGGGGAAGCAGCTGAACGATCACGGCCGACAGTCCAAGCCTAGTCTCCCAGGCTGCAGACACTGCACAAGTGGCTCCAAAACGAAGGCGGAGGGGGGCCTCTGCAGGGTTAGGCATGCAGGTAGCCAAGCCCCGGAAATGGTGACATTCCAGGAAAATAAATACATAAATAAAAGGATGCTGGCTGTGTGTTCATTTGTAAGCAACAGACACAAGATTTTGTTATCGACTAGAAACAGAGTAAGCCAAGGAAAAACGAGGGGAAAGCGTTCAGTGGCAGGAGGGAAATTGTGTCTCTCGGAGTCTGAGTGCTGGCGAGTGGTTCGGGGGACAGCATGTGGCTTTGATCTGGGCAGTAGCCTCTGTGTTGTTTTCTGTGTAAGCAAAAGGCTTCAGTCCACTGCAGCGCCCTCCATCGCTGCTGGAGGCATAACTGGCCCTGGACACGACTGTCAGCCTCCCCGACATTAGCATTAAGTGACACAACGTGACATAAATAATACTGATGGCCATGTCCACAGCAGATTAGCTCTATTAACCTTTTAGCTGGGCTGGAAGCATTGCCACTTTTGCGCCCCTCCCCCACCCAAGAAAAAGACGGGAGAAAAAAAAAAACAACAGCCAGTGATGTTCACTTTCAAATACGGAAACTCAAAGCACCTGTGTTTAATTTTCATCGGGAGCACCGTTTTCATTTCTGAGCTGCAAAACTCCGGTGCTCCTGGCCCCTACTATGTCAAAAATGCACAGTGGCAGACTGGCATATTGAGCTATTAATAATTTGCTATATGTGTTACAGATGTTGCATAAATGAATGGTGTTCTATCACTATTTCTTGACATGGGGGCCCTTGGGGTGGCAGGCTAAGGCCCAGATCTGTCTACAACCTGCCTGTTCTGGAAAGAAAGGGGGGAAAAAAGTGGCCCCTTCGAGCAGAATCACATTCCAGCTCGCAGAGCCAATTTTTCAGATGTTCTCTCTTTCCTGTTCCTTGTTCCCCCACTCAGACCTCATCTGGCCGGGATAAAAAATGATGTGATGCGATTTTTTATTCTCCGCTTGACACTCTTGCAGAAGGCAATGTGGTCCGTTGATTGCAAACTCCAAAAAGGTCAGAAATGAGGAACCAAGTTTTTGGAAGCAGCCCAAAAACAACTTTCAAGCCCAGGAAAACAAAACTGCTAATTGTTACCCCTTCTGCCGCTATTAGGCTTCAGAAGAGCTCCGAGCACATGTTTCACGAACATGTACTTTTATATTAAGACACTGAGCCACGACTAAAATGTATGTTAAGTGCCCAGCTGAAAATGGACAGTACGTTTAAAGTTTGACAGCAAACAGCTGTAGGCTTTCTTAAACTTAATTCAAATAATGAAATCAATAGGTTATGCTACAGTTTTAAGTTTCCCCAAACAAATTTATATGAGAAATGATATTAATTTATTTGAGATTACTTCAGCCAAGGCATAGATTTTTCTCTGTCACTTCTGAAGGGGAGGGAGAAACAAAAGTCTGAACAATTACCAAAAATATAGCTTGGCCTGTTTAGGGATCTAATAAACAAAATGTGCCTTTTCAACCTAGATTGATCACAATCTCTCTGTTTACTCATTCTGTGGCCGCAACAATTTTTGAAATGCTAATAAATTACATCTCCTTTTCATTCCCCACATTGGGAGAATAGTCCTTTCCAAACAAAATACATGTGTGGGCAGTGTGCCCAAGTTTTTCTTTCTTTTTTTTTCTTCTTTCATATACACTTTTAAAAAATGCCACACAGCAATGAGTCCTCTATTGAATAATTCCAGTATGAGTAAAAGCTGAAGGTTAGTGAGCCAAGCTTAAGCCAAATGGTGCCAGATAAAATTCCAATTTAGACACGGTTCCAATTCACACTGCTTTCAGCCTGTAACCTTCCCCGAACAGTGCAGCCAAAAGATTTAATAGTGTCACCAGTAGGGCACGCATAAATAGCAACTTTTATTGGTCACTGTTTTGGAAATGTCAAGAGGGCTGCAATATGGTTCTGGTTTGCAGTCAGCCTTCACTTTACACACCTCGCTGGGTCTTGGAAAACGTTTTTTTCACGGTGACATATTATAACGCCTTGTGAAAAAGCGTTTTCACTCCGGAGACTTCTGATGTAGGACTTGGCAATACATTTCCTGGGATCGCCAACTAATCCACACCCACCTGTGGAGTCATCCATGGGCGTAATGCCTGCCCTGGCGGCCGTGGGACCCCCGGGGTCCGCACTCCCAGGAGACTCACAGTCTAGGGAAAGAGATGAGGGCTGTACCTGGAAGAGCTAATGGAGTGCCAATTGAAAAATCGGCACTCCCCGGTCAGACTCAGGTAGGGAAAATCCGTCTGGGACAGGAGACAAACTCAGGAAGGCGGGTCTGATGGACGGGGTGAGAGGCGGGGGGGAGGAAGGGCAGCCTGGGTGAGAATGGGGCAGTCCGCGTGAGCAAGAGCCCAAGGTGGAATGGGAGTTCCGTGGGGCCTGTTGGACCAGAACTCAAAAGCACTTTTTCAAAGCAGTTCTAAGGCCCTGTGGTGTGCGTTTTGTTTGCGGGAGAAAGTCCCTCAGAACTTTTGTTTTCGAAGCTCAGACTCGATGCTCTTTTCAGAAATGCTGGGATTCTGTTCCATGGTCTGTGATAAAGCCAGTCCGGGGGGTCCAGGAATCCATGCACAGGGCAGACCTGTTGGTTCTTGCTATGTTTCCTGGAAGCAGGGTTTCAGAGTTCACCTCGGCGTGGATGGCACCCTGCGCCCTGGCTCGCCGAGAGACCATGTGGGCAAGGGGTCTCTCAGGGGAGGACCCTGCCTATCTGGGCCCTGCTGAGTCCAGGGGGAGGCCTGCATTCTCCTCCAGACAAGGGACATCGCTGTGGTGTTGGAAGTGCTGTTCATGCAAGGATTTCCATTCCCACCGCTGCCCCTTGGAGACCAGCTCAATCGCATTCATTGTGAAGTGCCCTGGAACCTCAGGACCTGTGGGCAGGAGCCAGGAGTCATGACAATTTCAGACAGGCCACCAAGGGCTGGCCTGGGGCCTGTGCTCCTCCTGCTGAGTGGCTGGAGGGTGGAGGTGGCCTGGTGCTCCTGGCCTGCTGGGAACCACCCTCCAGTCTCCAGTGTCATGTTAGCTGGATGTGCTGGATGAGCCTGCAGGGTGGAAAAACCCTTCCCTCCAGGGCCCGGATGGAAACAGTCCCCTGGAGACAACCTCGAATATAAAACCCATCTAGAAGGAAGGCCTGTCTTGTTTGAGGAAACTTGAGAGCTTTTTCCTTTTGCAAAGCCAGCTCAGTTCCTTCTCTCTTTCATTTATTGGTGACTCTAACAAACGTTTCAAACCAAATTTAGAACAGCTGGTGTTCCAGAAACTGCTGGAACATAAAGAAAATTCTTCATTTGGTGCCATATCCAAATAAACAGGAGTTTAAACCTCAAGCTCTGAAGAGGTCTGGCCCCTGGTGGCTCTGGTTACTGAAAAAACTGGCCTTTGTTCCAGAGAGATGGCGTAAGCCTTGCCAGGTCCAACTACCTCATGTGGATTTTGCAATGAGTACAGTTGAATTAATAGATACCACGTCTCTGAGACCATTTAGGCTTTCCTAAACTGTGACTGTGGACCAAGGTATAAAAACACCACTGGTGGAAAGTCTGACAAGAGAAGGCTCTCAGACAAGGGGCGTGCTCCCACGTTCTCTTTTAAATTAAAAACAAAGCAAAACAAAACAAAACAAAAACATCTCTGCTTCAAATGAGGTGAAATTCTGGGCTTTTTTCTTTTTTTTAAATGAGTGCCTTGTACGTGGGTCCTTGTCAGTCATTCTGCTGTATGACCCTTCCTTCATTTCTTCCTCTCCTTCTGAAAGTGCAGTCCTACTTTGCTTCTGGAATTTGAATGAAAATTTCCCAGACTGTCAACGTTTTCTTTCCAGAGATGAGCTCCTGTGTCTGAACCCCCGCTCTCCAGGGCCAGGGAGGGTGGAGCCACTCATCTCTTCTGTTTTTTATTAAACTAAAAAAGCCAGCTTGTGATCACAAGAGGGAAAGGCTTTCCCCCAAATATGATATCTGATGGTATAATTCTGGTTTCTATTCCCCTGGCAGCACTCACTTGATAATAATATGCCAGATATCAGAGAGCAGGGATCACTGAAAACATGATTATTAACGTGTTAAACTCAGTATAAGGACCAGGGCCAAGGCTCTCCTGGTCAGCAGAATGCTAAATGAAGCCACATGTCACCGGCAAGCCCCCTCCCCCAATAGCAGCAGCCAAGCACTGGGTCTAAAACGCGAACAGGAACCCCTATAGCGGCACTGAAAACGCCCACTTAAGACCAACACCAAAATGCTAACTGATGGTGTCCCACGAACTTACTGATCAAGCTGAGTTCTCAATCCTCCAGCTTAAGAAATACAGAGGGCATGGTGCCAGCTGGTGCCAGGGCCCAGAGTGCTTTGTATCGGGTCACACGCGTGGATGGAGATATGCCCTGTGGTCAGATGGTCAGAATAGCCGTGCAATGGCCAGGCACTCCCACCAGACTGCCGACTACGACTCCAGCAGCCTGGGATCACGAAGGGGTTCTGAGAATCTTTGTCTCCTTCCCGAAACCTAAAGGCAAATCTGCAGCTGAAAGTACCTTTATAGAGTCCAGTGTTTGCTGTTTTAGCTTTCCTTAAGCAGTATCACTTCACCTAAGAAGGTTCCTTATGGTCACCATTTCTGTTCTACAGAGGAGGAAACAGCTTCTGTGGGATTAGAGGAGGCCAGCTGACAGCCAGCCTCCTTGGCTACCGGTCCAGAGGGTCACATGTGTCTTTATAATTAACACAAAAGCCACGATAGCACGAGTTCAGACAGCGCTCCGTGTTCTACTTGTGTTGGTCTCACCCTCGGAGCCAAGGCTGGTCCACCTCCATTCTGGACTCCCCCCACCATCACATGCTGGGTAGAATGGGGTTCTAGGTTCTCTGGCAGCTCCTGGAGTGTCCCCGCTCTGCCAGGTCCTGCCAACTGCCTGAAGTCCACGTTCCTCCGATTTCTCACTGGTTTGGAACAAGTCAGTTGTCAAACATCTGAAGCAGCCAAGCATAGCCTCCCTCCCAGTGAGTCTGGAGTGGATCTCCCTGTGGGCCATGCCTTCCAGCATGTTCCTGAGCTTTGGCCACCCAGCAGCCTCTCCACAGAAATCCAGGAGGCCAGAGGCTGGACTGGGCAGGCTGATTCTCCCCTTCCACGAAAACCTGAAGCCTCCATAGCGACTTTCATGAAATCAACACAGAGAATTACAAATGACTGAAAATAACGTGCGCCTTTCCTTTCAGTTCTGCAGCTGAAATAAATAATGAAATTCTTTTGATTACACTTGACATTTTAGACATGGCAGTTTCATGAAATTTTGCTGCCCTGTCTTAAAGTTCCAACTCTATAACCAAGCATGCTTAAGCTAAACACTTGGAAAGAAATGGCAAGGTCAGAAGGGATGACAATACAAGCCCCATGGAAACTGCCTGGAGAATCCAGTAGCTCTGGGAGCTTTGACCTTTACTGCTATTCAGAGCGCAGATGTCCTGCTCGACGAGTCCCAGTCCCAGGGCTCACTTTGAGCTCCATGAAGAGCAAGCTGCCAACCCTGTTTACCTGCATGAACCTCTACCTCCTTTCAGGGTGGAGAAGGGGCCCCAAAGACTGTTTTCCAGTTGAGGTCTGAGAGCCCAGACATCCCAGGCCAATAAGACTTCCTGGGGCTGAGGCCAACCACAGGGTGTGTGAGCACGTGCCGGGCCCACAGTGGCTGCTTAAGGGACCATGTGGCCAGTGCTTAGTCCACTCTCCCAGATGCTCAGTGTGGGAGGGGCTCCAAGCCCCAGAAACCTGGGTGTTCACCTACAAAGGCCACGTAGAAAAGGTTGATTTGTTTTCTGCTCTCTTAATCCTTTTTATCACTAAATAGCTCAAAACGTAAGGGTTTTTGGTAAAGAACATTAACAAGATATTAACATGGAAACTTTCTCCCCTCAATTTGATAGATGTTTACCGAAGTGAGCACGTGAAGGAGTATCATGTGCAGAACTCACAAAGGACATGGCAAAGAACAGATGCCACCATCGCGACCTTCCAGCCAGATTAGCAATGGAGGGCTTTGAAATCAGAGTTCCTGTGGAAACAGCAGTTGCCATTGTGTGTGTCCTCTCCCCTCTGCTCAAGCGGCCTCCATACGCCCACACAGACCCTGGAGCTGTGGGCCACGGAGGGTGGCCTGGTGCTGTCTGGGGGAGAGCAGGCTGCTGGGAATCACTGCTCCCTTCCCCGATCCCTGCAGTCGGAGGCTGGGACTCAGCACCAGCAGCAGCCTGGGACAGAGGGACAGACTTTTGGCCTGGAGTCCAAGAGTCCCCTGCCAAGAGCTCTCTCAGCAGGAAGTCCCCGGCTGAGTGGTGATCAGGAGCAGGTGACCTTGGCACAGCTTGCTCGCCCTCCCCTCAGGATGCTGGGTCAGAGGACTTGTTCCCAAGGGAGACAAGACAGTCACCAGAAGACGGATAGGTGCTGTCAGTGAGAAAACTGTCCATCAGCATTTCAGATGCTGTGACCAAATGACAGCCTCTGTGTGTGTGTGTGTGTGATTATAAATATATATTTATATCACATCGCTGCATATTATATATATGCCCAATATAGCATGTAAGTATGTATACATACATGTGTATGCATGTATGTAATATATAAAAATGTAACATACATCTCTGTCACATCATATATGTATATTATACACAAAATATATACACATAAAATATGTACATAGTATATAAAATCTATAAAATAGATGTATACTTTATATACATCATTATATATGAATATGGAGATACATAAATATCTTGATGTATCTTATAGCCAATATAGTGTGTGCAAGTGTGTGCCCATACATGTGTGCACGTGCGTATAGACATCCATGTGTGCACGTGTGTACATGCATATGTGCACATGTATACACAAGTGCATATATACATCCATGTGTGCATGTGTGTACATGCATGTGTGCACATGTATATACAGGTGTGCACGTGTGCACACACCTGTTTATATACACATACATGTGTATACATACATGTGTATATATACATTCATGTGAGCATGTGTGTGTGTATACGTACATGTGCACACATACATAGGCTCTCCGGTTGGTCACATAGATCAAAAGGATTCACATTCTTAGGCACTCATCTCTCTTCTGGCGACTGCATCAGTTACCTTTTTATTCCCATTATAGAGGAGGAAAAATAATTTACCCTCTACCCTTCTGAGTTCATGGCTGAGACCCTCTGTAATAAAAGACAGAGTAATAAGAGAAAAGCAAACAGAAGTTTATTAGCATCTCTGCCTCCTGTGTTCCTGGGAGAGGCCCAGGGACACTCAGCAACCCTTGGGGATTACCAAGCCACCTCCTTAAATACTGTCTTCATCTAAAGACAAGAGAAAAATGTGGGGGTGGGGAGTAAATTATAGGAGGTGATGGGAAAAGCAGGTAAACAAGGGTGAGGTAGGTGCTTGTGCAGATTTATGGGGGTGCCTTCTTCATTGAGATGGAGACACTTACAAATGGAGATTTCTTGAATGCATGTAAATTTCCCTTTCAAAAGGGTAATTTTTACTCTGTTTTTAGAACTTCTCCTGAGTCTGCAGTTTCTCAAAATAATCCTTAAATTAATGGGCATATTTGAGGATGGCATATTCTGCTTCCCTTCACCATCAAAAATATGGCCATAAGGGCAGCTGTCACTCAGTAATAGCATCTGTGCTATATGACATGTGATTGCTATGTGATCTGTAACATATACACACTTATATATTTATATAATTATCACTAATTTGAAATCCATATATTGATAATATATAATGAATACACTTAATTCTCATTAAAATGTGTATACCAGAAGAACGAATTTAGAGCCGGATTTCAAAGGAGAAGAGCTGACATTATGTCTGAGAAAGGGCTTTAATAGTCTTTAAATGAAAAAAATGGCATGTGTAAAACCATAGGGATTCAAAGGAATTTGCTAGTTTTGGAGAATGGTTAATATTATCAGTGTAGAAACAAACCTTATTAATGGTCAGGGTTAGATTTGGGAGTGAGTCACAATGGATCAGGTCGGAGAAATCTGAGCTAAGAGTAAGTAAGGCATGACTACTTTCGACCCTGGGCATATATATTGTTACATAGCATTGCATTGAACTGTTTATGTTGAAGGAATTACTGACTCACAGGAAGTCTAAAAGATAATACAGAGAGGGGTCATAAATGCCTCACCCTATTTTCTACAGTGGTAACAGCTCACCTAATTATAGTACAAAATCAAAACCAGAAAGTTAATATTGGTACCATCCACAGACCGTATTCAGTATTACTCACATTTGTGTTTGTGTGTGTGTGTGTGTGTGTGTATTTAATTCTGTGCAATTTTATCACATGTGTGAGTGGTGCCATCACCACAAACAGGATACAGAACTGTTCCCCTGCTGGGTAGATAGATCTTAGTGCCATTGCTTTATAGGTGCTCTGCCCCTCCACCCTTGCAGCACTAACCTGTATCATCTCTTAGCTCATGGAATCCTACTAGATACAGCCTTTTGAAATTAGCTTGTTTCACTCGGCATAACGCCCTTCAGATCCACCCCAGTTAGTGGGTGTCAGGAGATCACTCCTTTTTGTTGCTGAGCAGTGTCCCACCATATGGATATACAGCAGGTTGTTTAACCATCCACCCCTGGAAAGGACTTGGGGTTGTTTCCAGTTTGTGGCTGTGACACATAAACCTGCTACCAACACTCACATCCAGATTTTTGTGTGGACAGAAGGTTTCATTTCTCATATGTATATATGAAAAATATGTATCACCTCCTTTTTATCCATTCTTCTATAGAGAGACACCCAGGCTGCCTCCACATCTTGCTCATTGTAAACGATGGTGTAATGAACATATGGACGCACAGGTCCCCTCGATGTAGTGTTTTGGGTTTCTTCGGACTATTACCCTGAAGTAGGATTACTGGGTCCTTCTTTGTCTCTGTTATAGCCTTGGTTTTAAAGTCTATTTTATCTGGTTTAAGTATTGCTACCAGAGCTTTTTGTTTGTTTGTTTCCATTTTCGTGAAATATCTTTTTTCTCATCCTGATACTTCCAGTCTGTGTGTGTCTTTTGATCAGAAGTGAGTCTCTTGTAGGCAGCATATGTAAGGGTCTTACTTTATTATCCATTCTGATACCCTATCTTTTGATTGAAGCATTTAACCCATTTACATTTAAAGTAATTGTTGATAGATATGTAATTATTGCATGATGATGATGATGATGATGATGATGATGATGATGATGACTTTGTCTTAAAGAAGTCCCTCTATCATTCATTGTAATACTGGTTTGGTGGTGATGAACTCCTTTAGCTTTTTCTTATTTGAGAAGTTCTTTATCTATCCTTTGATTCTAAATGATAGCTTTGCTGTATGTAGTAATCTTTGTTGTAGGTCCTTGCTTTTCATCATGTTGAGTATTTTGTGCCAATCCCTCCTGGCCTGCAAAGTTTCTATTGAGAAATCAGCTGATAGTATTATGGGAGCTCCCTTGTAGGTCACTAACTTCTTCTCTTGCTGCTTCTAAGATTCTCTCTTTATCTTTAACCTTTGGCATTTTAATTATGATGTGTCTTGATGTGGGCCTGTTTGGGTTCATCTTATTTGGTACTCTGTGCGCTTCCCAGGCATGTATATCTATTTCCTTTGCCATGTTAGGGAATTTTTCAGTCATTATTTCTTTAAATAGGTTCTCAATTCCTTGCTTTCTCTCTTCTCCTTCTGGTACCCCTATGAAGTGAATGTTCCTAACACTTTGAGGTTGTCCCAGAGGCACTTTAAACTCTCCTCTTTTTTTTTTTTTTGGATTCTTTTCTCTTTTTGCTGTTCTGATTGGGTGTTTTCTGCTACCTTGTCTTCTAATTCTTGAATCCTCTGCTTCATCTAGTCTGCTGCTGATTCTCTCTAATGTATTTTTTATTTCAGTTATTGCAGTCTTTATTTCTGACTGGTTCTTCCTTATGTTTTCTAGCTCCATGTTTATGTTTCCTATCTCTTTTTTGAAGTTTTCCCTGAGATCATTGAGCATCCTTATAACCAGTGCTTGGAACTCTGTGTCTGGTAGATTACCTGTCTTCATTTTGTGTACATCTTTTTCTGAAGCTTTCTTCTGTTCTTTTATTGGAGAAATGTTTCTTTGTCTCCTCATTTTGGCTGCCTCCCTGTGTTTGTTTCTATGTAGGGCTGCTATGCCTCCTGGTCTTAGTAGAGTGGCCTTATGTAGTAGGTGTCCTGTGGGTCCCAGTGGTGTACTCTCCTTGGTCACCAGAGCCAGGTACTCTAGATGTGTCTTCTGTGTGGGTTGTGTGTGTCCTCCTTTTGTAGTTGAGACTTGATTGCTGTTTGCAAATCCGTGGGAGGGATTGACCCTCAGGCTGATTGGTTATGAGGCCTGGTTGTGACTGACTACAGTGGAGGAGCTGTTGTGCACGGGCTGACCCTACAGAGGAGGGTTTGCTCCACCGGGGCTCTGGTGCCTGTCCAGTCTGCCCTTCGGGTGTGCCATTCTTGGTGGCAGCCGGGTGATGCTCCAGCTCAGTTCAAAGCTGGCCATGGGCTCTGCCAGCCCCAGGGCCTCCTGGGAGGGGACCCACTGCAGGCCAAGTTCAGTCACAGTCTGTGCTCTGCCTGGGGCCACCTGGCATGAGCCGCAAAGAAATCCAGAGGTGGCTTGTGCCCATGTGGTACCTTGTAAGGCCAAGCCATGAACCAAGGCCAGCTGCCACTAGTGCTGGGCTTAGGGCTGCTCAGCCAGAGGTACGGGACACGCTCAAGCCAGATGCTGCTTGTTTGGGTTTTGTGAAACATTAAGAGATTTTAGGAATGTCTGCAGCTTGAACTAAAGCAGGACTTTTATAAGGAAAACTCACTGGAGGCGGCCTGCGTGTGCCTGAAAGTTGGGTGGGGTGTGGTCTCAGAATCACCAGGGTGGAGCCAACAGTTAGCCAGTTTGATGGGGACTCAGGTATGCCGTCCGCGAGCGTGCGTCTGCGTCTGTGCGTGAGTCTGGGTGCGTCGTGCGTCTGCACGCAGGGAGGGGCGGGCTCAACAGAAAGGATGGCTTCCACCAGCTCCTCCATCCGGGAGAAAGCTGCCCCTCCAGCCATCACCCTGAGCCCAGACAACTCAGTTCCTCCCCGTATGTTCCCGTCGCCTTCCGAGCGGCTCCCCCAGCGCTGGAGCGCAGAGCACTGAGTCGTCAGCAGGTGAGTCCGTGCGCCGGCCATTTCGGAGGAGCGCCTGCCCGTGCAGCTGCCCTCGTCTCACTCAGCCAAAAACACCCTGGTGTTCACAGCCAGAAGCGATGGGGCTTCTCTCCCCGGCACTGGGAGCCTGGGCTGGGGAGGGGCTGGGACCCCCCACTCCTCCTGGTGGGGGGGGACCTCCAAAGCTGAGGCAACCCTCCTGGTTTTTAATGGTGACATTTTTAATGGGCGGGTGTGGGACCAGCCCGTTCTGTGTCTCTGCCCCTCCTGCCAGTGTCGAGGTGGCTTCTGTGTATGTCCGTAGTTGTCGGGCTTCAGTTCAGCTAGATTTCAGGTGATTCTCAGAGATGGTTGTTCTGTGGTTTAGGTGTAACTGATGTGGTCCTGAGAGGTGAGCACAGCGTTTACCTACTCTGCCATTTTACCTGAAAATCCTGATTTTTCATCTTCTTAAAGGGTCTTTTGTAGAGTGAACATTTTACATTTTGAAGTCTAATTTATCAAAATTTTCATTTGTGAACCATAATTTACCAAAATGTCTAAGATTACTTCTGTCCTGTTCCTTTGGCCTAAAAGAACAAGCTCTTCTGGTCCCATTTGTGCACGTCATCAGTTTGGGGTCTCAGGTTGCATTCAGGTTGGACAGGAGGCAGAGCAGAACCGGGGCTCACGCTGGGTTGCTTCTCAGGACCCCAGGTCCCCAGCCAGTTGTGTGTCTTCCTTTTTCCACCACTCAGAGTCATGTATTTATTTTATATATAATGTCTGTCATTTTTAGTAGTATTTAGGGAGGGGTGATGGGACCCAGGACAAGTTTGTCTGGAATCAGAAATCAGTTTCTGGCATTTTGACTCTGTTATTCTGTCCCTGTATTTTTTTATTCTGGAAATACTCTGATAACATTGTGTGAATGCAAATATGTGAAACAGGATCATATCGACACTGAGTTTTTGTGGAGAAAGTTTTTCTGGCATGAATATGGTTAAATCAATGT
Organism: Rhinolophus hipposideros; assembly: GCF_964194185.1. NCBI lineage: Eukaryota > Metazoa > Chordata > Mammalia > Chiroptera > Rhinolophidae > Rhinolophus > Rhinolophus hipposideros. The sequence continues at coordinate 2,974,195 of NC_138061.1, forward strand.
AAAAGAAAAATAGAAACACTTGAAAAATTTAGCTGCTGTATAGAAAGATGGTCAAGAAAGTATTTTCCCAAAATTATTTTCATCAAGATCAATTCTCACCCAAGTACATTTTGCGGTCAAGCTTTGATTCTCAGATCAGTATTTTGTCCACATCATTTTTTTCATTAATGTTAGCTTTTATGAGTGCATGTTTTCTAATGCAGTCATCGCACTTTTTCAATTCCAATATTTTCTAGATCATCTGTACAGATTTGGATCTGCCAAGAAATTCTGATTTTTCTGACAGTTTTACTGTATACATTTTAGCCACTGTCACTTTTATTTTGAGATGATTTGTTTTTGCCATAAGAATCATTGTGAATTGAATGAAGTATTGGTCTCTGATGTTTATTTCTTAGCTAATCCTCAAGAAAATAATTTCCCCCAAATAATCCAGGATGGCTTTATTGTGCAGGCTGGACAGGCTTTCTTTCACTATTGAATAAAAACAAACCAAACCTGTAACCTCAGCAATCGCCAGAAGCCTAGTGCCCATACCCTGAGGACCTGGGGAGGGTTCACCCAGGTCTGAGTGTGAGGGGAACAGAAGACTCAGAGGGGGCCAGCATCCAGGAAGCGCAGGAAGGAGGAGAGGTAGGGAAAGGACTGGTCTCTAGATTGAGGGTAAGGGGCTGGAAGTGGGGGGGGCAGGAGTCAGGGGAGAAGGGAAGCATTCCTCTGAACAGGTGAGTCTTGGGTGCTCACAGGGCTGAGAATTCAAGAATGACCTAAAGGAAAGACAATTCTGAAAGGAAACAAAAAGAGAAATGTAAAATTGTGCATCTGATTCCAGTGCTCCTGGGCTTGTCACACATCTGTACCCTTCTCTAGTGAGTCCCCTGCTTGGAAGGGTGTGTGACGAGGTGGGAGAAGCAATGGTTGTGTCCTGGAGTTGACAGAGGCTTCCTTACTGTTTATTCTGGTGTGGGACAGCTGGACAGGGAGGTGGCTGGAGAGGTGAAAGGCTGTGGTAGCAACCAGGACCCACCGATTCTCATCCCTGCTGTGAAATCGCATGGCTGTGTGTATCGTTACGTTTCCTTAACCTCTGTTTCCTTATCTGAGAAATGGGAATAATAACACTTGCCTGACTTCCCAGAGTTATGAGAATCAAATGAGAAAATACAGGCAGCTGTAAAAACAGAAAAGTATAGTATTTGCCTTTACCAATTCCTTCAGGAAATGGGGCAGGGTTGAGGGGCAGGCCAGACCCTCTTCCCTGCAGGCTTTACAATCCAATTCTAAGACTACGATGTGTCTAAAACATTATGAATTTAGGAAATGCCTTTTCAAGCTGGTGAAGAACACAAGGAGGCCCCAGAGATGGTAAAAGCTGGGGCCACGGCAGGAGAAAGTACAGCAACTTCAGCAGAAAACGAACCACTGAGCACTTCCTGTGGAGAGCCTGACCCGAGAGGCCATGGCAGGGTGGATGATAAATGCCTCTGGGCTCCCACAGCTGGCAGAGTCGACTTGGCCAGAACCAATGAAAGCCCACTTACCCTAGCGAATGGAGCCCTGGTGATGGTGAGTCCTTCCTGGGAGGGCCCTCTGCCAGGCCTCCCACCTTGCTGATGTGAGTAAAGGCACCCAGAAACTTGCCCATGGAACAAATGTGGACAACTCAGGGAATGGCGGGTTTGCAAGATGAGCCCATTCTTCTGCCACTAATGGAGTCAGAGCCCTAGCAGCACTGGGACAAGACAAGATGCCATACCCACAATCAGGACAAAAGGAGCCAAAGCTGTCCCCAAGCCCTCGGATCAGTGACACGCAGTGCGGGCAGTGTGTGACCAAATGGACAGGTGCCACCACTGCTTTGTAAAGCTGAGCTCCTAAAAAGTGCCACTGGAGAGCCCTTGTAGGGAGAGGAGGGCACGTGCTCAGGCCCTGCTTCCCTTGGCAGCATCCTTGCTGGCCCCACATTTAGGGAAGCTGCGCCCTTACCTTTTCTTCCGAGCACCCCACTTCAATGAAGAATGTTGACTTGCTGCCACTGGCCACAGAAGCGTTCTCAGCCAAGTGTGATAACAGGAAGATCAACTTCAATGCTGATGACGTATGAATACGAGTGCAGATCCCACGTATGGCCTCATCCTGCTCTGAACCTTCATGAGAGACCTGCCAAGGAGTGGAAGTTCTTTCTTAGGACGCGGCTCGGGGTGTCCCTGCGTGTGTCCCTGTTCCAGCCCAGAAGCGCCCCCCAGGTGGTGGGAAATGGTGCCATCGAGCTACAAGTCTGTGGACGCCTGCCTTCCTCCTGAGCTCTGCACACTGCCTGCCACGAGGGCTTGTGCCCAGGTGCCACCTCACCTGCCACCGTTGGCTGCACGGGAGACAAATGGGGGTGAAGATAGCAGGCCTGGGAATAGAGTTCACTAAGCATTCGATTGTCTTTGCCCCAAATGATATTCCTGAGAATTTGCTTAAAATCATTGCATACTGGATTTCAACAAAACAAAGAAACCAAAACCTCAAACTCATCTCACCTGATACGCCTGGCAGAGGTCAGTATTTTAATTCAGCGTTGTGAATTAAAATAAGGGAGGGATGTAAATTCTAAATTCGTTTGTAGCAAGATGTATTTATTAATCAGATTTTAAATGTTGATACTTTGTTTTTAGTTACAAAGAAACTAGTTAGAACTGCAACAATCAGAAACCAAAGCCCAGTTTTTTCTCTGCGTCCCCAAAACTGTCTCTGATTAGTTCATTCACATAGTCTTTTCTTTAGATTCCATATATAAGTGAGATCATATGGTACTTGTCTTTCTCTTTCTGACTTATTTCACTTAACATAATGTTCTCTTACCTGAAACTAATAAATAAATAAATAAATTTAAAAAAAAATAAAATAAATTAAAAAAAAAAAAAAAAGAAACCAAAGCCCAACAGCCTAAGGCATCTTAGACTGTGGCAAGACCATAGTCTATGTTACTGTAAATTCAGGGAAAACCTGCTCCCATCAGTACTGGGCAGTGTGTACTCTGGGGCCTTTTTCCTTTCCTTGAAACCCTGCAGCCCTCCCGCTCCTTTTCCTCCCCCACCCTTCCACACACATGTTGGAATTTTGTAGTTAAACTTCTAAAGACTATTCCAGGAGAACTCACTTTTCACGTACAAACCATCTTCCTCTCGGCTCTTGTGAAATTTCAGCTGCACCTGATGGAAAGAAAGGATTCTATGGCCACCCACACCGCCTTGGAACCAAGGAGGGAGGGCCCAGCCCTGAGGGGTGTATTGTCTCTAAGTCAGCACCCACAGGCCTGGCTCCCCTTCTCCTGGAGAGGATTTGCGGGTGGGTGTCGGAGCCCCAGCCCCTCCTCTGAGAGGGCTGTCCCTTTCCTCATCCTTTTCCATCTTTCTTCCTACCCAGTAGACTATCATTCACCTTGTTTCCCTTCTCTGCCTAGAAGACAGATTCAAGACTTTCTCTTTAAATTTGACCCAGCAAAATTATATCTTAAAAATTTAACACTCCTTCACGCCTCTTAAAGATAGCAATCCATTGTTTATAACATACTCCCCGTAAGCCAGGAAGGGCCAAGGTTCAAGTTCACATCCTAGGCTTCTCCTAGCAATAAAATGGGGTGCCTGAGGACTGGGTAGGTGGGTTTTCCTCTCTAATTCCAGAGGCTGACACTGGGCAGAAGCAGCCTGGGGAGGGATACCTCAGCACATGCCCAGTCTTTGCAGCTCACTGCTGTTCACCTTCTCTACACCTGTCCCCTCCCTTCCAGGGGTGGAATAGCCACGCCCCCTGGCCTCCCGCCCCACCCCTGCCCCCTTGCTACTCACAAAGACTGAACTGTACTCATCTCTGCCGGCTGTCGCTTTTTTTTTCCATAGTGTCTTTTAGAAATGATCTGAAGACAAATGGAAATTTTCCTGATAATGATTTCTGATGAACTAATGACAGTACAACAACCAGCCTCCCCCAAGGTCAGAAGAATGGCCTAGCACTGTCCCACGTGCCAGGATCTTTCTACAGACAGCACATCCTCCAGCCTCACCCCGCTGGAGATGGTAGCTTGGCCCGCTGCAGGAGACCCCAAACCACCCCGCCGTTAACCAGAACTTCCGCCCTTCCATTTCACAGCTGCGTCATAATGCTTCCACCAGAAAGAGACCTTGGGTAACAACCAACCCAAAGCCTTCATTTATAAAGAGATGTAATCTCGGAAGCCCAGAAAGTGGGCTGGCTCCTCCAAGGTGGCGCAGCTGGTTCGGGGCAGAGGAAGGAGGTAGTGAGAGGTCAGGCCGGCTCTGTGAGCGCTGCACAGACACAAGCTCAGAGTGTCCTGTGGGCGCTGAGCAGGGCACACTCTGGCTGACGCATGACAAGGACAGGCAAGCAGACACACGGGACCCACACCGCATCACCGGTCAGGCAGCTGGATGAGGGCTACCTTCCCATCCTGCCTGCTTCCTTTGTCCTCGCTGTCACCTTCTGGGGACTGCCCGCACCTCTCCATCCCCTCCTGCCTCCTGCCTGGCTTTTAGGACTCTCAGTATTTGGTTTGGAACATCTTCGGTTCGCCGACTGGGAATAAATATGAGAATTCCAAGGCAGTGGTTTCCATGGCAACAACAACCTCATGGAAGGTTTCAGAACTTTTACCTCCTACTCATAGTACTGCAGAAATTCAGAAAGCATACGGCATAAAGACGAGTGCTAATTATCTGACCCGAGTTGGCTGTGGTGGGCAGAAGAAAGACAAGTGCAGTGCAGTCTGGCAGACATTCCTCACTGGCTCACAGCCAAATTACTTTCTGGAAGTGAGTCATTGTCATGTTATTATAATTTTCTGTTAGAGGCGGCACCAGGTATCAAACAGAGGGTCATTTGTCTCGCATTGGGAAAGGCCCCACACCATACATTTGAGGGTTAGAGTTGTTTTGGGGGCTGCCTTCTGGTCAACCCGGCAGCAATGAGATCCTTTCACCGCGACATCTGTATGCCTGTTAGGCTGACAAAGTGGCAGAGTAGCCACTCGGATCGGCTAGTATTTAAACAGGTCACTGTGGGTCTCAGCACTATGTCTGAGGTGTCTGAGTGCCCAGGCTGACTGGGCAGATGGACTTTGCATCGTGAGAGTAAAGGCTTCGCCCGGTGATGAGACCCAGATCGGGCGTGACTCCATTCTTGAGGCACTTTGACCAATGGGAGACAGCGAACAGGTGGGTAAGCCACCCTGCCTGGCTTCTGCAATGGACACCCCTCCGGGCATGGTTTTTCCATACAGTCCATCTGATGACATCTCACCTGACTGAGAGGACACACTTGTCCAGCTTTGGTCAGATAGGTTGGAGTTTGTTACAAAGCTGGGCCAGGGTGGTAACATGTCACCTCGTATTTGCTTTCCACCCTACTTCGATTTCCTCTTCCTCTACTCTCCTTGCCCTGGAATTTCACCTTTCAATAGGACATTGACGCTCAAGACTTGCCCCAGCTGTTTTCTTGGGAATCTAAGCTAAGAGAAGACCTACTGTGCTAGGAGTCATTGTACGTGTTGGGGTGAATGTATCAATAAGAAAGGAAGGTCCGTGGTATCATGAAGCAGACATCTTGCAGGGCTGACTATGGACTTTTTTATGTTAATGCCAACGGGGACTATTACAGCCAATGCAAAGGGAAGGCTGGTTTTAAGTGGCTGAAGAGAAATGAAGAGACAAAGGAGAGTGTCAGGTTTCTAGCATTTTTGACAACTGATTTCAGCATCAAGTAATAGGGTGATGCAGTGAGGTGATGGATGGAGCTGAGAAAACCACTGCGGCTCCAGAATTGGGTTCTGCAAGGGAGGAGGCTGCGGGAAGACCCCGGGACGATATTTCTTTCCCCCATAGGCCTTGTAGGCAACATTTTTTTATTTAACAGAGGTTATTTAAAAGGCGACAACAGAGCACTTACTCTCTGCCCTTTCTCCGGCTCCCTCCACATGCACATGAGTGTGCGTGTGTAAACAAATGTTCACGCACACGCACACGATGTTAGGTACTCACCCAGCATTACGGCGACCCCATCGACCCCTCACATCCCTGGTTGTCTGCATGGCAGCCATCTTACCTGGCACAGCTGCCAGGTAAGGACCACCTGTTGGATGGAGCCTAGAGGTTCCAGGTCGTCTCAGTCCACGGAGAAGAGAGGGGCTTGAATAACCGGGGCTTCTGTCTGGTGGCACAGGCAGGACAGGCCTCACTGCCTTAACTGGCCAGGCCAGCGCCTCATCCATAAGTGACACTCCCGCCCGTCCTGGGGCCTTCTCCCCAGTGCAGCACTCAGCATCCGCACCCACAGTTACAGAAGTTTGTGTCCATGGGTGCTTGGCCGTGGGGTGGAGAGGCAGAGCCTTCTGTCCTCCCTGCACCGATGACAACAATACGCCTGGCAAGCCTTGTAGACCCCACCCGGTAGTACCCTCTGTGGTGTGAGAGATGCTGTGAGCTCCGCCAAGCACTTCCTGTTTACAAGTCAGCGAAACTTCACCGACCCCACAAATCATGAGGTAGAAGTGCCCCTGTGCTAACGTCTTAACCTTTCGGGTTGACATTAAATTGGAAGACACTGCTCATGTTAGAAATAATTACTGCTGATAATGAACACAATGAAGCATGCAAGAATGTTTGTCACTCCGGTACCATTTGTGCACGTAGAAATCGGCTCATATTTTTCCCTTCGCAGATGTTACAGTAATGGTGTCAACACTTTGATTTCTTTGTCCATAAGCTGAAAATTATGGCTGTTTCATAAATCGCTGACATGCTCAGAAGATGGAGGACCAGCTGCAGAGCACGTGAGCTCAGGCTGCTGCCCCAGCCTCATGTTTCACGATGACCTCAGCTTCCTGTGCAGAACGGGAACCGACGCGAGTACGCACTTGTAAAACTGTTTTTGAAGAGTGGAGTTACGAAGAGGTGCTGCGCTGTCAAACATCTGCTTCATCCATTACCCGCACGTCGGAGCCGGGAACGCACCGTAGGGCAAGAAGCTCAATAAATTAACCTTCTCCCGTGAGCACGTTTCTAAGCGTGTGCCCGTGTGAACCGTTAAAAAAAAAAAAAGATGCTAAACAAGAGAAAGATTTTTTTCCCCCCTCACTTTACCAGAACTGGTTTGGACAGTAAGCATCAGAATCTGCTTCTCTTTATGCAGCTGATGGGCTTTGCCAAAATACAAGCCTTTTAATGGCTGCACCAGACAGTGAGGGTTCTGCTCACTCTGGAAACCAGGTTGATGTTTTTCCCATGATATAGTCTTCATCAACATCCTAGGATGAAAGGGAATAAAGTGTCATCCTAGTTCAGTGCGTAGGTTACAGATGGCATAAATGCTCCGATAATCATTTATTATATCCGGAATTCTAGCGTTAAGTATGTTACGTTGTGTCACCGTGCCAGTAACACATATTTTGTCAAAACAGATGTGTGTATTAACTAGGAAAGAAAAATCGATAGAAACTTAATGGAGTTTTAAGGTTTTAAGTGGGCTGTTTCAGGCTGATATTCTACATGAGCAGTTTAGATAGGAGACGGGCCCTACCCGGTTCTCACACACGCACACGCCACCGGGACCCATCGAAGGTCAGACCCATCCATGCTGCCAGAGGAGGGAGTCCGGAAATGGGAAATGGAATACTCAGTAATCCTTGCAGCCGTCCCCCGTCCAGTCTTCTCCCCCTCACATCATATATCAGAGACAGTGCAGACTGTCATTCCTCCTACCGGAGGCCAGGCCTCTGAGTGTGCTGCGGTGGGGGGTGTGCCTGGCGATAGGAAACATGTGCAAGACTGTGTGTGCCACCAGGAGCAGACCGGTGTGTGCAGCTTACAGGTGGGGACTCTGAGTGTGCCTGGCGGGAGCACACTGAAGCTCCATTCTGGGACAACTGGGGTGACTGGCCAGTCCTTGTTAGAACATCCAGAGTGGCCCACACAGCTACCTCCCCTCCTGGGCAGCACTTGGCTGCCGGTCTCCTAAATCAGCCATCATCCTCCAGCCACATTGCTTCAAAAAGTAACTAGTACCTCTTACGCCAAAAACTCTGGGTTTTTGCCTCATTTATCTCCCAAGTGAATAAGTGACATACAGAACAATGATGTCTCCCACCTCAGTTTCTCTTAAGTACAAAACGAGTCATGTGATACTGAGCAACAAGGACTAAGTCCAACCTTTGCGTCTCCTTTAAAAATGATGGTCCTAATCTGAGATGATAAATTAGAAAGCTTATTCACATTATGCAAAATTATTCAAAACAGATGGTGAAGTCAATATAAAGGCTTTTTTTTTTTCCTAACCTTAAGAACAGGAGCTGTTTAGGGGAAGACCAGAGACTAGATTTCAGTCTGTTTGCCCTTGGAAATGGCCATCAGTGACCTCCTTGCCATGACCTGTGCCCTCTGGTTGTGGTCCCGGGAGCCAGATTTGTGAGTCCAAGGCTGTTCCCATTGCCAGGCTATCCATAAAGTCACCGTTAGCCAGCGTGTCCTCATAGTTCCTAAATGGCTTCTTCAGCAAAGTGAATGTTCAATAAATATTTGGCTTCAAAGGCATCATTCTTATCTACCACACTCAAGTGAGTTTTGCTCGTTCAGGCAAACCTGGGGGTTTGAATCTCACCTCCACTGTTTACTGGCCGAGTGACCTGAGCAGGCAGGGTAAAACAGCCCCAGGAGTCACCATCTGTGACTCAAAAGTGAGTGTAATTGGGCCTGGAGGACTGTTGGGAGAATTGAAGGAGTCACTGAAGAATTATTAACATAGTTTCTGGAACACCCTGGAAGTGCCTGTTATTGTAGTTGTTATAATATTTTGATCATAAGATAATGCAAGATTTCTTTCCACTTGTCTCTTTCTCATCCACCTGCCTGGGTGTAATTATAGTTAAGCCAATTTGTCTCAGACTAAGACACATATGAAGCTTAACCTCTGAGGGCTGTGTGGTGCTCTTATTTTGTCTGAATTACTGTTATGTGTTGCTATTAATCATTTCAAAGTGATTCATATATGTTCCATTCACAGCATCCCATTTCAAAGAGTAGTTACTGAAGTTTTGGTGTACAGAGAAAAATCTACAAATGCAGTCAAATCAACTTCATGAGGCAAATTGGATAAACACTTGTGGATTAATAAATGAGAAACGGTGCATGGAGGCTGAATGGAAGCCATTGCGTCACAAAGTTAGGATGGCCCAGAAAAGCCTGGGAGAAGCCAGAGGCGTTCACGATGTGTTTACCCACATAGAACACCATGTCTCATTGCTATGACTTTCGTTAGAGTTCCACACACATATGCAAAGTCAGGCACACAAAATCTGAGCGGGTCCCTCCATTCCGCCTCTGACTGTAAGCTCTTGAGAAGGCAGTATGAATGAACACTGTGTAACAATATTTTAGAGTTGAAATCTCCAATTACAATTGTAGATTTTTTTCATTTCTCCTTTCAATCTTATCAGGTTTTGCTCATGTGTTTTGCAGATCTGTTGTTAAATGCATACACATTTAGTAAAGTTTTATCTTTTTCATGAAGTCACCTCTTTATTATTATCTAATGCTTATCTTTGTCCACGATAAGATTCTTTACCAAAGTTTGTCCAATATTAATATAGCCATCCCAGATGTACTTTATTTTTGATTAGTTTTTCTTGGTATTTCATTTTTGATTTCTTTTACTTTAGATAACATATAGTTAGGTCTTGCTGCTTTTGTCCAATCTGACAATCTCTGCCTTTTAATTAGGGAGTATAAACCATTTACATTTAATGTAATGACTGATATTGTTAGGTTTACATAGGCTATGTTGCTATTAGTTTTCTACTTGTCCTGCCCATTTTTTGTGTCCAATTTTCTCATTTTCTGTCTTCTTTTAAATTAATTGAGTATTTTTTATGATTCCATTTTATCTCTACAATTGGCCTATTAGTTATACCACTTTTATTTTTTTACAGACTGCTCTAAGATTTGTAATATACATCTTTACTTTATTTCAGTCACCTTCAAGTACTATTATACCACTTCGAGTAGAATGTACCAACCTTATAAGAGTAAAATTTCATTTTTTCTCTACCATCCTTTGTGCTAGTGTTATACATTTTAGTTTTTGTATGTTATAAACCAAAGTATATTTTTACTATCTTTGCTTTAGATAGTCAAATATTTTAAAAACATTTTTAAAATTTTTAATTATTTATATTTATCATCATGTTTTACCATTTCTGAAGCTCTGCATACCTTTTTGTAGAACTTAATTTCCATCTGGGTATCATACTGTTTCTGTCTGAAGAATTTCCTTTAACTTTTGTTTGTGGTTAAACTTCTGACAATGAAATTGCTCAATTTTGTTTGTATGAAAAAGTTTTCATTTTGTTTTGTTTTGTTTTGTTTTGAAGACATTTTCACTGGCTATAAAATTATTGGTTAGCAGTTGTTTTTTTTTTCCTAACTACTTTGAAAATGCCTCTGCATTATTTGTTGGCTTTCAAAGTTTCAGATATAAAGTCTCTGGTATTTCTCATTTTTGTTTCTCTGTATATAATATTTTTTCTCTTTGCCTTCAAGATTTTTTAAAATTTAGCTTTCTCAGAATTTTTGAGCTTCTTGGTTTTGTGGCTTGTCTTAATTTTGGAAAATGCTCAGTCATTATCTCTTGAAATATTTATTTTTCACCTTCCATTCCATTTTTCACCTTCTGGGACTGTATTTGCAAGTATGTTAGACCATTTGATATTGTTCCACATGACTTGGGAGTACTATTTGTTTCTGTCCCCTGCCTCCACTTTTTTTTTTCTCTTTATCTTTCAGTTTGGATAATGTCCATTGATTTATCTCTAAGTTCACTATTTTTTTTTTAACTGCTCTGTCTAGTCTGCTAAAGTGTCAGTTGAAAAATTCTTTATCTCTAATATCATGTTTTCTGTTTGTAATATTTCCATTTTACTCTGTTTTGTGGTTTCCATCCTGGAGATGAACTTCCCACATTTGTTCATACAAATTGCCCACTTCTCCTCTAGATCCTTACCATACTGATTACAGCTATTTTGAAGACTTTCTCTGTTAGTTCCAACTTTTGTTCATCTCTGAGTCTGTTTCCATTGATTGTCTTGCATCTTGAAGGGATTTGCTTTCTTGTGTGTGAGTTTCAGAATGTTTTATTGAATGAAGGACATGTACAATAGTAGATCCTGAGGTAAAACATATTTAGGCTCAAATGGGCATGCTTTTTCCTGTGCCAGGTCATTATTTTGGGGTGTTGAGTCAATCTAACCACTAGCTAAGATGCAATTGGGTTTTGTTATTGTTATAGTGATATTTAGTATACCGCAGGCTTAAAATTCCTCCACTGGTTGGCTTCCTTGTGTGGGCCTGGGCTGCCTGAGGGTTTTTCCAGTGTTCCTGTTCCATCGTTAGCTTCCAGCAGTCCTCCTACAACTCTGTAACCTGGGGGGTCTTTCTCTCTGGTCTCCATGATCTGTACTCCCACAGTGGTGATGACTTCTGCTCGTACCGGGTCTGAGGCTCAGGGTAAGATTAGGGTGTGATTCTCAGCTCGCCTGGACTTGCCTCAGTTATAAGCTGGCTCCATATAATTCTACTTTAAGGGGGTGAGGTTCTTTAGGATTCCTGCCCCCTCCCCACTGGGCAGCCCAATTTTGCTGTATATCTACAATGGTGCCTTTGGAGTGGGGGGAGATTTCCCTGGCCTTCTCTCTCCCAGAGGTAGACTTCAAGTCTCCTGTTTAGGGCAGGGAGAAATTCTTGTCTCTGTCTCTTCTATGGAGGTAGTGGATCTTTGCCTGTGTCTGGGGTGGGATTCGAGTTTTCTTTTCCCTTCTTCAATTGTTTAAACCTTTTCCTTAATGTGAGAGAAAGTTCTGGGAGGTAGGAATCTGTACATATTTGCAAATTAGGTGGTCTCTTTCTTCCCCCAGTCTTTCTTGTAAGAACCTAGTAGTGACCTGTGGAAAAAAGCTGGGGAGGAATTGGGGGCTCCTTTTCTATCGGGCACTTCTAGAGATTTAAAATTCTCATTATAGCCCACGCCTGATCTCTAAGAGTTTGTTGAAATTTCAGCATTTTTCTCCTTACTTGTTTCATGATTTCTGCCTCTTCTCCCCATGCACTGCCAAAAGGGAACCCATTAGTATGTCTTATATCTCTTAGGAGAGGCTTGTCACCATTCAGAATTCAGTTTACCTAGTTGCCTTGTGACATTAGCTCAAGAAAATGTAAGATTTGTAGGTTATCCTTTTATTCTTCTCATTGTTAGGGTGGAAGCAAAGAGCTGTTGAAGATTTCTACATCCTAAGTGGAAGCAGAACTCCCAGGCAGGAAAAAAAAAAAAGTGGTAACATGACTTCGGAAGCATTTTCTTAAGCTCTGAAGTGTAAATAGTGCTAACTCAGTTGGGGTCTTGAAGCTGTTCATTCAGAATATTTTGGCCTCATCTTTTCTGTGTCTCTCCCAACACACCCCTTCTATTCACTAATATTTGCTATGCCTTCCTTTCTTGGGGTCCTTCTAAAAATGAGAGCTCTTTAGTTGAGAAATGGGGTCATCAAGCAAATAGACACCTGCACTTTAATAGGTTTTTTAAATTAAAAAATAAGTTTTATATTATAAATTCTTCTTAATTGTCTTTTTTTTATTTTTGTGGTACCTGCTTTGTTAACTGTGTTAGGGGAAAACAAATTTGACTTGACTTTAGGGAAGAACAGAGAATTGTCATGAAACTTACCCTGAGAATACACTAAAGGCAGTGATAGATTTTCTTAGCAAACACACGGTAGTTTTCAATGATATTACTCCAGAAAGGAGATGAATAATGCCATTACACAATAGTTATTGGATAATTATTTGCAGATTATCCATGCTTCCATCTCTGGAAGGCATTATTATGCTTAGAAAAAAATTTCAACTATTTGGTACATACTATTTGCGTAAATTTTGTGCTTCCTGCACAAAATTACATTATTTCACACCAGCGGGACAGAAAATACGCAATGAGAGAAATTCAAATTAGAACTTCAATGCATAGACTGAAGTTCTGTGGGCTTCCTCATGTACTGGTGACATAATTCAACTAGACACCCATGTAGCAAATCTCTCATTGCTTTTCTTTCTTTCTTTTTTTTAATTAAAGTTTATTGGGGTGACAATTGTTAGTAAAGTTACATAGATTTCAGGTGTACAATTCTGTATTACATCGTCTATAAATAAGTGAAGGTAGCTGGGTCTAGGCAGTTTTCTAGCAGTAATATGATTATTGGAAATCTGAGAGAAGTTGGGGATGGGTTAATGTGTGCAGAAAAAGACTTGGAGATGTGTTATTTTAATGTAACAATTTTACTGGTAAACTATTATTAAAGGGCCAACACAGCCATGGCAGTTGTTGTGATTACATGGACAGCAATGCCTGTCTGGAAGCTGGGGGTAGGGGGTGGGGGTCACAACCCATCAAAGGGCTCGATGATCACTTCCCTCAAGTCTCTTCGCTCGCCCCAGGTCTTGCCTCATCATCTCCCCCAAATGCTCGTCTGCCTTGGCTTCCTGTTGAGGTCAGGGCCGCCCATGTCTGCCAGGAACTGAGGGGTGTCTTCCAATGACCTCAGTCCTCAACAGCTGTGCCAGCAGCCAGTTCTTACCCCTTCGTCCCTCTCAGTCTCCGTGGTGTGTCTCCTCTTTCGCCCACCTTTCCAACCATTGCCCTTTCTCATTTGGATGTACAATGGCCTTCTCACTGGTCTGCCTTCCTTCCATCTCAGATTTCAAATCTTCCTCCACCATCTACCAAAATGACCTTTCAAAACTGTAAGTCTGATTATGTTACCCTCTCACCTAATCCTTTGATATTTCACCCTTGATTCCATGATGAAGTTCAAATTCCTTTTCCTGCATAAATGCCCTGTTATCCTGCCCCCCGCCTCCAGCATTTCCTCAGCCTCCTTCCTCACCATGACGTCCCCACCACCCACCCCTGCTCCCAGCTAAGGCTCAGCTAAAGGCACTGCTGGGCTGCACACCTCCCGGCTCTGGTGCTGCTCCCTTGGGCTGCTCTCCCTCCTTTCATCAGTCTGGTGAGTCCCTTCGGAGGTCAGCTCAGGCCTTCCTTCCTCTGAGAAGTCCTCCCTAATTTCTCCCCTTTCTCTCTCATCTTCTCTCAGCATTCAGCTCTGTAAGCTACCAGTGTAACCAGCAACGGCCCACCTTTATCAACAGCTTGTAACAACTTCATGCATTTCTTGGTTTGATGTCCATCATCTCCAACTAGTATGTGTAAACCCTGTGCACCTTTGCAGGGGGCAGAACAAAGGGGGTGGGGACAAAGCCTGTATATTTCTGCATTTCGTAGTGGTACCTTGTCATGATACGTTACGCATATATAAGTCAGCACGTCTCTGCTCGACTCCCTGAAGGAAGGCATTTTCCTAAGATCCCATCCTTCACTTTGGAGCATCAGAGGGCACAGAAGTGGCACTTGGGAAAGTCTTTGATGAGATGAGGAGTGCATGTGGCCCACGCAGGCTGGCAGAGCTTTCTCCCAGCACTCAGGGTCAGCAAGGTGGTGAGTGATCATGGGCCCCTGGAGTACAAGGCACTGTCACTGCCCTGGGCATCCCTGTGACCTCATGTGCTCAGTCCCTTCCTCCGTGGAATGTTTCTGGGTCATGTCAGTTGTTCCAAGACTCTCAGCTGTGCTTGACACGCTCGTGAATCAGTCATTTCTCTCTCCAGACCCCAGTCCTTCCTCAGAATCATCCCTGTGTTGCCAGTGGCTTCCTGGACGATTCCACAGGGATGGATGGGTCATACAGACACTTTGATTAAGAAGAACCCAAACTGAAGTCACTATCTCTTTCTCATCCCCCGGCCCTCGCGTTTTCCCATGGTTTCTACCTCTGTGTTGATGTCATCACTGTTAGCTGTCTGATGACATCTAGACCCCTCAGGCTACCTTGAGTCTTCCCTTTGAGCCCTTCTCCACGAGTCACCAAGTTCTGTCCATGCACCCGGGAAGGCTCTGTCCCATCCTTGCTGGGATAATTGCCGTAGCCTTCCAGCCGCTGGTATTGCTCCTGGTCTTCCCATGGCTCAGGCCGCCCTCCAGCCTTCCATAAGCACCATCCAGGGAGCATAAAGCCCAGCCTCCTTCCTGGAGCACAAGATGGCCTTCGCAGGTGGTCACATCCGGCATCTGCTCCACTCCCGGATGCTGCACACACCGAGCCTTGGTCTGGCAAACTGTCTTTGTCCTGAACACAGTATGAGCTGCACGTGCCCTGCCATGTTTCTGTTCCGGCAACACTTCCATTTCTCTGCCTTTAAAACTCTGACCTCATATTTAATATCCTGTTAAAATATCACCTCTTCCCCATGAAATCATCTCTGATTTCCCCATCAGAGTCAGCGCTTTTCTTCTCTAGGTGCCAGGAAACTTGAGACTATACCTCCGGTGAGAATGGATTACATGCTGTTGCAGTTTCTCTTGCTGGCCTAGGAGGTGCCTGGGGACGGGGACTTGTCTTGCTCGGTGCCTTGTGCAATGCCTGAGAATCACAAGTGCTCAGATGTCTGAACTCAAGTGTGAACTAGAAAGATCAAAGGCCTACGGGGGTGGCGGTCGCGGGGAGAAAAAGGGGCTGGTAGTTAGGAAGAGAAAGCACAAGAACAGATGAGGGCAAAACTTTCAAGGACGTGTTTATTTGTTTTTGAAAATGAAATCTTGGTAGAAAGGGGAGAAAAAAAAAATCGTCCTTAACGAGTCACCTTTTTCTATCATTCCTCATCCTGGGGAAAGAGCCAAGGTATATTTAGTAGAGGTCTAAAGTTTCTCAGTGAAGTTTCTGATTCTAGGACAAATCAAGAAGGTTTTTGCATTGCATGCATTTTTTTTTTTCTGGCACTTGGCTTAACAACTACACTCCGTGGGTCCTCAAGGACTCTTGCAGTTCCAACAGTCAGTGAAATCGTCTCAAGTTAAGTCTGCAAAATAGGGAAGTCTAAGACAAGATGTCGTTTTTTCAGGTGTAAAGGAATCCGTACAAATGCGTCCTGTGTATGCTGTTACCTGGATTGCAAACGACAAGCCCGTTACTCGCTGATAAACTTAATTCATGGCACCAAAATGGGGCGGAGAGAAAAGCAGAGCCAAGGTGGGCAAGCTGTGGAGTCGAAAATCAAAATCAATAGCAAAAGAAAGATCTGAAAAGAATGACATTCTAGCTCCTCATTTCTTTTTCTTGCCAGCTTTATGGAAGCTTTGAAGAAACAAAAGCTTTACAGAGAAAACGCTGGTTTGGCAGAGAAGGCTGCCTCCCCCTTCAGTTCACTTTCCTGTGTTCCTGGCACTTTTCTCCTTTTAAACAAACAAAGCGCTTCGAGGTGCTGTACTGAGGCTCCATCTCCATGTTTCTTTCCCTCTCCTTCCTTCTCTCCATCTCCTGATTAGTTCTGGGAAAAGGATTCACACACGCAGGGTGCTGGGCTCCGTGCTTAGTCAGCTCTGTCTGTCTCTCTCTTTACCCCTTCCCCTCTCTCTTTCTCTCTGATGTCATGTCTCTGAGTTTGTCTGGCTCCAGCTGTCTTCCCCTTGAGCAGAAGGAAAGTGAGGGGGGCAGGTTTGAGAAGACAGTCTGCCATTATTCATAAGGCCGCATTTCGTTCCAGCAGCTTCGTCGGATCCACAGCAGTGCAAATCTTTAAATGCTTTCCTGGCTCTGAGGATCAAATGGACAGTTTTCTTCTGGCTGTTCTTCGTAGTGAAACCCTGGAAATCCACAGGCAGACGGAGTCAACTGGGCAGAAAGTCTGTGACTCTGAACTGCTGCTGAATTAAGTCAGGCACCAGCCGAGCTAATTTGCTGATTTACTCAACTTGACCCAAATGAATGTCTGTGTAAACAAAATTGATGAAGAAGCCTTTGAATCATTCTGGTAAATGAAACACGGGGCTTTTATTTTCCCTTTTATTACATTTTTTGAATACTGTGTATCCCGGTCATATTGAAGCATTTTGTTTTCAGGCTCTGTAAAAAGTGCTGATGGTTGAACCTCAAAAGAATTGAAGGGTTACTTCATAAATGAATAAAAAGCCAGCGGCATTTATCCAAAGTTTGTTTAACTATCCTAACCTCATGGGCCTGTAAAAATTCAACTGAAAATCGTTGAGAAGAGGTCCTCCCATGAGATCCCTTGGCACTTTCTGCTTCTGCTTGGATCAGAAATACCTTGAGAGTATCTTTTTTTTTTTTTTTTTTTTTTTTTTAACTTGCAACATTTCAACACTCCTAGTTCCATTTGCAGATGGGAAGAGCAGAGGGAAAAGGAATGGGAGAAAAACATGGTTGAACTTTTCTTAACCTAGAAGTTATTGCAGCTTTTACATGAAGTTTGAAGCCAGAACATGCCTGGTTGAGGCCAACTGCCTGTGCCTGGAAAACCTCCTCCCCCGGTTCTGGAAGGAGATGGCCATTCCCAGTCAGCTCTAGGACACTGGCGATGGAACTCCAGCTCTGGCCTCACACCCATCAGCCTAAGCTGTGCAGGGGTGAAACCGAAACCAAAATGAGACCCTTTATCCAGTGACCATGCTCTGTTCTTCATGAGATCGTGCGTTCACTTCACATCAGTCCTTTAGAAGGAGAGGTCGTGTGGGTAGATTGATTGTAAAAATAGCCACAATCCTCATATCTCTGGAGATGGCAAGTCGATTAGTGGTTGCCTAGGAGAAGAGGCAGGGGAGTTGGAGGGAAATGGGGAGTGATTGCTAATGGGTATGGAATTTCTTTCTAGGGTTAAGAAAATATTCTAAAATTGATTGTGGTGATGATGGCACAACTCTGTAACTATATCGAACACCATTAAATTGTACCCTCTAAGTGGGTGAATTGTGTGGAATGTGAATTATATCTCAATAAAGCTGTTACATTGAGCAAAATAACCACAATCCTTTATTCCTCTCTGGAATCGTACCTTTTGCAGAGTGTCTTTGCAGCTCTTCCCACCAAGGGAGAAGTGTGTTTTCCCACCTGTTGACTCTTGACTACCTATGACTCTGGTTTGCTCATAGAACACAGCACAAATGACAGTATGCCAGTTCTGAGCCTTAGTTCCCTAGAGACCTTGCATGAGTCTGCTCACTCTCTGATTCCACTGTCTCCACTAGGAAAATTAGCTTGGGCTAACCTCCTGGAAGGTGAGAGACCTGTGTAGCAGGGCGAAGTCATCCCAGCCAGGGCCATCCCAGCCCCCCTGCCAGCTGCCTGCAGATACCCGAGTGAGCCCAGCCAAGATTAGCCAGGCCTGGCTCAGGGCAGCTCAACCACTCATGAAGACACAGACTCATGAGGTATAAAAGTTAGTGTTGTTTTCTGCTGTGCATTGGGGTTATTTGTTCCGTGGCAATGCCTGACTCACACATATGGTAATCTCTTTGAGACTGTAGAAGCATGGAAAGGAGTGTATACAAAGGTCGAACTGGTTACCCACTAAGCCATTAATTTCACTCAGATTTAGTCTCCAACCAGGGCGTCCAAATTCTTCCATTTTTTCTGCTAAACATTCCTGAAATATTAATGAAACTTATTGGTTAGGTAAGACATACTGATCATTAGAGGTTTGGCCGCAGGTGGCATGAGCATGACACTAACATTTCAGGACCTTCGGGAGAGGAAAGTTCTGGGCTGTTTGGAGTACCCGGCCTTCTCAATTAACCGGAGAGAGGCTGTGAGGCAGTTTCAAACCCTGAGTAGGGCCCACTGCTATTTGTTACATATGGTTCCCACCTGCGTCATCCTGCTGCAGCTGACATAATTCACTCGTGGATATTGGGGGCTTGAAGAAATGTGAATAAGGCTTATGACCCTGACACAGGAGACGTTTTACAGAAGTCGCCTCTCTGTTAAGTGTTCCAGGGTGGCTGGGGAAGTGGATGGAGAGCCTGCATTCAAGAAGCCTATACCCTGGTGGGAACAGGACCCTGAAACAGGAGCAGGTGTAGGGCTGTGGGAAACCAAAGGGAGGCACATTTCCAAGATGCTCAATGATGTCTCAGATTTTAATTTTGTGAGGAGTGAGGCAGAAATAACCTGAGCCACGATCCAGAGACAGACAAAATGGGACACGCGGATACCTGTGGAAACGTCCCACATTAATGCCGCCCAACAGAATCTTCTGCATTGACGGTGTGATTATCGTGCGTTAGAAATGTTGTGGGTGTGACTGAGGAGTCACATTTTTAATTTTATATAATTTTAACTAATTAAAAATGAAACTTAACTAGCCACCTGGGAATAGAGGCTACCAAATGGGACAGCACAGCTCTATGGAGGTAGAGATGCACTTTTTTGTTTTTCCTGTAAAAAGTATGGTAGAGCCATTTTGAAAAGAAACACTGAGCTATGATGTAGTCACAAGTAACTTCCATACGCCCAACCACCCAAATTTCTTCTGTTTGTAAGAGAAGCACTTCCTCCTGTTCAGTAAGACCCAGCAACCCACCTGTTCAACAAATACACGTCTTTACTGAATGGCTGCTCTGTACAAGGTGCCCTGTTTGGCAAAACACAGTTAAAACAAGAGAAAATGGTCATGTAGTTTCTTTGACTACATGAGTGCAGCTACTATCTAAAGCTTAAAAAAAAAATGCAAGGTGGTTTTGATAACATTTTGGAGTAAAATTATTTAAATTAGAAAATGATGAATTTACAATAATAAGTAAACCCTGGGCATTTGGAGAAGGTTTGGCAGGTTTGATTTCTATTGTCACTGAAGATGATGTAATTGTGCCTTAATAAGCAAAATTATTAAAGGGTTTATGAGCTTTCATTTGTGAAACCCAAGAAGAAAAGGTCAATAAGAATTCCCCCCTACAAATCTCTAAAGAATTTGAATTTAAAATGAATCTCATTCTACAAGGAAAAAAAAAAAGTAAAATCAGAAAGACAGAAACCAAAAAAAAAAAAAAAAAGGAACGAAAACCCCTTAATTTATGTTGACTTCATTATTCTCTAGATTAAAAGCAACTCAACATAAAATGAGGACTTTGAGCTCAGACTTTTAAGGAATTCACATATTTGCATCAATTTTTAAAAAGGTTTTATAACTAATGAACTTGGATTTCTTTTGGCATGGCATAAAATCCATTTGTACAGCTTTTAATTAAGAATGCAGCCTATGCAATTAAAATTAAGGGCAGGGACTTCATCAGATGTCCTATGAGAACCCCAGTCAGAAAAATTATGGTAATGCTGTGTGTCCGAAAAGCCTTCTCTGAGCGTCACAAACACGTGGTGAGGCATTACCCCAGCTGTGTGAGGAAGATTTGTTTAAAGTTGATAATTAGGAACATTTAATTTTGATGTGTTAGGGCCTTGTTTACCACTAATCTCCCTGGTATTTACTGTGGGCTTGGGAACCAGCCCTAGGATCATCTAAAATTGAGCTCAGAAAGTATAGATTAGGTCAAATTCACAATCCATAATGTAAATAGAGCTTTTTTTTTTTTTTTCCATAGGCAGGGGATTTCCTAATGTGGGTTTTAATATTTAAAGTTACCAGTGCCATTATTGAGAATATTAAGATGCTTTCATGTTGAACTGTTTAAAATTACATTTGGAATAATGAATGACATGTAATGTATAAATACCCATCCACTTCCATTTTATTTTTTTTAAGTGTGAGTAAGTATAATGGAAAGTCTCCCAAGGAATTTTGGGGGGAGACTAGGGAGCAGAAACAGAGGGCCAGTGAGTCCTCTGAGGTTGTCAGCACCTGTCTTGTCACTCAAGGTTGGCCAGGTAGGAGACTCCCAGGGAAATCCAGCTCCCTGGACTTCCCATTTTCTTCCTCATCTCTGGAAGTCTGCAGATGCCTACTGAAATAGGCCTTTATATCTGACAGGGGGAGATGGTTCAGGCTGAGAGATGTGGAGTCCGGTTCGTTCCTTTAAGCATTTAGGGCCCCGATGCAAATGTATCCCTCGCACGGCTCCCTCTTACCAAAGCTACATCTGGTCCTTATGGAAATCGTCTTGGTTCCCTCCGCCAAGGGTGCAGGCCCCACACCAGGTGATGCTCCCGGCACTTGCACTCAGGACACAGATGTACTAGCCTCTCCAGGTCGCCCTCACAGTGAGGAAGGTTAGCTACCACCCCAGCCTTCGCAAGGGGTCCCATTCCATGTGCTGGCAGCTGTCAACAGCCTTCCTGGGGTGTCAGTATGAACAGCTAAGGGACCCACCCTAATCCCCCAGATAAGCCTCAGGAAGTGCCCTCTGCCTCCTTCCCTGCACCACGCCAAGTGCCCCCCACCCCCATCAGGAGGTCCAGGTTAGCTTGCAGTGACCCTGGCAGAAGAGAGGAAGACATCACCACTGCCTCTCCCACCACAGGCTCATTAGCCTCTCTTTCATCCCTAGAATGATCTTTCTTATTACTAATAGATTTTATATTTTAGAAAGTTTTATGTTTACAAAAAAATGACTGGAAAATACAGAGTCCCCATAGGCTGCCTCAGGCGGTGTCCCCCATCCCCCCCACTCTCCCTGTCAGTGACATCTTGCATTAATTTGGCACATTTGTTAGAACTGGTGAGCCAATATTGACACGGTGTGATTGACTTGTCTATTGCTTTACATGAGGGTCCCTCATGGAGCTGTACACTCCATGGGTTTGGACAAATGTATATGACATGTTTCCACCCTTCCAGTATCACACAGAATACTCTCTTTGCTTGGACAATCCTCTGTGCTCTGCCTATAAATCCCTCTCTCCCCCTAAAAATAGGGATGGGATCATGTTTTCCCTCTGTTTAAAATTATTCAATCCAAATGACTTCCCGGCACCGTCTCTGACCGTGTTCACGCCTGTTATACTGTTCCACACCTCCTTCCTTGGAGGAATTATGACACGAAGGCCAGACTCCTAATCTGAGATGCTAAAAATGGTGCTTTGCCTGGTCCCGGCTGACCCGTCTGGACATACCTGGGCTAGAACCCACCTCCCACTCCAGCTGCCTGACCTTGAAAGAATTAACCATCATTAACAACATTATAAAAGACCAGCTACACACGGAAAATATTCTCAACCAAAACAGCAACTGTATCCTAGTCACCTGAAGAGTTTGTACATGTTGCTTTTGTTCATTTAACAAATGTTTGCTAAGTGCCTACTGATATGCCAGATGTCAGTGCCGGGGATTTAACATGGTATTACCATGCCCCTTGTCTCTGAAAGTTTACATCCCTATTAACACATACAGATATTAATAAATATGTTGCTTTCCAGACAAGCCATACCAGTTTAAGTGCCTGCAAAGAGGGTAATAGGATGTCATCTTAAAGTTCACTGACCTGCAGCAATTTTTGTTAAAATATCTGCCAATCTGATATGCAACATAGTGATTCCTTCCAACTCCCATTTATTAGATTATGAATGACTTCTCGAGGATTGCCCGTTGGTTTCTCCTATGAATTGCCATTTCATCTACATGATACTCATAACAGCCTTTGACTACCCCTTACATTCTTAAACTCTGTCTTATTCGTATTGCATTGACTAAGGACCCAGCCCAGTGCTCCAGGTCTCCGGCATCCTTCCCTTGTGACTGTAAAGGAAGTGCTTCTAATACCTCACCCTCGGGGATTATGCCTGCTGCCTATCTGGGGAGAGCTTTCTTTAGGGTAAGAAAGTTTCCTTCCACTTTTTGTTGTAATTAACACTTTTTGTTATTTTAAGTAGGTTAACTTACTTAACAGGAGTAGTGGTTTTATTCAGTGCTTTTCTGAATGTACTGTGGTGATCCCATCGTAGATAGTTTTTCTGTGGATTTGTTAGTGTGGTATTTAAAGATGTCGCACCGCTTTTTGCATCTTGGAGGAAATCTAAGTTGGGTTGATGTTCAATTATTTCCTAGCCTTTGTGTCTGTGCAAAGTGAGGAGTATCTGTTCTCGAAGGTCTGCAAACATTCATCTGCCAGGCTACCTTTGCCTTTAAAACTCTCTGGGGTAGTGTCTTTTGGGCATTAGACTTTTACTGACAATTCATTTAGTGATTATAGGCTTATTCAGATTTTTCTGGTTTATTTTTAATTTAAAAATTTTGAGTTTTTAAATAGCAACTTGATTGAGTTATAATTCATATATTACACAATTCACCTATTTGAAGTACACAAGTCAATAGTTTATAATATCAGAGAATAAAATGCATTTTTAATTTATTTTTAATTATAGTTGATATACAATATATTTATTTCAGATGTAAAACAGTGATTAGACATTTATATATCTCTCTATATTATTAATAAAATATAGTTTATTAATATATCAGTAATATTTTCTAGAATATTGTACATTTCATCTAACTTTTCAAGTTTATTGACAATAAGTTATTCAGAATATTTTATGTCTATAGGTAAACCTATTTTCCATTCTTAGTATCTTTATTTTTGTCGTTTTTTCCTCTTGTTCATTCTTGATGGAGTTTGTGTTGATTTTTTTTCTATTTAATTAGTCTTTTTAAAGAACCATCTTTAGATCTCTATGTTACTTTTGTTTTTGATATTATTCCTTTCTTTTATTTTATTTCAATGATTCTTTGTTTTAATAAATGTACTTAAGGCTATAAATTTACCTCCAAGTACCACTTTACATACATCCCACAAGTATTTATATGTACTAATACCGTGCCTCATTCCAAATATTTTATAATTTTCGCTGCATTATGCTTTCCTCTATAAACCACGGTTTGTTTAGTAAATCTTTTAGTTTTCAAAATGTGCTTTATTATTATTTTTGAATGGAATGAAATAGCTTCTTTATTGATTGTTCTTATCATCATAATATAAGCTCTCTTTTTACCTTCAATTTTTATATTTTCTGTATTAATGCTACTAAAACAATTTTCATTAGTTACTGCTTCCCTGGGATATGTTTTTCTATTTCTTTTTAAAAATTACTTTTGATTCATTCTGCTTAGTTGTATTTCTTATAAGATTTATTTATTTATCATAAATAAATTTTATGATGACTACATCTGCCTGATTTCAATATGTAAGTTTAACCTATTGTGTTCTTTGCAATAATGAACACATTCAGAATTATGACCATCTTACTGACATTGACTTTAATATGTCACTTTATTTTTTGCAATAATGAGCACATTTGGAATTATGAGTGTCTTACCTTCTTTATCAACATTTATCTTTATATATTTTCTCCTTTCTGTTTTCTCTGAGGAGTTTAACATTTTATATATCCTTTATATATCCTATATCCTTTGTATTTTTCTCTGCTGGTTTGGGAGTTATCAGTTGTATTCCTATTACCGTGGTTATCTGTAACTATTTAAATTTTGTTTAAAAATAACATAAGAATACATGTTGGAGTTGTCCCATATCCCCACCTAACTCCCGAACAAAACAGACTCAGGCTTTAGCATCTGAACAGCTGAACACAAATTCTGCCCCTCCCCATATTCCTCCTCAGGGTTGGCTAAGGTTGAGTTCACCTGACAAAGCACACATAATTAATTATTATTTCTCAGAATCAATAATTAATTAAATTTACCAATGTATTTTATCAATATCTCTTGCACCCAACTCTTCCCTCTGGGATTGCTTGTATTCTTGCGGAAGTATAATTTCTAGCAGCTCTTTCTAGCAGCTCTTTCAAGTGAGGGTCTTTGGGTGGCAACTTTTCAGCCTTTGTTTATGTGAAAATGTATTTTCCTTCACTCTTGAAAGAGATTTAGCTGGGAGCAGAATTCTAGGTTGACAAATGTTTTTTGGTGGAACTTTGACGATCGTTCTCCATGGTTTGCTGCCTTCTTTTGTTGCTTTTAAGAAGTCTTCCCTCTCTCCGTGACACTTTTAACATTTCCAACTGGCTCTTTTTTTTTCTGTATTTTTTTTTTTCATGGCTACTCGTTTTCTTTGACATTTTCCTTTAAGTATCGTAATGTCTTCTCTTCTAAAAACAGGTATCATGTTTTCTTTATATATTGAGAATTCTAAACATACTTATTTTAAGCTCCTTTTCATATAATTCTGTTGTTCTCATTTCATCTGAAGCACAAGCGTATATTAGCGACTGTGTTGACGACATTTTTAGCACTGGGTTTCTGTACATGTTTCTTGGAATTTTGTGATCATGGGTCTTGTGAGAGAAAGGCTCCTCTGCCGCCCCCTGCTCTCTGCCCTGTCCAGTAGCTTGTCTGGAGTCGCCATTTGGCTCTCGGGCCTGGCTCACGTCAGTGCACCTACTGGGTCTGGACGCAGTTCCGGGTACAATTTGGGGCTGGATTTCCTTTCTTTCCTCAGGCCCTCACTTCCCAGAGACACAGCCATGGAAGGTGTTGGCAGAGGCTTTGCCAGTCTCCTGTCGCAAATGGGGACCCCGTTCATGCCCCCATTTCTCACAGGATCCTGTTGCCCAGGGAGCACAGTTGTCAGGGGACCTCTAGCCACTCCTGCTCTGCCAGGCGCAGGGGTCCGGGGGCACAGGGGTCTGCAGCCGGAACCAATTTTACCTCCTGGCATTCCCGTGCTCTTGGGCACAAGGAGACATCATTGTGTGCCTGTCTTTTTCATTTTTCCCTCTTGTCTTTTATCTGGCATTTTACGTCATTGGAACCAGTGGAGCAGGGGCTCAGACTGTGGCCCTGCAGGAATATGGTACAAAATGACCGCCTCTAATGGCGACAAAATATCCTGTTAGAGTTCATCTTTATTGATTTAACTATTACTCTCACTCATTTATTAACTTTTCCAATTACAAATAACTATTACACTTTATTTAAAATTTTATCTATTCTCTGGGATAATTTTCTTGGAAGAAAACTATACCATGGCAACAGTTATAAATATTTTGAAAGCTACTATGGGAAGCTAATTTATTTTTCAAAAAGATATCAGGTATCAGGTGTGGATGTGGGTGTGTGAGGTAGAGGTCCAGGTGTGCATGGAGGTGTGGGGGGTACATGTGTAGGTGTGCATGGAGTGTGAATGGAGGTGAAAGTCTGTTGAAGGACAGCCAGGGATGACAGCAGAGAACATGCTTCCTCAGAGCTCAGGAATGAAGATGGTATGACCTAGTGTTCTTTTCTTATGAATTTGTTTCTTAATATTTTTAGTGTTCCCTTCTGATTATGAAACTAATATATGATCATTGAAAACCACTTGAAGTATACAGAAAAAACATAAAGAAAATAAAATATACTATTTGATCCTTTCCTTTGAGATCTATGGGCCTGGTATTCATGACAAGTGGATTTATGCGTCATATTAATATGTAGTGATGTGTCTTGTCAAATTAAGTTTTATATTTTTATATATTTTTATATAATATATAATGATGTATTATCATTTAATAAATGCTGAGTGCTGTCTGTTTAATTCTGTATTTTGCTGTTTTCCTCTACACGTTGTTAAGGAAAATATTTTCCTCAGCATTTCCCAGGTCACTAAAAATACCTAGAAAAACATGCAGTTTGGGGCTATTACTCTATCTACGGTGCTTAGCTATTGAATCATTTTCTACTGGTGCCCATTTAAGCCACTTCCAGTTCCAGGACGTCCACGACACATACTACAGAGCATCTGTGGTCCAATGGCCACGTGCTGTCTCACCGTAACCAGGTTTTCATTTATTAACAGACTGAACACTGTTTCCCGAAGCCCCGGTGGGAGAGAGCCCGGAGCAATGTCCAGTCAGCCTTGGTCTCAGGCAGCCCACGGTCAGTGTCCCACCCCAGGGGACACCACCAGGAGCTGAGAAATGGTGGTGGGGAGCAGCCCAGGGGACAAGGATGGGAAGCGTGGGTAAGAAACTCGCCTGTTCTGCCCTGGTCAGCCCACGAAGCCTTGCCTGTAAGCTCCTTGTCGCTGAGCACTGAGAGATGAGCAGAAGTTGGGAGGGACGATCCTGCATGTGAGTACGTGTGTGTGCTCACACGTGCGTGTGTTCCAGGCTGAGGAAAATACTGGTGAGAAGGTGCTAAGCAAGAAACAGTGACCCGTAGACGCCCTTAGGGCCAGAGCTGTGCACGAAGAAGTGTGCACGGCTTGTGCAATGCACACATGCTATTTACTGATTGAAGAGTCCAGGAGGGAGACTGATGGGAGATGAGCCAGACGCACAGACGGGGTGACCACGCTGTACTTTGCAGACTGGACTAGGGACTGAGCTTTACATGCAGAGGAATGGGCACCATTTAAGGTGGCAACATGGCAGGCTGCATGTGCTTTTCACATGTAGGCAGGATGTCAGGGTTACAAAGAGGGAGGGACGGACCATGGAGATCACTCAGGAGACCGTTCTGCCCTGCAGGTGACAGGTGTTGGTGGCCGGCCAGGCTGCTGGCAGTGGCGGGGGTTGGGGGGAGGACTGAGAGAGTGCATCCACAGGTCTTTGGTGAGCTGGTTTCCCAGGGCTTGCTCGCTTGAATGAAGTCAGTGGTGGGGGGGTACAGATTTACGATCTGAGAGTCTGGTGGGTCACACAGAGGAAGGAAATGTGGAGGAGAAAGAGGTTTCAGGAAGATTGTGAGTTCTGCTTGGGACAGTTCAGTTTTGAGATTTAGGGGAAATGCTCAGTAGCATTTGATTCCATGAGACTGAAATTCAGAAGAGTAGCCGGCCTGGGACAGCTTTAAAGCCATAGGCCTGAGATGCCACTCATTGAGAAGAAGAAAGAGAGTATGGTCTCTGTGGAGCTGGCATCTGACAGCAGGGCCCCTCTCCCACCCACCTCGGCTAGCAGGTGTGAGGTGTCCCAGGAGCAGGGCAGAGGGAAATGTCACCTGAATTTGATTCCACTGAGAAGTAAGTGACATCGGGCTGAAAATGTGTGCATGCTCTTAGGGACCCAGAGGTAATCAGCGACTTTAGCGAAAACCAGTCTTGGAAGAGTGAGAACCAGGTGGAGTAGGTAAGAGAGAGGATGATGAAGAAGTGGGGAAGGGGATGGAGAAAAACCTCCAGAAGCCTGTTTCCAAAGGGCAGAACAGGAGGTTTCACACAGCTGAGACCCTCCCTGGACGCCCACGCCACCCAGGCTAAGCTCTCCATACACCCTGCGGCTGCAGCCAATTATTAACCCACCTGGAACCAGGGAAGGCCATGTGGCTGGGGCCATGGGGGTTTCCAGGTGCGGTAGAAACAGAGGTCGGTCCAATGAAATGAAATCACTTCATGTTCTAAAAGGTTCTAAGCCTTCATACTCTCCGACACAGGTTATAATTACATGACACCATTTAGTTTGCTCCTTGTTAGTCAGACGGGGCAGGAGCTGAGTTACAGCAGCTCTCGTCCTTTGAGAGCCCGGCATGCCTCTTGGAGGTCAAGCACACGGTGAGAGGGAAGGAGCTGCTTGCAATGCAGCACAGCCAGCTGGCATCCGACAGCAGGCCCCCCGCCCCCCGCCTTGGCTGGGCGGCATCTGGAGGGCAGGGCCGAGTGTCCCTTTGCGCCTTCATGATGGAAGCCCTGCTCACGGATACAAAGGAATACAAATTAGTGGCAGAGTAAAAATGACTCTGATGCTCGCCAGTGTTCCCGTGGGCAGCGTGGAACGCAGGTCAAGGTCCATGTCGCATAAGGCTCCTCGCAGGGTCACTCTGCTGCACCCGGGCTTCCTCTGGCCCAGGGATGGTCAGAGCGCAGCACGACCTGGATGAGAAGTACATGTACACAGTGAATCCAAAGCACGCAATGTACAAATGAAGAAAAGACACATTTTGGCTGTAGGAGGAGACCTCTGTCGGGCTCCATGTAGTATAATTAACGACTGGAACCAAGCTGAAGTGAAGGATGGTTGGTGCCCCCTTGGGAAAATGCCCCATGTTTGTCAGGCTGACCTCATGAGGCCTTGGGAAGAAATTGACAGGATCACCTGAGACCAGCCGGAAGTCAAACACTCACTCCGATCGGAGGTGATGTTCACGGTTCAAAAATGTTGACTTTTTCTATGATGAATGAGAAAGGCTGGGCTTACTTGCTTGTAAAGAGCAGCATATCTTTTCTACTCAATTAGTCTCTTTCCTTGATCGGGCTTTTTGTGGCCCCTTTCTCCTACTCTTTCGGAAACATACTCATATACCTTCAGTTTGCTGAGCTCCTTCTCTGGGCCAGCTGTCCTCTCGTTTGATGGGTTCAGAACCTGGTGTGACACCTGGGGGCAGATATGACCATTTGCCACTTTTTTTTTTTTTTTTTTTTTTTTGCTGAAGAAACTGCTTGAGGAGTCCTTAGAAGATTTGCAAAGGGTCCCCCAGCTTATCTGTGAAGGATCCTTAGCTCACACTCAGGTCCCCAATCCCAGGACCCACCCCACCGAAGTACAGCCCTCAGGAAAAAGGCACCCACATTCTCCTTGTCATTCTCCTTGCACATGAGGGGCTCCCCCATCATCTCAAGGAAGCATTCCGATTTGAAATGGAAAGCCAATTTTAAGTCAAATCCTAGACTTGTACTTACTGCTGTAGAGTGGGGTTGGATGTCATTCAGGACATAGCGTTTGTTCATTTGAAATGACTGTGGTGTACTCTTAAATATAAACACAAGCCTGCAGATAGATTTAAGTGTACATTTTTCTCTGGGAGTTTTGAAAAAATATATCTATTTGTGGGGAGGGAGCTTTCAGAGGATAGCCTCCCAGTCTCTGGGCTCTTTCTCTCATCTCGGAGAAGATGAGAGGTCACCACACATCTCGGTGACCTATTTTCCTGGTGAGTCAGATGACAGGGTTTCTGGTGAATTTTTGGCTTTTCATTCTGCCATATCAGGTGGCCCTGGATGTTAAAATTTGAATATATGGACATGTGAATATGGAAAACATAAAAGTATATGAAATGCATATGTATATATTTCATATATGAAATTTACATTGTTTTTATAGGTGTAATCTTTCATAATTACAGCTTGTGTAAAATGGCAGATTGACATTATCAACTAACAATATTTTGAATGTCCTTTGGTGTGATGGCAAAGTTCCTTGTATTTCTATCCTGCCTAAATATTATTTGAACCCCAACACAACTCTCTCCCACCCCCAAACAAAATTCAGGGCCCAGCTTTCCTCCCACTGGTGAGCTGACTTCGCCGCTGGCTACCACAAGGATCAATTGTTTGAGCCACAAAAAGCTCTACTCCCCCAGCTCCAGACTCTGTCCCCTGAAGTCTGGGCAGTCACCTCCCACTAAGGGTCCCACAGCTCCCTCCGGTGCACATGCCCCCGCAGGCCGTGTGCTCACACCCCACATCCATGCCCCTCCTCCTGCTTCTTGTCACTGTTGTCCACCTGGTCACATAAGTCGGACATTTGGGAGACACCCTAACTCCCCTTGTTTCCTTTTCAGCACCTGTATATTATTGGTCACCAAGCATCCACTTGGGTAGTTCCCAGCAGGTAGATAATGTATTCAAAGCGTTGGCTTCCTCTTTCTCCTTCATTGACAGAATCACCATGTTCTGGTCCCTAAATTAGAAGTTGGACTCTGCTCTTCCTTATGACTCAACCTCAGTTGTCTCTCATTCTGTGAAATCTGCTTTCCCAGCCAGAAGTGCGGAAACTCCCACTGACCTCTTCACTGATCCCTGCACTGGTTTCTCCCCTTCACTCCAACCTCCACACTGCGGTCAGATCTCTAGCTGACAGAAAATTCTTTGAAGCCTTTGAATGACACCTTGCTACCAGCAAGGATAAATGGTCAGCTCCTTAGCATGATCTCGCCTTTCCCAATCGGCACTGGGTCTGTTCTCCATCCTTGCCTCTTGCCCAAAGATGCCTTCAACAGCACTAAACAGCTCAAAGTGTTTTGAACAAGCCATGCCACCTTCCAAGTGAGCTCTAGGTTTGGTACGTCTTTACTACATACCTGCCACCTGGCTAACTCCTCGGCATTATTTACAGCAGGTATGATGCCACCTTGACACATACCCAGCCTTCCCCTGTGACCTCTATGGTCCTGTGCATGTCACAGTAATTTCATCCACTGCATTGCATTATGGCACTCTCCTCTCATCTGGGTCTCCTCAGCAGGGAGAGCAGGGCTTTGGAGCAGTGTCTTAATCACTGTCAGAGCTCAGGGCTAGAATCAATGCTTGGCATATAGTAAACATCAGTAATATCGGATGGATGGATGGATGGATGGATGGATGGATGGATGGATGGATGGATGAATGGGTGGGTGGATGAATGGATGGAAAATACAAGATATTTTCCAGACATGGTTCAATCCAGATGCCTCACCATGGGGAACAAAGCCACACCGAGTTGGTCTTTGCTGGCATTTTCAGCTCATCTCCACAACTTTCCTCTATCTCTCGTATGTTGCCAACAGCTAAGTAAGAGGGTCATTCCCTCTTATATTTTCCCCCTCGGTAATCTCATCCTCAGTCTTGGCTTTGATTTCCACCTATTCTTGGATGAGTCCCACAGGTGCATCTCTAGCCAGGCTTCTCCTCTGAGTCCCACACCTGTTTAGCCAGCTGCCTGTTTGGAGGGCCATTGCCCCTACAAGTCAATGTGCCTCAGCCCTGACCTGTCCTCCTGCCGGCTCCCGTTCTCAGTAAATGGAGCCACCATCTGTTCCGGGGAACAAACAGAAACAGGTGTCATTCTGAGAGCCTTTCTCTAAATCCCCCCTCACCCGTCTCCAATCCATCACCAAGTCTCCAAGAATTTGTCTCTCATTTATTCATCCAACAGATATTTATTAGACACCAATTATAAGTTGAGCTTTCCTGTGGGCCTTGGGAATTCAATGGTGCACAAGACAGACAAGTCCCCTCATCTCCTGAGGCTCACAGGAGGGAGAAGACAGTCAACAAATATGCTATCACTGGGTGGTAATAAATAGCATGAATATGGTGAAATATGGGTGCTGTGGCCCAAACTGTCAGTTGCCCACCCAATATCCACTCGCCCATTCTTCTTTATTAAGAAACAAACAAAAAGAAAAACGAAACTGATTTTACCTGGGGCAGCAATGTGCTTGGCCAAAAACACAGTGACAAATAAATAAATAAATAAATAAACTTCATTCCCAGCTCCCCATGTCACTAGAATGGTCATGTGACAGAGCTCTGGTCAAAGAAATCTAAGAGTTGATAAGTTGGGGTGTCTGAGACAAATTTGCTTTCCCGATATTGGTGTCTTCCCATTCCCTCTGGTGCTTCCATACTCCTTTCTGGGATGTGAGTGAGAGGCTTAATGTGGGGCAGCCTCAGGTAGCTGTGGGTGGCCTAAGGAACGAAGGGCCATGCCAAAGGGCACAAGAGCAGAGGGAGAAGCCCATGCATGTGCCCTGAGGGATTCTAGTGTCACTGCACCAGCCCTGAGATGATGGATGGTCTCTAACCTTGCTTTGTGAGAAAAACGTGTCCAGACCCCTGTTGGTGGAGCCTCTGTACAGGGGCTGTTACCTGCAGCTTACTGCAGTCTCAGGTGAACAGGCAGAGGACCTGCTAAGCACCCCAAGACTATTGAAGTCTCTTTCCCCACTCACAGGAGGCCAGGCTCATGGTCCATGCTTGGTGAACGAGCATCCACGCTGACCTCCTGCAATCTCTCCAGCACACCATGATCAGAATGATCACTTCCGAAAGGAAAATGGAATGGATCTCTGCTTTCTGCAGTTGTGAGCACAAAGGCAGGATTCCCCGCATGGTGTGCAAGACTCTGCAGTGCCCACCAACTCCATCCGCATCTTGCTCACCCCTAACTCTTAGCTCCCAGCCTCCCTGGTCTCATCTGAGCCCTCACACTTGCCTTGTTTCCTAATCTGTTTTCTTCTTCCCTCTCAGCGAAGTCCAGCTCTCTCCTCTTATCCCTCCTTTAGATCTTAGCTTCACTGCCAGGACCCCAGAGATGCATTTCCTGGTTCTCTGCCCAGGTTAAGTCTCCTCCCTTTAGTCTCTGGCACATAACCTTATCTCCCTCCCAAACAGAGCCGTTGGATGGGGGTTTTGCATTTGTTTGAGTGACTGTTTGGTCATCTGTGTATAGGGACTGTTTCTGTCTCCTAGTATAACCCCAGACTCCAGCACAATGTCCCACACTCAGAGTCATGTGGTGTAAATGGATGAATGACTAAGTTAATGCTTTGCTTCCTCTCTGTAGGCTGTTCCCTTTGCTTTTCATTCCTTTACCCTCCTTGGAACCGACAACTCGTCCTTTATGATTTAGAGGATCAGTAGATGGTGTTCCAACAAATGAAATGAGGCGATGTCCATACACCATTAGTGCACGGTCGGACAGAGTTAGCCTGCGGAAAAAAATCAGCCATCACTTGTGGCCATTGTCTGTTATGAGTAGCCATTCTCTCTGGGCAGAAATAGATCTTTCAGCTTTTGTGTTCCTATAATTCCCGGTCTGTACACATATTTGTAGACTGTAAAGACATCGAGGAATGTCTACAGAAGCACGCTATTTCTCCCTCCACTGCCAAGTGATCACACCTAAGCGCTGAAACCATATTTTGTTTGCTTGTTGGTCTCACATTGTCATTTCCAGCCCAACAAACATGCTGTAAAGCCATTGATGTCGATGAATTGTACCAAAAAGACGCTTACAGCTGGAAATGCTGAGTCTTTCCACAGCTGGCGTTCCAGATTCAGGCTCAAGAGCACGGCTCAACAATCTGCTCCTCGTCTCTGTGTGTTGATGCCCCAACACCTCATTCTATGATTTATATATTTTTAAGGAACATAATGACTAGCATGACAACCCTAGGTGTTTACACAAAAATCTCTATCGTTGTAATATCTCCCTGGAAGATAAGGAATTGTTTCATCTCTCAGTGAGCTCAATCCTTTGTTAATTATATAAAGAGTTAAATTACTGGTTTATCTGAAAGCACACTTTTTCCCAATGGTATCAATTCTCCAATTAGTCACCACCCTTTTAAAATAATCCTGGCATGGCACGTGTAGGACAAAAGTAGATGTGAAATCCTAACATACTGTGGCTTCTTTAATTCCGATCGACTCGGTATGAGTACCTTTCACTCAACAGAAATCCATGTAACAGAATTCAGAGTGGGGAGGGGGTGGGGTGGAGGAGTCGAGCCACCTGGTAGAACAGCCTTCCTTGGCCTGCGGGCGCCATGGAGAGCTGTGCTGCCATGTTGAGCCCACCTCCGTGTCCCTGCTGCCGATGCCAGTTTGAACAGCTCACTCCTGTTTCCGAATGAGTTCTGACTAAACGCCATCAACCATATGACAGGGTCTAACAAATATCAGCACTCTGCCAGGTTCAATAAACACCCTTTTCAGGGTAATGGTCCTTAATGAGGACACCAGCCATCAGTTAGGTTGGGAACACACTATAATTATTACGGGGCAAAGATGTCTGGAAAGAGACCTGCAAGTATAGGGATTGGAACAATGTGGGGGAGGGGAGCTCATAAAGAAAATCGCCTTAGCTCTAAACTTTGAGCTGGTGAGAGACAAAAAAAAAATAACAACTCAAGGTTTAGGGATTATTTCCAAAACAATGTCAACAATTTATCTAGGGATCTAGGGGTTAAATAGTCACTCATGTAATCCCTGCCACAATTTATCTCTCTATAATTAAGTCAATGAGCGAATAGGAAACTTGGCTAAATTGGATCTATTACATGAGCACGGAACACCTTCCATCAAAATAATCCTTTAGGGTCTGCCATGAGTGTCATGGACGTTTCCATCATAGCAGCTGAGACAGCCTTTGCCCCCAAGGAGCTCAATATATCATGGCTGTGTTTGTGTATAGCTCATCTCCCCAATTATAAGACCGAAAGTAGACACTACCTTAACGGTACGGGAAAATGGTCCATCCCAGCTCAGAGGACGGCAAGAGCACTTTTGGATGGGAGGGGCAGGAAGGTGGCTTGGACTAGGTTATGTTTCATTGCATTTATTTATTTCACACTAATTTGTTGAGTGCACGCTCTGTTCTGGCTGGCCCGAGAAACTCAGAGGTGACTGAGACAGGGCCCTGCTTGGACGATGATGAAGTGGAGTGTGGGAGACTTAATAGATAGGTCCTGAAGAATGGTGAGGATTTTGACAGGTCAGGAGGGGTGGGGGGAGGGCCTTCTATAAATGGACACCGTCTGAGTGACTGGAACGAGCACAGCATGGACATTTAGGAGACTGTCAGTATTGAAAAGAGAGCATAACTTTTATTGAGCACCTACTGCATAGCATCTGGTCTGTGCTGCCACACACTTTACATATTTACCTCTCTCTTGCTCACAATAACCCTCCATGGTAAGAACTATTTTCAGCTCGGTTTTGTAGAGGCACAAAGGGAATGTTAGGGGACTTAATTCATCCCATTTCATAAGGCTAGTAAGGAGCGGGTGGGTATCCATTGCCTAGTCTTTCTTCTGCCTCCACGAGTTGCCTGGCATGTAGACTGCATAAGAAAGAAGGAAGCTACTCAGAAGGATATGAGGCTGTGGTATCTAGGACCTTGAATGCCAGCTAAGCAAAGTGTCCTCTCTCTATGAATTTACATCCAATCAGGTGCGTGATGTGTTAGGTAGAAAGATAATCAGGCAGGAAAATTAATGGTGATGGCGTGGGCAGGGGCGCCGGGAATGGAATGGAATTGGGGACGGGGGCGAGGACAGGTGAGGAGATGGGTGAGGAATGCTTACAGTGGTCCCTCGCAGGGGGCGCCAGTTGGCTGGTGAACTTGGAAGGGAGGCATGGATGTGGGGACATGGGGAGGTCCATGTGGAGGACATTGTATTCGGAATCTCGTTCTTTTCCACAGTTCAATCAGGAGAGACCTCTGGGGTTAGGAGAGTGAAATGGCCCCTGGGAGAGAAGTGCCCTCCTCCCTCATTTCCCTTCAAACAGGTTATTTCTAATTTGAGCCTGAAAACGAAAACTGGAAAACAACCTCTGTGCCCTTCACAACACACAGGATGAATGCATTCTTTGGGGGGAGTCAGAAGCTGATGCCATTTTGACGGCAACCAAATTACAGATGTAACACTCCTATGTGAGCTCCCAAGGCCTTGCACGAGTGAAAGCTACCGAAGCTTGAGGCTTAGCTTGACAGTGAACCTCCCTCTGGTTGTGGGTGTGGGCCTGTGGGAGGTTCTGCACCAGGGTCCGAGGGAGGCTGGACCCTCTTTCTGGAACTGATTCTCTAGTAGTATCCCCAGTCTGCTCCTGACCTGGCATTTGAGTTGTCCACAGTACAATATCGGGCTGGCTTCCCTTTGCTGCCTCGTGTGCTCCCTGGCTTCTTCCAACACGCTGTACATTCAAGAGATGGCAACTGATTTTAATGTTAATCAAAGCCAAGCATAATTGGGAAAATAAATCTGCTACCAAAAATGCCTTGTAATGTCTTCCAAACTCCACCGGAAAGCACCGACGAGTCCTTCTGTGGACATCAAGGGAGAGGGAAACACAGAGCTGTAGCCTGGTTTAGGCCACAGAGCCTCACCTGAAGAAAAGGTCTTCATGTGCACGTGGGCTGGGTAACTTCATGCTCTGTGCGGACGGAAGTGCAATAGATCAACCTGGCATATTTTAAACACAGACATTTTAAATAAGGGTGGGCATTCATCATAGAGTTTTTGTGAAAGAAAACAATATCGGTCATCAATTACCACAAGCTTTATAATTTGGGTGACTACCTAATACAGAGAATAGTTACAGGAGATGGTCCGCGGTGACAATTTTCTGTGCCAAGTTGGCAATGACCGTCTAGTTGAAGGTAATGAAGGGAGACGCCCCTTTCCCACCACGAGCTAATTTGACATTGAGATCAGCATATTTCCTGGGAATACGTGTGGATATTACTGAAAACAGGGGCTGTCATCTTTAAAGAGAATCTCAGCACCATGCTGCAGAAGAGATGGCTTCTTGGCAGAATGTTCCCACCGATCTTATCAACAATGCTGCAAAAAATCTTTAACATACCATTTTGTTTTAAATGTGTTGTTTCTTATTGAAAGCATATCAATTGCTAACTTTTTTTTTTTTGACTTGGGGATTTTGCAGATGATTTTAATTGTAAGAACTCTGGGAAATTAATTCTTAATTTCATCCTTCTACAAGAAGAATTCTCCTATTGGGTAAACCTTGCTATTTCTCTTAATTATGTTTGATGCCACCCTGATTATTATTATTATTCACTACATTAAAGAGCAAAATAACTTTCTGCAAAAAATAAATTAATATAAATGGAAATAGTGCATTCTTGTGCTCTTAAGTGCTAGAGAAATCAGATTGAGAAGGAAAATATTTAAGTAATTTAAGAAAAAAGGTTTAATTATTAAGATTTCTAAAAAAGGTGATGATGTGCTCAGTATGGCACCTAAAAGATGGAGATTGATTTCTTTCTGAAGCAGATATCCAGAACTAAACATCGAGAGCAATTAAAAAATGGTGGCCTTTTGTAAATTACTCCCAGAAGAAATCTTGGAAATCTTTCATTTTAGTCATTTCGGTCCAGTGAACCATAAAGCCATTATGAAGGAACAAAAATACTAGAGAGAAAATTGAAATACAACAGTAATTAACAATATGAATATATCAAAATAAAAATGAATTGGAAAGATAATGGTCATCAAATACGCAACTTAAAATGAAAACATTAAAATCTTACCAAAATCAAATCTAAAAGTAAAAGATACTCAAGGCAAACATAGATCAAATCAGACGCTATTTTCCAAGATTGGAACTGAACGGCTATTTGCAGCATCTCTCAAAATGTATGATGAAGTGTCTTCAAAGGTTTGCTTCTCTTATTTTTAAAAATTATTCCTAGTTTTTCTAAAGTACTGTACCGGGAGTGAGGTACATTTTCTATTTACTTTAGAATCGTAGTTAATAACCCCCATCTTAGGTTTTCATTTTTTACTTCCATATGCTAAATGCCAACAAAGAATAATAGAGGAAAACCATGGGAAATGTGTAGCTATCACAAACATGGATTTCCCTGTGGGTTCTCTGATACTTTACAGACAAATGTTAAACATTTATTGCACATGAACATCAAACATGGTTTTACTACAGTTCTCATTTGGATCAAATTGACACATTTTACATTCATTTTAGCCTAATGAGATTCTTTCACTACACATTATATTCTGAGTGACCCCGTACATTAAATTTGTGGCATGGAACAAACCCATTGATATAACAAAGCCCTATTCTTACTGGTTTCTTAATTTACCAAAGAGAGAAAACAGTTTAGCAAAATCATAAATCTTGAATAAATGAATGTATTAATCAGCACGCAACAGAGAATACAAATCCTATGCAGATAGGTTGTGCTATGCGTGAGGTTCTTTGCAGCACTGACAACTAAACTCTTCTGGACTTGGATTATAACCTGAATATTCAAGAGTTCGGGCATATTTCATAATTCAAATCAAGGGACTTAGTAAAGACAACTTACCATCTTAACAAGGATGGAAAAGTAGATTTACAATTCATTTTAAATCACTGTTAACGGCTGCCAGGATTCAATATTTACTTTGGTGCACAATTAGTTATTTTGAAAAATCAGTCCTCTGAAATATTCTTGTTGCTTAATCCTAGTGATAAAGAATGTGATGGAAGTTTGTGCTGCAGCAGCCAGAATGTTGTTCCTCAAAGAGGGAGGAGGTGACCTTGGAAAGAGGTGAAAGGAGACTAGAAAATGTTAATTAAAATTATTAGTGCTGTTTGAGGTGCTTATCTTGTTTACTGCTAAGGTGTTACTCCCTTCTGCGTAATTAGGGCTAATTTGACTTACTTTCAAGTCTGTAATTTTAAATATCACAAAGTTTTATCTTCCAGCATGAAGTAATTCATTATTGGTTTGTACATTACTGCTTGATGTTTTAATCAATATATGCAACTTCCACAAGCCCCTTAGAATTTATCTAGAGGTTTTACACATCTGTGAGAGTGGCACGTTGTGCATGGTACATGAATTGCAATCTTTTTTTTTTTTTTTTTTTTTTGCTGAAATTTCAACATCATTGTAGGTTTTGGATGTGGGGAAAGAGTTTTACTTGATCTGTCCTTTGATATTTCTTTATGTCTGAGATTTTGCAGGCCAGCAATATGGGCAAAATACACTTATCTGAAGTCCACTGTATTTGGAAACAAAGAAGTCCTGATGCTTAATCCAAAAATTATACATAGATATAATTTTATTCATATATTCATATATATATTATTCATATGTATATAATTTATAAATTTATAAAACATAAAATTATGTATATAATTTTATTTGTATATGTATATATATATGTTTAGAGCCTGTAAAAATAAATCTAAGTTATTGATGTATTTTAAATTTAAGCATTTAAATTAAATGCTTTTTAGCAGTTGCTAAAACTTGCATATGTAGCCGAATTTAATATTAAATTAAGTATTGAAGTATGTAGGTTCAGGAAATGTCCAGATGACATAATCAAGGCTTTTATGTATGATTATGATACTTTAAATATAAATCTTTCTACATTTTCCTGCAAAATCCTCCATTTTTGAAAAACTTCTCGGTGGAAAGCAGAGAAATGTCTAAGCTTGATTTTTTTATTTATACTCAATTGTGTTTTTTTTTTCTCTTAAGGATACTGACACAGGACTGCGAAGGCTAATTTTTCTCAGTGTAGATCTGTAAAATAGTGATGAGGTTAAGACACACTCCTGGTACATGATTTTAATTAAATTGTAGCAGTAAATGTTGAGTACTAATATCAAAGGGCATTTTCAATTGATTACTATTTTTTAGCTCAGTGATTTTCCTGGAGAGCGATTTGGAAACCATCCTTAAAAATATCAAGTGGCATTTTAAAGCTGTATGACTGGCGTTCCTGAGAATATCACCCACCTCTGTGTAGAATAGCATGGCAGTGAAATTTGAAGTTGAATATTCTAGAACAGGGTCAAGTTTCACATCCACTAATTCTCCACGGAATCCAGCTATTACTTCTCTGGGACAACTGAGAGCCAGAATGAGTTCAAGCCCCCAGCCAGAACCCAGCCTGTGGATATTCCCCAAAGATGCCCAATGGTTCCTGGTGGCTCCACGGAGTGCAGGCCTCTCCCGGAGAACTTCTGGAATCTGGTAAAACACTGCCCTGGATTAAGACTCCCCACGATGTTCCCATCACACTTGCTCAGTAATGAGTGGGCTCTGAACAACCCATCAGCCTCATTGGAGGAGCCCTTTAAAAAGTGCTAATGAAGCAACCACCGTTACTTAACGAAAGATATGCAAGGAGCCACCCGTGGAGACAGGGCACTTGAGGCCTGTACATCACCAAGGGGGGCCCTTACTCAGTCCCCCTGAGCCCTGCTCCTCTCACTTTGCCTCCTTGAAGCCGCCAGTCCCCAGAGTCTCTCTCAGGATGGATCACAATGGTTTCCTAACTGGCCCCCAACTGGTGTCCTCTCCAGCAGAGGTCCTTTCTTCCAAATGGACAGCAGGCCTTATCATGTCAATGCTTAAAATGCTCCATGGCTCCCATCATACTTAGAGCAAAAACTAGCCCCTGTAGGACCCTCTCCCCATCTCATCTTGTACCTCCACATAGCCCCCCATCTTACCTAGCTTCTTCCTGTTCTCCAACGAGTCAAGATGTCCCCACTGTCACTCCCCCATCCCACAGAGCACCTGTCCTAGACGTTGGTGTCCATAGAGCGGCCCTCTCTCCCCGTGAATAGGGCCCTCCGTCATCCATCTACAGCCCATCCCTGGGCGTATGGCCACCTCCACACTCAAATCTAACGGACACTGCTGATGTGTTTCTCTAGTTGGTGTTTGTCTCCAGGCTTTCCCCGCCCACCCAATCCTTCCCAGGGAGGGCCCCACCTGTCACGTTCTCCACTCTATCCCTAACACATGACTCAGAAGAGCTCCCTGAAAGTTTGCACAATGCAAACTAAATTCAGTGCAGGTGAGGCATCTGTACCTGCCTCCCAGCCTGGGCCAAGGAGCTGGGGGTCTGACCCGTTCAGGCTGTTCCTTCCTAAGAAGTCACCTTTCATCCCTCGTCTGAGGTCCTTTCACGTCTGCCTGAGGGAGTCCGCAAGGCCAGCGCACATCTCTCCTCTTTTAAGAAGCATTGACAGCGTTCCTGACATAATCCTCTCTGATGACATTGTAACCTCCTTTGCTGGGCCTTGTCATCACAGTCGGCTGCACCTGGACTGGTGATGGGAGCGGTGTCTGCACTCGGTAGGTGCCGTCACTTGTTCTGTTGGGGGGTGAGCTCCCCACTGTAGCTCACCCAGTGTAAGAATCAGGGGGCACTACATAGACCAGAAGCCTGTGGGAGACGAGGGCAGAACTGGGCAACATTTGAAGGGGCAACAGCTTAGACTTGTGTGTCCGGTCGTGAGGAGGAGAGCGTGACTCCATGCCAGCCTGGTGCCATTGACCGAGCAGTTTTCTCAGCTCCATGTGCTGCTGGCTGTCAAGGCTGGCAGCTCAGTTCCCGCAGTGACCCAGCCATTGCTCCAGACCCAGTGATGTCATGCCAGCCACCATGTCTTCCTGTAGGCCTCGTGTGGACCATTTTCTCCATGTGTTAATATCCTACACCCTTTGTGAAGATGGTGGCACTCCACCTCGTCTGTGCAGGATTTCACACTACCTCTTCCACCATGAGAAGCCCATTCTCCCCACTGAACGAATGAGGTGCCATTATGCCGTGTGGTGTCGGGTTCTAATCTATTTACTACTTTTTTCTGCTACTATTAGTCCCTTCCCCACTACCAAGCATTATTCTTGGAACAATTCTAATTTTAAGGAGACTTTTGAAAAACCAATGATTGGGTTTTATGAGTAAATGGATCTCTTTAGACGACTGAGGAGTCCAGCAGCTACTGGTAATACTAACATTGGTAATAATTCTGAGTGACAGGAGCAGTCAGAGCCACAAGAACCCTGAGACCTTATCCCCATTTTACAGATAAGCAATCAGACTCCTGGAGGTCAAGCCTTGCTCACAACCACATTGCTGGAGGAGTCCATGCTGGGGTCTGAAGCCACATCTTTATGGCTTCTAGAACATTCTCTTACCCCTGCCCACGCACCGTCCTGCCCATTTAAGAGACATCAG
Source organism: Rhinolophus hipposideros (assembly GCF_964194185.1). Lineage (NCBI taxonomy): Eukaryota > Metazoa > Chordata > Mammalia > Chiroptera > Rhinolophidae > Rhinolophus > Rhinolophus hipposideros. The sequence continues at coordinate 3,016,296 of NC_138061.1, forward strand.
GCACACCAAAGGAAATGTTCTCTTTAAAAAAAAAAAAACACTTAAGTTCTGAGGGCAGTTTTATCTTTTCACTTTCCTAAGCCTTCTGTGGATTGAACAGTTATCAGTGTAAAGGCAATGGATTGGGCATGAGGAAAGCTGGCTAGCCTAAAACCAAGTTCATTTTGCATCCGTGGTATGTTTGCTCAGAGCCAAAGGCCACGGGGATTTATATGGTTGTTGGAAATATTTTCCCTGAGGAGTTAAAAAATATTCTGCAATAGCTGGGTTTTAATAAACTCTGAGATTGATTTGCTTCCAGCTTGCTCCCTGCTTATCTTACTGGTTCACTGTTAATAGTCCCCTGGGAGCTGAGAAAGATTGGACAAGAGTGGAAGACGTGGGAGACAGAGGGGGAGTTGCAGAGGGAGACACTGATGGTCCAGACCTTAAGCCACTAAGAGCATTGGAAACGTAATACTTTCTGACCCTGCCATGTCCAACTTCCCCTTCTGCTTCACCCCCAAGCCTCCCAGCCACTGCCAACCACAGCCTGAATGTTCTTCAAGAAGAAGACAGAAGCATAGTTTTCCGACAAGAAAGCTGCCTTCCTCCTCTTACCAGTGGTGAACTCTGTGGGCAGGACATCTGACGAGCGCTGGTGGCCGTCCAGGTGACCGTCTTCCAGCCAGCGACATCCTTGTGTGAAGGACAGAGCCCCTGGAAGGAGATCTTACAGCTGGAATGGTGCCTTGGCATTGTCCACGGACAGCTTCCTGCTCTTCGGATGGAAAACAGAGCAGGGACTTATCCAGGGGCATAGGCCAAGGCGTGCTGATTCTGTGCCCTTGAAAACCAGACCCTGTTTCTTGTCCTCAGAAGTCTCACCCGCCCCATGGCAGTGGGCTCCCTCTGTTCCTGCGGCCCCAGGCACGTCCACCCACTCAGGCCCTCCACCGAGCACTAGGTTCTTCTGTCTACCTGCCAGCCCAACCGCCCCAAACAGACAGCGTGACTTGTGCTTCCTTCCCTATATACAATGTCTCCTCGGTCACTGTTGCCACTTAGTCAGTGGCACCACCATTTATTGTGTTGCTCAGGCCTCAAACCTAGGACACGCCTGCAGTTTCTGTCTTGCTTCAGTTCCACTCCAGCAGCAAGGCCCACGCTAACTCTATGTACATCTCTGGCTCTCCCACAGTGAACCTCATTCAAGCCACTCCGCTCTCCAGACTTCCGGAGGAGCCTTAGAAATACTCTGTCCTTACACTCCCCAGCCCTGACTGCCTGTCAGGCTACAGAGCCCAGAGCGGCCATTTTGTAACACAAAGCGTATGACATAAGCTCCTGCCCAACACACCCCTCGCCCCCCACCAGGCCTTCTAAGAATGGCCACATGATCTGACCCCGCCCAGCCCTCTGATGTGTCTGGGGCAGCGCCTCAGGGTTCACCACGCTCCAGCCTCAGGGCCCCCTCTTCCTCCACATGTACCAAGTATTTGTTTCTCAACTTATTGCATTCAGTTGGTGTTTCTTGTGTTCACAGAATTTCCCTCTAAGGCTTGTCAGGGCTGGCCCTCTCCATCATTCATGTCTCAGACCTCGGACACCTCCTCAGAGGGGTCCTCCCTGACCATCTTTTCTAAAGTCGGGGGGTCACCCCCATGTCCTCTGCTCGTCTCTAATCGAAAGCATTTCAGAAACCGACGCACCTGCCCTTAAGCTCTACCAGCTACAAGAAGTTGGGGTCTTAACTCCTTCATGGCCCTATTGCCAGCCTGGCCCAGGGCCGGGCTCGATAAATGGGTGTGAAATAAAGACAATAAGACACCCAAAAATGTGACTGTACTTACCACAGAATTCTACAGGTAAAAATGGTTAAGGCGCTAAACGTTATGTGTATTTTACCACAATTAAAAACTATAACATTAGAACCAATGTCCTTCACTCCTGTTAGTCTTCCCTGGAAAGACTCAGAAAGTCAAGAGCCAGAAGGAGAAGTAAGAGCCACGAGAGTGGCCTGGTCCACATATTGGCGGAGTTTGACCAGGAACCTCAGCATCTGTTGCTAAGGAGATGATGAAATGACCCATCACTACAGCTGTTCTGTATCCCAGACAATAAAACATTTCCCAACAAAAAGACAGTCAAACATGAGGCGTTATTGCTTATGCCCATCTTCCATGTTGTCAGAGAAACTTACATTTCAGGCCCCTTCAGTATCACTGAGGAATTAAGAGCTACCCTGCACAGAAGTCATGGAGACACAATGCCTAACCATAGCTTCACGCTCAGGCAGCCATCTGCCGCGCTCTGCAAGTTCCTGCCTCGTCTTACGCGTTTGCTAGAGTTGGAGAATGAGAACGCCGATGTCCCACAGACTGAAGAAGTAATAGTAAGGGGTGGACAGCTGCAGCTGAGGCCGCCGGCTGGAAGGGGCCCCTCATCCCCACTCCATCTGCTCCTCTGATGTCACCCTGATGTCATCCTGCCCTAATGTTCCTATAGGTATCTTTGAAATGGGGACAGGGTGAATGGAGAGCTTTTGAGCCATTCTTCAGTTGTTCTTCATGTACTTAAAACGTGTCAGGAATTGTGTACTTAGCAATGTTAGATGGAGTTGAGCACTGTCCCAGCAGGGGTCAGATTAAAACCAGCGGTTGGTCCCAGTACTGAGTAGCCAAGAGGACCCTTTCTGAAAGAAACTTTTCGTGCTCACAGCAGTTTTCCCATTTGGAAACCCTGAATGCAGATTTAAGACAGCAAATTGAAAATAAGCAAAGGTACAAGTGATGGAGAACTCTGGAAAGTGCAGGAGTTTCATCAGAACCACAGATATGGAGCCTTAGCCTCCAGCCATCAGAGGCAGAGAAATCCCGGGATTCAGAGCTCACCAGCATGGCTCCTAAGATTCTCTCCACGTTATTTTGTTAAAACTGGGACATCTATTTAGATGTCTGGTAGAAATATCGTTGGGATAAGACATTATTTTAGGTACGTTTGAGCTTGGAATTTGGCTGTGCCTAGTATCAGATATGCCTGAAAACTTGATATTTGCAGAAACTGTTGCAAACCTCTATCTAAAACAAGGAAAAAAAGAGACTTTGATGTGAATATGAAATCGTAGTGTGTACTGATGATGGCCAAAGAATTATCTTTCCTTTAAGTTGGTTATTGAAACAATTGTTTAAATTTTGTGATCGCATTATCTTTTCTTTCTTTTTTTTTTTTTAAATTTAGTTCTGAGGTATTCAGGGCTCTGATAATTTCAGTATGTTCTTTGTCTTCACACTGTTTGTGGGAGGCACAGCGGGGTGATCCGCCTACCCTAACTCTTGAAATACTCCTTGAAATGCCAAGACTTTAGCATAGAAATACAAACCAGTAACTCTGATTGTCTCCCTGTGGCTTCATAGAGAGGGTGTGTCACAGTTCACCCATGGTGTGTGTCAGAAGGACCTTGCTAATGAAGGGCTTCTCATTTACGGAGAAGAACAGGCTGCTGAAGGAAAGAGAAGAGTTAAGATCAAAGGCACATGCTCTCATTTCTAGCATATTTTCAGGGGCCCAAACCGCCTCACACGATCTGTAACATTTGGCCACAATGGAGAGAATTTGGAGAGTGAGTGAGGTCAGGTGGGCATCTTGGGAGAAAAACACAGAGAAATACTATAAAATATGTGCAGTTAAGCGGAAAAATTAGCATCTGCCAGCTTTTTGTTTTCTTTTTTGCTTTTTGGATTCATAGGAAATCGTGTGTATGGATGGCATGTGCGTGCGTGCGTGCATGTGTGTGTGTGTGTGTGTGTGTCTGTGTGTGTGTGTGTATGACTTGAGCTCTGGGAATGAAAGAAGAGGCAGCAAAGAAGCAGGACCCCTCAGAAGGGGAGCGGAGGGAACAGACTGATTGAACCAAGCCGCCCCCTTAGAGTGGAGCTAATGCGAACAACACTAGCTGTAAGCTCGAGGTGTTTTTCTTTCCGTGTTTGTCCTTGGAGCTTGTGTACTAAAGAGAGAGGCAGCTCCGACTGAGTAGGTGCCGCCAGAGGGTGGGCACCCAGATAGGTCACCCTCTGACTCCACATGACTTCCTGTGCAGAGTCCCAGCACGCAAGCCTGTCGTCAGCAGACTCTGGAGACAAGTGTGTGGGAAGCAGCATGGCGGGCTCCGTCAGAAACCCCTCCATGTGGGGACTGTCTGGCTCTAGAGTGTGTAGCGTGTAACCCTCCTGGCATGTCTTCCTGGTCTTCCGGCCTTGGTTTCCTTAATGACATGACAATATGCAAGCTGGCTACGGCGCTTCACATGAACACAGTGTCATTCAGCTCGCTTTGACACTGGTTTCTGCTTCTTTCCAGCTGGAGGCGGGGTGCTCTGGAAGCCCGTCCTGAGATGGAATTGGGTGGGTGGGGCATTTGTTAGGCATCAGCCCCTCTAGAAGGATGGAGAAGAAGCAGGGCTGGGGAGGAGATGACGTCCATTGCAATGGAGACTGGACTAAGCCTCAGCCACCCCACGGGCAGGTCTGAGCCCAGGGGCCTCGGCATTTGCGCAGGGTTGGACTGAGATGGGCAGGGCCTCTGTACCCCCACTGAGGCCAGGTGCCTCCACTAGCAGGTGTCCCAGCCACAGTTCTCATCCTCACTTCCTCCACTGCCCATTCTAGACCCCTCGGCCCCAGCTGGCACATCAGCTGGCCTGTGGCTGGCCTGGGAGTGTCGCCCAGGCCATCGCACCCCAGTCTCCATGCCCTTCTCAGCGAGGGCTGGGTGCTTATCTATTTACCCTCACAACTGGGTAGGTGAATACCTCCCAGCAGCCAGTGGGTCACTGGGGGGCATATGTACTTTTCCCCACCATCTTGTGTCCCAGCAGACCGGCCTCCTCCTGGTGACCAGGGTCCGTTCCTGCCGGGATGACGGCCCTCTCCCTGCCTGCTGACCTCTGGGCACAAGGACCCTGATGTGCCCAGGGGGCGTCATAGCTTAGAATCCAATGGGGCTTTGCAGCATCTCTTTGGGGAAGGATGCTTCCTTTGGAGACAGACTCTCACCTTACAGAGCACAGGGCTTGGGGGGAGGAGGCACAAAGCCTCCTCATGGGTCACTGGGACTGATGGCAAGTGAGGCCCCTCCTGTTCCCACCCATGGTTCCAACCCATGGATTCTCCACTTGGGACACAGCACCGTGCAAAGGCACCTTCTTCCTTGTGTCCTCTGCCTCCTGGAGGAGGGTACCCCATCCTCACAGGGCATCACCTTCAGGTGAGCCTGGGCAGCCCTTGGCTCCTGGCCCACCAGGCTGGCAGCTTCTGCAGGCTGTGTCTGATGTTGTGGACCTTCTTTCCCAGGGCCTTTGCTATGTATTCCGTCCCCTGAGATGTGACGTGGGATTGATGCCAGTGGGTCAAACGCTCATGAATCTTGGGTTGTGGTGTTGCTGAGGCCAGCTTTTGCTGGGAACCGATTTGGTGGCATCCCAGGAGAAAGAAGAAGGAATAAGGGACTGAAATATCATTACCTACATATCAGCAACACGCATTTATGTCACTCTGAGTCCTGGAGCCACAGAGGACATCTGAAAGCTTTGGTGACCTCTGAAAATCAGACAAGGTTGCCACAACAACTGCAAGGCTGAGAGAGCAAGAGCCTGACGTGGGGATGGCTGGACACTGGCTTTACTACGTCTGGGAGCAAGAATGGAGGATGGGAGGGTGTGAGCAGATGGTCTTGCAGGAAGCCCTAAGACCTTCCCAGGATGTCAGACATTGCAGTGTCAGCCTGGGGGTGGGTAGTGGGACCTGGAGAATCTCCTTCCACCCCCCGAGCGCTGGGTAGGAACTGGAAAAACCACAGAGTGAGCTGAGTGGCCCCATCAGGGCCGGGGTTCTGCTGGCCAAGGGAGAAGCATGTCCACATCTGCAGCTTAAACTGCAAACAGGACGGGGGCCCAGAAGGAGCTCAAAGTTGAGAAGGCCATTCCCATCGATGGAGAACTTCTCCTGACCGCAGCTGGTCAGCCCCTCTTCTCAACTGGCTCTCGACCTTAGCCTCAGCTGTCCTTGGCCTGCGAGCCCAGTCATAGCAAGAATCCTGCTAGGTCAATTTAGGGGGAATTCCCACCCTTGGCATCTGATCTAGTTCCTCGTCTTCCCCTTTGATGTAGAAACTCTTGATCGGCATCAGCGAGAATTCCTAGACCCTCGATGTGCCCTCCTAGTAATTTTCCATCCACAGGCTCCCTCGCTTGGCTTCTTGGCTACAAATTCCCACTTGTCCTTGCTGGACTTGGAGTTGAGCCCAGTCTGTCCCTTCTGTTGCAATAGAGTCAACCTTAATTGCAATCGTCTTGAATACACTGATTTTTAAAATATTTTTTGTTTGTTTTTTACCATTTTAACAAGTGTTAGAATAATTCCTTCTTTGCCCCCTCCTCCCCTCAGAGGGTGGTTCAGGCAGTGAGGGGCCACAGGACAGGAGGTACCTGGGAGCCAGGGCACACCGAGCTGGTGTCCTGGGGCTGCCCTGACACAGTCTGGCAGCTGCGGGGTGAGCATGGGATGGTATCCTCTCACTCCCTGGAGGCCAGGTGTCAGCGGGGCTGGTTCCTTCCAGAGGCTCAGAGGGAGGACCCACTTCATGCCCCTCTCCGGCTGCTGGGGGCTTCCGTCAACCCTTGACATCCCTTGGCTTGTAGCCGCATTTGTAAAAACAGATTTAAAATTAATTTTAAAAGTTTTAACTGAAGCCTGGGTGGATTCTGTAAGACACAGCTGGAGGCAGGTGCTCAGGAGGAAAACACACAGATGAGCTGGCCGCTGCAGCCAAGCCTGAGAGGACGCTGCGTGTGCACAGCTGACAGCGTCCCCGCACGTCCATGATGCACTCACACGCATGAAACCCAACGAGGGGCTGGGGCCATAATCAAAGGATGGGGGATTGAGGTCCCCTGTAGACACACATACTGGGTCCAAGCAGTATGTGTAATCAAAGCAGGCAAAATCAAAATGCGGGCACTGGTGTAAACTGGCATTGTTTCAGAAAACAGTGCTTCAGGGAACCATGCAAAAGTCAGGAGACTTTTAGCTCAACAATACGAGGGATCCTTTCATCTCTCTGGCGCTTTCCAGAATCCCATGGACTTTCAGTTATCTCACTTGAGCTTTGCCACACCCAGTGACAGAGCAGGGAAGAGCCCTTGTTTCCTCCAGGGACCATCTCAGGGCCCCACTGATGTGAAGGACAAGCAGTGACTCATTCAAGGTCATGAGGTGTTGGAGCAAAGGTGTCAGAGCTGGCCAGAGTCCTGGCTCTGGGCTTTACCTCCTACCTCTTACTCACAGAGATCCTTGGGCTCCAGGTAAACGAGGCCATGGGGGTAGAATAAGATAAGAAATCACTGGTATTCCCTGTAGGTGAAGAACTGTGCATCATACCTTTCTACATATGTATTTTTTACTTAATTGATCTAATTTTATTCTCGTTCTATCTCTAGGTAGATCTAATTATAATTAAATAATGAAACAAATGGAAACTCGATAGTAGGTGCCAGCGACTTAAAGGCAGTTAATATACTTGTACATTATTTCTAATCCTGACAATAACTCTGTTATTGGGGTGGAAATAGTCCCATTTAACAGGGGAGGAAACAGGGGTTGGCTTAAGTCAGTTTTCCCAGTTCACACTATTTACAGATGTCAGAGTTGGGATACAATTTAAGACGCATTTCACTTTGATATTTAGGTGTGTTTTTGTTGTTGTTGTTGTTGTTGTTGTTTGCTATGTCATATTGCAACTGGATACAACTAACTGACTGTGACTTCCGAATGATACCTAAATGTCAATAAGAATAAAATGAGTCATGCCAGGGGTTCATGAGGGAAATAGAAAAAAGGATTCTAATGACTCTACGAAATAAAATCAAAGCTTATATTTGTATTGATTTTTGCTATTTGAAAATGGCTAAGAGGAAGGCTTCCCCTCTCCAAATAATAAAAATTACTTTCATCTTATTTTAAGTCAGGGTTGCAAAATGGCGTCATGGTGGCAAGCTTGGACTCCAAGGCGGTAGTGGTAGTGGCGGTAGTTGCAAGCAAGTGACTTGCATCTCCTTATCTCAGGTTCCTTACCTGTAACGTGAAGAGAACCACAGTTACTATTTCACAGGGTGATTATAGGAATGAAGTGAAAAAACATTTGCAGTAACTTATGCATTATTGGTAAATGTTCAGAAAGGCTGTTTATTTGTTGTTAGATAACTTCCATGCTGAAGAGTTTTTGCTTTACATACCTTAGCTATGATATTTGAGAGTTTTGGAATCATTTAAATAAATTACTTCAACCATTTACTATTTTCCCTGATATTTAAAATGATTAGAATTATGATGAAAACATTTTTTATTAAGACACAACTGTAAAACAGACATTGCAATCTGGCAGTCCATGTATTTAACCTAACCAACAAATGTTTTCTGTTTATCTCACAGTGCTCTAAAATTTTTGAACTGACATTTTCAAATTCAGAGCTTTTACATAAAAAATGCAGATACCTGGTTTTCTCTCGAAGGAGCTTGTATCAGGATTCTTCAGAGAGATAGAATCAATTTATATATAATTATTAATAAATATTAATCTCATCCACAAACACTCTCACAGACACACCCAGAAATAATGTCTAGCCAAATATCAGGGCACCCCCCATGATCCACTCAAGCTGACATACGAAATTAACCATCACAGAGCTGAAACCTTGAAGTTCTGGGCCCACATCCCCACCTGGCAATAGCTGGGTGGAGCTGACCCTTTGGGGCATTTGGTTTCTGTCCTGTGTGACCCCGCCATCCTTTCCTCTCACCTCAAGCCCTAGTTGCCTTTCCTAACTTACCTCAACCCCCTGCCCACTGTGGACATTAGAGTTTATGAACCCCTACTCTAAAATAATTAAATATGTCCTATTTTAAATTGGCTTAATACACCCTAATAAAACATATATCTGAACACAGTTTAACATAATTAGCCTGAGTACATGTCAAATACTAATTAACTCACCCTGTAGATTGGCTTAAACCATGTAATCCACTAAGGTGCGTTACAGTGGTCTTTTTCAGAGGTGGAAGTCCTTGCCTCTAAGTTGATTCCTGATGGTCTGGGAAACAGCAGAACCAACTTAATTTGGGTTTGGGCAAAAGGGGGTGAGAAAGGGCTCATGTTGTTCTTTGAATGTTCCCTACTGTCTCCTTGCTCTGGACATATTTTCTTGGCCCTAGCCATCACCCCTTTTTTGTAGTACAGTGGCAATCCTGTACTGCACTGCAGAAAATTCCAGATGGGTCAGGGATCCTTTGGCCCCCTTGGAGGCTTACCAGCAAATTAATTATATTCTCAAAATCACAGTGGGGAGCCTGGTTCTTTACCACCATTTATCTCTCCCCACATTTTTCATGATGAATTTTTTTATAGCCCTCAGTTTCATAATATCTGCTCTGGCTACTTCTCTCCCCAACCTTCTGTTACCTGGCAGAGAGGAGGGTCAGTGAAAATTGTTGAATAAAAGAATGGAGAAGCAAGGCAATGACTCCCCATTCGATGATGGTCAGGGTGAGTCAACAAAAAGTAAAATGAAAAATGCTATTAAAATTATTTTCCAACAATGGGTAAATGCTCTAAATCTATTTGGACTTTTGCATTATTTTACCAAACTATTAATGAAGACTTTCTCTCCTCTGAGTCTGGATGTCTTATTTAGTCCCAGAAAGAGGGTGGGAAGGATCAGGGGAGAAGAGAGAACTGAGATACAGGCCCTGTTCTGAAGGGGCCCAGAATCTGAGAAGGCGAGTATATGGGAGGTGAGTATGGGAGGTGAAAATGAGAGGAGAGTATAAAGGAGGTGAGTACAGGCGGTGTGTGTGGGAGATGAGTATAGGAGAGGTAATTATATGAGGTGAGTATGGGAGATGAGTATTGAAGGTAATTATAAGAGGTGAGTATGGGAGGTGAGGAGGGAAGAATAGGATGTGGGTAAGGGAGTTAAGTAAGGAGATGAGTATGGGAGGTGAGTACAGGAAGTGAGTAGAGGAGGAGAGGAAGTAAATATGGGAGGTGAGTATACACTAATAATACTCTGGAGAGGGATACTACTGCGGAATGTCAGCCCTGGGGATGTCACTTACTCTACTGGGGGCCTCTGGGAGACTCAGAAATGCAGTGGCGAATGAGCTGCCCCTGGAGGGTCAGACATCAGCTTGTAGGGGACACTGGTTTGTACTTTTCTCGTCTCTCTAGGCAAGAGCAGTGCGGCGTGCAAGAGGAAGTGGACTAACCTCTCTGGGAGAAAAGTGGGAATGATGTTGTGGTCGTCTCCTACAGGGGTGGTTTTCATAAGAATGGGATGAAGTCACCATGAGGGTGAAGAGACCAAACAAGGCTTCCTTTCTTTTCTAAGTTTGTGATCAGTGACAATGAAACAGTCATCTCTGTTTACCTTTTGAGGCCTAGGAAAATACTGACCTAGCAGAAGAGAGGAAGGATTGGGGTGGTCATGGGCAGAGGAGAAAAGCCATAGGAAAGAACTCCGTTTACTCCCATCCTCTGTGGCATTGAAATCAGGCTCAGAGTTTCTTGGCGGTGGTCTAAGGGAGGCCCTGGTCAGACTGTCCTCCATGCCTGAGGAGGGCAGTGTCACGCCTTAGCCTTTATTTCAGGAAGATCAAGACTTCAGCCTTTTGGCGCCAAGGGCAACATCCTCAGGAAATGTGTTCCCCAACTCCAAGCAAAGCTTGTGCCAAAGCTTCTGAATCACGAGAGACCCTTTGGGTGGTGGAGGGGTGGTCTGCGGCCTCCATCCCCTTGGGCCATGGGCATGACTCCAGCTTCTATGGTGGGGAAAGGGGTCAGCCCTCCAATGGCTCCACTGTGAGGACCCAGGTACACTGGAGCTCTGCCTGGCTGTGCCCTTGAGAAGCCCTTGGCTGTACCAGAGGTCTGCAGGGCAGAGGAGGGTCAGATCCTTGCATTCCCAGGTGCTTCCATTGGGCATGAAATCCTGTGCAAAGTGCCATGAAATGTTGGTCCCAATCACAGGCTCGTTAGTGGTGGCCGCCTTGGCACAGCCCTCCAGGACCACAGCCAAGATGCCGGGCACAGTCCACGGGCTCTGAAAATCCCAACCTTTAAAATCTATTCTGAAGATGTGATCTAATTAAATGCTGTGTGCTTGAAACTGGTTCAAATTAGTTTATCCATTTCTGACGGTTGTTTCCCACGTGAGCACACGTATTAACGATGCAGAAGGTACGGACCATTAGCATTCTAGGATAAAATACTTTTATGCTATTTTGAATTTGAAAAATAAAATAAAATGACTGCCCTTAAATTGGTAAACCAATTCCAGCCCCCATAAAGTCTTAAAAAGCCAGACATCTTCTAAAACTCTTTTATGGGCACACATGGAGAAACTCCTGCAAATATTATTGTTTGTGAATAAAATGTAAATTAGTGCTTTTGTGTTCACCTGCAACTTTTCCTTTAAAGCCAGTCATTGCCTTTAGAAACCTGCAGTTCTCAACAAAAAGAGGAAAGTTCAGTGCTGATTGCTGGGTATTTGGACCTCCCAGTGCAAACATTAACTGGCTGAGAGGCCCTCTGGAATGTAATGAAGGGAACAATACTGGGACCCCAGCCAAGTGCAGCAGCCCTGGCGCCGGGAACCAGGGATTTGCCTCCTGGTAATAGGAGCTGAGCGGGGCCCAGCACTTCTGTTAGACTGGAAATGACACACTGTGATCCTGACTTAGCCAAAGGGATTTGCAATGGAGGGAAGAGCTGGCAAGACAAGCTTGCCCGCGCTTTCCACAGTGTTTTCTAAAACAAGCAGAGGAAATAAGGAGAAAGGACGGAAGTCTATTACATTTGATCCAGTGAAGTCAGGAGTGGAAGCTTTTTAACTGCTCTTATTCTTCTTCTTCTTCTTTCATTGTATTTTTTTTTTTTTTGTGGTACTTTCTCATCATGTCCACCACCCAGAAAGCACAGACGGAAAGCAGAAACTTGAAACTGCTTTCATTCAAGCAGAAGGGTACCCCAACATTGCGTTATGGACAGCAGATCTGAAACACTGACAGCTGCAGAAATTGTACAGCTGAAGTTGCATTCCCTGGGGTGGGAACGATAGACTGATGGTATTAATTCTGTTTGGAATTGTTAAAATAAGAAAAAGGGTACGGGGCTGAGTGAGGGACCTGCCTTTTCTTCCCGGGAACAAAGAAAGATTTCGTGTCTTCCCTCGTGTCCTTGGAATGTCATTTCCAACCTTTTGAAACTGTATCTGATTATCCATGTGGCAATTAATCATAATTAAGCAGGCCCGAGGTTTGGAGAGGTACAGCAGAGGTGGCTAAGAGCTGGCTTTGGTCCTGAGAAGCCCTTTTTCTGTGTTTGGGGGCAGAACCTCCGTTTCGGAGCCATGAGAAAGTGAGGGGATGCTGGGGCAGGGGGGTGAGGGCTAAGGAAGGGGAGGTGGAGGGAATTTGCAGGGGTGGGGGTTCCCAGGCTTCTTTCTTGTGCTTTTCCTTTCTTTGGCGATCGAGGCTCCTCACCAAGTTCCAACACATTGGAAGCCAGGTAACAAATTACCTTCCTAATGCCAAGTGATTTGGATCCATTCTTACAAACCAGATTTTTTCAATTTATTACAGGAAAACATTCAATCATTATATGCTGGCACTGGATCGGGGGTACATGGAATTCTCCACTACCCGCTCCACCCCCAATGAGCATTTTAAAAGCTTAGCAAGCCCAGAATGCCGTCTTATTAAAATTTTTTATATATTTATAATTAAAATACGGGGCTGGCATTCGAATCGTTTTAACAGACGTAATCGGACACCAGGGCTTTCCAGCCCAGGTCAGGACAGAGACAATGGCTGCTTTAACTCCGGACTTCAGCTCGGGTTTCGGTTTGCACATGGGCCCAATTTGTACCATTTATGATTAGGTTTAAGTAAGTTGATGTGCTATTTATTTAGGAGAATTGCCATTTCAGAATATTACCATATTCCCTGTCCAGCCGCATGGCCCGTCCCGCCTGCAACTACATTGTTACTGAGCAGAAGCGCGGTCCCCACGTGTCAGAAACAGCCACTGCAGACCTGGCTTTCCTAGTGACGGACCAAGGTCACTAGGCCAGTTGGCTGTGTGTTGTGTTTATGGAGGAAACCACAACATGGATTCGAGGTCTGAGACCTTGTGTGCAGCTGGGCCAGTACAAAAGAGGGGTTCAGTGACTCTGAAATTCAAGTCATTCTAAGGCTACAACATTCTTGGACTGTCCTCAATGTACATGGTAGACAGAACAACAAGAGAAAGCCCCCTGTCTTCAAGTGTCCCCATAAACGCTAACCCCACATCGAAGGGGAAGAAAGGGTCTGCCCAGACGGGCGAGAGGATGGGCAGTCTTTCCTTTCTCCTTGACACCATATTAAATGCTGAAGCCATATAATATTAATTGGTGCAAGCCTAGATGGCCCATACCCCACGCTGCATGCACTCTGCTCGTGACTGAGTGCCCTTGTATTCCATCTTACTTCTAAAGGCAGCAATCTTAGGGCTCTGTTCCTTGGCGACCCAGCACCCACCATGTGGGGCGAGTATTCCCTTACCTGCGTCCTCATTGGGCTGCCACAGGCTTCCCAGCATTACCTGGTTCTCTTTCCTGAACCAATGTCCCACTTATCTTGATGTGTCCCATCTCCGTGCTTATGCTCATGTTCCCCGGGCTCTTCCTTCCTTCCCATGGTCCCACCCCCAGACCAGACCTGCCTCCTCTAAAGAAGACCCCGTCCCCCAAATCTAGAAGCAATCTCTCCCTTTATTAAAATCTGCATCTGACTTTGATTTCCATGGGTGCCTGGCCTCAGCCTACTTTTCCATGTGGATATAACATGGGTGTTTCACATGGGACATCCCCACACCTATTTCTCTTACCTGGTCAGGTAGGCATTATGATTCCCAATTTATTGACAGTCTTTGTCCTTTGATTTCATCAAGTGATTTTCTCAGGCAGCTTATGTGGGAGGCAGAAGCTAGATAAGAACTGTGGATCTTGTGTTCCCAGGCCAGAAGCACTCATCTCGTTCACACCAGGGTTATTCATCCCCTTCCTGCTTATAGGAATTTAAAGGGCTTTAATGAATCCACGTCCCATCTGTTTTTGTGTTGGCCTCCCTTGTCAAATAGGGCTGAGCACACAGTAGGTGTTATGGAGCTGTCTGTCAACCACGGCAGCAGCCCCCACTCCAGACCTTCTAACTGTGGGCTTCCTCTTGCCACACCCGACTTCAGAGCTGGCCCCCAGTGTTCACCCTCCCAGGCTCCTTTTCCCATGTATGGACAAATTCCATTTTCCAGCTGATTACCCTTCATCACTCGTTGGGGTAGGCGCCTCCTGGAGAAATGACAGTGATTGCCAAGGGACGTGGGTGCCAGGGTTCGTGGCTTTCAAAACCTGCTTTTCACTTTGAGAAAAGCCCTGGTCCCCAGACTCCTCTCTTGTTCCCTTTCATATATGGTTTAACACGTGATCAGCAGCTGGAAATCACATAAAGATAAATTAATAACCACGATTCAGATGCCTTCCAAAAGCAACAGTTATGGTAGGAAAAAAAGAAAACAGAAGTATGACTCATCGTCTCTGGCTCAAACGACTTCCCATTTTCCTAAAGATAATTACTGCCTAGTTTGCCTTTTTAAGTTTTAAAAACAGATAAGATAAACATTTTCAGGGAGAGGGGAAAACATTACATTTTTTAAATGGGGGTTTGACTCTATTTTATTACCATATGGATCTGGAATCCCCATTTTATTTGGGGAGAAGGATTTTTATTTTTTTTAACTATTATGCAAGTGTTGATCTGGCTCCTCCTTTCCCTCCTGGAGGGTTTGGAATGTCCCAGACTGCAAGGATGCACACAACACTAGAAACCCAAAGTCCCCTTTGTCCGGCACCCCAAAAATGCAGTCAGGTGTTGGTGAAGAGTTGCAGTGAATTCAACGCTATCAGTACGTGAACCCCAAACTACGGCACTTCTGTCAGAGGGACAGTAAATGTAGCATGTGCTCCAGGCGTCCACATTTGCTTCAGGGAGCTCTCATTTATCCAAGGCCCAGGCTAGAGCCATTGTCCATATTTTTAGCAGCCAGTAAGCCCCCAAATCTAGACCCAGACCTCTCACCCCAAATGCTGTCAGTGAACCATGTATCCCACTGTCTGCTTTCCTTCCTTCGTCTCAGTGGGGGACACACAGTGAAACATTCATCTAGAAGTTGTGCTCAGAGGATCCCAAAGACCCTCGCTGGTTACCACCCCTGGCTGTGTGCTTCTGCCTGGAAACCCAGCCCTTTGCTTGAGAAGAGGGCAGTCACTAGTAGGACAGAGGACAGGATGCCCTTCCCTCTCCACTGCCCATCCCTCCTCTGTTGGTCACTATGGTGGCTTTACTTTCGAGGAAAGAAATGAGACTTGGCAAACGTATTATCTGCAATTGGTAAGAACAGCAGACAGGAATGCTTCGTTGGCTCACTGCTGTGGTGGCAAAGTAACTCTGCTGTCCTTCGTTCCACATGGAGTACCTGAGGACTGACAGGAATGGCACGTCTCCTGAGAAGGCTTCAAGGTGTTCATCAAACACCATTTGACTGCTTTAGTCCCACGGTCACTGAGGATGTGGAGATCATGAGTGGTACCCACAATTCCCAGCTGAGGAACTGAGACACTGAGTGGTCGACCAGAAGCCCAAGTTCGAGCAAGGCGTCCAATGCCGGACCCAGCTAGTACCTTCTACATTACATTGCTTCATGGACACATGCAACTTTCTTCATTCCTGGGAGGACTTTGATGAGTTTTTGTCAATATGTTTTGCTGTATCGGGTGGAAATCTTTAGGTTTCCTGCATTAAACTTAAGCAAACTATACCTACCCCAGTTGCTGACAATAAAATAATTACCAGTGGGATTAGAATTGATAGGATTGACTGGGGGTGGGTGGAAAAAACTTAGAAATACTCGGATGGCAAATTTGATTCCATTTGCATCCAATCCTTGTTTTCTTTCTTTCTTTCTTTCTTTCTTTCTTTCTTTCTTTCTTTCTTTCTTTCTTTCTTTCTTTCTTTCTTTCTTTCCTTCCTTCCTTCCTTCCTTCCTTCCTTCCTTCCTTCCTTCCTTCCTTCCTTCCTTCCTTCCTTCCTTCTTCCATTTTACTCTTTCCAATTTAAGCTTAAAATTTCAGCTTCCATTTCCTTTCCCTTCCAAGGTTCTTGAATAGCAAGAAAGAACAAAGGCTGATGGAGGAAAGACAAAGTGGAATGCTTATGTGAGATGCCTTTTGTGTTCTTCAGGATCACTCACCTCAGTGACACTCATGTGGCACCCCTGGGCAGAAGTGACACAAACATCAAACAAGTCACCCAGACTCCTAGAGAGAAATATGGCAGGTGGGGGCCAGTGGCATGAGAGAGGAGAAAGAGAGGCCACCAAGAAGTCAGACACTCTTGGCTGTGAAAAAGAGACCAGTGAAAGCTGAGCTAACCATGCTGTCTATTCACAGAGGTGTGACTTAAGGCATGTGTGTGTAGGGATGGCTTCTCTCAGTCATTTCCATCTCTTGCTTTTGAGCGAAGGACTTTGATATGTTCTGTGGGCTTCTCCTGTCACTTACTGGAGCATGTGTCTGGGAGGGTACAGAGTAGGAAGAGCAGTGGCAAGGCCAACACCATGATGTACATTCTGCCCCAGTATACACGGCAAGAGCCCACAGCCGGAATGTGACTTTCAGCCCCTCCAGCCTTCCCTTTACCAACTGCACTTGAAAAAAGCCAACTTCCCGAGTGACCTGACTCCTTGTCAGGTGTGAGACTTGATTGCTTGAGAGAAATTTTGAACATTTAGCTTTCGTAGATTTTAAATCAGAGTATCAGAAACCTAATATTCAGATATTTTCTCCTCCCTCATAGCCTTTCTAGAGTGGACCAACATGAAAACAGACTTAAACAGAATCTCAGTGTCCTGGACTTTTGAGTTCATGAAACTTTGGATAAATATAACTTTTTTTTTTTTTGTCTCTGAGAGTTAAAAACAAAAACAACAAAAAACAAACAGACTTAACTGACCCATAAAAAATGCTCAAAAAACTTCTGAAAATTCAAAGTACTAAAATCACCATTTTGCAGCAATCATTATTCAGACCTCAGAAACTTAAGGATGACATTTTCCACATTTATTATAGTGAATGGGAAAGTTTTTGGCAGATGTGTTTTCTCTGGACACAGTTTTTAAAAGAAATCCTGATATGGTTGTAAGCACAAGTGTGCGTGCTCTTACGTGTTCTGGATCCCTCTCCCGCCCATCAGACATCGTGTTCTCCGGTTTTCTCCTCCCTAAGAGATGTGAAATGAACGCCTTGCCGTTTGAAGCCTCCCGAGGACGCACAGATGCGTCTTCAATGTTAATGCTTTGCGCCTTACAACGACCGTGCAAGCCTTGCCTTTCCAAGTGGTTTATGGTTCAAGTAAAACATGGGGTGGGCTGGCTAAGTCTTAAGGGATGGGGAGGAGTTCCAGAACTGTTCACGCCTTAGCAATGACCCTGCAATATATTAGGAAGAAAGTACAAAACCATATGCTGGGGAGGAGGAGGGCTCTGCGGCCGGCTCATTCATCACGCTCCCAGCCCACACCCCGGGGGACGCTCTGCCATTGGGTCTTCTCCAAGGCCTCGTACAGCCAAGACATGTTCCCACACTGCACTCCCTTCTTTAATTTGGAGTGTAAAGCCAGTACAGGAACATTTCCAAGTTTTGGCTTCTGGATCAGATGGCAGGGAGAGGAAATTGACCAGGTCTGGATGGAGTTGGGGTTCATTTGTTTTTAAACCATCAGTTAACACAACAGAAGAAAATCTTCCCAAATCAGGGACCATGTACACTTTGCTTTGGGAGAGTTTAAACGTTAGGAATGCAATTGCATCTGGAATGGAAAGGGGCAAGTTTCAAAGCAGGGTTTTGAGGTGGGAGGAGCATACCAGCTTTCCAGGGAAACAAAGTCACCAAACACTGGTGATCATTTCTGACTACATGGTTAAAGAATCGTCACTTGGGTCTGCAAAGGACAATTCCTTTTTAGTCATCATTGGGGACAATGTGCTGAGACAGATGCTATGTATGTGCCTAACAACACCACCCTTTTTCTCTTCATTAATTGAAGGTTTGAAATGAATCAGTCTTACGGGAAAAATTGTGGCAACCATTCCAGAGAAACATAAAATCAAATTTTATATTCATTCTCTGACTAAATGAAATGTTTTGGGGGAGTGGAAGAAGTGTCACATGCATAGGACATTTATTTTCACAGTGAAAACAGGAGGGATTCATCCTCAGGCTCATCGGTTGTGAGAACTGGCCATAACTGCAGTGGAGGAGCTGTTGTGCAGGGGCTGAGCCTATGGAGCAGGAGGCACTTAAGCAAGCCTCTGGAGCCTGCTCAGTGGATCTTTTGGGTGTGCTGTCCTTGGAGGTGGCCAGGTGATACTCCAGCTCAGTTTGAAGCTAACCACTGGGTAGGCCAGTCCCAGGGCCAGCTGGGAGGGGACCTGCTGCAGGCCAAATTTAGCCGCAGCCTGTGCCCTGCCCAGGGCCACATAGCATGAGCCATAAAACAAAATGCAGATGGCCACTGCCCGCACTGTGCTGGAGGTGCCTTGGTGCCAAGCTGTGAACCAAGGCCAGCTGCCACTAGTGCCGGGCTTAGGGCTGCTCAGCCAGAGGTACGGGACACGCTCAATCAGATGCTTCTTGTTTGGGCTCCTCGAACCTTTGAGAGACGAGGAAAGTCTGCAGCAGGAGCCAAGGCAGGTGGTTTGTATGAAAAAGCAGGCGGCCTGGGTGTGCCTGAAAGTTGGGTGGGGTGTGGTCGCAGAATCACCAGGGTGGAGCCAACAGTTAGCCAGTTTGATGGGGACTCAGGTATGCCGTCCGCGAGCGTGCGTCTGCGTCTGCGCGTGAGTCTGGGTGCGTCGTGCGTCTGCACGCAGGGAGGGGCGGGCTCAACAGAAACAACTGCTTCCGCCAGCTCCTCCATCCGGGAGAAAGCTGCCCCTCCAGCCATCACCCTGAGCCCAGACAACTCAGTTCCTCCCCGTATGTTCCCGTCACCTTCCGAGCGGCTCCCCCAGCGCTGGAGCGCAGAGCACTGAGTCGTCAGCAGGTGAGTCCGTGCGCCGGCCATTTCGGAGGAGCGCCTGCCCGTGCAGCTGCCCTCGTCTCACTCGGCCACAAACACCCTGGTGTTCACAGCCAGAAGCCATGGGGGCTTCTCTCCCCGGCACTGGGAGCCTGGGCTGGGGAGGGGCTGGGACTCCTTACTCCTCGGGGGGGTCCTTTGAGCTAATCTATCCCTCCCAATTGTTTTTTTGTTATAAATTTTATTGGGGAACATTGGGGAACAGTGTGTTTCTCTAGGGCCCATCATCTCCAAGTCATTGTCCTTCATTCTAGTTGTGGAGGGCGCAGCTCAGCTCCAAGTTCAGTTGCCATTTTCAATCTTTAGTTGCAGGGGGCACAGCCCCCCATCCCATGTGGGAATTGAACTGGCAACCTTGTTGTTCAGAGCTTGCGCTCTAACCAACTGAGCCATCCAGCTGCCCCTCTGGCAGCTCAGCAGCAGCTCATTGTCTTCAATCTAGTTGTGGAGGGCACAGCTCACTGGCCCATGTGGGAATCAGGCCGGCAACCCTGTTGTTCAGAGCTCGCGTTCTAACCAACTGAGCCATCTGATCACCCTATCCCTCCCAATTTTTAATGGTCACACGTGTCTCTGCTCCTCCTACCAGTGTTGATGTGGCTACTTCTGTGTGTCTGTAGTTGTTGGGCTTCAGTTCAGCTAGATTTCAGGCGATTCTCAATGATGGTTGTTCTGTAATTTAGTTGTAATTTTGATGTGGTCCTGAGAGGAGGTGAGCACAGCATTTAATAGCTCTGCCATCTTGAGCGGAATGACAGTCCATTTACATGTAATGCAATTACCACCATCTTGCTACTTGTTTCTTTTTGTTCCATCAATTTTTTTTTATTCCTTTTTTCTCTTTATTATGTTATTTTGAGTTAATTCATTTTTTAAAATTACATTTTCTATATTTCTTTTTTAAACTATAGCTCTCCGTGGTGGTGGTGGTGGTGGTGTCCTTGCTCTTTTTATTTTTCTCATTTAGTGATTACTCTGGGGATAAACTTATGTGTTTTAACTTACATTTTCTATTCAGAATTAATATTGTACCACTTTGTATTATTATTCCATTTAAGTTCACTGCCCTCTGTATTATTTTTTTCATATATTTAACTATTACATATGTTTTTTAACATATTATAACGTTTAACAGTTTACTACGAAGAAATTAAGAAAATAAAAAAATAGTTTTTATATTTATTTATGCATTTACCATTTGTAGTGCTCTTCATTCCTTCCTGTATTTTCAAATTTTGATCTGGTATCACTATCATTCTCGGAGAATCCCCTTTATCACTTCATATAGTGCAAGTACGCTGGAAACAAACTCCCCTGGCTTTCGTTTCTCTGAAATGTCTTCTTTCCTGCCTCATTTTAAAAGATACTTTCAATGATGTAAAAGAAAGGATTGGCAGCTTTTGTTTTCAGTACTTTAAAGATGTTATTACTTTGTCTTTGGCCTCCTTTTTTTCTCTGTTGAGAAGTCAGCACTCAATTGTTTTTCTCTGTGTGTTTAATGTATTTTTTTAAATCTGACTTCTTTAAAATTTTTATGTTTATATTTGTTTTTCGAAAGTTTTGCTCTGATGTGCCTAGGTGTGGTTTTCTTTTTATTTATCTTTCTAGAGGATGTTGTACTTCTTAAATCTGCAGATTGATGCTTTACACAAAAATTGAAAATATGTTAGCCATTACTTCCCCGATGTTTTTCCCTGACTGATTTTGTCTCTCCTCTCCTTCTGGGAATCCAATTGCATAGTTATTTCATTGCTTATTATTCTCCCTCAGGTCACTGAGGATCTGTTTTTTTGTTTTTTTGTTTGTTTGTTTGTTTGGTTGGTTGGTTTGCTTTTTAATATTTCTTGTCTGTTTCTCAGTTTGTCAAATTCCTTTTGGTCTAATGTCCAATTTATGGATACGTTCTTCTTCACTGTTTAACCTGATGATAAGCATATCTAATTATTTTTCAGATATTTTACTCTTCTGAAAATTTATCTTTGGTTTATTTATTTATAGTTTTCATTTCACTGCTACAATTCCTCCTCTGTTCATTCTTAATGTACTTGTTTGCTTTAAATTCTCCACCATACTTAAATTTCTATTGACGGCTTTTCCTCTTGATTATGGGTTACATTTTTCCTTCTTTGTCTCATAATTTTTTTATTGTATGCTAAACATTGTATGTGACATGCTGTAAGAATTATTGTTAGTTGCTTTAATGGTTGTTGAGTTTTGTTCTGGCAGGTACACCAGTTATTGGTAGATCTTACTTATGCCATCAGCTTGCTTTTAGTCTTTTTAGGATGAATATATTTTGGTTTTGGTGTTAGTCCTAGGATGCAATGCTCTGTCTCTCTCTCTCTCTCTCTCTCTCTCTTTCTGTCTTTCTCTCTATATATTTGCATTAGTGAAGAAAAAGTTTCTGTTTAAAATTTCAACATTGACCAAAATAATAAAAATAAACCAAATACCTGTAAAGAACATCTACATGAAGAAAACATTAAAATTCTGCTGGAAGATTTAAAAGAAAAACATGCCCTGTATTTAAAATAGATACTTGGGCAATATAAATTAAATGTAATTCCAATAAAATTCTAACAGAACTTTTTACCCTCTCAATTTCTAAATTTTATAAATATATTATTTTAAAATAAATTTAAAATATCTGAAGATTAAAAAGAAATGAGATAAAATATCTATTCAGATGTTACATGTATTATGAAGCTTCAATAAGTTAAACTATTTGGTGCTTGGTATAAAAACAGACTTCTCATCAGAGAAAAAAAGACCAATGGGGGAAAATAGAGTATAAAATAGACTCCAATGCATATGTAAATTTAGTGTATCATAAATGTACAATCATTGGGAAAGGCATGGATTTTAGAAGAAATATTGTTGAACAAATAACAAAACATTTGTCATAAAAATCAATCTGGACCCTCAGTTCATGCCTTATATGTAAAAATAAATTCCAGGTGGACCATATAAGGTGTAAAATCCAATTTAAAGACAAAACATGAATTTTATTTATAAAATTTCAGAGTGGGAAATAACTTACTAAGAAGGAAACAAAAATCCATATACCACAATTTTTTAAAACTACACATTTATGAATTTTGGCATCAGAAATTACCCACAATAAAAAGATAAAAAAGTTGGGGGCAAAAAAGAATTTTGCCACTTAACGGATAAATACAGATCTTCACTTCTTGATAGATAAAGATATCTAATACATCACTTAGGAAAAGTCATAATCTAATTTATAATTATGCAAAAGATCTGAATAAACGTTTCATAGATAGAGAAATACAAATGGCTTTTAAGCTTTAGGTAAAAGTGAATACAAATTAAAATGAGATACCATTTTATCTCTTAGATTGATAAAACATTTAAAAATCTTAATACAATGTATTGGTGAATTTGATTGAAAACAGGCAGTTTGTACACTTTTAATGGAGGTGTGAAGTTTTGCTTTCTCTTTGGAGGCAGTTGATAATTATGTACATAACTTTTGAACCAGGAATTCTCCTTAGGCACTCATTAAAAGAAAAAAAATGCATAAGAATGTTCATTTTAATAGTAACAAAACGCTAGGAAAAAATAATTGTCCAATAATAGGTTACTCATTAAATAATTTTCATTAAAACCATAAAATAGATTATCAAAAAATATGCATGATTTATAGCTATAGGCATGATAGGGAACATATCTCCAAGTTATATTTTTAATTGAAAAAAAGCAAGGTGCACTACATAACCATAATATACTCATTTGTGTAAATAAGTAAGATCTGCATATGCGTACACACACGCACACACACGCACACGCACACGCACACACACATGCGCACACACATACACATGCACACACACGCACGCATGTCTGTCTGTCCTTGAAGGATAGAAAAGAAACTTGTGGTGACGGCAACAGCTGACGTGAAGTTTCCTGGTTGGGGCATGAGGGAGACTCCCTTCCCCGTTGTACCCTGTTCTCCAGTTTAATTTTTTTGGAGTGTGCATGAATTATTTTTATTACATATTTTAAAGCGTTATTTATGGGCCCCTTTCCAAGTTTGACATTGTAGGAGGGCTATGGTTATGAAATGGTCATGAAGCAGTGAGACTGGACAGACTGTCTATAAGATTCCAGGTCAGTAAGTAGGTCAAAGCTGGGGAGTTTAGAAAACTTGCCTAATGGGACTTAGTCTGAGTCATTTAATTGGTAAAACGAATTACTAATCCTCACCTCAAAGAATTTTTAGACGTCTTAACTTATGTCATACTGCGCTGTAAATCATTCTTTCTTATTTATGTGCTATTCTGTCTCATTGGTAACACCATGACAGTAAAAATACTGTGTAAAATATTTTGAGGTCTTTAATGTGATTGACATTTTCCTTTTGGAAACTGATAAGAGATCATTCACAGAACCCACATCTTGGCTTCCACACTCCCCTACGCTTTGGTTCTCTTCAAGAGGAAATGTTATTTTGAGCTGGACCAACTGAAATTGTGAGATGCTATAAATCTCTTTATACAGAGTATTTATAGGATTCGCTGATTAAAAGACATTAAGTGTAAAACCTTGTTTGTTGATTCCAGGACATCGAGTTAATCTTTACTCTGGGCAAGGGGGCATATTCCACGACACCCAGGTCCGTCTGTAAGATTTGTGACTGAGCAGTGTAGCATGAAGCACAACAGCTTTTTCTCCTGTTCCTGGATTTCCAGGGCAGTCACTCCAAGGCCACCTCTCGTCTCAGCTGATGCACTAGCTACACGCAGAAATCCGATTTTGTCCATCACTGTTCAATGACAAAAGCGCATATCAGCCAGCTTCAACTCACCAAGCCTATCCATGGCGTGCTCTGCTGGGTACCCTGCACATGAAGCTCAGGCAGACACAGCAGCATAGCCTCTGTCCTCCAGGAGGTAACCGCCCACCGAGGACAAGCATGAGACACACAGAGCAGAATGACATGGGGCTACAGCCAGACCTTGGAAATCAGACCCACCTCTGAAACCTAAGCGAGGAACAAGCCAGCGTCAGTGGCTGGTTCAGAAAAGGCTGCGGTGGACATGGGAGAACTCAGCTCCACGCCAGGTGGCCACTGCTGGCCTGCCTGCAGGGGTGTGTTCACCCCAAGGTGCGAGGAGATTGATTCTGGAGTTAGAGAGCTCTGTGCGGGCAGGCTGTGCGGATGATCTGCAGTGGGAGACGCTCTGTGGGCAGGAAAAGCATTTTGTGACTCTGGTCCCATGTCTCCAGGCCTTGAGGCTGAAGAGGCACTTTTCAGACACTCCCTTGGGAACATGTGGGTGAAGAATCTGGAGAAGCATCTCAGGCCTGCTGAAGCCGAGGTCCTGGGCTTGGGCACAGGAAAGTTCCATCGCAGTGAGAACCCAGGCCCTGGTCAGAGGCCACAGGCCTGATTCACTAGCAGCTCGTTCCTTTGGTCAGAATGTGTTTCCTGGGTCCTTTGGTGGTCATTGAGACCACAGTCAAACTTCCTTCAGGAGAGAGAAGTGCCAGGACTCGATTCTGAGGGTTATGATTCTCTCTGCCCAGGAGCGAGGTGGTCAGTTGGGTAGCCTTAGGCCCTCTGAGGTGAGTTGGCATTGCTTTGATGGCAAAGTGGTTTCTCATAATGTCAGGGAGTCAGGTAGAGCCACAGAAGGCGAGGAAGGAAATGACGAGAGACGAGGCTGGCCATCTCTTCCTTTGACAAACATTGACAGAGCACGTGTTACGTGCCAGGCAGTTTCACGTGTGGCCAAATGAAGACTGGGATTCACAGAGCACTGGGGACAGGAGGCCCATGGCCAGCTCACACTGCCCAGGTCATCCTTTGGTGGTTCATGCGACAGGACTGATATCCAAGGTCCACCAGCCTTGAATTCCATTTGTCTGCTTTTGTTTCCCTCCCCTGTTCTCACCCCCGAGTGCAGCGGGGACTTTGAAGGTCTATGCCCCTCACCACTTAGGATTCCATCCAGGTCATTTGGAATTCATTCCTGGGACTTGCTCCAGACCGATTCCCATAGCACAGAATGCTGCAAACACACAGAACCTGCTGGAAGGCTCCCTGACATCCCTGTTTCAACAGTTTTCTACAAACTTTATGTTCCCAAGTTTGCTAGGCCCCAGAGTTCCATATATGTCTGATTTGAGGAGCAGTTGATTTTACAGAGAAGAGAAAGAGAAACAAAGAGAACACACAGCTTTTGTGTTAAGCCGTGGACTTGCTCCCAGCTCTCTTGGAATGTGGCATTTTGCATGTAATCTGTTTGCAAATGGTTCTGAAGTGGCCCAGTGTCGCGATCATGTTCTCAGCATACAGATGTGTGAGTGAACCCCCGCCGGTTTGGGCCCTGGTGGTGGAGGGGGCACCGGTCCACCAGGCTGCCCTGCAGAGAGATGGCACACGGGCATTCTCTTAGTACCCTGCCACTCCTGGCCAGGTGCTTGGTGCTCATTCTGGGTTTGTTTTTCCCACGGTGGCTTCAGTTTGGATGCTTCCAATTAAGCTTTGCCAAGCTCATCATCAATGTCACCATCACCATCCAGGGATATTTCCTGTGTGCCTCTTGCCAACTGTTGCCAGTTCCACTGATGGTCCTTTACTGTGTGTCATGTGCCAGGCCTTGTGCTAAACTGCAGGCAGGCGGCCATGTACAGCATCCTAGCTGAAGGATCACATGCTGTAAGGAGCAGAGTATCATGGAAACACAACACTTCAGTGAGCTCTGCCGGAGGGATACACATGGTGTGATGGGGACAAGAGGGATCACTTCATTCTAGCTTGTGCAGAGGGGTCAAGGGCAGAGGCACCAAGGGCACCTTCTCAGAGCACCTGTGTCCTGTGGGAGAGTCAGGATGCACTAGGCAAGGGAAGCAGTGAGTTCAGAAAACCCTGCAAAGTTATCTAAACTTGGGTCCAAGGTCAAGAACAGGAGTTGGGAAGGAGGTCTATTCCTGGCTTGGGTCAGAATTAGGCTTGGGACCTGACTGAGCCGTTGGAGCCCTTCCTACAGGGGCCAGCTGAGATCAAGGCATGTGCTTTCTCTTTGAAAGGATCCTCTCAGTTCTGGGCCTTCTCAGGGGCCCATCAAAGAACATCCTGCTGGCACTTCATTCCACCCTGCCCTAACAAGGGACCCCAGATGCGAGTCCTAGGGAGTCGGTCTAGCCCGATGGGGCCGGGGGATCATCGGTTCTCATCATAACCTCCTGGCTTTGCTTTGGTATCACTATGCAATTGAGACCTCTGAATAGCCATCTATCTTAGCTTTTGTATTCATTTATTCAGCAGATGTTTACCAAATACAGATTGATGATGATGATGATGGTGGTGCTGCTGTGGTGAAGGTAGAGATGATGTGATGATAGCCTGCTAGATGACAGGTACATAGGTAGGTAGATAGATGATAGATAATGATGATAGATAGATAGATAGATAGATAGATAGATAGATAGATAGATAGATAGACAGCATTAATCAAGCCCTTACGTAAATGCATTAGCACAATGATGGCCACCTGGGATCATCTCTTTTCATCCTTCTGGCCACTCTGGGAAGTGCATACATATTTTTCTTAAGTTAATTATGAAGAGGGAAGGACTGAGACATAGAGAGGTCTAGTGACTTCTTCACACAGCCGGTAATGCTGAAACTTAGGTTCCATTTCAGGCAGCCCTGACTCTCAGGTGTGACCCCGAAAGAGATAGAGAGGGGAGTGGCCTCTTGGTGGAGCAAATGGACAAAGATACAAAAGCACACGTTGCACGCGGGGAAATGGCAAAAGATCCAACGTGGCTGATCACAGGTCACAGAAGGAAAATAAAGGAGAGAAGGCTGCTTTGGGGCGCGTCAGAGAGAGGCTGTAAAGCTACATGAAATGCTACAGTTCATATTTTCTTAGGCAGGCAATGGAGAGTCATTGACAAAGATGTGTTCAAGGAAAATGAGTGCTGGGGTGTGGCAATGCGCACACTTTTGTCTACGACACTTTAATACCAGGGTTGTAGGCAAACCTCAGTTAGATGCCCGTCTCACACTGGATCTGCTGGGGAAGAATGCGTGGCCCAGGGTGGTCAGCGTTTTTATCAGGAAGCCCACATTCCAGAGGCAGCTCCCACTGGCATTTCCATTATCCTTATCTGAATCAGTAGCCAATGATCTGATAGCTAATACTATCTATCAGTCAGGCTGGGCTGACAACTCCAGGATCTTTGTTCCTTAAGGTTGTCAAACTTTATTTCTCACCTGTGTAAAGTGTGATGCAGGCAGCCTTCCCCCGGCCATTCTGCCACTCCGTTTGTGTGGTTTACACCATCACTCCCCATCAAACAACTAGGCGCTTCTTGATATTCCCATGGGTGGCTTGGACATATTTCAAATATAGGGAAAAACTTGAAAGGATAATTCACTTATCACCCAAATACTTGCCATGTAAATCCAATAATTATTAATATTGACATTTACTTTATCTACATTTGTTTTCTCTGTAGCTAGTCCCAGCTTTGTGCCAGCAGAACCCTTTATAGACATTGTAACTGCTTCTGTGAACACATCAGCGAGATGCTGCCAAGAATAACAGGGCTGTCTTACATAATGACACCATTTTCCCAGCTAGGAGAATCAGCAGTAATTCCCTAACTTCATCCACTGTTTAACCCATACTTAAATTTTCCTAATTGTCCATAAAAATTGTCTTTTATGGCTTTCTTTTTTTTACAAGGAATGACTTTTGCTTGTTATAACTTTACTACTGTCTTTTACTGTAGCCTAGCTCCCCTCCCCCGTCATGTATTATATATATATATATATATAATTTTGTAATGACATGGATTATTTGGGAAGACACAGCTTGCTGTCTTGTTGGAAGTCTTGTTATTTTGGGGTCTCTGATGGCTTCCTTATGGTGCTGTTTAACAAGTTCCTCTATCCCCTGCATTTCCTGCCAACTGTGGTTAGGTCTGAAGGCTTGATTCCCGTGAAATGTTTGGCAAAACTAGTTGGACTTCATGTGGCTGTACTTCCTGGGCACACAGTAACTTCCCACCATTGCCGATGCTGCTTGAGATAATGACTGGCATATCTCTGCATCATGAAGACACATTCCTCCTGAGCTTTGTGGGGTGATATTTTGACAGTATGTGATTTTCCTCCCACCGAGTGCTTTTGGCATCTACTGAGAGTCATTGCTTGAGTGAATTACTTCACTGGGGTATGGAAAATTGTGATAAAAAAATGAGTCATTCTTATATTTTACGCTCATAAAATGCTACCTTGTAATTTGATTTATGATTCTTGTATTTTATTTAGAATCCTTGTGTTTTATAGGCTAATTTCTGATATTCTGTTCTTGTAAACAACACCACACGAATACCCATTCTACAGGTATTTTTGTGTCCACAGGCCAGAATTCTTTAAGGAACAATTCCCAGAAACAGAGATCAAATGATATAGTATATGGGTAGTTTTAGTATGTATTGCCACATTTCTCAGCAGAGGCTAAAGGGAAGCCTTCTCCCCAGCAGCTGGGTGTTACCCTGCTTTCCTCTGGGCCTGCCTCGTGGAAGAGAACCACCCTCACAGGGGCTTAACAGCAGAATTCTAAGAGCCTGGTAGGTTCATCAGGAATGCTTAATGAGAGAGAGAGAGAGAGAGAGAGAGAGAGAGAGAGAGAGAGGAAAAAATTTAAAAAAGTAAAATGCTGATTGAACCCAACAGCTCACAAATAGTACTCTTAAAAATTCTATTGGTTCCTTCTCAAGAAACGAAAATTCCTTCTAAAGAAAGAGTAAGATATTTCTTAAAGTTATTGTTTTCCTCTCTCTCTCTCTCTCTCTCTCTCTCTCTCACACACACACACACACACACACACACACACACACACGACCTCCCTCTGGATTTATAAATGATCATTTATTCATTTTTGTAATCAGTTACAATTATTATTATTATTATTATTATTATTATTATTATTATCATTTTTGATGCTCAAATCATTGTCCCAAATGTGGACAGTGAGACCCCTGTCAAGCTGGTGCGTGTGTGCTTGTGACAGGGTTCCATTCATCTCGGAACACTTCCTCTCTGCTGGTCTGAGACGCTCGGCACCACCCTGTGTCTTCCTTACTCCGGACCTGGCATCAGCCATTGAGCCCCAGTTTCTACCAAATGGGGAATGGCAGTTACATGGCAAAGCCTGGATGCTGGCAGTGCTCCGTGTCACTGCACTGCCCATGACTTCACAGCCTGTTACTGGATCAATTATCGGTTTAGATTGCTATTTCCGCTCACACTTTATGTTACAGTATACTCTTAACTTCTTTGAATTTATGTGTATTTTCTCTTACATGGAAAGTTTTCACTCCTACTTTTTAACTTCATCCCCTAATATTATAACATTGTTTCAAAATTTCAACTGTGAACATCACTACAAACAATAACATCTAATAGGTGAGAAATGGTCCCTTGGTGTCGCTTAATTCACACTTCTCTTACTGTGAGTGAAGTGTGGTTGCATATGTTTGCGGACCGTTTTCCTTTCTTTTCCTCTGAACTGTCTGCTCAGGTCTTCTACCCATTTTTCTACCCAGTTTTTGCTCATTCTTTTTCTCTATTTTTAGGAAATCTCTATATGTTAGGGACATACCCCTTTGTTTTTGATAGAGGTGCAAGTACGTATTTTCCCTCAGTCTCATTGCTATTTAATTTCTTATTGCACACAAAACACAAGTGGGATTTTGGTGGCGGCAACACCGTCCCGCTAACATGATGTCCTCCTGAAATGCAGCCAGGCCGAGTGGCAGGAATGCACTCTCGGTGTTGCAAATGCAGGTATTCCAGGCAGCAGTGGCTGCCGTCCCTCCCAGCTGCTCCCCACCTGCACAGGTAGGCTGCAAGATTCCAGCAGGGTCCCCGGGCTTCCTCCACAGGGACCGTCAGTCCTCAAACTCGGGTGCTATTTCTGGGTGCACCCAGTGGTTTAGAACAAATAGCAACAAGGAGTAAGAAGACAATGCAGGTCAGGCAGGAGAAAGGAAATGTTGGGTAAATGGAAAATGTAAGTGGGCAGGGACGGACTCGCCAAGGAGACCACGTTTGGGCAAAAAGCTGGAGGAAGGGAAGGAGCTGTCTCGTGAGCTCTGGGCAGAGCTGAGGGAGCAGCAAGTGTGAAGGTCCCGTGGCCTGAAGTGCCTCTAAGTTTGGAGGGAAGCCTGTGTGGCCAGAGGAGGGAGACTGGGGAGCATGACAGATAATGAGGCCCCAGGGGCATGGGTGGGGCCGGCAGCTCCCAGCAGGAACTTGGCCTTGCTGTGAATGGGGGGGTGCCCCGTGGAGATGTGAGCAGGCGCGCATCTTGTGATCCCCTTCAACAAGTTCACTCTTGCTGCTGGTTTGAGAATTGATTCCAAGGAGGATGAGGAGCGCAGGGAGGGAGACAGGTTAGGCGGCCACTGGACTTACCAGACGGGAGACAAGGGGCCAGGCTGCCGGCAGGGGTTGGGGCTGTGATCCTGTTTAATGTTATGTGGCGGGATTTGCTGCAGGGTGGACTGGCCCTGCCCACGGGAGGGAGGCCTCTGGCTTGAGCGCCTGCAGAACAGAGCACTGCCGACAGAGCTGGTGGGAAGACGTCCTGTTTGGATTCATGAGTCCTTATGAGGGCTGCTAGTCAAAATACCAAGCAGTGGGATTATCAGGTCTGGAGGATACATGCCAGGCCTGGCTGCCTCGGGCACTTGTCATGGAGCTGATAGGTGCAGTGGACGGTCATGGGCCAGAGCGAGGAAGTGAAAAGGATGACTTCTAAGTTCCAGTTCATTCGAGCCGGCTTTACCTTCCACGGCTAGCTGCGTGATGTTCACTATACTCTTTTATCCCCGTGGGCCTCAGTTTCTCCATCTGTGAGATTGAGACGATCCCTTCTACCTCCCTGGTTGGTTGACAGATTCCCATAAGGTGACATGTGTGACAGGCTGGGCACAGAGGCCGCCGTGTGGCCACTGGATCACCAACGGCCCCTGTCCCAGGCGCCCAATTCTCCCTCCACACCCTTTCTCCACCCTTCTTCTCATATTCTATTCTGCTGCTCACTCCTTGGGAACAAATCTCAAAGGGAATCCCCAGAAGTGAGCGACAGGAGGCGGGGCCGCGTGCCCGTGGTTCATGCTTGCTTTGTGGCCAGGTGCAGGGCGCAGGGCGCAGGGCAGCGGGAGGCGTGAGTGTGGGCTCAGATGAGCAGGTCCTTGGCGGAGTCTGGGGGTTGCAGAATGGCCCGTGTGTAAACTGCCTTTGTCCTCACTGTCCTGCGTGGTCCCTGCCTGTGGGGCTGCAGGATGGGGATATGGTCCAGGCCCCTGTTCTCACCAACTGACTCCGCGTCCTCGTCGCCTGTCCTCTGAGATGCGTCCGACTGTGTCCTTATTCATTCCGAGGGTGGCTTAACCTATGTGGCAAATGACAATTTTCTGTTAATAGTTGGTATTTTCTTTTCCCTGGATTGTTGGTT
Organism: Rhinolophus hipposideros; assembly: GCF_964194185.1. Taxonomy (NCBI): domain Eukaryota; kingdom Metazoa; phylum Chordata; class Mammalia; order Chiroptera; family Rhinolophidae; genus Rhinolophus; species Rhinolophus hipposideros. The sequence continues at coordinate 3,048,067 of NC_138061.1, forward strand.
AACCCTGTTCCAAGTAGGTTTGGGCTCCTTTGATGGGAAGCTCTGGGCAAAGAGCACAAGTCCTTCCGGAACAATTGCTTCATGCCCATTAGCACCCTAGTGGCTGGTTCTCTGGGACAGGATTCTGCTGGGGTAAGGGAGGGGAAAGGTGTGTGTCTGAGGGCAGCAGGAGACCTGGGCAGCTGGGAGAACAGGAGGGGTGTGACTCTGCAGTCCTTCCCCGATTCGCTGATCCTGGGAGGCAGCAAGACGTCAGAGGTGGAGCAGGTGCCTTGGCCCTCGGCATCAGGAGTGCTTCCTGCCCAAGCTTCCCTGACAGCCCAGGAGCCACTTGCCTCCAGGGCGCTTTGCCTGCTCGGCACCCCCACACTGCCAGGTTCTGTGCTGCCCCAGGAAAGGGCGAGGTGCTCTGCAGAGGCCCAGATTGAGTTTCCTGCAGTGGGTGGAGTCAGCGCTGGGTCTGGGGTCCCATGATGAAGAGGATGTAAGCTAACTTGTTATTTCACATCCTACTTTGAGAGTAACATTCATCCATACTCAGTGTAGTCTGAGGGATGAATTGCCCAGCAGGGGCTCAGACCCTGGCTACACTGTCCAATGACACAGCCTGGGGCCTTAAGAGCCCCAGAATTCCCAAGTGCCATCATCGGAATGTGGGAATGGGGCATTGGAGCTGTGGGGGATCAGAGGGATGGTGCAGGCCAGCTGCTTCCTTTTCTAGGTGGCAAAGCAGAAGCCAGAGGGATGGTGGGATTGACCAAGAGAACTCAGCAAGTTCCGGTGACCTGGCATAAACCCAGCCTATTGCTGCTGAGCCCAGAGCTCTTCATGCTGCACCCCATGCTGACTAGTCCAGCCGAGTGGGGAGAAGGACCAAGAGATACCCGCTCCATGTGGCATGCTTGTCAGGACCCCAGATGTGGAGGCAGGAAGGGCAGCCTGAGTCCTTTGGAGGTTTATTCTCCAAAGCTCTAAATTAGGTAGAGTTCTAAATTTGCGTAGTTACATTCAACAATCGTTTAAAATTCTTTGAGTGTATGGTCCTCAAAAATCTCTCTTTAGTTTGACACTGAATTAGGGAATTTCTGCTTTCACTTCGTGGATATTATTTCTCATGGGTGCTGAGGGAGCTTGCTTCCACTTGCTCACCACGATACCTTCTTCTGGGTCTGGTGGCACCACCTGCTTCTCAGGGGCAGAGCAGGATATCTTCTTGTCCATCTGTGTTGCAGTCTGCACAGTAGTCCTCTGCATAAATCCCAGGAGGGCTAGAAACCTGCTCGGTTAGCAGCAAAATTCCTGGGAGGCAGAGCCTGAGAAATGCCACCAGGCCCCCTGGGTCACCTCCATGGACCAAGGTTTGGATTGGTCTCAAAAGACTTGGAACCTCGTCACAAGCTCTTGTCCACCCGTCGCCCCACCCCACCTCCTCTTCTTGTTTGAGGATTCTTTTGACACTGATCTGTGGTCAGGACTCAAAATTAAATTCTTCTGCATTATTCAATTGAGTATTTGGCTTAATATTTTATAAGCTGACACTGGTCGAGACCCAAAAGTATTCCACTGGTGCTAGGCATCCCTGTGGAAATTACAAGCTGGCTGAAGGACGACGGCAAAGCGTTCCCTGGTGGCAATGGTCTGTTCGTGGGACTCTGAGCATTTCTTTCCACGCTCCAGCTCTCAGTTCCGTCAACCCTCCTGAGTGCATTCGCCAAAATAGAACTGCAAAGTGTGCAAACTGGAGTCCATCCTGTTCTTTCCTTCATGGTTCCTCTTGCGTGGTCAGACTCTGAGATTGTATTATACCCTGCTCACCTCCCTTGAAAAGTCTGTGTGCGATCAAACTGCGGCCAATGCATTTTGAACCCTTACTTTATATTTCAGCAGCTCATTTGGCTTTCAAATATGAAAAAAGTACAAATTTCCTGTTGGCTCGGATTTAGGTGATTTTTTTTTTTCTGTCTCCTACTCCAAGACAAATCCAATGAGGACATTCAGGATATCCTAGACATGGAAGCCTGAGCTCATGGATTAAACTGTCTTATTTGCCTTTCCTAGTGATGTGTTTGCTCCATGTAAAATTATAGCGGAACTTGGAGACCCAGCCATGGATGGAGTTCCTGGGAAATATGTCAATTTCATGTCTAGTTTTTATTGCTGGGACCTGGGTGCTCTGTCGGTCTAAATGCAGCGCGCAATCCCAGGAACTGTGTTGGTCTATTTGTTTGGTGTATTTACTTCTGTCTCCTTCTACATGGCCTTTTGATTTCTCATTGCTATCCTGACAGTATGTGTTTAAGTGTAGAAATAAAACTGACAATGCTTTGTGATACCCATTACGCATAAGAAAATAGTGCGTCCTTCTCGGGTTGGTGAAGTGCAGGTGCACTCGGTACCTTCCGTCCAGCCCTGTAAAGACCCCCCTTGATGAGAAGATGCACAACCATCCTCTTCCTCCTGCTAAGACATGGCCGCAATTGAGGGTAAGCAGCTGCACTTGGAAACCTCTGGCATCTCTATTTGCTTGAAGCTCTGGGGGTCTTTGCTAAGTTCAAAGTGATCAACTGTGATTGGAGCTTGAGTTGGGAAGACGGCAAACTCACGAAGTCAGTTCGTCATCTGGATTTCTCACAGTGTGGTCTCTAGTCCACTGACCGTCCCGGGTGGTCCAACTGGTTCATTCCTTTGGGAGGAAAAGCCAATGAAATAATATACTCTTTAGGTTGTGGATATATATGAACTAAATCCATAGTCTAATGAACTGTTGCATTTTAAAAGCTATTCATCAAGTATAAGCTTTGAGAGATGACGCAGCTTGTCCAAGTTCACACAAATGAGTGGCACAGGATGGGAACTCAGGTTGCCAGTCCCAGAGCCCGCTGATTTGTTTTGAATTGTGGTCCTTGCCGTAGAGGAGTCTACTATGGTATTCGGAGGTATAATTAACCATATCCATTTATCAAAAGCATTTAACTTACTTAGCCTTCTGGCTATACAAGTAATACACGTTCTTTGTTCGACTTTGGGCAAACCCCAAAGAGTATAAAGAAAAACAAAGATGGAGGCGTCATGCCTGGGAGTGCTTCCTCTTGCATTTATTGAACAAATCGGGCATCTGATTTTGTCTGTCTCTTCTCGGAGGTTTCTCTTCTTACCAAACATTATTTGGGAAGACGATTTCCAATACTAGATAGTATTCTGCCTTGTGGAGGTACCGTTAATGACCTAACTAACCCACTATGTCATGAGAGTTATAGATAAAACTTCACTGAGCACCATATGCATAAGTCATCAACACCATTCAAATTGAGAAACTTGAAGTAGAACTCCTTAGTTAAAGGGTGCGTACATTTCTTTTACAGTTTGTTGTCAAATTGCCCTCCAAAATTTTTACAACAATAAGACGTTTGCCAGTCTGTGAGAATACCTCCTTTCACAAAACCTTCAAAAAAACTATCTTCATTAAAAATTAAAAATAGTGAGCATTGATTAAGCAAATTGTTATAGATTCTTATTTTCATCCCCGTTCCTTCATTAACAGTGAAACTGGACATTTGTAATGTTTTATTGACTATCTGTATTTCTTATTTTGTGATTTGACTGCCCATTTTTTTTCCATTGGGTTGTTCATCTTTTTCTTATTGGTTAGCAAGAAATCTTTATATTGTAAACATATGAACTTTTTTTTTTTTTTTAATGTGACAAATTTTCCAGAATGTAGTGGGATTTTTCATTTTGTTTGTGATGCTTCCTTTTAATATTTAATTAAGGCAGTTAGATCTGTCTTTTTCTTTATAGTTTCTTTCTTTGTGTCATGCTGAGCAAATCTTCCTCATTCTAAGATCAGATAAATTGTCATCTACGTTGTATTGTAATTCTTTTGTGGTTTATATCTTAGCTTTTCATCTAACCAGTATTACAGTGTATGCCATGCATTTCCCCCCCTTTTCTCCTTAAATAATTAAGGAATTGTACCAGCTTTTTAAAATTATCATCCCTTTGCCAACGATTTAAAAATGACAATTTCATTGTATGTTACATCCATGTGTATTTCTCAGCTTCCTCTGTGGTTCCCTTTGGGGCCAGTTGATTATTCTTTGCTGTAAGTACAGATACTACAACAGACCTAATGGGCTTTTCTTTCATTATAGTTTCAATCTTATAGGGAAACTATATATTTTTGAATATTTATTTAGTTACCACTTTATAAAACTCCTGTGCATTTTGATGTTTTTTCTTTATTTTTGGATAGATAATTGTATCAGCAGCATATGAGAACATTTAACTTGCATTTTCTAGCACTATTTCTAATATGCTATTTTGACACAATTTATGAGTGTTTGTTGCGATATATATTAGTCTTACTTTTCCCATCTTATAATTTAGTTCTTTAATTTTCTCGTTTGATTCTTACTTTAATTTTACATCTTGTTCTTGGATTACATTTCCTGTAACGAACCTTTTTCAAAAACATCCTTCTGTCCAGCATCCTGAAAGCAAAATTACTCTACTTTTATTTTCAGGCACTTTCCATTAGGCTCACCCAGCTTTTGCTCATCTCCAAATAAGAAGGAGCTTATTTGGGCCTGACATTTCCATGAAGCAGGAAGGTAGGGGCCCTTTGGTTCTCTCCCCAGACCTCCTAGGGATGCTGTCCGAATCCCCTTCTTGGTGTTTAGCTTTAGAATTGGGAGGTCTGACTTTGTCCACCTCTTCCCTGTGTTCCTGTTGGCCAGGGGGAGACAAGTCCCATCCCCCAGCTGGAGTTTGCTTTGGGTAACTGCCATGCAATCCCCAAGGCCACTGATTCCAAATGCTTCTTCCGCCTACATGCTGTGACCAGCAGACATGGTGCAAATCGGGGGTTCTCGAGTCTCCCTCCTGAACATTAAGGGAAGGCTCTGGGGTCCACTGTACTGAGACACAGATGTGTTAATGCAATGTGTTACCATGGAGACTGCATCCAGCAGATGTTCTTGACATTTGAGGGGGTGTGAGAAAGGGAACAATGGGAACCCCTGGTTCTAGCCCTGTTGGAGATTATGCACCTTTATATACACACATATGTTTACCTAGTCCCTCTTTAGCTTTCTCAGAAGACAGATATTAGATGCAACTTCCTTCCTCATTCAGCTAGCTTTATGGAGGGAGGAATAGCTGAACACCCTTCCACTTCGAAATTCCAAATCGACTTAGAGAAATCGCACCATTGGTCATCAAAGACCTGTCAGCCTTCATTCACTATTAAAACACTGTGGTAAGAAAAGGATCGTATTGTCATAAATATATTTCACATGGGACTTGATTACAAAACATTCAAACTATTCAAACCGTTCTTTGTTTGCATTTTTTCTCCGAGGTCCTTCAAAAAGTCTATGAGTGATGACCTGTTCTTGGTATTAGAATTGTGAGAGGGTTAGTTCTGTCGATTCACCCTGAAATACAAGGACGTGCCTCAAGTACATTCAAGTTCATCAAAATAATTTACCATGAGATATCATCTGAGGGTTTATAGTTTTAGCTCATATCATCGGTCTCCTCTTAAAATATAAGCAACACACACACATCCGTATGCACACATGCAGATGTAGTAGGGCTTGTACCAAGGATTTACTTTACTTTTCCAGTTTTGAGGTTTGAGACTGACTCCGGATCCCAGGCCCTAGGCCTGGGTTTCTTTGCCCTCCACCCACACACTCTGATTTTGCAGACGAGCCTTAGGTTTCTGCGGGCTGGCCCTGCCTTGCGCACCGGAGCCCCCAGCTATGAAGCTGCCCGGTGGCAGCTACCCAGGCTCCTCGATCGTTTTGCATCCTTCTCTGAAGGTTTGGTTCAGCAGTAGAATGTTCCTCTTTGTTTTGTTTCCTGTATGTTTCCTCCAGGCAAAGCTTGGCATTAGGCAGATCTGTTCTGGCCTCCATCCAAGCAATTCAGCAAACAAGTTTCTCATTATAAAGTGGGTTCACCTGTAGGATGGTCCCCTGGTCTGGACACCGAGCCCCCATTATTACTAGTAAGGCACTGCTTCTGTACAACATATGTTTTCAGCATCGACTGTTAATTTCCCTGTATGCATGCCCAGAGAGGTTCCTTCAGGGCTGGCACGCTTTTGTTCTTGTTGGGAATTGGGAGAGCAGCTAGCTAAATTTCCAGCTGTCCTCTTCATGTTACTATTTAAAATTAGAGTTGACAAAAACAACAATTATAAAAAACCAAATCGCTAGCATGTCCATCAGAGGATGGAGGAAGAGCCTTTCAACTGCTCTGAGTCCTGAGCCAGCACTTCCTCTTTGGGTCACTATTAAACCACGGTTATGGTTCATATAACTGTCTTTCTGTTTTAGAGAAGGTATGGGTTACCTCAGCCCACGTGTATCATGCCACTCGAAGGCCAGTCTTTCCTTAGGTTAAAAGAGAAAGATTACACACTGGGGTCACTCTGCAAATGTTTTGCATTAGTGCAGAAATTGCCTTCATGTACTACGATGTTTAAGCACCTAAAAGTTGTCGCCAGCCACCAGGCTGCTGGGAACACTATATCAATCTGTTGTATGCACAAAGCCAAGTCATTTATCTGTCAGGGAGTATTTCATTTAAAACATATTTCTGAGCAAAATGAAATACGTAAAATAGCCCATTTCCGTAGCGAGTCTGGCGGTCCCCATCATTTCACAGATAAAATTGTCTTTTTAATGGAGCACAGAGATCCTCGGGCTCATTGGCCTCTGCCTCCGAAGGAGCTTCTATTTGCATTATGCAAACGTCTGGTTACTGTTAGATGAAGAACCAGGGCCCCGTTTGGTCACTGGGCGTCTCACAACCTACCTTGGAGTGTCACGCCGATGGACCTGGTATCAGAAGGTCAGCTGAGGTTTCTCATGGTGACGGCCTGAGAAAGTATCCAGCCATTATCCAATTTGAGACAGTCAGAGCCCTAGTTCATAGCCCCATCCTGAGAGCTGGCAAGCTTTATGAAGCTTGAGTTTAATCTCCCTCTCAGATTTATGCTCCTCAACTCTGTGCCTCCTGGCACCCTCGTGTCTCCACAGTCGGACACCGATTTGCATTACAGGAAGTATACATGCCTTGTACACCTTGCATATTCCCGTTCTGTTCAGTTATTCCCTTTTTCAATCATGAAAACTAAGCAAGAGTTGGATGGAAAATAACTGGCTCTCTTCCACCATTTTTGTATTTTTCCCCCATAAATAAATGAATCATTCGTAAGTTGATGCATTTAATATGGGGATCCCAGTCTGGTATCATTTCTCCAGACCTGGAATCTGATTAATGACACACCATTTCAGCTGAATTTATGTTTCTATTCACCTGGGAAAATGCAGTTTGTTCTTCCTTCACAAACAGAAAGGAACTGCTGTGCAGGAATCGGGTTTCTCGTACCTGCATGTGCCAAAGGGGTAACAGAGAAGGGCTGTGGAATACGTTTCAGAAAAGGCTGCTGGGGAAGAGAAAAGCCCTTTTGTGCATTTAGAAATATTACTATTGAGTCCAAGTGTCTGCATACTACTAAGTTAGTTTTCATTCCTGCAAATTTTAGATATTTCTCCTTAAAGATGCTCCATGAATTGAGATATTTAAGCATCTATCTCCTTACAAAGGTGCCAGGCCATGCTATGTGTCCACTGACTGTCCTCCCTCTTACGTGCCCCATCTCAGCCAGCAAGGGCCACTGGGGCCCCCTGGTTGAGCAGCTGGAGGCGACTGCAGATTTAACTACCTGATGAGTTCCATTCAAGCTGGTGTGCAATCCCCATTCCTTAAATACGGCTACAAGTCAGAAAGAGATCCTGCAGCCATTTCAGCGCTGTATTATTCAGGGATGCAGTGGTGGGCAACTGGTATGAGATTGTAGAATGCTAGGAATATGGCCTCACCAAAAAACAAGCAGGGACGGGTTCCAGTCCTGGTCAATGGAGTCACAAAAACAGTCCCCAGCTGCACTGACAGAGCAGAAAAGTGATGGCTCCACATGCGTGGCCAGGGTCCCTGGCTGTTCCTGACGGGACTGTGCCACTGCTGGCTGTGGGGAGCACCCATTGCTCCCTCCAGTCTGCTCCGCTCTTGGTTTTCCCTGAACCTTTGTTACAAGGTCTCTGCGTTGCTTTCGAGCCACCCCAGTAGCCAGAGTTGCCTTCGCGCTCATAAGTCTTCCCTAGCTGCTGCCTGCTCTCTGGGTGAGGAGCCTGTCATGCGGGGTGACAGGCGAGGTCTCTGCTCCCGCTCCCCACATAAGAACACAGGACATGGTGAGGCCAGAAAGGAACACCCACAGAGCCATAGGTAGGGGAGTCATACCACTATGGTCTCACTGGCAGCTGGGTTGGAGACACAGGAAGCAGGAGCCACACTATCTGCAACCTGCCGTCCACTTCTCTGCAATCCGCAACCCACACTCCGCCATGCTAACTGCAATCTGTGCTTGCCAGCTCAGCCACCATCTTCTTGCTAGCCCCCATTTGCTGTTAGTGTAGCCACGGCAGTTATATCAGTGGCCAACGACTCACTGGTCACAGCCGAAGGCCAACTAGCCACAGCTGATGGCCATCCAATCACAGTTGATGGCCATTTACTACCTGAGCCAGCACCTTTCTATATGAGGCCGAGAGCCTGGAAACTGCTCTATGGGGCTCTTTCCCCACAGAGCCTTTGGTGACTTCCCGCTCCTCAGAAGCCGGGCTTCGTCCTGGGCCCCTCCTCCCAAGCGCCCCTCGTCCCCTCTTCACCCTCTCATGGCTCCTGGCCTCCTCTCCCTTTCCTCCTGCCCAAACACCCTTCTCACCTCCCCAGACCTCCTCTGTGCCGGCTTTCATCTCCTGGGTCTGCAGGGGAGCGCAACAGCCTGTCAGGGAACATTCCCTCCACCTGCGCTCCTGATGAATCCCTGTGTGTCCTCACCACTGAGTCCCCAGCCAGACCTCATGCAGTGGGTCGGGGGCTCCGTAGCTCGAGTGTCTTGACCCCTTGTGTCACTGAGCATCACCAGTCGACCTGGGCTGACTCCTGGGCAGACACACCCCATCCTCTTGCATTTCTCTTGGCCCTGGAAGACAACCTCACTGGCCTTTGTTCATTCCGTTCGTTAACAAACGTTTGCCGCGCACCTCCCACGTGCCAGGCGTCTGGGTCCTGGAACACAGCACGAGCAATGAGACTCCCGGTCCTGCGTTGGGGGCTGGATCTCAGCCACGCCAGCTGCTGCTTGGGGACGGGCACCCAGGGTCACACAGGCTTTGATGCACCTCCCGCAGCCAGACCCCAGCACACCACCCTGATCCTAAAACCCAGTGGTTGGCCGTGGGCACAGGCTTTCCCCCAGCGGATGTTCCACGAGACTTTTAGAAGCATCTCCATGGGTGGGCCGGAGGTTGGGTGCTGCAGCCTCTGTGCACCTGGTTTGACTCTGTCACCAGGATAACTGCCATCCACCTCTCCAGGGCCCGTGCGTGAGTGTCCTGAGGCCTGGTGAGCTCGGGGAGACACGTGGCTGCCGAGCAGGCAGTCGCCTGAGAAGTGGCTGACCCCGGTAACTTGATTCAGGCCATCGGTGACTGCTCCCTGGGAGAGGAGGCGGGGGTTGTCCTCATTCCCTTTGATTGCAGTGACATTTCCCCAGTGGGATGAGTGGCAGAACATACTGTGGGGTGTTTCCTTCCAGGAACTCATGTCTTGTTATCTTCCCCCATGGGGTGTGGAGTGACTGGAGGAAGAGTAAGTTAGAGGAATTCTGCGCCCAGCACAGCCGGGAAGCAGGCTCTGAGCATGGCACGGCTGGAGCCAGGTTATAATATTGAATCGGGTGCTCTTCCTCGTTTGAATTTGTTGTTTTATGGATGAAGTAGCGCTTGGAGTAGAAAGGTTATGGTTACCACACTTAATTCAAAGCAAGTATGAAACGTATCCATGTGGACAGACCCCATGAAGTCTGCACGTAGGCAGGTTATCCAGATGGTTAAGAAAGGGCAACGCTACTCTTATTGAACCTAAAGAATCTGATCAAGTCAGTACTGCTCAGGCATTTCAAGTGTTCAGACAATATTAGTTGGATTAAAATGTGTATACAATCAAGTGACCTGTGTGTGTGTGTGTGTGTGTGTGTGTGTACTCGTTGCTCACTCCACACAATGCTTTTGCATGTGAGGGCACCAGCGTTCCTGAAATCTAGACAGGGGACATTGTGAGGGACATGGGGCATTTCCTGGAGGACATCTCCAGCTCTCTTTCCTTCCCAGGCCCTGTACATATGGGGCTGCCGGGAAAACGCATGCGTTTTTGCACAAAGGTATCCCTGAGACCTGAGATACCGGCAGGAAGAGAAGTGTGCCTGCTGTGGCCACAGACACCTGGTGTCTCCCAGCTCCATGACCCATGGAAGGGAACCCCTCCCTCACAGCGAAGTCACCACAGCTCTGTGCCACCTGCCTGTCAGGCGCCTTGTCAACTAGTAGGTCCCCAAGGCCTGTTTATAGGGAACAGCAGACTCCAGCTGGCTCTGTCCAGCCCGCGAATGCAGGCCGTGAGGTCTGCCCTTCTTGATCTGCATTCCCAGGTAATGGGCCTCTAAACAGTGGCAAGGCCATTCATTGGAACTGACACTCTGTGATGGGCTCGGGCAAACACGGGGCCTGGCTGCCCTCCTGGAGCCCCATGATGGGGGCTCACCCTGCATGGTTATCATTGGATTGAAACGATCAACGCATTTCCCATAGGTCATGGGATATCAGCCGAGCTCCAAATCGGAAAAGACTGGGCCTCATTGCCTGATTACCTGCAGCGGCCCCAGCTGAGTTCAAGGATATGGCTTGGAAAGTACTGTTTCCTCCTCTTCACGGCCAAACACAGAGGCCGGGGTGATACGTCACAGAAGCTCTTTCTTGCACATGTGCTTACTGTAGGCTTGGCAGGCGGAACATTCTAGTAAGGGTGGAGGCCCTGACCAGGTGCAGTGGGGCAGGTGGGAAGGCAGTGTCTGAGCTCAAGGAAGAGGCCTGCGTGTGTGAGCTGTGGGAAGATGCAGTGTTCTGCTTCCTGCAGCTGCCCTCGCTGGGTGAACCCCAGAAACTGCCTGGCTCACAGTTCTGGAGGCCAAGTCTGAAATCAGGCTGCTGATGGGACTGTGCCCCCGACAGGCGCGGGGGTGGGGGGGTGTGATCCATTCCAGGCCTCCCCGCAGCTCTGGTGGCCCCAGGTGCTCCTTGGCTTATAGATGTGCCACTCCAATCCTGTCATTGCGTGGCCTTCTCCCCCATCTCCAGGTTGTCTGTTCTGTGTCCCAATTACCTCTTTCTGTACAGACACCAGTCACATCGGATTAGGGTGCCCCCTCCCCGATGACCTTGTTTTAATTTCATTACTTCTAGTAAAAGCCTATTTCCAAATAAGCTTGCATTCTGATGTACTAGGGGCTAGGACTTCAACAGAACGTTTTCAGGAGACACAACTCAGAACTTAACAGAGAGGGAACACAGAGGAAATGACACCAGTATGTTGAAGAGATCTCTGTACCCCCTGTTCATTGCAGCATCATGCACAGTGAACAAGATGTGGAAACAGCCCGAGTGTCTGTGGGGGACGGGTGTATACAGACTGGGGTATATGTACACAGTGGGTGGTGATTCAGTCTTTAAAAGGAGATGCCATAGTTGCCAGAGGATCGAGGACCCATTTGGGACAACATGGCTGAGCCCGGGCACATGATGCTAAATGAGACGAGTGAGACACAGGACGGAAACACTGCACCATCTCACTTAGGTGCAGAATCTAAACAAGCGGAAATCCTAGGAGCAGAGGGTAGCAGGTGGTGCCCAGGTGAGGGGGTTGGGGAAGTGGGGAGACGTTGGCCAAAGGTACAGAGTTGTCGTTACGTAGGAGGAATGAGTCTAGGGATCTAACACACAGCATGGCGACTGGAATAATACGACTGCAGTGAGCACTGGAAAGTTTCTAAGAGGGTGGATTTCAGGTGTTCCCTCACACCAAAAGGTAACCTTGTGAGGAGAGAGTATATTAATTAGCTTGAAGCAGTGGTCTTTTACTATATATATGTAAATGTATTTATGTGTATTTATGTGTGTGTGTATATATATATGTATACATATATATATATATATGTATATCAAACCATCATGTTGCACACCTTAGATGTATGTACTTCATATTAAAAGCAAAAAAAAAAAAAAAAAAAAAGCAGGAACTATGGTGGCCACGTGTTGTTTTGGGAAAACCCATCTGTCTGGACAGAACCCTGCAGGCCCTGCTCACACCTGCTGGCCCTTTGCTTCCTGATGGAGGCTGGAGAGCTGAACCGTGCTGTCTTGATACCCAGACGGAAGAGCACGGCCTTCTTGTCACACGGGAACTCATTGTCCACACAGCAGATGGTTTTCAGAAACTTCTGGCTGATTCGGACACAGACAGGGAGAAACCACCCTGAGGCGTGGCATCTCCTCCATGAATAAATATTCTGGAGATTGGCCTAGAACCTTCTGCGGTGGCCTAGACCAATCGCCCTGACCTTGGGGAATGAATGCAGTGGCCTCCCCCTCGGGTAGACTAGAAGGAGAGCTCTGTGGAGCAGCCGTGAAGTTCCCCGGAGTGTCATCCAGAGACACGTGCCTTGTCACAGCCCCCTAGATCCTGACTCAAAGGCATCCCCAACTGCCACCGTGCATGAGCACAACCTGGAACAGACCAAGGTTTCGCTTGGAAAAGTTTGCCAGCAGTGTGTCAGAAGTTATTAGTGAGAGATAAAAGCCGGTGCCATCACGAGGCGCAGGCACGACGGGAGAGGGTGGGCTTGACCGTGGAGGACGGGGCTGAAGGACGGAGGAGGGTGTGTGGGAGCCGTGCCGCGCGGCTCAGAACCGTCCGTTTCATCTTGCTGCCACTGTGATGCCGTGCTCCTTATTAAGCATTATTTAGCAAAGAACTGTCCCACCTCATCCCTCTCATCTCTCTCTTTAGTTTCCCTCCTGCAATTGCCAGAGGATTAAGAACCCACACGCGGCTGTAATTACACGGAGCCTGTTGTACCCCCAGGTGGAGGCCCTGGTGATGGAGCATTTGATGTGGCCGCCAGCAAATCTGGTTCCGAGTGTTTCTTTTTGAAACTCGGGTTTCTGACCTACTACATCTCCTCAGCGTGTAAATACTCACTTAAATGGTGACAGAGATCCATGTTTTCCTGCTTTGCAAAACTGTGCATTAGCAGTAATTAATAATCAAATGTGCTCCGGATCTGCATTCCAGGTAGGTGTTATTGCCACTGAAACAAGATTGAAACAGAGGATGTAGAGAGAAATACACCAGCTGGCTCTTTGAAAAGCAGGGGCCAACTCCTGCAGATTAGTGAGGGGTACGGAGAGAGATGAGAACAGCAGCACCCTGAAGCATTTCCTTTTCTGGCACCGCTTCCAGGTTCGGTTCTGTCTCCAGGAGTAGCCATGGGTCAGCACGTGAAGGTCACTGCCCTGCTGTTCGCCAAGGAAAAACACGGGACAAGGGTCCTGCCTGCCAGCCACACTTAGCTCCCATAGGTGGGACCCCTGACAGCATAAGCCTCTGTGGGTCTCACAACCACGTCAACACCAGCGTACACCAGTACCCCATTTGATGCCTCAGAGACATGTCTCCTCCCTCTGGTGATGGCGAAAGTTCATGTTGCTTTCCGACATGCAGAGATGGGCTCAAATTCTTGCCCAGAAGATTCTGTCCTGGGATTTTAAAAATCCTCCATGGTGATGAGTTTCTGGAATAAATTCCCTTAAAAAATAGACAGCAGGCTTAGGGTCCATGCTTCCTTGGCCAACAGGCTTAAGGGGGCTGAGGGCTCCACATGTGGAAAGTGCAGGGTCCCCACACAGCTATGGGGGGCACCTTAGCTGGCCCCAGGAAGCAGTGAAGGTCAGTGGCAGGAACTTAGCCGGACTTCTTCTGAGGCGAGGGGGGCGGGGGGTTAGGCGGTCAGAGTAAGCTGGTGACGGCCGTGCCCTTTGTTGGGAGCGGTGCTTGCCATGGCCTGCCCCTGCTCACAGCTCCATGTGGAAAGCCTCTGACCTCCCCTTTCTTCACAGCTCCAAGGCTTCGGATCCCTGCAGTGTCTTCTGGGTGGGGGTGGTCCTTCAGTGGCTTCTCTTCCTGGAAGCTCCTAAGCGAGCAGCCTCCTTGCTCACCGAGGCCCCAGTGCCCCTTTCCAGGCTGATCCGTCATATGGCTGCAGCCTTTTGGCCCTCCTCCTCCTCCATCCTCATCGCTAGCCGTGTCTGCATTCCCTGCTTTCTGGAACCTTCACAGCCCACACTGTGAAAGACCTCTCAACATACATGTGCCCACCAGACACGGACCTCAAATTCCTCAGGTGCCCTCCCCAGGCCCTCTGACTCCCCACATTAGCGCAGGGACCGTCCGCCGGGGGAGACCACAAGTACCTCAGGATGGAGGCCTTTTCTCCCTCCTCTCTGCCAGACCTGGGGGGCCACAGAAGGCTTGTGGGGGGAGTGTCAGACGACCTTTGAATGTGCATCTCTGAAAGAATTGTGAAAGCCCCCAATTGGCTGACATGCCACGTAGCACACATGTGCATGTACGTACACCCACAAACACAGGAAAAAACGGGTGCAGACACCCACAGTCCTGTGTGAGCTGCCCCAGCTGCCACTCACCTTTGTTTCTCACCATTTCCCCACTCGCTCCCAAGCTGAGACATAAGGATCCCTGGCCCCCTGGCCACCTTCTCTGTGATTCCTCCCCAGATGGAGTGAGGGGCTCCTCCTCTGGATTCTCAGGGCATGATCTAGTTACTTCTACCATAATGACCATCCCTTTGTGTCTAAATAATCCTGATAACGTGTCATCCTCCTTGGGCTGAGGACTTTTCGAAAGCAGGGCGACTGTCTTTCTGAAGCCCCCAGAGATAGTACATGAAGGGCGGTACACGTGGAAGGAATACATCTCTCTGTCTACATCTGCATTTGTTTCTCCATTTGTAGTCTACCTGTCTAACTATCTCTCTAATATTTCTATCTATATTATATATGTTTATATCTATATTCAAACCATATCCATCTGCATCAAAGTATCTCTATATACCGATATTCGTCTATCTATGCGCATACCTAGATTTACCTACTTATACCTTTTTTAAAGTCTCTCTCATAAGTCTGATTATATGGAGAACCCTGGAGCACGAGGCCTGTGTCTGAAAACCACGACCACAGCCACTTTTCCCGTGACACCAGCGCTGGGCCCAGTTGCTGCTTCCTGTTCCGTTTCCTCCTCCCTGACTTCTCCTCCCAGCCTCTGGACAATAATAGAACAGAACCACCTACAGCTACGTGCATTCACAGAGAGCTCTCACTTTGCCTCTAGAACATTTTTTTTTTTTTCCCTGCTGCAAACAAGGCAAGGACTGATTTCCTAATGTATGGACTTCAAGACGGCGTTTATATTTTGCTGGCACAGTTCCTATGCCTTACATTACTGAAATTTTATTACCTGCATTTTATTTTAGAACATTCTCCAGCTTAAGAATTTACCAGAACATTGACAATAGCTCTGGAAATCTGGAATGTTTCCTCACACAACCATGCATTATAATTTAAAGTTTCAATTCCCTTGGTGAAATGACACCCGAGAATGTGCCCCCATAACTGAGGCAGAAAAGAGGCCACGCTGAGTCACTCAGAGGCTGCTGGCCACTGGCCTTCCCGTGCAGCCCAGTCCCTCACTGGGCAACACCAGCAGGAAATCCTTTGCACTTCCAGAAACTCCGGCGTCTCCAAAGCAGGCCTTCCCAATTTATTATGCATCCCCCGCAAATCCTGACTCTGAGCTTCTTTTCCTCAGTGGCCGAAGCACGATGGCAGGAGAGCTGACCAGCCTGTATGTGGGTGAGGGTAGTCCAGCCCTTGACCTGCAGGACGGCGTCCTCGTGCTGCACGGATGGTGGGGAGAGTGAGTGGCTCCCAGGTACAGGCAGAGCCTGAGGAAGCGCTGTGCCTGCTGTAGAAAATCCCACTCACAACGTGTCCGTTCGGCCCTGTAGGGGGGAGCGTGGACCTGGTGGGCTGGAGGAAATGGAGCGGAGGGGCTGGAATCCTATATAAAACATGCTTTCTCTTGAGGAGAAAAATGACATGTTTGAATGTTATCTCCTCGTAAAATAGCCAGAAGCCCTGTGAAGTTTGGCCAGAACCTTTCAGCAGAGGTGCCCGAGCCACTGGGCCCACTCAGGATGGCTCCTCAGCACCACTAACTCGAGAACGGACCCCGCCTGGAGGACAGTCACCTCAGTCATCCGTGCCTGGCGTCCCCCAGGCTTTGTGACACCTGGCGTCCCTCACGCTCCCCTGCACCTGTTTCTTTCAGGAGCAATCCTTAGTTACTGTGGATGCGAGATGCTGTACCTAAGCTTGACCCACTAGAAAGGTTCATAAAGCGAAGGGCGAGAGGGGCTGGTGTTACTAAGAAGATGGGCCTCAGCGGTGGGACATCTGGAGGGTGGATGGCCGGCACCCCCCCCCAGGTAGGGCTCTCCGGGGGTGCACGCCCAGCCTCCAGGGTGTCCGCACGCCTGCGCAGGAGAGCCCGGAAGCCGTGTTTGGAGCAGCACCACTTTGGTGGACAGAGCCCTCTCCCGGAACATGTCACCTTCCAATCAAATGATCTTGAAAGAGATCTCAGAACCTGGAAGAAATCGAAAGAGCTTGGAAAGAAGATTCCTTTTCCATAAAGCTTCCACTTTCCCACACGAGCTAAGTCCCAACGAGGTCCAATCACTGATAACTATTTACGTGGGTATGAAATCACATAGACAGAGTGGTTTTTCTTTAATCTGTTGTGATTTGATAAAGGCTTTCTCCTCGATTTGTGTTGCTTGGACCACACAATGTCACTGAAATGGACCTGTGTCATTGCTGCTATAAACAAAAATGACAAACTGTCCACTTTGGTCCAGTAACTGACTGCAGGAGAGATGGTGACATTTGTAGCTTTCTGTGCAGCTAATCAGTCACCCACAAAACTGGTCATCATACCGAGGGTCAAGAAAAGGAGAAGAAATGAAGGACCTTGAGAGGGGACACCCTCAAACTATCATCAAAGCCAGAGAGCTGAGCTTTCAGAAGGAAATCATTCAATTTTAAATTTGTTTTTATTCATCGATGAATTTTCTACATACTGAGCTGATCTAGTAATACATTGGTGACGACTGTTAAAGTATCTTTCGCTTTTATTCGTTACAGTTGGCCAGGAGGGGTAGTCACACAGGCTGGCTTTCTGGGGGATTCCACAGTCATGGATCTCTTGGGCCAGACCATCATTGGAAACACGTTTCCCACAGCCCATCTTGCGCGTTCTCTGCTGGCAAGCCCACGGACGCCAAAGACAGCACCCGTAAACAATCCCAGCTGCCTTCCACGGTCACTGCTACACGTTCCAGGGCCAAATGGACCTCAGAACAGACCTGAAAACCTGTGTTTCTGAAGCTGGGAGCAAACCCGCCCTGTGCTGACAAGGGGCTCTGAGAACGCAGCATGTTTGCACAACACGCTCAGCACACTTTCCATCTCTTTTCCAAAGTATGTACAGACCCTGAGCTGGTGTGCTGTGCAGGCACTTCCCAGAAAAAACAGCCTGAAAGGGCCTGTGACCTGCTCCCACAGCTCAAAAACAGTGTGGGATGTTTTACACCCAGCCAAGACATGCACACACAGGAGACCTTGCTGTGTTAACACCCATGGGGGGAAAGGACTATTAGAATTGTGTCATCATGGACTTTCAGTTTTTAGGAAACACCAGTTCTGATGGCGATGAGGAGGAGGAGGATGGTGGGGGTGAGCCTGTCCAGGAGATAGCTCCATTTCCCCGACGGTTTATACCTAAAATACCCTCTCGTTCCAGACCCGGCCATGGAACCCTGGAAATAATAAAGGCGTTTTGTGAAGAGCTCCCTCGTCTGTGGGATAAACCTGGAGTGCTGGCTTGTATCGCTCCAGGCTTATTCTCAGATCCTCCAGAGAGTGGATGTGTGTGAGAGAGAGTCAGCAGGAAAGAGCGGAGAGAGGACGGTTTAAATCATCATAACTTCATAAAACAGAGTTTTCTTGTAATATTCTTTGGTAATGTTGAGCTGAAAATAGATTTACAATCAAAATGGGCTTAATCTGATATTAAAGAATTCTCTTAAAATCCCCCAAACAATTGAGATTCTTTCCCCTTTTGGTTTCTTTTGCGTTGGCTCCTCCAAGAGGCTGTGGATGTGAAGAAAGATCTCGACGTTAATTAAAGTGACTCTATGTTGCTTAGTGGGGACCCTTTCAGCTCCAAATGATCTTCCGCAAATGTCACCCGTTGGTTAACGAGAGGGTGCCCACCTCCCCAAGCGACAAGTCATCCTGCAGGGTCAGGACACTGCATGACATGGGGCCTTTTTGACAACAGCAGACTGTGCTTAGACCTTCTCAAGGCTAATCTATATTTCTGAGCCCACACCCAGCACATTCAAAAGGATGAAAACCTAGGTCATGCCTGAGAATGTGACACCAAGATCCGGAGTTCTGGCCCACTTCCCTCATTCCTTAGGTCAGAAACTGGGAAATGGGTGAATTTTCAGGAAAAGCTCATCCGGAACTCATGCCCTTTCTCTTCAGGGAGATGGCCGTGGCATCTTTTTTAATGTAGTAAAAGTGTGTAATTTGTGCTCGTCTTTTTGTCCTTTTCATGTCAGGGAGCAAATCTATTTCACAGCACATCTATTACTTCAGTTGATGAGGTCTAATAAAAATTCTTAATTAAAAATAATTGTATTAATAATATAATCAGGAGTCATAATTTCTATTTTTGCATGTAAAATCATTGGATTTTGAAACAAATCAGCACACCACTCTCCGTTGCCTTCTTACTGGCCAAATTGATGAAACAGGAGAGGCTATTTTAAAATAAGACCCCAGTGCTGTGGACGATTTCCTTCAAGACTGGCAGTGTGTTGGAGGCTCCTGCCTCTGAGACCCAGGGCAGGTCACATCTCCACATCTGCACCTGATCTCCCAGCAACCCAGGCATCACTACACCTGGCTCTGCAAATGTGGTCAACACCCAGATCTACTTCTTGCTAAGCTCCACGCTGACTCCCACGGAACACCTCTTTCCATGTCTTCACAATCATGTCATGCTGTTGGACACAGACGAGTCGTTGTACTAGTTCTAATACAGCCATTGCCACAAGGCCAGAAACCTTAGCCCTTTCCAAGGTGCTCCAGGGTCTCCTGGCCACAGGCCGTGCTTTACTTTGGTGAGTGGAGAGAGTGAAGAGAGGACTGCTCTCTTCAATCAGGACTGCTGGTGGCCACAATGGCCCCACACAGGGTCTCCAGGGATGACTCGGACATGAAGTGTCTCCCCGCACTCACGTTTAGTTCTGGGGGTCGCTCTCAGCCCTGTGGTTTTGCAGTCACATGTGCAGTGCCTGCTCCAGTGGCTTCAAAGATAAATCAAGACTGCAGACTAGTGTCACACAGGATTGATGGATCCGAGAAGTGAAAGGCGAGGAGGAAATGAATGATAAGCTGAATATACCAGGCACAGGGTGGACGTGGTTTTTTTTAAACTAATGATTTCATGTAAATCTGTCTTGGCTATTGAGGTTTATGAATAAACTCGGGGCCAAATTCTTAGTCATTCAAAGGTTCTGAGATTTCAAATTGCATATTGCCTGCTGTCATGGAAGGATTCTGAGAGGATTACTGCTTTATAGCTGCTTGACTTTTGGCGCCCGCCCCAGCCCTTTATTACGTTTGGCAGGTGACAGTGGAGAACAATTTGCGATGAGTGGCTCTGGAAGCAGCGTTCCATCCCAGAGGATCTGTGGGTGGAGTCGGGGAAGAAAACCTAGTTGCTGATACATGTTGACTCTCACTTTTCAGATCTTGGCAAAGGACCTCAGATAACAAATGTATCTGTAGTGAACCAAACAGTATCCACCCCCCAAAAAAAGGTATGTTCACCCAGAAACAGTGAATGCGAGCTTATTTAATAAAGTGTCTTTGCAGATGTAATTAAGGATCTTGAAATGAGATGTTACTGGATTTAAGGTGAGTCCCAAACCCAGTGGCAGGTGTCCTCGTAAGAAGAAGGGAAGACGAAGAGGTAGGGAAGGCCCCATGAGACTGAAGGGACGCACACACAGTAGTGATGCATTGAAAAAACAAGTAGCAATAGGATTGCGGGGAGCCAAGCATGGCACAGACTCCCTCAGAGCCTCCAGAAAGAATCACTGGGCTGATACCTGGACTTTGTACTTCTGGTCTCCAGAACTGGGAGAGAATGCGTTTTAAGCTTCTAGTTTGTGGTGATTTCTTACTGCAGCCCTAGGAACTGAAGACAGTGTTGTAATTGGTGTTCTGGCCACTGTAATTTCTACGGAAATTTGAAGTGAATGTACCATGTCCTCCCGTATGTTTTTCTACATATATCACCTAGCTGAAATACGGGTCATGTCAGCAGGCAGATTGTTTCTGGCCAGAGGACGCCTCTGTGTCTGCAACCCTGTTACAACACTCCAGACCTCAAGGGCTCCTTGAGTGGCTTCTGCTTGAGGTCAGCTCCCATTAAGCAGAGCCTGAGGCAAGGATTTGGACACCTGTCATTAATTGATGGAATTAACTTCTAGAAACACCTTAATGTGAGCATGGCAAGCAAGAAGAGAAAGACCTGGAAGTGGGACGTTGAGGGGAGCTCAGAGCTTACATTGCACCCCCTTCTGACAACACAGCTGGCCAGTGTGCCTCCATATCAGCTGGTCATTAGTTCTGGCTGTGGAAGGAATAGGGGTAGGCAGCCACAAGGCTACTGGAAATCAAGGCCCTGGCCAGCTGTGAGTGAGGAGGGGACCTGAGTGGGCATCAGCAGCACCTACAACAGGTGTGCCCACAGATGATGGGTTCCTTGCAGACACCCCTACGCTCTCCTTGTTTCTGACCCATCTCAGTACTGCCACCCTACCCAAGTCAGACAATAAATTTCGTGAACTTTACCGTTGGCTTACACAGTGGAAAGTTCGAGAACTTAATTGTCCAGCCTCATATATAATTTTAAATCAACTAGGACCTACCTATTCCATGAGCATTGGGTGGTGCTGTGTCCCCACACAAAACCAAATTCCTCCTCAATTCCCTTAAACATGGGCATTTGATGTCCCCATGAGTGGCTAAAGGCAATATCCAAGTTGGCATTCTTGTTAGGTTTCAATATTTCAAGATAAAACTTCAAGGGAGTGGTGTGTTTTAGTGTATTTTGTTCCCTCCTCCATCCCACACCCACTGAGTCCTGAGTGTGGTCATGGGAGCTGAGGAGGCAGCTGAGCATGGGACACACTGGCTGTTTTACCGAGCCAGGCACAGGCCTGTGACCACGTTGCAGACCCGGCTGGGTGGCTGACAGCTAGAACAATGTCGCTGCCTATGGGGGTGCTTTCGGAGACCTGCCTCTGGCGTCAGAGGAGCGGGAAGAGAAGGATTCCCAGGTGTTAGACGTTCACCATGTGCAGGGAAAAGTAGCAAGGTCAAAGTCGCAGAGGTAGAGGTCAACATGTCCAATGTATCTACTGAAATGTGGGAGTCACGGCAACAAAACAACACAGCGTGAGGTCTCTCTGAAGTGTCAAGGCAGGGTAACCAGGGTGGGAACCCAGGTGTGGGGGGGCTGGGCACCAGCTAGTTCTGTCCCCTTCGAGTTGCCTGAAGTGGCTCTGCCTCAATTATGCCACTTGTAGAGTGGGAGTCAAAGAAAGTACCTTCTTCCTAAGGTGGTTGTGAAGATTAAACAAAGACAGTAAAACGCTCCCATCAGGGCCTGGCAGTGTGTGCTTTATCATGTCTTAGTTATAAAGAGCCTAGAGCAGTGCCTGGTCCACTGCAGGAGCTCCATAAATCTCTGTTGGTGAAGATCTGGCATCTTGTGAAACTGTATGCACATTTTATCGTCAAAGACAAGTCTTGGAGATTGTTGGTGTGTGTTTTAGTGTAAGCTGATTTTGTTTAAGATGATTTCCAATGGCACAGTTCTAGGACAGCTACTCCAGGAGGAGGCGTCAGGAGGATGTGTCTTGTTCTCGTGGAGACTCGGCGCCCTTCCCAAAGTCACTGTGGGTCTGTGACATGACATAGGTGGCTTCTCGGTGCTGCACAGCCCCAGACCATTCCTGAGGAGAGCTGTGTCCAGGGAGAGGCTGGGATTCTGCAGGTCCACACTTGGTCTACACGCATTTCACACCTGTGATGTGAGGCAGGCCGGGAGAGTCACATGTCTAACGACGTACAAGTGCTGGTTTATTCTGGGATGAAGGCGTGAGAAGTTCAAAGCTCCAGGTAGTGTTAAGCACCCCGATGATACTGAGCTTTTCTGAGTGGGATGAGGTGTCCGCGTGTTTTTATCTCGTCACATAATCAGCCATTCCTCTAAAAGATTAGCCAAGCCGTGTGTCTTATTGTCTGTTACTATGGGAGCAGGTAATAAAAGAACCATCATTATAAATATATGCAATGGAACAAAGGAAGTTGCCATGGGAACACTGACTCTTCATTTCCAGAAATTTCTGAGCTAGATTCATGAAGTTAATGATTCAGGGCCATAACAGTTATACCAAATACAGAAAAAAGAAAAAAAAAAGAAAAGAAAAGAAAAGAAAAAAAAAGGAAAGAAAAGGAAAGAAAAGAAAAGGAAAGAAAAGAAAATGAAAGGAAATAAAAGAAAAGAAAAGAAAAGAAAAGAAAAGAAAAGAAAAGAAAAAGTGCCATTTTAAATAGCATTCCCCCTAAGAAGAAAAAAAATCCCCAAACACTTTTAGAAACATTCTGAGATATTGTTATGGGATACGATATAACATTTATTTGACATGTGAATAAGAAAAACTAGCGACTTCACTTTCTGTCAGCCACATTGCAGCTCTAGCTAGCACATGCGGGCAAACTACTGGGGTCTTAGCAAAATTCCAGTTTTATTCTAGTTGCAGTCTGGGTGAGAATCGTTCAGGGCGTTCTTCTGGAAACCTGAAAGACACATAGCTATGGAATGATCGGTAATTCTGCTCTCGCCTCACCTTCAATGAGAGGCTCTCCAGCCATAGCCAGCAAGTTTTTATGGCCTAGAAGGGGAAAGAAGCAACGAAAAACCATGTGGCTTGGGCGGCCAAGGAAATAACTTCAAGGAAGATGGGTTCTTACACCCAGAGATGGGCCATGACTCTCTCCTTCTTTCTCCAGGAAATGCTTTGGACTTCCAAATGCACAGCTTTTCAGAAGTTGGTCCAAGGGTTCTGAGGGTCTGGTGTGAAGGTTCCAGAATGGCTGTGGTGGTTCCAACAAGTTCTAAATGTGCATGTTTCCTGAGCTGCTCAGACCGTGATGTCCAGCTATCAGGAAGCTGGGGCGGAAGTCCAGGTCCTGGGCTGCCACGGACCCACCGTGTAATCAGTCTTCGGTGACAACCTGGCTTCTTGCCAGCAGCGCTCTCCAGCCACATGCAAACTGCTTGTGGAGATCAGTGACATGGGAACCCTGTTCGGGGTCCATAATTAGTCATCATCAGGGATTTCTGCCCCAGAGCCCACGTTACTAGGGAGCCTGGCTGCTAGGAAGGAACACAGCCGGAGAGCAGTTCCAGAAGAATCATGAGACTCTGGACAGTAGAATAACTCATAAGTCACCATTTGGGTACATGAGCGTCACTGGCAGGCTATTTGGGGACACAGCCAAGCACCCTGCTGCGATGTAGTCATCTGTGCTGGGACCTCATACGTGGACAATAACCAAGGAACAGCTGAAAAAGTGATGTGTTAAAATGCAACTGCCGGGCTTCCTGAGGGCAGGTGGACGGAGGGCTGGACAGGGGACAGGTGGGTCGCTCAACATTGAAGAGTAAGGTGTTGGAGATAGAGACTCCCTGGAACCCTGCCAGATGCCCTCCTTGCCAGACGCAGCATGGGAGAGACAGCCACGCTCAAACAACTTGTGGTATTTCATATGGAAGGGCTAAGAACTCCTCTGTGTTGCTTATGCTCAATTAGTCTTTGTTAATGTCTAGATGGATGAATGAGAGCTGCCTTTGAAGCCCAAGGGACTTAGAAATTACAAAGGTGAACGTAAGCACAATGTATTTCCAAAGTGCTTCCCCAGCTCAGTAGCAATATTGTTCATTTCAACTAAGAATCACTGACCACTTGTTACGGGCGAGGCCACAAGCTACCCACTGAAGGTGCCCACAGATTTCAGCCTGTGCTTTCGGGAAGCCCGTGATGGGGGCCGTGGTCCAATGGACATTCCTTTGGGTTGAGGACTGAAGGGATAATGCAGTCTGTCCTGCTCCTGAGCTGGTGGTGAAGGGTGTCGAGGATGAAAAGGCCCACACATGGAATGACTGAGGAGGATGAGTGCCGCTCCCCAGAAGCCTAGTGAGGGGCCTCAGGTCTCACTCACTCTTCATTGCAGTTGGAAGGGAAGGAGGGGGTTCCTAACAAGGGCATATTCCAAGCTGAGCTCAGGTTCCCTGAATCGGCCCAAGCCATCTGGCAAACAGCAGTTAGCAGTGATGGAGTTAGAATATCCTAAATTCCTAAGGAGTTGCTTTCCCTAAAATTGAGATGAAGCGTCTGATGGGACATCCTTGCTGACCAAGAGACCCAGCAGCTCTAATTGGCTTGAAAGCCACTCACATAGTCAGTACTGAGGCCAAGCTACAGGCCTAGTTGTCCTCCCCAAGCACCCTGATTCCCAGCTGAATGTTCATCATATTATCCCACGTGTAGGAATGTTTTCAGTGCTTGTCTTTACAAAGGCATTATGGGAAATAACTTGAATTAGGTCCATAACCACACGTGGGTGCTCTGTTTTCACGTAGCGAAAACAGCATTGCCTGGTCTCAGTTACCTTCTCAGGGTCTTCGTCTCTAGAGCTGAAGGGAGTGCTTCTGCTAGGACTTTGCGGTCGTTTCTAGGTATGACATACAGGAAGTAGGTGTCCCATTAGGGTGTGCAGAAGGAAACAACAGTCTGTGCCACTGAATGTTAGTGCAGGCACGGCCTGCCCTTCCCTGCAAGTCCTTAGCGGCAGACAAGTCCCCTTGCGCATTTGCATATGTTCCATTTCATCCATTGCCTTTTGCTATCAAGTGACCCTGGAGATGACCCAGGGAGTGGTTGACCCAGGGAATTTTCTAGCCCCAGAGTTGCCCACTTCTTAGTCCAGTGTGCTCACCCTCTGCCTCTTGCCTACCAAGGCTACCCCATCTCTGACAAACACTTGCCACAGTAAGTGGCTGCAGAACTGTGAGGAGGCTGTCAGCACTTTCCCTCTGAAGACCCCAAAGCCAACTCCATGCAATCCTTCCTGTGAACCTTGCTGTCAGCCTCCTTGACACGATACAACAGACTCTCTTCCAGGAGACAGACTTCCACATTCTCCAGGTTAGCAACAGGATGTGCCCGTCTTCTGTGTTTCCCAGGAAAAGTGTCGCGGGTCCCTCTAACCTTTCCTCAGAGGACTGGACATCCACCCTCTCCATCCAGCACGCCTGCCCTCAGAGAGACTGCAGTTAGCTGAAGTGTGTTTTAGTGCGTGCTCGGAACTGGATCCACGTGTCCGAGGACTCTACCTGAATGTCAGAGGCCTTCACCTGTTTCATTTCAGTCATCTCTTGTAGCTCCAAAGATCTCCAATGTGGGTGTGGGTTCCTGCACGCCGTGCATGTGCAGAGCCAGCCTGGCAGGCTCGGGGCGTTCAGCCAGCAGCCCCCTGATGATTTAGCATACTTTCCCATTCCCTGTGATGAGTTAGGGAGAACGAGAAGCCAAAGCCGACTGAAACAATGATGATTTTCTCAGGACTCCAAGACTGAATTAATCGCGTACACCATGAGGAAGGGGTGGAAGAAACAATGGAAAGCTTCCTTTAAAGCCGTCTTATTAAGGGAGAAGCATCCTGGCCTCTTTGTCGCAGGGAACCCCCAGTCTGCCTTATCAAACACAAGACGCTTGCTGGATGCAACAGGTTCCTTCCTCCAAAGCCGCGTTCTGACAGTCTCACACCCCCTGTAGGCTTTGAAATCAGTGTTCAAAGTGGACTTTCTGAATTCATGAAAACCCACAGGTCTATAATCCATCCCTAATGGAAGTCAAACATGACACCGGCGAGATAAAACGCCGTGGCCTCCCCCTCTGTTCACAGTAGGTGTCTGCGGATAATAAATATTTTATTTTACTACAAAAACAAATAACTAAACATACCCCCTGTGTTTGTTCTGAACTCGACAGTAGCTTTTGTGAGTTTACAATATTTCAAAGCCGAGAGCGGAAACCACAGTGTCACGTCAGTAACTGGGTACGCTGTACAAAAGGAAACCAAAGCTGCTTTCATCCTCTACAAACCGTGTATTACGTGGTGCCAACTGGTACCCTTCTGCCCCGGGGACTTGTTGGCATTCGTCAGCCCTGGTTTGGGGAGCATAGAGGTGTTTGGACCTCGCCATCTCTTGACCTAAGTGGTTCCCGTGGGCCCTCCATCAACAACATTCACCAAGAAGCCACGGAAGCACTGATTGACTTGGCGCTGGGTAGCCCTCACCTCCCGGAGCCCAGCACTCGGGGCTGGTTCTCTCGGGAGTCCTCCAGAGCAGAGAGACATGAGTCATGTGCTAAGGTGACTCATCTCCTGGAGACTCCAAGGCCACCTTTGCAGATCATCCTGTTTCACGATCTCCGTTAGGCTGTAGAAATAGTAGAACTGCACATTTTAATGGTTTCAATAAAGTACTTTTGATAAGTCACAAGTTTTAAGTCAAATAGGTAATCGAGTGAATAAAGTGGGTAACACCAGACAGTCCATTTCTGCTGCTAACTTCGACTATGTGTTGGGTTGCGAGCTGTTGGAGTTGGGGACATTGACAACTCTTCTGGAGCATTGTAAGACCTTCTGCTCCTCTGGTCACATTGCGATGACCTAAGGGTTGACGGAATGTTTTCATGTGACCCAGTCTCTAGTGCATTTGTACACACTAGTGAGCAGACAGAATACTGCCCTAGGAACTCAACGTGGCAGTGACCAGAGCTGGGATGGCTGCAGGAAACATCTGGAAAGAGTTGGTGAGCGTGCCATGTTACTTAAATTTCATTTTCGTTTGCCAGTCTCACCATTGCTTTTTCTGGGTTTCAAAGGATATGGGTCTAAGTGAATTTTGACAGCAGCACAGAAGGGCAGCCAGATTGTCATCATGGTGTGCATTTGCAACATGTGTTCTAGCTCTGTAATGATTTACTGTGTGTGTCACCTTGGAGGCTGCCTTTGGATGAGATTAACATGTAATTCACAGAACTTTAAATAAAGCAGATTGCCCTCCACCATGTGGGTGGGCCTCATCCAATCAGTTGAAGGCATAAATAGAACAAAAAGATTGACTTCCCAAGCCAGATGGAATTGTCCATCAGAACGCCTGCAGCCTGAAACTGCTCCGTCGGCTCTCCTGGGCCTCCCTCCTGCCTGCCCACACTGCAGATTTGGACTTGCTGGCCTTCATAATCGTGTGGGCCAATTCCGTACAACTTTCATTCTCTTAAACACACCCTATTGGTTCAGTTTCTCTGGAGGGTCCTTACTAGTGTGACCTCCCAGTCAAACCCAATATGAATGAGATAATGTATAATAAGGAAAACACAGTAATGCGGTTGCTAACTTGTCTTTAATGTGAATTCTACTCAGGGATCAAAGAGCCCCAGAAAAATGTGTATATTTTGACTTTGCTGAACTGTCTCAGTGCTACCCCTCCAGCCTTTACTGAAGATAAGAATACTGCCTTGAATTACTGCAACCAGTTTCTACTGAAATTAATAACTTTTTACATGTCTTGTTTTAAAGGATCCTCATGAGCAGGAAAACGATGTTCGGGTCTTTTTAAAGGAAAGTGTATAGGAAGCATTATGGTCTCCTTTTTGCAATAGCTCCTCGGAAGCTCAGTGTCAAATGTGGTAGTAGATTACATGATTGGTACAGTTTCTTATGAAAAACAGTCTTCTTCCTCTTTTTCTTGTTGCCATTGCCTGTTCCCACTTTCCTGTCTACCTCCAAGAGGCTAGATGTGATTTTAGGGAGACGGGGCAGAAATCCATGACATTGGTTGTGGCACGTGCTCGTATCCTCCCTTCACCCTTTGCATACTCGCTCTCAGCCTAAGATTCCTGTGGCGGGCTCCGGTCCATGGGCTCAGCCATCAGGACACCCAACCAGAGATCAGAGGGTGGTTAGAAAACAATCAGATTATTCCTCTCCCTGTGA
Source organism: Rhinolophus hipposideros (assembly GCF_964194185.1). Classification (NCBI taxonomy): domain Eukaryota; kingdom Metazoa; phylum Chordata; class Mammalia; order Chiroptera; family Rhinolophidae; genus Rhinolophus; species Rhinolophus hipposideros. The sequence goes on from NC_138061.1 coordinate 3,076,398, forward strand.
GGTGCCTCGAGTGGCTGTGTCTGCCCTGACCTGTTCTCTCTCCTTCCCTGATCTGGCCAGAGAAGTACTTCCTGCAGGTTCAACTTTGGGAAGCCAGGGGGGTATAAAAAGAGCTGGATATTTCAGGCAAAATCTAGCTATTCATGACCTAAATTATAGTATTTTCAGACATTTGGCACTAAAAGTATCTGAGATAGATATTGCCAAGGTCATTGCCAAAGGAGGATAAAGGCCAGGAGAGAAAGATGTGGGATGAATATCAAGGCCCAAGTGTCACCACTTCCCAGGAGCCACCCTGAGTCTGTCAGATAGTCATGTCCATGGGAGACAGCGTCTGGGATGCAGTCCTGGGCCCCTGGAGTTGGGAGCATGGGGAGGCTCTGATGTCCTAGCACACTTCCTCTTAGCCTGGGTGGGTGGTCCTGGCCACATGGCCTGAGAAATGCGATCCTGTCATGTGTCCCCACTTCCTGTGGCTGCTGTAACAAATAACCACAAGCTGGAGGACTTCAAACAACAGAATGTATTTTCTCACAGTTTTGGAGGCTAGAAGTCCAAAATCAGTATCACTGGGCCAGAATCAAGGTTCCAGCAGGGTTCTGTTTCCTCTGGAGGGTTGAGAGGAGACTCCATTCTCTGGCCCTCCCCTATTCTGGTGGCAGCTGTCATTACGGGGCATGTCGCCTTGGCAGTCCAGTCTCTGCATCTGTGGTCACATGGCTTCCCTGCTTCTGTTCATGTCAAATCTTCATCTGCTGCCCTCTTATGAAGACCCTGTGATGGTACTTAGGACCCACCTAGGTCATCTCCCCACCCCTGAATCTTTCGTTTTGTCACATCTGCAAAGTCTTTGCACCCAAGGAAGTATTCAGAGGTTCCAGGGACTCGAACTTTGTATCTTTGGGGGCCCTTATTCTGCCTCCTCCCGTGATGTGCATATCAGTGGTCCACTGCCCGGCCGGCCTTTCTTGTTTCGGGCAGCCCGTGGGTCCTACACCAATGGACCTGTGACCTCTGGGCTCTGGGGCGCACCTCACCGCCAGCCTTGCAGCAGCTCGTGCGGGTGTGTCCTGTGTGCTCTCTTGTGCTGTGGGGACCGCCCTGCGTTCTCCGAGCATGCCGGTCTTCCCGGCCAGTCTGTCGGCTTTGTGTGCTGAAATGAGACCCTAAATATTCCTTTAATACAGTTTGGGAAACTTTTTTTATGTGTTCCAGTGGTTTATATCATTATTTTTACTGTACTAAAATTTACATGCCCTTTTTAAAAAAATAATATTGTCATGTAAATTTTTGTAAGCTCTAGATTTATTTTACGACCCATAAACTTAGACAATATATTAAAATCTTGGAAGAATTTAATATCAGCAGCAGATTATCCTAAAAAGAAAAAACACACACACCTAATTCCTGGTTATTACAGGGACAGAGTCATATCAAGTATGTTAAAAGGTTTAATAGCTGTTCGTAAATTTTACTGCGGCTGTCAATAACTCCATAATATATTGGGCCAGTTAATAGGTCAATGGAACATATTTATATCTTGCTATAAACTGTTTACCCAAGAACAAACTAATTTCTAATGATAATGAAACACGGACTCAATAAATATTAATTTTAGCATTTCTAATTTAAATACAATTTTTCACATCTGCCATAAACGTTGGGCTTGCAACATTAAGGCATATATTATTGGATTTGTGTACCCAGGACAAACGTGTTAAAAACTAAGTGCGATATTTAGCTCATATCGTGTTTCCCCGAAAATAAGACCTCGCCGGACCATCAGCTCTAATGCGTCTGTTGGAGCAAAGATTAATATAAGACCTGGTCTTATTTTAATATAAGACCAGTTCTATAATATAATATAATATAATATATAATACCCGGTCTTATAGTATTTAATATAATGCTTAATATAAGTATTTAATATAATACTTATATTATTTAATATAAAACCGGGTCTTATATTAATTTTTGCACCAAAAGGTGCATTACAGCTGATGGTCCGGCTAGGTCTTATTTTCTGGGAAACATAGTAACACAATTCTTGTGAGTGACACAACCTTCAAGGTGTGGGGTTCCTTATTTTGTTATTAAAACCATAATAATTCTTAGGATGTCATTTAAAACATTTGTTCAATCACTATACATTTTAATATATTGTTAAAAAATGAACATTTTGAAGTGCGTCTTTATTTTGACAGTTGAGTACATTTTTTAATAATGAAATATTATTGTATTAGTTTTCTATTGCAACCTTAACAAATTATCAAAAACTCGGTGGCTTAAGCAATACCAATTTATTATCCTACTGTTTGGGAGATCAGAGGTCCAATGGGGCTCACTTTTTAAAAATAGACTTTTAAAAAGTCACGGTAAGTTTTTGTATGTAACACATTTTAAATTCACAGACGGTTTCTTAATTCCAACGTCTTTTATTTGGTTATGCAGGAGTTGAATAAACTCAGTTTTGCATCTCAACTGCATAAACGCAGCAGATGGGACCCTTCCTTTATGCGACGGGCATGTTTCTAATGAAAAAAACAATGCCATAAATTAATTGCGTTTCTAACAGATTTGAGGGGTTAGTGAATGGAATTGTCTGTGATGAGCCCTTTTGTGAAACAATCACACAGGGGAAGTACGTGTTTTAAGATGTTTTCATCTCATGGGATCTCCTGAAGAAAGAGGCACAGGCCCATGGGAAACACAGAGGGCACCTTAGCCCCGGCACCTCTCTCCCTGGCGGACGAGCACGCACGGAGCTCCCTCTGCCTGGCAGCTGTCTGTCCATCTGTTTGTGCGTATCACTGATAGTGCCCGAGTCGCTGCCACACTCAAGGCCTCCTGGCTGAGTATCAATGCTTCTTATCAATGTTTCCAATGTCACTTGCTGTCATGGACTAAATTCCAGCCCCCTACCCCCTGCCAAAAAAATTTCATATGTTGAATCCCTAAACCCCGGTACCACAGAATGTGACTGCGTTTGGAGATAAGTCCTTTAAAGAGGTGACGAAGTTAAAAAGAAAGCTGTAGGGAGGATCCTTATCCAGTGTGATGGGTGTCCTTAGAACAAGAGGAGATTAGGACACAGACACACACAGAGGGACAGCCATGTGTGGACACAGGGAGAAGATGGCTGCCTACACGCCAAGGAAAAAAGCCTCAGGAGGGACCAGCCCTGTGACAGCTTGAGCTCAGGCTTCTGGCCTGCAGATCTGTGATGAAATAATTTCACAGCGTTTCAGTTGCCGGGTCTGTAGTGCTTTCTTATAGCCGCCCAGGCAGACTAAGACACGTGCTAAACCATGAATCTTAATTTTCAATTATGTCACTCTAGTTTTGAGGGAATTTCCATGGGGAAGCCAGGGGTTTGTGGTCTAATGATCGTGTGGTGGGGTCCATCCTGGGTACTGCAGGGTGTTTAGCCGCATCCCCCACCTCTACCCATTAGCTCCCAGCAGCACCCCTCCAAGCTGGGATAATCAAAAGAGTCTCCAAACATTGCCCAGTGTCCCTCAGGGTGGGGGTGGGCGACAAAACTACCCCTGGTTGAGAATGCATCTGAGATGCACTTACTCTGAAGACACATGCACCGTGCGTGTGTGTGTGTGTGTGTGTGTGTGTGTGTGTGTGTGTGTGCGTGTCCATGACTCCGTAAGAGTACGCACCCTATAAAGAAGGCCGGACTGGAAGGGGCCTCAGAATCCCTCGGTCAGCCCGTACGTCTCACATGGGGTCACAGACCAGCAGGAAGAGCCTTGCCCGAGGCCAGAGGACACTGGTGGCAGGGCCAGCCCCAGGCCATGGCTTTGCCCCGCTCCCTCTGCAGAGCACGGAGGCACCTCCCTCTGGTGTCCATGGGAGGACCAGGTGGGCAGAGGCAGAGGGCGGTGGGTGGCTGAGGCAGGTGTGGGACCAGCAGGGAAGCCGGCCCGCGGCCACCCTGTGACTGCCCCACCCTGGGTGGTTCCTCCCGCCCTCTGGGACCTCTCTCCAGTGAAGTTCATAAATGCAGGGCATTCCTCCCAGCTGCCTCTAAGTCTGCTGCAGGTCACCAGCAGGTGGCACTGCTGAGAGCAAAGACGACCAAGGTCATCTGGGTCCCAAGCAGGTTGGTTGTGTTCACCCATCTGGGCCTAGTGTCCTTGGCCTGCCTCACCCAGGCTCCCTTCTCGGCCCTCCAGCTCCCCGTGGGAGGAGAAGAGAGAAGTCAGGATGTTGGTTGTCCCAGGATCCTCCCCGAGAGGCTCTGGGCCAGGCAGTGGCTGCCTCTCCTGAACTCCTTGTCCGCCAGCAAAGCCCTCAGCCGTGTGACAGTACTGCCCTCTCCTGCCTCTGCCTCTGCCCCTTCAGGCGAGGGCCCTAAGGGCTCTCTGTGGTTGCTCGTCCCCAGGTTTCATTGTCCCTTGCTGACTTCCCACAGCTCTTCTGTAACCCCTGCATGTGCCACCTGGGTGGGTGACAAGCTCTCTGGTGGAGACCCGTCTTTGATTTCTCCTGAGCTGAGTGAGTCTCCAGCCGGTGGCCGTCGTTGTCCTGCTTTGTAAAGGTCACTACTGCCTTCAGTTTTCTCTTTTATGTCTAAACTGACACAATCCCCCCAATGAATGTGTGATATTAAATATTAGGCTTTAAGAATCTAGTCTTTTATTAATATACTTTAATATTTAATGCTTACATTTTATGTGGAGTTCTCAGTCATATTAATCTAGTAAATTTTGCTAATAAAATTAATTTTCCCCTATTTTACCTTTTGAATAGCAAAGATTATGGCGGAGTAAAAATAATTAGATTTCTTTGGGGTGAGTGGTGGGGAGAACGATTTATTTCCCTGAAAATCCTTTCTCCTCTGCATCTTCTTCTAATTTTCTAAACCTCGTGTAAGTCGTCTCAGGTGCTCAAACATTGGCCCTGAGATGAAGCTGGAGGGGAACCTTCCAAATGCTTCTTTGATGATTTTTAGAGTTTTAGAATTGGGAACAACTTGCAGAAAATCGAATGATTCCCTAGTTTTATGGATGAGAGATGGGTAGCTTCTCTCATCCCACACGCGGGAGTTACTTCCACTAAGAGGCCTCCCTGCCTTCCGACAGCTTCGCTACATGCAGAGTGGGCTGGCAGAAGTCTTTCCACAATTGGATGGCTCTCTAAATCAGTCACTGAGTCACACAGCGAGTCGGAATGTGCTGTCCCCTCATCTCCCCAGCCTGTGCGGCTGATGTGCTCTCTTTCCTCCTCTTCTTCAGGGCGTGCTTAGGACCCCAGCCCCCGGCTAAAGGAGAGGTCGGATGTTTCCACCTGAAGATTCTGACCCTGGTGTCACTTCTCTCCTGTCCCAGAGGCCCAGGCCCCTGCTCTCCTCCACTCTGCTCAGAGCCCTTCCCCAGTCGGCTCCCACCCGGGTACCCCTGGGCGATCCTCCGTGATCTGGAATTTTCCCTGACTTGCCCCCTTCCAAATTTGCTTTCCCTGGGGACCATCCCACCCTACCGTGTTTCTCCAAAAATAAGACCTAACTGGAAAATAAGCCCTAGCATGATTTTTCAGGAGGACATCCCCTGAACATAAGCCCTAATGCGTCTTTTGGAAAAAGACTTAATATAAGATCCGGTCTTATTTTCAGGGAAACATGGTGCCGAATTGTCAGGTAGGAAACTAAGCCCTACCTCCAAGGTAGATTTGGGCCTGAACACTGGACTATAGCTCATAGGGTGTTAGGGGCGGGCAAGTCCTGAGTGTGCTAACACCCCACCAAGTGTTTTCCTTTCCAACAGCCCCAAATAGCTAGTGATGAAAGGAAAACTGCACAGCCAGTGAGCTGGGGACGCTGGCTGTTGCCATGTCGCCATGGTCCTCAATGTGCCTTTTCTGTGGGTGGTGGCAGCCTCCAGCCCCTCCCACTGTGCCGCCCCAGTCAGCCCTCTGCCTCCCCAAGGACTCCTCCCTCTCCTGAACAAGCCCATACCTCCATGACGCCTTGGCTCACTCTGTGTTTTTCTGCCTGGAATGTCCCATTTCCCTCTCCTTCCCAATTTTACTTCCTTACTTAAAATGTGTTTTGATTTTTTTTTTTTAAATAACAGATCATAAAGAGAAGAGGATATATATCAACCATGATTCCAAGACCCAAATTTAATATCTTGCACCTATATTTCAGTCCCTTTTTTATTGCACGTGTATTTTTGTATTGTCTTTAAAAAGCTTCAGAATTTAATATTCAGAAATGATTTCTGTGAACCAAACGAAACTTAAGTCTCAGGCCCCTGACCTGTGCTGGGTTCCTGGTGATTTTTAATTCTCTCTCCCAAGGAGGCCACACAAGTTGCACGGTTTTCAAGCCCCTAAAATCCTGGAACCGTTGTGGTTCATACACAAGTTGTCCCAAGGCATTGAAATCTCTTTATGAATAGGATTCTGGAGTTGCCAGTGGATTGTGGGGGTGAATCAGAGTTTACTCCCTTAGTGCAGGCCCCGGGGCTCTTCCAATCTTGCTCTCACAAATAACACAGCAAGCAACATGTTTATGCATTAATCTCTGTCCACATTTCTTATTATTTCCTTGGAATAGGCTTCCAGTAGGAGGATTACTAGGGAAAAGAGTAGAAATGGATTTATGGTTCCTGATACTCATTGGCAAACCACTTCCCCTGTTGGACAGTCAGCATGATGAGAATTGCACCCAACTGTACAATTTAAAAATTTAAAAATAAGCATTTAAAAATAAGCATTTTAAAACCTGTCAATTTGGCAGGTGACAAATGGGATCTTCTTGTTCTAACCTTAATTATTTGATTACTTGCAAGTTTGAACTTTTTTCATAGCCACTATCCCTTTGTATTTATGTTTTGTAAATATTTTCATACCCTTGAGTCTTCACACTTTTCTTTAAATCAACACATATGCACATTTGTGCATTTAAGGATGTTAATCCTTGTGCACCATACTGGCTTGACACATAGTTTTCCTAGTTTGATACATGCTTTTTAATTTTTCACATTGGAAATGTCTGACATGAAAATCTTTTTGACATTGGAAGTTTTAAAATCATAAATGGTTATTGTATTGATGTTCTTACTATATTGCTTTTTCCTTTGCATTTTTAATTAGAAAGTCCTCATACATGCAAAGGTCAAATCATATCGTGCATTATTTGATTTGTGTTTAACTTATTATTTCATCTAGTGTCAGTTTCAGTATATGACATGAGAGGAGTATTTAGCTTGATATTTTTTATGCTTAGCCGGCCAGGGGTACCGTCTCTATTTATCAAATAACCAGCCCATCCGTCACTAGTTTGCAAGGACTCCTTTATCACACCTTAAGTGCCTGAGCATCTTTGGGGGCTGCTACAGAATGACCGGTCTGTCCCACAAGTACTGTTTCCGGACACGGGATTCATGACGACTGATTGTCACATACATTTGTAGATGGGAGGACAAGAACTGGCTCGTTACTCTCATTGGGACAGATTGAGGATTTTCTAAAATGTCCCATTTCCTTAAGACACTTGGCTTATCAAATATAACACATATGTTTAAAAGTGCATAAAACATAAATGTAGAAGTTAACAGGTTACTGTGAAATGCGCATCCATGTAGCTACCACCACCCAAGTCAAGACAGGGAACCCTGGAGGACCCGCGAGGCCGGGCGTGCCTGACCCAGATTCCGCCACCCTCCTCCCCACAAGGAAGCCCCGTTCCGGCTGTTAGGGCAGCACAGCCCTGCTTTTCTCTATATTTTTAGCTTAGTAGGCATCCTAAGACCCTGTAATGTGATTTTGTACATTTTTGAACTTTATATTAGGTTGGTGCAAAAGTGATTGTGGTTTTTGCAGTTATTTTTAACCTTTTAAACCTCAATTATTTTTGCACCAACCAATCTATAAATGAAGTTGCATATACATGGACTTTCTATAAAAGGATTTAGGATCTTTTGTTTATCGCTTCTTTTGTTCAATATTTTGTTGTTGAAACACATCCCAATTGTTATGTGTAGTTTTAGTTCAATCACGTTCCTGACTGTGTGCCGTTCACTAGAATCACTATCCGACCATATATGCGTCTGTTTTACTGTTGCTGAAAATCTGGATCGCTTCTGTTCTGAGGCTCTTCCACGTAATGCTGCCGTGGATTCCTGTCCGTGTCTCCCAGGGCATATGCTGCACACACGTTCTCTTAAACATACACATACACATAACATATATGCATGTGTTTAATCTGGAGAGGTAAGAGCCACAAGTTTCTGCCTGTCAACCCAGTTTATCCCTCCACCAGCAGGGAACCAGAGCTTCCGCTGTGAACATTGGCACCACTCCTTGGTATTGTCTTCTGCACTTCCGCCTTGCAGGTGGGTGTGACACAGTCCCTCCTGTGGGTGTCATTTACATTTCCCTGGTGACCAATAGAGTTCAGCATCTCTTCATAAGATATCTGCTGTTGGGACTTCCTCCTTTGTGAGGTGCCTGTTCATGTTTTGGGCCCATTTTACTTGGGTCCTCTGTCCTTTCCGTGTTGCTTTCTAGAGATTTCTTTATGTACTCCAGGTTTGAGCCTTTCACGGGTGTATGAATTGCAAACTTGTTCTCCCATTTCGTGGCTGTGCTTCCCCATGCTTGATGGTGTCAACTGATGAAAAGACGCTCTCATTTTTAAGGTACTCAAATGTAACCATGAAATCCTTTTTTGATGCTTTATGGGTTCTGTCTAAGAAACCTTTTTCTTTTTTTTCAGAAATCATGAAGATGTTTTTTTCTAGAAAGTCTTCTAAACACTGTTCTCTTTGGCCTTTCACATTTCAGTCTATAATCCTTTGGAATATATTTTGCATGTAGAGCAAATTCGTGACCCAATTTAATGTTGTCAATGTGCATACCCAGTTTTCCCAGCATTGGTTTGGAAAGTCCCTCCTTTCCGCACTGTCTTGCAATCACACCTTTGATGTCAATCAATTGCCATATGTGTACAGGTTGGCTTGTGGCCTTTTCCTTCAGTCCTGTCTGTGTATGGGAGCTCTGCTTTGCCAATTCTCACTGTCTTCATCAATATGGCATTATAGTAATATTTAATTTCTGGGAAAGCCTTTCTTCCCTCTTCTTTTTTTAAGATGGCCGCTTTGGATTGTCATGAATTTTAAAATCAGCTTTACCGTCAGTCCAAATGGAGAGCCACTTTATAACCACTGTACTCCCATTCAGAATCTACGGATCCACTTCAGGGGTGAACCCTTTATGCTATTGTGTCATCCAATTCACAAACAGTGTATGTCTTTATTATTTACCTCATCTTTAACTTAATTCAATAAGTTTATAGTTTCTTACATAGATGTCTTGCCCATCTTACGTGCAATACTTACTTCTATGTACTCGTTTTTAAAAATCATATTGCATATGATACTTCTACAATTTTCACTTTTTGTTTAATGGGACTACACAGAATGACTTATACATATTAACGTTCTACCTAGAAAGACTTTAAAAGTCACTTATTAATTTACAAATTAATATTAAGATTCTTTGGGGCTATTGATATACACAGTTATTTATTATCTTATTTACTTTTATCATTTTCAAAAATCAGAGTTTGGGTTCTTCTTTTGCAGTGATTCTTTCAGCTTTCCTTAGACTGTCTTGCCAGCTGCACTAGCGAGAACATCCAGTATAATTTGAAAAGAAATGGAGACAGCAGACAACCTGGCATTGTTCTTTATAATTTAATCTTCCACGTGATTTTTAGAACCAGTTTCTTCAAGGTAAATAAAATCTACTGGCATTTTGATAGGGAGGGCATTTCATCATCTGCATCTTAAATGATTTTCACAATCAGGAGCAAGGGTTTCTATTTATGTCATTTTAGAAATATTGTAGGGTTTTCTTCTTTTGGTACTTTTATCTTCCTTATATGTGTGAACCTACAGGTTTCTGGTTTTGTTTTTTGTATTTTTTTCTTTTTTTTTTTTTTGGTTTTGCTTTCTATTGTGAGAGGGCTATAAATTCCTAAACGTCTTCTAACTGGCTGTTGCTGATATCCAGAAATGCTGTTAATGCTTACACATTTGCCTTGCACATTCTTAGGTTCTTGTTATGTTTTCTATTTGATTCTTTTGAGTTTTCTAAGTTAATATAATATTTTCAGCAAACACACGGTGGTCTTCTCTGTAAAATAGTTACATCACTTAATTCTGAATTATTTTTAAAACCTCAAGTGATTTTATTCTTTTACTATTCTTTTGTTATTCATCTCTAATGTTATTAAATTTTTGCTTATAAGATTTCTGTACTTTGAAATCTATTAAAGCTTATTTAGATTTTCACTTGTGACTTTGTGTATGGCTTGCCCTGGAGATAATTTTGTACATATTTAATGAATATTTGAAGAAAGGTAAAAACTTTATTTACAGGGTAGACAGATGAGTATGCACGTGTGTGTGCTTATATACTCTTGTGCACATACACACACCATAATGATGAAACACTACCTGTAGCTCCATACATATTCAGGTACAGGTGTTTGTGTGTGATGGAACTTGGTTAATTTTGTCAATTAAACCCTCTACAGGCTCACCTGTTTCCGTCTATTAGATTTTCCAAGCTGGAGAAAGTAGATTAATACCTCCCTCTTTGACAGTGTTTTCATTAATTCATCATTGCATTCATAGTTCTTTTTCCTTGATGTAGTTTGATTCGTGTTGTTCTCTGTTTATAGAATGATGACTGCTCTTCCTTCTCGGGTTGTTTTAATTTTCACCAGTATCCAACATATACTCCTTCGTCCTATTTAAATCGCTCTCTCTGCCTTGAGTTCTATTTGGTTATGAATAGTGCCGCATTTGCTTTTCTTTTTGTCAGCATTTGACTCTCTGACTCTTTGCTTTAAAAATGTCTGTATTATTGGGTTGAATGTGTGTGTATAAGCAAAGCTGAACTGTGTGTAATTTCTGTTTACTCATCTGCAAATCTTTTAATAGAAAAATTTGAGGCCGTCACAGTTGTTATCACTGACATATTTTGGTTTTATTTCTGTCATCATTCTTTTGTTTTCCATTTGATAATACAACTGAATTTTAATCCTCTTGGTTAAATGATCCAATGGGCCTTTCAGGGGTGGTAGGTTGGCCCCACCCACCACACAGCAGCCCTCCCGCCTCGCCGGAGAATGATGTGAAATCCAACTGGCTGTAGCTGCACTCGGGACCCTGGGAGTGAGGGTTTGGTGCAGCCTCTTGCCAACACTGCGATGACCGTGCCAGCAGGAGGCAGGTCCCCGGGGAACTCTCAGCAAATGCTTGAACCTATGAAATGTGTGCTCCTCCTTTCCTGTGATCGTTGTTTTACCACGGGGAAATTCTGGTCCATTTTTAACCAAAGCAATAAGAGTGGTGCTGGGAAAGTCAGCATCATCTGAGAACTCACCCTTTTTTGCTGAAAGACAATGTCAGCAACCTACAGCTCAGTAAGAGTGAAACAGGCAAAAGTAAATTTAAAGCAATGTCTCTGCCCCAATTCAATCTGATGTTCATGGTTAATTATAGTGTGTTTTTCACTCGTCACTTTCCACCCCATGACTGAGGCGTTTGGTGTAAAGCAGTTAGTGTCATTTAGCTGAGAAGAACAGGTCATCACAGGTAATCAGCTCGACTTCCTTTGGGTCCTAGAGGCAGCAGAATCACCGTGCAAAGTAAAATACCAATAACTGCCATTCATAAATAATCAACATCTTTGAATATTTGTCTTAAGGTTGTTATTTCCTTACCAGACTCACTTAACACCATCATTTTCCCTAGGCGGGGCACAATCAAGAAAGCGATCATGTGACAATAGCCAAGGACACACTGAGCTTTGATTCCTCCTTCTCTTACATATGCGTGTGTGTATATACACATATACAAATATTCCCCAGATGAAAATCATTTAGAAGCTGCCTTTGCCTAAGAAAAAGCCCAGCGACGATATTAGCTCGATGTCCTGATGCCCCACCCACCTTGATCTCCCTCTCTTGCCCCATTTCCCAAACGACGTCCTTCACTAATGTCAAACTTCATAGAGTTCCCCAAACGTGTCTTTGGGCATGCTATTCCTTCTTCCTTAATAAACCCTTAATAAACCCTTAATAAATATTCCCTTGGAAGTAATAAGTGAAGGAGAACTGAGATGAAAAGGGAGGACCACTGACAGGAGGCAGCAGAGTCTCTCGTCAGATGGGGCTGGAGGTGCTGTGGAAGGCTCGTCCCTGGTCAGCCTTTCCCCGCGATAAGAAGCAGGCGTGACCCCTTTCATTGGTTCATTTGTGGAGCCCTGTCCCGTCAGGAAGGAGACGTGAGGATGAGTGACCCCTGTCCCCCGAGGAGCGAGAAGCTGGACAGAGATAGAAGCAGAGGGACACACCAGGTGGAGGCAGCTGCGTGTGCGACGGGACGTTTGTCTGAAAGCAGCACCTGTGTACCTGCCGCGCAAACGTCTCTGAAGGAGCGGCTTACGCCGCCTCCTCAGGTCATGTTGCGTCTTTGCAATATTAATTGGAGACAGGAGAAAGCTTCAGTGTTCCTCCATCTCTGGAGAGGCTTGCGCAGGACGTGTGAGCTCCACCTCACTGACTCAGCCAGGCACTGTAAGTCCCCCTCTAAGGAGCAAAATAAAGCATCCTCATAATTGGCCATAAAAGGGCACACCGCACACACTTGCCAGGATACCAGGCTGCGAGGGAGGGCCTGTGCTGGCACGGTGGGTCCGTTTGTCCCTGGGCCCATCTCCACTGGCTGCAACGTGTGCGAGGATATCCAGGCTCTTTCATTCATGTCTTGTACAACTGGACTTTTTCAAAGAGCCCTTGTTTCAGCCCAACACTATTCCTACACTGGCCAAATTGAAAACATCAGTCCACCCTCCAGAGTTAGAGTACTTTATCGTGATTTATATGTGGGAACGTGAGCCTTGCCAAGAAACACATGACCTCTGCCCAATATTAATAATTGCAGATGGAGACCAAGTCCATTACATGGAATAATTCTGTACATGGCTGAATTTATTTAAAGAGAAAAAAATGAAAAGATGAGACTCTCACTTCCCAGCGACGGGAGTGAGTGAATGTTAGCTGATAAATGTGTGTGGGCAGCAGCTTTCGTGTGTAATACGAGCGAAGAAGCGGAGTGTCTGAGGACTTCCCGAAGATCGACGTGCCATAAAATACTGTGGAGCTGTGAGTACCGGCAGCAGTCAGCCTGTACACACTGGATAGCCAGTTGGACAAAGGGGATAAGCCCTCATCTATAGCATTTGCCAATTTTTGTGGCACGGATCTGACACGATGCCACACGCCAGTGCCTACGTAGTATTTTCACCACACAGATAAAATTGGCAGATAACTTCCGGAGCATACATAGGGGAGACTGCACTAAAGTCCGTAGGAAGCAATTTGTTTATTTGGGGAAAATAAATCGTATTTTTAAGAAGATGAAAGTCTTAAATTTATGAATTATAAGATTACAGGCTTTGATATTTATTAACAGCTGTGTTTAAAATCCAACTCACAGAATTCCTGAAAACTTCATAGTTGGCTCTGGAGAGCCAGTGCAAGACGGTTCCAGCACACCCATGGGTCAAGGGCGGACGCTGCAAGTGTACGTGTGAGTTTTTAAGAAAAGTCCATGGACAGAAGAGTGAACCTGAGTGCCACATACCACATTTCAATGCAGTTCAACTTTTCCTAGGGTCTCATTGCAGTTTGGCCTTTGGAGAGGCAGCCATTTCAAGCGTGAGCCAACAGACGCTGGGACCTGTGGTCCTTGAGCTGAGTCCTGAGAGACTTCAAAATCTATCATGTGTATATTTCAGAAGTCATGCTAGCATGCAAATTTTTTTCTCAGTATCTAAATCCTTTAAGACATTCCTGCTTCAGGTACGATAGAGTGAACCAGAGTGTTCTATTTCTTTCTATTGTCTCTGAAACAGAAATCAGAGAAGGTAAGAGACTTGGCCTCTTTTCTAAGGCAGCTGTCACAAGCCAGGTCTCATGGATTCGGTGGCACTTGATGAGGAACAGAGAAGCCAGTGACCAAGAGGCACCACCAGTGGGCCAACATGGAGGGGAAAGGCTGTTGGGAATGAGAGCAGGGATTTCCTGGGCATTCTGGAATAGTCAGGATTGGGTGGGGAAGGTGGCATGGCGTGGGCTCTGCATCTCACTAGCTCCTTGCCCCACTCCACTGAGTCTAAATAAGGTGGTGTGGTACCCGCCAGTGCTTCCCTTGAGACAGGGCACCTGAGGTCTGCTCTGTGGTTTTGGACAGAGTGGAACGTGCTCGTGATGGGCCTGTTTACCCATCATGAATGGTGGAGCAGAGGCTTGCCTGGTGACACAAGATACCTATCGACTAAAACATAGATCCTTCTTAAAGCTCAGGGTTCCAAATGCAGTTTCAAGGTAGAAATAGAAAAGCACCAAAGAATTGCACAGCTTGGGTTGTGCAATGAACGTGTAGCAGCTGTGAATGTGGTTGGAACGCAGGCCCACCACCAAGCTCACCATTGGCCATTGTCAAGACACCAATGTATGAAGCAAGTCCACTTGACTCAGGGCCACACCTCCCATGAGGACGCTACCTCATGACTGAATCAGGGATCTTGGCCTGGACCAGCCCAGGAACGTGGGTCAGAGGAAACCATCATACTGAGAGTTTTTAAGGACTTTGAGTGAAAGGCTCACAGCTGAAGGCCCATCCTGACTGGTACATATTTGCTGCATCATGAAGCGGCAGATTCTCCAGAAGTGTGACTGCATCTTTCAGTTATCTTCCACTCCTGGACCCCTGTAAGTCTTATTAATATCGCCAAATGCTATAGCATTCAGATAGGAATTCAAGGAAGCATGAGGCTTCTGGAGAATAAGGGGATCTCCATCAAGGAGAGAGGGTTCCTAATCTGACAGCTTTACAAAAAGGTCCAAAAATGCAAAAGGAATGCCTATCGTTACTTTAGCCATGTGTTTGACACACTTTCCCGAAAGCTGTTCACGTGGTGGCTTGCATTACTACTGGAGGGGTTTGGTTAAGCTACTTTATAAGTGACTGGCCTCTGGATAGAAGGTTCTGGAAGGGAACCCGTGCCTGGACATGGTCTCTGCTCCACTGTGTGCAGAGCACACCAGGACAAGAGATCAACCCAGGAAACAGCTCCGAGCATGAGTACAATTGACCTGTTCGGTGACAAGGACAAGTGCTCACAAGGTAAAGAATGGAGAAAAAGAAAAGTCAATTCTGTTTTTGAAAAATCCGTCAGATTAATTACAATACGGTGTAGTACAGGGGAGCTAATTAATACCCCCAGCCGCCCTCTCCTTATCTGGCGCTTGCTTTTGCTCTCTCCTCAGCTCCCTCATTCTCACCTCCTCGGGATCTCAGTCGCTGAGGTGGGCTTCACCTGACGACAGAGTTTAGCATAGGCTGACAGTGAGGTAAACTGACACAAACAATTTGTGTCTGTTTCTAGAAGACATAGAAATCAGCTAGCTATTAGTGTTGTCATTTCCAATCCTTTCAAATTATTTGATTGTAATAAAAGCACAAAAAAATCAGAAGAGGAGACCTTTTTTATGGCATAATTGGTCTTTAAAATTGTCCTATTTTATGGTGCATTTCGTCAAAAACGAAAGTGACTCTTGAGCCTTGCATGAAGACATTCATAGAAATTATTAAAGCTGTGACACCAAATTACCTGGGAGATTCCGGGAGATATTTGGCGGGTTCATCTGTCAACCTGTAGGCAGCTTCTACTCTGGGTGTTAGCCATGCTTGATTGTCCACGACAGTCCTGCCTCCCAAGAGGAAACTTTTAAGATGAAAAAACATAATCAGAGGGGACCCTCCACAAGGCAGAAGGCAAAAGGATTCCAAAATGGACCCTGTGGGCTGGATTGTTTAGGAAGCCTGAACAGAGCCTGTCACACGATCTGTCTGTAGCAATTATTTTGATAAATCTGCCACCCAGTTGCGCCTTCACTCTTGCGTCCTTTCACGAGGTGTCTCCAGGAAGCACAGGGCCCTATTGGGGTTCCCTCTGACTAGCCGAGGAAGAGGAATAGAGACCGTGTAGAGATCGGGTCTACTGGAAAAATCCCTCAGATACTAGCCATAGTTCATCTCCTTTCACAAATCCTAGACTTGACCTATTAGTGTAAATAGAAGGGGATCTTTTGTCATTCAGCATCTTGCCAGCAGTTACGTGTCTTTACCGCGAGCACACAGAGTGCCTCTGCGATACGGATCCCGTTCTATGAGCCCGTCGGACATTGCTGCACCTCTTGTGCCAACTTTACCGAGCAAATTACAACAGCAATTAAAGTGTTTTCCATTTCAATGGCTGGGGAAAAAATGCACTCTAAAAGGTCCAGTTAAAATATTAGACAAAGAAATGAATGAGTTCTCTGAATTGTAAAAGGGAAAAGATAAGTGACGAAAAATCAAACATGGACCCAAATCCGGGAATCTGACACGGCCTGGAGTGACCCTGAAGGGGGCGTGGCACTGGTGGCCAGGGTGCCCCTGCCAAACCCAGCCCCATTACATGGGGTATTTCACAGTCTGTGTGGCCTCATAAAAAGGTAGTTTATAGCCAAATATGGCCAAGGCTTGCTTAGTGTGGTAAACCCAATGAATCAAGGGACGAAACCTGCATACAGGACCTGCTATTTTCATGACACATCTGCACGGAAGGCAGGGAACAGCTCAGAGCATGTTCCGAGGAGCCTGTTGAATAGTCAAAAGGAGACCCTGGCTGTGATGCTTTCTCCTTGCCAATGACAGGTGACATGCACATTCCTGGACCGGGTCAGCGGGAGGGGAGGGCAACGGAAACAAGTCATGATTCTTCGAGAGCACAGTGGATGCAGAAGGAAGAAAAACCCAAAGCTCGGGCCCAGTGGCTTACAGGCCATTGGGAGGGACACGACGGAGTGGTTGAAACAGAAAAGATGAGTTCTCTGGCTTTCTCATCTCAGGTGCTACTTAAAAGTTGTGTGACCTTGGGCAAGGTCACTGTTCCCCCAGCCCTTCCTATGTCTTTTAATTTTTACCTAAAGATTTCAGTCCTTCACCATAAATGCATCTTTTTCTCTATAACGATGTAGTTTTATTTTGCCAAACTTCTAACTTCCAAGCCTTTCCCTTGCGTGTTCCGGCTGAGTTTCCACCCACTGGGGAGGGTATGATTAGCTCGCTGTGTGGAGGGAGCTGAGGCTGGTCCTCTGGCCCGCTACTCTCTTGCTTCCTGGGGCATCACCTCCCTCCCAAGGAAAGATCTTAGGTTCCATTCAGGGGTCTCAGAAATCACCACGTAACTTCACAGAAGGGTCTAGAACCTGGGAGGCCCGCTCGGTGAGCCTATCACGGTTTACCTGGAATGTGCATGCACACACACACACACACACACACACACACATACACACACGCTGCACACACTCATATACACACTGATACACACACATATGAAGGCACACTTACCTATGCATGCCAGGACACACACATGCCTGGCTCAACATTGAGAATGCAGTGCGGACCCTACTCAGTTGCACCAATGGCTCAATGAGTTTTAATGATCTGTTCACGTGACAGCTTACCCAGCCAATAGGAGAGCGTAGGGAGAGTGTCTTGTTCACTGGCAAGGTGTCTGGCAGAGGGCAGGCACTCAGCAATGCCAGGGAGGTGCCCTGGGGTTGGAAGGTGTCATTAATCCTGTCCCAGGACATGTGGCACAGCCACATCCATGGGACCTTCCCCTCCCAGGCTGTGACTGTGACCATCTGGCCTCCCAACTCCTTCTGGGCCTCCCCAGAACTTCTTGGTTCCTGGTTTGCCTTCCTTGGGTGTTTCCTTTTCTCCCCAGCCCCTGCCCAGCCCAGCCTGGAATGCCATGTCTTCACGGAGGGTCATTCCTCCAAATCCTTTTGGCCCGACCCTCTGCCACCAAGCAGGGGGAGTGTTCTGCCTCCCTGACTCTACCATCCGTCTGCCTCTCCTGCCACCAGGAAAAGTGCTCACACAGTAAAGAATGATGAAAACTCAATTCCATTTTTGAAAAAATAGCTCACATCCGATCCATGCAGGCCCATGGGCTCAGCTGTCGTCCAAGACTTGTGTGGATGGTGGCCTGACCTCTCAAGCGACACATCCCCTGGGAAAGGCCAGTTCTCCACTGTCCCCACTGTGTGCTGTGCAGCGGCCAGACCCCTGGATGGTGGCTGAGGGCAGTATGTGGGGGTTTGAGCTCCTTCACTTGCTGGGTGAAAGCGTCTCCAGACAGCTGACAGGCAGACCCCAGTTCCCAGGGGCTAGAGAAATGTGATAGCGTTTGTCTCTGCCACACGTTCTCCTAAAGCTGGCCACGCTGGAGTGAATCCACAGGGTAGAAAATAAAGAGAAACCTGTAAGTGGCTGTGTGACCTGCGAGGCCAGAGTAAATCTGCCACACCTGAATTTGGGGAGGTTGTGGTGGGGTGAGGTTTCACAGGTCATCACAGGGCTTCACTTTCTGTGAGGCCCTACTGTGACGAAAGGGGCGTTGATCCTGTGTGCTGGCCCCGCCCTTTTCAGGGGCTCAGAATCACTTTTCAGAATGGAACGCTGCCTCACTGGCTTATAAATGTTTATTTTCCACTTTGCATATGCAGTGGTAGAGCAGGATTTTTGCATTATATCAACTTTTTAATATTCAATGGGAAAATGTAAAAAGATGTGAGGAAATGTTTAAATTATGTATAGAAAAGAGCTAAGCACATATTGGATGTGAAAGTGTGGCATGAATGTAGGCTCAGTTATGGAAGAAAATGGGACAGGCCTCACCTACTTATGCTCATAGACCGTCTGGCTTTCACCATGCTGATTAAATGGATTCCCATTTGTCAACCTGGGGAGTAAAAGTAATCCTGGATAGGGTCCAGAGGTCGGTGTGTGGGTTTTTTTTTTTTTTTTTTTTTTCCCTTTTTTGTTTTTTGTTTCTTCCTTCCTTGTCCTTCCCTTGAGGGCAGCTTGGCTTATTCTCCAGGCAAAGCCCACCCACGTTGGCTATTTGTGCCTTTTTCCAGTGGATGGGAGTCACCTTGAGCTCTTCCCATTCAGAACAAAACTGGGACAGAGCAGAGGAACAACAAACGTTTGTTGAATGAATGCAGGTTGATGGTTAGCCAAACTCGGTCTCTCGAGGTCCAGTAAGAGCTCCTCAGGGAGAGAGGAGGCCGAAAGCATCCCAGGTGAGGAGGCAGAATGGAAGATGATTGACAGTGAAGGGGGTGGGGTGCTGGGAAGAGAGAAGAGTCGACTGGCTGCTGCCACTGGTCAGCCAGGCCACCACTGTCCTGGCTACACCAGATACCATCTGAGGGCTGTCTCTTCCAGTTCTTACATTCTTGGTTCCAGGGAACTTTTTCTTCCTTTATTTTCTCTCTCAAGATGACCAGCAGTCAGTTATTCACCATTTTCCATCCCTAAACCCACTCAATTTGAGGACAGTGATTTTCTGGCCTCTTTCTCTAGAGAACTAGTTCTATTGTTTCATGTCCCTTGCAGAGCCAGTTCTCACGTTGGTAGGACATGCGAAAAGATGTGGCTATAATTGATAAGAGAGAGAGAGAAAAAAAAAATCTCAGCCGTGTTAAATAGAGATGTTGACTCAATCCTGGCTTTCCCAGCAATTAAAGCAGTATACTTGGGTAGGGAGTTTTAATTGAAGAAATGTAAAATGTTCATTGGTATAATGCGCATATTAATTTAATACAATGTGAATAAGAAGTCACTTGAGATGGGAGCGGGAAACAGGCCCTGTCGGGCTATTGCCATGACATGCAACCAAGGCAGGTCCTTGTTAATCCTCTGGAAGGGGTTCCGTGGGGCCGGTGGGAACGAGGTGGCGACTGGCTTGGCCTCCAAGATACGCCCAGTCCCCCACAGGGCCTCCTGTGTCGTGATTAGAGACGGTGTCAAATAAGAAAAATTCAAGGCATAGTTACTAATACATCATGGCATTGAACTAGAAAATGGCACCAACCCTCCTCAGAACACTTTTGGGAGCGGCGCAGGGGAGGGGGGACCCTTCTGGTTTAACTGAAGCTTCTGACTTAATCAGGATTCTTCTGCACCATAGCGGGACCGTATTTTCAAAAAATAATAGATAATAATATTTAACAATAATAATAAAATGAAGACGTGTAGCCCCCCAAATGTGAAGGGACTGAAAAGGTCACAGTGATAATGTTTGAAATCAAGGCTGCCCTGGGGAATCTACAAGGTGTTGTTTCTACACCCTTTGTACGATGCATGTGCTACCACTTTGTAGAAATTGAAAACAAAGTTAAATGTACTCAGTAAAAGATGGTACTGCCCACAACTTGTCCTAGAATCACCCAGAAGGCCCACCAGCCTCTGGGAGACCCTAAGAGTACTCAGTGGCACTTCCTTTCTCAACCTGGAAGCCAGGAAGTGGGCACCAAGCCTGGGTGTTCCTCCAAAACTTGGCACAGAGATGCTCGTGAAAGATGGGGATGGATACACCAGCCTCTCTCTCCTCGGTTGAGGGGACGATGAGCTCTCTGTCCCGCCTCCCTGCTCTGTATTCTGAATCAATAGACATTGACGCTAACCATTTCCCTAAAAAGCGAGATAATGTGGGATAATGTGGACTCCTCCCGAGCTCTTTTTCTGTGCTTTCATTGAAACAGCATTGGCTTTTTCTAGAAAGATTTATCTTATCCCTATTTCATGTTAAAAGTTGCCAAAGAAAAGACATTTGGCCCAATTTACAAACATTCCCACCCACGCATAAATCCTATGTTTTTGCCAGGATCGTGAATAAGATAATCAGTGTTTTAATATTATAATTTGCTCAAAACATGACTTCTAGACAGGATGCATTACTCCAGGGGTGCTTGCTGTCCACTCTATGTGGAGAGATGCTATCAGTATTCATCCATCTGCTCAACAAACGTTTACCCAGCACAGAGCGTGAGCTAGCACACTTCTGGGCCATTAGTCTGGTGCGAGATCGATAAGTACACAAGGGTTATAATCAAGTGTGGAGATGGTTAGGATGGAAGCCCTCACGGCAATGGGCTCCTGGTTCAGTTCTATGGGGATCAGGAGTGACTTCTTGGAAGAAATGACGTCTAAACCTAGTGAGGCCCAGTAAACGTTGAGCAGCTCAAGAGAATGGAGACAGACGTAAGGCTGGGGAGGGCCTAGGTCAATCTCAAGTTAGTACCTCCTCTCCCTAGCATGGACCTAGAAAGATCTCACACTCGATCACCCACCCAAGCAATGAAGGGAGAATGGATGGAAGGCCTCCATTTTGCTTCAAGTGAAAGACTAGTTTAGAGCAATTGCTTTGGCTTCTTTCCAGGTCAGGGTCAGGTGGTCGGTTGTCTCGGCCATTCCTACCTGCAGGACCAGGAGCAGAGGGCAGGACAGAGCATCCTTTATCCTCACGGCACCTGAGGAGAAGGTTCTCCTGCAGCTCAGACTGAGGAGCCTGAAGCTGGGAGCACCAGGTTTGAGCCCTATGAGTGCCCTCCTCTGTGGAGTGCCCTAAGTTAGCCAATGAGCCCAGTGTGGACACCGTTTCTTCCTGCCCCAGTGGGTAGCTGAGCAGCCCTGGCCTCTGTCAGGGCCCCTGAAGTCCGTATGATTTTGTGTCATGCCCACTGGGCTTACCTTCCCCTCTGGCCTGGAGTGGATGATCAGAGCTGCTGCTGGGGCCCTGGCAAGGACACAGCCCCAATGAACCCCCTCCCAAGGCTTCAGCCACCATTTCTCATGGACCTGGAGGTTCAGACAGACCTGACCGAGCCAAGGAGGGGCCAGCAGGTTCTGTGGTCCCCAGCCTCCAGAGAAGGGACATGTCAAGGGACCACAGAGAATGGGCAGCCTGTCTCCTCACTCCCTCACTGTCCCACCTCTGGGCCACTCAGGCTCCACCCCTTGCTCTGCATGCGCCAGCTTGACCCAAACCTGTTCGGAACAAGCCTTACGGAAAAAAAAGTCATGTTCCAGGGCGCAACTGTGTGCTAAGCTAAGTCCTGGCACCCATGCCATCCACTCTCTGTCTCTTAGAGAACCCGGCAAGGGCACCTCCAGTTCTGCGTATTTGGAAGGTGGCCTTGGAGGCAGTGGTTTTCCTGCTTCTGCCTGGCTCCATTTGGATGAGACAGACTTTTCAAGAATCCTTAGAACAGAGAAGGACTGCCCAATAAAGGAATTGTGTGCTCACTCAGATGACAGATGCGGGCACCTTCTCAGCTGGGGCACTTTGCAATTGAAATAGATTCTGGACAAAGCTGGGAGAATAAATGAGCTGAGGCAATAGCTGACAACTACTGGTTGCCAACCGTCTAAGTATTTCCAAACACTTTTTAAATATGCGACCTCTTCAACATGTAATAAGATTAATTTTCCCATTATTTCTAGTATTTTCTTTTAAGTTGGTAACACTTTAAGAGTCCAGTCATTAAACATTCATTTGGTATTCATGGAACTAGCAGTGATCCTAATGAATTCATTTGATATTCATGTGCTTGTCACATGCACTTTTGTGGAAACGCCATTGTGTGTAGCCTCTCCTTGGCCGGATGCCTTCTTAGGGCCTCAACTATCGCATCCGATCTGACTCTGCAGCCTGCACAGCTCGGCTGTTCCATGGTTCTGGCTTTGTAACAAGCTAAGGTGCTTCAGAAAATATTCTGCTACATCTGCTACCTTGGACCTTGCGGATTCACACCTACACCCAATCTTGTAATGCCCCTTAACCTTCACCTCCCCCTGGTCTCTCTCTCCGCACACCCAGCTGGGCTGACCACCCACCTTGTACTCCCTGAACACGGACAAACCCTTGAGCATTTGAGGGGATACCGAGGAGCCTCTCAACTGACGGAATGCCCAAGCCATCTCATCTTCAGGACGAGAAAACCAAATTGAGTCCCTGCTCCTCTGCTAACATGTGGCTTCAGTGGCTTCTCGTCAAAACAAATCTACCATTCAGAAGTCTAGTCTCCAGTTCGCATTAATGCAACACTGTGATGGGTCTTCATTGGCTTAACGACAAATGTGGAATGAAAGCAGGCTAAGGTCTTTATTATCAGTGAGATGAGGATGGAGCAGCTTTGTGTTTCCATGTGTGTGATGTTACAACGTGCTTTTCCATCCTGCTAGTATTTCACATGCTCGACAACCTTACTTTCTCCATTTAATGGATGGAAAAGTGAAGCTCTAGCAAGGTACGCATCTTGCCCGGAGAGAAGGGGAGCTGGCCTGCTAGCCCATACACCTGCTCGGGCGCTGAGATAGCTGCCTCACCTGCTCCTCCAGGCAGAGGAAAAGCATTGTGTTCAGCAGGAAAAGGCAAACACTGTGGCCCATCATGGAGCGAGTGGCCTACAGCAGGAGTCAGGAGAGACATCGCAGCTGCTGACCCAGGGCAGAAAGAAAAGGGAATTTCTCCCAAGTGGCAGGTGGGAAGCTGGAGAAGTAGGGTACCCTGGTGCTCCCACACTTCTCCTAGGGAAGACCAAAAAGTGGGATTCTTTCACTGTGTCTTCCAGGCACACGGGACTACGTCCATGAGGAGTAGACACAGCCTTTGTGAGCTATTCCGTGAGTTGAGCTTCTGGGCCCAACAGCATAGGAAACAGAGATTGCAAATCCAGATAACTAAGAAACTTTGGGGAAGAAGGAGCAGGGAATAGGAGACCCCGTGGGGAGGCCCTCGCTGACGTCCTTTCATTTTGATTTTCTGTTATGTTTTCCCGTCCCTAATCAAATGCATTATCACAGATTTAGTTTAATTACCGTATCAGGTGGAGATTCATTTTTCCTGATACAATTACAAGACTGGCAAATAGTGTCTTACAAGTGACTTGAAGTTACATTGACAAAAATGGTGATCGTAATTGATGCGCTGCCCGCATGATCTGATGGCAAAATGGATTACTTTAATTGTGTCAAGGGGAATTATCCGCCTGCATTACCTGGTTTCCCCACGTCACCCAACAAAGGTGTCTATGTGTTTCTTCTCAGAGTCCAGCAGGCTGGACTCATCAGATAGGCTGCCGCTCTGGGGATGAAATACCAGCATCCAATCCATCCATCCTCACCTGAGTCCCATGCAAACATGCCAGCTGGTCAGAAAAGAATTCGCTTGAATCAGTTAAAGACGCAACAATAACAGCAGGGTCCATTGTATGATGTGCTCAGATGTTTTATACATAGACGTTTATAAGTCGAGACCTGTTCGTAAAGTCACTGAATAATTTCTGTGTTTTACGTCTTAATGAATGGCGTCTGACAGATCAGTACATTCAAGCTAAAAGCTATTCAAATATGTATTAACTGTGTCCACATGACACAAAAATGGCCACCTCTCCACAAAGCAAGCGCATTATTAATTTCTTCACGAAATATCTGAACAAGATTTTTCAATTAATTTTTTCCTGTTGTGTTTGCCTCTACCTGACACCACAGATGTGATGTTGTCTTTTTCACAGCTGGAGACAAACTAAAATGGCCTCTGGGATAATGTGAATTATGTCAAGCAACAAAGAATATGGCATTTAAAGCAAGAGAATTCCTACCTTCATGGCGAAACTTTGCCCTTTCTCATGCTCCTTTCTTAGCTCATTCAGATGAGCGTCTGCAATTTCCTGACCTACCAATTAGTTCTTGAAGGAGCAGGTTGGAACACCACCCCGTGTCACACCCATGGCTAATACCCTCATTTATGGGACCTTGACCTCAGCCAGCCAGCCTTCTCATGACTGCAGTGTGATGAAGAGTTCCATGCTAGTCTAATGGCCGTCCGCATATCGGGCCCCCGCCAGCACAATAGATCTGTGTATGCGTACACACGCGTGGATGTACATGCATGCGTGCTGAGCACTTCCAGGTGAGAGCCACCCTGACCTTTGTCAGCAACCACGTATGGGCCACCCCCCTGTCCCCTCCTGCAAAGTGGACTTGATGACTATGAGTCTGTTGTATCCGTAGCTTCTAAATAAACAGGAAGACAAATGAAATAACTCAGATTGATGACTATGCATGAGAACAGCAAGGAACGCCTGTTGTTTGAATTTCATTTATGCAGAAATTAAACTTGGTTGAACTGGTTTGCTTGTGGCAACAGTTGGTGTCTCCAGCCTGTTTTACCATGTCAGTGCAGATTGTTTTCCCCTGAAAGTTGCTCTCACCTTCCCACCTGTTTTCTGCAGCCTCAGAGCATCCCGGGTGATTGTCTTAAATGGAATAAGTTTAATTATGGGGGTGAAAAAGGTAAAATGGGGAGGGTTTTGTCTTGTCTTTCTCATGTTTGATTTAGATTACTGCCTGTTTTACTGTTCATCTAAGGAGGGTATATATTCATACTTTTAGTGACATATTGACTCAGGTAAAATAATTTATTGAGCATCTACTCTGCAATAACCCTTAATATTCATTTATTCGTTCAGTCATTCAACAAATAACAATAAGGGCTCTGTCTAGAGGGCTTCACGCATCCCCTAAGAGAATAAAAAAGCATGTCCTTCCCACCTCTTGAAGATGATAGCTGCTTACAACGAGACAAAAACAACCACAAAAGCGTGCCAGTGTAGCTTGCTCTCCAACTAAGTGATACTCCTTCACTAGCCTCAGAGAAGGGAGGATGATAATTGTTGCCTCTTGTTTGGCCCTTTGTGCGAGTTAATAGTGGTCAGAACTATGAATGTTCAACACGAGTCCTACGTCTTCAGGAAGACACAGTGCTTGGTGTCCTGTGGGCTACAAGGCCTCCCTCGCCCAACTATTTCCTGAACCACATTTGGTCCAGGGCATTCCACTTGTCATGCACTGCTATAGGCATCGAATGAGACCAAGACCCAGCTGTCAGTTCATCTAATGTGGGGAGACAGAGAAATGCACAAGGCAAAACCCTGTGGAGGAAATTTAGTGTGGGGCTACTGCAGTTTGGAGAGTCAGAGAAGGTCTCTCTGTGGATGTGACTTCCCAGCTAAAACCAAATGAGTCCAAAGAAACAGCTTTGTAGAAACCTAAGGAAGAACATTTAATGAATAAAGCAATAAAGAGGGAAGGGCAGAAAAGGCAGAGACTGAAGCCTGGTAGGGGTGGAGGTCGTGAGAGATCAATGATTGTATCATGGCGGTGAGCAGGAATCAGATCACAGGGACCAAGGGGAAGTGTAGATGTATTTTTTAATTGTAATGAAAGTCAATCAAAGGTTTTAAGTGGTAGAGCATCATAACTGAATTTAAGGTTTTAAAAGTTTTCCCTAGACTGGGGAACAGATTTTTTTTTTTTTTTTGGGGGGGGCGGGAAATGGAAACAGGAAGACTCTCAAAAGCTTCAGCTAGGCATCCACTTTAAATGGCACATTGACCTGAATTCAGTTCTTAGTTAATGGGTCCCCCGTTTTCAGAATGTCCCCATCGACCCTCAGCTCTGAACCTACGTCGATGGTAGATATACAAGACGATGGTGTGCTCAGTCATGCCCCCCACCCCACGTCCACAGTGCTTCTTCAGCAGCAGAGGTGGGTGATGAGCTCAGCCCACTGAGGCTCTGGGCCCCTGACCGTTCCCCGGGCACCCTGCACCATTGACTCCCAACACCCAACTAGGGCAATGCCCACATGCATCCACCCCTCAGTGTTAAGGCAGGCGCCGGCAAGGAATGTGTACAATGCACTTCAAAATAATACGTGTTTCCCTGAAAATAACACCAGGTCTTATATTCATTTTTGTTCCAAAAGACGCATTAGGGCATATTTTCAGGGGATGTCTTATTTTTTCACGTACAACAATCTACATGTATTCAAATACAGTATGTCATCTTCTTCTGGAACATCGTCATAACGTACTAAATGTGTCTGTCTGGCTGATGTCCTTAACTGAAGCTTATTTTGGGGGTAGGTCTTATTTTCAGAAAAACACGGTAGCAAAAATATTGCCCTGATTTTCCCTTCGGCCAGTATCCAAGCAAACTCTAAGTTCACATAGCAAGAATTGTTTTATCCTGAGAGTAATTCAGTAACAATTGGAGCCCTTGTGACCCGAAGTCACTTGAAAATGTTTGATGTACCTTCAGGTCTGTAGAAAGAGACAGAGGTACTCTCTGAACACGGTCGTGAATGTGTATTGCTTTGTGTCGGCTCAGCATTCAGCCTCCCCCCCGACCCTGGGAGCACTCCTCACTTCAATCTCATGTCTCTCCTGGGGCCACCAACCACAGGAGTCCGCCCTCTGAGTGAAGCAACAAGTCTAAACATGGACGTGTGATCCAGAAGGGACCACGAGAGCCCACGTGGCCACTGACGCACGAGCATCAAAGGAGAGAGTCCCTCTGCTGAGCTCAGAGGCGGTGACACGAGGGCTGCTCCTGGCCACCTTTCCTGATGTGCGGATTCTGTCAGTCTGTCAGTCTGTCTGCAGAATGATGCCAAATGGAGACAAAAATGAGACAAAGAAACAGGTGTGAGTGGGGGAGAGAGAGAGAGAGAGTGAGCTCAGGTCACCTTGAGTCCCCTGTCCCAGGTATGTGGTCCTTGATTTCCACAGTTTTACAAACTGATCGCAGTCTCCTTCCATGACCCATCCACTAATACACTAATGGCTTGCACATCATTTGACTCGGGTATCTGTCCCTCAAAACAAGAAGAGGCTGGAGGTGGTTTTACAGCCTGGATGTGTCTGAGCTTCAGAAATCCCAATGTGCGGCTCAACCCCGTCCCCCCTCAGACTTTTGCAGGGAGAGGAATTTAGCCCAGCTGCTTCCTCCCATCAAGAGCAAACTGCTCGCAAACACAGTCTTTGATGGAGTCATTCACTCGTGTAGCTCGTCCTAAACCTCACTCGGGGGAGGTGTGGGCAATCGGAGCCCATTAGAGCAAGGCCAGGTCCTCCGTGGGTCCTGCCGTCGGCATGATCTCCGGCACAAATTCCATCCAATTGCTCAGACAGCCTTTGCCTTTCTGAACCATCTGACTGGTTTATTTCTCCAGATGTTTTGTGATCTCATCTCTTATTAATGTCTCTAGGATTTTGCCTGCCACCAGGGTCAGACATGCTGTCTCCTTACTGGTTACTCTCCGAGTCCCTTTCTTAGAGACCAGAGTTGGCCGTCCTTCAATCTGTCAGCATCTCTCATTCCAAAAGCAGCCTTTAAAAAATCTAATATTGAAAGAGTATGCTCGTCACCGCCCTTATGAATGATGGTGGACAGGCCTTAATTCGCTGAGAATCCTGTTCCCCTTTCTAATATTTTAACTCGTATAATTGGCCCTATGGCACCTTGATCCTTCCCCCCATAGTCTCTTATGCCCAATATCACCTCCCTCTCTGTTGAGATGTTCAACATCACTCAAAGTTCAACCCACCTTTTGTTTACTTTGTGCGCTATGTTTCGTCTCCCTTCCTAAGAAAACATCTTTCCATCTAGCCGTTCAGCGACTGACTGCTGGCGCATCAGCAGACGGCATTTCACTGGCTCTGAGCAGCATCCAGTCTCCCGTTCCTGTTTTGTGACCTGTTGACCTCCGGCAGACGACAGGGGCCCCAGAGCCCACTTGCACACAGATAGGCTTGCTTTTGGGCCACAGACCTGGCCGAGATTGCAGTCTGGGGTCCTTTTCCTCTTTCGACACAACTGTGTTTCATCTACCGGGCCTCTTTACCTTTGAGATGCCACTAGAGAAGCCATTCTATCTGGAGAGTCACTGCAGAGGATCAGCTCCTGCACGTGACACTCACACGCAAGTCTGCGACATAGCGGCTGGGTTTCCCCTTCCTACCAACAGGTGTGCACTAGACGACTCCGGGAAGGTAAAAGAGGCCTGCCGTGAAGGAGTCTTTGCAAAGGGAAAGGGGATCTGAATTAGCCAGCAAGCTCCACGCCCAGGTACAGCCCCTAAGTTACAGGACACATCACTCCCGATGCCACCGATTGTCTGCCATCATCCTCTTGACTTCTCGAGTGAACCATCTATGTCTGGAGGCCAACAAGGTGTTTCTCATTTGCATTCCAGATGGAGGAAGTTAGGGCCATCACAGGGAAAGAGCTGAACTAAATATGATCATAAGAAAGAAAATCTCCAGGCACTTGCCATGGGGGAAATGTCCCTTCATTCTCAGGGTGATCCTTCTGAAATGGACGAGCTTCTTCAGAGGGCAAAGGGACTTGTGTCTCATTTTCAAGGGCTATGCTTTACTTCACTCAGGCTAATTAGCTGTGATCCTCCTGTAAGCACTAAAACCATTACATCTGCTCTCTACTAACTGGCTATGCAACAGAAATCGGTTTTCCCCAACTTCCTCCCGGTGGGGTTAGCAATATCTTCAAAAGCCCCAGCAGGTATTTCTCCCCTGTCTCCAGAGCAGCTGAAGTCCGGGCAAGTCGGCACACACCGTTCGTGGACTGGGGAATATCTTGCCTTCAGACTGTAGTGCTGTCAGTTTATCTGTCCGTCTTCCCCTCCAACTCTCGGCTATTCCTCTATCGGGTTACTTTCCACTATGGAAATCAAAAGCATTTCCACGCCTAGGTTTTCTAGACCAAGCCGCATTAAAGCTTTTCCCCAGGCCTCTTCGGCACAGCCAGATTGCCAGCTTAATGCCTCTGCCTCACCTCACGTATGTGCCTTGGATGTCACGTCTAGGGAGAAACAAGCCAGGCCGAGCTGCTCACCAACACAGGACATGATCACTTTCAGCAGGAAGCTCAGACTCGTGAACAATAGCTGCGATTGGGTTTCATGTATTGTCTGAGTTCTAGTTACCTGACACCTTCGTGAGGGAGCCGTCCTTTTCTTTCCCTAAGTCTAGAAAAAAACATGTTTCTGAAGCGAAATGTGCCTTTCCCTGGAAATAGATAGAACATTTGACCTAAAACAGGGGGAACGTCCCTGCCCTCTTGTTTCGCAAGGTGGTGTGGCTCCTGCAACTGCAGGACTGGCCTCACTCACACCAAATCCAGTTCACGTTTTCCGTGCTTTGGAGAAGTGCTCTCTTCCCTCCGTGATTGTTGCCGTAATTACACAAATGATCTGCTCCACTGTCACTTCTAGTCAAAGGTGTCATCTAAAATTAAAAATTCATGTAAAAACTAGAGATGTGACTTTTAAGCAGACGGTGGAGACCTGATCTGATTTCACAAGCCATGTTTTACTTAACCCTTCCGTGCCCGTAGCTGTGTGCGGTGTGGGATTGCGTGTGGAGACTGGAGATTTCTGAGCCGGCTACCTGGAAGACGTCTGCATGAATATGCTCAGGCTGGCCCAGCAAAACCCCACAGACAGGGGCCTTCCACAGCAGAAACGTGTTTTCTCACAATTCGTGTGGCTGGCTGTAAGCCCGAGATCAGGTGTCAGCAGGGCTGGTTTACCTGAGGCCCCTCTCCTCGGCTTGTAGACGGCTCTTTTCTCTCTGGGTTTTCACATGGAGTTCCGTCCGTGTGCATCTTGTCCAAACTCCTTTTCTGTTAAGGACCCCGGTCTTATTAGATTAGTGCCCACCCGAATGGCCTCATTTTAAAGTAGTTAAAGGCCCCAGCTCTAAATACAGTCACATTCTGAAGTTCGGGGGGTCAGGACTATAACATATGACTTTGGAAACACACAGCTCACCCCATAACATTGTCTCGCTACCCTCTAAGGTGAACAAGGGTCCAAATGGGAAGGTCCATTGTCTGGGGGCATCTCTGTTGCCCATGGATCCAGCTAACAAGACAACCATCGGATTCGAGGTGGAGAAATTGTGTTCCCAACTGTGGAAGCAGGGCTCTTAGATTCGGAACAATTTCTCGGACCCTTTAAATTTTAGGAGCTGCAAAACCAATGGAAGACCAACATGCTTCCTTTTATAACAACAGTTTCCATTTGTTTGGGCTTTTTAATATTGATAAATCCATGAGGTAGAGAGGTGGAGCATACTATTATGATGTACTTCGATTTTAAAAGTATTTCAATTAGCATACAGCACAATTAACTTGTTTGGGGGCTTTTAGAGTAGGATTCTATGAGTTTTAACCTATATACAGGTCCACGTAACCAGCACCTCCACCAGGACACACGACGGTTCCATCACCCACAAAACGTGTCCCGTGCTCCATTCGCAGTCAAATCCTCCCATGCCCACTGAAATATTCTCTTTCTGTTTGAGTTAAATTTTGTGAGACTCTCACACCAATGGAATCAGTCCAAATATAACCTGTGGAGAGGTGTGTGTTGGCCCCAGCATAATGTCTTTGAGATTCCTCCATGTTAGATGCATTGATAGTTGTTCCTTTTTATTGCTGAGTAGTATTCCATCATACGGATGTGCCTCAATTCATTCATCCATCCTCTCATTGAAAAATATGTGCAGTAGTTCCCATTTTCAGTGATTAGGAATAAAACTGCTCTAAACATTTGCATATAGGTTTATATGTGAATGTATGTTTTCATTTTACTTGAGTAAACGTCCAGAGGTAGGCTAAGTGGTTCATATGGTAAGTGTATATTTAACTTTATAAGAAACTGTCAAACATTTCCAGAGAGGCCGGACCATTCTGCCCTTATCCCAACAATGTATGAGAGTTCTAATTAGGCGGCATCACAGCAGCATTGGATGTTGTCACAGTTTGTGTGTGTTCCTGTTTGTTTGTTTTTGCCATTCCAATGGTTTGTGAGTTTGATTCACATCAGTCTGTTAGCTAATGAGGTTCAGTATCTTTTTATGGGCTTATTTGTCAGCTGCATATCTTTTTTGATGATGTACCTTTTCAAACCATGTACCTGTTTTTTAATTGAGTTGCTTGTTCTCTTAGCATTGAGTTTTGAGAGTTCTTTATATGTTTTCATTCAACTTCTTTTCAGATATGTAACTAGCAAATATTTTCTCCCAGCCTGTGGCTTGTCTTTTAATTTGCTCTTTTGGACTTATATCTGAAAACTCTCCCTACACTAAAGTCATGAATATTTCTCCAATGTTTCCTTCTAGAAGACTTAAGGTTTAAGCTTTATGTTTAGATCTGTGATCTATGGTGAGTTAGCTTTTATATAATGCATGGGATATATGTTGAAATGAATGGTTTTGCATATGAATGTACAGTTATTGAAAGACTCTTCTTTCTCTATTGAGTTGCCTTTGTAATTTGATGAGAAATCAGTTGAATTCCTAGATGGGCTCACTGGTGAACTCTACAAAATATTTAAGGAAGAAATGATTCCAATTCTCTACAATTTTTTTGGAGGATAGAAGCAGAGGGAATGCTTCCTAACTCATTCTATGAGGCCACCATTACCCTAGTACCAAAACCAGACAAAGATGTTTTGAGAAAACTACAGACCGATATCTCTCATGAATAGAGATGCAAATATCCTCAACAAAATATTGGCAAATTGAATCCAAAAAAGTATAAGACGAATTATGTACCACAACAAAGTGAGAGTTATCCTATGTATGCAAGATTGGTTCAACATTCAAATTTGATTAATGTAATCTAATAGAGACTAAAAAAGATAATTCGCATGAACATATCGATAGATACAGAAAAAGGATTTGACAAAATACAACACCTGTTCTTGAGAAAAATTCTCAGTAAACTATGATTATATAGGAACCCCCTCAACTTGAAAAAGAATATCAACAAAAACCCTACAGCTAACATGATATCTAATGGCAAGTAACTCAAAGCTTTCCCACTAAGATCAGATACAAGGTAAGGATGTCTCCCCTCACCACTTCTTTTCAGCATCATACTGGATGTTCTAGTGCAATAAGGTAAAAACAAAAGGTACACAAATAAAACTGTCTTTGTTTGCAGATGACACGATCATTATTAGAAAATGCAAAAGAATTGATAAAAATAAACCTCCTGGAACTAATAAGTAGTTATAACACAGTTGCAGGAGACAAGGTTAATATCAATAAGATGATTCGTTTCCTATGGACCAGCAAGAAATATGTAGAATTTAAAACTAAAAACACAACACTGTTTATGTTCGCACCCCAAAACATGAAACTCTTAGGTATAGAGCTAATAAAACATGTACAAGAACAATCTGAGTAAAGTTTTAAATCTCTGATAAATGAAATCAAAGAAGAATTAAATAAATGGAGATCTATTCTAAG
The DNA here is from genome assembly GCF_964194185.1 of Rhinolophus hipposideros. Taxonomy (NCBI): domain Eukaryota; kingdom Metazoa; phylum Chordata; class Mammalia; order Chiroptera; family Rhinolophidae; genus Rhinolophus; species Rhinolophus hipposideros. The sequence goes on from NC_138061.1 coordinate 3,109,522, forward strand.
TTCATGGATAGTAAGACAATGTTGCCAAGATGTCAGTTCTCTCCAGCTTGATCTACAGACTCAATGCAATCCCAGGCATAATCGCAGCAAGTGACTTTGTGAATATCCATAAAATGATTCTAAAGTTTATATGGAGAGGCAAACGACCTAGAATAACCAACAAAATATTAATATTGAAGGAGTAGGACAAAGTTGGACGACTGATTCTACCCAACTTCAAGGCTTACTGTAAAAGTACATTAGTCAAAACAGTATGGTTTGGTGAAAGCATAGACAAATAAGTGAATGGAACAGAGCAGAAAGCCCAGAAATAGACTTACATAAATATAATCAACTGATCTTTGATAAAGGCGCAAAGGCAATATAATGGTACAAAGAGTGTTTTCAACAAATGGTACTGGAACAACTGGACATCCAGATGCAAAAAAAAAAAAAAAAATCTAGACACAGACCTTACACATTTAACAAAAATTAACTCAAAATGGATCACAGACCTAAATGTAAACACAAAACTATAAAACTACTAGAAGATAACATAGGAGAAAATCTAGATGACCTTGGGTATGGCAAACAAACAACCCAAATAAAAAAATAAGCCAAAGACTTTAACAGACACCTCACCAAAGAAGATATACAAATGACAAAAAAGACTAGGAAAAGATGGTCCACATCATATGTCATCAAGGAGATGTAAATTAAAACAACCATGAGATATCACTACACATGTATCAGAATAGCCAAAATCTGGAACGCTGACACCAAATGCTGGTGAGGATATGGAGCCACAGGAACATTCATTTATTGCTGTTGAGAATGCAAAATGGCACATTCATTTTGAAAGACAGTTTGACAGTTTCTTACAAAATTAAGCATATTCTTATTATACAATCTAGCAATCGCACTCCTTGGTATTTACCCAAAGGAGTTGAAAACATATGTCCACACAAAGACCTGTACATGGAAGTTCATAGCAGCATTAACCATAATTGCTAAAATTTGGAAGCAACCAAGATGTTTTTCAGTAGGTGGACGGATAAACTGTGGTACATTCAATGGAATATTATTTAGTGCTAGAAAGAAATGAGCTATCAAGCTATGAAAAGACATGGAAGAAACATAAATGCATATGACTAAGTGAAAAAAATTGGAAAAGGCTACTTACTTACTACATGATTCTAACCATGTGATATTCTAAAAAGGCAAAACTATGGAGCCAATAAAAAGATCAATGTTTTCTGGGGTTTGGTGTGGGGGAGATGATTGGGGACGGCACAGAGATGATTTATGGCAGTGAATTATGGCAGTGAAAGTTGTATGATGTGACTATGATGGAAATATCGTTATATATTTGTTCAAACCCATAGAACGTGTAACATCAAAAATGAATCCCAAGGAAAACTGTGGACTTTGGTTATTCTAGTTTTTTTGCCTCTCCATATACGTTTTACAGTCAGCTTATAAATATCAATCCTTTAGGGGTTTTATCGGAAGTGTGCTAAATCTACATATCAGTTTGGGGAAATCCAACGGGTTAACTACCCTGAGGCCTTGAGCCATGAATATGGTGTGTCTCCCCACACCGTACTTAATTTCTTTCATCAGCATTTTCGACACCAAATCCTTTACATATCTTATTAGATTTACACCTAAATAGTTTATTTTGGGATCCATTATATTTTTTTAAATATTAGTTTCGTATTAGGGGCTGCCAGTATATAGAAATATGGTTGATTTTTGGGCTGTCCTTGACTCCTCTGGCCTTGAGAAACTCATTGATTATAGAAGCTTTTTTCTGTAGATTTCTCAGGATTTTCAATGCAGACTATCATGTTATCTACAAATAAGGACCATTTTATTTCTTTGTTCCATTCTCTATGCCTTTTAATTCTTTTTTCACGTTTTATCACACTAGCTAAGACTTCATTTTTACTTGTTTTGCTGTTTTTCATGTTTTAATAAATTAGGCAATTATACGAGTATTTAGACTGGTAAATCACAAGATCACATGATTAGTAGTTGCTTTAATGGAAGCTGGAATCCCAGAGTTTGGTTTCCGTTCCCACTTACTTTCCACTCTTCCCCAAAGGACCACAGACACAGAAAGGCAAAGGAGACAGTCTGGCTCCTTACGTAGTTTTCTATGGACTTTTGACTTTGCCGTAACATTTTGTTGAACTTGATCACTGAAGATACAGCCCCTTCTCTCCATCGTTTTAGTCACCAGAATCTAGGGTGACTTGGACCTCAGCCCTGAGGAGGTGGTCATTTCCAGCCATGAAACCTTTCCGCAGTCACTGCGCGGTGCCAGGCAGAACAAATTCTGTGTGCTTTTAAGGTGATGAGGTGAATGGAGAAGTTAAAGTGAGAGACGGATTCAGCCCATGCCTCCCTCCATCAGCGGCATTATTTTTCACTCTCTGGGGCACTGGAAGGTGATGATGGTGAATGAGAAATGTCCACTGCAATGGAGCCCACCCACTCATGGCTGCCACTGGGGGCTCTGGGTGGAGTGAATGACAGCATGCTAGGCTCACCAGCCAGCGTCACTGGACCAGCAAGGCCACACCCCCTGCCCCAGCTGACGGGGACGGAGGCACATCCAGCTGGATACTCAGTGCCATCAGTCACATGCCTGACTTCCTGCCTGGGTTTTCGGCTTCCCTGGAATGAGCCCTACCATCAGTAAAGTGGTCTTCTGACAGGAAGTGCCCGATGGGGCTGCTGCAGGTTTTCCTGCACCACCTTCCCCCAAGACCACACATAGCCTGTGTCACAGCAGGGAAATCCATTTTATCAAAACAGTAAAATATAAAAACCTTGTTTTGGAAACGGCCTGAAGGTTGGTGGGGCCTTTTTTTCAAAGCAAAAGTAGATGAGAAGAGGCCTTAACGTCCCTGAAGTTTTTCTCATACAGAATGTACCGGGTGAGGAGGAGACGGAAAAGCCAGAAGACTTCAAAACTGTCAACAAATATGTTCATTCTCTTCTTTTTTATCCTTTCGAATGTGTTTGACTGAAAAGAATGCAGTGAGTGTTACCACACAAACGTGGGCCACATTCCCTGCACCTTACATCCAGTAGCTTCTGGTGCCCTGGATGCGGCTTCTGTTCCTGCACCATTTGCAAATGGCTACTGTGGTGCCCAGTCTTCCATGCCTGTGAGCAAAGGAGGGAGAGTTTGATTTGGCGATTGCAATTCTGAAGACGTCTCTTTGGGGATTTTCTGCTATTCCTTGCCCCACTGCAAACTTTGCTGATCACTCATGTAGGTTTCCTTCATTAACCCAGTTAGTTAGGGTACAGTTTTTAACAAGTGAACTTGTGGGCTTTCCTCTCTCCTAGACTTTGCCATTTCAAATGCGCATTAAATAATTTTATTGGCCCAACAAATCATAATGCTAAGGGTGCCACCTTTCTCCACTATTGGATAAACTGTGACATCTTAAAGCAGTTTCCATAGAGATGAAGAGACCCAGAGCCTTTAAGAAACCCGTTAATTAGTTAATGTTTCTTAAATGCTTTGGAAATCAAAGCTCTCTGTAAGTGGGAAGGGCCATTATTATACCATTGTTCACCCTGACAGGCAAAGCTGCTGCTTCAGAGAGCTTTTCGCACGAAAATAGGAAGTGCCAGATCTGTGTCACACGCTCGGTTGTACTATGAGGGAAAGCAAAAGGGGCTTTGCTCTTGGAGCCCCCAAACAGGAACCTGACAAGCAGAAGGGAGGAGAAAGGGGCTGCTCGTGGGAATCTCTCTGCGGAAGAGGGACGCGTGGGCTCAGCCTTCTCCTCCCTGGCGTCTGCCGTGTCTCCCTGCAGGTTAGCAGCTTTCCTTAATACCGAGTGGCAGGTTATACAAGCGGGTATCTTCCAACTGCATTAGCAGGGACTCCGAGGCAAACGTGGGTGCTGCCTGGTTGGGATCCATTTGGCCCATCCCTTTGGCTTCTGTAGGACCAGGAGCAGGTGGGGGTGTGGTTGTATAGTTTCAGGGCATCAGCATTTGAGATGAAAGATGACCCCCACAGAGGGGGCTGGTGTCCCTCGAGAGGGACTTTGTCCCGGAGGCATGATATCTGAGCGTCTGAGTCACACCTTGTTTGGCCTTGTAGGTACAGGTGAAGGTCGGAAAGCATTACGAAGCCAGCCCAATTTAAAGCACTGAGCACCCATGAGCTGGCACCTGGAGAGGGCCGGGCGGGGGCCACAGGCAGGCATATTGCGTCACATGGTAAGATGTCCATGTGAGCTAACAGCCACCAAAGACTGTGTGACTGGGAGATTCTGGTCTTGTTTTTGACTTCTGAAGTTGTCATTTATTTGAGAAAGGAAGCATAGCTGCTTGGGAGAATCTATCTCACCGGCCTGGCTCGTCTTGAATTTGGCTCCATGGGTAGCTAGAGGGTCAGCCAGAGGAGCGCAGGGCCCCAGAAGGATGGAGGTGCCTGATGCTGGGTCTCCACACCCACGTAAGGACCAGTGAGGACATATGGTGGACCGAGAATGATCAGCAGGACTGTAGAAGTCAGTACTTATATTTGTATTGGAGGTAATCTATTTTCTATTCAAACTTTCATTTATAATTTGGAAATAACTCATCCAAGAAATAAGTTCTAGGACCTAAGTGGCATGCACAGCTTTGTGATTCTAAGAGTCAAACTATTTGGGCAAGAGACAGGTAGTAAGTGTACTGGGATCCAGAGTCTCAAGGGACCCCCTGGTCTGACCGCAGCACTTGCTGTGTGACCTTGGACACGTCACTTAACCTCTCTGAATGAAATGTTCAAAGAATGCTGGCCCCGTAGGTTTTGTGGCCAGATTAAATGATACATTTTTGAAGGACTTTGTAAACTGCGACACTTAAAGGTTTGCTCCGATTTTACTCAACCATGACAGAACCAGTCTGTCATTCATTCAAGTAACGTTTTGGAGAACTGTGGTCTGGTCTAAGTGTATGAGGGGTTCCGAGAAGGAGGAACCATGTGCCGGCTGCAGACCAGAGAGCCTGCCAGTGTTACTTTTTCTGTAAAACTAGCAAATGTGTGCAGAAAACAAAACCAGGGCTCACTGTTGTCACTGTTGCCGTAGCTTTGCAAACATCACAAGCAAGAGAAAAGAGAAATACTGGGATCCTAGTTAAAGGGCGAATCTAATATTGTCTTTGTATTAATTTTGTATGAAAACATACACATCGTCCAGGTTTTAGGAATCTGTTAAGCTACTCCTGCCGGATGTACCATCAAGTGGATTTTCTGAGCTGTATCCATCCATTAGTGATGCCATTTAGTTCACAGGGAATTGGACTGGCAGCCAGGCTGTGACTTGCTTCCCTGTACAGATGGGACAAATCATCATGAGGAGAGACTGGGGTTTGCTGGAGGGTGCTGTCGTACTCCCATAACAGACTCACAGTCAGACTACAAATTGAGTGTCTTTGTAGGTGCCTGAGTGAGCTGGATTCCTACCTAATAACAGCCTGACCTTTTGTTGACCCGTTGACGTGGACACAGCCCCCCCCCACCCGTGTCAGGGCGCATCGGAGCTGCCCTCCCACTAAGGGTCAACACAGCTTCTCCCGCCGTGTCAGGAGGAAGGCGCTTTGCAAGCAGACTCCCTCACCAGCTAGCCCATCATCTCGGTGTCATAAGCGACTCCATGTTGCCCTTCTGTCAAAATGGATTTTCAGCCGAGAGACGCAATCCCTCCCCATGCATCAGCATATGTGACACTATTGATTTGATATTGACTCCCAGCCATCTTTCTGGGCTGCATTCCAACAGGTGGTTAGGCAGACACCATTTTCCCCAGAGTGTCAGTCTAAGAAAATGTGCAAGTTGTCTTTAAAAAAAAAAAACAAGCAAAAATCCCTTGCATTAAAACAAACTTCTAAAGATTATTTCTGAAGGCAAGGAGGCCTACAAGTCGATGCCGTGTGGTATGGTGGGAAAAGGACAGGGGACCACTGCAGCAGGGGTGGTATTTATTGGAATCAATGCATTCCTTTATTCATTCAGCGGCTGGCTTGAATGATGCTCGTATTTTCCCAAAGCACTGTCGTTCCATTTCTGAATCCTTACCTTCCCCATGTCTACCCTGAGTCTTTTGGATAGAAAGCATTCTTGTTAGCTATGGGACCCCGGGGGAGTGGGCCTTTCCTCCCGCCAGCATCCCACAGGCACAGTAGAGACTGACTTTGCCGCCCTGCCGGGTTCCCAAGGCCTAACGAGCCCTGCCAGGGGGCAAATCCAATCCCTGCTGTCCATGTCACCTGCCAGGCCAACCCCGCTGTGGGTCTACAGGACCATGGCCGCCTGGCTCACGTCCTTCCTCATCTAACTGCTAGAAACTTGCCAAAGTCCTCGCAAATGACAGGCCCCATGTTAATATGTTTGTATTCTCTAAGAGCTCAACAATCTTTCTTAATTCAGAGACCGTGCCACGGAGTTAGACGAGGCCGAGGGAGTCTGCTGGTTTGCCGACGGTAGAAAACGATCGGCCGATGGCTTTCTCCCTTCCAAGGACGGGCGTCTGGAGACTCATTTGAGAGCATTCTAGTCGGGGACTTCTGGCTGCATTGTATCGTCTCTATTTCTTCATTTAGCCAAAAGGAAAATATTGAAAAACAGCATTCAGTGTGTATTTTGTGTTGTCCATACTGGAGCCAAACGCATCACTAAGCGACACCTCGCCAGAGATACGCAGCACAAAGGCTCCTGCAAGTAAACGGCTGCATGGGGTGGGATGAATACATCACACATGGGGTGCACTTGGGCGTCTGCTTCATACGTTCCTGTGTAGTTATAGCTAATTAATCAGGTGACCATCTACACCAAAAAGCTATAAAATCATGAAAACCAATAGGAATTTTCTCTCAGGCAAAGGTGCCACCGGCAGGGTGGTGAGGAGGGAAATCTGAGAAAGATTTCCATAGTTAGTAAACTAATGAAAACCCTGGTGCAGTTCTTCTGAGAACACTTGAAAAGGAGGTATACTTGTTTTTCCCCTTTCTCTCAGAAGTAACGGTTACAAAGGAAGTGCTTTGTGATGAAAATTAGGGAAAGAATTTGTAGAATTCAAAAGTGCTAATGAAATAAGGAAATAATCTTGATGAACTGTGGGGCATGTTATACTGTCCCTTATGAAAAGAATGACACTAAGTCCAGTTTAATAACTAAAAAAGCAGCACAGTGACTGCTAGGTTTTCCCAAGAAGCAACATCTGTATGAGACACACCTGCGTGCAGAGAGGTGTCCCCCACCTACAGTCGTCTCTAAAGGGAGCCCTTGTCACAGCACTGTGGGTACCTTTCCAGGTGGGCCCCTTACATCCTTCCCTCCCCCCAGGTACATCCAGGCTCCCCCCACATGCCCTGGACTCCTGCCTATGGAAACTGCAGTTAGCTCCTTCCTCATCAGCTCCGGCCAAGCTCTGAGCACCTCCTGGGTCATTCTGTTGATTTCATGGCACGTTTTTACTTCTTTGAGTCACTCCATTCATTCTTACAGTCTGCACTGCAGCCAAAATAACTTGCCTAAGATACCATCCCAAATACTTCACCTTGATCAAAATGTTACATGGTTTTCTAGCCCCTACAAATGAAGTTCAAAGTCCTCTATGCCCTAACTCCTAACCCCAATCTATTGACTCATACAGCATGTCCTGTTCTCCCCTGCGAGAACTGCCTCCAGTGGCGAGAAGCCTGTTCTTATCTCCCTTGTGATTTTCCCAGTCTCTGAGGAACCCCGCTCCCTCCCCCACCTGACCCCTCTATTGCTGTTTCCATAAAGGGAGTAGGGGACAATGACCCAGAGGCTGGGCTCTGGAGCCAGACAGCCTGGGCTTCAATCCACTCCCTGGCTATCTCACGAATGGGGGGAGTTGACTGGCCTCTACGTGCCTCAGTTTCCTCATCTGTCAATAACAGCATCTACCTTCTTGGCAGCTGCGGTGACCACCAAGCCTGTGTCGCCCAGTGCTTGGAGCAGGGCCCACACTGGGCGAGCAGCTGAGAATGTGTCTGAGACACTGCCAAGCAGAGCTTCCTCCAGGAGGCTCTCCCCACACCTGCTGGCCCCCTCGCCTTCCCCCCACCGCCCCCATGCTGCTTCTTTGACACTTAATCCAGTCAGAGTCCCCCCCTTGGGTGTCGGCTGTGTCCTCATCACCCAACTGCATTAAAACCTCCTGAGGTCAAAGACACATATATGACCTTTTATACTCCCAGCTCCGAGTGCGTAGGGAACATTGAAGGTTTCTTGACAATAAAGCTGCTCGATTTCAGGCAAGTTTCAAAGAGTAAGTGGGAAGTTGGATAAAGGATACAGGCCTCCTCACATCCAGGAAGGGCTTTTACCAAGTGGAAGTCTTCAAAAACCTTTACGGTGTTTGCCAAAATATGGAATTAATAGTCCTGTACCTTTCATATGCAAAGGGTGACTTAGCAATCCCAAGAGACTTCAAATAGTTTGCATGGGTTTTCTATCAGGTCTTTGAATTGGCTGTTTTCTTGAGACTGAACTGAGTCAATTTCATCAAAATCGAAGAAGCAGTTGGTGTGTGTAGATATAGTCTCTGATGGTGAATTTAATCAGACCCAAATGTCACACCTTTAGGGATTCAAACCACCACCAATTTTGTCTTTACTTCTCGTTCAAGGCCTGTCTCTCTCTCTCTCTCTCTTTTTTTTTTTAATCCAGAGGTCTTAGTCAGTTTATCTTCCTTTTCTTGTATCTGAGGATCCAGGTCTCCCCACCAAAGGCACAAACAGGTCACAAGCACGACAGGCTTTGCTTCCTCCAGGGCCTAAGTCACCCCCGGGCTGTAAATTAGGTGCTCAGGGAGGTCGGTTGATCCCCTGAAGCCTTGAGCACACCCTAGCTTTAAGGGGCTTAGTTAATTCACACTCCTAGCTGTCTAATCCTTCAGCCTGACCCAGTAATGAATGGCAGTGAGCAAAACTCTCTCTTAGGAGGAGAGAAATCATCTACATGGGTAATTCAACTTTTGCAGGGCACGGGGTTTCATCTTCAGCGCAGAGGAGAGGGAATTTTCTTAATGGGTTGATGGTGCATGGAAAGTGGGCAGTCACTTCTAGTCTTTTCTGAAGCTCACCCAGAGTCATGAGTAACACTCCAAGCTCCCCACCCTCCCCTTCCTTCCTGCAAAGTCCCGCAGAGAACAGACCGGACGGCACTGGACGCAGATCCTGTCTTTAGGTGTAAATGTTGCCTAATGTCAGCTGCCATCAGCATCGCTTTATGTCCATTGCAGCTCTGAACTCTACTGTCCGTGCCCAGGGTCTCTCCAGAACTTCGGATCTTTTTCTGATGGCAGTGCAATGCCTACTTGCACACTATTCCATATAATTCCATGTAAAGCTTATCCACGAAACCCATATTCATTTTCTGGTGCTCTAAAGGCAAGGTACCTGCAAAGTGGGGCAAGCGTAGCCCTGGTCGCCTTCTGTGTGTGTGGTTCCTAAGAGAACAAGGTATGCTGTACAATGGAATTACTAGATTTCTATTAAATTGTGGCTCAGGGACCCATCAGTGTGATGCCAGCGACTTTCCACGCACGGGCTTTGTTTATCACAGAGAAGGGAACTGAATTAGCATAAAATGCTCCAAAGTAGTGAAAAGGATTTTTTAGCATCCTCTCTATTTGACCTACTGTTGACCTGGCCTAATTTGTATTATCTCTGGGATGCTTTAACAGATCATTTTCCTTTGTTAAAATTAGGTCAGATTAGAGAATTATGATCCCACATTTATTCTGCTCAAAAGACAGTCATTTCTGCTTCTGAAATAATAACCCTCTCTGCACTGAGATCTTTCTTGTTAAATAAAACACATGCCTTACATTGCCTCTTAAATTACTAACTGTGGGGCTGCTTCTTGCAACTGTGATTACTGCTGAATGAGTGTTTACCGGCGCTGTCTTTCTAAGCCCCTGGGAATGAGATCGGTCATTCATAAATTGCCTATTGATTAGTCGAAACTAGAAACTAGACCCCCATCTTTGGAAGGAATTATTAGACTTTGGGTAACATTTGCCCTGGATCATTCTGAGGTCTGAGTGCACTTTTCTCCTAACTGTGAGGCTCCTGATTAATGGCTGGTGTTTATGCAAAGTGCTCACAAGTGGAAATGCCAGGCCAGGCGCACCCCCTCCCCGGCCCCACGTCCCTTTCTCAGGCATGGCTCCCCCCACTTTCACAAGGGACTTCTTTTTTTTTCTTAGACAAGAGATTTGCAAAATGAAAAAAGACACACACAAACATGATTTATGATATGTTTAATGTTTAGACACTGGGTAATTTTATAATTGATACAGTGTTTTAACCTTTGATTTTTTTTTATAAAATGCAAATTTAGTAATTTTCCTGGCAGTGGTTTATGCACACACACAAAAGAATGTGGTGAAAATAAAGCCCTCTGATGACTCTTTGCCAGGCCTGGACGAGTGCCCTGTCGATGTGGGCATGTGGCCTGGGGTGCACACAGGTGGGGGTGCACAGAGGAGACGCAGGGAGTCGCCCCAGGAACACTACGCTGATACTCCTTTAAAAACAAAAAAGGAAGTGCGCTGCAGCAAATGCTCTGTGCACCCCAAACTGATTAATTGCGATGCCAAACAGCTTTATTCTGCTTAATAAGAAATTAGATCACAATGGGGATTTGCAGAAATTACCTTGAAATATTTGTGTGTTTGAATGATTGAACAATTTGTGCTAAAAATTACTTTACCCAAGTTTGAATCCTAAGCCTGTGAGCAAATGCACGGCGGGCTAATCGGCATTCCAGAAGGTAAGCCCGCTCCAGTTCCTGGCCCCGGCCTGCATGCAAGGAGACAGGCCCGGCTTCCCAGAGGCTGCGAGCTTGCCAATGCCACCACCCCCCCCCCGCCCCCCCCCCCCAGTCCCCAACCTACAGAGCCCCGTCCACAGATTTGGATGGAGAAGTTACAGTGAATTTGGAATCAATTAAATCTTAATACTCACTCAGAGCCTGGGACAGCATCTTTTAATTATTCACAAAGGCTCTCCATTGTCAATGCAGTTTACAGGGCCTGTGTCAACAGCGGGGTCCAGCCCATTAAAACCCGTAGGCTTTGAAAGCAGTGGAGGTAGAAATTGAAGGGAACTCGCTTGGTTTCATTAGAAGCCAAAAAAAGAAAAACAACAACAACAACAAAAAAAAACGGCCAGATACACGGCTCCTTGAATAAGTTCTGAAAATCTTTTAAGTCAACCTTCTGTTTTCGTCAACAGGGAAGTTTTGACCCTTAACCTCTCAACAACCATCCGTTTCATTATTTATCTGAGGGAATCTGAGAGTTTTTGTTCTTTCACAAAAGTCCCTGACACCGGGATATTTTTAATAGCTGAAATTGTTCATTCTTGTCACTAGGCCTTTTGAAAATACAGGTATTTTCATACAACACGTAGCTAATGAGTGAGGCTTCAGACCCCAACCTTTGCGCGTAACCACGGTGGTGCGGGGCCGGGAGAAGCCCCACCAGTGAGGTACATGAAAATTAATTACTGAGCTTCCTGTTTTATCCTCCTCATCTGTTTGATATTCTCTAGCACAGAAGGAACCAGACAATTAAATTACTCCTCCCTCTGCCTCTCACAAAGCCCTCTGCACCTTTTCTTCCACTCCAGAGGCCGGAAGCCTGTCTGTTTGCAAAGGGTAAATTGGAGGGAGAAGAAGGCAGAGAGGAGGGTTCAAAAACAGAGGCGATTCTGTTTTCCTCCACAGGCGGGTCTTTAAAGCGCCTCCGGAATGCGTCCCCTTTGGACTGTGGCTTGTGGTGTCTGCACCATCCACACAGCAGCTTGAATTCTGCACCCCTCCCCTCTCTGTCAGTTTGCAACCCCCTCCTGCGTCTCCGATAAATGTATAAAACCTCCTATCCACTAGTGAAGATAGTAGTTGAATCAATGAATTTGTTTTATTGACTAATAAAGCTGTTGTTCTCTGTTCTAGGCGGCCCCATCTAAAGCCAAGGGTAGTTTTCTTGCACGGCTGATGGCATGGGCAGGAAGTGGGGTGTGCAAGTGTGTGTGCTCACGCGTGTGTGTCTGCACACTCGAGCTCCAGTGCTTTTTTTCTGCTTCGGGTACAGGAGAAGAAGAGAGAAAAGCGCGGCTAGAACAGGCTCAGGAAAAGTGATGTCTGCGGCCCTCCTTCCACCTGGGGTGAGAAGGCCGCTTCCTTTAGCATTGGGGCGGCTCATAGCAGGGGCATGTGGTGTTTTGCATGTATAGGAATCCCTCTGCGGACAGGGGGCGGCTGTGATCAGCTCAGGGAGGGGCCTGTGGTCCTTCGCACCTTCAGCACCTCGGGCCCATGAGGCACCCATGCCTCACAGCTCTGCAGCGGGGACTCAAGGCCAGACTCCAGGGCTGGGGAAAGAGGTCAGAGGCCAGGGTCCAGCCTCTTTCTACCACCCCAAATATCCCCCCCTGGGGGGTAGTGGTTGCTCCTTCTGGCTGGAAACCCATAGTTCTCAGTAATTCCACAACGAATTACTGATGAACCCAGAAATTAGATTTCAGATGAAAACTCCTTTCCCCACACTTTTCAGCTGGTTCATAAATGGGAAAATAGTAAATGTTGGTTCTGCAACAACCCGTCCACACACTGAATACACACTCTCAGTTTCATGAGCAAGTACATTATGGACATGGGGATCTTTTGCTGAAAAACACAGGCGCCTGGAGGCCGGGCTGGGGTATGGGGTTCAGGTGCATGACACACCCCCTCTGTGAGGCTGCTCAGCGGTGCCTCCCTGTGCCCCCGACCCTGACGAAGGGTGCTCACCTCCCCCTCACGCTTCCTCACGGCACCATCCAAACCTCTGCACCTGCTCTGGCATGCACACACGCCCCATACACCATCATGCATTCTAACTCACAGTCACAAACACCCACCCTCACGTACCTACCATTTCACTCCTCGCCACAGCTGCCCTCCCCCCACACCCAGATTCCGGGGCAGGTAGCACAGTGAGGCACCTGGGGGGTAATCAGTGCATATCGATGGAGGCAGTGAGTGCATTCATGGATGCCCTGGGCACGGAGCACCTGAGATGGGGTGGGGGGGGGAGGGAGTCAGCCGACACCCCTGGGCAGAGGGCAGGAGGCCCAAGGCCTGTGTTCCCAGGGGCGGGATAGGGACCTGTGAGTATCAGCCACTGGGGTGAGGGTGCTCTGCGTCCTTCCCAGCCTTCGCCGTCCCTGTCAGCTCACTCTCTCCCTGCTTGGATGTCCCTTCTCTGCAGGAGAAACAGGGGAGGAAGGAATAAAGGGGAGAAAGAGGAAACAACACAGAGCCTTCTGGAGCTGCCTGTTTCCCCAACCCACATGCATGCACACACGCACACACACACGCACACCCCCTTCCTATCTTCCACTAGGCAGAAGAGAGTAACTTCCCCCTCACAGGACCCACCCGCACTCTGTGTAAGCATTCCCACTTCCGCAATGGAGGGGCCTTCCGGGTGGTCTCTGAGGATCCCAGGCCTGAGGCCTGTGTGGCAGTCCTGGGGTGAAAGAATCCCTTATATTGACCGCAGGCACGCTCTCAGAACCATGACTGCATGACTGTAGAGCAGAGAGGAAAGGGGGCCAGGTGACACGGTTCTCCTGGGTGTGTCCCCACACCTACAGGCCCTGCGTCCCCAACCATGGAGAGGAACTCTGGTCCCCACTGCCTTCCATTCTGAGTTGTATGACACTCCGATGAGGTGACTCACGCACGACCTGCTCTACCCCATGAGGCCCATGGAACTGGTGGGCTTAGGACCCTCTGTCTTCCCTCAGCTCCCCACTACCTTCCCTCAGCAGAATGTCAGGTGAGTCCCTCGCCCCCCAGATGTCCCACAGCTTGCATTCCCTTGTCCAGATGTGAGGATTCAGGTCCTTTTCTCACACAACTGGAGAGAGCAATTGGTGCCACTGGGAGAGGTGATGGGCTCTCATCCAGGACATGGTCAGCCCACATGGGCACATCCTGCCTCTGCTCTCAGGACATCCATGAGCAGATGACGGCGGGGGCAAAGGGGCTTGGCATGTGCCCTTGGTCCTCGCAAGGGCACAGTGTGATGAAGCCCCAACTGTAATCATTGTCCAGGAGAACACCATATCCTCAGTGTTTTAAAACACAATCTGCACAAACATGCCTTTAAAAATTACTTTTTGGTGCATAAAAGAGCCAAATTCATTGCCTGTCATTGTCATTTTAAGCCTACGTGATCAATTTGTGGTGGCAGAATAGAAGGGACCGAGGCCCCGCCTGGGAGACGGCTATCAGGGCTGGTCAGCCACATGTCCATCACAATGAGTCTGGACACCAAGGGGCCCAACTGTCAGGAACCAGTCCCTCGTCACTCACGGGCAGGCAAAATGGTTTTCAAAACACCAGGCTGCCTGTCTTATATAGTTTGTCCCCATGACGCCCCTTTCCTGGTTGTTTCGAGGAGCATGCTGCTTTCCATCACCCGAAGAGAGTCTAGTTTTGTCCGTTCAGGAAGACAAAGCTTCAGGAGAAGCAATGAGAATTTTCAGTTTTTAGTGGGATATGTTGGCTTCACGTACACACAGTCACGCATCCAAGACTTTTATTTAAGTTTATTACTTGAATCAAGAGGGTGATACAAGGAAAACTTACAGAAACATTGTCCACCCCCCACACGGATCTCTGCAAATGCTGTGCTGTTTGTCACCCCATTTTGCAAAAAGAAAGCCCCAGGGAGGTGACCCACGCTGTGCTGCATCCCGGGAAGCAGGGAGCCCCCGGGGTCTCCGCCCTGGTTGTCTCTGCATCCAGTGGCCCCTCACTGAGGTGACAGGGGCCGAGGAAAGAGGACTTTGTTGTGCTTTTTTGCTGATAGAAATATCAAGAAAGAAGTGATGGAACAAATTGAGAAATTAAATTGTAATAAATTACTGAGGCCAGATGGTATTCATCTGAGAGTTGTCGAGGAATGAAAGAGTGAAATAGCTAAGCGACTAATAACAATATAGAATTCAGCCTTTCAAGTCGCCATGGTCACCAAAGCCTGGCAAGTCGTGGGGCCGACTCTGCAGAGAAATCATGGACACCGTCAATGCGTGAATCCTTTAGTTATTTCACAGTGGATTCCTCACACCTGTGATGTGTACGGAAATGCCTCCAAGTTCGTGTCTTAATGACTTGGAAGAGACGATAAATATTTGTATGGACAGCACACCAATTTATTTCTATGAGGAGGGAAAAACAAACAAAACAGGTAACTTGAAAACCTCACAGAAGTCCCAAGTAGAAAAAGTGCTCAAAATGTTTGTGCACGCAGAGGCTGAAGGCGGCCGGAAGACTGATGGCATTATCTGACGATACCGGCTCCTAAAACCCACAGCCACCAGTCTCCCTTGGTTGTCCCCTCTGCAATGAAACTAACTTGTCCTCTGGAAAATGCTTTTTCCTGTGGTGGAGATATTTAATACCCTGGGCTAGTTTGAAAAATAAATACATAAAATTATCTTTAATTAAAATCAAACAACAAATTGGATGAAAATAATTGCAATAAACATGGCCAAGGGTCAACCCTAATATGCAAAAGGCTCTTACAAATCAGTAAGAAAACCTGAATATTCCATCAGATAAATGGGCAAAGACCATAAATAATTCAGTAAAGAGAACGCATAGATAACTAATAAGCAGGAGAGAAAACACTCAGCCTCAACTGGATATCAAAAAAACATAAATGTAAACAAATTTTAAGATGTAATTTTCCACCATGACATTAGCAAAATACTAATCATGATTTTTCACTGCTAGTGCGGGGACCATGAGGGGACCCTCTCAGAGGGGGCCAGTGCTGGTGTGAAGGGTCACAACCTCAGAGGGACACCTTCCCGTAAGTTCCACGAGTCTGTCAGTGCTTACACCACTTAACTCAGGATAGAAGCACATGTCTAAGGCTATACGGACATAACCTCAAGTACAGGGCATGCTTTAGGTACCAAGCTGCCCATCACAATAATGGAAATAAACTATTTTCCATGACAGTGAATAGTTAGAAAGTGTGGTCTGTCCAGACAACGCAGTATTTGTTGGCCATTGAAAAACCTAAGTGAAAACAGGTTGGAAGTCGTATCTGGTTGCCACTTGTTGAAGGAAATAAACAGGAATATTAATGGTGGCCTCTTTAGTGGTCAATTTATAGATGACTTGTTTCCTGGGCACTTGCTATTCCAGGCGTCAGGAGTAACATCACTTTGACATGGAGGAAAATCAATTTCACCAGCAAATCTGACTCCTTCAGACCCTACTCTCCAAAATGCAGTAAACCACATGCAACGCGGTGGACTGAGACTCAGGGAGATTCAGCTGTTACCAGAGTCACAGACCAAGTCAACTGCTGAGTTTGGTTATTTTGTCTAATTATATCCGTTTATGCTTGTTTTCGTTGTTGTTTTTAATTTTAGCTCCCATTTAGCCCATGCTTATGGGGTGCCAGGTGTTCTGCTAAACAGTTGAAAAACATTATCTCATTTAGCCGAAAGATGGGACCATTCCAATTTTACAGATGTGAATACTGAGGGCAAGAGAGATTCACTGGCAGGGCTGCCTCTTTGCACAACTCTTGGCGTTCCTGCAGTGACCCTGGAGCTGGGCAGGGCTCCAACCACAGGAGCAAACTGCCAGGCGGTTGGTAGTACGGCAGCCATGTTCTTAACCTTCATGACTTGTTGCCCCTCCACCGTGGAAAGGTCCCTTTGAAATGCTACTCTGTCTGAGCTTCTCAAGGGAAAGGATGTGTCTACACAGGGATGCGGGGCATCTCTTCGACTTTCTGCTGAATGCCTGCTGTGTGCCTGGCACTGTGCTAAAAGCTGAGCACCCCCAGAGAATGGGAATGTGCAGTGTGTGATATGCATTCAATCTAACACAGTCTGAGAAATGCCATTTCTAAAGATGCAGTGTTGGAGTAGGCATAACGGTAACCCGTGCAACGCCAAATCCGGGGCTGGGTCTTGGCCGAACCCATTCTTTCAACCCCAAATGCATAGATGCGGACGTGGCCCTCCCTGACGAGAGGGGGCATCTAATGGAACTGAAAGGGGATGCGTGTCTGCTTATACGTACTGAGTGCTTACTGCACAAAGACGAGAAAGCCCACAGACCGGTGAGACTGTGCCCAAGCACTCACGATCCTTCCAACCTACAGAAGAGAACAAACTTCCTTAATTAGGATTCTTTAGAATTAAATACTTAAAGGATTTCCAGAAGCTCTCTGCTTTGGGGCATAAGCTAATCACAGGCTGTGATCAGGAAGAACCTGGCCTCTCTTTGTACAACTGCCATAGAAGCGATGGGGGATTTGTGTGCCTTCCTTTCGGACACTCAGCCCTGGTCACTGGTGCATTAGGACAGGAGGCAGGATGCCGCCTGATGAATCTGCCGGTTCTGATCTTGGATGTGATTAGTACAACAGTCAGCTGTCTGGCAACAACCAGACTCCCTCTGCCTTTGCACTTCCCATCTGATAGGTAAGCACACAACTAGTTAACTCTCCTCTTTCTTTCTCCTTTTCTCACCGACTCTGCTGGAGGCAATTACAGCAATGCTGCATTTGTCAATCACATTCATTCGTGCATGGTTTCCTGAAATAATTATCAGGTGAGTGGCATCTCTGTGCCTGGAGAACCGGCTTGGAAACCACAAGCCCCAGAGTATTAATTACTGAGCGCAAAAATTTGCAGAGAAGCAAGTCTTTTAATGGTAGAACTGACGTAACATGATTGTTTTGATTTTTTTTACTAACATGACAATCATTGCCGTCCCCCTGGTCATCACCACAGATCAGCTCGAATTATCTGGGGAGGCCATTACCAAGCCGGGTACCATTTGATACAATGAGGCGCATGCTTCTTGGCATGGTGTTTGTTGATTTTCAGAACACAGCAAAGCCTGAAAGTCAACAACTGGAATAAAAGTGGACTTCCACCAAGCGAGCCAGAGGGACACGCTTTGGCATGGCAGGGCGGATTCTTTGGTGGTTCCATTTTGCTGGAAGAAACACTTTTAAGAGAGTGTCGTTTTACATCCCTCACAACCGTGCTCTCTCCACAGGCCTTGGTTCCTGATTTAGGGGATGTAGGACACCGGCATTTTGTTAAATTTAACATGAAAGGTGGATTACACCTTTTTCTAGAGGCTCAGTTCACGTATGTTATCAAAACCCATATATCACAACACTCGGTCCCCTGGTAAGGAGAGGAAATGTTTTCTGGTCTGTGTGTTCTCCTCTTGAAGAGGAATCTATTGAATTGAGGAAAGTGAGGAGAAAACACTAAAAGAAAGTGATTAAAAAATCTGTTTGAAGGATTCGGCAGAGGGTGGAGGCTGGTGTTCTAGGTCTTCCAGCTCTCAGCAATCATTTTGTTTTCTTCTCGGATTTCTGTCTCATCCATCTTCCACAATAGTCTTTCTCCAAAGGGTCCTGCCTCTCTCTTTCTCATTCTTGGATTCCATTCTCTCTCTCTCTCTCTCTCTCTCTCTCTCTCTCTCTCTGTTTATTTTTTCTAGGCTTGAAGTAGACTTGTATTCCCTTGGCACTGATCTTTCAGAGTCTGAGCCCTCTGATTGGCCAGTCCCTAGAGCACTTTCTCAAGCACCCACACTCTGCAGCCTTAATTTTCTGGGTTTTCTTAATTAAGGGCCAGTTGCAAGAATGAGAGGTGAAGTGTCCTCCAGCATGTGCAGGAAGGGCTCCCGATAAGTGCAGTTCCTCAGCTGGCTGCGTCCCTCACGAGTGGCTCTCCCTTCTCAGACTCCAGGTGGGAAGGATGAAGAGTGAGCTGAGAGACCTGGTCCTGGCTCCAAGGGTCCTACCCACACCTGGGCTGCCCAGACCTTCCTTTGCTGCCTATCACCACTTCTCTTCTGATTAAGATGAAAGTCACTGTCTTCAGTTTATGCTGTTTTCAGTCCTATTTTTGTATCCTCACACAATTGAAACTTTACCTGTTGTTGTTGTTGTTTTGTTGTGGGTTTTTTTTTGGGGGGGGATAGGGTATTGGACATTACATCTTTCAGTCCCCACATGTTACCTGCTAGAAGTTGCCCTGCCCCCATCAGCCACCGAATTCCCTCTGAAGTCTCTGAGTTTATTAGGATCAACAATGAGGCCACCAACTGAGGCTTACGGTCACAGAAGCTCCTCCTCCTCCAGCAAAATGCTCAGTGACTTCAGCAGTCTCCTCGCATCTCATGACTACAAAAAACGGAAGCCCAGAAGGGGCAGAGACAATCCTGACAGGTGGGCAGACATAACAGACATAAGAGCTGAGTAGACCTGGGTCTGGCCACCAGGGCAGCCATCCCTGACCCCGGCCTCCCTGTCTTTGGATCCAGCTCACAGACACTGCTCTGTTTGCAAAAGATGAGATGGAAAACCCCACCTCCTGGCAAACAGAAGGCACCCACTGAACTTCCCATGTGCAAATTCAAAAAGCAAAGGATGGAATTCCCTAAGATTTCCTTCCAATCAGAATCAAAATGCTCCCTAGAGGTAGCCCCTAAACACTGAATCTGATGCTTATCCCACAAGCAACCCTTCAACCCCAAGAAACACAGAGAGCCCTGAGCTGTGCCTTAAAGACGGAGGTCAAAATGAGCAACCAGGGGAGCGGAAACCAATGGGGCTGGTGCCCCCTCGCTCAGCCCCTGGGGTGCAAGTCCAGGGGGAGGCCTTTGTGTCCCATCTCACACACTGACTGCATGGACTGGACACACGTGTCCAGCTCTGCACACTGAGGCCTGTAACAAACACACCCCAGAGAGACAGATTGAATCCGTGGATGCCCCACCCACCGTGAGCCTGGAGAAGACTGATGGCTGTGATGGCTGGGCAGGTATTAGACGCCTAAAACCTGCCCAGGTGAAGCAGGTGAAATTCACCTGCTGTGACCCAAAGTGTCTGGCTGGTGAGCTTCCAACGTGTCCAGTAGGAGCCAAGAGGAAGCAGAGGGCTTAGGCGCATATACCTGGGCCTGGCCATTGGCAGCCTCCGTCTTCCCCTCACCCGCACACTGGGCACGTGCCCCACGCCCTGCAGCAGGTACAAGGCCAGCAGTCTCAGCCAGGGCAAGGTTTCCATGGTGCCCTCCACCCAGAAACAGAGAAAGCCCAGGGCCAGCTGCAGGGCCTGGGGTCCCGTAGCTCTTGGTCCCTGCTTGTGGTCACCCCATCAGGCTCAGCCTCCACCCTGCCCTGCTCAAAGGTGGGGAGATGGCCCCCCTCGGGGTGTGAATGCTGGGAAGTTTCTGTTTGAAATCCATTGTGCCCCTGCTCCCAGCTAGAGCCCTGGTGTCAGGAGCGTCACAGATGAGTGCCCTTTCCTAAAGTGCACGAATGCCCTGTGGGCAGCTGTGGCCAGCATAGGTGATGGCAGAACCTTCCAAAAAAGGCGAGTCCCTTAGAGAGTGTGCCTGGCCCCAAGCTCCCGCTCTTACATGTTTGAAAGAAGCAACGCTTTATATTTGGCTTCCTCTAGACAAGAGTGGTAATTGCTCCCACCTCCCTCTTAAGAGCAGATTGTATTAAAAACTGTGCCCTGCAACCACCCACGACTATTTCCAGTTCCCAGAACTACGGCCTGGCCTGTCCTGGCATCATTCTAGCCTGAACACTGCCTCCTGTTGCAGCAGTGAGGTGGAACCAGCTGACCTCGGCCAGGACAGCTGCAATGCCCAATCTGTCCTGTACACATAGGGCACTAGCTGCTGGTGGCGGGCGCCAGGCGTGAGATGACCAGGGAACTTTTACAGTGCCAGACCAGGTGCCACACACCCTACGGACATTCCCTCTTTTAATCAGAAGAGCTCCATAACTTGCAGAGTGTGGGTGTGAGACAAAAACACAGGGCCTCTTGTTCAAAAAGTATTAAACATTTCAAGACCCTGAGAACAGAGCATTAAGTCTTGTGAGTTCAGGGCCTTGGGCGACCAGTTTGGATTCTAAGCCACTTCCATTACTTTCTCCAGGAAATGGGGTCATTTAAAGACCAGGAGATGGGAAGAGGGAGCTCAGAGCCCAAGGTGCTCCTGGGGGGGTGGTGGTGACGTGGGACATCAGGAATGGTCCATGAGCCCCGGGCACGAAGCATGCCCACCTGCCAGGTGGTTCCCACCTCAGGGCCTTTGCACTGCTGTGCCCTTTTCCAAAATATCTTTTCCCCAGACTCCCCGTGCCCGCATCCTCACACCTTTCTTCAGTCTGCTGTGCTCGGCTTCAGGGGAGCCAAGGGTTTTCCATGTCTTAGAAAACATTGTTTTCAAAATCAAACAATCTGCACTTCTAATTGTTTAAACATATCCAGGAAGAGGTGTCTGTGTGTGTCCTTATAGAAAAAGTGTGTTGGTTCTGGCCCCAGGTCAGACATTTTCTCTGACTAGAGGAGATCAAGGTGCGAATAGGCACAGATTGGAGCGGAAGTTAGAACTTGCTAGGGAACGGCACCAGAGCGAGGAGACAAGCAGGTGCTGTGGTGCGAAGGAGCAGCCGGTTAGGCCCAGAGCCAAGCCCTGACTTTGCCCACATCACCCTGAGTGAGTCACTCAAGCTCTCCTAGAAGCAGAGGTTCAGTGCCTGCCGGTGAGGCTCAGGGCCCTCGCCCGGGTGCTCTGCGATGCCCAGTCGGGGAGCCGGGCTGCTCACTGCCCCTACCTTTGGAGGGCACATGGGCAGTTCACAGACAGAGCCCTCGCCTGGGCTGCCTAAGGACCTCTCGGCTCTGAACTGTCTGCCATTGATCTTTCTCGGGCTCCAGACATCTCTTCGTCGTCCCCCCCACCGCTCCCCGCTGGTCGGGGTGCTCTGGACTGGGGCTGATACGCATGCACCTGCCTTTTGCAACTTATCATCACCAGGGGAAGCCTACAATCTGACTGAGCTTCTGGACGATTTTCTCCGCCATCTGTGGGGTCAGGGGGCCCCTTCTCGCTAAGGAGCCCTGGGAAAACTTTAGTGCTGCTTTTTATAATCTGCAGGGCTCTTGGGATCCAGAAGAATCTTTATTTCCTCTCTTTTCTCCAGAATGGCACACTGATTCTTTCCCTGAAGGCTGTCTCATCCCTTCAAACCCACTCGGGGCTCCCACATTGAAGGGCAGCCATCAGGGGTTTGGAAACTGCAAACAGGGCTCCCATTCAATGGACATTGGCCTCAATGGGTAACTTCTGCCTTGGGTTTGGTTTCTTAAAATCTCACCCAGCACCACTCCTGAGGAGAAGCTCCAGGTGACATCAGTTATGCCACCTGGGCTGGGGGGGAGAAGCTGACTGCCCAGGGAGCTTTGCGACAGCCAAGTCCTACTCTGAGGAGGGGGCAGTTCCACAACCAGGTCACCAGGTGAGCCAGAGGGGGTCCCAGGCATAGCTGAGTCCCCACTCATCCTGAGTGACAGCCTGGGCAGTGGCGTCCGTGGTGGTCCAGCCCATGCCCGAAACCACAGAGCTGAGCATGCTGGGAGCCGAGCACAGCACACAGATTAGACTTAAGCCTTTAGTCGCTCTCAAGTGCTTAAATAACCACCTCTCCAGGCTCCTGGCCGCGCTCTTCAGACCAGCCACCCGCAGAAGCATTTTACCTCAATTCTTTACCAATCACTTTCCAAGTCTGTGTTGTACCCACCTCTGCTAAGGTAACAGCAAGACCTGCCCAAGTCTTGCCCTCCTATTTAATGAGCTCGTTCTCACACCGCCTCCCTCACATAAGAAGGAAAGCAAGGCAACACCTTAGAATCCCCTAAAGTGCCTGGGACCTGTGGGAACCAACCCCAAGGGACAGTCCACGAGCACTTGCCAACGCCCTCTGCCAGAAGCCAGCAGGAATTCAGCTATCTCTCGAGCAGTTTCGATCAGAAGACTCACTCACATTTTGCCTCTTAGCGGAAGGAGACTCAGAATTCTTCCTGCACATGTATGTCCTTTCTTCCCAACCAGACTGCACGGTCCCTGTGGGGAGGACCCCGTGTCACATGGCTGCACTAGTGCGGGTCTGCACATAGAGTTTGGACATGTTTTCGTTGGAGAGAACGAAAGAGAGAGAAGGCAACCTCAGCTGAAGGAGGGCGTGTGGACAGGCTGCCTCTGGGTTAGCAGCAGGGCAACTAGGGTAAGTCACGGAAACTCTGAGTCTCTTCTCTACATTGGAAATAATCACCAGAAGGTGTGTACCGCAAGGGGGCGTTAAGGGTCAAACGGGCAATGGTTCAGTGGAAGAAATGTGTTATTTATAAAATCTAAACTGAGTGTTGGTAGCAGCTGACCTTCGGAGGGCAATAAGACCCACAACTCCTTACCTTACTGAAATGCCAGAAGGTTTGTCTGCCTCTTGGAAGATGCTTTCCCAATGCACTGTTCTCAGAGGCTATGAGTGGATTCTTCCCACCTTGTGCTTCAGACAAAGTCTGAAAGGAAGGTTGGAGTCATGGGACCTGAAAGTAACTTCCAGAGACACAGCTAAAGGGCAGTTTGAACACAGAGCAGGTGGGAACCTCAGGCCACGCCCCTTGTCCCACCTTATCCCAGATGATCTACTTGCCCAGGACAGGAAGCTGTGGGAGAAGCTCAGATTACTCACCTGAAGCCAATCCAAAGGTATATATCACTGAGTTGATCCACAGGGGTTCAATCCTGGGTACTGATGGGCTGTGGAGAAGTCACCTGAGAAGGTGTTGCCTGTGGGAAAGAAGATAGGCTCCATCCACTGCCTCCCATCCCCGATTGGTCAGGATCTGCCCCATGGGGTGTTAACTGCCTCACACTTGCCAGTTGGCACACGTATGAGAAAGGGTAAGGGAGTGCCCCATGGGGTGGTGGCAGAAAGCCCAGGATGCCTGCTGCAGCTGAGGACAGGTACACCTGCCATTCCTGGCTGTGTCCACAGTGGCTGGAGTGAGCAGGTGAGGCCAGAGGATGTGAAGTGGGTGAAAAAGGTGTCTAACCCATTCCACAGGGAGGTTGTCATAGCTCAGGGGTCGAAAGGAAACCACGCAATGGAAAAGTTACCAGGACCTGAATGTATTGTGGCGGCTGAATCAGCAGACTCCATGACTAGGAGATAGAGTGAACTGAAAGGAAATTCGAAATAAGTAATTGGTAAAGCCTCCACAGGATAAGGAATACATTAATACTGGGGTGCCAACAAAATGTACACTAGGGGACACTGGGTCAGCGCTGCTCAAGCAGGAGCTCGCCGTGATCAGACGTGTCTGGACGCTGATGGGAACCACTCTGAGCACCTCTTATAATTGCAGAAGTCAAACGGGACTTGTATTCATCTTTTGTTATTGGTATATATTGAGTACTACGATTTTAATACAGTTTTCCTTTCTTAAAATGTGTATGCATTTTTCGGCACCCCCTGTATAGGTGGAATAATAGCAAGTGGTTGTAAAAAAAGACTAGGTGGTTACAAAACAAGAAGACATAGTTATGAAAAACAAAATCAATTAGAAATTATTCAAATGAAAAGTGCTGTTATGGAGAAACTCAATAGATGACTAAATAGTTAATGAGTCACTAATGAAACATACTTAATTAACTATGAGACAGAACCAAGAAAATTACCTGGACTACAGCACACAAAAATATCCATGGACGAGAGTAAAGAGGAATGAAGCTATAATAGATTGAGACGATCCAACATACATACATCTTTGAGGTTTGGTGAGTGAAAACAGAAAGATAACGGTGAGACAACATTTGAACTGATGATAACAGAACTTCCTAGAATCGAGGCATGAAATGAGTTAGATTTAAGAATCCAACCAAGTAACTAGCAGGATCGATAAAAAGAACCCACATGCAGACATACCAAGGTGTAACGGCAGAACAGCAGGAAAGGAGAAAGTAGACACAGATTAATTACAAAATAGCAATCCAATTAATGGGAGATGTCTACCAGCTTCAACAGAGACCAGGAAACAATGAACTGACATCACCAAGATGCTGAAAGCGAAAAACTGTGGACCTCAGATTCTATCTTCAAGTCACCATTCAACAACGAGGTTAAAATAAGGACGTTTTCAGACAGAGGAGTCAGAAAGTCAGATCCCTGCTGGAAAATACTTAGGGATGCCTTGCAGCAAAAACAAAACAAGCAAAAAAATCTCGCAAAAAATATTCAGGAATCAATGATGAACAACAAATAAATAAGTAAGTAAATAAATAAATAATATGCTTTAGAAAAATGGCAAAAACAAACTGACATAAAGTAGCATCATAATACTGAGATAATAATGTAGGTATTAACTTGTACGTCTATGTGATGGACTGAATGTTTGTGTGCGCCCCAATACATATGGTGAATCCCTAGCCCTGAGGCGAGGCCTGTATTTGGAGGTGAAGCCTCTAACAAAGTAATTAAATTAAAATGAGGTCATAAGGGTGGGGCCCTAATTTGGTATCATTAGTGTCCTTATAAAAAGAGACCCCAGAGAGGTTCCTTTCTCTCTCTCTCTCTCTCTCTCTCTCTCTCTCTCTCTCTCTCTCTCTCTCTCTCTCTCTCCTTCTTTTTTTCTCTCTCTCCACGTGAGGACACAGCAAGAAGGTGGCCATCTGCAAGCCAGGAAGAGAGCTCTCACCAGAAACCAACACTCTGGACCTTGACCTGGGACATCTTGCCTTCAGAACTGTGAGAAAATAAATGTCTGTTGTTTATTTAAGCTGCCCAGTCTGTGCTATTTTGCTGTGGCAGCCTGAGCTAAGACGGTATATATCAAGAAGCTCAAAATAAACTCCCAGGCAATAGTGTGGGAGTCGGGAGATGGTTTGGGAGGAAATAAAAGTATGCTGAGTTTCTTGTCGATTCACATTTAATCTTTGCTAGAATGTGTGTTTAAATTTGAAGGCTTACCACTAAAATTAGTAATAAAAGATATTATCCTCCATCTGGTAAAGGGAAAATGGGTCAGGATATGTGCAGATTGAGTGAACAAGCAACAAGGTGACACATTTTGAATATATTTTGTGGGAAATGCATATAAAACACTATGGCCACCTGGAAAGAATAGTGAATGTGAAGATAAAATGTCTGACTTTAAAGACATAATCATTCTTTAAAAAGAAGAGAAATAACAGTAGGTATAATTAGGTATTCTTCTCTGCTTTGTTCATCCTTTGGCTTTGAGATACCCACAAGTCCAGACTGCCCCAGTGTCAATATAAAGCCTAGAAATCGGTATGGATTCTGACACTCATCATTCCTGACAAATCAGTATCTGCATTTTACGGTCAAGGTGAGTCTTATAACTGATCGTATTTTCTTTATTGCTTTGGCTGCTGGGAAAAAATGGATTTTCATTTGTGACTAATCTAGTGGCTGTGAAAGACGTTACAAGATCCATTTGCCCTCCATACGTTTTCTCCACTTTGCTAGTCAAAATCCATTTTCCCTGTGAGCTAATGTCTTTCTCTCATTAATTTGTCTTGCTCTCCCAACTACTGGCTGTGTGACCTTGGGCAAGTAACTTACTTCCTTGCACCTCATGTCTATAAAACTACAGTAATTAATAGTTTTGTGTGCATGTGCATGCATGCGTGTAAGTGTGTGTGTGTGTATGTGTGCGCATGCGTGTCACTCAGAATAGGTGGGCAGGTAGGTAGGGTACAAGTGGGCTCAGTAAAATGCGGGCCCTCGACCTCTCGTCGCCCCCTTCTTGACAACACAGTTTTGCTGCCGCTTCAGGCAATGGGATGGGCTGGAGTCTAAATTAATGATAAGACTTATTTGTCAAAGACCGGGTAAGAATGCGATGCACAGAGCTGGGCATGGAGGGTTTTCCTGGAAGGACTTGTCATGCTCTCTGTCATGCTCCTAGGAGACAGACGAACAGACAAATCAGTAAATAAGTAAATTCACAGAGAGGGATGACAGGTTGTGCAAAGACACAGCAGCCATCGCGTGGTGTTGGGAAGTAAGTGAGGCGCGTGCGGAAACCTGAAGGCAGACTGTGCGCCTGGCCAGCTAGCGTGGAAACAACGCTGCTGTGCTCTGAGTAAATCATGTAGAATGGGTGCTAGCCCTCAGAGCCCAGACGAAACCCAGGCTCAAGGGCCAAGAAATCCAAGCTTTTTGTAAGCATTTTGCCTATGTCTGGCACTGTGCTAATATGTCACATAGATTATTCTATTTCATCCAGGACCTGCCTAAGGAATGAAGAGTCTGGGTAACGTTCCCAAGGTCAGACAGCTGCACCCCGAAGCTGTGGCCCAGGGTCCCAGCCTGCAGCCACGGTGACCCCAGGGCCTGGTCCTTGGAACATCCGGGCTTCCTACAGTGTCATGCCTGTGTCCCCCGCGCCTCTTGCCAAGTGGGGGGGAAACACCAGCCTTGTCAAGACCAGTTTCCCCCAGCGGTGACAGCAGTGCCCCTCGTGGGCTGTGCAGGGCTTGGCCATACGCTGTTCATCGCCAGCTGGGAAAGTGGAGCTCAGAGGAACAGAAGGTCTGGGAGCCCATGGGTACCGTCCCTCCCAGGATCAGGACAGGTCCATCCTGTGCTCCTGGGCTGACCATCGCCCCAGTGAGCCCCATGCCTAACCATGACATGAGAACTGTAAAGTGGGACTAATGAGCTTTGGGCAAAGACTCAGCAATCGCAGTTGTGCAGTTCCAAAGCAGCAGGTGTTTTCAAGACGGTGCGGTAGCTATGCTTGTCACCTAGGGGTTACAGAGCCTGTGTTGTCCCCTCCCTTAGGGACTCCCAGGTCCTGAGCACCATCCCCACCCCAGGGGCCCCTCTCCATACACCTCTGCCTCCAACCCTGCTTCTGCATTACTCTCCTCTTCAGCTTCTCTAACTCACACCCCCTCTCCTTACTCTGGAGGGAAGCTGTCAGCTAGGTCAGTCATACTACCATGGGAACGATGGCTCCCAAACAGCCCTATTTTAAAAGAAAACATCTGTCCCACTGGCATATATTTCAATAATTCTCTTCTTTTTATTGCCGACGAGTGTTTCACTCTGTGGCTTGTATCACTGGCCTTTCTTCCCTGTACCTGGTGATGGCAGTTGGGTTGTTTCCACTTTTTGGCCCTTAAAAACTACAGCCACTGTGCACTTTGCATATTTCTGCTTTTCAAAAACAAAAATCTCTTAAGAAAGAAATAGCCCTGACAAGACAGCTTGTCTGAACATGCCTGGTCAGGAGACCAGCACCCACCGCCTCCTTCCCGCCCACGCTTTGGCCGAGTCAGAGGCCTTCTGAGGGCCCGATAGCTCAGCTTTCCTCCATGACCCTAGGCCCCTAGCTCTCACTTTCAGCCGTGGACCAGCCCCTTCCCCAGAACCAGCCCCTTTGAAGATGGCTACTACTTAGAGCCAAAGGACGTGGACTAGCCCTGATGTGCTTAATTTACACGGGGCTTGTACAGCCGGGAAAATAGGCCGAGGCTTATTTTAGAAAGTACATCGGACTTGGTGAATTGGAAATGCCGTTTGCCATTGTTTGTTCCTGGGAAGTCTGCGTTATCGCTCTCCAGCCAGTCTGACTCAGTTTCCTCTCTGGAGCCATCTGAATTTTCCAGGATTCTTTGTGCCAGTCAGACCCCTCATGCCGGTGGCTGCAGGACGCCACGGCCTCTCAGGCTGCATGCTCTGCCCTCACAGGGGCACAGGCCTGAATCTTACCATGACATTCTGAGATCCGAATCGCTGGTTCCTGCAAAAAGCCAGGAAAGGGGCCTCGGCCGTACAACCTTACCAGGGCAGGGCCGCCACAAACAGGGCCGTGCGCCTTTAAGAAGCAAAAATTAATGCAAAGCTTATTACAATCCCAGTGGTTGCTAGCGCTCTCTCTCTTCCACTGCCCAAGTGTCTGAATTTCAGCTTCAGATGAGTGTGGCCTGTTGGGATTTGAGCTGCCAGTTTAATTAGTGTTCAGTAATTTCAATAATGAGTGACAATTCATCGGGGCTTTTAGGTTGGTCTTCTGTTCAGAAGCAAATCAATAATCCACAGTTTTTCCCCTTCTTTACAGACAAGAAAGTGGCATGTGAGTAACATCAGATGAGAGAAAATAAATGAGGAAACGTTGCAGTCCCTCAGTAACTTGAGAGGCAATTGGCTTTAATGGCGTGGGCAGCCTCCCGGTTTGTTGATGTTATTGGAGGAACAGAAAGGTCATTAGTAGCTGGGAAGAGGCTCTAGGATTCTCACAGTAAACAGTTTGCCCTAGCTGTAACCATAGTGATTTGGGTAAATGAACACAGGTATACGGATTACTACTGTATTCCCCAGGCTGCCTATATTATTGCCTCCCAAGATATAAAAACAATTGAGGCTAATTGTATGAGAGTGAGTTTATTACAAACATAAATGGAAAGAAAAAAAGAAAACCAGAGATGTTCTTTTCAAAGACGCCCCCACCTCTCCACGGCGCCTCCCTCTGTATCTCTAAGCTGCGCTTTCGCTGGTGTCTGATGTTCGCCGGCCACCAGCTCGACCTCAGTCACGTGTGGAGAGGCAGGTACCAGGCCTGCAGACGAAGTGTGGCTGAAGTCGGGGCTTTGTGGATTTGGAGATCTGGCAGTACGTGGGCCGTCACCACGCCCTGAAGTGCACAGGACCAGCAATTACTTTTGTCCCGCTGGTGGCTGCACCGAGCAGAGGTGCTTCAAAGCCAAGGAAAGGCATTTATCTCAGCTGAGGCATGGGTGGCACACCTTTCCCCAGCCAGTGGCTGAAAAGTTCCCTGCATCACGGCAGTGCCCTGCCAGTCTGCCCGAGCTGCGGCTTTTTTGTAAACTCGCATGATCTCTTTTGTTACAGCTACAAAGACTCCGTCTTCATAAGGTGTTGTGATTTGCGGTATACAAACCCATTAAAAAACCACAAATGAAATCCCCAGCTGGGAAGGTCAAGTCTAATGAGGTGGGCTGTTGTGAGGGGTGGTAGCTCACAGCATCCCCCATGTAGGCCAGAGGTGCTGCCAGGGAACAGCTGCTTATAATTATTATCATCTGACACTTTTCATCCACCTCAGGTGCGACGTTTTTTCTCACAAGAGAACAGATTAATTGTATATCAACTGATATCCATAAAAAAGGGTTTGATAGAAGGCTTAATAAAGTAACATTAAATAGGCGATCCCACTGAAATTCTAATGTGTATATTCTTAATTAAATTACCCTCTACTGTACCGTCACTCAGGTGCATTCTGTTTTCTTTTGCACCCATTGACTAGAGGGCCTGAAATGACAGAGGAAACAAGGCCAGGTGCACCAGGAACTCACACTCGCCTCCTGTCACACCTGCCCACACAGGAAAAGGCAGAAGAGAACAAATGGAAAACGCAACTCGGAGGCCATGCCCACATTGTCACTGGGGTCAGTGTCCACACAGACGCAGAGCGTCCTGAGGCTAAAGCACCCACTTCTGCCTGTTAGAATTACCACAGTTCCTCTGCCTCTGGTGAGAAGTCACAGCCGCATGAAATATAGTATTGAAACAAGAGGAGGACAGAGGAGAAGAGGAGGAGGAGACAGAAAGAGAGAGAGAGAAGAAGAGGTAAAGAAGGAGAACGAGGAGAAGGAGATGAAGAAGGAGACACAGGAGGAAAGGAGAGGCGCCCCTAGCCCTGATCATTCTGGAGAGTAACCGTTGAGCCAGAGAAGAATCAACACGTGTTGAAAGCCGCCTGCGGGGTAACGTGTGCCTGCAGTTCATTAGCTGCCATGGAGGGAGCCGAGCAGACGCACGTGACCCCGCTCTAGAACAGCTTCACCAAGAACCAGCCCTTGGGCAACGCTCTTGAACGGCCTGATTCTGCTGCACTGGTGAAACTGCGAACTTTCCTCGCAGGGCTAAAAGCCACTCCTACATTGTAAGGGAAAAGAGAGGAATAAAACAAGGCAGGTGGGGTGAAGTGCTTTTGTCCAAAAGATCTGGGTGGAAATCAACACGGGATTGCTCCAGACAGAAGCTACCACTGCATCGTCCAAAACCCAGCATGGTCTTGGTCACATGCAAGCTTACAGCACAATGTGAAAAACAAGACTATTAAAACTCCACACCCAATATCCCACCTCATGCACTTCCCTAAGGGGAGCTGAGATGAATTTCCTAGTTGGCAGAAAGAACAGGACCCTGAAGCGGTTGCCAGGAGTACCTGTGGGGAAAGAGGAGACCCTCACACATAGCCTCTGAAGCCAGTGGTCTCCTGATCTGAGAGGCAAACACCGCCCGTAGGAAGAAGAATCTAGAACCCTCAGCGCCCACACTGTATGCAGCTCTGTCAAGTGGAACAGCAGCTTTGAAGGAGAACAGGTGGGCCAGACACTGGGCTGCAGTTCCCATGTCCACAGATGGCTGGCGCAACTTCCCTTATAAGATGTCTGGTTCCCCATATATGCAGCCATCAATGATATGCTGAGTCTCTACCTGGTGCCAGGAGCTGTCATGTGCACTGGGAAGGTGACACGACCCCATCCCCCCTTCATGGAGCTCACATTCTACCTGTGGATTCAAAAAAGACAAAAAGTGTAATCTCTGAGAGTCATCAGTGCTGTGGGAGCACAGATTACTTACAGCACAGATGGGCATGAGCAGTCTCTGTCCGGGGACCTGGCAAGGGTGGCGCAGCAGGAGCACGTGGCTCACAGTGACGCGAAACCTCTGGAGCTTCATGAGCTGAAGAGGGCCACACCCAGCCACTAGGGAACAGTGATGACAACAACTCGGGCTGCCATGGGAACAGCGCTGTGCTCAGGGGAGAGCAGAGCAGGGGACCCTCTAAGACACGGACAGTGGAGCTGCAGAAAGGTGCCAGTGATGTGACCGAGGGCTCTGGCTACAGAATAGAAAGACAGGGCCAGATTGGGACACTTGGCAACAGAGAACCACGCTACGGGAATGTGGGGACCCCTCCTTGGGTTGTGTCCTGAGTCCCCAGGGACAGAGAGAAGAAAACTGGGAGAGGAGCTGGGCTGGAGGTATCAGAAGTTCAATTTGAGACGCTGTGAGACAGCGGGGGCTGAGGCAGGCGGGCAGTCAGGAGGAGTGATGCGAACGTTCCTGGTCAGTGCTAATGTGGAAAACAAGGAAGGGAGGCGTGAGCACAGACGGCCACATTTGTGATTCCTGTCACCGTTAGTCTGGCCTAGAACCGACTGTCACCTCAAACGTGTCAATGAAACCTGAAAAATAATTAGACACACACACACACACACACCCGTGTACACACACAGACATAGCTGCACACAGGTACACACGTGTGCACACATACACATACCCACGTGCACATACACACGTGTACATCTGTACATGTGCACATACACACATACGTGTGTGCACATATGTACACAGCTACAGGGCGCACGCACACACGCTTAGGGCCCTCAGGTCCTTTGGCTGTCAGTGTACCACTGAGACAAGGTTTGTTCCGGCAAAACTCATGCAGGCGTTGTACTGAGCGACCTGTGGAGGCTTTTTCCTCCTGCGGCTGGGAGTGGTGTCTCCCACTCTTGCATTGTGCTGCCCTAAGGAACTTAGACTGAGTGGACCCCCCGAGGTGGGACTCCAGGAAGACACAGGAGCTGGGATGGAGCTTTCCTGTCCCCTTCCTGACAAGACACAAGGGTCGCTTTGCCAAGGGACTTGCATAGGAAAACCGAAATCTCCTTGCCAGTCAGGAACCTGGAAACAAGGGGTGGCCCACGGCTGGTTTGCTGTGCTCTGGCCTGGAGACTCGGTGGCAAGCGCCCAGGTCCCTTGAAGAGCAGTTGGCCGCCCGCCACCCCACTCACAGCCTGTGTTGCCACAGGCCCAGCCAAGGGCAGCGAGAGCAAGCCATGCAGGCATCTTCTAGGAGATGCCCTCGGGCTCCCTTCGGCCCTCATTGCAGCTCTCCTGCCTGCCAGATAGACTCCATGCTGAGCACCCTCTTGCCCATCGTGTGACCCCACGCCTGCCTGACCTCCACCACGGACGTTCGTAACCCTGAGGTTTGGCCAAGCTGAGTTACTGACTGTTCCATACATGCTTCCTGCTTTGTGCCCCACAGGCCTTGGCTCAGGCTGCTCCCTCATTACCACAAACATCCCATGAGTCTCCCTGACTCAGCAGACCTTATGCGAAGACAGCCACTGAGCCTGGATCTCTCGGGCCAGCGGCCAGGCCAGGGCCAGTGTGACACCCCAAAGCTGGGCGAAAACTGAAGACGTCCACTAGTACTGTGTCTCCCAGATGGACTTTCCCCAACAACTAGATGTTCAACTTTATGGAGAGAAACAATGAGACGTTGGTGGTGGAAACCCTTCAGCCAGGGACATGGCCATGTACTAACAATGGCCGGGGCTGTGTCTTGGAAGGAATCAGGGCCGCCAGTGCATCAGCAATACGGTGCCTCTTGAACCGAAAGGATAAGGAGGCGCTTCGTTGAGTTGTGGACGACTCTGAGGAATCCATCTGCCCACGGGGAAGACTGAAGAATCTTCACCATGACCGCCTGCCATCCTGTTGTCTGTTTGGTATCTGCCCACAAGCTGTACCTGCAGGCAAGGGAGGTGGGGGCCCAGAGCTCTCCAGACAGGGACGTGCTGTGCTCTGTGCTTTCCCAGACACACCTCGTGAAATCTTCACCAACCTGCTGAAAAGCACCGTGATTATCCCATTTTGCAGATGAGGAAAGTGAGTTTCAGCTAGAGCAAATGAACTATCTGCAGTCACCTGACGTGGTGGAAAAGGCAGAGTCTCAACAGTGGGATTGGTGCCATCAAGGAATGTCTTAAGGCTGCACCTGACCCTGAGCCAATGGAAGCATATTGCCTATCTAACATCACGGTTTGTCACGTAGCTCCTCGTAGCCAAATCAAAGAGAAAAATGAATAATAAGAATTGAAAAACACAATCCACAAAACCCATTTTATTCTGTGGAGGTGAAATAACCAACTGCAGCTCACTGTGACTCTCAGCTGACAGGTCTGAAAAGACCTCCGTAAGCTTCAGCCTCTGCGTCAGGCAAGAACCCAGACAAGAGTGCTCAGTGACAGAGATGCGATCCCCCGGACCTCAGGGAGAATCCGAGGCCACACAGGTGTGCTGGGCCTCCCCTGCGGTGATTGTGGAAGTCACATCAATGGCGACCAGTTCATCAACAATTAGGGCTTTGGTGAGCATGCCTCACCCTGACAATGCTTCTCACATAACGAGTTGCCCTTCTCGTCGGACTGCCTTGTTCTTTCACGCCGAACTTCTTGTCTCAGCAGGATGTGACAGAATCTGCTGACCTTCCCGGCAAGCTCCCCCATCACATTCTCCTGTGAAGCAGGAATATGCAACAAATACAGGCTCCAACGGGGAGCGGGACAGAGTGCTCAGAGAGATAGATTCAGCAAATACTGGGCCCGGCTGCCTGTGAGGCAACAGGCACCCATAGTGTGTGAAGAATGGGCGCCCACTGTGTGTGAGAAATGGGGCACCCACGGTGTGTGAGAAATAGGGCACCCACTATGTGTGAGAAATAGGGTATCCACTGTGGGAATAGGGCACCCACTGTGAGAAATGGGCACCCACTGTGTGTGAGGCTGGCCTCTGGATGCCCCCTACTTTGTAGAACACTCCCTTTTCATCCAGGCCTTTTTCTAGGAGACACGGGATAGTGCAGAGAAGTTTCCAGATGGAATGCATGGAAGTCAGAACGTGTTCCTGGGCCTCAAGGCCTGCAGCCTATGGGACAAAGACTAGGCGGCAGTGTGGCCTTCCCATGCATGTGATGCAGGGCAGGGCGAGTGGGGGACATCTGGGCTCTGCCCCACCCCTGCCAGGCTAGGCTTCAGTTCTTTGGGCTTCAACTTGCCTGTCTTAAAATAAGGGATTTGAAAGAGGGGGTGTCTACGTCCTCCGTCCCCACCCCACTTGAAGCCCCTTCTTGTCCCTTTATCAGTCCCTCCTGTGAGGTTCTTCCGGACTTCAGGCTGCAGGGACCCAGCCCAGGAACGGTCCCAGGCGGCCACGTTGGCCTGCTCTCCAGGGCTGAGCTGTGATGGGGTGTGGGGGTCAGAGCTGCGGGAGGAGCCGTAGGAGGGGGCAGTGGAGAGCCTTCCCCACGAGGGCATCTCTGTGGGCAATTTCCACCATCTTCCTGGCTGCAATCAGAGGGAAGCAATGAGACCCAGTCTTTGTTTTAAATACGTGCCCTCTGAGGGTAGGGTCGGGAGGCAGTGGTGGGGTGGGGGCCACAGCTGGGAGCGAAGGGCAAAAGTCCTGCAGGCGTTTTGAAAACTGTCACTTTAAAATATGGGTAAGTGCACACAGGCTTCCAGGCAGGGCCAGCCCCCTGCTGATGGGGAAACGAGCTGGTGGGAAGGAAAGCCTGCAAACCACCCGAATTGGACCCGAGCCTGCGCTTGGGGAAACTTACATTTGTTTTCAAAAAGAGAAAGAGAACTGGCCAGCAAAGGCAGGCATGTGCCTGCTGTCTCATCAAATCGATGTACAACAGAGTGTGTGAATACAGCACATACGGGCACACACGTGTGCACATCACTCGGCCGTACCGTGACGCCTATGCCTAAATCTCTTCCCTGTCACCCTAGAAATATGAAATGATCGATTTCTTTGAACTTCGAGCTGGATGATGGCTTTGGAGAACTTGAAGAGTCCGCCATGGGGCCGTGAGTCGTCCTGTATAAACTGGCCACAAGTGGGGGCAAATGATTACATTTCACGATCTGAGGTGCGTTGAAATCACGTGCGTGGCTTTTAAATCCCAGTAGTTGGTTTCTTTCTTTCTTTTTTTTTTTTTTTAATATCTGCCAAACAGAACAATGAGACCCTTTTAAATTCCCCAGTGAGCAACTATTAAAACCACAATTTACAACTGTGCATATCATCTAACGTGTTAACCAGGTGTTCCAGTGTTATTGTTTGAAATTCTACCTTGGTTTAAATCAAATGAAGAAAAGCCAAAAGTCCAATTAAAGTCCCACATTGCCTCTTTATTGTGGGTAGGTGAAAGACATTTGTTATAGATTTAATGGCAGAAATCTCATAAAAGGCTAGACCATCCTTTTTTCTTCTCAGTTTCTTATTTCTTGCTTAGATTCCCACAGCTTACTGGCATTTCCTGTTCCTAACTGAAGAAAAAAAACAGAATAAATCTAGGAATTTCTGGCTTAATTTTAGTAGCATCCTGGACACTCTCGCTGAATTCGACAATTGAGTGTTGTCATGGGATATTAAAATTGTGCAGTGGGCCCATTTAGGAGATTATTCCCCTTAATAAGTTCCATGCCTCTCCGGACCCTCTCTGCCAACATGTGTCCATTGTATTTAATAGTTCAGTGACAACAAATTTATGTTGCTAAGCTCCAAAAAGTAAACCCACCCCAAATACCTCCCCAAGCTGCAGACATCGACCAAGGTAATATGGAATTCAGTTGTCCTCACTGGACCATAATTATTTCCAGACTCGAACTGCCTGTTTTTGTCTTTGGCCATTTTCCCCATTCCATTTTGACCCTGCCATACTTCGCCTTTGTGGTTTTCTACTTAGAGTTCATTGTCACCTCCCCACCCATCACTGAATCTTCTGCAGACCTTTCTATTCCCTTCGCTGCCCATCCAGCTCACCTCTCTCTTTCGCCTGCTTGGCCATCAAGCAAACCCACCTGGTTCCCTTGGACCGACGACCACCTTCCTTCTCTAGGGAAAGGAAGGACATGAGACAAAAAATTTTCTGTACTCCTCGCTGCACTATAATAAGTAGGATAATCTGATAAATCAGATCCATTTTTTTCTTTTCACAGGGATTGTGAAACTGCAAAAAAAAAAAAGTGTCAGTTACAGCACATCTGTTCTCCTTTACGCCTTATTTAAGAAAATAATTCTTGCCAGATTTTTACCCACCCATAATAATTACCCCATTTTTACAGATGTGGTTTTTAACAGCTTCATTTTGGCCCCAAATCTTTTATACAATTTGCAATGAATTTGCTTCTTGGCTTGCACTTCATTATGCTTTGGCAATAAAGGGATGGAGGAATAGGAACTTGTTCCCAGAACTAAACTTTTTAGTAATGTTTTTATAAACCAGTTGGCCAGGGTAGAAATGATCACTGTCACTGTGGTCGTTATTATTATTGCCATCATCAGCATCATCATTAGCAGCACTACAAGCTTTGCACTTGAGCATTTAATTTGGCAGTCACCCTGCGATTGTTTTTCTTTATTCTTAATTATCTACTCCCTTTTTGAGCTCCAGCCCAGAGCAGGGCTGCTCTTGCAATTCCCCTGATGCAGGTAACAATGGCAGGCCTTTCCCCCGCAGACGTGTCCAGCAGCACCCATACCTGCCACGGGCTGCACACAGACTTAATTTAGCACCGAGGGTGCTGCAAAGGGGCCTCAGACACAGCCCTGCTCTTGATGAGCTCCCAGCACCCTGGGGGTTGCAGACAGGGACAGGATATGGGACAGTTCACAGCAGGACTCAAACCCAGAGCCAGCTAAGAACTAATGAAGTCAAGCAGCGTCAGTCACTGCCAGGAAACTCTGAGCACATCCGCAGGAGCAGCCATGAGCGATGTGGGGCCTCAGCTGGAATAATTGTTTAAGGGAACAAAGGACAGACCGTGTTTTAAGTACAAGGCACTTGGAAATGGGTTGTGTCATTTAGTGACCATGGTAAATGTTGGTGGCAAATGTAGATGGGGAAACTGAGGCTCAGAGACGTCACATGTTGTGAGACGCTCCTGTGGCCTGCAGGTGTCATGCTATGGCACACTGGGGCCCAAGCCGTTTTCGGGAACTTCCCTGTGTATTGTACCTCTTGAGAGACTAGAAATGGGGCCGTGACCAGAACCTATGCAAGCAGCTTTGGGTGGTATAGGTCTCAAATGGCAGGGCCTTCCTTGAACAGCACGAGCTCCCTGCTAGCCTGGTAGCCACTTGAGGATACAGAACAGGAGAACTAGGAAACAACTCTAAATAAGATAGGCTACAGTCAGAGAAAGGCACTCAAGCCACCTGGGCCAGCTGTGGTCCTTTTCCCACAATCACAGGGTGGGTGCTCACACTGGGCCATCAAAAGCCTCCCCCAGTCACTCACAAATTCCCAGGAACTGATGGTCCCGGAATGGCTAGACATCCCTACTTCTGCTGAATTTCATTGGATCTTTTCTTCCCTTATGTTTTGCACCAGGTTGACACAAGCATGAAAATTATTGTTTCCTTTAATTTCCACTAAAAAACTAAAATCAAACACACAAAAAGTCACACAAGCAAATGTAACTCACTCTCAGGAGAATCAGAGTCTCCTGAATAGGGATAGATGGGTGTATCCCACATCCGGGGTGATAGGACAGATCCCACCTCCAGAGGAGATGGAAAGGCTGACATCACCAGAAGGAAACCAGGTAGGGAGTATTTGATGACCCTATTCCTTTAAACACATTTCTCAACTGTTTTCAGAACTCAGAACTGCGGCCTCCCAAACTGTGGTTGGACCTTGGACTCTCACCACTTCTTTTCCTGCCTCTTCCCTCCCAGAATCCCCCACAAAGTCCCCCCATTTCCTCCTACTGGTGGAGTCTGCCTTTGCCAGCTGCGACTTTCAGTCGGGCGCCAGACCTCCCCAAGTGGAAGCTGAGAAATCAAGTTCTTGGGCCCAGGGTCCCTAGGTTTGGTCTAGGCTGGCGGGCTTGCCTTTTCCCAGTTAGGAGGGCATTGTTCAAAGTGTGCAAAGAAGAAACCGGAAGAACCAAGCAAAGCCCTTCACTGAGTCCTCATCCCAAGTCTCCCAGCTCAGAGGGCTCTTGGCAGGATGGCTTCTGATGGCCTCTGCTGCTGTTGACCCCTGGCCCTCTGCAGGCACCTGTTGGTGGGTCAGCCGGGTGCCCAGGTCTGGGACGCGACAGGACAGCAGCAGGCCCATGTGGGCAGTGGGGGGCCTCCAGAGTGGCCGGGAGCGCAGCTTGCTGTGGGTGGAGAGGACTCACTCCCTTAATGAATTTAGATGAGATTCAGCTGCCTCTGCTACTTAATTCACTCAGCGGCCTTGGTGTTGGAAGAGATGAGCAGAGGGAGCCGGAGTAAATCTCGTGACTTGGTGTTGGAGTGGCTCCGACAACAGGCGCGGGGAGCTGCTGGCCCTGGGCGCCCACCCCACCCCGGGACCCCCGCTCAAGCCCCCACCAGCACAACAGCAGCGCGGCTGACTTTCCCGTGCCCTGCGCTGGGTGGTCTGGGGACTGCGCCTGCTGCCGAGCTCATTTGCCTGCAAACGCCCTCACCTTGTCAGCGCCAATAATTATCCAGTCGGCGCTACTCAGAGCTGCCATTCCTTAAGATTGGATTAGATTGAAGAGGCTGGAGCCCGCTCCTCTGTGCATTTTCTCAGTCAGTTAGCCCAGTCACTGGGGGCCTCGCCGAGGCCTACAGCAGAGTTACACTAACTTCCTCTCCCCTTCCTTATTACGGAGCTTAATAACAGCAGGCAGTGTATTAATATGTAAGAGATCAAGAGATTATTGATTAGAGTCACTTGCCTAATATCCCCTGTCCGTCATGTAGTTCAGCAGCCCTTTCATGATTTTTTGTGTCAGGCCATTTAAATATTCATGACCGAGTTGCTTTGTACCTCCACGGCTGAATTTCTAATTAATCTGTCAAAAGAAATACAATATGCCCGGAAGCCTTATTATTATAAGGGTCAGCTGAAACAGAGATGGCCTGGCGAGGCCTAAGGGGTAATTAATTATAACAATACAGTGTTTACCTTGTGTGGTACCTGCGGCCTAAATGAGCGCTAAATTAGACTCAAACCACTGCAGTCTGCGTTTGAAGCGCCCTGATCTGCCAGCCTAGATTGTAATGACGGGAGGAGAGAGCCGAGAGCGCGGCTATGTAACAACATAATCAGCAATTATAGCTGCGAAATGGGGAGAAGGGGGAATTTTATCTCATTAGAAAAGCCCAAGTAGAAAGTTTTTTTTTCTGTCACCAGCTCTTTTCTTTAGAATTCAAATGAATCCACTCTAAAGGTGAGGGATCTCAACTCTAATTCCAGTGCAGAGAGCTGGCCTAATTAGTGGTATACTTTGGCTAAAATATGAATGACATTTGTTCCAGCTTGCAGAGGCCTATTAATAGAGGGTGTCAGAGTGAAACATTAAGTGTATCATTCTTCTGTCAATTTATTTCTGTCATTATTGTTTCTTTATTTCCTCTGCCACATTATGGTCACTAATTTCTTCTCACTTTTATGAGATTCTTAATGTGGGCCTTTAATGAACTCCAAAAACTCAACCACAACTCTGAAATTAAAATACTAGGCTGCTGTCAGGGTGGCATGGCAGAGTAAAACTTGAATAGTATCATTCTTCTGTCAATTTATTTCTGTCATGATTTTTCTTTATACCCTGCCACATTATGCCCACTAGTTTAATTCCATTTTTATGTGACTTGTTAATGTGAATTTTAGGTGGCTTTTAATCACCTCCAAATTTGTAGAATATCACAATAAATCATAACTGTATCCCCTCTTATGACAATTTATTTCTGTCATTATTTTTTATTTCTCCTTCCTTATTACAACTCCGAGTTTCATCTCCTCCTCTGTGACCTTTACATTGTTGCATTTTAAAAAGAAGCACATCGAAACTTTGCTCTTTCTCTAACTAAAAGAGGGAAGCCATTTTATGGGGCTTTGGCTTTCCCGGCCCTGGCAGTCACAGGTGAACTCTGGCCGGCAGGATGTGTGTCTCCGAGGAGTGGAGCACTAATTGGGAATCAGGGAGGCAAATGTTGCTGGGGAAAAACAAAACAAAACAAAACAAAACAAACTGGTATTGTTAAGTGATAGACGGAGGGGGAGACAATGGGTTGAGTTCTGAAAAGATTGCTTATTTCATTCCTGCAAAGAGTCTGGTGATTGTGCTACTTGGGGAAGAGAAAATCGCTCACATGAATGAGTTGTACTATGACTGTTGATTTTGGTCTCTCAAGTTCATCTTTTGAAACGGGTTTGCACAGTATGGCCCCTCGTCCAGATCTACCCCCCCCCAGCACCTTTTTTTAAATAGCTATGCACTAAGAATAAAGTTTACATTTTTAAATGGTTAGAAAAATGCAGCAAAAGAAGAAGAATATTTTGTTACATGCGAAAATCATAGGAAATTCAAATTTTGGTGTCCATAAATAAAGATTTACCAGAACCCCATGGGACATTCCTTTAAGTATTGTCTATGTCAGCTTTCATGGTACAATGACAGAGTTGAGTAGTTATGACAGAGAGTATATGGCCCCAGTGCCTAAAATATTTACTCTCTGGTCCTTTACAAATAAAGTCCGTTGGCCCTATCTTAAGGAAAACGAAATAGTTTAGCAGCACTAATATTTCTTCAGATGGACTTTGACAAACACTTTGGGTGCAAACTTCAGAGAGACTTTGCAGATTGGTTCAAACAAGCCGAGTGGCTAGAATTCTGAGCTTCTATGTCTGTTCTCTGAGCTGCATTCGGGGTGGTTGTGCTCATATTTTAGGAAGGGCTTCCGTTCATTTGTGGCTTCAAAAACTATTTTGTCCCGACCTGCAGGATCGACAACGGAAGACCTGGGGGAGAAATAGGGGCTCGGGGGGACAGGGGTACGCGAGAAATGGAGACAAGACAGGAATCTGATCAAGTCTCTCTTTATTGAAGGTAACAGCTTGTATATATAGATTTAGGCACATCAAAGAAACACCCGGTCTCCCAATATGGGGACCGACCAATCAGAGGTTATTTCGTCATGGCGGGCTGTTTGAGAAATCGAAACTTAAACTTAAACAATAGAATCGAAACTTTAAGCGTGGCCCAGGGGCAGCCAGGTGCAGACGAGCCCGGGCATGTCTGGGCGGGTCCGGGCAGGCCGGCCCCGGACACTGTTTGCTGTGTTTTAAGTCTGCAACAGGGATTGATTGTGTCAGGGTACCAGGCCCTTGAGAAATGGAGATGTCGAAGGCACGGTCTCTTCGGGTTCTCCTCCACTGCAGGAACACCCACTTCAGTCCTTTAAGAGGAAGAAGTCCAAAGAGCCCTTATTAATATGAGTTAAAATGTTTAGGTGGGGGCAGAGGGGAGGCTGGGCCATCGTAGCCTAAAGCTGATACACAATTTATCTTAACAAAACTTATGGAGCACATGACATTGTCCAGGTACTTGCTTGGCAGTGGAAGTCAAAGAATGTATCACTTGAAAGATACCTGCCTTCAAGGAACTCCCATTGTCACCTTTTACCATGAAGGATCCTGCCTATAGCACTTCTTACATTGTTTTCAAGTCTTATTTTACCTTCAGGAATGGGAGGGATTGAATTTAAAACTTGACACAAATACCTACCAGCCCGCTCAAGACATAGAACCCATGGTTTTCTAGACTCATTTCCAGGGCATCCAAACAACAAAGGTTATGGCTCCCCTTGCTG
Organism: Rhinolophus hipposideros; assembly: GCF_964194185.1. NCBI lineage: Eukaryota > Metazoa > Chordata > Mammalia > Chiroptera > Rhinolophidae > Rhinolophus > Rhinolophus hipposideros. The sequence continues at coordinate 3,151,982 of NC_138061.1, forward strand.
TGTGATTAAGTTCCCAATCCTGTTCCCAGCAGACCCACCACAGGCTGACCCCACTCCAACCCCTAAAGGAAGCTTCTAGCTGCTAAACTCTGATAGACTCTCCCCTCCAACCTGTGACTTGGGACTTGCTGTCCCTTGATCTCACTCCCAGGAGCACCTGCCTTCCCTTCAGTCTTTTCTGCTTGTGGGTTCCAACTGCTCCAGAACTTTCTCATTTTCTCACCCAGAAACCAAGACACAGGATCTCAATCCAAACGCTTAGAATACATCCTCACAGCTGGGCTGCCCTGAGCTCACACACTGTACTCTCTTCATATCTCGTTCTTGCTCTTGCTCTCACACAGAATAATTGGGTTTATTTTTCAATGATTCCTCACATATTATTAATTTCATGTTATTTCTGTCCATGCTTTGCTCCATTTATAATTGATGTCTACTAGATAATATTTTTTAAATTTTAAGTCACCAACTTAAGATTGTATGAGATGCATTTTCCTGTGTTAAAAATTTCCACCAACATGTTTTTCAAAAGGCTGCAAATAATAATAATAATGATAAAATAATAATAATAATAATAATAATAATAAATAATAATAATAATACTCAAGAAACTAGCATTCGATTGGAACACCCTCAACATGATAAAGGACATCTATGAGTTACCTACAACTGACCTCATATGTAAAATAACACTTCCCCCTATGATCAGGGATAAGACAAGCATGTCCACTCTCCCAGCTGTTACTCAGCATTTTGCTGGAGGTTTTATCAGGGGAATTAGGCAAGAAAAAGAAATGAAAGATATTCAGATTGGACAGAATGATGTAAACTTACCTCTATTTTCAGATGACAACATTTTATGTATATACTTAAAGAATTCATAGAAAAGTATTAGAGCTAATAAATGAGTTCAGCAAAGTTGCAGGATACAAGGTTTATAGAAAATATTGATTATATCTATACACTAGTTATGAACGACCAAAAAACAAAATTAAGGAAATAATTCAATCTACAATAAAATAAAATAAATAAAATAAAATACTTAGGAGTGAATTTAACAAAATAAATAGAAGATTTATGCACTGGAAACTACAAAACAATCATTGAAAGGCATTAAGGAAGACCTAAGTAAATGGGAAGATATCCCATGTGGATGGATTAGATAACTTCATGTTGTTAAAATGGCAATATTCCCCATCTAGAGAATCAGTGCAATCTCTATCAAAATCCCAGCCAGCTTTTTTTGCAGAAATTGACAAGCTGACCCTAAATTCATATGGAAATACAAGGGACTCAGAATAGTTAAAAACAACTTTGAAAACAATTCAAAGTTGGAAACTAACACTTTTCAATTTTCAGACTTAATATATAGTTACAAAACTCAAGACAGTGTGGTGCTGACATAAGGGTAGACACATAAATCAATGGAATGCAGTTGAGAGTCCAGAAATAAATCCATACATGTATGGTCAATTGATTTTTCACAAGTGCCAAGACATTTCTATGGAGAAAGAATAGTCTTTTCAACAAACAGAGCACCAAATGAATTTCTACGTGCAAAGAATGAAGTGTGACCCCCTACCTCACACCATATACACAAATTATCTCAATTGGATCAAATACCTAAATGTAAGAACTAAAGCTATTAAATTCTTAGAAGGAAACATAGGTTTGAAGCTTTGTAACCTTGGATTAGCAAATGTTTCTTAGATATGACACCTAAAGCATAAGTAAAAAAATAAAATAAAATAAAATAAATTTGACTTCATCAAAATGGAAAAGTTTTGTGCTTCAAAGGACACTACTAAGAAAGTGAGAAGAGCACAAAGAATGGGGTAAAAAGTCAAAAATCATTCATTGTAGGGCTGTATTATCCAGAATATATAAAGAATTTTACAATTCAACAATCAAAATGCAAATAACCCAATTTAAAACATGCAAAGAATGTGAATAGACATTTCTCTAAATAACATATAAAATGGCCAATAAGCATATGCAAAGATGCTCAACATTAGTCATTAGGGAAATGCAAATCAAAACTACTTCACACCATCCAGGATGGCTGTAATAAAGAAGGCAGAAAATAACAAGTGTTGGTCAGAATGTGGAGAAACTGGGACCCTCACACATTCCTGGTGGGAATGAAAATGGTGCAGCTACTTTGGAAAAGTCTGGAAGTTCCTCATATGACTCAGAAATTCATTCCACTCCCAGGTATATAGCTAAGAGAAGTGAAAACATGTACACACACACACACACACACACACACACAATTTACACAAGTGTTCACGGCAGCATTATTCCTAATAGCCAAAAAGTGGAAACAACTGCCAAATGAATAAACAAAAGGTGACTTGTTCAGCCAAACAGAGGAATGAAGTACTGACACATGCTTTAATATTGTTGAACCTTGAAAACATCATGCTAAGCGAAAGAAGCCAGACACAAAAGGTTTCAAGTTGTATGAGTCTACCTATTTGAAATGTCCAGACTAGGCAAATCCGTGGAGATAGAAAGTAGATTAGTGGTTGCTGCGTGGAGGAGAAATCGGGGAGTATCTGCTAATGGGTACAGAGTCCTGGGGAGGAGTGAGGGCAATGTTCTGGCATTAAATGGTGGTGATGGTGGCATAAACTTGTGAAAATACAAAACTCTCATTGAATTATGCGTTGTAAGAGAGTGAATGTTATGCTACGTGAATTATATCTTTTAAAAAGGTCATGCAATTATATCATAGGACTAAAATTATAGTGATCACTCTCTGATTATTGGGCATTTCTGTGTCCCTTGTACACCCTCCACCAGAGGCACCTCTTTCTACTGTTAGTCCCTGACATGACCACATTTCCACAGGACCGCCTTCTGCAGGGGTTCCCTTGGGGCTCAGGGGTCCCAGTCCAGTTGTTCCTTTGAGTGGTTACCCTGCCTGCCTTCCAGCACCTCCACCCCAACACACACACACACACACACACACACACACACACACACACGCAGATGCACACACACGATTTCCCCTGAAGGATACAGAGAAGTTGAAAATCAATGTGGGCCTTTTCAAAAATAGTACTGTCCCTGAATGCCAGGGCATCTGTGGACGCTGTGCTGGTTTCTATATGTATATACAGAAAAAAACATGTAGGTATGATATAAGTGTATATGCTTTTTTGTATATATACACATTTGTATTATACATACTTAGTATGAAAATTTCCAAACACACAGAAATGATGAAAAAACACCACGCCATAAATGGCTGTGAACCTTCAATCTAGCTCTAACAATTGTTCACATTTTGCCACACTTGTTATCTCCCTCTGTGTGTTTCTATACACATATTTTTTTTCTGTATTTGAAAAATTTCCTACTATTGGAAAGTTGGAAGGCTCATGATATTTAAATTATAAATATTTCACCTTATATCACTGAAGAATAAGGAGCTGCACCCTTCTGCATAGTCACTGCTAAACTGAAAACAATTATAAATAAGTTCATAGTATTATCTGATATCAAGATCAAAGTCTAATTGTCCTAATTATCCCAAGAATGTCATTGATAAAAATCCAATTTAGAACCACATTAATATCTGGTTGTTTTTATGTCATTTTAGTCTGTTTTAGTCTGGAATATTCCACCCCTATGGCAAAGTCTTTTTGAAGAACCCAGGATAGTTGTCTTGTAGAATATCTTACAGTCTGGATTTTTTTTTTCTAATTATTCCCTCACCATTATAGTTTAACTCTTTCGTCCAGGCCTGTATTACCTCTAGGCTGGAAGTTTGGTTTAGAAATAGATTATAATTTAGTGATTCTTAAATATTGGATTAATATAGACTTTTTTTTTAATTTAGAAAGTAGTGAAAAATTTTAAATCACCCATATTCTCTTTCCTTCTCAAAATTATTTTCCGTATTTTCTTGAGTCTTTTCTAAACATTCATTTGGTGTTCATTCATTCATTCAATAAGTACACTTTATTTGCTTTACAGTCTATCTATTAAATACCTCACACATACCAGGAATGGTACAGACTCGTTTCAGTGATTGAACTCAGGCTACCTAAACACATTTTAATTCTGCTTTTTTCACTACACATTTTACTGTAAGCATTTTCTGTGTTTTCACACAGTCTGTAATCTTCATTGTATTTAACATACATATTCTTAATATTCTTCCAAAATTCAAAAGAAAATGTTATCACTACAACCAATGAAATAGTACAAAGATACAGAAATAAAAAAATAGTAATATCTGTTTTCTGTTTCCTCAGCCTTTCCAGGTGGCCTATGCCAATCCACCCTAGCCTGGCTTCCGGGTGTTTCCGGCTTTGAAAGGCTGCAAAGCATGGACTCCATTGGGTAGGTGAGGCAGTGCTGGTTCAAAGTAAGCCAAGGGCCTGGGATCTACTGTAATGTATCCTGCACATTGAACTCCTTGTGATATACCTTTACTGATAGGACCACCTTGCTCATTAAACAGCAGCTGCTGCAGTGTCTGCTCACCCCCAGACATGAACCACATGGAAATTCTAGAGACTGGAGACTGGCCGGCCTTAGACTCAGAACATGGGGGTAGGATCCAGGGGTCTCCGTTGAAAACAAGCTCAGCCAAGTAGACTGAAACTTTCCTGGGGGTACTGACTCCTTGGCATTTAATTCCAAGTTCCCATTTCTTGGCAGCTTTGTCCTATGTCTATTCACAAGCCAGCCGGAAACACAGCAAAGGGAGTGGGCTGGCATTGCAAGCACACCGATGGTGGTGGTGATGAGGTGGGAGGGTGAGACTGAATCAGCATCTGGATACTCAGAGGCAGCGAGGGGTGGAACTAGAGGGGTGCACCAGGAGAGGGCTCCCACATGCTCGCCACCCTCTGTCCACCCCCACATCTTCTCCTTGGCCCGAGCATCCGTTCTCCGCCTCTGAAATCACTGTGTATTGAATGCCCACTATACTCGTCCATGATGCTGGGCCAGCCAGGCCCCTGACCACAGACCAAAACATGGTTGTCTGCCAATGCACGGCGACATCCTGGCATCTTTATTCAGGTTTGTTGCCTAGACCCCTAACAGGATTGCTGACAGTCACTACTGTTTTCAGAATGATGTCATTTTAATCTGAACAGAACATTTTCTTCAAAGATAGCATAAAGAGTTTTCTAATGATAAAAGAATGGCATGTTCATTACCAAGCCATTCAAAGTTGCGCAGAAACTGTCGCTAGCATTTGATGGAGGTAATTCCCCTGCATACGGTTCATGTGTATGCACAATACACAAATACACAAAAACACAATATAGGGTTGTATGATATTAACTATAAACCTACAACCTCATTTTAATCTTACATAGTATTTTATTTTATGCTTATTTCATAATTTGCCCAACCAGTTCTTTGCTATATAAAGTTTCACGCGCTTAAAATATTTCTCCTTTTAAAAACAATGTAGAGGAAAACCTTTTCTTTATGGTTATCGTTCACGAATTCCCTGAAGTTGACCATTGAAAATAAAATGAATGACTACGAACAATACTAAAGTTTGCACTACACTGTGGTCATTTCCTTTCACTAAATCTGTACAAATTTCTTTCTTCCTGATAGTTGAAAATATCCATTTCTTCATATCATATTCAACATTGCATTTTATTTTAATTTATTTCTCACAGCTTAATTTTTGCATGTTTCATTTTTGCACCTTTTTATTATGCTTTCATTCTAATAGTGAAAATACGATCTCAGGTTAATTTTTATTTTCTTATTACAAGTGATTCTTAACATCTTTCCATTTGCTTAACTCCGTTTCTATTTCTCTGACCATTTTTATCCCGTGTTAACCTTTTTGAATTGATCTGTAGGAAGCCTTTCTGCAGTAAGCCTACTGGCTTTCTCTGTACTCTCTGGGATGCATTTTCCGTACAGATTTTTGCATTGTGTTTGTTTGTTTAGACTGTTTTTGCTTGTTTGTTAAGGTATGTGTGATATTTTTTTTCTAGCTAAACCTCTTTATTTCTTTTTGCTTATGGTTTCACCCTCTGGTTTAAGCTTAAAAATACCCTCCTTCTCAAGATCATGTATTTATTTCTTCTACTTCATCTGTAGCTTTACTTTTGATCTTAAAGCTGTAATGCATCTGGATTTAATTTTGGTATATACAGAAGGTGCCCCCAAAAATGTGTACACATTTTAAGAAAGGGAAAAAACCTGTATTAAAATTGTAATACTTAATATATACTGATAACAAAAGATGAATACAAGTCATGTGTATATATATTTTTGGTAACCTCTATACTATGAGGCATTATGGAGCTTCTAGCCCACAGAGTACCATTGTGCCAATTAGAAAAGGGGAAAAATAAGTTAGCATATTATTACTTATCAATAATTATAATAAGCACAAATTACAAGTTTTACAAAATAAATTAATAGAAAATGAATATTAGTACTTACATAGTGATTCATGACACTGAAAGTACTTGTCGTTTCCATTGGAAACACAGCAATATTATTGTGATAAATTAAACAAATAGCAAACAGTATGAACTGTAGCATGAAATGTTCAAATTCTTAGGCAGGACACTAACCGTAATAGGTTTGGAGTTGTGAGGTGTTTTTTGTTGTTTGTTTGTTTGTTTTCACTTACTTTCTTCCTCACTTACGTTTACAACAAATCACTGTGGATGTGGACATCAGTGGACACGATCCTCATTGGTAGAGACTCTGGTCCTACTGGATCATTCTAGATTAACAAGATTGTTCAATAATTGAACCTGTTCTTCCCCTTAAGTCGGAAACGCACTGATACATATCTACCATGTCACAACGAGGCACTTGACTGTCATATGCGAGGAAATAGCCATGATGTACGAGCTTGTGTTCAACCAGGATTCTTTACTGCCATCTGCTCGAAAATTCTCAGTGCAAACATACAGGCACCCGTTTCTGGAGTCAACAAAGGCAAAATACAAATGTGCAAAACTTCGATAAAATAACAGGTATGTGAAAAACGGCCTTTTTGTTGTCCTTGTGAAGGACACACCTGGACATCTATGTGTGGCACCCCAAAGATGCTGGGCTCCTTCCACCTCACCCTCCAAAGGCCTATTGAGGGCCCCCTCATCATTTATTAAACAACTTATTTCTCACATTGATTTAAAATGCCACCTAAAAGCACATACTTAATCACTTCACACACTCGGGGTTTTTTTATTCTTTCTTGTTTTGTTGATCTTGTTTTGCACCATCCCTGCCTTGCATTAGTTACTTCCACAGCGTGTCTAATCTCTGGGACAGTCTGCACCTCTTCAGTATTCATACTGTTTGGTCCAGAAACGTTCTGACTATTTTGCATGTTTATCTTGTACGTTAACCTTAGAACTCATTTTGTCCATTGCTACAACCTACCCCACAAAAAAATGCCCTGTTGGAATTTTATTGGGATGATGTGTAGCCTAGAAAATAATTTGGGGAGGATTCTCATCTCTACAGTATTGAGCCTTTCTGAACGCATGGTTTGCATCTCATTTATTCAAGTCCTGTTTTATATCTCTTATTAGGTTTTCATCGTTTTCTTCGTGTACTTTTCCTCTGCGTTTCTTGGTAATTATCATATTGCTCAGTAGTTGATGCCACGGTGTCGCTGTCGTCACTGGACTTTTATCTCCATTTTATTATCAAATGATTATTGTTGGCATATAAAAAGGTAAATTGATGTTTTGTTTGTTTTGAATTATGTCACTGAAATCTTATTTTTTCTAATATTTATAGTAATTCTTTTAAATTCTTAAATTTTGCAAGTGTACAACGTTGAGGTTTTTTTTTTCAAATAATGAAAAATGTGCTCCCCCATCCTAATAGTTATATTTCTTTTTCTCTTCTGAACTCACTGCATTAAATTAGCACATCCTAAACAATGTGAGAACGTAGTGGGTAGCAAATGAACAAGCTTTGGTGAGCTGATATTTTTTCTAGAACACCTCCATCCAATGACACAGGTTGCCCTGCATCCTCTGGTAATTTTCCCTTTTCTCCACCAACCTTAGCCAGCCAAGTTTTCCCAGAATGCACAAAGTGGGGAACCTTGGCAGGCTGAGGATGGCTAAGGGCCCCCAAATGCTTCCCCTGATTGCAGTTGAGGTCATGGGGCAACACCCCGGAGTCAGGTCCTTCTTCAGAGCACCTGAGCTAAGAGGCCCCTTCTCATAAAAAGTTGAGGCCCCCCAAAGTATGTTGGAGGGTCTCCCTCAAAATGCCAGCAGTTAAGGGGAGCAGGAGTCTCCCCCTCATCCAGTGATGGTGGGATAGAAGGGAAGCAGGTGCTTCTGAGGGGCTGGGTGGGTCTTAAGACTAAGTTCAAGTTCTGTGTCATATGCTTTATTGTCTCTGCTCACTGACAGGTAAAATTCGTACTATGTGCATTGCCTCCTGCTAGATTCTGGGGATGTAGAAACAAAGACAAGTTCTCACCGGCAGAGCGGAACCTTAGCTGGAGCTGAGGGTGCTCTGACACTCAGGTATTGGAGGCAGGCCTATCTGAGGACTGGACACCCATGCAGCGAGGTTGCACATTCACCAGGCACTCTTGGGAAGTGTTCTGGGCTGTCAGGGGCGGGGACCGGGATGAAGATAAAGGGCACAGCAGGAGAGAACAGCCACCAGGAACTTGCCTTGGGACCTGAGATCCTGCTCCACATCTCAGGAGCCTGTGCATTTCCTTTTCCTGGTTGCTGGCACGTGAGTCCACCTGCCTGCGTGGGTTTTCTGGGACCCTCTACATGGGCGTTTAAACTAGAAAGGCCATAGGTTCTAGAGTGTTTAACCTTTACAGGATAAACTCAGCAATCTTCAGGCTTAACTTTAAAATACATTTGCCTTTTAGATTTTCAGCCCTTTTAGAATGCAGAGATCTTTGCTGGGACTTGGAGCAAACCCTAAGGGGCCCCGGACCGCATTCGGAACACAGGCTTCCCTGGGAACTTCCCAAGTCCTGTTGAAAATCCGGGGAGTTAACTGAGTGCTGGGAGGGATTCAGGAATCCAGGGGTTCCTTTGCCCCTAGAGTTTCATTAGACACACCCCCCCCAAATATCTAGCAAGTTGCTCCTTATCCCACACATCCTCGTCCTTTTAACTAACTACAGGCTAAGGACTGTGAAAGGGGATTAAAGCCCCTGATTTTAAAGAAAGACTCCTTCCCATTTGAATTACTTTTAAACACACCACTTTGCCTCTAATTTAAAATGAATAATAGGCTTAGAGCAGACAACAAAAGATAAGTGTATCAGGAATCTTGTGATTTGCCAGCAAGTGGAATAGAATGGTAGAAATGTGCTAATGCAGAGATTTTTTTTTTTCCTTTTCTTTTTTTAAGCATCATTATCTGAGGGACACCTTTTTTGGTATTCAAATAAGAAAACTGACTTCTCTCCAATGCCCACTTGAGCTTTTGTTCTGCCCTAATTGAAAGCAAACCTGTACATGGAAAATGACCCTTACAGATAGGAAAGGTTTAGGTTGGGTTAAAAAAAAATAATAATAATCTTTTCTTTTTTTTTTTTTTTTTTTTTTGCAGTGAACACTGAACTTAAGACGGTAGCTTTCATCTTGTTATTTGTGCTTTTATTTCATTTTCTGTCTTAATGACCGATCAGAACAGAAGAGGCATTCCACAGTCCCGGGTTTGCAAAGGAAGACGCAAAATTCAGCCACCAAGCCTGGAGGGCCCTGAAATTAAAGAGTCTAAAATTTTGTTTTTAATTAAACATGTGTTTTTGGAAAACTTCTCGCCTTTATAAATACTTTAATATTCAATCCTCTTTTGAATCTGCCCATGGATAGAGAGAAAGCCATAGGAAGGGTGTTTCTTAAAAATGCAGAGGAAAACGAGCCACTTTGGAAATAAAAGTAGAACCAGGTGGACACAGGGGGCCAGGTTATGCACCTAGAGGTGTGTGTGGAGAAGGTAGAGGGTCCCACGCAGAAGCTGGGCGGGTGGCCGTGCCCCCAGGGTGGCCAGCCCACGAACACTGGATTCTGCTTCTCCAGGTCCAGCCTTTGCCTGGAGCTTCCGGCTACACAGAACTGGCTCGTCACTGTGTGTGCAGGGCTCCCGGAAGAAGCCAGCAGATACCGGGCAAGGCGGAGCAGCTGTCTCTTCAGGGCTTTCAGAAACTCCAGTCAGTTGGCTACTGACTGACTTCCTAATGCACACTTTTCTAGTTCTTAATTAGAGCGACATAGCTAATTAATAAGTTTTTTCCAATTATAAATTAACTTAGGATCAGAACTCTGGCTTTGCATGTAATTTCCTATAATCGCTAAAGCTACTGCAAAAACATGCCTCCTGCCAACCGTAACTTTTAACACAGACAGACAAGTTCTCACTGGGTTTACATTTTACAGCAAATTATCTCTGTTGGGATTTATGAAGAGAATTTTTTTTTTTTTTAAATCAGACGGGGGGTTTTTTTGTTGTTGTTTTCCCCCCACTCTCCCTCCCCTTTTCTTTAGCATTCTCATTGGATTATTCCTTTCAAAGATTTAAGGGGAGTTCATCTCAATATTTTAATGTTGTGAGGGGGTAGGAATGGAGAAAGAACAGGTGATAATTCGTTTTTGTTCATAACCGTCGCCACCTTTTCATGGTTCCTGCAAAAATGATTTGGGAGGTGCTGGCATGCTGCTCATTTATAGAATCTTAACTGGAGAGACACTTATCTCTTTAGTAATGAAGCGGTGTAATTAAAGGTGGGCCTGCAGACCGGGCCAGCCCTGGCAACATGTCACATCCCTAGCTGCCACAATTCCTCAGTGGTTTATCAAAGACTACTTCTTTAATATGGAGATTACACTTATGTACTTGTCTGAACTTGAAAGGCATTTGCCTAATTTACTTATTAATGAGATGTAAATCTATTTGTATGGCACGTCACAAGTTTCCCCCCCGAAATCGCTGCTACTTAACCGGTGATAAACCCTATGATTTAAACGAAAAATAATACATTTAGCTTTCCACATTCATTCTGTTAAAAATTGATATAGTCTATGTTAAATTTATTAATATTGCTTGCTGTCATTCAGTTTGCAGCTCTGGCTGAAATATGGCTTGACAGCGGCCGCATTAAAGATGTATGCCATTGTATTCAACAAAGATTAATGAAGCCCGGTAAAAATAGCTGTAAAAGAGAAAGTGATCCGAATGTAAAACCAGTGAATTAAATGAGGCCGCGCATACCATTTGTTAATATGCATGAGGAGGGAGGCAGCGAATGAAAATGTCTCTATGCAAAGTTCATTTGGGAATGTTTCAATATTGTCTGGATATCCCCCAACTACTGAAGAGCAGTGTAATGGAGCCCAGCGGTCCACACGGGCCAGGCGTGCCTGTGCCCTGACCCCCTCTGTGCCACAGACTGGGTGGGGCCTCTGGCCAGGGAGCCGCCTGCACCCAGCCACCCACGTATCTCACTATCCTTGGTTTTCTCCAGGTCGCCCTTCAAAGCACCCTCCTTGAGACCACTCGCCTGCCTGAAGAATGCGTGAAGAATGCACAAGGAGCATTTCTTTGGGGCTTTCGGTCCCAAGTTCAGATCTTCAGATCCTGAGCATCATGTCTGTACCAGGCTGGGTGCCCAGTAGCACACCGGAGATTGAATCTTTCAGGGCCTCGGTCCTTTTCTTTCCCCAAGTGAAGAGAGAAGTTAGCCCTTCACCATCCAAGCACTTGGACCTCATCAGATGAAGGAGCTACCCAAGCCCAAATTATCCTTTACTGTTTCAGGGGCTCAGGTCTGGGGGGCACCCCAGGCTGTGCCTGGCCAGCCACATGCACGTTGAGCCCACTGGGAGACTGGCACCTGTGACCTGAACGACTGGGGAGAGCTTTCTTTGTGCTGTTTGGAGGGGTGATTTATTTCCACAGTTCTCATTATAAAATACTGCTGGTGTCAGACCCACCAGGTGAAGACTTCCAAATAAATTAACAGTGACAGAAAATTGTATGCAGTAATCATAATATAAACCCGGCATGTTTATCAATCAAGAAGGTGTTTTGATAGATTTAAGCCATTCATGATAGGTATTTCTCCCCAAGGTTTGCCTGAATGGAGGTCAAAGGCTGTCCAGAAGGAAATATTTTGAAGTATTGTTTTCCTTTTAGAATTTGCTTGGGGTGGGCCTTGTTGTCTGCATGTGTGTATTGGTTTTAATTGGGAGTCAGTGACAACAGACGAGTCCGTGTTTCTGCCTGACTGGCAGCTTGGAGGCAGTTGGGGGGCAGGGTACACACACGGAGGGTGACACCCCGTAGAAAGTGCTGCCTGGAGCACAGGATTTCCCAGAAGGGTGAATACAGGTGTTCCCGCTCAGAACAGTTTAGAAGGATTGTTGTTCCATGGCTCAGCAAATGTCACTCCATTCTGCAGTCTCAACAGGTAGCGAACATCCCCAAGAATGCCCCAGGCTGTGCAAGGACTCCATGCGTGGGCATGTTCTGGGGCCTTCCCTTGCTAGGCCTCCAGGAAAGAAGTGCGGGGCTCACTCCAACACTGGCTGCAGCTAGGGCTGAAGACAGGGAAGTGGCTGGCCTCCCTGGGGATGTCCCCCAAAAGGGGTGACGTAGGCCAGTATTTTAAGGTGACAGATTGACACAGAGAGGTCGATGCTGTGATTAAAAGCCATGAGAGGCAGCAGTGTGGAGGAAATTACTTTTCACCTGTTGGCTCTCCGGCCTACTAAAGTCACCTGCCATCTCCCCTGGGCCTGACCCCAATCCCAAGTTCACCACTCACCCTGCCATCTCCACCAGGCATTGAACCTGCCAGGCCTCGGGCTCACTGCCACTCCATAAGCCAGGTCAGCTGGTGTCCTCGCACCTGGAGAGCCACTGAGCCTCACAACCTGCAGCTGCCATCTAAGGAGGGTGCCTCGGCAGCAGGCTTCCATTGAAGGAAGTCCTGGTCACACTGGCTAGGAACTTTTGCTTGGCCATCCTCATCCAGTGAAAAAACACTGCCCTGTGGGGTGCTAGGGTGGTCCTGGCCGGGCTCACTGTGGCATCAGACATGATGGAGGTCTAGGCCGTCCGCAGGCCACTTCTAGAAGCAGAGATCCAGGAGGACCAGGCAAACCCAGCGACAGTCCCATGACAACACGATATTGAGTCCTCTGTCCCAGGACTGCAGGGGACCTTAAAAGTCACTTTTGACGTCTCCCCATTTTTTCTCTCCCAGACTCGTAGCTGGATTGCCCTTTCTGATTTGAGGGCTGTCTTCTAGGATAGCTTTAAAAAGCCTGTTTCGCTACGGAATGTGAAAACATTGAATCCATATTTACAAAATTTACCCCAGTGTTCAATTTTTCTAAATCAAAGGAATGGAGGTGGGAAGATCTGACCTGCTGCATTATACCAAACACACTTTGAGGTAGTCCCTTTGTTTGGGGCCAGTGCCCTACACAAATGCCCCACAGAAGAGCATGGCTGTTTTAAGGCAAGTTTGACGAAGCAAAAATACCTAAGTGTGTATGTCTCCTGCGATTGTCCAAAAGATTCCTCTCCATGGTTTCCTGGGAACAGGAAGTCAAGGCCTCATCCTGTAATCACACTGTAGGCTGATTATTTGGTTCTGCTCATTTGTTGTCTAGTCATTTCCACAAGAGGCCTGCGGACCTGCAGAGACTGCAATGCCACGAGTCCCCAGCCCCTCTCAGCCTTCCTTCTCCAGCCAGAGCAAGGCCAAGCACTGTGAAGGAGTTCTCCCATTTGGGTGCCTATAGCAAACTACCGACTGGGAAGTTTATAGCAACAGAAAGTTTATTTCTCCCAGTTCTGGAAGCTGGAAGTCTAAGATCGGGGTGCCTGGTGAGAGCCCCCTCATGGCCTGCAGACAAACACCTTCCTGCTGTGTCCTCACACGGCGGAGGGAGGGGGGTAAACAAGCTCTGGGGACTCTACAAGGGCGCCAATCCCATCCCTGAGGGTCCCACCCTCATAACCTCATCTAATCCTAATCACTCGCAAAGGCCCCACCTCTTACTGCCACCCCATTGCAGGGGAGTAGGGTTTCAATGTGTGAATTTGGGGGGACACAGACATTCAGTCCACGGTACGTCCCTCGGATCACGTCGGCAATGCAAGTCCCTCCCGCCAACTTCTGCACAGTGACTGCACACGTAACGGCCTTTAGCTGAGGGGCTCTAGGGGTCCCTGTGGGGACAGAGCCAGGAAGGCAGTGTCCAGGCTCTCGGCCTCACAGGGGAAGATGCTGGCTCTGGTAGTAAATGGCCATCAACTGTGACTGGATGGCCATCAGCTGTGACTAGTTGGCCGTCAGCTGTAACCAGTGAGTCATTGGCCACTAATATAACTGCTGTGGCTACGCTAGCAGAAAATGGGGGCTAGCAAGAAGATGGTGGCTGAGCCTGCAAGAGCGGATTGCAGTTAGCACGGTGGATTGCAGTTAGCAAGGGGTTGGTTGGTCGGCAGAGAAGCAGACGGCAGGTTGCGGATGGTGTGGCTCCTGCTCCCTGTGTCTCCAACCCAGCCTCCAGTGAGACCATAGTGCTATGACTTCCCTACTTATGGCTCCGTGAGTGTTCCTTTTTGGCCTCACCATGTCCTGCATTCTTATATGGGGAGTGGGAGCTGAGACCCTGCATGCCACCCGGCATGACACACCATGTAACAGTCACTTAGCCGAGATTTCCATTTCAAAGAGAAGGCTTGTCCGGCGGGGCGGCCTGCGGGGTCTCTGCTCCCGCTCCCCACATAAGAACGCAGGACATGGTGAGGCCAAAAAGGAACACCCATGGAGCCATAAGTAGGGAAGTCATACCACTATGGTCTCACTGGAGGCTGGGTTTACACGACGTACGACCTGCTGTCCACTTTGCCACCAACCGACCAACTCTCCTCGACTCTCCTTACTCTCCTTCACTCTCCTCCTTCACTCTCTCGGCTCCCCTCCGTAGCCACAGCCGTTATATTAGTGGCCAATGGCTCACTGGTTACAGCTGACAGCCAACTGGCCACAGCTGACGGCCATCCAATCACAGTTGATGGCCATTTACTACCCGAACCAGCACGTTTCTATGTGAGGCCGAGAGCCTGGAAACTGCTTTTTGGGGCTTTGTCCCCACAAGGCTGCTGAAACACAAACACATTTGCAATGTACCCAAGGTCCCATAGTGAATTCAAACAGAGCACCTACCAACCCAAGTTCAGGGTCTTGACCAACCAAGTTTTCAGAGTTTGGGACCAAGATGGTGATTCAGTCTCTGACCTGGAAAGGCAGGTGTTGTTGTCAAGAAGAACTGAGACTGAACTGCGAATACCTAAGAGCAGTTGTCTTTACGCCATAAGCCTCAGCTAGAGTCACCAGATTGTTAAAGTAATAAAGACACATTTGTGTGGCTTGGATTCAATGTTACCCTTTAGGGAATACATTGAAAATAAACATTCAAATGTTATTCGCTTGACTGACCTCTGAGCAATTAAACAAAATGACGTAAAAAGTTTATGACGTAAAAAGCTGTCTTAACGAATTCAGACCTACTGCCGAGCAGGCCACATTCAAGTGGCGGAGTCTTAGACTCTGAAAGAAACCCAGCGGCGCAGACTGTGTAGCCGGGTGACTGTGAAGCCTCGAAACACCAGGGCTGCATGTGTGGCGTGGCTTGGTAGTTAGGACATTAATTAATGACCACATAGAGGAATGTCTGCGTGCCCAGCAGATGGTCAACAAGCCCAGGAGAACATTATCATCTGAATTGCAAAGAAGGCTGGCAGCTTCCTGTCCCCACCCCCTGCCCAGATCTGCCAGCCTGCCAGAAGAATGCTGGCTGTCACCAGGGCTGGTGTCAAGCAGGGTTGGGACGGGCTGCCAGGGGCTGCCACTCTCAGCATCATGGGTGTGCCCGAGGGAGGACAGGTGAGTGAGTGAGCCAAGATGCGGAGTCATCGGCTTCTGTTTTGGGAGGGGTTTTTGTTTTGTTTTCATTTAAAACTGCAAAGGGGCCACTCAGGCAAGGCTGACCTCCGAGAACCAGGTTTACTTTTCTCTCGTTTTGAGCTCAGGAGCCTTGCTGCTAATGGGGGTAAGGAAAACACAAATAGGACAGAGGAAATCAATGCCAAGGACCCGCCCTGCAGGCATTTGGGGTTTCTGAGCAGGTAGCCCCCGCTGCAGTACCCTTGGCCCATCAAGGTGAGCAGCCGCTCTCCCAAGGAGACGTCCAGGGCTGCTGTGCAGGGCGTGTGCTTCTGGCCGTGGGAGGTGGCCAGCTGGGTGACAGGAAGTGCTCAGGAGACAGCGTGCCACATCTTGCAGCTAAGTACCACAGGATGAGCCGAGTGATGGTTGGTGTTAGCAGAACTCATGGGTCCTGAGAAGCCTGTGGAATAATCTGCTTTGTCCTGAACTGAAGCAAGCATCGCTCGATCAAAAGTGTAAGGGCAAAGGGTGAAGAAAAAACTTTCTTTTACTCTCAAGTGGAGAGTGAATTTGGGATTCTGATTTATGAGTGACCATCCTGTTTACTCTTTAAACAAATCATTTCACTCAGTTACTAGCTATGCAAAATATACACAGGATTACTGCCTGCTTAGGTATTGGAATCCTGGTTTGCTTATAAAAAGTTCAAGGTAGAAACACATTAATTGGATGATTCAAAAATTAAACACAGACTTGCCTTAGGTGTTTAGAATTCAGTATACTTTGTTCTTACCTATTTTTATACTTACTTCTCTTCTTTATTTCATCTGTCTCTGGAATACAGCCCTTATAATATAGCTATTCCTCTACATTTTATTTCCAAATATTTACTTTCCCTGATTTTTTAACTAAAACAACCACAGAGTTTAAAAATAAGCAATGTGGGTCTAATCAGTGGACACAAACAATTCATTAATAATTAAGGCACCCATCAGGCAGCGTGTGTGGCCAGCATCAACTGGGACATACATTTTTTTAAGCCCCAAAGTAGAAAAACAAAAGATCTAGAAATTAGAAATTTCTAGAAATGATTGGAAAAAAAGCCCGAGACAGGACTGTATGGCAAGTGTCTTAACTGCAGGACTCGTTTCCTACCCAGCAGCACTGCCCATTTGATTATGGGGAAAGGTTTCTGTTTGTTTGCTTGTTTGTTTTGACTGAAGATGATATTAATGACAAGTATGTCTCACGAGGACAAGCCGTATAACATCGATAGTGATAGGTGATGAAAGCTGCTTTGCTATTCAGAGAAAGATTTGTCCCCTCCATTGTCACATCCAGCCTCAAACCAGCCACACGTTTTACTATTACAATCTCGAAGCCCCTTTTATGGATGGAGGAACTGAGACTTAAGACTCAAAAACAAAGCAGAAAATTCCAGTCGCACCACTCTGCCCAGAGCGATGTCTCCACCCATATTTACTGAGCAAATGAGAAAATTAGCCTCAGCAGAGACAGCGGGCTGTCCCGTGCACAGAGCGGGGCTGCAGTCACTGCTTTGCAGTGGCCAGTTTAGCTGCCCTGCGAGAGCCCCACAGAAGCATCTGCCCGCACCAAACTGTGAGCTCAGTGAGAGCAACGAGGGGTACAACACGTTACCAGGCCTGGTGTGTTTGGCAGCCACCCCTCTGCTGCGACTTTCAGATGAGGGAAGGTGAGTCATGTGTCTGCATGTACACTCGGCACTTGGTGACAAATCATTTTTATGCCACTTGTCATCGCTAGGAGGAACCTGACTTCTCTCTTCCCTGGGAAGTCCATTGTCGAGGTTTGTGAACCCAGATGAAAGCAGAATCCCGTTTCTCCTGGGCTTTTAGTTCCTAAAGCTGACAGTAACAGCAATACCATCTAACGGGTGTGCTCTCCATGCACAAATCCCATGCACTTGTCAGCCTTGCATTTAAGCCTAAAGCAACACACCCAGGAGGATACTGTCCACATTTTTGAGGTAAGACTCAGAGAAGATGAGCGCTGTGTCCAGGTAATGCAACGGGAAGGGGACAAGCTGACGTCCATCCATGCTTGCAGGCTGGGCTCTCTGGCAAGGGAGACAGAGCTTAAGGGAACTGTTTCACTCTGTACTTTAAAATGGCACCTCCCTCCTGTGAAGGATGGGGCATCTGCTTACGACACCAAAGGCTGCCCAGGAAGGCCACATTCAGGCCTCACCAGTCTCTGTCCTTAGGCACGTTCTCCTCCAGGGAGCCCTCCCCAGGGACAGGGACTCTCAAGACGCCAAGGGCTCACCAGGGTCCCACAAGTCCCCTCTGGGACACAGGGGTCCTCATTTCTGAACTGAAACCTGGCACAGAATGTGGACATTCCAACAAGACTGATCAGGGAGGAGGGCAGCCAGCATCACACGTCCCTGCGGTTGGGTGAGTCCCATTCCTCACCCAATGATGCATAGGGTCCCCATCAACCTTGCATCAGAAAAGTAGTGACACCTCTGCTCTTCCTTCTAGAGTAACAACAAACTGTCACTGCCCTCCTTTGCTGGCATTCCTTTGTCTTCAGTGCCTGGACCCCTAGAGCGCGACTCACGTGCCTTGTCCAGCACCTCCCTCTCCGGGCGTGTCCTCTGACTAAGGGAGTTTTCTGTCTCCCGTTCTGTTTGCCTGTGTTGACATCTATACTGAAGCCTTCTCTGAGAAATCACCAAAGTTTCTGCTTTGCAGCAAGAATGTCATCAAAACCCCCTTGTTATTGGGGGGAACCGAGCCCTCCCAGCACGGGACAGCCGGCAGCCCTTTGCCCATGCTGAAGGAAAAAACGCTATTGCTAATAGCAAGGACAAAACCTCTTTTCAAATCCTGCTTTGACGAAAGTGAAATCGTTCAAGGGGGGGAGTGTAGCTTGAATTCTGAAGGCTGATTTCTGAGTTCCCTGTGTCTGCAGCCTTGGTGCCAGCCCTGACCCCAAGTGCCAGGCCCCGTCACTTCTGGGTGTGGGCTTGGACAACCAGTGAGGCTGAGAAGGAGCTCCTGGGCTTCCTGGAACAAATGGACGTCAGGAACACAGGGCACAAAGAGAAAGAAAGCAACACCCTGTTTTCTTCCGTTGTTGCCTTTTCATGAGTTGTAAATGTTTGCTGTGTGCCAATCGCCTGCGTTCGTTCGTTAGTCTGTTAGTTCATTCGTTCATTCGTTAGTTTGTTAGTTTTTTAGAATTAGTTAACAGAGGAGCCATGTAAGGTCATAAGTAAGGGCCCCAGGGCAGAAAAAAATGTCTGTGACAGTGATCACAAACCAAAAACCTAACCAAATTACAAGATGAAACACTGTTACCTGAGTTGTTGTTCTGCTAGAAATCCGATGCATTCAGGGGCTGGCTCATTCCAGGGCCTTGCTTCTAAGTGGGGCTCCATGCCAGGCAGGTGGGCCCATCAGAAATGCTACTGGCCATGCTCGAGGAATCCTGCCTCTTTTCTGAAGAGCATGGAAAATTCTTCCTATGCCAGACAGAGAGCGGGCACGCTTCCACTGAAAATCATAGGTGAGAACTAGGTTTTCCATTTCCACCTCTGTGTGGAGGTCTTGGAGAACAGGCACGCTCAGTGACCTCAGCCAGGAGGACAATGCCGAGCTGGTCATGTGAGGAGAGGACTGTCATCCTCCAGTACAACAGTCACTGCATTTGTATGACACACTTTAGAGGGAGCTGGTAGGTACGACT
Source organism: Rhinolophus hipposideros (assembly GCF_964194185.1). Taxonomy (NCBI): domain Eukaryota; kingdom Metazoa; phylum Chordata; class Mammalia; order Chiroptera; family Rhinolophidae; genus Rhinolophus; species Rhinolophus hipposideros. The sequence goes on from NC_138061.1 coordinate 3,171,633, forward strand.
GACCTGTCCTCACATTTTAAATCCAGGAGTCCCCAACCGGCAGTTTCCATCACCAAAATCACCAATAAAGTGAATTTAATAACGGCCCAAGTTTGGTCTCCAGACATGTGTGTGGGAGTTTCACTAGCCCGATGTTTTGGCAGTTTTTTTAATATTAGGCTTGCACCAATCGACGTTTGGAGAAGGCAGGAGACAGGTCCATTGAAGGGACAGTCCCGGACAGGCCGGGAATTCCAGCCTGGGGCCGGCAGCATTTCCAGTGCCAGGTCAGTGAGTGATGTCTCAGGACCACCACGTAGCCCCGCATTAAAGGGGGCTCATCCGTGGGACTCATCCCACCAGCTCATCCACTGTGGGGCTTTGCTTAAAGACTTAGAGGCAAAGCACTTACAGGTTCCCAAGCCGGGGACATTTGCCGCTCACTATACATTATTGAATACTGTCCGGAGAGCAAACACAGGGCTTATCCTAGTAGCATCTAGTTAGGTTACAAATGTTTGCTATTTACCACGAATAGAAGGAAAGAGCAGGACAGTGACATTGGGAGAAACTGAAGGAGAGAGAGGGAGGGATTCCGAGATGGAAAGATGCAGAAAGAGAAACAGGGAAGGTTCGGCTCTGGCGATCCCGTGCAACACGGTGACCTCGTCTGGTGCCACTGTCATTTATACTTTTGGCTCTGCCTTCCATTCACTCTCCACTCTCTTTGCTCACAGGCGGCTCTGAATAGCACACGTTTGCCAAGTCGCCGTGACAGTGTCCTCATCTCTCTCGCAGGGCTCACTGAGAGCCTGGCACAGAGGGCTCCTTTGCTGCATCCTTGAGGATAGTTCAGGAATGTCCCACTCTCCTCATTCTGTAACCAGAGGTACTACAAGGAATAAAGGTACTTGGGGGGCTCAATAAAGGTGTAGGAGGGGCTGACTAAGGTCATCTCATTTTCGAAACTAGATCAGTTATTTGACAAAGTTCAAAAGAAACAGCCAGATTCAACACGATGAGCTCTTCGGGAATTGCACATTAAAACCACAATGGGATATCAGTAGACACGTATCAGAATGGCAAAATAAAGCAATGGTGAAGATATGTAATGCTAGCATGAACAATGAGCAAACGGAGGTGGGGAAACAGTCTCTTAAAAAGTAAACTCGCATTCATCAGACAATCCAGGAATTGGGTTCCTGACTGTTGTCCCAGAAAAATGAAGATCCTATGTTCGTACGAAAAGCTGGACACCAATATTTATAGCAGATCTATTTGTAATAGCACAAAACTGGACAAGACCCAGTAGTTCTTCAGTAGGAGAGTAGCTAAACAAAGTACCTATGCGGAACACTACTCGGCAATAGAAAAGAAAGAAGTATCAATACACACAGCCACTGGACACATCTTAAGGGAACTGTCCTGAGTGAAAGGAGCCAGTCTCATGTCACATACTGGATGGTTCCATTTATAGGACACTCTAGATATTACAAAATTATAGCTATGGAGGAGAGAGTAGTGCTTGTCAAGGGTTAGAGGATGGGAGAGGGTAGAGGGTGTGGCTATAAAAGGGGGACCCTAGGGAGGCTAGAATAAGTCTGCATTCTGACTGTGGTGGTGGCTGGTTTCGTGAATCCATGCATGGATACAATGGCATAGAACTGTCTCTCTCTCTCTCTCTCACACACACACACACACACACACACACACACACACACACACATACACACACTCACGCATGCATGTAAAACAGATGAACCTGAAAAAGCTCTCTGGGTTCTACCAATGCCAGGTTCCTGGGTCTGATAATGTATTGTAGTTATGTAAGATGTAACCTTTGGAGGGAATGTGGTAAAGGGTCTGTGAGACCTCTCTACATTTGGTAACTAGCTGTGAATGTGTAATTATTTAAAACCAAAATAAATAAACAAATAAGGAAGAAGGGAGAGGAGAGTGAGAGAAAGAAAGGGAAGAAGAAGGAGAAAGAGGAGGAGAAGGAAGAGAAGGAGAAGAAGAGTAAAAAGAGGAGGAGGAGAGGATGGAGGAAAAGGGCAGGAGGGCAGAGGACGCCAAGTGGCAGTGACCTCCTGGCCCATTCTATCTTTGCAGGAATGAGCCTATTTTGATAAATAACATCAGCTCGTGCACGAAGACCTCGTTACTTATCAGGTAGCAACAGCCCTCAGTAAATATGTGTTGTTTGTTCACTACACGGTAATTATCAAGAAAAGATCACATGATCACTAAAACAGGTTATCGCGACGAACAAAAAGTCATTAGAACAGACATTTCTTTGGTCCTTACAGGGGAGAAGGATTTTTATAAAGAATTATTCAGCTTAAAAATGTTCTGAATTTAATAAAGAAGCACTAGTCTTAATTTTTTTAAGTATGAGTGACGTGAAATAATTTTGATACCATCACAGTAAGTGGCATTTAAAGGTGTATGAGAGGTTTGTCTGTAACTGACACACCCTGTCATCTTGCCAACCTCGGGGAGCAGGCTACCATCCCATCTACCAAATAATTTCCCATTTGTTTCAGAGGCTCAATGTAGGTAGAGTTGATGAAAAGTGTGAGTTCCTTGCTATTATAACTAATTTCTTTCCTGGTAATATAATTTCAAAAACAAATATATTGATAGTTGGATCAGAGTTTTGAAAATGTTAAGTTACAGAGACTTAAAATCTAGTACAGCTGGTTATGACCCACTTGTGTTGTCATGAAATCAAGTTAGAGAGCTGCAGCCAGCGCTTTTTAAAAAAATAAAACTAAATTTAAAAAATGGAAAATATGAAAGATCTTGGCTTATACTAGAGATAAGCAGTGCTCTGTGAAACTTTTCTTAATTAGGGGTGTGTGTGTACACACACACACACACACACACACACACACACACACACACACTGGGTAGTGAGGTCAGAAAGTTGACAAATAATTATAAAGTATATATTCCAGAATATATATGTTTAACCAACGGATTAGTGACTTCTCTCACATTTTTAATTTGCCCATTCTGCTCCTGAGTTTAAATTCACTAAGCCCCAATATGCCCGTGTTAGCATATTAAATATTGAGTTTGAAGATCCTTGTGAAAGTTAAATGTGGTGATGTTTATAAAAGGACTTTGTAAACGCTAAAGCTTTGCCCAGATGTGGGACCTTCTGCTGCTGATACTCTTGGAAAACTGAGGATGTTCTAAAGGGCAACAGCATTGAACACTCAGTGCTTTGTGGGTTTCAGGCCTGAGAAGGCCGAGCATAAAATGGTGCAGTTCCAGGGCAAGTTCTAACTTCCCACCACGTTAGCCACGTGAGTGTGATGGGTTCAGCCAACTGGCGGCTTTTTGTTTTATTTGCAGCCCAATCTCCTTGTAAGTTTCCAGGGGGAATCATAGGCTTTTTCTCCTGCTCCCAGTGAGCCAGTCCTATAGGAATCACCAGGTTTGCTGTGGTGACTTACCTTTGTCTCATCATCTCCATTGCCCCACACAGTCAGCCAGGGCCCTAGTCACATGGGGCCCCACCCTCATCCACAGTGCTGTCTGTATTCACCAAGTGCTGGGATTCTGGACGAAGTTTCCATGAGAAATGCCAGCTGTCTGCGGAGAGCTCAGAGTGCCCATCTGACAGGTGTGACAGCTACACTTGGCCACCATTCTGAGGCTTTATCTCTCCCTCCCTCCCTAGACTTCGAGAGCGTGACATGATGTAAGTCTTCTCCCATTTGACAGATGCAAAGACTCAGGCTCAGCGAGACCACAGCAGAATCAGTCGATGGCCAAGTTTAAATTCAAAACCTAGCATTCTGCCTGCGCACCCTAGTCCCTCTCTACAACACCAGTAATTTTGGTACCATGTTTGTTTGTTGATGTCACCCAGAGCTCCTGGGGGTACAGGACACTGATAGCTCTACCTGTAGACTGAAAGCCTTGGACATTCAAAGTGCAAATGCACCATCATATCCAAGATATCTTAAGAAAGCTAAGGATTTAAGTCCCCATTATTTTCGAGAGACTCTAGGTTCATGTCTTGATGTTCCACATATGTGTTACATCCCAAGGTGGAAGGAAGGGCATGTGTGAAACCCAGTTTTAAAATGTGGAAAATTGGAGGAAGGCGATCGAAAGGTCCGCACGTCCAGTTATAAGATAAACATGTGCTAGGGATGTCATGTACAGTGTCATGTACAGGTGGGGACCGTCACTGACACTGCTGTACGACACACGGGAAGTTGTGAAGAAAGTACGTCCTGAGAGTTTCCAGGTACATCCTAGGAGAAAATGTTCTCCTTCCTTCCTTTCTTTCTTTTCTTTTCATTGCATCTATACGAGAAGATGGGCCTACAGTGGTGATCGTTTCCCAATATATGTAAACCAGACCGTCATGCTGTACGCCTCCAACTTATACAGTGATGGATGTCAATTAAACTGGAAAAAAAGGAAACTAAAAATAGTCTCAGCAAGAAATCTTGAAATAATAAAAGTCTACTCATCATTATGCAACAATGTTCTTTTTAAAGAGAAAAATGAGGCCGGCAAAGGTGACCATTCAAGGTCACAGGGCAAATTAGCCCAAAGCCATGACCCAGGTAGTAGGACCCACTGACCCAGGTGAGAGGACCAGAGGGCTCAGGAACCCGTGCAGACCTGAGAGGAACAGTGGGGCGCACTCTCTGCTCCGCTCTGTTTGTTTTCCGTTCTCCTTGACGTCCAAGGAGCACGTGTGTGCTGACATACGACGCTCCAATCATTTCACAAATTATATATTACAAAATTGGTAGCCTCTCAGGCTTCAGGATGTGCATAACAATTGTGGGCTCTTCCATATTTCTCTGACTTTTGGTCTTACAAGTGACACCATGTTGATGACCTGGAGACATACAACAAAAATCTGCATTCTTAATTCAAAGCAATATGGCGGAGGATGGATGGGCAGACACCACAGTTTCTATGACAGATTCATATGGTACATAAGCCCCCGTGGCCTCCCGTTCCGTGAGACCAGAGCCTGTGTGTCTTTCACTTTTATGGGAACCAAGCATTTCTCTGGGTGAAGTGTGTCCTGCTGTGACACCTGCTGGGTAGGTTTTGAGCCCCCACACCGGGCTCTCCTTAGGTTTCTCCCATGGGTCCCACGCACACTCACGCCGACGTGGTCCATCTCCTCTGGTTGATGCATCACAAGGCTCTTTCAGGGTTTATGCGTTTGGGGAATGTGCACACTTTTGCTGACCATGGTCCCATTTGAATAGTAGCTAATACTAGGACCAGAGGGTCCCAGAGCTTTTCCTGAGAAGCAGATAGAAAATGCCCTAGCTCGGTGCCATGCAAAGCTCATCCGACTGACTTCAACCCAGAAACTCGTTTTGTGCAATAACAATTCCTTATAGTGGATTAAATTTAAGAAGATGAAAGTGAGACTAGTTTATTTTTCATGTTTATACATTTCGATGAAAGCCTTCTGTGGAAGAAAACTCAGTGATATACCACATGTCCCCACACAGATTTCCGTCAAGGCCACGACAGCACAGGGTCCCCCCGAGCCTTGGGGACTTAGTTTCCGTCTCTTAAACAGGTGTCAGAGAGCAAGACTGGCTTCCCAGTGCCAGAGCCCTCAGCTCCCACCCTCACAGGAAAAGGGCACTCGGAGTGGGAGGTGTGCTCTGCTGGCAGCCACGCGTCCTCATTCCACGGCCCCGCACACCAAGTTGAAGGAAGGACCTGGGTGCTCTCAGCCTCCTGGGCTGCAATTCATCGTCTCACATTCACCCTTGATCTGTGTTTTCCAAACTTCACAACAAAACTTCAAGAAAAAAAAAACTATTAGCTGCAAATTAGATATTCTGGTGGAAGCCTAGAATTATTTTTCAGGACAGAGGGCTCAATTTCCCACTCTCAGGTGTATGATTAAAATCAATTAAATCACTCTTCCAATGTCAGCCGCAAGATTCTCCTGACAAATGAAATTATGCGAGGAAAGAGTTCTCCTCACTCTTCAGCCCTTCTCAGCCGTGCTCTCACCGCAGAGGAGCTCAAAATGCTCAGCTCAGGGATTTCCGAGATATTTTCCATAAGAACAGGAGCAATCTCTGGACCCCTGTGTACATCGTCGCGGACGTCTCTGGTGGCCAGATTTGATGGCCTCTGTACGTGGAGATGGATTCACAACTAAGGAACAGGAAACACGACTGCGGAAGTTTAACCATTTGGGGGCTGAGCGGCCTTCTTTACATAAATTCATGTGGGTTTTTTTTCTTTTTCTTTTTTTTTTTTTGCAGGCATATGAAGAAGCCTTTCACATTCAGGATGTAACCTTTGCATGTCTCTTTTTATGCAGAAGACAATTCTCGGTGCCTTTTTCCGACTGAAAAAGCTGTCTTTTCAGCCCCAAGAGGTCGTTGGTGGGTTTTTTAAACCACCACAGAAGCACACGGACACCTTCCTGTCCTTCCGGAAGCTCTGAGGGCTAGCACAACTCAGCCAGTGCGCTCCTTGAAAAATTGAGCCAGAGAGCTCTTTGCACGGGAAAATGTAACGGAGAATATTCCCATGGAAATCAGGAGTTAAGTAACAAAGATTTCTGGCTGACAGAGGTGCTCAGGTGTGGTTCCACAATACCTGCAGCAAATTATTTACCTCTTAATTCGTTAAAACATACGGGTTTGGGTGTGACCTTTTGCCCAAGAGACATTTATCGATATGATACTGTGCTCGTTTGGTTTGGCATTCTGTTTCCCCAAGGAGGATGGAACAAATGTTTGCTGCCTTCTGGAAGTTTCCTTCTCCGCCCCCACTCCCGCCCGTCCCTCCCTTCTTGTCTAGCGCATGGGTGAAAGGCCTGCTGCTGATGTCTTTGTTTCCCCTCTCTGTGTTTCCAGTCCAGGACTTCACACCAGAGCACGCTCCCACAGACGGGCACACCACATCCTGAGTACCTGGCCGGACAGGTGCCACCTGCAGTGTGGCTCTGCTAGCTCTGAGCCGTCCCACCCATGGCGCCTCCCCCAGCCACGAGGCCCTCTCTCTCATCCTGTGTGAACTCAGTCCTTCTTCACACGGAGGCTAGCGCAGCGATGTTCCAACAACATTCATTCAGCAAGTCACTGCCCCATCACTCCACCAGGCTTTGTGCAGAAGCCCGGGCCGGGCCAGCTCTCCCCCACGGCCTTCATCACCCGCCCTGCTCCTCACTCGGGCTCACCTCCCATCCTCTCTCCGCACACCACCCGGTTGGCTGGCTACACCACACCTGAACAGTCCCCAGATGCCCACAGCCCTTCTCAACTTGATCGTCTGCCATCGCCATTCTGTGTGGAATGCCTAAACTCCTGTCTGGTGTTCAAGGAAAAATTACCACGTGGAGTCCTGGGCTCCGATTAAGCCTGGGTGTGCCTGCCAGCACTAAACCTCACTGTTGGTGACCATGCGTGTGTCACTTAAAGACTCTGAACGTCCCTACGACTCTGTCTCCACGGCGGCAAGGGCACGTCTACCTCCACTTCATGTGAAGATTAAATGTGACCCACTGTGGGACTCAGCAACTCAGAAGCCTCCTGGTAACTTCTCAGTGGGTGCTCCTGAACCTCTACATGCCGTGTCCTTGGCAAAACCTCCCAGAGGCTCCCAGGCACAGGGCACCTCCACGCTGCACAATTTTGTTGCAGAACCTTTGGCTGTCTCTGGTCTGGGGGCTCCTGAGGCCAGGCCTTTCCTATGCGCATAGTTTTATTCCTGTAGTGTGGAGCAGTGCCTGGGCCCTGGTGAATGGCAATGAATAAAGGAATGTTCAATTTTCTGAAATTTCAACTTGATTTGGAAAGACAATGGCCAAATGTCCTGCAGACCTCTCCACTTTCGAGTGGAACGTTGTATGACAATCTCTCCAGCAGAAGCCCGGCCAGTGGTGCACAGAGGTCAGATCCCAGTCCATGCTTTCCACTAAGGCTGCTGAGTGAAGGAAGACCCCCCCAGGACAGCCCTAGCCCCAGGCTTGACGGAGAGGGCCGTTAGACACCAGCAGAGTGGCATTTGTTGGGCAAACTGAAGCAATGGTGACTGTGACGGCCACGTCGCCCTGTGCCCAGGCCAGTCATGACAAAGGCCTCCAGTTCCTCCTCCAAGGACATCCCAGAGTCCTCTGTTTTAGCTGCCACGACCAGCCTATCCCACCCCACATTTCTTGACTGAATTACATCAAGAGCTCCCTAACTAGTTTTCTGCTTCATTCTTGCCCACACCTGCACCTTCAACAGTCTACTCATACCCCCTCGATGGCCCAATCCTCCCCCTCGATGGCCCTATCCTCCCCCTCGATGGCCCACTCATCCCCCTCTATGGCCCACTCCTCCCCTTCAATGACCCACTTATCCCCCTCAACGGCCCACTCCTCCCCTTCAATGGCCCACTCCTCCCTGGATGCCTCTATCTCCGAGTGCTACATTAGTCTCTGAATATAGTTCAAATCCTCATCCTGGCTGCAAAATTGTTTCATCAGCACTGAATCTGACTCTTTTTATGTTCTCGTTCATGCATTTCCTTCTTCTACTATGAATTTCCTTTGTATGTATATACATGTGTATACATGAATGAGGATCATTTCTCAACTGAGAAATTTCAAGGCTACAATTTTAATTCCAAAGAGATCTTTACATAGTAATTATGTTAGCCCTCCTTGGCCATGCCCCTTGGCATTTCCATATTGTCAGACTTTTCAGTTTTTCCTTTTTATGTAGTTATTATTTTTACTATCTGATTTCTGCTATGCCATTGGCTAAATATTTAGAAAGTCCGCAGATGTCTCAATATTATGAAAATACTTCCTGCTTTTACAATTTTTTCTGTTGATTATATAAATGGATATATATTATCATACGAGTATGTATATATGTATATACATATACATTAACACACAAGTTGACATTAGTTAACTAGTCTTCATAACTAATTATTTATTAAATTAACTATTCTTTACCTGTTGATTTCAAATCCCTTTGTCCTTTTAAAATTCTATATTTCCTTCCATTTTAGAGTTTTAATTCTAATCTATTGATGCATCTGTTGTTTCTGGACCTTTCCTACACTGTTAATTAGTATCTAAAAAATAAGTTCTAATATTCCCTACTAATGTTTCTTCCTTTTAATTTTTTTTTCTTATATGATTCTTCTATCTATTCTATCAGGTGAATTTTAGAATACTTTTGTCTAGTTCCCCACCCATCAAAAATAGCTTTTCTAGGAAATAATATTACTCAATAATAAAAAGGGATAAAATATTGACACACACTACAACATGGATAAATCTTAAAATAATTATTCTGAGTGAAATAAAGCAGACCAGGGGGAAAAAAAGAGTACATGCTATCTGATTTCATTTATATAAAATCCAGGAAATGCAAACTAATATACAGTGACAGAAAGCAGACCAGTGGTTGTCTGGAGAGTGGGGGGGAGCAGACAGGGGGAAAAGAGACAGATTACAGAAGGACACCAGGAGACTTTCGGGGTCATGGATATGTGCATTATCGTGTACACGTATGTGAAAACCTACCAAGTTTTACACTTTTAATATGTGCAGTTTATTGTATGCCATCAAAAGTCTTAAAACCGATAGTGGACCTAGAAAAAACTCACGTAAGCAGAAGTGATGGCATCTTTGATCCCACATGAGCTTCTCATAACACTCTGAGCTATGCCTTCACTTACATCCGTTTAAAACATGGTTTAAAACATGGGCCTGCATCTTGCTTAGTAACTTTATTTTATATACTGTACTTATTTTTTAATTATAAATAGGTTTTTATTATTTTTTACTGATTAGTGCAGGTGTATGAGTAAGTGCTTTTTTAAATTTTTTCTCACAACATAAACACTTTCCCTATTAAAAAAAATATAAAGAAGAAAGTCTTATGACTTGGTTTTATAACCTGAAGCCGTTGCTTTTAAATGTTTACATTATTATTGATAACTTTATTGAACATGCTTATTTGTTCCATTTTTTTTTTCTTTCTGGTAGGTTCTCTTTCATTTTGTGGGGGAGTGGACTATAAGCAAGCAGTTATGCTTTGCGCACATATGGTCATTTTGTCTCTTTTTCTTGGGGGAGTATGCCTTTCAGGTCAACTCTTATATCTCGGTCTATGTCAATCAGTAGAATTTTCTGAAAGTGTTAAATTTAAGTGGAGAAAATAGACATCCTTAACCTGGTCCTAATTTCAGTAGAAATGCCTCAAATTTTTCACTCTACATATTGGCCAATTATATATCTAAGATGGTCTCAATACTTAGGAACTGTGCTTTTAATCTTACTGTTCTGAGGTGACGTAGGGATTCAATGCTGATTTTCTTTCTGCTATATTTTAGATATCTAACCAAAAACACGATTGTATGATAGTAGTCAGATATATGGGTGTGCTTATAGACTTTCTACCTTCCTCCATTTCTCTATTGCTCTATCTGTACAAATTATAAGCCCTGGTATCTGGTAATCGCCCTATCTGATTCTTTTTCAAAATTATCTTGGTCCTGGCCCTTGACACACTTTTCAAAAATTCTTATGGAGAGCAAGTTTCCAGAGAAAACCACTCTTGGGGTTTTTATTCAAATTGAATTATTTTTCGATTAACTCACCTTTTTGATTAACCGAGAAATTATCATCTTTCTTTACTGAGTATTTCCTTCCATGAACTTTCTATCTGTTCATTTATTTAGGCCTAAATTCTTTAATACAGTTTTACATTGTTTCTATGAATGTCTTACCCATCTTAGATTAAGTTTAGGTAATTTATAAATTATGTAGCTATAGTAAAATATATTTAATTGTATCTTATTTATAATTACTTGTTGCAGGTATATGGGAATGTTAATTTGGGGGTAAAACTTTGATTTCTGTAAACTTCTGGCCTCTCTTATTCATTCTAATAATGGCTCTGTAGATTCTCTGTAATGTTTATGTTGATAATTGTATCCACTGGGATTGAGAAGGAATGTATGTTTTTCTTTTGAATTCTCATAATGTCCTTTCCCCTTCCCTTTTTTCTGTTGCACTGGTTAGGGTCTTTAGTATAACGCTTAAATAAGAGTGGTGATAGGGAGGTCCCGTTTCTTGTTCCTGATTTCCTAACCTAAAAGGACGTGCTTCCAATGTGTCTTACTCTTAAGTATGATGTTTGCCACAGAATTTTTTTGGTAGTTGAGAAACGTATCTTCTTTTTGTAGTATGCTAAGAGTTTTTTTTTTGTTTTTTTTTTTTTTTAATGTCTGCTGGATATTATTTTCTTTTTTTCTGAATGTAGGAAGTTGGTCATAGTTTTCCCCCTCTAATCTGTTAATTTAGCAAACTACCCGAATACATTTCTCTATTATTATATCATTTTTACGCGTGTAGGATTAAAACCTTACTAGGTCATAATGAGCTTCTGAGAAACATTTCCGGATATTCTTTTTTTGTTCTTTTGTTAATATTCCTTTTAGCATTTTAAAATCTATCTTTAGGAGCTAGCATGGTCTAAACTTTTCCTTTATTGTGTAATTCTGATCCCACTTTTGGTATCAGTGTAATGTGAGCACCATGAAATGAGTTGTAAGGATTCCACTCCTAGCTGGTGCCTAAGACAGTCTGAATGAGATTCCACATTCCTTTATCTGAGACAATGAGTGAGATTTCCCTTCAAGTTTTTGGTAAAATTCAAATTCACCTGCAAAACTACCTGGATCTGGTGATGTTTTGGGGGTAGGTTTTTAAAATTTTATTTCATTTACTTAATCATTATAGATTCATTCAGAGTTTCTATTTACCTTTATGTAAATTTAAGAAATTTTAATTTATCTACAAAAGTATCCATTTTTTTATCAAAGGTAAGCTTCCTGATGTACTAGCACAAAGTTTCCACAGTAATCACTTTGTTGTTTTATTGACATATGTAACATGAATACAGAAAGGGCATACAGTGATACAACATAAGAATGGAATTAATGAAAAAGCCATGTAACTATTCCTAGGTCTTAAGAAGAGAGACTATGTCCAGCCCTTCAGAGTTCCAAATTATTCCTTCTTAGCCACAAACTCTTCCCTCTAGGGGTAACCACCATTCTGATTTTTGTGAAAATCATTTCCTTGCTTTTCCTTATAGTTTTATAACTTACAAATATATCCACAAGGTATATGCAGTGGATATTTGTGTATTTTTGAACTTTAATAAATAAACAGAATTGTGCTTTATGTAGTCTATTATGCCTTACTTCTTTTACTCAACATTATTTGAAAAATTCACCTCCATTACTGTGTATAGCTGTAATGTGTAAATTTTCATTGAAGTATAGGATTCCATTATACACATATATCACAGTTTAGCTATCCATTTTACTATTGATGGACATTTGGATTACAGCCAACGTATGCCAATTACTAATCGTGTTGCTATGAACAGTCTTGCAAATGTCTCCACACCTAGAGCACATTGTTGCATGTTAAGAAATTGTGTTTTTTCCAACTATATTAGGTGGTATGAAAATGTTCTTCAAAACAGTCATACCATTTACACTCTCAGCATGTTTCATTGATTCACATAACTTAAAATTGCGGACTTCTTAACTTCTGTCAATCAGTTGTACATGGACAGAAATCAAATTATAATCTTAATTTGCATTTCCAATAGTACTAATAAAATATATCACCTTTACATATTTTATTGCCCATTTGGATTTCCTCTTTTGTGAGATATTTGTGCAACTCTTTTGCCCATATTTGTACTGGGTTGTCTATTTCTTTCTTATTGATTAGTAGGAGTTCTTTATGTATTACAGATACTAGACTTTTTTTTGTTATATGTGTCATATATCATCTCCAGTCTGTGATTTGTCTTTTCATTTTCTTTATGGTATCTTCTTTCTTTAATTAAGACTTTATTTTTTAGAGTAGTTTTAGGCTTATATGATCATTTGAAAGCTTTGTAGTTTGTCTCTCACAGTTCACACCTGGAATTGATTTCTGTGCAGGGTATAAAGTAATAGTTGCACTTCATTTTGAAATGCGGACACCCACTTGGCTCAGTACCATTCATAGAAAAGGTGTCCATCCCCACCTGTCCATCTGTACATTGATTGGTTTACTTCTGGGCTGCCTTTTTTATTCATTTTGTCAAGTTGTCTTTCCTTGTGTCAGTAAGATAATGTCTTATTTACTATGGCTTTGTAATAAATATTGATATTTGAGAGAGCAAAACCAACTTTTACTATAGTGAATGACATTAATTTATATGTCATGTTTTGGTAAATATTTCCTATGTTCTTAAAATAATATATAGTATCTTATGATTGCACCAGGCATCTAGATACTTTATTATATAATGACGAGTCATTGTGATCGTCAAGTCTTATATATCCTTAAAAATATATTTTACCTGCTTTATCTATCAATTTCTAAGAGAAATCTAATATGCTTATGGATTTGTCACTTCTTCCTTATAATTCTGTCAATTTTGTCTTATATGTACTTACAGAATGGACACAGGAGCAGTTATGTTCAATATCGTTAATTTTTTTTTGCACAACTACTTGTTGAGTTCCTACCATCTGATAGGATTTCTCTGGTTACTACGGTTATGGCTCCAATATAAGACACAGAAGCCCCTACCCATGTGGAGTTTACATTATTGTTATTTTATCTTGGTGATTTTTTTCTTACTATTAATTAATTATAGACTTCTTTATAGTTAGTAATGGTGTTACATTAAATACTATTCCCTTTAATATAATTGCATTAGTTTCCTTTTTGTTAGTATTATCCTAGTATATCTTTCCCCACCTTTTTATTTTTAATCTTATCATGACATTATGCTTTAGATGAGTCTTTTAAAAATAAAATTAGCTAGATCTCTGTAATTTCTTCCTACAAATTTCAATCTTTTAACAGTGACCTTAACCTATTTAAATAAATACAATATAGGGGAATGTCTCTTCCCATTCCTCTGACTTCATGAAGAAAAGGCCTATTTATTGGGTCCTGTCCATGATCCCAACAATATTTATTGTAATCAATTACATATTTGGATAATTTTCACCATATAATATATTATAAATATATTTTCAGTATTTCTCTGTGGTTTTCCCTCTTTTATTATCTTGCATTAGATTTACAATTTTGTTTACTTTTCTTTTTCCTCTTTATTGACTTCCGGAATCTCTAAAGACTTTTTATTTACTATTATTTTTATGGTCAATTTTAAAGACTTAATATACATAATTAATGCATAGCATCGAAAACTTATCGATGTCTTTGGGTTATTCTAAAAAAATACATGATCTTTAACTTGTATCACTCCCAAAAACGTCCATGTTAATTGCATTATATTTTAGTGCAGTCTTGTTTGTGAACCCTAATTATCATCTTTTGTTGTTGCTTTATAATAAAGCATGTGCTTGTTTAAATTTACAACTGTTTAACTTGATAGCTTATCCTTGTACTGACTTCCTCCCTTCCTGTATCTTGCTCCCTATTCTATACTCCTGTTTCCTAGAATTAAATTCCCAAGGGAACTATTTGAACATAAGCTTTCATCTCAGCCTCTGCTCTTGGGGGAACCCCAGTTAAGACTTAAGGATGGAGTAGAGAAATTGGAAGTGTGAGAACAGAGTTAAATTTTCAAATCACCAATGTGAACAAAATGCTGACTTCAGAAACACAAAATATCTTATCATTCAGTGAATGCTAACGTTGGTGACTTCGTCTTTATGGTGACACAAATTACTTGTTTGTACCATTTCCTCCAGTGACCCTCAGCTGCCCAGGTGTAGATAATGAGAAGGTAGGAACTGGTTTAACTGAGGTTTGGAGTTTGGCCAAGGAAGTATGATAGGGCAATCATGAATGGTATGTGGGGGTCCTTGGCAAGAGAGTGAGTTAAAAAGTAGGCCATGAGCTCTAAGCCACTGAGAGATGGAATTAAAGACAAGAAGGAGGATCAGTGACAACAGGAGAAAGTAGAGAGGTCTGGTCTATTGGTTGTGATGAGGGCGGAAAGAGGTGCAATGGGTAGACGTGCAGGTACAGATAGAGCAGATGGAGATTGAAGTCATCTGCTGTCTTGCTAGATCTCAAAAGAAATGCACAGTAGGAAACCAAGCAAGGCTAGTAGCTGGCAGGGGACCCCTGAGGTAACCTCTCACAGCCCCTTCCAAATGCAGACTCCACAGATTTTCAAATACCTTCTTTGGCAGTTGTTCCTACTGACACCTCATGCTTCATTTGGTACTTTGTATTCAAACTTATTTTTACCGAAAGAAACTTTCAGCTGAGAAATCAAATTCCTAGGCAGGGAATTATATAACTTTTAGTTCATACATTGTCCTTTACTGTTGTTTTGAGGAGCAGTAATGAAATTTTATTTCTTTGCACTTGACTTACAGAAATCAAAATTCCCAAGAGGAAAAAAGAAAAAAGAAAAAAGGAAAAGAATCCACCAGAGGGAGCTTAGAGTTGCAAATCCCTTAGAATTAACTTTCCTCCTTCCTTTCTTTCTCTCTCTCCCTCAAAAATCAACACCTCAAAGTATGTTTTGGTTTCCATTTGTTTTTGCAGTAGTAAATATTTTATTACTTAAAAAGGGAAGCAGTGTTTGTTCTTAATTGTTTTTGATTAAATATGCTAATTACATTTTGGAATACTAATGACACATGGTACTGAATGTTTTAATAATGCAGTGAAATAAGCTGGCAAATGTAACAACAAATTAACCTGAAATGGCTACACAGCTTTCCTCATTTTAAATGGTAATAATACAAAACAGACGAAAAAAGCAAAATTGTGTCATCTAATGCGGAGGGAGAACAAAACTTTATTAAGCAATTTTTGGCATTTTAATGTAAAATAATTCATTAAGAATCTCATCTTTTCTAGAACCCAGACAACAGTCAGTTGTTTGGCTGCCTCTAATCTGTCAGAATTCCTGTCCCACAAATCAAAATACAACCAGGTCCTTGGTGGTAACCGGAGACCCCTTCTCCTTGCATGGTCATAGGAGGATGACACCAGCCCAGAACTCTGGACAGAGTGTGTCAGGGACAGCCCAGAAGCCACGTGCCCCTCCAGCCCCAAGCAGTCCACCAAAAACCACCACGCAATTCCTCTTTATGTCCATCCAAGGTGTGCCATTGCCAACAAGAAAGTGGGGAAGGGAGAATATTTGTCCTGGGTGGCATGCGGTTTAAACCCTCTCTCCACTGTGTTGTGCACTGAACACAGCCTCCGTGGATCAGGGCTGTGAGCGGGCCAGGACAGCAGCCCCTCCCGTGAGGACGGAGGGCTGTGCAGAAAGCAGCTCCCCTTCACTGTGCATCTCACATGTGCTCCTGAGGGACACGGACATATGGACACCCTGGGAAGGGGTCTTGGGAAAAACAAACCATCGACCTCTAGAGCAGTGGTTCTCAGCCAAGGGTGGCTTGACCCCAGGGAACATTTGGTAATGTCTGGAGACATTTTGGGTTGTCACGGCTGAGGGTGCTCCTGGTATCTAATGAGCAGAGGCCAGGGACACTGCTGAAAGCCCTGCAGTGTACTGGACAGCCCCCCGTAGCAAAGGCCCCCCCCCCGAACGTCAGTGATGCAGCCGTCAGGAACATCTGCCCTCACCCAACTACCAAGTCCCAGCAGATGCTGAGGAAAGAAGCACGGGGAGTGACACAGATGCCCTCTGCAAACTGCCCACCTGGAGCCTCACAGGACAAGCCACATGTTCCCTTCAGCATGAAATCACTAAGGAAAGAAGTGGGGAGGAAAGGGAAACTGAGAGGGAGAGAGGGAGGAGGGAGGGAGAAGGAGACATGGAGAGAGGCAGGGGGAGGGAGAGCGGGAGAGAGGGGCAGGAGGTTAAAAGAGATTTGATAAACAGCAACCAGCTAAAATACGTGGATCTTATTTTGATCCTGATTTAAACAGTAAATTGTTAAAGAGTTAGAAAGTTGCCAAAGAAATTTGAACCCAAATTGGGTATTTAATGGCAGTATAAGGAATACTGTAAAATGTTTAGGGGAATACTGGTATTTTTGTGTGCATATGTGGGTGTATTCTTATTTTTACCAGTATAACCTAACATTTTATTAGTGTGGTATTTGCTTTAAAATATTCTAGAGTTGGGGGTGGAAGGAAGCAGGATATCAATGAAGCAGGAAAATTATTGCTTAAGCTGAGTGATTGGTGTATAAAGGGTTATCTCCTATTTCTGTAAACATTTGAAATTTTGCAGAGTAATTTCTTTCAAGGAAGTCTGTCCTTGTTGTTATTAAAATCAGAGAGTCCATCCATCGACTGCATGAAAAATCCCCAAAGTGGCTGTCACGGTCCACAGGAGAACGGCTGCCTTGGTGACAGCCGGGCCAGACACCTAGTCTGCAGGCGCGAGGCCGAGAGGAGCACGGCGAGCCAGCCGAGGCCGAGGCAGCGCAGCGCCCGAGCTTCCATTGGCTCCTCTGTGAAGTGGGCGGAGCCAATCACAGCCCTCCCCTTGGGCTCTGAGAGGGTGTGGAGCCCAGCCTCAGGGATGTGCCCGGGCCCAGCCCTCCGAGGACGGCCAGGTGCCGCTGTCCAGGGCAGAGTCCCGTGTCCCCCTCGAGGGGTTCGAGGACGTGCAGCCTCGTGGGACCCGTGCTGGGGAGTGCTGGGGACCCCAGAAGGGTGAGGTCCCGGCTGGCGCGGGCCTGTGCGCTGGGAAGGGCCGTGTGGCAGCTTTGGGAAGGCCAGGCGCACTACGTGTGAGCGTTTGGTGAACCTCAGGACCGTGCAGGGACCCTGGAGAGCGCCCTCCCCCAGGGGCTGGCCCATCTGAGAGGTGGGACACCTGAGGAGCACTGCTCTGCAGGTAGCTTCATCAGCCTCCGAAATGGAAAATCAGCTCTGGACAAAGGGGAAAGCCTGGAGAGATTGATTTGGGGACTCTCTAAGGGATTCCCCGTCCTCACCGCGGAGCCACTGAAGAATTCCGGAGAGGTGAGGCCAGAACTATGTTTAAGAAGGTCCTGAATATTTGTAGGGAGCTGTCGTTTAGGTAGCAGGTGAAAAGGTCTTGCACGACGGGCAACGGCACGCAAACTTTTCTGTTAAGAGGAAGTTCAAAGCTTAAGGAGTCGAAGGACCCATATGGTCTCTGTCGCATATTGTTCTACGTGAAACGTTTTTTACAAACCTTTACAAGCATAAGAACTCTTAGCTCAACAGCTGTACAAGACCAGGCTGTGGGGGCTGTGGTGCTGGGCCCTAAATCGGAGGATGGGTGGCGAGAAAGGCCACTGGGGGGACGGTTCTCATACAGTCTTCAAGGCCTGCTCATCATGGTGACACCCTCCCTTCTGCCCAGAGAACCGGTTTGGTGGACCTCTTGTGTGCTCAGCCCTGCCTCCTGTGCCACCAGGATTTGTCCTGGCAACTGCTCTGCTCGGAGGTCTGATTCAGAGGAAAACCCTCGTGTCTGCAGGACTCGCTGACCCTCTTCCTCTGCTCTGTGACCTTGGCCAGTGTGTGTAACCCCTGAACCTCAGTCTCTCCAGCTGGAAAACAGGCACAACAGTCCAACCGTGGAGGTGAACTGTATCACGTGAGGGTCACAGGAGGTCATGGCTGTGAAGCACCAAGATCAGAGCTTGGATCTTAGCAATGTCATCTGCAGGAACCTTAACGAGCAGTGAGTGATGTCTACAAGGGCTGTTCCAGGCGGTTGTTATGCCTCAGTTCTCACAACGACTTTGTGAAATAGGCACTCGTTTTACAAGTGGAAGCACTGAAGACACACAGAGCATGGCCTGCCCAGTGGCTGGCCGGGGCCATGGGCGGCTTTTCTGCTGCTCTTTCTCCAGCAGTCACAGGAAGATGATATAAAGGTGAGCCTCACGTGGACTGAATGAGCCAACGCGAGCTACGCGCCGAACACAGACCTGGTGACAGGAAGGCTGAGTGCAGGGGGTTCACACCCCTCTTCTCAGGAGGTGATTGTTTTTGCAAAATAGCGATCATCAGGGTTTGGCCCATGGGGACTTGATGTGGCCACATATATGAGCTAGGTAGGGTGACCCACTTGTCCCCTATTGCCCAGGATGTTCCAGGTGCTGAAATGGAAGGGCCTGACGCCTAGGAGACTGCCAGTTTCAGGCCAGCTGCATGGTCGGTCCCCCCACCCAGAGGACCTTTTGGGGTGGTGGGATATGAGCTTGCAGACAACACCAAGGCGTCCGCTGGCTCACCACTCAGCCCAGGGCAGGGCTAAGGTGGGTCTCCTCTCTGTGTCTGGATACAGGGGGCAGTGTCTCTGGTGGGGGCCCTTCCATGACCAGTCTCCCCCAAGGCTCTGACCTCTGTGCCTGTTCCCCAGCTGCCTTCCCATATCAAAAGTTATTGATGATGACTCTGATCTTATTCCAGATAAGTATTCATTTTATTCCAATTTTGTATCCTTTTCTTTAAAACCCTCTTCCAAATTGTATACACGTTAGGCCTCATCAGACCTCATCCACCTCTGGGTCTGGGGCACGGGGGTGAGGGAGTGGGTTCAGGGTCTGGCGTGGCCTGTACTTCTCAGGAGTCACAGATACACTCCCATGTTTATATGATGAGGCGTGCAAATGTCTTGATTAAAAAATTAAGGACATGTTTGGGGTGGACATTGAGTTTCCCTTTTTCTTGTTAAAACTCCTGTTACTTTGTCGGGCTTTCAACGAGAAAGACCAAAAAGTTACAAAATCTTAGCTGATCTCCCTGCAACAAAAGCAGTTGTAAGCTTGCACGTGAGAGAGGGATTCTAGGACTCAGCCCCCAGCTGGGCATCCACAGGCAGGAGGGGCTGCCAAGCGTTTCCAGGAAAGGACGGCCTGAAAGCTTCCATTCATAGGCTCAGAGCAGCCCAGCCTCTCCCCTCATGACTTCTGTGGCACCTGAAGTGTTTGCAAGGTGCCAAAAGAAATGACACACTCGAGTTATTGTAATAAAATAGCCTTTTTACTAGCGCGCCCTCTGTGATTTGGTTACAAGGCAAACACTCCCACGGTCATAGTTGTCCCCTCCAGGCAGCGCCCCCTCTTCTCAGTGACCCTCCGCTGCTTTGCATTCCCCAGGGGGGCTCCAATATGAGTTCTAAAGAAGGAATAGCAGTCACATGTCTGCAGCAGACCCCACGACTGACAGAGCCCTGCAATGACCCAGGGGAAGCCCAGCGGCTCCAGGGCTGTGCCTGAGTGGCAAGGGCTGGAAGGCAGGGGATGTTTCTATCCCAGTGAGATTGTGGGAAGGACAGAGGGGACCCAAGGACACATTCAGCTGTGCCTGGTCCTCGGCAGCCATGAATAAAAATCAAAGGAGCAAAAGCAACTACTCCAAGGTCCTTAGTGTCCCCACAGGTCTCATGGTGGGTTCTGAGCGCCCCTGGCCCATGTGGGAGCAGAAAAGGAGGGGTGCAGGACTGAACGGGGAGCCCTCAGATCATGACTCAGAACTGACCAGAGACCGAACAGTGGGGATAAATGGCCTGGCGCTTGGACCATAACCCTGCTTGTGTCTGGGGTGGGGGAACACGTCTAGGAGAGCCTCACCTTGACCTTAAATGTGAAGCTGACCCTTAAGGAAGAGCTGGAGGCTGTCAGCCAAGCACATGCCTCACAGCTGGCCAGCGTCCTTCCTGGAAGGGCAAGGGGACGACACATGCATGTCTGCCATGGGCACCTCGTTTGCAATATAGGAGTAAGAACTACCTGGCAACGTGGGTCTTAGTATTAGGCAAATAATACCTATAATACACATGGCCTGGAAGAGGCCATCAGCACAAACAACCAAACATGTGCTGAGTCACCCACAGCAGGGTTTTCTGCAGAAATGAAGCCATTGGGAGGTAAGCCCCAGACATGACTGTGGGACACCTGAGACCTGCAATCAATCGAGCAGGTCTTGCTAATCAGCTGATCCGGGGACCATCATTGCTCTGTCACACTCTGGTTGTTAATGTCTTCCTACCACACTGACGCCTGTTTGTCGGCGCACATGTAGGGGCCCTCTGCCAACCCTCCTCCTAACTGGGCAGGTTGGCGCGCCCTCTGACTCCTGTCACTGCTGCCATTGCACACGTGTGCAGTTAGTGCCATGGGGACAGAGACCTCTGCCACTGTCATCACTGCTAGGTTCCTTCACTGCAGGCACCTGACAGACATTTCAGAATTGACTGCTCATTACTGAAATTTGCAACCAGCTATGGCTGCTTAGAACATCACTGGCTCTGAGACAGGACCCGGAAGGGCCTTCAGGTGTGTGGCGAAGATCTCTAAAAGAAAATCACGGGCCCAAAGAGAAGAAGCCTGCATTGCCCTACCCAGGCAGTGCATCTGACACCAGTGGAGACATCACGCTTAACCGTGGAGCACAGACCACAGTCGGGACCACGGGGAAGGCCCACGCAAGCAGAGTTTAGTCACCACTATTTCCGCCCCGGTGAGCCTAACACCCAGCTAAGACAAGAGAAGGAAAAGACAATGTAAATATTAGGAAGAAAGGATAAAATTCTCACTCTTTCCTACCTAGAAAGTCAAAACATTATCAACTGAAAGTAGTGTTAATGTTGAGAAGGTATTTTACTGCTAATTTTGTACTGCGCCATTTTCCTGGGTTTCCTTATATGCCCACTGTTAATGGAGGTGGACCCCTGAGTCAATAGGCTGTGATGTCTCCCTACAGGACACAGAGAAAACTCAACCTCCCTGGTGAACAGAGAAATTCAAAATTTAAACATAATGAGCCAGGGGGCTTTGCCCCTGATATTGGCATATTTTTTAAAGGTAGGGTAGGGAGGGTGTGAAAAACAGGTGGTTTTCACACTGTTGGACAGTATACGTTTGTCCAAATGTTTGGGAGGTTGCAACCAGGAATGAGTATATGTGATCATCAAACACTTGTCAGTATCTTTCCTGTGGAAATGTCAGCATGAGCCTGTTAATATATATGTACAAGGATATCGTTGCAAACAGGTCTGGAAAAGCAAAAATCTCAATGAACCTAAATGGTAGACCCCTAGGTATCATATAAATGCAGAGTTATGGGATATTTATATGTCCGCAGCGTTTGTTAGATTTAAGAAAATAAAAACCACATTGCAGAATAATATGTACTGGCATGATTTCATTTCTGTTTACAATAGGTAAGATACTCACTCGTACACACATATCTCATGCGTGTGATCACCCAGATAAGCCTTTCCCAATTTTTAGAAAAGGGGCCCAACCTCTTTACAAAAATGGAAGCTCTTCTAGTTCAAATGTCCATTCTCCATATTTCTACCAGCAATGGGTAAAATAACTTTTTCCCTTTGCCAATCACAGAAGTATAAAGTCACATTTCATCATTTCTGTAATGTACATCTCCCTGACTTCTAGTCAGTTTGAAAAATTTTGCCCATATTTCTCCTGCTTTGTTTGTCTTTTTCTTGTCAAATTTTCTTGTCAAAATTTTTATATATACATACATATATATATGCACATGCATATATATATATATTACATATAATATATATTTTATATATGTATAATATATATAATAAATATTAATCTTATTCACTGTCTGCTTGCAAAATTTTACCAAATCTATTCTCTGTTTAGTGACTATTTTTAGGTTATATTTCATTATTAAAAAATAGTTAAAAATAGTTAAAATACTGAAGTGGATCTGTCTTTTCTTTTAAAATTGCTGAGCTTCTTAAGATATTATAGTAAATCTGTAGTTATGTCTCACCTTAAAATTTGTGTTTGTCTAACGAACAGGGATATGATGTGTATAGATTAGATAAATAGATAGATAGATAGATAGATAGAGTAGACATTATATAGAGAGAGATTAGACATTTTAATGTCCACATTTATGAAAGTCATATTTTGCCTATTTTCAACTGTGTTCTTTTTTTAATTTGCAACATAGGAATTCTTCAATGATTCTGGAATTGGGTCCTTTGTTAGATATACTTATTGCAAATATCAGCTCCTCTACCGTGGCTTGACTTTTATCACTTAATGATATCATTTGGTGCACAGAAATTCCTACTTTAATGAGTTCAATGTATCACTCTATTTCTCTGGTGTATTCATTTCCAAGAGCTGCTATAACAAAGTACCACAAACAGGGTAACATAGAGCGATACAAATTTGCTGTCTCACAGTTTTGGAGTCTACAAGTCCAAAATCAAGGTGTTCACGGGGCCGTGTTCCCTCTGAAACCCGGGGAAGAGGGAGGCTTCCTTGCCCTTTGCATCTCCTGGTAGTCCCAGGTGTCCCGCAGTTTGTGGTAGCACAATCCCAGTCTCTGCCTCCATCTTCACTTGGTATCCCCCTGAGTTTTGACATGGTCTTCCTTCTAACGTGTTGTCTCTGCGTCCAAATGTCCCCCTTTTTAAGGACACCGGTTTCCACAGACTCTGTTTCCAATTAAGGTCACATGCAAACGTACTAGGATTGGGATTTCGACATATGTACCTCTTTGAGGGGTACATATACAATTCATAACCTGTGGTAAGTGCTTTTGTATCCTCTTGCTTCTTTGCCTACCCTGTGAGGCCCCCTGGCCTTTGGTGAGATCTAAGTACATTAAGTTTCTGTTTGTTTCTTTCTTGAAAACTGAACCCAAAGCCGCCCCTTCTCGTTTCCTCCCTGCCTGTGTTGCGTGGGACGCGACACTACCCCAAGATCTTGGAAATATTATTTTATGTTTTCTTCTAAAAGCCTGGCCATTTTAGCTTTATCATTTGATCTAGTATCTCTTTCAAATTAATTTTTGTGAATTGTCTAAGATAGTTGTCAAAGCTATTTTTATGCAGCACCTACATTGAAAACAATCCTCCTTCCCCCACTGAATTGCAATAGGGACTATATCATAAATCAGGTGACACACTGATCCACGTATCTGTCCCCCTACAAATACCACACTGTTGTAATCATTGTGACCTTATAGGAAGTCTTGGTATCTCAAAGAGTAAACCCTCCAGCTTTCTTGTTCTCTGGTGTCGTCTTGATTATTCTAGGTCCTTTGCATTTCTACGGAAATTCTACATAAATTTTTACTTGTAAATGTATAATTATTTTTATGTTTATCTTTATCTATATAAATGTTTACTTAGTTTCATACACATGAAAAAAAAACCTGCTGGTGCACTGATTGGACTTTCACTGAAATTAATGTCATTTTGGAGAAATAGTAACATAATAATAATGTTAAGTCATTTAATCGATAAAGGTAACAATACAAATCTTCTGTATCCTTACTGATGTTTTGTCTAATGTTCTTAGAGTCAGTGAGAGGAGTGTTAAAAATTATCCAAATATCATTGTAGTTTTTTATAGTCTCCCTTTTAGATCTGACAACTTTTAGCTTATATACTTTGAAGCTATTTTAATAGGTAAATTTCATTTCAATTGTTATATCTTCTGTTGATTTGACTCTTATTTTTATTAAATATTACTTTTTCATTCTCATAATAATTCTGACTTTGAAGTGTAACTCTCTCATGTTAAAATAGGCACACTAGTTTTTGTTTAGTATTTATGTGGCACTGGTTAGTACTTCTATGGCATTGGTTAGTAGTGTTTCTATGACATTTGTTAGTATTTCTATGGTATATCTTTTATCTATCCTTTTACTTTCAGCACTGCTGTGTCTATAAAAAATATGTCTTCTATAAACAACATTGAGAGGGCAGCGAACAAGTCCATCTTCTAAACATAAGATACTTGCAAGGTAGGAAATCAAGCATTAAAAGAACCCTTTTAAGAATGTCAAGGAAGAAGCGATGTCCGAAGAAGTGATATTTCAGTTAAGGCAGGAAGTGGAGAGGCTGAGCATGTGGGAGAACTGGTCTACCACAGAGGGGCACAGCCCAGGCCATAGTGCATAGATTTTGGAGGACAACAGGACAGAGGGAGCACAGAACACTGAACTAGGAATAGAGGAGAGGAAGAAGCTGGTCCTAGGGCCCCCCAATATTCCAGACCATGGGTTTCATTTTCTAGTGTGTGAGCCAAGCTGAGCATGTGCTCTGTTGGCTCTGACAGATATGCCTCTGTCTCCTCAGACGGGTTGTCATTTGTCTTTGTCAGATTATTAACGTCCATTCTCATTGTTGGCACCCTTTGTGGGCTACAGTATCTCAGTAGTAAAATGGGTATCATCTCAAACCTTGTGAGTCAGCAAGACAATGGCAGGACTCCACCCCGTGTCCTCCTCCTCTGAAGGAAAATGGAGGAAGTCCCCTTTCTCCTACTTCTTTTCCTATCTTCCCAGACTCAGGGGCAGAGCAAGCCTAGCCTAACCATTGAGCATCTCTAGGACTTACGTGTGCAATGAATGAATGAATCAGGGCTCATAATGATGTTCCCTCAAAGACCACAGGACACTAGTGGCCGAATTCTTTCCAAAATTTTCTTGTTCCATTCTCTCTCTAACAGGATAATCTAGACCCTTGCCAACCTCAAAAGGAGCAAACCCCACCTCACCCCACCTACTAGGATTCCACTAGGAATTCTATAGCTGCCATGGGCCCTCAGGTCACATGCTTCACTGGAAAGCCCCATAGGCTGGGGCTGAGGAGAAAGTCATATTCGAGTTGCTAACTCTATGAATCCATGTGTAATTTCTAAATTGAATTGGCCCTCTTGTGACTTAAAAACAGCTCATATAAATTACTTGAGAATAGGGATTTTTCTATTCCCTATGATTTCATTATATAAAACACTGCTAAAGCCATTATTGATTATGTTACAATTTGTTCTTCAGTTTGCCTTCCCTTTGGAAGTGCCATGTCTGATACAGGTTATGGATAGTGTCGGCCACTCTCACACACTTTCCCTGACCTCCCACCAGCCTTGGGTTTTCTGTGTCTTGGATACCCTGACATCGTGTTTCTCATGAAGAAATGTGAAGTGATGCCCCACGCTATCTGTCTGGCACGTGCCAGGCTGCCATCATCCTCAGAGCCAGCTCCATGTCCCCTTCAGATGCCCATGCGCCTTGTTCTGCTCCTGGCTCAAGCACGAGAAGGTCAGTATCCCACTGGCACGTGGCAGACTGGCAATCCACATGTCTGGCTCACATGAAAGGACACAACTATCTGGAAACAACAAAAGGGAGATTTCACTGGAACTTCCTAGCAGTTTATTCTCATAACCTTGAGAAGATCACGTGGCCTCTTGATTAAAGATTGTCATCAATTTTCTTGGATTCATTCCCTGAGACCCATGTGGATGGATTATGAGCATGCCCTCTTCATGTTCCATTAAATGGCATCAGATGTGTGACCCAGAATATCCCAGACAATACCTGAGACATCAAAGTGCCTGAGCACAGATTTCCTCACCAAAACATTTCTATAGATATGGGTGCTTAAATTTAAATTAATGGAAATTAGGTAAGTTAAAAATGCAATTCATTGCACTAGCCACATTCTAAGTGCTCAGTAGGCACCTGTGCAGAGGCCTTGGGTGGGGGTGAGCTCGGGACCACGGACAGAGAACGTTCCACCAGTTCTGGCAGAAAGTTCTGGTCACAGCGTGGCCCTGGAGAGAAGGCATCTCTGCTTCTCACACACCGGCTGACTGTTTGTCTAAGCCTTCACTGCAGCTCTACTCTCCACGTGACATGTCCAAATGTCTGTCTGTCTCCCCTCCAGGTTAGGAAAACCCTGGAGGGCCAAAGCAGGTCCCTCATCCCTCTGACTGCACAGCACAGTCAGGCCATGAAAACCAGAGAGAGGGAAATTCTGATATGGCTTCCAACACAATGGAGTGTAGAAAACAAAAGCAATTATAGTGAGTGTGAGGTCAAACTGAGCTTGCTGTAATAAGCCGGATCAAACTTACATACTTTTAAAAGGCTTTGATTAAAGCCAAGCCAGTGGGTCAACCTTTCCGAAAAACTGGGTGAAAGGAGGCCACCGGTACAGTCTGAGAGGGAGCTAGAAATGATAGGGGTTACGAGGTGAGTTTTAAAACCCAGACACATGGATTTTCTGAAGTTCTTTAAAAATGTATATTGAAAAATCAAACATTTTTATTTAAAAAAAAAACACCTCTATTTTGGGAGTATATCACTTTGCTAGAGCTAACACAACGAATTGCTACAAACTGAATGGCTGAAGAGAACAGACATGTATCCTCCCATGCTTTTGGAGGCCAGACGTCTGAAATCTAGGTGTGGGCAGGCTGTGCTCCCTCCAGAGAGGCTCCAGGGGAGGCTCCTTCTCACCCCTTCCAGCTGCTGGTGCTCCCAGGCGCCCCTGGGCTCCTCACTGCACCACTCTAATCATTGCCTCTGTCTTCACATGGCCTCCTCCTCTTCCGTCCCTTATGAGGGCACTTGCTGTTGGATTTAGGGGCCACCAGGATGATCCAGGATCATCTCAACTTGAGGTCCTTAACTCAGTTACATCTGCAAAGACCCTCTTTCCAAATAAGGTCACAGTCCCAGGGACTTGGAGGTGGGCCTATATTTTGGGAAGACCCCCATTTAGTCCACTATGGGGGTTACTATCCAGTTCATGTAAGAAATGAAAACATTGTTTAGTTCTATCAAGTCGTTGGGAAGGTCCATGCCAGGTATTACTGATTCAGAAAGTGTGATCACAGAAAGTATGGCTGACGCAGCCTAGAGAGTCTCAGAAGGAATGAAGGCTGAGGTTCTGTCACTAATGTTCTGTCACCTGCAGGTATAGACTACAGAAAAGCAAGTCCAGAGAAAACCTGGACGAGGAAGAGCCTGGCCACACGGAGACACCCACTTCTTTCTTTTGGAGCTGGTTTTGATATGTCTGACGGAGCCTTCCCTCCAGCTCTCCATCCATCCTCCTCCAGCCTGTAGCTCCTCTGCCAGCTCTCAGACCCAGAGTGATGAATGAGAAGGTGCTTTCATCTGCACGGGACACTCTGACAATATTCATTTCATTTCACTTCTGACCTTTATGCTGTCCTGCAAACCCATGGGTCTGGGCTGCATAATAATATCTGAGCATCAGAAATGAGTGTTTAGAGTGTCATCCAACTCATGTTTACTTGACCTGATGGTTTTAGAGCCCATATTAATCTTAATTGCACTGTTAAAACATAGTAAATATCTTTATACAAATTAAGTGATAATAGGAATTTGTGGAGGTTTTCATTTTTCATGAATTAATCTTAAAATAAGCTGATTATACAAATCTTTAACCAAGCAGTGACTAATCCAGAATACAAACATGACTTTGATCAGATACATTCAAACAAACATTTTGGTGGCAAATATTAACAGAAACTAGGCAATAACTGGGAGATGGCATTCAGTGACTGACAACTGTGAAAGTAAAGGGAGGTGGCCTGACGTGCTCAGGGCTTCCAGCCACATCCTAGTCCTAAGAGTCATTGTCAGCTCTTAGTGGCTTTGAATAAAGTAAACTGAAGCTTCTGGGGCAAGAAGCAGGGCTTTGTGTGAAAGTCACGTGTTGCGGAAAAGCTGAGAAAAGGCTGTATGTTAAATGCATCCCTATTAAGTTGTCTTTTCTTTGAGAGAAAATACATTTACTCAACAATTACTCAGCCTATGCCCACTGGCAGACACTCTACTGAACGAGTGCTATAATTTCAGCTTCACAAAGTACCTCATAACTGAGCTTATTGACTGTTTTGCTTTGGCCAACGGGAAGCTCAGCACGGAATGCACGGTACATTCTTAATAATAGTCCAGGACCACATGGTATGCACTTCTCTTTAAAACTCCATATGCGATACTTGACAAATAGAATATTTAAAATGTAAATGTAAAACATGAAGCTCAATAAAATTTAGAGCCATGAACCCATATCAGAAATTAAACCAAAACCTTTGCCCCTGTTATACATGGCCTCCATCCCATTTCTCTTGCCCCAGGAAGTTACCTCCACCTGAATTTTACATCCATTTCTACTTTGCTTTTTGGATTTAAATAATTATATCAGATATATAGGTATGCTTACACAGTCTTTTGTTCAATTTTACTTGTTTCTGAGCCTTATAAAATCATACTGTATTCTACATATTGTTCTAGAATTTTTTTTTTTTACTTGAATTCCTAGGATGTATTCATACTGTTGCATGTAGCTGGGTTTCCATTGCTTTATAATTGTTCATTTTAAGACTCTACCAGAGTTTCTTTATCTATTTTCTTGTTGATGAATTTAGGGTGATACCTAGTTTTGCTAGCATGAACCATACTTCCAAGGATATTTATGTACACACCTCTTGACATATGTGTGCAAAATGTTCTGCTGTAGATCTAAGTACAAAATTATTTAATCAAATATTCATAGTTATTTGTAAAATAATGCCAAATTATTTTTCAAAGTTGTTGCTACAAATTATGCTTGATCTGGCAGAGAAGAAAAAGCCTTATTGATTCACAGATTTTTCAACATTTGGAATTATCAAACTTCCAAATTTTGCTTCTGCGTTCATGAGAGAGATTGGATATGCAATTTTCCTTTCTCACACTATGCTCGTCAGGTTTTATATGGGGGTGTTATAAGCCTCATGAAGATAACTTACCTGCACAGCAGGTAAACTTTCCATTTAGGAAAATTCTAATATATTCATTTAATTGCAGTAATGATCATAGGACTATGTAGGTTTTTTAGTTATCCTTTGTGTGATTTGATAAGTTGTATTTTTATAAGAATTTACCCATTTTATCTAATTTTTCCATTTTAATGTAAAGTTTTAATAACTTTTTATCATTTATTTAATTTCTGCCATTTATAGACCAATGTCCCATTTTCATTCCTAAAATTGTTTTTATTGTGACTTCTCACTTTTTATTAATCTTTTCATTCTGCTATTGATTTTCTTTGATTTTTAAGTTAGGTATGTAGCTCATTAATTTGGAGTCTTTGATTATTTCTAATAGGTTGCATGAAAGGATTCACATTTCTCTTGATTTATAAATAAGAATGAGAAGCAAGCAAAGTAGGAGAAAAACTGAGAAAGTTGGTGTCAAGAAAACCACCAGGAAATGTTTCAAGGAACAGGAAGTAATAGCCACATTGCTGCTGCAGGTTGGGCACATTAGAGGGAAAAGGACCAATGACTTGGGCGAGTGGACCATAAAATAGCCACTCAGTGAGTTGGTGGGAGGAGCTCTGAGTGGAGGAAGATGCTAGAGGGAGGGAGGTAGGGAGAGTGAGGACAGCCATCTAATGAATCCTGGTTTGTTGTGCAGGGAACCTCCGTGCCAGTCGGTGCACAATAAGAAATCACAAGGGAAAAGTGACCACCGGCTTATCTTTTCGTAATGTATTCTGGGTTCTATAAACTGAGAGAAAACTCTTACATGGTAACTGGATAAATGAAACATCTAGAAATGTGGAGTGTATAGAACGTGGGGCCATTTCTTTATTTCCTAATCATCAAGTGTTTCTCTTTAGTGTAGATGGACTGAATTCAGCTCCCCAAGTCACAGAGTAGTTACAGCCTAAGAGGCAGACTTTTAAAATAAAAATTCCCAGAGTCCAAGAAATTTTTTCTTCTAAATTCTGAGGCCTGATCATGAATACAGACCCATTGCAAAACTAACACTTTTAATTTAAAAACTAGTACATTCATAAGGTTAAAAAAAATTTAAAAATCAAGAAGTATAGAAAGATAGAAAATGAAGTCATGATCTGCCTTTCACTGTCCATCTCAAGTCTCATTTTCCGAGGCAACGACTGCCAACAGTTTATTTCATGCCTATAAGCATATCCTTTATTTTTATACAAATAAAATCATATTAAACGCTCTATTCTTCAGCTCATTTACACTTAATAAAATACCATGAAGATCACCCCGTGTCATCACATGGAGGTCTGCCTAATTTATCCCAATTTCCACTCATGTACTATTTTATGTGTATATTTTTATGTAAATGGTCCCTTATCAATTTCATGTTGCTTCTTGATTTGGGTGTTTTTTTGTTTTTGTTTTTCCTTCTGCAAACCATCCTGCAGCAAACATTCTTTCACATATCTCTTGGGATTTGGGTAAACATATCTGTAGGATAAATTCTTCGCAATGGATATCCATTTTAAAATGTTGCCATATCTTGCCAAATTGCCTCTAAAACCATATTTCCAGTGACAGTCTTTCCTACTGAGTGTGAATACCTCTATTCTACATCCTTGCCAACACTTACGTCAGCGATTTCACCAATGGCCTCAATTTTTCACCTTCCCTGGACTGTGTCCTTGGTCATGTGACTTTGCAATCCTTCCCACTGAACTGGAGGAGATGTTCTCTGCTTTGGACTTGCTCTGGTGCATGGGGGGAAGGCTTAGGCTGCACTGGCCTCCTTCCTGCCACTGTTCCTCTAGATGGGACTGCTCTAGGCCCCTGGAAAAACTGCTGAATGAGCTGCATTAATGCACAGTGGTAAGTGACACAGAGCTTCTCAGTCCTCGTCAGTCCCATCAAGGTGGCAGCTGCCATTTCTGCCCAGTTAGTGACCTCTGTCCTAAGTGGAGTCCCAAGCCCTGGACTACTCTGCTTTCCTTTAGGCACCTTGCTCAAAAGCAGATGTCACCCATTTCCCTATTCTTCCACTTGAACAGATGCAGCCTGTGTCTCTCTGCTCTTATTCTGATATCAGGCAGAGATTCCTTGGTTCTCCAGCAGTGGAGACGACCGTGAGGTCACAGATCATGGTTTATTAAATGGAAGCATGTGTTCTAGCTCCAGACCCTTCTGCTGGACTCAGTTTGAATGCCTGACAACCAGAGCTGGGACTGGGTGAGGGGGTGTGAGATGAGTGAGTGAGGAGAGCCCAAATGTCAGCAGGCACCCACTTCCACCTTTGGCACCCCCTGACTGCACTCTAGCCCCAACCTTGATGATGTCCAAGGCATTCTTTAAATCACCCTCCATTTCTCCCTGTGTAGCCTGAACTCCTCTGATGCCTGAATATGTTTGTTTGTTTGTCTGTTTGTTTGTTTTGTCATTCTCCACAATCTTAGATGCCCTGAGGCCAGCCTTTAGAAATGGGAGTCAATGATCACTGGTGCAAAGTATTTGAACCTCAACGTAAAACACAGCAAAAGCAGAGAAGTCAGGAAACAGAGGAAATCCTGAAATTATTTCCTCTATTTAAAATAGTTACTCAAAAAGAGTAATAAGAAAACTCCCCCTACAGGCGTTTTGTGGTTAATGCAAAGTAAACAGATAAATGTTCTGCAAAATATTTGCTCATCTATCAAGACCATGCAGAATATTTCCCTTAGACTTCTTCAAAACAAAACCGCGTCACCATGGCATCCAGAAACTGCTGTCCCCAGGGAGATGAATAATGCAGCAAGAATGCCCCACCCCCCACCCCCAATCCCTCAGGCCACAACTGCCAAGTTCAACAGCAATGCTAAAGGGGCTTTTCTTGCAAAGAGATGAAAATTATCCTGCACGTTCTTATTCTTATCCTCATAAATTCACTGGGCCAAAGAAAAGTGTTTTAATGGGGGAATATTTGATTCCTCCCAACTTGAAGATGAGGAATGAAAGAAGATGAGATGCCACATGAAAGTCAGTTGTCGCCAAAGCCCTCACTGACCTTGGGAGCAAACACATACTCGATAAATAACTAAAAGAGAATCACCAACTGGCTGTAACCCACAACCAAACGGCCTGTCTTTCTGCAAACCTGCTCTGCTCTTGTCACACCTTCATGTTCTTACACTGGCATGTATTTTAAGACCTGCAAGCAATGCATGTTTAAATATTTGATTCCAAATTAGAAGGAAAGCCTGCCAGAAAATCACTTCAAATTAAATACAGTGGTGTTTTATGGGAATCCCTCCCAGCTGCCCCAGGAGAAGAAATGCACCGCACTCCATGTTTGTCGTGGGCACTTTGAGTGAAATTAGCTGTCCAGTGTTGGCCCCGGGTGTGACAGGAAGCCCACACTGTGGTCAACCCCCCCCCCACCACCCCGGGGGTTAGAAGGTGGGGTCAGGGTAACCTCCTGGTCACAAAAGAGTATTATTCCCTCTGGCATGCTTGTTACTTTGCCGTTCCATATATTATGAGCCCGAAAGTTGAAAAAGCTCTGGGTTTTTGTTAAGGTGTTCTCAAACTGCTAATTATTTCCTGCTGTCTTGAGGTGCTAAATACATAAACACATGGACTCCTCAGCTTAAAAAATTAGGGCTTCATTTTTCTTCCAGATGAATCAGCATGAAGGAGAATCTCATACACCGAGATCTTACACAAATTATGACTAAATCCTGCACGGGGCAGTTGTGCCCGGGTCAGACAGACCTTAGACTGGCAGGGTGGGGCGCGCTCCTCAGAGCAGCAGAGAGAGGAGTCTGAGCTGGTCCCTTGGGCTCAGCAATGCCTTCAAATTGGCAGTGTTTGGGCACACACAGGATAGTCGGGAAAATGTGAATCTTGCCACATGCCAACATATTTGGATAAATAAAAGCGCAGTCTTCATAGGCGTTGTGTGGGCATGAGACATATAAAAATATTTTGTCCATTTGGCTAAATGAACATTTGCATCTCCCAAGAGAGGCTTTATACATTCTAAAGCTCAGTAGCAGTGTGCCCTAAATTGCATTAACGTGTAAGTTACTCTACATTAAATGTCAACACTTCATGGTTAATTTAGGGATGTCCCCAGAATCTGTCCTAGCTCTTCCAGGAGCATAGAACTCTTCTCCCATCCCCGACCCCCGGCCCATGAAGACAAGGTGGCATTAGGCTAGGCTGGTTTCATTGAAGGAAAATAAGAAACGAGCCCCTGCCTCGCACACCTGTGTGCCCTGAGTCCTGGATGGGTATGGGCTGTGCATGCAGACAACTGGAGTGTGGATTGCATGAGGAGGTGACAAGGGTGACAACTCCTACAATGACATCTGGTGGGAGTCGTGTGGAGCAGACAGGGGTCATGCCAGCCCAAGGTCTCAGGACATTAGCCATGCCATAGTATCCAGGGTCCCAGGAGCCCAGCAGTCCCACCCAAGGCTTGTGATGGCCGGAGCTGGTGGGCCAGACCTGAGGCAGAAGGAGCCAAGAGCCGTCAGTGCCCCCAGTCCTGCAGCTGCAACGAGGCAGACAGACCCTCAGCCTCTAGTCAGGCCTTCACAGCCACCTCCTTCAGGAACACACAAGCCTCGCCTCCCCATTCGTTCTTCTGCTCTCCGGTCAGGGAGGGGACGGTGTTGTCATCTGAGTCTCAGACTGGATGGAGTAGAATGAAGGAGTCGATTTGGGCAAAGTCAGGACTTGGGGTGCAGTTTCCCAATTATTTGTAATGAAAATGAAAACTCGAGCTACAGCCATCCATTGAGCACATGGAAAGGTTCTCAGCATCACTAGTCGCTAGGGAAACGCACATCAAAACCACAGTGAGGGAGCACTTCACACCTATCAGAATGGCTGTGATCAAAGAAGTAAAAAGCAAAAAAAGGAAAATAACAAGTTTGGCCAGGATGCGAAGAAATGGGAACGTTGATGCCTTGGTGGTGGGAATGTGAAATAATACAGCCCCTGTGGGAAGCAGTCTGGCAGTGCCTTGAAATGTTAACCGGAGAATTACCATGGATGTGAGGTTTCTCCTTCTAGGCACACACCCAGTGCTCAGAAAAGCTTTGTTCACAACGGCCAAGACTTGGAAACAACCCAAACGGCCTGTGACAGCAGTGTGGCATGATACGTACATGCAATGGGACATTAGTCAGCCGTAAAAAGAAATGAAATGATGACACAGGTTACAACATAGAAGAAGCTTGAAAACATTACACTCAGGGAAATGAGTCAGAATCAAAAGTGAAAATAGTATATGGTGCCTCTTGTATGAGGTCCCCAGAACAGGCAATTTCACAGAGACAGAAGGGGAACCAGTGGTTACCAGGGGCTGGGGTGGAGACAAGGGGAGCTAGTGTTTAACGGGGACAGAGTTTTAGCTGGGATGATATAAAAGTTCTGGAAATAGTCGTGATGGTTTCGCATCATTATGAATACACTTAACGCCACTGGATCGTGCACTTAAAGACGGTAAAACAGGGAAATTTTATGTCATTATATTTCAACACAATAAAACCACTGGAAAATAAAAATAACGCAAAGCTGATGATACAAAGACAAAACTCATTAACGTGAGCTCACAGAGGGGTTGGCTGCAAAAGAGCCTTGACCTTCACTCAGATCCCATCTCCCTTGACCTCAACTTCTGCTTCTTTGCTGGCCCCACTCCCACCCCCAAGCCTGGGAACAGAGGAAAGTGTCTCTAATTCGAAGGAGGAGAATAAATTTCCCATGGAAATGCCACACGTCAAAAAGCTGGAGGTGGAGGCTAGAGGGTTCTCTTCCCCACAGGAGCTGGGGGAGCATTTGCAATGAGCATGTTTTCCTGGGAAAATGCAGCTGTTGTCTGTAGCCTTTGAAGGTGAAGGAACGGGCATTTGCATGCCCAGAGGTATTTTAAGCTAAGGCTTCTATTTGCTCCTATTACATATTAAGCATTACCGCCCCCCCTTTACTCCCGAAAAAAATCGATATATGATTATAACCAACTTAAAATCAGCTTTTGCTCTCTTACTAAAAATTCCGTATGAAACAAATGGAGTGGAATTGCCCTCCCATTCTGAGTCACACCAGAGAGAAGTGTCAATATACATCTGATGAAATGTACGCAATAGATCAATTGAATCAAAGCGGCCGGATTCTACCTTTAGCCCGCGCAAGTTTCATCTGCTTTTCACAAAATATTCCCCTTTCCCAAAGAACATAATCGTGGCTATAAAATCATTTATTGGCCACTGTTCTTGGCATCTTCCATCACACGCCATAGTTTATGAAGAGCCATGAAAAGCAGGGAGAGGTGCTTTTCCAAGCGGTAAAGGCCCCTGTCACTGGATCGCATCCTACACTGCAGGGTCCATCCCACCGCTCCCCCCTCACCCCGCAACCCCTTTAACACATCTGTTTATTTGCCCAAGATCTCAGCGGCCATTGTAGAGCTTCCCAGGAAATGAAACTCTCCACATCTCAGTTACCCCCAACAAGAAGGAACAGGCCTCCCCACGCCCCAGAAAGGAAGAGTCTGAAGCAGGGCACCGCAGCGGCGCAGGGCAGCTCAGCCCCCAGCACCGCTGACTGGCTTGTTTAGCAAAAGTGGGCGGAGGTTACCCTGCCCTTCCTCCTCCAGGACACCCGCTCAGCCTTCCACACCGCACACTGGCCCCAGGGCATACTGTCTCAGGTTAGGGTCCTTCTTCCCCTTCCTTTTCAAACCTCCTCCTCACTGTTCCCTCTACCCCTTTCCTGAGCCAGTGGCCGGCTCCTGTTGCCTCTTCTTGGTGAAGCTTCTGGAAGTTGCACTGCTGTCCCTGGGTAACACACGCCCACTCCTGTAGCTCACTGGGCCCCAGTCTCAATCCACTTCGTGCTGAGCCTGCACTTCTTCCACTGCACCCTCTGCCCAGGAAATGCCCAGGCTGCCAGGGCCTGCCCGCCGGCTGGTTCCCTCCTTAGTTTGGTCTGCACATCAGCCCACCTACCCAGCACATTCTGCTTCTCCTGCCTGCGACTTCCTGCCCAGGACTCCTCTAGGTACTGCTCACTGTCTACCCTGCGCTGGTGACATCAGTGCACGCGACAGCAATCCCTAACTTCAAGGTAGGTTCAAGAGTCTGTACTTCCTCCGCTGGACTATGATCAACTTGAAGGAAGGGTTTGCGGAGCCTTTTCCATCAACTTCCAGCCGGTATTTAGCACAATACTGTACCTTCTGCAAATTCTCCACAAATGCACATTAATTGAATATGGAGATCAGTGTTGTTTGCACTGGGAGATACGTGCGCTTACTGGATTTGTCTCCCACTGGACTGTCTAGAAATGATAACAAAGGTGGGTTTCCAACCACTTTCTTCTACTCTCAGGGTGTGCATAGTTGAAATGAGCTCTGGAGCCCCGAAGTCATTAAGGCATTCCTGGGCCCACTGCCAGCGGGACAAGGCAGCCCCTGCCCAACTGTGAGAACACATGGTGAGGGGCTTTGTCCTCTTGGTGCCAGGGAATGCCTGATTTTAACTCTCTGTGTCCCAGGGTAAGGTCAAAGTCCCCTTTCCGGTTTTCAAACAACCCTCAGCACATGCCGATGAAAGAACTGGCATTCGTAAAGCTGCTGTTATGAACCAAGATGGGCACATCCACCAAAGACTCAAAAGTAGAAAAGTGGTGACACAGGCCTGAACTGGGGAGCGTACAGGAAGTTCTGGGTATTGAAATGGAGCCTGTGGGCCTGGGGGCCTGACCTTGGAAGCCCCCTCCCAGCTTCCTGTGTAGATACCTCTTCTGAATACTGAAAGGGGAGGGGGGAGTACATGGATATTTTCCATCAATCTCGTAAGATAATTTATTAGGCGAACACAGAAAATTTACATAATGTAGGATGCTTTCTTCACATAATAAAAGTGTCCTACATCAAATAAATTTTCTGTGCTCATGCACTAATAATTTATTTGCATTGTTGGATAATTAGGATAGAGTTACGCAAAGTATTCTCACATCGCTTTTTATTGTTCCCTATATTTCTGATTATATCTAACTCATCAATCCTAAATTTATATATTTATATTTTGGCTTCCTCAATTACTTTAGTGAGTGATTTATCTAGTTTTTTTTTTCAATTTTCTTTTAAAGAACTAGCAAGATATCAATTTCAATTTTGTTGCCTTCTTCTAGTTCCTAAATTTCTCCAATTTGCTAATTCCTTCATGTTTCCTTTTATCATTATTAATTTCATTCTTCCATTTTCTTCAGATAATAACAATTTATTGACTTGTTAATTCCATTGCCCACTGGTGTCCATTTAAGACAGCAGGGCCCAGCCTGCTCTTTTTGTACTTTATGTGGGGGCTTTTATTTCTGTTGTCTCCTTTGTAGGTAAACTGATTTCTTTCTCTCTAGATGTTTAATGGAAATCGCTTGTACTTTGAGTCTGTTAACCTGACCATGTCTCTGAGTCAGTTGTGTTTCCCTGTTTCTCTCATTGCACCCAAGTAAGCATCTTTAACCAGTAGATTCCGTTAGTTTGCTCCCTTTTCTCAAATGCACTGATGACTCATGATCTGCATCTTTACTGTCTTCCATATTTACAGTCTTCACTCTGCATTAATGCAATTTCTTGGTCCTCTATCTGCAGAGGGATGCCATTTCTTAGTATGTCCTTTGCTTCATTAATTTGCCTTTGTATATTGTTGTTTCTGCTCATTGATGCTTATACTTAGTTTCCAATTTATGCCATAAGACAGTATTTCCCCAAAAATAAGACCTAGCCGGACCATCAGCTCTAATGCGTCTTTTGGAACAAAAATTAATATAAGATCCGGTCTTATGTTGTATTATATTATATAAGACCCGGTCTTATGTTATTTTAAAATAAGACCGGGTCTTACATTAATTTTTGCTCCAAAAGACACATTAGAGCTGATGGTCGGCTAGGTCTTATTTGGGGGGAAACACGGTACTTATTTATTTCTTAAATTACTTACTGGATTAAGCAGCCACCCATTATCTTTCCTGTCTTATTATCTTATTCATCTCTGTTTACAAAGTTGATGTTTCATTAATACCCTTGAGAATGTGAAGTTATAAATATTTCTCTATTTTCCTCTATTACCGAACTACACCTTATTTTAAGGGGTTTTTATCTTTCAAATTCATGTTACAGCCTTGTGTTTTCTTTTTCATTGCAGAAGAGTTTTACAGGGGATTCATGTTATTTCATCACTGTATATTCACCTTTGAATAAGATGTTGTCTTTGGCCATATTGTAGGACATCTCCCATCCCTTCTCTTCCAGCCACACCTGGACAGCTGCTCCGCTACCACTCTGCAGAGCATTTATAGACCACCTCCATGTGCTGCAGGTGGCCTCTTTCTGTCTTAAAGGAGTGTGAGAATTCTGGGAGAATCTTGGTGATCCTTCCAAATAAATCCCCATAGAAACATATTTCTGTGTTTCACACTAAGGAGGCCACTGCCCCCACAGCCACCCCAGGGACACATCTAAGGAGGTGACAGAAAGAAGAGGGGTCAGGAGGCATGCTAGGACTTAGGAATGGCAGCAAGCACCTTCCGAAAACCTCAAGTTCAGTCTGGACAGAAATGTGTAGTTTTTCCAACTGGAAACTGATTATTTTCTGAACTTTTCAGAGGGAATGGTACACCTGTGTACCAGGAAGTAATAAAGCAATGTTCTG
Source organism: Rhinolophus hipposideros (assembly GCF_964194185.1). Classification (NCBI taxonomy): domain Eukaryota; kingdom Metazoa; phylum Chordata; class Mammalia; order Chiroptera; family Rhinolophidae; genus Rhinolophus; species Rhinolophus hipposideros. Next base: position 3,210,848 of record NC_138061.1, read on the forward strand.
AATAGTGAAATTTTTGTTAAATAAACTCATTTGCATAACAAATTTGAGAGACACAGACACAGTGAAACCATTCACCTGGCCACACAGGTAAAAAGACAAAAGCCAAATACTGAGGTGAAGATTGCAGAGGGAGGACGGACTGGGATGGCTCTGACAGCTCTCGCTCTCATGTTTTATCTTGATTGCCTGGAAGATTGTTTCTAACCAAACAGACTAACTTCTTAGCATTGGCGCCCAAGAGGAATTTGTGCTGTGGGTGCTTTCATCGAGGCTCTGCTAAACAGCAGCTGCTCCATTTCACATGGAAGCAGAGAGGGCCCAGAGAGGGTCATTTCTCCAAAAAACAAACAAAAAAAAAGGTCTTGGTGCCCCATATTTCACATCTGCCTTGATGGAGGACTGAAGCTGAGACTCTCCTTGGATGTGCTCACCCTGCTAGATGTCCTCTCATCTCAGCCCATCGTGGGCAGGAGCCAGAGGACAGCGAGGTGGAAAGGGTGTCACTGGTAGGTGCCAGGGCTGAGATTCCGTAGAGGTGACAGAAAGGTGTTTCATGAACTTGGTTGCAGAACAGAGACAAAGGAGCAGGAGACACTAAATCATACCATGAATCCTGCTCACTCCTAAGTCCAGAGTGTCACTTTTACAGCTCAGGTCAGAACACTGGCTTCCAAGCGATGACCAAGGTCCCATGTCCACGGAAAACCACAGATACTGGGTCCAGGCCATGTGAACCCTACGGAGCTGATGGACAGTATCAAATAGTGAACCTCAAAATTCATATTCACCCAGGACCTCAGAATGTGACTTTATCTGGAAATAGGATCTTGGCAAAGGTAATTAGTTAAGATGAGCTCATCTTGGATTAGGTGGGCTCTAAATCCATTGACCAGCATACTTTATAAGAACACCACGTAAGACGAAGGTGGAGGTTGGAGAGATGTGTTGACAAGCCAAGGGACACCACAGATTGCAGGCAGCCACCGGAAGCTGGAAGAAGCATGGAAGGACCTCCCCCATGGGCCTCCAGAAGGAATCAAACTTGCCAGCATCTTGCTGTTGGACTTCTACCTTCCAGAACTGGAAGAGAACGTATTTCTGTGTTTCAGGACACCCAGTTTGTGGTACTTTGTTACAACAGCCCTGGGAAACTAAGGCAGACAGGTAAGCAGGTGTACTCCCTACCCCTTCGAACGAGAGGAGGCCCTGCCATGTGGCCCACTGCAGCGTCTGTGCTCATTCCAGTAGTTCTTACAACAACAGCCTACCGAAATCATCCTGTTCTCATTTTTCCCTAAAACAAGACATTCTGCCATTTAATTCTTACAGAACAGTAACATGGGCAATTGTCCCAGGTGGCTCAAGTCTATGGCTACAGAAGAAGCTCCTGAGGCCAAAATGGGACCTGATGGGAGAGAGAAGAGCAGAGTCACTCTGTCTTTACTCATCTCATTCTACCTCCATCCAGGTACTTCTGAAGAGCGTGTCCCATGTACCTGCTAAAACAGGTAACCACCAAGCTCCTCACCACATACTGGGTCACTGGTCTGTGCCGAGGTGCCCCCACCTCATACCCCAGTGGCCAGCCTCAGCGTAGCAGAGCCACATGGTCCTGTGCATGTTCCCTTCCCTTTTGTCCCTTTAGGGCCACTGCACACTACAGAGGTAAATAGCATACGAACTGAAAATACCTTTTTCTTCTCATCTAGTGAAAACCTAAGCAAACTAATCCAGACAAATAAGTGCTCCCAGCCCCACGGAGAACTGGGCGTCCAGGCATGGGTGAGGATGGAAACTTCTCCATTCAAATTCCAGCAGGTTCTTCCAGGCACCCTTTCCTGGCCTGCCCGGGCTTAGCATGGGTCATCATTCCATGTGGAAAAGGCAGATGTTCGTTTCTAGAACTTTTATCAGCTGAGCAAGTGAAATCAAAGCCCCAGTCGTAGGCCTTGATCCTAAATGAGCCAGAGTCAGAAGAAAGGGGCCTGGGACCCCTGTGTGACTCTCAGCCCCTCGGGGCTCCCGACCTCCTGTAACACGCTGCACGGGAGCGCAAAGAACTGTGACACAATAGCAGGGCAGCGTGTGGCCCCTTTGTCTTCACAAAACTATCTGCATTTGAGGAGTGCCATCTCTCCTGGATCTAAGCCCGTGGAAGGGACACACCCAAGGTGCAGGTATCTCACACCCTCCCACTGTGATCAGCCTTCTCTTGCCACACACCTCTACCCAGAGCAGGTGGCATACCCTTTCGTTCCTGTGGGGTAGAGACTTTCTGTACCCATATTCTAAGACAACTGCACCCCAGATATACAGTAAAACTCTGCTCTAGTCCAGCAGGCAGACTCTCTGTGTGGCAACTGTAGGAACTTAGTAATCAGTTTCCCAGCAACGCATGACTTCAAAACCTTTGCTCGCTAGGGACTCACACAGCCTAGTTGCCAGTCAAACTGGAGAGTGACTTTGGTTTCCTCGCCGGTCAGTGCTGGGCCTTCCTTCAGAGCATAAGAGCCACTGCTTCCATTAGCCAGGCCCACTGACAACAGTGTTTATAGGTGATGAAAATACACTTGAAAGTAGTTTTTAAAAATCTTATCCCCAGTACGTGGCATGGATGTAGGTGCTGGTGAGGAGCCAGCGTCATCTGTTGAGTCAGGCAGAGTTAGGACGTTTTTTTTCCCCGCGTTGTTTTGCACACTTTGTCTATGCTGGAGTCGGATGGAACCAGGACCCAGCACACGGGCAGCTCATGGAGGCTGTGGCACCTTGACCAGAGCAAGGGTGCAGAGAGGGAGAGACAGACATGGGGCCCCTGAATGGCCAGAAACATCTGGAACTACGAAAAATCATTACACAGGCTATGGATTCTAAGCCCAGGTGAGCAGATTCAAAAGGCTCCCACCCTCGCTCTCAGCCTCTGGAAACCTGGCTCTAAGGAGGGCACCCCGATGTGTGTAGAGCCCTCAGGGTGCACAAGTGACATGCCAGCTCTGCTGCACGGGTGGAGCCCCAGGACCAGCGGGCGGGCAGGTCTGATGCCCACTCGTTCTCACTGAGGATGAGCATGGCCTGGGTAATATTATCATTCAAGAGACTCCGAGAAGTAAAGACATTTTCAACATTAGGCATGCATTTCAAAAACTAATATTTAAATGATTTTTTGGTGATGCATACACCGAAAGACTATGGAATAATTTAATTGTTCCTGATATCATTGATTTTCTTCTTAATAAATGAAGTTACATGATGTATTCGGCAGTATTACACGTAATAGGAGATTTTTGCAATGGATTTACTTTGATAATAGTGGTGTTTTTACTGTGTCGGGTCCTTAGAATATAATTTTTCCACAACAAACAGCAGCTCTGACTGTTTTGAGCGAGGGATTTTCATTCCTCTAAACTATTACCAACATCTGGGGACCGGGCATCTGTGGAAATGCACTGTCTTCCAGAAAGGATTTGGCGTTTGCAAAGTTGTAAGCCAGAGGGGCTTACACTAGACAAAGTCACTTGTCCCTTTCAACCAAACCAAAGCCCAGGAGGTCTGCAAGTGACATCCGCAGCCTTCCCCGATGGCTTCTGCTTTGCTGCCAGCACTGGGCTCTCAGTGAAGCTCGGCAGCCAGAAAGCTAAAACTGAAAATATTCTTCATCTGCTAAATATCTGAAGGTAGCCCCCTTTATCCCTTTTTTACTTTTAAAAATATTTTTGTTGTTGCCATGACAATTAGTCAATAAGGAAAAGAAATCACTCGTGTACTTGATTCAGCAGGTTTTGCCAGGCTGGTTAAACGGATGGGCAAGCTGTGGCCAGCAAGACTGGTTGGATGTGTGAAGGGGGCAGGTGTGTCTCTGACCACCTGGGAAGTGGGCTTGGATCCCGCCACCTTGGTGCGCTGCCACCATCTGTTCTTGCAGCTCCCCTTCGCCACCATTCCCTTCCCCAATCTGGGTCTTCAAGTGTCCGGGCTATGGAGTCTTTGTCCTGGGAACTTAGCTGTCCCAAGATCTTGGATAAGATCCATGTTGGTGGGCAGTGGCCCTGCTGACTTATGGTTCTTTACCACGCCCTTCTCTGCCATCTCCTCCTCTTCTGGAAGGTTCTTCCATATTAAGCGGGCCCATAAGAGACATCACCGTCATGGGCACCTGTTGGTTCTGCCTCTGCCTGCCACCTACCTTAGCCCTAACCGTTGGACAGCCACTCTGACCCGCTGAGTCACCCAGGTTGGGGACAGAGCATGTGTTTTAAACCTGACTCTAGAGAACTTCACTGCTCTTGCTACAGTGTCACACAGCCATCCTATTGTCACAAACCTTCTGTCCCATTCAACCTTTGTCCCTTCTTTGCCCTTGGTGTTGCTTTTTGGCCAACCCCCCCCTGCCCCCTCCCAGGAACCTCTGTGTGGTACAGGGGCCCTGTCAGCAGCAGAGCTGTTTTTGCCTAGGACGCCTAATTAATGAGTCCATTAATTCGTGGCAAAAAGCAAGCCCCACATTCTAGGTTTAGTTCATATGCTTTCTTCATGTGACCATGACTGGGAAAATCAGAGGCTGTGTGATCCAGTTGGGTCTCCTGCGTGATGGAACCTTTTCCAGGGGCCCTGGGCCACATGGCTCGCGTTTGTGCTTCTCGTTCTCCCACAGCCAACACCACATAAGCAATCCTGAGGCTGGACAGCTCACTCCTCACGATCAGGGCAATTCTGACCTACAGGCGATCACCACCTTTGTTCCTTAGAAACGTTTGCAAGGTCGTAGGACTCTGTTGGGTTAGTCAGTTACTTTGGTACAAATGCTGCTCTTGAAGGTGTCCTCGGGTGAGTGATCTGTTCAATCATGCATGACATGATGAAGACAGGAGTCCTCGGGGCCGGCAAGGAGCCAGGGGGACCTGGCCAGGCCCGGGCTCCCAGAGCTGTCAGGAAGCCTGACGCACAGGCCAGGGTTCGGGGAGGGCTGAAGGCGTCACTGTGTGGGTGGTATTCAGGGAAAGGTCCCTGTGGGTCCCACCGTACTCCCCCCCTCCTTACCCAAGGGAAGGTTTCAAAGGACAAGGCTTCTTTAAGGAAGGCCAGGCAGCGCCTGCTTGCCTGAATGTGTCCACGTGAGCAGTGCACTGCTTTGTGGAAATGTTCTTTGTGGACACATAGGTTCTAATGTTTGCAGAAGGTTTGGGGCAGGACATGGGAATATCCCCAATTTGTGCCCTGACAAATGCCAGGATGGCAGGTCAACTGGCAGCCCCATCACCACAATAAAGCCAAGAGTGGCTTTATTTACAACTAGCCAGCAGTAGTTTATTTTCAACAAAATGGAAATATAGCCTTTTGTTCCCCCTGCATTGTTGGAGTGGGGTGAAGGTATTTTATGGAATCCCACAGAAAGAAGTAGTAAAGAGTTTGTTGGACATTTAGAAATCACTTGATAAGAAATTCTGATGCAATGGGTTGGGGATGTATTACTCCCAAAGTTTTCTGTTAGGGACCAGCTTGGGAAGAATCAAACTGCTTTCCTGAGGAACTTCTCCTAGACGTTTCTTTCTGGGGCTGACCACTTCTGGGCTGAGTGAGCTAAATGTCAAACGCTGACTGTGATGCTTGGATTCCACAGGGAAAGACACCAAGTTACTGCAACTTTATATGCATTCAGATGAAAGAAGGTAATAATAATGGTTTACTGTAAAATGAAAACAATGTAATGACTGCGTTCATTAGCAAAATGGCATCTGCTGGACTAGCATTAGCAGTTATCGAATTGCAGGCAATAATAGGAATGTGAAATTAATTTCATTGAAGGAATTGAAGAATGATTTATTTACAGTGAATATCCATTCTATTTGAAACTTCACTGACTCCATTAAAAAAATACAGCTGAATCTTTCTTGAATGTGCAGCTCAAAACTAACCGTTCAAAATCTCATTATTTTATGTTTTTTTAAAGCGTACTTAAAAAAAAAAAATCTCCACCATGGTGCCAATTCAACTCTCAGATGAGGATTGCAAAAATGTGAGAAATGATAGTTTAGGTTACATGACTCCTCTGCTTTGCTTGGTCTAATAGCAATTCTGTCATTTTTTTTAGTCTGTTACTAGGGAATAACAGACAAAGAGAAAAGTGAGCAAATCATACATGCAGAGTGCGATGAAGTTCTTTCTCTGTGTACACCTGTGTGTGACTACAACCCAGATCAAAATATAGAACATTGCAGCACTTGAGAAAATGCCCAGCCCTCCAGCCAATGCCGACACTCCCAGGAACATGAGCTTGGTCGGAATTTAAGCTTTTTATAAATGGAATCGTATAGTATCTGTTCCTTTGTTTCTGGCTCCCTTCCTACACCACAGCACTTTGAGAATCATCACATGTCGTCACGTTGAGCAAGCAGCTCGTTCATGTCTATTGTCCCATTCCAGTCTTTACGTTATTTACTTGGATTCCACATATGATTGACTTTGTGACCAATTGCCAATGAGTCATGTACAGTGAACTGCCTCATCTCTGAAGGTCCTGTGTTGCAGCTGGAAGGATCAGAGAACAGGAAATATGGATGTGGCCCACTGGCGGGACCTGGGGTGAATCGCTTGGCTGCTCTGACCTTGGGCTCCTGGCTGTGAACAGTGACCAAGGATGCTGGTCCAGGGTCCTGAGGCAGGTGACTGACAAAAGGGCCCTGGAGACTTGTGAGAGGCACTCAGAGGGTCCAGCATCAGGCAGCATGTCATTGGGGCCCCCAGTCCCTATGCACTAACACGTGGGCCACGCACCGTATTTACCAGTGACTTTTCTCCTCACTTCTGAGCCCTGGTTGCAAACCTTAACTTTCATTTCTTGCTACAAACACAGAGCTCTCAGCGTCTCGTTCTGACACACTGCTCATAGACACAGAAAGAACCCGTGCTCCGCTCACAGATGTAGTCCTGTGTCCCCTCAGAGAGCTGATCACTTTATGGAAGCTCTCTTGAGGGGTGAGCCCCAGCAGCCTTCTTCTCCATATGCGCTTATTAATTAGCCACCTGAGTGGGAAACCATCCCCTTTTCTTATTCGTTGTTGTTTAAGGACTTGAGCTGATTATCTAAACAAACAGTACTCTTCAAACTGTTCCTCAAGTAAAATTGTTAATCCTATCTTATATTTTTGCTAAAATAATATAGGATTCGTGGGGGGAGGGAGATGAGGGTAAGGGGGATCAAATATATGGTGATGGAAGGAGAACTGACTCTGGGTGGTGAACACACAATGGGATTTTAGTTGATGTAATACAGAATTGTACACCTGAAATTATATAATTTCATTAACAATTGTCACCCCAATAAATAAATTTAAATAAAAATAAATAAATAAATAAATAAATAAATAAATAATATAGGATTCATCTTCTCCAGTTACGTCATTTCAACTTTTCAAGGACTGGCCAAGTTGGGCATGGATGAAAAACCCAAGTGCAATCTCATCCTTCCAGGTGTCCCAGAGGGCCAGGGAATAAAACAACCTGATAGCTTCATGGTCAATAGGTGCTAACAGTTTTAAAGAGCTCCTGTCAACCATTAGCTGCAATCCAAAACTGCTTTTAAAACAGAAACTACAGTTTAAAAGTCTACCTGGCCAGTTACAAAGCTTGACGGGAAAATGACTTGAACATGTGTCCCCTGCCTTTTCTCCCAGTCTGGAAGATGCTGAAGTCATGAACTATTACACCTATCACCAAAAGAAACAATGCCACATTTGATTTACAGCATTCCCCAAGTCATGGTCACAATAAAAATCAATGGGGTGGGGGGCAGCTACCATCGCAGCAAGACCGTTTGTGTTCACTACAAAGAGGCGTACAGCTCCGGCCCGTGAACGTTTTGGAAGAACACCCATCCTGAGAATTCCTGTTTGCTAAAGCAAACAGCAAGAACGACAGCTCTGAGCAGCAGGGTGCTGATTGGATCTTGGGATACAGTCAGATGAGCAATTTAAGTAGAAACTAATGTGTGTGGCCGCTCAGTGAACAGGGGGACCTGAGAAAGGAGGGAGCAGGTGCCACGCTGCCTCCTGTCACCTGCCCTGTGAATCCACAGGTGAGGCGACCCAGTGAGGCCCCCATCTGCAACTGCCTGCTTCCTCCTCCGGGGGCTCTGCTTTAGGGTAAATATTGCCTCCTACTGTTTCTGTTACACAAAAAACCAGGAAAGGCAGAGGGGCTTGGGTATGCCAGTACCTGTGAATGTCACTTTATTTGGAGGCAGTTTCTTTGCAGATAGAAGTTCAGCTCTGGTCGAACAGGGGTGACTGATGAAGCCCTGGAACTGCTCCTAATTGCACACAACAAACCATGTTGTAAATCTCTCCTATCTGATGTCTGGAAATGTTCCCAAAACGCCTACATAGGGTAAAGGTCACAGAGTTCTGCCTGTTAAAAATTCCTAAATAAAACTTTTGGGTACATTGGTGTGTTTCCCCAGGATCAGCAGGCATGCTTCCTGTGTGACCCTCTGTCCGCAAGGCAATGTCCAGGGACTTTGGGAAAGAAGCCTTGGCCACCTGCGTGCGGTCAGACACGGGGACCACAGGTAAGTTTTGACTGTGACAACTGTTTGCCTTGCCACATATCTATGGATCTAATCAAAACTCTTTATGCATTTCTGAGTGTTGATTTACTTAATCCAGTTTTAAGAAAAGTAGAAAATCTACAGGGAGCACGGGAGCAGGAGCTGTGCGTTCACATCATAGAATCACCTGGAGAGATTGTTTTAAATGCCCACCTGAGCCCCACTGCAGAACTCTGACAAAACTGGTCTAAGCAAGTGCCCGGCATCACTGACCTGACTGGAGCCAGAGCTGAGGACCAGAGACCATGGGCCAATGCACAGCTCAGATCGGGACATTAGGTAGAGGCCTTCGAAGAAAGGACGAAAGAACTGGCTGAGTGAAATGCCGCTGGCTGACTGTTTACAATCGTGAATTAAAACAATCAGTAGGTGTGCCCTGTAGGACAGCACATGGCTGGAAATAGAATTTAGCCGCGAACACTACCAACATGTGGATAAGGCATCAGTGAGGGCCTGGAAACCAGACGGAACAATGCTTTGATGGTCAAAAGAAGGGGACTCCCTCAGAGTCATGGTGTCCATGATATCAAGCATCAGGACAAGCTTGGTAGAGTCAATTAAACCTTCTGGTACTTTCTACCTGTCATCCATGTTACTCCCCTAACAGTTTAATTGATGGACTCATTAAGTGCAGTTTCCAAGACGAAAGGTGTCGTTGATTGAGTTTCCAAATAGATCAGTGCCTTTCTATTTTGTTAAAGAGTAAATTGCTAAAACAACCCAGTTAGGCTGGATGTAGCCATCGATCAGGCTACAAAATGATGAGAAACTATTGAGTTCTGAGTGAATGTGGAAGTCTAATGTTTCCGATAACCTGATGATCTTAGCACAGCTCCAGAGAGTCTGGAATCTGAGGATTGAGTTCCTTATGCACCCAAGACATTGTCAACCCCCAACCAAGACAGAGGGTCAGAGGAGGTGACCCAAGGGTCTCTGTCCAGAGCAGTGAGGCCCAACTCTTCTACCTTCTGTAGAGCAGAGTTCACATGGCCCAGAGGTCTCCTGGCCAGAACAAGCTGACGCTCAGTCTCCCAGGCTCTGCTGCCTCCCAGCCTTCCCAGTGTCATTCTAGAAGCGATCCTTAAAAACAATGACTGAGACTCGCCGGCAGCAGCCTCGGTCTCTTTCATCTACCACAGCAACAGGAAAACTCATTGACATGAGAGCCACTGGCCTGATTTTCCACCCGCATCCCGCCCCAGCCTCATCTTTCCAAGGCCTGAGCCCATCTTTCTGTTCTTGCTGGCCGGGTCCAGCGGTGCAGGTCTGCATTTCTAGGTTAGAACTGGGAATGTGAGCAAAAGAGCAGCAGCTGAAAGTCTGCCTTTGATACGCTTCCAGCCTGGCCAGAGGAGGAAATATTAGGCTTTGCACCAGAAACCTCTTTTCATGCACTATGAAATTCAAGTCACGAGTCGGACGTCCAAGGATTTAGATAAGTGCCCTAGCAGTGGCAAAGTCACGGGCATTTAGTAAACCCCAGGTCAATCCTGAAATCTTGAAACAGCTTTGCCCCCAGATGGCTATGTATCGAAAACAGGAAATTTTAAGAAAGCTTGGATTGCATCCATGACTGGGGAAACGGTCTTCAGATTCTCTTGAAATGCTGTATCTCCAAATTAAAAAATGAAAGGCTCATGTAACGTTCTCTGCCACCAAAAAGTTACACACCACGCTGAAAACATCATAGGCTTTTAGTGGGAAAACAGGGAACCACATTTGCAGAACTTCCCATAATCAAAGTCACCGGACCCGGTGCCTGCCCTAAGCCACACCGTGGGCGTCTGCTCTCTGAGAGGCTCTGGGACGACACTCTCCCTGGGACCCACTGGCCGCTGTCACATTCCCTTTGCTCCTGTTGTCACTAACTTTGCTTAATGGCCTTGTTCTCTGGGACTTACCATTTCTGAAGTGAAGAAACAGGCCTGGCTCTCTGAGGCTGGAGTTGGGGGATTTGCTCTCTGTCTGACACCCCAGAGTGTGGAGGGCAAAAGCACGCGTGCTACGATGGGACCGAGTGTTCAGTCCATGTGTTTTTCTAAATGGATGTTCAATATTTTAAGTGGCACGTCAGTTACTCTGGGGTGCTCTTATCCAGTTCACTCCATCAGCTTCAATAAATGCCAAATTAAAAAGAAAAAAAAAAGAAATAGCATGATCTTCAGTGTCTATGTGTGTGTGGCAGAGAATTCAAACTTCTGAACGAAAAAAACAAAAGAAATTAACGAGGCACAGGAACAGAAAAAAAGGAGTGGGAGAGGGAAAGCTGACAGGTTTCTCCACGCTGACATTTAACGGTTCCTTCCAGCCACTGGTGTCCCAGGAAGAGGGCTTCTCCTCCGCTTCCAGGGGTCATGCCACTCCTCTGGGCTTCACCTTCCTATTTTCTGTACCTTTTGGGCACACCTTTGGAGTGTGTGCAGGGTGGCTTCCTACGTGGGCCTCTGATGATGGGAAAGGTCCAGAGGACAGCATCTGGTAAATGAGAAAGGCTGGGAGAGGCAGAGCAAGCAAGAGGCTCCATGGGGAGCTTGGGCACAGAGAGGGGCCATGATGTGGACAATGGAATGTGCCTGTTGGGCCTGGTATCAGTCCAGTTCACAGTCAGTAAGATCACGCCCACGAGCAATACTAATTCTCATGCCCCAAAAAGGGCCAAAAGTGAGGACCGGACAGCCAGAGCCTGAATGCCTGGGGAAAGGGGAGCCGGAAGTAAAGACTTGTAGATTCCCCATCTCAGATGCCCCCCCACTACCTGGTTCTCTGGGGGCAGGAAGGTCGCAGCCACACCTGTGAGCCTTTTGTTGGAACCAGCAGTGGGCCACCGAAGAGAACAGAGGATGGCTTTCCCAGATTGGCCATTTGTTCTGGACATACGTCCTGGAAGCTTGTTTGACATTATCAGTTCCCACCCGTCAGCTCTGACAATGCTGAAAACAAGTGCAGTGAGAGTCAGGGCAGGTAACCCTGTGCGCGTTCGGCAGACCAGGCATTAGGAATGAACATTTAGCATGCATCTTTTGATGTTTTCCAAATGGCCTACACAGAGGCTGTCAGCACGAAGAATTATTTTATGACATTTTCAGATGTAACCGGGAAATCTCGTTTGGAACCACCGTGTCTCCATGTTAAAACAGCACAGACTGATTTTCCGTAACTGAGGAACAAATTGATCCCAGGGAACGTAGCAGGAGGAAGTGCTGTAGCACCTGCAGGGATGGAGGGAGAGCAGTCGGCCACGCAGGGACAGACTGCAGGGGGATCAGAGCGGCCGGAGCCCGAGCTGGAGCCCACGACAGAGCCTGAGCCCTCCTCCACACCCATGTCCCTGCAAGTCTTCTCCCCTGTGGGGCCTCTGCTCATTTGTAAAAGGAGGGTCCAGAGGAGGACGTGGCTCTAGAGGAGGAATGAGGAGGACGTGTGGAGAACGTGGGCTCTTCACCTCCCTATAACGAGCATGCATCTGGGTTTCTATAGCGACAGACAAATATTTGGATTTCGAGACAACCATATTTGGTCCTCCAAGAGGGCCTGGACAAAGCCTCGGACGTGTGGGGTCATGGAAATCATGGCCCCCCTTCCCTCTGGTCTGATTGTTTGAACCCCTCTGGAGAGACGCCCCACCCCTCAAACACAGCTCGGGAGTGTTGGTAAGAAAAGGCCAAGAGCAGGACAGGAGGCTGGGCCGTGGCTCAGCCTGTGTGCATGTGTGCGAACGTGCATGCATACACGTGCGTTGTGTACACGCGCACCTGGTGTGACTTGCACTAGTGCACGTGTATGCACGTGTTAGTATATGTTTGCCTGTGTGCACGTCTGTATTCAATGTGTGCATGCGTGAGTGGGCATGCGTGTTTCAGGGAGTGTCACCTTTTGGCCCTCAGGCTCCCCTGGAGATTGCAGCCATTTCCGTGTGGGCCGAGTGCTTCCCCAGTGGTCTGTCCGTTCCATGTTTCCAGCCTAGCCAGTGACCTCCAAAGCCACTGTGCTGCTAAGAAACGACTGGCTACTGGAAAGGTTACTTTGAGGGAAAGAAAAACAGAAGCACGTAGGAGGTGCCCTGCCCTCCCTAGGACTAGCCCCTATTAGGCTGCTTGTGAACCCATCACGCCACATGCACCTGCCATCACGGAGCCATGTGCATGGAGCTCAGACATAATAATGAGAGAGACCCAGCCCTTGACGGAGTCCGGGCTGGGGGATGGGTACAGAGAGGGAATGGGGTGGGGCAGTGGAAGCTGGGGTGCACACCAGGCAGAGCCCCAGCTCCGTGCATGTCCATGGCAGGTAGAGGGCTAGTGACATCAGCCTTCAGGGAATCTGCAGCTAAAGAGATGAGGTGAGGGCCTGGGCGGGGGGGCCCTGGGGCTGTAGCTTGGACTTGACTCTGCAGGCAGAGAGGGGCTGGCCTTGGGCGGACCCTGTGGGAGCCAGGTTGGGTCCTAACGGGCTCCTGCTCACAGGGCCAGGCCGGTAAGGCACTCATCTTCTCGCAGACACAGTTTCCTTTTCTATGTGCTGGAGACTAAGAAGCCTCACAGGGGTAGGTGTATCAAATGAGGATTTCACAAGAAACCCTGAGCATGGTGCCTCCTGGCGGGGAGGTGCCTACAAAGCCAGGCTTGCCTGCAGCCACACCAGGCCTAGGAACCACCCTGGGCACATACTACTCAAAGTGGGGGTCGAACCAGGCTCGATTCTTAACCCACAGCCAGCTCAGTTCCTGGAAAGGTCAACCAATGGAAATGAACATCAGAAATAGAATGTTTGCACACGTGGGGTGGGGAGAGAGCTGGCATGCCTGGCAACCTGGCAACACATCCCTGCCCCCCATGGGGAAGTGGACAGGGAAGGTGCCTGAGTCTGGCTTGCAGAGCACATGCTCAGTGGCGGATGCAAGGAGGGTGAGGAGGGAAAAAATGAGCCCCCGGGGATTTTGCCCCATTTCTAGTTAGAAGAGGAAAGCCCAGGATGCCATGTGAGAGTTGAGAGCCCACATGTGGGACATGGAAGGATGACCAGCTGCCGTGGCCCCAGAAGTGGCCACCTCCCATGGTTCACACCGAAAGCAGTCTATGCTCTGCTCCTTCTCTAAAGACATTTCCTATCACTAAATTTATCGCACTCCTTGCCTCCAAATCACCATCTTAATGAAACGATTCTTAAGAAACTTGAGGGTCCTTTTCGGGCAACTTTGGCAAGAAGCAGCTGAAACCATCACAGACAGCCCAGAGCTCCTGGATGACAGCTGGCACCTAAAGTCTGCCCACCCCTCACCCACGGACCCCCAGCATCCTAGGAGGGAGAGACTGGCGGTGCCCATATTTACCTCCCAGGTGTGCAGGGCACAGCCTTGTGGCTGTGGACTCAGGCCGGTGCCATGGCAACCCACTGAGGGAGGGGAGAAGGAGGCCCCACTCATGCTCTGTGTCCTGAGGATCAGAAAAGCATCCTGAAGAGGGACAGAATAGGCCGGAAAACCCTAACTTACATGTCCCCTCAAGACGAGCCTCCAAGCAGGACAGAACGGCGGTGCAAGCCAAGCCTGATCAAACACAAGGAAGGATCACTGAGCAAACCTGCAGCCCTGAGGACACTGTCTTAGCCAACAGCTGAACACAGAACGCAGTTTAACTCCCACCTCCTCGAAACCCCCTTCAACCCAAGGAAGCGGGAAACCTGCCAGCAAGGCCTGAAGGGGAGAGGAAGGCATGTGTAAACCACTAATTACCAGAGGGATAGACACACCGCATTGTGCTGAATTTGGAATCGATGAAAGAATCAAGTGTCACCTACGATACAAATCTGCACGGGAGGTGTGACGTTAGCTGACAAACTCAAAAGGAAGATTACATTGTGCAGTTTAATAGTACACAGCTTGCATTTTCAAGGCAAGTGTCCTTTCTGAGGAAAAATTACTGCTGAGAGTCAAAGTGAGCGGAAATAAAAGAAAACATGGCCTTTGGTTTTTGCTCTGCCTCCAAAGGGCCCGCCCTTGCAGAGCAGGAAATGAAAGCAGGGTTTCCCTACTGGAAACATCTTTCCATCTTGAATCAACTGTCACAACCACCTTTACCAAAAGCAAATGTCGCAGCGAGCTGTGGGCAAGACATCTTGATTCCAGTCGTGTCGCTAGAGCCCTGAAAGCTAGACATAAATGACCAAAATACCCTCTGAACACTGGTCCATCAGAAGCTTCAAAGAGAATCTGGAAGGCCACGGAAGTGGGAAATTACCTGGGACTAAGCCCGTGGCACACAGGGTAGCGCTTGCCTCTCCAGACTCTGCACACTTCATCACAAAATGGCATGCTTAGTGAGACGCAGGGCCTGTGTCATACAGATGAGAGACGGGGTGTCCTGAGACCATCAGACAGAAGCAACAGTCAACACCCATAAGGTCTGCTGGGTATCCAGTGCATATCTCTAAGCAGAGAGAGTATTTTCTCCCCCAGCTTCTGGACTCTGTTTCCAACTGTTGGTGGTCACCAAACCAGTGTGAACAGATGCTAGGAGAAGCTCCTAGAAGTGTGCTGGCCTCACCTGCAGCTCCCAGCAAATTTACATGAAATTGATTGTCGATGGATGGTCTCTCCCCAGCAGCTGATCTCCTGGCAATGAGTGCGCCCCCACTTGGCCAGTTAATTCCTTCTCTGCGAGAGAGCCCCCCCACACATAGAAAGCAACACAATGAGAAAAGCAAAGAAAATTGGCTTCTGTTCCTCCAATTTCCTACAGAGGCTGGCGGGTGCGATTACTTTGGACAGCCCTCCAGGCAGTCTTGCCTCCTCTGCAAAGGTGTTTGTAACCTCAGGGTGAGGTTGGCAGCCTGGGGATGAAATGAGAGGCTCAGAGTGGCAACCACGGTTGGCTCGAAGGAGAGGGAGCAGGGATCAGGAGGCCTGATTGAAAATGTATCGAAGTTACAGATTACTTCGCATGAGATTTCTGGCTTCTGCGTTGCCCCATTGTCAGTGGCGGTGATGGGCAACAACGGACTTGGCTTCTGCTTGGCTCTCAGTGGCCAGATGCACTGGACTGAAATGCAGAGCAGACCTGGATCTTGGCCACCCGGGAGGCAGCCATCGGGCCTGGGAAGAGGCCAGCTCTGTGGAGCCAGGTCCCCATGGAGTCCTGCTCCCTGCGCCCATCGCCTACCCAACAAGCCAAACTGACACAAATCAGGACCCCTGGCTGATGTAGTAAAAAATCTCCCAGAACCTTGCAGATCAGCCGAGGGACTGCTTCACCCTGAGTCCAGTTCCACATTTGAGGGGGAATAAAGGAAGCAATGGGGAGGCTGGAGGCGAAGTCTCCCAACTCCCAGCCCATCACTGCCCACCAGCTGTCTACAGACCTCAGGAGAATAAAATAGAGGATGTGACTGGATCGTCACACCTCCACATGCAAATCATCATCATCGTTATTCTTGACATCATGCAAGATTTGTCTTTTCCCTGTCTCAGGGAGTATAGTTCAAAATAAAAATAAATGACAATGGCGACCTGTCACTAGAAAGCTGTGTATTGACTGGTTTCCAGCATGAGCGGATAAGGGAAGGTTAAGATTATGAAGCATTCTAGCTAACACTGTGAGGAACCATCTATTCCACATGTGTATGAGAAAAATTTAAATTATGAGAGTAAAATACAGCTTCCAGTGAACTGTTTATTTGTAACTAGTATGTGGTATTCTTTTGTGAACAAACTCCGATGTGCTTCCCCGTTCCTCTGTTGATGGAGATCCAGACTGCACTTCTCCTTGGGTGTGTGATGAGAGTTTCTTTACAAAGATGCCTGGACGCAGAGCGGCAGAGCTGGGCGGTGTGGGTACCCTTAGCTTCCCCAGGTCTTACAAACTTACTCTCTAAAGTGGATGTACCAGCTTACACTCCGTGGGGGGCAGAATAATGGCTTTCTAGAGATTGGTCTCATCCTAATCCCTCCAACCTATGACTAATTTATGTTACAAGGCAAAGTCCTCTAAAGGTGAGTAAATTTGCTAATCAGCCGACTTTAAAATGAGATTATCCTGGATGATCCAGGTGGGCCCAGTGTCGTCACAAAGTCCTTTAAATATGGAAGACGGAGACAGGACAGTCAGTGGACAAGTGATGCAATATGAGAGAGGCTATATCGGCCACTGACGGTTTTGATGATGGAGGAAGTTACCAGGAACCGAAGGCTGTGGGAGCCTCTAGAAGCTGGAAAAGGCAAGAAAGCAGGTTCTCCACTGGAGCCTCCAGAAGGAACCAACCCTGCTGACATGTCAGTTTCAGCCCAGTGAGTCCCATTTCAGACTTCCACTCTCTAGAACTGTCAGATAAATTTGTTGTTTCCAGCCACTACGTTTGTAATAATTTATTACAGCAGAAATAGGAAACTAATACACATTCTCATCCGCACTGTTTGCATTCCAGTTCCCCCACATCCCTGCAAAGACTAAGTGACATCCAGCTTACCAACACTTTTCCATTTAATGGGTAGAAAAATATCCCGCTGCAGGTTTACTTTGTATTTCCCTGGCGACCAAGGAAGTTGAGCTGTTTTCCTAAGATACTGATAATTATTATTTCCTCTGCTGCAGTTTCCCGATTTATATACTTTGCCCATTTTACTATTGTGTGGTTTGTCTTTTTCTTATTAATTTGTAGGATTTCTTGAAATATTCTGAACACTGATCCTTGGGAAGTTATATGAGTTTCCAAGGCTTCCCTAACAAAGCCACAAAAGCTGGATGGTTTAAAACAACAGACACTTATTTTCACAGTTTGGGAGGTGAGAAGTCCGAAATCAGGGTGTCTGCGGGGCCCTGTCCCCTCAGTGCTCAGAGGGGGCTGCTCCCTGCCTCTGCCAGCTCCTGGGTGCCCCAGGTGTTCCTCGGTTTGTGGCAGACTCACTCCAGTCTCTGCCTGTCTTCACGTGGCCTTTTCCCTGTGTTTCTGTGTCTCGGCCAAATCTTTCTCTCTTTGTAAGTATTCTAGTCATATCGGAATAGAGGCCCACCGACTCCTGTATGACCTCAGCTTAACTAATGACATGTGCTACTCCCTTATCTCCAAAGAAAGCCACACTCTGAGATACTTGGGGTTAGAATTTCAACATATCTGTTTTGCAGGATACGTAATCCAACCCATAACAGTTGTAAATACTGTCTACCAAATTATAGCTCATTGTTTACATTCGTTTATGAAGTTAGATAGTTTGGTCAAACAGAAATATCTAGTTTTAACGCACCCATATTTATCAAGTTTATTTCGTTGTTAGGGCTTCTTGTATCTTCTTTATGAAATGCTTCTCTATCAAGATGTCATAAGATAATTTGTCAATAACTATTTAAAAAAAACAACAGTAGCCACAAGTATTCTTCGCATCACTCAAAAACAAAACAAAACAAACGACAAAGGTTCAGACAGTTTTATTTCTTTTCTGTGGTTCATCATATCTTAAGAATAGGTCATTTACATCTTACACAAACTATTCTAGAAAATCGAAATAGAAACAAAGTTCTCCAACTTATTCATGAGTTTAGAATAACCTTGAAATCCGCATTAGCAAACAACACTCGAAGAAAAGAAAATTGAACCATCTTGTTTATTAACAGACTCGAAATCCTAAGTACAATGTTAGCCAATGAGTACCATAAAGTATCAAAAAATATGTACTGGCAAAGTAAGACTTATCCCAGAAATGTAAGGCTGGTTTAATGTTATCTAAGCTGTTAATGTGATTCACCTCACAAACAAATGATGGTTGAGAAACCAGCATATAGAATCATTTCACTAGAAGCATCATACAAAGCTCAATAAAATTCCACAACCCCTCCAGATTCAAAAATGAAACTTTGGAAGAGATAAAAGACAAAAATACAGAAAGAAAGAGGTAAAGGTATTGTTATTTGCAAATAGTGATTATATACCTGAAAGAACCGAGAAAAGCAACTGTTAAAACCAGTACAAGCAGTATGAGAATTTAGTGGCTGCAAAAGTTAATATGTAAAATCTATAGCTTGCATATGTATGAAAAATAATCAGATCAGAAATCAAAGGAGAGGAGAAAATCATACTCTTTAATATTAGCAGGAAAGTTAACAACAACAGAAGAAAACTTCAACTGAGAAACATAAAATTAGTCTTGAATAAATTTCAACACATACTTTGTACTTGGCTAGAAAGATTTAATATTGTAAAGCTATCAATTCTCTCCAAGTTAATCTATAAAGGTAATTAGATCCCAAGCAAGACACCAATGAGAGTTTTGAGACAAAGATGATGAGTTATCTTAATGTTCATATAAACAGACCAACTTACAAGAAAAGACAGAGAAATTCTCAAAAAATAAATTATTGCATACCAAGTTTAGTGGATATAAATATGCATTTGAAAACTGCAAAAATTAAAGCAGTTAGGTACTGACTGAGAAATTGGTAGTGAAATTAGGGGGAGAGATTTTAAAAGGCCAAGTATAAACAAACTACATCTGGGAATTTTAAATGGGATGAAGGAGGCATTTCAAATCCATAAGGAAAAGATCAAAGAGCAGACATTTGAAATTCCTACCTCTCTGTTTTCACCAAAATTATTTCCAGATAAATCAGAGATTTAAATGTAAAAATGAAAGTATAAAACTATTAGAAGAAAAAAATTGAGAGCATTTTTATTTTTAATATTATCTTGAAGTGGGCAAGAGCTTCTTGGCAAAACATACAATCCGGAAGCCAAAAAGGGCAAGTATGATCCATTTAACCACATAGTTAATAATATAAAATTTAAAACATTGTATCAGAAATCAAATAAAAGAAAAAAATCTGAGAAAAAGATAATTAAGAAAAAATGTAATGTGGGTGGTGATGTGCTATACAAATTATCAGAAAAAAAGAAAAGAACTCATTAGAAAAATTAACATGGGCAACCAATTGAAAAGTAAATAAATAAACCTGGCCAGTAAAATCTGGGAAGGCTCTTCATTTATAATTAAAGAAATGCAAACGGAAATAGTGTTTAGGAAATAATCGCTGAGGGTGACAGCTCAGCACTTTCAACTGGGTGGCACTGAAAGGATTCTAAGGACAGGATTCTACAATAGAATTATGATTTCCAAATGAACTTAACCCATCAGTTCCACTTCCTGGAATTTATTTTATAGATGAAGTTCACAAAGAAACAGATAGGTGGATGTTCAGGGCGGCAAAACTCTGCAAAAGACCTGAGTGCTGAGTACAGTATGGCAGACATCCGCTCTGTTCTAACTGCCATCAAACAAAGAGACGGAGCTGGGTGGACTGGAAGGCAGACAGCCCAGGTTATGATGTTAGACAAAACTTCAAGTTTCAAATGATGTTGTGATTTGATTATATGTTTTAATTTTTCCAAAAGGGTAAAAAAGAACAAAATTCCTTGGAGTTTACCCAAGAAACAAAAGGATGAACAGTAATTAAATGTGTCGAGTGGGACTGGATGGAGAAAGGAAGACAGGCGTCTTTATTTTGATTTTAATTTGTGGAGGGGGGACGATTAGGGCCTTTTACACCAGGACCATGTATCACTTTGAAAATATAAAATAGTAAAGAAGTGATTCTAAAACTGGAAGGCAGAATTTTAAAAAAGATAGGTTTATTAGAGCCTTGAAAAAACATTATCTTGGGGATGCCATGTCTCTAATTAAAAGCATACTTTTGTGCCTAAACCTTTAGTGTTTCCTGTCCAGCTCTGATTCTTATTTTCAAATGTCTTTCTTTATCTTCGTGTGCCTTGAAGTGGACATTCTGCATGTTTCCTTCTGAGCGCCCTGCAATAGATTATATTCCATTTCCTGGTCCTCGGGAGATAGAGAGCTCGTCCAAAGAGGGGAAGCCGTGAGGCAAGGGGGCCTCTGCCAGGACACTCAGTGTGGATTTCCTCCCCATGCCTTATCAGCGCTTCCAGATACGCACGTCTCTGGGAAATGTCTGATCTCACCTCACCATTTCTGCCTTCAGCTCATTGACACTAACCCACAGTGGGTGCTGGCTAACCCCAAGCTCAGGCAAAGGTGTGCAGAGAGAGACAGACAGATGGACAGAGAGACAGACGCAGAGCCCTTTAATGAATTTACCCAAGGACTCTAAACCTAGAAAAGAAGCTAAGTTTATTTCAGCATCCTTGTTAAGTTTTGTGTCTTATGGTTTAACATTATTTTTATTTTGAATCCTCTATCCTTATCTTTTCAAAATTGAGCGTCGAAGGTTTTCATTCCAGCCCAGCCACACTGTAGGGTTGGTCGGTAGCTCTAAAGACCCTTTGGCCACGGAGGCTGCTGTTTGTTAGAAGGTCCTTTTAAAAAGAACACCCCAGATATCTATTTTCCATTTGACTATTGTGCAAAGCGGTGCTGCAGCTTCTCTATAAGCAGTTTGTCCCACTTTATCTTCAAGGCCGTTACGTGTGGTAACGAACGTACCAATACACCAGAGATCACTCTCCACGAGTCCCAGACACCGGTTAGGTTCAGGGAATGGCACACTGACACCAGTAGACACAGACGTCCGATAACACTTACTCGCCAGACAAGAAAATGACTAATGGATTTGTGACGATCTACGAGGATGATTATTCTTCCCAAAGCAGCAACAGTTTTACACCCCTTCTTTAATAGAATAAAGGCAAATGTAGACAAATTGGGCTCAATTTGTAATGTGCTCACAACTATTCCTTTGAATGTCATTACCCACATCATGGAGTTGGGGTCTCCAGTGTTCTTGTCATCTGTCCCAAGAGGACTTTGCAATGGCCCCAAATTGCCCTTCTCCTGCATGGAGCTATTAGAAGGCCACTCTGCCTTTTTTTCCCTCTTCACAACTATCGCAAGGATTTTATCGTTTTCCCCATTTAGTGAAAAAAAAAAAAAAAAAGAAACTAGAGTGGGAAAGATCCAGCACTCTAAATTTTAGCATAAATGTCAAGGTGAAAAGAATGGCAAACCCTAAGAAACTCCCCAACAAAGATTGGGAAGAGTCTTATTTTATTTCAGTGACAACCTGCACTTCCAACCCGAGTTTCAAACCATAAATAGCTGAGGCCATCTTACGTACGAAGTCGCTTTAACACATTGCCAGAGAATAAACTGTTTGCAACACTTAATTTGGACTCTAAACCTGAACAGCCTTTTCAAAGTTTGGGTTTACGCACAGAGCTGTGTGTTGCCCCTGCCAAGGACAGACACACAGTAAAAGGCATTTTTCATGGATTCTTCATTCCTTTTTTATTGTTATTTCAGAGGCTCCAGGAAGAGCCCAGAATCAGGTGATGTGTGAGAGAAAGAAACAACTACCAAGTCAGGTATTTACACACATCTGTGTCTTCAAAATCTCAGTCTAAAAGGGAAGCATTCTGTTCATATTTTTTTATATCCCTCAAAATCTAAACGTTTGACATACCACAGTAAAAATGTCTGGGTGCTTAGCTGATTTGTGGGGTTTCTTTGGGTCTTTGAAGCTGTGAATCTGAAGTACAGGGAGATACACTGGCAGGTGTGCAGGGACCCCGGCTCTGAGTGGGAAGTTTGATTGAACAGAATGTGACTTATGCTGAGAGCCGAACATAGCCAGAATTCCATTGCCTTATTTTATATTTTTAATTAAAATAAGACATATATTCACATATAGTAAATTAACATTTTAAAATATGCATGCACCTGTAACACTGTATAAAGTAAAATAAATGAAGAAGGAGGTAAATGCATGTTACTATAGTAAAATAAATAAGGAAGAAAATATTACATCACTGAAATTTCAAATCACAGAAAAAAAATTAAATTAAAATAAACCTTTCCTTTCCTGCCTGATCTCCATTTCCCAGAGGTAGCCACTTTTAATAGTTTCAGTGTTTTTCTGTAAGTTACCACTGTAACTAAATAATGAAGTCATAATCTTATTTCCAGATTTACCCATTTTATATATTATCGACTGACCTCACTGTACATAAAATTATGAGTTGAGCTTACTTTCATTACTTTCACCTTTCTTTCCTTTCTACCTCTCACTGAATACAAGTTGTACATTTGTAACTTTAATAATATATCGAAGTTCTAAAAGCGTAACTTTATATAAAATCTATTGAACTCTATTGCCAGGAAAGTCAGGAAATTAGAGCACATCATGTTTATTTATTTACTTATTTCTCTTTACCCAACCTCTGAATTTTGTTAAATTATTTTGTGCACATTGTCAATATTTTCAGTAATTATACTCTGTCGCATAACTATAAGTGCGTTTCATGATTTATCTGTAATGATATTTGTCAAATTTAAATGTGTGTATGAAATAATTTAAGAAACTTTTTTAAAAGATATAGAAACCAATTGGCTGCCAACCATATTGGAATAACTGGAACCAAATTAGTCCTGTAGTCATAAACAATTATGATGCTGGATAAAATCTATGAAACAATTATCACTAGGCATAGAACAACTGAGCACATCAGACCTTGGTACTTGAGAGGAGGGACACTCACAAAGTGAGCCCCCCAATTTCCCCAGTTCCTCACCAAGGGACAACTGCCAACCATGGTGCGGAGCCTAGCCATCTCAGTGAGTTTCAGAGGTGGACATCAGAGCAGCTAATGTGGCTCAAAATTGGGGGGCAGAGGTTAGCATCAGACAGGAGGAAGGGGTGCAAAGAGGGAACCCCAGAATCCATATTGAAAAACCTTGCAAGTCTGTGTCTAAGGGCTAGGCTATTCATTTGCAGAGCAAAACCACCTGAAGTTTCTCAGATGGCAGAAGAACCAGGACTAAATGTAGCACACAGCAATCAAACAGTGAGGGGAGAAAAGAAGCCTTGGGCATAGTGGAGTCTGGGCCCTCCCCAAGGGGAGAGGCCTCATGAACACATCCAAATGCCACAAGTGTGCAAGTGAGACGTCACAAAGGCCTCACCTCGGGGGTAAAGACCACATCCTGGGGGAAGAGCTAACTAAATGGCTCTAATAAAGTGTAAAACCAAACCCAGGTAGGAGCTACAGGAAGACAGTTTTGACATTAATTCTAACAAGTTAGGCCAGCTTGGAAAGCCCTTAGGTTTTCCACAGCCCTGCACAAACAAAGCATAAAACCAGGCCTACACAACTCCGCAAGCTCAGCCTGTACCTGAACTGCCAGCTAGAACAAGAGTCAATTCTCTTCAGGGGTAGGTGACAGACTCCAGAGCTTCTGTAACCAATGATGTCCCACGCCCAACGTTCAATCTAAAATCACCAGGTGTAGCCACACCTAGGAAAATTTGAATCCAGTCAATAGAGACTAAACCTGAGATGGTCCTGGTGTTGATTTTAGGAGCCAGAGTGTTTAAAGCAGCTAGTATTCAAACAAAATTCAAACAAAATTGTTGAAAAGGTCAAATAATTAAAGAAAATATTGTCTTCGTGATTCAACAGATAAGAACTCTAAGAAAATATGGGGAAACTATGTAAAGGATCCAAATGGAAATTCTAGACCTGCAAAGTAAATACTAAAATTAATATTTCACGAGCTGCACCTAATAGCAGAGGAAAGGGTCAGTGAGTGTGTAGTCAAATCCACAGAAATTATCCAATCTGAAGAATAGGAAGAGAAAACAGATTTGAAGGGAAATAAATAGATTCTTGGAGATCTGTAAACAATATCAGTTGTTCTTAGAATCCTAAAAGGAGAAGAGAGTAAGATTGGAGGGAAAAAATACCATATTTTGCTGTGTGTAATGCATAGTTTTTTTGCCCATATGTGTGAGGGAAAAATAAGGATGCGCATTATACAAGGGCAGTACTAATTCTGTATCTATATAAACGTTTTTAATTCTTTTATTTATGCTTATGAGTTAAAAGTATAACTCTAAAAATCAATAACAAATTCTGGATGCAAAATAATACCCTGGAAAATGATAACCAGTTTTGTTGAACTTACAACAAACTTGTAATGACAAAGAGTTCTTTGCCTTCTATGTTGTGTAAATATCATGTTTGTTACCACTACATAAAATTTCTTGTGCCTTGTGTCTGTTCTTGTGCTTTGTAATTATTTGTTACATAAAATTTCTTGTACCATAATGTTAAAAACTAAATGCTAAAATTCCTTTATGATACAAAAAACAAGTACCTAAATGTAAACAAATAAAAACTTGAACTGAAAAATTAAAATGAAAAAATTTCTTTCTGAAAATTTGGGCGAAAAAATGTGGCTGCACATTATCCATGGCAAAATGCAGTACTTGAAGAAGCAATGACTGGAAATGTCAGAAATTTTATGAAAAAACAACATTGATTTACAGATTCAAGAAGTTCAGTGAATCTCAAGAAGTATACATGTAGAGAAAACTACAACTAAGCAAATGAAAGGCATACTGCTAAAAAATAAAAACAAAGAAAAGACATTGAAAGCAACCAGTTAAAAAAAAAAGATAATAAATACTACCGATTTCTCACAGGAACAATAAAGACCACAAGACAATGAGAAAAAAGTGGTTTCAAGAACTGAGAAGGAAACATTGCTAACCTTTACTATCGCCATTTAAATATCCTTCAAAACTGAAAATGAAATAAAGATGTTTTCAAATAAACAAAAGCAGAGAGAACTCATCAGTAACTTGTCCTACAAAAAAAGAAAAAAATGCTATAGAATATTCTTTAGGCCAAAGGAACCAGATGGAAAGTGGGATCTATAGGAAAGAAAAAAGAAGACCAAAAATGATAAGTAGAGGGGTAAATATTTAAGAACTATGTTTACTTACTTCCTAAGATTTACTTAAATTATAAAAAAAGGATGAACATTGAAAGCCAAAATAAAAACATTATAAGACAAAGTTTGTAATGAATGTATAAATAAAAAATATGAGAACAATTTCTCAAAGTATGGGGATAGAAGAGAAATATACTATTGTGCGCCTATTAAGTCTTTAAACTGCAAAGTATGAAGTTTGTAGCTGGAAGTGGGGAGTATCAGTATCTAATAGAAAGAAGGAAATGTGAGGTAAGAAATGTGAAATGTCAGATGTTAAGGATGAAACGTGACATTGAAAAAGTACATTTAAAGCTTTAAATAGATAAGTTTAGCATGCATATTGTTAATAACACTAAAACTAAATAATGAAGGATAGCTAAGAAGCCAATAAAGGAAATAAAATACAACAATAAAAATACTTAATTTACACAGAAGAAGGCAGAAAAGGGACAAAGGAAAAAACAAAAAAAGGAAAGATGGTAGACTTAAACCAAACATCAATAAATACATTAAAATCGAAGCTGGCATGACTCTATTAAAATCAAAGTAGTTTTGAAGGCAAAGAATACTATACAGGATAAAGAGGGACATTACAAAACGGGGTGGGGGGGAAGCCCCATGCTTTTTATGGAAGACACAAAAACCTGAAATATATTTAGGTCTAAATTTATGAATAAAACTGACGGAGTTAAAGAGAGAAATAGACAAATCCCATTCATAATCAGAGATCATATGCCACTTAATTTCTACTATTTCAAGAAAAGCAAGCAATGGGTTATCGTTACCTCCTTTTAACAGGTCACTATATTTATTTATTCTGTGACATCACCATTCTCATAGTTCATTCTCCTGGAGTGTTTCCTCAAGAACTGTCTGCAAACAGCAATATGGGACTTAGGATGGAGGGAAGTTTAATGCATGGACTCAGAACACAGATTTCTTTGTCATGCACGTTTGTGGACACAAAAGATACTATCTTGACCCATCCTATCACTTGAAGGAGCTGTTGTTTTAGCAGTTTGAATGAAATTAAAATCTAAATTTGATTGTGAACAATGTGGGTTTTAATAAGTAATTTTTCACTCAACCTTGTTGGTTTTCATCTGGAAATGTCTAAAGAAGAGTGGATGAAACATTTACATGATAAATGAAGTGCCCTGAATTCATGTGATAGAATGAGGACATTTCTCAAAGCAACTCAGAACAGCAACCTTTCTCTGGTATGCTCTCCCTCCGTCCTGTACCCCAGTAGTTGGTGGTGGGGCTCTTTTGCAAGTTTCTATTCTATGAAATGTAAACGGTCATAGTAATTAAAATATGGCCCAGTTTCCCAAACTCACAGTTAATTCCTTATCTTTCATTGTTTCTTTAGTAATGTTTAACGGATAAACTACCCCCAAGAATGTAGGCAACCTTATGTACTACTGTATCCTGTGCCATGAAAGGGTGTATCATAGGTGACCCCCACGTTTTCAGCTGCTTATCTTCACCATCCTCATTTCAAAATTTCTAGGTATAGTATAACATTTTGATGGTAAAAAGCTGACAAATCATTTTTTCCCCTCACCAAACTCTTTCTACTCTATGGGGCATTCTATATAACATATGGTGTGTGTGCGTGTGTGTGTGTGTGTGTGTGTGTGTGTGTGTGTGTGTGTAAATATCTATATAAATATCTATATATACATATATAGATATAGGTAGGTGCATTTATACACATATGTATATATACATGTATATTATATAAATATATATAATATGTATATATTTATATATATTGAAATTCCCACCATAATTCTTGGATTATATTTGTAGATAGCACCACATAAAGAACTTTAAAAGTGTTTCTTTGAGAAGGGGACGTCATAGGAATGGCGACAACGGGGCACATTTTTTGAGTTCTCCTCCGGATCTTATCACAAACGGGACATCTATAACCCATCAAAGGACTCGCTTCTCATCACACAGAACAGCTAAGAGACTCGTGCAAGGATTACTTGAAGGTGGGCAAAGTGGGCAAGCAGGGGAAGAGGGAAGGAAGCGGAGTGGAGACGCGGCCTGCATATGTGGCTGTGGGGACGCGGCCCCCATCTGCAACTGTGGAAACACGCCCACATCTGCGGTGGTGGAAACTCGGCCAGCATCCGCAGCTACAGAGATGCGGGGGATCCCAGGACAGAACAGAGAACAAAAAAGCCAGGAGGTGGGCTCTTTTCCTGCGTCCCACAGCTGATGTCTCCCACCGAGGGGGCAGCATATCCAGCATTTGAGGCAATGGCTTCAGTGAGACCTCCATTTGGGCCCTAGGCCGGACAAAGGACACAAACTCCACACCTGGGCCCCTCTCCCTGCTCTTCCAATCCTACCCCCGCTCTTCCAGAGACTTAAACTGGCCCCTGAACTGAGGAGTAGTGTCAGATTACAGCGGAGCCTTAGTGCTCAGGCTCTGGGAAGACTGGCAGGCAGCTCTGACCCAGGGAAGAGGCTGGGAAGAGTGTGATTTTTGCTGGGCTAGGAGAGAAGAGACTCCTCCACCCCCAGCAACCACCTTTTCTGACCTGCGGGAAGAGTGTGACACAGCTGGGCTGGGAGAGAGAAGATCCCTCCATCCCCAGCCCCCACCCTTTCTGGCCTGCCTAGGGCGGGGCAATTACAACTGCAGAGGCACTCCCAGGGATCAGCAGTAAGCTGCAGACACAGCTCTGGGCATGCAGCAGCTCAGAAATCTCCCGCCCTACACACACACACACACACACACACACACACACACACACTCACACGGAAGAAGTGCCCTAAGACTCAGGAGAACTGGACACAGGGCTGGTGGTGCTACTCCCAGTGCGCATATGTGCAGGCAAGAGCAGAAACTGCACTGACTTTGTAGAAACTACCATCCAGACCCCTCAGCCCCACGCATCTAAATCTGCAGTTCCAACGTCACTCTGGGCACCAGGTGACCGGCTGTGCCTGCACAGTATGCAGAGGACTCTCTGGTACAGCAGAGGACAACCTGGAGATTGCTTGGTGGGCTTAAGCCAAGACTGGCACTGCTTTTTCTTTTGTTTTGTTTTGTTTTGTCTTTATATCTTTGATATCTTTGCCTGTGTTGAGTGGGGATTGTCGGTTGTTTTTACATGTGAATGTATTTGATTTTTTTCTTTGTTGTTGTTGTTGTTGTTGTGCTTGGTGATTTGCTTTGTTCTGAAATT
The DNA here is from genome assembly GCF_964194185.1 of Rhinolophus hipposideros. Lineage (NCBI taxonomy): Eukaryota > Metazoa > Chordata > Mammalia > Chiroptera > Rhinolophidae > Rhinolophus > Rhinolophus hipposideros. The sequence goes on from NC_138061.1 coordinate 3,239,382, forward strand.
GCCCTACACCAGGAACCAGCTTAAGAGGCACAAGATTCAACATACCCAGAGGCCAACTCCAGACCAAACCAGAGTACTACTGGGTTTGACCTACAAGTCCCGCACCCAAAGGGAATTCTCTGCAGACACAAGAGCCCATACAGGCCAAACATCATTTAAGTGGTCAACCCTCATGCAGCAGAACACCCTGTGGTGGGCAGAGCCAAGTCTCACAACTAGTCAGCCTAGGAATTAACCCCACCTACTCATAAGCAAAAAGCAATTAAAGATCTTCTTTAACAGGACAATATACACAACACAAGAGTCACCTTTGGAGCACACGCAGAGGAGAAGAATGAAGTAGTGCAAGTCAAATATAAAGGACACATACTACATAAGATAACCCAGCAAAAACGAAGAACTCTAGGGGATCTACCTCATACATCGAAGCAAACACAGAGAGTCAGCCAGAATGGGGAAACAAAGAAACATGTCCCAAATAAAAGAACAGAAGAAACCTCCAGAAATGGAACCAAATGAAACAGAGGTAACCAACCTATCAGAGACAGAGTTCAGAAGACTGATGACAAGAATGTTTAAGGAGCTTAGAGACAACATAAAGAAGGATGTAGAAATCATAATGAACAACCAGTTAGTACTAAAGAACACAATTATTGAAATAAAGAACTCACTTGAAGGAATGACCAGCAGGTTAGACGAAGCAGAGGATCGAATCAGTGACTTAGAAGACAAGTTAGCAGATCACCCAAACAGAACAACAGAAAGAAAAAAGAATAAAAAACAATGAACATGGTTTAAGAGACCTCTGGAATAACATCAAGCGCAACAACATGTGCATCATAGGAATACCAGAAGGTGAAGAGAGGAAGCAAGGGATTGAGAACATATTTGAAGCAATGATGTCCGAAAACTTCCATAACCTGATGAAGGAAACCAACATACAAGCCCAGGAAGTGCAGAGAGTTCCAACCAAAATAAACCCAAACAGGCCCACACCAAGACACATTATTGTTAAAATGGCAAAGCTTAAAGACAAAGAGAGGATCCTAAAAGCAGTAAGAGAAAGGCAGAGGGTTACATACAAGGGAACTCCCATAAGACTATCAAATTATTTTTCTACAGAAACATTGAAGGCCAGGAGGGAGTGGCAGGAGATACTCAAAGTGATGGAAAACAAAGGCCTACAACTTAGATTGCTTTATCCAACAAGGCTATCATTTAAAGTTGATGGAGAGATAAAGAGCTTCCCAGAAAAGAATAAGCTAAAGGAATTTATTACCACCAAGCCAGCATTGCAAGAAATACTAAAAGGACTTCTGTAAATAGAAGAAAGATGAAAACAATCTAACTACAAATTTTAAAATGCAATAACTATGTACCTATCAATAATCACTTTAAATGTAAACAGATCAAATGCTCCAATCAAGAGACTTAGGGTGGCTGAGTGGATAAGAAAGCAAGACCCTTGTATATGCTGTATAGAAGAGACTCACCTCAGATCAAAAGACACACACAGGCTGAAAGTGAAGGGTTGGAGTAAGATATTTCATGCAAATGGCAATGAGAAAAAAGCTAGAGTTGCAATACTTATATCTGACAAAATAGACTTTAAAATGAAGAACATATTAAAATAAGACAAAGATGGGCACTACGTAATAATAAAGGGATTGATCCGACAAGAGGACATAACCCTAGTAAACATCTATGCACCCAACATAGGAGCACCTAAATATATAAAACAGATATTGACTGACATAAAGACAGAGATCAACAGTAACACTATCATAGTAGGGGACTTCAACACACCTCTGACAACAAGGGACAGGTCTTCCAGACAGAAAATCAATATGGAAACAACAGCCTTAAATGACACATTGGACCACTTGGATTTAATCAATATTTTCAGAGCATTTCACCCCAAAGCTGCAGAATACACATTCTTCTCAAGCGCACATGGAACATTTTCCAAGATAGACCATATGTTAGGCCACAAAACAAGTCTTGATACATTTAAGAAAATTGAAATCATACCAATTGTCTTCTCTAACCTCAGTGCTATGAAATTAGAAATGAACCACAGGAAAAAAACTGGAAGACACACCAATTCGTGGAGGCTGAATAACATGTTAATAAACAATGAATGGGTCAAGCAGGAGATCAAGAAAGAAATCAAAAGATATCTCGAGACAAACAAAAATGAAAACACGACGACCCAAAATCTATGGGATGCAGCGAAAGCAGTCCTAAGAGAGAAATTTATAACATTGCAGGCCTACCTAAAGAAACAAGAAACATCACTAATCGACAGTTTATCTTCACACTTAAGGGATCTAGAAAAAGAACAGCAAAATAAGCCCAAAGGGAGTACAAAGAAGGAGATAATAAAGATCAGAGTGGAAATACATGAAATAGAAACCAGAAAAACAATACAAAAGATTAATGAATCCAAGAGTTGGTTCTTAGAGAAAATAAACAAAACTGACAAACCTTTAGCCAGACTCATTTTGAAAAAGAGAGAGAGGATCCAAATTAATAAAATCAGAAATGAGAGAGGAGAAGTGACAACAGACACCGCAGAAATACAAAAAAAATTTAAGAAATTACTATGAGCAACTATATGCCAACAAATTTGACAATCTGGAAAAAATGGACAATTTTCATGGAAGGCGTACAACCTTCCACGACTAACTAAAGAAGAAACAGAAAACCTGAATAGACTGATTACTACCAGGGAAATTGAATCAGTAATCAACAATCTCCCAACAAACAAAAGCCCCGGACCAGATGGCTTTACAGGTTAATTTTACAAAAGGTTCAAAAAAGAATTATCACCTATTCTCCTCAAGCTCTTCCAAAAAATCCAGAAGGAGGGAAGACTCCCAAACACTTTTTACGAAGCCACTATCACCCTGATCCCAAAATCAGACAAAGATGCCACAAAAAAAGAAAACTACAGGCCAATATCTCTAATGAATATAGATGCAAAAATCCTCAACAAAATATTAGCAAACAGAATTCAGCAATACATTAAAAAGATCATACACCATGATCAAGTGGGATTCATCCCTGGTATGCAAGGGTGGTTCAACATCCGCAAATCAATTAATGTGATTCACCACATTAACAAAATGAAAAATAAAAATCACATGATCATATCAATAGATGCAGAAAAAGCATTTGATAAAATCCAGCAGCCATTTATGATAAAAACCCTTAAGAAAGTGGGAATAGAGGGATCATGTCTCAACATAATAAAGGCCATATATGATAAACCCACAGCTAACATCATACTCAATGGGAAAAAGCTAAAACCATTCCCCTTAAGATCAGGAACAAGGCAAGGTTGCCCACTTTCTCCACTTCTATTCAACATAGTGCTGGAAGTTCTAGCCACAGCAATCAGACAAGAAAAAAAATAAAAGCATTCCAAATCCTGCTTTGGAATACAGGATTCCAAATCCGGTAAGGAGGAAGTAAAATTGTCATTATATGCAGATGACATGATACTATATAGAGAGAACCCTAAAGACTCCACCAAGAAACTATTAGAGCTGATAGATGAATTTAGTAAAGTAGCAGGATACAAAATTAATATTCAGAAATCAGTTGCACTTGTATATACCCATGATAAAACATCAGAAGGGGAAATTAAAAAAAAAAATCCCTTTTACAATTGCTCCAAAGACTATAAAATACCTGGGAATAAATTTAACCAAAGAAGTAAAAGATCTGTACTCAGAAAATTGTAAGACACAGAAGAAAGAAATGAAAGAAGATACAAATATATGGAAACACATACCATGTTCATGGATAGGAAGAATTAATATAGTTAAAATCTCCATACTGCCTAAGGCAATATACATATTCAAAGCAATTCCTATCAAACTACCAACGACATTTTTCACAGAAATAGAACATATAATCCTAAAATTTATATGGGACCATAAAAGACCCTGGATAGCCTCAGCAATTTTGAGAAATAAGAACAAAGTGGGTAACAATACCCAACATCAAAGTATACTACAAGGCTACAGTAATCAAAACAGCATGGTACTGGCATAAAAACAGACACATAGATCAATGGAACAGAATAGAGAGTCCAGAAATAAATCCATGCCTATATGGCCATTTAATCTACGACAATGGAAGCAAGAATGTACGATGGGGTAAAGACAGTCTATTCAATAAATGGTGCTGGGAAACCTGGACAGACACATGCAAAAAAATGAAGCTGGACCACCTCCTAACACCATATACAAAAATAAATTCAAAATGGCTTAAAGACTTAAATGTAAGATCTGAAACCATAAAATTCCTAGAAGAAAATATAGGAAGAAACTTCACAGACATTACCTGGAGTAAGACTTTTACTGATATATCCCCTGGCGCAAGGGAAGTAAGAGAAGAAAACACGTGGGATTACATCAAACTAAAAATTTTTTCACAGGAAAGGAAACCATCAATAAAACAAAAAGGGATCTTACTGAATGGGAAAAGATATTTGTCAATGACATATCTGATAAGAGGTTAATATCACAAATCTATAAAAAAAAAAAACTCACTCAACTCAACTCCAAAAGAACAAACAACCCAATTAAAAAATGGGCAGAGGACTTGAAGAGACATTTTTCTAAAAAGGACATACAGATGGCAAACAGACATATGAAGAAATGGTCAACCTCACTAATCATCAGAGAAATGCAAATAAAAACCACAATGAGATACCACCTGACCCCAGTCAAAATGCCTATCATCAATAAATCAACAAACAACAAGTGCTGGCGCGGATGTGGAGAAAAGTAAACGCTTGTGCTCTGTTGGTGGGATTGTAGATTGGTGCAGCCACTATGGAAAACAGTATGGAGGTTTCTCAAAAATCTGAAAATGGAACTACCTTATGATCTAGCAATTCCACTCCTAAGTATCTATCCGGAGAAATCCAAAACTCCAATTCAAAAATCTTTATGCACTCCTGTGTTTATTGCAGCACTATACACAATAGCCAAGACATGGACACAACCAAAATGCGCATCGGTAGATGACTGGATTAAGAAACTGTGGTACATTTATACAATGGAGTATTACGCAGCCATAAAGAAAAAAGAAATCTTATCATTTGCAACAACATGGATGGCCTAGAGAACGTTATGTTAAGAGAAATAAGTCAGACAGAGAAAGACAAATACCATATGATCTCACTTATATGTGGAATCTAAAGAAAAGAATAAGTGAATGAACTAATCAGAAACAGTTTTGGAGACAAAGAGGAAAAACTGAGGGTTGCTAGATGGGAGGGGGTGGGGCTAAGGGGGAAGGTGAGGGGATTAGAAAACAGTCGGTAACCACAAGATGGCCACGGGGTTTTGAAAATTAATTTGGGGAACATAATCAATAATGTTGTAAAGATTTTTTAGGGTATCCGATGGACACGTGTCCCATTTGGGAGACCACCTCAGGGATGATGTAGATGCCTGATCACTGCACTGTACACCTGAAGCTGAACAATAATGAATGCCAACTGTAATTTTATATATATACGTATATATATGTATGTATATACTTACAAGAAGCGGAGTACAGCATTGGGAGTGGAGACAGTGGAAATGTAATGGCTGTGTGCGATGTCAGAGCGATAGTGGATGGGGGAGGGGGTTCACACAGTGTGAGGGATATAAATGATAAACGTCTAAGTATTACTTTGTCTTGTGTACCTGAAACTAATAAAAAAATATATACTGGAAAAAAAAAAGTGTTTCTTCAACTCTTTTCCACCAACATTTATGATTTATACTCTTTTAGGTTAGTTTATGTTATTATTTTGTGGTATTAATTTTATCATACTTTGTCATAAAATCCCCTTGGCTGCCTGCATTTAAAGGTGTGAAGAAAATATAATAAAGGCTGACTTTCTAAGGAACTTAAAAGGCAAAGCACTTTTTGAATCACGCTATGAGGAGGCAGACAGAGAAAGCCTCTGATTAAATCCACTTTCAGCTGAAAATTTCTAAGCATTATATTAATGACCTTGAAGATTGTCCAGCAGAAATATCTTGTGGGTATGAATTTCTTCAAAGGTTGAAATATAGGTTAGAACTCTCCGGAGGTCCCTGTGATATCAAATAAAAAGCTTAATCAATTTGTAAAAGCAAAAAGTGGACATGCTTTAGAGCACCAGAAATTGATACACTGAAGTCTACAATTATTAGAACTGAAAGTAACTAAGTTGCAGTCTAATAAGATATCTTTCTGCTGGTGTCTCTCCTGCTGGAGCAGACATGAAAGGAAAAACAAATTTCAGTAGATTTGAAATCAACGGGACTTTGTGGACATGTCAGAATGTCCATGCTGTAAAAATGTCATCTTACCTGGCCAAAGGTTAAATCCTCTATCCTGCTAAACACCTTGGCCCAGAGATACATTCAGTCATTTTCAACTATTACCCCTGCAATGTGGCTGTGAAGTGTAGGCCTAACCAGGGTGTATCTGGTGTTGGGCCACGGCCTCCCAGTCTATGTACAAAAGGCCAGGCAGCAGGCACATGCCTGAGTATTTGTCTCACAAGTACCTCTAGAACTGATGGAATTAACCAGACCTTTTCAAACAGAAAAAGGCAACTTCCCAGATTAAAGAAGTGCCTGTCTGTGGCTGTATAGTCCTCATTTTCGTTACAGCGTGCAGGGTTTCACCAGGACGCACACACCATGACTGACACCTCCTCTAGCTACCAGGTAAGTAAGGAGTGTACTCGCTGAGTGCTTCTCCTTGCGAGTCTACAACTTTGCTCATAAAAAAGCACTAATCTGTTCCTGATGAACAGGAGACACACAAATGGATCAGTGGGCTCATGATGATCTTGAAAGTTTGGAAAAATCACTTGACAATGATTCACTCTGCCTGGTGATAACAAACTGAGCTCTGTACCTCCCAGGTGAAGCTCCACATTGACTAACTGGATTTGAACTGACTTCAATGTTCTTAACTGAAGAGGGTGTCAGTTTGCTTTCTTTCGTTTTCTCCAAAGCATTATGAGCCTGTTCTGTCCAGTGGACCTATCCCAACGTCTGCTCACTTCGTGTCTCTGTCACATTTTGGCCATTCTCACACTATTTCAAACGAATTTGCTATGCTGATCTGTGGTCAGTGATCTTTGAGGTGTTTCTACCATGTTTTCCCGAAAATTAGACTTAGCCGGACCATCAGCTCTAACATGTCGTTTGGAGCAAAAATTAATATAAGGCCCAGTCTTATTTTAATATAACATAATACAGGGTCTTATATTAATTTTTGCTCCAAAAGCTGCATTAGAGCTGATGGTCTAGTTAGGTCTTATTTTGGGGGAAACACGGTATTGCAATTGTTTGGGGGCACCAGGAACCACGCCCATATAAGCCCGTGAGCTTAACTGATAGGTGATGTGTGTATTCTGACTGTTCCATCAATAGGCCATTCCCCCATTTCTCTCCCTCTCCTCCAGCTTCCCTATTCCCTGAAACACAGTAATATTGAAATTAGGCCAATGAATCACCTTACAATGGCCTCTAAGTGTTCAAGTGAAAAGAAGAATCAATGGATGCATCAAACCTCCTTTTCTGTCTTATTTGAAGAACTCGCCACAGACACCCTGGGCTTTAGCACCCAGCACCCTGATCAGTCAGCAGCCCGAACATCTCAGCCAGAGCCTCCACCAGCAAGATTGGGAGTTGCTCAGACGATGGTTAGCAGGTCTTAGCGATAAAGTGTTTTTTAACTAAGATATGTACATCGTTTTCTTAGACACAATGCTATCGCACACTTAATAGACTACAGTATGGTGTAAACGTAACTTTCATTTGCGCTGGGAAACCAAACAATTCATGTGACTGGCTTTATTGTGATGTTTGCTGCATCGAACCTGTGATATCTCTGAGCTATGGCTGTAAAAAGAAAGGCAGCTGTGTGTGCGTATCTTGGTTTTTAATAAGTGAACTAGCATAGAACACATTGGAAAATTCAGAAAACAGTCTATGATTTATTCATTGTTTTTATTTTCCCAGATTTCAAAGCTAAATAATAAAGGGAGGAATGTGATGAAAGGAAAGTTGACACACATGGAAAAAGTTTCAGAAAAGTCAACATATGTACGTTAGGAATACATAAGAAGCATGCAGAAGAAAACTATTAGTGAAAGGTCTTTTTTTTTTCTTTTTTGCTACGGAAACTTTTCTTCCCTTAAATGTACGTTTTTATAGATAATGAACTCCCCAGCACCAAAACAATATTTATAATAATCCATCATCCACATAGGCATACTATTGTAAAAATTTTAAATATTCCTGGTACCTAGGCAGAAGAAAAAATTACTTACACTGCTGATAATAAACACTTCTGATAATAAATCAATCTTACCCGGAAATACACTAAATGCTAGAACGCAACATAACATCAGCTACAAAGTTTTGAGGGAAATTACATTGACATCCAAACCATCATTTATATGATTTATAAATTGCACCCCTTTTACCTATTCTAAAGGAAAAGCACTCAAAGATGAACTTCAGCAACCCGAAAAATAAATCAAAATAATCATTTCAGGAAAAGGGAATTCATAATATAAGAAATGGAAAGTAGAAAGTTACAAAAATTTAAGAGTTAATATCTATAGCTCTCACATAATAATGAAACTAATTGCAGATGTCAACAAATTCTGAGAGGTGGAAAAACACTGTAAAGTAACGTAATAACAATAATAGAAATAATTATCTTCATGAAAAGTTCAATTATTTTAACAAAAGCTGAGAGGTGGGTAGAAAAAGGGAGGAAATGAAAGTGTGGTAGATTTTTTCATCTATAAGATGGACAGAAGTGTCGATAGGTGTTGTTAACTAAAGAAATAAAATAACTAGGAATCAGTAAGAATCTGTAAAATCTGTTCCTGTGTAAAAGATTAAAGAATTCAATCCTTCCTCCAAATTAATCTACAAATTTAAAGTAATTCCAATAAAATTCCCAGCAGATGTATTTTTAAAATGCTAAAATAATCATAATGTTTATTTGAAAAAATAATCATCTCAGGGTAAAAAGTGGAATGAGGGAATTGTCTAAGCACACACATTAGCACACATTACAAAACAATGTTTTACTGGTACAGAAATAGACAGATACATAAAACAGAAGAGAACATCTTGAAACAGACCACGAATATGATAGCAACATTTCAAATCAAGAGGAAATGACTATTCATTTAGGAAAAGAAATAAATGAGATTCAGGCCTCAGATAAACTCCAAAGCGATTTAAATTTATCATGAAATCATAAAATAGAAGAAAATACATTATGAAATATCAGGACCATATGAGAATGGGGGAAGCCTATCTGAAGATGACACCAAAAGCAAAACGATAAAGAAAAATATTGGTGGCTTTAACTGTATAAAAACATTACACTGCTGGAGATCAAAAAATAACACAGACAAATTAAAATGCTAATTATAAGTTGAAAAAAATTTGGGTGCTAATGTATATAAGTGTTGTTTTTATAAATTAATATCAATAAATAAAAGCCTCAATGGAGAAATGGGTAAAAGAACAGGGAGTACACCAAAATGAATCACAAATTCCTAATAAACGCATAATATTCAAAGGTGTAGACTATTAGACTAGAAAATATTCACATAGCTAGAAAAATGGGTGGATGGAAAGAAGGAAGGAAGGAAGGAAGGAAGGAAAGAAGGAAGGAAGGAAGGAAGGAAGGAAGGAAGGAAGGAAGGAAGGATGGAAGGAAGGAAGGAAGGAAGAATGGAAGGAAGGAAGGAAGGAAGGAAGGAAGGAAGGAAGGAAGGAAGGAAGAATGGAAGGAAGGAAGGAAGGAAGAATGGAAGGAAGGAAGGAAGGAAGGAAGGAAGGAAGGAAAGAAAAAAGGAAGGAAGGAAGGGAGGAAAGAAGGAAGGAAGGAGAGATAATTCCTGGTGAGAATAACAGAATACAGAAAGAACACTCATGCCCTGCCATTGGCAGTTTAAATTGATACAACCTTTCTGGAAGACATTTTGGCAAGAAAAATAAAGCAATTTCACTGCTGGCAATTTACCCTAAGCAAATCACCGTGCACACACACACACCCACAGGTAGATGTAGCTAAAGTGATATTTCTCAAAGGAATATTTATAAGAACAAAAATGCACTGATTAAGAAAAAGCCTAGTGATCACCAATACAGAGATTGCATAAATAATGACATTGAGAGAGAGCCTCACGGGAGACAGATGTTATAAAGAATTATGCAATATATCTTTGTAAGATAAAAAAGTATACTTGCATGAAAAATACAATATAAGTTTATCTTGTTTCAGTGAGCGTCACATATTTCTACCTTGAAATCGTTGCAAGGGTCTAAATCTCAATCTCTTAAAGAAAACAGGTTAAGAGATGGAAAGCAAGCCACACGCCATTTTCTTGCATAACTGAGAAATGGAGTTCAGGAGTTTTTGTCTTCGTGACTATCACTTCGCTTTGCATTCACCATTCTGAACAGGTGGGTGAATTTGCAAGGAGCGGGAAAGATCCTGGGTGTACTCAGGAAATCCAGAGTGACCGACCGCTCTAACGCAGGGGGTGCCACCTGGATATTAAACCAACCTCACTCTGACCTTCCAGCATATGGCGAAACTATTACAAAGACGTTGTGACAAGAAAAAGTACAGTTTGTGACTGTTGCATGGATGGGTCATGCTTGGCTGATAACACCAACTGGCAGAATGAGTGCAATTTTTAAAATATGAAACACAAATTTTTATCAAAGGAGAAGTAAAACATTATAGCTTTAGGTTCATTAAACCCGGCTCACATTCTGGGATTCCAAAAATAAAGCACTGGCTATTTCAAATTGTAGCTTGACGAAATCGCTCCAATCAAGCCCCAGAGACTGGGGTAGAAGCACATGCAGCGCTGTTCCCAACCCTGTGATGTGCTCTAGGGGACCCTGCAAGGTTCCTTCCTCCTCCACTCCCTGGGGAAACAGATGGCAGCCACAGAAGCCATCCTGGTTCATCACAGTGGGGATGGCAGGTTTCCCTGCCCTGTCCACACCCCCAGCCCACCCCTCAGGACAGTGCCCTGCTCCTGTCAGCTATGAAGGGGTAACCGGTTTTCCTGGGGCACAGCAGTGCACCCTTCCACTGAATGCATTCTGCCCACCACAACCCATGCTGCCTCCCGGGGATGTGTGCTTTGGGCAGCCCCTGCTTGGGGCACAGGTCAGTGTGAATTCCAGAGGCATGTTTGACGTGCCAGCTGGGGATCTACAGGCAGATGGGGACACCTTCTGAGCCTTACCACCCTGAGCAGGAAGAAGCCGTGAGAACTGTCCCTGCCTCACAGGCTGCTGTGACTTTATTGCTCAGCTCATGTGCTTGGCCCAACATACGGGAGCCAGGATTGGGAGCCATGGTTATTACCAGCTGCTGCCGACGCTGAAAGAAGAAGGGGCTATGCACAAAGGGCAGGGCTGCGTCATTCAGGGCGTGCCCCCGGCTCCTTCCTTTCCTCTTAGCATTTCGGGGTCCCTTCTGAAGAAGCCTGCCTTCCCTTGCTCCATCCCTGTCACCATTTCTCGCTGGCATTGTCCCTTGTCCTCTCCTCTCTCCTTTCCCTTCTCTGATAAGGACTTTTAGGTCTCCCAGGTGACTTCTTCCCCCTGGCTCAGGTGAACTTCGGTACCATCTCGGAGCTCCACTGTCCTTCACCCTCAAACCCCCAGAGGGGGCCCTTTTACCCCCACACCTGCCTCACACCCACCACCTCTAGGAGCCCTGAGAGTCACCTGCTCTCTAAGAAGTCTTGAACAAGTGCCCTCTGAATTTATCTTCTTTCCTCTGAATAAATAAAGGACCGTGTAGACCACTGTAAGACTCATTTTTTTTTTTTTAAAGATATGTTTTGCCTCAAGTACAGAGTGATCAAATTCATGGGCCAAATGAAAATTATATTTATCCTACTCACAACAACATAGTCATTATTTTTTTATTGATCGATAGAATTCAGGTTGCTATGAGATAGAAAATTACATCACCAATAAAGTCGGAATAGCAGCACTTAAAATTAGCCTTGTGAATAAATAGAAACATGTGGTCAAATAATGAAAATTATTTTTATAATTCTGCTCCCCTCTGGGTGGGCCCTGGTACCAGTGAATGACATCGGCCCCCCTCCTAATTTGTCAGCCTCCAAATCCTTACTCCTCACTCTGTGTGAAATCAGACAACTACTTTTATACCAAGTTTCTTTCCTTTTGTTTGGGGGGAGGGGGATAATTAAATAAAATTAGCTGTGGTGGTACAAGGCAAGCTTTGCAATATAGTGTTCCAGTAGCAATAAAAGATTTCTCCACTGAGAGCAAGTTCCTATTCACCTAGAACTGATCTTATAATTCAAATACACTCTGGCTGTGAAATCTCGCCAACAATGTCCTTCTGAGAGATACCATCTTAAACGCAGGCACTGAAAACTGGGGGGGTGCTGCTAATCACAGTGCCGCAGTAATTAATTGCTATAAAACTTGCAAAATAAAAAGAACATTGGGAACAAAGCGATATAATATTTACCAGTGCTGAAAATGAGAAATAAATATTCAACATGCCCTTTTTGAGTCACACAAGCAAGCACTTTTGAATAATAAGGCAGGAAGAAGTCTTTTACACAGGAAAAGCTAATGATTTCTGCATTTTGCTGCTGGTGAGGAATTGAAGGATGGCTGATTTGAATCTTCCTTCAATCTCCCATCAATAAAACACAGACAAGGCAGAGGCGAAAGCCGATCTGGGGGAGTCATGCTTTTATAATTGCTTTTTACCCTCAGGCATTTGAAATCCAGAGGGTCAGGAGTCCTTGTGAGAAAGCCCATGCAGCCAAGAGGCCCAGTCAAAACCCTGAGACACAAATTAATTTGTTTGTGGGGCTCAGGTCTAATTTGTGGAAAGAGAACGCTGCGTGGCACTTTATAACGTTATAACCTAATTAAAGACGGATCCGTGTAAAATATTTATGCAAACTTTACCAAACCCAAAGATTTTAATCTCATTTGGGAGGTTAGCCGACTTGTGGGACTAAAAACAATTCCTAAAACAAGCTTTTGGACCAGGAATCCGGAAGGCAAACTATTAAAAAAAAAAAAAAAAAGGTATTGCTAAACTTTAACTCGTTTCAGTACCTATTAGTCATTTTAATTAGGGAGGCCTAATCTCATGCCAGGTTTCCTGACTCTGCTTGGTTACTGGGTGAGTCCAGATTTCTTTATTCAACTACACTGTAACCTCTTTTTTTTTTTTTCCACCCACTTTATCCATGATGGGAAATGGAAGTGAAAATTTGCATTTCTTAGGATTTTGCAATCTGCCAGTCTAAGCCTACCTGGGACTGGTTCGGCCCAGAGCCCCACCGAGGAGCTCTTTAATAAGCTTACAGCAGGGTAAGCTGAAGGGAGCCAAGCGGCCAGAAAAAAAGGAGTGAACAAAACCTAGTGTGACCAGAGCACAGAGATTTGGGGGTCTCGTCCGCATTCAGTGTATTATCCATCATACCGCAATTGAACACTTCGCCGAGACTCCAGATAAATCCCGGGCTGCCTTAGTCCTCGTTAGTTTACCTACTAAAGGACTAATGAGATCAAAATCTAAGTAAACATAGTACAACACAAATGCTTTCAAGCGCCTGTTATTTGCCAAACCCATCCTCACCAGAGCAGTAAGTTCCTAGTCTGGACCAGAATTTATTCCTCCGATATTATTTTTGAGGATGGCACCCCCTAGCACCTTCATGGACAAGATCCCTTGCAGCCCAGGGCCCACTCACCCCACCAGGCCAGCTGATATGGCAGAGCCCAGGCTTCCACAAGGCAGGGACCCCTGCTGAACCCACCAGTTTGGCTGTGGACGCCCTGAAGGTCCTTGCTCTGAGACTGGAGGGTAGTGACTGCTACCCACACTCCCACCCCTGGGACTTCCCCTGGGAGGAGAGGCTCCCACAGGCTTGGGGTAGCTTCCTAAAATCAGTTCCTCAGAGCAGGACCTCAGAGATCATCCTGGGCAGAACTTTTTATTTATTTTTTTTAATTTGGTAAAAATATATATAACATAAAATCTGCTATTTTAACCATTTTAAGTGTACAGTTTATGGCATTAATTACCTTCACAAAGTTGTGAGATCTTGACCACTATTTCCAAAACTTTTCCATCGTCCCAAACAGAAACTGTAACCACTGAGGAATAGCTCCCCTTTCTCCCCCACAGCCCCCATCTCCTGGAAGCCTCCAATCTACCTTCTGTCGCTATGAATTCTGGGCACATCCTTTGATGCCTCAAGTTTCTTTTTCCAGAGTGTTCTTGTCAAGGAGAGGGAGAGAAGGTCATTGAGAGGACATTCATCATGAATGGGGGTGGGAGGGTAGGGAAGAAGGGTGTCCAGGAGCTGTTAGGACCACTGGAGGAAGGAGCTCCCTGGGCCCAATGTGGGCTACACTTGAAAAAAAGGTTTTCAACCTCAAAATCCATTCTGCGAAGGCCCTGGCTAAGGGTCCAAAGGGATAAAGGAAGAGGCCATTCTCAGGTGTTTGCATCTTGCTTGGACCACAGAAGTAGAAACTTTCAGGAACGCATCATCCATGCACCCAGCCTAAGCCATGAAGCTGCAGTCACCTGGCAGGTGAGATGGCCGTCTGCATAAGGTAAGAGGCCACCCACAGCGAGCTCTTCCCCATGCCAGACTTCCAACTCCTGATTGAAGAAAGTATTTCTGGAACTCTGGCAACATTTCTGAGTCGTTCAGCTGGTGTCATAGAGATTCTGTTTCCCTCTGCTTCGAAGAACACAGCTTCTGAGAACAACTGAGGAACGTTTCCAGAGAAAGATGGAATAAATGGATTCAGTTCCATTGAGGCAGGCAACCACCAAAGACCACCTGGGTCCATGTCCTGTCCAGCACCTGCACGACCTCTCTTAGCTTTAGAAGCACCTGACCCCTTCCTGCCGAGGAAGTGCCACCCATGCAATTAGGTGACACTTTCCCAATGAAGCAGACTTTTCTGTTGGGCTCTGCGTCTTAAAGCTGATGTGTGAGAAAACGGCTATAATATGTCTTGTTTTAGAACTACATCTGACCCATTCTAAGGGTCCCCAGTGTCCTATAAAATGCTCCCCTCCTAAGGAAGAACTTAATGAAAGTCAGCCGTAAATCACCATATTTAACATTTACATTTGTTTACTCTGCACCTGACTTAAAACTGTTGGTTGACCTTGCCTGACATGTGCTGAGGTCGGCTTGGCTTACTTAGCGGCGCCCAGGACGCCAGCCAATGGTGCCCACCCCCGCCTTGGGAGACCCTCCCCCGTAGTCTGATTTGGGAGGTAAAAATGGACTCTCCTAGTCAACCTCTAACCAAATGTTATGTTTGACTCTTTCCCCAAGGGCAAACCTAATGACGTCCATGAAACCCAAACCAGATTGCTGTTTTATTTTCGTAATAGAGACCCACAACAAGACACTGAAAAAAAGCTAATACAAGTAAGCATTCTGAGCTGTTCGTATACGTTCTTTAAAAATACCACTTGAATTTTAATTCTCCTGGATGGTTTTCCTGAAGCCAATCCTTCATGGGTGAAAACAACAGCAGATTGGAAGGACAGGAAGGGACGTAGGTGGCAAGACTGGTAGCAATTTGCTTTGTGCATTAATTCACCCTGTCGGGAAGTATCCACTGGGTGCCCCTCAGGCCAGGTCATTTGGACCAGCTTCCGAGCAGCCTCCCTGCCAGTGGAGGGAAAATCTGCCAATCAGTATCAATAAAATGTCCCTCCTGTCTTGAATGAAGCATTCCTTGAATGATGAAACAAAAACAAAGTGACTTCCAACCTTCGCGATTCTGGGTCTAAAAGAAACTATTTTTATTAGTCATTTCAGGCATTTCTTCCATCCAAATCTGAAGGATTATGTTTTGAATCTTATTCTGAAGAGAAAAAACAGGAGGCCATGCCGCCCCGAGGCACAGATGACAGAGGGGAGCAGGTTGGAAAGGGGACTCATGGATCATGACAGCACACTGCATAGCCTCCCCGCTCCTAGGTCGAGATGGCCCATCGTCAGGTGGATTTTCATTTTTCATAACTATAACGTATCTTTCGATGAAAAAAGACCACTTACCATCTATACTGATAATAACTGTGTGTACTTACAGTTATTATCAGTGTTGATGGTGGTTGATTAAATGGCATGGCTTCCGGAGCCTCTCTGAGCTATGCTTTACTTAACTGAGAGAAGCTGACTGACACCCATACTTCCCAGAGCACAAGAGCAGCAGGTGCTGTGCCAGAGAGGCCAGTGGATTTGGAAAATACAGGATTAAGGAACGGTACAGTCTCTTCCCTCAGGCATCCCAGCTTCTCCCCTCTCCACATGCCCTGTCAGTGTCTGAGAGGGGGGCTGGGTGCGGTACTGGCCAGGGCCACTCCCTCAGACCATACAGGGAACTGGACGGACCAGAGTGACAAGGCTTTTCTCCTGTGCATCTGAAATCGGGCCGTCCATTTGGAAGAATGTCAGAAGACACTTCTCTGAGCAGTAAAGTGTCACAGTTTTTATTGCCAGGAAGTGTTGGACAACTGTCTCTGTCGTGAGCCTGCCAGTAAATTTGCACTTGGTTTCTATCAGCATTGAGCCTTCTTATTTTCACACTTCTCAGCTATTAAAGATGTGTTCTGGGAAGAAGTTAAAACACGCTCTAGACACTCAAAAATGTGACATCCAGCAGCTGGTAAAGCTTTCTGTGCTCACTGGTGTGGTGGGTTAAGAAAAGATTCTGATGCAAAGAAGTGTGTATTCGTGATCCCGGAGTAAATTACTATAAAGCTGCGTTTATATTCAACTTAGTGACTCACTCTCATACAAATGGTGTGAGCAGCGGAGAAAACATAATCAAAATTCAGAGAAGAGGCCAAAAAGAGGGGCAAGAAGTAAATGGAAAAATACATAAACAAGGGAAGTCGGGTGCCCCAGGAAAAGAGCTCTGGGCTGCCTGGAAGAAAAGCATTTTAAGTAAAAGGAATGTTATTTGTACTACCTTTTTCAAATAAGGAGCCCAATGCAGGAGGCAAAGATTTTTCTGTTGCTGTGTCCACTTGGGAGAATATTTTCAACAGCACTACGTCTAAGGTTCTGTTTTAAAATTTTAAATGTGCATCCAAATAACACCCTGCTGGTCATTAAAAAATAAATCACAGCCAGCTGCTGACTGGTCCCAATACCAGGTCTGGCAAAACTTTACACGAGACTTTGGGAAGAAAAAAAAAAAAGTATGCGTTGATATGATCCGTAGAATATATACAATTCACTTAAAGCCATTGTATGCCCACATGAAAATGTAACTCTCTAGGAAAGCAATTAATCAGTGCTGGTATTAAAAATAGAATTGGATGTAAGCTATATAGATTAATACTCTAAAAAACAATCAAAACTAAACAGAAATTCCTAAAGGAGAGGTGCATATTTTCTGACTGTTCAGACACGATGAGATTTGGGGAAAATAGGACCTTTTACAAAGTGATTATTATACCGGGGCCGTAACATTTTACTAACACAAATGCATAAGGTGACCCTAGAGATGAGCAATAAAACAATTTTATAATGGGCTTAAATAGCCAGAAAGTCTCAGCGTCCATGTTGTCTAGCCAAACAGCTTCCCCTTGGTTCTGTGGTTTTGGGGACTTCTCTGTGCAGGGTCTGTTTGGAGCCCCTTGAAGATGAAATGCTATCCAAGGCACCTCTCCTGGAGTTGCACTCTTGACGGAGCTAAGGTGCCTACCATTTCACAACTGTCCAGCTTTGTGCACTGGCTCTCTCTGGCCCCCTCCCAGTCTGTAAAATGGAGGTAAATTAAACCGATGAGGAACAGGCAGAAGTTGAAACCCTCTGCCAAATTGCAGTGCCAGCTTCCCAAAGCCTATGCCGGCCTGCTTTCCCGAGGTGGCCGCCGGCCGACTGCCTCCTCCCCTCGCCCGGGCCACTTCAGAATGTGTCTGGAAACGGCTCTGCAGATGGCCTCATAGGTTTTACAGGAAATATTACTTAAACATTGAAAAGGATCACATTTCTCCTGTTAGGAATTACAAATCTGGATTTCATTTTCTCTCTCGCTTTTTTCCCCCCTCCAAACCCTGGGAAAAAATGTAACTGTTATATATGACATGCAGGAAGCATTTGGGAATTTTTTTTTTTTAACACACCCCTAGCTCTGGCTCATTCTCTCACTCTTTATATATATTTACACACATGCATATAAAATATACTTACATAGAGCACATAAATACACAGACTCACAACCGAGTTATTTCATTTACACGTAAACATTGCACAGGAGGAAGAAATCTTGTGCAAATTTAGAGGTCTGGCTCTTCTCCCTTTTTCCTTCTTTTTTTAATCTTCTATAGTATAAGAAAAAAATTCACCACTCAGTTCACTTGGATAACTAAATCGTGAATTGCTTCTCTCGTGCTGGCTTCTCTTTTTGCATTTGATGTAGATTCATGAAGACCAGGGGGATTTTTATTGTTGAGAAAATGATTAGCATCAATAAACAATTAAAATAGTAGCAAGGAATATGAGTTTGACGGAAGCTGTCCTGTTTCATAGGCGTTTTCCTCGTGATCGTGAAATAAGCACTCCTCAGGGAGGGTGAGTCCCACGTACAGTCTTTATTAAATGCCCACATCCTGATTTTAGAAAACGGCTCCCCAGAAGGGAAGTGCACCGACATGGATGGAGGTTAGGCAGAAGTGAGGACCGGCAAGGCCACGGCAGGGACAGGGGAACAGGAAGGCAGTGTGTTCTCCTCCCTGAGTGCAGAGGAGCCTCTGGAGGTCCCCTCCCCTGCCACCCACTGCAGGTGGCCTCAGAGACCCAGCCCTGCTGAGATCAGGGAGAGCCATCACCTGCACTCAGAAATCCGATGCTACAGTTTGCATTTGCATGTTTCTCATGAGCCCACAAAGGGAGAAAGAGACCCAAACAAACAGCAACACTGTCCCCTGCCCCACAGGCCCGGGCAGGGGGTGTGGGGGGTGCAAGCCTTTAGTTCCTGCTGTGACTGGTGCTGGATGGAGGAGCCAGGATCAATGTCAGGTTTCTATTAGGCTCGCAGCCAGTGCCTGAGACTTCAAGTGCTGCAGCAGTGCCAGACCCCTCGCTCGCTGTGCCTGAGTCTGTGGCGTGTGCAGGGCCTGACTGTAGGGTTTTCCCTCAGGGTGGAAACACAGTAGACAAGGCCATTGCAGCTGCCCAGCCATGACGTCCTGCCTCCCTGAGCTCCGGCCCCTTCTCGGGCCACAAAGGCGCCCAGCCTGGAGCCCCAGCGCTGCCCAGCTCCACCTCCTCTCCCCTCGCGGCACAGACGCCTCTCCAGCCATCTGGAACCGCCTTCCTGTCTCCACCTCATTAATTCGCCATCTCATTTCATACTTCCTCAGAAAATGTCTCTTTTCTCCTCTGTCTCTCTTGCACCCTGTCCTAAAATACCTGTTTGCCTCAGCGAGTTTACAGTCCTGCAATCGCTCACGGGATCCCAGAGCCCAGGGACGCTGGCTGGCCCAGAACCCAGGAAAGGAGCCAGCCTTCCTGGGGGTCAGAGGCCTGGGCACCCGCACTTGGCTACCCCAGCGTCCTCTGACCACAGGGGCTTCCATCTGCCGAGAGGGGCAGGTGGGACCAGGGAAGGACCCCAGCAGAGCGCCGGCAGGCTACAAGCGACAACACAGGCCCAGCAGCTGCAGAGAAGGTGAGCAGGCGCCCCGGGGGTATCACTTCGGCTGTGGGGGGAGCTCCTTCCAGCCCCCACTCCCCGCCCTGTTAGAGAGACAGATGGCAATCCCTATGACATTCTCAGAGAGAGCTCCCCGAGGGTAGAGACCACTCCTGCACCATCCTGGCTCTCAGTTTGCATGCTGTGACAATAACCAGAGGGAGAAGACAAGAAGCTTGACCTGGAGGTCAGGAGGCAAAAGAGTGGGGGCTGGGCAGGCCTGGATCCGAGGGCCTAGGAAGCAGAGGCACAACACCTATGCTGCAGGGGCCCCCGCCCCAGGCCAGCTTCTGGGGTGGCCCCACCTTGTGCAGTGGCCATCTCTCTGGAAACCTTCCCATGCAAACATGTGTAAGCTGTCCCCTCCTAGGGTCATGTAGCACAGACACTAAAGTTGAAAAGATGTGTGGCTTCATGGGACCCTCACCGGGCGTGGGAAGGAGCAGAATCACATGGTCACCCAGCCTGCAAACGAGAAAGTGTCCAGACTTGCTCCCATCCCCACACTGCATCTATCCTTGGTTGATGTCCCTGCCCATGCCAAAGCAACCACTAGGCCACCTCCTGTTAGGAGAGATGGCCACTGGGGAAGCCATGCCAACCCCGGGGCCTGCAGAGCGGGCCTGAGCAGCCTGGACGAGGATCCCAGCCCTCTTAAGGGCAGTCGCGACATGAAGCTGAGCGGCCTTGGTGCCCACGGCCACAGGAAGGTGGGCGTGCCTACCACTCGGCAGTCCCAAGAGTTTCCTGGCACATGGGGGAGGAACACGTCTAGGAAGACAGATCCCAAAGTTTGAAGCAATTAGAGGGGTCAGGTTGAAGGTCACCACTAGGAGTGCAATATTTGGGACTCTTCAGAGAAGGCTAAGTGTGTTGCAATGACCCCAGACATGCTACCACTCAATGTTTTAAATGTGCCTCCACTCACACAAGAAAGTGACAGGTCTGGGGAAGTGTGCCCCGTCTGCAACCCAAGCATGACCCACTCACGCTAATTGAAAAAACTCAGAGACCCACTGTGCACACACCACTGTATGTACTTAAGTGTATTTGTACATATATCGGGCACGTGCTAGATGCTAAATAAATAGTTGTCGAGTGAATGGGTGTGAGACTGCGGGAACATCTGCCTGTAAAGCTGTCAGGTTGGATTTAATGCCCGGGCCACACTACTTTATGTTAATTTTCCTACTTGTACGACAAACACAAACCATTTGTTCCTTTCCTCCATCTTCTGTTCTCCTGAACTTCTCTTTGGAACTTGTCTAAGTGTTATTTTCATGTTTGAATGAAAAGGCCAGGCAGGGTCCTTCGCTCAGGAATGCTGTGCTGGTCGTGGGGGGACGAGGTCCGGGGGTAGCCCAGGAGGGAGCAAGCGCTCCCTTGGTGGTAGCTGCAGCCTGCAATTCATCGGAAGCCCCTGTGCTTGAACATGAAACCCCCTGCCCGTGTTTTTCAGGCTTCAGAGAGCAAGCCGACAATGAGTTAGGAACTCACTTCAGACCCCTTCATTTGCGCTGGGCTACAACCTCTGCGTGGCTTCTGGAACTTAACTGCAAATCCAGGCAGAGGCCACGGAGGAAGCAGGAATAAAAGGTATGGCCTAATCAGCGGGGGGCAAAGGGGCACTCTTTTAGGAAAGAGGCTTGTCTGAAATGTGAAGGAAAGAATCCCAGGGTCCCAACCTGTGCATTGACCGTCCAGCCCCGAAGAGCCGGCACCACACAAAGTCAGGGCCAGCCCGAGGAAAGCTGGATTTCCCCCAGGGCTGACCACACTCCTGTATGCTACCAGAAGTGATGCTTCTGAAGTCATGCCAAAGAATTAGCCAGAGCAGCCCCGACCCGACCAGCCGTGCGAACCCACCACACTCTGCCCAGAGAGGCACCAAGGTCCTGAGCAGCCATGGGCAGTGCCCAGCACGCTGGTCTCTGGTGACAGGAAAACACGACTTTTACGCGACTTAGTTCTGGATGGACGTGGCCAGGAGGTGAGGTGGAGACAGAGGTCAGACATGAGGGCAAAATCAGGATCAGAACCATCCAAGAAAAGCTGCCCGGGTTGCTGTGTGCCCAGGAAAGGACGGAGCCTGGTGCCAGTCTGTGGGGTCATCCTTGGTGGCTCATTGCAGTGGGTCCAACACCCCGGCTCTGAGACCGCTGCTCGCAAGCCCATGATATGGGTAAAGGTTCTAACCGCCACCCACCCCCATCCGTAGGTCAGTACCTGTTTTTCATGGTTCCAGTCACTTTTGGTACAGAATTAGGAGAGGACTGTTCTCCCTGACACCCTGCAAGTGCCACCCCCACCGTCTGCTACCCCCACGTTCCAGGTACACAGCACCTGGCACAGGGAATTCTTTGCTCCTGGGAGGCCGAGGGGAAGCCAGCCCGGGCCAGGCCTGTGCCGTGGTCCGAAGTGGCCTCCAGGAGCATCTGTCCTGAGAAAGAGCCACCTGCCCGGAAAACGAACACTTAGTGGGCAGTTTCATAGATGTCACGTTTCTCTGGAAGGGCTTGGATGGGAAAATTCCACCACAGGACACCATTTACTGAAAAGAATGTAGCCGCTATTATTCACTGTAGAATGTTTGTCTTTGGGAAGAAAAAAGTCTATTTCGGTTTCATCATTTATACACCCTTCCCAAGTTCCCCCAGTTCTTTTAAATACAACAAAACAAAACAAAACAAAACAAAACAAAACAAAATGCTAATCTGCCTCATTAATAATAACAGCATGCAATTGCAGAATATTCATCGGTAATGACCACTAGAGCCTCTGTGGCTTTTGTCATCGTGATGGTAAGGTGAAATTGGGATTAGCAGGGTTTTCCATTTTTAAATAAACCAAACAAATTTTATTTATTTATTTATTTATTTATTTATTTATTTATTTATTTATTTATTTTAATCTAAGTGAGCACATTGAGCACTGCCGGGCACGGAGGGGAGGTGGGCCGCAAAGCCAGGAGGGCCAGCGTGGTGGGGTTCGTCTTTGTGCCAGCAGCGTGCTCCTGGCACCAGCTCTGGCAGCCCCGGCACGCTGCCTTGTGCCGCGCCCACCTGGGGGACGGCACCGTGGCACAACCCCGGACATCTCACTGAAAAGGACACTGTTCCCGCTCCTCCCTCCCAGCCTGCCTCCTCTGTGCCCCGAAATATTTTTGTTCCTCAACAGGGCCCCGTCCTCCCAGCTTCCTGTGGAAGAATGCAGCCTGGCCGGCCCCTCCCGCGCTCAGCTATCTGCTTGGCACAGGCCCTGCTCAGCTGGGACTTTGCTAAGGATCTGGCTTTCCTGGGCAAACACAGCTTCACCTGCCCTCCAAATCCCTCTCTCCTCCTTCCCCAGCCCTCCCAGCTGAGCTATGTTAATCAGGTGGGGGACACAAGGTAACATTGAAGTAATTCAGCCAATTAGGCCCTGAATTGTTTGCATCCAACAGCATTTTGTATTTCTGCAAATGTGTGAAATGCAAAGTGTGCCCTCCAGCAAAAACGACAGCAGCCATGTACTGGCTGCGTGTCAACAGATCCTGGGAGCGGGCCCTGACGGCTAATAGAGGCGCGCATATGCTGGGGAAGGCTGGTCTTCTTTATGTGTGTGAGCGCGGGCGAGGGAGGCAGAGCTGGGGGTCTTGGTGGCAGATGGGCAAGGGTAACAGGGATTGGCTAATCCCAGATCTGCATTCTCTTCTTCACGTAGCAACTGGGGAAAGATGGGGCCAGCTGTCAAATGGAAGACTTTCATGGTCCCTTGCACACAACAGCTGCACACGCCCTGCCTGCTTGGTTCTAAATTATTAAACATCTTTTTAGTTTGTTCCAGCTGCAGGCATCAGTGTGTTTATGCAGCCTTTGTGCATTTTACATATGATTCCTTCTCCCCTCCTCTCATCAAAATGCTGTTTGTAAAAGTCATTATCCCATCTGTGCCCCAGTTTGGCCAAACAGCCTAAGACAAATCCAATGCCATTCTCCTTCTAGGACAATTTGGGAGTTGAAGATGATTGCTGTGACTTGAGACTTCAGGGGGCTGCCGCACTCTCTCAGCCACCTGTAAGAGGCGGTGTCATCGGTACAGCTCAGGGTGCCGGGGCATAATGGAGTCTCCGCAAGTAAGACTTCATTGTTGGGGGTTTACGGCTTGAGAGAAAACACACGGGCAGAGGAAACGAAACACGGCTCCTCCGTCTGCACAGAGTTTCGAGGAGGGAGGGCGGTGGGGGGGCTTCTTAAAATCCTGGCTCCCTGGCAGCTCCAGTCCCTGAAGTGTTCAACAACATGAAGACGGTTACTATTTTCCGTCGTCATGAATATTCACAAACAGGTATAAATAAAGTGTCGCTGCTTCAATGGCCTCCTTT
This sequence comes from Rhinolophus hipposideros, assembly GCF_964194185.1. NCBI lineage: Eukaryota > Metazoa > Chordata > Mammalia > Chiroptera > Rhinolophidae > Rhinolophus > Rhinolophus hipposideros. The sequence continues at coordinate 3,263,559 of NC_138061.1, forward strand.
GGCAAAGAAGTCATTGATGGATAGGCCTGAACCATCTTGAAAGCGATAAGGTCACCAACACACCCTGGCAGGTCGAAGCCTGACCTGATGTGTCAATTATGTTCCTGAACCCAGAAATGATTTGTTGGAAGTGGTTGCTTCCTGCAGGATATTGTGGCGGCAGCCAGATTTCAGCTCAAAAATAAAAGTCACCAGCAACAGTTGCTGTGTTTGCAGCCAACATTAAGTCCTTCATCCAAAGCTCGCCGTGCTCCCGGGCCGTGGGGCCAGTGATCTGGGGACGGCTCGGCTGCTCTACCCCACTCCTCCAGTGCCTGGGAGCCCAGAGCCACGGGTGCTGGTGGTCTGGGTGCTCTCTTGCCCTTCACTCACCTGCAGCATCACTTCCTGGCCCTGCTCAGTTGCCACTGGTTTATTTTTAGTGACACATGCTTCAAACAGGCTGCATGACAGCGCCTGAGTATTGTATCTCCCAGAGAATGTCTATCAGTAATTGTCCACAGCCCTTTCCCCCACTATATCCTGGGTACAGCTAGCACAGTGCCAGGCATGGCTCTCCTTCCAGGGCCGATAGGGGCAATAGGAGGCTTTCCGGGAACCTCCGATGACTGTCAGAAACACTTCCAGACTGGGGAGTGAGGAGAGACTGCCAGAAGCTGGAATTCTCCCAAACCCAGGCGGCGCTTGCTAAAAAGATGCCAGGAGTGCTACAGAGAGAAGCCAGAGCGAAGAAGCCCTAGTCTGCTCAGGGCTGGGGGCCGCGGGGGGCCTGGGCTATACCTGCGAAGCCTGGGTGGCCATGGGAATCACCAGGGTATTGACAGTACATTTCAGAATGCCCAAGAGTCCCCTGAAATGCCATCTCTCTGTCTCCAAAAAACACTGCAGTGCCGAGGCCAGATCAGGATGCAAGGACTTATAGCTCTCAGCAAAGCGCCCCTTCCCAGGAGGAGAGGGACAGCTCAAAGAATGAAGTTTTGACATCCATATCTTAAAAGGCAAGTCAGCTCCTTTGGCCCTTTTGCGGGACAGGACTGCACTTGCAGAACAGAACCCCCCCTCGTCTTAACTGTCAAATATCACGTACTGGGAACGGAGTTTGCTCTGAAATGTCTTAGTGAAATCCTAAGCACTTATCAAACTTCACTTCCTTTCACTGCAGCTGCTGAAAGTCTCCAAGGGCGATGAGGAAACCAAAATTTCCAGGGGACGTAAATTCCAGCTCCGGCTAATTTTGAGGACAATGATTTCTCTCCTTTATGAGGTGCATAACGAGGCAGCCCATAGTCTCAGCAGAGCCAGGCTCGGCAGGCAGGGCAGGGAGGGAGCAGGGGTCCCTATCCCCAAGGCTGGGGAACGCAGGAAAAGTGGGCTTCACACTAGACAAATGACTCTTTTGTTTTACTTCATTTTTAATTAGCCTCCTTTTTAATGACCGGAGTTAATAAGTGTCAAAAGGTGCAAAACACAGCGTGGTTTTATTTCTAAAATAGGAATTTGCCTTTAATCTCTGGGGTGCTGGGTGAGTCTCATCTGCACAGGCAGTGCCTCCGATTGGCTTTGCCATCACAGGCCAGCGGTCCCCGGGCACTCGCCTGCCGGCACAGTGGGTAGCAAGCAGCCGCTGCGATGGCTCAGGGGTCCGGGCTCCCAGCACAAGGAGCTGCAAGCTCCCAGTGCACCACACCTCCGGCGAGTTCGCTCTGGGTTCCCCTGACAGCCCCAAATGAGTAAACTGGAGGCACCGTTCTCAGAGCTGTCTGTATTGGAAAGCAGGAAATGGCCAAAGGGGTGGCAGGTGGTTTTACTGCAGCTGCCCCGAAAGACAGCACAGCCCCCATGTTGCCAGGCGATGGACAAGGTTCGAACTGCCGCGTTGGCACCTGAGTTCACTGTCCTCCTTCTGCCATTACCATTGCCTCGTGGCTCATTTCACCTTCCTCATTTTCTTTTCTTCTTCCATCGGAGTCAAGGCACAGGAGGGACCCAGACCACATAGGGTAAAGGGCACAGAGCTGCCGCTGGCTCTACGACTTTTCCTGGTACTGCCTGCCAGGGTGCCAGAATCTCTTGTGTGTGTGCATGCGCACGTGTTCCCAGCTCTGGTTTCGGGGCGGGGATGAGCCCCACTCCATTAGACCTTTGTAGTATAAAGCCACCAAGGGGGTGAGAATCCTCCCTGCTGAGTGACAGACAGAGCCAGCCTCCACTTTCCGTTTCCTTGGACCCGATGCTACAGGTGTGCAAGAGGCAGATACTGGGACAGGCTGCTCAGAGTGCCTCACCGGGGAGAGCAGTGGTATTAATTCAGTGGCATTTCATTTGTGGCCTGGGCAAATATCCCCCAAAGGCCAGGCTCCAACCACAATGATCCATTTGTTTCTGCTCAAACAGAGTGAATAAACAGTGATGGTCAGTGGTGAAGGGCTGACGCAGGATCCAAACCACGGAACGCCTTGACAGAAATGTATTATCCATCACACAAGCCACGTTCGAAGCTGCTTCCTTTCCTGCTACAATAAAATCATATGAACACAAAGCCTTGCACCTTCGTCTACCCTGACGGTTATTCTGTCTGTCAAAGACTTTTGAATAAAACCTAAGGCAAATGTGCCTGGGGGTCTGGACGAAATTCGTGAGTGGATTCCAGAGGATTTTTGTAACAACAGAGCCGAGAAGTGGGGGTCCACCTCCAGTGACTTTCTGGCAAACTCCCAAGTCATGAGGAAAATCTCATCTCCACTCAAGATGAGCAGACGTCCTGAAGGCCACAGAGGAACCCACTGTGATGGGGTTTGCGGTGGGTATATTAAAATGCATTGCTAAATATATATACATAAATAAAAACAGGTTGGCAGTTGAGCTTTGTTTGTGCAGGTAATTTCCATAAAAATTAATATTCCTGACTTTACTGGAACTAAATAATTAAGGAAGAAAGTATATTACAATAATAAAATTATCAACAGAGTTTTGACAAGCAGTCATGTGCTTGTAAATGAAATTTATTTAGGTGCCACTCAAAACATTGTAATTAAGAGGTACAGAATGCATTACCAGATGGTTCCTGTTTAGTATTTATTTCCGTTAGAGAACAAGGGGATTGTATTGAGCACTAAGTAGCACCCAAAATACCCGATCGCCCCAAGCTGCCAAAACAGCACCCCCATATGACGTTTCTGTAGCGTGAAAAACAGTTGCTAAACACATGTATGATATACACTTATGCAATCACAAGCTAAAAATAGACAAAAGGATGAATGGATAATGACTGTGAAAATATCAGGGCTTTAAAACCAAAACTTAAGAAACAAGTTAGTAAAAATGCATTCTGATACTACATGGCTGCTACAGATCTGCTGTGCCACGAAGTTACTGAGGAGCTCAAAGGGGCGAGTCAGGTGGCATGTGGCTGGTGAAGAGACTAGGATCACTCAGTTCCTTTACTCAAATGACAATGATGAACTTATTTTCCTGGGATGACAATTATGAAAGTGGTTACCTGCCACGTGGGGGAGACCGTCAGAGGCAATCACCTGAGAGCCAGAGGAATCAAAACTCCTCCTTGCACACGTAATGTCTCTGAGCCTCAGGGACGTACACAAAGTGAGATGCCCAAGGTCACACAGGAGTTGGTTGGTACATTGCTTTGCTCCAGTTGCCTTAGCAAAGTGCCATAGATAGGGAGAAGGGGGCTTAACCAACAGAAATTGATTTTCTCACAGTTCTGGAGACCAGAAGCCTGCGATCAGGATGTGGTCAGCGAGGGTTTCTGGGGAGGCCTCACTCTTTAGCGTGTAGATAGCCAACTTCTCCCTGTGTCCTCACATGGCCGTCCCTCTGTGCTTCTGTGTCCTGACCTTTTCTTGCAAGGACACCAGTCACATGGGAGGAGGCCACCTCAATGGCCTCACGGAACCTTCTTTACCTTTTTAAAGACCCATCTCCAAATGCAATCACATTCTGAAGGTTAGGGCCTCAACGTATAAATTTTGAGGGGCACAGTTCAGTCCATACCAGGCAGTGATCCTAGAGTCTGTGTCACCCAGTGTTTTGCTTTGTCCCCCATATCCTATGATTTGAGGATGCCCAGAAGACCCCCAATGCAAAAGATCTCTGTCAAAAATAAGTTGTTACTATCATGGCAAGTAAGTCTTTATAAACACCGGTGTCTCACAGGATAGGACAGAGCCCCAGAGCCCCTCACCACGCAATGACCTCTCCCCATATTGTGGTGGGTGGGGAGAAGGAGGCAGAATTGGAGGCTGTGGTCTGGCCGGAAGTTCAGTGCCCCTGGTGGGGGGCACCAGCCTTGTGGTCCGGGCCTCTGCAGTGCAGCTTGTTGACTCCTGGAGCAGCAGACAGGAGGGCTGGGAAGTGGGAGCACTGCACCCCAGCTGAGGTGGGCGGAGGAGGTGCCAGCCAGGGGCCAATCCAGGAGGAGATTCAAGTGGGGCAACAGCCTGGCAGGGGAAGAAATTGGCTGCAATGGGGAGGATTGAGCAAATAAGAAACTGTATTAAGGCTAATGGGAGCTGGGTATTCATTGTCTAATAAGGGAGAAACAATTATCAAAAAGGGGAACCTAGAGTGAAACCCGAGGCTGGACTGGAATTGAAAGTATTGGTGTAAAGACATGGTTTTCACAGATAGATATAAGAAGAAATACAGAGGAAATGTGTCCGTTTCCTGGCTCTGTCCACTGAGCGAGGGCAGGGGCCGGGGGGTGCGAGCTTAGCAACACCCCAGTCACAGTGAGCACATGTAGTGCCAGATCTTGGCTTCTCAATGCCATCCTCCACTAAAAGGAACCTGGGCTCCCCGGAGAAACGGCCGACTCCAGGGCTGGGCTGCGAAAGTGACAAGGTTATGCCGGAATATCCTTTACTATCAGAAAACAGACAAGCTTGCAACATGAGGAAGACATATGTAAAGGTAAAAGCAACAACTTCAAGGGCATCTGATGGCCAAACCGCAGACAACTGGGGCGGCAAGACAAATACATAAATAAATGTGATGGATTATAATACATGGAGAGAAATAGGGATCAATGTACCCACAGTGACGTAAACAAACAAACAAGCAAAGAAATAAAGAGAAAAGAAGATGGTTCCTTACATTTGAATGCTGACTGATAAACACAGAAGGAACGATGGAGGTAGAAAATCATCATTTGGAAAACATACGAATAATTCACGTAAGCAAGAAACATGAATGGATGCTAAGTGAGTAAAACTACAGTAAGAACCGGTGCTCCGTACAGTCTCAAAATACCTGCTCTCAGAATATGTGTCCATAAGAACGGGGTGGGGGGGGTCACTGTGCAGAGGACAGACCCAGCAGATGTCCCTTTAATCAAATAACAAAAGTGCACCCCACTAGAAATGACCCAAACTGACATCGTGCCCCATGGTGACAAGCACATAGCACTTCTTATGTGCTCTTCTGGCAAAAATAGAAACCACAGATCTAATCATGAGAAAGCCTTGCAGAAACACACATTGAAGGATACTCTGCAAAATGACTGGCCCATAATCTTCTAAACTGTCAAGGTTATGAAGGTCAAAGGCGAAGGAACTGTTCAAGATGGAAGGAGCCTAGACAGGTGTGACCTCAGGACATGGCGCGGCCTGGTCCAGACCACAGGTCCCAAATGGACACAGTTCAGGGAGAAACATGAAGGCGAGAGGATATGAGGGAGGTCTCTGTGCTATGCTTGCAACCTTTCTGTGTTGGAAATTGTTTTACAATAAAAAGTTAAAAAAAAAAATACAGCATTGTGAAGTTCTTTGCCGTCTCCATGATGAAAATACACCATTAGCTGACCTCTTAGAAAAGTGTGGCCGTGAAAAAGAAACATTCCGAATGACCAGGACACAGACGGTGAGGAAAAATAAACATTTCAGATACAAAGGATATTAAGTCATATTCTTTCTTTCACAGCTGGTGTGTGTGCACCTGTGCATATATCCTCTTCAAAGGCATGTTGGCAGTATATACCTGCAGACTTACAATATATTTTTTCCTCTGACCTAACAGTTGCATTTCTGGGAAGCTGTCCTATAGAAACAATCTGAAATTCAGGAAAAGGTTTATGTCCAAATTTATTCATTGCAGAGTTATTTATAAAAGCAAAAGTTTGGAATCAGCCTAGCTGTTCAACCAGAGGGAAATGGATTCATAAATTTGGAATATCTACTCAGCAGAATGATAAGAAGCCACTGAAAGCGGTGTTTATAAGGAGGTAATGATATGGGAAAAATTCTAATATTTGTTTAAAAGAAAAAGAAATGCAACTTTTGGTAGAAATGATTGAATGGACACTGTATATATTTAAAAAGTATGTTTTTAATCTAACCTTAAAAGACTAGAAAAATAACAAGGTGCTCATCTATGAATGAAAACATTAGTGATATTTTTCTTCTTCCTATTTTCTGTACTTTCCCCAAACCTGATAATATATGTGTTTTATAATGAGAAAGCAAGATCGACTTGTTTTTGTTTTGCTTTGTAAAGAAATTGAACTATTAAACTTTAAATGCTGGGAAGTACAAAAAAGTAAAAAGTCCAACTGATTGAATGCCAGAGAGGACAAGAACTAGAATTCATCATCTTACTCGCCATAAGATTCATCATCTTACTCGCCCAGTCTTTTGGGTCAGGACTGAGAACATTTGTGGCGGAGGGCAGGGACTACGGGGCAGAATGAAGGATGACGCATTTCCAAGGAGCCATCGTGGGCATTTGGACAGAGGACTGAGTCAGCATAGTGTAAAGGGGGTCGGGGGTCCGACTAAGAGACTGGAAAACCCTGACCCTGCCTTTGAGGTCTCCAACAGTCTGGCCCTTCCCAAAGACCCCTCAAAAGACCCCAAGGCTCTTACTCGCCTGGCAGATAAAAAAGAGTTGATGTAGTCGTTGGGGTGATTAAGACGGCAGTTACCCTCAGGGCTGGGGCGCTGATAGGGAAGAAACCCTGGAGGCGCTGAACTAGGAACCCAGAGCCAGCAGGGCGAGAGCCGCGGGAAACAGGTCCCCGCGGGGACAAGAGGAGCAAGATGGGCCAAGCTGAGGAGGAACGGAACCGGAGGACGCCCGGAAAAACATCCACCTGCCTGCAGGAGCATGAGGGGCCCCTGGATTCGGCATTTTTCTCGAGTGTTTGGTCTTGAAAGGAATCATTCAGAAGTCAGATTGCAAGGTTCATTTTAGCACCAACTTAAAATTATGTGATGGAAGCCTAAGCTTCAGCCCATGACAATAAGGGACCAGACGAGGCACTTCATGAAACGTTTCACCTGTTTTCTCATTTCTAAATGGGTATTTAAATGAAGATCAACTGTCTAGTTATAGCGAGTACAACATCCGTGTGCCTATGAAGTTTCCTCGTGGACACAGAGGAGAATAGAGACCTGCAGACTACTTACTGGCAATTTCACAGCCACAGGTATTTGTGACCAAGTGATTTAATGTGATTAGCACGTGTTCAGCAACACTTACAGCGAAAGTTTGTTTCAGATCTTCCCATGCATGCAAACGTAGCCACCTTTGTTACGTGGAACACACCACCAGCACCAGTGGTGCTCTTTCTACTAGACATTGCAACCCTCTGTACCCAATCATCAGCGACATCACTTGTTCTTAAAGAAACAGCATGATTTGGGGGCAGACATGTGGGGGTGACAGCAAGACTCTTTGAGGAGATCACTCTGGAGAAAATCTATGCTGGTGAGTTACCTGGCCTTGCAGGAGTCCCAGGGACAGAATATGGCCAAGCTGTGTGTCCAGGCAATTTTTGAATTTTCCAATCTCCTTTGGAGTTAATTTATTGATAAATTGTCTCTCCATTCACTCAGTTTTAAGTGCAAGAAATTTACTTCTCTCCACACATATACAAAATGATTCTTAACGTTTTCTGCTTGTACATTCTAAAGATCTTAAATGTCACAGGGGCTCAGGTCAAAATGCCTGATAAGGAGACCCAGACCTCACTAAGTAACTTGTCATCACACTCCGAGGCTCTGCTCCCTTACTGAGCACAACCCTTTGATGTCCTTCTTAGTGTGCAAGGAAATTCTTCGTGTGTGGGCCTCTGATTTTCATAGAAGCACATTAATCTGCTCAAACACTACCTTCCGTGTCAGGAAGGACCTGTGTGCCCCGCGGCCAGGCACCAGGGTACTTCCCATCCCAGGTGTATCACAGCCAAATCATGTTTGACCCCCAGCCCACCTTCTCTTCTTCCAGCCCTTCCACTGCACGTGCCTAAAGCTTAGACCATTTTTGGAAACATGTTCTTGTCACTATTTAAGTCCCAACAAATTCTAATTTGTTGTCCTCATTCCATCAAATTATATCCTGTACAAGCGTGTCAGTTGGATATCATAACTTTCTTCTCTCTACACACAACATAATTTACCCACAACTTTATTTGATACTATACTAATTTTTCTCCCCCAAGAATGCAGCAATTCCAAGCCTCCCAGGACTCTCCCATGCGAGTCTTTGCAAATGGTGTCCAAGAAGCACACAGCCAGGTGACCACGGGCTGACGGGTGCCTTTTCAGACTGAACTGTTTGGTTCTCCCTCCCTAGGTTTTGTGAGTCGAGGGGGAACATTTCAAGGGGTACGTGTCTGGAGCTATAACAGGCAGAGAAGTACAAGTTCCTGGGAAGAACGAGGTGCTTTCAGTGGTCCCATCGGTCCCAATTTCCCTGAAATCGGCTAAATCTAAGACATCACCAAGGGTCCCCTGTATTCCAAGCAACTCCCACCGACAAATCCATAAACTGTCAATCATATCAGCCCCTGGCTACTCCCCAGTCGCCACCTCCAGCTTCTATCAGTGGAAAACCTAGCTGAAGCCACCTCATCTGGGTAAACAAGTGAAGAAAGATTTTTCCAGAAGCCACAGGGTGAACTGCTTTCTGGAAATCAGTTATTAGCTGCAGGCTTCTGTTTTTTCGTCTGTCTTCCACTTTAAAGCCACTGCTGCCACCGCCGCCAACACAATGACAAGAGGTCAGAGAGCACCAGTTGTGCATGAAAGATGTGAAAATTTACTGCAAATGAGACAAGAGCACTAAATTCATTTTTATTCAAATTACTGTCATCATACATTACCACGTCCCCTGTAAACATTGTGCTTCAGACAGGGTGACAGCATATTATTATTTGTGAGATTATACTATTATTAAGCTATTACCATGTCACCCCCTGCTTGAAACAATGACTCAGCTCAGTTCTGCATAATAGGACAAGTGAGGCAGACAAGCGGAGGTGACAGAAAGGTTAGTTTTAAGAAGGCAGGCGGGTGGAGAGTGACAGCTGGCACTTACGGGCCCGCGGAATGAGAGGCCTGTGCTTGTTTTCATTTGGGGACCTTCTGAATCATATCACAACACCAAAGACTTTGTTTCCCCTCCTTCAGAACACCCATTGCCCCAACGTCACTGATTAGTGCAATGGCTGCCTACAAAACCCAAAGGACAGGAAGCTTTCAGTGCAAAGGAACGACCCCCAGGTTAGCACCTGCCTCCTGACCAGGGTTCCTTTTGCTGTGATGTTGGGCTAACAGTGGGTGTCCGTCCACGCCTGCAGGGAGGCCAGAGAGCTGGTCCTGCTGGCGCTCTGACCATCCAGGGACACAGAGCGTGAGACGGAGCCCCTGCCAGCCCCGCTGCCTCTGCACGTCCTGCAGGAGAGCGGTCTCAGAGCCTTTGCCTCCTGTTCTCAAGGGCTCGCTAAGATTAAAATGTTATAGTCTGTGGGCTCACAGGCCATAGGTGTAGGTAGCATGCCATCCAGTTCCTGGGACATACAGCTCACACTGGGCCTTCCTCTCACCTTCAGGGGATACTTGGCGACAACCCCCCATCAGAACCAACTAAGTAGCCTACTTGACGATGTCTGCTTGATTTGTGGGACTTTTTCTGTCTCCACTGCCGCTACCCCAGTGTCTGTGGAGACAGAGCAGACCCTGATCACCTGCGGTAGCTTTTGCATTTTCTTCAGGTTCCCAGCAGTCTGCACTGTCTCCTCCCACTGAGGGCGCCCACCCAGGCCTGGACAAGGCCCCCGGCAGCCCTGCGGGTGTCAGAGCCATTCCCACCTGCACAAGACAGCCCCGCTCTGCAGCCTTGTTTGCTGTGCATGGGTCTCGGGCTCACCTCCCCACCAGTCCTGCTCTGTGAGGTGGCTGCTGGTTATGTGGGAAGACATTTAAGTAAATTGAGTTTGCTTCACACTCTCTTTTCAGTGTTTTGCAGGCTCCTGTGGACAAAAATGACATTTTGTGAAATCAGGTACAGAGCAAGTATCGGATGAGTTTTGTTCTTAATTAGTTGGGAAGGAATCTTGTGAAATAGAACAAACCGAGGGGCACATCGGTGCATTACTGATGATCACATTTCAGTCTTGATGAAAAAATAACGGGGCTGTTCAGAAGGTTTTCAGCCTCAGAGGCCGTGTCAGTGTGGAATCCTGGCAACGCCCGTGCCACCCCGACTCCTAGGCTTGGCGATTAGAAGCATCTTTTGAAAGACAGCGTCCCACGCTTTAAGAACAGGACTTTGATTTCTTGAAAGCTGTGAGTTGCACGTACTATTCTGATAAATTGCCCTGAAACAATTAAGAAGCTGAGATATTGGCAAAGTTGAACCATCAACAACAGGTTTTGAGCTGGATCTTTTCCCAACGGCAAGGCTGTTTTTTCATTCTGCCTGTGCTTCTCCTACTAGGTTCCTGGATGGCAAAGGCATGCCTCGCCCACTGGGGATCGTGTCTCTCTCCCTCTAACACCATCCCACTCGTCTTTCTTTCTTCAAGGAACAGATTCTCATTCCCACAGGCAAGGGTCGCCTCTGCTTCAGGAACCCACCGTCCAAAACGGTCTCCTCTCAGTCACCCGGGGTTTCTCTTCAGCAATAGGTGGACCACACAGCATCCCCCAGCCCCACCATCACGATTACAAAAGCGTCCCTCCCCTCTTTTATCCAAACATGCAACTTAACTCTTGGTCATTAATCTCTCCCCATCTCTCCCGGTCACAAATCCTCAAGAGATCAAATTCTCTTCTTCACAATTCGCTCTCAAGTTTCTGGCATCAGTGGAGTTCTGTACAAGGGGCCGAATATGCCGTTTTTCTTCTATGTCTGCTTTGTGTCAGAGCGATAACCGTAATTGGGAAAGGAGAAAGTTGAAAGAGTTCGCTAGGTTTCATCAAGGGACGGTCTGGTGAGATATTGCACATGCATGGCTTTGCAGAACCGCATGCTAGAAAGTGTCCACAGAACTTCTGGTCCGTCTCCTATCCTCATGCATGTAAAACTGCCTGTCTTTCAGGAGATATGACCAAGGCCGGGAGAGATGAAATGTGATAAGCAAATTCGTTCCGTGGCGTGCCTAAGCTGGCTTGGCCAGCAGTGGCAGAGCGCGACTGACCCCAGGTCTGGCGGTGAGCCTTGTGCCCCTGCCCCTCTGCCACCTTGGAAAAAGAGCTCGGCACCCACACCACTCTACTTCCCAGCACAGTCAGGAGTCAGCACTTTTCTGGCGGGGGAGGACAGAAACCAGTTGTGTGGTCCATCATTATGCCACATGCACGAAAAGAAATCTAGTAGCAACAGATTCCTGGAGAAGAAAAAAAACAAATAGCAAACAGGAGAGCAACAGAGACCAAGTAGCTGTGTATTTGTAATGTTAGGATGGTAACTATTTGAAGCGCGGTTTGTAATCCTCAGAGCAGCTTTTGTCCACTGGCCCACGCCTGCCACACTGGCTCTGACAAAACAGTGAGATCTGCAGGAAGAAGAATGAGTCCTGGTGCTCTAGGCTGGGCCAGCTCCACCAACCGTCCACACAGAAGCCCTCAGGTGGTTATTCAAGCTGGTCATGCACCGAAGAAGTGGAGGGGGGTGCGATGAGTGTGGTGTCACCAGCTCCCCCTCTGGCAGCATCGCCTGAGTCTTTACCAGCTACCACGTCCTCGTCACCTGCACAGCCTGGCCACTCCCGAATGGAGAGCCTCGAATCCAGCCATTCTGACCACTTGTGGACTGGATGGACACCCAGACCGGTGGGCAGCTCTCCAGGCCCAGCCTCCACACACCTGAGTGAGGAAGTCTGCCCATAGCTGCAGAACACACCACGCCCAACCTATGAGAAGGATGCTTCTAAGAGAAGACAGGTCTTTCCATAAGCAGGGTGGTACTGCATGCGAGCGGAATCAGAAGTGCCCCTGGAATTGGGAGGCAAAGCTTTTAGTGTGGTAGTTACAGGAGTGCATTCGAGAGTCGGGATGCTGAGTTTGAACCTGAGGTCAGCCACATGTGACTCGGGCAGGTGCTTAACCTTCCTCTGCCCCAGCTCTCATGTCTGGGAGTGGGGTGATAACACTAGGCCCTGCTATATGGAATCAGGCCTGCATTGAGGGTTGGACGACCACACACGTGGCCACCTGTATCCAAAGCCTCTCAGTAAGAGGTTGTCCTGCCCACGCGGGTTTCCTGTGAGGTGACTTCCCAGAGGCAGCCCGCCTGCTGGGCTCTCCACTGTATACTCATTGCCTGGTGTAATGGGTGTTCAGTGTGATTGAATAAATGGACACAGCGCATGTCGCCTACTCCACAGGCACCTGGACGGAGCTCAGCCTGCCCATGAGACTCGCACATGGCAAATCCACAGCAAGCAGACGGCCACAAGGATCACTTCAGCCCCACTGACCTCTGCTGAGTCAGTACTCAAGCCAGCAAAATGGAAGACAGCCGCCCATCCTCCCACATCTGAGCTGACACCGGAGGGAGTGATTTTCCATCTTTCATTTTTAAGTCAAGCCCAAAGGGGCCCAAAGGCTACGGGTACTGCTGTCAGGGAGAACAGGGACACTGTCACTGTTTGAGATCAGCCCCTCCCAGCAGCTGATAAATCCCTTGGGAGCAGGTGCCACGCTGTGGTTTCTACGACTGGATTCCCAGCACCCACCAAGTGTCGCACACTGCAGGTACCCAACAAAGACGTGTTCACTAAACAAATAAGCACGTGTCTCACTTTCCCATAAGGCTGTGAAGGCTTTGAGGTCGGGGCCCACATTCCAGTTCTGTATCCACCAAGGCTAGCACGTGCCCAGCTCATAGCTGCCTTCATGAGAGATTACTGCCGGAATGAAGGAAGGCGGCCATGGCGATTCCAAGGAAATGTGAGGTGTTTGGAGCCCACATCAAGTGTGCATGTGGGTTTCCTGGGCTGCCCTCCTGAATCTCCCACGTGGCCCCGTCCTTCCCCATGGCCAAAGGCTTAGGGGTACATAGGGCACAGTGGAGGCTGGATTGGGGTGGCCCTCATGTTCCTCAGACTCTCCACCAGCCTCTCCCTCACCGTGGCCTCCATCAAACAGCATCCAGGAAAGCCACATGCTTGCTTGCAGACATGTCTTCAGTCAAGGGAGTCCCCTTACTCCCCTTCACATCACATTGCTACCTCTGATGTCCCTTTCTGGGGCCCTGGCTCTGCCCCCATCCCTGTCCTGTCTTACTAAACGTCGTCACGCCGCAGTCCTTGCCTGGAGGACGGGACCGTGTTTTGTCATCCTTTACACTCAGTGCTACAGAGCAACGGCCTCCGTGATAACTACTGAGCTGGACAATGACCTTCTCAAGTCCATTCCCCATCCGGCTTGAGGAGGGGCATGGTGTTGTGTTTGCCTCAAAACTAAACAACTACAAACTCGCTCCTTGGAACACTCCATGGGAAATACCTGTACAATAGCACTTCAATTCAGCTGAAGAACCAACATCCACATAGATCCTATGAGCTCAATGAATAAAGACACACGGGTTACTCAATGGGAGTATTTTAAACAATCAAGCAAATTATGTGATAACTCTTTTAGGTGGATTATGTTAGAATGGACTGAAAATTATCAACTATATCAAGTCCTCCCCCAAACAGGAAACATTTTTTTTTTCTTCCTTGTGTGTATGACAACCAGGGGTTCAGTATGGACAGAAATGGGACCGTGCAGACAAAGAACATGGCCAGAAGCCTTAAATGATAGCAACTTGACTGTATCACTAGCAAAATCTTTAGTAGTGGTAAAACTCTTTCTTCTCACAGTGGTGCTAGTAAAGCCAAATGGAGTTACATACAAAATGAAAGTGGTTTAAGGTCCATGGGACACTGATGTCTGGGGACAATGAAAATCCCCCTGGCAACAAGATTTAAGCTGACCAAGACCAGCCCATGACCACTGGCAAGAGTGTACAAGTTTCTATGTGGGGACGGGGGTGCTCATAGGCCAAATCTGGACCTTTCCCTGTTTTTAAACAAAGTTTTATTAGAACACTCTCACACCCATTCATTTACCAGTTGTCTGTGGCTGCTTTCAGGCTACAATGATAGGGTTGAATAATTGCACCAAAGACCATATGGCCCAGGAAGCAGAAAATATTTACTATCTGACCCTCTGCAGGAAAGAACCGTGAACCTTGGTCCTAAGTGAATAAGCTAAGGAAGTAGCATTGCAGGTGTGTTTCTGTAGCGAGTCATCTGCACACCTTAGCTCAGCCATCCTTGTAACAACCCCTAACGTAGGAGTTACTATGGTCCACACCTTCCACGTGAGGACACTGAGGTTCTGCCGAAGGACAGGACCAGCCTGCTTCCAATGGGGAGGGGGCAGCAGAAGTGGGCCTGGCCCCAGGCCACGTGCGTCGACAGCCCTGTGCGTGGTTCATCCGACAGTGCTGAGCACAAGTGCAGCTCCCTCCTGGAGAGTCCTCCCTCATCTCAGGGTGGAAACCTCTTCTGCTACACCCGGCTCACCCCACCGATCCATCCTATGGAATTAAGTGTGACTCCCAGGCATTGCAGTCATATGATTTCAGGGTTTCCATGAGACAAAGCAAGGCGGAAAGTGGCATTCCTGGTGCCCTGAAAATCTCCACCTATAGTGTCACAATTATATTTCAGGCTTCCACTGATTTACGGGACAGGGGTCTAAAAAGTCTTCCCAGCGTGGTGAGGCAGGTGTGTCACGAGCTGGACGTGGGATAGATGTTTCTTTTTGAAAGAAGGGGGCATTTCTAGAAGCGTGGTCTTCACCCGTTGTAGATGCTCTCATAGGCTCAGTGATCTTAATTAGCCAAGGAGATAATGGGGGAGGGGCGGTACCGAGGACAGATAATCCTCTAGTTCCAGCATTCTCTGATCCTCAAATCTACAGCAGCTCATAGGTGTTTCTGCCTAAAGAAATATTAGGTTGGTGCAAAAAATAATTGCAGTTTAAAAGGTTAAAAATAATTGCAAAACCCGCCATTACTTTTGCACCAACCTAACATGTTAAATTCAAACAAGGCATCTCCTACCTTTGCTACTAAAGTGTGGAACTTTTTTTTTTTTCTTTTTTAGATTAAACACTAGATTTTTATACTGCTCCACAAACTCTTATTGTGAAAAAAAAAATTGTCTGGAACAGAACTGCTGCTTCAGAACAAACAGAAATCATTTCGAACTGCCTGAAAGAAAGAAGCATCGGGGTGGGACCAGGTGAAGCACGTGCCGCACATTCGCTGGCCAGCTCGGCCCTCCCTGCCGCCCGCCGCCCTTCTGCCGGGCCAGTCCCTTCCTTTCCCCGTGCTACGAAGAAGTCAGGAGTAATCAAGTGTGCATGATATGCCTACGGAGCAGAGGCAGCCCATGTGCCTGGAGCAGCACTGGCCCTGGTAATGCAGAAACTACCACACGGCAGGTAGGGAACGTGGACACGGAGCTCGTGCTCTGCGAGCATTTCCATCTTCCCAATGATGCCAGACTCAGACTGTCCCTCAGATGAGCTCCCGTCCCTTAATACAGAGGCTGGGGGGCTAATGGACGGCCGAATGTAGGGGAGACAGAGAGGGAATGTACACTGCCTTCACTGATAATCTGCCAAGGGTCTAACCTGAGCTCTGTCACGCTGACCCTGGGGACAGTGCCCGACGGCGCAGGAGCACAGGTCCCCGACAAGATGCCCATTCTCAAGGCTGAAGCCAGGAACCCTGGGGTGTCACCTCACCAGCAAGGCTCGTGGGGCTGGCAAGAAGTCTGAGCTCCAGCCCCCTGCCGCGGTGCAGCCTGGCACCTCACCTGCTCACCACTGACCGGCCTGCGGGCCCGGCAGGCAGGGGATGGCAGGGGCCCTACCTCACAGCCTTGGGCCCTTCTCCGGAGCTGCTTCTCCGATGTGTTTCCTGACTGGTTGGCTGCCGTTAGGCCTGCATGGGTGCTGGGGGAGGCGTTTTCTGAGTCAGGCTGCTGGTGGGGACGCCTGCACACTCGGCTCTGAAAAACCTCCCATAGGAAGCTTGGCCGTGTGAGGCCTGTGCTGGTGAAGCTCGTGGTTTGATTTGATTTTTTGTATTTCACTGGAAAAGAAAGTCCCTTCATTGCAGCCAAAGTCCCTCCATTGCAGCCGTGGTCCTCCTTGAGCTGAGGGTGGCTGCTGAGGCATAGACCCTCAGGGTAAAACACGGGCACAGGTGAGCCCTGAGCTCAGCAAGGTGAGTGCCAGATGATGAGCAGGGTCAGAAGGAAGGGGCCTGGGGACGCTAGGGTTTCAACCCACTTCTCGGTGAATGAGACAGGACCCCTGGACGTGTACAGTGGAGGGCCTTGCGCCCCTGTTGGTCAGCTCGGAACTTTCTGAAGGGGGGTGGGTGAGGAGGAGCAAGCAGACCCTGGTGGACTCATTACGTGCCAGGACAGGCACTGAGGGAGGAGGGATAAGCGACCGCTCAGAGCCGCTAGCTGCAGGAGAACAGTTATGCTCAGCACCTACTGGCTTGAACTCTGTCACGTTCCTCGTGTAACCGGGGCAGTGCCAGTCCGACCTGCTGCATCAGGGCAGAATTCCAACCCACAAGGAGCTAACGGCACGACACACGGGCATCACTGCGTCTCGCACGTAAACCGGCCATGGACCTGACCCAGGGTCTCTGGCTTCACTCAGATCCGCACAGAGGATCTCAGGAAATCTGAATTCCTGCAAAGTTCCCAACAAAGAAGCTGTCCTTCCAGGTCCCTCGACGGCTGCAGGGGGCCTCAGGGTGGCTGGGTGTCAGGTCCCAAGTCCCACGTCAGGGCCGTGTGTCCTCAGCTTCGCCTCCTGCCACCATCGTGCCCGGTGGTTCCTGGGTGCCTGGACCTTGTGAAAGCTGCTGGATGACAAATTCAGCCACCTCACTCCAGCCCTTTCTGAACGTGGGATCGTGAGTGTTGGCCACGACTTAAGCAACAGCATTTCTCTTGTCCTACTGGGCTTCGCACGAGCAGTGGAGGCACTCGCCTTGATTGGAAAGTCGCGGACACCAGGAGAATTTGCTGATTGCTAACGAGGAAGCCCAGGTTTGGTTCATACCGTCTGGGACCCTCTTGCTGTGGGCTGAGAATAGAATGAGGACTTTGACATAACACACCATATTAAGCAGGCAGTGACTTTGTTACAGGCTCAGCATAACTTTTCATGTCTGCTGTATGCCAAGAGCTTAGCCTGAAACACCTTTTTCCAGAATATGAAACATAATATCGCGTGCTCATTGCATTATTTAAAAAGGGGCAATGTGGTTCATAACTTTACATTTATTGCATACTTTTAAGCCACTTGACCCATATAAATATTGCTATAGAGTTGCCCTCAGTTATTAAATTCTTATTGCTTATAAAAGGGGCAACAGGAAGTATATAGCCTGCAGTGGGAGGTGTGCAGAGAGCTGCAAGGCCGGGAGACCAGGCGGGGTGTGCGGGTCGCAGGGAGCGAGTGGGTTTCAGTGCCGTTCTCTGCTTTCAAGCCTGGGACTGGGTTTTATTTTTTTCCTCCCTCGTTGTGGGCAGCAGCCTGTTTTATTTCAGCTCAAAGAATTATGTATTGACATGGCTAAGCGACATTTTGCCTTTCTGCTAATTAAAATGGAACCCCACTTTTAAAAGAAATTGGTTGGAAGAATTTTTCTTTTTTTTTTTTATTTCAGAGGCACAGCTGAGACCAGATGAAAACAGGGCATCACATGTATCAGGGTTCCAAGTCGAGTCGCCTCACTGAGAAAGGGAGCAGCACGCTGCGTCTTCCCTGCCAGGCTTCTGTTATTGTCAAGGCTGCCTCCTGCTCCTCCGGGGTCTCCTAGGAGGCTGGCCGGCTCCCGCCACAGCGCACACCTGCCCCAGTGGAGGCAGGCTCCGCCAACACGTGCCGACGGAGGCTCTCTCCTGGTGTGCACATTTTGGAAACGACAGAATGACCATAAGCACTTGAGGACACCTCAAAGCTGTTCGACAGAGAAAGTTTCCGAAAAGCAAGTTTCCTTGAGTATCAGCGTGGCCCATTCAGGCCAGCCCCACGTCTGGAAGACACACTGCAGGGAGATGGCATCTGACCGTCTCCAGCACGAGTGGGAGTGCAGAGCCATGGGGTCCCAGGCTGTTCCGGAGACATAATTCTTCCACACATAATAAGAACACGGGTGGGGAGGGATGCGTGGTATCACCAGCGCTTGCATATTTGGGACAAGGCACTGGCAACATGTTAACAAGGGCGATTGCACTCCCCCCACCCCTTGCTTAGGGCAAAACCTCTACACTTACAGGTTACTGCTGTCAACGCAGGACCTTTTTCCTGCTGTCACTTCTTTCAGAGATGAAGGGGAAGGTTTCCCGTAGCCTACAGCATTTAGTGTGCAAACCCTCCACCACCACAACGTGAAGCCGCAGAAATCGTGAAGCCAGCCTGCGACCTTCCAGTGCAGTGACAGGACAGGCGTCCCTGGAGCAGTGGATGGCTCCTCTGATATTTGGAAAAGTGTCATGTTTTCTTTACAGCAAAAGCTGTCAGGTTGCTGTTGGCATACAGCACAACACTTCCTGGGTTGTGATTTGCTTG
The DNA here is from genome assembly GCF_964194185.1 of Rhinolophus hipposideros. Classification (NCBI taxonomy): domain Eukaryota; kingdom Metazoa; phylum Chordata; class Mammalia; order Chiroptera; family Rhinolophidae; genus Rhinolophus; species Rhinolophus hipposideros. The sequence continues at coordinate 3,282,464 of NC_138061.1, forward strand.
GTGGCTACAAAATGTCACCTGGGCACATGACATGTTTTTGTTTTGCTCACAGTCACTCTGTACTTAAGATATTCAAATGGAGCCAAGAGAAAGGCCAGATCTGAGCCCTGGTCCATCCTCAGCTCCATTACACACCCTCCACTTCGTGCAGAAGGAGTGACCGTTTGCAAACCCAGAGCGCGCTCCTCTGAGGGCAGTGGCCTGACTCCCTTGTTTGGGCTGAATGAAAAGACTCTGCCGATGCTTGCTTACCCTGTTGATGTGCTCTTTAGAAAACCTCTGGAACAAAGACAGCAATTACGGACCACAGCTGGTCATGCTGTTTTAAAAGAAATAGAGGATATAATGTGAATAACTTAAGAAGATCACCACCGCCCTCTACCCTGGAGGGTTGGCCAAGCCGGGCTGTGGTTCCTGAAGCAGGACAGACGGCGAAAGCTAGCTGGTCACCTGTGCATGTCACCCGCACTTGTCAGTGTAATCCGGCCGTTGTACTGCGGTCAACCTTAATCTCCCAGCCTGGATAACACTTATTTGCAAATTCCCTTTTTTCTCCCATTCCTGAGTACTACTCTTAGAAGCACACAGCAGGAATTATACGTAATAAATAGTCAGTGATTTAGGTGACATGAGAAAAGAGCTTGAGGAAATATAGTATCCGTGTTATTTTCTTTTTGCTCCTTTGAAGACCTGAAATAGGAAAAATCTGTCCCTCTGCAAGTCTTGTGTCTGAAAGACAGAAGTGCAGACATTTAAATAATATCCGGTTTTTTTGGTTTTTGGGTGTGTGTTTTTTCTGCTGTAAATTTAGCACATAAAAGAAACACCATCTAAGGAAGAGATCCTGCAAAATTCAACTGACTATCCGAAAGTGGTGCTGGAGATAAAAGCAATTCCCTTTGCAGAGTTTCTCTCCAGCCCTAGGAGGGCTAAGCGGTTTGGTTCAAGGAACAGGGGAATCCTATCCTAAAGATGACAAATGCAAAAAAAAAAAAAAAAATCCAGCCCCAGCGACTCCTTGGTTTCCCCGTCCTTTTGCTCCAGGGTTTGGAGTCAAGTGCAAAATAGAAAGAAAACAATAGCACAGCCACAGCAAGGATTTATCCCTGGGTGATATCATCGGGGAGTGTTTCAGGCCACAGTGAAAAATATAATCACTATCCAAGCTGACCATACCAGTCATTTAGCCCCTAGAATGCAGACTTAAGGATGGAGGTGAAACGGCAGAGGTGTTTCGTTTATTTTTTAAAGGTTTGTGTGATTTGAAAAACATGTCCTGCAAACCAAAAGCATTCCTTAATTGCCACCGAGCACACCCCTGTCTGCTGGGTCTGTAGAGAGAGAGCTCTGTGGTTAGGGCAGAATTCAAGACATGCTTTCTCCTTCAACTCTTTGTGCCAAATGCACTCAGAGAGCAAAAAATACAGAACCTGTTACCATGCCTTTCCCAGAAATCGGAAATTAATTTCTTGCATTTATATACATACAAATTGCAGCTCTGGACACCTGCCCTTCACGATCCTGCCTCTGGATTGTGATAACTAGCCAGTTCTGCCAGATTTCCATTGAATATAAATTAGGAAGCACCGGGAAATATGGCCTTCGTGCATTACGACTTGCATTAAGATTTTTGGTTTTTCAGTTTTGTGTTTCTTTGTCTCCATTGTTGCCGAAATAAAACTGCTGCACCCTGCAACCACAGAGCCCGTGTGGCCAGATGCTGGCTGCATCCTTGGAAGGCAAAAACCCTGAAATAGTACAGGGACCAGTACCTATGACCTGCAGGGGGACTGTGGCAACATGGCATATTTCAGTGTCACTAAGAATGCAGCTGGCAACTTCCTACTTCCACCCCAAAGACAGCAGTTGGGGGTGATTCCTTCCAGGCATTTGCTGGTGGCCCTCCTGGTACTTTAAGGGATTACCTGAAAGGGATGGAGGGTTACAAAATCTACTGCAGACACCGGACAGAGAACAAGGTACTTGCCACTACACACAGATACTATTTCAAGAAAGGATTCCATATGTAATCTATTTTCTAAAGTCAGAGGTGATTTTAATAGGAAAGCCAAAAAAAAAAAGAAAAAGGAAAAGAAAAAGGAACTGGATGAATGGACTCCTCTTAAAATGGAGGGTTTTTTTCTGGGAAAAAAAATCCTTCCCCTGGCATTTCCTTGGAATTGAACAGTGGCCAGCCACTGGCAGCTTTGTATAAAAAGATTCATGTTTCGTCCCTTTGGACGTCACCATCGGTCAACGGTGCTGGTGGCACAAATATACCTGGTGGAGAGTCCTGCTCAGAAGATACCCTTCAGGAGGACAAAAATCCATATTAACCAAATCAGGTGTTTTCACTTAAAAATACGAACGTTCTTCCCCTATTGCATTAGAGCAATGTGAAAATGTCTAATCTGGAGCGAGGCATGTTTCACAGCTATGTTTACATTATGCTTAGCTGGCTGTTCTGCTCACGTAACTCACTTCATACTTAAAAAAAGATTGCAGGAAAAAATTAACATCTTTTTTTTTCCTCCTTGAACATTTCAAGGCAAGCACCTACCTTCTAATGGTAGAACTTTATTTTCTTCCTCATAGTAATATATAGTACTGAAATTCCAAAGGTTTCTGGTGCATTTCAGCTGTCACCTCAAGTCAAAACCATAGACTCCAGCTATAAAAGAATATAATAAATTTAACCTGACCTAACTGGGGATTTTTAAGCAGCCAATTTTTTTTTAATTGTGTATCTGTGAGCTCCCTATGCCCACATATAAATGCTTTTTTTCTTGTCTGGTTCTTTCTTGAGTTCAAACATGTGTACCTATGTGAAATTATCTACGCTTACATAAAATGATTTCAAAGATTTGAAGGGAGATGCCACTTTGGAAGAAAATGCAATTGCAAGAGAAACTTTACAGGAGGTATTTGACCGAGCTGCCTGGCTCCTGAATTTTCGGTGCAGTCCTGTCCTGGGCAACTATTGTAGGACCCTTCCAGCGGGTTCTTCCTCTCCAAGAAAGGTGCATGGGCGGCCTGGGCCCAGGGACACCCTGACCCCTCCCAGGCAGTGCACTATTTAGCGCTCAGCAGCCTGCTATCTGATAGACCCAAGTAAAAACTTCCGCACTCCAGTTCAAATGTAATCAATGTTTTTGTTTAGCAGCCTTTGTAGATTGAGTCTTTGTTAGGCGGCGAGCACATCTTGTTTCCCGAACACCCGCGGAAATCCCGGCGTCAGAGTGCCCCCCACAGGCAGCCCGGGAAATGAGCAGGGGCGCGCTGACCTTTACCGAGACAGCTAAGGTTATGCACATAACATTTGCTTGTTTACTTTGCAAAATAAGCAACGAGTTGGAAACTCCGGGCTCCGCCGGCGCCTCCGCGCACTTAAAAAACAGCCGCGCAAAACCGAGGCCGCCGGTCGGTCGTCCCAGCTCCGCGCGCGGAGCCCTGATCGGCTTTGCTCTGTGTCTATCGTGATGCAACTTTAATAACGTGAGCCCAGTCGGCTCAGGAAATCACAGCTGTAGCTGGAGGCAACGGAAAAAAAGAGGAACAAAACCCCGCTAAAACGAGGTCCTTCTCCCCCGCCTCACCTAGGAGCCTGGTGGCCAGGGGGCAGGGGCCACCGGATCGATGGCGGCAGCGGGCTGACGGCCACTGGTCGTTTTGATGGATATGACTGTAAAAAAAAAAAAAAAAAAAAAAACTCCAGATTGGTTCACAGTGGACCTCAAACCATGTCAGCTAAAACCAAAGAGACAAAAAAGTGACAGCTGCGGAGAGTGCACTGCAGGCAGTCAACGGCGCCTGTGATTTATTGTTCCATCTGCCTCGCGCTGTGAGGACAAGTTCCCCCTGATTTGGTTAAAATGAAAAGGACCTCAGAGAGCGCGACGTGGGTTTTGAAAATGTGCAGAAACTTTTTTTTTATTTCCTGATTTATGTCCCTTTCCCCCTCCAGAAATTCAGCCCTGCTCGGGGAGCTTGGCAGCAGAGAGAGTTTGCGCGCCCCGAACCCCCCCCCCCACGGCCGCCCCATTTCGGGGACGCAGGCCAAGCGCCCCCCCCACCCCCACCCCGTACCCTCCCGTGCGCTGTGCGGGTCGCGCGGGGCCTCGCGGTGCAGGAACGCCGGGTGCAGACGCGCGGGGACGGCGCGGGTGGGGTGCCCAGGGCGCCGAATCCCAAAGACGGGGCAGGGCCCGCGGAGCGCCCGTCCGGGTCCTGACTGCACCCTCCCCAAACCGTCATTCCCCGGAAGTTCAGCCTCCTGTACTCGGATTCTAATAAAAGTTTTATGCCGGTCAGCACATTTTCAGCCAATTTCCCATGAAGAGGCCTGTTGGTTTCGGTGGTGCATGGAAAGTTCTGCTCTCGCCTGCCTTGCTCTGGCCCCTGGAGCCCTGACCCGGTGGCCAGCACTTCCTGGCTGGACGTTTTAGACCTCACAGGTCCAACCTGGTGTCAAAAGCTGGCCTGTCTTCTGTCTCAGGATGTTGGTTTTACCTCTCAAGTGTTTCCTGAATTTGTGAAAATTCCTTTTCTAGCCGCTTGTCCATAGTGGCTTAATGTTCAAAAAATATTTACTTTTTTTTTTTTTCTTGAGAGAGAGAGAGAGAGAGAAAAGAAAAGGGGAGGATGGGGTGGGGGAAGGGACTGAGAAAGTGGCCGAAAGAGGGAGAAAGAGTAGGCTTGGCAGCTACTGTGGAGCAGGGGCTGCCCCCAGGGGGCCAGTTCTACTTTGGGAACCTGTTCCTGTCAGGCCGGGGTCAGCATCTTTTACCTCTTTTTTCCATTATTCAAAATAAGTATTGATGTTATGTTTTAGCTATTTAAAAGCCAGCTGCCTTGCTCATTTCAGATACTTTTCCTGGTATGATTATATGTGGTAATAGCTGGTCTGTGTATCGTCTTTCACAAAATCTAGCCTTTCAGAGCCTCAGTCTTCAAATGATATCAATCAAAATTTATGCAATTCAAAATCCATATGTATGGAGTCCCAGTTCACCTCATTTCATGATAATAGTAAACCACATGTTGTGTACATGTCTAAAACACTTTTCCCGTTCTTGACTGTGTTAACCCTACCGGCACCCTATGTGCAGCCTGCCCAAGTGAGCAGCATAGTGCACTGATTAATACTCGGCAACAACGGAAATCTTGAATAACAAACATGGTGAAAGAGGTAAAGGCAACCTAATAAAACAAGGAGAGTGTCAATAATACTTGAAGATGTGTGTTAACATGAACAACCAAGGACAACCAGATTGTCTCGTATTAACCATTTCAAGGTGACAAGTGGGAAAGAAGCCATTTGGTCCAGTCAGGTCCTTCCTTGAGTTGGGGGTGGGGGCTGTGGAGACCTCACCCCAACCCGGCCAGCTCCTGAGGCTGGCCTGTTGCTTTTGCACGGGTGCCTGGAGCAGCGAGTGAGCAAGAACAGGGAGAATCACTGTGAAATTAATCCATCATTATCATGCCTTCATCCTAGGTGGGAAAACTTAAAGTGGGATTTTGCAGAGTTCATTGGCATTAGCTTTGACACCTGGTCAACAAAATGCATAAAGCTTTTTGTTGTTGTTGTTGTTCCTTCAAGAAATAGCTGATAAGTAGGTGCTTCCAGAAGACAGTAATTCCCATACTTGGGTGTTAGGTCCAGATGGGCGTGTTAGACTCCTGCACAGACGGTTAATAACTACGCAGATATGTACCCTTTAAATGACGCAATCCTTCATGTGATCTATTTTTATCAAAGGCAAAATTGGTAACTGTTGGTAGTCACACAATAGCATTTGCCTCTGACAGGATGCATTATTTACTTCGGATTTAATATACATTACAAATAAGATTTGCTTTCATGGAAAAGCATTAAAACATTTGGCAGGGGGAGAACTGAACATTTTCCTTAATTTGTTTTGGCAACTCTGAAAAATAGAGGTCATTACGCACACTTCTCCATTCCAGAAACATAACAAGGAACAAATATTTTAAGAAAATCGAGATATAATTAGAAATCCCACAAATGTCTTCAGAACCAAGCAAGCGTGAGGCAAAGGTGAGTGTAACCTGCACGCTGTAGCCACGGGGGCCCATGGAACAGACTTTCCAAGGAACCGAAAATGAGAGGTGAATATCCCGAGAGCATCACTTTTAGCAATCCTTAAAAAACACACAACATAACATCCATTATCCAGCATCCAACTGAACCGGTTTCATGTTTTCCCCCTGAAAACAAGGGTGTTTCATGCACCTCCCTGTGTATTCACATCTGTCACGTGATATCAAACGTTTATATGAAAATTAATACTGAAAAATTAAGCACACTTTTGTTTTGATTAACTGCAATCAGTTCCTAAAACCACAAGGTGGAAAAGCAGTGAGCACTGCAAATGTGTCTTCCCTCTCTGCCCTCCAAATGAGCCAAGCCGAAGCAGGAAAGCTGTTGACAAATTAATACTTTAAGAAAATAAACTATGGTCATGTTCAACACAGAGCAACTTTATCCTGATTAATTTGTGTTGGAGGCTCTCCAGCCCCCATTTACAAAGCCCGGCAGTTTGTACAAATGTAATTTCCTAATATTTACATGAGGAAAGCCTCAGCAGTTAAGCTTTGCCTCCAGTGTGAGTTTTGTGGTTTGTAAAAAGACAATAAAAATACAGAGAGGTAATTGTAAGCACATTTGAAAAAGAAAGGAAGAAAGAAAGGATTTTTTTTTTTCTATCCTCCCTGCACAGCCCTGTAAAAATGGGCTGTGTGTGCTGACGCTCAGAAGGGAAGAAGCCAGCGTTCAGCCAGCGGAGTTTTAAGTAATGTAACACCTCACGCGGACTAACACAGCCCCGCACTGAACACAGCTCAGAGCGGCCGGCGGAACACACAGGGTTGTTCTTAACGGGGATCTTTTGCTTCCCGACCTAATTCGTCTTTGTCCATCTACGTGGGCTTGTCATTTTATGCCTTTATTTATATCTCATGGAAGGCACTGGTATGACTGTCTGATTTAATAAATAGGAAAAAAGAAAAATGCAGTTGTAATGTGTTGCTTTGTTCTGAGAATATTAAAAAAATAACCTTTAGTTTTAATGAGATTTTCCCCATCAGTTTACACAATTTTCCAGATGCAAAATGAGCTTTTGGCTGTAAAATATTTTATCACATTGTCTTACACAATAAAGATTAGATGTTTTCTCTCTCTCAACTGCACTGCAATTATTTTTTAGTGTTTGCAAATCATAATATCATTTAAAAACCATATTTTATACCTCATCTAAAATACTTTTATAGCAGTATGATGAAAAAATAGCATTCTATTTAACTACTCTTTTTAAGTGGCTGTTATGTGCTGTAGTATAATTTCCCAGGAAAAGGCATAGCTGAAACGCTTAGCTTTCCTTGAAAACATCTCTCTCAAGCAGCATCTTTGCAAAAATCCTCAGAATTTAATTCCCCCGACTGGAAAGCCCAGAGTGCCTGAATGTAAAAATAGTAGCCCTGTCATTTCACATTCATTAAGTGTGAAACTCAGAAATTAATAATGTAAAAATATGCTTTTTAATTAGTCTTACATTCTGCCCAATGTACTTAAATGGGATCAGCAGCTCCCTAATGATTTTTTTCTTAATAAAGTATTAGCCTGTGATGCACTGAGGTTGACAGGTATGATAAACTGGAAAGTACTTTTGGAGGCGTATGAATGATACCAAAATAGTACTCGCCCATTTAAATGTAATTAACATCAGGGAGCAATATTACAAGAGAAGCCGGCAAGATTTTTATTTCAGGGTTTTTTTTTTTCATTTCTTATTTTATGAGTAGTTTGATGATTGCGGCAGTGATTTTATAATTTAATTACCTTTGCTGAAAGCTAAGCTTCCACCAATAGCAGGTCAACAGGATCATAAAGCAGTCTTCAAAAATATTAAAAAGAAAGCAAATCCCCTTTGATAGGTTCTTCAAGTACAATGTATGTGTGTACGAGTGTGTATGGATATGTATGTACACATATCTGTGCACATGTGCGTGTGTGTGTGTGTGTGTGTGTGTCTACACACAGATACGTAGAGACAGACAGATAAATGGACGTTCGCTTTGTCTGCGTTTGTCTACTCAGGAAGTGTTTCACTTGTGGTGATGAGGACCTTTGGGAAGAAACCATGGCTACTTGTCCTCTGAAGAGAATTGATGCCAGGAATTCTTCAACACCTCAGTTTGGGAAATGGCAAAAGAAGACCCAAAAAAGTGTATTTGATCAAACACATAAATATGTCACGTCACTGCAGAGTAAGAGACTCAAGTCAATTGTCACCTGATTGTTCTCTAATGTGCAGCCTCCAAAAGACAGCTGCCACTCTGATTGGCTCTACTATTTTAAGTCACCAATCATACATGGGAAATGGATTTCTTAACACATTAGCATGCTGACTATCAACGCTGTTTGCTCGAGGACTTACCCTCAGATCTCGGAGTGTCTGAGTTCCCAGTGATGGTCCCTTTCAACTCAGTAAACATGAGTGACACGGCATGTAAAATAAGACAAAACCCAAAAAGTCTTGAGTTTACCCCTTACCAAAGAGGGGTGGCCACAGACCAGGTTCCATATCTAATGTGGGAGGGCTCCTAGTAGCCTGCGGGAAGCTGAGAGCTGGAGTGACAAGTGTCTGATGGACTTTCAAAGGCAACCACGCAGTAGCTGAAGACCATTGGGAGAGCGCCTCAGAACGAACACTTACGACCCACAATCTGTCCACGGAGCCCACAGAGTCTCAGGAGTTCCTTCCTAATTAACCTCAAGGTTAATTTGACCTCAAGGACAAAAGATGGAGCAGAGCCATGACTCAGTTTACCCAGACAGCCCTCGCTGAGCCCTGACAGCACCTACATTCTCATATGTTCCAGAAGCAAACTAGAGTAGGAAGAATGTCAGTTCAGTCAGTTGGCCACGTCTGTGGAATTTAGTGCAGTGGTTGTAAGTCCTGCCTTATTCGCTAATTGCGTCTTCCTCATGAAGACATTCCTTCTCATACACATATTTACACCAGCTTTCAACATTTATTGGAAACCCTTCAAGAGGAGACAGAGCAGCTGTGTTAGGGAGATGCCTGCGCCCTGGACAATGGGCTGTGATTTCTGTATTTACACGACTCTATCAATCATTTCTCTGGTGTATTTTTAGAAGGAAAAAGGGGAGCACTTGTATAAGGTACACTGATTTTCATACTTCCTTAAAATTCATGTGCACAAAGTTTCAACTGGAAGTTCCCTGAGGGCAGGTCACTGAGTCATTGCCAGCTCCTGGCACCAAACCCAGCACATGGCATGTGTAGAACGAATGTTGGATAAGTGAAAGAAAGTCGGATATTAAGTCTTCTCAGTGTCACCTCAGACACAGTCAAAGCCTTGATAGGTGTTGTTTTCTTGGTGCTTTTCTGACATAAATTGGATATGCATGATTCAGTTTTTTAGCCTATCACCCAAAGTACTTAAAAAATTACTGCCATCCTGAAAACACAGTTAGAAGATGAGTAAGTCCTGGAGATCTAACACACAGCATAGAGATTATAGTCAACGATACTGTATTATAAACTTCAGAGTTGCCAAGAGACTAGATCTTAATTGTCCTCACCACAAAAAAAAAGACTGATAATTATGTGAAGCGACAGAGGTGTTAGCTGCCACCACGGTGGTAATCATGTTGTAATATGTAAGTATCAAATAAGCATGTTGTACATCTAAAACTTACACCCTGTTATATGTCAATTAGATCTCGATAGAAAAGAAGGAGAATAAAAGATGACTGCAGAAAGCCAAGTGTTTGAGGCATCAGAGGACGGGGACCTGTCTTTAAAGCCCGTAAGCATTCAGATGGCATCACTTCCTAAACCAGCCAGTGGAAAGGGAGACTTCACTTCTACTGGGCATTTCATCGTATGGATACTTCTGAAGATTGGCAATAAACTTACCTAAAAACATGAATTACAGCTAATACCAAAGATTTCTGTTACTACTGTAAAATGGATAGTTTTTTCTCTTACCATTTTATACGTTTGCCCTTGCTGTAGATTCTTTCTACTTTGTTGGAGAAATATCAAAATGTTGACTAAGTTTTGGACCCGTGATTATTTTAATTACATTCATTGTTTCATAAAGAATTTTTTTCAAAATGACTTTATGCACTTATTAATGTGTCCTTGAATCATATAGAATAAACAATTTAAACTGATTTTAGGAATCTGGGACTTTTATAGCATCTCACTGAACTTCAAGTTGTTTAGAGATTATTGGGACTACCGTATTAATAAACTAGGCTCCATAATTGTATTCCATACAAAAGTAAAACCAATTAAAACTAAGTGAAAACTACCTCTGAATAAACCAGGGTACTATTTCAGAGCAGAGCTTCAAGACATGATCTTGGCCAGCCAAATAGACTCTACTTATTGGGCATGTTTTAATGACATCATTTGCAAACGAGGGAACTGAGGTTCAGAGAGGGTGGCTTCCCCAAGACTCTGCATCATCTGCAGGATATGCACAAGAGGCAGAACCAAGAGGACACCAGAAGTCAAGGGGGTGGACTCAGCTACTAAGTAACCTCTCAAAGGATGCTAGAGGTGGCCCAGGTGTTGGGGGGCCTTCACCTGGAAGAGTCTTGATAGCTCGCATTTGGTATCTAGGTCCCGAGACACAGAGATTTTTGAGTATTATGACTTGGGAAATATTTGTAGTCACCTCCATTTCACCAAGTATATTTCAGTATCCTCACATGGAGCACGAGGGCTGTGTGGGCAGTGATTTAGAGAATGAAAGTCATGGCAAGCTCACCCCATTTATTTGTATTAAATTAATTGCAAATTTCATTAAGGCAGGATTAAACACCAAGAAATAGTGACTGTTACTAAAAAATGGTATCCATGAAAATAGCAAAATATACAATTAATAATTTAGCTCCAATGAGTCCCCTTAGTTCCGTTGTCCTCTCACTTTTGTTTTCTTTCTTCTCTGCCCCTTCCTCTGCCCGCCTCTTTCTTTTCTTCCCTTCTTTCTCTCTTCTTTCCTTCCTTTCTAGTTCTCAAAGCCAGCTGTGTGGTTCATGTCGCTTCCTGTCTATCAGAATTTATCTTCCTGAAAAATACAGTTTGGGCCATTCCCTTCAGGGGAATTTCATTTCTTTCCCCAATGAAGGGATTTGCACTGAGATTTTTCACCTTATAGGAAAGGAACCAGGGTCTCCCATACTGTCTGGACAATCCTGGGGGCCGGACACCTGTTTTCTGGAAACTTTAGTATTAAGTTTGTGGTCAACCAGGGTCACCACAGAGCAGACAGCCCTCTTGTTACAAAGGGCTGCTGAATTATCTATCTCCCCCCGTGACAGACCAGGGGGTCATGGACCCTCTGCTTGCAGACCCACCAAGAGAGCAGCTCCAGGCAGACAGGACATGCCTGCTGCCAACCCAGCCTCGCCTCCAAGGCCGCTCCAGTTACCAAGGTGTGACGGTCCCAAAGTGTACTTTTTGTGGATCCACAAAGGATTCCAGTTTGCTTGAGTGTGAAATGAAACCAGAGGCATTAGTGGAGACTTAAAGACAAATCACTGAACACAAATGGATGAAGCTAGAGCACACATCACTAGAATCAAAAGACTTGCTTCTAGGGGACACAAGAGTCCCAATCCTGGAATGGAGGAGCAGAGACATCATGGCGGGGACATGTTTCCTTCCCAGAAGGATGGGACAGCTCCCATAACAGGCTTTCTTATGGCCGAGCCACGCACTGGTATTTGTGCAGGACCCCGAGGGACTGCTTGTTTACTGACTAGATGAACACGCGGCAGGGTTAGGGACGCTGGGCTGGGAGAGACCGGGGACATCCCCGGGACACCAGGAAGCTACAAAGCACTGCAAATGGTCCTGGTACACAAGTTCCAAGGATCTAATCACCCAAAAGTGTTTCTGCGTTCCAAGGAAAAGTTTCTCTGCATTTCCCTGCAGAGACCCAGGATAAGGATACAACCCGGCCACCATGGGGCTTTGTCCAGAGTCCCTCTGGGCTCCAGCCAAACAAAGGCTGTGCCCGGCAGCCGCACTGCCAACACCTGCACTGGCGTTCTCCCATTCCATTCCACCCGAGACCAAACGAGGGAGACACTCTACTGGGTCCCAAGCTCAGAAATAAATCAGGATTTCAAATGGAATGTCACTCTGGATGTGCAAGATGACATTTCACCGAGAAAAGAAAACAGATTCATTATTAAGTTTCATAACTTGTCCAAACAGTGAAGTAATGGACGAAAGTTATAACAGTTGGTGAAGATTAAAAAAAAAACATTCTTGAGCAATCAGTTGACAAATATAATGAAATAATTCATCCCAGAGCTGTGTTTTGGCAGGAAATGTTCCTAGTCCTGGAGCCCCCTCCATTGTGTGTGAAGTACACCCCCAGCTCAAACAGGAGGAGTATGGCTTAGAGAACCCCTCTTAAGACATGAGACTCAGGGGAGGCAGCTCGTGGCTGCACTGACCTGTTGTTAGAACTCGCAGTGATGGTGCCTGTTGCGGAGGGAAACAGCGAACTGAGTGCTAACATTCATGCATCTATTGTAGGACAGAGCAACTGTCCTCCCGCTCAGGAATCGCCATGGTGCTGCCTGCTGACATTGAAAGGCAGGCTCATGGCGCCGTGGTACGAACACACAATCTTCTGTGATGAGCAGGGAAAGTCACCTGCTTGGGGAAGTGCAATGTGGTGGCGAGAACAGAACGAGATGGCATGGAAATACGTGCCCAGGACAGAGGCTGTCCAAGGGATGTCAGTATAAACCAAAGTCCATTTAATTATTATCAGAGGAAGAGACACTTGACAACTTAGGCTGAATAATCCTGACGCAGTTCTTAGCCAAATTGGGGCACTGAGCTCTTTGATCAGAGGTATGACGAGCCTGGCAATTCGTCACACTTTTGGAAGAACGCCTGCATGACAACGGTAGGTGCTGATGGTGGACCTGGGGGCTTTCTAGGGTTCACCTGTGAGAGCATCCTACCCTGGGGAGGGTCCAAATACTGAACTGAGAACCCAGCTCCCTGTCATGAGGGCCAGGGAGGCAAGCTTGCCAAAGCTGACCTTTGCATGGGAGAGGCAAACATTGCCTTCTATCCAGACAACCTCTAGGATTAATCTAAAATAAGGACAGTTTGGTGGGCTCAGGAATTTATTCTGATGTCACAGCTGCTGAGGGAAAGGATTCTCTGCCAAAGGATCGATAGCCGGAAACTGATAGCCTCTCGCTGAGTGCTTCCACGGATTTGGCAGGCACAAGGAACTTCTGACTGCTTCCTTCTACAAGCGCTTCTCCCACCGTGTTTGCCTAGAGTGCACTCATCAGAAGACACAGTCACTCATCTCGCGAGGGGTGAATTCTTACAGAGTAAATCCAAAATGCTACTGGGAGTATGGGATGGAAAATCAGGTCTTTCATAATCCTTAACACTTCCACTAATGAACAGCAGATGGGGCTACAAAAACCACCAGATTTAAGACGTGGGGGAAGAAAGAACCTTACAACTTAAAACCGGACTCACTCAGAACCATTTCAGAGTATAAATAGGGAGGGCTCCTCTTCGTGGTTTCAAATGTCAGCAAGTCTATTTCATGCTGGAACCTTGGTACAAGATCACAGATATTCTCCCGAGTTAAAATTAACTTTTTTAACGTGGCAGCTTTTTAAATAACTCCTCCTCCTGTGTTCCTCTAAGCATGTTACAATATGATATGCTAGATGACAAAACAATTATCTATAATTAATTTAGTTACAGAAACCCCCCCACCCCAATCTCTCAGAACAGAGACAAAACCCATAGAGTCCAGTCTTATTGCTATGTCATGCAACCACGCACACCTATGTATTCCAGGCGCGCAAGTTCCTGAAATAGTCATTTTCCAGTTAGATTTAATAGCCTGAAGAAACCATCACAGCCTGAAGATACTTAGGTATCAAGTTCAGGCCATGCACGGACGTATGTAAAATTACACAAATATGAAGGATGGAGAGGAACTGGACAAGTGAGTGTCTTGTTGAAAAACAGCACAGGCCGAACCCAGAAATCAGTTTCTCCCACTTGACTCAGCAAGTGAAGACCACAAGCCCTTGGATTTCCTTGTGGCGACAGCAGAGAGCCAGTCCTGAGCAGTCGCTGCAGCTGGGGCCATGCTTTCTGAGGCTTCCCTGGTTCCAAGATGTTTTCTTAGCAGCCAGCTGAGTCCACCTGGGGAAAGAGACGAGCCAGGAGCAGATGAATAGATGCCACTTCTGGACAAATTCTGTCCACACGTGTGTCAGTGAATCGAAAACTGCTAGATATGGCTGTGCACTGGGGTCCACTCGGAACGCAGAGAAAGAAGGAGAACGCTCCTGCCTCTGGCAAGAAGGAGATGCACTGTAGCTGTGATTTTATGCTTGTGATATAGATTGGAGCAGTTAACAAGTATACATTGTTTCCAAACAAGCTTAAATCTGCATTTTATGTGTGCAAGTTTCCAGCTGTAATGGGATTATGATGTCAGCAGCTGCAGCGGGCAATAGAGGTAGCAGGCAGCTGTTCAAATAGAGAACTAATGGTGATTAATTCTTATTACATGTCTGAAGATTTCACAGAGAGTTCAAGACCCAACCCTTCCCACAGGGGTTGAACTGAAGGAGGAGCATTCCTGGAGAAAGGGACTGGGAGGGCAGCGCTCCGTGCTCACGGCGCGGCCACGACTGTCACACTCACCAGCCCAATCCTTTCGTCATTCAGCTCTTAATTCGGTTCAGCGTTTTTCCCAGCCAGATACTCCAGGTGTCTGCAGGGTCACACTTAAAGAAGTCGGGACACAGTGACTGTTCCCTCTATCTCCCCCACCAGGCTGACGCCAGGCGTCCATCACGTCCCCTCTTTGGAAAATGCTGCCATCAGTTCTGGGAACGTGACCCACTCTGCCAGGGAGCACAGTGTCCCAGGCTGGGCTCACTGGCAGCCTGGAGCTTTACAGCCTTGGCTGGTGGGCAGCAGCTGTGTGTGGAAACCAAGATCTCTCACAGGCGTTTGGAAAACTTTTTAAAATCCATGTTAACTGTTATCTCCAACCACGAGTGCATCTAGGGTCAGGTAACAGGGCGGTAAGACGTTTGTTCATTTCTGAGGTTTTCTGTAACTTGGATTTTTATAAAACGTGGTCTGTTTTCCCGTATCTTTGAATAGAAACTTGAATATTATGTTCTTAATGGGGGAAATTTAAAATAAAATTTTAAAATATGATGCCACAAAATAAGAAAATAAGAAAATTATATAAACTACAGCTAAAATTATGCTTAAAGTAACGGGATAATTTTGCAATAAAAAAAATCAAAATAAACTTGCAAACTTTAATGCAAAATATGCTATAAATTGAAGTTTGGAAGCATGTAGTTTGTAAGTCAACAGGGGTTCCTCCTCCTGGCTCAGCAGTTAACTAGCTAGAAGGTACTGGAAAAGTCAGCTTGTCCATTTGTAAAGTTTCTTTATCAATCGAGGGTAAAGAGGGCACGTCCATCTTTAAAATGCGTTCCCTTTAAATAAAGAAGAATGATCTGGTCACAGTGGTGTAAGTAGATACTGGACTCAGAACCCACCAACAGGAAGCCAGACAAGTCTTTACCACCCAAAGCTGGACTACCGTGTTTCCCCAAAAATAAGACCTAGCCGGACCATCAGCTCTAGTGTGTCTTTTGGAGCAAAAATTAATAAAAGACCTGGTCTTATTTTACTATAATATTAGACCAGGTCTAAAATATAATATAATATAATATAATATAATATAATATAATATAATTAATATAATATAATATAATGCAATACAATATAATACCAGGTCTTATATAAATTTTTGCTCCAAAAGATGCATTAGAGCTGGTGGTCTGGCGAGGTCTTATTTTTGGGGAAACACGGTAGCTTTCTTGCAGAAGCTTCTCAGGCGCCGTTTCCTGCACTGGGTGGAAATCATAGTTGTTAATGTGTACACTGACCAACTAAATTCAGAGGGGTAAGAAGCAGGCAGTGACTATTGCAGGGGGCCGGTAAGCAGAGGCCAGGTATGTCCAGGAAGGGACCCTGAGACCATGACCACTGAGGGTAGGACATTGTCAGGCGCTGCATGTTGTCCCTGGCCCCTCCTGGGATGGGATCTAGTACGTTGCTTTTTTTGCATTCCCCTACACAGGTCAGGACGCAGACAGGCTGACATGGAAATGAGGCAGAACAATGACGGAATCATGTTCAGCTTGGCCTTCTGGCACTGGCAGAAGTCCTGGGTTTCAAGGAGGGAAACAAAGAGCCCTTGTGTCCCGCTTCCTATCTCGGCAAAGATCAGATTGCTCAGTCCTCACTCCCCTTTCGCTCTATTACAAAAAAAAAAAAAAAGGAGGAGGAGAAGAATTACAGCGCCTAAGCCAGAAAGCAAGTCTGAACCCCCTCACAATAGTCTGGCTCTGCTGGGGAGGGAGCGGCGGTCCTGGGATCCCACTTCGAGCACTGGGTCCCTGCTCCACTGCTGCTCACATAACTCACAGGTTCCAGGGCCTCCAGCCATCCCTACCCGGCTTCCCTGGGAAAATGTTTTGAGCTCGCCTAGTTTTCCTGACAGCATTACTGCACCTCAGTGAATTCATTACCACGGGGTGACTGTTGTTTAGAAGATTTTATTTTGAAATGAAACCTGAGCAATCTAGCAGTGACCACTTCCATGTCCTCCTTGCACGCGTCCTTCCCTCAGGAAGGTCGAAGGGCCTTCCGAAGCAGATCTGAGCAGCATTCATCCCAAAGCGAGGTGTCCCCAGAGCGCCTTTTACTGGAAGCTTCCAACTGGGCAAAGTCAATCGGAGAGAAAAGCAAGAATTGGGGACGCACTTAACCTACAGTTTCCCTTGCTCAGGGCCTTGGTCTTGGGGCTCTGTTGACTTCGGTTGAGTGGGCACTGAGACAGGCCTTCTGAGTCCTCTTTAAGGACAATTTCCCACTGGGGGTGGGGGGGCTAGGCAGCTGGACCCTGGTCTGAGGGCTCACAGCCCGTTTGCGCATGGGGTGTCCCCAGTGCTTTGCAAGCTGCAGCAGATGAAGTTTCCATTCAGCCCCGTGTCAGGGCCCAGAGAGAAGCGGTCACAGCTGCTGTGCTCCGCAAGCTCTAACAGCCAGAGGTAGGGGTCCTGGAGGGGTGCCAGGAGCTGCCTGAGAGGTCAGAGGGAGGCGGAGGCTGTGGGGCTGCAAGGGGGAGTGCGGAAGGAGGCTGTAATGGGATGGCAGGATGCCCGGGATTCATGGGGCATAAAGACTGGGAGGAGGGTGGGGCAGTGAGGGATTGTGGGGAGGGGAAACCAGGCTGGAGCAACACGGAGAAAACTGGAATGTGTCACAGAGAGTGGCCCAGAAAGGCAGGTCAAATGGAACAGATGCGGCATCGAGACACACTTTCCAATCTTGTTTTAAAGTGTCAACAAAAACCTAGCAGCACATCTTAAATAATAAATTGCAAAATGCTGATTGGATCCCAAGGAAAGTGTATCTTTCTCTGCACAAAGGCCAGTGTTTCCATACTTTGCACACTTTGCCTACAAAAATGGGCAAATTAAGGCAAGTTCGCGTTGACCAGAATGTGGATGTTCCACAGGTTATGGACAAGGTCTTGTAACAAAACTGCTCAAATTCCTGAGCTGCGTAGAATAGATACATTTCTAAAACCAATTATTTCTGATTTTCCCACTGCTTTATTTCAATTTCCACTCCTCTGCTTCAATGAAAATAAACTTTTCTCCTGACAGAGCACATAGCCCTGCGCGGTTGGGCTTATTCAGAGCATGCCTGCAATTTGTTCTCCGTGTTGGGCAAAAGAGAGACTAAAATCCAGGAGGTGAAGGAGCCAAGGACAGCCATCGCTGAGCCTCAGTGGGAATCCAGGGACCAGAGAACTAAAGGACAGTGCCGGGCCATGAGAGGCAGGAGGGACGATGCAGACGGGGAGAAAGCAGTGAGAGAAGCCCAGGTGAAGAGGTGCATGGATGGGATAGACAAGTTAGGACAGGAGGAGGGCAGGCATATGCCGGGGTGCCAATATTCTTTGCCAAGGCTACACATGACAGGCCCTAAGCTCAGAAAACTGGCAAGCGAGCCATCCAAAGGCCATTGCCCTCTTCTGTTCATTCTCGCTTGCATTCATACCTGCCATCTTCTAGCAAACCATATACCTCATTTGTTTCTCATGATTATTTTGTTCTGTCCATCCCACGCCACCAGAAAGGAAGCACCGTGACGGTAGGAATTGTCTGCTTGCTTCATTGATCAATCCCCAATGCCTAGAGCAGTGCCTGATACCTGGGGGACGCTCCATAGATGTAATAATTAAATACCCCTGTAATAAATGAAAGAAGTCAAACGCATGATCGTTCTAACTGGCACTTCTGTAGTGTGTAGTGTCACAAGGAAAACAGAACATGGAAACTTGAGGGACTTTAGAAATGGTTCTATCCGCCCAGAAACATCAAGTGGCGACTCAAGATAACTTAGGAAATTTGAGCCAGTCAAGTTTATTGCATGTCACCAGCAAGTACCTTCTGGGACCTAGGGAATTAGCAAACAAATTCCACAAACCACTGGCAGTTATTTTTAGCAAGGTAGTGGGAAACGAGAGCCTAGAGGAGAAATGGCAAGAATGGATGTGAGAGTGATTTTTTAACTCGAAAAGAAGATTGATCCTGATTCTTACCATCTGGGAGCTAACCTAAATCCCTAGGAAAATAAGGCTCCCTCTAGCCAATGTAAAATTAAGGAGACATAGCAATCCATACTCATTAATAGTTCCATAAAACACCAAGAAGAAAAGGGCTCTCTCACTCTCACTCCAGTTTCCTGGCTGGTTGTAGGCAGTCGTCTTAGAAAGGCATATAGTAAATATATTTACATTGTTTATGAATGTGCCTTGATTGCAGTTAAACAATTGATGGAGGTTAATCCCATTTGGTTTGTGTAAAAAATGGTTGTTCAGAGCCCGAAAACATATCTGAGTGATGACAAATTGGGTTTACTGATTTGGGGAGATAGCCTGTAGGGATGGGGACTGATGAAAAATACACGGGCAGCTGGCATATCGAAGCAGGTAAATGATTTAAAGCAGATTGGAAGTAGTTCGTTAAAAGAGGGTTGCCAAGAGAGTTGCCCACCCTAATCGGGGAGGTGGGGGTGTCTCTTCCCTTTAGCACACAGTCCAAAGCAGGCACATGACCGCCCCCTCCCCACTGCACCTCTTGTCCTAGACCTTGGGCTGTGAGCCAGTAGCTTGCTAATGACTGGGTCAGTGGCCATGCCACTGGGTGCCGCTAGGACCACTGTGCCCAAGCAGGCAGGACCAGGAGAGCCCCACGGATCACTGGTGTCTTCAGCCACAAGAAAACGGGCGCTTGGGGAGAGCAGAGCTCTGGGCATTCAAGGGGTGCCTGAACCCCCTCGATTTGCAGTTGAGAATAAAGTCAGAGAGAGAGGGGGAGGGAGCACACTGCGTACCCTGACTCGTGACTGATGGGGACAAAACCCCAACCTGTTTCCTTGACTACCAGCTGCCGCCTCTTCTCTTCAAAGAGAACGGGGCCGTTCTGACACAATCTAGTTCTCTCACCCTTTCCGGAAGGACAAGTTCTCATCCATCACTTATTTTTAGCCCACCTTGGCAAGTTTCCAGTTGCCCAAGGCACAGAGGCGACCTGTTATTTTTTTCTACTTTTATAGAACATTCTGAGAAAAGGGAAAAAAGCATTAAAAAAAACCAAAACATTGAATGTTCCCACAGGTGAGCTGTAAGAACAACACATTTTTTCGTATATTTAGTTATCTATGAGTTGATATATATATGTCAACATACATGCATACACATATGTATAGACATATATCAACACACACATACACATATGTGCATGGTGCAGTGAAAAGAATGTGGGATCATGAATTTGGGGTCTGTCTCTGAGACCCACTGCCTATCTATCCTGCCTGGGCAAGCACTCCACCTGTTTGAACACCTTTCCCTACTTATAAAACAAGGTATTCAACAAGTTTCCTACAGTTGAGCACAGGAGATGATTAAATAATAGTGTTAACATAATAGCCATGATGGGACAATGAACACTTTCATTACTGAGCCTTCAGAGTTCCCTTCTGCTACGTTGCACGAAGTCTCCCTACTGGGCTTTATTGCATCCTCCCTATCAGAGGTAGAGGGGCCAGGCTCTGACCCTAACCGCCGGTCCAGCAGACCAAGGGGCAAGAGTGTAACAGCTGTGCTCAGAGTGCTGGTTCCTGGGAAGACCCTCAGGAGGCATGTGGATTGCTCCACATCTTCAAATAGCTTTGAGTTTAGTTAAAGAGACACCACAGCATGGCCCCGACTGGAGTAGCAGTCAGTGCCATCTCCAGCACGGCCCAGCCCCATGTCGGCACCCAAGCCTCTTTGACCTTCCAAAGGTAGCTCAAAAACTCAACTCTTCTTCAGTGAACACGGCCATTTTAATCAATTCATCCTCTGTGGCCAGTACCTTGCCCCGCCTTACATTTAGTATCAAGTTTCATCCTCTCACTTATCCTCGCGTGGCCTTACTTTCATCATTTACTTCGCTTGTAAGGAAACAGGAACAGGACAAGTCGGGAACTCACCCGATGACCCACAGTTAATACAGCACTTCACTCCTTGTAGAGCTCCGTAAATATGTGTCGAATGGTTGAATAAAAGAATTGGGACTTGAACCCAGAGCTCCCTAGTGGTCAGTGACACAGCAGGGGCCAGAGTGAGTGAGGGGAAGAGGTGAAGAAAGCATGGAGGGCTTGGTGCTAGAGGGGGTTAATGAGGAATAAGAGTGTCAGGGCTCCTGTCTGAGCTGGGTGGTCGCTGAGAGTGCAAGAGGGCTGGTGGGGAGACGCCTGAGGCCCTTCTGGAGGGCAGTCCAGGAGGCAGCATCCCCCCTCTTTCTCTGCTGTACAGCGCCCTCCCGGTGTCCGTCTCTGTCTGCCTTGGCTCATCTCTCCTTCCACTTTCAAAATTTGGTGTCTCACTGATTGTGAGCCACCTTTCAGGGACTTTCCTACTCAGACCCGCTAGCACAGGAAACTTCTGGGTTCCTAAGGCTTGCCCATGGGAGCGAGCGCCTGCACTCTTGGATTCTGTGGACTTGGTGTGAGAAATGCCTGGCTGGGAACTCCCACTTCCGCCAATGGCCTCTCTGGTTTCTTCAGTCACTGCGGAGCCCAGGTTTCCCGGGCTGAGCTTTGCGGCAGCTCAGGAGGGGACACCCAGACCGTGCCCTCAGCTGCAGGGAGGGCCCTGTGCTTGGCGCTGGGTGAAAGGCCCAGAGAAGGAGGATGCCGCAGTTTCCTGGGAGAAGGACTGGCTGGGGCCAGAGCCTGGGATAGCTACCCCTTCCTGCTCAGGGAGCATAAATTAGAGGAGTCCTGCGGTAAGCAGAAGGTGGGTACTTCTCCAAATGCTGACACTCTCTTACTTCCATCTCCCCGCAAAGAAGATGCCCTTTCAAAGAAATACAGTGTCATAGAGGAACAGGCAGTGTGTGTGTGTGTGGGTGGGGGGAGGAGTCTTTACGTAAATGGAGAGAAGCTGTGCGGGGCCTCGGAATCCTCAAGCACGAAACAGCCAGTGGCCCAGTCTGAGCTCTCTTACTGAGCCAAGGGGCCCCCCAGGCAGTTACCCCCCAGGCTGCTTTAAGCCAGGCTTTTTTTATAAACTCCTAGTCCCTAAATAACAAAGTCAAACATAAGACTCAAATAGGAGACCAAAATTGCAAGCAGCTACATTTTTAACTTCAGATAAAAGAGAAAATGCATTGGCTGTGTATGCTCAGGGTTTCATGACAAGTCCCACTTTGGGCTGTGAAACTGACAGGAATCCATCTCAAGGTGGCATTGGGCATCTCACCCCAGGTCTGCCGGTGACCTGGTGTGTGTGTGTGGGGGGGGCGGTTCTCTAGGAAGAGAGAGACAGACAAGACGAGGCACATCTGAGAGCGTGGATCAGGGAGGAAACACAGATAGACAAATGCACCGAACACGCTCTGTCTCTGGGAGAAGCGTCTTGGATGAAAAACAAATAAAAACCACATTCTGCTGGGGGGTGAGGAACCCAGTTAAAATAGTCATTTAAACATTTTTCAAAATGAAAGTCTCATTTCTGTGCTGCAGAGATAAAAATGAACCTGACGTAGAGCAAGGGGTGGAGTTTTCTTTGTTTGGACAATTAGGGATTCTTTCTTAAAAAAGAAGTCACTATGTTCAGTTAGTGGCAAAGAAAGGGAAGCGAGGCAGCCTCTCCTGTATTCCCGGGTGGAGATGTCCAGGGCAGGGGGGTGGCTGGACCAGGCTGGGTGGGGAGGAGGGCAGCCACGGGAAGTCAGCTCCAGCCTCACTCATTCGCTGGCTCACTGTCTTGTCACTCATTCATCCACCTGGGCATTCGCTCAGTTACGCACTCATCTTTCCCTTTCTCACACTCTCCTCCTGGAAGCCCCCCAGTTGCCCTGTCCCCCACAGTCTCCTGCACCCTTCCCGTAACAGATAACGATCCTACTAGGCTGCAGCCCCTTGTGGGCCAAGATCTGCCTCATGAGGCAGGTGCCCTCTCTGCTATGACCTGTCCCCAACTCAGTGCCTGGCCCTGGCTAAAGCTCATGGGAAAACGCAGAGTAGGATGCTTTGTCCGTCTCAGGGGCTGCACCCACTCTAGTGGCTATGACAGCCGCATAGACTTTATTGGGAAGATTTCTGCATGAGGGCGCTCATTGATAAGAGCAATGCCAGGCTACCAACAAAGCACAGTGGGTTGTTGGAGGACCCAGGGAAGGTGCTGGCTTGGGAAATGGGAACAGGCTCCTTGGAGAAGGTCTCCACCCATCGCTTCTCCACTGGAGGAATATCAGTGGCACACCAGCAGCCTGCTGGGCACCAGTGAATAGGCAGCTGCTCAAGGCAGTGCAGTCCTTACCACGTGGGTTTCCCAAGTTGGGGGCATGGCCCATGAATACGCAGGAAGTTACACTGCGAGGTATTAGGGGCTGTGATGGGGCATGGAGGATGTGGGATGGGGTCCGGGAGAGCATAGGCCAGGCTTAAGAGGCTGGGAAGGCCTCCCAGATGAAGGGTACACAGTGGAGGGCTGAAGCTTGGGGTGCAGAAGAGCGTTTGCAGGATGAAAACTCACATATAAAGTGGCCTGGAACGATTTCGCAGACACGAGTAACAGCAGGTCGGTCAGGACCAGAATGCACACAGCCTGGGCTTTTTAACTCGGACATTGGGAAGCCTCAATGTCCGACCAGGTAAGTTACCTAATCAGACTGAACAAACCTAAGAAATGGCGTGGAGGCAGGAAGACCAGCCTCCCGAACGGGCGGGCCTCACTTTGATGTGCTCTGCTGTATGGAGCTTCCCAGATGCTGTGTTTTTTTTTACAAATTGCAGGCCAGACCCTCCACTAGCAAAAAGATTACGACACGCTGAAGGCTCAGATGATGTTTAGCAGTTTTTAGCAATAAAGTACTTTTTAAATCAAGGTATCACATTGTTCAGACATAATGCTATTGCACACTTAATAGACTACAGTATAGTACAAACATAACTTTTAGGTTATGGGAAACAAAACAATTCGTATGACTTGATGTTTTGGGATCTTGCTTTATTATAGTGGTCTGGCACCAAACCTGAAAGATCTCCAAGGGCCTTTGAAAGAAAGAATTGCCCTGTCAGATGCCACAAGGGCCAAGTAGACCTGAGAAGGAACCCCCACCACCCCTGAGATGCCTCAATGACCGAACCGGGTCCCACGCACCAGAGCACTCCCTGGGCTCTCATTTACCTGGGCCACTCCTGGCTCCCTGAGTTTGGGAAGATTTCCCTTTTCTGTGCCCCAGTTTCTTCCCCTTCAAACTGAAAGGACAAAATGTTCTGGAAGGTTCTCTCAGTCCACGTGCACTGTGCTGGAGGTAATTTCTCTGTGGGGAGCAGAGTGATCTGCACAGAGGAAAATGTAAAGCCTGCAGCATCTGCATGTGGTTGTAACATAATGGGTGTCACACAGCAGGGGCCATCGTGGGGAGGGGACTTCTTCCTCTGCGGGGTCTGGTGGGGGCATAGCTAATGGCTGCAGGGGAACCCTGGCGCGGAGGAGGGGAGGGGTATGCTGCTGCTGGTGATACTAATGATACCGAGAGTTCAGTGCGAAAATTAGTCTACAGAGAACATGGCTCTGCAGAGAAGGCTGGTGCCCACAGTAGGTCAGCCAGACAATGAATCACTGGCCAGTGCTCAGAGACAGCTCAGGTGACTTAGGCGACTGGCCCTTTGGTGACAGGGACACTGCTGTAAGGCTGGCTGGTCTTTTAATTGTAACTTTAAAGCATCACTGTATGAGGGATGCCATTTATATTTGCTGTGATGTGGCCTAAAGTCTTTTAGATGGGAACAAGAGGTCCCCTTGGCTTCCAGAACCCACTCTATTTGGCTGGGTGGATGCTGAGTGGGCATGGTTTGGGGGCTGCGGGGGAAGAGGGGGACACGGGCAGGATTAGTGTGCTCCATTGTCAGCTCTCTGGTTGGCTGATAAACAAAAACCAAGGGAAGGGAGACAGAACAGAAGAGGGATGTTGTGTTCGAGCCAGAGGCACTCTGAGAAAGAGCAATGGCTCCTGCAATCTAGAGACTCGGGTGTTAGGACTGATGGACAGCACACTGTTCAGTTTCTTGGGTCATTTTCATGTGTATCAAAGGACATCATTTGGGCCCTGAAAGGGAACTCCAGTCTCTACAGCCAGGCGGCCATGTTTTACGTCCATCTCCCAGGAGAACGTACCGCTGCCCTCATTTTAGAATGTGTTCCTTGGTCAAAGGGCCATTAAAGAAATAACGAATTTCCATTCCACACCTAAATGTAGCCTCAGTGAAAGCAACTGTGCAGAGAGATTCCTTGAAAACAAAGTTTGAAATGTACTGACAGGGATTATATTTCTTTCTTTCATTTTACAGAAGGTCAGTACTTGGTTTTGTGCCCACACAGGATCTAAGTGCCAGACTCAAGCCCCCTCTTCCAGTCTGGCATCATCAGAGTAGCTCTTGACACTGTCTTGACTCAAATCTACAGCTTACACTGTCTTGGGGCTGCTCGGCAGGACAGCCCGGCACCCCTTAATCCAAGTCTCAAGCCCGGCATCTGTCCTTGGAGCAGAGACACAGGAAGCGCACCATAAGAGGGGGAGAGAGAGACTCTGAGCACAGACCCTGAGCGGTTTGAACAGAATCAGGCAGCCCCCCCCCCTGCAGGACGGGTCCCCACTCCCTGCCCCCCCCCTCACCCTCTGGTTTGCATCACTTTCAAATATCAAAAGCAGCAAGGAGCTTCGGTGGAGAGTGAGGGGAGAGAGCAAGCTGCCGCCTTGTCGACACTCCCCAGATGGCTCCAGCTACAGTCCTCTCTCTTGTGAGTTTCGTACCCAAACGAAATCATCTCGTCTGGGGCTGCCTCTGCCTGGGTTTTGTTATTGTTCATATTCTCCTTGAGAGAGAAGTGTGAGGCAGCTAAAAGCATTCCTTTAGAGATGCTATCTAATCCCGGGGGATTTCCAGAGACTCTGGAGCCAAAGAGGGCGGTGTGTGTGTGTGTGTGTGTGTGTGTGTGTGTCTACGTGTGTGCACACTCTTACTTGAGGGCTTGTCCCTCTGCCCTCCTCAGGTAGCAGTGAAATTTCTTGGTTTGGCAATGTGGATTTTTATGGGCCTCGGTCCTGAATGCATGACAGTGTTGCATTTCTAATTATGATTATATTAAATGAACTTGATGGGTGACACTCTCCTGATTCGCAGAGCATTTTTATAACATTTATTAAAAAAAGGCCAAAGTTTATTTTACAATCAGTAATAAACGGGGACACAGAAATGCAGCCATTGGCACAATGGCCCTAACACGTTAGTTTCGTCCACAAACGGCATATTATTCTAGCTCAATAAGTAACGGGAAAAATAAAATTGAAGTTCTATTCAACATTTGATCATCTTACTTAATAACGACAGATGCTCTGAGTGGTGGCATTTTGAAAGAGCTCTGTCTGCTTCTGGTTATGAAATGGCAGGACATTTGGCACCCTCTCGCATCACACCATTTGAAAACCGTGGAGTCACATAAATGGCCGATGAGAGGTGGGGAGAGGTGGCTCTGGTCGGCATAGCACAAGTCATTTCATTCCAGCGATGCAAAACGGCAGAGCTGCCTTTCAAAAGAAGAGTCTGTAAAACTTGCCAGACGATAGATAAAGTCTTTCGCGGCAGAGGGAACACACACACACCCAGCACCACCACACACTGGTGAAAAACAGACTTAATAAAGCAGTTTTAATAAAGAAATGCTATTTTCCCATCTAGTGCTGTGTCATGACTTGGACATTATTAGAAGTGAGTACATCTACATCCCTAGGCAGAGCAAGGCCAGCCCGGCCCCCCAAGGGGATGCCTTCTCCTGGCACAGCCCACACACAGACCCTGGAAGGGGAAGCAGACAGTGTGACGGGGACCCACAAGGCATGAAAAGCCAACCATCCAAAAGGATGGCTTGACTTCCTTGCCGTCCGAGGCACTGCCCATTCTCCACCCAGACCCTCAGGAAGGGGTAAACGTAAGCAAGTGACTGACTTCCTTCTTTAAGATTTGGGAGCTCTCCACAAGGTCAGTGCGTAGAGTAGAGATGCCTAAGCCTCCCTCCAGTACCGTCTCCCTCCTCGCCTGTAGGCTGAGCTGGATGGAAGCGTTCAAACCCCACACATCGGAAACTTTCCCTTACTGTCCCCTTTCAGATGACAGTGGCCGCTCCCCGGTGTGACCTCTCAGCCAGGTGCGTGATACAGAGCATACTGCCCAAGTTAGGAGACGTTCTGTCCATTGCTCGAGGAAAAATGGAGAGGAGATGTGATTGCTCAGGTTATCCGAAATCGGTGGGACTCCAGGTGCTTATATGTTGGAGGCAACAGGTGAGAACAGACGTCCAGGTCCTTCCGGCTGCCTCCGAGTGTTCCAGGGCAGCCCACGGCGCCTCCCTCTGCTCCTTCCCAGGCTCTCACATCCAAACGGGGTCCTGAAGAACCAATTAGCAGCAGGGCTTTAAGGTTTTGGGAGGGGAGCTTCAAGGGCTTCTCATGGGGCCCTCAAGATGGTTTGAGCAGAACAGAAAGAAACCAGAACCAAAATCCCTTTTAGCTTCGAGAAAAGGACTTGAATGACCAGGCTAAACATCCCAGAAAGAGGCTACTGGGACAGTGCAGTGGCTTTGGATCGATTTCACCTGTTGAAGGGCCTTGGCCCAAGTATTGTGTGTGTGTGGGGGGGGGGCGTGGCAGTCTTGGTTCCTCATGAGAATCAGAAACATCATCACCATGGTGACCGACACATGGCCAGGCCCAGCAAGGCCCCATCAGCTGGTCCTGAGCTCTGGGGGATGTGTGTAGGCTCTTAACCATTTTGAAGTTTGGTCCCCTGAATGATGGAAAAATACGAATACTACCAGGCTCCTCCCTGCTGTTTTGTTCTCAGAGCCCGCGTTAGAGAGAAGATGCATGGACAGGTTCTTTGCACTCTGAACCCCCTTCTGTGAACGGGGCCCAGGATCCACCTGCCTCGGTGGAAAGCATGTCCATCCCCAGCACTTGTAGGCGACGCTCGCCCGCAGTCGGCCCAGATGTGCAGAGCAACTTGGTCCAAACAACACGACGCCTGTGCAACCAGGGGAGGCTAATCCTGCAGAGAACCTGTCTTCTCTTCCTAGGTTCAATTTTGATGTCTGTCATTCAACACAAAATCTCACTTGCAATTCGATGTGGTGAATCTGAGGAGGGAGAGTGCGAAGCCAAAACTTGGGGCCATCGCCACATGTTTGTTTCGAGTGTCATTGAACATAAACCTTTCTGGCTAAGAGCTGATTGGTTGGTTTTTATTTCAGCCCAGAGTGATTTTTTAAATGACTAATTTATAAAATCTTTGAAAATAAGAGTTTCTAATGGAAGTGCTTACACAACCATAACTCTGGCGTTGCAAATGGCACCATTGTCGTTAAGGGCGTGTTGTTGTTTGTTTTATGCTAATCTGCCTTCAGTGTGACAGACTGTCACCTGCACAGGGGGTACCGTTCAGCACTGTATTAGCCCATATGGCACAAGCTAAATTGTATCGAAGCTACGGGCTAATTACGGATGAGTTAATAAGGCCAGGCAGAGCGAGCCCGGCCAGCCCTTGGAGGACCCCCCGCCAGTCCCCAAAGTGAATTAGCCCCATTTGAGCTTTTCAGTGCTTCACAGTTTGGTCTCTGACAACAAATCTGTAGCTCCATTTTCCATATACTTTGTGTCCTGCCCATGTTCCCACGGTGTTGAAGTTAGACGTTAAAACTCTGGATGCCCTTGACACTTTCTCTAATAACTGATTTTCTTATAAAACAGCTTAGATTTCAACACAAAAGGAGGAACCACGACTCAGGAACAGATGCAGGCATTACCGACGTGATTTGAGTTTTAAGACAGAAAACTTCAATACATTGTACGCATTAAGGCTCTGAACACAGACGCTTTGGGCCATTAATTAGAGTTGAGAGGTGGCAAGCCCAAGCTCACTGTGGTAACACGTCCACCAGATTTGTAATCGGAAGAAGCAAACACTGAATTTGGGTGGAATGCATTATCTCATTTGAAAACCTTTCTTTTAAAAATCTATTTTGGTTTTCTGGCAACTTCGTCTGTAGCTCTTCACCCAAGCACTGGCAGGCTGTCCCTTCCTGTGGGGGGACGGACACATGTCGTCTGCCACTTCTCCCAGCTCCACCTCTGTCACCAGCGAGGGGGGGGCAGATTTCCTTCCAGCCTGGAGGGTAAGCCCTGCAGGCCTGTCCTTGGAGACCCACATCCACACTGCTCTGTTAATCAACTGGCACTGGGAACACGGGACACATTTGGCTTCTCCCTCCCAAATCAAGCCCAGGCTGCTTGTGAAATGCCAGCCTAGGGAGTCAGATTTCTTGGGTGACACCCTCAGCTTCTCCCTATGTAGTCTTTAGATGTCTCAATTAACTGGGACAGCGACTCGCAACACATGACAATCTGCCACTTTACTCATATTTGCGAATAACTGCACTTTCCATCCTCAGGAAAAGTTCAGACTATGAGATGCTAAGCCAGCGAGTCTCCCCTTCGACTTGACACCTCACATGAAGTTTTTGAGCACCAGCAAATGCCTCTCTCTCTGATATTTTGAATCAAACACAAGCTTTATTTTCATTCTCTTTCTCTATTCTCAATTAGGTCATTGGCATCTAAACTAAAAACCCATAAAGACCAGGAAAAACAGAAAAAAGAAACAGGCAAGCCAGTCGGTCTGTCTGCGTATGAGAAGCAGTGGGTCCCCGCCGTCCCATCCCTGACCAGATGGCGTCTGGCCGGCCAGTTACCCCCTCATGCCTCCACTTCCTTGTCTCAGAAGGGACCGGCCAGGCCCACTTCATGAGTTTTATGAAGCTCAGTTGAGTGGGATCATCTGGTTTTAGTGTCTGGGGCAGCGTCAGAACCCAGCACAGAGCAGGAAACACACAGACGTATGTAGGAACCGGGCAAGTGAGCGGGAAGGTCAGAACGGCACGGACCTGGACTCCACAGGATCTGGAGCGGATGAGTGGGGCTGGGACAGAGCAGAGCGTTGAAGTAGCTGATCACACTCCCTGGTGCCCCCAGGCTCAAGACGTCATGGGGAGAGGTGACCCTTCATCTCAGGAGCCCGGATCGGAGCCTTCCTTGGTCTAAAGAGGATGCCTGCTGACATGCGTTCTTGCATCTATGACTCGGGGTCTGACACAGGCTATACATGACAAAGAATTCACTAGACGCATTTGTCCTGAAGCAGTTGTGGGACTAGATCCTCAGTCTAGGTGGGGCTGCCCTTGTGTGTCTGATGCTGGAGCCAGGAGCCCATGGGACCAGCAATCGGGGAGGGAGCATGGCTTTCAATGGGACGGGCAGGCCGAGCTGGCCCTGAGCTGGACCCCAGGGGCTGGGCTGGAACCTGAGTGTGCTCTCAGCACCTCTCGGCCCCCGGGCTTGGCTGCTGGGAGGGACCTGCAGGAGCAGGACGTGGGCGCCTGCGTCACGGCCCGAACCAGCACCAGGCCCAGGGGCGGAGAAGGAGAGAAGGTCCGGCTGGGTCTACCAGAGGGCCGCACCCGCTGCTCAGAAAGGATGCTGTGGAAACTGCGAGAACACCTGATGCCCCCCCGCCCCAGCCCCTCCCTACGGGGGCCCCTCTGTAGGGAAGGGTCTATAAGCTGACCCTATAAACCCACCCAGTGCCAGACTGAGGATCAATGCAGTACGACAACTGAATCTCCCAATCCTAGTAAAAGTAAGGCTTGTGAGAGTGGATCAAACGTGTCTTTGCCAAGCGTCTACTCTAAGTCAGACGTGTCCGTGGTCCACGTATGGGCTTCAGAACTGCAACTTGCTTGGGTGCTGAGGGGCTTCTGAGGGCAAGAGCAGGCGCAGCTGGGCTGCAAGTGCATCACCGTGGGGGGCCCTGCACCCAAGGATGGGTGGCACGGTCATGCATTGCCAAAGGAAAGAGAGACCCGCTTCCTCTCAGAGACTGCCCTCCATGGGATGAAAACTGAGCTGGTTTCACATTGAAGGTGAAAAGTCCCTGCACTCTGGGATTCCTGGAGGAGGGCCTGTAATTCACGCCTTCCGGGCATTACTGAATCTGGCAGCATCAGCTGCTCAGGTAATGAACTTCACCCCCGAGACCACCATCTCCCTAGTTCCAAGGTCACAGAGGACCCTTGTTCCCACAAGCACAGGTGTTTTTCACTCTCGCTCTGCTGAGAGACAGGCCATGTATGAGGGAAGGCTGCAGAGTCCTGGGTTCCCATCCTTGCCAATCACGACACCCTCACCTCCTCATGCCCCCGCCCCTCTCCTCGCAGCAAGCCATACCCAGTGTTCACACAGGCTCCAGGCAGGGGTGGGGCAGGAAGGGAGGGCACCCGCTGTGGGGCCAGGGTTTGCAAGGATAATGCAGTGGAGCCAGCTTTCTGCCTCAGCAAACGCAGGGCGGACGCTTAGCTTCACCCTCCAGATAGCAGAGAACACACAAGTATTGGGTAGCACAACGTGGAGGGCACTGCTGGCACCTAGTGGGTAGTGGCCGTGGAGGCTGCTGAACTCCCTGCAGTGCCCAGGGTGGCCCCACAGAGAACTACCTGCCCCAAACATCGATAGTGCTGAAAAACCCTGGTTTATGGGGAGAAGTCGGCACCTCTACCTGATTCCACATCTTTACTTGCCCAGCCAAAGACCTGTCATCTCCTGCCAAGGAGTCATCGTGAGTGCCTGAGACGGAAGATGTCAGTTCTGCAGTTGTTTAGGAAAGGGTGTGGATTGGCCCAAAGAACCAAAGCAACAGGAAACGACAAGGTGATCATTTTCCCTACCTCTCCCAAATATCCAGAGAAGTGGGGTAAAACTCCCTTTCCTGATCTATAAACTATCCACACGTCCTCCTGCCAAGGGGACAGCGGACGGATTGTCCTCTTGCCAGTACCTTCTTCCACACCGAGGTCGTGGTGACTTGTGACAGGACCAATGTTTTAAATACAGAGGCCACCTAAGTGGCAAATCTCAAGATCTGCAAAAGACACAGAACTATGCCAAACGTAGAACTCTAGTGACTGAAAGCGGCAGTGACAGGCTGGAGCGCCCAGAGGGAGACCGCACGGCCCGGCGGTGCGTGATGGAGAATGGCTAGCTCAGGCCACGCAGCAGGAGGGGACCGGGTGTACTGCCCAGAGAGATGAAAGGAGACCCAGGTCATCATGGACTCTCTGAAAACACCCCAGTGGCTCCCATAATAGATACTGGCTGCTTCAAGCTCTCCACACAGCCTGCCATCACCTCAACAAAGATGGTTCCAGTACCTCCAGCAACATAACTCATGGACGGGACCCAAGACAATCGTCCCCAAGGCCAGCCACACCATCAGGAGGGCACCAATGAGTGTTCTGCTTGTTTTACCTGCAGCAAACCTTCTAAAATATAATGGCTAACACTTAACATTGCCCTTCCTATAAGGTAGGCACTTGCTCAGCATTCGCATATACTATTTAGTTCATTCCTGTGAAGTAGGAGCTGTGATCATCTCTGATTTCCCCCATGAGAACACAGAGAGGTCAGGTGACTTGCCCAAGGCCACACAGCTAGTACACGGCAGTCTGGATTCAAACCCAGGTAGCCTGACTTCAGAGACCTCACTGTTAGCTAAGATACTAGCCCAGAAGCTCTGCTTTTCCGAGGTTCTGTGTTCTCATTGGCGGAATGGCCTCGATGGCAACTAGGTGTGTGTGGGGGGTCACTCCACAAATATGGTGGAACCCACGAGCTCTGTGACTACTGTTCCAAGGCCACACCAACCCATCAGTCCTGCCCAGCTGAGGGCCTGGGTCCTCACGGGAACATGAGAGAATGTTGTCAGACGCCTCCTCCTCCCTGTCCACACCTGGCATCTGAGATTCTGTACTGCGGTCCTGTGATGGGTTCTACGCAAAACTCCTGCTTGGCGCAGGAGGACCACCAGCTGAAGCTGGCACATCCTTTAAGCAAGACATTCCCTTGAGCTTATCTCGCTGGGATGTCAGCCAGGCAGCCAGTGTTCTGTAACTTCCTTTAGAGACCCTTGTTCATATAGATAAGTGTTCCCACTGGTTCCTTCTGGTTGGTTATTCCTACTACCATGTTTCCTCAAAAAAAAGACTGAGTCTTATGCTGTATTTCCCCAAAAATAAGACCTGGTCTTATGTTAATTTTTGCTCCAAAATACTCTTTAGGGCGTATTTTCAGGGGATGTCTTATTTTTTCATGTACAACAATCTACATTTATCCAAATACAGTATGTCATCTTCTTCTGGAACATTGTTACAATGTACTAAATGCATCCGTCTGGCTGACGATCTTAACTGGGGCTTATTTTCGGGATAGGTCTTATTTTGGGGGAAACACGGTAATGACCTTCTCTTCAAAGACATCTGAAGGCTGGACCATTTAACAGCACACTGTGTTTGCAATACAAATTATTGATTGTCTGTTTTTAGACCATTTTCTCACACAGTGTCCTGTTGTGAGTTGAGAATGGAGTTCCACTAGGAAAGGGCACGCTTTTCTCAAGTTCAACCACTAAACACTTCTGTGTTACAAGACTCACAGGATGTTCTTATCTTTATTTTATTTCTTCCTAGAGGTGCTGCTAGTCAGGGCAGACGTAAATGCACCATTTTGTGCTTTTCCAGGGTGCGCCAACGTGCACAAACTATAGTGGGAAGGTAAGGCTCCTGACATACAGAGGGGCTTTACTTATGATGACACAGAGATCTGGAACTGGAGCAATCACAGGGCTTTTTCCTTTTACTAAAACAGCGCTGCTGGCCTGATGGCTAGCTGTAGGCAGAGGACACGTATGTGGCTGGGTTTTGAAAACTCTCACAAACATCTTTTAATGTCCTGAGCTGAGACGAAGAATTTCCCAGAGGGCTCATCAGTGACAACAAATTGATTTATATTTGCAATTGGAAAGGTAAAAAGGAGGGTAAACGCTAAGGTCTGGGCCCATCACCAGGAGCGCTTGGGGATGGCGTGTGTGTGTGTGTGTGTGAGTGTGTGTGTGTGTGTGTGTGTGTGTGTGTGTGTGTGTGTGTATGGGGGGGGGTGCCTTACAAGCAATGACAGGCTGGGGGATGAAGCTGGGATAATATATACTTTGCAGAGCATTTGGAAGATTACAAATATCCAGATGTTTTGAGTCATAAAGTTAGCTTACTGCCCAAAAGCGACACTGAAGTTGGCCATTGTCTCCAGAAGTTGGGGATCCTGCAACCCCAGCCAGGCTGGAGGTGCCTGGCACAAGCGTGTCTGCGTGGGATTCCTAGGTCACGCTGGGTAATTTAATTTTAGCATGAATTGTCATCATACACCATACAGCTGGTGTTTTGCAAAGAAAAATAATATTCTAAAATAGATGGCTTTCCTAAGGTGGCAAGTCAATCAAATCCCATCAACTGTTTCACAACCTACTAATTAGATTAAGCCAATTTAATGATTCAAGCATGTAAAATGCCTTACCTTACCTCTCCCTCTTTCACTAACGCACACATAGGCAGAGAATTAGGTGGGATAATTTTAAGGCCAGACCCATATAAGCTGGGAGATTCAAATTAAGGTTTAATTAACCTGCTTAGTACAAGAATCTCTGAACAGCGGGAGATTTTACACACTGTTACGTGTGATCTGTAATAACCAGGCCCAACAGGCTTCTCCACAACCATTACGGGCGCCAGGTATCTGTCTTGGCCTGTGTACTTGATCTAATGTCTGGAGCCTGTCGATTCCAGAAGAAAAACATTTGGAGATAGACTTGCAGATCTTCCTTAGGCAATGTGTACACACACAGAAGAGTCTGGGAAAAGAAGGTTGCGTTCGCTCAAGGACCTGTGATGTTGTAAACAGCCAGTTGGATTTGTCAAACGATTGACTGGTAAATACATGCGCTATTGATTGCCAGCTCAGACCGTTTCTCACACAACAGCCCGTGGTGAGTTGAAAGTAGAGCTGATCCTGTAACCTGGACCCTTTATTCCAATTTAACCAGTTGAACACTCATGGGGCAAGCCCCAGCGTTTGCTTTTATCTCTGCGTTAGAGAAAGCATCTGGTTGGGCTCAGTCCTTGGCGTCTATGTGGGTGAGTATATGACCACCTTTGCGAGCAGTGGAGAGTGTTGGAGGGTGTCTTATACTATGAACTGCTGCCCACTTTCCTTCTTGTCGCAGCCTAATTCCATGTAAATGTGAATACCAAGAGTCTGGGACCAATTGATAGTCAAGGTATTTTTCTCTTTTGTAGCCAACACCTCGCTTTCCTGAGCTAAAGAAATGGTCGGATGCTATGCATTATAAGGACATCATGGGAAGATTGACATGCCATCTAAATCATGGCTTTGTGTGTGAGTGGGTTGACTAGGATGAAAAGAGCCTCTCATACAGTTAGACCAATGACAAGTAGAAGCAGGAAAGACCCTTCATTGACTGGATTAAAGGGTCCTTCATAGAATCTCGTAAGAGTTCATGGTGAGAATTTTCACATCAGTAGCTGTTCCTTTCCCCATTTACGTCCTATCACAACTTCCTCTCTCCTCCCCACCATACTCTAAATCTAACATGATAGAACTTACTAGGAAAATTCTTCCTACTAGACATGCCAAGTCCTTCAGTGAGATTTCCTGTGGAAGAGGGGTGGCCAAGGACAGTTACCAAGTCTGGGGTTAGACGTGCCACAGTTTCCGGAAACTGTCTGGAGAAGGCCACACAAATTAGCAAGGCCTCTGGCATTCCAGCCTCCTGGGAGAGGAGGTAACTCCGTTTGCCTGAGGTCAGCCAACTAATCATTGGCTCTTCCTTTTAGCCCTAAAGTTGCAGCCAGATGGAGGCTCCTTGTGATGAATCATTCCAGGTTTATATCATGAGTATCTATAAAATAAATATATCAATATTCATATCCATTCTCTGGGCAGAAAAATTCCACACAACTGAAATTTCATAGTGTATAATTGCTCCTATATGAACTATTTTTTGAGAAGCCAAATAAGCCTAGTTGATGAAATGAAGTCTGTATAGAAAAATTCCAGCTGATGAAATGGAAAGGATGATAGAATGAATAATCGCCTCTTTGCACACCCCAAGGAAATAGCTGATGTGACAAATGATCATTAGTATTTGAAACCTTGGGGTGAAACCTTTGCAAACTTTGCAATGGGAATACCGTGCTGCGGTATGAACCCATTGATCAACTTTAATATGAAAAGTGGACAACTAGACAATATGAGCCTCGTGATGTCATACTGTGAAAACGAAGGATCTTTGTCCAATACATTGACCCTAAATCTAATCAAGTCTTTAGAATTAGCTTCCAGTTTACAGGAAATGTGGGGAACTCTAAGGTGTTAAATGACACATGAGAAAACGAGAGAAATCACTTCCAAAGGACAGTTGAGTTCGTTCCTTCAACAAGTCAGTCATGACATAAAACAAAATGGAGAAATTGGATATCAACTGCAAAAAGAAAGCAGAAAAGCATAAATACATGGAGATTAAACAACATACTTTTAAAAAACGACTGGGTCAAAGAAGAAATTAGAAGAGAAAGCAAAAGATACATAGAAACAAATGACAATGAAAATACATCCTACCAAAATTTTTGGGATGCAGCGAAAGCAGTTTTAAGAGGGAAATTTATATCATTACAGGCCTATTTCAAGAAACAAGAAAAATCCCAAATAAATAACCTCATGTTACACCTTAAAGAACTAGAAAAAGAAGAACAAGTGAAACCCAAGGTCAGCAGAAGAAAGGAAATAACAAAAATCAGAGCAGAACTAATTGAAATAGAGAACAAAAAGACAATAGAAAAAATTAATGTGACAAAGAGCTGGTTCTTTGAAAAGATTAACAAAATGGACAAACCCTTGGCTAGACTCACTAAGATAAAAAGAGAAGACACTAATTAACAAAATCAGAAATGAAAAAGGAGAAGTTATCACGGACACCACAGAAATACAAAGGATCATGCAAGAATACTACGAAGGATTATATGCCACCAAATTCAGTAACCTAGAAGAAATGGACAAGTTCTTAGAAACATATAGCCTTCCAAGGCTGAATCATGAAGAACTGGAAAATCTAAACAGACTGATCACCAGTAACGAAATTGAATCAGTCATCCAAAACCTTCCCAAAAGCAAAAGTCTGGGACCAGATGGCTTCACCAGTGAATTCTACCAAACCTTCAAAGAAGATCTAATACCAATCCTGCTCAAACTCTTCCAAAAAATTGAAGAAGAGTCAGTACTCCCTAACTCATTTTATGAGGCCAACATTACCCTGATACTAAAACCTGGTAAGGACAACACAGAAAAAGAAAACTACAGACCAATATCTCTGATGAATACAGATGCTAAAATCCTAAACAAAATTCTAGCAAATCGAATACAACAATGCATTAAAAAGATCATTCATTACAACCAAGTGGGGTTCATCCCCAGGGCACAAGGATGGTTCAACATCCGCAAATCCATCAATGTGATACATCACATAAACAAAATAATGGACAAAAATCATATGATTATATCAATTGATGCAGAAAAAGCATTTGACAAGATACAACATCCATTTATGATTAAAACACTTAATAAAATAGGTATAGAAGGAAAATACTTTCACATGATAAAGGCCATATATGACAAGCCCTCAGCTAATCTCATAATTAATGATGAAAAACTGAAGCCCTTTGCTCTACGTTCAGGAACACGACAAGGTTGTCCCCTATCACCTCTGCTTTTCAACATAGTGTTGGAAGTCCTCGCCAGAGCTATCAGGCAAGAGAAAGAAATAAAAGGCATCCAAATTGGGAATGAAGAAGTTAAATTGTCACTCTTTGCAGATGACATGATGCTATATATAGAAAACCCTAAAGACTCCACCAAAAAGCTATTAGAAACAATCAACGAATACAGTAAAGTTGCTGGCTACAAAATCAACGTACAAAAGTCCATTGCATTCCTGTATACTAACAATGAAATCTCAGAAAAAGAAATACAAAAAACAATTCCTTTTGCTATTGCAGCAAAAAGAATAAAATACCTAGGAATAATTTTAACCAAGGATGTGAAGGATTTATATGCTGAAAACTATAAGACATTTTTGAAAGAAATTGAAGAAGACACCAAGAAATGGAAAGACATTCCATGCTCATGGATTGGAAGAATCAACATAGTTAAAATGGCCATATTACCCAAAGCCATATACAGATTTAATGCAATCCCCATCAAAATCCCAATGGCATTTTTTAAAGAAATAGAACAAAAAATCATCAGATTTGTTTGGAACCACAAAAGACCCCGAATAGCCAAAGCAATCTTAAGAAAAAAGAACAATACTGGAGGTATCACACTCCCTGACTTTAGCTTGCACTACAGGGCTGCAATAATCAAAACAGCATGGTACTGGCAGAAAAACAGACACATAGACCAATGGAATAGAATTGAGAACCCAGAAATAAAACCACATAAATATGGACAGACAATTTTTGACAAAGAAGCTAAAAACATACAATGGAGGAAAGACAGCCTCTTCAATAAATGGTGCTGGGAGAATTGAATAGCCACGTGCAAAAGAATGAAACTGGACTGTTATCTGTCACCATGTACCAAAATTAATTCAAAATGGATCAAAGACTTAAGCATAAGACCTGACACAATAAACTGCATAGAAGAAAACATAGGTACTAAACTTATGGACCTTGGGTTCAAAAAGCATTTTATGAATTTGACTCCAAAGGCAATGGAAGTAAAAACTAAAATAAACGAATGGGATTATATGAAACTTAAACGCCTCTGCACAGCAAAAGAAACCATCGACAAAATAAAAAGACAACCAACTGAATGGGAGAAGATTTTTGCAAACAGTGCCTCCGATAAGGGGCTAATATCCAAAATATGCAAGGAACTCACGAAACTCAACAACAAAAAAACAACCCAATTGAAAAATGGGCAGAGGCCCTGAAGAGACATTTGTCCAAAGAGGACATACAAATGGCAAATACACATATGAAAAAATGCTCAACATCACTAATCATCAGAGAAATGCAAATACAAACCACAATGAGATATCACCTCACCCCAGTCAGAATGGCTACCATCAACCAGACAAATAGTAGTAAGAGTTGGAGAGGCTGTGGAAAAAAAGGAACCCTCATACACAACCGGTTGGTGGGAATGCAGACTGGTGCAGCCGCTATGGAAGGCAGTGTGGAGGTTCCTCAAAAAATTACGAATAGAATTACCATATGACCCAGCAATCCTTCTCCTGGGTATCTACCCAAAACATCTGAAAACATTTATCCATAAAGACACGTGTGCTCCAATGTTCATTGCAGCTTTGTTTACGGTTACAGTGGCCAAGACATGGAAACAGCCAAAATGTCCTTCGATAGAGGAATGGATAAAGAAGTTGTGGGAAAGAAGGAAGGTAGGAAAGAAGGTGGGTGACACCTACATTTCATGTGCACACCTTGTCTATCAGGGGTCATAGTGCCCATATTTACCAAAATATGGTATCATGTCACACACAAGGCCCGACTGCCAAAGCAGACACCATCAGCCACGGTGCTAATGAGAACCTGGTCCTTCCCAGAGTTCCAACAGAGCTTCTGCCTGACAGCTGGGGCTCAGCAAGTCACAGTGTATCTGAGCTTTATTTGAATGCTCAGCCTTGATCAGAGACTGCCCTTTAATCAGTAGTAATTTGTCTTAAAACATCCATTTGAGGACAATAATACTTCAAGTTCTGTTCAATTATAAACCTAAATTTAAAATAGAGGGCTGGAAACGTTCTTCCTTCTATACCCCTTTACTCTCAATTCTGAGTCCTGAGAAATATTTAAAAGAGGGAGACACTTGCCAAAATCATAAATGTTTTGATGACTCTTGAACAAATGTTTTTCAAGTATCTGAACTATTAGAGGGCTATGAAATCAATTTAAAGGTCATGATCAGCATTTTTTTTTAAAAGAAAGGTAGAATAAAGTAGATAAGCATCAACATGCATTTTATATAAGCATTGAATTCTCAAACGTTTGTTTCAACTATGTAAGCACGAGTCCTGAATCATGATATAAAATGTATTCTTGCTCTGTGTTGCCCTTAAAAATGTCTGCTGAACATAGTTCTAGGCATAAATATGGTGCTGTGGACTTTCACACAATTTACTCTTTTAACTCAGATGGACACATCATGTTTATTCATTATTAAACATCATTTCCAAAGACTGTGCAAGGTTTGAATAAGGTAAGGAGAAATATATAACACAACAGTGGATTTCCTTAAAATTATGGTCACCTGTTCTGACTTGGACATCTGGAATGAATTATTGTCCCTGTCGGATGTAATTGAGAGGAACAAGAAAAGTTAGTGCCATACAGAGCAAGAAAGTAGAGTTTAAAATATTTGGCATTTCTTCAGCTAACACTATGCCACCCATCCCCATTACAAGAGTGCAAGAAAACATATGCTAAACAGTGGGCTCAGTCACTACGCTTGAGAAGTGTGCTCCAGAAGGGAAATGAATACACTCTAAATGGAGGAGAGAGCGCTTTCTTTAATTAGCTCTTGGATGTGCTGTCACTGTGAACTTTTCTGACCTCTGGGACTTTCTGCCATCCTACGCAGCTTCCTAGTGTCTTTTTTTTGCCTTGCCACTGGCAGCCATCTTCAGGACCTCCACACCTAACTATTGTGGGAGAGTCACCTTACAGGTGTTGGCACCTTGGGGTCTGAACCTTCTCACTCACTGCTCATCTCTGCTGAGAAGATGTCACTGCTTCTTCCAGGTGCTAATCACAGAGACTGCAACATTTCAGCTACTAAGTAACAGAGCCCAGCAGAGCAAGGTGTGGGTGGGACCAGAGGAAAAAGAGCCTAGAACACACTCTGCCACGGCTGCTACTCCCAACCTGAGGACAAGGAAGGAGGTGGCCTGAGCACAGCTGCCTTGGGACCCACCCTGCCCCCTCACATTTGGAAGGTTCTTGCTTTGGACATTTCTCAGTCCTTGCTTTTCATACCAATCTATCTGCCATGAGGGGTCTCCTGAGTCCCCATGGAATCCTGCCCTGCCTTCAGACAGCTTACTATAGCATCGCGTTCTTTAACCCTTATTTTTGCCCATGCACTAGGTTGAATAGTGTACCCTAAAAATGCATCCAGCAGGAAGCTGTAAATGTGACCTTATTTGGAAACAGGGTCTTTGCAGGTGTTATCAAGTTAAGACGAGGTCACACTAGACTAGGACAGACCCTACTCCAATATGACTGGTGTCCTTAGAAGGACAGGATGGTGTGCACGGGAACACACACAGGGACAATGCCATGTGAAGACAGAGACAGAGAGTAGAGTGACGCTTCTATAAACCAAGGATAACGAGGGTTGCTAGCATCACCAGAGCCAGGATGAGGCAAGGACAGAGCTCCCCTAGCATCTTCAGAGGGAGTATGGCCCTGCCCACACTTTGTTCTCAGACTACTGACTTCTAGAATGATGAGAGAATAAACTGCGTTGTCTTAAGCTCTCCAGTTTGTGGTAATTTGTTACAACAGCCCTAGGAAACTAACAGAACCCACAGGCTAAGTGTAGATTTAGGAAGACAGGTTCAGTGAAGTACCCAAATGAGTGCAAAATGAACACTGCACAAAAGAAGCCCAGCTGCCATTTTCTCTGAATGTGGGCAGCCAGGGCGGGAAACACACACTGCCTTTGTAGATGCCCTTAGGCAGGTAGGCCTGCTCCATCTGAAAAGGGGCCAAACCTGGGGAGGCCACCAATGCCATTCCTCCATCCAACTGCAGTACTTATAAGTAATGGAATTTCTCCTGAGATGAGGACCTTGTTGGCTGTCAGTCTTGGGTCTGGATGTGTGTGTGTGTGTGTGTGTGTGTACACGCTCTGTCTTCTCTGGTGTTTGCAGAGAGGCCATGGACTACACTGGAGTTTTGAAGAAATGGCACAAATGAGAGAAATGAATGAATAAGAAACTAAAGTGGTTTCTTTTTCATTGGTTAGGCTTAGGCCAGACCTGACCACCCATCCTCTGGGCTGTATGTAGGGAACCCACACTTATCCACATGTCCTTCTTCCCTCAGCCCTACCTGCCATTGCAGGCGCACTAGACAGAGACTTCCTGAAGACAGAGCACTTCCAGGACGAGATGGAGGAAATCAGACTGGCGGAATGATGGGCAGTGGGTGCTTATGCGAGGCCTGGACTCCTCCGATCCTCCGGGCCACGCAGGCCCGGGAGGAAACACTGTCTTTCACAAGCCCAGTGTTCTGGAACCAGGTTCACTCACGCCAGCCCAAACATGGCACTGTACTGGAAAGAGTACAGAGGGAATTTCACAGAAATCCAGAACAAGCCAGAGGCTTCCAGGGGCTAAAGCCCATTCGGGGCTCTGGATTTCTAGAGATTCCTATGACTCCGCAGCAGGAGTTACAGCTGCTCACTAACCTGGTGCACAGAAGATGAGAGAAGAGGCCAGTGACGGACTGCAACACAGTAAGTGCTCTCCACAAAAAGAATATGGAAATTATGATTTCCAAAGGAACAACCCTTTTATCTCAACTTGTTGAACCAGAGGTCACTGATCTTCAGAAAAGCTGGTTATCTTTGGTCACGTGTCTATGCCAAGCCAATCCGTTGTGGGCAGCATGCCAAGACCCCGTGACATAGTCAGGGCGGCTTGGAGGAGAAGGGCTGCAAGTAGGGTCTGCCACAGAGGGTCACGTGGCAGGCAGCCCTGCCAACAGATGTGGGCTAGTGAGGTGTGGGATTAGCATGAGTCCATGCCTCAGCCCGCTGCTCACACACTTCTCTGGCCTGCAGGTGCATATACGCGCACACCCTTGTGTGGAGATATACACACCACACAGCATCACACACACACTACACAAGTCCTCGTGAACGTACTCCCAGCTACATTAAGACCCACAGATCGGCGCTGTATGCACATGCACTCCTACACACACGTTCCCATAGACCCAAGGCTCCCTCTCATACACACACGCCCTCACGTGCATATGTGTTCAGACCTACAGACATGGCCCGTCAGCCCTCTGCAGAGACATATATGCCTGTGCACAGCAACGCACAAATGTCTGTTCTTGTACAAATGCAGCAACCAACATGCATGGGCAGTCAGAGACGGTGTGCACACAGCACACACAGGCCCACGCGGGGGAGGTCCGAGCTGCGGGAGGTTTCATTAGTTCATGCCTCTTTCACCTCTCCCCACAGGTGGCTCTGCCTGGAAGACAGTCTGCTGAGAAAGCGGCTTCTGGGCCTTGTGGGCACAGGAAGCCCTGAGTTCACTATTGATTTCTGCCTCTCACTCGCACCAGGACCAGCTCATCAGAGATGAGGTGGGTGGTCTACAGGCAGTCCCGAGCACAGGAAACCTGGAGCCCACAGTTTGCTCATGACAAGAGGCTGCTGAGAGGAGCAGACGCCCCTCCGGCCAGAATCCTAACCTGCTGGGGGGTGGGGGTGCGGGAGCCGCACACAGCGAGGAGGAGGAAGCCTCTGAACGTAAACCTCATGTCCAAGGCAGCGACCTGCAGTGTCACAAGCTGACCTCAGGATTCCTGGGGCCTGGTTTGAATCCTGATCCCCTTTCCTGGGGCTGCTCACCCTCTCACCTCCAAAAAGGTGGGGGGATTGGGATTGTAAGAGAAGCCCCCGGCCCCGGAGGAGAGCAGCGGGAGGCAGCTGAGACCGCCCTGGAGCGGGCCGGCCCTCTCGGAACCAACCCCCGTCCCTCCGCCCCTCACCTGCAATCTCAAATGCTGCTTGTACTTCCAAACAGAATTTTTAAAAGGGAAAATCAATGTGCTCTAACAGAAAGCACAAACGCTCGATTACGAGATAAATGGGGCGGTAAAGAACACATTACGTAACCCGACTGGTTAATTGTGCAGGTGTTAACCATCTAGAAACGCCGGTGGGCTTGCGGCTATGCAATGAGGCACGGCTGCCTCCCCCGGAAACAAACCCACAAGGCAACTCAGAGAACCGAGAACCATGAACGCTGCCACTTACTGTCCGGTCTGCAGGCTCCCACCCTGAGGAGGTCCCACGGGGTCTTCCCCCGATTACCGCTTACCTTAGTGTCCTCATCTCCGTCAGAAGCAGGTTGCAGCAGCTGAACTCCAGCAGTTACAGGACAGGTCCGCATGCTCCCGCCACCCCGCCCTGCGCTTAAGCCTTTGTCCCAGAGGAAATGCAGGTGCTGCTGCAGGCCAGCACTCCGTCTGCCCCTGGCCCTGGCCCTGGCCAGCCACGCCCCACAGTGCACCACACACTTATGAGCACCTGCTGTATAAGGCCACTTAATGATGTCTGAGGACCCAAGGCCAAAGCTTGCTCTCTCAGCCCCTCTGGCCAGCAGCCAGCAGTGTTCGGGCGCCCCACCTGAGGGCAAACACATTTGCACCTGTTCGGGCCCCTCCTGTCCTGAAGGAGGCTTCATGTTCTCTGGCTGCACCAGGTGAGTGCCCCATGGGCAGTGAGACCTGGATGCCCATCGTCACCCACAGCTCAGCTGCCGTCCTCTCGAGAGTGCAGGTGGTCACTAGGACGGTACCCTCTGGGCTCCTCTGTGTGGGACTCAAGGCCCTCTCTCCTGGGATTTTACCAGACCAGCAGTGACATTCAGGGACATGCTTGTTAACACAGACCCTCCCCTGGCTGGCCGGGAGAGAGGGGGCCACCTTGTATTAGGTTGGTGCAAAGTAATTGTGGTTTAAAAGGTTGAAAATAATCGCAAAAACCATACTTGCTTTTGCACCAACCTCATAGAAAGCAATAAAACAGAAGGATCAGTTGCCCAGATTTTGGAGCCAGGCTGCCT
Source organism: Rhinolophus hipposideros (assembly GCF_964194185.1). NCBI lineage: Eukaryota > Metazoa > Chordata > Mammalia > Chiroptera > Rhinolophidae > Rhinolophus > Rhinolophus hipposideros. Next base: position 3,327,088 of record NC_138061.1, read on the forward strand.
GGGTTCAAACCCCAGCTCTTCTCATTTCCTGGTGGGGTGACTCCTCCAGACCTCACCTCCCGGGACGACCATGAAGGTCACTCACTGGGAGGAGTGGATGAGAGCAGATCCAGAGCTCTTTGCCCGGCAGAGGGCCTGCGATGGGCACCCCCAATGTTCCCTGTTATTGTCGTCATTGCATGTGAATCTGTTCTGGCCTGGAGCCCCATGGAAACAGGACAGCTGCGCTCTTGCCCTGTGGAGTGCTAGGTCCAGCGTCACATGTCACCACATCACAATGACGAGGACCCTGGGACAGACGTCTGCCCAGGGCCCAGACTCTCCAGGGCTGAAGCAGGGGTTCCCACGGCCATTCAACTGACCCCAGAACCACCCCCCCAACGGGACCCAGTGCCTGTCCAGCAGGAGCTCCGATTCCCGCCTGCCCCAGCTTCTTCCACTCACCTGAAGGCCTCTGGTCAGTGACTCGTGCTTTCGGGCAAGGTGGGGTATGGGGGTGCAGCGTGGCTCTGCTCAGGAAGCAGCTTGCACGTGCCAGAGCCATGCGTGCCCAGCTGGGGGTCTGAAAACGTCCTGGAAAGAAGCAAATGACTCGATTTCATCAACAGCATACGTGCTCATTCGAAAGAAATGATTCCCACTTCACACCTTACTGTAATTTTCCAATTAATTGTGATTTAAATATGGTAATGTGGCTAACTAGGTTGAGTATCAGCTTAAAGACTTTCCGAATAATGAAGCGAGAGCTCCTGGTACCCACACAGAGGAGAAAATTTCCACTGAGCACAGCAGCAGCAGCCCTGGGACGGCCAGCCCCAGCCAGGCAGCGAGGCCAGACTGATGGGGCAGATAGGTCCTGGCGTCCTGCTGGGCCCCCTCTTTGGTTCCCCTGGCAGACAGTGTCAGCAGGTCCCCTTATGGTACATTTGAGGGGCTCTGGGGAGATCCCCAACTCCAAAACATCCCTTACCAGCCTGCTGTAGCTACCCAGTTCATCCGCATTACATTTCTTTATTCTGCCTCTGTATGCCTTGGCCCCAGACACAAAGTACCCAGCCCCTTGGTCCCCTTGGACATGCTGACCTGGCCACTACCAGGTGGAAGGCATCCTTCCCTCCCTGCATAGAGCCCAGGACAGGCAGAGATGAAGGCGGGCTTTTGGGCATAGCTGGCCCACCGCGGCCTGAGCTCCCTGGGGCTCATTCTCCCCTCCCCAGGTGAGGTGAGCCGAAGGGGCCTCGGACAGAGTGGCAGAGGGAGCTGTCAGTGGGACAGATGTACACACAGCCCAGCTGCCATGTCCCAGCCCCCACATCATCAGCCATAGCCCATATCCCAGGGGCCACCTCTGAAAGATTGAGTTTGAACCGTGCTCTGCCCTCCCCCGGATTACCTACAACACAACATTCCCTCTCCGCTGCCTCCCTGTCTCTTACCAGGGCTGATAAAGAGGCTGACCTTGAGCGTTGTTGTAAAGATTAAATAGGATCAAGTACATGAAAGCGAACACGAGTAGTAAAGCCCTCCACATCAGGAGACAGAAGGTGATAGCCCAAAGTCCACTGGGGAGGAATAGGGGAAGAGCGCAGGGGGTAGCTCTCCGCCTGGGTGACAGGAAGCTTGTGCCTGGCTGGCGGTAGGCAGGATGGCCCTGGCATCAGGTCCCCCAAAACCCTAGGTGATGGCCGTAAGACAGGGTGCCCTTGAAGGCCTGTGACATCACTGCCTGGCATTGCTCTTGGTAGGATATAGAATCGTCCTCCCACTAAATTTGCTTTTCATTCATTCATTCACTGAACATACATTTATGAGGGACCTACACTACACCAGATCACATGCTAAGCAATGAGAATATACTAGTGGATAAGGTAGAGAAGGTCCGGCCCCAAGGAGCTCATGTGTTGATGGGGGTACAATGCACTGATCCATATCTTCCCCAAATTCCTGGGCGGAAACTCTAACCCTATGTGACTATTGGAGATGTGCCCTTTAGGAGGTGACTGAGCTTAAATGAGGTCATAAGGGTGGAGCCTGATCGATAGAATCGGTGCCGTTGTGAAAAAGGAGCAACACCAGAGATGTCCCCCACCCGCTCTCTCTCAGACACAGTCAGAAGGCAGCCATCTGCACACCGGGCAAAGAGGCCTCACTAGAAACCCAATCTTGCTGGAACCTTGAGCTTGGACTTTTCAACCTCTAGAAGTGTGAGCAATTCAGTTCTCTTGTCTGGACCCCCCAGTCACAGGTATGTTGCTATGGCAGCCCGAGCAGACTAAGATAGGAAGGACAGATAATAAGTATACAGGTGTCGCATATCAGTATGTAGGTACTAATATGTAAGTGCTGGGGAAAGCACGTTGCAGTAAAATGGAGTAGGAGGCGCAGCTCACCCCGGAAGGACAGGCAACAGGCAGGTGGACCAGCAGTGACTTCCGGCCTCCAGATGGAGCCGGGCAGGACCTCTCTCAGGAGCCCCAGGTCTGCCCAGTGCTGAGAACCTATAACGATTCATTCCCGTGACCAGACATTAATGGTTCATTTATCTGAACATTACCTTCCGGTTATAAATTGGAGAGTTACTTTAGACTTTGCCAGTCACTGCCGATTTATGAAGGCGAGTATGATAAATGCACAGCCTAATGCGGGAAGTTTGCTCACTTAGTGCCCTAATTAAGAAACGGAAGTGCGAAGAGCTCTGTTTGTCAGTACAGAAGGAAGCAGTTAGCTCCAGTTCACAAGAGGCAGACAGGGAGCCATCGTGGCTGAGAGACAATCGCAATGACAATAGAAACACCAGAGGAAACCGGTCAACACCTTCCAGGGACAGCCAGGATATCCTCCTCTGCGTTCCTGTCTGAGGGAAAGAATCAGAGACGTGGAATTGTCGGGCCCAAACCCGCATTCAGGCAGAAGCTTGCACCTTCCTCAACTCCCAAGGTCCTGCCTTCCGTGGCAGGACAGATGAAGCCCACGGGAAGTCATGGCCCCTCACCCCTCGGACCTCCAGGTCCAAGTCTGACATTTGCAACTGGCCTCAGTGCTCATGCTACGACTTCTTCATGCAGCAAAGGACAAGGCAGCCACCAACCCAGATCAGCAGCTGCCTACTCAGAGCGACTTCATCTGTGCCCTTTGGCACCATGGACGCAGGACCCAGCCATCATTTCCATTTTAGAGACAAGGAAAAGGCAGAAGCGTAGGGAGCCCCCCCCCCCTTTGGCCTGTGTGTTCTGAGAGGCATTCCAGCGACCGCACTAACGCTGTCAGACTGCCTGCTGGGGGAGGTGTCCCTGCAGCATAGACCATGCAGACACTGGCCTGGGGGCCGCCATGAAACTCCTCCCCCAGCCTGCGGAACATTCCTGAATGTGCAGCTTCGGCTGTAAACCACTGACATTCCGACCCTTTCCTGGGGTTTACCACCATCACTTCCTGCTCACTGCCCTCCCCTGGGAGAGCCCATTCCCCAGAGACTACAACCTCTGGGTGGACTGGCACCGACCAAGTCCGACTTGTGTGGATCTGCCCACTGCGTCAGGAGGAAGAACTCGGCACACCCCAGCGCCTGCACGATGCACGGACGGACAGGTGGGGAGGCGGCCCAGGTGGAATACTTCCCCAAGACGGACGAGACGACATTGCGGGTGAGCAGAGCACAGGCACAGCCACCAGAGTGATTAGGGACAAGTGACATGGGATGAGCTCCTCGGGAGACTGCAGTGCAGCATATGACAGCCATGCCTCACGGCCGCCGCCAAGCGACCAAGTCTGTGTTCAGGGTACCAGCGACACCAAGTCGGTTAGCTCTAGTGAACTAACTCATCCAGAAGTTTGCCATAAACAAAATCCAAAACACCACATTTCCAACATATGAGAACTTTTTGTGTCTGAGATGTCATATTGCTTATATTTTTAGTTATGTATTGGAACGGGAAACCATTCCAGTGCTCCAACATTCTAACTCCTCCCACCCACCCCCACCCCACCCCCATCACGTCACAGAGACAGCTCCTTCTGTGTCCCCAAGCAGACAGTGGCAGGGGCATTTCTCTCCCAGCACAGCTTGCAGGCCCTGACCCCTGACCTGGGGTTCCACTGCAGAGACTCTTCAGAGCAGGACTCTGGGAACACCCCTGCTCGCAGGCCTGAAGCTTGGAGAACCTCCCCTAGGGCATGCCAAGGGCCCTGCCAGGAAACTGTCTTCGCCAGCCTTTACTTACTGATGCTTCATAAGAAAGGTGCCACTTTTATAGATGAAGAAACTAGAGATTCAGGGACGTTCATAGATTTGTTCAAGATCTGACAGCCAGAAAACAACAGGATGGAGATTCCGCGTCTCAGACCGAAGACTCTGCCACCATGCAAGATGGCCTCTCCCGGGGGCCACGCTGCCCTTCTCCATGATTTTCCCAACTCCCAAACCTCGCCCTGTCCTCCACACTTTTTCCGTCCACCTATATCCACCCAGCCAGTCAGAGCCGAAACAGCCCTCTGAAGACAATCGTCTTAGTCCATTGGAGCTGCTGTAACAAAGTACTACCGACTGGGGGGCTTATAAACAACAGAAATGTATTTCTCCCAGTTCTGGAGGCTGGAAGTCTGTGATCTGGGGACAGCGTGGTCGGCGAGGACCCTCTTCCAGGCTGAAGAAGTTTCTTAGTGTCCTCTCATGGCAGAAGGGGCGAGGTCGCTCTCTGGGGTCGCTCTTGTGAGGGCACTACTCCCACTTATGGGGGTTCACCCAGGACCTAAGCGTGTGCCTAAGGCCCCTCCTCCTACACTACCACCTTGGGGGCTGGCTTTCAACATGTGAATTGGTGTGGCGGGATGAGGGCGGGGGGACACAAACATTCAGACCCTAGCATACGTGTTCCCAGGAGTCCACAGTGACTCTCCCTGCACAAATGTCGTTACCGCTGCTCTTCTTACTTTCCAAACTTCTGGAATGCGTCCCTCCTTCCCCTTTGCACCTGTGTCGTCCTCCCTTCTAGCCCCAAAGCTCTTTCCCTGCTTAGTCAAACTCTTTTGTCATGACACCTCCCCTCTCCCCACCACCTCTAGGCCTTTGTTCACGCTGTTAGTCATGCTGGAAGGGCTACCCAGATTTCTCCACCCTTCAAGTGTAAGTTTAAGTCCTTGCCTGACGCCCCTCGGGACTCCTCCATGGCAATTAGCAGAGCCCGGCACAGAGCAGAGCCCAGCGACTACTGATTCATTTATCCCTTCATTGCATTATCAGTTCTGCAATAAAGCCGGTCTCTGTTTCAACCCCGCTACCTGACAGTTCCTATTTGTTTGTCTGTCACTGGATCCAGACAACTATAAAAGAGTTGTTGTAACCAAATGCCATCCATTTCAATTGGTGGCTTGGTACACCACCTTGAAACAAAATGGAGCTGATAAAACCTGCTGATGTGTGTTTGATAGGATCCAGTCTGATAGGACCAGTGACGTGCTCTACGGAGATGGGGTACGAAGGTTCCTGGACAGACATCTCTGGTCCTCGCAATTATCAGCTGATTTAATGTCCCTGATGACATACCAAGGCACAAAACAGGTGGGAACCAGTGACTTCTCATGATATCTCATGCATGTGCCCTGTCCTGGGACAGCTTAAAGACCTAGTTTGTTGGAGAGAGTAGTTGGTAGCTGACGTTTTACTCGTCCAAATAGCTAATGTCCATGTTTGAACTCCTCAGTGCCACTTGTCCATCTACTTTATGGCGTAGTTTCTCCCCGTCTATCATTTTAGTCCATATTCTGTGCAGTGTGATGTCCTGAGTACATGGGAAAATGAATCAGATCCCTGATCTTCCGGGCCTTCGAAATTTCCCCAACCCTCCCCCCGCAGAACCTGCCACTTCCTTTGCCTCCACTAGTTGCGTGGCCGACCCCCCCACTCTCCCTGAAGGCCCCCTTAAAGGTCTCTTCCTCACGGGGGCCTTCCTTCACCCCAGCTCCCCACACTAGGTTCTTTGCACTCTTACCACACATCACGTGTCCCTGTTTACACAACTGAGAAGGTGTGCAGTTATTCGCTTACTCTGCTCACTTTCTCCGCAGATGTGAGGCTCCATTAGGGCAGAGACCTTCTCTATCCAGCGGTGACATGGTGTCACCACCTTGAAAGCATTAGTAAGTATTTCAACCAATGAGTAACTGTTCAAATTAAAACCATGAATTCAGTGGGCGGAGGCCAACAGCCCCCACCCCGCCCCTTAATGCTCTGTCTGACGGGCTTTCCTTCAATATTCTCCAAAAGGAAAACTCAAATTGCCCCAAGGCGCTGGGGAATGTAACCGCCACACAGGACAAAGCTTGTGAGAGAGGCCCCAGCTTACAAAACAGCCAATTCTCGTGTCATCTTTCTTCCTTTTCCTCCGCAGAACAGAAGTCGTGTGGAAGGAGGTCCCATGGTCTCCTCTATAAACATGTTTGGATGTTTCTCACTTAGGTCAACATTGACAGTCATTGGAAGTGGCACATTTAAACGCAAAAAGCACAAGGCATTAACAGATCCAGCCACTAAGGGCCCTGCACCCTTTACAAAAAAAGCCCTTAAATAAACGTAACAGGCCTAAATTGTGTAAATGTCAGGGCTTTCGAAGCCACTTGCTCCCATGCCCTTGATGGGCCTTTTCCCAGCATTCTGCCTCTGTGTCCACAGAGGACACGGGCTGGCAAGTGGGAAGCGGCCATTCTGGCACTTGTCCGGCCACAGTCCCAGGGAAGCCAGGCGGGGATGGGCACGCGATCCCAGACTGCACTTGTGTGAATGACACCTGCTAGAAAGCTGCACCCCCACACGCCATGGCCCTGTATCGGGGGGGGGGGGGATGTCAGCTGTGTCCACTGCACAGTTTGGGTGTTTTGTCCCCAGGAAGCTGCCTTGTCACACTACAGCCTCTCGGGTGTGTGCACATAACACCCTGCAGCCCACCGGCATTTTTATCATTCCAAAGCTCTTCTGTCTGCACTGTCTGAACGTGACCCCCCGCCCCCAGTGCACCTACGGAGAGGTTTAACAGGTAAGGTCCCCAGGTGTTAATAGAACATCAAGGCATAAAGCAGATGCCTGATTAATCACAACTCCCTGGCCAGGGACTGCCCTCCATATAGCACAGGCCCCTCCATTCACACCTGTACAGGTGTCAACCACCCCCTCAGTGAAGGCCCAACTCCACTGGGACCACTTCTGAGGCCCACGTGTCTTTGAGTGAAGATCTCAGTGGGGCATCATTCCTCAAAGACCCAGCTCAGAGCTGAGACGCTGGCCTGCGGAGCCCGGGCCTCGCAGCTTGAACCTGGGCCTCACTGGCTTGGCACCGCTCTGGGGACCTGCCTGGCTGGGCGCAGAACTGTCCCTTCCAGGCACCGCTGTGGGAGGACAGACACCCTGAGTGAGGTTTGACTCAGTAAGATGGGGGAAGGCCATTTTCAGGACAAAGAGCTTCTGGCTTTGGCTTTGCCATGATCCCCATAAAGCCAGGTGACTCCACTGATGGAAGCCTGGTCACCACCCCCAGCGAAGGTACCAAAAGGATGTGTTTAGGGTCAGGTTAAGTCACCTGAGCTGCAACAATGGCCAGTGAAACGACGGTCATGAGGGCTTCTGTGCTCTGAGGATCAAGTGCAGTAGGTTGGGTTGGGGTGGAAACCACGATCTATCCTCCCCAAACTCTTTGTAAACTGAAACCAGGCTGTCCCTTTCCCCTCTGCCAGCCCCTACTCTTGGCATCTCCCAGACTCCCCGCAGTCGGCCTCCCACTGGAAGCCTGGACGTGACTTTTCCAGGCCCCAGCCAGAGGAGCTAGAGCAGGTACAAACATGAGGGCAGGTATCACCCGACTTTCCCAGCTCACTGGGAATGGGTAAAACTACTCCGGGAGTCACCAAGATGAAGTTAAGGAGCCTCAGGAAAATTGGTGCCATCAGAGTCTGTCCTGGATTGACTAGAGTCCCCAAATTCATGTCCACCTGGGACCTGTGCACCTGGCCTTATTTGAAAGTAGAGTCTTTGCACATGTGACCATTCCAGATGAGGCCACAGTGAACTCGGGTGGGTCGTAAATCCAATGGTGTCTTTAGAAGAGGAGGGAAACGTGCACATAGAGAAGGGCATGCAATCCGAGGATCACGGTGGAGATTGGAGCCACAGAGCACCGAGGAGCACCCGGGGCCACACCAGAAGCTGGGAGAGGCAGGAAGGAGCCGTCCTGGAGCCTTCCGAGGGAGCGCCACCCTCACTGACACATGATTTCAGGCTTCTGGCTTCCAAAGCTATGAGATAAAAAAAAAGTCTGTGGTTTTAGCCACACAGTTTGAGATATTTTGTAATGGCAGCTGCGAGAAACTAATTTGGGGTCCATGGCACTCTGCCCTCTCCAGGACCAGGAACGGGGACATTGTTCAGGAATTCGCAGTGGAGGGTCCAGTGCGTGCCCACAGGCCTGAAGGCCACAGGATCACACAGACGACCCAAAGGTTGGAAGACCCCACGCGTATCTTTTTCCACCATGTCAAACCACTTCCCACCCCCCTCGTCTTGTCCTTGATCTGAGGGGCCAGCAGTGAAGGTCATAGTGACAGGCGCAGTTGTCCTCATGGTAGCTCCACCCACTTGCTCACACTTGGCACCTGGCTTGTGACCTGCTCTCCAGATGGACCGACGGTGGCTCGGCTCCGCACAGTGGCCTGTGGCTGGCGCAGCGGCAGGCGGCTACAGGTTTCTGAGGCTAAACGCCACTCACAGTCATTTTGCAGAGGACCCTGCCCCTTATTAGCATAATAGTCTCAGTCCAGAAGGAGAGCAGAAAGGCGAGAAGGCAAGCAGCTGCCCCTCTGCCAAGCCTGCCCGCCCCTTTGCTGCCGGTCCTGCCAGGCCTGAGCAAGGAAGCCTGGTGCCATCTGTCGTAAGGGCCGGGCCACTATTCCAAAGGGACCTGATGCTCCAGAAATCAGGGGAGAGAGTCTGACTTCAGGGGGCCATGTCCCTGTCTGAGCGTCCTCTGGGTGGGCCCACCTCTGGGTGGTTGAGGCTTCTGGCCATGTGTGTGGAGGCTGGCAGGAGCTGAGGCCGTCACGAGAGTGGAGTCTTCATGACGAAATCTGTGCCCTCATGAGAAGACACTGGGGTGCTTGCATTCCTTCTCTGCTGTCCATCTTGTGGGCACACAGCAAGAGGACGGTCATCTGTAAGTAGGAAGGGCCCCCACCAAACAACGACTGGCCCAGAATGGCGAGGTTAAACGCCTGCTGGGGGAGCGCCTGGTCTGTGGTATTTGCTATGGCTGTCCACAGGGACTACAACAGAGGAGAGCACAAGATTTGGACTCGGGGTCACCGAGGCTGAGATGAGACACGCTACTGAGAGAACACAGGCCTAGTCCTCCCTGCTGGGAAATGGGGACAACACGCTTCCCTCTGCTGGGCCTCGGTGTCCTGGGCACAAATAACAGCCACCTTCTGCGCCTCGGAGATGTCAGGGAGAGATCACACTCCGTCAACAGGAAAGTGCCCTGAAAATGTCCCCACTTGCCTCTGGGGATGCACCTCGTCTGGACAAATGGAAACCTTCACGTTTAGCTTCTTCCTGGGCCTGCGGGGCTGAGATCCTTGCTCTTTGTGACATTCTGGGACTGCTGAGAAGAAGGCCTCCTATATTGGAATTTTTCATCCAGCGAACTCCCATACGTTTTATTTCTTTCCCAAGACCATCAGCACTGTGTTTGCTCAAACAGAGATTTAATAAAGCGGTAGAGTGGTCTTCCAGTGGGAGATTTCCCTGCTCTCTCCTTCTCAAACCCAGAACAAACACAACACCCTAAGACTGCTCTTCCAAGGCGGAGGCTGCCTGGGAGCCTTCACTTCCTTTTAGGGCCACACATTCATTCTAGAGGCCTGTGCCTCTCCCCCATTTATAATGAGTCCCTAATCTCCAATGTGATGATATTTGAAGGTGAGGCCTTTTGGGAGGTGAGTAGGGTTACATGAGGTCATGAGAGTGGGACCCTGATGTGATAGGGTCGGTGTCCTTATAAGAAGAGAGCCCAGCATTCTCTCTGTCTCTTTCTCTCTCTCTCTCTCTCTCATCTTTCCCCCACCCATGTACTGAGGAAAGGCCATGTGAGGAAACAGAGAGAGATGGCGGCCACCTACAAGCCAAGGGGAGAGTCCTGGGAATTACACCTGTCTTGTGGGCCCCTTGACTTCCAGCATCTAGAGCTGTGAGAAATAAAAGCTGCTGTTTAAGTCCCCTGGTCTCTGCCACTTTGTTGTGGCGGCTGGAGCTGACGAAGGCAGGGCCTGTCTTGCACGCCTGCCACCCAGCTGACTCATCCCTCTGCACCCCACTCTATGCCTCTCTTGTCTGCCCAGTTCCCAGAGCAGCCCGATGCCGGGCCTTATCTCAGAGCTCTTTGGCAGTTACGGTTTACTCAGACCGGGGCAGCTCTCAGCAGGCCACGCAGAGCCACACCTCCTGGCATTGTGCGGTCATAGGAGGCGCGGGCCTGTGGGGTGACTGTTTCTGGACTCATGTCCGTGCCGTGGGCCCCACCTGGGCAGCCTCCTGAGCCTCAGGCACAGCCATCCAGGCCTGGTTCCCTTCCAGCTGCAGCCGCCCCGTGGAGGTGATTCCGTGCCCCTCGGGGAGGGCCAAGCACATTAATGCACGCGGCAGACGTGCCATGCCCTTGGCACGGGCTGCTGTACCAGCTGCAGCTCCAACAACTGTCATCTGACATCCTGACGTGGACCAGCGCGCAGAGCCAGGAGGCCTGGGCAGCCCACTGGACTGTCCCCCACCAAGCCCGGACCCCTGGGCCCAGCCGCCAGACAAACAGGTGTAAGCCAGACTGTTGCAGGTTGTCAGCGGAGGCTGAGGGCTCGGGAGAGGCTTCTGAGGGGAGAGCACATGAAGAGAACAAAGGAGGTTAGGCCGTGCTTGACAAGCTCATTGATACCACTTTAGGGGAGCAGGCCTGTCTGGTGGGAACAGGTTGCTCCTAATGGATACACCACCTGCAGGCCCCACCAGAGAGAACAAGCTGTCAGGCGGCTCCGCGGGCCCGTGCCCACGCCCTGCTGCTCCCCAGGGTCTGTGCTCACGTGGCCTTTGTGTGGCAGCTCCAGGTAAGAAGGGATCCAGCACTGGGGGAACAATCGGGCTTTCTAATAAAAGCTGTCCGGTACCGAGTTCCAAGTATTAGCCTTGCCCCGGCAGGCTGGGTGTGTCCAAGTAAGCCTCGCACCTGTGGGGCAGCTGTGGGGCCCTTGTGAGACAGGTGTGATTTTTCTAAAGCCCCATTTTGCACATGCAAGGACTTGGACTCCGAAAGGTTCGATTTTCCCAAGGTCACATCAAGGTAGAAGGCGGCAGAGTCCAGATTTGAACCTGGACCGTTCACACCCCATGCCTCTTGTTGCTGTGCAATTCTGTCTCACAGTGGAGGGAAGGTCCTGGGGGATGTTTTCCCTACAGAGTTCAGCACCTGAGCGGTTGCCATGGAGAGGGGTGCTGTGCCCCAAACCCTGTCTTCATAAGTCTTTAAGGCAAATGACAAGGCAAAGCCAAATAGCACTCAAAGAAAGCCCGAAGGCAGAGCCCACATTCCAAGGTCACTCATCTCCATCACCTGGCTGGGGCAGTGTGGCCTGGCCATTCTTGGGCGGCTGGCTCTAAGGAACACCTTCCCAGACTTTTCTCCTTATTCCATAAATAAAACAGAACAAAGTTACATCCACAGGGAAGATGCCCAGAGCTCCTGGCGGGATGCAGGTCAGAAGCTGCCAGTGTCTGTGAACAGTCGGCAGACTTGTCCCCATTGTTCACGGGGGGTGGGCCGCATGACGCAGTCCCACCAGCAAGTCTAGATGCGTCAGAGCCTTCCTGAGCTCAGCTCAGACAGGACTGGCACTGGTGGTGAGGACGTGGCCGCGGGACTATGTACCCGACCGGTCAAGTCCGCCTGTTCCAGAATAAGTAAACATGCGGAGGGTCTGCACTACAACTACCATGGCTGACTATTTTTGTATCACGTCAATTAAAATAAAAACGGAACACTTGCTGCTTCTAATTTAATCATAATGAATGTATTCATCTGTTCATTCATTCTTTCCTTTGCCTCCCGTGCCTACGTAGTAAATACCCCACCTGGTCCCTCTGTCCAGGGTGGATTCATACATGTATTCACCAACCGCATGGGGTTTCCATGGCTGCTGTAACAAATTACCGCAAACGCAGGCCCTTAAATCATCTGGAATGTATTCTGTCACAGTCTGGAGGCCACAAGTCCAAAACCAGTTTCACTGGGCTGAAGTCGAGGTGTTGGCAGGGCTGTGGTCCCCAGGGCACTGAGGGGCATCTGCTGCCGCCCCTGCCAGCGCCTGGTGGCAGCCAGCATTTCTTGGCTTGTGGCTACATCACTCTAATGTCCACCTCCGTGGTCACATGGCCTGTTCCTCTTCTGCCATGTCAATCTCCTCTATCTGTCTCGTATAAAGACATTTCTGACGGCAGTTAGTGCCCATCCGGATAACCCAGGATGACTTCCCCATCTTAAGACCCTTCAGTGAATCCCATCTACAGTTTCTTCCACGTAAGGGAACATGTGAGTTCCAGGAACTAGGACCTATGTCTTCGGGGGCCGCCATGTATTCTACAGCACCCACTACTGTGGGGTCAACTAATGGCAGCGCACAGAGATGGGATAAGACGCCCTGTCAGGTATGGTGTTTTGGAAGATTACGTTGTGTATTTTCCCGTTCCTTCCTCTTAGAGATGCTACAGAAAATGACTCAGCAGCCCCAGTGTGCGTCCAGGTCAATTTGACTGACACCCGAACAGGGACTGCCTCTGGCTGCTAGCATAATGGATGCGTTTGCTCTTTATGTTTCCCAAATGTTTCGGGGACAGGGCGTCATCTTTTTCTGCCTGTCTGCTGGGCTCTGGTCCCTGTGTATCCTGGCACCCACTCCCAAAGCAGGCACCCCACACATGCGTAGAATAAATGGACCTTTATGATCAGGAAAGAATGGCAATTGTGAAACGTGATGAGACCCCTACATGGCTTCCGGCTGGTCCCAGGTCCGCCCCGCTACAGGCTGGCAACACCTGCTGGAGTGGGGTTCTGTTGCTGCGATCTGCAGCCTTCTTCCCTCCCCCGGCCGCCTTTGGGCAGCTGCTATGCAGCCCCCGCCAGGTCAGATCTGCAACCCAGCCACTGCTGCCTGGGCCCCCAGGGCTCCTGGGAATCGCATCGATGTGGTAATGACAGCAGAGCCACCTGCAATAGCCATTGTTTATGCCTGTAACTCAGCCCACAGCACTGGGTTTCTACAGCTCAAACCCACAGGGCAACGGCTGTTTTATTACCCTTTGCAGTGGAAGAAACAGGGGCTTGGAGAATTAAGTGACTTGCCCAAGGTCACTCAGCTGATAAGTGGCCAGGCTGGGACTGAACCTGGGGCTGCATGGATTTTAAGCCTGGAGTTTTCCCAGAACACCGGAGCAAGACAAATAACCAAGGAAGCCTGACCAAACTGGGATGTGCATCACATATTCTTAAAGTCCTGTTTTCATTCTTTTCACCTAAAACAATCAAACAAGAAAGAAAAAAAGACAACCTCTTCTAAACTATACTAGCCTGCCCTCAGCTTCTCCAGATGTTAAGCTGATAAACTTGCAGCCACGCCCACAGCACCCCCCACACACACACCACAGGGCACGGCCACCCATTCCCTTAGGGCACTCCTGCAAGTGCTACTAGATTTACTTTCCAGCTTTTCAAATTTTATTTGCCACCAATTCCTCAGTCCCAGCTATTCCCCGGGCTCCGAGTATCCCTGGTCCGGGTGAGGATGGCACCGGCGTCTGCTCGCTGCCCGGGGCGTCCCGGCCAGGCCTCCGTAGGCTTCGACTGCAGTGGGCCCATCGGCTCGGCCGCTCCTGGCTGGTCCCGTCCCAGACCCCGCCATTTGGCACCTGTGCCAATGCTCGTGAGCGCAGTGAGTGGAGTGTCGCCCTGGCAGGCGTGTGCCAAGCAGGGCAGGGCATCTGCCCAAACACCCTGGCACGACCCAGACTTCTGGATGGAAGTGGAATGCTTCCCTTTGATGTTCTTTCACTCTCACCCTTTAAGAGCACTTAATTCACCCCGAAAGTGAAGTAGGTTATTTACGACCCCAGCCATCGCATGCTGGTGAGGGCTGCCAACACGCAGATGACTGTTCTGGCATCACCGTGTGTCGGTGATGTTTGCTCAACAGCATTAAGCTGAAATATCGTTTGCCGGGGATCACTGCCCATCAGGCACTTAATTACATACAAAATTAGATTTCCTTGTGGTTTCACCGAAAGCCCAGGGTGTCAGGATAATTACTAAGAGGAAGGATAAAAATACAAGTTTATCACCCAAACTGTCCCCCCAGATAGCACCGAGCAGAAGCATGCATTGACATTCCTGAAACTCCCATCTTTTCCAGAGTCATTTGGTAGTGGGCCCCTCACCTTGGCCTTCCCAGGTGAGAATACCCTGCTGCCACGAGAAGCTAAGACTCGTCCCAAAGCCCAATGTGGTCATCCCTTTTTGGGGATCTCTAAAAGAAGCCACTGTGGCCCCCCCAATTTTTCCTAATGGGTAAAAAGAAATTAAACAGAAATTATATCTCTGGAACTTTGGAAGTGGGAGGACCTGGACCTATGTCAGGCCTGATTCCACTGGCTAAGTGACCTTGAGTATGTCACTCACCCTCTGAGCCTCAGGCATCTCAGCTGGAAGGTGAGGTAACATGGCTCACCACCTAGGACTACTGGGAAGGGCCTGGGAGTCCATGTCTGCAGTTCCCGGCCCTGCGCCGGGTGCACAAGAAATGGAAGTGGGTACGGTGACTGTTCTGCAGGATTTTCCAGGAGGGAAGGCTTCCTGCTCCTTCCTGCTCCTTTCTTCAGCCTGGTGGCCCAAATCCCCTGCTTGCTGGGACGAGGAAGACTGCGCACTGGTTCACAGCCCCTTCCATGAAACGGCAGGGAGGTGGGGCTGGACTGGTTTTCTGGCCTCGGAACTCCAACTCCTAACCCCTCCACTCCTACCTGCAGCAGCCTCCCTGCTGGAGAAGCCAGTAAGTAATGTGTTCCCGCCCTGCTGAGAGAGGGGGCTGTGACCATGGCCGAGGGGAGAAAGTGCTGGATATGAAGGAACGGGGCAAGCCCACCGCCCCCAACCTCGCTCTCTGGCTGCTCCAGGACCTCCAAAGCTCCCACAACAAAGCCAGGCTCCCCTGCACAGTGAGTGACCCTCCATCCCTGCCCTGCCCTGCCCAGGCCCCGAGGGCCCAGAGGAGGTGTGGGCTGGACTGCCCCTGATTTTAGGGGCCCAGGGCTGGGTTCCCACAGGGCCTAAGGTCCCCAGCCTCAGCTGAGGCCAGATGAAGCTGTAAGTGGTTTAAGGGCCAATCTGGGTAGCGAAGAGTCTGCAAAAACATGATACCTCTGGAAGGCTGGAGGCAAGACTCATTCAAACAGTTTCTACTGTCACCGGTGTCACCGAGCTGAAGCTTGTCTTGTTTACCGGATGAAGGTTTCACACTGTGTCGACGTGCTGCCAGAACCGGCATTAAAATGAGCAGTTAGTACAAGCCAGTCATAAACATGGCAGATCCGCGAGACGGGCAGAAGCCTCTCGGAGGTCCCTGGTGCGGCTTTTAAGCACTTGGCACGCTGCTAGCTCAAACTGGAGAGGGGGCTGTGCGCATCATTTGGGCCCGAGTGCAATGCACTTGAAATAATTACTTTAATCAGCAAAAGTTAATTACTTTAAATCATAAATTAATGGCAGAGCATTTGGCAGGGGCTGATGTGTGTGGCGAAGCTGTCAACTGAAAAGGCAGGTGGACTGCGACCCTTCCTCACTCACCAAGGCGGGCAGGCGCTGGAGCCCACCTACTGTGCGCGCCAAGGCTGCTCCATTAGGAAGAACTCTTTGTAACCGGAGAAGAGCCACCTTAAACTGTCACCTATAAAAACAGGGGCCATAAACCAGCAGACCGCTGCTAAGCAGGTGCTGCTGGAGAAGCCAGCCCCTGACAGTAATAACCTCTTAGAATGGCATCTGCCTTTATTTTATAGCACAATTGGAAAGATGGTTAAAAGTAATAAACCCAGCTGATATGTTTTATGAGTTGGTGGTTAGCAGTGTTTACTGTGGATGAAGATTTTGGAGAAGATGCTGGCACCCTGAACGCCCCCCACCCCCCTGCATGGAGGGACCGAGCAGCTGGAAGGTGATGGGTCCTCTACGGAGACGCAGGCAGCCGCCGTGTGATCGTTTCTTGTCTTCCTCCCTGCACTGGAATTCAAGGAAGCCAGAGCAACATGGAGAGGAAAGATGCAGCTTTCGAAGACACAGGGAACATTTGCGAGCACATCTCTGGCCTGACTAAGCCTGAACTGGCTGTGGTGGGGGGCGCAGTCACTCTTCAGAGTATTGGAGACGACACGAGACGGACTGTGAGGGCACCTGGCACGCTTGCTGAGGGTGTCAAGTGGTGTCCGTAAAGTTTACACAAGGAGAGAGAGGGCCACTGGCGAGCTGGGTCCCTAGGGTGGCTGAGGAGCACTCGTCCAGCCTGAGAGAATGTGTGAGGGCGTGGGGGACAGATTCCACCCAGAGCCCTCACCCCACAGGGGCCAAGCAGATGATGGCCAGTTCTCCATTTGTTCAGCAGACAAGGAGATCCCTTGTCCAAGTCTCACCCCAGGCACCGACAGTGTCAGAAGGAGCAAGCCAGACCCAGACCCTGCCTGGCAACACTTATGGTCCATAAGCAGATAGCCAAGCAGTGGCCATACAGTGTAACCAGGCTGCAGTAAGAGCAGCACAGAGTTTGGGTCGGATGGATACGCATGTGTGAATCTGTACTGACTTGGGAGGGCCAGCAAATGAAATCTCCAGCCAATCTGGGGGAAGTGCAGACAGCATTCACTTCTAACAGTATTTGTGTAGAATGTCAACAATGGTTTGATTTAAAGAGTCTCTAGTTACTAGGACTGGATTAATAACCCAGAGGACAAGCAGACTCAATGATCCTTTCCTCCGTGTGTATTCAAACTAGAGCTAGAAGGCAAGGCACAGCACCACAGCAGTCTTGTTTCCAGACTTGCCTGTTTTGAGAGCAAAGCCTGGAGCACTCCAAAGTCTCACTGGACTTCGGGGGGGGTCCATGCCACCTGCCCCAGTGCTCATGCAGATACAAGTGTACCCAGCATCTCCTCCACGGGTGCTCACTCCACTTTCAGAGAATGCACAATGCAATCCCATTGGATGGCCTCCTTCCCTCACCCCACATCTTCGGGAAAACTGGTCCTCTCAGGATTCCCCAGACAACCAAACGGATCCTTGGAGATGCCATGCCACTGCAGTGTGGAATGTGCCTTTGGTGTTAAGGAGACGTGGCTTCAGGTCTGAATTCACCAGATCTTATGCTACATGGTTATTTGTCCCATCAACTTCTATGTTCTCATCGGTGTGTTGGACATGACAGTACTGACACCACAGTTCCTTAAGATAATTGAAATAACAAACATAAGGAGGTGCCTAGCCCACTTCCAGGAATATCGCAGGTGGTCAGTAACTATTAGCTAACGAAATAATTGATTATCGAGGCCCAACTGCTCTCTCAGGTCTTCCCTACATGTTTTCACCCTCCCATTCATGACTCAGCGTCCAGGAACCCCGCTATCCAGGCCAGTGCCACGGACCACACAGATGGTACATCCTACGCAAGGGCTCCCACACCCCCATTGCTTTGTCAGTCACTTGGCCCAGCAGGGCTGGGCGTGCGGTGACGGCAGGGAGGTACCTGGCCTGATCTTAGTGTAGCCTGCTTGAGGCAGGTGACTAGCGAAGAGAGGTCCTTAGGGACTTGAGCCACTGGGAAATCCATGGTAGCAGAACAGATTTAGACACTGGACCTGGCTTGTACCAGGTTGTCCACCAGGTTTGTTGGCCTTTGAAGGAGGAGCAGGGAGGGCGGCGTGACTGCTCAGTGTTTCTTGCAGTGAATAAAAATAACATCTCAGTACAGAGCCCAGGTCTAAAGAGTGTTGAGCACTGGAAACCAAGCATTCCCTTGGCTGAGCACAAGGTGGGGTGCTCTTAGCGGTGAGCTCAGGGTGCCGTCACCTAGTCCCAAGGCGAGGGTGCTGAGAACCTGCAGACAGTTTCCTAGATGCAAGACATCTAAGACTTACTAAATAACAAATAATGTGGCAGAAAATGAGAACCATGTCTTCGTGTCGTTAACGTCAGTTTGTTGAGTACTTGAGGACATGGGTATTGCACCTGCTCTGAATCCTATTCCATTCCCATTCGTCACAAGGGTGTTGGCAGAACCATCGTTAACCAGGCTCATCTTCAAAATACTCTGAGGCAAATTTAGCCTTTGGTCCCACATGGGAAATTTCCACTTTCATCAAAGTTTGTCAACAAGTCACAGGTCCACTCTCATAGCGCAGGGGTAACGTTAAATGTAGCCTGGGATGAGAGCCCATCTTCCTCATGATTTCCTTGGACTCATGATAAAACGCAACCCTAATAGATCCTGTGCTCTGAGCTGTCCACAACAGCAGCCCCTCCCCATCTACTGAGCACTTGAAATATGGAGAGTGTGACAGAGAAACTGGAGTTTGAATGTTATTTAATTGTCACTCATTTAAATTTAAAGAGCCACACGGGCCTAGCAGCTGCAGTACTTCACAGGGCCACCATAATCCACAAGAGAAATGGCGACCACAGTCTTAGATTTTGAAGCAGCCCTTGAGGGGTGGGGTTGTAAATGAAGTCACAGTCTCCATCTACCTGGGGAGCACCATCATAGGGAATGTCCTGCAGGGCAGGTATTCCTGCCACTGTCCACCTCACACAACTTTTTGGTGCGTACCAACAGGTCTGTGTCTTAAAAATTGGAAACCAAAACACAGGCCACTGGGTAATTTTCAAATGAAAAATAACAAATACAATTTCATCCCAAATTAAATGCATGAAGACTATGTTCATGATTTTGAAGATCAGAGGAAATTAAATGTGAATTTTGCATACAAAAAGGCAACATTCACAATCCCATTAAAAAAAAAAAATTTCAAAATAAATTTGTGACTCCCAGCAGTGCCAATCTCCCAAGGGTTTAGGTCCATTTTCTCCCACTGAAAAGCTCTGGATGAATAAACATCACCAGAGGCAGAGTGAGACCTACCGTGTTTCCCTGAAAATAAGACCTAGTCGGACCATCATCTCTAATGCGTCTTTTGGAGCAAAAATTAATGAAACCAGGTATTATATGATATTATATTACATTACATTACATTACATTATATAAGACCCGGTCTTATTTTACTATAGTGAATAGTTCCAAAAGGAACTTTTTGTTCCAAAAGACTCATTAGAGCTGATGGTCTGGCTAGGTCTTATTTTCGGGGAAACATGGTCCCAACTTTTTCTCCCTACCATCAAAGCCTG
Organism: Rhinolophus hipposideros; assembly: GCF_964194185.1. Classification (NCBI taxonomy): domain Eukaryota; kingdom Metazoa; phylum Chordata; class Mammalia; order Chiroptera; family Rhinolophidae; genus Rhinolophus; species Rhinolophus hipposideros. Next base: position 3,346,602 of record NC_138061.1, read on the forward strand.
GGAGAACTGTGGTACAGAAATGAAAGCACAATTACTCATCCACTTTATCTAGCGAACCTCAGAGAAGCCGAATAGAAGAAGCACCTGTGGCACATTAGCCCAGTGGTTAGAGCCGGGGCTGGGGGCGGGGGGGGGGGGGGGAGGGACGGGGGGCGGGGGGGGGGGCGGCATGAGTGTTGAAGGAGCTTTGTCTGTGGTGAGTTGGAAGGATCAACCAATTAACTTCCCTCTTTTGGTGGCGCTCTGAGCTCTCTAATACTGGAATGCCCTCTAAGAATGGGTCTTGGCGACCTGGGAACAAGAGAGAGGTGGACAGCTGAAGCTGGCTCAGTATACTTCTGCCCCTCCAGAGGAAGACCAAGAGCAGCTCAGAGAGCAAGGCTGACCAAGAGGGGCCTCCCTGGGGAGGAACAAAGGGGAGCCCAGAGCCTAGCTATGGCTGCTGCAAGCACAGGATCCAAGCAGAAAAGCCGAGAAACCACCACAACCAGAGCAATCCCACACAAAGTACAGGTTCTGCCTCGCACCAAACTTTAATCTTTTCCCCCAGGCATCTACTCAAGGAGCATTATTTTATTTAATTTTTTTTACTATTAATATTCCACACTCGATGTTTCTGCAAAGCAACTTCATGCAAAGAAAGAATGGACTTACCAGGAGGCCTCATTTGTCTTCAGCACCTGGGCTGTTTTAAATTAGAGAGCACCCAGCATGGGAAGCCCGTGCTATTTTAATCATTGCAATGTGTCCAGTGCTGGAGATGAACTCAAAAGGTGAATATTAAAAGTAGTTGTGGAATTCAGTCATTTCACGAATGAGCACGTAATAGCCAAAGGCAAAACCGGAAGGCAACTTCACTTCCAATCAGCGTTCCCATTTTATTGGAACCAGATTGGAATTCCTGGAAGGGAGCCTACAGATCACATCTTTAATACTCATTTTCATATACTCCAGTAAAACTGTCAGGGAGAATCAGTTGTTGAAGAGGCTTCCTGTATAACTTACAGATGTGCCTCCCCGTAGCCCATTATTCAGACCTGAAACAGAAATGTGTTTCTGATCAAGCTCCGAGACTTCCTCTCACCTGCCCAGGTTTTTGTTGGCTTTAATTTGTCGATTAATACTGGCCTTTGCACACGGCACTGACCTGCCACGCCGGGGACGTTACCCCACACACACGCAGCCCAGACGGCTGGATGTGAACACAGCTTCTAGGGGAGACGAGCAGAGTGTATGGCTGAGAATCTCAAACCTGGGCTGCACCGTGACAGCCTGAAATGGTGAGATGGGCTCTCAAGGAATTCTGGGAGTGCTTGGCCAGCTACACAAAGAGCTGTGATTCCTCAGCTCCTATGATACAGTCAGATGACACCGTGAGGAATGGTGACCCACCGGGCCCTCCCGCCCTTCCTTAGGAATAGGTCAAAACAAGCTGCAGTTTACTTATAATGCCTAGCCCCCCACCTTTTGTTTTAATTCCCAGAAAATCCAGTCTATGCCACAGGCCTGCCAAATCCCCCCTGTGGAAATACTTAGGGGAGTGAGGGGCCCATTCCAAGCTTCTGTGTCCTCTTTCTTTCCCTCTTAGAGTCCAGCATTGTCAGACACTAGGTTGGAAAACTGGGGGGTCGCAGCGCTGGTGGACAGGCAGGCAGATATCCAGAAAGCTCCCCAAGCTCGTGGGCCATTGCTATGGGATAGGGGCCATGTGAAAATGGCACCCTGGCACTGCCCCAGCCCAGGCCACTCACCTCATGGCCATCTTTGCAGGGGAGTTTGGACTATTCACTAGGCAAGTTGCTCAGTCAAAGGGCTTTGTCTTCCCAAGAGCAGAAAATTCCCTCCTTTTCCCAAACCATGGCTTTTGAAAGATTTTTTAAAATGAGGGGAGCCCCCAAATTAAATGAAATGCCTCTGAAACAAATGAAGCCCACAAGGCAATGACTGAGACCCTGGCTCCCTCCTTCCAAGACAGCCCAGCCAAATGGTAAGAGAGTGCCCCGGAGCCCGACTGCCAGGGTTCCAGTCCCTGCCCTGTGACACACAGCTGTGCCCCCGGGCAAGCGCCTCTCCTCCTGTGCCTCAGGTTGCTGATCTGTCAAACGGGAGTGAACGTGGCGCCACCGCACACGATTGTGACAGATGGTGGTGCAGAGCGCTCCGTGTCGGCACACACACGGTGCCATCACTGCTGCAACGTGTCCTTCTCAGACAAGTGTGCCTGGACCTCCCCCAGAGCCTCGGCTGACCACCTGGGCAGGAGGAGGGGCTGGCCGGCCAGCTGGGCGTCTCTGCTGCTCATCACAGGGCAGCTCCAGCCCTGGTGGTGAGCCATCGTGAGAACACTGACAGTGTCCGTGCAACAGAAAACTTCGCAAGAGGTAGGGAGGCCTGGGCCTGGGTCTTGAGTCTGCCTCTGAGGCTCGAGTTTGTCATTCACAAGGTGACATGGATGGCTCGTCCCCCAGCTGTGCCATCACTGACATGTGAACATATGCAAGCGGGCAGAGGACAGCCTCAGGTTGGACACACAGAAGACGGGGTGGAAGGGAAGCGGGTTCCCTACATCGTCCTCACAAAGGGGATGGACTTGCCTGCCACCACGTTAAGACTCTTCACTACACACACACCCCGACAACAAGATCACACAGCAGGAAAACAGCTGACGTTAGAGCAAACACTCAAAGGCGACATGTCGCATGGAAACAGAAATTCCCTGACTTCATCATCCAGCACACAGTGGTGAGTGTGTCATCACACACCTAGTGATAGGACGCCATCTAAGTGTCCTCTTCCTTCATCAGCCTGTGAAAGCCAGTGAAATCACCACACCCACGTGAGTCCTGCTCAGAGGACTGGGGGAGCGCTGCCCACATCCAGTGTTTGAGCTTGGCCTTGGAAAGCAACGGCCCAGAGTGTGTCCTCCTAGAAACCAGACGCTATGCTCAGTGCGAGACGAAGGCCCCCCAGGTTTGGTGGAAGGCAGGATGGCATAAGAAAGGTGTGCTCACAAGCGCAGAGTAGAGCCTGGTTTGTACAGTGCACCCATTCTGCTACATCAAGAGGGGCTGGGCTCTACCTTGCCAGTCAAGACCTCCAAGAACAAGCCAGGTGGGTCTCACATCTAAGTACCCAAGGTTCACGGAGAAATCAAGTTCTGTTTGCTGTTCACCCTCCTCGTCTCCACAGTGAGCTTAGGGCTAAAGGCAAGACTGCATTTCATGGAAAAACGCATTGATGGTGTGCTCTTTACCTTAGGACAAGATTTTCTAATGCAACCTTGCCATCTCCTCCAGTCACCTCGTCCCCAAGACCAGCACCCTGTCCAATATGGTGCCTGCCCCTCTGAGCTGGGTGTCTGCGACCAGGGCAGAGGGAAAGGAAATGACTCGTTCCCTGAACAAGATGACTAGCAAAGGACAATGGAAGCAACATGGTCACCCTCTTACTACTCGCCAACACACCTAAAAAGCCAAGGAAAGGCTTTAGCCACTGGTGGGAAACGTCACATGAGTGTTCCTACCGCCCTGTCATGCACTCACACAGTGCCGGGGCTTGTCACTCAGGAGGGTGGCTGTCCCTCTTGCAAATATTTACCTGCTGAGTCTCAAAAAGTTAGAGTTTTCCTCTTAGAATGAATCTGATCATTTCCATGTCAGAATAGGAAATGAGAAACACAGTATGGAGCTCTTTGGGACAGGCAACACCAGACACAGAAGGAAGGGGATCACATGCGGAACTAACTGAGTATGTGGTGCTCAGAGGGCATCCTAGGGCCACTGAATGGTCAGAGAGGACACTGGAAACGGCTGCCTCCAAGGCCACTCACCTCTGAGATGCCCTGCCTGCAAGTTCCCGTGTCATCGTCCTCAGATATCAAATTTCCCTTGAAGCCTTGGGGACTTTCTTGAAATTCATTCAAACCTAAGCCTGAGTGGTGGGGTGCGACCCCCAGAAAGCTCTCTGCCCAGTAACCTACTCCCTTCCACCCCAGACGCCTAATATTTCAAGGCCACAGACAGAACAATCTTGTATTCGTCAGCTAGAAAGCTCCCAAACTACAAATTCCCACTGAGGATAAAATGACTTCTCTTAAATTCATGCTAAAGTGTGAATGACCAACACCAGATTCTTTCCAACGGCAAATGAACAGAAGTAACAAGGCGCAGCTTACCATTAAAGGAATAGGAGAGAGGCACTCCTGTTTACAGAGCATCTACTATGCCCTTTGTTTATGTGATCTTGTTAAATCTTCACAATATCCTTATGAGGGAGGTCTAGCTATCTCCATTTATAGATGGAGAAACCAAAGCTCAGAGAGGTGAAGTAACTCCCTAAGGAAGCCCAGCCAGGAAAATGCGGTCAGAGCTGCAAGTTGACCAACGTCTGGCAACTCCCAAAGCTAAGCTCTCACCGCTGCCTGACCCGGAAGCCCGTCTGTCAGTGCTGCACTTAGCACCACGCTCCTGAGTGTGGCTATGAGAGAGCTGGGAATCCCAGGGTGCAAGAGCCAGCCTCCCAGCAGGGACAGCGTGTGTGGGAATGAAGGTGACGGAAGTGCCCAGGAAGGAGACGGGGCCCTGAGCAGGCAGGTGCCTCTGCCTGCTGGAGGAGATCCAAGTCAGGAAAAGGGGCCATTGCAGGACCTGATGGGGTGGGGGGTGCCCTCCCCCGCCGTGTCTCCTATCAGCGCCAGAAGGGCAAACAGTGGCTTCCCCCAGAGGGTGTGAGATTCCCCTAGAATGTCGGAATATCCTTTCTTTCTGGGTCCCCAAAGCCTCACCACTTATAGGGGAACGGGCTTCTTCCCTCCTCAGGCTTTCTGGAAAAACTGCAGGCCCTTGTCCTCAGATCCCAGCCAGGGCCCCCGGGGTACTGGGGCAGCAGGGAGAAATCCAGGTGAGCAGTAAGGAACTTCTCACGAGCTTGGAGATGGCAGGCTCACAGACTAACCCAAGGCACAAAGATTCTTCAACCAGAAGAGAAAAACAGCCATCTGTCCGTGTGTGTGTGTGTGTGTGTGTGTGTGTGTGTGTGTGTGTGGTTTTCAGGTTACCACACAGATGGGCAGAAACAGTCCAAGGAAGCCCAAAGGGCCCCCATCGATGGTGCTGATGGTTTGTGAAGTCACCGAGGCTGGGGAGGTCGGATGTCCGTCTCAGGGTGTCAGTCTTTGTTTAGAAAACGTGAGCCTTCCCTGAGACATTGGGCCATCACAGGCGCCCAGAAAGAGAAAAGGTCCCTGGCTACCCACAGCCAGACACGGGCGCTTCACGACCAGCTCCCCAAGAAATCCTGAGAAAACACACGCCAGCACTGAGGGGAGGACGGACACACCGTTCGCAGACAATTCATATTTCACACCTCCACCTTAATTGCCAAAAAAGTTCATGTTCGAGGCGAAGTTGTGTCGTTTCCTGCGTTTGTAACCGCTTGACATAATGACGGAAGGGCTGGCAGGCAGCGGTTACATTGTGAGGAGCCAGTGAGAGATGAACTTGAGCGGGGAGCACAGGGAGGCCGGGCGCGGCAGAGCTGGCAGCAGGCTGCTCCCGCCCGTGCTGCCGAGCTGACAGAACAAGTGTTGCGTGAGATGTGAAGGATGGCTGCAGCGGCCACGAGCCCTGGAGCAGGTGTTCCTCCGCCCCGCTTGCAGTGGAGCGTGGCCCCTGGCTCAGCGAGCCGCAGCCCCGCCTGGCAGCCCCTGGTGGACCTGCGTGCGCAATGGCACTAATGATAATGGATGTGGGCTGATTAGCCAGCCCATTTGGGGTGGCACACCGCGGCCGGGCTCGGGCCACAAGATGGTGGCCCTCACAAGGGAAGCAGGGACGTCAGGGTGCTGGGGGGCTCCGGGCTGTCCCTGTGGCCCCATGCCCAGGGCTGGGCTGGGCTGTGACTCGCAGAGAGGGAGCAGCACGCTGAGCTCCAAGTCTCTCCTGGGCTCATCAGTGCCTGTAGTGACATTAATCCCTATTTACGAACACAGAAGGACGTGTGGCCAGCTGCCCACTCTCAGCATCAGGAAGCCGCCTCGGAAGGGCAGTCGTGCAGGTTTGTTGGCCGGCTGGGGCCGGAGCATGTCCCCGTTTGGTGCACTGCTCACCAGCCGACATCTACCTGGTTGCAGGGTTCTGTCCACTCATTGTGCGCACCTACTGGGTGCTCTCACTGATTTAGGACACGACGTGGCCCAGAGCCAGCCTCCTGACTTGGAGATGGGGCCCAGCTCCATCCACACTAGCTGTCCCCTCGGTGCAATCCCCGTGCTTCGGAGAACTCCTTCTGCCTCTGCTCCATCGCCAGAAAGTGACACCATGTCACCATGGTGATGGTGACATCACGACTCTGAAGTTATTGTAGGGGCTGGGGATAAGTGAAGTATGGGCGTAAAATTTTTAGCACTTCGATGATAGATACATGTCAATTCAAATATGGAAATAACATAATATAGTGTTGTAAATACTGTCATGTTGCTGCGGGTCCGGCCATGGAAACAAGACAGATGTGGTCTTGCTCTTCTAGAAAACCCCTTTCCAGGAACAGAGGTAGACACATAGCTGGTCAGGTGCTCAGGGCTCCGAGAGAGGCATGTGGCAGCAGGAGCACAGGACAGAGACTTGCGGGGGCCCAGAAGGCTTCAAAGGAGGGTTATTGAAAAAGGTCCCGAGAGACCAGCTAACACTCCCTCCAAGAGGAAATAAGGAGCTGGTGTTCCAGACAAGAAAGCAGCCAAGCCTGGAGAGGTCAGCCCACATGGACCAAAGGGAGGACCGACATGGGGCATCCACACAAGTAAGCCAGCAGGGGAGAGCCGCCTGTCACTGCAGCCAGCACCATCACAAATTGTTCCCATACCAGTGCCACTGGGTCCCCAAAACAGGACCTGAGCAGGACTGTGCCAAGTACCCCCACAGGCAGCTGCCTGGCTCCCTCCAAGGACACCCTGGGGGCTCCATTTCCTGCTCTGTAGAGGGAGAAGTTGGAGGGACAGCCTCTATGGGCCTTTTGTAAGCTAAACTTGGTGGTCAGTAATATTCAGAGGGCTGATTGGAAAGTAAGTGACATTACCGGAGCTGGTAAATTATCTCTCATATGCCTGTGACATTAGCCAGCGAGACCCATATCTTGACTTATTAGAGGTGTGCCAGTGGGAGATTTTGAACAAGCTTTCTGCAGAGATTCAAATAACTTAGAAACTCTGGCCACCAACTTGTTTTAAGAAGCCAAATGGTCGACCTGTTTTTCTGTTTGCTCAGCAATGCAATTTTGGCAATTGTGTACTGATTTTGTTTTTCCTTGGAAGAATTGGTCTGGACAAATACACCTGCTTTAAGAATTTTCCACATGTTAATAATGAAGTAATGCCTTGCATGGATAAAGTCTTTTGCTCTTTCAAAATGCTCCACAATTCATTTATTATTTCACTTGAAGCTACCCTGCGAGGAAGGTAGGAAAAGCACAATCAAATTTTCTGCAGCGCAGGATGGTGGTTTCCCCAGAGCTTGGTGAATTCCGTGAATACCCAGCCCCCCACCTGGGTCCAGGGGACTTTGGCCTGACTTAGAAGCCGCTGTCCTAGCCTGAAGCCCTGCTAACTGCAGGCAAGTTCTTGGAGAGAACAGTTCATTTTCCAAAAGGAGGCACTCTCTACACTCCTCGGTAGGCTGCTCCCTGACACATACAAGTCCCTGCTTGTATGGGACTTGGAATAAACCAGGAATCTGTTGATTGAAAGATTGGAAGCTCAAGAAAAGTGGGATTTAAAGCATGTTGAAGGGCACCCAGAAAAGCAATCAAACAGCTTGGAATGGACAGAAATTGGGAAGGCCCACAAATGGGCTCAGAGTCACAGGGGCCAGGCCCTCGTGGATGCAAACTGGGGGAACCCCAGCCAGTGGAATGTCTGTCTCCTTCCCATCGCAGGGCGTCCACAGGCCTGGAGCAGCCAGATGACCAGGAACTCCAGCCTCTGGGAAGACAACGCCCACAGCCCACGTACCTTCCCCACCCCATTCCCATCTCCTTCAGGCTCCAAGTCCAAGGCTCCCCTGGCTCTCTCCACACTGACCATCCCTCCACAGTGGTCCACAGGCATGACCCCTCCACCCGTGGTGGACAATGCTCTGCAGAGGCAGGTTCCTCCATGCAGGCATATCAATACCCAATACAGGAGCAACTTCACTTCCAAATTTATAGCTGCCGCAAAAATATTTTCACACTGGTCATAAAATGTCCCCCTCCCCCTCTTCTCTGGGGTCTCTGGGTTCTGTATCAGGAGGTCTATGACTGGCATGGGAAACAAGGGGGGTATATGGGGCATCTCTGAGGCAACGTGTTATTACGGTACAAGTTAGGTGACAGGTGCAATAAAGATGTATAGACTATCAAACTCCAAATGGAAAAATCTACCTGTCCTCGAGTTGCTAGACAAGCAGAGTTATCATTGCTGTTGTTGTTTGATGGCCTTTTTCATAGAAAACTGTGGTATTATGGGCACAATAAGTGAGGGTATAATTATACGTGCCGATATGCAGACTCACCAGCACGTCTCCAGGCTGTAGTGGCTGCAGTCGGCCGTCAGAACCACAGGCAGTCCCAACCCCACCTGGCTCATGTTGTCCCTAACTGTCAGTCAGGTGGGGTCCACGAGCCCAAGTCTCTGCGTAGACTGCAGCCCCTTCCAGCTCACCACTTAGCCTGGAAACAGTAACCCCTGAAGCACGGCCTTGTTAGTCACTGATTCTCAGCTCAGGCACACTCATCCTCACATTCAGGTGCCACTTTAAAGGGTGCAAAGGTGACACAAGCACGCATGCAGAGGAAGAGGTGTCCGTGGTCCATGCCCACTCCCAACCTCCGCCCTCCTGGAGATGGCAGCAGGCACAAAGCGGTGGCTTCTCTTTAGAAGTCCACAGGTTTCCTGCCACCTCCTTCCTCCATGTCTTGCTGGACACATGACAATGACTCACAGCAGGGTGGGAGGGAACCCTGGGCACTGCCCATCCATCTTCACATCCCTCCTGTGGGGTCAACACAGTCAGGCCGTCTCACGTGAGGAGGCTGAGCTCCTAGCCTGTGTGGCTTTCCCATGGCCAAGGGGCCATGAGCGGCAGTGTGGGGGTTTGAACTCACGCTGTTCGAGCCCCGAGCTTGTGCTAAGTCATTACCCACAGAGGCTCAGGGGTCAAAGGAACATTTCCAGCATCCACTCCCCCTCGAGTCCTCCGCTAATGCGGAAATGGCCTGGCCACCAACACAGCCATTGCCAGCCCCTCTGCACTGCAGTCACTCGCAAGACGTAGCAGCCTAGCCCTGGCTATTTGACCTGCCGTGACAGTCACCAAGTTCACCCACAGACGGGCATCGAGTGTCCCCACCGTGTGGGCACCACGCACAAAATGATGAGCATGACCATACTTGGCCCCTTCACGTAGGAGGCTCGAGGTGTCACACGTGAGCAGATGGGACAAGTAGCTGTTGCCTAAAAATGACGGTTTGGTTAGCTCGACAGGCGAGAAGGCATTTCTCCAGTTAACTTGTTCTCTCTAAAGAAGTCGGGAGGAAAATAAATTAGGTCCGAAAGCTCCAATCATTGATGTGGATGGCTAAATGATACATTCTGTAAAGAACAAAGGTTTCGTATAAAATACAGCGTGCAGGACAGGTTGGAGAGGGAGATTTCCACCGCACTTAAATCAGGGCGCCAGTTCTGCGCGCAGGGCTTGGAGGCAAGTGAAACGTCTTTCTCTTTCTCAGATCAAAGCCAGAGGCAGGTCCCTGTGAGAAATGTCTGTGGAGGCCAGGGAGGAATGTAGGCTCCCAGGAGCCCGGGGTCACAGGCGCAGGCTGACCCCCAGAGGTCAGAGCTGGACCCAGACCTGGGGTCCCCGCGGCCCCCGGGAGGCCTCCTCCTGGAGAACAAGAGCGTTGTCCCAACGAGGAAGCAGCACACTCTCCCCACTGCAGAGCCCCACCTGGGAGATCAGACACAGAGCTGGACAAGGGCCTGCCAGTCCCCAGAGGGGTGCCCCAGGGCACCGCGATGAAGTCCATGCCTTGTGTGAGTGAGCTGCCCGGGTCAGGGAGCCACTTGTCCTTCTGGGGCCTGTAGGAGACCCTCTGAGAAGGGGGCAGGAGAAGATGAGGGCCATTTCACTTCGATATCACTCTGGGCACGGAGCATATCACGTTGTGGAGAATTCCAGTTGGAGCAAATGCAGATTGTTTGGGGAACCAACCCCGCCACGTCCTGCCTCTGAGGTCTCGGGCGAGTCATGGAACCTCTTGAATGTAACTGTCCTCATCTGCAACAAGGGTCTGACACCATAAATGGCCTTGCAGGACTGCTGTGCAGGCAACGACCGGAGTGAAATGCTAATTATCGTGAGCATCACCATTTTATCCTTCATGATGACTTTGTAGCAACGTGTGTTACCCACCCCACAGGTAGTGTTTCCAGCCTGATTAGAAGACTCATGTGTGTGATTCTCACTCAGACGCCTCACGCGGACTTCTCCATGCTCTGAGTACACAGCCGTCTTCTGCACTGGTGACCTTGAGAGGTCAACCACAGGTTATTTATCTGTTCGTCTGGGCATCATCTGCGGGCTGTTGTCTGCCAGGGGCTACGTGAGAAGCCTGGCAGTGGTTGCGTGCAGGGGCTGACGTTCCCGAGGGCTGATTCCTGAGAGTCCCGCGGGGGGAGCCCTGAGCACGTGTCATAACCAAGCTGAGGTGCTGGGGCGCACGTGGAGCCCCACATTCCATCTCCCACCCCCCAGTTGGGATGAAGCAGCCATGTTGGAGCTTAGTGCCGCCGAACGCCACGGCCCGCACCATCTCTCAGTCGTACGGGTCATAATGTCACCTTTTGGCCCTCCTCTCTGCGTTGACACACGGGGGTTTATTAGGAATTGTGAAGGACCTGAGACATGCCAAGTGGTGGGAACGGGGCAAACAGACTTCTGAAACATGTGCAGCTTCAACGGCTGCCCCTGCTTTCACCGAGGACCAACCCTGGTGGGTCTTCCGTTTATGAGCCGGAAATGCTGCTGGGACGTTGGGTAAACTTCTAATGGGATCTGGAATCTGAGCCTCAAATGGACCTGCTGTAAAACCACAGCAGCATGTGCGATTATAACAGAATGGAGCCAGTTCGAGGCAGTGCCCCTGGAGAAGGAGGGGACCCAGCCCTGTGTTCATGAGACTGACTGAGCGCAGACTGGGCGAAGCCCTCACAGGCGGCTTTCTCTGGAAGAAAAACCAAATCACTATGGCCATTCACTTATTGCTGCACCCACCGATTCCCCACCCTCCCGTCCACCAGGGCCACATAATGTTGTCTTCTTTGGTAATCAATAGAGAAGAACCCTTGTTAAAGTCACAAATGGATTGCTACAGGAAAGGATGTCATTTCATCCAGCTCTGTCTTCCGGGAGGGACCAGTTAGGTGATGCTAAGGTGACACGGTTCTAAGGAGGAGGGAAGGAGGGGTAGCGGGGAGGGAGGGGAGCAAAGGAGGCCCAGGGAGAGGCAGGAGCCCACACAGAAACTGCATGTCCAGTCTGTCTTGCAAATCGCCTCCCTTCTCCTGACCAAACACACACAGCCGGCCTGCTCTGAAAAGGCCCGTTGATTCCCAGGGACCATGGCTGATCGTTTCAGTCATCGCTTTGGGGACCGAACTGGAAATTCTATTCCATTGAAAGGGGAAGGGCAGGGCAGGTGGCAGAACAGGACTTTGCCGCCCTGGGTTCACTTGTTTGCATTTAGAGGCCTGGATGCTGTGGGTCCACAGTCCCGGGTTGTGACTTTACGAGCACAAAGAGAAGGGGAAGGAGGTGGCCGCACAGTCCCGTCTCGCTAAGCTGGCCAAGGGCACAAGGACTCTCCACTCCCTGGATTCCTGGCCCTGCCTTCACAGGCTGGCCATGGGCTCCTACCCAGGGCTTCTACCCCATGACGGCAGAACAATATCCACAGTGGCCCCCGGAGACAACAGAAGCTGGTTCAGTGATGCCCAGGCCCTGCCTGTAGAAACCCTGCATCTGATCAAGCTGTCCCTCTCCTAGGCCAGCTATCATCCTCCCACCAGGGGACGGCGCCTTCCTGACCAGCTCTGAGTGCTCTGGTTCCACGGTCCTTGAGTCCTAGTTGCCACACTCGTACTTTCTGCCTAACTATTATTTTGTGCAGCTTTTCACAGCAGAAGGAGAGAAGATAGGGAAAGAGAAAAGAAAGCTGAAAGCTTTATAATGAAATTTTAAAGTCACAGAGCTCCTGCTGTGAATATTTCCCAGCCTCCAAAAGCATCAGTGCCCATTTTACCCCACGCGCTAGCCCAAACATACCGCCACGTTTGGACATGTGAATACAGAGCTGACTCTTGAAAGAACAGTAATGGCAGCTGAGTGTTATGGCCCTGGGACCAGGCTCTACATAGCTAATTGGTCACTTTGTCCAGCTGAGCAATGGGGGTGCCAGTCCGTTCCAGTCATTAAAAGCTGCCAAAGTCTATGCCACTTTCAATCGGCTGGGATACCCTCCTGTTCTATGTTGCTTTCACGCAGCTGCCTGCGTGTGTCCAGCCTCTGACTGAAGCTTCTGGTCCTTTGATGAGGGTTTTCGCTAATTGAATCGAGTTCCCCTGGTTCTCTCCATAAGGAGAACGTGCTCCCCTCACTTTGGGGAAGAGTCAGGGAGCAGCACACACTCTCTCCAGTTCTTAATAAGCTTCCCAAGTGTGTCCACATGGTGGGGGGCTTATCTCAGGTAATGCATTAATAGCTCCACCAAATTGCCAGGAAGTCTGACACAGACCCAGGCAAACAGGATCCCAGTTGAGAAAGAAGCTGACGGAGTAACCACCGAATGTGAAACGTGAACCATATTTTGGACATCAGACAGTTTGGGTTTTTATATTTGATGGTTTGGTGATTACACACACACACACACACACACACACACACACACACACACACACACACAAACACGCGCGCACGCCCTGTAGCAGATACAACTTGAAAGATTGGTAGGATGAATAATGGGGACGTGTACGGAAAGGACCAAGTCAGGACACACACGCAGGCTTGTGGGCCCACTCCCCACTGGTCCTTCGCGTGGGCAGGCGCTGCCCCGGAGCGGTTCCTCTGGGGGGTAAGGACTGTATATCTCTCCCTCAAAGTGTATAGGCCAGAGATGCTGTGGCACTCCCACCCCCCAGCCATCAGCCCACTCAAAACCACGCCAGCGGCATTTCTCATTTTGCTGCGTAATCAAGACACCAAGAGGATACTTTTCTGTGCTTTGCAAGACTTTGTCTTGGGGCCTCATGCTCCAGCAACCCCCGTAGGGATCACTTGGCTGGTGGCTGTGGGATGAGAAGGGACATTTCCATTTCTAAGCCCACAATCCCGGGCCTTTGCAGGTGGCAGAGATGTCTTTCTGCATAATAGGCACAAATAGACCCTAAAATGGCAGACTTTGTAGAAAAGGAAAACAACACGTTTTTAAGCCCAGGTAGGCCCTGAGCCCCTGGGGACTGGTTTGAGGGTGGCAGCCTCAAAAAGATTTCCAGCCTGTAGCTGAAGAAAACAACCTCTATGCCCCACACAGCCCTGAAAGAGTTAAAATTTGTCTCGTGTTTGCTTCTACCAGCAGCCTGCACACATCTTGCCCTATTCCCAATGCTTCTGTCAGCATTTCCTTCGAGAGATCCTGATTGCATACTGAATTTCAAACTTGTGCCCTGAGACACCACCCGTGACAGCCGAATTGTCTTCCTAAACCTGCGTCACTAATAAGGAGACCTTCGATTCCAAATGAGGGTGTCTTCTCAAGGATTCCTCTGGACAGAGGACCAAGACCCCATGTGCCCCCAGTTCCCAGGCTGGTGTGAGAGCAGAGCTGAAGTCCCAAGACCTCTCTGCCATCTCACCGCCAGACCCCGCAGGTCACCCAGGATGTCAGCTGATGCCCTGGGAATATCAGGAAGAACAAAAAGCGTGCGCCCCCCATGCAGGGCGCCCCCCCAGCACAGCAGTACCTTTCCCCACCAGGTGGAAGTTCCTGCAGGCTCTAGGAAGCCTGTACTTTTCCTGGGTCTAAAGTTGGGCGAATCATACCCACCCCTTTTTTCTTCAAGAACTCATTTCTCGTGAGCTCATGCTGCCTCTTTCTCGGTGGAAACTTCCTGTAGAGCTGAGCCCTCGTGGATTCAAGAGGCAGCTGTGATGAGATGCAAGGGCTCTGGGCCCAGACCAGAAGCCCTGTGTCTGTATTTACTAGCTCCGTGACCTTGAACCAAACACTGATCCCTCAGAGTCCCACTTTACTCTAACTGGGTGGACGCGAGCTTAAGTGAATCTCTGTATATAGGACTGCTTTGAATAAATGGGAAAGGAAAGAAAAACTACCCTCTAACTGACATACATGCAAATATCGGGCAGGCTTCCCGCTTCAGGTCTACTCCCCAACTGGGTCGGTCCTCTGGGGTGCTGGACATATGTCTGTCCGCAGGGAGCCCGTAACCCACCCAGAGTGGAAGCTGCTGCCAGCTCTCCCCAACCTGGCCTTTCTGGTTTTTCGTTTGGTTTGGTGTTCATTCCTCCTGTGCAGCACCTTCTGCCCAGCCTCCCGTTCACTGGCCTCCTTATCCGTGCTCCTGAGCTCTCTCACACACCTGGCAGGCTCTCATCCCTGCAAAGACCACCAGCACCAGGCACTCTGCGTGTGCCTTCCCTCTCTACCTGCTCCCAGAGCACAGAGGAAGTAAGACAGGCCAGGAATCCAGTGACTTGTATTAGGTAGGACGGAGTTCAGCTGCATGCAAAGGGAACACACAGCACTGGTGGCTGCAACAATCAGCTATTAGTCTCTCATTTAAGTTCAGAGGGAAGCAGTTCAAGGCTGGTTTGACCGTTTCATAGAGCCAGCAGGGACCTAAGTTCCTTTTCTCTTTCTGCTGTCATCGTCAACACTTGCTTCCATCTTCAAATTCACCTCATGGTCCAAAATGACTGCTAGAGTGTCAACCTTCACGTTTCCATTCTAGTCAGCCAGGAGAGGGAAAGGAGAAAGGGAAAACAACAGGTTCATCTCCCAAACAGGCCAACAATCTTCACCAGCCTTTCCATGCATCTCTAACAACATTTCTACTTGTATTTCATTAGCTGGAACAAGGCAGCACCTGCTTAGGAAGGAGTTACCTGAACACTGCTACCCCCGAAAAAAATCTGAGTTCTCTTGCTAAGAAAGAAGGGGCAGATGGATATTGGATGGCATTTAGCCCCCTTGGCAACATTTGCCCGAGATCATATCTAACAAGTGGATATAATAAGCAGGAATATAATATTACAGTCAACGTGAGTTCATATGACTCCAAAGCCCAAACTGGTGACTTCTAAGTGAAGTGTTCTCAGTCACTCCATCCAATTCCCCCCAAGAAGGACCTGTCCCAGGTGTGCTAGCACAGCCCATGGCATAACTGTCCACCTGCCAAGCACCCCAGCCCCTCCCTACAGCCTGTGACACCCCCCATAACACCAGGAAGGGAGCAAGAAAGCACCTCAACTTGTTCTGGGTCCTTCAAAGGCCAGGCTCAGTCTGGGCACCTTTCACCTGTTATTACGGGAATCCTCAAGATAAACTTGCAACCCGGAGAAGGCAGAGGCTCTGCTCCATTTGGACAGAAGAAACCAGGGCTCAAGAGGTGAAGTAGCCTCCAGACCTGGGTTAAGTAGAAGAAGAAGGCCTGGGACTCGCCCGGGTCTGCTATGCCCAAAGCCCAGTCTCCCCTCCACCTCACTAGTCTGCTTTCCAGAAAGCCACCATCTTTGGGTTTTTCTTCCGGGGAGGAAGACAAGTCTTCCAGTGAGGCCTGGGGGACCACAACACCCGTGTGAGTCTTCAAGGTCTGGCTGCTCTGGAACCATCAGAGATCTGGGCAGTGTGTCCTGCTGCCCTCCCTCCCAAGCGAGGCTGCCTTTGATGAGCTCTCTTACACTTGGGTGGGGTCTCCCAATGTTTCTGAGGCATTGTAATGGGCCAGTGAATGTGTACTGGGCTTCAAAGATGTCTCATTTGTGTGTCTTCTTTGGGGAATGAAGTGGGACAGAGAAATTAATTTTCTGGATAACTGAGGTTTCTGGATAACCGTAAGAGTGTAAGAAAATTGTGGCCATTTGTATGGAAAACTTTATAAAATGTAGCATATGCGCCCCTACACAGAACAACATAATTAAGCAGGGTATGAACATCATTTAACTCCCCCTTAATGACAAGGCCATAATTACGAACATCAATTACAGCTCTGAGCTCTGGTTTGCAGGGCGCCCTCAGGAGTCACAGACGTGTGTAGGGCCATTTGTCCCCACACAAAATGGCCCCATTTGTTTTGCTTTCCTAATTCCTCTGGCTATTTTTTTTATTAATGTATCTGGTGCCTCCCTTCTCAACAAATGGCTAAGGTGTCTTAATGTCGGCACTGGTCCCAATCGCTCCTGGTCTGTCACTTTGTTTTCTCTCCGTTGTTCAGCCCTGGGCCTCCAGGTCTCTCCTCCAATGGAAAGTACCCAGAACCCAGGCTGAGGTCCTCAGGAGAGGCCCGTCTTGCTTATCATCATGGTCACAATTGCATATTGGATGCCTGAGATTGGCCAAGGGTTCAAGTCTGTGCGTGGAGGGGCCAGCGAATCTTGGAGCCCCCCCGCCCTTGGATCTGTGGTTGCTGCTGACATGGGACTGCTTGTCCTTCAATAGGTCTGACCCCATAGTAATCGAACCAGAAATGAAGAGACAGAGCGTGGACGCCAAGCCTGCACATACATGCTGTCATCAGCCATCTATTCCTGGGAAAATGCCTTGAGACTCCCAGTTATGCTGTGCATGGTGGTTGGCTTTCCAGTTCCCACCAAAGAGAGCTTTGAAAAGCGTACCCAGTTTCGACCTTTACCCCTTTGCACGGATTCTTGTTGTCTATGAGGAAATAAAATTGAAGATAAACATGGAATCTCACTTCTGTGAATTCTGAGCTATTCAGACATTCATAAAACAACGGCAATTTGCAAGTGCACGATTTTCCCTTGAAGCCAATGAATATGTAACAATCCATTAATGTGCTGAGTTAAATACAGCAAATGCAAATCACTGTAATGATCATATTTACAAAATAAGTTCCTTTTATTTTGAAATAACTACAATTAGCTCTCCAAGTGAAATGGGGAAGGTTTAAGGCTCAGACTTGATCCGCCATCGGAAACAGAGGATGAGAAATTGACACTGATGCAGGTTGCCCCCACGGATCATTTTGGTGCCCTGCTGATACTCGCATGACCATGCGCTCTTTGGTTGTCTAGCCTCCTCAGACTGGGTGGCCCCGTCACCAAGATAATTGTATTATGAGGTTTCATGTCCAAGACGCACAAGCTGTGTTGAGGCGCCCATTAGATGCTGCGGGCAAAGGGCCGAGGTCCTGCCTTTAATGTGAAGTTGGTCACAAGTATCCTTGTGGCTGTAGGCAGAGGAGAAGGGGTCCCAGCTCAGGGCTGTCTGACCTCTTCAGTGCCCCCCAGGGGTGGAGCACAGGCCACATCTCCATATGTGGTCCCCAACATGGGCATCTCTTTTAGACCACACAGGCGCACGCACACACATGCACACACATGCATGCACACATATCCTCCTCCATTCCCAGATGAAGGAATAAGTGAGAGTCAAACATAATCTCCATCAGACTGCATCCCTCATGCTACCCTATGAGCCACCACTAAATTTTTCTCATCATTATCACCTAAATAGAACTAAGTCAGGATTCTAAATATATTTCTAAGTAATGAGACAGGTTCTCAACTACATGAAGAGGAGAAATGTTACTGGGTTTAAAGGATGCTGGCACTTGCCCCCCCCCCTTTGCTGCTGGAAGGGCCAGGTAACTGGGTCATCTCCTCTCTGAGTTGCATTGACAAGAGTCAATGAAGACAGGGGACGACCAAAGGGGTCATCTAATGGGCTGTTACAGAATTGTGTGGCATCCTCAATAGAAGACGTTTGGCCATCATCAACTAAAGTGTTATTTTGGTATACAAGAGGAGAGAAATGGTGTACGTCCTAATATAAGCTGAGATGTTGTCATGGAAGAATTGAGGAAATTAGTAAACGGTATGAGAATGAGGGATTATGGTTATTTCAAACAAACACAAATAGAACTTAGAACAACAGAAGCTGAGAAATCATGAAACATACTTATCTATACCCTGTAATAGAAGAGGAAAGGCATTTAAAGTTATTCAAGATTCAGCCATTAAAAAAAATAAAAATGAAGCATATTTACTACCGTCAGAAGGGCAAAGCCATTACTACCAGGGGTGCCAACTTGGTTCTGTTATCTTTCACTCAGATAAGTCATCTTAAATTAAATATTAAAGATTAGTAAATATAATACCAATAATAAACGACACATACTAATTTAATTAAAAATAGATGGTGAATTTTACAAATGGGGCCTTATCATAATGACATAGCATGGACTTGTTATGCGGTCTTGAAAATGTGCAATCTCCATGCACATTTCACCCTTATTGTGTCTCATTAATATTTTAAAAATAGCTATTTTAATTGTCAAGCATTTGACAGACTGCTATAAAAAGTTGACACTTAAGTTTCAATTTTACAGGATGCATTTTAATGACTCCTTTCACTGCATGTTTTGTTATCCACAATCCAGTTAAAAAAAAAATTAAAATGTCATTTTCCAATAGTTTTTAGAGAACAGAGTTGAGCTTGCTGCAGGCCTGCAGGAAAACATGCTTAAATCTTTACAAATAAATATGAAAATTAGAACTATATTTTATTTCCGTTGTAGTCTGTGGTTAGTTGTTGATTTCAAAGCCTTCAGGGGGACCAGGAAAGGAAAGGGAGGTTCTCGTGGGAGCTCAAGCTACACCAGAGGGAGCAGGGGCTGTCAGAGAATTTTAGCACCAGCTTTTTAAAAGGATTTCCCATTTACTCCACTTGGGATGTAAGACAAGGTGACAGATGTGACTCACAGTAACCACTGCAAAGGAATCTTCTATTAGCAAAACAGGACACTTAGAAGCGGCATCTTGAATGTCACTGTGGAAAACGCCTACGTTATCCAGAAAAGCTGCTCGTGTCCTTGAGGGTGTTAAAATCTCCTTGGCATATTCTGTGAGGAAAATCATGTCAGTCAGAGTTCTCCAACTGTCCAACCATTAGAGGAATCTGAGTGTCCTAAGGTCCCACCTGCTAAGATCCCAGTAAACCCTCTGTTATCAATCCAGGAGTTGCTTTGGATTTGAAAAAGCGGTATTTGGGTAAACAACGGAGACAGATATTAAATTGATACAGTCACGTGTTTGATACTGACGATGATTTGCTTAGTGTCCACAGGGCACCAGATGAAGCACGGCGCTGTAGCTTCTTCCCTTCAAACAACCCGAAGAAGTGGATCTTCAGACTCTATCTCTATAGATAGCAATGCTGAGGCTCACGGAAACAGACGACCTCACCCAGTGAGGACGCCCAACTAAAAGCAACAGAATGTAACGTAAGGGCCACCGGACCCTTCGACAGCAAGGGGTGAGGAAGCTTCCACTTGTAAGATGTCCTGAAGGTCTGATGACGTCGTGTGCTGAAAAGAAAACTAAGGAGAGCTGTTTCCAAGTGTCAAGTCCGTGAGCTCTTCCGTCAAGGTACTCAGCCACTGGTGACTGGCTACGGTTGGTGGAGATCCATCCATCACGGCCTCACCACATCCTTTCCCAAGGAAAAGAACAAGTCCCTCCTCACAGTACCCTCCCTGAGCCTCGCCTTCCTTCCGAATGTGCCTGGATGGGTGCTGAGAGCAGAGCTCTGCCCAAGGTCGCCTGCTTTGGTGCACTGGCCACGTGCTGGTTTCTGTGTGCTTCCTGCTCTGCTCTGCACATCAACCAAAGGGACGCCTCAGAAAGAGAGTGTCATCCTAGACCCGCGTGGGTCTCACCTGTTTACAGCTGGACCAGGAAGGGGTCATTTGCAGAATAGCAATAAAAAGGAAATGTGGGCCATGTACTTCTGTGAACTGAAGTCAGTTCTGATGAATTCCTTCGAGGCCACTCTTTGCAGAGTCTCATCTGAACCGGGAGCAGAGCAGGGCTGCCCAAAGCTGTCACAGAGACACCGGGGAGCGTAATGCCGTGAATGCTGCCACGGGGTCCTGTGCTGAGGGGCCTTCATTCCACGACAAAGCAGGTACAACAGAAGCTCCAAAGCAGCTTGCTGGGCTGCTGGCAGGGCGTGAGAAGCAGACATCCCCAGCAATACCCAGCATG
The DNA here is from genome assembly GCF_964194185.1 of Rhinolophus hipposideros. Taxonomy (NCBI): domain Eukaryota; kingdom Metazoa; phylum Chordata; class Mammalia; order Chiroptera; family Rhinolophidae; genus Rhinolophus; species Rhinolophus hipposideros. The sequence continues at coordinate 3,366,932 of NC_138061.1, forward strand.
CCCTGCGTCTCTTGCTGTGGCCTATGACAGCCATGGCCTTGTATACAGAAGGCATAGTGAGTCCACCACAGACTGCCGCCCGGGCCAGGAGGTGGCACCTCTCCACGCCACATGTCTAAAGGGCCCTTCCAACCTTGCCATTGTCCCCGGGAGCCCAGGAGTGGCTCCTTGTGTGCAGATCAATGCAGTGCTCTGCACTGGTCCCCCAGGGCTATTCCATTGGACAGCCCCAGGGGCCCAGGGCGAGAGCCGATACGCCAGAAGCTCATTTTAAATGCTCACAAATGAAGTCAAGGACCACCGTAGGTTTCATGTCACCCATCGTGCCAGGGTTTTAATCCCTGCCTTTGCCATCTTTCTGCTTGGAATGCTTCCTTCTCTTTTATCTTTCCCCAGAGAAATCCTTCCCCAGAGGGGCCTTTCCTAATGGGAGATCAGGCCAAAGTCACCTGTTACATTTGCATGTCAAGGCGCTTTCTGGTGGCTACTGCTTATCACAGTTAGGGAGAGATGATGACAGATATATGGATGGATACATGATTGATTGATAGATAGATAGATAGATAGATAGATAGATAGATAGATAGATAGATGATAGATAGATAGATAGATAGATAGATAGATAGATAGATAGATAGATAGATAGATAGATGGATAGAGTGAGTGATTGCTAATTTGATCTGGGCCATTGGGTGCATATTTGGTTAAACATTATTCTGGGTGTGTCTAGGAGGCTGGATGAGATTTAACACCTGAATTGCAGACTGAGTAATGAAGCTTGTCCACCCACTGAAGGCCTAACTAGCACAAAACAGCAACCTAAGAGAGAACGTGCTCTCTGGGCCTGACCTTCGGAGCTGGGACACTGGTCTTCTCATGCTTGGGACTTGGACTCAGAGTGGAACTGCCCCACTGGCTCTCCTGGTCTCCAGCTTCCCGACTGGAATTCTCAGCCTCAGTAACTGCACGAACCAATGCCTTATAATTCCACACTGGTATATATAATATACAAATTTCACAAAATGTATTTCAGTAGCTTTTGTTTTGCCATTTGTTGGATTATGGTTTACAAGTTTTTACTATTCCTAGTAACACTGTATAAGCTACATGGTCATCGCAGTTTTACCCCAAGCAATGTATGAAAGCTTCCTTCTACTCCATTCCTCACCAACACTCGATATTGTAAGTATTGACAAGAGGATGGATGGAAATGCTATCTCGTTGTTTTCATTTATGTCTCTCCAATTTCCAGTCGAACATTTTTCATAGGCATATTATGATTTCTATGCCCTTTATTATGAATTATCTTTTCAGACCACTTGCCTATTTTACTATTGGGATGTTCATTTTTTTTGTAATTGATTTTGAAGTATTCGTCACAAATTCTGGTGATACATATATTAGAAGTGTTTATGTCTTTGGCTTAGCTTTTATTTTCTTTATTGTGCAGCACTCCATACCTTCAAAAAAATACGGTCAGATGTAACAACCATTTTCTTTATGTCTCGTGGTTTTCATATCTCATTTAAGAAATCCTACCCTACTCCAAAGCCATGAGGATATGTTTTAAGATTTTCTTCTAGAAGTAAAAGTTATGCCTTTCATATGTGCGTCTTTAATTCTGCTGGAATTTACTTTTACATGTGTCTAATTACTTTTACATGTGTCCATTTTAGTTTTCTATGGGAATAACCCATTGGTACAGCTCCGTGTATGTCTGTCCCACTAATTCAGTGCCCCACTCCAATGTATAAGGTCCCCAGGGACGCACCACAGGGACTCTCTCTGGGCTCTTTGTGCTCCCCCTGTGGGCCATGCCTCCCGGTCTTGATTATCAGAGCTTTACCAACAGTCTCAAAGTGGGTAGAGGGAGGCCTCAGACATTGTTCTTCTTGAAAAGTATCTTGCCATTTCTCTTTATAAATATTAGGGTCAGCTTATCACATTCCCCCAAACATCATACCAGAATTTTTCTCAGAATTATTTTGGGTAGACTTACTATCTTTAAGATACTGAGTTTTTTCATCTATGATCATGGCATGTTTAGTTCTAATTTTATGTCTTCTAATAGGTTTTATTATTTTCTTTGTCAAGGTTATTTTTTTCTCCAGGTTTATTCCTGTTTTTCCCCCTAAGCTTTTTATTTTGATTTGCTCTAAAACTACAGAAAATTTGGGGGTGGGGGAATCAATTAATGTATACTCAGTCTCCACCAAAATTCATGAATTATCAATATTTTACCACATATTAATGTTCATGAATAATCAGGAAGTAAGTTGCAAAAATCATGAAACGTCCCAAACTGATTTGCATCTATTTCCTGTAAAAGAGAACAGTTTCCTGCATCCTCACAGTACTGTTATCATAACCAAGACACTGAACCTGGTTAAATATTACCAGATACATAGTTCCCATTTAAATTTCTCTGCTGTGTGAAATATGTCAATAGCTGTTTTCCTCCGTCATGGAGCCAATCAAGTATTCCTCGTTGAGTTTGGGTTAACATAGCACCCGTTTCAAAGTATAGCATCTCCAGGCTATCGTTTTCCTTCGATCGTTCATGGCACTAACACCTGTGAACTGCCCAGGTCCAGGCCAGTTGTACTGCTGACTGTCTCACAATCTACGAGTATGATGATCTCCTCATGTTTGGATTAAACCTTGTTGGCAGAAAACTACACATCAAGAGAGGCAAATTGTCAGCCGGTCCCACTGATGGTGATGCTAAGTTTGGTCTTTTGTTAAGTTAGTATTTGAAGGCTCTGTTTCTCCTAAAGAGACTTCATCCTCTTTTTAATTAAGAAGCAATTTGGAGGGTGATACTAGGAAGCCACGTGACCATACACTTTCATCCAGTCATTTTGGTATCCACGCATGAGCCTAATCTGAATCAATTGTATTATTGGTCAGACAATCATATTTTCTAATTTTAAGATTCTTTCTGCATTTATTAGCTGGCCATCACCTGTAGAGGAGAGATTTCACCCTTCCCCTGCTTTCCCTGCTTTCCTTTTTGACCATCACTATGGATTCATGAGTTTTTTGCCCCAAGTTTTACAACTCATTACCATCTTTTCTTTTTGTAAAGTGAAAAATGGTATTTGTTGTGATCTTCAAGCTAACTCGAATTTGGACAATTTCAAACCTAAGCTTCCTCCTTTGTCCTTCTGATTTGTCCAAATAACTGTGAAACGTTTCTTCTATTTCTGACAACAGCATAATCTAGACTCTTCTTGTACTTTCCCTACCCATCCTCAGACTTAGAATTGGCAATTTTTCAAAGAAGACTGGTTCATTTTAGTGGGATAACACATTTCATCAATAAGATTCTTTTACTTTTTTTGTGCTATTGACTTTTTCACTACAGTGTTTGTGCTATGAATAAATAGTATCTTGAAAATTACATTATTGGTTGCTTATTGCTAATGCATAGGAAAGAACTGATTTATGCATATTGGTCTTGCATCTAGAAACTTGCCAAGCTCTTTATTCATTCTAATTATTTGTCTAGAGTTTCTTGGGTTTTCCACATATACAATCATATCATCTGCAAATAATGACAGTTTTATTTCTTCCTTACCAGTATTTATAACTTCTTGCCATAGACTGTATTGTTTTACTGTGTTAGTCGCAATGTTTAATGGGGATTATGATGGCAGCATATTTATCTTGTCTGTGACATTAAACAATGCTTCTAATGGTTAACTATTAAGTGTGATACTTGCTATATAATTTTGACAGGTGCCATTTTCTAGTTAAATAGTTTTCTTGTTCTGAATTTGATATATTTATCATTAATTTTCATCAGGATTTTACTATTCATCTGTTGAAATTTCTTTTTCTTTCTTTTTAATCTATTAATGTAGGAAATACAGAAATTAGCTTCTTAATATCTAAACATTTTTATAAGGACATGATGGAGTAACCTGGGTGACATGTATCCTTCCACCATGTCAAAACCAGAAGACTCAGATTTCACTCTCAGAAAATGATTACAGCAATTGAATTAGAGTGTCACCTCAGAGTTGATTCTTTTATATTTAAAACGTTTGGAACAGAGAAGATTCCAAAAGCATAACACCTTTGCAACTAGGCACCTGCAAGATGAGACTCAATTCTGATACCTGAGAAGCAAACTCTAAAACATACAATTTCGTAAAATATCTTCAGGATTAATTGTATTTAATCTCACAACATTTGCTTGGAAATCACACATTAAAGAAATCATTGAAACCCTCTCCTCCGCCAACACCAGAAAAAAAGAAAATACCTAGATGACTGGGCCAAATAGATGAAACAACTGTTTTCAGACATTGAACAGGGATCTTAAAACTGTGAACCTTAAGAGAAAGGCAACAGATAATCCCCACAGCCAACTAGAATTTCTAACTTGAGGCACTTTTTATTTGACATAGAAAGGGTGATGCTAAACAGAGCACAATGGTTTTATAGAAGAATTGAGGATACAGAGATCATAGTTTCATGAGGGTGAGGCAGCTGGAAAGTGTGGGGCATAGAACTGGAAGACAAAGGAGCTATACAGAGAAAGACTCCAGAACTACGCATAGTGGGGCCCTTGAATTTCTTGATCAATAAAATAGATTGATAGACTGAGAAACCATAAGCTGCACTATGCCCAGAACTCACAGATGCCTGGGAGATGTTAAAGTTCTAAGGATCCAGATTGGAGAGTCCTCGCTGAACACTCAGAATATTTAAAGAAGACTCTAGAAGGTTCACACATTGGTAGCAGAGATCAACTAGAACAGACTCAAAACACCTCTAATGAAGTTTAAAATCAAGCCGTGTAAAAATCAAACTGATCTTTAAGTAACTTAAATTCCTGCAAGAAAAAAAACAATTCTAGCATTCCCGGAATGAAGAAAACAAAACGAGCATGCAATACCACAAAATTTACAGTGTCTAATGTTAAACCAAAAATTACTAGACATAGGAAGAAGCAGAAAAATGTGATCCGTATGCAGGAGAGAAAACAAAAAATGGGAGCAGGGATAGTTAGCAAACAAAAATTTTTTTCAAAAACTATTATAAAAATATTTAATATATATGAAATGGGAACAAAACTGAATACTAATGAAATTTTAGAGATGAAAAGTAAATATCTGAACTGAAAAAAATTCACTCACTAGTGTTAACAATAGATGAGACACTGCAAACAAAGATCAGGGTCCTGACGGCATAGCAACAAAAGTACTATCCAATCTTAGCACAGAGATAATAAATGACTGTGGGAAAAAATAAACAGAGCCATAATGATATGTGATGTAATGCCAAGTGGTCTAACATACATATAGTAGAAGATCCAGAAGGTGAAGACAAAGGGAGGTAGAAAAAAATATATAAGAAAAATAGTAACTGAAAAAATTCCATGGGTCAAAAAGCTGAAGAAACTCAAAGCAGAATAAACATAAAAAATACTAAGTTATATAATCACTGATGAACAGTGATATAGGCATTAGTAAATACACTAAGAGATAAAAAGCAAAGTATGTACAAAGGAGCAAAGAAATCATGACCTCTGATGTCTCGTATGTAAGCCAGAAGACAATGGGCTAACATCTTTAAAACAGTAAACCTAGAAATGCATAAACAGCAAAAGAACATTTCATAAATAAAGATGAAATAAAGACTTTACAAGCAAACCAAATCTGGAAGAAGCATTAACAGTCCTTCCCTAAAGGAATGAAGATGGAAATTCTTCAGTTGAAAGATAATTATACTAGGTGGAAACATGAATTTATACAAATGAAGAGTCAGAAAAGGAATTATGTGGGTAAAGATAAAAAGGTTTTCTCACTCTTTAAATGACCGGCATTAAGATCAACTGTGACAAAAATGGTTGTGAAAATTTATCAGTAAATGAAAAATAATGAAAACAAAGTCTCTATTTATTTCTAATTAAAGATGTGAACTAAAACATAACATTTTTAAATTCCTAGGGTCAACCCAAGTTGTCACGATTTTTTTTGTTGCCAGATTTGAACTAATGTAGAATATTTGGTATAATTTGCCTGTAAAATAGACAGTTTATAGATAGTTTGTGGATCTATTTTAAACCATAGGTCTATTAAATTATTCTATATATTAAAAACATTTTATCAATTATTTTTATTTTATAGGATGTGTATCTAAGGAAACTTTCCCAAACTCAAAATTAAACAAAGTTTTGTTTGTTTGTTTTTCGTATGTCATCTTCTAGGAGTTTTACAGCTTTAGGTTTTACATTTAGGTTTATCATCACTTTGAGAATATATATATTCCCCCAAATTTATATATATATATAGTTTTATTAAATTTTTCAAAGAACCATTTTGTAGCTTTTTTGTTTCTGTTATTTTTTTTGTTCCTTATTCCTTTAATTTCTGCCTTTTTTATTTACTTCCTTATATTTCCCTATTGATTAAATTGACTGGTCTTTAAAAAGATTTCTTTAGATGGACACTTAGATGGTGCATGTGCAGGCTTTCTTCTCTTCCCATATATAAAGTTAAGGCTACAAATTTCCCTCTAATCATGGTTTTAGACGCATCCCACAAGCTTTGATATGTAGTTTTTCATTATTGTTTATTTTGAAAGTAATTTTCACTGTGATTTTTTTCTTTAACATATTGGCAATTTAAAAGTATATTGCTTAATTTGCCAACCCTTGGGTTTTTTCATTCTGTGCATGAATTTAATCAGGTGAAATTTATTGATTTATTACCCACTATATAATTAAATTTTAAACATTCCCTGATTACTTGAAAAATATATATATATATATATATTGTGTAGTTGTTTGGGACAGTGTTATCTACCTATCTATCTATCTATCATCTATATGGACATATATTTTGATAGATATCAATTAGGTTAAATTTGCAAATAATGTTTTTCAAATCATTAAACTTATTTTTGTCTGCTTATCCAATTATTTACTGATAAATGTGTGTTAAATCTTCTACTTATTTTACATTTGACTATTTCTCCTTTATGTCAAATTTTGAGACTATTATTTGATATATACAATTTTTTAATTCCTGTATCTTCCTGATCGATTAAATCTTCTATTATTTTAAATCCCCACTTTATCTGACAATGCCTTAAAATGTCCTTTATTTGATATTAACATAACTATGCCAATTTTCTTTGGTTTATATTTGCATTGAATGTTTTACCATCAGATTCCTTTCAGTTTCTGTTTCTATGTCTGTTGTGAACAGCATATAATTACCTATTTTTCTTCCACTCTAATAATCGTTGTCTTCAATGAAGAGTATTTAATCTAATTACATTTAGCAATCACAGATCTTTTAGTTTTTAACTATGGTGTCTCATTATTTGTATTTTATTGCCCACACTATTTTCTATGTTCATTTTTCTTTCCCTTCCTGTCTGGCCTGCTTTTGAATTAAGTATTTTTACTATTTTTTATTTTTCCCTTTTTGTATTCTACTAGTTCAACAGCTTTGGACTGTTGTGTGAGAAGTAATATTCTCCTGCTTGCCTGAGCCATTAAAACACAGGCCTTCCTTCTTAGAACCTAATCTCCCCTTTGAACATTGAGGGGTAGATAAAGGAAGATAAGAACTTCGTCATCGTCCATTTTTCTAGCTGTAGAGTAGTGGTTCTCAAGTAAGGACATTGGGCAATGTCTGGACACATTGTTGATTGTCATAATTTGGGGATTAGGGTGCCACTGGCATATCAGAGGCCAATCATGTGGCTAAACTACAATGAACAGGACAGCCCATCAGCATGAAAAACTATACAGCTGAGACGTCAACAGTGCCCAGGGAGAGAAACCCTGCTGTAGAGAAATGCTTGTCTCATAGCTATTGCTGGAAAGGTGTTTTAATGCTGTCTTTACCATGGGCCATTCCCTAATCAGTGAACATTCTTATATCCAGTGGATTTATTAGGGAAGTGGTTAGTCTTTTGTCTCCCAGGACCCAGTCCAGGACCCAGCACCAAGTAGACACGTAATGAACGTTATCCTTCTGACCTTTACACGTGTGGGTATCAGCCATGGTTATCCTTCCCTGCTCATCTGTACTGAACTACTCCTTGCAGGCTGGTGGTAACCTGCCCTGTTCTCTCTCCCAGCCTTATTATGGGTTATTTGGTGCCACTCCTCTGTGCTCCCAACGCATCTGTAAGTTCTTCCATTGAAGTGCTCATCAGGTAGTTTTATCATAGTGTGTTTGCACACTAAGTAAGATAGGGACCGGGAGTTATTTCATTATCCTGTCAAATGAATGCAGGCATGAATATGTATGATTTTAAGAGAATGTATCAAAAAGAAACTACAGTTTGTTAGCTAGTAGATATTCGTGCATTTATATCTAGCTCAAGGAGGGACAGCTGGCTACTTCACACATCTTTCTTGTCAGGTAAGGCTTGTCCATGAGTGCTAATTTTGAAGATAGTTCTGGCACATGAAAGGGAAGCTGGGGAGTTTAGAACTGGAGTGGAATAAGGGCTCCATGTGACTGGTGGAGCATGAAGGGACCCAGAACAGGACAGGAGACTGTCAGTTGTCCTCATAAAAGGACTTGGTCCATTGATCTAGGGAAGCTGGAGGTGATAGGCAGCCTACATTGATCATTCAAGAGTCACATATCTTTGTGGCCTCACTTAAGAATTCAGGAGACATCCAGCAAGGCCCATGATAATCAAAACCAACTCACGTCATACACAGACATGCCCCCATTCCTTTAAACAGACCCTTGCATAGCTCTTAAAACACTCTGTACCTTAAACACGGAGAATAATTACGTTAAGTCCAGGACATCTAGTTACCAAATAAATACACAGTAAAATCACTAAGCCCCAGTAGGTACAAAATTGAGGCCCTAGTGCCTTTTTTTATGTTGGGAAGTCCCAGTACCATTGTGTAACACAATGTAATTGGCTCTGCAGAAGTTTTTAATCACTTTTCCTATAAGTTGGAGTGACATTGACAAGCAAGGTTTTCAGAACCCCAGGTCCACAACAGTGGCATGGGGCCTTTTCCAGTTCAGGCCGGCACTGTTAGTTGTCCTAGAACTTTTCTAAAACACTCAACATACTAGCCCCAGCTGAGGGGGCTCATTACAAACATTCCTCTGGAATAGAGGACGAGATCAGAATTTCTCACCTTCCACAAATCATTTGTTGGTGAGCATGTTATCAAAATATGAGGCGGTCCCTTCAAATGTATTTTAAACACTGTTAATGCATTTACACGTGTCGCTGTCTGACAGCTTCACCGTCCCCAACTTTGCCACCAGGGAAATTTACATGCATTTGAATTCATTGGGCCAAGCACAGTCTCCCCGCACTGACAGCCCATTTCGTTTCGTGATGTGTTAATCTGTGCGGTGTTTGATAGATTTCTGTCTTTTACCCAAAACAGAGTTTGCGAAAATGATTCAGGAACAAAATTTGCAAAACAGTCACACTCCAGCCTCTTGTCACTGGAAGAAGCCTTGGAAATGTTGGATTCCTTGTGGCCAGCCAGGCCCCAGCTCTGGGTGACCTCCCTTTGCCTGTCCTGTAGCCTGCCTTGCAAGCCCTTCTCCTTCATTTTTTTTTATACAGTCTTCATGTGCTTATTCAATTAGTCAACAGTAAAATTGATCATCCAATGTGTCCAAATGCAATAAAATGTTAAAGAATTAAATTTTCTGCCTATTTATTTTATGCCAATGAGCTCCATGTTGCAAATCCCCTGATGTTTGTTTGATCATTGTATTAGTTTCCAGGGCTGCAGGAACAATTTACCACAATCTGGGCAACTTGAAACTAGAGAAATTTATTCTCTCACAGTTTGGGCGACCAGATGTCAAAAATCAAGGTGTCGGCCATGTTGGGTCCTTTGGGGGTTCAAAGGGAGAAACTGCCCCAGGCCTCTCTTCCAGCTCCCAGTGGTTGCTCACAATCCTTGACATTCCTTGGCTATGGCAGTGTCACTCCAAATGCCGCCTGTCTTCAGGTGGCATTACTCCCACTTTCTCTTCCCCTTTTTATCAACTTTTCCTCCTCACTTTCTCCAATGTCATTCTCCAATGACAATTCATGAAGGTGATGGGAAATCAGAGGCACCTGAGGCCTTTCTGCCTGGCTGCCCACAGTGCATCCATCCCTGTGCTCTACAAGGACATGTGCAGGTGGCTTTAGGACAGTGCAGCCAGCAGCACAGGGAGTACAGACCACAAGGGCAGTGGGACGTGATCAGCATAAAGCCCATCGGGAGACTTGCATCCAGGCTCTACCCCAGAAGAGTGATGAGCTCATGAGCAGTCTTCTAACTTCTAGCTGACAATATAGTATCCAAAAACAAAGCACCTGAATCTCAGCCTTTCATGGTGATAAGTCTACAGAGGGGCCTGGGCCTGCCATGGGAGGGAGGTGACCAGCCCAGGAACTACTGAGGTTCTCCCTGTCTGTAGAAGAACAATCATTGGATTATCAGTCATGGTTTTGTGTATTAGGGATTTGGGTAGGGATTGGCTGGTGATTTTCCTTTTCTACATGGTATCGAACAATGTCACCCAATGGTATTTAGTTGAAGGGTCCAAGATGATCTCATTTACCTGTCTGGCTCCTTGGCAGAGATGGATGAAAGACTTGGTTTAGTGGAGACTGTTGACCAGTACCTCCATGGAGCCCAGAGCAAGTGTTTCAAAAGAATCGGGTAGCAATGTGTGGCATTTTAACACCTAGCTTCAGAAGTCACATAGCCTGACTTTTTCTATGTAGTCATAGTCATAACCTGACATGATTTAAAAGGAAGACAGAGATCCCATATTCTGATGGGAGGCATGGCAAATCATTAGTGTCCGTGTGTAAAACTGCCCAGGAAACATATCCTACCTCTACCACTTTCTAGCAAGTGAGCTTGGGCAAATAAACCTCTATCCTCATCAACAAGAAGAAATAATACAACCTCATAGGGTGTTCTTAGAATTAAATTGTGTAATAATGTGAAGTGGTTACAACCTTTAATAATCATTAGTTATTTTTATATGCACCCTCAAGTTTCTCATGAAGATAACCCTTGAGGACATTTCAAGCTCTGAAATTATGTGTGACCATTCCCTTATTCATTCACTCATTCATTCACTCATTTATTCACTCATTCATTGTGTTAATATCTTAATGAACAGCCAATATTGAGGGTCTCTTATATACCAGGTCATGCACCAGGCATTGGCAATGTCATGGTGAATGGAAATGCACACAGTTCCTGGCCCCAGGGTTGCTGGTGGGAGAAATGTATTAATCAAAACATACCCAAATATAAAGCTGTCATGGTGCCAGGTTCTACAGAGGCTGCAAGAGCTGGTAGTGGGAGGGATTTGATTCCAGGAAAGCCAGGAAAATAGGTTCCGGAGGAGGTGACACTCAGCCAAAGTCAGAAGGCTGGTTGGGCATCCACTAAGCAAGGAGGGAAAGCAAGAGTGTTTCCACACAGGAAGCAAAGGTCTGGGATTAAAATGAATTATCATCGCAGCACAGGGCCCAGGGGAACTAGAGGCAGTCACCTCGTCATTGCCCAAGCAGGGACATGAAGGAGGAGATGAACCAGTGGCAGGTACATATGGTGCTGGGAAGACAGTGGGTTCCCCTGAATTACTTCTATTTACTCTGAGAAGTGTGAGCAAGGTCTCCACTGAGAGATTGGGGGGGAGGCTACATGGGGAGTTTGAGAAGACGGGGAAAGGGAGATAGTGTGAACTCATCATGCTGAAGAGTGGAAAAGAGAACATATGGAAAGGGCAGGTGGGTTGACCTGCGTGGCTGAATGGCCTCCGAACTGGCGGTCCTGACTTTGGGTTGAGGTCACAAGAATAGATTTTTTTGCCAATGGCATCCAGCTCCGGGACTGCACATAGACAAGAAAAAGAAGGTGCAGGAACTGGCTACAGACATGGGTCACCTGAAGAGTTTTCATCAAATGATCCAGTCAAGACCATTCCTCAGGAGAGACAAGAGAAAAGGAGGGAGACACGCGGGCTAGTTGTCCATCCCCTCTTCCTTCAGAATGGGGGAGGCTCTCCCGCCTTGCCCACCCCCCAGGCCAATCTCCTGTCAAAGAAGGCTCTTGCTTCGGACACCCAGGCTTCTATCATTCCCTGTCTAGAATGACCATCTTCTATCCTACAAGCCTTCAAATGCCAACCCCAGGAAGCATTACCTGCCAGCCTCAGTCAAGCGGCCCTCCTGTCAACAATACAGATAAGGTTGCTATGGCCCCCACTTCTATAGCTATCTGTGTGTCCCCCACATTCCTGGTGAACTTGAAGCACCCCAAGGGTAGAATCCATGGCCGATTTGCTCACCATTGGCTTCTAGGTCTACCATGGTACTCGACATACAGTAGGCACTCAATAAATGCATATTGTATTGAAAATGTCCTCTATCCTTTGTCATACCTAATACATCTAGGAGGACGTAAACATGCATTTGTTAGAAGTTTGAATGATCAAGGTGGACGAAGGGTGCTCTGACAGCATCGTCCCTCCCAGAAGCCCATGGAACTTTCTCTTTTACCAAGGTGGCCAAAACTAGACTCGTGAAGAACAGCGTTTATTTCTTCAGGAAGCCGTACCCTGACAAACTAGCTGCATGGAGCTCATGGGCACCTGCAGGAAAAGCCAACAGCCAATCAGAAGAGGAGGAGGCTGCCCAGACCACCCCGACAGCCTCTCTGGATGCCTGCTGCCGATCCAGGTGTGCAAAGTTGGACAGCAGCCCAAGAAACCAGGCCACGCCAAGAAACCTCGAGAACTTGGGCATGATCCTTAGAAATACAAGTAAGGCTGCCAGCCGAAACACCACCAAACACAACACAAATATACAACACCCAGCTAACTTTGAATTGGGGGGAGAAATAGTGAATAATTTTTAGTGTAAGTATATCCCATGTAATGTTTGGGACGTATTTTATACTGAAAATGAGTCCTTTCTCTGAAGTTCAAATTGGCCTAGGCTTCCTGTATTTTATTTGGCAACTCTAGGTACAAACTTCTGTCCTCCCCACTCATCCAACCGTGTGGGCCACACGAACATGGAGAGGGAAGAAGCCCTGGTCATGACAGATAGGCCTGGGTCCCTCGCCATTGGTTCAGCTCCTTCCCACCAGGAACATCAGTTCCCTCAGCCAACAGATCGTGTAGGAGTCGGCGTAACTATGCTGGGAGAGTGTTGGGGTGGTGAGTACAAGGCATACCGGTGGTTTCAAATACCAACCAGCTAGGTGGCTTCTAGTCTCGATCCAGAATGCCACCCGCACGGAATGTCCAATATTGTATTTCTGGATGGGGAAATGCCCAGGAACAATTTTCCGTATGGAATCATGTGCAAACTTCAGGTGTGGGTCTGCCTGAGCACTCCCTGAGCTCTTTTCCAGGGGCTGCCGTCAGAGGAGGTCCCCGAGTCTGGGCCAGGCTGCCTGCGTACTCGTGGAAAGGACAGCGTTCTCATGTTCTGCCACCAACTCAATCCCCTGCAGGGCCCACGAGGGATGAAAGCATGAGAGGACTAAAGAGGGCCTGTTCCTTCCCGAGCACCGCACCCACGCTTGAAATAGGGGAATCCGGACATCATGGGCAGACTGCTGATTGTTCAAAAGAAGCCAGAAATCGAGACATAATAGGCAAACAGTCTTGACAGCTAATGTGAGTATCATGATCGCAAAATTTTTTTGAATGAACCCAAGTCGTGTCCACAGGCCAGATGTGGCCCCAGACCCCCAGTCTGGCGCCCCTGGGGGGCTCTCCTTGGCTACCTTCTTGCAGAACAGACTCTGGCTGCCCCATTTTCCATCTGATAACTTGAGTGCCTGATAAGCTCTTCACCTTCTGCTCTCACCTCCCTTCCCAGGACGCCAAGAGCCCAGAGGCAGGTCTGACGTGACAAATCTCCTCTGAGCCCTCTGTAAACACCGGGCTGTGGATGGGGCGCGCGGCGCTGGTAAGGATAAATGCATTCTGGACGCGGATCTGTCAGCACAGACCTCCGGATCACAGCGTCGTCGGCCCACGCAGTGCACACCTGCCGCTTGTCGACAGTACAGAAATGAGAAATTCGGAGGCAATTGAACACCCCGCGAATTCACACAACCCACCCACACAAAGGTATTTAGCACAGGTGTTTCCGTAATTGTGATGCATTAGGACGCTGCCTCGTGTGCAGGGGCCCTCCACACTCACACCTCCACCTGCTGGGGGAGGCTGCGGGCAGGTCTGGGCCCACGCGGGTGAGGAGATGACAGGTAAGCTTGCCGGCAGAGGCCAAACGCCCCCAGTGCGTGTTCTTGCTCACATCTCACCTCTGGGGATTCCTGCCAGCCAAACAGCCCTTAAATGTCTTCTCAGCCCCGTCCTGGCCTCGCTCCCTTTCTGATTACAGAGGGTCTGCGGCGTGGCTTGCGGGAAAGGCCCCGGAAGCAGCAGCAGACAGACAAGGAAGGCGGGAAAAAAATGATCAGGCTCGCATGTGCAGCCGTGATAAACTTGGGAGATTTAAAAGGAGGTCAGTCAAGTGAGCTGTCAACTGGTAACAAGAGCCCCGGGGTGGGAAGTTCAAAGTCACGCATCAGCCTGAGCCATGCGCCGGGCGCCCGGGAACAGGAGCTCCGACATAATGGATGGGACTGGAGGTACAACGAGCAGTCGGGGTCGGAGTGGAAAAGGAGGAAGCCAGCCACCAGCGGGAAGCCTCCTTTGGCAGAGTGGCGAGGAGTTGAGGAATTCCCTCCTGCACAGTCAGCCTGGCCACCCGGCTGTGCCAGCCATCCACCCCAGCCCCGGGCTTCCTCACCAGTCAGTTGTAAGGGAACAGGTGACCTGGGGTATGGAATGCATGCAGCAGGGGCGGGAAGCCATGCAGCGAGCCGATTTTGTAGGTACTGAAAGGGAACTCAGAGCCCCAAGTCCACCTGCCCTTGTGCCCTGACACCTTGTCAACAAAAGAGAGAGCAGGGACAGAGCCAGCCAGAGGCTCATGGCTACACACTGCAAACCCAGACACCACTGTCTGCGTGCAACGGGGACATGGGCTGGCTCTGCAGACTGGAAATCGGGGTGGCGAACACCGTAGAATGCAGTCTGAGTCCATGCCCAGACTGTGCCCGGTGCCTTTGCATATGGCGGGCACTGGCAGCAAAGGGGGCATCTGCCATCCTGAACGCCATTTGGCACCTTTTTCATTTTTAAAGTAGGTTTCAATACTATCTCTCTGTCACCACATGTTGAATTTTGTCCTTCTGAGAGCCAAGGACAATCAAAAAGGGGGTGGTGTCCTAGGGACGGGAGCCTGGTGGCCAAGCCACCTTCCTGGGCAGGGATGGGAGCCTGGCCTGGGGACTCCAAGGGGCACTGGGGCAGAAACAAGCAGGGATCCCCCCATACCTCTCCACCCAGCCAGAGGTCCCTGCTGCCTGCAGCACTGAAGACAAGCAGGTCACACATGTCACACGTGTGCATGTGAGTATAAACACAGTCACACTCACACACATGCACCGTTCACCCCGCTGTCAGCAGAGGCCAAGTCTGGCAACCGAAGCACAGTTAGTTCTACACGAGTGGGCCCGGGAGTGAGCCTGTCGTCCAGCTCAGTCCAGCTCTTCCTCAGATTTGAGGCCCACAGAACTGGGCAACCCACCTCACACATGGGTCAGGGACCACTGGCCTCAGATCCTCCTGTCATCTACAAATAGTCTCTTTTTTCCCATTTTCAGTATTTACTTCTTCTTTTGCATGGATTACAAAACTAGTCTGAACTGCCATAACTGTGTTATAGAATACCATTTAAGATGTGTACAGGACGCCAAAATGGCAGAAGATACTTGCTATGGACTAAATTGTGTCCCGTCAACATCCCCCGCCCCAATATTCATATGTTGAAGCCCTAACCCCCACTGTGATGGTATTTTGAGGTGAGCCGTTGGAAGGAGACTGTGTTTAGTTGAGGTCATGAGCGTGGGGCCTTCACGATGGGTGTAGCGTCTTCATAGGAAGAGACACCAGAGAGCTTGTTCACTCTCTCCCCATGTGAGAACACAGGGAGAAGGCGGCCGCCTACAGGCCAGGGAGGGAGCTCTCACCAGCATCCAGCCAAGATGGCACTTTGATCTTGGGCTTCCAGCCTCCAGAACTGTGAGAAGTAAACTTCCGTTGTTTAAGCCCCCAGTTTGTGGGATTTTGTTATGACTGCCTGAGCAGACTAAGACAAATACCCTGAAGGATAAAAGCTAGAATTAGCCCTTTGTCAAACTTAACAAAAGATTGCAAGCTAACATCTGGAGGGTTCTCTCCCAATTTATGGGGGCAGATAAGGGACATACCCTCAGTGACACATCCAACATCCCTTCTCTGAGCTCAATGACATGAAGAGAGCCTTCCTGAAGCAACCAACCCCTCATCCAGACACACACCTTCCTGTCAGGGTGGTGCTGGGGTCAGAAAGAACCTCTACACCCGCATCGAGACCCGCAAGCAGCCAAGCTCCAGTTGAGAAGTAACCCCCATAACATTACGCCCAGCAAATCTGCAGCTGCAGCCCCCAAACACCACACCTGCCGGCTGGGATCCTCATACTCAGGACCCCACTCCAAACCCGGGAAGAGACAGCCCCCCCTGAAAGCCACTCTACGCTCATGTATTCCCTTCTCACTTCTAATTTGCTTTGTGTTGACTTTCCCTTTTTACATGAGTTAGATTCACCAGCGATGTGTAAATGTTATTGTTTTTGCTTTTACTTTCAAAGAACTGGCTCTCAGATGTATTTCACGTTTCGCTAATTTCTGGGGGTCTTTTCTCTGCCGACTAAAGAATGAGGCCTCTGAAAGCTTCTGTTCTTTGAAGTTCATTTAGATTTTCTTCAGGGCTTTGTTTAGTGTCCACTTGCTTTTGTATTTGGATCAAAGGGTAATCTTTTAATTGGAAGATTTTATCATTTTTATTTCTATCGTCCCTTGTTACAGAAAATTTCCCATGAAGAGGAGTAATTTCTGCTTTGGCAAAAGAGTCCTGCATATGTCTGTTTGCTTTTATTATTTGTATTAAAAACTTTCCCTCTGCCCTCATTTTATTTGTTTTTCCTGCCAATAGCGAATGAACGTCTTTTCTTATAACTGTATTTCTTTTATGATCCAACCATCTCCACTGCTATTTTTAATATATTTCATTTAAAGATACCTCGATGCTGTATTATTTGACCCTATCCAAGAAGGTGAATGTCATTTGTTCATTATTTTATTTTATTTTTTATTTTAATATTTTTATCAAAGTAAATTGACTTTTTATCTATTTCTACATTAAGCATGCTTTATCTGTATTCCTGCTCCATTTCTAACCCTTTTGTGTAGATAGATGTCTAATGAGCAATGTCTTCTTAGACTTTAGTTTTAAACTCACCATGGACTTGACTTTCTTTAAAAAAAAAAAAAAAGATTTTATTGAGGAAGGGGAATAGGACTTTATTGGGGAGAGTGTACTTCCAGGACTTTTTTCCAAGTCAAGTTGTTGTCCATTCAATCTTAGTTTTGGAGGGTGCCATTCAGCTTCAAGTTGTTGTCCTTTCAGTCTTAGTTGTGGAGGGCGCAGCTCAGCTCCAGGTCCAATTGTCATTGCTAGTTGCAGGGGAAGCAGCCCACCAGGGAGTCGAACCGGCAACCTTGTGCTTGGGAGGACGTGCTCCAACCAACTGAGCCATCCGGGAGCTGAGCAGCAGCTCAGCTCAAGGTGCCGTGTTCAATCTTAGTTGCAGGGGGCAGAGCCCACTATCCCTTGGGGGACTCGAGGAATTGAACCGGCAGCCTTGTGGTTGAGAGCCCACTGGCCCATGTGGGAATCGAACCGGCAGCCTTCGGAGTTAGGAGCACGGAGCTCTAACCACCTGAGCCACCGGGCCGGCCCTGGACTTGACTTTTCTGATGGGTCAATTTAAACTCTGTGGTCCCCGATACGATCATGCACAGATTCTTGCTATCCTCACTTAGAGAAACTCCATCACCTACGCTTTGTGGTATTTGAACCATGATTTATCGGCCTACGTCTAACACAAATTATCTGGAAGGTAAATATTCCTTTCTACTGTAATCTTCAGATACCACCCATATATGTTAAACCAACAGTACTTATTAGCATCTCATCAACATTGTCCTTTTAACTTCTTTGATGGAGGTGGAGGGTGCTGTTCTCTTTCTAGATGCCCTTGCCCACTTTTCATTAGTTCAGTCCCAAATTCTGGGAATAGTTTTTCATTGTTTGCTTTTTGCCATCTTGTCGTCACCCTTCATTCACTGAGTAAATATGTATTTGGCTCCATTCGGCAAACTCTGCTCCAGGCATAGAAGATACAGCAGAGAGCAGAACAGCAATAGCCTTCGGTCTGAGCCCTGAAATCCTAGCAGGGGAGCAAACACTAAAAAAAGACATCATACAGCAATGAGCACCAAGGAGAAAAACAAAGCAGAGCAGAGGAAGAAGAGATGCCTCTCAAGGGCTGTTTTCTGCAATGGTCAGGGAAGCTGATGAGTTAAGTTGGCATTTGAACCAAGACCTGAATGACGAGAGGGAACGAGTCATGTGAGGAGCTGGCAGGGAGAGAGTCAGGCAGAAGAACAGCCAGTGCAAAGGCCCTGGGGCACGTGTGGCTTGGTAATGACCAACAAGGAAGTGAATAGGAGCAGGGAGAGAAGGGAGTTGAGACCAGTGAGGTTGAGTCATAGGAGTTGGGGAGAAGGGCTGGAATAGAACAGGGAAATTCTAAGCAGGTTTTGAGCAGAGAAGTGATTTAAATTTAAGTGTTCTCATTAAATTTTTAAAGGCTCTTTCTGGCCCCTAAGTGGAGACGAGGCTGAGGGAGAACAGGCAGGAGGCTGTGGTCCCAGTCCAGGTGCCGTGGAGTCTGGTGGAAGCATGGAGGTACTTCAAGGTCAGAGCAGGGACACACTTCAAAGCAGTGCCAACGGTTTGCTGATGCATTAGAAGCAAGGAGAGAGAAAGAGAGAGTTGAGGAAATTGGCAAAATCCTCAGTTGTTCCAAAGATCACAAGTGTGTTCGACGTATCAGTAAGCCCCGCGCCGTAGTGTTTTTATTTCCTCCTGCTCTGTCAATAACTGTCCATCTCCCATTCATAGGTTTCACTTATCTCTTAAATTGGTGGTTAGTTTCAGAGGCAGCAAAAGTGTTTTTCCACAATTACACTTTTGTTCAAGATTTCTTTATTTCAGGCATATCGAAGCCTTTCCAGGGTTTCTGAACAAAACATATGTTGGTGTTAAGTTCTGGAAAGGGCAAGTCTTACAGGGTGTTTCCATTGCCTTCATGTGAGAGTAACAGACTGGCTTATATTATGAGCTGAGTTATGTCCCCCAAATTCATATATTGAAGCCCTAACTCCCCAGTGCCTCAAAATGTGACTGTATTTGGAGATTAAAGCCTTTGAAGAGACGATTAGGTCAAAATAAAGCCATTTGGGGGCAGGGACCCTAATCCAATGTGACTGCTGACCTTGTAAGAAGAGGAGACTTGGACACAGACAGACACCAGAGATGCGAGTGCCCAGAGGAAAGGTCTCGTGTGGACACACGGAGAAGGTAGCCTTTGGCCAGGCAAGGAGAGAGGCCTCAGGAATAGCCAGCCCTGCGGACACCTTCATCCTGGACTTCGAGCCTCCAGAACCGTCACAAAATAAATGTCTGTTACTCTGCACCCGGTCTTTGGTAGTTTGCTGTGGCAGCCATACAACTGTTACAGCTCACACCTTTCTTTAGGAATAATGAAAGCATTATCGCACTGTCTTCCTGCTTTGTTGCAGTTGAGAAGTTAGACGCTATCTTGATTTTTGTTCCTCTGAATGTGTTCCATTTTTCTTTTGGAGAACTTGGAGAATTGTTTGTTTTCCTGGCAAGTTGAGACTGTGACCATTATTCAGTATAATCCAATATATGGCGCAAGCGCTTTTTCCCGGTGCCGGGTTTTCTGTGAACTGCCACTAGTATAAAGGGAAATGGACATGGCCCTCCCAGTGAGACACTCCTGGTCTGGCACGGGTCAGTTGTTCAAATACAACAGACCGTGACAACTACCATAGCAGGGGAAGATCCAGGTGCCCAGTGGTGCAGAAGACACTGGCATCCAGATTAGGGGGTGAGACCCCAGAGAGACTCGCCAGGAAGAGCCCTCGATCTTTGTCTGGACATATAAGGTTACTTGGTGCATCCTAGAGGGTGATGTGGGCATAGAGAGGGCATTCCAAGAAGAGGGACATTTTGCAAAAGCTCAAAGGTGTGAAAACGAACCACGGCTTGGTATGGCTGGCATCCTGGCACAGGATCAAGAGGGCCTGGCTGGGGGGGGCTGGAGCATGCTGGGAGCTAGGGGTGGACAGTGATCGATTTGGCATTTCAGACACGGAAACACGCCACACTGCAAAACAATGGTTGCAGAGAGAAAAAGGAGTCCGCGAGGATGGTTTTTTCTTCACAGATCAGCAGGCAAACTCCACTGGCTTAAATGATAAAGAAACATGTTGGTTCTAGCAGCCACAGTTCCAGGGGTAGGGCAGGCTTCTCTCACATTTGCTCCACTGCCTGGCCTCATGCCCACCCCTGCCCATGATCATGGCCGGGAATGGAATGTGCGGACGGCTTGGCGTCATCCAGGTGGCTCCTGGACTGGAATGCAGGCAGCTTTCTGTGAGAGCTGAGGACCCAGGGAGTGGACAGACACAAACTGCCCAAAAGGAGACGTCTGTCAGGATGAGGAAGGAGGACACGAGGTCAAGGTCCAGTGAGAGCTTGGGGAGCTTTGGAGCTGTTCTGCCAAGAGGAAGCAGGGGCGGGAGGGGGTGTCGGACGGTGAAGCAGACTCACCAGGATTTAGAACAGTTCTCGGGGCCTTGGTGCTGTTTTCTACTTAACCTACCTGGATCAGTACTCTTTCATTTTTGAGGATTGGTTTTCTTTTATTAATAGTTACCCAGTATTTTTATTGTATTTTCTTGTGTTCTAGAACGTAATAGGGACCCCTGATGATAAATTCTTCTCTTCGGGCTCTCCAAGGCCCTCAAAGCCGTAGCCTCCATTTTCTCTAATTTTAGTCTTTCTGTTAATTTCTTCTACATTCCAGAGGCAGTGCCTCCAGCTTTAAATTTCAGCATGACCTGTTTTCAATCCCAGCGCCTCTGTTTTGCAACACTAGTAATTGACTTAATCTCTCTAAATCTCAGTTTTCTTGTCTATAAGAATGGTATTTACCTTCCTATGAAAATTAAATGAAATAATGTATGTAAAGTGCCCGGCAAACAGAAGCTGCTTAATAAAAGCTAGCCGTTCTCTTTTTCGGTTTTATTTTTGTGATATTCTCATTTTCACCATGATTAGGAGTATAGTTTTTGGAATATCTATGGTTTTACAGCATCAATCCTAACTTTCATGTCCCCAAGAAGAAATTGACTTCACTGCTTAATAAGTACATCCTTCCTGAGAATGGATCAGAGCCCTTTGCCAAAATCTTCTTAGGTTTCCCATGGGAGATCACTTCCAGAGTGAGATTAGCCTCTGTACTTTTTCTTTTCTTTTTCTTTGAAATGAGGAAAGTTTTGCAATAGGATCAGCTGTTTTTTCTAATATGTGTGGGAGCGGGTTGTCTGGGAGGCAGCTAGGAAGTCTCCTGTCGCTCAGTTAACAGCAAGGTGACGGCCAAGGGCAGGCTTCATGGTACGGAGAAGGGGTGACGCTGCTGATGTAACAGCCCCAGGAAATGCTATGCACTAAAGAAAGGCATGTGTGATGCCCCTGTCACCTGGAAGTGGTGCCTTCCTCCCTAATCCCACCACACCAACCACCCAGCCCTTGAACAGCAGCCCCAGACCTGAACTTGACATTCGGCCACATGCAAATGTGTTCTCAAGTACCTATGCCAGACTCCTCTCGGGACAATTCATTTAGTACATTTTATTGAGCACCTACTATGGTATTCCTATTCTAAGAGCAGGGATGCCATTACAAATACCACCAGCAAAAAGCCCTGTGGTTGCAGAGCTCCATTGAAAGGGCTGAGGCCCCATGTTGAGGCCACATTGGAACCCACTGACTTGCACCCTACCTCTGGCCAAAAGCTCCCACTCAGCAGGTGCCTGGACCTCTGCCCCCACCTGGGGCACACCTGGGATGACTCACCTGCCCCAGCCAGAGACTTCCCAAGCCCCAGCCTGGAGCATCGGTTTTCACTGGTTCCAACTCTTCAGCTCAGTCACTGAGGTGGAATACAGGAAGTCTTTTGGATTATTCTGGAATCCTAGCTTCCTTAGGAAGTGGCTTTTATTGAGAATTTCTTTTCCTTTTTTTTTTTTTCCAATAATTCCCCCACCCAATGATTTCATGAGTATATTAATGGGAAATAGAAAGTAGGCTCAGGGGGAAGTCTCGAATATTCCCCACCACCACCAACTTTGTTATCTTCTTGGATGCCTCTCTCCTGTGCTCTTTTAAACACTCCATTTCCAGTAAATTTAAGGTTGCCCCACTCAGTACCCTGTGTCCTTTTAATGACATTTTTTGCTGGATTGTGTCCTCAACCTTTTTTTATACAAGAGGTGCTCCTTTGAGACGCCGCCAATCTGATCTCATTGGAAGTTTATGAGAAAACCCAATCTGCGCCCGTCCTACTGCTGAGAGGGCACAAGCCAGCCTGCCAGATTTCTCCGCAGCTCCACTGCAAACACGGCTGATCACCCCCAGCTTTGTCCTGTGCTGACTGGCTCCAGAGTGGTCTCTGGGGCTCCACACTCCTGCCAGAATGCTCATGACATCACTCATATTATTAATAATTACAGGTTATTCACAGATGGACGGGCAGATGGACACACGGCGACAGAGATTTGTTTAATCTCAGCAAGGCTATTTCCCCTACACAGTTCCCTTTGCCCACTCTTGCTGCCTCCCTGGAGAAAAAAATTAATGAGAAAACAAAATGTCTATGAAAGAAAAATGAAAATCCTGTCAGACGTTTTAGGTATTTATTTATTTTTTTGTATGTTCCCCCTCTAGGAGAAAAAATTACCCGTCTCCCTTCCCTTTCTCGGCATGGTCTGTGGGACGTGTTCCTTTGTGAGCCTTTAAACTATAACCATTCCTGGAGAAAGACGGAGCGCTGTCCCTCCTGCGACCCTTGGATCGCTGCAAGCTTTATCTGTGACGCCACATTCACAGAGGAGGAAAGAGTGAGAGCTGATCTTCCATGTGTGTGCCCGCTGCCTGGTCCCCAGGACCTCCGGGGTTTCTGGAAGGGAGATGGAGCATTGCTCTGGATCTCGAGCAGCAGGGGCCTTGCAAGAGGGGGTGCCCTTGCGAAACACAGGACCCCTGAGCACGTCTCCCTGGTCAGCTTTAGAGGTGACCAGCCCCAATTGTTCAAGACTTGAAGTCATTCAGCCAGACCACAGCTGTCCTTGGCACAGGCTATCTGCATGAGGATGGGTGGGGAGTAGCCAACCAGCTAGAACCCTACAAACAATGGAGCAGGTAACAGTCTGGTCAGTGTTTCAGTTGCACCAAAGGTCCATACTCTTCCCTTATTCTCGCAGCTTATACTCCATCTAAAATGTGTTGTCTTTTATCCCTCAGTCTCCTCACTCTTCCCTTCTCGTTCACCTCATCCAACAGCTCCACAAAACAGGCCTTACTGCCCAACAGTGAGTCACGATTTAGTAAACATGCAGCATACTCCTCTGCCTTTGCAGATATCACTGTGTCTCTTCAGCTTAGTTCTGGTTCACCTCTTCCCCTAAATATGGGAGTTTCAGCCATCTTTTCTGGGATCTTAAAGGGCAGACAACCTTAAGATCTTTGCACATCTTTGAGCCAGGCCTACCCAATTCCTGTTAGCACCTATGGTTCCTACGCACTCTAGACTTGTCACATATGTGGTCATGGATTAAGAAACACAGCTGGGGTATTTGCAGTTGGATCAAGCAAGACATGATTGGAGCATCATCCAATCGGGGGGGGGAAGAAAACCACACTTTCAGAAAGCAGCTTACCTTATAATTATCTCTCCACACAAAGTATGTTGGGGCAAAGAGATACTGAGTGTGTCTTAAACACCCAGGTACTTGACTGCATTCAACCTGTCTCATGCTGTTTTCCTGCCAAGTCTCTCCATGTGGCAAACTGCCTGCCATCAGAGACTCGGCCACCAGGCTGAGATTCAAGTTGTATAAGCCTGGCCTACAGCTACCAAACATTTCTCGATTGCCCAAACCCACAAACAGTGGGTCTTCCAGGGGTTCATCCCAATCCCACACTATCGACTGAATCTGTATTTTCCTGATCAGACCTAACCCATGCTAGACAGGTTGCCAATGTAGCTATTCTACAGAATTTACCAATTCTCAACTGAGGTCTCAGTTCATGGAGCATGCCGGCTGCATAGTAACTGCTTAATAAATATATCTTCTTCAATAAACAGATGCATGAATATAAAGATGTGGACTCCATCTCCCCAAATGAAATCTCCTTCATCCCAGAGCAAAAAGGGTAGAGTCCTTTTGAAACAAGTTAATGGCAGTGAGAAAAAGCCCTCAGGCTGTATGGTTGACACACACTGCACACAGCTTATTAAATATTGAAACTCTTTAGAAAAGTCTCCTGACCACAGAGTCCCAATCATCCGTGATAACTGAAAATACCTGATTTCTACAAACCACACCCAACTACCCCAACCTGTTCGGTGGAAGCACCAGCCAGTGGCATCAGGTTATTTTTCGAGCCCACACGTACATTCATGCCAACACCTTCTCACTGTTCTCACCCAGTAGAAATGCACGTGCAGACCATTTGGCCAGGCTAGGGCTCCATTCCGGAAGCCAGCCTCAGCGGCCCAGCTAAATGGCCCACGTGGGGGCCCTACCCTTGACCTCCGCTTCATTAGCACAGCACTTTAGCCCCCTGAGCCAACCAAGCCGCTGAAGTATAAATCAACTGCCTCTCCCCATTCCACGAGTAGAGGTGCTAATGAACGGTGCAGTGGCCAAAGAGTTCAGGGGGAGAAGAAAGAGATTTGGGGAAGCCACAAATTGGCTATTCTACCTCTGGACAGTGGAGAAGGGGACTTCCTATGCAGAACTCATCCAACTTACGGGTCCTCTTGTCGCCCCCCCCCACCAGCATATCCAGGCTTCTCAGTCTCCCAGGGCCCCTCCTTCACCCCGTGTCCTCACCCCCATCCACACCATCCCAATTTATCCTTGCTGGTTCCAGGACATCAAAACAAGACGGTGCTCCACCAACCCCCAACACCTCCACGCATTTAAAAAAAACACACACATGTATGCTGAAATGAAAGTCACTTTGCTTCCAGATTTCCTGTCCATGAAAAGATGGATAAGCTTATCAGAGCTGGAATTGGGTGCTGTGCACCCACCCTGCCAATGCCCTGGGCCTGGGCTGGTCTGCCTGTGGGAGCACTGCCATGAGGGTGTGTGGAGCCCACACTGACCACCTGCAGCCGCCCCCTCTGTCTATAGCATCCCGTCTGACCAGTCCCCTCCAGCCCCAGAGCAGTCTGGTCCCTCTTCATAAGCATGGCTTCCACTCCCCTCTGAAACCCACATTTGTTTTGCCTTGTCACCTTGATTGCCCTTCTTGGGGTGGATATTTTCAACATCATTGCGTTACCTCTCCCTGAGCCTCATCTATGCACCGACGCTGAGGTTGGTGTGGCGGTTCCATTTTTCTTAGCAGCGCTAAGCAATCACCATTTATCTTAAGAATTGGCATCTTTCTCAAATACATTCATGAGAAGGTCGGGTGTCCCCTCCAATGAGAGTCAGAGTCTCACAGAAAGCACCTCTACCTACTTCCACATCCTAAAGTTAATATGAAAAAGAGATAGAGAGGATGTGTTCTACGGAGGCAAAGATTTGGGGAAATAGACATTGAAATGCATGAGGTGAAAGACATCCAAAAATATAAGCTCAAAATTTCATTCCATAATGAAACAAATACCAAGTAGAGGGAAAAATTCTAATCGCATACATAGAGATCAAGAACATATTGCATTTCTATGTAAAACAAACTGACTTCTCACAACTCCACAAGAAATTAGAATTATTCATTCATAACTTCCTAGATGAGGTTTTGCCGCTAACATCTCACTAATCCCTATTTTCATCACAACTGGGAAGGAAGAAGTAGTCAAGCTTTTCACTTTGGGGACATCTGCGCTCCTCAGAGGGAGGAAAGAGATGGCTGCAGCCTGTTTTGTTTAAGTGCGCCATCCATAATTCTGGGCCAAGGCTATGCCCCCAGTTCCCACCACAGAGGCTGTGGGAGAAAGACCACCTGCCCACAGGCCATGCACACAGGCCCCTGTTCCAGAGTGGAAAGGCCAGTATGAGCCAGTGACCAAGGGCGTTAACAGCCAGACATCAGAAGTAAACGTCTTGGCTTCAGTCTGCAGACATTTTTTCCAAGATGAAGAGAACCCAGGTGCATTAGCTAATGGCTCATAGCATAGAAGAACATGGCCTCCTCCTCTGATGGTTAGGTCTGCTTATTACCACTGCCAAAATAAATACAGCTCTCCATCTGAAGTAGCGTTGGCTAAAGCTACAGCCATCAGAGGTCACAAATGGGATTGTCTCCATGTTCAGTAAAAAGGATCAGGAAGGCAACCCCCCCACACACACACTCACCCCACCCCCACCCCAGTTTAGAACTGGTGTAGATACAAATTTTATTTTATAATTCTAAGCACAAGAACTGACTTCTAAAATGTGGCAGGCCCCAACTAGACAGAGCTTCTTCCAGACAGTTATGGGTTAGATTGCGTTCCCAAGAGATGTTGAAGTCTTAACCCCTAGGACCTGCGAACGTGACCTTACGTGGGAATAAGAGTCTTTGCAGATGATCACGTTAAGATGAGGTCATCAGGGTGGACCCTGATCCAATGTGACTGACGTCCTTATAAACAGGAGAAATTGGGGCACAGAGACACACACATGTAGAGGGAAGATGATGTAAAAACACAGGAAGAAGATGGCCATCTACAAGTCAAGGAACGCCTGAGGCCACCAGAAGCCAGGGGAGAGGCCTGGAACAGATTCTCCCTCACAGGATTCAGAAGGAACCAACCCTGCTGATACCTTGATCTTGGACTTCTGGCCTCCAAAACTGGGAGACAATGATTTCTGTTGTTGAAGCTCCAGCCTGTAGTATTTGTTATGGCAGCTGAGCTGACTTATACAAGTGGCTGAACAATCTACCCCCTTGTTACCACTATGCCTTTGGCAGGTCACGTTTGCTCTGTCTGTGTGTGGTCCTTCGCCCACATCCTCAGATCATGTTTGCTCTGTCTGTGTGTGGTCCTTCGCCCACATCCTCAGGTCACCTTTGCTCTGTCCTCTGTGTGGTCCTTCCACCACATCCTTTGGCTCCTGAACTTCCATGGTGTGATTATTAGGTGATTAGATTTAGGAGACTGAATATACAAATGCACAATGGCCAGACCATTTATAAAAACAGAACTCTGACCCACAGCCTCTGTAGCGACCAGCCGAGGAAGCCAAACCACACTGTCTACCACAATCAGCCCAGAAATGTCAGGTCAATCAATACCTGCCGGCATCCCTCGTCTTTGCTCTCACTTCTAACGCAGGACCAACAGAGAAAGCCAGATATGCTCCCGAACGAATCCCACAGTGAGCTTCCCCAGCTTTCCCAGGCCTTTGGCCTGGGAGGCACACCTGACGTCTCCCCTTTTCTACTGCAAACCTTTCCTGCCCCTCTGCCTGTCACTGAATGTCTGCCAGACACAAGTGACGGTGGCCGAGCCCTTGTTAGAGCAGCTCGGAACAATCAGCCTCTGTCTATTCTCATTTGGATGGTCTTCATGTATTTCTGCAGCCTGTCTCCCTTATTATATCACACGTTCCATGAAGGGAGAGCTCAGTGCAAGGCACATGACTGGTTTTAGGAAATATTTCACAAAGAAATATTTGTTGAATGAGTGAATGGGTTTTGTACAACTTGTACATCTGGGAGAGAACATTACTGAAGAATGGGAGACACTGCCATTAAATGGGTTACTAAGGTTTGAACGCATTAGGTAGCGCCAAGCTTTGGTCAAAATGGGGGGAAAGGCCAAACTGTGAGTTTCTAGTTTCCAATACAATATGCATTATTCTTTCAGCCTTATTTATTGTGCTATTTTTCAAATTATAATAAATTTGCTTTCTTCTGAATATTCAGATGCTTCAAAAGGTACCCAAAGGATGCAATTAGCCCCTGGGGAAATATGCTATTATGTGCACATATCATGTTTTGCATAGGCTTTCCATCATCTACATAATTTATGTGCTTCTGCATAATTTTTCCTCTTTTTATGTTTTCTATGTGTTTGTGAGATAATCTAGAAGTCAGTTTCCTACCATCACAGACGCAGAAAGAACTCAAGTCCGTTCCTTCACCCAATCTGCTTTACTTCCAGTGAAACCCCTTACAGGACCCTCAGGAGATTGGCGCCTTTCACAGGCACCAAACATCAAGGCATGAAAACCTAGAAGGTTCAGGGAGCTTTCAGGAATGAAACAGGACCTTGTCCACTTTCATATTCTTCTGGGTATTCGCGGGGGTCTCTGATGGATGGTGCTAGCATTTTAAAGCTCTTTAAACTGTTTATAATCCTCACTTTGGTTTTGAAATGGAAAAACAATGCCAAAATTAATGGCTTTTTGAAGCTTCTGATGTGAGTCAGTTGCATACAAATTTCCCTAAAACTGAGAAAGTCCCTCATCTAGGGTCCAGGTAACTTGTGTACAACTCTGGTTGGACTTTAGTTTTCTTTCTCAACAGCCTTTGCCATTTTCCATATTTTTAATTTCCATCTCTCTTGTGCTTCCTTTGCTGCTCAAATCTCCTTACAGTGCAGTTATTAGATGTGGAATAGTTGCCTCGCAAAACAGTGACTCCATGTGGACATGGGACTTGGGCCTGAGCAGGCTTTGTCAACAAGTCAGCCCTCCAACCAACCTTAACAAAATCCAGAGCATGCCAAAAATTTTTCCTAGCCTCCTTTTTCATGAAGAAATAGTGACATACATCTAACACTGCACGTAGCCCTCTTTTGGGCCAAACTATGAAGGGAAGGGGAATCACGGGTAGTTTTAGAAATTACCATACCATTTGCCTCATTTTTATTGATAAAGAAGAGGAGACCAAGAGAGGCATAGTGGCCAAGCAGTGGAGGAGGGTCAGTCTGGATGAGTCCCCGCACCGTCTGACCCTTAGTCTATAGCCATTGGGGGAGGGGAGGAGCCGGGAGGTTGGGTTTCACCAATTCATGCACATCTGCCAGCCTGCAGCATGCCCTTCTGGAAACTAGCCAGCCAAGGAAGAGGGTGCTGCCCCCATATACTAGAGCGAAACCAAATGACCACAGGGGCTCAGGCCTCTTCCAGGTGCCTGTGAACGTGATGTACTCACACTTAGAAAAAAACAAACAAAAAATTCCTATTAGAGCACAAAAAGTACTTACATACTGATCATGGAACTCTTTGGGTTTAAAAGAGAATGTTGGTTCAAATCTTATAATTTCTACAGAATAAATATCAACATCTGTGAGAGCCAGGCTAAACCCTCATAGAACTGACATGAGCAAGACATCCAAATGACACATAGCTCTTCCTTTTCCCAACACAAAGCATTTTCAAAAGATCGAGCAAAGGGGGAGGAAAAAAAATCACTTACCTTGCTCGACATTGTTAATACCAGGTATCTGAAAATCACACCAGAAACAAAAACACATGGCGCAAGGAAATGTACCTTCAGGATTGTAGAATAATATGGTGTCTTTGCTTTATCGAGTTCCATGCAGAATTAGCACAGATGTGTTAGCTGAAGGACAGCCATTTCCACTGGGAGTCTTTCGTCATGACACTGACCAGCACACCACTATCCACCATTCTCTCTCTCTCTCCTTCCAGATATTTCCTTTGACCTCTGCTCTCCTTCTCTCTCCTGTTCATCTCTCACTTTTCTGCCTCTTCTGATTGTTCTCCTCCTTATCTGCTATTTTCCAAACCGGACACCTTTATTCTGATAGAGATGCTTTCTCATGTAAATTACAGAATATCTAGAATTCTTTCTAGCTTTAATACCCAGATCAACTGCCCTCTTTTGATGAATGAGCAAATTGAAGCCCAGGGAGAAGAGATCAGGGGCTAGTGAGACAAAGGTAGGGCGAACCATAGTCCATCGTTAGCTACTCTGTGCGTCTCCTGGAAGTCTTCCAAATAAAGAGCCATTGACTTTTGGTGACAATGGAAAATATAGCCACATGCCCCAAAGTATTAAAAAAAAATAGCAAACCTTTGGAGAAAAGTAGTGATTTCAGTCCAGGTGTCTAACTATTCATTTCAACAAAAGTACAAAAGGAAACTAAAAATAGTGAAGGACATGCATGTGTTATCGTCCCATGCCCATTGCATTCGGCCACGTGCAGGCTGAAGCTGCGAGTGACATGGGGCACATGCAGGGAATATTCCATTTGGAAGGCAACTCTCCTCTGTAGATCAAAATTTTTCATATGCCATCCCCTGGAAGGATCCACAGTTTATTCAACGGCTTCACCAAGCATAATTCAACCAAGGAGGGGGTTCCTACCTGAAGCGACAGGCAGAATATTAACGGCACCAAGGTGTCACTGAAGGATTCTGATCCCATCAAGAAACTATACCTTGTGCAGGAGCAGAGACCAGCAGAGAGCTGGGTATTAAAGTCTAAGTTGCAGGTCCCCACCCAGCCTGCTGCACTCCGGGGACCACAGGGCCTGTCCCCAAGGGGCAGCCCCTTCTGCAGAGCTTCAAGGCCCCCTCCACCCTGACTGGGTGCCATCCTTCCACCTTTCCTTCTGACGGTGGGTCCCAAGGGCAGCCCAGTGATTGAATCCCTGTCAGGAGGCCACTCAAATTCCAGATGACCAGCAAGGAACCTCTTCCCAAAAAGGTTCAACTGAGAGAAACAGAATTCAAAGTTGTGGCACGAGATGAATTAATTCTAAGATGGAAACAGTATGAAGCATCTGACAAGCTTTGGAGGGCAAGTACACAGATAGTAACTCTAATGAAACTGGTTTAAGGGAGGAGGAAAAAAAACTAAAGCACCCACAGCAAGAGTCTGCACGCTTGGAAAACATCCTTGTAATGAGCGACCAAGGGGCGGAGATGCAAGAGCAAACCACTGAAACCCAGCACCGCAAGCACGTCCAGCTGCCTAGTGTGGCCCAATGGAGATCAACAGTGGTGGACCCAGCCATCAACTTGTTTTTCCTAAAAATGAAAGGTGAACTGGAACAGACTTAAGACAAACTGGAACAAGCCCAAAATGAACAGAGTGCCTGAAATAACTGAGTGAATGAGTAGAGTGAGGGACTCTGTAAAGAAGTACCTGACTGTTGGAATTGCCCAGGACCCCCTCTCCATCCGAAGGGGTGGGGGTCATCTCATAGGACAGACTTGTCCCCCTAAGATTCATTTTAATAGCACTGGGGCGAGACAGACGTACCCGCTCTCTTTATGACCATTCACCAGACCTGGAGAGAACTTTCTGCATTCAATATGAAGGAAAGAGAAGAACCCAAAGATTCTGTGACATCAAAAAAAAAAAAAAGTAAGAACTCACAATATCCAAAAAGAACACTTCTGGAAAATGCGTACAAAAATAAACTGACAAAAGGAAACTTCAGTAAAGTTGCACAGCACCTATGGCTGCTTTCAGAAATACCTTTTAAAACATAGAAGAACTCTCAGAATCAAGAGTGAAGGACGAATGAATAATCAACAGGATGAAAGGCAGTGAATAATTAAAAGGGAGTCATGAAGAGCAAATTAAAGGAAAGAAATGATGTCGATACAAAATAAAAGGCTCTAAATGAGGGAAATTACCCCTCAAGAAAACATCAGCTCAGTGAGCAAAGGATTCCTGACTGTCCACGGAGTGAGACGGGGAGGAAAAGTACAAAATAATTACAATAGTGGGAGGGGATACGGCAGGTAAGGATGGAGGTGGGTTGGCTTTTCATGAAGAAGAGCCCAGAACACATGGAATAGAAGCAACAAGTGCAGAATAAATCTTTGTTGAAGATGGGAAAGCTTGACTCCAAAGGCTGAAGTGGGTTCTCACTAGCCAAAGCTGGATTTGCACTTAAGACAACCTCACAGACATATATTGATAAAAATCTTAAGTTTGAAGGGTTAAGTGAAAAAAAGACAAGCATCCGCGCAGCAAACAAAAATAAAAGCAAAACTGGAAAGAGGTTGCTGAACAAAACAGTAAGTCAGGTCGGCCTCCGATTTCTCCTCTGCAACATTAAACATCTCCGTCTTTCTGAGGGTTTAGAATCCCAGGAAGATGGAAAGGAGTCTAAAATTAATGAATGTCTTTCTGCTATACAACTGGAAACCAAAAGACAATGTTTTGTTTGATATTAACAGAGAATATGTTTTAAATATGCATTTTAACATTAAAATTTAATTTTAGTTAAAATTTCATTTTATTAAAATTAATTTTAAAATAGGTAATTAAATTTAAATTTAAATATAAAAGTGTAATTTATTTTGTTTTAATTTAAAAATTTAAAAACATAGCCACACTCAAAATTAAAACATATCAGTCAACAGGGAAGATGCAGGTACCAGTAATGGTAGCTAAATTATTGGGATTAACACTGATTGAAAGCAATGAAAAGTGCTCCACAAAACAGACATCTCCTTAAAAGCAGAGAAGTGAAATGGCAATAGAGAGTTCCAGACCATATTCTGGAATCGCCCAGTGAGGCAGGAATCTCAGACTGACTCAGAACCTCCATGGAGACCACACTGTTGGGCGTGGGCAGCTTTGGGGAGGTAAACACCAAAACACACCCCTTCTGCTCCCATCCCAGTGACCACAGGGAAGCCCACTGAAACTGACCAAAGGAGGAGAAGAAAGGGGAAAGCAAAAGCATCCTATCCCTCAAAGGTTGTGACCCCACAGTGGCCATGGTTCCTGGCTGTGCCGTGGGCTCACGGAGCCCACGTGGGGCAGGTCAGCTCAGACAAGAATAAGGATTGAGTTGGGTCCAGCTACGGTAGTAGCTGGAGAGACAACCGCAGAGCCTATCCAACGAGGGCACAGTCGTACAACATTTTAGAGTAAATGTTCACAGGGCTGCACGAGGAATTAGGCAAGGTGAGCAAGAAAGGGCAGAAATTGCCGACAGCAGGGCCACCCCCACAGACTTCATAGGCACGTGGACTATTCACAGGCATGGTAAGTTTCCCGTACTTGCTGCTATGGTTAAAGAAATAAACAAAAAGCCTGAAGCCTGCAGGGAACATAAAATAGTAAAAGTGACGTGGAAAAGAGCCTCTAGAAGTGAAAGATACAATGACTGCAAATTTAACAAAACCAGTGGAATACCTTAACCCCCAGATCAAGAGGTCGAGTTACTCCCAAACAGGAAAAAATAAAGAGAAGCATCTAGCAAAGCCACGTGGAACTGCAGAAACCGCAGGCGATAAAAGTATTTTAAAAGAAACTCAAGGAAAAAGATGACCATCCCCTTTGAAAGGCCTTTAGTGCAGGAATGAGTTCTTGGGCAAATAAAAACGACGTAGTAATAATAATGTCTAGTGGGGCTAAAAAAGACAGAAAGAATAAAAATACCAAACAGGAGCTAGTAAATAGTTAAAATATATCAAATTGTTTGTAGGATCTTGGAATAGGAAAAAAGATTTTGATTAACTTTAAACTTGAATAAATTAAGTTTGCATGTTGCGATTTCCAGACTAGCCCCTAAAAATGGAATCTGAGACTCTTTGAAATTTGAAAGAGCAAAAACAACGAAATGACTTCAAGGAAAACCACAAAATCTCCAATTGAAGGCAATCACAGGCAAGCAAGGAGACAAGAAGAAAGCTAGGACAGGTGGGAAAAAGGGAACCACAAAATAAAGCAATAGATTTTAACTCCAAGCACATCAGTGAATGTGAGCTGCAAAAAGTTTGCCTCCCCCATTCGAGGTTCTTAGACATGGCCTTCCTCCCGACAAAGAGTCCAGCCATTTCCAAGAGAACCTATTTTCCATCTCCAGCCTTCCAAACTCCAGGAATCTTAAAGAACCGGAAATCCACGAATCCAGTGTGGAGGCGATGCCAGTGGGGAGGGCTGGAGAGAGGGAGAGGCTGAGAAGCAGAATACAGGGGTGGGGAGTGAGCTGCTTGCAAAGGCTTACAGATGGCCGAAAAGAGGGTGTTTGGGTCAGGGCTGTGGATGGGGGTGTGTTAGGTCCTTTTCTAGGACCCTGAGCAGATCCCAGGGGTACTTCGGGCTGGGAAGGCTCTCCCAAGATGTTGGGATCCAGGCCAGGAGTCCAGCCATTACACCTCTGCAGTGACCAGCACTGTTGGACACGTGCTGCTCCCAAGGAAGGACTTGACCTTGGGGAGGCAGCTTCCTGCCTCCAAGGGCAACTTCTGGGGAGGGACTCGGTAGAGAACCATTAATATCAGCCAACCTTTCTGGAAGCTGGAAAAGAGAGCCCCGCCCTGAAAGGGAACCTGGGCATCTGGGTGGCTCAGCACAGCGTGCACTTCTGGGGAGATGACGTCACGTGTATGCTAGCCACCTCCAGACAGATGTGACTCCAGCCCCCCGCTTTGAGTGAGTGGGGCGCTCCACCTGCCTCCCGGTCCCACCTGTCCTCTCCATGTCCACCTTCACCCATCCCAAAGGGTGGCCAGTCCCATTTCAGCTTCAATTTTCCTACCTGTGACCTGGCCAGGCATCACACTGCTTACCTCCAGAAGGTGCCATGCAGATCGTCGTCTACGCCGGCGCACCCCTGACGCTGTGCCACACACAGGCTGGCTCAGGACTCAAAGACAGCAAACTGGAGGAGCTTCCCGGCAGACGGCTCTCATGCGCAAGCTTTTCAGCCGCACCGTCAACTTTGCCAGAGCGGGTTTCTCGGTTTCCCAACAGGGTCTTCACAGGTACCACGCTGAGGCTGCCCCTCTGACGGCCCTCTGGACAGGCTCTCAGGGAGACTCTAAATGCAAACAAATAATTAAAATGCATTTCGGTTAGACGTCTCCCTCACTTTTGTTTAGATTGTTTCTTTCAAGTGTAAATGCAAAGTTTTTGGAAGAAAAGGGATCAGACGGTGGCGCTCAGAGGAAGGGACGTTAGAGCGCTCCACCGCAGCTCCTGATGGGACAAAGGTGGCGCCCTGGGCCAGATATCCGGCCTGATTCTCCCACCTCCTCCTCTTCCTCCCTGTGCAAGGACAGGCGGGACACTATCTCTCTTCTAGGCAAGCAAATTCTCTTTGCAAATATGTCCCCGTCCCTAGACCTCTAAGCTGCCTGGACATCTGTCCAGGTTCCAGCTGGAACCTAGAAGGGTCACCCCCAGCTCCCCAAACTTCCCGGGACAAATCACCAGACTTCTGGCAGAACTTCCAAAGACAGCACCTAGGAAGTTTCCCTGTGCAGAGCCCACAGCCTGGCCCAGCAGGAACCAAAAAGCTGGGACAATTGAAACAATTAAACTATTTGTGGAACATGGGAGAGAATACCTGCTGCTTCTCTTATCTTTTATTTATTATAATTAATATGTTTAACTCATGCATCTTACAGATGCATGAAACAGATACTGAGAAAATAATGAATATGTTTTATTAAAAAGTTCAGATGAAGTTGAAAAAATTGCAAGGTTAATTAATCACCCTGGTATCTAGTTACATAAGAGCATATGGACAGATGTTTTAAATTCAGTTTTAAAACAACTAGCAAAATATCTAGTTACGATCCAAATTCTTCCCCACGGTCTTCTTGGGGTAACAACGATATTGTATCTTACATATTTTGTTCAACCGGGAAGATGCTATAAGCCAAAAACCAATGCGTTCATGATTCTTTTCACATATCCTAAAACATAAATACTATGATCGTCATAAATCTGACAACATTAGAATTGTGTACAATAAGATTAATGGTTTGAAATATTCCTTTCATCGTGAGGTCCAAGGTCAGGGGTTCGCAAATATATTCCAGGGCGTTTTATCAGTTACTTGAGAATTTTTAATTTTTCTTCTGTTGTCATTTGGCTGAAAGTCTAAAAAAATTATTTGTGCAATATAAAAACCTCTCTTTTACTGTGATAATTTCCCATCAAAAGCCATGTCTGTGGAATAAATTTCAGATTCTGAAGTGACTGCTTCTCTTACTGAGGCCTGTGGAATC
Source organism: Rhinolophus hipposideros (assembly GCF_964194185.1). Taxonomy (NCBI): domain Eukaryota; kingdom Metazoa; phylum Chordata; class Mammalia; order Chiroptera; family Rhinolophidae; genus Rhinolophus; species Rhinolophus hipposideros. The sequence continues at coordinate 3,403,215 of NC_138061.1, forward strand.
CCCAGGGGTGTCTCAAATATACTTGTGGGATTTTTCCTTGGCTCTTTTTCTTATAGAAACATAATTGGATTCTGATGCCACAACTTAAGGAAATAATACACTTCAAATCAACGGGCCCCTCATGCAACTGAAATCCTATTTCTCTTTTTTTTAAAAGAAAAAAGAGAGAACATCTACATACACACAAAAGCTTATATTGGGTATTTCGTTAGTCAATTGTTTTAAATGACAAAACTTGACATGTGTGTCCTGAGATCTGTGGTGAACAGATCCTTCCCCCTCCAAGGTGGCCCCTGAACCCCCTCCTGGTGTTCACACCCTCATGTAGCGTACTTCCGGTCCCGGGAGTGTGAGAACACCTGTGACCTGCTTCTAACCAATTGGATCCAGCAAAAGCGGTGGGATGTATGAGGTTTCATACTCACGATCACATTGCCTACGATAGTAACACCTGCCTCACTAGGACACTCACCCCTCTGCTGGCTCTGTGAGCTGACCTATAGGGAGGGCCATGTGACAAGACATTGAAGCTGGCCTCCAGCCAATGGCCAGCAAGAAAGTGAGGCTGTCATCCTTCAGCTTCAAGGGAGTGAAACTTCCAACAAGCACGTGGCTTTGGTAACAGCCTTTCCCAGCTGAGCCTTCCCATGAGAATACTGTCCTGCCACCAGCACCTTCATTAAAGTTTTAGAGACGCGGCCAAGCCATGGCCAACTTTTCCTGACAGAAACTGTGAGACTTAGTGACATGTCACTGTAAGTTGTTGCGTGCGTGGTGATATTGTCACACAGCTGGTAACTAACACAGGTAACTAACACAGGGTCCATCCACTCCGACCTCCGTATTGACAGCTGAAATAATCGGTCATGGGAATGGCCCTTCCCTGGGTTCCTTTCCACTTGAAGCCCCTTCACTCTAGTCTTCTTACCACAGACGGAGGCCACGACCCGTTTCTCATTGCTAGTGCTCTAAGGTGGGTCCCTGGCTGGGGCACCCACTGCCCTCTGATCAGGGGAGCCAGCTCTCTTCTGCCTTCATCCTCTGCTAGCACACCCTGCCCCCACCTCCGCTGCTCTGCCCCCTGGGTCTTCAGCACTGCCCTGTGTCCCCCTTACATCTCTGATCTCCTCTGAGCCCCACAGGAACCTCAGTGAAATGATCTGCATTATTCCCACCTCAGCGTGAGGGAAAGGAGCCACGTGATTTAGCTAGGGTGTCCCGGGACAATCACTGGGACTTAGGAAAACAGACCCTGCTCCTGGCCCAGCCCTCCCTGACCTGAGAACATGGCGTTCTCTCTCCCAAGTGCTGAGAAATGCTCCAAGGCCCTGGCTGTGCTGAATGCCTGCCCCTGCCTTCCCTCCCCATCTCCACCCTGCTCCAGCCACCTCTGGGGCCTCTTTACCCATCAGCCTTTAGGGGTGTTCCCCATGGAGAGGCACTGGCAGGAGGCCAGAGGTGTGGGCAGAGTGGGGCAGGGTCGCCATGGGGTGACGGACGCCTCCCTCCACCGGCAGCCACCCTTTATGTCAGGCATCCTTCTCCATGCAGCACGCTTTCGGCTGACCACTGTCTCCTGCCAGCATTCATCCTGGCCGAAAGAATGACCCTGGTGACCAGCCCAGGGACCTCTCACTCTCTCTTCAGGTTTCCCCAAATCCTGCCCACTAGGGGTACACAGACCCTTTCTGAAACGCAGCTGGAATGCCCTAAATTGAATGTGTCCTCTGTTTTGTACTGAGCCCTAACCGCTGCAGGGCCCCTGCTGGTGCCCCAGAGACACCCCACCTCGGTGCTGCGTGCCTGGTGCCACCTGCCACCAGGACCCCTGCATCTTCTCCAAAGTATCACAGGACACTGCACGGTGGCCCAGACACTGTCGGCGTGGCCATGGGACTCGTGTGTGCACTCCCAGCCACCCACTCCCAGTGCTCTCCTCCTTGCCATAGAGAGCATCACTTACTTCTCAGTTATGAAACAGCTGCCTCATTCATTACCTGCCAAAGTAGACTCACGCATCGGCACTGATCCCAGGACACATAACCTTAAGAGCCTGTGAGATAATTAAATGTATTGAGAACGTCACTGAAGTCAATGACCTGGTCCGTTAACAATTTAAACACATTTTACCTTCACGCAGCTATGCTGAATGACATTCTGATGATGTTAGAGAAGTGAGAACATATATAATAAAATCAGGCAGTGCTATCGTACTGACCATCTCCATATACACAATGAATGTTTTTAAATAAACCCAAGTCGATTCTAGAAATACAATGGTTCCTGTTCCTCTAAGGACACCTGTTCTCTGACTCACAGGGTAGAAAGTTAACATTGTTCCCCACTGCTATAGCAAGGGGCTCGTACTTGACAGAGTGGGTTTATGTTCCAGGGTCTCCTTTGGGAGGCCCGATAGACTCTGGCATGGACCATGGGGCATGGCTGCCATGGCCATCACTGAGTCTCACGGATGCCAGAAACACCACCCCTGCCCCCCACACTGCAGTGGGCAGGGATGACCAGGTGGGTAAGGAGGTGCTGCCCCAACTTGCTCAGAGAGACACTAGTCACCCCAGATGGCGGGGGTGTCCCTAAGTCTCCAAGGACACATTTGTTCCTGGGAACAGATAGCTCTTCCCAGGGAACTTGACATTCACAAGCAAGAACATGGCCTGGTTTCAAGGGGAACCACAATTATCCTAATCCAGGAAACATTCTCAATGATTTTATATTCCATTCTTCCACAGTGAATGGTCCAGGTCACTACTTCCTAAATAAGCAGGGAAGGAAGAAATGAATTCCAGAATATCCTGGGACTTTCAATCAAAGTGTCCCCAACCCTGAGTTTTCAAGAATGGCCCCTTCTTTGGGCACATGCTGGAGGACATTTCCCAGCTTCTCTTACCCTCAGCTATGGCCATATGACCACGTGCTCTGCCCTGGAACATGGGCCGATGCAGCAACGTCCAGCCGAGGCACATAAACCCATGGTCTGCTGTGCACGGCTCCTTCCAGTAATTGGGACATCCAGGCCCAGCCTTGGAGCAGCCCAGGAATGGCCCCCACACCCCCCTACCCCCACCCATGAGACCACGTCCAGCCACCCAGGGCACTCGCTCAGGTCTGTTACGTGAGCAAGAAATCAACTTCTGCTGTTGGAAGTTGGCTCTCTGCTACTCCAGACTAGCTTACTAGAACCAGCTCAGCTTCTTTCACTCAAGGCTGAGACTAAGAAGCTCAGATTCTTTCACTGAATGAGTCATTGGGTAGGCAAGACTTCAAGGTCAGCCTCTCTGTCCTGGCGGCACCCACTCAGCTCTCAGGGTCGAACCCTGAGAACCTGCCTTGAGTCAACAGGGCTGGGAACACAGGGACTCATAGGGCCAGCTCAGACCTTCAAGAAGCCCCCAGTTCACAGTGTATTGTGATTTGTGGTGTAGCTTTTCCTGCCACTCCACCTCCTGCATGAGGCTGTCTTTATTTTTTTCCACATCTGCTCTCAGTATCTAGTGCCCCATAGGCACTCAGACAAGTGTGTTACAGTGAGAGACACCATGTTACAAGGAAACACATCAGTCATCCGTAAGTAGCTGTTCTCGTGGACCCAACATACCTCAACATACCTCAACCTTCCCTCCTTTGTCAGATGAAGAAATAACCTTTGCATTTCAAGCCGCTGAGATTTGGAGTGCTTGTTACTGCAGGACAACCTGGCCCAACACTGACTCCTCAGGAACCGTTCACCCCAACCCTGCACCCTCCCAACCTGAGTCAATTCACCTCCTTCTCTCTTTCTAGGGCATTTTTGACATACATTTACAAAGTGCACTCTAAATACTGACTTATGTACCTATCTCACCTGCTCTTCCTCATCTTTTTATCCCCAGAACGTCATACTGAGGGGGATGTAACAGCCACTTGCTGAATCCATCTCAATTTTCAAATGAAATGGGCCCTCAGGCACAGCAGAGTCCACCTGTCAAAGCACAGCCGAATGGGCTGTCCCACTCCCTGGCATAAGCCTCCGGGACTCTCTCATTCTGCAAGGAAATGTCAAGGTGTTTGTGATTCAAGTTACAGGCTCTCCGTGCTTCCATCTGTGCCATGAGCACAGTGGAAAGTTGAGACATAGGGAAAATAAAACCCCAATCAGCGTGCAGGGTAGGAATGGCAAGGACGTGGGCTAGCAAACATGCAGTGATAAGCCTGAGCCATCGCACGTCTCCACAAGCCAGCCGCAGCTGTGCCCCGGCTCCTTGGGTCTGTCTCAGCGCCAAGCATTTGAGCTCTGGGCAGTGTGCTGTGGTGTGACATTATCCTCTGTGACAGGGACACTGAGGAATGAGGGCCATTCCCCACATGGAAGCCTGTGTGAGCAGAAAAGGTTAGGAACAGCTGTGAGCACCAGGTAAAGATTCCCGTGAGACTGCAGGCTCTGTCCTCGGAAAATGGGTCCTCAGTGCTGAAGCCACACCTGTGCAGGCCCCAAGGCTCCTTCCAGATCTGCGGGAACGTGCACACAGCCACTTTGGATGACAGAGGAGCCATTCGTTCACACGTGGGAGTCTAGTGAGCTTTGGGGTCAGACTCAGCCGCACACACACCCTGGTCGGGACAATATCAAGTGTCCTGTGACTGCTCGCTTTGGTGCACTCACAAGTCAAGTCCACTCCCGCAGGGCTCAAAGGTTCCAGGTTCCAGGCCCCCCGTGACAGCCAGGTGACAACGGCTAATCAGGGGACCAACCCTGGAATGAGTTGCCAGCACGTCCTGACCTACCAGTGCGTCACGTTGGGGAGCGGTGTCACAGCTAATTCTTTGCTAAGACTTTGTGCCAGGGTCAGACTTGTATTTTCTTAGCTGACAGCAAGAAGACATCGGAAGGTGAGACCCCGAGGACATGAGTCCCAGGCTCCGAGGGAGGAGTGTGGCTGGGAGAGGGCGGAGATGAGGGGAAGAGCATACAGACCAGGGCAGCCCGTGTAGGTCCACACTGACACGGCTCGGGGAAAGCAGAAAGGAGGACTGAATTCCCAGCCCTGGAATCTGTTGCTTCCTGGTGGGGTACAGTCTTCCACAGGCGTGGGATGGAGGCACGTTTGGGCCACACTGCTGGTACCCCGCAGACGAGCAAGCCCCTGCTGGTGTTAGATTCCAGCTGTTAGTGTTGAAGGCAATGAATCATTTCTGTTATTTAAGTCACTCAGAAGAGGGTCCAATGTCAGCGTGCGTGGAGGAGTCTCTGGCTGATGAAATCCACAGAGGGGTGTTTTTTGTGGGACGGTTAACACACTGTCACTCTTCTGGAGGAGGGGATGTGTGCCCTCCCAACTGAGTGAGTGGTTTTATGCTCAGAGCTGGATCAGTCCTTCATCAGGATGGAACTTCAACTTATTTAAAATGCACAGGGCCCTTGGAAAGACTCAAAGAAAACAGTCAAAGATATGGGTGCCTAATTCACACCTTTTTGTGGGGCAGGGTGGAGTGGGGAGGGGGACAGGAACATTAAAAGAAAAACGTCGTCACCATAACAAAACAAATGTCAACAGCAGAGATCTTGGTCTCAGGCAAAGGACAGTCCTGTAGACTGAACCCACTGAGCCTGGTAGCCTCTCAGACTGCCCGTTTTCCCTTGGTTTTCTGGTTTTCTCCTACCAGGACCAGCACAGGTCTGAGGACAGGTGTCTGCTGCTGCCCCACCTACCTGTGGATTCACAGGTGGGTTTGCTACCTCTGGTCAGAGAGACCGGGGGCATCTGACAGGGAACCCCTAGAGAGAAACCTCAACTGACTGCTGGAAGGCACATGAAACTTACGTTGCCCACATTGTGTCCATTTCTTTCCTTAGGAAAAAAAAAAAAAGAACACAAAGGTAAGCCAGTTTCAGCATTCTCAGGCAAGCAGGGCTGCCAAAGAATTTCAAGGGCCCTCTGAGGGGCTCGCCTTTGCAGCCTGAGTCCTGGGGCCACACACCCCTAAAGGGGTGTCAGGATTTCCCGGCAGCCCATGGGGCTCCCCCCACCAGACTCCAACCTCACTTCTTCATGACCAATGCAATGAGCTCTGATTCAGACATCATCCCAACAGGCCTGAGACAGGTTACAAATATTTGGTGAAGTTTATTTCCTGCCATCTACAGAAATCAATCACCACCGTGACCACCAGATTCCCCAACATGTACACTCTCCCTGGGGTTCCAAGATCCCCATCAGCTCTGGCAAGGCCCCTTCTCTAGCAGCATTTCCCATCCTGGAATGATCCCATGACCCCCTGGGGTCTTACTGACAGTAGATTTGGATGCAGTAGGCTGGGTGGGGCCTGATATGTAGCATTTCAGGCATCTAAGATCTACAGCATACCCCACCTTAAATCAGAGAGATCCTCAATTCCAGGTTTATCTGATACCAAAGGCTTCTTTGAATTGCTTTGCCACACCAACCTGCTGGCATATGTGTGTGACTCCATGCTGTACCATCAAGGTCCCCAACGTGACCAGACAACATTCGATCCCATTTCATATTTGCCTTACATGTGTAACTAGGACCAACTGTGTGCCACAGGAACCATAGGGTATGGTGCCTGCCTTCTGTGTCTGAAAGACTCTAATGAAAATCTGACATCCAATAATAAGGGTAGATCTCAAAATAACAGAGACCTTGAGATCTTTCGATACTGCCCAGGGTCATAGGATCTTCCTGAAGAATATTTTATTCTCTGCGTGCATATTTATTCTATTATCACAGACACACAAACACAAACCTATGTAATATGTGGTTCATCGTGGAAACTTTTTAAAATACAAAGAGGTATAAGCAACAACTTAAAAATCATCTATAAATTCACCATTTTTCTCTTTTCCATGCCTATATATCCTCAGGTCATAGTGTCCACAGTTGTATACCCTTCTTTTGTACTTGACGTTTCATCCAGGTCATTGCCCCATTAGATACTCAATAAACCTTATTTTTGAAGGCCGCACAATACTCCCTCGTAATGTAATGATTCTCCACTTCCTGCACATTTAGGTTGCTTCCTTTGGTGGGGAGTGAATACTGTAATGAACCTCTCTTTGTATTTATCATTCTTTACATTTTCACTCAGTTCACCACGCTGGAGTCCCTATAGTGTGTTACGTCCTGATGTCTTTCTTACGTCCTGATGTCTTTCTTACGTCCTGATGTTTTTCTTATACGGTAAGGAGACACGTATACCACACTGCTCTCCAGAAAGTTTGTGACATTTTAACACTCCCAAAAATAGCCCGGAGTGAGCCTAGATTAACCCCGAACCTTCAGAAGTAATGAATTTCCTGAGTTTTCACATTGTTAAGATCGTTTGCCAAGCAGATACTCACATACTGAGTGCTCTGTTGTCCCTAGCTTAGCTAGTAATGACTCACAAACCTTCCACCCCATCCTCCGAAGCGGAAAGCTCTGTGCCCTCACTCTGGCACTATTGGAAGCAAGGTCTTGAGCCAGTAATAAATGAGTGAGGGGAGCAAAACCCAGAATCTTGTAATTGATTATTTAGTGCAAAAGAGGAAGAAAATGATCACAGGTGGTGATGGCAGATGTGACAGCCCAGGATACTTGGCAAAGTATAGCGCACATTCGATTACCAGGGCAACAGCTTCTAAGGTGTGGAACATGCAAGTGAAACTCTTTTGTCCCTCCACAGCAAGGAATTAGATGGGTTTTTATTTTCTCCACTTACGTTTCTCTCACTTTTTGAAATACTTAAATCAGTGACATCAATAGCAGGTGCTGTGTGAGATTAGATGCCTGAGTGAGGGTGTAAAATTCTCTCAGTAAACAAGGCCAGCACCTAAATGTTTCAGAACGGTCCTCCCTGTCATACCTCAAAATGGATGCATGACGACGTGAAAGGCAGCGGTCACAGACATCAAGTTGGCCCAGGGGCCCGAATCAACTTCCACACTAGGCACAATTCAAGATGTATTACTATTATTCCAAATGAGTGCACACTAATTACTTCCTAACTTTCTCTCTGCTTTTAAAAACAATCCCTTCTCTTCTCTCCTGGAGTTTCAAGGATACTCGCTGACAGTCTAATTTGATCTGACTGCACCCTCGTAGAAAAGACATCCTGCACCCCAGTCAGGCCCCTGCACGATCCCACCACGCCTGAGGTCACGTCCTTAGTGTTGAGACTCGGGAAGATGTGGGCTCCAGGACAGAAAGTCAGAAATAGCTAGTAGGCCTCTACTACATCAAAGACGACTCCATTTGTGTTTTGCTACCACTATGAGGATTAATAGGCAAATGGTACATCAGCTACACCCACCTGAGTTGAAAGGCGGGAAACACTAGACAGTAAAGGAAGAAGATCCTTGGGCTGTTCCAGGAAGGACACCAGACTGTCTACACCACATCACTGCTGACTGAAAGACAACGAAGTTTGCAAACTCCAAGTCCCAGGCAGCCACACCCTTCCTCGTTTCCCACATCCGATGGCCTATGGCTCACCAATGAGATATCTTTATCCCCAGTGACATTTTAATGAGATAAGAGGGGTGGGGAAATGAAACTGTTTTAGCCCCTCCAGCAAAGTCAACTATGGGAGAGAAAGAGAAATTCAAAGCAATAACAAAAAATGCAAACAAAATCTCTCTCTCTCTCTCTCTCTCTCTCTCTCTCTCTCTCTCTCTCTCTCTCTCTCACACACACACACACACACACACATAACCGACAGAAAGGCAGTACAATGAAAGTGTCCTTGCAAACAACTGTTCTATTGGATGGAAGGCATTCCTTCTTTCCCTCTACCTGATTACATAGATCATGTTTAACTTGAATTCTCACAATTCTCAAACATTTGAGATAAGTTCAGTATTGTTCATTTTCTGGTGAAAGAGCTGAATGAGGTCCAGGGAGTTCACAGGGCTGGGAAGAATCTGAGCCTAACTCTTTCTGGCTGTCATACATAGGCTTGTGTAATTGGACCACATACTGCCTCCCTGCATGTCTAAGCTTCACCTCTCACATGTTGCACTGGCCCTATCTGTCCTCATGCTCAATGTAAGTTGTGTCATTTAAAGCCAGCTTCCAACCTGAGAGGTTATGATGTCATGTGACTGGAGCCTTGGCTTCCCTGGAGCCATCTGTGTTTTTTATCTGTGGCCACTGACGTATGATGCTAGATAAGTGGATCTGGACAAAAGTGCAATCCTCCATCACCAGCACAACTCCAGCCCACCAGTAGGAGGTAAGGAGCATTTGTTTTGTACCCATTGTTTAACTAGGATCACAAAACCTGAGAAATAGGCAAAAATACAAGGATCAATCACTGTCTGCCCAACTTCCAACTGCATCTGCATTAGTCACGACTCTTCTGATTGCAAACAACAGAACACACACAATGAAAAGTGACTTAAGCCCAAACAAGATAACTGTCTCACATAACAGATGTGCAGAGTACATCTGGCTACTCCAGGGCTTGGTTTGTGCCCCCAGGACACCACTCTCAGTCTCTTTTCCCTGGGTTGGCTTGATTCTCAGCTTCCCTCTGGGTCTCTGTCAGCTCAGGACCACAGAACACCCTGGTCTCCAGCAGTACATCAACCAGGATCTCATGAGTAAGTCTTGCTGGCCCTCATTTATCTGATTGTGTCATGATCCTCTCCTTAAACTAATCCCTGCACCCAGGGAGGTGGGATGTGCTGCTTGGCTTAGCCGGAGGCAGAGTTTTCACTCAAAGATATTGATTCAGTGTTTGGTGTATGTATTCACCCAGAGGAGGGTTTGAGGTATATGGTAACTAAAGAGAGGATAAAGGTAAGCTGGGAGGCAAAAGCAACAAGACTAGAGAAGTGTGTTTGTGGTTGCAAGTCACAGAGCTGGAGCTAAAGCAGGAATTCAAATCATAGGAAATTCAAATCATGACAAGGCATGGCCATGTCTTCACCCTTTGCACACAGTAGCAGTGGTGAGCACACTCATGCCGCACAAAATCAGAATCATCAAATGTGTGTGTCGCTCACATGGCCAAATTAGAAGGCACTCTAGAGTCATCTGGCCATAAGAGCTCTTGCTTTGAAGAGCAGTCATAAAATACATAAACCACTGCCTGAGCAGGAACCATGCCAATTGTCTTTCTATGCTTTATAAAGGCATCAAAGCTAAACTTGCAAGACCTCACATGTTTTCCAGGTCATTTCTAATAAACCCATTTTTTAATTTTCTGAAAAACGACATGAACTGTCTTGACATTTTTGTTGCAATTTGTCATCTCCAAAACAAATCAGTCTTGCATGTATTTCCTGTGTGTGTATCACTCAAGAACCATTTACTCCCGTCATCGTTCTTCCACCTCTGTTCAGCAGATATTCCTTTTGAACCTGCTATATGCCAGACACTATGCTAAGCAATGGGGATCCAGAAATGAGTAAGAACCCATGCCAACCTTGAAGAAAGTCATGTTGCAGTGAAGGAGTTCACCGTCAGCTCTAACTGATTTGAGACACAAGGGACACCCGGTGGTTCTTTCCAGTCCTAAATGACCTTCCATGAGTGGGCAAAACAACAAATAACTTTTAGAAAGGCAAATGGACTACTAAATATATACTCCATAACTTGGTGCCATTTCACAGGTATTGGATTTGTGGTGCTGATTGGTCACAGTGTTTTACAACCACTCTAATGGAAAATAGTAGACTTTATGCAAGCCCAGTGTGCTACAAATCTTTTGGTCACAGTGTTTTACAACCACTCTAATGGAAAATAGTGGACATTATGCAAGCCCAGTGTGCTACAAATCTTTCTTTTGCCTTTCCAGATACCACCCACTCTCCAACCTTCTCCATCCATCTGCCCAAGGAGATGGACTTAAATCGGTGTACATAAATGGGCATCTGTGCCCTTTGGCTTCTCATTGGGTTCATCCATGGGGTCAGTAGAAGGAGATCAAAGAAAAAAAGAGAGTGAGGTTGGGACTTGTTTTGCCTCAGCTCCCTCCCTGCCAGTTCTCATGGGTTTGGCTAGCCTCCATCGTAGGCTGAACTTTCTGCTAAGAGGTCCTCACCACACAACTGTCTTCTTCCAATCAAATAACTGCTCCCTGCCTCATGCGTTCAGACCAACGGATGGTGGTGCATTAGCCTCTGTGATTTCCTATACCTTCCTCAGATCTCCATAAATAGTATCTTTATTAAATTCTCAAATTACTCAGTTTGAATGTACAATCAATCTATTTTCTACCCCGACTGATAAGCCTAGCTTAGCCAAAATTTCTTCAAATATCTTCTATGTACATTTGATTATCTTATACAGGTACCTGGTATAATCTCAACACTTCCTGTCTTATTCCCATTGGTTATCTAGAAACACGCACACACACCAAATGCATCAGCATTAACTTGAATGTGAGACAAAGCCAAGTATGTCTACATTCCTGACAAGAATGTAGAACAACTGAAGATATCAACACACTGCTTGTGAGAGTGAAAATTAGCACAGCCACGTTTAGGAAAAGCCTTGGCAGGATCTACTGACACAAAAATACATCCACCTCGTGACCTGGCAATTCCATTCCTACGTGTATCCAAGAGAAATGAGTGCAGTCGCCCGAAAAGGACATGCACAAGAATATCCAGAGCAACAACGCTTGTCATAGCCCCAAACTGGGAACAACCCAAGTGCCCATCAACAGGCCTATGAATAAACCAATTGCGGGATTTAGCAAGGAACAAGTTACTGCCACATGCAACAAGGCTGAATCTCAGGTATGATGCTATGAGAAAGAAGCCAAGCACAAAAAGGGCACATTGCATGATTCTATTTCTATAAATGTCAAGAACAAGAAAAGCTAATGTACAGTGACAGATTTCAGGGTAGCGAGTTCCCTGGGAAGGATGCATTGAGTAGAAATGGGAGTGAAGGAAACCTCCGGGGGCTGGAAATGCCCTCTATCTTGATCTGGGTATAGACACAAGTAAAAATCCAGTAGAGTACCTAAAGATTAGTGGTGCCCTTTACACATTCTGTTGCATAGATGGTATACCTCCATAACAAATTAAAATTCAAAATGAGATTTGAGGACTGTAATAATATTAAATATAAATGCTTGTTAAAATCAGATGTCTGAGTGCTCCGAAATATAGTTGTTTATCAATGTGGGTATCCAAACCCATAATAATTCATGGCCAATACTTCTTCACAGAAGCAGAGGCCAGCAGTAAGTAACCAAGTAATGATTCGGGAGATGGTTATAGTAACTTGCAATTCCTCTGCTACAGTTTTATTTCCAGCCCAGGCTCTTTTACAGTGATAAACACACCGCATGGGGAAATGAGTCATTCTGTAGACCTGTGGGCAGAAGTGAGAGGGCACAGTTATCAGGAAGGCCCAGCGACTGTCCTCTGTAATGGAAGACCTTAGTTCTGAGGTGGACACACAGGCCAGAGGAAAGAGGCACTAAAGTGTCATATTGAGCGAACGTCCCTGGAAAAGGAAGGCATTTTTTTAAAGTCCAGAGTAAGTTTCTCCTGGAGCGGTGACACTATTTTGACGAATAAAGGGGTGACCTAGGCCCCGCCCCTGACTTCCGCTTCCACAAAAGCACCTAAATTGCTTTGCGGCTGTCCACATCTGAAGCCAGAGATCAATATGGTCATTTGAGAGGCACTTCCAAGTGGGTCTACAGCTTGAAGGGTGTGAAGCCTTTGAAGCTGGCTGTGCCCTAGCAGTACGATGTCACGATGTCAAGTGCAAAACCATTCTTGAGGTCTAGGGCACCAGAGCTGCTCCAGTGCCTCCCCCAGGGGGCCGCCCCAACACCTCCCAAGTGGGGTCAGGTGTGTATTGTCCTGGGTCTAGACATAACCCTCAAAAACCTGTGTGCTGATGAGAACTGTGCTTCCCACTGCACTCCATGCTCAAGGTCATGATCTGGCCCCTATTGAATTCTCCACCCTCGCCTAGACCTTCTCCCTCACCCACCACACACCCTAAGGACCTCCAAGAACATTCCTGGCCCTTTCCCACCTCCCTGCCCTCACCTCCTCGCCCTCTGTAAGACAGAGATTCCTCTTCCTTTTACTGTCGCCTCCTCACTCTCAGGCCTCAGCTGAATTCTCCTTGCCTCAGAGGACTCTTCTCTGAATCCCCACTTGGAGCACGTCTGCCTTGGTATTATTCCCTTGCATAACGTGGATACTTTTCCTATGTGGAACTCATCACAATTTATGACTGTAGAATTACTTATGTGCTTACCCTTCTACTGTCTGATTCTTCTCTTAGACTGGACCCACAAGGAACGAACGTCATCTGTGTTTTCCACCAAAGCACACCCAAAGCTTAGTACAGCACAGGAAACAAATGCCAGCAGAAACAGGGGGTTAGAGACTGGGGGAGATAACGCCAGGGGCATCCCGAACCTATGGGGTACTCTCCTAGTTGGCTACCTAGCAAGGAAGTGGTCCTTAAAACGATTGGCATAAAAATCAAATAGAAAATAAGTTTTAACCCTAAAACCCAATGCTGATGAGGCTGTAGAAAAAGAGCAACTCATGTGTTGCTGATAGTAGCAAGAGCAGCAGGAAGACACCTTTGGCCCGGTAACAACTATTTGGCCTCAGGAATTAATTCAAAATGAGCAAAACTACTTTTACAAAAATATACATTTTGCACGTTTTCATAATAATTAAAGATAAAAATAACCCAAAATACATAACAAAGAGGGAACTCTTAAATACAGTGTGTCAAAGGGATGGAATTTTTCCAGCTATCTATAATTATATATGGATATTAACATCGTAACAATTATTGATCATTGTCTCATGTTAAATAGAAAAGCATAATAAACATACTACACATTTACGCTACCAGGCACAGGCATGAATAAAGAATGGAAGGAAGCACTCAAAACAAACATCTTTGTGTGAAAGAACAGAAAAATATTTTTTTAAATTACCCCTGAAAGTTATTTTTACAGTAAATAAAGGTGAATAACAATGACAAACCTACCTGGATCTCAAATATTTAAAAGTATTGGAAATTGATGGTACAGATGCCAATGGCCCCTAACTCTGCCTGCTCCCCCAGCCCTCTTCCTCCTTCACTCAGCTCTTCTCCTTCCCGCGCCTCCCAGCCTCCCACCGCAATGCCTCACTCTGCAGGCAGAAATAAGCCCTGTTTGGAGGGAAGCAAGCACCGATGTGACTCTTCAGATGGTTTACCCCTGGAGGTGGAGGTGGGCTTCTCTCCCCTGCTCTAAGACCTGCCCGAGCAAATGGCCCTCCGGATCAGAGGAGACCCTCACTGGACTCTGCACAGCCTTGGAATGAGGGGGTTTGCAGAAGGCTCTTGAGGGTGCTTGGGAAGGGGGCTCTGCCCCACCCAAGAATCCCGGGGCCCAGCTGAGGTGCAGGCTGCTGACTATTCCTCCACAGCAGAAGCTCAGAGCCCAGGCTTCTCCTCCGAGGCTAAGCCTTTATTTGACAACCGAGAACAGTGCATTGTTTGCTATGAAAACATCCATTTCCAAAGTAGGTCAGGAGAAGACAATCTTAAAGTCCCATGTTTGACTGACACACCAAAGAGGTCAGTGTCTCTTCAAGGGTTTTACATGAAGATGATTTTTATAGATAAAGATGGACATACAGGAACTGAGGAAAATGGACCAGTACTCACACAGTGGAAAATGACCGATTGTTTTGTGTATTGTATCCTTTTTAAAAAGAGCTAAGTGTAGGGGGTGGCCAGATAGCTTGGTTAGTTAGAGTGCGGTGTTCTTAACAACAAGGTTGCAGGTTCAAGCCCCACATGGGCTGCTGTGAGCTGCTCCCTCCACAACAAGATGGAAACAACTACTTGACTTGGAGCTGATGGGTCCTGGAAGAACACACTTTAATAAATAAGAGTTTCAAAAAAATCCATTAAAAAAAAAGAGCTAAACAATTAACCAGCTGATTAGGAAGAGTCAGTGTGGTCCTATGTCTCCATCGTTGCAGTCCAAAAAGTTTGGTCAGAAACGTGACGGATCAGGTTTCCCTGTGTTTCGTGGGCAACAGGAGCGAGCCCACCATGCGGGGACAGGTCCTTCCGCAAGGTGTCTAACCCTGCCTGCCACGCGCCATTCCTGGGCCCTGCATCATTCCTGCTGGGAGCCGAGCCCTCATCACTCTGCGGCTTCCTGAAGGCTCATTTAGACCTTGGCAGGATGGTGGGTACAGAGCAGCTGTTCACTCTGACTCCCGTCATTTGACCAGTTTTTAATCCGCAGCAACGCTTCCAAAATTGAAAACGGAACCAGGTTGGGTTCCCGACCAGGGCTGACCAAGCACAAGGCTGGCTGGGCACATCGCAGCGGGTGCCAGAATGAAGATGAATCTCCGTGACTGTCTGGACGCCTGGCAAGGCAGAAGCTCGGCTGCCAGGCGTCCTCCCAGCTCAGGAGCAAGGCCACCAGCCAGTGAGAGCACCTTCCTGGGCGGGGCCCAGGGACACTTTGTCCTGACAAATCCAGACACCCCGTGACCCTCCCCAAGACCTCTGATTCTCTCGGGCATGAACAGACTACCTGGGAGACCTTATTACTAACGAGAGGCGCTGGGGTAAACGACAAATTTTCATCCCGATGTAGCCACAGACAGACATTCTTCAATTCTTTCTAATTTATGTTTACTTAAGGTATTTCTTATGGGGATTTCTTGCAGGCATTCTGGTTTCTTTTTCACTTGTGATAAAATACAATAACGTAAAATTTCCCATCTTTGCCATTTTTAACTACACGGTTCAATGGCATTAAGTACAATGTTGTGCAACCATCCAGCTCCAAACTCCTTTCATTTTACAAAACTGAAGCTGCATGCTGTTAAACAGACACTAACTGCCATTCCCTCCCCCAGCCCTCGGCAGCCAGCCTCCTGCTCCGTCTATGGATGTGACTCCTTGAGGGACCCCACAGAAGTGGAATCACACAGTATTTGTCCTTTGGTGACTGGCTTATTTCACTCAGCATCATGTCCTCAATGCCCATCCATGTTGGAGCCTGTGTCAGCTAATACTCCATTGTAGGTACGTATGTGCCACATTACATTTATCTATTCATCAGTTGGTGGACACTTGGATCGCGTCCAGCTTTTGACTCTTGTGGAACAAAGCTGCTGTGAATGTGGGGGTGCAAGTACCTGTTCCGGTCCCCACTTTCACTTCTTTCACGCGTGGCCCCAGAAGTGGGATTGCTGGGTCATATGGCCCCTCTCTGTTTAGTTTGCTGAGGAGCCACCGTACCATTTTCCGCAGCAGCTGCCCCATTTCACATGCCCACCAACAGTGCACAAGAGTTCTAATTACTCCACATCCTCGCCAACACTTTTTGATAGTAGCCCTCCTAATGGGTGTGAGGTGGTACCTTCCTAGGGTCAGAATTCTTTTTAAGGATCCAAAAAAAGCAGAGCTGCGTATTCCTATGTTTCCCCCAGGTGAATCCATCAGCCTCACGGTAATAGGACTCACAGAGCAACCTCATAACAGCCACTGCTCCTCACGGCACGTCTTTGGCCAGACACCAGAGTGGACACTACATGGAGGCCTCAGTGCCCGAGGAGTGAGGTGATGTGGGGACAGATGAAAGCCTTGGCTACGGTGTGGTGAGGAGGTGAGATCTCCCAATACGCCCAGGAAAAGGAGAAATGCGGGGCCTTGGAGAGACCCCCGTCCCCTTGAGAGAAGCCCGGAAACGTTGATGTCCCCCTGTGTGGACTCCACGAGGAGCCTCCTCTTTAATTAGCACTGTGTGCATATGCGGGTTGAGGGACTGTCCCCAGCCCAGTCAAGGCAGCTAACTCAGCAAGTCACGTGGAACAGAAGCCAGCTCAGCGGAGCCGCAGGCTGAGAGCGAGGCAGGGAGCATCTCCTGCTAAATAAGAACCAAAGAATGCGTCCTGTTAATGAGATGCCACCTCGTGACAGACGCTGTGCGAGAAACCAGAAGAGTCCAGGACACAGGATTGAAGGAGGACAGAGGAAACGGGAGAGGGAGAATCAACACGCCGTGTAGACAAACCTCAGAAAGATGCAGAGAAAAGGCTTAGGTCCGACGGCGCCACGTATGACCAGCAATGCCCCCTCCGAGTGGTCTCTCAAGGACTTCCTGACTTCTTTCCCCTCCACCTGGCCAGGAATCCCACCACACAGACGTGTTTGCACCACTTTCCTGTTCTCCCCACACTGCCCTGCCCTTTCTTGCATTCCTGGCTTTGGAGCAACAGGTGACTTGTGGGCCATGCCAAGGGGCTGCCTTTTATTCTGAGGGGAAGGGACAGTACCACAAAGAAGGGATAGGGTCGGAGATAAAAAGTGCAGGGCTAGTAATAGCAACAGCTGACCATACACAAGTGTACACTGTGTGCCAGGTCCTGTGGCATGGGGTTCAGTGAGTACACAGGGAAAGGGCTGAGGAACTCCTTCTACCAGAGATAAGCCATGTTAGCACATGCCACGTGTAACCCAAATGTACACATGCAAAAACACATGCATGCACACATAAATAAACACGTGTTACACATGCACAAAAATACCCATGATTTCTATATGTAATATATATTTCATCATGGATATTTTTGTCCATATATGAAAATATGTTTACATCTTTATCTATATATATGTATTATTTATATATAATTCTACATGGAGAAAATTAAATGAGCATACATAAGTATGTATATAATGAGTGTTATAAATATATAATAAATACACATGCAATATATGTTTTTAAATGCATGGTATTGAGTATATATAAATATAAGGACATATAACGAGCATTACATACATACACACATGTAGTTAAATATCGATGGTATTTATGAGTATATACACTAATCCTCACAGCTACCTCATGAAATAGAAGCTGTTATCCGCCTCATTGGCACATGAGGAAACGGAGGCATTTTGTACAGATTGCCAAGTAGCACAAACAGTAAATGGAACTGGAGTCCCATCTCAAGCTGCCCAGCTGGGCGCCCCAGCTTTTAGCCCCACACCAGGCAGTCCCTAGTGTGTGTCCCAGGGACGTGTGCTGAGAACAGGTCGCAGGCCTGGGGTGTCTGTGACCTGTTGAGAGGTGCGAGCTGGAGAGGCCTGTGGAGAGGGGGCATCTGCAATGGTCCTGATCAGAGGGTGTGGGCGGTGCTGGTAGCAGAGGCTCCCATCTATGAGCTGTAGGATCTGTGCCCTGTGTGCCCAGGGGAGGGTCTTGCAGTGGCACCATCTCATGAACTAAACCGGGGGTGACCAGTAAACAGCTCTGTACAACTGTGTACCTCAAGTGAGAGAAGTTCTGTTTGCATTAAGGCTTTCATGAGAGTAAAACCGAATCAGGAAGGTAGCCCCCACAGCTGCTCTCCTGCAGTGCTTGAAGGAGTCCCTCAGGGACCCCCCCAAAAAAAGTTGTCAGGAACAGACTGACAACTTCACTGAATCAGAATCACTGATCTGGAACAATAAGATATTTGCTTTAACATGAGCATGTCATTGTTTAGGAGACTAATCCTGTATTTTAGAACAAGTAAGTGGTTTCCAATGTTTCATTTTCAAGCATTGCAGTGAACACCTCTGTGCATGCTTAATGGTGAATTTTAGTGCGATTCCTAGAGTGAATCCTTTGCCATTATGACACACAGAATAACAGGATCAGTGTACATCCATCTTTAAGGTGTTTAGGACGTACTGTTAAAATTAACCCCGAGAAATGCCATATAGGTAACATTTCTATCAGCTCTTTGAGACCAGCAATTTCTCTTCCTCTATCCTCCCAACCTCCCCTTACACAGACACACACACACACAAATTACTCATTTTAAAGATGAAAAATCATGTTATAATGACATTTAATTATACATAAAATATTTTTGCATGTTTACTGGCCACTTGTGGTTTTTATTTTCTGTATTACCCATTCACCTCTTATTCTCTATGAGTACCTTTATAATTTTCTTATTAATTTGCTAATTTTTTAAAGTATATGTTAAGTACATTAAGCTGTCAGTGATTACACAGGTATCATATTCCCCCAAGTTCTTATTTGCTTTGCAGGCTCATCTGTGGTGTTTTGGACAATGTATGGTGCAGGACATTTCATACTTAGCCAAGTCTAGCAATGGTATCTTTAGGATATCTGCTTCCGTGTCAAAGTTCATCCTAACTCCCAGATTGTATATTAAAAAATAATAATAATAAAATAAATTCCTGTATTCTCTTCTAGTAATTTTGGGGGTTTAACTTTTTACATTTAATCTTTAACTCTCATTTTTAGTTGATGTTCAAACAATGGGTAAAGAGACTTCTCTCTCTTCCTGATATTTGCCATTAAGTATAAGATTTGTTATGGGTTTTTCATACATGGCTTTTATCATGTCGTTGTAGTTTTCTTCCATCCATAGTTTATAAAATATTTTTATCATGAAAGTGTTGAATTTTGTCAAATGCTTTTTCTGCACAAATTGAGATAACATTTTGTTTTTGTTTTTGTGTTTTCCCTTTGTGCTGTTAACGTGGTATATTACATTGGCTGATTTCCATATGTTGAACCATCCTTGCATTCTAGGAGTAAACCTCACTTGGGTGTGGCATATAATCCTTTTACTACACTGCTGAATGTGACTTGCTAGTGTTTCGTTGAAAACATGTGCATTGATGCTCACAGGGGATATTGGTCTGTAGTGTTCTTATAGCGTCTTTTTCTGGCTTTGTATCAGGGTGATGCTGTCCTCATAGAATGAGTTAGGAAGTGTTCTCTTCAATTTGGGGGGAAAGTTTGAGAAGAATTGGTGTTAATTCTTCTTTCAATGTTTGGTAGAATTCACCAGTGAAGCTATCAAGTCCAGGACTTTTATTTGTTGGGAGATTTTTGGTTGCTTATTCAATCTCCTTACTGGTTATAGGTCTATTCAGATTTTTTATTTCTTTGCGACTTAGTTTTTGTGGGTCTCATGTTTCTAGGACCGTGTCTATTTCATCTAAGTTATCCAACTGTCTGATGTACAATTGTTCATAGCACTCTCTTATAACCCTTTTTATTTCTGTAGAATCAGTACTAATGCCCCGTTTTCTTTTCTGAGTCTCCCCTTTGTCAACTTTATTAATCTTCTTAAAGAATCAACTTTTCGTTTTATTAATTTTTTCTATTCCTTTTTTTCATTTATATCTGCTCTAATCTTTATTATATCTTTCCTTTGTTACCTTTGAGTTTGCTAAGCTTCTTTTTAATCATGTGATTATTCCAGACAGATATTTTTAAAGTTTTCTGCATAACTACCTTGCAAATATTTTATTTTACTGCCTTGGAGTTAACACACAACCTCATTGCCAAACTCACCTCCCTCCTAAGCTGCAAATACTTTCTACTCCATTATAAATGCAAACCTAAAACACTCTGCTGTCTCCAGCTCATGTCAAATGACTTCATTTGAAGAACATTTGCAAAGCAAACAAAACACCTGGCTCATTCTGACTGTGAGTTTTGCTCTTTCCTTTTCATTCCCTTCATTTAGGTGAGTAGATGCCAGCAAGATTCTCCCCAGAATCCTCATACCTCTGACTGTTGCCCCGAGTTAGGCGGGTTTTACCTCCACCGATGGGACTTTGGGTATGAACTCCACTCCAAAGATTAGCATTCAGTCCCACACAACAGGCAAACATTCCAAGATGGAATGTGAGTAATTTGGAGACCATTTTAGACTCCCCAGATCTGGGCTTGCCTTCAGGGGTGCATGCCTAAATCAGAAGCACGCAGGTGTACACGTTGTCACAGCTCCCAGTTGTCCAAAAATTATACGTAATTATCCCAGAGTGGAAACAGCACCGTTATCTGGCTCAATATCAGTTCCACTCCCCCAGTGAGACAAAGGGAAAATGAGGGCAAAGAGGAAATTTCTCAGCCCCCAGCCTGCCCCACTGGCCGCACACCCCCACAAACAGGCGGCCCACAATTCCATAATTGGCTCATGTGTCTGCATTGCAGTCCAGCCGCTAAAGCTCAGCAACCAGGATCAGCTATTTTAGTAACGTGCCCTTTTGCTGCTTCCAGCTTGTCGATCAGCTCCCCAAAGTATAAACTTCTCAACGTGCTTGCTGCTCCATGGACCAATTTCAAAGAGATGACCAGGCCAGGTCAAAGCCGTTTAGTAACAAGGACAAAATTATTGCTCTCTATTAAGACTCTGTGCCTTGTTCTTGTTGCCAACATCAGGCAGAGGGAGGAGGGAGGCGACAAATAAGACAACTTGTTTATTTCTACAAGTCAGATGTACGGGCTGCTGCTTCTGCCCAAGCCTGTCAGCTGCAGGACGAGCCCCTTGCCTGGGGAGTTTTGGGGGGAAGGCCCCAAGTCCTGCACTCTGCCGATTGGTGGTTGGGCACACCTCCTATCCAGACACCTAGAAGGGTGCAGCGAACAGCCATCAGTGGTTACATGGGGCTCCGTGTAGGCTGACACTTGCTAGCACAAATGTGTGTGTAATTTATTACGTGGCCACTTCAGTTGGATGGTGGATGTTGCCTGAATTGCTGACTGCATTTGCATACTTTATATTTACAACTGGCAGATAAAAAACTCCTTTGAGGGAGGGACTGCAGGCGCGTCTATCAATATATCACTAGCCTGGGAAGGAAAAACCAAAAGGAGTTTCAAGCCTCATATTAGAAATAATTATGTTCAGAAACATAAATGTGCACTGTATAGACACATGACCGCCAACTGGACAGAGGAAGTCCTGGTTTTCTTCCCTATATGAAGGCAGAGGAGATCGCCCCAACTTTACCCCCTGAAGGAATGACGCTTGGGCAGGGGGTGGCCTGCAAGGCACCATGGGGAGGATACTTTCACATGGCAGCACCCAGGATGTGGACTGGCTCATCCAACGGGCCACTGGACACATAGTGAGTGGTCCTACAAATGCACATGGCACCTGCTGGCCTGGCACCTCCTGATGGCTCCAGAATGGGTTAAGAAGGATGGGGCATGAAGAAGACATGCGTATGGTTTAGAGAGCCCCATCTAGCACTATAATAAGGACTATGGACTATTCAGTCCTGTACCATAATAACGCCAGCTGCACCTTTCCCTATAGTCTCCATTCCCCGACTTGAGGCCAGGAGGCAGCTGGTCTTAGGAATGATAGTCCAAGTGTCCCTTTCATGGAATACCATATCCACCCTGATTCCAAACGATCCCTCTTCTAGAAGCTGGGGGTGGGGAACTGGCAAAAGGCTGGACAACAAGGAGTTCCTCCATTCATAATGTTCCCTGTCCTTCAGGATGAGTCTCTGTGGCCCTAGGTACCCTGGAATTTGGGACGAAATATCAGAGATGAGAGTTGAGTGGCTGGCCTCAGCGCCTGGCCTCAATCACTCCTAGCAGACAGAGAGAGGACCGGTTTAACATTGTTTCCAGTCCCTTTCAGCAACTCTGTGAATCAAGACTCTTCCTACTAAATTCTTTGGGTTGGACTAGATGAAAAGAAATGTCCTGGAAAAATGATAACCAAGCTACAAACATTCATTAAGAGCCCTGTGGAGTCCATGCCAACTCTTGCGGCACGAGGTTTATCTGCTTTTTGTATGGACATTCTTGCCTGGTAATTAAGACATTCTCTAATCTAATTTGCAACACTGACCAAAAAATGTAATAACTCAAGAGGATAACTGGGGATAAAGAAAATCAAAAAGTACTCTAGAAAACCCAGAGAGCCTTAGAAAGCTGGATATGAACTCTCCCAATCATTCATGTGGAGATGGTTCCTTTCAACAGATTTCTAAAATGTTTCTGGTCTATCCCACTGCAACCATTCTTGGGGTTCGTGTTATCTCTTTAAGCCTCTGTCTAAAGTATTTGCAAACTTGAAAGAGAGTAGAGAAACTTTGCACAATGGAAAATCAATAGAACTTCTTTTCTTAAAAAGTGAGAACATTCAAAAAAAAAAAAAGAAAGAAAGAAAGAAAGAAAGAAAGAAAGAAAGAAAGAAAGAAAGAAAGAAAGAAAGAAAGAAAGAAAGAAAGAAAGAAAGAAAGAAAGAAAATCATCACCAAGTAATTTGCAAGCAGGATGAGCTCAATGTTCATAGGTTCAAGCCCCCTCCTCAGATTCATCTCTATACCCCGCCCTACGTGACCCTGCACACAGCCCCCTCCCCCACAAGAGAGAGAGAAGACAAGAATTGACATCAAGTCCATTGGTTAGATACCTATTAAGGTATACTACAAAAATAAACAAACAAGAAAAATAAAAACTCAACATTAGAAATAAACTCTGATTATCAATTTCAAGTGCTTTTTCTAGACTAGGGAATTCACCGTAGAGGTTCCATTTGCTTTTCTTTCAACCACTTTTAAGATATTAGTTCACCAGAACTATTGGAATTATTTTATACAATGTCATGTGTAAGAATGGTGTTCTTGGGTAGCTGGAAGGCTCAGCTGGCTAGAGCGCGAGCTCTGAACAACAAGGTTGCCGGTTCAATTCCCACACGGGATGGTGGGCTGCGCCCCCTGCAACTAAAGATTGAAAACAGCGACTGGACTTGGAGCTGAGCCGCTCCCTCCACAACTAGAATGAAGGACAACGACTTGGAGCTGATGGGCCCTGGAGAAACACACTGTCCCCCAATATTCCCCAATAAAATATTAAATAAAAACAAAAAAAGAACGGTGTTCTCAGCAGAGGCTGAAGATATCCCTGCGATATCCCTGCGATCACTGTAACGAACAGACAAGGTGACCCCAGAGAAAGCATAGCACGTCCGGGACCATGGAACAGCCAGCAGAGGGGCAACATCAACATCTCTTCGAGTTTCCCCGAGCTTTTGTTCAAAAAATGTTACTACTGTGTGACCTTCAAGGCTTGACAGGTAGAACAGACAGTAAGCATTTTATGAAGCATATTAGAAAGAAGGCAATAGTCCTTTGCAACAGAGATGTAAGCAAAACCTGTGAAAGCTTGACCGTAATAGAAACAAATGGTTTGGAGCGAGAAGGAATGTCCCACAGCAAACTGCCCCTTGTGAGACCGTCTCAACA
Source organism: Rhinolophus hipposideros (assembly GCF_964194185.1). Classification (NCBI taxonomy): domain Eukaryota; kingdom Metazoa; phylum Chordata; class Mammalia; order Chiroptera; family Rhinolophidae; genus Rhinolophus; species Rhinolophus hipposideros. Next base: position 3,427,247 of record NC_138061.1, read on the forward strand.
TGGCGCCCATGGAGAAGGGACTGGGAGAGTCCTTGCATGGAGGATACCTGAAGGGAAGAGGCTACTCTCTTGGCCTCACGAGTCACAGATTTTCACCAGCTTCTAAACGAGGAAAAACTGGAGGCCAAGATCAGAACCTTCAGCACAGCATTTAGAATTTGCCTGTGAGGATTTAGAAGAAGCTGGTTCTCAAAAAAAAAGCAAAAAACTTTCAAATGTAGATGACAGTGGTCACTTTTTACTTTGCTTATTTTCATTTGTTCTGTTTTTCCAAACCAATTTTAATCTTTGGTGCCACACTTCCCCAAACAGCAGGGTGGCTGGCATAGAAGTGTATGGGGAGCGGATGCAGGAATTTCCAAAGCTGCCTGGAAGCTGCCTGCCCGACCTGGACCAGGGAGCCTGAGCCAGCGAACGCTCCCTGTGACCCGTCACCACCAACTGTGCTGAGCGAGCATGCTATGAGGGCTCCCTAGACCTGTGAGAAGACGGAGCCACAGGCCCAGCATTCAAACTCCAGGCCATCGGCTGCTTCTAGTACCTCAAAGTGACAGTGTCCTTATCTCATTGTTCTTTATGAAGCAGGATGTTTTAAGCAAGTATTCCCCTCTGGTATAAACAAAATACTTAATTTTGTTTTTTAATCATCTGTGTTGAGCCAGAGGCAGGCACATTTTCAACACTCAGTTACAGGAAGGTTTAGAAGATGAGGTTTGAGGCGTTTGAGAGCTTTTCAAAATTAAGTGTTTCCATTTTCCTTCGTCATCCTTACCTGGGGTTTCCTGTCACCACTGATCCATGGGAAACTGGGAAATTGTTGCAGTAGATGAAACACCGCAAACGTTCATTCATTATCCTGGACAAAGTGACGGAGCAGTGAGGGCAGAGGGGCTCCAAACATCTTCCCAGTGGCCATTTGTAGAAAACTCAGGGGGAAATCCATTTAAAAAAAAAAAAAAACTTCTCTTCCTTTAATGAGTTGAAAATATCGAATATGCAAGCTGAGGGAATACTGATCCTAAAAAGTACAGGATGGATGGTGGCACCGAAGCCACCGCAACAGCCCCACACACATTCTTTTTTGTGTCGAGGTCTCACTCTGCCCTCACACTCATCTCCTCCCGCCACTCCGCCCGTCCAGCGCGCTGCTCCTCATCTGTTACAACATAAAAGTCCCCTTAATATTTTTTATCATTTCACATCACAGGCATGAAACGACACCCTCAGGAACAACCTGTCCACTCAGATATGTTTTTAGCATCACCGGCATCTTCTGCAATTTCGTGAAGCTTGAAATGAGCCTTTGAGATGCTGGGAAGAAGTGACAAACCGCTGATTTCAGAGCCCGCTGGTTTCACCCCCATCTGGCCCTGTGGGTCCCCATCACTGGAAGTGGCTCAGCCTCTGTGATGCAGCCAGGCTTCGCACGGGGCTCTGGACCAACACCTTCCCTTCTGCCCCAGCGCCAGCCTGTGGCCCTCTGCGGCTCGTGGAACACAAACACTTTAGCCTCTTGGAGAGTAAGTTTCCCAAGTATGGGGTCCTTGCAAGAACTGCGTCCCACCCAAAATACCATACAACACTCATCCTGGGGGGAAAAAAACAGCAAAATAAAAGCAAGATTTCTACGTAGCAGCTATTTTCAGTCCTTTTTTATAGATAACCTGCAAAGAACTTATTTGGTTTCTTTTTTATGCCTATTTTACTTAAGGTAACAAAAATGCTGGGGTTCTCTTGGGATTTTAACACTAAGCGATTCTGATTTTAACGCTGCAGATTCTGAGCATCTTGTCAGCTAGTTTGTCTGAGGCGCTTAAAATGAGTCACAAATGATGCGCTTCCATTCATCACCTTGAGACGATCCAGCACCCACTTAGGTCCTGCTCTATAGTTTCCCTAAGTGCTGGATGCAGTGCTGCCTCTCGTGCCACAGGATGGGAGGCCTCTGTGTTACTGAAGCAGCTCTCCGCCCGTCTGGTACTTGTGGTGTCCTCTGGTTTCCATTCTGAAAAGAATGTCAACAAGGCTAAGTGGCCCTCTGCAGCCACAGATCAGTCTTCCACATCAAAGCCTGCGATCTCCAGGGGCCCTGGGCCCGCCCTTCCACTGGCCCAGCCAGCCAGCGCCGAATTGTCAGATGTGACCATTAGATGCCTCCCGTCCAGGGCTGTCTCACAGGTCACACACATGAGGGCTCCCTTCTCCCTGGTCCTTGCTGGAGAAGAGGATCAATGCATAGCTTCCTCCAGGAAGTTAGGAGAAAGAGGAAGGAGAACAGGACACAGGAACGAAACAAATGAAGATCGTGAATAATTGCTCCTGCCATCCAAAAGACAACAATTACTAAAAATAGAAGGAAAAAAAAACAAGAAATGATTCATTTTTTTCCTACAGAAATGCTGCCAGGATCCAGGTGTTAACATGAAAGAAAATTACCAAGTAGTAGGTAAGAAAAAAAATAATAAGTGCCGTGATTAACCAAATAGCTTGGAAACTGCATGGTTTTCTTCTCCATCTACCATACTCACCCAAGAACTTACTGAAGCCGCTATTAAAAAAAGGGGTGGAAAAGAATGACAGACCCCAGATATGGAGACGCACATAAAGCACGCAAGTTCGCAGGCACATAAAACACATCAAAATAAATCTGTCATATCCTATATTTACTTCTTTGTCCCTCTTCTGCCGGCTGGCTGCGTTATAAATCTCCCGTGGAGGAAGGGAAGGTGGCGAGCACAGGTAACATATCCTGAGATTTCAAGCATAAATATGGAGTCCTGCTGGAAGACAAGCAGCCGATAAGGCGCCCGCTCCTTTGATAAGTTAATATGTCCTCATAGCATAAGGCACAGGCGAACTTGACGTTTGAATCATTTATGGCTTGGGGGTGTAGGAATGGCAGCGGCCTTATTTTTTTCTGGAAAAGCACCCACATGTCTTTATAAGCAGTGAGAGTGTCATTGATGGCGCTCGGGAGCTTTTCCATTTCGGCCATAAACCATGTGTTTGGGAGCAGGTCGTTTCTGTCGAGGAGTTATTACCCGGCCGTTCCAGCTGGAGCGCGCCCACCATCCCCACGCTAAGCACTGTGCTGGGCCTCTCCGCCTGTGGCCCCGAGCAGGTTTCAGCCCAGCACGGTCCCTGGACAACTCAAGGGCACGTGCGCTGTCAAAATACCTTTGCTTCCATCAGCTGGACCCAGTCTTGGCAGGGCAAGGAAGTCACTGAGATTCCTGGGAGGTGTACTCAGTTTAAACAGCTTGTGTTCCGAACAAAACCCTGCTCTGATTTCCTCCCAGGCCCCTCAAATCAGTTCGGTTCACCAAGCCAGACATAAAGGATGAAAGTGCACCCTGATTCTGGGTGAGATACGGCCAAAAGTACTGTGTTGTGACACGAATCATCTTAACACTCACATGCATTAGCCATTCCAGTTTCCCTCCCCCAAACCCAGTGAATTTAAACCCACCCTCCCTCCGGCATTTGTTGAGCACTTGGTCAGGGCCGGTTGGGGACTTCAACTTCAGGAAGCACACTGTTCCCCTGCTCCGCCCCCAGCTGAAAAGTCTAAGTAGGACAGCGCGATTGTTGGAGGTGTCAGGGTTTGGGAGAGCGGGGGAGATGGAGAGGCCGGGGGTGAGTAATGGATAAGACTGGGGCCAGATACTCTCCCTGCTGAATTATCTTCCCATTATCAGAGATAGGCCTGGCCCCAGGCCTCTTGAGGCTCAAGCCCAAGCCACCTGCTACCTTAGACACAGAGGAAGTGAAAGAGAAAAAGACCAGACTGGGGCTCACCACACCGTCCACACTAACGCTCACCTGGGACCCGTCTTTCACCTTAGATCTACCTGATTCTCTGGCAGCAGAAGGAACCCATCGTTCTCCTCATCCTCCCAACAGCTGACCTCCTCAGTCACCCCATCTGTCCTCACAGTTTCCAGAGGCAGTCACCCAGACTACAGATTTTCTTGGGAAAATCCGGGTGCCTTGGGAATATATCTCACCTGCCTTCCTCCTGCCCTCAGCCTCTCACCCCCAAATTCATAATGCCTCAGTGCCACCCCGGGTCCTCCCAATCTAACGCTTCAGGGACATCCAGTGGTGAGATCCCTCTGTCACTCTGACACCCCTGGCTGCCCCCTAGGCTGCACAACATGCCTCTTTCTCCCATTCTGGCCGAGCTTGTCCCAGAACAGTCAAGTCCAGTCCCACGGACACCTTGCTGTCCAGCTCCTGCCTGCTCCAGGCCCCACTCTGCTGCTGACCAGACACTGGCCTGTCGCACAGGCCAGCAGACACTGGTTCTTCTCACTCTCATTCCCGCCTTCTCTGGCCTCAAGACAGGACCCTCCTGATGGGGGCTCAGGGGCTTCTCCAGCTTGGTCTCCTTGTAACGAGACTTCAAGGCTTCACTTTTTCAAGCATGGCCAGGAAGTAACAGGGAGCAGAGGGAAATGCAGACTCTCAGACCCCACCCGACATATCCAATCTGGGTCTGTACTTTGGCAAATCCCCAGGTGGCCTGAGCACACATTTAATTCTATGAAGGGCTGTCTTAGAGTAGCATCTCCATGCTTATTAATCATAGGTTATTCCAATGGGGATGGTTATTCCCTCTGCTTGCTGCCCTCAGGGTTTCTTTCCCTAGTTTCCCTAAACAGCCTGTTCCCACGGTCTTCCAAGATCTCAGCAGCCCTTCTGCTGACGACCCTCAGACCTATATCTCCAGCTCCGATTTCTCTCCCAAATTCCCTGTATCCATCTGTATGACTATATCCTGCAGCTGCCGTAACAAAGGACCACAGACTGAGTAGTTGAGAACAATAAGAACCTCTCTCACAGTTCTGGAGGCCGGAAGTGAGAAATCAAGGTGCTGCTCAGGTCGGTACCTTCTCTCCTAGCTCCTGGCTACTTACTGCCAGCAAGCCTTGACATCATACCAATGTCACCTCTGTGATCATGGACTATTTCCCCCGTGTCTTCTGGGCCTCTGTGTCCAGACCTCCCTCTCCTTTCTCTGATAAAGACACAAATCACTACACTAGGATGCCCCAATGCAATATAACTTCATTAACTTGATTGCATCTGCAAGGACCCTGGGTCCAAATAAGGTCACATTCACAGACACAGGGGTTAGGATTTGAACTCAGTATTTGTGGGAAAACAATTCAACCCACAGTGTCATCCACTTCCTTGATAGCCGCGTTGGATTGTTTCACAAGTGCCTTAAATGTGACATGTCCAGACCTGAACTCAGCACTTCCTCTCTGGTACGTGCTCCAGTTCTTATCCTCTTATCCCTGCAAAAGGACCCACCATCCACCAGGACCTGGGCCTCCGTTCTGAACCCCATGCCCCTCCCCACAAAGTGCGCCCAGGTCACTTTCATCTCTCACTCTCTCCATTCCTCTGCCTACCTCCGGTTAGACTCCTCTCCTCTCTCACCACTGTGCCAGCTTTCTCTCTGGTCTCATTCCTCCTGCCAGCTCCTTCCACTCCCCTCACACAGAGTCCTCTTACCAAATACAGATCTGACCTTGTCACATCCCTGAAAATTGTGGGCCATGATTCTGATGGAAGACCAACTTCCTCCACGGGGTTTTCCAAGTCCAGGATGCCCTACTCAGCCCCCCATCTGCTGCAGAGTCAGCTCCTCACATTTGATTCCATGGCCACACCAACCTGCTATGGCTCCCCAAACAGGCCCTACCTTCTCAGGACCAGTGCCTCCTTCTCTACCTGGTGTTACCTTCAGCATCTCCGCTCTGGGAACCTGTCTCTGAGACGTGGAGTAGCCCAGACATCTCTCCACTTTGCTCCCAAACCACTAGGTGCTCCCTCCCAACACAAGGTTTGAGCCCTGGATTACCTGCTCACTGTTCTGAGTGTCTCATTATGCTGGAGGCGGCCTGACAATGGGAAGTGACTCTCATTGACCACAGAACCCCGGCTCTGAGGTGGTGCCAGACACACGAGGTGTTCCAGAGATGTCTGCAATCTGAATTGAAAGGAAGGAAACAAAGGTATTTCACCTCTTCTTCATAGCCAAGCTAGACTCAACAGACTTTCCAAGACGAGCTTTCCCGGGGAACATGGAGGAACTTCCTGGCTGAAACTGTGGGCTCGATAGTTAATTGCCTTGTAAACTGTTTTCTGAAGTTTGTCGTTTGAGAGATGTGCTTAAGTACTCTGTTCATCATTTCCCACCAAACCCAAGGGAAAGGTGGTAAAGGCCTGTCACTAAAGAAAAAGCACTGGAAATCTGGATGATCTGGAAATTTGTTTTATTATTTTTTTAATGAAGCTGATTACTTTTGCAGTCTTTGGCCTTGTGAAGTTGGAGAAGATAAACCAGCCAAACTGTCATATGTTCTTCAAATTATTTAAGAGAAAGTGAAGAACGTGTTTTGCATTGGCCCTACCCCTAAGGAGCCCTTTACCTAATTAACTCCCATAAAAGCACTGAGTTAGGTGAGATGAGTTAAAAGTCAGACCTAATTCTTGGGTAGCCAGGGGACCACATCTCAAAAATCACCCTCCCGAATGGAATCAAATCAGGGTCTCCACAGAGAGCTTCACTGCTGAATGGGGCATGGCAGCTTAATCCCTCCCATCCCCATTGGCTCTCCAGTAGCTGCTCTGATCTGTCTTCACATCTGTCTCCCATCTTGGTATCCCCAGAGCCTACTCCAGGCCTGTGGCTGGCAGTAGGGGCCCAGGAGAGAAAGCTCGGTGTGGTGAGCATAGTATTATAAGTGATAATCATTAATGGATGGAACCAGTAGACTCCTCCATTTTAAAAGTTGTCCTATAAGCTGACACCTATATTCCGTATCTCTACAGTGTTTTGGACATGTACACCAGGACTTTTACTGTTGGTATTGAGAAAAAGGAAAACCATACCTTCCCAACATGGCAGCCTCCCCTAAGCTCACCATGCTCATGCCCATTGCATTCAGAACTCCTATCAGATCACGGTGACAGAGCAAACACAGCATACAACCCATAACACACAGAATTCAGCATTGTACATGCTCGCACAGGTGTCTACACATAAGCTGTGGAGAACGAAATAAGAGCAAGGCAGCAATATGGAATGGAAAAAATGGATTTGAAAGATAAAGAAAAATTCCCAAAGTACAGAGCTGCAATACAGTTCTGCAGACTGTGGGTCCAGACATAAATGGCACAACGTGAAATCCAAAGGACAAGTGGCCTGGCCAGGTCCCATAGGCCCTCCTTGAGATACCCAATCTCCACCCTTCTCCCACAGGAACAGAAGGTCCTCATATCAGCTCAAGCCCACAGACATGCCCAGCACTCTCTGAGACCTACATGTGAGCCATCCCTGGCACTGCCCCCTTCTCCCAGGCCCTGCAAGGAAGCATATCAGAAGCAGGGAAGTTAGAGTGGTGCCATGCCAAGGATAGTCCTGAACCATTCGCTATTATGGCAGTTGGAGCAGAAGTAGCAAACAGCTCATGGTGCCATCCATCACCATGATGCAGCGATGCCATGGGTAAAACCACTGTGCCCGGAGTTGGGCACCCAGCACAGCACCTGGCCCACAACAGGCTGAAAAATCAAGTACCATGTAACATTCAAGGAAAGGAGATGACCTCCATCCCCAAAGTAACAGAAAACAAGCAAGCAAACTAACCAACACCCCACCTCCCTCTTTCTTCATGTTAAAATGTTCACCAGATGCAATCGACGATTTGGTCTTGTGGCAGACGTGGAGACAGGCTGCTCACATCCCCCTTAGAGAAAGACACCCCTGCTCAACTGGAGGAGGGAGGTCAGTGGACCATCTCCAGTTGTTATCTCCCCCCGTCCAGCTCAGGTTTAGGGCCAAGGTCAAGCAGTGTTTGGACTGGGCCTTCAGCTAGAGACTGAGTTTAGAGATGGGACTGGGACTGCTAAGGTCTAAATGCAGAGAAATCGTGCAAAAACCCCTCTAGTGTTTCTCAGAAATCTTCCATTTTAAGGTTATGCAATTCTGCAACCAACATAGTACAGCATAATCTACAAAACCCACAACTGCTCCAAATTTCAAAAAAAAACAGCAAAGAAAAGTGAATTATTTTCTTAACCCATAGTAATTTCTTGTTACAACCTCCCCATAAAGATATTTTCAGCAGTAAAGAATATGGAAAATGCATGTTGATATTATTTGTAAATAATGAAAACAAAATAAGAATCTCCAGACTGTACTGAGTTGGATTGATTTCCATAGCTCTCAGTAGGTGATATTTATGACATCACATATTTCTTTAATGTGCTAGTGACGGATTCCCTAAGAGTGAACAGAATCATGATCAGTACTTTCAGGCTCAGTGTACATGTAATAACAGCAATTTCTATCTCCCATCCCTCTCAGCCATCTTAATTAGGTCAAATCACCAACATGGAAACAACTAGCTGAGTTTCCTTCAACATTCTAGTAAGCAGTTATTATCCCCTTGCTTTCAAAATAGCTGGTAATTAAATTCAACCCTGTATTTCCAAATAAATTTGATGTCCACAGAGAACTGGCAAACGCGCTTTAAATTTTTTTTTCTAAAAATTATAGTGCATAGTCCCTAGACAGAATGAAATGGCCTACTAGAGAAAACAAAGAGACCATTCTTCCTTTTTTTTTTTTTTTGGATTGCATAAAAAGTTAAAATAGCCAACAAGCTATTTGAATTAGTCAGGTGTTTTCTTTTTTCTTTTACTCAGGAAACCTGAAATAATGAACATACCATAAAGAAATTATAACTTCCTATTTCATACTCAAAGGAAAAAAAATTATTTAGATTGAGAAGACGTATAAGAGCAAGTGTATAATATATAAGTATTTAATGCTAAAGCAAAGACCAGTGAACAATGACTGCTTGTTTTGTTTTTCCTTCCTTATTTTTAGGATATTAGAAAGTGAAATTAAAAGCAAAATTTTTAAAAATTATGAATCAGCAGAATACTTATAACCACAAATGTTAATAAAATTATTTTAAAGTACTAGTGAATAAAATTAAATAAAAGATTAAAGAAATAGAATATTATGACTTAGGAAATTTTAGTCAAGAAAGCAACAGGGAGAGTTCATAGAATGTGTCTTAAATAATCAGTTGAATATACCCCAAAATAGTTTCTATAAAGAATTCTGATTTAACAAAACATCACACATTACAAAAGCATTCTTGCATAAGGCGATAGAAAATGGTATTTCAAGCCAACAAAAAACATTACAGTTGGTAGTGAAAGGTTAGAATTGTTCTCATTAACACTGGTAGGCAAGTTCTGATGCTCATTATCAACCTTATTAATTATCATTGTTTTAGGAAGCCCAGGTCATGCAAATACAATACAAGTGAAAAATTAGATGTATACCTATTAGAAAGGTATGGTGAACAATTATCATTACATAGGTGATAATTACCAACAAAATGAAAGAGAATTCATTAGAAAATACATTATAATTCACAAAATAATTTAATAAATGTATTGGATTCTATAGAAACGTATTAAAGATAAAATTATACCTAAATACTCCACCCCAAAAAGTTATAAATAAAAATTTTTAAAGGTATCGTGAACTTCTACTTCCAGCCAAGATGGAATAACAAGGACTCAACTTACCATCATCCAGTAACAACCAAAAAAATTAGACAAAATATATGGGTAAAAATGTTTTCAAGACATTGGACAGCAGGCAGGAAAGGACAGTGACCCATGAGGAATAGGAAACAAATGGTGTGAACTATACAACTGCTCCAGCTTCCCACCTTGAGAGAATCTTGGGAAGGGAAACTCAGGTAAAGCCTGGCAGGTAGCCTGAGCTAAGACAATGAAGCTGAGAGTCCAAAGAGCCTAGGACAGGCCTTCTCAAAACACAGGGCCAGAGGAGAGAGCTCTGCACAGTGAGCGGTCAGCAGAGCGCTGGATAGTGTGTGTGTGTGTGTGTGTGTGTGTGTGTGTGTGTGTGTGTGTGTGTGAATTGCTTGAGGCTAGAGGAAATAACACTCTGAAAGGATTACAGGAAAAATTACCCAGCATCTGTGCGGGGCAAGGAGTAGTGCCTGTTCCCTCTTGTCAGACTAGGAAACCTTATAAATCATAAGGCATTGGATAGAGTAGTCAGAAGGTCTTGCCTCAATAGTGGAACAATTAGATGTACAATAAATGCTGCTTTATTTACCTTAAAAAGCTAAACAGCAAGACATGAAAAGATTAAAATATTTTCAAGTAACTTAACGGCATCCCAGAACAAAGCTTAATAATATTTATGGAAATACAAAAATAGACAGTCCCCAACTAGTTGTAAAATTCACAATGTCTGGCATACCCTTAAAAATTACCATGCTTGCAAAGAAGCAGGAAAATATAACCTACAATGGGGAGGAAACTCAATCGATCTAAACTGACCCATACCTGACGAAGATGTTAGAATAAGCAGACTAAGTTATTAAAACACATATTATAACTGCATTCCATAGGTTCAAAAAGTTAAGTAGAGACATTAAAGACTTTTTTTTAAATACCCAAATCAAGATGCAAATTACCATGTGTGAGATGAACAGAAGTGGATGAACTGCACATTAAACAAAGCACAAGAAAAGATTAGTGAACTTGACATAGCAACAAATTACCCAAAATGAAATACAGAGCAGGGAGGGAAGGAGGAGGATGTTAAAAATAAACCAAATATTAGTGAGCTCAGGGACAACTTCAAGTGCTGTAACACACTTAATTGAAGTCCCCAAAGGAAAGGAGAGAGAAAGGAAGACAGAAAAATATTTGAAGAAATATTCAAATTTGATGAAAACCATAGATCTACAGACCCAAGAAACTCAATGACCTCTGAGCACCAGACACTGAAGAACGTTGCGCTGAGGCACACCATTCACAAATTGGTCAGAAACGATCCTAAAGAGAATCGATTTTTTAAAAACATCTTAGATGCAGATAATCAAAGATAAGGGTGATTTCCCTGCAAATAAGGCAAGTGAGAATACAGTAGAACAATTACTTTGAAGTACTTCTTCAGAAACAATCAACCGAAAATTCCATACTAAGCAAAACTATTTTTGGTGAGGATAAAAATAAAGACTTTTTTTAGACAAACAAAAGCAAAAAAAATTCATTGCCAATAGACCTTCACTAAAATAAATATTAAACCAAGTCTTGCAGGTAGAAGGAAAATGATACTAGATGGAAATAACAATCTATAAAAAGGAAGCAAGAGCATCAGAAATAGTAACTTGTGGGCAAATTACAAGATTTTTTTTCTTATTATGTAAGGTTCTTTAAAAGTCTACATCAACAAATATAATGTCAATGTCCTGTGGAGTTTATAACATACATAAAACTAAATGGTGTGATAATGGCACTAATGCCAGGAAAAGAGAAACGTGATTATACTCTTGTAAGGTTCTTGGACTGTGTGTGAAATGATGGAGGGCAACCACTAAGAAAATAACTCAAAAAAATATATAGTAAAAGAAACAACCAGGAATTAAAAAAGTACACTAGAAAATATCAATTTAACCCAGAAGAAGGCAATAATGTAGTAATAGAGGAACAATAAAGACATATGACCTATGGAAAACAAATGTCAAAATGGCCGACATAAATCATACATTATCAACAACTGCACTGCATATGAATGTATTAAAAACATTTGTACTTCAAAAGACATCATCAAGAAAGTGAAAACACAACCCACAGAATGGCTCACTTATTGGTGGGCAGTTGATGCCAGCTGTTGGTCAGCAGCTCACCTGGGACTGTTGAGCAGAGTCATACATGGCGTCTCCATGTAGCCTCAGCCTCTCACAGCATGATGGCAGGGTTCTCACTGGTACGTCCCAAATGTATCTAAGAAGCCCAAGGGGAACCTATGAGACGTCTTAGGACTTCAACTTAGGAAGTCATACAGCATGTCTTCCACAGTCTTCTATTGACAAAAGCCAGTGGCAAAGTAGGCTCAGAGTCAAGGGAGGCAATTTGACAAAGGTGTGAATCCCAGGAGCCACGGTTAATTGTGAGGAAGGTGGAGGGAACCACACCTTGGGAAAACAACTGCAATTTTATCTGAGCTTCATTTTTTTCCATCTTTGACATGAAGGGATGGGTCGAAGTAAATGGGTTTTCAAACTTACTAGTTCAATTCTTTTTTAAAACCACTTTGTTGAGATACAATTCACATACTACATAATTCACCTACAACATACTACATAATTCAAGTGTATAATTTAGTGCTTTTTAGTATATTTGCAGATATGTGCAACCATCGCAACAATCAATTCTAGAACATTTACGTCACTTCAAAAAGAAATCCTGTACCTTTAGCTATCATTCCTCCTTTTTTCCCCAATAAAATATTTGCTGAAATTTTGTACATGAAATGGGTGACCATTTTATGTGCTGCTCTGACTGAGGGACAAGAAGGACCCTCCCCAGCTGGTACCTGCACACCCTTGTCCCCCCTTGCACTGCTGGTCATCTCAAGCTCTCCATGGAGACTTACAACTGTACAGAAAGCACACAGAATAGTGATGTCCAAATCCATTCTCATTCTCTATGATTCAATTCTTTCCTGTAGCCTGAACTACGTGAAGCAGAAAAACCATAGAGGAAAATCTATTTTAGGACAGTGGTGATCGAAGAGATTTTTCAGTTTTCTTGCATTTGTCATTCTCGGGCGCTTGACATAAACAGATGTAGGAAAGATAACAAGGACCTTACAAAGCGCAGTCCATCATGTCAAGATGATTCATCTCTGAGCAGCAAAGGATGATGTTGTCCCCAAGACTCTGATACTGTAAAATCTCAAACAAGAGAATATCCTTCAGGAACCTGGAGAGTGGGGTTTTAGGATCCCCAGGCATGAAGAGAGGCAGGGACTCCGAAGTCAAAACAAAAAAGGAAGGCAGCCAAGGGCAGAGGAAACCTTCCAATGTCAAGACAAAGCTTCAAAGACCTAAAATTGATTCAAAGAAAGTTACTGGGAAGCACTAAAAGCCTGGAACACTGAAGTGCAGGCCTGGGTCCAGCATCTTTCACTCCCCCTCTCCAGAGTTCTCTCCTCCATTTACTGAGAGGTTATTTTCCAAAGCAAGCAACATGCAACCCTACAAGAGATGTGGATGGGCTGATGGAATCCACTTTACATTTTCTGTTCAGCAAGGGAGAAATGCCAATATTGCCCAACTGGATGGCATTTACTGTAACACCCTGAGTCTGTAATGACCGCCGTGGCCAACCTTCTCTTCATTCTAATTTAAGATTGGAAAGGGACTTCGGAGAGATCTCAGGCACTCGTGAATTATGCATAATAACATTTATAGACGTGTGCGTTCTTTTTCATAATTATGATGCTGAAAAAATATTTAATTGCACTGGTATTTAATTTTTATATTATGCACGTTTCAAAAACTTGGAGAGATGATCACTCTTCCTAGGCCAAATCCCACAGTTTTACTGTTCTCACGTATTATACTTATTAGTTATGATCTTTTGATAAAATCCTCTTACCCTGAAGGAAAGAAAATAACAGGAAAATCAGTTTTTATTCATAAAAATCAACCCATAGAAGAGACAGACAAAAAGGGTTAGATTGGTGGCACCATGTTAAAGTAAGATGTGTTGTCTTTGCTTCCCCAGTACCTGGGAGCCGAGCGTGCTTCCAGAAGGAGGGGCAGGGAGAGAGCAGGCTGCCTCCTGACCCGCACCCTTGGCCTTCTTTCCGACTCATGCTGTCTAAAGCTACAGGACCTGACAACTTGATTGGAGTCTCCATGTTCGTTGGTCAGATTTTCCACTGCGTACTCCCTCACAGTGGCCTTTTGTGAAGCTGTCAGTGTCTGCCGTTCATAAAAAATGGTGGCAGTTCTTGAGACAGGATGCTTCCTCATTATTTGCGGCTCTGATTCAAGCCACACGTTCTCCAGAAGCTTGCTCCCATCTTATTTCTCTTCTGGCTGTTACCTGCTCTATCTCAGTCACACCTAATTGCTCCTGTGTTTTGTGCCTGTTGAAAGGTGTGTCCTCTTCTGCCACACACTTCCCATACGTGCATTTAATGAGATGTGCTCCTCAGTTGGGCTGAGCGTAAAGGGAAGTGTTCATTTGCACTACTAATTTCCACCCACGGTTTTACAAAATCTTTAAGTCATTTCTTTCCTGGACTTGAAATTTACTCCCACTCATAGTTGAAATGTTTCCATTAAATGTATATTCCTTCTCATTTCTTGGAAACAAATTAAGTCATTGCAATGTATCAGCCAGGGTCGCTACTGGGCCAAGTGCATTCTACGCCAATCAAGAGGGGAGCCGAGTCTCACTAACACTGAGCAGATCAGCTGAAGATCTCACCTTTGGCAATGGAAAAGGAGAATGTCATCTATTTAGACAATATATGCTTGTGGCTTCACTGATAACTCGTTTTCTGTGGCAACTTTCCAGGTTGAATCTATGGGCTTTTGATCTATAAACTCAGAAGACATGTTTCAGAATTCCCATCCCTTGAGAAGTCTAACGACTGAGGGAGACTATGTGGTTACAGACCCTTCTCTCCATCTGCCTGTCTGGGGCGTTCCCTCACCCTAAAGCCACTTCCATCTTGTCCACACTCCTCCACTGTGGCAGGCTGAGCCAGCCAGCCAGGTGCCTGTCACGTCCTGGCTCCTGGACAGCACTGCCTCGTTTGTGTCCCACAGGCTTGGACAATGCACAATAACTCCTCCATCTCAGGGTATTTACATCTGCCCCTCATTCCAGCTTCCCATTATTAGAGATGAAGCTTCGGTTCTAAGTGCCTCTTTTGGTAGCTGGAATCTTCAAGTTCAGTTGCAATGCCTGATGTACATTTGCTGATATCACATGTGGCATTCATCTATTTTGGAACAATGATTTGAATTGAAAGCTCTCACCTCAAACATAAACAACCGCAGAATACGTTTCCATGCAAGTCTTCTGAGAAATTATCTGATTTTGCAGCAGCAACCACCGATTTAAAATAATGCTGGTGCAAGACAGAACCAATCAGCAGACCCTCCTGGCATAAGTTAAACATCTTTACTCCCTAACATGGAATTATGTATGGTGTGGAAATGTGCTGAAGCAAAACCATTCCAGAATAAAACAATGACAATGCAATTTCCGGAATTTATGATGGGCACTTTGGGAAATGGCTAAGTGGCCTAAAAGAGTTAATGTGTCTCCCAAAGCTTTATGTTAATGTTTGGGACGTTTGTAATCTACTGTACTCCACTGCTTTACAGAAATACCTCATCATTACAAGCCTCCATCGTATGAAAATATTTGCTTTCATGGATGAAGATGGTCTCTTGACAAATGTATTAAAGGTAGCAAGTTTGGGACTTCCTACATCCAATTACTTTAAAAATACGCAGTTTTCCCATTAGCACACTAATAAAAATAACATTCGTAGGCATCCGTCACCATTCTGGCCAAAGGGCCATCTCAGCGGTTGGTTGAACAGGGGATATACTGCATTGCCCTTTCAGCCAAGTCA
Source organism: Rhinolophus hipposideros (assembly GCF_964194185.1). Classification (NCBI taxonomy): domain Eukaryota; kingdom Metazoa; phylum Chordata; class Mammalia; order Chiroptera; family Rhinolophidae; genus Rhinolophus; species Rhinolophus hipposideros. Next base: position 3,442,770 of record NC_138061.1, read on the forward strand.
CCTTCTCTGTCATTCGTCATTTCTTTCTGTACAATGTCACTATCAATTCACCATCAGCAAAACACAGGGAAACAAGGGAAATAAGAAAAATAAATGGGAGGAAAGATGAAAAATTATCCATGAAAAACATGAGGAACAAAGGTCTTAACTGAGCAGTAACCCAGACACACAGGAATGGTTAGCCATCCCATTGAAAATCATAATGGAAATGGTCAAGAGGAAAAAAAAGACTGTCACAATCATTTGGGGGCAACACAGAAATGACTAAAATTGGATATGCTACACAGGCCTCGTGCTACCTTTTTCTGAATGAAAAGATGCTACTTTTCCGGAAGAAAGAAGAACAGATCTGTGCTGCTCATAATCTCTTCCCTAAGCAGCCTTCTGTACACCGCCGCCCATGTGTGCTGCACACCCTCTGAAGCCACGAGGGTGTTATGGGGGCCACAAGCCTCTAGCCCTTCCCTCGGGCACGTTAACTATCATCCATTATCAGCCAGCAACAGAGCTTCCAAATCTGAGGCCCCAGAAGGTGGAGACTGGGCTAAGGTCACAGGAGGATCCAAGCCCAGACATTCCTTGAAAAGTTTGACTCCAGCTCTGCTGACTTCTTAAGGCTGCCAACTTGAAATGGAAACCTCTTGAGAACATGTTTTCTTACAAAATTTACAAAGGGCTTTGCTGTGGAGCCAACAGCTGGAAATGGCGTGCAAGCAGCCACTCTCCCTGATCTGATTTCTTACAGCATTTTGGCACTTCTGGTTCAGCTCCTGGCAGGCACCCAGAAGCCAGAGAGGTAATAAAACATGGTCTGCTCCCAGGACAGCTCTGGGCCAGGCTCCTTCTCAGAGAAGGATGACTAATGCCAGGAGAGAGGCTGGACCTCGTGTATTTGCTGCTCTTCATAGAAGGAACACAAGGGACATCTCCAGAGGACTGCCACCACAGTGTCTTTCCCAGGTGTCAAGTGCCAGGGTGACGAGGCCAGCCACTGAGTTTCTGCATCGCCCTGTCCCTGACCAAATATAGAAGCACGAGTGATTATAGAGAGGGCCACTGCAAATAAATGCTTAATTTGCCAGCATAAATCCTAAAGCAATTTATCACAAGTAGTGTCCATTCCTTAATCATTTTAACAATAACTGGAAAAATATTACACCAGTAGAATTTTGATACCTATCATTCTTCCTGTGCTTATCATTTCCTTAGTCTTACCTGCTTTATTCTATTCTTTTTACATCATTTCTACTCAATAGAGGGAAAGGATAAAACACTGATGTCCACAAACCTAGAAGAAGGGTTTCCTGTTTATGTTACTGGCACAGACTCTATTTTTCCCTTCAGGGTGTGTCCGTAAGGAGAGTATTTGAATGTCCTTTAAGGAGTCAGAGTAATTAACATTTAGAACTAATTCCAGAAAGGAAGAGTATCTCATTACTGGGGCCAGCATTCTATCTTCCTTGACAAAGCAACTGCAACTTCAACTCTAATGCATCTACTTCTTAATTATTCTCTCTGCTTATGAAAATTAGTGACTGTTAGATTTTAGATTACAGAGAGGTATGGCCAACCTCTAATTTTCTGATAGCCAGTTTATGACTATGCATCAGCCAGCCCAAGTAGATCCAGCAGGGGGTGACTATGTTTGCTCAAACACCATGGCCTGACTGGCCCCATCCATCCAAGGGTGTAGTGTGAAGACCCTACTATGGGAGATCCAAGATGGTGGAGTAAACACCGTGCCTGCTTCCTTCCGTGAACACATTAAAATTACAGCTAAATTATAGAACAATCAACCTGCAGAACCATCTGAAGTCTAGCTGAATAGAAGTTTTATAACTAAGGATATAAAGAAGAAGCCATGCCAAGACTGGTAGGAGGAGCGGAGACTCAAAATGGGCTGGCCCAAAACCTTCATATAGAACTTGAGAACTGGGAGGGGTATCTCAGACGCAGAGGCTTCCCCCACCCCCCAGGAGCGAGGGATCCCAGCCCCACACCAAGTTCCCCAAACCAGAGTACTGTTGCTGGAAAGAGACACATTGCCATTAATCCCCCTCAAAATACTCCCCCTCGCTTTGAGCACATTTATCCCATCATTCTTGCCAGTTTCTGAAGCAGCTCTGGAAGTCCTCTTTAGTGATTGTCTTTATGAGTGTTTAAAAAACGATGTGTGTAGAAAACAGCCTGAGAAATGGGCAATCAGTTTCATCCTCCATCATGACAACGCTCCATGTCACACATCGCTTCTGGTATGGCAATTTCTGTCCAATAAAAACATTATGGTGTATCCTCATCCACCTAATTCACTGGATCTGGCACCATGGGACTTTTAGCTCTTTTCCCAAAGTTAAAATGACCATGAAAGGAAAACGTTTTGAATTGATTCAGGACATTGAGGCAGCCACGACAGCGCAACTAAAGACACTCACGAAAGAGGACTTCCAGAACTGCTTCAGAGAGTGGCAAGAACGATGGGATAAGTGTGTTCAAAGCCAGGGGGAGTATTCTGAGGGGAGTTAGTGGCAACGTGACTTTTACTGTAATATTTTTTTATTTAAACATTCACCGTATTTTTTTATCACATCTTATATACTTTTAATAAAAATTTTGAAAACAAAAAAGACTCCACTGTGGACAAAGTAACTTAGACCATCATAAGGCATGAGGCCACTGCTGGCACTGCTGGCACATTGAAGGTGTTTGGGTGGGGTAGGATTGCCAGATAAAACACAGGTTGCCCAGTCAATTTGAATTTCACATCTACAATGAGCAGTTTTTAATATAAGTATATTCCATGCAATGTTTTGGATATACTTATACTTTAAAAAGTGTGTGTTGTTCATCTAAAGTCAAATTGAACAAGGCATTTTTTGTTCTTAGCTAAATAATGGCAGCCCTAACTTGAGGCTTCGGTTGATAATAAGGAAGCCAAGTTCATGCATGCCCAGAACCGTCAAACTGAATCAGGAGCCAGTACAGACCCCCAAGCACTGAGCAGAGCGCAAGGACGAGTAACAAAATTCCCTCTCAAATGCCTCCCTCACTCACACTGACTCCAAGGGTCTACCTAAGATGCTTCATGACTTGCAAACAGCTTTCTGAGGAAATTAAGCCAGGATGCCAGAAGCTGAGAAGAAAAACAGATCCCATTCAAAAAGAGCAAGACAGACATTAAATAAGGAAATCCTGACTAAACAGAGAGACTGGAAAGCACCACGGTTTCACAGTGCCTAGAGGGAAATAAGAGTCTGGTAACAGAGACACAGACAGTGAGACAGAGCCAGAGTGAGCTATACAGACTTGACATGGAGCCTTTCTTTCTGATCCTGGGGTGGAAAGGATCACCCCAGGGGTGGGAAAGGCTGCTCATATGGGCATCAGATAACAAGGCCAGTGCTGTCTCCCCTATGGAGTTTTTTAAACTCTTACATTATAATTATGATTTGTATATTGGTAACACAGTGTCCTTGCTTACATTTTGAGAACTTCAGAAAAGTATAAAGAAGAAAATTAAAATGCCAATGCAATGTCTCATATGCCAAGATTAGAAGATAACCACTGCATTTCCTTCCATCATTTAATCTAGGCATATACACCATTTTTACAGCATCAGAATTATAAAGCATAATTTTGTACCCACTTTTTATCGCTTTATATATTGTGAATATTATTGCATACACTTAGTTTCCGAGGACATGGCTTTTAATGACTACTTAGTATTCTGTTGCTTTTTTATGGACCACAATTTATTTAACCTGTTTCCTCTCATTGGGTATTTATGCTGCTTCCCATTTTTCACTATTATAGAGAGTGCCACACAGACTCTCCTTGTATGCGTAGCTCTTTACGGTTCTCCAATTATTTACGTGGGATAAGTACCCGGAAGTGAGTCCTGGGACTAGCTCACAGGGTGTGAATAATGTTGAAGTTTTAATTCATACTGTCAGTTTTTCCTCCAGTACATCTCATATACAATATAAGAATTGCCGTTTTCCCATAATCTTGCCAACACAAGGCTTTACCTCTTTCAAAAATCTTTACTAATTTGGATCAGCCAAAAGTATCTCTTCTTACCTAAAATTGCATTTTCTTCATTCTTAATGGGATGAGGGAGCACGTCTTCAAACATTGATTGAGCATTTGTAGTTCTTATTTAATGAATGTTTTTTTCATGTTTTCAGGCTTTTTTGTTCAGAACTTTTACTGAATGACAAAGATTCTTTATGGAGTAAAGGTAACAATCATTAGTTAGTAATATGCTACAGTATGTTCTCATTTGTCTGGGAAGATCAGTTAGGGTGTAATTTTGGTATTGGGAATTTTCCAATTTTCATTAGACAAATCTTTATCATTTTCCTGTATGGTTTCTTTCTTGTTCTTCATCCCACCCCTGGAAACCAGACAAATATGCAGCCCTCATGCTTCAAGTACATTTGTTCCCTTTCACTGACCTCTTTCATCCACTAAAATGAATTTTCATCTAGGGGCAATAAAGGGATTCTTTTCCAAATAATTAACCTGCTATCTCAACATCATTTACTGAATAATCCAAACTTTACCCTGCATATTTGAAATGTCCCATTTATCATGTGTCACGTGAGTGAGCACACGCACTCTCTCTCCTCTTGTACCCACACCCCACCATGGAACCATTAAAGCTGTAATATGTCTTAATCACTCTCTGGTGTTCTACCTCTCCATTAGTATTCAATATTTTGACTGTTCTTCTAGAATAAGTTAGTCAATCTTAAATTTGAATTTTGACAGAAATGGCCTGAAAAGCCTAAGTTAAATTGGGGCGATGTGGCCTCTGCACTATTCAGAACCATGGTTTGTATCTCTATTTACTGAAGACTTCTTGGACACCTCTCAAAACCTATGTCCTTTTCTTCACGGAGGTCCCTTGTACACCTCACGAGGTTTTTTCCTAGGATTCACTATGTTACGTTGCTCTTGGGGATTGGACAGCTTTAATCTTATTACTTTCCAGTTAATCATTAATGGAATATGGGAACATTGTTGATTTGTGCATATGCCACCAAAAGAAACTGTCAACTATTCTTTAAAACATATTCTCTTAGGGTTTTTAGACATACACTCATACCACATACAGACTTGGACATATTCCTTCCTAAAAGTTCATCTTAATTCTGTTTCTTGTCTTAGCACATTGATAGAACTTCCAGAATGATGTTCATATTGGTGGAAATGCAGCATCCTTGCCCTGTCCCAGACTTTGAAGAACTTATAAAGGGTCCTCATTAAATGTGATGTAGCTGCTGATTTCATATTGTTTTTCAATGTTAAGGAATCATTCTCCTCGTCCTGGCTTATTAAGTTTTCATTAGAAATCGATGTTGAATTTTATCAAATGTCCTCTGGGAATTTATTAAAATTTTTCCTCTTTTAATCTACCAATGTGATATATTTTATTAATAGATTTCTGAATATTAAAACATTATTGCATTCCTGGAATAGGCCTTTATGGTATATGAAACTGTTGTTTTCAATTTGCTATATATTATTTAGGACTTTTTGTTCTTTGATTCAACCACTAAAGTCCCTATCTCACCAGATGCCAACCTCACCCACTGTTCCAGCCTCACCTTCCCAGGAACACGTGACTGGAATTTCCTAAACCTTTTCAGGTTTTAGATTCAAGCCTCAGCTCTCTCTGTAAAATACACCAAGAAACATTTTCTCCCTATGCTTTGCTGTCTTTCATATAGCAGGGGAATTACTTGTTCTTACAAGATTAAAATCCCCTACCCCCAAACTCTAAAGAATTCTAAAATAATTTGGAAGAATGACTAAAACACTGAACAATAACACAGAGGAAATGACAAAGAGATTCATTTAAAAGTATAACAAAGCTATAATTAAACCACAAGCAATTTTTGAAATTTCCCTCTAAGGTTATTAGCCTGCAGAAATTTTTCTCCTTTTTGACTCAGACATGAAGATTTTCATTTTCCTCAGAAAAATCTCCCATTCATTGAGTGATAAACTGAGTTTTATATAGTATTTTTTAGAGTTTTTATTACTATTGAATTCATCATGGAATCTTCTTTTTGTTCATTTCCTCAATCATAGTCACTAATTTCTCATTTTATGTATTTGTATTTCCCTCTTTTTTTCCTAAATCAGATTTTCCAGCTGTTAATCTATTTTAAAGTATATCTGTTCATTTTTAAAGTTCTTGAATTTCTCAACTTTACTATTTTTCTTTGTTCTAATTCATGAATTTTTATTTTATATTCATTATTTTCTTTTTTTAACATTTCTTGAACTTAATATTCTGGATTTAAAACAATAAATTAAATGCTTATTAGCTTATTTTTGTTTCATAACAAATATACTTAATATGATGCATTTGACCTGGAATTAACTTTAGGCCTCATCCCTTAAGTATCTAGAATTATAAACTCAGCTTCTCTTTTTTCTAATAATCAATTTTTTCTAATAATCAGTTTCTCTTTTTTCTAATCACTAGGAGAGTATTATTTAATTTGTTAAGTGTAATGCAATTTGTGTTACATTTTGTTATTAGTATTTATATCTAGCTTGTACACAGGTGTGGCCTGTACAACTTGTCCCTTAAGAGAATTCGTTAAATTTTTCTTTGTGATTAAGACTTTTTAGTCATCAACTTAAACAAATATACCATGGGCATTGTCCTCTTTCTTTGCGTGGTACATTTATCTTATTAAATACTGAGTAAGCTCCATTTATTATATGTGATTCTTTATCTCTTTGTTTATGTTGTCAACTAGTCCAATATGACCTGTTGGATATTAAAATCACTCACCACATTAATTATGCCTTGTCAATTTCTTCTTGTATATTTAATTTACTTTATATATTTAATAATTATATTTTGCACATGGGGTTTATTATTCATATATCTTAATGGTGAATTTTACCTTTTATCATCATACAAATAACCCATTTGAAACTGTTTAAACTCGAATTTGATATTAATATTGCCACTATTTTTCAGTTTTATTTATATTTACCTAATATGTCTTTGTCCAGCCATTAGTCTTCAATCGTTCCATAGTTTTTATCTTAGATGTATCTCTTAGTAATAGATTTTAATTTGATTCTGTTTCCAATCAAGTCTGATTGGACCTGATTTGAAAGTCTGTCATTTGGGGAGTTTGGCCTATCCTCATCATCTCTGGAATTATTTCTGTTATGCCTAATTTTTAAAAGTACTTTCTTGTTTCTTCCTTTTATTCATTTTTTTGCTAAAAAGATTTGTTTTAGCTCTTTTTTTATTTCAGTAATTTGGAAAATGTGAATCCTGTTTTTATTCCACACATGGTACTTTTTACATTTCCTTTTTTAAAATGTCACATATTTTTCTCTGGTTACTGTTAATACTGAGGTGTTATCCATTGTCTCTTCCCAAATAAAGCGAAGATTTAACAGACATTTACTTTTTCCCCTTCTGACTTGCCAATTTCTACTGTTAGCTAAAAGCTTAAGTCAGATCATTCATATTAAATGATTTGCCTACATTATATATTTTTGCTTGCAGTAAGTATTTTTTATTTGGGTTACTTGTTTATACTAATCATATTAGCCATAGTTATTTAAAACTCGACATGTTTTGCTGAACTCATTGATCTCTTTTCTTTCATGCTGTGATTTCTCCATCCTCCCATAGTTGGCTACAGTGTGTTCTCAAATACCGGTTTCAGGAAGGGCGCATGAGTGGTACACGTCCCAGGTTCTTTGCACGTCTGAGAACACCCTTTTCTGTAGCCAACTCAAATCAACACACATGCCCAGGAGCGCCTTGCTTGGCCCAGGACAGAGAGAGGTTAATAAGGTGGCACAGTCTTTGCAGTCCCTCCCTCATGAAGCTTGCTGGCTAACCAGATGCCACCTAATATGACACGTAATAGGATGTTTGGGTCAAAATGCTTTTCTAGACAAACTGTAAACATTGATGCATTGTTATCTTGTCTTGATTATTGCAGAAAAGTCTCCCAGCCATCCAATCCATCCCAAAATAAACTTATGGTGGGAGATGGGGGAATACTGCGATCGACTTTTTTCTTTTTTCGGGTAAATTGTTCATGTTGAATAACTAACAAAATAAAGAAAGCCATTGGAAACCTTAAGCAGAACGGTGTGTGTTCCAGTAAAAAAGAAATGGATTTGGGCTTTTTATAGGCAAAAGGGACTAATTGCACTCTGATTCTTCATTTTTTGTAGGTATGTTGTTTTTCAGCCTAGATGTACATTTCCTCTTACCTTGCAATTCAAGTTCCACTCCTTGCGCCTGGTCTCCCGAGCCCTTCTGACTCCTCAGTAACTATTTTGGATTCTCTTCATTCCACACTCTTCTTGAGGAATTCCCATTATACATACATTGGATCTCTTGCCTACCCATGTCTCCTACTGTCTCCTTTATCACTTCATGTATTTATTTACCCCTTCTCTCTAAGCTTCCCTGAGTTCTCCAGTTTACCTTTGACCTTGCTAAATCCATCTTGCATGATTAGTGGTGACGCTGCAGTTCTTAATTCAGCAATTATTCATTTGTAGGGAGACTTTGAGGGTGTGATTTTCTGCCACCTTCAAAAATGCCTGTTTTGACTTCATAGGAGCAATGTCACCCTAAATCTTATTAAAAACAGAAACTGCCAAATTACTGGCATTTTCTATTCCTTGCTGTTACTTTATTTCACCAAAGGACATTTGCTCAGAACTTCTGGTTTTCTTGTCATAAGTCATGTTCCCTGCTTATCTTTATGGAGGAAGCTTTCTTTGGCCCATTTTTCAGTATGTTATGGCTTCTGTCACTAAACACATATTTCAGACACAGACTAAAGGACACAGGGAAAGTTGAGAGTGACTCTAAACTTGCCTGGCCAGGTTGCTCACCCAGCAGTGTGGCTGGTGAGGAGTGGAGCTGGGAGCCTTGCCACGGAGGAACTCTCCTACGTCTGAGTGCCTCTCCTCTGTGTGTTTGGGGACCCCATACTTCCCAGGACGGAGTTCCCATTTGCCTGGCAAGGTTGCTGGCAGGGTTCAGGTATGCTGTCCTGCCACCGCGATTCCTTGGTCCCCAGCCCAACCACTTGCCTGCTAGAGAACAACAGTGCAGTTCAATTGGGGTCTTTTCTAGATAGTTCTCAAATGAGCACTCCTTCCTTTATGGAAAGACACAGTGCACGCCCCTTGACCTGGCTCTTCTGAAAGGACGTGGCCTGCAGAAGTCTGAGAAGCAGAGCTGACCCCAGCCTGTGCTTCTCTGAGACCTTTCCTGTCCCCTGTACCCACTGCAGCCCGAGCTCCTGGCCTCACAAAGATGGACAGCAGGCGTTACCAGGCTCTCTGGCAGTGGCCTCTGGTGAGAAGCAGGCCTCCATCACCCACTGCAACTTCCCAGAGCGTGTTCCAGAAGGAGCCGTGCAGCCACCGGGGCCTTCCGGTGCTTCCTTCGGGACGGGCCAGTCCTTCGCTCACAGGAATCACACTTATTTGGGCCTTCCTCATTCAAGGAGCATCAGAAGGCGAGGGGAGCAATTCTCATGTCGCAGTGAAAATAAAATTTCTTCTAGACAGTCAACAACAGCCCGAGACCAAGAAGGTAACTATGTGTTTTCCCCCATCCTTTTCCATTTTTGTTCCTTTAAAAGAAACCCCTCAAAATGCCTGTTTTGCGTAGCCGACAGGCAGGCCTGGCGTGGGAACCCTGTAACTGCAGTGACTGCAGATGGCGGAAGGCAGCAACATCCTTTATCTGGCTCCCTATCGATCGCCTCTAATGAGCACCAGTGCAGCTGCGGCTAATGGTGGGACCGCTGGTGTTAAGGGCAAATTCGGCAGAAGATTATCAACCCAAGAGGCTTAACAGTTGCTGGACGGCGCAGAGCCCTCGGGGCGATGATGCACTTGAGAGGTCACTGAATCAAATGAGGGGAAGATTCAGTGCCTAGCGCCCGAAGAAATGCAGCAGGAGTGGGTTGTGGTGGTTTGTTTTTTTCCAGCAGAGACTACAGGCATCAACAAAACCGTTACCTTCTGCTAGTCATTAGTCCCTGACCCTTCGCCCGATAAGAAGGCTCCTACTGGAGCCGCTGCATCCTAATTATGACTCATCAGACAGCAGCAATCCTACCCAATTAGTGGGGCTTAAGCGAGGGGCACTGGCTATAACAAGGGGCCACGCCCTGCTTGAACCAGGGAAGGACAGGAGCCTGTTCCAAAGAGCTCCACCCCAGGCTTCTCCTTACCTGGGGGCCAGCTGCCATTTGATCTGATTTGCCTGATATTTAATGCACTGTGTTGCCTGCCAACCCCCTTGGAGTTCAGAGAGGGGCCCAATGAGTGGCCATAAGAGGTGCTGAGGCCAGTGGCCTTTGAAGGAGGGCTACTCAGCCGATCCTATAGAGTGTTCGCAGTCAAATGTTAGCCCAGAAAGAGAGCTACAGGTATTAGGAGAGATTAAAAAAAAAAAAAATGACTGGCAAATACCTTCAGGGATCGGGCATGCTGCACATTCTGAACTTTAATAGCATAATAGAGTAATTGCAACTGGGGAAAGAACCCAGACCAGCAGGAAGGAAGGGTGGGCTGAGGCTAGAACAGGAGGGGGGAAGGGGGAAGAAGGGAGGCAGCTGGGAAGGGGGAGGGGATTACAACGGGTGTCCTCTGCTTTGCCAAAATGCCCAAACCACTATTTATTTTAATGCTGTAAATAAGCAATTTAAATATTATCCTAGTTCCATAATAAGTAACATGGTAACGTGATACCCTGCGGTTATAACAAATTATTTATTAGGATTTTTAAAATTCTAAGCAGCGTCTTTGTAAGTAGGAGATTTCCTTTGGGTCAGATCATTAAAAATATGGGTGTGGGTCTGCCTCTGCCACGTCAGGGAACACTGATCTCTAAAACACAACCAATAACCACATTTTCTTTGTCACTTTTTCTACAGCCAAAGGAAGGTCTTTAAAAGTGGTTAGTCCACGAAAAGGTCACACACACCCCCAAAGCCCATCCTGTGTGCTTCCAGCCCCTATTCTCACATCTGCCACAGGGAGAGAGAAAGGAGCAAGCTGGGAAGACCAGAGCTGATTGCCTGAGAAACCCCATGGAGGGCGAGCCCCGGAGTGTGCACATTATAAAGGCTGGCTCCAGGGAGCAATAAGGTTGGAAATGTTTCTTTCCCGTTCCCCGGCCACACTGCCTGGAGAGCATCAGATTCCGTGAAGTCCGTGATCAACTTTCCTGGGGATAAAAACTACGAAGAGCCTTAACTTTTACCAGCAGAACCTACAAGATCGTGCTGGCTGAGCTCACAGTTAGTAAAAAGACATACATTCTTATGAATATGTTTTGTATTCCTCAGTAACATTGTCAAATACGGATACTGCTAAAGAACCCTTTTTCCAGTCCAGTGGTAGAAGCTTTGGGCGTACAAAGAAATAGAAAGGCAAACAATCTAAGCCAGTGTGTCTGTGACTAGGAACCAACGGAAGATACAGACAGGGTGTGTCTGCTCGGAGGATGAGCCCTGAGCGTTGGGTGACTAGAGAAGACAGTCTGCAAGGAGACATGGCCTGGAGCTCAGCACGCCTCGGTGAGGGCACTGGGAGTGGGAAAGGATGCCCAGTGGGACTGAGAAGGACCCAGGTGCAAAGCAGGAGCACTTACAGTGACATCGGACAGTCCTGATAGACCCACAGGGTCGGATGGCTCGAAACATGGAGGGAAAAGTAGGTGGTGCCTTCCTGATTAGGTGTGCTTTCCTTCATTTTCTTTATTTCCATCCATTTTAAATTGAGCACACATTACTCTTAGGATCAGAAATGTAAATTCATACTCCTCCCAAAAATTGAATGGACATGTCCGGCTGGGCAGAAATTTACTTGGAGGCCAAGTGTGGGGAAAAGAGGCTGCTGAGGCCAGAGGTAAGAGGCCCCGAGTCGGACGGAGGAAGCACCTCACTGTGGAGAACCTGTGTCTTGTCCTGTGGGAGAGCCACCTAGTTCCAAAGACGGTGGCTTCTCCACTACCCCGTGAGGCTCCCCACTGAGTCATTTGGGCTCCATCCACCTTGCCACAGAGAACAGAGACATGAATGATGGTTGCAAAGAACGGAGCTGGCAGGGGTGTGCAGTGTCTCTGATCGACACAGGGAAAGCAGCAGTAAGGGTCAGGTTCATGGTCCATGTGAAGTATCTCCACATGCCTGTCTCCGAGCTGGCATGGAGCTCAGGGACGATGCGAGGCCAGATCTGTGCTCTCAGAAGCCTGAATTCTCTGGGGAAACGTGCATCCCCCATACCCCCTTCTGGTGCAGTGAGCCAGGTAAGCCCCCTTGTTTGTTCACATCCATGACATAAAAAGCCAGGAGGCAATTAGATCCTCTTCAGCTCAAACTTGCCCAGGGCTCCGTCCACCTGTCAGCTCCCCGGTGACCACAGACAGCATGAATCCCCCTATGTGCAGAAGTGACTTCATCTCAAACCACATGCTGTGAGCCCACAGGTCCATGGAGGGCACGTCTTCCAGTCCGCAATGGATTCACACTTCAGGATCACACATTGAACATTACAAGGCCTATTGGAGGATGTGATCTAACCAAAGCAGTCCCCGCAAAGTGGGAGACCCATGTCATGCAACAATGAAGACAGCCGCTCAGTGTCTTACAGAGGGAGCGGGCTCCTGAGCATGGCTCCAAGGGACGGGTACCAAGTAAGCTGAGCCGCCCCCCTGGGCTCCTCCCATACTGCAGGCCGGACATCCCTGCACATGGCAGTCAACTCCGAGCCTCTGCAGGTACCAGCTGACCTCAGCTGGGATGCTGGCTTCCCACTCCTCAATATGCATTGCTGCCCTGGGACGTGGCTCATTTGACTATTGGTGGCCATCAAGACTCAGGCCTGGTCTCACAGCCTCAGGTTCTTAAGCAATGGCATATAGGTAAATAGTGATAGACTAGGAGGATGAGATGGCCACAGGAAGACAGTGACCGGGAAGAATCGGGGAATCTTGTGTCCTGCTCCCCAAACAGGGTGAGGGAAGCCCCATCCTGGACATGCTGCAGTGCTGCTGCCAAACACACCTGGACCAAGTCCAGCCAAAGCTCAGTCCTAGGGTTGTCCTGGGAGATGCCCAAGGGCGGTGGGGCGGACCCCCCCAGAATGAGTCCCCCAGTCTGCACACAATGTGAATGAATGCACATCATAACTCAAGAATGTCTCTTCTCAGCTGGGAAGAAATGGAGCCAGTGACACAGGGGCCAGGAGCTTCCAAACCCCAGCCCCACTTGGTGTGGGCAGCGGCAACCTTGGCTCCAGGTTTCCCTTTCATGGGCACCCCAACCCTACTTCCATGACCAGTCAATGCAGAATTGAATGCCTCAAGGAAGCTGTAATGAAACAGGACTTGTCTTGGCCAAGAAGGTAGCGAGATTTCCAGACCCTTGGTAAATCTTTTGGTCAGGTTTCGGGCATGGGACAACATTTTCTCAGCGACAGAACGCATCTGTTATATGATTCCTGACCGTTTCATTTTGTGACATTATAAAACCATTAAGAATCCAAGAATCTTAGCTCCAGAAGGAGTTTGACTTTTTAGTTCAGCAAATGACTTGCCCAAGGTCCATGGCTGGTTGGAGACAGGGTGCAGCTGGCCTCAAGCGCTATGTGTCTGGACCTGGGCTCCTCCCCACACAAGCAGCTCCCCCCAGACGTACCTCAGCCTTATCACTTCAGAAGACACCTGCGGTCTTGGGTCCAGACCCAATTAGCCTAGAAGCCAGATCTCAGCTCTGCAGGTCACCCCTCTGCCACCCAGGACTCAGCCCTCCATGTTGGACGGTGCTCTTTAGAAGGTCACCTGGCCCGAGGGCTCTGGTCCTTGCTGACCTCTCCACACGCCTCCCTCTGCTCCCCCATTCTCACCCTGTCTGTGACACTCATGGGAATCTCGGAACACTCCAAGGTCTCTCCCTTTCTGGACCCTGTTCACACTTTCCTCTCTTTCTCACATGCCTTTCTCACTCTGCAGAGCCTGGGTCCTTCAACATGTGTTCCAAGAGCCAGACAAGTCAAATACGACGGAGCAAGGGAGACTCTCCCGGCTCCCTGCAGGCGCGGACACCCTGGTGGGAAATGACTGTCACCGCACCGGACACGCTGCGCTGCAACTGTTGGAACCAAGTGGTCTTCGTTCTCTTGAGGGCAGGGAGAGCTTTTATTTTCTCTCTATCCATACCACCCAACAAATGCTTAGCCCATGGAAGGTGCTACAGAACTGACAAATGACTGAAAACAAAACCAGCATTTATCAAGGGCCTGCTCGATGTACATTAACCCATTTAATCTTTGGAATAATGTAAGATAGGCATAATTTTATCAGAAAAAAATGGACTCAGGAAGTTCAGACACTTTGTCTGGGTGTGCAGAGCTGGTCCCTGGGGACTGAACATTCAGAAGGAACAGCTGACTGGAATGCAGAGAAGGAAGCTTTAGGACACGGTCCCAGAAAGGCCCGTCACAAACCCAGGATGGTCTTCCTTATTGCATATGCACTGATTTTTTGGATCCTTAACTAAATCCACGATCTTTTTTTGATACCGTATACTGAAAATATGGCCAGAGAATGGCCCAGACTAAAAATAACTACATTCTGTGGACCGTTTGGATTCATGCAGAAGAAAAATCAATGGTTTGCAAAGGATTTTCATTATATTTCATTATTCCTATACATCAAGTTAAGTAAATGTGAGAAGGCTGAAGCCAAATGAACTGACAGGCAAGGAGCATGGTTGAGGGGAAAGGTATTGGCATTTCAACATAAAGGGCTCCTGGTTTCATTTCAGAATAATGGCCAGCGAGTAGGAAGATCCATGCAGAGGAATCGAAGGGACGGTTCCCCCAGACGTGCCATCCATCTCAAAGAGCCTAACTGTGGAGACCACAGACATGTGTCCCACAGTACGCAGCCCACGGGGATCCCCAGAGGGGCGGAACTCAAACGTACGGACCCAGAATCCTATCCTCTCATTGTCTTTCTTTAAAAACTTGGGCTCCAAACAATGAAAAGCCACACTTAAGACCACAACACTAAATGGCTAAGGACCAATTTTCCGATGTAGAGGAATCTTTGCAGTGGAGCTATATATGTCTTGACTCTGGCGGCGACCACACACATCTATATAATTGCATAGAACTAGGCACACAAACAAGATCACATGAAGCCAGCGAGATCGGAAGACAGTCGTGGATTGTTTCAGCATCAGTATCCTGATTGCGACCTTGAACTCTGATTGCATGAGACGCTACCATGCGGAGAACAAAGGGAAGGGCACGCAGGGTCTCTACGCATTATTTCTTACCACTGATGTGAACGTACAGTTATCTCCAAATGAAATGTATTTTTCTGAAAAACCAGCCATCACTCCAGGTTACGATTCTGGATGTCACAGAAACCCTCGTGAGAGGTGACCAGGTGGCTGAGATTTATAACCACGACATTTGCACCTTCACAGGCAAAGAATTATTCGGTTTTCCTCTGTGCTTTGGTTCCTGTGTGGAGTTTTCCAGACCTTTCCTCCCATGACAGGCTCAGTTATTAGATTTGGCTTCTCCACAGAGCCAGCCAGGAGGGTGAGCCAAGGCTGAAATGGCCTTGTCTGCACAGTATCAGAACAGCCTGGAATCTACAAGGTCAGCCGTGGCGGAAGTGAGCAGACTTAAGTCTATTGGACGCTTTTGCCCCTAAAGAGCAAGAATCGTAGTAGTAGAAGAAAGTTGTCCTTTTTTTTTTTTTAATCTCAGAAATATAACCAGCTTAGGCGTGTCTTTTTGGACCACCACCCTCCTTTCTCTTCCACCTCTGCCCTTTCCCGCCATCGTAACGTCCTTCTCTGGGCCACACTTTTTCTCCCCAGCCTGTGACAGACAAGACCAAGTGTAGAGGTCAAGACAAAGCAGTTGTCAAAGTGAATATGCTCAGGAACGCTGCCGGAGTTTACATTTTCTATCATTTGCAGGTAGCGGGGGTGACATGTACCATCTTCACAAACCCTACACATAGGAGATTCCACATAGCCTGTCAGGAAACCTTCTACTTATGAGCCTAACGGCAAATCTGGCCCAACTCAAGGCTATGATTTCCTCTTGTCCAGCAGCTTTTTATAACTTGAGGATTTCACCCACTAAATGTCTCCTTTAGTTAGCCTGACTCAAATGTTCAATCCTTTTATCATTTCCACTGACAGGATTAAATGATTTTTGTTTATCTTACAATTTTCAGGGCCCTGACCACTGCTGATGTTTCTGGAACAAATCTAACCCTATCATTTGAGTCTTACATCTACTGTGGGCAATAAAAAAGCAGTAAAGGCATTCAGTGCATCCGACACTCAACAAGAGCTGAGTGGCTGAAACTGATGGCTCCGAGCAGGAAAGTTTCCCAGACAAGCCCAGACCCCTATACAGCGTGTCTGGCAGAAGTTAAGTAAAAACTGAAATGGTTCCTCGTTTCTACCCTGTCTCGCTGTGGCTGCCAGAATGCTGGCTCAGAAGTAACAGAAAGCGTTCAAAGTAGCTTCAGCACAAAAGATCATGCATCCTTCCAGGGCCAGCGTCAGGACCCCCGTTCCCTTGTGAAGCTCTGTCACAGCAGGTGGATGGATGGCTCACTTCCCTCCGCTTGCTTGGCCCTCAAGCCGGGGCTCTCCATCCCTCCACACTCTGTCCTTAGTGTCTGTGTTTCCAGACGAAGGGAGCTTCCTTCCTGAACAAGCATCCTTCCAGCACAAGCATCAGGGACCCTGTGTGGCCCAAAGGGGGTCCTGAAGCCATTTCTAAGACAACCTCCGATGTCGCAGAGATAGGGTACTCGGATTGGGCATCGCGGCTCAGGAGCACACCCTGGGGCTTCCCAGGCTGGAAGGCAGAAGGAGGCGGTGCCAACTTGACCTCAGAATCTGTGCAAGACTATTTTAGTCTTCAAAGAAAAGGATACTGAGCCGACAAAAAATATAGGTCTACTAAGCACATTTACAACTAAGACGGTGGGTCAGGCAGTGGACTTCTGCAGCTATTTCAGATGCAGCTCTATTTTTAAACTTAAGATCTTCCCGTTCTGCAGCTGGGGTTCAGATTTCATAGGGGGCAAAACATACAATTGGAGAGAATTTAATTCGCAAAAGAGTAGGAAAGGGAAAGGAAGAGTAGGTGAGACCCAAAATTACCTGCTTGGAGCTTCAGATTGCTACTTTGAACATGATGGTGGTTTTATTATTTTTTTAACTCCACCTCACTGTCTGTTACAGTGAAAATGGACTGTGGGATCCACAGTCCTTACCTTGGAGAGAAAGATTTCAGTCTTGCGGTTATTGAAAAAATACGAGTTTTGCTCCTAGACCCATTCATTTTATTTGTATAAGAGGAAGCCCTACAAAACCCAAGTGTGATTTTCCTGTGAGGTTTCAGAGGCTCCATGTTTATCTGGAGATAAAGTATTGCAGGAGATGTTCTTAGAGATCACTGATGAATGCAAATTGTCTCTTGTTGGCCAAGAACCACACATACATTTGAAAATGAATAATTCAGAGGAACAATTGTTTAAATATTTTGAAAAGCGGTCCTGTTTGGATTGCTTAGAGAGACCACATGGCATGTATAGACATTCCTTCTCTTCTCAACCGTGAAATTCCCCTCTTTTAGGAAGAATACTCTAAAAAGTAAGGACTCACTTTAAAATTCAAATTTTCAAAACTCCCATAGGAATTTGAGATTTCTTATTCATCAAGGTAGCAATGGCAGAAACAGACCTCAACTTGGGGACAAAAGAGGCTACTTGATGCCAGCAACTGGAAAGTTACAGGGGAGGGTCTAAGAGCGGGGTGGCGCCAGGTCTCTGCTATGCCCTCTTCTACTCAGGCTGATTTTATTCTCCCAGTTGAACTTATCTTTGAGGCCAAGACCAAGGTTTCTGAAAGCTTCCAGGGTCATATGACCCCAGCTCCACAACTAGAAAGATTTTCTTTCTCTCAGCTTTGACTAGACAAAACCTTTGCCACGTGACCATATGCAGACCATCACATGACCAGAAAGTGGGGCCCTATGGCTGACTGAACCTCAGTCATACCGGCACCCCTCATTATAGGGGGATACAGTCTGGAGGGGAGAGTGTGCTTTGCAGAATTGCCTTTGGATCCAGGCAAGCAAGCAGGGCCCTGTATTAGACCAGTGGCACTCAAAGTCTGGTCCAGGAGCAGTGAGGTCCCCCTGCAGTCTGATACAGGCCATGCCAAGATGTGTCTCACCAGCATATACATAAAAATGCTGCTTCCTTTACTGAGAAAGTCTTGATATTAAAAATAAAAGTCCGATGGACTAAACAGTGTATTCAGAGATACATGTGGCTTCACATGCTTGAATGGTGTCTCTGTAAGGTCCTCTGACAAATATTGAAAATGCAAAGGTGAGTAAAAAACACACTATTTCTGACTGTCTGGTAAGAGGCATGGGCCTGTACACAAACATTTATAGCACAATGAGGACTGGTGAACTGCAGATGAAGGTCAGAATGGCAAAGCCCTGGCGAAGGATCTAGTATGTTCTCATTCAAAAGGAAAACAATTCAATGGAGTCTTCTAAAGAGCAAACACATCATGTAGCAGGACGGTACCATGTGGGCTCCAGAGCCCGCAGGGCCGTCCTGACGAGGGCCCAGGAGAGACATCGGAGGAAGCCAGGTAGGACTTTTGCCCTGAGGCCTGAGCAAGCCCTTTTGTTGTAACCCAGCCAACGTCCTGGCATCACCGTTCTAGCTGCGGGTTCGAACTGGTCTTTGTTGCTGAGGCTCAGGATCTCACCTTGAGCTCTACTCTGCTTTCAGATATGAAAACCCCTCATGGACCATTCCAGAGCCTTGCTATTTACACTGAAATAAAGAGTATGTCTGCGCCATGCAGCAAGCCTGGACTACCTCTACAGCAATTGTCAGGGAAAAGCAATCCAGCGTCGCATTACATGAGAGCAGAAAGTACCATTATGCTTACTCGGAGAACAGAAAGGAAACTCACCTTTCCTTTTGTCTATTCACCTATGTCTTTATCCGGGAGGGTGCCCTGCTTGCCTGCCTGCCACTAGGTCAGCTGTCAGAGGGCTGGTTGTAGCCAGCAAACCCACATAAATTCCCTGACTCACCATCTCTCTGAAGAAGGCTTCATCTTGATGATATTTCTTACAAATGCACATCAATTCTACTTTGATTCCATCCCCCAAAATACCATCTTCTCGGGCCACGGTTTTAAACATTCACTTCCGTCTCCCTGATTCCCAGACTGGGTCTTTCTCTGTGGGGGCACTGCTGCTTCGACACCTCTGGTCTCTCCCCAGGCCCTGACTTTTCTCCTGCAGTTACCTGGTGGCCTCCAAAGGCTTTGTGTCCCCTTCCTTGTCCATGGAATTACAGGGGCCTTGACAATGCCTTGTCACGCCCACAGCTGGCCCCAAACTGCTCTGGTGCCCCTCGCAACGACCACCACCGCTCCCGTCTTCCTAACGTCCTTTGTAACAGCGATGGCCAGTTCCAACTTTTTTGTGCCTTTCTAATTAGCTTCTTCTAATGAGAGGGAGAGAGAGAGAGAGAAACAGAGACAGAGAGAGAAGGAAATATCACAATAAACTAAACAAAACTCAAAGACCTGCCAAGAGATACTCCAAATCTCCACTAACCAATTCTCAATTCTCCCTTTCCTGGTATCTTAACGCTCCAGGGTTTTCTCACAGTCAGAGAGCTGTTCAGTGCAGAACGAAAATCACAAGAAAAGCATCGGTAACATCCAAATACAAAATAGTCATCAATGAACACAATTTGTATGAAGTTCTCTCTGATTAAGAAACCAATGGGGTATTTCCTTAATTTCACAAAATCACTCGGAGGAGAAGGCTGCATGGAGCAGAAAACCAAGTGCTGAATCATGAAAGGCAGTGGATCAGGCCTTTCATCTCGGAAATCTTCAGTGAGAGAGAGAGAACGAACATCAATCAGGTATTATTTCCAATTATTTTTCAAATTGGAGCACAGAAAGAAAACACACACACACACACATAAGCTTGACATGGTCCCTCAAGTTTATTGCTGGAAGGGAAGTCCTTGCTTATATTGAAGTAAAGTTCTGAAAATAAGCAAAGAACAGATTTATTGATTTTGGGGGAGTCTGGGTGTAAAAAAGAGAAAGAATAAAGAAGTGCTCTTTGCCCGCTCTGTCCAAATGACATCCCAAGTGGCCTCCCTAATGGTGGGGGAGGGGAGGGGGCAGGTGCCTACCCGGGCACATGGACAGAACTGCCCTAGGCTACAGCTAATGGTATTGGCTGAGTCTGCTGTAAGCCTCTCTTTTCTAATAGCCAACTTTCTATGTGCGAGGAGACAGACAGATATTGATTGGTCCAAATGCCCTTGAGTTGACAACATCTGAAATGAAAATCCACAAGGCTAGCACAAACTTTCTGCAAGTTCAATTTCTCAAATCTGATTATGACACTGAGTGTGAAACCATTCACACATGTAAAAGGCCTCTTCATTTGGTACCCGTATTTGGCACCTGCAATCAGAGGGAGTTAAGTGTCTTCATCAGGCTTGTTATTCAAATGTCGACTAGAAAGAGATAACTGCACGTTCATCTTGGGTGACTAAAAAGAGACGCTCCCTTGCTGGGACAGGGCCAATGTCAGAAATACCGTGGACCGTGTCTTTGTATCACCCCCACCCCCACACACACACCGGAAACAGTGATTACAGATAGCCAAGATGCACGTTCTCTAAGAAGCGAATGCACAAAGGTGCTATGTACCAACTTATATCTCAGCACGTACAGACAATGTGCTGGATTTCAGGACTTGGGCAATTGGTGAGTATTACAGTACCCGTTCTGCTATCTCCATTACTCTATTACAATTTATTTTCTTTTCCTTTTTTTTTCTCTTCCCCCAAATAAGACGCTGAAGTTGCAATTCACGATTGTTAATGTCCCGGAGATGGGAGCTTTCGGGCACTGTCTCCAGCTCTTATTAAACGGGCCTCTGTAGTCCTCAAATTCCTTTTGATCGATACATCGACTGCAGTGCAAACCTTAAATAAAGCACCATTACACTGGAAGCGCACACTGTTCTTGTCTTAGTAGCTATTTAGAGCATAAAGAGGCAAAACCTCTCAGAATTGGCGTCTGGATGTTTGTGCCAAAGAAACTGCAGATGGAACACACACTAAATTTATTCAGTCATTGATTGGAAACGCTGATCCTTTATGGCTTCATGTTTCTTTCCTCATTAATCTTAGTTAACCCTCTCAAAACAATGCCAGCTTTGTGGCTCCAAGCATCGAACAGACAGGTTTTTAAGACAGGCTTCGTGCCTGACATCAGTACATCAGTCAACAAGCCCTATGTCAGAAAATGCCGCTGCTTTGTTTGTTAAAAATATTAAAACCAGAAAGAATAGCCTTCAGCAAGACAGGGTGGGGAGACCAGAGCCAAGTTGGGGCACGAAGCTCTGTAGCGGAGCCCGTGTGCAGCCCACGGAATGACCCAGTTGCAGGCAGAGGACAGACACAGCAGAGGCTGGCTCCCACGCTTGTTGCCTCAGTGCCAGCAGCTACGACGAGTCCCTGTGAACACAAGCCCAACGTCACCGACACCAGAACCAGATGAGGTCAGGCCCACCTGCAGAGAACCAGCAAATCAATGTTTTTTGACGTCCACAGCTCAAGCAGGTGTGGCCTCCACTCAGATACCTGCTTGGGGTCACGGAATACTTGTAAACACACACAAAGTGTTCTCAGATACAATAGCTGTGTTCCCTGCACCCCCAATTTGGCTGATTTATCTGAATATGATCTTCTATCTTTCCAATGAGCCAAGAGAAATGCTTTGTACCAATCACTGCTTTCTTGCCTGACTCTCCATGTTTCTGAAGAAGGCTTCATCTTGATGATATTTCTTGCAAATGCACATCAATTCTACATTACTTCCATCTCAGAAAATGTTATCTTCTTGGGCCACAGTTTTACACATTCACTTCCCGTCTCCCTGATTCCCAGACTGGGTCTTTCTCTGTGGGGGCACTGCTGCTTCGACACCTCTGGTCTCTCCCCAGGCCCTGACTTTTCTCCTGCAGTTACCTGGTGGCCTCCAAAGGCTTTGTGTCCCCTTCCTTATGCATGGAATTACAGGGGCCTTGGCAATGCCTCGTCATGCCCACAGCTGGCCCCAAACTGCTCTGGTTCCCCTCACAACGACCACCACCGCTCCAGTCTTCCTAAGGTCCTTTGCAACAGCGATGGCCAGTTCCAACGTTTTTGTGCCTTTCTAATTAGCTTCTTCTAATGAGAGGGAGAAAGAGAGAGAGAGAGCCCAAATCATAAGTATTTCTGTGAAGGACCCCAGACCCTACTTGCCACCATGAAACACTGCGTTTCGTGCACCAAAACTTCATGAATGGGGTCTGGAAGGTAAAAGCCTTTTCTGAATTCATGAGAAGATCAAGCTCTGAATATATATTAAAGATAAAGTCCAAATAATTCATAAGAGGAAGAAAAACAGCAGCCTAGCTTCTGGGGGGGAAAGTCGGGGGGCTCTGTGCCCCATGGGGGTGCAGACGCTGGAGGAGGGTGTGCTCAGTC
The DNA here is from genome assembly GCF_964194185.1 of Rhinolophus hipposideros. Classification (NCBI taxonomy): domain Eukaryota; kingdom Metazoa; phylum Chordata; class Mammalia; order Chiroptera; family Rhinolophidae; genus Rhinolophus; species Rhinolophus hipposideros. The sequence continues at coordinate 3,465,445 of NC_138061.1, forward strand.
AGCTCTGCTCCCCCCAGTGGGCACGGTTTTAACTGGCAGGCTGCTTTATTGGAAGAAAACCATAAATCTCTCAACCCAGAAAAATGTGTCCTCTCAGCACAAAAGGAGGCAAATCACCCAAATCTAACAGTCAAACTCTCCGATGAGACATGAAAAGGTCGTCATCCTCACACGATATGTCTTCATGTGTGTAGGGGTGTGCAAACAGCGGCTGCGATTCCAGAGCGGTCTGATTCAGAAACCCGAATGTCCAGCTCCAACCATGGGCTTAGGGCAGGAATAGCATTCACCCTGGGACTAGACTAGACCCAGCCCTGACATGACAAGGCATTTCCAACACAGTGTCATCCTGTCCAGTCTGCCTTCGTGGCTCTGCCGTTCTCTGCCCCGGTGAGCATGGACGAGCCCTCTAACTTGTCCGAGTATCTGTCCCCTCAGCTACGTAACAGACATAGTGTTTCCTCCCCGGGGCCTTTTGGAGATCAGAGAGGCCCCGTGTGCTCTAAACTGGTTGTCCACCTGATGCATTCATATGCTTCGTCTCACTCAGCTCCAAATGACATTGTCTATTTCCAAAGAGAAAGATCTGCCTCTTCAAAGGATAAGATTGGCCATTTTCAGAATAACTGAAGGAATGAACATCAGTTTCATTCCTTTGAAGGCTGTTCCAAAACACGACTTTAAATGTATTTTTGAGCAGTGCTCCACCTTGACAGGGTCACGTGGCCTCCCAAAGTGACTCTGGGGAGGGCTACAGGTGTGGGCCAGCCCTGCACTGGCTGGCTGCCTGACCCGAGTCAGACCTTGCCAGAAATACCCAAACATCTAAAGAATCCTTTTTTCTTCTGATCACAGGGCAACTCACCACCAGCAAGTGTGCCAAAAGAGAGTAAGATCCCATTAAGAACCATTCAACTATCCCGTCTGCAAGGTCCCAGCTCGGTGTCCCAGTGCTTGCCTGGCTTGTGAACACCATTTATAGAGGGTCCTAATGACATGCACCCTTCGTCACACTCCTGTGCTCTGTCTGACAGTCAGGACCGCTGGGAGTGGGAATCCTGAGCCCTAACTGAGTGGGCAACCCTGTTTCAGTCATGTCGCTGTTGCCCGCTGGGCCTGGGGCTCTGCACAGCCATAGTGGGACACCATCTCGCCAAGCCAGGCTGGGGTACAAGCAGCCTTCCTTGGCTGAGGGCACAGGAATCACAGTGTCACTGCCTGCTCACAGAGGCAAGGCGACCGGGTCCCCCACACTAAGCCAGCTCAGTGCTGGGGACCCTCAGACAGAGGAGGGCAAAGGAATCACTGGCAATAGACTTCCTAGATTTTCACATCTGAAAAACGTCTAATTCAGTGGGATTTGGGGGGAGCCAAAATCCAGGGAGAACCCTCCCCACCTTCCCCCGCCTCCTTGGCACCTTCCGCTCTGGCTTACCCCTGACCAAAAAAAAAAAAAAGGTCAGTTTCAAAGCAAACCATGTTTCTGTAGAAAAGTCATACAAATACAGAGAAAGACAAAAAAATGTTAAAGCATCTGTAATTCTACTTCCCAGAGTAACAACGATTTTTGGTATATTATCCTAGTATTTGTCCATGAGAGTGCATACCTTCTTAAAACAAAAATGTGATGACACTGTACACCCTACTTTGGAATCTGCTCTTCTCACATATTGACATAATGTGAACAACTTTGAAGTCACTACGTATTTTCTGTCGCTGTTTCAAGGCTGCACAGTTGTAGCCCTCTTTCTCCCCAAGGTACCACAGTCACGCATTTGCGTAAGAAAACCAGGAGCCATACACAAACTTTGCATGGGTACCTGACTCTGTCTTTAGGATAAGTGAAGAAGGACAGATGCAATAGGCTGGGTTAGTTCAAAGGGCACACCTTTTTTTAAACAGAGCAGGGAACGTTTGTGTAAATGAAGGCATAATGTAAATAACAGTTTCACGAGGCAGTAAATGTCTGAACGCTTTTTCCGAGCCCTTCTCCCACAGGGGCCCCTGGATCTCAGCACCATCCTATTAAGGCCACCTTGCCCCATCCTATTAAGGCCACCTTGCCCCATCTTATTAAGGCCACCTTGCCCCACCCTATTAAGGCCACCTTGCCCTGCCCCCGTGGGTGTGGCCAGCACCTTCTCTGCTTCCCAAAGGCCTCCACTCTGCTCATGGCCTCTCTGGTCCAGGGCCAAGAGGACAGAGCCACTCGGCCCGGGCGGGAAAGACAGCTGTCAGGTGTCACTGCCCCAATGCAGGGTCACCTTGCCCTACTCTTTGAGAAGCCTCCCCACAAGGACACCCTACTGTCCTGGGTGGAGTTCTGAACAAGGCGAGGGGCCTGAGTCTTACTTAAACTTAACCTAGGCGACTGGAACGCACCTCACCTCGCCAAACCTGCCCCTGCCCCAGGCTCCCTCTGCCTGAAGGATGCCGCCCCCACCTGCAAGCAGGTATTTGGGGGGTCTTCAGGTCCTGTCTCTCTGTCTCTCTCACAACGAATGGCTTAATCACGAAGCCCAGACAGCTTCCCCTTTGGGACGTGTTTCTGCAGGTGGTGTGGTCGTCACGTGCAGTGCTTGGCACAGCTCCTGGCAACAAGCGGCCCCCACAAGTCCATGTCACTGGATAAATACGGTGTGTCCATATTTATTGGTACCACAAACTTCTCTCTCCTGGCCCTGGTCTCACTCTGCATGGCCCCCACAAGGGCAGTCTTCTAAACTACAAATCCAACTGCATCACTCCACTGTTGAAACCCTCCAGTGGCTTCCTATCATCCCCAGGGACAAGTCCATATGTGCCCACGTGCCTTACAATGTCCTCTCAGTCTGGTTCCCCCACCTCTCGCAGTCACCTCTCTGCCCTTCCCCACTCCCACTACCACCTGCGTACGCCTCGCTCCAGCTGGCACATCCATGATGGCAGCCCTCAGCCACACGTGGGTATTCAGATACAAGGTTCAAGTCATTCAAAGCACAGGGAATAAAATATGCAGTTCCTCACAGGCCCTAGCCACACTTCACGTGCTCAGCAGCCAAGTGTGTGAACAGCTACCATCACGGACACACAGACGTACAACAGCCCGTCTCCACAGCAAGTTCCATTAGATGGCTGGAAACCTAGACAACATCATCCATCGCTGCCAAGAGCCATGATCTTTCTCCACATGCCCTGTCTCCCACGCCTGAGGACTCTAGTCTCCGAGTCAACCCCATAGTAAATCTGCAAGCACCTCTCTTCTTCCTGTACAGGATCCATTGCATTTCCTGAGCCTTTCATCAGCTCTTGGATAATAAAGACACCTGATTACCACTCAGCTTCTGATGGCAAAGGCTAATTTCCTAATGTGTGTGTTTCTAATGGCAGGCTCCCTCCACCTACTACTTACGGCCCCAAATAAGGCCTGTCCTTGCAGGGATTCCTGTCAGCCTCGTACCTGGTGCAACGTCAAGGGACCTTCATCCATCGTTCCCCGATGGAGCCTCCTAACATCCAGAGACCCTCCCCTCTTACACTCTACAGTCTGGACCGGAGCGGTCACGTCCTTACCCATCTGCTCCTACCAGCCCTGGCACCCCTTGTGGAAAGCTGCGTCAGAGCCCAGCACGGCTCCATAGTTTGGCAGGGGAGTCACAAGTTCAGAACCGGTCCACCTGGCTTGCTAAAATCTCCCCCAAGTTGGCCCCTCTTGCTAAGACACGAAAGGTTCTAACTCATATAAAAAGAAAGAAAAAGGTGTCCCGGAGAGGAAAGAAGCCAACTATCACCATGCATTAATGTCTAATCGCCAATTAGTGTGAGCTTTGGGAATGGACTTGTAAAGGGGCCGCAAGCCGGGAGTTCTGAGGGTCACCTAGCAAAAAGCACAAACAAACGAACGAATCCAGGATAAAAGGTGAAGGGAGCGGATTCAAAATCCCACCCTCCTCCAAGTTCACCCAAGGCCCACCCTGTTCTTCTAATCACACTGGCCAGCTTTGCAAGCAACTTGCATGCTGAACATTTTTAACATCAAAATATTCATGACGAGGCACCTTCTCAAGGTTCTCTTGGGAGAGCTGCCTTTGGTGAAGGAATTCCTAGCCCAGCAAAGAAGTGGGAAATCCTGCAATAAGTGGGCTTGTTCAGACCAGGGGGCAGAGTCCCAGCGGGCTTCTCACCAGTTGGTGAGAATTACTAAACATCATTGCAACATGTGCACTAATTCCACAAACCAAAAAGAAAAGGGAGGGGAAGTTTCTTGGCACCGTTAAGTAAAGGCTGAACCCTGGACTGTCCATGGAGGATTCGCTGACTGGAAGGGCTTGGCAGAAATCTGGGGGATCCCTACAGGTTTCAGTTATCAGTCAGGGTGGCCTCCCGAGGCCCTGCACCACCTTGGTGATCGTAGTGATAGGGTGGCACCCATCGCCAACACTTTGATTTCTCTGCTCTATGGGCATTGGGAGGCTTTCAGGAGACCAAATCAAAAGCATTCTTGCTGAGGACAACACGGGGAGGTGAGCACGAGGACACACAGCTGTATTCCATGTGCCTCCCAGCGTAGAACGAGGTGCTCCGAGAACCCAGGCCACACTCTGGGGACAGCTAGCACCACACAGACAGCATCGGATGCGGAGGCAGCGCAGGAGGAGCCTTCAGGAGCCTCTCATCTACTCGTGCTTTTGCACCTGGACCTGCCTTCCTGGAGAGAACTGACCGGGCTGAAGGGAGATGGCATACCATAGAAGGGGAACCAGCAGCCAGCCTCGTGATTCCTCTGTGCAGACCTTGGTCCCTGCCTCGGCGTCATCTCTTTCCCGTGCCGGAAGTCAGTCCTCATCCTCTCTAAAGCTCCTTAGCGCAGTACCAGGTTGTCACTCTGGGCTCCACTCCCCACGCTGGCTGCACACCTGTCATGCCCCTGCCAGGCGTCGCATGAGTCCGCCTGAATTGTACAGGTCTCCTCCTGCTGCACGGCTCAGCAGCAGCTCCTCCACACCACTTCTGACTGGGCCGTAAAGCAGGTTTTGTCACTCATTTGTAGCCCCTGGAGGGCTACACTGAGGACCGATTCACGTGTCTACCAGTTTCCTCCCTAAAGTTGACGTGAAGTAGCATTTGGTTTTGCTTCACCACAGAAAAATCTTAGACCAGTGCTGGAGGGAGTAGGTGCCACTCACTGCTGAAAATGGAACAAAACACCAAATGAAGGTGTCCTTGGGGGGTGCAGAGTTGGCCCTGGAGAGATCCATTTTGATTTCTTAGGACCACAAATTACACAAGCAGTGCTGGCTTGGGAGACGCTGCCTTGTTCCCCACAGGGTCCCTAACATAACTAGGAATGGCATTTCCATTCTAGAAAAAAATCATCCTGAAAAGTGTTGACCCTAAGACCTAGGGGTGCACACTGGCCACTGCCCAGAGGCCCGACACCTATTTCTCTTGGTTTTTTTCCCCAAATACCAAGCCCTCCAGAGTTCAGTAGGCTCTGTGATGCTAACCTGATTGGCCTTTACATTCCCACCAAGGTGACCCACCCCTTGAAGTGTGGCTGGCCGACGGGCCTGAGTAGCCATAGGCCGTCCTTGCCTGGTCACTGCCAAGCTGGCTGCTTCTGAACGCCGATCAGCGGGCCCCAAGGCCACGGCTGAACAAGCCCCAATATAAGAGAATGGGGGGGGGGGTGCCTTCCCTGTTCAAAGAACATGAAACTGAGAGAAACAATATGGAACAATCAACCCCGCCCATCCACCATCACAAAGGAAGAGATCGCCAAGGATGGTAATCCACATAAAAGATTGTTGTCAGGCCTGCCACCATCCGATCCCACTCAGTTGGGTAATACCATTTTACTCTAACAACTTGTGGTTCTAATGTCACCTTCACCCTCACAGTTTTAGCTCTAAACCCCTAAAATTGTAACCAACCAAAGAGGAACCTACCAGTGGCTCTAAGTATTTGTAACTGTATCACATATGAAGATAAACCAAAATGACTTTCCAAAATAAAAATATTCCTGGAAGCAAAATTCATAGAGCTGAAGATAGAGCTAGAGATAGAGGTAGAGGTAGAGATATCTTTTAGACTTTAGAGTTAGTGCTAGAGTTACAGTTTGGGCTAAATTTAAGTGGGACCCATAAAAAGAGGCATTTTTTAAAAAATCCTTAATCTGGGATGAATTGGTCAAAAGTCACGTTTTTAGAAATAAGGATAGTTTTTATTATTATTATTATTATTATTATTATTATTATTATTATTATTATAGGGAAAATGGGAAGCCAGTTAAGTAGACTAAGCAAGGGAATGACATGATGGGTTCGATTTTGGAAAACCCAGGAAGGGAGGCAGCCTGGATGCAGGCAGAGTGGACCGTGGGAGCTACGCTACTTCCACTTGGTTCAGCCAGAGGTCCTGAGTATCCATGATGGTCCAGGCACCAGAAGTGCAGAAAGGAACAGAGCAGGCAGACCTTGGCCCACAAGGGCTTACGCTCTACCAGGGGAAAACAGAAAACCAGCAAATAAATAAGAAAAACGGGTGAATCAGACCACAAAACATGCTGGGGAGAAAAGGACAGCAGGGTGCATCACCAAACAGAAGCACCGGCAGTCAAGAATGGAGAGAGACGGGGCAGGGGGCCGGGGGAAAGGTGGCCCACAAATGGCTGCCTGGAGGAGGGGGCAGGGTGGCAAGTATGTGGCTGTAGCCGGCGTGGGCAAGAGCAGCTGTGTCTGCCTGACCTCTAGCTACTATCCAACCACAAATACAAATTGTTTCCTGCCAGGAACCAGGAGGGAGAGCAATCAATATTGCTGCTGAAAAGACCACAGATTGCATGGTTCCACTGATAGGAAACGTCCAGAAAAGGCAAATCTATGGAGGCAGAAAGCAGATGAGAGGTTGCCCGAGGCGGGGGTGGGAGTGGAGAGTGACTACAAACAGGCAGGAGGGATCGTTCTCAGTTGGTGGAAACGTCCTCACAGGATTGTGGTAAGAGGTGAACAAGTCTGCAAATTGACTACAAATCGCTGACGTGTACACTGAAATGGGTGCTTTTATGGTATGTAAATTGTACCTCAATTCAGCTGTTTAAAAAACACAGCTTCTAGAGCGCATCACATGTGGCGAGGGTCGGGGTAGGGCACACACGAGGGCTGTACAAACAGGTGGGTGACAATGGCACAGTGACATGGGCTCACTGTCCTCCCAGGAGACGGTAGACGGAGACAATGGGGCTGATGTGTCCACCCTGGGAAGGACCTGGGCAGGACCTTCCGGGCCCCACTTTCAGGAAGAGTTGCGCTGGATGGAATGTCACTCATTCAAGAAGCAGCACCTGAGAACCGCAGGTGCCAGCGCAGTCCCTTCCCCAGGGCGCTGATGTGCCATGCGGAGACACACACACAGAGCGGCCCTTGCCGGGCCCCAGTGGAGATGCCCCCGGAGGCCACAGGGCTTCCAGGAATGTCAGCAATGGCCTGGACCACCCGAGTGACGGCAAGCTTGTCTTGTTCTTGGTGCTTTGGGTTCTCATGAACTTCCTATGTCGAAACCATGGTGGACTCAACACCAAGCAAATGACGAGCCCAGCCTGACCCCAGACTAACGGCTCAGAGGCGGGGCTTCATTTCCCTTCCTTCCTGCTGCCTCCTCACCTCACCGCCTCCCTCAGGTAGCCTTTGCCCTCCCTTCACTGAGTGTCATCTCCTTGTCCAAATGACCCAGGAGAAACAGGTCAGCAGGGCCTTGAAATCAGAAACTTGATTGTCCCCACAACTCTAAAGGAAAAGGTTGTGAGCAGAAAGAAGCAGGCGGAGAAAAACTAGCGTGCCCCATGGCTGAACTGTGGTAGCCATACTATCTAACACTCACACAGCGCCTACTGTGTGCCAGCACCTTGCTCAGGGTTTCACCTATGTGTGCCATGTGGATCACGCTGTCTGCTACTCCTCACAAGCCTATCCAGGGACTGTTAGCCCCATTTTACAGCCGAGAAAACCAAGGCTCAGCGTCAAAGCCCTCCTGACACTCACACAGGCCCCCAAAGCGGCCACCACCCCACGTGCCTCCCCAGGGCCCTGCACGTCCATAGCCGGGCACCATCCCCACCACCTCTGGGTAAGATCTCAGGATCATATGAACCTGCCCAGTGGGTCACTGCAATCAGCACAGAAAGCATGTCAACTTTCCTCCATGGTAAATACTTGAAAGCACTCACTTCACCTGTGCCTATGTTTAGAAACAAGTCAAAGGGAGTCGCAAAGCAAATGAAAGGCGGTTTTACAGCCACATAACCCAGCTAAGTGTTTTCCGTGTGGCCCAGCATTATGAATCCCAGCTGTGGATGATGGCAGCTCTGGACTGACGGGAGGAGGATAGAATTACACACTCTCAGACCTGGAAGGAGCCCAGCCCCGCTAATCCAAGCCCCTAATTAGTGAGATGAGAAGGCTGCAGCCCCGAGAAGTGGCACAACCTGCCCAAGGTGACCCGGGAGGCGTGGGGAGGCAGTGGAGGGCCCCTTGCGTGTTCTGTGCTCGCTGCTGTCTGTCTGATTAACTCGTAGCTGAAGGCGGAGCTGTTTCCCAGACACCTGACAAAAGTCGTTTCCAACTAAGGGTTCTATTTAGTCCTTACACATGACCTGTGTATTTTCTCTCCTGGAATTTGATATCTCGGGAAACCTGCCAAGGACTATTCACCAGGGAGTGTGAGTATATAAAACGGAAAAAGGAAAATCAGAGGGGGAAGGTGTTGGCACCCATCGCAGAACGTATGAATTTCTCACCCTGCCCTGGGGACCTGCTCACCATGTCCCTCGATGTCAGCACACAGCCCGGGGCTGCAAGCCCCAGTGTTTGCCCAGCCTGGCCCATTGCACTGGCTTCTCTGGGGACCTCCTGTCTAGCCCCACCAATGCCATTTCTCTCCCTGCAGACACCTCTTTGGGTTGTGGACGTGCCACCCCAGCGGGAGAACCGTGGTCCGCTTCTCATGTTATTTCATGCTGTTTCAGAAGCAGATTTTCTAAACTCATCAATCAGCAAACCTATGTCTAGAGTGATATTAACAGCAATTATCATTGTTGAGGCTCTTTCATTTCTTTCTAAAGGATGGCTTAATCTATTAAACCACATGGGTTGGGATGGAGGTTACTTCCCATTTCAGAAAACCACATGACACATGTAAAATAACAATAAAATATGAGATGAGGCATTCACCCTGGTTCTAAGACCTAAAGTTACATGCAGCTTGCCTTTCTTCCTTCCCTCCTCTGTTCCTTCATTTGTCCCCAGACAGCTTCTGGGTGCCTCTTACACGTGGGGTACCTAGAGAAGGTGTGGGAGGAAACGCAGCTTCCTGCACTCGACCCAGAGATTGGGATTCAGGAATCAGTATTATATCACACTGCATGGCCTGGTAACCTCAGGTGGTCCACAGACCTCCTACGAGAAACACCTTGGAAAGGGCAAGTGCAGCTCTCTGAGAAGACAGAAATGGCGGCCAGCATGGCAGAGTGTCCCTGTGTACCTGCAACAAAGGGAGGAGAAGGGGGGAGGTTCCAGGAGGAGGTCGCATGGGAGCCAGCTTGAAGGAAAGGAGGAGTCTGCTGAGGAGGGAGACAAAGGGGACCCCAGCAGAGAAGAGGGGAGGAAGTAGCACAGAGTGAGGTGGGAAGGCCCAGCAACAAGCCCACCCCACGCCCAGGGGCAACACAAGAGGCCAGTCCAGGCCTGAAAGACCAGCCATGGAGCTAGAGCCTGCCCCTTGGCTGGGGCTTACGGGCAACGAAGCAGGGCCACCTCTGGGGTCCCAGGAGTCGGCCAGGTGTCCTGCTTTGGTGTCTGCTGGCCCTGCACAGTGTCAGAGGAAAAACGGAATGACGCTTTGTTCAAAATGGCCTCCCCGCGCACTGCCTTGCTGACTCCTTCCCTTTCCTCTCAGGCTCTGTCTTTCGCTTCCTCGAGTCAATATTCCACTCAGAAAACAGAAGCATCATAAAGTCATCTCTCCTGCAGAGTTTATCTAACATGGTTCAGCCCCAAACTTAAAACCTAAGGAGACCACAGAGCCTGAGAGGGGAGCAGGAGCACGGGCTGCAGCACGGACCCGGGCCGCCCCAACTTCTCCGTAATGTATTCCATGTATAATCTGCCCTGGGTCTGGAGGGAATTGGTTTCAGGGAGGTCCCCTTAGCAGGGGATTTATCAAACCAGAGTATATGCATGGTATGAACATCAGATCCATTATCTAAGCTGTTGGTTTTAGTCGAAATGTCAAGAAATGATTTAGTATAAAATCCGTCACAAAAGCATTTATTAAAAAATCTTTTGCTGCTCTTCATCTACAAACATTTACTACCCTGCATACAAATGTCAGCGGTTCAGCCTAATATACTTCTTCATTTATTTACTGATCATTGCTGCTGGATAGAAGCCAAAAACAATGCCCCCGCTGACGGCCGCGCAGTGCGGACGAGAGAACACGTCTCGTCACCGATGTCACGAATCTATCTTATTGGGGTGCGTTGGAGAAGAGTGAACCTCGTTAAGGTCATGCCTTCTTGGGCGAGTGCAGCCCTCTTCACACAGATTGTATTTGAAGAGGGAAGTTTATCGCTGTGTTACCAGGACTGTCTAGGGGAAGTACATCAATTAAAGGTGGACTTCACAGACAACTAGACTGAAGTATGTCAGGTGCACGTTCTTGCAAATAAATACAGAATTTTTAAAAAGCTGACCCGCTAGTTCCCTGCCTCCGTTTGCAGACCCTGCATGATGTTGTCCTCTGATCTCCTTTGGAGTTAACCCGATGCTCTAAATAAAGCGAGTTCCCATGGAATCACAGAACTGTGCGGTCCGGAACGAAGGCTTCCCGTTCAGACCAGAACACAGAGTGCCAAAGGACTGAGTGGCCCGTGGAGGTCACACAGCTGGCTGGTGACAGCAGCCTCCCTAGAACCTCGGATTCATGGTTTTAGATTAAACATGTGTCATTTGGCCGTGTTGCAGGGGAGGGAGAGGGGATTCCAACAGCAGAGAGAGTGGCCAAAATAAGCAAACAAATATAGGCCATTGAGACTCAGGGGGAGCTTGGGTTTCAGAGCCTCAATTGTAAGCATCAAAAACCACATTTCACCTCCAAGTAACCCTCATCTGCTTTCTATCTTCCAAATCCACACCCGTCACGTCACCCTTCCGCTGGGTTATCGATGCCGTCGCTACAGGACCCGTGTATTCAGAATTGGCAAGGCAAACATCCAGCTGTTAAAAACACTCCAAGGAAGAATGGGTCTCTAACAAGGAGACCAGGAGAGCTGTCCAGATGCCTTGGCCACGGGGATGCTGGCTTCAGTGTCAATGACCCCAAAGGCCAGCTTTTACACCCAACAATAAGCATGCACACTGTGCTGTCTGCATTTGGGGCGCCTCCTGACCCTAACGTGAGCGGACTGCACCAGCACTCATGCCCCACTGACTGCTCTCAGGAGGGGAGGGACCCACGCCAGGCTGCGGCTTGCTCCCACTCCTAAATGCTCCCCAGACAGAGCGGGCAAATGGAGGAGCCCCAAGGGCCAGGGGTCCGAGTCACGTCTCAGGCCCCCAAGAGCTTCCTTGATGCTCCCCACCTCCCCTGCGTGAGCTGGGCTAGACGTTCATGGCAGGGTTGAGGGCAGACTTTGAAAGGGGGGAACATAGGCAACATGTGCCCCCCTCTTCGTGGGTCTAAACACAGAATCCCTTCTCCCCCGCACAACCCTTGTGTTTCTACTTTCACTGCTTTTTCCTAATTTCTTATTTTCCCTCTGTTTCTCCTGCCCCTGCCTTGTGCCAAGAAGACAATGCCGAGGGTAACAACAATAGAATCACCATTGTGCTAGAATTACCAGACGAGCAGAAGTGAGGACTCTCTGAGCACCTGTGGGCACTTTGTTCTATAAACATACTTCCCCCATGGGCCCCAGGAAGCAAACGTGCTTGTTAACCGTGCTCTTCTCTCCAGCGCTTCCCACAATCTAATGCTTCTGCCAGTTTGGCTCTGGGCTGGCTGCCTCCACCACCGGGACCACAAGCTCAGAGAGGCAGGGCTCTGTCTACCATGTTCACTGCTGTACCCCAGAGCCCAGGACCATCAATAACCACAACTGAAGGGGTGAGTGAAGTCCCATTTCACAGATGGAAAACTGAGGCTCTCAGAAGTTGTGGATTCCAGGTTAATAGAGGCAGGAGATGAGAGTCAGGACCGAAGTACAATGAGGTCAGGAATGAAGATCTTTATCTCTTCTGGCCTTCCTCAGGACCAGGCTGTCCCAGGCTGTCTCTCTGGCTTCTCACATGGCACACTCAAGTGACGACTCCCTTACTTTCCACCACATCAGTGCAGCTCTGGCTCATGGATTTGGTCCCTGCTGCTCCCAGTTTATCCTGGATAGAAAGACGTGTGGGACTCAGTGCCCCGCTGACCCTACCCCTCATGGCAGGTGTGATCTCAAGCCGCTCCTGGCCCATGTCGGCGGAGATCAGGTGCCTTGGCACCCTCTAGAGCTGCCCTACTCACTCGGGTTATTTCTAAGCGTGAAATACATTTGTATCACTTAAAGAGAGCAAGCTCAATTATTTAACTCTACCCAGATTTAGTTCAAATATAAGAGTTCCAGTGTACATCTGAGACTTCTGGGAAATTGATTTTTCTGCTGAAGATCATTTCATAGGGTTTAGCATTTAAACCAAATCGGGCGCAAACTGATCTCTTCATAGATACTGAGTTTCTTTTCTTTTTCTGAAGACCAGCCGAGGCAGGAGTCCTGCTCCCCGCCCCTACATTTGCCATATGTGTTCCCTGATTTTAGCAGGCCACGGCGGCCCACCAAAAGTCATCCTGAAAGCAGCCAGCTCGTCTTCTCTCATCACGGAGCTGTCGGGGCGGACGTGCCAAGGGAGGGCTGGAACAGCGTTTAGCACTCAGCTGACCTCGCATCCACCTCCCCAGAACGCCTGCTGGAGCCAAGAGGATTTGGGCTTTTTCTATTTCTCAGCCATTTTCAAGTGATTTCTTTAATGCCTCCTGAGAGTGCAGCACTGACTGGCCAGGGGTTTTAAACTGAAACCTCTTGCCAGCAAACACCACTGATGGTTGCAGTGACGGAGAAACAGCCCTGAAGCTTATCTTATGTTTACAATTAAGTCAGCTGGTCACACTAATGATGCTCTAATATTTAACGTGAACTGTGCGTTTTCACGTTCTTCAGAGGAGAAAGAACCTGTGTGATCATCTGAGGACAGACGGTCTTCAATAACTTTACACAAGATGACAGCTTAAAAAAAAAAAGGAACGAGAGATTTAAAATTAAGGGGATCTGTGAGTCTATCAAGAAAAGAGGGAACAAACGGCAGGGGTCATGGAGGTGTCAACACACCACCAGTGGAGTCCCCACCCCCATCTTCCTGCAAAACCATCCCTGAGTGATTTTACATATGTTAACGTGCGAGCTAAAAAGTTATAATTGTTCCAATAAAAGGAATGTGAGACTGAAGGGAATGCAAAGGAAATGGGCTTTAGAGACTGACTCTTATGGAAGTCCAGTCCCAGGGTTATACTAGGAGGAGCTGGAGTGGGCGGGGCTCCCAGCCTGAGCTGTTTCTGTCTGTAAATGAGGGTGGTGCTGACACCCACCTCCTGGTGTGAAGTGAAGGGTGACAGGACAGCTCGGTGTCTGGTGCATATTGGCTTAAACCCTCTCACATGTTATGCGCCCAATAGATGATCTTTGTTATTTATTGTTGTTTTGTGAACGTGTGTAAAGCATGCAGCACCATCACTGGCTTGCTTAAAAGAAAAAAGCATAAAGACATTCCTTGTCCTCTACTTGTCTTCCCATAAGTCAGATACCATCCAAAGGCCTGGTCTTGCCCATAAAGACCTCTGTGTCTAGCGAACACCTTGACCTCCTGAGTGGCAGTATAAATGGGGCCGAAGAACAAAGCTCGGGGTCCCTAAAATCTCAACAGCCATCACTCATCTAACCCAAGTGATGGGACCTGCTCTGAGACCTACCTTCTAAAGCACTGGTGTCAGCAGAACTTTCTTAGATGACAAAAGTAGTCTCCATCTGGGCTATCAGACCGTGACATCTGACTCTTGAGTACTTGAAATATGCTTGAGTGCACTGAGGAACTCGACGTTTACATTCCATTTTCATTGATTAGGATTGGTCATTAATGCATTGATTATATTTAAATAGTTACATGTGGCTGATGGATGCCATGATGGAATAAGCCTGGCCCATTTGTTGGCAGGTGGCTGGGGAGGTGGGAGGCCCAGGGCATGGTGGGCGCCAGGCAGGAGGCTGCTTCTCTCCTCCCCGCTCCTGCCCTCCCATCACGAAGCAGATTTCCTGTGGCCTGAACCCCCACACACGAGCTACTACCCACACTGGCACAGCACTGGAAGCCACCTACCAAAGAGCCCGGCTGGGCTGGCACAGGGACCCAGGAGAGACCTCAGGACAGTTCCCACACCCCCCGAGGCAAGTGGACAAAGCTAGGGTCAGCCCCACCTGTGAGCCTGCCCACTTTTTACTTCTCAACACTCCGACTCTCACAGACCACGTACCCCACACTTCTCCTGGGCCTGCACATGGGCACTGGTGGCAGAGGCAGGTCAGAGCGGCTGCAACACTCCTCCTCAGGCCTTGCAAATCCCCCAACACTCACCTGCACGCACGTGCACAGACACACGCATGCACACACACAGGTCCACATGTGCACACAGGCATGGGCACACGCATGCACAGAGACGTCTTCACAGTCACGTACACATGCACACACAGGAGCACACCGCATACACGTGCACTCACAAACCCACGCACTCACACACACACGTGCACACAGATACACAGAGCTATGCACACACATGAACACATTCATACAAGCACACTGCTCACACACACCGATCCTAGGGGATGGCAAACCTTCGGTGTAGTAGAAAAGTGTGACCAGTACTTATCCTGAGCCTCAACGTCCTCATTACAAAATGGAAATTAATTAATTTGTAAATAATATTTACCTTGCCGATGTGTTAGCATTAAATAAGATCCCGAGACATGAAACTCACTCAGCATAGCCCTAGAGGCTGCTGTGGTGGTGAGGTGGCAGAGAACGTGGGAGGGATTTAGAAATGCCCAGGGATGGAATCACCTGCCCGCACCGGCACTTGGCAGGAGTGCCTGCCCAGAGCGAGGAAGCTCTCATCCCCCACCTCTGAGGCTTGATAATTAGGGATAGCCCGATCCCTTGCTGGTTGCGAGTCTCAGCATCAAGGAGACATCGCAGCTCTGAGCTGCCCAGCATTGCCCCTCCCAGGAGAACACTCAGAGCCCTCAGTAGGGTCATGCAGCCCCTCGGATGCCCCGTCACACAGGTTCATTGTGCAGGTACTCTTCCCTCGCACCTCACCTGGGCCTCTTTCAGAAAACCAGTAAAGATCATTGCCACGTTATTTACAATAACCAAGACATGGAAAGAACCTAAGTGTCCATCGGCGGGTGAATAGAGAAAGAAAACGTGTCTCATATATATATATATATATATATATATATATATATATATATATATATATATATATATATATGTGTGTGTGTGTGTGTGTATATATATATGTATATATATATACACATTATGAATATGAACATTATTCAACTAAAAAAGAAGAAAATCCTGCCATTTGTGACAACATGGGTGGAACCTGACAGTATTTTGCTAAGTAGAATAAGTCAGACAGAGAAAGATAAATACTGCATGATCTCACTTATATATGGAATCTAAAATAAAAAATAAAAAATGAACTCATAGAAACAAAGAACAGACTGGTTGGTGCCAGAGGTGGGCGTGAGAAGTGGGCAAATGGGGGAAAGTGGTTAAAAGTCACAAACTTCCACTTATTGGATGAAAAAGTTCTGGGGATGTAATGTATGGCGTGATGGCTCTAGCTTACAATATTGCATTGCATGTTTAAAAGTTGCTAAGAGAGTAAACCTTAAAAGTTTTCATCACAAGAAAAAGTTGCAACTAGATGAGGTGATGGATGTTAATTATACTTACAGTAAACATTTCAGAATATACACATGTATCAAATCATTGTGCTGAACACCTTAAACGTATGCAAAGTTAGATGTCAATTATATCTCAATAAAACTAATGGAGAACTTGATATTATGTAAGCAGATAGAGATCTATAATAAAGGCATTATTCACTCACTCACTCCTACAATAGCAGCAAGGCAGCTAGAGCCTCTGGAAGGACCGACATCCAACTCGAAAGCAGGGGAGAAAGCTACATACAGCCCATGGCCAAATCCAGGCACTGTCTGTTTTTTGTATGGCCCACTAACCAAGAATGGTTATTACATTTGTAAATGGTTGAGAAAAACCAAAATAAGGATAATATTTCATGACACATGAAAATTATATGAAATTCAAATAGCGGCGCCCATAAATAAAGTTTTATTGGAACACAGCCACATTCACTCATTTACATATTATCTACAGCTGCTTTGGAGCACAGTGCAGAATTGAATAGTTGGGACAGAGACAGTACATCCTGCAAAACTAAAATACCTGTCATCTGGCCCTTTATGGGAAAGGGTTGCCGATCAACCCCTGCTCTGAAGACACCCTAGCCATCCACAAGTGAAGGACAGAGGCATTTTCTTAGTAAACAAGAAAGACACGGCAAACTTTTTCAGGAGAAGTCTAACATCTTCTCACACCACACACTGCAAGATGGCTAAATCAACTCTTCTGTAGAAGAGAAAATAAAAATGGCTTTATGGGTTCCAAAATACAAATGGTCTAGTTTTCAGATTAGAAATTTTAGAAAAAAGCACAGCATGCACTATTTGGTACACCATATCTAGACATCTCTGTGACAGAGAGATTCCACTCTCCTGGAATCATCTGGTGAAAGCCTGAAACCCACTTTAAGCAAAGACCCAGGAAGCCGACTGGGAAAGACCAATGGCCATTGAGGTCAACGCTGAGCTCCAAGGGGCCCCAGCACCTCCGCATCTGGGACAATCATGGATGGACTCCCACCAAAAAAAAAGGCTGTTGGCAGGAAACAAGCATTTTAAAAACAGAAGATTGGACTCTCACCAAAGAGCACAGTCTTGGGAAGGTCCAGTCCGTGTTTCTTTAAAGTCTTTATAATTTGACCATTAATATAGAAATGTCAAAACAGAATACCCAGGAGTCCAATCAGGCAGAGAGTAGATCGGGGTAATTTTCTTTTGCAATCTGAACAAAAGACATTTTCTAACCAAGCCAAAGAAGGGGGTTAGAAATTATATAGATAAATATAGAAATGCACACATCAATGTGTTTCATGCAAGATTTCAAATGGCTTTGTGACAGTTCTGCGAACCTATCTGGGGAAAATTTTCTGGAAAAGCAGTCACAATGAAATCAATTAGAAAAGCGAGAAGGATGTATGTTCTGTCATTTTTAGTGGGAAAATGGCTGCTTGATTTTCCTTGGCATACTTCTCTTAACCACTTTGAAGACCTTTCGACTGAGAAGGGAAATCCATATTATGACAGGTTCCCAGGTGTTCCTGCCATCAATTACAAGTTCATCCTCAACCACCTAACTGGAGTGTTGGAACGTGTGTTGGTGCCTGGTGTGGAAAGGCTTGGAGCTTGATGTCCCCACCACCGCTCTCAGGGCATCTTCAAACACGTCACATCATCTCTTTCCCTGACTCAGTTTTCTCATCTGCACAATGGGAATGAAGCCCAGCCTCACTGTCTCCATCTAGAGCTGTCAATAATGTACACTGAGACTAAAGAGCAAAGATTGCTCAACAAATGAGGAATATTTTTATATTGGTTTCTGAGCTGTAACAACATGAAGCCCAGAGCAGGTTGGAAAGCACTTCTGGGTGTTTTTATACACCACTGTTTACAGCCTTTCTCCTTAACCTAAATGGACACTGCATTCACCACATCGAAACAAGTGGGCTGACTGCTAAGCCTGTGGATGGAGTGCCTCTCCCAGTCCCCCAGCCTCCAGGAAAGCCTAAAGAGCCTAGAACCCATCAGATTCTGTTTTTCTGCTGCCTCAAACCATAAAATGCTCACTCAACAACAAGAAAACTACATTGACCCAATCCCCAAGATGGATCAGAACGGAAGAGAGATTTTGATGGGGAGTCAAGAGCAGAAAGCCGAATCTTAATGGTAAGGATTTCTATCAAACCAGAGCCCCTTCATCGCGTTAGCTGGAGAGATGGCCAGATACAAAGGCGGGCCCAGTCCTTGGATGTGTCTGGCAGCAGAGGGTGGCCTGGGCCCAGTTCAGCCGGAAAAGCGACACCAAAGTCTCACTGGCAAGTGCTATTGTGGGCTTCTCGAGCTAATATCCTATGAATAGAGACGTTTTAAATGTATTAAACATTGGTCCTTTCTTTTTAGAAAAGACACCGACAGAGGCTTCCTTAAACATTATTTGAATAAAGCCTCATTACTCACAGTCCAAAGAAGTTCATTAGGAGGAGATCGCTTTGGAAAGGAATCAAGGAGCTCGCCTTTCTTCTCAGCAGTGAATTACATTAGTTACTTCCTAGTTATTTAAATCTTGAAATAAAAGATGTAAACGCTACAGTGACATCTTAAGATCATTGCAAAGGCAGGTCTTGCGTGCACAAAAATGCCCAGCTGGTCTGCAGATAAAACAGATTGATAATTAGTTGCAAAATGTAACATTTCATCAAGAATATTTTGAATAATCCAATTTATCTTTGTCAGATATGCAGCACATATTTTCCGGGGAGCAGCTTTGTTCTTTACCATAATATTATAATTTCAGGCTGCTAATGAAGGCGCCGCCGGGCGGCCCGCCTTGATGTGCGCGTGGCGGGGAGCGAGCAGCGGCCGGGGGACCTGCGCCCCGCGCCCCGCTGCCGCCACCTGCCCGCGGAGGCGCGGGGCCGCGGGCGATCAAAGGGCCCGCGGGCGGCGGGGAGGACGCCCCCGACGGGCGGAGCGCGGGCCGGTGGGCAGGGCTTCCGCGGACTCCCGCTTCTTCTAATTAACGGACGGAAAGGTGCGCTCCCAGCCTGAGATAGAGACGCTGATGGGATGGGGAAAGCAGGCTGCAGGTACAGGTGCGGGGCTGGGCCGGGGACAGACCCAGGGGGCACCCTGCCTTGCCTTAGCAGGAGCGGGAGGAGGGCAGGAGGGATGGGAGTGCATGGGTGGTTTGCAGGAGCTGCAAACACACCTCCAAGGGCTCCATGGAGCCCCGGTGCCAGGAGACAATTAGGGCCCATGTGCTGGCGGGGCAATTTATCACTTTATATGAAGTCTGCTGGAATCGCCAAGACGCCTGTGTTTACACGGCTGAGTGGGCGCCACTTGGCAGTGGTCCGGAGAGCCCCAGCATCTGGCCCAGCAGAGAACCTCCTCTTAGGAACAAGAGAGGCCGGCACTTTTGGAGAGCCCTTGATCCATGTGCCCAGAAATTCGCTCAAACTATTTCTCCAGTGACCCTGGGCTCGGCAGGGCTGGGCAACCCCACATGGCCCACATTCCACCCAAGACTTCAGAGGGTATGTTTATTGCAGCACTATACACAATAACCAAGGCAGAAGACTGCATTAAGAAACAGTGGTACATTTATACAATGGAGTAGTACTCAGCCATAAAGAAGAATGAAATCTTACCATTCACAACAAGATGGATGGACCTAGAGAACATGATGCTAAGTGAAATAAGTCAGACAGAGAAAGACAAGTACCATATGAGCTCACTTATATGTGGAATCTAAAGAAAAGAATAAGTGAACGAACTAATCAGAAACAGTTTCGGAGACAAAGAGGAAAAACTGAGGGTTGCTAGATGGTGGGGAGTATGGATAAGGGGGAAGGTGAGGGGATTAGAAAATAGTCGGTAACCACAAGATGGCCACGGGGTTACAGAAGTTAATTTGGGGAACATAATCAATAATGTTGTAAAGATTTTGTAAAGTATCCGATGGACACTCATCTTATTAGGGAGACCACCTCAGGGATGATGTAGATGCCTGATCACTGCACTGTACACCTGAAGCTGAACAATAATGAATGTCAACTGTAAAATTATATATATATATATATATAATTATATATATATGCATATATATTTACAAGAAGAGTACAGCATTAGGAATAGAAGCAGTGGAAATGTAATGGCTGTGTGCAATGTCAGAGGAGCAGTAGATGGGGGGAGGAGGGTTATCAGTTTGTGAGGGATATAAATGATAAATGTCTAACTGTTACATTGTTTTGTACACCTGAAACTAAAAAAAAAAAAAAAAAAAGACTTCAGGGGAGAGGGCGTGGCTGGATGGAGGGAAAGTGTTGGCAGAGTCTGGAAAATGAGCTCTCTTCCTAAAAGGGGCATGAAGTTTGGCAAAGTAGGGAAAACTCCACAATGCCCTTACAGTGTGCCTGCGCAAATGGCACCCAGGCACATGCTATATGTACAAAATGTTTCTTTCACATTGACCGTCTCAAAGTAGCCATGTCATCTAGCCCCAGAAAGCACTGGATAAAGGGATGAACTTGGATGTATCTGTTGCTTAATTGATTACACCCAGTTGGAGGTTGGAAATGATTCACACTGGAGTTTGACAGGGGTAAGGAGGGAGACTGTCACTGTAGCCACCAACTGTGGTTGTATGGGAAGGCCGAAGTGAGCCAGTTGCTGTCTGTGAGCGTGCAGAATGGGGGACCCCGTGACACAGAACCACTTTCCTAAAATATGCCCTCTTGCCCTTGGCAGTGCTCTTGCAGCTGTTATATTGCATTGGGAGGGTCCAGATCTCCTCTCTACAGTTGCTGGAATCTCATGTTGAAGAATAAATGGGTGGATGGAAGGGTCGGAATTAACTCAAGCTTTTGTGTGAACTGGACATGATCCAGCAGCCCCAAATATAAGATAAATCCAGAGTGAATAAAGCCCCAAGGCTTATAGATGACTGTTGGAAGAGGTATGGGCAGGAAAGGGGCAGTGCAGCTGTGCAGAACAGATTAGAAACTGGGGACGTGCAAAGCTAAACGCAGACCTGCCACCACCCGCAGGAAATCGCCCGCCTCCTTCACTGGCCTGCGTGCTCCTAACTGGTAGCAAGTGGACCTTACGTCTCCGTAACCACAGAATCTGTGGCCCACTTTTGTCCCTTGTGGTTTTTTAAGTCAATTGCACGATTAAATCCAAGGTCTCTCCTATACCCCTCTTCTCAGAACCCCAGTGGCTGGGTCTTGGGGATACATGAAGGCAGGTGACATAAATAAGGTTTTGTCCCCTAGCACTGGGGACCTCCCATTCTGGGCCTTATTTGGAGATGAGCCTCCTGGCCCGGCTTTGGCCATGCTAGGTTCAGCCCAGCTCTGTACTTTTCTCTGCCCAAAATGTTGTTTTCCTTCTTTTTTCTGTCCCATACATCCTGCAAGTGCCACTCTGGGAGGGCTCCCCATGGTCAACCCTTCTTGTCAGCGTGTGGCTCTTAGAACCTGTATCATGTCTTATCTCTTATTGTAATTACTTGTGAGATTTTCCCACTCCCCCATCAGACCATCAGCTCCGTGCAGACAGGACCAGATACCCTGCTGACTTAGCAAATCCTAGGCCTCAATGAAAAGTTTCTGCATAAAGAAATGAATGGATCCAAGAAGTAAAAACCTTCAGACCGACACCGCTGAAAGCTATCCACTATATCAGGTTGCACGGAGGAATGAATCTCTAAAGATTAACTAAGAAAGAAAAATGAAAAGCATTTCAATTTATCACAGAAATAGTAATTAATTCACAACAGTTTGGGTAGAAAGGTGAATTAAGGTGAAAATCATTTTTTCTCAGATGTCAAGTAAATTTTCCCGCAGATCGCCTTGAAAAGTCCAACATAAATACGCTAAATATTAAAAAGCAGAGGAAACATTAGTGAAGAGGTCAGTGTGTTTTCTTTTAGGTACAAGTTTGCTCAAAAGGACAGGATGGTAAGATGCCTCTCTGATTGTCATACGAGGTCCCACGGATGTATTTGAGTGAATGACTGAGTCTCCGCAATGCTTCTGTGTATGTGGTGGGTGGACAGGTCCCACCAAGGTCACTGACTCCGAGGCACCCCACCCTTCGACCATAAGACCGCTAAGTGCACTGGGAGTTATTTATAGTCGTCATTCTGCCAACGGCTAAAGCAGGGCTCATAGGATGGTAAAAAGGACTGGTAAGTATTGAGGGTTCTGGGAAGATTCTGGAAAGGTTCAACAGTAAAGGCTGCTCAGCAAATCACCCTAGGAGACCCTGGGCTGATGGTTTACCTTTCCCCACTTACCCCAGGCACTTTCCCCTGTGCATTCACTCATGTTCCTTCTAGTAAAATCCAACTCAATCCCCAAAGCCTAAATCAGGTACCACTGCTGGTAGGGAGGCCCCCAGATGTTTCCAGTCGCGACTTCCTCTGCACCCGCAACAGGCTGCACTAGCAGTTCACCTGGGCACAGGTGTGTGTCGGCGAGGCTTCTCCCAGAGGCTGACGTGCACAGAGCTGCCTCGTGGCCTAGGCTGTTGTGCTTCACGGACATAGAGGAAGCACGTCCCCATCACGACCTCACCAGCACCTGGGAGTGTCTCTCCAGGAACAGGTTGGTACTCGACAAATGCATGGTGGAAAAGAGACAGGAAGGAGGGAAGCGGTGAGGGAGGGATGGCAAGAGGGACAAGAAGACATGAGAGTACCTGTCGCATAGTATATGCTCAATAAACATTTCCAGAATAAAAGAAAAAATAAATTAGTCACTCAGGATGATCCCTCTTGTTCCTCAGGTATATATAATTCTTGTGTGTCTGTGTTTGTCTGAAAAGGTTTTAGACTCCTACACCTGTCCTCAACCACCCACAGAAAGGGCAGACCCGAACATCTAGACTCAAAGCTACAGAGAAGTGAAGAGTCACATCTGTACCCAGGGGCCTAGAGTTGTACCCAGTATTGATTCATGTGGACGAGGAGCTGGGGCAGAGGGTGTGAGCCCAGCAGACGGGCACAGGCTGTCCCAGTGTGGAAAGAGGGACAGTTCAGCATAAAGTCTGGTGCCCCCGAAACAATACACAGACCTGGCCCTGCAGGACAGGAGAGCTCTCTCTACAGGAGCGGAGAGCCCAGCGCTGACCTGCAACGTGCAATGGGCTCCGGGATTGGGCTGAACCCCACTGAGCCTTGTGCCATGGCCAACCTGTGCTTTTTTCCCCCTTTCAATAGCACCTCCCTAAGAATCCTAGTGCTGGGGAGAAGCAAGGGGTACCCCTGAGAACTTATCAGCGAGGGTTGGGGCTGAGTGATTCTGCCTTCCTGTCACCCCCTCCAAGGGGCCCTTTCCAGCAGGTGACCCTGTACTCTCTTACAACTCTTGCATTGTTTCTTTCAGTGTGCCCACCCCAACGGGTAATTATTTGTGCAATCAAATGCTTGCTTCTTTTATTTTTCTATCGCTCTGTGGATTGTAAATGCCAGGGGAGCAGAGGTGGTGTCTGTCTCACCCACCCGTCTCCAGGGCCTTACACACTGCTCTGTACGTAGTAGGTGCTCAGGAAACACTTATTGAATGATGGAATGGGTCTCCCCAGTAACTGGTGTCCAGCTCTGCACCCTCCGGAGAGAGGGACTGGGAGGCTTCAGAGAAGCCAAGACAATATCAGGATGGAGGAAACAACCGAGGAAACACCCAAAACGGAGCAAACAATGCAAACGCAATGCAGACGGTTTCAGCAGATGTCAAATTAGCACAGCCATGGACAGAGATCCCGTAATTTCTCACATAGATCAGCTGACTCTTTAAAGAATGTCACAAATGCCAAGGAAGGAGTTGATGTGGCTGAAAACCCCTTTGGGGGTGATTGTGCAAATGTCGGCAGGGCGGGCCCTCTGGGCTGGAGGGAAATGACCCGATTGCCCAGGAAAGGCAGACCCCCGCCAGTCTCTGCTCATACACAGCACCCGATTATGTGTACACCACATGCAGACAGCCCCAAACACCGAAATTAAAGAGCTGCTTCTTTCCAACAGTTTGGTCTGTAGCTCTGTGATCATCTGGGGAGAGACCAACTTGCAGGGGCTCAGACTGTCATTTCTACGAGCGTCCTTTCCAGCTTCACCGGAGACGCGTGTTAAAAGTTAACGGGCCTTCATCACACTAAGAACATGAATTTTTCTAACCATAAATTTATTCCACTGAATTCCTGAGCTCTGAAGTCACCCTACACTCTTCCTTGTAAATCAGAGGGGGTGTGCCCACTTCCTGATGTTTGCCAATTTGCTGTTTTTCCTGTAATTAGGAAAAAATGCAATTCACGAGAGTTACAAGCCCAGAGGAGATCCCCGGATCGAGTTGAGTTGTTTCATATCTGCCTTCTCGACGCTTTGTAAAGAATGATTCTACTAAGGGGAGGGGGTAGGGGGAGAGTAAAAGGGCGAAAAGAAATGATTATCTAAACACAGGATGGTAAGCCCTAACGTCAGACGTGGTCGCCCGTTCCCTCAGCGTGGCTTTGATCATTCTGCATAAACGGACAGCTCCATCGGATTATGGCACCTGCTGGTAGAAGGGTGCAGAGTTGGGAAAATTAAAGCTCATGGAAAGAAGAATTAAAAGTGCTGGGAAGATGAGTCTGCGTTGGGGTGTGTGGGACGGCCCCAGTCTCCAATGCGCACGCGTCCTGACAGCACACTCCCGGGCATCAAAGCCGGTCCCGCTCAGAAATGCAATCTATTAAGGCTTCACATCCTTGTTTTGTAGGAATTATGAAACAAACAGAATTGACAATGGGCCCGTGGCAGCAGCTTCCTGAATCGCTAATGGCAGCTAGAGAAAGGCTCACTTTGCTCTTCTGTTTATCTTTAAAATGAAAGTGGTTTTCCTACATCAGATCTTCCTTTTTGTCTTTCAGTATCTACACTCTAAATTCTGTGTTGTAGGGAGTATGGTGTCAGTCCTGGGAAACGTTTGCCATGAAATCAGCTATGGACACAGGACATTTATTACCTATCGCACAAACATGAGGGTGCTGCTTTGTGCTTGGGTTATTCATACAGATGCTGTGTTCTCGGAACGACTTCCATTGTTTTTGAAAAACACATTGGCATCAGTTATTACAATTAATATTAACGAAAGGGATAAAAACAGTAAGCGCTTATGTGACCAAGAGTCTTTTGACAAGCTGTGGTACATGGTGGGTACTCAATAAATATTTGAAGAATTAACTTCAAGTGAATTGAATTTCGGACTTTAAATAAAGAAAAAAAAGGATGTCATTTTATTCGTACAAATGGAAAACTCTCCCATTTCCATTCATGCCTTAAAAAAAAGAAAGGCCAATAATTCTCCTTAATTTTAATCAGGAGGTAGCAAAAAAAAGCAAATACAAAAAAAAAACAAATAAAAGCCTTTTTGTGAAAAATGAAACATAAGAGCGGGAACATTTTCCATGATGGGACGTGTTTTCCTTTCCACACCCCACTCCATCTTCCGTCACCCAGTAATTCTGGAGGTGAACAAAATGGAGCCTTGTATCTATCTAATCATCGTAATGACCCTGGCCTTCATATTTAAAATGTCATTCAGAGATAGTTTCGGGTTGGCAGCTGCTGACAGAAGAGAGCAATAAATAATACTACCTCCGTTTGCACACAAGCCCTGCCTGCAGAAGCTGCTCGAAAAGCATTTCCAGCCGAACACCTTGGGACCCACTATTGGAATGCCACCGCACTCGATGCCAGGAGCCCCGCACATCAGCTTTGAGGAGGGAAGTGAGGAGCAGCTTGCCCAATTGGAGTTACAAGGGAATTTGGGAAGACAGAATGTAATTACCTGAACTGGAAAACGGCCAAGGTACTGGGGCTGTTAAAAAAAAAAAAAAGAAAAAAAAAAAAAGTCCAGGAAAAAAAATAACCTTAATTCTCTTAGCTGATAGAAGCCAAAGGCGGGTTTCTTTCTGTTTATGATTTGGCAGCATGGGGCATTTAAATCATCACCAAACAATAAATAAAAATAAAATGTCGCAATTTCCAGCAGGCCCCTCTGACATGCACACAGCCACTCGCTGCAGATCCCTTTGTCTTTGTATTAGGGGTTAACATGGCAGACTCGCAGGGGTCATTTCCTTCTCTTGGCTCAGTTTGCACTGGAGACTGCCGGCAGATTCTGCCCAGGGACTGGTCAGGTGCTGCTCCCCAAAAGCAGTACCTTTACAAAGCCACCAGGACGAGATCAGATATTGTTTTAACTGTTTGCAGAGCTAATTCTTCTCTTTGAAATCTGGGCTTAATTCTGATGGAATGAACTAAATAAAATAATAATATCGTATGAGGGACATGAAATTTTATAGAGATTTTAGCTGGGAAGTCTCTATCTCTTTCTGTCTCCCCTCTTCTCAGTCTCTCTCTCTCTCTCTCTCTCTCTCTCTCTCTCTCTCTCTCTCCCAACTCCCCTCTCCCCTCCCAAGTCCCCTCTCTCCTCTCCTCTCTCTCTGTCTCTGTCTCTCTCTGTCTCCTCTCTCGCTCTCTCTCTCTGTCTCTATATCTCTATCTCCCCTCTCTCCATTCTTCTCTCTTTCTCTCTCTCTCCCCTCTCTCCTCTCTCCCCTCTTTCCCCTCTCCTCTCTCTCCCTCTCTCTATATATATATCTCTATCTTCCCTCTCTCCCCTCCTCTCTCCCCTCTTCTCTCTCTCTCTCTCTCTCTCTCTCTCTCTCTCTCTCTCTCTTTCTCTCTCCCCCCCCTCCACCCCTTCCCTCTCTCTCCAAGAGGGAAAGGCATGGAGAAAGGAAGAGAGAGAGGTTTGCCTCAGAAGGTCTGGAGGTCCTCTACATGCTGGAAATACTAATCAGTTGGCTACAGAGTGAGCTCAGGAGTATGAGGTGCCAGTAGCCTCCCCCATGTGCAAGGACGGTTCCTCCAGAAAATGTAAGTGGTCTTAACCCCTGAAAGAGCAGAGGCGTCTTGGTGCTCTTTCAGAAAACTTGCACGGCTCCTGCTTCCCTCCCTTCCACAACAGTCAGCCTCTAATGATCTCCTCCTATCATAATTGCCGGAAGTTGTCAACACGAAAATTTCACCTAAGCTTATGGTTTGTGGTTTTCCCTGGAGGGTTAAACAAAAGAGTTCACCATGACACCTCAAACTTTCTTTTTTTGGGGGGAAGGGTTAATACACATTTGTATGGCCCAGTAGACCACAGTTTTCCTTGTAAAACCTATCGAAGAAGGTTTGAAGTCCAATTAACTAATTCATTTTTAAACTGGAAAGGCCATTTCTTTTATATCCCAAAAACAGGGAACACCAATAAAATTACAGTGGAAATGTACCATTCCATCTGATTGTCTACGTTTCCATAATGGTGAAAATCTCCATCATTACAGACTCGGTTTTTGACTGTTTTCCAGCAACAGAAGACATCTACACATGTATTTTAAAGAAAAAAGATATGGAGTCTATAAATGCAACATGTACGCTGAGGGGGGAGGGGGCGGGCACAAGAGCAGAGCGGCTGGGCACTACGGCATTCCTGTGATATATGCTTTGGCTTATTTCCAAGGGAAAGAATGCTCATAATAACTAGATTAACCCCCTGGTCCTCATTGTTCAATTTTGAAGAACTGTAACTATTTCTATGATCCTTGATTGAATTCGTTGAAAAGTTTAAAACAAAATGTCCTTACTAATATGTTCGTATCCTTACAAATCTATGCTTCTGAAAACAGGAAGGACCAGGCTTCATGCTCAGCTTGGAATTGACCACTAACTGGTTTAGGAGATGTAGTGTTTTGGTAAGCTATGGTGAACCCTTGTCATTGCCCAGTAAACACAGTTGAGATCAGTTAGGGTGGGAACAGTGGTTTCTCCCACCAGTGATACACGCCAAGTGGGGGTCAGAGGACTGGAGAAAGAAGCCTCCAAATTTTTCTCCGAAATGCAGCTGCTTCCTGAGCCTTGTCGCCCTCCTTCTGGCTTGAATCTGGCCTGAAGAAACCTTATACTAACCCCCCAAAGCTATGCCCATTTGGTTTCCAATGGGAATGTAAAGAACCAAACCCCAGACAGCCTTTCGTGGCACTGCTTTTCTCCTCCATTGTATATTCTTGGTGTTGGGGGTACGTCTTCTTTTCCAGACACATGGCCCCCAGTGGATGACCCCCAACTCCCCAGTTGCATGAAATGAGCAGTAAATGAATCGAACAGATACCAACCCACACCCACTCCCACGAAATCAGGGTGGGAAGCACCAAATGGAGAGAGACTCCTATTAATAATTCATCTCCAGCAAGCCCCTGGAGCAGTTTCACTGTGAAATGCTCTGCAGAATGCTCCAACACACTAATTAATATTTTCAAAGTGTTCCGTGGGCCCCTTTAAAAGCACTTTTGCCATCAATTGAATGTTCTGCATTATAAGTAAAAGATCAATCCTGTCGCCCAATCCTATTGATGAGCTGTCTCACCAACCAATGGAGGATGTTCCGAGTCAACAGAATTGTTTTCTCCCTTTAATATCACCCCCAGGTATTGGGTTGGAAAGAGCCTTCTCTTCTTCCCAATAGTTCCAGAAAGGTGCGGCAGGTGGGCGTCATCCATGCGGACTGCCTTGGGCACGGCACCCTGTCCCCCTCACACCACCCAGTCTGATGCCCAAAAAGGAGAGAATCGCCATCCCCTCCACGGCCAGCAACCCCAGGTGCAGTGGTAGGAGACTCCCTGAGAAAGAGGCCTCGGCCCCACCGTACAGCAGAGCTGGGCAGATCGGGTCAGCCAGGCACTCAGGCCAGGGACTCCTGTCAGCACCAAACGTCTGGAGGCAGGACAGCGCCTGTCCAAGTGACCACGTGGAGGCCATACCCCTGGCCTCATTCCTCTGGCCACATTGCCAGCTGTGGGGGACAGAACCCCAAAGGCGGTCAGTCCCCTCGGAGGGCAGCAGTCACTCTCCAAGTACCGATTGCAATGATTCTTCCTAAATGTTACCTGGAGACTATTTCTCAATTCAAATCAATTGTGTCTATCGATCTTGGCAATTAACAGAACGGGGCAGGAATAACTTTTGCCCTTTACTGTCTTGCATTCAAGGAAGTGATTGACAGAGTCAAATGGGTCAACTTGGAAAGAACCACTTGACGTGGTAGAATCCTCTCTCCCTCCTCCCCCAGTGGCCAGCAGGACGGCCTCTTGGGGCATCTGAACTCAGGCCACCCCTCTGGACGAGGGATGACGCTCCCTCTGCCAATCAATAGGCGCTGGAGCACAGTGTGGATTAGGATTTATTTTTGTGTTGCTTTGAAATTCACATTACCTAAAATTGAGCATTTTAAAGTGTCCAGTTCCTGGCATTGTTATATTCACAGTGTTGTGCAGCCATCACCTCGATCTAATTCCAAAACGTGTTCATCACCCCAAAATAAAACCCTGTGCTCGTGAAGTAGTCGCTGTCCATCTCCTCACCCCGAGCCCTTAGCTACCAGCAACCTGCTTTCTGTCTCTGCAGATGTACCTATCCTGGGCCTTTCATAGAAATCTGATCATATGCTACACGGCCTTTTGTTGTCTGGCTTTCTGGATGCAGCATAATGTTTTCAGGGTTCCTTCCTGTTGTAGCTTTGCCTTTTCATGGCCAAATAATATTCTACTGTGTAGATAGAGCACATTTCATGTATCCATTCATGTGCTGATGGCCAGTTAGGTCATTTCCTCCTTCTGGCCATTGTGTTGGTGCTGCTCTAAGCATCTGTGTAAGAACATGTGTTTTAGCCCCTGTTCTCAATTCTTTGGGGAATATACCTGGGAGTGGAAGTGCGTATGGTGATCCTATGTTGCACTTTCTGAGGAGTTGACAGGAATGCTGAGGTGCTCTTGTCAGTGACATGGAGTCACTGTGGACAGGTGGAGTTTGCCGCGGGCAGTGAGGACAGGCAGAGGCGTCTGTGCTGCTTAGGTGCCATTGCAAGTGTATCGGTGATTTGCTCCGGGAATGAGTAATGGTTTGCTCTATGTTCCTACCCCCAGAGAAACATGTCACCGCCAATCACATCACCCCAAATAAGCTCCATGTGACTTGTTTTAAGTGAGACATGGAGAGAAATCCATGTCAGTCCCGGACTTACAACCTCTGCGATTAACAGCTTACAGTACAGCCTACTCCTCACCCTGAGATAGGAGGCTCTTCCCAATAGGCCTTCGTAGCCCTCAACTTCCTTCCTTCCAGACCACCCCAGCATTTCACCCCGCCCCCAGTCTTAACCACTCACGCATCCCTAATCCCCACCTCTCTCACCTGTGTCCTTTACACATATTGTCCCCTGTTCCAAAAATGCTTTTCCGTCCTCTGCCGCAATCTCACACCTTACCAACTCCTACTCATCCTTCACGACCCAACTCAGATGTTTCCTTGCTCATCGAGTTCTCTCTAGCTCTCCAGAGTTAGTGTCTCCTCCTCTGTGGTCCAGAACCTTCTCTGCCCCGTCTCCCATGACCCTAGTGCCTGGGAGAGAGAAGATGGACACCATGGAATCACAGAGGCCTTCCCCCTGCTCTACCATTTACTTTCTGCAGCTGCCAAATGCGCAATAATACAAACCGAAGAAGTCTGACCAGCTTGGAAAGGACTTTTGTGAGGCTCTAATGAAACAAGACGATAATAGGAACATGGGCATGATACATGGGGACTAAGTTCAGTGGAACACTTGTCGCATGGTATTGCAACATGTTTGTTTATCGTGGTTATCTGTCCTACTTATTGTGAGCACCCCAAAAACAGAACAATGCCTTTTCCCCTTTGTATCGTTGAGTGTCGAGCTCATGGAAGGTGCTCAAATAAATATATTTTGTGAAACAAAGTAATGAGTTCATTGCTTTAAAGAACTGTTTAAGGTAAATATACGACAGGTAAAAAAGAGTTTCAGGTAAAAACAACGACAGTTGTGGCGGATTCTTCCTTTGTATCGCAGTCGCTTCTTCAGTTCCAAAGTGACTGCTCAGTCCTTACAGGCATGACAGAATCGTGTTACTATGGACATGCGTCCCTAAGCCACACACCGGTGCTTCCGGTGTCCCCACGAACGCACAGCAGAACAAAGCAGGGAAGAAGGCAGGAGCGCCTCACCCGGACACGTCCTGGGGCTGCCTCGCTGCCTCTCAGGCCCAAGAGCACAGGGGAAATGCCAGTGGGTCACTGTGTATGCAAATAGATTAGGGGCGACCTTTAACTCAGGAATGTACAGGTGCGTCCACTCAGGTGAGAGGCAGAAGTCTGAGCGGTGATGATGGACCGAGAGGACGAGGCCAGGACTAGGCTCAGGGACACCGATTTAAGTAGCACTGACCTGCCGCCACTTGCAGCAGCGGTGAAGTGAGAACAAAAGCACCGCCTCCACACCACAGGTGCCCTCCACAGGAATACCTTCCCTGTGTTCTCCATCCACCCAAGTACTGCCTTCTTCTAATGTGCACCCAAGGCCCCACTTTACCCGTTGCACCCCAGGAACCCATCCAGACCAGCGTCCTTCTCTCTCTGGACTCCTTACTGACCATGTGGCTTTCCACAGGTGACCCTGAATCAGCAGGAACCTCTTCACATGTCCTCCCTCCCCAAGAAGAATTTAATCCATGCGCCAGCGCAGGCCATGTCTGAGACACTCTGTGCTCCCACAGCACGTGGCTCTGTAGCTTATGTATTGTAAACACCCAAGAACTTCCTCTCAGTTGATTGATTAGAAGGAAGAGAGAACCAGAACCAACATTATGGAAGAACATAGCTTGAAAAGGACCTCAAATATGATGCACTTAACGCCTTGTTGCAGCAGTGGACCCATAATCTCCTAGCAGGGCAGAGGCAGAGCTGGCAGAGTCCAGGCCTCTGAACTCCCTCCCCCCCTGCTCTTTGCATAATAAGGCTCTGAGAAGGTCTGCACAAATGAAATCAGTCCAAATGTATTTGACCTGTGCCTCCCAAATATATTGGATTATAGAGCACTCCACCCACTACCTTGCAGAACGCCTTCTAATATCTTGTGGAAATAATCTCCTACAAACACAATTAAGGCAATGCTAGTTAAATGTTATCTGTAATAACACAGAACAAAGTAGTAGAACCAGGAGGTAAAATTATGCAGTCTGACAAGAATGTATTTGGGCTGAATATCAATTCTTAGTTGGTCAAGTTGATTATAAAACTAATAGGGGAACTCCAGGGAGATAATTACATGACATTCTTGAAGGTTGAAAGTTTCCATTGGATCAGAAACAGGGCTAAGGAAGGGGGTCTAAGCCAGGAACCTAATCATCAAACCAATGCTCTTGTGAATTAACTTGTTAGGAATTAGGGTCTGATTCGAGGTAAAGCTGGGAACCATGAAACCGGGACCTGGGGGGAGATATTAAGACCCAAGTCCACGTAACGGGAAGGCAGATGAGTAACCTGCGCCCCAGCTGGACTCAGAGACAAGGCAGTGGCTCTGGAGCCACAAGGTTCTATGGATGATTCCATGAGGCCTCTGTGCTTTTCAGACGAGGAAACTGAAGCCCACGGCCCAGATTGGCCCCAAGTGGTCCAGGGAGCTGGAACCCAGGTCTCCACATGCTCAGTTTGGGTCTTTCTGTTTCAGTAACCCAGGCGGGGGACATGGTAATGTTGGGATGCTGACTGGAGTTCAAGGACGCAGGAGGCCAGACAAGATTGGAGTGGCCGGATACACGCCCGGGACCCAGTGGCCAGGCAGTGCTGCAGCCTGACCATCAGGGCCCTGCAAAGGAGGTGGCACCTGGACTCACGGCTCTGCTTATCTGGGCCCTCTGCCTGCCTTCTTCCCAGCCTCGCCCTGAGACTCCGGGCTATGAAAAACTAAGACAACACTTCTGTCCAAACCAGTAATACAGACCTTGCAAAAGGCGATCAGTGAGTGATGACAGAAAGGATCGATGGCACCTTTCAGGCTAGGTAGGGTGCAGTTGACATTCGGAGCAGGAAGGAGAGCTGACCTGATCCGGCCTGGCTTCCACCCACCACCCCTCATTCCTCTTTTGCCAACTCGCTGGTCTGTTCATAGCCCTGGGGTCCTCTCTGCACACCCTGCCCTCGTGGGACCTCAGGTCTGACGGAACGCTCCCTCTGTGCACCTGCCCAGGACCCACAGGCAAGCTTTTAATTGTGTTCAAGTTAGTCATGCACTGGGAAGCTGAGTGCGGGTGGACTTAACATTTAGAACACCGAGTAAATTAGGGCTGTGCACAGCAGCACGTAGCACAGAGGTTACGCTCTTGACAAAAGCGTTGGTCAGAGCACTGGTTTGCACAGCAAGAGCCACACAGGTTGGTTTACAGTGGGCCTCAGTTTCCACTGTTCCCTCCACACGGGTCTCTAAGAGACAGCTCCTCTGCCATGGATGGATTTGGATGCCAGCGTTTCCTGTTCTTAGACGTCAGAATAATTACCAAAGCTAGGTTAGTCAAGTCTGAGTAAATATCAGAGCTGGAAAGGGGAAAGAAGTGGCACCAATCAGCCTCTCTCGTCAGCCCGCCCACGTGTATCCCGCAGTGGCTACTAGCAACCCGTCGACCACAAGTCTCCAAGGGGCACCGACAAGGTTTGCGGGTCACGTGGGTAAACAGTGCGCAGCCCAGCAGGAACCTCGACACATGCAAGTCTACGGACTGGGTCTCAAAGTGTCCGAGTTCGTGAGCTGACATATACACATCTGTTCATACACATACACTGCATATGTGTGTGTGTGCCTGTGTGTCCACAGATACACTAAAACAAAAGCTTCAAGAAACAGTACTTCTCTTCATCACAGGCTGTGAATTCCGGCATTTCCTCATGTGCTCTAGTTCACATTTATTGTGCAACCCAGAATTTGAAACGTGATCTGATCCCTGTGCTCCTTTTGCAGACAGTTATACCGAGGGCCAGAGAAGTCACATGGGCTGCCCACGCACTAGCAGCTGAGTGGCGTGCAGGCCCGGCATCCTGACCTTTCACCTGGGCTTCCCAGGCAGGTTTCCAGCTCCTAATCTAACACCACTTCCTGTGGCCTGCGCCCTAATTCTCCAGGATCCTCTTGTGCCTCCAAAAGCCCTTTGCTTTGGTTCTTGAGTCACACAGTTGTCCCAAGGGGCCGATGTGACCCCACTGTCTGCCCAGGGTACCCAGTGTTTGCCCATCACTGGCCGCACATCTGGCTGGGCTCTGCCTCAGAGGCTTGCAGGCGGACAGGTGGCTAATGACAGCAGCAGCCCACCCTCCCCTCCCAGAACTGGGCCCTGGGAACGCCTCCAAGAATGGGGACTGGGTGAGTTTGGGGCCCTCACCCACTGGAGGGGATCCGGGCTTCCCAACACCCAGAGGCCTCCCTGTGAGGGGCCATTCGCCAGCGTAGCTGAGCCCATACCAGGTGAGCAAATGCGGCACCTTCCAACAGGTCAGGGCCTGGTGGAAGGACGTTCTGCCGATCTGTGGTGTTTAGTGGGTCAGCGGCGGCTCACTTACTGCTTCTGCCCAGGCTAGGAAACAAAGCCCAAGATCCCAGCTGCGGGGGCCTCGCGAGGACCACACCAGCAATTCCTGGCTTTGACAGCGGCCGCTCCGGGGCCTCTGGGAACCCTGGCCGCCCAGGGGACAGCGGGGCCCCACACTGTGGGCGCCAGGAAATGTCCAGGACGCCTCCAACTCTCCTCCCCTCTTCCTGCCTCTCAGTAAGCCTCTCCTGGAGGAGGCAGCTGGGGAAGGTGGAATGCACATTTACTCCAGCACCCAAGTCCTTATAAAGCTTAAGAGTGCCATCTTGTGTCTGAGAGGGGCAGCAGCCAGGCCCAGCCGCCTGCCTTTCTTTCCTTCTGTCTTTCTCTGACCCAGTCAGCCTTCATGGCCTCTGCAGGACCCACCATAGCCAGAAGGTTCTCTGCCCTGAGACCAGGGCATAACGATGGTCCTACTGTACCTCCACCCCCATGCACCCCACTTTCGCCCCTCAACATAGAAGCTTGCATTGCCACCCCTGCTGCAGGGCTTGGCTTGGTGTCCAGCCTGCTTCCTGGTCTGCACTGTGAACTTGAGGTGGGTGTGAGCTACAAATCAGGAGTTAGCTTCAAAGAGGGGAAGAAATGGATGGATGGGCAGGGAAAGAAGAACAGAAAGGAAGAAGGATGAAAAGGGAGGCGGTGGGGAGGAAAGGGGTAAGAACAAAGCAAGGGGATAAGGACAAAATAGTCTGCACTGGGATCTCAGTTGCTTTCAGCCCTAACTCCCGATGCCAAAAGCTCTGTTCCATATTCAAAGGGTTCGAATTAAGGGTACAGAAAACATGGCCGCTTTAGGGATTGACACAAGTAAAGGAAAACACTGAAAAATGCCCAAACCACACACCTGGCGTGACTTGGGTGCACACGTCTTCTCGGGCCTCAGTTTCTCCATCTGTAAAATGAGACAGTCGGCAACTCCTGAAGGTCTAGCCCGGTGACCATCTGTCTCTGCTTTCAACCTCTTCCCGAGCAAGCCTCAGACTGAACCCACAGCCTTACAGGATGCCTGCTTTGTGTTTCGACTCTTTTCCTCTGAGTTTTAGATTTAAATGTTTTCAAGTAACAAAACAGAACAAACGGCAGGAAAGAAGAAACTAAAGTGGGAGGGGGGGGCGGTCCAAATGATCCCTTCCTATATAACCAACTGGGAGTTGATCTCTCTTTTTGGAAGAAAACTGTCAGGAAAACATCGGTTATAGTGTAGACAAGCCAAAGACAGAGGGTGTATACGCGGCTGGTGGTCACGTCAGGGACACACAGAATCATGCCAGGCCCAGAGAGCCCCAGGCATGGGTTGGGGGTGGGAGTGGACCCTAATGTTCGCTTGCAGGCAATATAGAGGGGCGGTCACCCCCAACCCCCGCCCCCCGGAAGCTTATCTGATTCGTAATAATATCCACGTGTATTATGTATGCATGTATGTTTGGAAGGCCTTAGAGAGTGAAGATATTAACTTTCTTGCCCTGATGAAACACAGCCCAGAGACATGAAGATAAGAATTCTGTCTAGGGTCCTGCTAAGAAGAGAACAGTCCTGGAATCCTGGCTCTGACCTTTGCCCTCACCTCCTGGCTTTTAAAGTGGCTCCATGTAAAAAGGACAATTCATGAGAAACGAGCCCATTCTGCCCTGAAATACAATATCCTAACGCCGTGCAGGTAACCCCCGTCTGTGCAGAGAGATTTATTCACACTGCCCTCAACTACGTCCAGAATTTAAACAA
This sequence comes from Rhinolophus hipposideros, assembly GCF_964194185.1. NCBI lineage: Eukaryota > Metazoa > Chordata > Mammalia > Chiroptera > Rhinolophidae > Rhinolophus > Rhinolophus hipposideros. Next base: position 3,501,743 of record NC_138061.1, read on the forward strand.
AATCTCTACTTGGAGGGCAAAAAAAAGTCCTGCGGTCTCACAAAACAGTACACAAGAAGTGGCCCTTTTAAGCAGGTTAGTTAAATGGTGTTTTTAATGCAAATTAGTTCAAATTGCTATCAAGAGTAATTATTGTAAATGACAGGCAGCATTTCCATCATCCTGCCCTCATTTAGTTCTTCCATAGTCTCTTCTAAATAACTAAGCCATAAAATTTCAATTGACCACTAGGAAAAAAAAAAAAGTACTATCATCGGCAGTGGGGAAAGAGGAAGGAGGAGGGCGCATGTCAGGGCCCGGGTGAGGGTCCTAGCCAGCCCCTAAGGGAGCCACCCCAGTCCAGCAGTGGAGCCCCGTGACCCCAGCACCTGCCCCCCACTTGACAAGTCACAGCTGCTGTGCGGGGCAATTTCCTGGCGGGAAGGGGGCTTGGGGGAGGTATGCCGGAGCCTGGGAGTGAGATGGGAAAGGGGGCTGTGTCCCTGCCAGGGGTCCCCCTGCTGCCTCTGCTACAGAGGCGCTTGCGCCCCAGTTCCCGGAGGCGCGCGGACCACTGTTTGAGCCAATACATTATAATAATATTAGGTAAAAACGGGCGAGCACATGAAGTAGAAAATTGCATCTCATTTGTTCTAAATTTGCCCAAGTCTAGATCTTCAGGGAGGTATTTTTACTTTACATATTTGTTAATGGGGTCTGTTTCTTATTGCCCCAAAATGTTTAATATACAAAAGGCATCAGATTCTCTTTCTGGCCTTAATTCATCCCAACAGACAGACATAGAAACTTGATTTCAGATTTCGCTGGGCTTCACCTCTCCAATTCCTATTCGAGGCATCGCGATCATTAATAGCGTCTGAAGGAGCCCTCTTATTTACTTATTATGGCATCATTTGTAACATAAAACTGTTGTGCTCTCTTTTCATTAACAGATTCAGTTGCAAATGCTGGAGAAAAATTACAAAGAGCCCCTTTCTAAAACGTGCACATTTATTGGGATCGTTAACTCATAGCAGCTAATTGTGGTTGTCACCAACTTAATTTAAAAAGCTGATTATTACTCAAGCCCTATGTATCGCAGGCCTGATACTGTACAATTAGCAGTTGTGATGATTTACTTAATTTGCAGATTAGGAACAAGTGCCTGTTTTGAAAAATGTGGCCACTCGACCTTCAGCTACAGGGAGGAGTGAGTGGGCCCCTCTTCCAGGAGAACAAAAAGGCGCTGTCAAAGGCGAGCATTCTGCTGCAGGTCAGCCGGAGTGAGGGGACGCTTTTCAGATCATCCAGCTGAGCCCGTCAGCCAACAGTCCAGCAAGGAAGGCACTCCAGATGTGTTTCCTGGTGTCGCCAAACCAAGTCAAACAACAAGCTGGGAGCCTAAACAGCTTAAAAGGTGGGCCTGGTGGGTACCAGCCCCTAATGCGATAGTAACTAGACAAAAATGTCCTGGTGACCTAACGCTCAATAACGATTTAGCCGGCAAGACTGGTGTGAAGAGGAGGGCCATTTGGAGTTGGGAACAGACCCCATCTCATATGCATTATTTTTGCTGCTGCATTTGTCATCAGTCATATGATGGTAATAAAATTTGTAACTGTTTCCCTTATACTCTGGGGCGATTTACCTCCTCTAATAGACAATGCAAATGCTAAAAGGCACATATACATCTTCATTATATAAGCTGGTGCCTGAGCCATTCTCCTCCAGAGACAGTTTTATTCATTTTTATACAATTTGCCTACTGTACGGTACAGATGGTTTCTATTAAGTAAAATATCTGTTTTCTTCCAAATTTTTAGTTTTCATGATTAAATTACTTTAAAATGATGGTACATTGTATTATCTTCTTTCATGAGTTAATTTAGCTCAAATACTCCCAACATAAACTAGAAGCCCAGTTTCATCCACTCAGAAAATCGGCCACGTACTGTGATTTTTCTGAGGATTATTCCACCTTGGCTGTGATTTCTATTCTTTATCAATTCCTTTCACCAGAGTCTTAACTGTATGGATTATTTTCTGGAGATAAATTTGAATAGGAATATAAATGGAAATTCTGGACTAATATGAAAACAGACGCTCTTCCCTAAACTGTTTAAAATTTGAGATGTCCTTTGTTAATATTCAAGTTTTTTTGTGCCAGCGTCTCAGCTACAGAGAGTGGCTTGTAGTTCGAAACATTCGAAGCTGCTGCCCCCACGTGGCAGGCCCTTGGAGCCTGTGTCTCTTTCCAGCCTCCTCCCTGTACTGAGTCTGTTCAGGTTGAAGTGCCTGAGCTCAGGTGCCTCCTGCAGCCAGGAGGAGAGCTCAGCTCTGTGTCCACCTTCCCAAGCCCGGGAGCAGCCTCTGGGTCTGGTGTCCACCGGATGTTGAGGGCTCATTTCTGATTCTTGGAACCCATCACCCTACTTGTCTCACTTTATTAGTGTGATACTAGGCAAATGCATCCCCGGGAATTTCTCCTTTTTGCATTTTGCATTCACATTTTATTTTTGCATTCGTGCTCTCTGACACTTCCCACTGGAATACGGCCCCTGGCCTGAACCAGTGTTACTCCCTCCACCCCTCAGGCAGCTCTTCCCAAACTTGCCCCCCACCCCCCACCCCCAAGCTCAGCAGCCCCAGATCTTGACCACAAGCCCTCCTCCACTGAAGCAGAAACATGGGCAGGGTAAGAGAGACTGCCCTTCCCGGAGGGAGGCAGCATGTGCACTCAGAGGCTGGGTATGTAGAACACACGAAAAACATGGGCCGGGGAAGAGACCACCAGCTTCTCCTCGTAGTCTAAGCCTTGAATACCCACCAGGGCGCCCCTGTAATCTCTTTCTGCAGAACCTATCCTGGCAGCCAAGGCTGTGACCTGGGGTGGCCCTCCAGAAATGAGGGGGCCACTGTGGACCCTCTCTATTGGGGGCTGAGTGCAATGAGGCCATCTTCCTTTCTTCCACCAACGCTGGGCACAGTCGTAGTGGGTGCCAGAAAGGGTCTCAGTGAGTCCGCAGATAAGCAGGGCAGTGACACGGCCCTTCCAGAGGTGAGTGCAGAGGCAGACTGTGGGGAGACCCCATGGTAGTCCTGGCTCCCACCTGTGACCCCAGGCAGGCCAATTAACTCTCTGGGGCTCAGTGCCAGGGGATGTTATGGAGATCAAATACAACAACAGGCCTGGAAAGCTTTTGAAACGGTTCAAAGTGCTTGACAGACATGAGGCAGGATTTTCACTTCAGTGTCCATTCACTTTGGGCACGCCGGCAGAATAGAATGGAGGCTCGCAGCCCTAAACCGAGGGCAAAGGAGGACTGGCCAGGCAACTCCTTCCTCCGACAGAATTCTAACCAAAAATGCAGAGTTTGCCAAGGTAACAGATCAGATAGGCTTTTTAAAAATAAATCTCGACACGAACAGGTGTTCCTTTCTAAGTGATATGACACCCGGAGCAGCCCCTCTCGTGTCCACGTTTTGGGGCAGCCTGTGTGACATGACCCCACTTCGGGTCACCACCGAGTCTAGCTAACGGCATAAACAGATGTAATAAGACAGAGGGATGGACGGATCAATTATCTTCTCAGTCAACAGCTCGTTTCACAGAAACGGAATGTGGAAGATATCGCTAACCAAAGGTCACCTCCTGTCTGCAATGCTCACCGTCAAATGAGCTGCCAGGTTTGCTCCCAAATGACGTTTACTAGCCACCAAGCATATCTACGTCACGGAGGGGAGATGGAGATGCCCACAAAGATCTGACTGGTTCTACCAACAAGATATATGTGTCTCCACACTGAGGTCCAGGAGGTTCAAGGACCTGCCCACCTGTCTGAATTCTCTGCCACCTCCCGCTTCCTGAGACCCAGCCAGTGCCCTGCTTGGCTCTTCCATCACATGCATCCAAAGGCATCTAACACTTCCCTGCCAGGTGCCAGGCAGCCATGCCCCACAGAGGGTTACCCAGCCATCCACAACACGGGAGGGCAGCTTGGTCCAAAGGAACAGAGAGCCAGGACCGGTCAGTCTGGAAGGACCCAGACTCCGGCTTACCCACCTGAGTGACCCACGAGGAGCCATTGCCCTTCCGCCAAGCCCGTGGCACTTCCTCCTCCCGGTGCATGCCTCCAGAAATACCCACATTAACGCTGAAAAGCCCTACGCCACTTTAGGTGCAGGCTCCCAGCTCTCAGGGGAACCCAAACATTCCAAGGCAGCTGCACACGCTGACCTGGGAGGGGCCACCCTCAGGAGGAGAAGTCAAGGGGAGTTGCTCCACGTTCCCTGATATCACGAGTGAACATGATCGAGAGACTTCCACGAGCTTAGAGGGCTTCTTCTTGCCTCTGCAGGAGGGCGATATCTTGGCAACACAGGAACATAATATTAGTCCATTCAAAGGAAAAATTTAACTGCTCCAAAATCAATCTCAGAATGTAAGAATGAAAGTACGTGGCACAATAAGCCATTTGAAGATCAGGGGGCAGTTAACAACAGACTGGAGGCAGCATTATGCACTCACAATGGACTTCAGAGGAGCGAATTCTTCGCTGCATTGGATGGATGGTCTAGAGGCACGTTCTGTGTGCTCCCCCGCCTCCCAGCCTGCTCCTGGGAGCAGAGGCAGTCCCGACTCTGGAGTCCTAACACAGGTGACTTCCGGTTCTGGCACAGCCGCAGACGAGCTACAGGGCCCAGAGCAGCTATTTCAGTTCTCAGTTTCCTCTCAGGCAAACGGGGGACTAGAAAAAGCCATCTCACAAAGTGTGGGGAGGATTCACAAGATCCATGAGGAAATCGGTGTTGCACCCAGAAGGTACCCCAGAAATGGAGCCCTTCACTGACTAGCGGGCGTGCACAGAGCATCCACCAGTCCTGCCACAGTCTTGTCAGGGCTGGGGGCAAGGGACGCACACCTGGAGAGAAATGGCAACCCCAGCAAAGAAGTTTGTGTTTCACAAGAAATGAAGTAGAACCCTAGGTCTGCAGGGATTAGAAGAAGGGAAGGTTATATCCAAAGGGAGGTTGAGAAAGCTCAAAGGAGCCAGGTCCCCAGAGCCAGGAAGATAGATGCTCTTCTAGTGCGTAAAGACTATACTCACATGTTAAGAGAACGGAAGATGAGAAAGAGATTCACGAAGCCAGAGGGAAGTAGCACAGGCGTGCTCCAATATGGCGGCCGGGGCTGTGTAACCTGGGTGCCGGCGTGGAGGTCACCTAGGGAGGTGCCCGCAAGACGCCAGGGTAATAATGCCGCATGCAGGCCCGTAAAAGTGTAGGCAAGTTGGTGAGAAAAGGATCTGACAGGTCGCATGTTCTTGTCACAAAGGCAAAATAATTGATTATGAACCTCTTTTTCACTTGGTAATTTTCTTCCACGATTTTATGAAGCCAAACGTAGACACAGCGTAAATGTAATATACACTATCAAACGGCAAGGTCGGCCTTCCCCAATTGTACATGATACCACAGCTGGTGCCTATGGACCCAAAAATCAATTCCAGGAGTGAGTCTATCTCCAGATACCATCAAACAGAATTACATTGTGATATCCCTTCCATGTCTTGTACTCGGAAACTTACAAGATCAAGCAATTAATTTCCCAATTGGATTACTTAGACAATCATATATGAAAGTCTATGGATATTAAAAACTATTAAGAGCATTTTAAAGGCAGCCTATGCTAATCTTTTCACAGAAAGGATTTTTGTTCAAAACCATTTGCCTCATAACCTTTTGGCCCATAAACAAGGAGGAATATGGAAATTTCCAAATTTGCATGTAAAGGAAAAATACTTTCACTCCTGAGGGGTTATACATACTCCTTTCTGTGGTGCTCTCAGGGGAACATTTTTCACCGAACTTTATTTTGAAGCTACACTGAAGATCTGGCTCGTGGCCCAGACTGTCTTTAAATTTTGTCAAAATTTTATTAGCTTCGCAGATATTGTAGAGAAGTGGGGAACTTTATTAAAGAGACATTATCTGATATGACTTCTGTATTCAGTGACAGGAATGACACTTTGGTGGCTAGGAGGCCACAAGATGAACATAATAGGTGACCGGAAAGGGTGTGCTAAAAACAGGGTGGGAAAAGAGAAACAACTACCTCAAAAACAAAATCAACTTGACTTAGTCGAAATGCAAGGTGGGATCCTGGATTCGATCCTAAAGGAGAAAAAGGGCATTTGTGCGGGGAGGTGGGGGAACCCTGAATAAAGTGTGTGGTTTACTTAATAGTGAAGAATCAATGTCCACTTCCTAAGTTTGGCAAATGTACCCCAGTTCTGTAAGATGCTGACATCAGGGGGAGCCGGGTGAAGGGCAGAAGGAACATTCTGTGTTATCTTTGTAGTTTTTCTGTAAATCTAAAATTATTCCAAATAAAAAGTTTCTGTTAAAAAAAAAAAAAATGTGACCCAGGAAAGAAACACAGTTGCAGTGCTGTAAATTTTCATCAAGTAAAAGCCCAGTCATTTGGGGGGAAAAAAATCATACCCTGAACTATAATAAATATAAGAAAGACATTGAAGAATAAGGGAAGTACAGCAATTGATTACCCACCCAACTGCTCACCCATCAGAAGATACCGGAGTTTACCCTCTGGAGCTGGACCCGAAAAAGTCAGGGTTCTGCTCGCCAGGCCGAAGCCTAGCTGGTAGTTCCCCAGCCGGGTCTGGCACACCCTGGCTCACTTAGTGGGCAGAAGGGTTAAAGGGGGAAGTACAAGCCAAACACAGATGAGTGTCTGCATGCACGATCCTGCTCGAATGGGTAGAATGAATGATGCCCAAGGGCAAGAGAAATAGTGAAGATGGTAACGCTTTAGGGAGAGCAGTGGTGTGGGGCAGGGCTGCTGTTAGCACACAGAACAGTGAGCGGAGCAGAAGGAATCCAGACCTGCTCCGACTGCTGTATTCACCTGCCAAGACAGACGGATGTCGGGATGTTCCTCTGGGAAGGCTGTCCGGGTCGCAGGCCACATGGGTCTGGTTAAGAAACAGCGCTTGAGCCACCAGGACACCAGCACAGGTCGCCTAGTGGACCCACTCGGCCAGCTTATGGCAGCGCTTCTCCCTCAGAAAGCAACTTGAGTGGTGACCTCCGGGATCTACAAGGAAACACCCTCATCTCTGAGAAACCCACCAAGTACGTTCCCCAGAGTTCAGCCCTTAGACGCGGGCTCAGTCCCTCCCAGGCGCCATTTACCTTCACTCTAAGTGCGGGGCTTGTACAGTACAGCGCTCGCTGCTCTGCCCACATCGGTGGCCGCCCCTCATCACCAGCGGTCGGTGAGCCCACTTACTGACATTACTCACTAAATATTTTCCCCTAAGTTGGCTTTTTTAATTTAAAAAGAAAATCTATTTTAGCCTCATCCTGTGAAATCCTGGATGTGATAAGCTAGTTGTACTCCTAAACAATAAAACCAATTCCTAATTATTAATCTTCTAAAGGGACATTTGCATAGGCCCGAAAAGCATATTTGGGGCACCAGTGGAACACATGCCACAGTTGGGGAACGACCTTCTAACACGAGTATGTAGGGACCCCAGAAGTGTAAAATGACCCTCGAGGTAGATGTTCCGTTTGCAGCTGAGAGCGCGGACAGTGTGAGCCTGGTAGAGCAGAAATTGAGCCCATGCAATAAATTGTGAAGCATGCCGTCCATCTAAAGACCGTGGATGGGGATAAAGGAGGCAAGTGGCAAGCAGAGAGAGGAGGTAGGACAAGGGGGGCATGGCCAGGAAGTGAGCCCACAGGGAGCCCTGGAGAAGCCAGAGAGCCTGTGCAGGAGAACAGGACAAAAGCCAAGGTGATCAGCCGGGAGAAACCATCACGTCCACAGAGAGGACATACCGATGGCCGCCAGATAGAAAAGCCAGGGGACCATCCTGAGGAAACTGAGATTTGAATCTCAGGAAAAAATAAACATCACCAGAATAGCTTCAGGTTATGAGATTTAAAGTAGAAGAGAGAACGCTTTAAGCTATCTTCCCCAAAAGTGCTGCAAACAGTGTGAGAAGAGGGAGCCTGTGAAGCATTAGAAAGCCGAATTATTTTTGCAGAGGTCCCTCTAGCTATGACACTATTTAATAGACCATTTAATAGACAATTACAGATCCGGTTGTCCTCCTTACAGAAAACAGACAAATGCCCACACAGTGGGTACTTTTGAGGATCAAACTATTGAGGACAAAAAAGAGAAATCCTGGAAGCCAGGGGCGTCACCATCATTTTCAGGAGAAGGAGGCAACAGCAGGGCAAACGCAGCATCAGAGAGAAAATTCTAGAGGCCAAACCACCTATCCCACCCAGGAGACCTGCGAACTTTTTCTGAAGTGGCAAGCTCCTGCTAATACAATCACAATTAAGTCGCACCAACAAAGGCCTAGATGGGTGTCACAAAACCTCCTGCAGAAGGTTCCCAACCTTCCCGACCGATCACTGGCCTGGAACCATCCACAAGGTCAGCTAGCCACTCCCACACAGCCCCAACTCTGCCTTTTCTTGTCCCACACAAAGGGGTCAGGAAGGCCGCCTGGTGGTCAGGGACCTTGATGGCAGCATTTATTCTGAGCCGCACAACCACCCGGTGATCAGCGGTCAAGTGGAGCCCCAGTGTCCTGTGCCATCCTTGGCCAATACGAATCTCCTGAAATACTGAAAAGATCATAAATATCTGAGATGCAGAAATAATGTATGAAGCAGAAAAACAGAACAGACAATCTCTTGTTTTTCAATCTCAGACCTCCATCACAAGCAAGCCATCTGATTTGTAAAACTGCTCTGGATTAAAAGATATAGTGAAATCGAGATAAATACGCATCAACAACCCAAAACAGGCATCAGAATGGAGCCAGGCGGACAACCGCTCGTGTGCGTTCGCGGAGAAGCCTGGTGAAAGTTGCACAAGGTCAGTTTTGGCCGCTTCACCTACAAGCCAGCACTCGTGTCCCCGATTTGAAACGACATTTCCTCCATGACAGCAATTGTCCTTATGATATTCCATGTGAGTTAAGGACAATGGGAACAGGATCCAAAGCATGACTGGGGGAAGCCTCTGCCATAGCTAAAACAGTAGTTACTAGAAAGCAGCCATGGGAGTAAACCTGCGCCCAACCTCTAGGACCAGCCAGGTCAATAGAGAAGGAACAAGAAATCGATCTGATTTTGATTGGGAGTGTAATCAATCCTTGTGCCTTCCAGGCATACCAGAGCTGCAATCCTAGTAATTCATAGCCAGAAATATGTAACTAAATTGTGTGAGTTCCATTTGGTAATTATTCATGTTATGCATGTAAGCACCAACTGGGAGGGATACAACTGACTGAGGCACGACTCCAAAATCAGGTTTCCATTTTCTTTACTATTTACTAAAGCTTACACATCTAAATAAGGGTTTTTCCCTTTAAAAAGCCATCTCCTTGCCAGCCTTCGCTCCAGAGGGGCTCCCTCTGCTCAAGCCCGGCTTCAGGTTCTTCCTCTGGAATTGGGTTAGAATCCATTTACGAGTCCCAAGACAGTCAGGTCACACCTCGTTTTTAATTCGTAAACAGTATTATTCACATCAGCCCTCGATGGCAGTTCAGCGGATATTTGGCTGTTTAACAAAAACGACAGGCTCTCTCCAGCCCCAAGTTTGTCAGAAGAAAGCTAATGATGCCAACCACTCTGGAAACATAAGGAGATTTATAAACGTGGGCAGCCCCCTCTACAATGCACTTGAAAATACACAAACAACTTTTTTAAATTCACCCACACCGGCACATGCAGTCATCACTCGTCTCCTTAAAGCCTCAGTTCAAACGCTGGCTCTGGAATTTTACAGGTCAAAAGCCTTACGCCAGCAGTCAAAGCATATCCCTGACTCCAGAGCCTTCTGATAAAAACGCTTTGAGTCCAGTCCCCTTGGGTTTAAATGGGAGATTTTGAGCAGGAAACCTCCTGACCTCAAATAATGATCTCGAGTGCCTTAGTTTCTCTGCGGCTCCAATGTTCACCCGCTGCACTGGAGGACATGCGGTTACTTATGTGTTTGAAGTCTTTGCCACATGCCTGGCTTGTTGCTTCTCTGTCATCAGGTACACGACTCATAGACCATTCAGCGCAGCATAAAAACAACTTCTCTACTCAGTGACAAAATAGCCTCTGAATGATTATCGCCACCTAGAGCCTGGTTAGTAGGAAGATGTTTCTATAATAATGTCTCCCCTGGCTTTTATTCCAAAAGGGAGATGCTTTGAAAACCAACAACCAGATCCACGACCCCCAACCCCACAAACACGCAAACACACATGCATTGTATGTGTTGCTGTGTTTCTGACTGCAAACGAATTTCACAAAAAAATGCAGTGCAATATAAAATTTTCCTGCTGAAAATGGAGGAAATAGAGATTTTTTTTTTTAAAGAATCATGAAACCAATACCTGCTGATTGTGACTGCTAAGGTCTTTGAAAATGTAGTTTTCTAAGGGACAAACATTTTTTTCTTTTTTTGGCTTTTAGCAAAAAGCAAGGCTTTTCATCATGACTGGAAAACAGTCCAGGAGGACATTTTCATAAGCAAGTACTTCTCCTGCAAACTGAAACATCAACGGCTCAAACTTGTCGTTACCCTTTTCTGTAGGTTCACTATAATGCTGCACGTAAGTTACACGCTCAAGAAACATCCAGGAGAAGGATGAGAAGCTTAAGTGAAAGGAAAGGAATTTAATGATCTTGCCTTTGAGAATATCAAGCATGTATTAAATTCCTTTGGACAAGATTTTCACTTTACTTGTTGCCATCAGAAGCGAGGCCATGTTTTAAACTCAATTTTCTTCCAACCCTTATTTCATTACAAATAAAGGTGGTAATATGGAACTGTGTGTAATAAAGGTCTTCATAACACCAAGAGAGAAAATTAAAACAATTATGAAAGTTGTTTTTCATAGTGGTCAATGACGTACAGCTCCAATTTAACTGCCGTCCTATTAAGAGGTGGCATTTATAACTTACCCTTTATTTTCATTTTGTTGTATTAAAAAAAAAAAAAAAACTTTTACAGTTTATGTAAGTAAGAAAACACAAAACAAGTTCTGCCTTGAGATAACCTTTCCTTATGGGTGACCACGAGGCGGTCAAGGTCATCACAGCTGTGGCCCTGCCACTGCACACATGCGCCCCCGCTGGCCAGGGTCACCCTATGAACTCTGTTATGATCCTGGGAGAAAGCTCGGCCACAGGCACTCCAGGTGGCCTTCGAAGCCCCAAGAGAGGCCAAGGGTGCTCAAACTTGAGGAAGCGAAAGAATTACCTGGGGGAGGGTGTCCAAATGCAGGGATGACGTTGAAGGGAGTCAGGCACCAGGCGACTTCAGGCTCACAATGGGACAACCACAATCCAGCAAGATACGGGCCACACTGGAGGCGACTTTGCGTTCAGATGCTATGTGAGACCATAAGGAGGCCTTCTACTGAGGCGGGGGCATTTGTGCTGATGCTAAAAGGATGTGGGATGGGGGGAGGGAGCTGGTCAGAAGAACCAAGGAGTGAAGGACGAGCCACTAGACTGAGAGGTTCCTCTCAAAGCGTGTGTGTGTCGATGACTGAGAGCCTGGATGAAGCCAAGGCTGACCTACCCCCAGCTATCACTGGCGAGTCGGTTCTCAGCCACTGGACAGTCCCCAGGCAGGGCTAGGCCTGCCTCTGCCACCTGGGCCCAAAGGCAATTCAACGCACTGTCTTCAGAGCTCGCTTTCTCCCTCCGCCGGCAATTAGATTCCTACATTTCCTGGCCTCCTGGATCCACCACCAGAGACAAACATGTTACCAAGATGCATCCAGAAATAGAAAGTAAGACTCTGTCCCAGAAACACCTGTCCTGGGAGCCGACAGATGGCAGCGCCTGAGTTTCCCCATGAAGCACTACCTGAAATACGTCCGAGCAAGGATGGCGGAGGGCAGCCTTGATCCTGATCCAAGTGTGTGAGGCGAGAGACACCTGCACATCCTCACAGACCACGGGACACTTTGGAAAACACATCCCACGCTACCAGTCTTTGTTGAGAGCCGACTCTGCGCTAAACAAACCAAACAAGACAAATGCCTCTGTCTTCATGGGGTTTCAATGGGTCCGTCACACCTGTGAAGGTTTTCTAGTTCATGAGTTGGTGACCTGGTGGGACTGTAATTACAGCAGCCGTTGTTCACAGATTCCTGGGAACCAAACCCACTTACTCCTGATGGAGACGGGCCTCAGACACGTGCATGGCGGTCTTTACCCAAAATATTAATAATGTTTGTGTTCTCTGAGCCAGTGATTCCCTGCCTGCTCTTCCCTCTTAAAGAATATCTGTAAATATGGAAGGAGTTTTCCACAAAAACCTGTCCATCGCAGTATTGTTTAGATTAGGAAAACCCTGAAAACAATTTGTACCCAGTAAGAAGTGGGGCGGGGAGAGGTGAGCACACGACCCTAACTCCACATCATGAAACACTTGTAAAGCGTCTGACAAAATATTTATGATATTAAATAAATGGCAGGATAGAAAATGACCTATACATCACATATGATCATAGGTATGTAAAAAGATTATTTGGGGAAAAGATTTGAAAAAAGTAACACCAAAATCTTAACAGCAGTTATTAACTACTTCAGAGGACTGTGAGTGATTTTTTTTCTTCACTCACTTTTCCATAGTTTTACATTTTCCTATAATGAGCATATACTTTTAAATGGGAGAAAATAGCAAACCAGAAAGAATACACACACGTGCACGCGCACACACACACACACACACACACACACACACACACACGGTACCAAAAAAAGTGTATACACATTGTAAGAAAGGAGAAAACTGTATTAACATTGTAATACTCAATATAAACACCGATAACAAAAGATGAATACAAGTCCTGGGTATACATTTTTTGGGGGCACCCCCGGTATATGCAGGGAGGGAGAAAAGAAGAATGTGGAAGAACCAAGGTGAACGTGTGTCATGCAAATACTTGATGGAACCCTCTTGTCACCACTGCAAAATCCGTGAAGATTCAGCTAAGGCTGAACTCTCAGGGGACGTTGCCCCAGGATCTTCCAACATGTTCCCTCTCTTCCAGTTGCTTAAATAACACTAAGTGATAGTGACAAAAGTGCCCTGTTAGGACCAGCCAGGGTATTTCCCTACAGAGAAGACTCTTATCAAAAGAGAGAGACAGAATCTTCTTAAACATTTCCATTCTTTCAGGCCTAAAGAATATCACAATGATGACCACTGAGGTTTCAAACAATATCTCTCTATTTCTGAACCCCAGGCTCAAGGATGACCTCACACACCGCTCCCTCTCTCATCAGGACCAAGCTGTCTCCCAAATCCGAGGCTGGTTCATCTCCTCCTTTCTGACACCGCCGCTGCAGCCCTGCAGGATTAATCACTCCCAGCCCAGGGTTACCTTCGACCTCATAGGCCCTCGGTTACTACACACTGTTGAAAGTGTTTCCTTAAGCATCTGTGTCACCTTCAGGCTGTGAGCATTGAGAGGACAGGGTGCGCACCTCATTCATCAAAGAAAGGTTGTTGAAGAAATGAATGGGTGCATGGGGAAAAAAATCAATGAATGATTCTCTTTTCTGAGCTTCAAATCTTGGTTGCTACTTGCTTGCGGGTCCTTCTTGAACGTTTAAATTCACAAATATTGACCAAATCAATGAATGAGACTTATGACTGAATAAACAAAAGATTTTCAAGGTGATTCCAGTTTCCCTTCTCCATCCAACAAGCTGAGCATCACGCGAAACGTCCCTCCTGCATTGTTTTACCTGGAGTAATGGAGAGCAGGTCAGTCGGGAAGCTGACATCGGCACTGCGATTTCTGTAGGTCACAATCTTGAGAGCTTTCCTGCGAGTAAAACCTTAATCCAAGTATCAGTGTGTGAACACCGATAACACGTTTAGGGGCCCGGGGCCAAATAACTAGACACCACTGTTGGTTGGGGGAGAGAAAAGTCACCAAAGCCATGCTCATTTTTACTTGGAAAATACAAAATGAGGTTTTGTGGTCGTTTGCCCCAAGTACAGTGGACTCTGGGCTTCTTGGTTGAGTCAGTGTTGCAATCTCCACTGCACCTTAACTAAATCCTTAATACGCAAAAGACAATGGTGTCCTCTTAGCAGCCATCTTGTTTGGGAAATGAGTAGGTAAATCCTTACATGATCCCAACTGTGAAACATTTCAATACGCAGCAAATCGTGTTACGGATGTACTATGCAATGACAGTGGCTATTTTTAATAAATTTCTAGGGCAACCATTGAATTAAATTTGCAAAAACGGTTCTACTTTTCTTCAGAATCCTAAGTGTGCATCATTTGTGACCATTTTGACATCACTTTCCTCAAATCCATTGATTACCTGGTGCCACACAAAGGGCAGTAACATTTTCTAACTGGCTATATTTAAATAAAAGGCATTAAAAACACCCAGCACTTTTATTTCAGTATTTTATTGGAAAGGCAAGTGTTTGAGGCCAAATCCTGCTCTGAGATCACCAAGCTCAGAGTTTAATGCAGGGTCGCTGGAGACAACTGAGCAAGTAGAACTAAAACTGGTACCAGTGATAGCAGGTTCTCTTCACTGAGCCTGTGCGGATAGCATTCCTTAACAGGGGTTCCCTTCCTTAATTCCCACAGTCCCCTGAGAATGGCCACATCTATCATTCCTTTTAGAGACAGGAAAACTGACGCTTTGGGGTGTTCAATAACCTGTCCAAGGTCACTGACGCTGGAGCCCGCCCTTTTCCCCCGACTGCACGTGACAAGGCCAGACTACACCAAGTCTGGCATTTCAGAGGCCAGAAGGGAAGGGTCACTCACAGAATCAGAAGAGGCTCTAGGATGAAACTGAAATCACTACAGCTCCTCCTTCAGGAAGTCAGCAGCCATGCTGGAGACACCCCGGATAAAAGCCCAGCCCCGTCTCCCCACGGCCGCCCCCTTTAGGTATCAGCAGGCCCTCCTTTCTTAGGGGAGCCAACATGCCAGACTTGCACGCACCCCGTGTTTATTTGTCCCCGTGGTGAGCCGTGGAGCGCTGCCATGTTCCTCTAACATCTGGGACTCATCTCGTCTCCGCTTGTAACTGAGGGGCCTGCAGAAAAGCATGCTGAGTGCAGATGTGCCCGTCACTGGGCTTAATGGGAGGCAGGGGCGCCGAACCAAAGGTGGAGCAGCCCCCGGGGGCCAGGCCGGGGGTGCTGAGGCTCTGTTCTGGGAACTGGAAAGACAAGGCTGGTCCCTTTAGCAGGTGGCAGTGAGGAGAGCCCAATCTACAGAGACTGGCCTCAAAAGTCCCCTGGCCCTGGGCCTTCGCTAGCCCGCCCAGTGGGGGTGGGGAACACAGCTGACACCGGCCCATAGTCATGGCCCACCTGAGAGCGGGCAGAAGGGACAGCCCAGGCAGAAGGGGCTGCTGGGGACCCAGCCTCCTCCTTCTCCCACCCGAGGGGCCTCTTCCTCCCCCAGAGCCCAACACATGCTGTCTCTCCATATCCCCATCCCGCTCCCTGCATTCTTTGTCTGCGCTCCATGCCCACAGTGACAGGCTGGAAATTCAGCTTGCTCCAGCTCTCAGCTCCCCCTTTACCCCAGACATGAAATCTTATTATCATCCGTAATATTATTTATATTACTTACAAGATTTATTACATTATTAATATACACATCTATTAATATTATATTAATATTATTATTCTGTAACAGATTAAAGCAGCATTATCCCTCCCAGGAGACAGAAAGGGGATGGGCACTTGAAAAACACAAACTGGCATTCACGCTACTAAAATGGGGTTCATTCTAATGGGGCCCATTCAACCCCAAAGCCCCAAGGCAGCAGGCGGGCAGCCCAGTGTCTCCCTGGGACCCTGACTCCACGTGAGGACCAGGGACCAGCGAGGGCACCTGTGCTGGGAAGTAATTCCAGGGCAGGTTCCTGGGCCCTACTGAAGGCCCCCGGGACCAGACGTTACAGAGGAGGGCCCGGGACTCTGCACGGTACGCAAGCTTCCATGTGACACTGATACACAGAGTCTGCAGCCCCTGCGTCGCCGACATCACCCGGATCCAGCAGTGGGTCCAGGGGCTCCTCACGCCAGGCAGCCTGGACGGGTCAGCAGAGCCGGCTCCCATCACAGCTCTGGGCACGTCGATGTGACCCGACCTGCAGTCTCACTCTCAGGCACTGTCACGCACGTTCCCTCGTGGCCCTGACACTCTAGCCTCTCTACCCTGGCGCCTGGGGCACCTCCCTGCCCGCCTCACCAGCATCTCTCCGTTCTTTTGTCCTCAGCCCTGCAGACCTCCCTCCACGGAGCACCCCCTGGTGTCCAGGGGAGCCACCCCTCTGAATTTGCCAAGCTGGCCCTGCTGACCCCCACGCCTGTGAGCACCTTGAAAACCAGGAACAACCATCACCTTTGTGTCCCCAGCCTGAGCACTGGCGAGGAGTGGGTGCTCGGTCGCAGTGCTAAGGACTAGACGAGTGCAAACAAGCCTGGAGAGTGAACCGGAGAGCTACGGGAGGTGACAGCAGCCTGGTCACGGCCACAGCCACTGGGTCAGCCCTCCCTGGAGGAGAACACCAGCTCCCCACCTGCTCCCCCTGGAAAGCCCTCGGTCTCCTCACCTGTAACACGGGAATGCACTCTGCCTCGCAGCACAGGTGTGCGGTGCAGGTGGGTAGACACCGCCCACAGCTGCCTATGGTGCATTCTTGGTGAAGGTCAGCGGTGCTTAGAGGCAGGGGAGGAAGAGGAGGAGGATGGGATGGGTACATGGCCTCTCGGGACACAGGGAAGTTCACTTTCTTTCTCCAGTGAAGGATTTTCATTTTTAAAATCACTTCCCAAAAGAACTGACTTTATTGCAGATACTGTTTGCCATGTGAAACTTACGGGGTCCAAGAAAAACTCCGCGACATTGAATTCAGAGGTGTTGAGACTGGAAATGAATTCTGATGGGAACTGGGCTTGTTCACTCAACAACCACGGGTGAGCCGGGCCCTGCCGGGCACCAGGGCTACCAAGCCGGCTGGGCAGGCTGGTGGGGGATGGGGCGGTGGGGAGGACAAAGCAAAGATAATACTGTGTGGTCAGGGCAGCGCTGGGGACGGTCAGCGGGCTGGGGGTGCCCACGGGAAGGGCACCCGGCCGAGCACAAGAGGAACCTGGAAGCTCTCCCGGGGGATGAAGCTGCTAGGAGCTGGCCAGGACTATCTAAGTGGGCAAGTACGGGGAAGAGGACCAAGTCCAATGGGTGGTCTGCAGGCACGGGAGACAGAGGAGGCTGGAGAGGCAAGGAGAAGGAGAGAGCTGGCCAGGCCGTGCTCAGAGGCCACTTTACGCCATCTGGACTTTATCTGAGGACACAGAGACAGCCCTGAAATGCTGTGGGGACCAAAATGGGGGTGGAAAACAGGGAGGTGATGCTTCAGAACTCTGGGGAAGAGCTGCTGATAGCCCAGAGCTGGTGGTGACAGACGGGAAGGAGGCAGAGAGGAACAAACAAGGTCTTTGGATTGCAGAAGGGGCTAATGGAAGGCGTCCAGAGGGCCAGCCACGCTGACGGCAGCACTTGCTGGGGAGCCAGCAGAGGGGCAGGGACAGGTGCTGTGATATCCTTGCTGTCACCATCGCCATCATTCCAGTTTTGCCTGGGGCTGGATGTGATGGACTAACTGCTTGTGACCATCTCTCCCCCAATTCACATGCTGAAGCCCCAAGACCAAGAGGGATGGTACTAGGAGGAGGGGCCTTTGAGGGTGAAATAAGAGTGAGCGGAGGTCATGAGGGTGGGGCCCTCGTGAGTGGGATCAGTGCCCTCATAAAAGGGGCCCACAGAGTTTGCTCACACCTCACCATAGGAGGACACAGCAAGAACTTGGCCATCTATGAGCCAACAGGGGCCTCATTAGACACCAGATCTGGCGGAGCCTTGATCTTGACTTCCAGACTGTCAGATATAAATGTCTATTTTTTACTCCATCATCTGTGGTATTTTCTTGCAGCTGCTGAACTGACTGACGTGTTAGGATTTGATGTCCAAGAACCTTGACAGTCCTTGGGCACTTGGCTATGCAGTGGGGGTGGGAAGGGAAGCCATCAGACCCAGGAGGGAATGATATCACTAGGGAACGTGTGTAGATAAGAGGAGAAGGGAGCAGAGGACCATCCCAGAGGAGCCCAACTCTGAAAGAAAGAGAAAAGGCAGGTGGCCAAGGAGCCTGAGAAGGAGGAGTAGAGGGGCGGGGAGGGGCAGGGAGAGGGAGAGGGAGAGGGCGAGGGAGAGGGAGAGGGAGGGAGAGAGAGAGAGAGAGAGCAGAGGGGGGTGCTAGGGTGTGGGGAAATCCAAGGGAAAGCAAATGGTTCCCAGAACCAATGCTCCATCGATTTCAGCACAAAGAAGGCCACTGGAGACATGGAAAAGGGCACTGTGGGGAGGGGGGGTTGTAGAAGTGTGGGAAGTGTGCAAGTGGACAGAGAATGAAGTTTGCCAGGAAAGGAAAAGAAATGAGGCCGGGCCGTAAGTGAAAGGAGCAAAAGTAAATGTGTGTGTGTGTGTGTGTGTGTGTGTGCGTGCGTGTGTGTGCGCGTGTGCGTGCGTGTGTGTGCGTGTGTGTGTGCATGTGTGTACACATGCATGTGCCTTAAAGAAAGGAGCAGCTGGAACCTGTCGAAATGCTAGTGGGAAATATCTGGTGGAGGGAGCGGAGGGGCTGCGGTCAGAGATGATGGAGGTTGGGGGTGGGTAGGCCCTGAGGGGAACAGAAGCCACAGGATTGGGGCTCCACCAAGCATGGGGCCACCCCGCTGCTTTTAGGCCAGGAAGGGGGTGGCTCTGGGTGAGCTGACCCCCTCCTAGGGGCCTTTCAAGATTCAGTCCACAGACTTCCACACAGCGCCCCTTTTCCCAGCCTATGGGTCACAGGGCAGGTCCAGGTATCAGCTCCAAGTACCCTTCCCCAGGGCAGGCGTGTGCAATGCTCAAAGCACCTGGGACTCTGTGCTGTCCCAACAACACTTTTCTGATCAGCTCTTTTTGGGGAGCTGAAATTTCTACACTTCTTTAACCCATCTGGTCAAAATATCAAAGACTTCCTGTTAAACTACAGATAAAGTAACTGCTGTCACAAGTAGTTTTGAGTAAGTTTATCAGCTCTGGGTACCAGGAAGAGATGAAAGGAAGGGACCAGGACCAAAAAGAGGCCTGGGAGAGGCTAGGAGCTGAGAGTGTGGGGTGACTGCCTAAAGGGGGGGAAACCAAAGCACTGCGGTGTGCTCCCCGTTTTACCCCGTCCATCTCTCCCATGGTGGGAAGTGGGTGCATGGTCTTGATTACTCATGGACTCCCGCCACATAAACCAGGCTCGTCCCTCATCTGCACAGGACACGAGTCCGCTCAGGAAAGACACTCGCGTCCCAGCTCCCACCAGCAGGCATCTGCCACTCTGAGTGCAGTTTCTCCCATGGTAACAGCACCTCCAACCAATCACTTCCTGAAACACCCATCCCTCAGCTCCGTTTTTTTTTCCTCACTAACCTTTTGCCTAAGCAAGGAGATAAAAGAATTTAGGCCTAACAATTTGGAGGGTTTTCTGGCTTTAAAAGTAGAAAATATATCTGTAAGTCCAATTTTAAACATCATAATCTTCTTATTGCAAATACTAACAGCATATGAAATACAGACAGCCAGATAACGAAGCTATTTAGCCCCAGTTAACTTTTTCTTTTCTTTCAGATTGCCAAAAAGATTAAATCCCAAAATGTGGGCACTCAGACTTTTTCAATTTGAATTTTAAATGAATCAAACACCCTACACATAAAAAGCAGACATTTAACATGCCGCTTTTGAAAAGCATAACCATTGGATAACCAAACTATTGCCACTAAGACATATAGTTAGAGTCTATTTGTTTTCACTTTCTCCTTCGATGATATCACTAATATTTACCTTCCCCATTCTAATGTGTGTGTACATAATACATACTATACCTTTATAGTTATATATAAATACACAATACACCGTAATACATGTATAAGACATATACTAGATATATAGATATAGAGATAAAGATACAGAGATAGGTAGATGAGATAGCTACGGATACAGATATAGATACACACACAGCCATTTTAACAAAGTAACTAGCAAATTAGTTGCCAGATAATAGGGTATGACCTATTGAGAAGCATAATTGCTCCCTTATTTTAGCCTTTTCTGCTTATTTTCATGCACACACTTGCAGAGCCACACAAATAAGCCAATCCATCTTTTATTACCCATCGCCACAAATTCTTAATTCCTAATTCCCTCTTAAATGCCCCTGGTGACTTGGCGCTGACAGCAATTTGTTTAAGATAGATATTTACTGCTGGGTCCCCTGGCCAGGCCCGCGTGTCAGGAGGCAGAAAGCAAAGACTCATAGCCCGTTAGATTGTTTGTGAAGGAGGGCGGACTTGATGAATGTTGCGTGTGTGCAAAGCACTGGCCACGGCCACAGCCGCTGATGAACGGCAAAGCCACGTCCGGGCACCTGTCTCCCCGGTTCTCCAGCTGACTGGTGTGGGGGCAGCGAATGCTGGCCACCATGGCGGGCTGCCATGTAGGCCAGACAGTCAATACAGAAAAGATGGCTCCTACTCTCTCTCACTAACTACAAATGGTCATTATTGATCCCAGCAGGCTGTCCAGAGGAGGTAGTCCCCTGGGAATCACAGCCTAGCCCATTCGATTGCAGTGTTTCTTAAAAGATCTGATTTAGAAATTTCTCACTGGGGGGGTTGAGGCATTGTGTTTAGCCAAAAGGCCCCTTCTGTGTCTTCCGCACCCTCCAGAGTAGATGCAAAAGCAGGACGCAGGGAGGGCCAAACGCATTTCACAGCCCTTCTGTCCTTGGCTCAGTCAAGGGTTCCGGCCACCGGAGGCCCCACCCAGCCCAGGGCCACCCCAGCCAGCAGTCCACCAGTCAGCAGATGGCTTCTCGCAAGACAAAGATGACAAACGGAATCTTCTCGGAGAAATCCAAAGCCATAACCGTCAAATGACATCACCGTGATTTTAAACTGGATAAGTCATAAATTGGCTTCCATGGAGGATGTATCTTGTGGGTATGTTCTCTTTTTTTGGAAAACAGGACAGTGCCTTTTATGAGGGAATCAACATGAGGCAGAAACTCCTTCACAAAAACATGCATTTGAAATTGTCACTACCTGTGACCGTAATATTGCGTCTTCCTCATAGGACCACACACCCACGCACACAGGAAGATGCTGAAAGAGTACTATAAAAATCACAGGATGAGGAAATTCCTGACATGTTAGTATTTTTTAATAAGGCATCCTGACAGATAGAAATGACTCCATAATGAACGAGAATTCGGAGAAATGAGAAACAAATTTTGCAGTTCCCCTACAACCTTATAAAGGCCCTGCCCCTGCCCCGGAAGGTGCTGCCCTCTAAGCCGTCAGTACGGAATGAAAGGCGGTCCGCGGTGAAGGTGATGCTGTCCTGCCCCCGCCAGGCCCTCCTGCCCTCCGAGAGCGAGCCCCACCTGCCTTCTAGCCTTCATTACCCAACAGATGACCTATCTGATAGGCAGCCCCTCCTGCAGCTTCCTGCCGGCAGCCTTCAGTGAGAATAAAGCCTGCAACCCTTTTTATCTTCATTCTGCCCCCGTTCCCATCCTCTGTTTTTTCTAAAGATCGTTTGCCAGCATTGCTGGCTCCGTCGTACCCAGTGGAACAAGCAATGTCTTCTGAACTGACAATTCTGACTTTTTGCTGCTTGTGATTTTTCTAAAGCATGACAACCACTTGCACGAAGACACGGTAAACCTTTTCAGATAAGGAAGTCCATAAAAAGAAAGGCCTTTAAAGACACAGAAGGGGGTGCTGCAGGAGGTGAACAAAACAAGTCTCTGACGGATTAATTTAATTTGGCCATCACTTTCGGGTGGCAAGAAAAATTAGAAGCATGCCAGCCCTGAGTGTGTGTGTGATATGAATGTGTCTTCAAAGAGCATTTCATCTGGACAGACATTAAGAAATAGCATCATGTTAGCAACTTAAAACCAGAAGGTTTTATCGATTCCATATTTATACATATGCCATACTGTATTTTTTTGATATTCATTGGAAATTGGCCTAATTCCAAAACCACATGAGTTTCTTTTCAACACCGTTCTCAATAAAGTGTAGCTTTTTCTAACATAGATCAAATCTGAATGGTGTTTCTTCCCCAAAAATACAAAGAAAAGAGATCATCTGTTGAGTCTGGCATGTAACACAGTTGATACGTGGAAACTGAATAAGATTTTCATCTAGGATATTCTGTTAATTAAGTGCAATCTTATTTCAGAGAGATAGCAGAATACACAATTATTTCAGAGTAATACCAGAATATCCGTGGCATTATTGCAGGACTAGTCCACTACTTGTAACAGTCACTCACAACAAACTCTCCATATTTTCCCAAATTTAAAATCAGACCAACTAGTGGGTAGGGGGTATCGCTTTTCTTTCCATCCCAGAAAAAATTCCTAAATTACTAGGACTTATCAGAAACCTATTCTGGAAGACATTGAAAGCACTTAAGACTTTCTTTTATTCTTAATTTCTTAAAAGTCCATATATTTTCTGCTCATTTTGCTACCTATTTAAATATAAATAGGTACTTTACCAAATCCAAAAAACAGCAACAACTACCATTATTGAGCATTTACAACATGGCAGGTGCTATTCTGGTACCAGGAAACACAACGTGTTTTGGCGTTGGTCATTTCATTGAAATCCCACAACTACCTGATAAGGTAGGTACAACTATCCACTGTTGGCAGAGAAGGAACCCAGGGCTCAGAGAGCTTGTTAGTTTGCCCAGTGTCACTTAATCAGAAAGTAACAGAGTGTAGCCTGACATCCAGCCACATCTGTGTATTCCAAGGTCACAGCTCTTGACCTCTCTGCCTCGGTGTCTCCCACAATAGAAAATACAAATGGTGACCAAGTAAGGCAAGAAACGCTGCTCCACTCCACAAATGTCGCCTTTTCCAGAAAGCCCTCCAAGTGACTCCAAACAGAACTGGTTTGTAACTGATCACGTGGTACTGGGCCATGTAATTTTGTGTGTCTCCCACCCATTCCATCTCCTTGAGGATGGGAAATACTTCTTATCATCCCTTATGCCTCAGTGTCTAACAGTCAAATTGTTTCAACTGATTTAGTTAAGTCAATCTGCATGTACCTGACAATTTTCCTTAATCTCTACTCTTCCTAAGTGACCTATGTTCATTAAAATAATCAACACTGGAAGATGTTCCCGGTATATTTTTCCTTAAAAAGCAGGTTACAAGACACTGGGTATAGTGAGGTAACCCCATTTTATTTTGCATGTACACACACACACACACACACACCCAAGTACACATACACAGGAGAAAAGTTCACAATGATACATGTCAAAGTAGTCATAGGGGTTGCAATGGCATTAGGGTTGGTTTTAATTCTTTATCTTTTTTGCATCATCTGTACTTTCTAATTTTTCCATAACGAATATGTATTTCTTCCATCATTAAAAAAAAGTATAGAGAACGTATGTAGTCAGGTGTATGTCCTAGACTCCAAGAACACCGCAGCCGGAAGGGCCGAGCCATGTGTCTGCATCCTCAGGTGGCGAATGGGGTTAGCAGGTACAGGCTTTGCTCCAGGCCTCATCTCCTCCCACGTGGACCTGGGAAGGTACCTCATCATCTGTCCCCCTATAGAGCCCAGCGGGGAAGGTGTACATTGACCTGCGAGAGCCACCTGCCCTCCCAGCTAGGGAGACTCCTGGGTGCATTGCAGGACAAGATCAGGACCCATCCCTCCCGAGAGAGCCACCCCAGAGGATCCCAATTCTGCCCAGCCTCCCTGCATCCAGGAATTGTCCCCTCTGCTCCAGAAGCCAGGTCTGGAGGGCCGAGGGACCAGCCTGGTGTGGGGTGAACTGATGGGAAGGGGCTGGCTGGGGAGGGGGAAGGAGCACGAGAGGACATCGCTGTGCCAGCAGACAGTCAGAAGGTGGAGACAGAGGTCCCAAAACACATCCCTGAAGCTAACAGTCCAGCTGAACCCAAGTCAGTGAAGAAAGGAGCCAAGCTACTGTCCAGAGTTGCCTGGAAGTGACTAGTGGCTACAAGTCCAGAATTCCTTAAATCACTGGTATTTGTTTTGTGGTCGGATTGAGAGCTAAGTCAGTTTGGAGTGTGTGGGAACACCCGTCCTCTCCTCGGTGCCAGCCTGTCCACCCGGTCAGCAGCCGAGACTTGAAGCCAAAGCCCAGGCGTAGGGCACAGCCAGCTGAGCTCGCTATCCACAGCGGACATGACCCACCCACCACCACGTGCTCATCTTTACCCAAGGAAACAAAGCTATCCAATGCCACCCTGCAGGGACAGAAAGGGTGCCAGCCAGACCCCAGGGAATGTGAGCCACTGCCGTGCCTTGAATCGTAAGCGTTCCACAGGGAACACAGTTTAACCAGCCGTGCTGACTCCAGTCAGTATCAGCCGCAGCAACTCCCGTAAGCAACGACAATAGATTTCAGCTTAAAATGCACAGCAAAAGTGCTCATCTCGAGGCAGCGCAGGCGCGCACACTCCGTATTCACCCCTCAAGTTCACTGTGACCGAAACCTGCTGAAAAGTAAAGATGCTCAGTCCAGGGAGCTGAGCCCTCCTTGCAGAACAAAACTGGACTTTCAGGTCTCAGGGCCATAAGCAGCCCCTCTGCCAAGGACAGGGCGGGACAGAAATGACATCTTGAAATTCTGCACGACCATAGGGTTCAAGTCATAACCAATCAATCTAGGGAAAACAATACCCCTGGGTCTGAATACAGAAAGGCATGTGTGCATGCATGAACACATACATACATATATACCGTGTTCCCCCGAAAATAAGACCTAACCAGAAAATAAGTCCTAGCATGATTTTTCAGGACATCCCCTGAACATAAGCCCTAATGTGTCTTTTGGAGCAAAAATTAATATAAGAGCCAGTCTTATTTTCAGGGAAACACGGTACATACATGGGTGAGGCGAAGTTCTCCTAAACTAGATAGCAAGAGGATTCTCATGGACGGTGCCCTCTGGGGCACTCCCTAAAGCCCTACCTCTGACCCCTGGCACACCTGCTGTGCTGGCACCCACCCCTGCAGTGGGTCTGCACTGCAGCCTCAGCCCCTGCTGTGCACCAGGCAGCCTGCCATTTCTGGGAGCACATTGTGATTTTACTTCCTCAAAGCATGTTATTTTTCCACTTTCATTTCTTAATACCAGAAACCAAACTAACCACGTTTTTGGGTGGGGTGGGAAGGAAGCGAGGGAGTTGGGAGGGAATTTTTTTGAAGAAAGCCCTGAGCTCTGAATTTCGATTGCCTGGTGCTCACTAAGTCACCATGGGTACGTCAGCTAACCTCTCTGTGCCTCGTTTCCTCATCTGCAAAATGGGGCTATAAGGTCACCTGCTGGTTGGGGTGTGTGACGGATTCATGAGCTCATGCAGGAAAGGCCCTGAGAACAACACCAGCATGTCAGCCCTTAAGAACTGTTAGCCATGAAAGTTAAAATGATTTCATGTTGTGCCACCAGGGCTAACAGACTTAACTCTGATATTTAGACTCACGAACAAGACTTTCCAATGCACAGAAAATGTCGCTCAAATCATACATAGCACCAGGAGTAACTTAGTTCTAGAAACACAAATGAGTACTTCTAGCAAATCGATTGGTCAGAGCCATGCTGCGTCTGTGGCGCCCGGACACCCCGGAGCCCGACCCAGAGGGTGGGGCTGGCACTACGCCCACAGTCGCCCTCTTACTTCACTGCCCTACCTGGACAGCTTTCCTTCTTTAACATGTTTTTGTTTTATTTTTTTGTTTGTTTTTTGGGTTTTTGTTTTGTTTTGTTTTGTTTGGGTGTTTTGTCTAGTTCAACCCTCAGATCAATTTGAAAGTTGCTGGACATGTCTCCACCACACCGTTCATTTTCCAAGCCTGGAAACGCAGCTCATCGTGTGAAGAAGGCCTGGGCCACATCACACCCTAAACAACCCTGTTACCTTGAAGCTGCCGTTTGGTATAGCAATGGCTTCACAAACAATAACACAACTGGACAAGGAATGTGTGAGCTCGCCTGGCCATCAGGAGCGACAGGCAGGCCCTCTGTCACTTCCCAAGACCCTTCCAAGCAACCCAAGGAATGGAAGTAATTAGAGCCCCCTGACCCCTGACCCCTGCTGATCCCGGCAGCCCTGCCTTCTTAAGAGGCAGGAGAACAGAGGCTGAAATCAGAGGCTCCCTGGGGCATGCGATCTGAAATGAGAGACTCCCTGTAGCTTCATCAGCAGCATGAGGAGGACTCACAGAGAAAGCTCCAAATCCCCCTTCAGCCTTCCTTCCCCAGCCCTTCCTCACCAGCAGCTCTGGGGGCTGGGCGCTGAGTTCCCCGCCACCCCCTGGCCCCAGGGACCCGCCCAGGCAGACCGCTGACATGTACGGCTTCAGTACTGCATTGCCCATTTCTGTGTCTCCCCTACCAGGGAGAAGAGAAGGGGTCTGGTCTCCATCACCCCGAACACTGATGGTCCCCTGAGACCCGAGGTTTACTACGCTGCGTGTGCTAGGTGCTATTTTCTAAAGTTTCTATTCTGTCTCTTCCAACTTCCAGACCAGTTTAAGTGTTCTTAGTAAATCTTCCTCACCAAGCTTTCATATTTTTAGTATCTTGGAATAGTTTTCTCGTTTTTGAGATTTATATTACATCATATCCATGTCTCCTACCCAAAATATTTGTGTCTGATAAGAAAGAACCCAAACTCATGGAGGTATGATCTCCTCCCAACGAGTGGACTCGTGTCCCCCACTCCAGCCCCATGGAAGCGATCTCCTATAGCTGGTTCCTGCCCTCTCATATACCTGTCCAGCCCATCGGTTGCCCCGTAGGATCTTTCTTCAAAATTTTCCCTGAACCACCCGCTCCTTCCCATCCCCATCCATAACTGCCCCACCCTGGGCACTTGTCATCTCTCTCCTCCATCACTGCCATCTTTACCAGATCATCTCACTTATCCCCAGAAATCTCCCTCCACCCCCGGCCACCTGAGCTGACCTAACCCGCACACGTGAGATACGTGACCCTGCATGCCTGCCTGGAGACCTCTGCTGTTTTCCTGTCATCAACCCACAGGATAACATCAACGCCTCTGCATGGCATCCAAAGACCTTCCCAGTCTGGTTGCAACCACCTCTCCAGCCTCATCTCTAGCCATTCCCCTGGCATCACCCTAAGCTAGAGCCACACAGGGTAAATGTGTGATGCCGTCCCTCTCACCGCCTGGAGAGCCCTCTGTGTCCTGTCTCTGATGGACAGTTCTATTAGTGGTCCCAACGTACGGTGCCTCGCAGTGTTCCCACCATCTGTAGTCTTCTCCCACACAGACTCTGGACTTGGTCATGTGAGTTGCTTTGGCCAGTGGGACATTAACCAGAACAATACAAGCAGGGGCTTGATAAGCACTTGCACAGTGGGGGCTTCCTACAACCCTTCTTCTTGGAGCCCTGATCTGCCACATAAAGAGGTCCAGCCACTCTGCTGAAGGGACTACAGAGAAAGAGCACACGAAGAGCCACATGGAAAAAAGATTCTCAAACCTACATGAAGAACGAAAGAGCTCCGGACCTGCTAGTGTCCCACTGAGCCGCCAGGTGATTCCTTTCCCAGTTACGCTCTGACTGTAAGATCTTCAGCTGAAGAACCAGACAGCTGAACCCAGTCAGCCCAGAGAACCCCTGAGATAACAAAACGCTTGTGAGCCACCAGGTTCTGGGCTGGTGTGTTGTGCAACAGTAGACGACTAAAATGGCCCATGATAACTCAATTCCGTTCAAGAGTCAAGGAGCAAGCACATGGGATCCTGATACGTGCCTCCTATGCTTCCTGCTCTGATAAAGGGGACATAGGCCACTTCTCTGAGGAGACGGCAGCTTAGATGGATACTCCCACTGACATATCCTTCCACAAACACCATGCCCGCTATGGATGTGACTCTGCAAAGGTCTCTGCCTGCATTCACCTTGGTTTGCACTTCACCAGTTGTTTTCCATCCACACTTAAGCTCCAGGGCAGCAGTCAGCTGCTCCTTGCAGAATGGATGTGCCCAAGTGCTCCCCGCAGGCCCAGAGCTGGAAGCTCTCAGGGAAGATGGTGGGAGCCTGGGGAGCATCACCGCGCTCAGGAGAAACGGCTCCATGAGCAGTAGACTCATTGCCGCTGCCGGTGGTGGTGACAAATCTCCCCCAGATCGCCTGGGTCAGAAAGGGAAGGAACTCCTGCCTGACAGTCTGCTTCCTGACACGTGGAGTCCAGAAAGAGGGTTCCGCTCCAGAAACTCAGCAGTAATGGCATTTGATAGCAGCAGGTAGCACGAAGTAAGCCTCAAGCTTTCCAGAAACCTCTACAGGGTCTACAGGACACAGCTAACTGGTTCCCTTATGTCTGCAGAAAGGATGCCTTCCTAGCTCTTCTTTGCTTCTAAGGAATATGTGGTGTCTCTAAGCCCGTGAACATAACCACCCTGGCCAAAATGAAGAGCCCGCTGACTGAGAACGACCTCCAAAACCACTTCCCCCTCCTAGGCATCCGTGTGCTTAACTACGGAATTAATACCAGATCATCTCAGAGGCTCTCATGATTCCCTCCGGCAGGTGCTGTCAGGAAGAAGATTCACCGTAGGGACGAGGGGTAGCAGGGTTCAGTAGTGCAGTGACAACAACTAGAGGTTCCTTTCCAGGCACAAAGGAGCACCGGCCTGGCATTCAGGACATTTGGGTTCTGGTCCTGGCTCAATTCCAACTAGCTGTGCGAAACCAGGCAAGGGTCTTCTGTAAAACAGTGTCCGCATGCCTCAGTGCAATTCCACAGAGCACAGAGATGGAGGGTGCGAGGGAGGGGCCTTCCCAAACAAGGAGGCTTCTGGGCCCCCCCCCCTCATTTCAACCAAGAGACTCCGCTACAGCTTCATTGAGCAAATAGCCCCAAGGCTTTAAAAGAAAAACTGGTCTGTCTCACACTCTTTCCTCTGAGTCTTCCTTGAGAAAGAAGTAAAGTATATAATGGAGTGTCAGTAGTAATCACTCAGTGTGTTAAGGAGCTGAGTATGCACTCTTTGCAAGCGCAACGCCAAGTGCTAGGAGAGAGGAAGTCATGGAGGCAGCACTGCGTCTGCCCAAAGGAGCTGGCAGGGGAATCAAGACACAGACAAACGGTCAGACACAGCAACCAAGGAAATGTGCAATAGCTGTGCCACAAAGAGCTATGGGAAATCAGAGAGGACACAACACATTTGGCTGATGGATCAGGGAAGTCTGCTTGGAGAAGGCGGTGTATCGGTGAGGAGGGTTTCTGTTACCTGAGTCAACAAGCCCTCAGTGATAAAGATAACTGCTGCCTTGTACAACTAGACGCTGAGAGGTAGGGTGGGCTCCAGGCTGACTTGCCCCAGGGCCTCCAACATTCTCCCCTCAGTTCTAGTTCCTGCCCCCGTTATCTTTTGGTGGTAAAGGGGTTCACATCCATGTGTAAAAGCCAAAGAAAGCACATCCATTAGCGATGAAAATTCTTAACAAACTAAGACGAAAAGAAAACTTCCTTAACCTATTAAAGGACATTTATTTAACATCCTACACCAAACATCACACTTAATGATGAAGGACAAGGTGCTTTCTTCTTAAATTTGGGGAAGAATAAGGAGGCCTTCCCTCACCCCTTCTACTCAACATTATCCTACAGTTCTAGCCAGTACAACCAGGCAAGGAAAAGAAATAAAAGGCATTCAGGTTGGAAAGGAAGAGACCAAACTGTCTTCATTCACAGACACCATCATTTGCAGGTAGAAAATCCAAACAATGAAATTTTCCAAACAATGAAAAATCCAAAAATAAATTAATAAAACTACTGTATTTACAAAACCATCAAAAAGACCAAAATACCTAGCAATAAATTTAACAAAAGCAGTGCAAGACTCGTACACTGAAAACAACAAAACATTGCTAAAAGAAATGAAAAAAGATCTAAATAAATGGAGAGAAATTCTATTGTTCATGGACTGCAAGACTCAATATTGATCAGATGGCAATCCTCTCCAAATTTATCTACAGATTAACGCAAATGTCACAGAGAGGCAGCCAAATAGAGGAAGCAAGGAAAACATGTCCCAAATGAAAGAACAGGAGAAACTTCAGAAAAAGAACTAAAAGAAATGGGGGCAAGCAACCAACCAGATACAGAGTTCAAAACAATGGCTATAAGGATGCTCAAGGAACTTAATGAGAACTTCAACAAAGGGATAGCAAGCATTAAAAGGGACATAGAAACCATAAAAAAGAACCGGTCAGAAGTGAAGAATACAATAACGGAAATGAAGAATGCGAGAAGGAATTGCCAACAGACTCTAATCAGAGATCTGGAAGACAAGGTCAGAGAAAACACCCAACCAGAACAGCAAAAGGAAAAAAGAATCCAAAAAAAATGAGGGTAGTTTAAGTATCCTCATTTAAGTGTTGACCTCTGGGACAACCTCAAGAGTGAAAACATTCCCATTATAGGAATACCAGAAGAAGAGAAAAAGCAAGGGATTGAGAATCTATCTGAAGAAATAATGACTGAAAGCTTTCCTAACCTGGCGAAGGAAATAGACATACAAGTCCAGGAAGTGCAGAGAGTCCCAAACAGGATGAACCCAAACAGACACATGATAACTAAAATGGCAAAGGTTAAAGACAAAGAGAGAATCCTAAAAGCAGGAAGAGAAAGGCAACTAGTTACTGATAAAGGAGCTCCCATAAGATTGTCAGCTGATTTCTCAACAGAAACCTGGCAGGCCAGAAGGAACTGGCACAAAACACTCAACCTGATGAAAAGCAAGGACCTACAACCAATGGAACTCTACCCAGCAAGGCTGTCATTTAAAATTGAGGGCAAATACAAAGCTTCCCAGGCAAGAAGAAGGTAAAGGAGTTCATTGCTACTAAATCAATGTTACAAGGAATGTTAGAGGGACTTCGTTAAGATGAAAAAAAAATCAAAATTATGAATAATAAAATGGCAATAGTTATATATCTATCAATAATTGCTTGGAATGTAAATGGATTAAATGTTCCAATCAAAAGACACAGGAAGGATGAATGGATAAGAAAACAAAACCCTTATATATGCTGCCTACAAGAGACTCATTTCAGATTGAAAGACACACAGAGATGAAAAGTAAAGGGATGGAAAAGATATTTCATGAAAATGAAAATTAAAAAAAAAAAAAGCTGGGGTAGCAATACGTATACCAGACAAAATAGACTTTAAAACAAAGGCTATAACAAGAGACAAAGAAGGACCCAGTAATTCCACTTCGGGGTGTTTATCTGAAGAAACCCAAAGCACTACTTCCAGGGGACATGTGTATCCATATGTTCATTGCAGCCTTGTTTACAATGGCCAAGATGTCGAAACAGCCTGGGTGTCTGTCCATGGAAGAATGGATAAAGAGGAGGTGGTACGTATATACATCGGAATATTGCTCGGCTGTGGAAGGGAATGGGTTCTTCCCATGTGTGGTGACATGGATGGACCTGGAGGGTACTGTGCTGAGTGGAGTGTCAGACACAGAAAGACAGATGCAATGTGAGTTTGCTTATATGCGGAATCTAAAGAACAAAATAAATAAACAAATAAACAGAAACAAACTCATAGATACAGAGAACATTTTGATGGTAGCCATATGGGAGGGGGGTTGGTGGTGTGTGAAAAAGAGGAAGGGATTAAGAAATACAAACTGGTAGTTACACAGTAGTTATGGGGATATAGGGTGTAGCATAAGGAATACAGTCAATAGTATTGTAATAACTATGTA
Source organism: Rhinolophus hipposideros (assembly GCF_964194185.1). Classification (NCBI taxonomy): domain Eukaryota; kingdom Metazoa; phylum Chordata; class Mammalia; order Chiroptera; family Rhinolophidae; genus Rhinolophus; species Rhinolophus hipposideros. Next base: position 3,533,699 of record NC_138061.1, read on the forward strand.
TGGTGTCAAATGGGATGAGAGATGGGAGGGGGCGGGGGCATAGGGTGAAAAAGGTGAAGGGATTAAGAAGCACAAATTCTTAATTTGTAGTTTCAAAATAGTCATGTGGATGTAAAATAAAGCATAGGTAATAGAGTCAATGATATGGTAATAACTATGTATAGTGCCAGATGGGGACTTGACTAATCAGAGGGATCACTTCTTAAATTATATAAATGTCTAACCACTATGCTGTACCCTGAAGTTAATATAAAATAATATTAATTATTAATAAAATAAATATAATAATTTAATAATAAAATAAATATAAATAAATAATAGAATAAATATAATGATAAAATAAAATAAATATAAATAAACATACAATAATAAAATAAAATAAATAATAAAATAAATATAATAATAAAATAAAGGGAAATAAAAGACATATAAATTGAGAAGGAAGAAATTAAACTGTCTTTGTTCATAGATGACATAATTGTCTATGTAGAAAATCCCAAAGAAATGGAAAAAAAAGATAAAACCTAAGATGTGCTTATAGTAAAGTTGTATGATATAAGGTTAATATACAAAAGTCAATTGTTTTCCTATATACCAGCAATAAACAATTGGAATTTGACATTAAAAATAAAACATCATTTACATAAGCACCTAAACAAAATTAAATACTTTGATATAAATCTAACCAAATGTGTACGAGATCTGTATGAGGAAAACTACAAAACTTTAATGAAAGAAATAAAGTTCTGAATAAGTGGAGAGGTATTCTTTGTTCATGGACAGGAAGAATCACTACTGTTAAGACGTCAGTTTTTTCCAGTTTGATCTACAGATTCAGTGGAATCTTTATCAAAACTCCTATAAGTTATCTCATGCATATTGACAAACTACTTCTAAGTTTATACGAAAAGACAAAAGATCCAGAATATCTGACACAATACTAAAGAAGAACAAAGTCTGAGGACTGATGTTACCCAATTCAAAACTTACTATAAAGCTGAGGTAACAAAAACAGTGTGGTATTGGTGAAAGAATAGACAAATAGATCAATGGAAGTGAATAGAGAGTCTAGAAATATATCCTTACAGACATAATCAATTGAACTTTCACAAAGGGGCTAACGAAATTCAATGGGAAAATGATAGTCTTTTCAATAAATGGTGCTGGAACAACTGAAAATCCACATATAATTTTAAAAAATTAATCTGGACATAGACTTTAGGCCTTGCACAAAAATTAACTCAAAAGGGATCAAATGTAAAACACAAAACTGTAAGACTCCTAGAAGTTAACATCGGAGAAAATCTAGGTGACCATTACTTGGTGATGACTTTTTAGATACAACACCAAAAGCACAACCTATGAAAGAAAAAACTAAGTTGGACTTCATTAAAATTAACATTTCTGATCTGCAAAAGACACTGTTAAGAGAATGAGAAGACCAGCCACAGACTTGGAGACAATATTTTCAATACACATACAGAGGGTGTCAAAAAAGTGTATACACATTTTAAGAAAGGAGAAAAACATATTAAAATTATAATATTCAATATATAACAAAAGCAAAAGATGAATACAAGTCATGTGCATACATTTTTGGCACCCCCAGTATATAATAAAGGATTTTTATCTATAATATATAAGGAACTCTTAAAACTCAACAATTAAGAAAGCAAACAACCTAAATAAAAAAGATCTGACCAGACATCTCACCAAAGAAGATATACAGCTGGCAAATAAGTATATAAAAAGTTGTTCAACCTCATATGTATTAGGGCATTGCAAATTAAAACAATAATGGGATATCACTAAACAACTATTAGAGTGGCTAAAACCCAAAACACTGATAACACCAAATGCTGGCGAAGATTTGAAGCTACAAGAAGTCTTGTTCATGGCTGGTGAGAAAGCAGTACAGTACAGCCACTTTGAATGCTTAGCAATTTATTGCAAAGCTAGACACAGACTTAACATAAAATCCAGCAATCATGCTCCTGAGTATTTACCCAAATGAGTTAAAAACTTACACACAAAAACCTGTATGTGAATGTTTGTAGCAGCTTTATTCCTAATTACTGAAAACTGGAAGCCACCAAGATGCCCTTTGAATACATGAATGAATAAACTGTGGTCCAGCCAATGAATCTTACTCAGTGGCAAGAAGAGCTGAGCTCTCAGACCATGAAAAGACATGGAGGAAATTTAAAAGCATATTGCTAAGTGGGAAAAAAAAAAAAACAGTCTGGAAAGGCTGCCTACTGTATGATTCCAACTATTTGATTTTTTTGGAAAAGGCAAAACTATAGAGATGATAGTAAAAAATCACTGGTTGTCAGTAGTTAGGGAGAAGGAGGGATGAGTGACTAGCTAAAACAAGGTGGTTTTGGGGTGGTGAAATTTCTCTGTATGATGCTCTCACAGTGGACACAACATGTTATGTATTTGTCAAAACCCATAGAAGTCTACAACACAAAGAGTGGATCCTAATGTGAACTGTAGATTTTAGTAAATTAAAATGTACCAATTTTGGTTCATCAATTGTAACAAATGTACCCCACTAATGCAAGATGTTAAAAATGGGGGAGGCTGTGTGTGGCAGGGTGGGGTGGGGGTGGCATATGCAAACTGAACTCTCGGCGCAATTTTTCTGTAAACCTAAAACGGCTCTGAAAATAAAGTTTATTAATTTTAAAACTATGCAAAACTTTTTTCAAAGATCTAAATAAACTGAGACGAATTCCACACTCGTGGGTTGAAAGACAGTATCGTTAGGTCTTGTTCACCATGACCTTAGGTAGGCTTTCAAATTCAGAAGTGCAAGGAACAGCTTGTCGACTTCTTAAGAAAAGAAAAGGCAGCTGGGGTTTTGGTATATCTTGTGTTAAGTCTATAGATCAATTTTGAGATTATTTGCCCTTAGATAGCTGTGCTATTATTAAACGGGCCTTCCTTTTTGTCATTCCTTGAAAACAGGATTCTTGGATTAGTTAACATCTGAGAACATGGTTGAAGTTGGTTGACTGTGAACTTGTAGAATGTTCTTTCCCGTTCTTTTCCCCGAAGGCCTTGCATGCCCCCACCACACTCCATCCCCCTGGGGCCTTCCCCGCCTGCCTTGGGTGGCCCAATGTGCCAGCTCACAGACTCAGCACAGTGGGGGAAAAAGAACGCCTTCCTGGATGGTTCCTCCATCTTTCCCTGAACCACCACTGTCACCAAGCACTTCATTGCTGTCTTTAAGAGCTCACAAGTGACTCTTTCTGGAACCGATGGCAGAGCGTGGCATGGATCAGCCAGTGGGCTGCTGAGGCAGCAGGCATGTGCTGCTGGGGAGCGGTGCTAAGTGCCCACGAGCCGGGGATCCGAGACCAGCGCCCAGGCTGCCTTTGATGCCGGTGGTGTGCTGCCAAGTCTCAATTAGACAGCCTGTAATACAGTGGGTTCTGGCACACGTGCTGAGAAAAATAAATCAAAGGATTGTCTCAGATAGGAGTGAGCCCCCGACCATGATATTTGGAGAGGCCATGAGGAACCACTTCCCCTAGCCTAGGGTCCTTAGCCCGAAAAAGCCCACTGGAATGCCATGCCCTCGAGTGATGTCTCCAAAATGCGTTTCGATCTGGATTAACACATTGAGGTGTTGTCTGACAAACGCAAATTGCCCAAACAAAGAGGCTTTCCAAGGACATCATGGGCACAAATTCTCCCCCCACCCCCACCCCACGTCTGTTCCCACAGAGGAAGGTTTGGCTGCAGAGGCAGTAGGCGGGGCTCTCTCTGCAGTGCTGGCTCATGCCCGCTCCTGCTCTCAGTGCTACTCATTCAGGGAATTTGCAGGATTACATTGATTAGGGATGTGATTCATTTCTAATTCAGCAGTCGGACAGAGGCTGGGGCAGAGCATGCGGCTCGGTTGCCCGTAGCCCTGGCAGTTATCGGTGCCAGCTTAACCTCTGGCACCATTTTCAAGCCTTTCATTCAAGTGGTTCCTGGCAAAAAGGAAGTGATCTAGGATGATCCAGGGGGAGGTAACCGCAAAAATTCCATTGCTTTCGTTTAAAAAAAAAAAAAAAGGAAGGCTGTTTAAACCTACTTAGCCTATTTTAAAGAATGTTAGCCTAGCTACATTTTCTGTTTCCGTGGCCGTGTGACACATTTTGTATGTATTTCTAAGGATACAAAGAAGGAGGGGTAGGGGAGCAGAATCCCAGGCTGGATTTGAAGGTAAGAGGGCATATGGGGAAATCAACACTGCGGGGACAGTTAGGAGTCATCCCATCTTTAGAGCAACCCCTGAGGACGCAGGTGGCAAGAAACTGACCCCCAGCATGAAGGCTCTGGTGTCAAAGGGACACCTCCTGGCCACACACCGGGCAAGGTGATTGGGTCTGCGTGCAAAGAAAACCCCCTCCCTGGGAAGTAACTGGAGGTTTGCTGTAACAACGAAGTGCAGATCGCGGTGAGAAGACCTGATTGAAGTCAAACCTCGGACTGAGACTTTGACGTGGGACCCTTTCCAGCAGAGAAAGGAGAGGAGGCTGCCTCACAACAGACTGGGAGGGAACTGGGTGAGAAAATGCGCAGGGAGTACTTTCCAGCCTGTAGAGCTCCCTGCATGTGTCCGAGCAGACACTCGAAGGTAATGTAGTCACTGTCGTTAATGTGACAGACGCAAACTAATGGAGAATACCAGCTAGAATTCCATAAGACCTCAATATTCATAGCTAATTAGCAATTCCTTTCTTTTCTTTTTAAATAATTCAATACAGGCCTGTGGTAGGTTAGCATGCTTGTGCACTATCCATGAAATCATAAATTGGTACGATCTTTCTGAATATAAAATAACACTAAGGTTTGGACTAGGATATTATACAATCGTTCACATCCTATTCAAAACTAAGCTTGACTACAATTAAAAATAAGCTTTTAAAAATAAAAGGAATGACATGAAAACCATTTTAAATAAACTTGATTGACAAAGGGAAATGTTCCCCATGTAATAAATTAGTCAAGCAGACATGATACATGTTGTATGTAAGCATCTATATTGAGGATCAAACTAGAGCCTGCAGGCCAGATCCAGCCTGCCTGCTTTTTGCACAGTTTTGTTGGCAGGCAGGCTCCTTCACTCAGGTATTGTCTATGGCAGCTTTCACGCTGTCACCAGATCTGAGTAGTTGTCACAGAGACTGGCAAAGCCCAAAGGACTTACTATCTGGCCCACGATAAAAATAGTTTGTGGACCCTTGATCTATATAAACACAAAGAAAAAAGACTGGAAAACACTGCCGGTGGTTGATGGTGGTTTGAGTATGGAGTACTGCCATGACACACATTGTTAAAATGGGTGGGGGTGGGGTGGTACATACAGGGGCAGAAGGATTCTCAGGAAATTCAGGTATTTGAAGGCGAGGAGAGGTGGCTGATAAGGTCAAGGGCAATATGAGGGTCCCCGGGGCATATGGGAAGAGGCCTCTGGTGCAGGTTGGCCAGTGGAGACTTCCATGAATGTGGCTGACCTACAGAGGTCAGGATGAGAAGCTAGAAGGAAACGGGAGCCATAAATATGGGCCACTGCATACACAAGGTCTGTCTGTGAGAGTAGAAATTTTCGTCATAAGAAACAGATGTGCCAAACTGTTGTTTGTCTCAGGAAACAGGGGAGCAGGCAGTGTTAGACAGCAAAACACGGAACAAGGGGGTTTCAGAACTCTGGGGTGGGTCATGTTATGAGCTCTGGCCAAAACCTGCAGAAACAATTATAAGGGGTGAAATCCCCTTCAAATTAAAAATCAGCTTTCTACGTAAATTTACTTATGTTCCCTCTGATCTCAGATATATTTCTGGCAATAACTTCTGTTTCTTTCATGGCCTTAAAGTATTTTTTAAAAGCCTATACTTCTTGGTAAGTAGACCAAATAGCATTTACTTTGCTTGGCAACACAGAGTGCTTCTCAGATGTTATGGATAAAACAACCCCAAACAACTGACTTGTTCAGAAAAGGAAGCTATTATACAAGGGCATGGTGTGACTTCTTTCAGGATGGGAAAATATACACTTTAATTTCACAAGTTAGTAATTAGTATAGTAGGATAAAGTCATAATCCAAAACAATAATCTTTATTACCAAAATAGAGATTAAACACAATTAAAATGAACAATATTGCCCGCTATAATTGCTAATCAATTAACTGAGAAGCTACATTACTGTAATCTTCCTAGTCCCCAATTTGCCCTTCCTATATTTTTCCACTTTTTATAATATAAGACAGAGACTAGTTAAAAGAATCCATCTGCAAAGCCCTTTTTAAAATTATAGGCGTGGTATCCAGCCACCTCATCCTGTGCTGTATTTTCACCAGCCCCCCTACTAGGTGCCTGAGAACGCGTCCCCTAATTGTGACAGGACAGTCCATGCCGGTTCTCTCTGGCATTTTCCAGCTGCGTTTGGTTAACCATACTCATTTGCAAACCCCCAGAGTAGCATCTATTTCCCCAACAGCCTTTGCATTTGCCTGCTCCCAACACACACACCGTGGAAAACCACGCCCAAGAACGCGTACTCAGCCGCTTCCATGAAGACCCGACCACCGGAGGTGACAGGGCTGGAGAACAACGGTTTGACCTTCACCACCAGTGACAAACGAGCGAAACCAACCCTAATGCCCAAGTCACCAAGAATCCAAAATGACACACTGAGTTGGTTTTGAGCAGTACGTTTCTCTGGATTTTAAGATAACTGCCACCATTCACAGGGAGAATGCTTTGCAAATCAAACTTCACTGCTTTCCTGATGTTTTTAAAAGTGTGGCAAGAGAGAGAATTTCTGCAGGCTGTAGCCTGACTCTGTGCATCAGAGGGAAGGAGCTCTACCAGCGAGGTGCCACCTTGGAATCACCCGGCCGTGGGGGTCTGACCGACCAAGGGGTCTGCTCAGTGCAAAGATCCCTGTGGTAAGGAATGGTCCCTGCTGCAGAAAGAGTCACAACGAGGGCTTGGGGGGCACAGATGCAGATGGCTTCAGAGAGCCCTTCCTAATGCTGACTCTCTATGGTCCATGAAAATCAGGCTGCAGGCCGGACTAGCACAGGCCCCCTGGTCCTCTGACACCCGCTGCCCCCTTCTCCGCTAGCTCCCACAGAAAATGCATTCACATATGGGATGATTCTTTTCCCTGCCGTCAGCCCTTCAGGTATGGTGCCTGGGTTCTCCCTTGTAGCAGTGGAGGGCAGCTCCTTCCGGCTCCTGTGCCTGCAGAGGTGGGCAGCCTGGAGGGCCAAATGGGGGCCCTGGCCTTGGAGAGACCAGCCAGGGGACAGCTGTACCAGATGCCGGCTGCCCTGGGTCAGGCTGGCCAGAGGCCTCTCCATTGGCTGGCTTACCTACCGCACTTGTGAACAGGTTTTGGATAAGGTTCCCACACAAGGAAGCCGCACCACAGGTTTGCATTGTGTTACCCGAATCCTCCCATCCCCCCAGAACCCCAGGAAGTCCAGTTGCCAGGGAAATCCCCAAGGATATCTAATCACTGCTGTGGTGACTTTCAGGGCCCACGTGATGCACTGTGCTCTGAGAAGGGCTGGGCCTTACAAACTAGAAACTGAGGCCCAGCAAAGGGGCTTCCCCGAGGCCACACAGATTTGTGGGAAGACGAGGCCCTACCTTGGCCCCACCTGCCCTCCAAATCTCTCTGCAACTCCTGCTGCCCCCAGGAACGCTCCCCCACCGGTCACGCCCAGAACCAAGGGCTCTGGGGTTCCTGGGGCTACAGCAGCCACAGGCCCTGCCCACCAGTCTGTCAGCCAGGGCTGGCCCAGGACACCCTCCCCGCCCCAGTATAGCAGCTCAGAGCACTTGCTAAGAGCATATGAGGACAACCCCTTGGAACAACCTTGACCCCTGATCCAGACCCAAGAAAGAGAAAGGTTTGCACGGGTGAGCAGAGGGGAAGAGCTGGGGGGGGGGGGGGGCTGAACATAATTGAACAAATCTTGACTATTGGTCGTTCTTTTGGGTTAAAGGAAACAGACAACGGGTATTCTGATCTAAATGAAATGAGAAAATTCAGTCTCGGGGCCCAAAGTCTGCCCTGCTCTGAGGCTGGAGGAGCCTGTCCCAGCTGCCCTCCAGGATGCTGGTCAGGAGTACGGGAGTCAGACAGTAAGCAAAACTGTGGTCTCATCAACTCCAAATGCAGGTGGCTTTGGGGAAGCAGCTCACCGGAAGCCCTGAACTTTATTTTTGCGGGGACATTCCATCAGTGTTTAGATTCAGTTTGGACTTTGGATGCCCAGCACTGGGCACTTCCCATCCCCCACAAGGAGCAGGAAGCAGAACAATTCTTTTCAGGCTTGGAAGGCCCCAGAAGGCTGGCAGGACCAAGTAGGACGGGCCGCAGACGACTGGCTGACCTGTGTTTTGAATTCGACTCTCTGCCAAGTCTCCAGGGACCACAGTGACTTCTGCTGGACTTTGGGGGAAAATCAAAAGTGAGAAGAGTGGAACCCACAGGACGACGGGCATGACATTGACCTTGGGAAGTGCTAACTCAACCCGAGTGACCCCCCCCCAGGACAATGACCTCCCTCTCCTAGGCTCCCTTAAACCCAGACTCCCACGCTGTCTCTTCGGAGCCCCCACAATGTCTGTTTTGCAGAACTAGATGAAGGTACAAGCAAGGAGAGGGAGAAGGAGGATTTCAAACTTTGCTCATAGATATTCTTCCAGCGCTGCTCAATACGGCTTCCTTTGTTTGTTTCGACAATGGATCTTATCTTTGGGTGAGGGCTGTGTTCAGGCCTATTATCACCCTCTATGAAAGGCTCCCAGGCTTTCTTCCCACTTGTTCAGCGGCACCGGAGTGGCAGAGTGAATTTAATCGAAGAACCAGCTCTGGGGAGACTGTTCCGAGACTCTCCCTTTTCTCCTAATGCTGTTATCTCCCCTTCCTTGTGTTGGGGAGGCATAAAAATCACAAAAAAGTCATTCTGAGTATATTCTTCCTGATAATTATTGTCAGACTTGGAGATAAGTACCCTACGTGATGTAATGTGTGTTAGCCGGACCCCCTGAATGCAAATCCTGCGGCAGTTGTGGGCCAAACAATGGCCGCCTGACATCACGGGCCCTCCGCGTTTTGCCACAGACAAGAGAGCGCTTTGATTTTTTTGTGTTTTGATAAGGCACAGTCTGGGGGCCTTTATCTCAACTGTTATATTTAAAGATGACATTCTAGCCCTGCCGCCTTGCCTATTGTTTGACCCTGATTATCACCAAATGTTGTTGTTTAGTCAAACTCACCAGCTTAATGAAAGGCCTGCTCCCAATTTAAGGAAAATTATTTAAATGCAGAGTATCCTATACACTGTGGTTTCCAAAAGAACTAGGTGGTTAATCAAAAGTTAATTGTATAATTCTCATGCAGATTAGGGCCTCTTGCAAATGAATCCCAGGTTGTGATTATTAAAAAAAAAGGAGCATGCTGTCATTGCACAGGGGCCCACAGTCTGGTAAACAATCAGCCCAGTTTAATTTGCGGTAAACAAAGTGATGATACACTAGGGTCTCCAAAGGAGAAAAAAAGGTGAAAAGAAATTCAAGCACAACATACAGATACAATCTTTTTGTTTGAGGCCATCTTTCAAAAACATAAGCTAAATGAATAAAAAGCCATCCATTAATATTTCCCGGAAGCTGAGAACTACACACAGACTGGCAAGTCAGAGATTATGCTGTCATTTTAGGAGGGGAACTGGGGCAGCAGATGGCCACTCTCCCGGCCACAGGGACTGCCACCTCCACTCCCTCCTTGTGGAAAGTGACACAATGCCGGCTCCCCATGCTCAGGTCTGGAGGAGGCATACCTGACTACCTGGTTTTGTCTTCTAAGAGAATGGCAACCGCCTGCCCCGCCTGGGGGATGGTTGGCTGTGGGCAATCTGCGTCCTTGATCAGAATTTAGCTGAGGGACCCAACACAGGCTCCCAGGAGAGGTGGGGGTGTGGGCATGCAGGCTATAAGCACAGCCGGAGGTCATGTCTCAGAAAGAAAGAGGGGAGAGGGGACGTGATACCCTTCCCTTTATCCTGGACAACCAGCTTTGCCCATTGTCTGACCACCACCTGGTCTTGCATCTCCCAAAGGACAACGTGGGAGAAGCCGGGGCCCCAGGCCTCTCCTGTGTTTTCAACAGAACGGGCACTGTTTCAGAGAAGCTGCTTCTGGGGAAGGCCAGGCCCGGGCCATCTCTGTTGAGTTATCACCTCGGCCAGGAAGAGTCCCCGGGGACAGTCTGGGGTCCTGTAAGGTCTAGTGGGACCTCACTCTCCAGGCAGCAAACACGTCCGTTTCCTTGTCCTCTGCACTCGAACACAGCAAGATTTGATGATGAAACCCCAGGCCAGGTTGAAGGCATTATTTTCCAAGATAATTTGTAGAAAGCAGCTGTGCTTCTGTACATTCCAGCAGCCCTCATGACATGCGGCATTCACTCAGAAGGTTCCCTGCTCCCAAGTTCCAGGCTAAATTTAAAAAGACTGAAACGGCATTCAACTACCTCTGGCATGGAGGAAACAACTCAGAAAAACATGAATGGAGGGCAGGCCCAGCAGGTGCAAGGGCCACGCCTAGGCCTCAGGACACGGCTCCTGTCCACCCCCTTCGCCCGCCCAGCTGGGCCAGTCATAGCCCATCCCTTCCAGTGCTGGAATCCTCGAGTCCTCCTATGTCTACAGCTGGCACAGGAAGCTGGCCAAGGAGGGACCAATTGCTATCAATCTCCTGTTTCTGTAGCAAAACACGGAATCTTTCTCAGCAGTGGACTCCTCTTGCCGGTCTGTGTTTAGCGCTTGTGTTGGTTTCCTTGGGCTGCTGTAACAAAGATCACACACCAGTGTATTGTTGGAGAACACACACGTACTGTGTCACAGTTTTGGAGGCCAGAGGCTGAAGTCACAGTGTCAGCAGGGCCAGACTTTTTCCCTGAAGGCTCAAGGGGAGGAGCCTTCCTGCCTCTTCCAGCTTCTGGTGGCTCCAGACTTGTGGCCACTTGACTCCAATCTTTGCTATGTCCTTATGTCCCTGTGTCTTCCCATGGATGCCTTCTTATAAGGACACTAGTCATTGGATTAGGGACCCACCCTACTCCAGCATTGAGTAGGGACCCACCCTACTCCTCATTGTAGCTAATCAAATCTACAGTGACCCTATTTCCAAATAAGGTCACGTTCTGAGGTTACGGGGATTAGGACCTCAACATACCTTTTGGGGGACAGGAGACAAGGCACCCCATAGCAGAGAGCTCTGGCTTGAATGCACCCTCTTTCATTCTTTACTTGGTTACAACCCCGCATCCCTTCCAGTTCCTTATGGGCTCCATCTTTGTGTGCAAACCACAGCCGGAAAAGAATGCCCTCGGGCTCCAGACAGACCTCCACTCCAAGAAGGGAGCTGGCAGTGAGCCTTGGGACAAAGGCACTAGATGTGGGAGATATGAAAACAATTCCTCCAAGATGCCAGTCCCCAGAGGGGCAGCCACATCACTCTGTGTGAAAGTACTTCCAGACCAAACCAAGCCACTGACCTTGGGATGAAGCCGTCTAGCGGCCCCGTCTGGAACCGCACCTCATTATTTACTGGCAGATGAATTAACCCCCTTCGTCCCCTCCCTGGTGAACCATGGGGCCACTGGAATAACAGGAAAACCTAACCCGCAAGCTGACTTTTCCAACTAGCTACCATCTTCCTCTCAGCTATTAATTCACGCAGAGCAAATCACTGCGCCTAAGCAACAGGCAGAGGAGAGCCCCGGCTGTAATGGAGACTGGAAGGGAAAGCAAACGCCGGCAGCTCCCAGTTTCATTCCTCAGACTTTCACGTGCGCTCGGCCTCACCAGTGCCGCTGCCTCGTGAATCTTAATAAATGCGACATGAGCGAGCAGCCTCTGAAACGAACTGTCCAGGAACACACATTTCCACTCAAAGCCCACTGGAGTTTCGAAGTATCCGCCAAATAAACAAAACACGTTATCTGATGCTTTTTATCAGCTACACAAACCATAGATGTGTGGATACTGAATATCCATACTGATGTATCAGTAATAGTAAGCACGGAACTATAAAGCTTCTAGCAACATCTAACCACTCAGGCTTTGGTCCCTTGGAAAAAAACGTTACTCAGGGCCCTTTTGAAGATGGGATACTGGTCTCTTGTCATCTCCCTCCCCCAGGCCTTGAGTCACTTGCCTCCTTGACCATGAGGGAGTGCGGGTTAGAGAATGTTCCGGAACGGGAACAATGCTCTCCTGGAGAGGGCCCACTGCCACTGCAGGCATGGGAGACGATGGGGAAACCGAGGTCAGAGGGATGGTGGGGTCCTTCACCTGCAGCCACAAGTCCTTCACCTGAGCCTGGGTCACAAACAGGCCTCCTCCCCAAGGCTGTCTCGGCCACACCACGCCAGCCAGTGGTCTCCGGGGAAGCAGAACTGGCAGAAGGAAGCTGAAAATTCGTCCATGTTTTCCTGAGGTCACTTGACACGGCGGAAGCTTGCTTTTCCAATGGCAGGCTCATGTTTTGTTTCGTTCCTGCTCCAGCGCTCTTGCTCCGAGGCTGTTCCCAGCAGGAAGGGCGAGGCTGCCTGTGGAGCGCGGAGCAGGAGCCACTCCTGGGGAGGAGCAGCGCCTTCTGGTGTCCCTGTCTCACAAGCTGGAGGCCCGAGGAGTCCTGGGGTGAGTGAAGGGCTCCCTATCAGACCTGCAAGGACAGCCAAGAAGGCTGCAGGGTAACACGGGGCGGGTGTCCCTGCTTTCTTAAAACAGAACCAGGGACCCAGGCACGAGAGGGTCACAGGAAAAAACTATTTGATTTTAGGAAGTCTCAAGCTGCAAGGCCACTATAAATGTGACAAGTATCACTCCTTTGGTAGGAGTGTGGGAATTACCTATTTAAATGCCTGTCAACAGAAAAGTGGCACAGCACCCCTCCCCCACTATGAATGAGGAAACTGAGGCACAGAAGGTTCACAGACTCGCCTTCTCCCCTTTCTTCCCGGAAGTGGCAGAAGTGAAGCTCACATCCAGATCTCCTGCTGTGACCCCACATTCACTCCACGAACACTCTATGGCCTCTAGAATGAACATGGGGACACCGGAGGGATCCTGCCACCCTCAGCATGGCCTGGCCAGCTGTCACCCGGGCCTGGCCTATGCTGGGCATCCTCACTGTATGGTTGGAAATGAAACTCGGAAGAAGTGATTTGCTCTGGAAGATGAAGGGCAAAGACTCAGGTCGCACGGGTCCACACAGGGCACAGCTCGCCCTGTTCGCCAGGCCCCACACCCTCTTAAGAGGGAAAAAGCATCTGCTGGTCTTGTCCAGCCTCAGCGCCGGGAAGGCTGCCGCGTGCCCTCTGGTGGCCAGTCCTGGAGCCACAGGGGCCGCATGGCCTGCACCAGACTTCACACCCATCAATCAAAAGGAACAAGGTCAGATGGAATATATTTTTAAATGCCACTTCTGGGTTACTATGGCAACTGCAGATATTGTTAAACCCAAAGTTCAATTAAGCTGCTCATTGTTTCATGTTAATCTGGGGAGGAAAACAACTTCATTTCCGCCTTTTCACACTCCAGTTTCCTGGAGAATATATTTTCAGGGTTTCGAAAACCAGTTGTCCTATTCCCCCAACTGGAAGCCCCAGTGGTTTTCTGTGGGAGCACAGGGACCAGAGCAGCCGGTTCCCAGGAATCTTTGTGAAGAAATGAGCCTGCCTCCTCACTTCTCACTCCCCCAAATATTTCTGGAGCACTTGTGTTGAGGGGACGTGCCAGAGCCTGGCTGTCCGGCTTCCATCCATTTGCCATCTGCCTGCCTTGGGACCCTGCGCCGAACACTTCCCTTTTCTCTGCTCCATCCCTCCACCTGCAAATGGGTGTCACCCCACAGGGCTAGCAGGAGAAATAAATGAGAGGACAGATGAAAGACACTTTTTAAAATACATTTTTATTTAGCATCGTTTTATTTTTACATAAAGTCACAGGGTAGTACGGAGCGTGCCTCTCACCCAATGTTCTATATTGTGCAGGTGTAAGGTGTCCAGCACGCTACTTTGATATACCTATATGTTGCAAAATAGTGTTGGCGAACTCCTCCACATGTCACATAATCGCCATTTATTTCTTGTGCTGAGAACATTTCCCATCTAGTCTCTTAGCACCTTCCGAGTGTTTGATAGAGTATTATCAACTATGGTCCCCAAGCTGTACGTTAGATCTCCCAAACATACTCACGCACCTTATAACTGAACGTTTGTGCCCTTTGACCAACATTTCCCATGGCCCCCAACCCCGGGTCCTGGCAACCACCAAGCTTCTCTTTGGGAAACCAACATAGTTTTGAGGCATAAGATTCTCATTTCCATTATTTTCTACATTTCCCATGTTTAACTGTATTTTATTTTCATTTCTCCTTGACAATTTGAGAGAGTGATTGTTAATGTTCAGATTAGTAGGTTGAAATAGTTTATGGTTTGTTCAAACACATCTCCATGATTTCTAGTTTTATGGACTCCTGATCAGAGAATGTGATCTTTCTGAGATTTGCTTTGAGAATGCATAATACACACATACCACATACCGTGTGTGTTTGCTGAATACTTATCTGTAAGAGCTGCACCAACACACCCATCATTGCATCCTCACTAATTACATTGTCTGACTCGTGCACAGCTGACTTTGTTTCTTGCCTGCTTGCTCTATCACAGACTGGTAAAGGAAAGCTAGGTTCTCCTATAAAACTTGTGCCTGTTCACTTCTCACATTCTACTCTTCTCACTCAGAATGTCCCACACCTGCTTCCCAGGGTCATAGACTTTTACACCTTTTTGAGGATAAGGAGTGCATTTCCAACTTTCCAGCTGCTGCTTACAGGAAATACTTGTACGAGGCTCTTTCTTTTGTCTTAAATTAATTTATTTTCCAATTACAGTTGACGTACAGTAATGTATTAGTTTCAGGTGTACAACATAGTAATTAGACATTTATATGCCTTATGAAGCCTACTTCTGGAATCTTATGCTGCAGAAAAGTCCAAATGGCCTAAGCAGTTCTGCTTTTGCTTCTTCCTTCCTGGGGTTGGGCGGCAGTGGGGGACTGCTCATCCCTGGCACACAAGCCCTCCTCCCCCCATCCCATCTTGCCATCTGTTCCTCTGGCTGCAGTGCTGTGGGCTCGCATCTAAATAGGAAGGGCAGGGGGTTGAGCATAAACCCCGCCAGCCGGCCGGTGATGCTGGACCACTCAGCTGGACCCCTGCAACGAGACCTGTGTGGACTGTCTGTGGGGCTCCAAGCAGCCCTGAGATTGCTGCAGCCTGCCTTTCTGCTTGGACTACACAGAACCTCAGAAGGCTCCCCTCCCGTGGCTGCTTCAGTGCTCTGCCCACCTCTGCTGCTGCAGACAAACGCTTTCCTTGGGGGACTGAGCCACCAGCGTGCAATGGGCCTGCCCCCCTCCACCTGTGCCAGGAGGAAGAGTTGGCTGGAAGGGGGAACCTGGCAGCAGGTAGAGAAGCTTCCAAATCAAAACTCCAATAAGTTGATTATTGTTCATAGTGGCATGGATTAACAATGCTAAAACTATTTTATGTATATTGTAGGATAGAGTAAAAAGTAAATTGCTTATGCGGATACTTGCATGTGTAGTTTTACCTAGAACCAACAGAGATAATAAGAGCCAGGTTTTTCAGTTTTAGAAAAGGGACTTACAAAAGTGGAAAGAAGTCAGAAAGAACCTGTTATATTGATTGAAATTGGAGGTACTGGTATGGATGGATGGATAGATAGTAGGTTAGATGGATAGATGGAGAAATAAATGTATTTATTGTAGGTAGGTATTTAGGTAGACAGACAGACAGACAGACAGACAGATAGATAGATAGATAGATAAAGTATTTAGGTAGGTAGATAGATAGATAGATAGATAGATAGATAGATAGATAGATAGATAGATAGATAGATAGATAGATAAAGGACGGACAGACCTCTGTCTGTTCTGAGAGGGTCTAAGAGAAAATAGTTACAATGAGCACACCAAGACCCCAGGTCTGGTGCAGGGAAAGGACAGGTGAACCTGGAGTATCGTGTTGTACCAGAAATTAAGGAAGTGTTCAAAGAATGATGACACAGAAGCCAGATCCTAGCGACCCAATCTAGGACAACCCGAGTATCACAATAAATAATGACAGTAATGGCTCATAGCCCAAAGAATAAAATAAGAATCAATTAGTCTATACAGATATAAATTTAAAAACAATATTAAAAACAATAAAGAGAGAGAAGGAAAAGCTCTTCCTTACATTAGACATCTAACTCATTTAGAAGGAATGATGGGGTTTCTAAAAAATCACCGTTGGGCAACCATCATAATAATAATAATCGCTTCAGGCAAGAAGCATCAATGGGTGCTAACACTAGTGAAAATTCCATGAGAAAAAGATAACTATGGGGTTTCAAAGAACCACCCCCAAGATACTTAATAATTACAAAGGGGGAAATAGTAGCTTTCCGGTAGCAAAACCCAGCAGACACCACCCTTACCGAGGTCACTTCACCAGCGATGGAACAAATGGACATCACTTTCTTCCCTTCGTGATGCACTGAGACAGGAGACATCACTTCATGTCTCTAGTATTCGTGTTAAAGATGCATTCACTTGAATGCAGTCATAGGAAACATCAGACAAAACCAGACTGAGGGCCATTCTATAAAAATACCTGTCATATACCCCTCAAAATTGCCAAGGTGATAAAAGAAAAAGAAAACCCAGAAGCTGTGGCAGGTTAAATGGGTCCGAGGACATGGGACAACTAAGTAGTGGGTCACCCTTGATTGGCTCATGGGGGAGAGGGAGAAAAAAAGAAAGTGCTATAAAGGACATCAGCAGGACAGCTAGTGAAATCTGAACAAAATCTGTAGATTGGATAATATTATTGTATCAGTAGTAATTTCCTTATTTTGATCATTGTACTATAGTTACATAAGAGAATGTTCTTGTTTTTATAAAACACATACTGAGGTATTTTAGGGATAAAGGGGTATCGTGTTTACAATTTACTCTCAAATGGTAAAAATAATGTCTATATATAGAGAGAGAGATAATAAAGTAAACATGGTAAAATGTTAATAGTTGAGGATCCTGGGTAAAAGAAGCCTTTGTATTGTTTTTGCAACTTTTCTGAGTCTGAATTATTACTCCAAAAAGAAAGTTTTTTTAAAATTCAAGTATCTATGTATATGGCAATAATAATGTAGGGTGCCAGCCTAACCCACTAAAAATAAATGGGTCCTTCCTACAGGCTCCCTCTGGGATAGAGGAGTCATACAAGCTTCGGCTCACTGGAAAGGCTCTTTGCCCAAATTCCTCAGTAGGATCTTCTAGAATGCCCAAAGAATGTCCAGCTTTCCTATTCCATAATACCACAGACACTGTTCATGAGGAGGCTGAGTGAATATTAGGCTTATAAACTTTATGAGCGTCCTCTACCAGGATGTAAAGAGAAAGAGAACAGAATACAAGTCAAGCTGTCTAAATATTTGCGATAGATAATATCATCCCCCGATTTTCTAGTGCAGCACCATCCCCCACAGCAGTCGTTTATCAACCTCAGCACTGAAAGACCCTCTCCTGACATGTTAGGACTAGGCTTCATCCAGAAAGATGTCGGGAGCTACTGGAAGATTGAAAACAGGGGTGGGTATTACCAGGTTTGCATTTGGGGTAGATCTCTCTGCTGACAGCAGAGAGGACAGGATGGGAAGGGGTGTCATCGCGGTGCGGAGACCAGTAAGAAGCAGTAACCCAGGCAAGAAGTAACAAAGAACTGAATTAAGGCTATTTCATCAGAGAGGGATGAAGATAAGTGACCATATTCCGGAAATAATGTTGAGAAATGAACTGCTAGAAAAAATACATGTCTCCCAGGTGGAAAATCTGTATAACCTGTCTAACAAAGCAAAGTCTGAAGTTTCTAGTATTTGTGCTCCATGGCCTGCCCTGCCCCTGGTCCCCTCTAAGAAACCCGCCCCACCTGTAGACCTAGAAGGGGCTGATAGAACGAAGGATGGACGTGTCACATCATTACAGTCAAGCCATCGGCTGGCTCCTTTCGTGGCCAGGCTCAAGGAAGAGCTGGGCTTGTCAGATTCTGTCTTTAAAGACACAGAGACTTTTGAGGACACTAGAACTGAGAGGTTATACAGTGGGGACATGTCAGGCTGGTGGCCATGTTGGGTCACCAGCAAGATGAGAAGGCAGAGGTAGCCATTTGTGGCAAGAGGATGGAGCAGAACCAAGAGAATAACAAGGAAGTCGGGCCAGGTATCCTTGAATAAGATAGTAGCAAATTGCTGGGTTCTGGTCACTCAAGTCCCAGCTCTAGCTGAAACGAAGCCAGGGTTTCCTCTCCTTCCTGACTCCCTGATGTCACTGCTTGCTCACAACAAACCCCTATGCTTGCCTGTCCTAACTCAAGCCTGTTTTTCTCTAGCATCCCAAAAGTCTTCATTAGAACAACCCTTTAAAAAACAGGAAAAAAAGGAAAACACACCAATAGAAAAATGGACAGAAGACAGAAACAAGCAAGTCACAAAAGACTACAACTAGCCAATTAACATATGAAAAACTGTTTGCCCTCACTTGTAATCCAGGAAAGGAAATTTGGCAAGGATTTGGAAACTCGCAATAACTGGAAAAATGTTACTCATTGTAGTGGAAATGCAATTTAGTAACCCTTTTAAAAGAGCAATTTGGCAACAAGAAAAAAAACCAACCCCTTGAAATTTTTCCTATCCTTTGACTCACCAAACCCGCTTCTGAGAATTTGTTCTAAAGACATAATAAATCTGTTCTAAATTGATCCTATCATAAGCCAAACCCGAACCAAGAAAATACTAAGATTTCAATACTGAATAAGGATGTTCAGTGCAGGGTTACTTATGGGAACAAAAATTCAGAAACAACATAAATGGTCAGGAATAAGGAATTGCTTAAATTAATTATGGGATGGTGAGACAGGGGAGGGGAAAGAAAGAAAGAGAGAGCTACTATGCAACCATTAAAATAACATTTCAGAAACACATTAAATGAACTAGATATTGAGCTTATTTTTTAGGATAAATATAAATACATACATACATATATACATACATACATACATAATGTGTATTATATATGTATATATGTATATATATAAACTATAACATTTATTTTTGTAAAATAAAAATCATATGTACATATATATTTACATAATATATATACCATATATACATATACATATCATATATTTATACCTATATACAAAAGGTGCCAAAAAAATGTATACACATTTTAAGAAAAAAAAACTGTATTAAAATTGTAATACTCAATATATACCGACAACAAAAGATGAATACAAGTCACGTTTGACTTCTGCAATTACAAGAGGTGCTCAACGTGGTTACCATCAGCGTCCAGACACTTCTGATTACAGCGAATGACTGCTTGAACAACGTTGACCAAAGTGTCCACTTGTATACATTTTTTGGCACCCGGACATTTTTTGGCACCCGGACATTATTTGACATCCGGGTATATAACTCTGTAGTTGGGTCAATCTCAAAAAAATGTATATGGCTGGGTATACGGCATAGGTGGTGTGTGTATATACACAAAAGTGCATACCAAGTATTAATGTATACCAATATTAGGATATATTTTGCATATACCAAAATGTTAATAGTCATTATCACTGAATAGTGGAATTAGACACATTTTTCTTGTTTATTCTTTCTTCTACATTCTGCATTCCACAATAAACATGGAGGAATCTTATAATCAACACACGTTTTTTCTAAGTTGAAAAACATACCACCAAGGTGTGAGCCAGCACCCACTGGATGCAGGACGAGAGCAGACATCCTGGCTTCCCCACCCACCGCAGCGCCGGATTCACGAGGACCTGTCCCCCCCTGCCATCCTCACCACCCTGCTCTACTTCAAGCTCTCAGGACTCTTGCCAGCACTGTCACAGTATTTTTATCAGCGTTTCTTCCCCCCCGGTCTGGCTACCTCCTCTTCCAGCCCATCGCTCCACTATCCTCCTGCAGCCAGAGTGCTCTTCCTAAATGAAACCCAAGATGCTGCCCCTCCCATCCCTACCCCACCTCAAATCCAGTCATGGGTTCGCTTTGCCGAGTTTGAAGGACAAATTCTTTCCCGTGGCCTCAGGAGTCCTCCCTGACCTGAGCCCAGGACATCTCTACGGCCTCCTCTCTGGGTGCTGGTCACAGGGGCATGACCCAGCGTCTCCCAGCTGCTGCTTACTTAGCTTGCGGTGCCTCCCTTTCTCCACCTGTACCGACCTCACGTGAAGTTCCTAAAACAGTGCCTGACACCCACTAAACACTCGGCAACTGTTGCCCTTTTGAGTACTTTGTTGGTACCCTGCACATTAATTATTGTTGGTAAAGGAAAAGGAACACCCTGGAATGATTCCCAGGGTTCCTCCTTAGCAAAGCTATTTACCCAAGTACAAAATTCCTGAGAAGAAACAGGCCTGGTGAGTGCAGTTTCCAAGTTGCTGAGGCAGCGGAGTGGACGGGACTGGAACAGAGGAAGGACGTCCAGTGTCAGGAATGACCAGGACCCCAGATGTGGAAACTGTGGCCCCGGCCAGATTATCCAAGGAAACAGAGGAGCAGAGTCAGGGGAGTCTGGGACCACAGCCACATTCAAAGAATCGGGTGACAGAAAAGAAACTCAGGAAAGAGTGAAGAGGAAATGGTCAGACAGGAGAAAAGGCAAGAGGGTGGGTGCTGTTCAAGGACACAAGACAGAGGCCGGTCTCCAGGAGAAATGGGAGGTGGGTGATGAGCGGGCGGTTTGGTATGAAGCCCCTGCATAACGATGTGTCTGTGCTAAGAATGGGCATCAGGAATCAGGCCGCACACGTCTCAGCTTTACAATGCTCACGGAGGTGGAAATGAGCACACAGGTCACATCTCACTTCTCCAGGAAGGTGACGCCGCCTGCCCTTGGACATATGCAAACCCCGGCCTCCACGCCATCACTCGGATGGCTTTGCTCTGTTCCACTCTTTCCCGCTTTCTGTAGCACCAGCGCTCTCTACACACCCTGCCGTTGGCCCATTGTGGCCCGCCTTTATCTTCTGAGCACTGTGCCAGCTACAAGAGCGGAAGGATCGTTTTCCATTCTGTTCACAAACCTCTTCTAAGCCCTGGGAACAAGGCTGGCACCTAGTGAATGTACAATAAATACTGCTGCAAAAGTAGTTCTGATATGACTTAAGATCTCACAATCAGGACTCTAAGGAGCAGGCCCATTTCCTCAAAACTCTTCCTATTTGGAAAAATTCCTTGAACAAGCTTTGAGCACCCTTCCTACTTTCCCTTGGCACATTCTGATGAGCACAGAGGTCTTTCCGTTCGGTGCTACTGTGCTTCACATCTGTCCCCGATCCACTTGGATTTCAGGTGCAAACCCTAGAAGCTGTGGTAGGAGTGTCGCAGACTCTCCCCAGGCAGCACCCGCCTGGCGACCTTGTAATGAAGGAGCAGGACTGAGAAGTGGAAAGTGTTTGGCTCGCTGTCCCCGAAACAGGGGCAGGGGCAGACAGATCGTCCCCACCGCCCTCCACTGTACCCCCATTATCTCTAAAGATTGAAAACAGCGCTCCGATTTTTTTTTTAATGGAACACAAAAACTGTTCTTTATCAAGATAGAGCGCAGCAGCCGCCATGTGCTTTTTATAAAGCTGCAGAGACCAGATGAAAGAAACTGATGAGGTCAAAACGCATTTCAAATCCCCTCCGTTTTCTAGCATGGGGAAATGTTTTCTATTATATTTGGTAAAAGTTCACCACCACCTGATAAAAATCTTGAGAAAGGGCATGTGTGTTGCTAAATTAGCTCTAAAAAAGGACAACTTGAAGGAAAATAAATCTGAGTTAAAAATGATCTCAGGTTACCTGCCAGAGACTTCCAGGAAAGGGTGGTTATAAGGGAGAGTTTGAAAGAGGCTCATCTATCCAGCCAGAGAGGTACCCCAAGGACTAGAGGGGGCCTAGAGATCTTTTCATGATTATACAGTTAAACACATTTGGTTCTGTGTGCCATTTTACAAGCTGTAAAGGCCTTTCACGTTGTCTTATTAACTGTAAACCCCCCTCAGAGATTTTTAAACCCTGACTAGTCTTTTTTCACCATTACTATATTAATCACTCATTTATTCTTTCAACAAACACCAACGGAGGGCCAGGTCTCTGCTCCACAATGGACATGGAAAAACACAATCATGAAACATAGTCCATTGTGAAGGGAGAGGGGGGGACACAAACAATTTAGAAAAATGCAAAATCTGAAATAAAATCACCCAGAACATCCCTCAGAGATAACAACTATTAACATTTTGGTAAAGATTCAGTCCAGCATTTTCTGTACATGAGTATAGCAGGTAAATGGATGGTTATAAAAATTAAATCATCTGCATCACTTGATAGAGTCGAGTTTTCATGAAATACATTTGTTCTGTTTCATCAAATACTCATCTGCAAGGTCATTTTCAATGGCTGTATGTATCAAATTATTCTCCAGTGCTTTTATCCATCAGTCAGTTAAGAATTGTTTCTTTTCAAACTACGATGGAGTCAGATCCTTCAATAGGACCTACAGAAACTAGGAGGCTAAGCCCTGAGGACTTCACAGACTTCTCAGAAGGGACAGGATACCCCACCCCAGCTCAAGAGAAAGAGAGAAAAAGATCAATTCCTGTATAAAGTTGTGTGGGATGTCCCACAGGTATGACAAAATGCTGGAGAAAAACTTTGCTTGGGGCTATTGTGAAGGACTGACCGACAGCTGAGTTTGAGGTGGTGAGGGCAGCCATTCAAGTTAGGAAAAAACTAAGAAATTCTAGCAGATAGAGTATTGTTTCTCTCCTTTCTACTTACCCTCCTTCTGGATTAATTCTATACCTCCCTATTCCGAGCCTTTGTGAATTCTGTCACCACAAATTGCAATGCCCACCACTCCTACCTACAGCTGTCAAAGTCCTGCTTTGCCCACCCCTGGCAACAAGGTATCTGTGACCTGTTTCCTACAGCATTCAACCACAAGTCAAAATAACGCACGTAACTTGCATTCTGAAGAAACAGACGAATTCAAACAGAACTACATGGGAGGAAGTTGCTAGAGTGCATTAAAAATAAAGTGTTGAGAAAATTAATGAAGCCACAGGCAGTAAATATGGAAATTTGGAGAATGGAAAGGTTGGCTATTTCCAGCCAAGATGAATACTCTTTTATCGACTCCAAGGGTTAATGCAAGGAACCAATTGCAGAAATATCTCTGAGTCACAATGGTGGCTCTCAAAAACAAAATTCCACCCAACACAACTAAGACTTATGAGCCACTCCCAAAAGTAAAGCAACTTGGAAGACGTAACTCTTGATAAAAGTTCCCAGGAGATTCCAGTATGGCCCCTCCCACCCCCACAGCTCTGTATCACAGACTCAATGAGGTACACAAGACGGGTGAGTGCTCCAATACGTCAGACCCACGACCTTCTAATAACTTATAGGCTTGTAGAAGCACTTCCTGCTACTTACCTACATGCAGAAAGGCAACTCACAATGTTCTGATACCAACTAAACTAGAAGGGAAACAACCCATACGCCCATCAGGGATGAATGGATATGCAAACAGTGGGCTACTATTCAGTCACAAGAGGAAGGATATTCTGACACTCGCACCTACATGGATGAACCGTGAACACATGCTAAGTGAAATAAGCCAACACAGAAGAAAGAATATTGTATGATTCCACTCACATGGAATACTTAGAGAAGTTGCATTCATGGAGACAGAAAGTAAAATGGCGGGTGCCAGGGGCTGGGGAAGGGGAAAGAGATAGTTTTAATGGGTGGAGAGTTTCGGTTAGACGAAGACGAAACGTTCTGGAGTTGGATGGTGGTTATGGTTGCACAACAATGTGAATATGCTTAACACCACTGATGCCACTTTAAAATAGTTAAAATGGTAACGTTTGTGTTATGTACATATTTTTACCACAATAAAGAAATTCATCTACCATCCCCCCCCCCAAAAAAATACATATTTATCTAGAAGGCAGGAGGCACTATTGGCTACTGCCAAACCTCCAAAAAACAAAGAAGCTCAGTGTTAGAAGTACCAAAGGTGGACACGGCTCCTAGGAGTCGGTGTGGCACTCAAGAGAAGTGTTTGCTCACCCAAGGAGGCCCCAAAATGCAAATCATTTGGAAGAGTGTGAGGTAAGAGCCCCAGTGATTAATTGCTGCACCTGTTCTTCTTAAAAGCATTATATAAATATAATCTTATGGACAGTCTATATTTCTCTCTGAGAAATCCCCATAAACATTAAGTTCCCTTGGGAGTTCTCATGGGTTTGAAATGTTTTCTGACTGAAGTGTAGTAATGCCACCAGTCACCTCGAAATGAGGAGTTCTAAATAATGAAGGCAGTAATTCAAATTGGTGGCACGTTATTGAGAGGTTTCTAAACTATATTATGCATGTATCCCACAACATAGCAACCAGAACCTTTAGAATATTATTTAACTTTTTCTTCAAGACTCAAGGTCACAATCGTGCCATAAAAATACAAATACATAGTATGGGACATCTAATGGACTCCGGACCCTTCTCCAGCCTAACCCTGCAGGTAGACAATTTGAGTCTTTTAAAATTGAATTGGCTGGGGGGCGGGGAACAGCCTGGAATTTGCTCTTTAGAAAATGACTTGAATTCTTACCATTTACCCTCTTTTCATAATATGAAGAAGTGGCTCAAAGGGAAATTTATAGCATTAAATGCTTACATTAGAAAATTTAAAAGGCCTCAGATCAATAGACTAAGCTTTTACTTTAAGAAACTAGAAACCGAAAAGCAAGAAGAAGGAAGAAAATAATAAAGATAAGAATAGAAATAAGTGAAATTATAAAGAGGAAAATAACAGAGGAAAAAAATCAATGAAACAAAAAGATCAATAAAATTGATGAACTTCAGCCTGACTGATGAGAGAGTGAGAAAGAGAGAGAGAGCTCAAATTATCAATACCAGGAATGAAAGAGAAGGTGTTATTGTGGACAAGCTTGGCAGACATTAAAAGGATAATAATGGAATACTAAGAACAATCCTACTCACATCAACTCAGCAGTTTGAATGAAATGAATCAATTCTTGAAAAATATATAACTGCCAAGACTCACCGAAGGTGAATTAGAAAACCTGAGTAGTCCTACAACTTTAAATAGTTTGAATTTGTAGTTTAAAACTTTCCACAGAAGAAACCTCCAGACGCAGATGGTTTTACTGGTGATCTATACCAAATATTCTAAAAAGAAATAATACAAATTCTACACAATCCCTTCTAAAAAATGTAAGCCAAGGGAAGAGGACTCACTAGATACCAACCCTGCTGACACCTTGATCTTAAGACTTCTAGCCCCCAGAATTCTGAGAAATAAATTTTTGTTTTTAAGCCACCCAGTCTGTGGTACTTTGTTAGAGCAACCTGGTTAGACTAACACAGAAGGTACAGAGATTGGAAGGGAAGAAATAAAACTGTACCTACTCACAGGCAATATGATTGTCTACACAGAAAATCCCAAGGATTACACACACACACACACACACACGCACGCACACACACACACACACACAAATTATATTTCTACATAATAGTAGCCATAAAAATAAATTTAAAAAACATTCACAATAGCTCCCTTCAAAATACTTATGGATAAATCTAAGAAAATGTGTACAGAATCTATACATGAATCTGTACAGAATCTAAAAAATACAAAATGTTAATAGAAGAAATCAAAAACACCCAAATAGTCATAACACATAATGAATTGGAAAAGTCACCATAATAAATATGTCAAGTCTCCCCAAAATGACATCTAATCAGTACAATCTCAACCAAAATCTTAGCTGGAATTTTTTAAGACATAAGCAAGTTAATTCTAAAATTTTTTTAGAAAAGCAAAGAAATTGCAGTAGAAAAAAAATAATGTTAAAAAAGAAGAAAATCAGAGGAAACACACTACTCAATTTTAAAATATCCTATAAAACTATAGTAATCAGGACAGAATGGTATTGGTAGAGACAAATAGACCAATGGAACAATATAAACCCAAAACTAGATCCACACAAATATGGCCAGTTGACTTTTGAGAAAGGTACAAAGGCAATTCAACAGATGAAAACCGTAGGTTTTTCAACAAGTGATGTTAAAACAATTATATTGGATACATCCATAGGCAAATAATAACAGCAAACATCGACCTAAACCTCACACGTTACTCAATCAATAACTCAAAATGGAACATAGATCGAACAGTAAAATATAAAACTATAAAATATGTTTACAAAATAATAATAAGAGAAACTCCTGACGATCTTGGGTTAGGCAAAATGGACTTTATCAAAATTAAAACTTTCACTGCATGCAAAACAAATTAAACTTTTGCTCTGTAAAAGAAATTTTTGAAAGAATGAGAAGACAAATTACAAACTGGGAGAAAATATGTATAAATCACATATTCAACAATGGTATCTAGAATATATAAGAACTCTCAAAACACAAGAGTAAAGAAATACAACTTATCTTTAAAATGGGCAAAAGAATTGAATAGACACTTTACTAAAGAGCATATGTGAGTGAAAATCATATGAAAAGATGGTCAACATCACTGGCCATTAGGCAAATGTAAATTAAAACCCAGTCAGGTACTACTGCACACATATTAGAATGGCTAAAAGAAAAGTCATCAGAATACCGAGTGCTGACAAAACCCCAATCACCCGGACCTCTCCAACATGGCTGCAAAATGGTACCGCCACACCGGAAAACAAGTTTCTTATAAACTTAGACATACGCTTAATATACACCTAGGATCCACTCTTAGGTGTTTTCCCTAATGAAAACTGATGTTCACAAAAAAAGCTGTCTACAAGTATCCGGAGCAGGTCTACTCATAATCACCAAAATTGGAAACAACCCAAAAGTCCTCCAATTAATAAATGGAGAACAAATCGGGGTGCATTCCCAAGAATTAGTAACCAAAAATTACAGGAACAAATGACTGGTGGACACAACATCTTGGATGAATCTCAAAGGCGCGGTGCTGATTGAAAGAAGCTGGCCTCAAAAAGCTATGTACTGCTTGATTCCATGGATTTGTCATTCTCCAAAAGACAAAACAATCCTGGTGGAGAGCAGATCTGTGCCTGCCAGGGGTTAGTGTGGAAAAGCATGTGACCACAAAGGAATAGCAAGAAACAGAGTGGGCGGGTAATAGAACTGCTCTGAACCCTGGCTGTTGAGGTGCTTACAGGAACCTATACAATGTGCTAAAATTCACTGAAGTATACACACAAAAAAGTCAATTTTATTGTACATTAAGTTGAAGAACTATACATTTTTAATTGAAGTATAACAAACATTTTTTTTCCACCAAATGAAGGGTAGACTGTTGAAACCATCTCTAGCTCAATTGCCTCCTTCCTCAACTCGTTCTTCCTTTTTATTTTTATTTTCACATCCTTTGATAGTTATCAGAATTCACAACAGGCTTGTATGTCAGCACGCATAATTATCCAAGACCAACACCATTTTATAGCCTAGGTACAACATTAATCTTATTAACCTGTTTAATGTTTTACGTCAAAATTTGCAAACCAACCAGCCATTTGCTCACCCCTGGAGAAACTGCCACTATAGACAAGATGTCTGTTTGGGGGCAATTCTGGGCGTATAGGAACCTCACATACATACACAGGCTGTTCAAATTCATGATTTGCACTATTCTGAATACTTGAGGATTCCAAAACCCAACATGCTATATAATCAAGGTCTTGCTGCATGTCCTTGTAATCCCAGATATAATTCTCAGAATTAATAAAACACATCTAATGAATTGCTTTATTATGAGTCCATTCCTAGCAAATGCACATTTTAAAGATCTTTCTTGGAGATCCAAGATGGCAGAGTAGATAAACACCGTGCCTGCTTCCTTCCATGAACACATTACAATTACAACTAAATTACAGAACCATCTGAAGTCAAGCTGAACAGAAATTTTGTAACTAAGAATATAAAAATGAAGCCACCTCGAGACTGGTAGAAGGGGCAGAGACGCAAAACAGGCCCCACACCTGCGTGTGGTTGTTAAGAACCAGAAGGGACATCTCGGCCGTAGAGGTTTCCCCACAGAGGAGCGAGCAACCCTAGTGCCACACCAGGCTCCCCAGCCCAGAGTACTGGTGTCGGAAAAAGGAGCCCCCACAACACTTGCCTGGGAAAAACAGGGGATTCTGACCATCTGGGTGGGACAGAAGGCGGTGGGAAACCTAGGCGTCCTCTTAAACAACCAGCACACAGATTCATTCACTCGCGGCACTCATCTGGGGCTCCAGTGGAGGGACAGTGACTCACGGAGTGTTGGAGGCATCTGGGGGGCAGACAGGTGTGAGGTTTCCAGTCAAGGCTGGAGGACAGTTGGCATTTTCCCTGTGTGGAGTCCTTCTCCCAGGCAGCCGGCAGGTGGGCGCCATCTTTCCTGTGTTGGACCCGCCCCCTACACTTATGGCCAACTCTGAATCTGATTGGTCTGGTGAACTCTGCTGCTCCACCTGCTCTCACTGGGACCCCGCTCCACCCAACTCGCCCTACACCAGACTCAACTAGTTAGGCAACTAGTTACTTATAAAGGAGCTCTCATAAGATTGTCAGGTGATTTCTCAACAGAAACTTTGCAGGCCAGAAGGGATGGGCACAAAATAGTCAATGTGATGAAAAGCAAGGACTTACAATCAAGGGCACTCCACCCAGCGAGGCCATCATGTAGAATCAAGGGACAGATAAAGAGCTTCCCAGATAAGAAAAAGCTAAAGGAGTTCATCACCACCAAACCAGCATTACAAGGAATGTTAGAGAGACTTCTTTAAGATAAAAGAAAAAGATCAAAAATATGAATAATAAAATGGGAATAGTTACATATCTATCAACAATTACTTGAAATGTAAATAGATTAAAAGCTCCAATCAAAACCCATAGGACAGCTGAATGGATAAGAAAACAAAACCCTTATATATGCTGCCTACAAGAGACTCACTTCGGATTGAAAGACATGCACAGATGCAAAGTAAAGGGATGGAAAAGATATTTTATGAAAATGGAAATGAAAAACAAACAAACAAAAAAGCTGGGGTCGCAATACTTAATACCAGACAAAACAGACTTCAAAACAAAGGCTATAACAAGGGACAGAGAAGGACGCAGTAATCCCACTTCCTGGAATTTATCCAAAAGAAACCCAAACACTCCTTCAAGGAGCCATGTGCATCCAATGTTCATTGCAGCCTTGTTTACAATGGCCAAGATGTGAAGACAGCTTGGGTGTCTGGTGATGGAAGAATGGATAAAGAGGAGGTGGTACATATATACACCGGAATATTGCTCGGCCAGGGAAGGGAATGGGTCTTGCCATCTGTGGCAGCATGGATGGACCTGGAGGGTACTGTGCTGAGTGGAGTAAGTCAGACAGAGAAAGACACATGCAATTTGATTTCACTTATATGTGGAATCTAAAGAACAAAATAAACAAAACAGAAACAAACTCATAGATACAGAAAACATTTTGACGGTTGCCAGATGAGAGGAGGGTTAGGAAGGTGAATGAAAAAAGGGGAAGAGATTAAGAAGTACAAATTGGTTGTTACACAGTAGTTATGGGGATATAGCATAAGGAATATAGTCAATAATTTGTAATAATTATATATGGTGTCAGATGGGGACTAGATTTATTGGGGTGATAAATAAGAGGCTGGGGGACAGAGTGAAAAAGACGAAGGGATTAAGTACAAACGGTAGTTACAGAATAGCCATCGGGATGTAAAGTAAAGCACAGGGAACACAGTCAATGATATGATAATAACTATACATAGTGCCAGGTGGGGACTAGCCTAGTCAGGAGATCACTTCTTAAATTATATGAATGTCTAACCACTCTGCTGTACACCTGAAAATAATATAAAATAATATCAAATGTCAACTGTAATTGAAAAATTAAAAAAGGAGGAAAACGTAAAGGGGAATAAGAAGTCCAAATTTCCAGGTATAAAACAAATAATTCCCGAGGGTGTAACGTACCGCATGGGAAATACAGACAATAATACTGTGATAGGATGAGTTGGTGGCAGATGGTTGCTGGACTTACCATGGTGATCACTTCTGTAGGCAAATAAAGTTGAATAACTATGGTGTACTAATATTGTATATTAACTATATGTTTAATAAAAATCTTTTAAAAATAAAGATCTTTCCTACATCTATACTTCAAAAAGTCAGACAGCTGGATAATGACACTGGGAGTACCTGTTTACCCATGTACTAGATATTAACTACCCTTTAGCACCGAGCGAGCATCCTAATAGGTGCCGAAAATGGAGTAACCAACGGTTGTTAAACTCTTGCTAAAACTTCCATTAACAGCCACATCTTCTTTTATTTCTTCTTTAAAACTTCGATAAAGATGTAGCCCAAGAGGCCATTTTTCCTAATTTCACTGTCTATTGGCAGTCCTCTCCACGAGCACTCTGCACTGGTGTGCGTTGTATATTCAAGGGCGATTAAGTTGCTAATAGTCAGCTATTTCCAAAGTCGCCTGCTGCAGCTGATGATATATGAGAGAGCATCTGATGCCAGAAACATAACCGGGAAAAGAAGGCTCTGTGTTTCCTTAACTCTCGTTCCTAGAAGAACCCAGTGTCTCCGAAATGAAGAGCCGAAGTTGCTTACCAAGTGCTTCCTGTTGAACTTACTGTACCCTTAGGTGTTGCCATGCGAACTGGCTTATTGTGCACAAGGGAAAAGAGAAGGGGCCAACCTATTTTTTTCCATTGAGTTGTACCAAATATTCTGCCTCTTTCCTTACAAATTCCTTCTAAAACACTTAAGGAAGATAAGATGTTCTCCCTACCCCAGATAGAAATGTGTTAGCTCATTAAGCCCTTTCTTCCAGAATACTACTTCTGTGCTTGACTGGTGCTTTATTACAGATAAGAGAATAGTTCAAAATTAAAAGACCTGAAATGGAGCTCTTCTAAGCGATCGCTTAGACCATTTGGAGGGAAAAAATACTCTTATCAAATGCCATTTTTAAACAATAAAATGGACACAAACCTTTGTTGAAAGTTCTGATAGCCCGGTTTTACCTTTTTCTGAACAGCATTTAATGTGCAATGTAAATAGCTGCGCAGATGCCTACAGCTGCCTGTTTCCGCACATAAGTTTTTCCTGGGCCCCTTTCAGGGTTCTTGGCTGAAAGCTGCCTGCCCGGCTCTCTTCCGGACTCGGGGGCTCCCCTTGCTGCCTGAGAGCACATTGCCCGCTGTCTCACCTGAGACCCGCCCGTAGGCCCCCCCGTGGGACTTAGCTCAGGTGCTCAATGTCAATACTGTTTAAGTGGAACTTTCCATTCCTCTCGATTTTAAAACTTGATCCTTACGACAAATTTGCTGTCGACACTTGTCCTGGGACGCATGCGGGGTACTCCAATGAGGGCAGGTAGGTGGACCAACATAACATGCAAATGTCGGCCAAGGCTGGGGCAGTCCTAAGGAAGGCAGCCTGCCTCCAGCGACCCCCTCTCCCTCCCACTGCCATCTCCCCCATGACGCTTATTCCCCCAAGCTCCTGACATCGCATTCCATTTATCCTGCAGGCACAATAAAGGCAGAAGACATCCACTTTCAGAGAGTCTGCCATTTTAAACCAACAGTTAAAATGTGAGACAAAAGCCTTTTCCCTACAAAGGCACTTCCAGAATTTTCCTACGTATGAAGCAGCCCCCCCTTCTCCCAGCAGCTGAAATGCATTGACAGGAGCAAGCCCTCTCTCTCCCCCAAGGCCAGCCCCGATTATGGGGCAGGTCACCAGGGGCCAGACCTTGGCCTGCAGCAGAAATGCTGGCTGTGGAACAGATTTCTTTTGTCCTCCACATTATGCAAATAAGCAAATCAAATTAAGTACCTGAGATTTTTTTTTTAATTAAGGGTTTTGATTAGACGCAAATCTGTTGTAGTCAGAAGAAGAAATTTTATTCCAAAACCCCAGATACCCGGGCTATTCTGCAAGTTTTCAATCAAAGCAGAGCTCCCAGAATTCCAGGGAGCTCCTCTTGTGATTTTCAGGTGGGTGGGCACCTGGGACAAGGCGTGAGCACTGAGCCTGGGGATAGCAGAAGGAGGAGAGGAGCGGTATCACTTATTTAAAAGCCAAACTTGCTGCTCAGCTTGTCTCGAATGTGAGCGCGCTGCCCCAAACAAAACAAGAAGCTGCGGTGCACATTTATCCAAAGGAGGCTCGCAGAGTCTCGGAATCGGAACTTGAATGTTGGAAACCCCTTTAGCGCCAACTAAGACCCGAGACCAGATGTCGCAGGATTGAAGAATGTTATGGCTGGAGGGTCTTGGAGGTCCCTTCATCAGGAGGCACTTTTATCTTCTACCTGATTCTAAGGGGTTTTGTTCCTGCAGGAGAAGGCAGGCAGAGTTCCCGAGGGAGCCTTGCCCGTCTGGCCTTCCACAAAGCAGCCAAAATAATTCTTGCCGGCTTTCATCTTGCATGCGCCGGGCACTGTGCCAAGCACTTCCCCTCATCATTTCTATGAGGCAGAGATAGTACTCTTAAATTCACTCCCCTCTAGAGATGAAGAAATCGAGGTCTAGGGCATAAGTCTCTTCCACCGGATCAGTAAGTAGTAAGTTTGGATTCAAATCCAGTGCTAGAACACCGTCTGGCATATGGTGGGTATGCAATACATGTTTGTTGAGTGAGTGAGTGATGGATGGATGAAATGTGGGAGAGATTGAAGCTCAGACCACAGACTGACTAGGCAATGAAAGTGGTAATTCTAAGATGAGACACCATGACGTAAGAGAAAGAGAGTGAAAACTGGGTTCTAGTCGTGGGTTTTGCCAAGCCAGATATAATCCCTGACAAGTCACTGCGCCCCAATCCTCTTTTCTTGCAGTAATTAGAGCTGTGGTTTGGGCAATTTTAGCTGGAAGGTGGCATCCTAGATTCTGGCCAAGCAAGTCACAGGAATGGCCAGGAGGAGCTAAGCAAATGTTACTTAAAATAGCATCTCCAGGAAGTTCCAAATCAGAGCCAAGAGGATAATCCAGGATCAAACCACCATTTGGAAGAAGACTCGGCTGATTGGGTAAAGAGCACAGCTAAACTCCTGGTGGACTGGGGAGCATGTTCGTCACCTTGTCTCCCCAGCCCCCCTCACCATAGCGCATACTGGATGTAAAACTGAAAACTTCTCATCCCATTCAGAAGGGACATCCATTGACTCCATTTCATTCCTTACCTGCTTGAAAAATACAGATTCAAATGTTAAAGAAATACTCATGGATGATAAAGATGTTCAACCTTCCTAATGATAAAGATAAATTAAAGTGATGAGATACCATTTTTGACTTTGGACAAAGATCAAAAGGGCTCGTAAAGCCCAGTCTTGATTAGGGTGTAGGAAAATGAGATGCTTTGATACTGCTGGTGGGAATACAAAGTGGCACAGCCTCTCAAGAGGGCAATTGCATGATACATGACACAAGCCAACATCTTTGACCAACCAATTGGAAACACACAGTAAAGAAATAATGGAAGCAGGATGTCCATTGCAGTACTGTTTATTATGGCAAAAGATAGAAACTCAATATTCAATAACAGTATAAATAAATAAATGTGATAGAATATTTTAATTTTTAAGGATGAAGAGAGTTTAATTTTTTGCATGGAAAAACATCTGGAATATTTATTAAACAAACAAAAAACACTACAAACAGCATAAGTAGAGTGAGTTACCTAGACATCCAGACAGTCTGTAAATTACACAGCAAACTGCTAACTCTCTAGATGATACAATGATGTGTGACTGTGATTTTTCACTTCGTCTTTACATTTGCAGATATTTCCTGATAATTTTATAGTCATGTGTCACTTTCATAATCAAATAATCAAACCAATGAAGCTATTTTAATTTTGTAAGAAAAAAATATTTTTTTCTTACCATATATATACATACATACATATACATACATACATATATGGTGAGAGTAGTCACTAGCTGCCTAGAAAATGAACCTGTACAGATTCTAAATTTTTTAATTAACAAAGGAAATCTGATCATTATGGAAAAAATAAAAATAGGAAAAGAGAAAACATGACTAAATGTGTATTAAAACATAACAACAAAGCACAACACAAAGAGACATAACTATAAGCTAGCATAAACTGGAAATACAAAATAAGACAACAGAAACAGCACATTTGATCCCCTCCCTTGACGCTGGCCTTCCTGTGTGCTGGAGGCTCTTATCCAGTGACAGTATGAGACTGTGTGTCATGGGCAGGGAAGGAGAGAGCTGAGGGTCACAGCACATAGAAGGCAGACATGGATCCAAGAATTTATGGGAATTCAAAAAAGGTAAAGGAGAAAAATTAATTTAGATCCCTAGCTATTACTCTGCACCAAAAGAAATTCTACAGGACTTAAAATTTGAAATATAAAAATGCACCTTTAAGTTATTAAAAGAAAATATATTTTTGTACTCTTAGAGTGGAAAATGTCTTCTCCACTCGTGAGCATAATTGCAAGACGGAAACCATAAAGGAAAAGATGGATAGGTTTTGCTATAAAAATTAAGAAATTTTTAAAAAGTCTTTGATATAACACACTTTAAACAAAGATGAAAGACAAAAACAGAAAAACATATATTCATAACATGCCTGACAATGACTTTATGCTCAAAATATAAAAAGCTCCAACAAATCAATAAGAATAGGTCTGAGTAGAAAATTAACCAAATGACCAATAAACATATGAAAAGATAAAATTAAAGGAATGAAATTTGAATGACAAGATGACATTTTTTGACTCTGTCAGATTGGTAGCAGAAAACATACTAAAATCTACTTGATAACAGATTTTAGAAAAACACGCCTGGGTCCTAATACAGCTCTGACTCTTGTTAGATATGCTGCAAATGACAAAGATTCTCATTATCTGCATTTAGGCTCATTACTTAGTTGCACTAAACAAACCTCAGCATCTTCCATACGATGGAGATCAGAGCGGAACTTCACCAGAGTCAGGTGTGAATGTATTCGTTTCCTAGAGCGGCTGTAACAAGTTACCACAAACTTAGTGCCTACAACTACACAGATTTGTCACCTGATGGTTCTGGAGGTGAGAACTCCAACCTCTGCCTCATTGGGTTCCAAGCAAGGCATCTTCAGGGCTGTGTCTTCTGGAGGATCCAGGGGACAGTCTGCCTTTTTCCTTGTCTTTTCCAGCTTCTAAAGGCGCCTGCATTCCTGGCCCTTCCTCCATCCTCACAGCCAGACGCATGGCATCTCCCAGTCTCTCTCTGACTGCCTTTGCACTTCCCTCTTCCTTTTTTTTAGAACCTTTGCGATTCCATTGGGTCCAACCAAATGATCCAGGAAAATCTTTCTTTCTCAAAATCGTTAACTTAGTCATATCTGCAAAGTCCCTCCTTCTGTCTCTATAACGTAACATATTCCCAGTTTCTGGGGATTGGAATGTGGACAACTTTGGGAGAGCATTAGTCTGCCTACCACAGGTGGAACTGAATGAGTCACTGCAGAAAAGCTTGGCAAACAACACTCAACACACTCTGAAAGTGGTAGCTATTATTACAAGTTATTAATAACCGAAGAGCAAATGATATCTGGGACTGAAGAGGATGGACAGAAGCACACTTAAGCATAGCTGGTGGAAGGGAGGAGCCTTCCTTCCTTCCAAGGGAGGAATTGCTGGACACGTGGGCCCAACTAAACACACATGGTAGCCACTGCAGCCTTGTTTACAACAGCAAAAAATAGTTATAAATGCATGCCAGGATATCCATGTCATGGAATACAGTATACCCATCAAAAATTATTATGTAGCTGTCTAATTACTGACATAGAAATTGTTTCACAGTATACTAGCCAAAAGATAGACTCTAAAAGACTAACATCTCATTGGATTCCATTTTTGTCAAACACATACACATATATGTGTTACCATGTGTGTCTGTGTAGAAAAAGTGCAGAAGACGGCACACAAAGCATAACCAATGGGTGGTAAGGTTCTAGATGACTTTGACTCTTGTATATTTTGAGACCTCTGGATTTTTTTGCACAGAGGGAGAAACACCAAGGAACTA
This sequence comes from Rhinolophus hipposideros, assembly GCF_964194185.1. NCBI lineage: Eukaryota > Metazoa > Chordata > Mammalia > Chiroptera > Rhinolophidae > Rhinolophus > Rhinolophus hipposideros. The sequence continues at coordinate 3,570,042 of NC_138061.1, forward strand.
TGAGTCAAGAAGCCCAATGGCCTCATGTACATTCAATTTTCTGCAACACATTCTCTACATACAGAGACTATTTCACCTCTCAACCCTCAGGGGTTGTGTAGGGGCAAAATGAGAAAAACCAGAATACGATAATAGAAATATCTAAACACATTCCAGAAGTTATTTCTCTAGGAATGTGGCCACAACTGACCTCCAGCTTCAGGACAGCGGGAAGCCTCATCTCCCCCTGGCCAGGGCCTGAGCATGGTGGGTGGTCAGATGAGCATGGTGGGTGGTCAGACAGCTGGCTTCTTTCCACCCACTCAGGTCCTCCCATACTCACATGCACAGCCCACTCCCACTCACCTGGCCATCTCCCACTTTAAACACCAGCACTCAGTTTAAATATTGTTTCCCTGATCCTTCACACTAATTACAAGCTGTCACATGTCACATGTCTGTCACATGTCAGCGTGCTTATCTATTTCCAAGCCAGTGACCAGAGTAGGTGATGAGAGGTTAATGCCATGGGGGAAACGCTAGGAAACAGTGTAAAACAGAAACAGACACCTCCGTGTTTCTCCACTCGAGGGTAGGGGCCCTGGGGTGTTTAACATCAGCTCCTAAGTCCTTGGTGGAGAGGGAGCAGGATATTCACTCCTAGGCATGTCAGGTCCACCACACCTGCTGCTGCCAGTAGGGTTTCCCATGGTCAGGGGAGGAGGCAGAGAGGGAAGAGCCACTTTCATACAGAAAGAGGCGGACACTGGTAGCTGGAAGCTGGCACCCTGAAAGGTCCAAGGGATAGTTGGCGAGGCACAGCTGCTACAACATTAAAAATGTTAAAATGTAAAAATTCATAATGACACAGGTATCTGTACATGTGTCGGTTAAATGTTGCTCTGCCTCCTTAGGCGGTAAACTGCAGGAGGGAAGAGGGGCTTTGTCTAACCTCTTACCGCTGTATCTCCAGGGCCAAATGTAGTGCCTGATACGCAATGAGAACATTCCACTAATGTTTGTGCAAAGAATGAATTCATGAGTCCATGAATGAATGAATGACCACATAAGCTGTTATCTAAATAGTGCATAAGACCAATCAGATAATACGCCGTAATTTGGGAAAAGACCTGAATATTATTCAATTTGAATTGTCACCTGTGACCCACTCAGTTATTCCTTCTCATTAATGCTGTGGTTTTGTCCAAATGTTAGAGCAAGTTCAACTGCTAGAGTTTAAACACATGAAATTGATCAAGTAGGATATTCGCCAATGTACATTCTGAGATATCCCCACAGAGCAGGCACTGGCGAACTGCAGTCTGCAGGCCATGAGCAAAGAATGGGTTTTACATTTTTAAATAACTGGAAAAAATAAGATGTTTCAACATACACAAAAACTGTATGAAATTCACACTTCAGTGTCCATATATAAAGTTTTATTGGAACACAGCCATGCCTTTTGTGTATGAATTGTGTGCAGCTGCCATTGAGCTCCCATGGCACAGCTGCATAGTGGGACAGAAGGTATGACCCTGCAAAAGCCTAAATTATTTACTTTCTGTCCCTTTGCAGGAGTTGTCAGGCAGTCAGGGCACCCAATAGGGCAGACAGGCATCTCTGTGGTGCTGGGTCCACACCAGCTGTGTAAACGCCCTCTAATGGGGGCATGGCAATCTCGGTCAGAGATGCCCTTCGCCTCCAGGACCCCAGCCCAGATGTTGAGCAGAATCTGCACCTCTGGACCCTTCTCTCCTGTGGCCACAGGAATATCAAAGCTGTATGGCCTCTTCCTCCTACTCCTTCCTGACCCATACTTGCGTCTCCAAGTAACTTGCTGACCTGGAGATATATTCTTCTTTTTAACAAACTCTTTTTATCAGAGTCTCTTAGTTTAGTGCATTCTATCTTACAGATAAAACATAACGCAGGGAACAGCACAAAACATCATGACCACACACAGAGCTCTTATGAGATCCATTTCCCATGAATATTGCTTAATCTAATAATTTTCCCTCTTTTAATACCATCAATTTCCCTCCTGATCAGTGCTACCCATCAGGAAGTATCTTCAGGTAATTAACATTTTTACATTTTTAATTATGAAATCCTTCCTGAGCTGGCAGGGTGTCAGAGATTAGAAGCGTCAGACACTGATGGTGCTGAGATATGAGGATTTCTTCCAATGTGGAAAAGCAGTGCAGGCCTGGGTTTGGGCCACGGGTTTTACCGTATCCCTCCCTGAGACGGAACTGGATGCCGGCCCCAGAAGTGGGGCTCAGTATAGGAAGCTGCTCTTAGTCGCTGACCTTGCTCTAAAACTGTAACTGCAAAAGCAAACATGACTGTGTAAGGGAGAAACAGCATTCTTCCAGCGGCCGGAGCGAGCCACGCCCGCCAGCTCCAGCCCTCCTCACCGCAGAGCAGACCCATGGTGCAGACAGACTCCGGACAACCACTCTGACGGCGCCATTCAAACCCCCACCTCACCTTGGAAGCCATACTCTAAATGTTTCCCCTGCTCTGTTCTGCTTTTTACTTATATTACAGTTCTCTCTGTCCTGCATTTTGTCGAACAATTCTATTTAAAACCCTTACACGTTTCAAAAAAGGGTTTTGGTTATTCCCCAGTTCAGATACTTCTGTAGAAGAAGCAGGCCCACCTGGAAACCTCACAGAAGGCCATGAAATTGGGACCTGGAGGGAAAGAACAGCAGGAACGTTATCTGCGTAGACACTCCTGCTTTACAGACACGCGTGGTTCTCAGGACAGGCCACCTTGGTTTCTCTTCTTCCCAAGCCCACCTGGCCTTAGACCACGGCTTCTATCCGCATGCTTTGGCTGGTCCACACCGCTCTGCCGAGAAGGAGGAGGACACGCTGAGTTCAGACAGGCTTGTCCGAGAACAAGTCCTATGGAAGGGAGGCCAGGGTCACCCCCATGCTACCCTCTCTTCCTCTCAAGGGACATACTACACTGCACAGACAGAAGACCCTTCATTCACATCTGCTTCACCTCTTTTTCCCTCCATCAGTCAATCACAGCCCGGTCTCTGCCCAAGACATGTCCCCTCTGCTTTTCTCCTCGTTTGCTCCCTCTATGGGATGGACTCCTGCAGCAGCCGTGAAGGTCTCCACTCTCTGACCCCACTTTCCGGGGCTCAGGAGACAGCTAAGTCCAGCCACAGGGACCAGTGCATAGAAATGGTTTGAGAGAAATGAACAATGGTTTGAGAACAGGCCGACGAAGGAGAAAAAAGCTTTTTCTTAAATCAAGTTCTTATGAAATGGGATGTGTCCCCCTAATTTCAAAAGCATTTAGATTGAGCTGCTAGGGGCGTCTGGGCTACATAAGGCTAACAGGTTGGTATACTGACTGGATAATTTGATGAGAAATAAATTTCACTCGACTCTGACATGGTCTTAATGATTTCGCCTGCTTAAGACTCAAGTTTGCCTTCCTAGGTGCGCATTCAACTCCCAGGCAAGAATCATGTTACAGGTCGTCTGTCTAAACCAGCACAGAGAACTGGTTTCAGGGTCTCCTTGAAATAAAAGCACAGTGCGGGGAGTGCATTAGGTACCCCATAAGTACACTGAATGGATAAAGGAACGAGAAGGAGATCCACCATAAACGCTTTAGAGAAACGTATTCCTAAGGTCCTCATTCTTATGTCAGTGGGTGAGTTGCTTGGTTTGGGAATCAGAAAATGTAAGACTCTCCAGAGACCAAGTCACCAGGATGCGCAGAATTCGTGTGGGAGGATAGTGGCTTTAAGCAGAGCTCACAACTCTCAGAGTTAAAACTATTTGGCCCCCTGTCAGCAGTGACTCGGGTTGCCCAGGACCCAGTCAGGAGAGCTGCCCAGCACAAGGGGCAACTGGTCTTTCCAGAATCCGGCTTTCAAGCGCCGCAGTGCGCTCCGCTTGGGTGAGCCTCTGGTAGTTTCAATTACGCTTCTTTTTAAAGTCTGAAAATCACCCACAACGGAGTAGTCATGTGACTGCCTCCCCCTGCCAAATGCGCGCTGATTTACCTTTGAGCCCGCGTGGCTGAAAGTGGGAAGGAAATACCCGTGTGCTCTGTGTCTCGCTCTGACCAGAAGCTGCGAGTTTGCTTTTCAGTGGATCAAACTGCTAGACAAACGGTGGTCGGGTCACAGGAAAAGCACCTCCAATAGTCCCTGGGTGGTGCCTGGCGGCTGTCAGAAAACGGAGCAGCTCACACAGGAATGGGGGGCACCCGGAGGCGTGGGCAGGCAGCGCCCACGTGCTGCGCTGCTGTCTCCAGGGAATAAACAGCCCCCCTGCTCCCTTCCTTCCACCCGGGAAGCCACCTTTTCTAAAGAGAACCCCGAGGCGGGAGGCTACTGGGGGGCGCAGGACAGGGATTGCGCGCAGCCTGGAGACTCTGCCGAGTGACCAGTAAGTAGGAGGTCGTGGTGGCCGCTTTACCCAGGGCCGACCTACAGGTTCCAAAAGAACAAAACGCATGTTCGAGCGCCCTCAGCTTGATTCTGCCCCTGGTAAAGCGTTTTCAGGAAACCCAGGCCTAAATTTCAAGGCGAGCAAAGTGCGTGCAGTTAAAGTAAACAAAGCTGTTTGAACAATACCTTCCTTCCTAAGAAGCAACATTTAATCTGGTGTTTTAAAAGATGAGACTTGCAAATATGGCTAAGCCATGTATTCAATTCTGTTCAACTACTGGTGTGAAATTTTAATCAAAAAACTAGAGAGCTCATTCAAAAAAGAAATTAGTGAAAAAACTTTGGTCGTCTCTCATCAGTGAAAACTGATTTAGTTATGCAAATTACTGCTATGAATATTAAACCTCTGATGAAAGGTTTTTAATGAAGGGATCTTTTGTTTTGGAAATGCAAGGGTATATGCTTTAATTTCTTGCTAATTTACTGTTCTTTGATAATGTTCACATTTTCCCCAAAGTGGCTTTGCTGATGGGTTTAATACTGTGAATAGAACTACAGACCAACAATGCTGGTTTTGACAAGCCTTCCCCTGTGTAACTACACATCGTGATTTGCAGCCCCTTATGCACAATTCTATTAGGGTGAATTTTGTCTACAGGGCTTTCCCTGAAATGAATTCTCATTTTAATGTTAGCCTCCTGCAGTTTTTAATTTTTAATCTGTAATATGAAATTGCAAATTTTACAAACATCATTTGAAAAAGCCACTAGGACAGGACCGAGTGCCAAAGCTTACATATTGCCTAATTAGGCTGTTATGAGAGGCAGCTTATCAATGTCATGCCAAAGATCATCAAAAAATCCAATTACTAATTTGAAAAACACATATATTTATAGGTTCATTTTGTTTAATTTGCATCCGGTTAGCTCAATAATTGTTTTAAAATGTTATTAAGGCTAATAAGTTGGGTTTAGCGGGTAATGTACCTGAGCTGCAAAGGTGGTGACTTGCTGCCCCATGGCAAGGCCCCTGGGTAAGAGACCTCCTACCACGGAAAGCTCTGGTCCCCAGGTAACTCAAGAGATACAGCTTCTCAAAATGGAAAGACCTCGAAGCACCTTGCCAAGGAGGCCAGTTTCCAATGGGTCTAGCCCTGGGCATTCTCCAGATAACTGAGAATAGGTGGGAAAGAAAAGAAAGCAGGAAAGCGGGGCTGGAGAGTCCTCCAGAGAACGGTGGGCAGAGACATCTAGGCTGGGGAGCTGGTCTGAGTCATTCCAGAAAAGCGATAGCAGCTTCCTTCAAACTTCTTTATTAGGGAAAATGTCAACAGGCCACTAAAGTAAAGAAGACAGTGACATGAACCCCCCGGGATCCAATAGCTTCCCTATTCGGCAATTCATAGCTGATCCTGTTTTTTTAGGTTCCCACCCTCCTCCCTTCCCCCTTTCCACATATTGTGGAGAAAATCCTGGACAGCCTATCAGCTCAGCTGTAGGTATTTCTGATACATCTTGAAAAAATGTCTTTTTTAACCTATAATGTATCATTACCATACCTAAAACAACATTAACAAGAATTTCTTAATATGATTAGATAACCAGCCAGATTTCCACTTTCTGATTGTCCCGTGAATGTTCTGGATGATTTTTTTTTTTATTTTTTTTTTTAGTTTGAGTTGAGATGCAAATAAGTTTCACATGTTGGAATTAGCTGATATGTTTCTTAAGCCTCTTTTAACTTCTAAGTTCCACCCTTCTTTCCCTCTTTCAGACTTTCCCACCACACAGTTCTCTCCTTCTCTCTTCCTTCCTATCACTATCTCTATCTCTATTCAATTTATTTGTCTAGTGAAGAAGCCAGGTCACTTGTCCTTACAGTTTCCCCAGTTTGAATTTTGCTGCTTACATCCCTTTGGGTCCCCCTTTAGGTGTTTCTCTGTCCTCTATATTTCATGCTCATTGGTAGTTGACTCTAAAGCATTTACCAGTACTCAGGTTTGATTATTTTAGCAAGACTATGTCATATATGGAGTGTGTATTTCCACCAAGAGTTAACATAAAAATAGGACATTTTTTATTTGCTTGTTTTTCATTACCAGATGAATATTCACTAAAAGCACTAGAAATAATTCAGAAGAAAAAAAATGCAACAGGATATATATTCTTCTAGATAGTTTAGTGTCTGTATATATTATGTTTTTCTTTCTTGTATATTTTCCATAAAATGGGATCACACTGCCCATTCTTGTTTTAGGCATTGTGTTTTCTTCACTTATCAAAATACCACATACAGTGCTTGTTAAATCATGAGCTCTCCTTAAGCAGTTATGAGTGGTCTTTCTACTTTATTAGCTCAGCTTCTCTGGAGTTTTCAGCAGACTCTGGGCCAGACTCCCCTTGCTGGGTGAGCAAGTGTATTGATCCATGTCCATTGCCTCATACTCTAGTTTACAGAAAACAGACCAGGAAACACTGAGATATACTTTGAGATTTTTTAACAAATCATGATTAAATCCATCAGCTCTTTTGGTCACCACCATTCTGCCATTATTCTGAGCTGTGTGTTTTTTTCTTGTCACTCTTTTCTTTTGGAGTGAAATTTTGAATTCCGGGGGTTCTACCATTGGTAAAAGAAGTGAGTGGTGGGGTGGGAGGTGTCTGTCCTCTGGGTGATGGGGGGGCGGGGGGCCCTGGAGGGCCAGCCAGAGACAAGGGAGCTGGCGTGGGAACCAGGAGCTGCCAATTCCATTTCTTCTTCCTCATGTTGTTACATTTGTATCTTCCTTTCTTCTCCTTTTCCCTTCTTTTACTCATTACTTTCTCCTCCTTAGTGTTTGGAAGGCAGCCAGCAAACCCACCTGGCTGCAGGTGAGGTAGGATGGCTGAGAGCCCTAAGAGACAACACTGGAAAGATAGGTAGTAACTAGAATGTGCTCAGTCCTACCTGCTGTGCCAAGAAGTGAGTACTTTATTTCCTGTGTACTGGGGAGGGGGGTGCATTTCAAATTTCCAAGGAGGAAAGTGACACGCAAAAAGTTCTGTTGTAAAGGCTTAATCTGGTAGCTGTGTTCCTGACTCATAAAATGCAAGAAAGACAAGGGGTTGGAAGGAGAGGAAAGAGATAGGTTGTAAGGAACCTCTGGAATTGTCCAGACTTGCGGCTGTGAGGGCGAGAGTTGACAGGGTAACCATGACATGAGTAGGAAGAGACGGGGAATGGAAATGGCAAAACTTGGCAGCCAGTAGACGGGACAGCTGCAAGCCCCTCCCATAGGGAGCCCTTTCTACATGAACATGATCTTGTAGGACCACAGAAAGCTGGGCCAGAAGGGATGGCACCTGGGTGAGGGCTGGCACCTGGAATGGACACACGGAGTTTGAGGTAGCAGCTGACCTGAGGCTGAATTGATGGGTTAGATTATGGATATAAACCCATAGCCCAACGAATACAAAAGCTGCAAAGGATCTTGGGAGTCATCTAGACTCCTGGCTTTTTCTCGTGCTCCTAGGACGCCAGGGACCTCAGAGGTGGAATAGGGCTCCAGGGGAAAGGTTGAGCTAGCCGGGCTTGGCTTCCTGTCCCCTCATTCACCCCACCCTGCTCAAAACATAGCCCTGCTTCTATTTATTTGAATAAAGGGTTTTATGGATAAAGAAAAAATTGGAAAACCACATCAAGGTTCAAAGATGGGAAACTGAGATCCAGACGGAACAGTAACTGCCCTCTCCTCTAACACAGCAGTTTTGAAATAGTTCTAGAACAGCCCAGTGGGAGTGTCGCATGGTCATTTGGGAGATTCGGGGACCAATGTTCTTGCTCATTTCTTCAGCACTCACAGTTTGTGGACCTATCATGCAACCATCACTGCTTCGAGGTAACAGGATACAAATCCTAAGACAGGATAACCAATAAAACCAATGACCACAGAAAGGTAAGAAAGATATGAATAAGAAGGGGAACATGAGAATTAGGAATAGGGCATGCAAGGAGATTCAGGGGGTTGTGTAAGGGGGGTGGAGGTGGTTTTGACCCACTTGTTCTAGCCTCTTTTCATTTTTCTGAGTTTTTTCCATTTTCTATGTTTCTATCCATAAATTTGCAGGAACTCAAGGCAGAAATCGTATTTATAAGCATGGTGGCTCCAGTCACAGATGCCCACTCAACTCTGCTCCTATGAAAACCTGTAGATGCAATAGTTGGCAAACCCCAGATGGAGGGCACCTGTCACCCCCAGTGAGTCCCCTGCTCTGTAAGGTTGGCTGTGCTTCCCCAGGACCCTGGATGTGGACACCTTTCTTTATGGAGCCAGCAAAGTGTTCACATTGATTTACTGTTGGGCCCGGAAACTAATAACTTTTGTTTTTAATAATGACGGTTTGCTGACATCTGAAAAGCCCTGGCTGTGATTTAGCTGCTTAAAAATGCAGAAGTAAACAGCCCCCAATCAGTTGCCTATGAGCCAATCATAAAACCACTTTCTATGTTTACAAAGGAGATGGCCTCAGTGGGAGTGTCATCATGATGGAGAGACACTCCCAAACAGTCATTTCACTTCAGCTGCACCTGACCCGATAGCTCCCTGTCTAAAATTCACGACTCCCTTTGGGTTATAAGGGGTTTCCTGTTGCAAAACCAAGGGGCTTCTACTCTGGGAGAGTTGACTCTGCTCCCTGTTACACAACCCTCCACAGCTTGCAGACATGCACCGTTCACATAATGGCCTGGTCCATCAGCTCGTGCTTGATTATTACACCCACTACCCAAGCTGTTAGGAGCAAGTCGGAGCCAGTAACAGAGCCCAAGAAGGGTAAACTTTTATGAACAAGAGGGGGTCTATTTGGCTTCTGAAATGAGGTCATTTCCACAACAAATGATACTGAATGATCAGTGGGACATGACACATGAAATCCAGAGCCAGGCCAAATGGGGCCTCGGGGGGGCCACAGACATGGGAGACACAAGGAGGTGGGCACAGCAGAGAGGCTGCTTCCAACAGCACCCCACGGCGATTTGCCCTCTTTGGGTTTTGAGGAACAGGGGAAGGTAGTGAGTGTTAGACAGCAAGACAAAAAGAAGGGAAAAGAACTAAAATCTGGCACCTGAGGAAAGTGCAAAGCTTATTTCCTCCACACCCCACATCTCCGGAGCCCCTTCTTTAGACAAGGGCTCCCGGGGCCAAGCTCCGACTCAAGGATTTCCTTTACCAGTCATCCATCAGTGCTGCTCTCTGCTTATGAGGCCTCCCTCTGCTTCCACTCCTCTCTGCTCCCCCGACCAAGTTCAAGGAGATCTGGACTTTGTGTTTCCCCAATGACAGCGCTCTCTCCTGCAGTCTCCTGGCTGGACCCCAGAATCCCTCTACCCTCGGCAGATCCATCCATTCCTCTCTGCCTGCTGCCATGCCCGGGGTCTCTTCCAGAGCACTGGGTCTGTTATGGGCTGAACTGCATCTCCCTAAAACGCATGTGTTGAAGTTCTAACCCCCAGTTGCTCAGAATGTGGCTGCATTAGGAGATCAGGTCTTTGAAGAAGTGACTGAGGTAAAATGAGGTCATTAGGGTAGAGCCCTCATCCCATACGACTGCTGTCTTTATAAGAAGAGAAATTAAGGACCCATAGAGGACAGACCGGGTGAGGACACAATGAGAAGGCGGCCATCTACCAGCCAAGGAGAGAGACTCTGGGAGAAACCAATCTTGCCGTTACCTTGACCTTGGACATCCAGCCTCTAGGATTGTGAGAAAATACATCTGTTGCATCAGCCCTTCAGGCTGTGGTACATTGTTATGGCAACCCGAGCTAAGTCAGAGCTCATGCTCCTCACCCAGCTCTCTAGATTCCCCAGATTCTGGCCACCTACCCTCCCCACATGTCCCTGCATCCCCGCAGCCTCCCTGTCTCCAAGGCCTGCCGACTCCCCATGGAACTATCCAAAACATGGCTAAAGCAGCTACTATTCCACCATGGAACTATAAAAGGCCTGTGCAGTCCCTTTGCATCTAATCCTTGCCTCCCAAACTAAATGCTAAATTGCATAAGGCCGGAAACCATGTGCTTATGTCCTGTGCAGTACCTTATACACATAGGCATAAAGGTCAATTAATAATTTATTCAGTAACTGGGAGGATTTAGGCTGCATCAAGACAACTGATCAGTTATAACAAGTTCAAGTATATCAATAGTAATACTCTATGGGAACATCGGGCTTCTAAATATGTTACATGTATTAACTAATTTAATCCTATAACGAGTCCACGAGGGACCCACCACTATGATTTCCCTTTATAGACGAAGGAACTGCCAAGCTGGCAAGTGGCCCAAGGAGGATAGGAAGAAACACTGAAGATAACGCCTTTCCTTTCTGGGTCACAAAGACCAAGGGCAGGAAGAACCCCAAAAGGTGAGCTGCCCCAGGTCCTCCAACTCTCTAAGCAGGTAAACGTCCAAGTCTCTTGAATAGAATGATGTCCATTGGCTGTTGTTTTTCACCTCTCCATACTTAGAAATCTCACGTCTATCTTTTTTTCCTGCCCTTATTTTTAAAGTATTAAACTTAAAAAATGTAAATTTCTAATATATTTTAGGTAAGATAGTAGATAGATAGAGTTTTGGGTTAGCAGAAAAATTGAGCGGAGAGTACAGTACATGGGGTCTCCATCCCAGGATGTGAGCCCCCCGGGAGGAAGGGTTGTTATAATTATGGTCAGCTTCCCGGAGCAAGCTCTCTCCGAGCTCACCTCCACCAAACTGAGTTCGCACTGGAGGCGTGTCCCTCCCCCGAGCAAGGGCTGCCTCCAGGATCCCTCTGATGACTCGGCAGCAGCCTGTTCTTAGTCCCTGGAGAAGCCACACGTGTGCTGAGGCTCTCAAACCAGGAGAATCTATAAACTGAGTAGTAGGGGCATATGAATGAGGGCTCAGAGATCGAGAGGAGGATTTAGGAGCTTTGCAACTGAGACCCTTAGGCAGGCTTCCTAAAGACTTGTCCCCAGCGCGCGGGTGAAGTTTGGTCTGGAGTAAGGCACTCCAAGTCACCAGACTGCCGATACCAAAATGAGCATGACACAATTCCTGACCTCAAGAAGGTCATAAATTAATAGAATCTGGTGCCTCCCAAAAGAAGACAAGAAAACAGGTATTAGGAATTCCTGAGAGCCTAATATGTACTAAGATGGGAAGGACCATTGAGTTCGTCGCTAGTGCTGCCGGAACAAGTCCCACAGACTGTGCAGACAGCAGAAATTCATTTCTGGAGGCTAGAAGTCCAAGATCGAGGTGTCTGCAGGGTTGGTTTCTTCTGAGGCCTCTCTCCTTGGTGTGCAGACGGCCATCTTTTCCCCGTGTCTTCTCTTGCTCCTCCCTCAGTGTGTGTCTGTGTCTTAATCTTTTTTTTTTAATAAGGATACCAGTCATATTGGATTATGACCCACCCTAATGATCTCATTTTAATTTAAGTTACCTCTTTAGAGAGCTTATCTCCAAATACATTCACATTCTGAGGTAATGGGGCTTAGAATGTCAACATAAGAATTAGGGGGAGTCATAATTCAGCCCATAACAGCCATTTTACACGTTTTATCTCGTGTAATTCTCCAAATCAACCCCAAAGGTCAGTATCATTACTGCTTTCTTACGAAGGTTATTACCACAGTGATAAGAGGTGAAGAGGGAGTGTAAACCCACATCCATGTCTCTCCAAAGCCTGCTCCTCAGCCTCCGAAGCTGCTGCTGAGACGTGAAGATTCATTGCCACGCCATAAGAAGATTGATGGGTATTATGCAGAATATGGGAATAGAGCCACTTACCACTTTTGAAACATTTTGGAAATAAACCTGGTCATTATTCCTAATTGGAATAAATGTTCGATAACAAGTGGCTATTGCTAATGAAAGAATGTTGTCACAGTTTTAATAATGTGGTTATTTTAAACATCAAGTACCAAGTGAGACATTCTGAGTTTCTAGGTGCCTGTGTCACATAAGTGACACAGCTCTTCCTGTCTTCCCTGCTCCATCTGGTTCCCGAGGCAGGTGGGCCTGGTGACACCCCGAGGCTGCATCTGGGTGCTCCCCTTTCTTCTCAATCATGTCCTGACTTGCTGGCAGCATGGTTATCTCAGCGCTTACGTCGGCGCTTTCTACACCCTCCAAAAAGTCCTTTGTGGAGCACTATTCTAACCACAAAAAGCAAAGAGGCAGCGGCAGCCCCCTCCCCTTCGAAATGCAGGAAGACAGAGGTCCTTTTACACACAGAAGCTGCAGCAGGGTGTCTGGAGCACACCTGCATGTCACCTGCTGTGCTTCAGGCTGCCAGTGTGACATGGACCACACCATTGCACTCTCTGAGCCTCAACTTCCCATCTGTGAAATGGGGATGGTTCTTCTCCCATGGGGTTGCCATGAAGGGGGACTGTCACGGGGGCTCACAACCGATGAGAGACACTGCTACGATTTTCAACATTATTAGCACCATTGTTTGCATTAAATAACGATAAGAAACAAAGCTTCAGTCTTTGATAAGTGCCAGGAGAAAGTGTGGCCTCAGTGGGGTGGTAAGAGAAGGGTGAGTGTCGGTTTCCCACAGGGCAGGGCTGGTACACGCTGGCTGAAAAAGCCTTCACCTCTCAGGTTGGATGTTTGGCTCTAAGGTGGCCATTTGGCCATGACACCTGAGTCCGGACCCACATTCCCAGTCCAAACAGGGACTCACAGATCAGGTCATCCAGGCCCCCTTGCAGGCAGACCCCAGAGTCCCTCTCCACAGCTTTGTAAGCAAGTAAGCTGCAAATAGGCCAGATGTATGAAATAAGGTGGTACTTAAACTTAAAACAAAAATAAACACTTTGGGGGCCATGAGAAAAAAACACACAAACTTAGGTGTGAAGAGTAGACAAAGCCGTAAGTTCCAGACACTCACTTGGAAATATCTGACTTGTGTGATTATAAAGGCACTATTAACCTCTCTGTGCTCTGGTTTCCTTGTTTATAAAATGAGAACCAGGGCCAGATGAGAGGCACCAGCGGCGCAGAATTTAAGGAGCACTTACTGTCAGAATGCAAATGGCGGGTCACCCCTGAGAGCCAGCACTTCCTTAAACGGCGCGCTCCAGGTGCCCGTGTCACTTTGCCCATGTCCTGGCCCAGAGGAAACGGCCAGAGGATCTAGAGCATAACAGAAACCTGCAAAGCTTAGTGGGGTGCATGACGTGGTAAGCCAGAATTACGGTAACTAACTCGCCCCTCAGTGAGCTCACGAAAACAGATCCCAACATCCTGCACATCTCAATGTTTCTCCAGAATTTACCTGAAAAAGACTCCGAGCAGCTGAGAAGTAGAACTTAACCAAAATGGGGTCGTTCCTGTTCATATCCCGAGGGGGTTGGATGTCTGTAGCCCTCATTGCTAAGTCTGATTCCCGAAGTCTTCCTCCAGATGGCATACGATTCCGTCACTCTAAATAACACTCGGGACCTGCTGGAGTAGCATCACACCTATTAGGACGTCTCCGGGGTACTTTTCCCCTGCAGGCTGTGTGCCTACTGACAACACGGGCTGTCCAATCTTTTTAACACCCTGCCTGACATAGAGTAGGCACAGACCGATGCCTGAAACACAGAATGGCCAATTGGGCAGATGGGTCTACAGAGTACAAATCAATACGTTTGTAATAAAAGATTCAAGTTTCCAAATAATAAACTATTGTTGTCATTATTACAGCACCAATGAATTCATCGAAAGAATTCGCTCCCACATCGTAATTTTGATCCAAAGGTTTCATGAGACAATTAAAAAACATTTCTCCCATAACATTTTGGAGCAAACTTGCACTTAATTAACTACGTTCACTGCTTTTCATTTGATTATGGTTTAGACCCCCACAATCCGCTTCCAGCAGCACTCAGTTTGAGTCTTGTTTCGGGTGGATGGGTGATTCCAGGACTGTGAGCAGACAGGCCCCTCGGGGCCCCGGCCCTTCTGGGGCAGCATGCAGCCTCCCAGGAGAAAAACAGGGCCCGCCGGGGTGCGGGCTGCGTGTCTCCAACCCCTTGCGTCAACACTTGTCTGCAAAGTGCCGTGACCTCAGGCACAAACGCTGGTTGGAGACAGGGAGCTGTCCTCCTTCTCACGTCGCATAAACGCCGCACGACACGGTACAGCAGGGGTCCTCAGCACCATCCCAAGGCCACGGGGCTGGGCTGTGTCCGCACCTGCGCAGACCTTCCGCGCTCACACCCAACGAGCGGCCGTTTCCACCCGAAGGACGCGGTGGCCCGGCTTGGTCGCCAGATGGCGCTGTGGCCCCGGCCTTCGCGCTCGGGGTGGGTGGGGCGCGGACCCAACTCTCGGAGCCCGGGGCGTGGCGGGGTAGGGCGGGGGGCGCCTCGGGCCCCTGGGCTCCGGGCTCACGAAGGTGTCCGGATCGTTTGCTTTCAAGAGAAGCCGAAAGCTAGATTTTTGTTTGCGATGCTAGCAATTCTTGTACTTTAAATTTTAAAATAGAGACGTCTTCTCTAAGGGGTGATGGGGACGCGGCTTGGCACGTGGTCCACCTACGGTCGCGCTGCAGGCCAGCTGGGGGCGCAGCAGGACTGAGGCGGCCGGGATGCGGCGCGCCTGCCCAGGCCGTGGCCGGGAGCACGAATTGAGCGGGTGGGTGGCCCGGCCACTGGCACCGCGATCCCCACGCGCGGACCTGTGGCATCTCTACCTCGCCTGCTCCTCCCGGCGGAAGAACCGCTTTCCCGTCCAGGAGATGCTTCCTTACTGCTGGAAACACTATTTAACACTTGCCCTGAAGGACACGTTTCAATAAACAGCGGGAGCACGAGTAGCACCGCAGTGAAGCCCACGCACGAGTAGCACCGCAGTGAAGCCCACGCACGCATCACCCAGCTCCAACAAGGCTGCCATGGCTTTCCCGTATGGTGAGCTTAGGCGCTTAGGACATGACACAGCATTGCTCGCTTCCGCGTGCTAGGGACCCCTGTTCTAGTCCTAGCAACAAATGTTCAAAACCAGCTTGACTTTCTTCACGTTCCCTGATACCCTGGTCTATGCCTGGACCCGCCCTAACCTCTGCCTCTAGTGCCCTGTCCTGTTCTGTGTGGATTCTACCCTCCCGGGGGAACCATCATCTCGGGAACCTTGGCTGCTTGTAAAGCAAGTTTCCGAGGCTTGCTGGTGAATAACGTGTCAGTCCATGACAGAACAAACTACCTTTACAAGTGGACATACGTGAAGGACAAATATTTGAAATCTGGCGAAAGAGAAATCAGTCACTAGGAAAATTATGTTTCCTTACCCAGAAATTCCCCATGTTTCAAAAGCAAAATTGTAGTCAGGGCTATTATGAGGGCTTCACCAATGATAGATACACTGTATACTTAGAATTCTATAATCTTCTAATAACTACACACAATAACTATATACAGATGATTGATCATCTCTAAAGATCATATTGAAGTGAAGAAAACAATTACTATAGGATAGACACTTGTCTGAACTAATTTCAGAGTATTGAACATTATTGTGGAAATTATGTTCTCAAGCAATTCAAATACCTAAACGTAAACTCACAGATCTTTCCTTTTATTTTGTAAGAACCAGATATTAAAAAACAGTTTGTGAAATCTCCTTTGCAAAAGAGTTTCATAACGGGACACCCCTCACCTCAAAGAAGGAAGACCTGTGAGATGCTCTTCAAGGGAACCCTCAGGCCATGAGGGCCCCATAATCATGAAGCCAGAGAATTGGAAGGGTCAAAGTATTAGCTAATCAAACACATGGCAGTGGAAAGCATGCTCTTTCATATTCTATTCTCAAGTACCTATCTAGTTCAACGACTCACACGTCATTTACACCTACAGGTAATAATGTTCTCCAATTAAACTGTTTCCTTCTATGTCAGTTGCCCTTTGAAGCAGCAATTTCATTCAGCATTTTTTGAGTATCTGTTTATGCTGGCAGAGCCCTGTCACTTGCCTGTGGCTATGCCAGCGTCCCCCACTTGAAGGGAAGCCACTCCTGGACATGGGTCAGGGTGCATTCAATGTCCTTTCTAAACTTATTTTACTGTTATTTTCCCATTTTATACTCAAGTGACCCGACTCGAGGAGTTTCACTGTGGTCATCTTTTCTGGGTCATCTTTGAAGATGTCTTTTTAAAAATCCCATCTGTCCCCATCCCCACCATGGATGTCAGCCACACATAACATTTTCTCAGAGGGCTGGAGAGAGTGTAATTCTTTACGCATATTTATCCAAGGAATCCCACAAGTGACTTCTCAATATTCTTTGAAGTTATGACTGACTTTTAAAAGTCTACTAATTTGGCAGAACAAGAATTAGTATATTTGTTAAATAAATTGGTAAGAAAACCTCTAAGACATGAACAAATAATTAAGCAAAGGGCACAAAAAGGTATTGTCAAAAAGATGAGAAGTTTAAACAAGCAAGAAAAAGTGTTCAACCTTATCAGTAATTTTAAAATTCAAGTTGAAGAAGAGATTCACGATGGTGGGGTAGATAAACACTGTGCCTGTTTCCTCCCATGAACAAACGAAAATTACAACTAAATCATGGAACAATCAACCTGGAGAACCATCTGAAGTCTCGTTGAACAGAAGTTTTATAACTAAGGATACAAAGAAGAAGCCAGGTCAAAACTGGTAGGCGTTAGAGACGCAAAACAGGCAGGCCCAAAGCTCCGTGTGGCAGTTGAGAATCATGAGGGACATCTCAGCCATTAAGGTTCCCCCCAGAGGAGTGAGCCACCCCAGCCTCACACCAAGCTCCCCAGCACAAAGTACTGGTGCCAGGAAGAGGAGCCCCCACAACATCTGGCTGTGAAAAACAGTGGAAATTCTGGCTGGTTGGGTAGGACGGAAGGCGGCAGGAAACTCAGAAATCCCCTTTAAAAGACCGAGCACAGACCCACTCACTCGCACGTACTCACTCTGCACTCCAGCGGAGGGAAGGTGACTCAGGGGGTGTCAGAGGCATGCAGGGGGCAGACTGAAGTGTGTGACTTCGAGAGGAGGACTGCAGGACAGTCGGCATTATTTTCTATGTGGAGCTCTTCTCCTATGCAGCCGGCAAGCAGGCACCATCTTTCCTGTGTTGAGCCCGGCCCCGCATGGCCAACACCTGAATCTGATTGGTCTGTTCTGCCCTGCTGACTCACTGGGAACCCACCCTACCAATTCCCCCGACACAGGAGGCACTTTCTCCTGAGCAACCAGTTGCTCTCTTCCTTGAAAAACTATTGAAGTCCATGGGCCCCAGGTGGGCAGTGACTGGCCTCAGTACGTCCTGAGACTTTTTGCTGAGTACTGCAACAAACCAGGCTTAGCACTGGCAACAAATCAGAATTGACATTAACCTGGTGACCACACACTTCTCACTCTAGTGACTCCCTGAGACCCTGCCTCACCCACGTCACATACCACATGAGGCTTTATCAGTGGCTGAACCTCAAGGGAGCTGCAGGTGGCAGCAGGCCTTGGGTCGCCTGGCTTTTTGAGAGCTACCCCAGGCCTGGTACTGGTGGCAGCCATCCTCAGTTTGCAATGTGACCTCTCCTATGCACCTCCAACTTTAGCACAGACAGTGGCCAACCATGGATTGCTTTGTAGCTCCTACCGTGTTTCCCCGAAAATAAGACCTAACTGGAAAATAAGCCCTAGCATGATTTTTCAGGATGACATCCCCTAAACATAAGCCCTAATGTGTCTTTTAGAGCAAAAATTAATATAAGACCCAGAAAGCAGTTTCCAGACTCTCAGCCTCACATAGAAAGGTGCTGGCTCAGGTAGTAAATGGCCATCAACTGTGATTGGATGGCCAGCAGCTGTGGCTAGTTGGCTGTCAGCTGTAACCAGTGAGCCATTGGCCATTAATATAACTGCTGTGGCTACGCTAGCAGAGAGAAAGATGGGGGCTAGCAAGAGTGGATTGCAGAGAGGCGGATGCCGCCGGTGAGAATATAGTGCTATGACTCCC
Organism: Rhinolophus hipposideros; assembly: GCF_964194185.1. NCBI lineage: Eukaryota > Metazoa > Chordata > Mammalia > Chiroptera > Rhinolophidae > Rhinolophus > Rhinolophus hipposideros. Next base: position 3,588,452 of record NC_138061.1, read on the forward strand.
CTACTTATGGCTCCGTGGGTGTTCCTTTTTGGCCTCACCATGTCCTGCGTTCTTATGTGGGGAGCGGGAGCAGAGACCCTGCCTGTCACCCCACACGACAGACCCGGTCTGTTTTTCAGGAAAACATGGTACCAGGTAGTCCCCTGGCAGCTCACAGGCAGTGGGTGACCTGGGTCTGCACTACAGCCTCTCTCAAGAGGCCCCAGAACCAACGTACTGGAGGTTGGCTTCCAACGACAGCAAAGCACCATCCAGTTAGCCACAAGCAGCACACACAAACAGTAAAAGAAATAGCCACACAAGTCCAGGGAGCACAGAGAGTCCCAAACAAGATGAACCCAAATAGGTCCACACCAAGATAACATATTTAAAATGGCAAATGTTAAAGACAAAGAGAGAAACCTAAAAGCATGTAGAGAAAAGCAACTAGCAACTCATAAGGGTGTTCCCATAAGATTGTCAACTGATTTTTCAACAAAACTTGGCAGGCCAGAAGGGCACAAAATATTCAATGTGACGAAATCAAGGATCTAGATTACTCTACCCAGCAAAGCTATCATTTAAAATCACAGGACAGATAGACATTCCCAGGCAAGAAAAAGTTAAAGGAGTTCATCACCACCAAACCAGTGTTACAAGGAATGTGAAAGGGACTTCTTTTAGATGAAAAAAAAAGAAAGATCAAAATTATAAATAATAAAATGACAATAGCTACATATCCATCAGTAATTACTTTCAATGTAAATGGATTAAATGCTCCAATCACAAGATATTGGAGGGCTGAATGGATAAGAAAACAAAACCCTTATATATGCTGCCTAGAAGAGATTCACTTCAGATTGAAAGACACCCACAGATGGAAAGTAAAGGGATGGAAAAGATATTTCATGAAATGGAAATGAAAAAATAAAAAAATTAAAAAAATAAAGAAAGCTGGGGTAGCAATACTCATGCCAGACAAAATAGACTTTAAAACAAAGGCTATAACAAGAGACAAAGAAGGACCCAGTAATCCCACTTCTAGGTATTTATCTGAACAAACCCAAACGCTACTTTGAGGAGATGTGTGTATCCATATGTTCATTACAGCGTTGTTTACAATGGCCAAGATGTGGGGGCAGCCTGGGTGTTAGTAGATGGAAGAATGGATAAAGAGGAGGTGGTACGTATATACAATGGAATATTGCTCGGCCACAGAAGGGAATGGGTTCTTGCCATCTGCGGTGACATGGATGGACCTGGAGGGTGTTGTGCTGAGTGGAGTGTCAGACAGAGAAAGACAGATGCAGTGTGATTTCACTTATATGTGGAGTCTAAAAAACAAAATAATCAAAGAAAACAGAAACAAACTCATAGATACAGAGACCATTTTGATAGTTGCCAGATGAGAGGAGGGTTGGGGGGGGTGAAAAGGAGGAAGGAATTAAGAAGAACAAATTGGTTGTTACACAGTAGTCACGGGGATATAGGGTGTAGCATAAGGAATACAGTCAATAATATTGTAATAACTATGTATGGTGTCAGATGAGTACCAGATTTTCCCGGGTTATAGATGGGGGAGTTTTGTGGGCAGGGTGAAAAAGGTGAAGGGATTAAGAATTATAAATTGGTAGTTACAAAACAGTCATGGGGATGTAAAGTAAAGCATAGGAATATAGTCAATAATATTGTAATAACTATGTATAGTGCCAGGTGGGTACTACATTAGTCAGGCGGATCATTTCTTAAATTATATAACTGCCTAACCACTATGCTATATACCTGAAAATAATGTAAAATAATACTAAATGTCAACTGTAATTGAAAAGTTAAAAAGGGGGTGAAAAGGTCTTCAGGAATAAGAAGTCCAAATTTCCAGGGAGAAAACAAATAAGTCATGGGGATACAACGTACAGCATGGGGAATATAGTCAATAATATTGTGACAGCTGGGACGGTGTCATATTGTTGCTGAAGTTACGGTGATCACTTCTCTAGGTATGTAAATGTTGAATAACTATGGTGTACCCCTGAAACTCATGTAATACTGTATGTTAGCTGTATTTTAATAAAAATCTTTTTAAAAAAATAATTAAAAAGTCAAGTTGAAATCAGTGTATATTTGGCTAATCAAATTAGCAACAAATTGAAAGTGTGAATGCACAGAGCTGGTAGTTAGACAGGCTTTCTGAAGCATTGACCTGGAGAGATAGATTGTTACACCTTTCTTGAAAAGCAAGCAGTTAGATAATATGAAGCAAATATTATTTGATCTAACAACTAGATTGTGGGAGATGTAAACTAAGAACATATTCTGGTGTATGAAAACAAGGGTTTTGTTCAATATGTTCATCACGGCATTATTTGTAATAATAAAATACTGGGGGGGAGAAAACCTTAAATGTTTTAATGTGAGTAATAGGGTCCTGAAAGTGTTATTCACCAAAGTGCATGAGAAAATGCTTGTTATAATGTTGAATGAAAGCTTGAGAAATAAAATGACGTGCGTTTGTATATACAGATACGCAATGCTCCTAATGTAAAATAAAGACTACACAGACAAAAACACGATTATATTTGTTGTACATCTTCAGGTGACTCTTGTTCCTACCTTTGTGTATTTCCCAAACATTCTATAATGAAAATAATACAGCGTTAGCTTCTTAAATTAAAAACGTATTTTCCAAAATTTCATGCATGGTTTTTGAGGCCCTGTTTAGTTCCGACTCCCTCTCTCCAGGCTAAATCGGGTGTGGGCACGTAGGGTTGACGTAGAAAGCCCCTCGGCTGGCGCCAGTCTGCACCGGTCAGGGTACCTCCGGGCCAGCTCCGAAACTCCTGCAGTGGTTCATCCGGTCTGCAAAGCTGAGCTCTCCACCCCCGGGAAGAGTTCCGGGTGCGGGAGGGGCTGAGGCTAGAAGGGGCTGAGCACTTACTTGCAGGAGGGAGGAGCTCAGGTGGCTGGAGCGGGAGGAGCGGACTCAGGGGTCACGAAGGCCACGTAGGGCCTCGGAGCTCCGGGCAGGGTTGGGGCTGTGTTCTGACAGCAATCAGCGGCCTCTGAGGGGTATGTTGCAAGGGAGGGAGTCACGTGCTCCGGAGTTACTTGGCCGCAGCTCGCTCTGTCTGTGGTGACTGCCCCACAGCGGCGCCCGAGTTGGGGTCCCTGAGCTCAGCAGAGTTACGTCGCATCCTCTTCAGAGTGGGCACTTAGGGAATAGGGCCGTGCTGACAGAATTTGATCCCAAGTGTCCTTGGGAGAAGCTGCGTTTGATCTAGGCCCCTCCCCGACAGGCCAGGCAGAAAGGCCAAGGAAACCAAGTGGGGACAGAGGCTGGGAGGTCAGGGAGGGGCAACCCTACCGACCCCCTGTTCACCCCACCTGTGGAATGCTGGCAATAGGGAATGGTCAGAGGAGAAGGCGTCCAGTGGGGGGAGAGCTGAGTGATCTGGGAGAAAGACCACTGGCATCCAGCTCAAGGGAGACCAGGAGCGCAGGCAGGTCCCGCCCGGGCCTGGGCCCCAGGAAGCAAGGCCACCTCTGGGCTGGTGGTGGACTCTGGACTCGGGTCATCGCCTGGGCAGGGGGACTGGTCGCTGTCAGCCACGGGATGTGTACGTAGGGGTCCCGGGTTCTCAGCGACACGGCTGTCTTCCGGGAGGAAAGAGCGCAGATCCAGTTCAGAAGGACCCCAACCCCACCCCTGGGCCACCTTTCCCGACCCCCGAATCCCTCTTTAAGGCCTTTGTCTCCCCTGATGGGAAGACTGGCCGAAGAAGGAGGGGGGTTATTAAGACACAAGAGAAGGGAAGTGTAGTTGGGAGTCTGGGGGCTCCGCTGGTTGGCGCCGCTACCCCTACCTGCCGCCGCCCTAGGGTCCCAGGTCCGGGGCGCCCGGCTGGAACTGAGCCGTCGGGTGGATTGGGAGCACCTGCCCCCTCGTGAGGCCCTTCCCAGATGAGTGACCGCACTTGTGGAGGGGGCGACCCTCGCCGCCGGGCGCCTCCCTCCCGCGGCCCCTCTCTCCACCGCCCGCTGACCAGGTGGCAGAGATGACAGTATAAGATTTGCTGGAACAAAGAAGACCGAACAACATTCCCAATGCGATACTGATGACACATACACTCAATTTATTGGAAATACACCCTCTCATCCGGTGGATGGAGGGTCACGGAGTTAAGGGAATTGTTGAACCGCGCCTCATAGGGTGCCTGGGGCAATTTCCATAGTAAGTGTCAGGAGGCGAGAGGCGAGGGTCAGGAGGAAGGCGGCGGGAAGGGGCAGGGGAGGGGACTGCCCTGGTACACTTTCTCGGGCTGGTTGACTTCAGGCGTGAGTGGGGTGGGCTGTGAGGATCTGGAAATTGATTCCTGGAAAACTTCCCGGGCAGCAGACACCATCACCCCCGCACCCGCGGAAAGCCGTGTCCCGTCCATCCGTCCGGATCAGCGGTACTCTAAGTACAAGGTCCCTATCCGTCGCGTAGTCAAGACTCCCACAGGGCTGGAGAGGAGCTTGGGGTCCAGATGCCACCTCTGCATGTGTACGTGGGATTCTCCTCACCGGAACGAGATCGCTGCTTTAAGGAAGTCTTAGGCTGTGGGTCATGCTTCTAACCCAACAGAAACACCCCTGCTAACGTGTGTCATCAAACAGTTTAAAGAGGGCTGTGCCACAGACCTAACCCCATCACTCAAACAACCCCTTTAATTTCTTGCCCTCTCTGGAGAGCTGAACATGTGTGTGGCACAGTGTTTGTGACATTATCTGACAGGAAGCATAGCACCTCCTACTTTTAATTAGGCTGCTGGAGGGTAGGTCACAGAACCGTCTCTGATAACAAGTGGTAATTAGAGTGACAAAAGTAGTGTTTTACGAGGTTGTTCAGAGATGAGCTTTCTTTGATGGAGTAAAGGGGGAGGACAGGGAAACTAATCCCCTGAGAAGGTGTCGTGCAGGGTGTCACGTGGGGTCTCAGCTCCCACTCCCCACCCAGGAACACAGGACATGGTGAGGCCAAAAAGGAACACCCAGGGAGCCATGGGTAGGGGAGTCACACCACTATAGTCTCATTGGAGGCTGGATTCACACGACGTGCCACCTGCTGTCCGCTTTGCTGCCAACCAGCGGACTCTCTGACTTCCCTCGACTCTCCTCGACTCCCCAACCAGCACAGGGGAGACAGCTATTATCAGGGGCCAATTGTCTAACTGGCTACAGCTGAAGGCCAACTAGCCACAACCGAGGGCCATCTACTACCGGAGTCAGCACCCCCACACGTGAGGCCGGGAGCCTGGAAACTGCTCTCTGGGGCTCTGTCCCCACAGAAGGCTAATGGGATCCAGGCACCTAACCCACACCCGCCTGTCACAGAGAGAGTTGGAGGCTTACATTCACATCACGTTCCCAGCTATTCCCAGAGGCAGTCAGTCCCTGAGTTGTCGCTCATGAGCAGAAAGGCTCAAACTTTTTGGTCCCAGGGTCCCTTTATGCTCTTCAAAATTACTGGAGACCACTAAGAGAGTTTTGTTTATGTAGGTTATTAACTGAATAATTTTAAAAACTTTATCTGTCAATTTATTTTACAACAATGATGAACTAATTTCATGTTAACATAAAAAACATGTTTTAATGAAATATACCTACGTTATCTAAAAACACAAATTACTGGAAAGAGCAGCATGAGTTTATATTTTTGCAATGCTCTGTAATACCTGATTTAGTAGAAGACAGCTGGAGTCTCACTTCTGCGTCTGCCTTTGGAAAACTCCACCCTCCACTCATGAGGAAATGAGCAGGAGGGGTGAAGAAGAACGTCTGGTGTTACTACAAACAGGGTGTTCACCGCAGGGACCCCCTACAATGATCTGAGACACTTTCAGGTGTCCCCAGACCACCGGGTGAGAATCCTAATCAAGGGGAGCCAAGCTGCAAGGGGTTCCGGTTGAGCGGGAGGAGGGAGATGACTGGCAGAGAGGGCACGTTTTGGAGCCATTCACTCACACCACGTTGACACAGGGACACGCGGGAGCCTCCCCTCCCCCACCAGGCAAGTGGCTCCGGGGAAAAATCCTGGGGTTGTTTCAGAATGCGTCCGTTCTGTCGTGCACAAGGTTTTTAAATTGGAGATTTTTTTTTTCTACTAGGAAAACACTGTAAACCTAAACGAATAGCAATAGTAGTGGTGAGGTCAATTATAGCTTTTGAAGCGGAATACTCTGCAGCCTCATAAAGAAGGTAAAAGGGGAAGATGTGTTCAACACTAATGGCCTCCAGGTCTGTTAAGCAGAGAACACAAATGTCAAACAGTGTGTATATTGTGGTCTTTTCAGTGTGTTTTGAAAGACAATAACACATGTATAACTGGGAAAAGACACAGAAATTGCTTATAATTATGGGTTATCTTTGGGGAGCTACAGAAACTAAAAGGTTTTAAACCTTCCAGCAATGAGTAACCTGTTGTGCACAACTGTTCGTTGTACAACTGCATTTGGTCCTTAAAAAGGAGGCGGCTGTAGAGCCGTTGGGCGGCGGCGGGTCAGGCTCCGCGCCGCCCGTTTGGTGCAGTCCCCGCCGACAGCCCGGAGAAGGCGTCTTCCGCCCGAGCCCTGGAAGCCCGCGGCCGCCCCTCCCGGCGGAGCCCGCCGCCCCTCTAGCCCCGCCCCGGCCCCGCCCTTGCCCCTCCCCATTGGTCTGCCGCTGCGCCGCCGCGTCCAATCGCAGCGCTTTGCGCCAAATTTGAATCGCTGTTTTCATTTGAATCGGGCGAACTGCAGCGGGCGGCTTTCCGCGCCCGCGCCGCCAACGCCGGGCGCCTCGGGGACGTGCTGGGAGGGACAGCCGGTCGCCGGCGAGGGGGACGGCGGGGGCAGCGGGGGTCGCGGCCGCGGCAGAGGCGGGCACGGGCCCGCGGGCTGAGTCCCGGACCCCGCAGCGCGGGCGGGAGGTGGGTGCAGGCGAGCAGGTCGAGGGCTCCGCACCGCGCGGACTTGGCGCCTGGACGCGCGGCGGGCCCACCGGTGGCGTGAGGGCGAGTCGTCCTGGGTGAGTCGTGGCGCCGCGGGGGAGCGGAGCGGGCAGCAGCCGCGGAGACCTCTCCAGGCTCTGCGGGAACCCGCGCCGGGAGCGCGGCCCGGACCCGGCTCGGTCTGGGCTCGGGCTCGTGGTCTCGGTGGGAACTCCCAGGAGACAAGACCCTGGCGGGCGGCGTCCTGACCGCGGGTCCTTCGGGGTGCTGGGTGCGGGAGGGCGTCCTGGGGGACAGCCCAGGGCCGGGCTGGGGCTCCTGCAGCAGTCAGATGAGGTGTGGGCCGGGTGGCAGGGGCACGGGGGATTGCACAAACAATCCCAGTCGGTCACTTACAAGTGGCTTCTTACTTAGCTCCGTTTTCAGAGTAACACCCCCCCCCCCCGTGTTCTATTTTTGTTGTTTTATCCAGTGACCTATTCCTGCAGTGGAAGAGTTGCTTGTAAGTTTGCTTCAGCCAACCTTTTGATGCCTGACCTTCCTATACGGATTGTACTCAAATTCTTGGTTAGAAAATGGGTCCTACCGGACACCTTGTTACCATCAAAAGGAGCGGGGTCGACGGCCCCCACTTTCCTCTGAGTCTCAGCACCTGCTTGTTTGGAAGGTGAGCCCTGCGCACTGCCCGGACCATTTAGCTTGAACGACCTGAATTTCCTAATCACAGATTAACAGACTGGAAACAGGGCTCTGGGAGTAGTTCCTGCCCTCACATTTGCTATGGATTTTCCTATGCATTGTCAACTTGAAGTGGTGGTTTATTACAAAAAGAATTTTGAAAACAATGTTTATATATTAACTGGTTTCTAATCAAATGTTAAAGTTGATCTGATAAACATCTGTAAATGGAGAAAAATATAGATGATTCTCAAGTCCTGATTCACTTCCGGCAGTCTTTAGAAAACAACTGTGTTTATCTGAAATCCCTTCAAATGTGGCATTCACTGGTTACTGGGGGATACTAGAGCAAATGGAGGAAGGAGGCTCCTATATGGCTTGCTGGTGTTTGGGGAAAAATGAACACCGGAGGGAAAGTCCTCCTAGTGTTTTGAGAACTTCTCTCTTGTCTTCATAAGTGTGGTTCCCCTGGAACAGGCCACATTACTAATTGCACCCCTTCTCATTTTCTAACACTGTCTTTACAAGGATAGATCGGTCACCCCGATCCTGTGCTGCTATGTTCCACCCCAGCTCAGACATTCCACGCTCTTGCTCACTTTGGTGCTTTTAGCCAGTTTGAGCTTTAGGACTGGAATGTTCTCTGTCCTCCTATGTGAGTGATTCCTTTCCAGCTTCTAGATGTGTTTCAATGTGACCTGAAAAGGAGCCTTGAATGGACGTCTTCATTGTCTTTCCTAACGCCACACATGGTGATGAGTCTCTGGTTTGTCTTCCCACTGTTAAGCCCCAACAACAGGACTGTGTGGTTAATGATTATGTCCCCAGTGCCTGGTGTGGGGTGCGGCATGTAAGAGGTGATCAGTGCTCAGCACTCCGGTAAGTGTCCAGGGGAACTGTGGCCGGAGAATGGACAGACTAGCAGTGTTTCTCAAGTGAGGGCCAACTTGACCCCCAGGAGACATTTGTCCATGTCTCCATGTGGGAGGCTCATGCCACTGGCATCAGCGAGCCAAGGTCAGGGATGGTGCTACATTTCCTACAATGTACAGGGCAGCCCCCACTGTAAAGAATTATCTGGCCTGGACTATCAACAGCACCTCGGCCGGGAACCACCATACACACATCTGTAGTGATCCTAGGGGGCAGTCTCCTGCCCAATACATTCTCAGTTCTAAGGAGATAATCTCTTTCACTTGGTGGAATATTCTGATACCTAAAAACCAAATTCTCTTCTTTGATTTCAAGTAGCTGTTCCCTTACCGTAGCTTCTTTCTAAAGAAATATATAGAGGGTGCCAAAAACATGTATATACATTTTAAGAGATGTTATCTATGTAGCAGTAGTTCGCCACAATCAGAAGTGTCTGGACGCTGATAGTAACCACTTTGAGCACCTCTTGTAATTGCAGAAGTCAAATGTGACTATATATTGTTACAATTTTGAACACTCTGAAATATGTATACATTTTTTTGTCGCTGTGTGTGTGTGTGTGTGTGTCTGTGTAACATTTTGGTATCAAATGGCAGTAATTCTGGTTATTATACAACAGTGATTGATTAACTATATTTTTGTGCGAGATTTTGTAATTCATGTTTGGCCATTGGACATGGGTAGGAAGACATAGACTCTAGAGGTTCATACTGACAACAGAGAGGAGAGTATATACTTGTTCAAACTTATAATGGGAACACTGGAGCCGCACTAAGGACCTCTGGCAAGTTTCTGTGGGTTTGGGAAGTCACCCTCCCAGTGCTTCCTGCTGAGGTTAGCTTTTTGTGAAAACAGAAGTTGAATCTAGAGAATGTTTTATCGTTGCTTGCAGATTAATATTTTTAGTAATAAGAAACTGGGGAATCTATCAGTTAATAGAGTAGAGTTTTAAAAGCCACAATAAATAGCTCATAAGTAATGAGATTTTACTGTGGGCAAGGCAAACGACAGATGTGCACAAGTCATTGAGTCATTTGAAGAATACCATGATATAGGTGCCAATGTAATTCTCTTTGTATTTGAAGAAACTGAGGCACAGAGCAGTTCTGGCATAAAATACAGCACTTTTGGTGATGAGTAAACCTTCAAATATACATTTGTGTACATTACAAATGAATGTACACAAACCTTTTTATAGACGAAAAAGCATGAGTATTAAAAGTAGTTCTCATTCTCCAAACTAACGTAAAACACTCTTACATTGAGGGTGCCAAAAAACATGTATACACATGACTTGTATACATCTTTTGTTATTGGTATATATTGAGTATTAGAATTTTAATACAGTTTTTTCCTTGCTTAAAACGTGTATACATTTTTTTGGCACCCTCTGTAGTTAGGTCTTATAAGCACAGACATTTTAGTAAAAGGCAATCAATTTATATTCTAATATTATTTTGAAGTACTGTACGTTTTAAAGATTTATATAGTTGCTTATACAATACTTGTAAAAATTATTTGCAAAATTCAAAGATCACTTACATTACCCAGTTTGTCATTCCTCTGTCATATTTATAGATCAAACATATAGCCAAGTGCTGTTTTTTGATGTAACATTTTAAAATATTGCAACCTAAAAAAAATCTTAATTTTTTTCAATTAAGGGGTGTCGAATGTGACATTCGTATCCAGCTTCCTGTAGTGTCGACACAGCATTGCAAAATTGAAATCAAAGATCAGAAGGTAAATGGGTTTTTGGAAGACTATTTTCAAAGACTACTCTCTACTTTTAATCTATTTATTACCTATTTCCCCCCTTCTTTCTACTCGTAGGCAATATTGTTTAATATTAGTGCCACGTATCCAACACAGCTGAATGGATCTGCAATTGATGAGCCCGTGCAACTAAAACATGGAGATGTGATAACTATTATTGATCGTTCTTTCAGGTAGGTCAAAACTGACTAGACTGCAAAGAATGCTTTTCTGATTCACCACGAACCAGCTTTGCCCATCACCTGTGATCCTTCTTTAACGCGAGGGAATATCCGTGTTGGAACTTGTCCTTCCCCACGCTACTTAATGTAAAGTCGTACCGACATATGGGGCGTATGTGGGCCAGTTCAAGGATCTGAGCACAGATCACTGTGCCAACCAAGGGTGACCTGGTCCTAAAGGAGTTGCATTTGGTTGTGTTGTGAACCTGCATACAGTTTTTAGTTGTTTTTCATTGTAAAGTAAAATATACTCATCAAGAAAGATACAAAATGAGATGAAGTGAACAGCCCTGTTATGGGGTTCACATGTCATGTGATCCTCACATGTTATGGGCTGACTGGTGACCCCAACGTTCATGTTGTAAAGCCCTAACCCCCACTACCTAAGAATGTGACTGTATTTGGAGTTAGGGCCTCAAAAGAGGTGATGGAGTTCAAAGGAGGCGTTAGAGAGGGCCTGGATCCAGTCTGCCTGATGTCCTTCTAAGAAGAGGAGATGAGGACACAGAGAAGCCAGGAACCAGTTGCTCTGAGGGACGACCTTGTGAAAAGGTGGCAAGAAGCAAGGCACAGAAAGCCAGCCCTGCCAGCACCTTGCCCTTGGACGTCCAGCCTGCCGGAGAGTGAGACAATAAGTTTCTGTTGTCCAAGGCACCCAGTGTGAGACGTTTTGTTATGATGGCCGTAGCAAACTAATCCACCCCCTAAGCTTCATTGGAATATTTCCAGAGGCTGCTTTCATGCGTCTTCTAATCGCTGCTTCTTTCTCTCACCAAGTAAATCACGAGTGTGGCTTTCTGATCGCATAAAAGTGTCTCACTCCGTAAGCCTGCATCCCTAACCACTACAGTTTTGTCAGCCTCTATTGACTCCATAAATTTGAAATCACAAAGTGCGTATTCGTAACTGACTTCTGCTTTTGTGGTGGTAAGATTCAGAGCCCAGATGTCTCACTGCATAGTATTTCACTAGAATAATGTATACAGTTACAACATGGTGGTCTAAAGTTTATTCCTTCTGGATGGACGTTTAAGGAATTTCCAGTTTTTGAAATGAGTCAGGGCTTGCTTTATGATCAGATATGGTTAATAGTTTCTACTAATCTTTCCTGTGTGTTTGAAAAGAATGTACTCTCTAGCCGCTGGGGGCAGTGTTTTTCTATGTCCATTGATTCAAATTTCTAACTAGAATCAGTCAGTTTCCTCCTGATTCTTAGTTACCCAGACAGGTAAGTTAAAATCACTCACTGAGTAGTTCTTTTTTTTCTTTTTGTTTTTCAGCTCTGTCAGTTTTTGCTTCCTATACTAGAGGCTATGATTGGGTGGGTGAAGCTTTCTCATTTTGAAATATCCTGTGCCTTTAGTAATGGCTTTCGATCAGTGATTGCATACTATATATTTTTCTATCACATAATTTCAACTTTTCATAATCCTTCAGGATTAGGTTGTCTCTTGGAAGCCAGTGTTAGATGCACTTTTGTTTGTAATTGGTTTTCTCCTGACAGGTTGAGCCTTTTATCATTAAAAAATGTGCTTGGCCTCTGAACAATTTTTATCTTAAAGTCTATTTCGTCTGCTGTTAGTATAGCCTCTCCAGCTCTGTTCTGCTTGCTGTTTGCATGGTTTGTCATTTGCTTTCATCCTTTTTATTTCATCCTATTTGGGTCTAAATTATGTCTCTTGTGGAAACATATAGTCGGGTCATTTTTTTTCATCCCTTCTGCTGAATGGGACTCCATCTTCATTACTGCCTTCATTTGTATTAAATAGATACTTCCAAATGTATCATTTGGACATCCTGGTCATTCCTCTTTCTGGGCTTTTTGTGGATTTGCCTTTATTTTTAAACGGTATTTTTGTTGACTAGAGACTTCTAGGTAGGAAGTATTTGATGTGGAATGGAGATCAGGACTGTATCCCCCACATGAGATGTTGTTCAAACTGAGATGATTTAAGATTGAATCCCTCCCATAACAACCAGGAAGTGGATCTCAGCAGGAGGGGGTCGCCCAAGACCTGCTCCATGAGAAACAATTCTTGATGCCCTGCTGCTCCTGCTCCGACTCGGGGCCTCCAAATTCACACCATGCCATTTCACTGAGGTGCCCGAGTCCGCCTGCATTTTAAAAGGTCCTGTGAATCCATACCTGAGGTCTGTGAGGGCAACGATGTCTCTTGCTTAATATCTGCTGCCCCCTAAATTGGGCCTGTCTTTATTCAGATACAGATGGAATACGTGGGAAACTAAAGGGGTGACCGTAGTGATCTTAAGTGAAAGTGAGCACTGTACTTCTTAGAGTGATGTCACATGGTGGTTAGGGCGTCAGACGCCACCGGCTTCCTGGTTCACCCTCCCAGTCATCAGATGATTTCCGTGAATATCAACTAGCGGAACCCCGATTCTGCTCTCGAATGCAGTAGGGCTACACACAGGAGGTACTCGGAACTGTTGGATTACACAGGCTAGTCAGTGTTCAGAAAGGAATCGGTTCTCCGACCTTGGGCACTGGTGTTCCGAAACAAACTTGAGGCAGCTTCTCTGAGTAGATCAGTATAAAAATACTTTCTTCACTCTAACCTTATTTCTAGGAATAAGGTAACGTCTGGAATAAAACCTGAAGTTTGTTCCTTGCTCCTTAGACGTTAATCGGATACTCAGGCTTTGTTATCGGTGACAGATCTGTGGTCTGAATACGTGTCTGTCATTCTGTGCACTTCAGGTATGAAGACGGAAGTCATCAGAATGGAAGCAAGTCAACTGCATTTCCCGGACAAAGACATGAACAGGTGATGGGGGGAGGGGTACCCAACAGTTGCATGATGATAGGAAATCAATTATATGCACGTTGGTGAGTGGTTTCTCCCAAGGGAAGATGATATATCTTAAGCACGTGTTATTCTGTAGTTGTGCTCGGCCCCCTCAAACATTCCCCATGGAAGACCATGAGCCCACCGTTACAAGGTCCAGCGGGCGTGCTGGGTGTGTTCCCTGTGCCCCGAGGGGACCATGCCATAGGTGCAGTTCTGTGGCTGTGCCCTGAGTGTCCCCCAGCCAGGAGCACACAGGCCGACGCGGGCCTCAATCCACCCACAGGTCCTGCAGCCCATTCTGGTGAACCCGAGTATAGTCAGTCATTCTGTACCTTGGGTAGGGTCACAGATAATGAGTGTAGGTGATGTCTAATTTTAATCTTGGTTCTTCCTTCATATGATGGCAAGAAAGAAGTTTGAGGAAGTTGTAAAAACTCACCGTGATTCAGTTTAAACGATTTTCAGCTTCAAGTTTGTTTCTTACTCCATCACTGTATTTTTAAAAATCAGCTAAGAAATACTTGAATTAGGAGTACTAGCATCTGCATGTCTTGGGCTCTTCTCAGTCACTAAAAGTCATATAAGAACAATTTGGTGAAGAAGATCGTCACTAGGAAGAGTATTTTAATAAGTCTGACTGTTGGTGCTGGAAAAGGCATCTAAATCACCACTCTCATTTTGCCAATTTGCAGGCGTCTCCGCGTCAGGTCTCAACGTCTGGCTTGTATTCAGACCCTGGTGAGTAGTTCTGGATCCTACAAGGTCAGTTCTCTGTAGTATTATGGCAAGGAAGGGATAAGAACACGTGTGTTCTATATCCAGGCTGGCAGAAGTTAGGAGGTTGTGTGATTTAGCTTGACAAACATAGGCAGACACCCGAGGTGACTTTTTTCCAATTGATGTGTGGGACACTGGGTTTACTGGTGAGCCCACGTGTAAACCAATAGTCTTGCTCAGTTGTCTGCTGAATTCTGAGTAGATTAATAGCATTTGATGTCTTACGTTGGTCATAGGAGGCTAATGTGATTGATTCAGTTGGACCACAATACTAGTATCAGAATTCTGTTATTACACATTTTGAGCGTTAAGTAATTTGCAGGTAAAGTGAAAAGCTAGGTTATAAGACAGTTTGATACGGTTTTAAAATGTGAATACTGCACACGTTAATTATTGAGAATCTTGAACTTCTGTTTCTTATTTCATGACTCACTGTCAAGATGGGAAAGTTCAAGATCCCAAGGCCTGTTCAAAACTCACTGAAGAAAGTGTTTCAGGAAGGCCGCTGGCCCACGTGTGGGAGGACAGAGCGGCCCCGACGGTCTCACACGCCTCAGAAGAGCCTGTTGCCAGGGAAACACCCAGTGTCCATCTCTCACGTCTTCCAGGAGACGCCGGCGGAGAGGCAGCGGGTCCCACCGCTGGAGATGCTAAGGGCCTTTCCAGCGTGCCGGCCCTGGGCGGGCATGGACAATTGCCGTCCTTTCCGTCTGTGCAGTGTGTTGAGAATAGTGAGGAGAATGAATCTCCCTTTAGGGAGCTTTATGAGTCCATGAAGGAAAAGTTAGACAGGAGATCAGAGAAAGAAAATGTGCTACGGAGTCGTAGAAAATCAGGATCCCGGGGTCACTGCGTCGCAGCAAATGAGAGTGCTGCTGGTTTACAGGGCGAGGCCCCAAGGCCAGTGTCCCCGAAGGCCAGGCGGACCTCCGGCCGCAGCGCTCACAGCAAGGCAGACCCCGCCTCGGGAGCACAGGAAGGTGACAAGGAGAAGGGGACGCCTGAGGGGCCTGTTCGGACGCCCAAGGTCACCGTGAGTCCCAGCGCTCCCCGCAGGGAGGCCACGGAGCCCGGGACCCCGGGACCGCGTTCGCAGCCGAGGTTCACCCCGAAACGTCGGAGCGGCGGCCCGCGTGTTGTCAACGGGGAGGAGCCGGTGACTCCGGCCGAAAGCGGAGGAAGCTCCCGGGCCCATAACGGGACGCCTCTGCCTCGGAAGCCCTTGGCTGGAAACCAAACACCCGCTCAACCTGAAAATGCCGATCATGTCGGAAACACCCCGGGAAACGTCCTGTCCAGGAAGAGGCGGAGGAGCAGCAGCGTGCCTGCGAATGTAGACGCTCTTATGCTAGAAACAGGAACGCAGAAGCAGACGGCGTGGGCTCCGCTGCCCGTTCCCGGGGACAGGAAGGTGCCCGCCGGCGCCCCCGCGGGACAGAGGGGTCCCGGCTCGCCAGGCCTTCGCTCGCCCGACGTCAGCAGCTTGGGCGACTCCACCAGTAAGTTTATGAAACTGTAAATTTATTCCCCCCCAGAAGTGCGCGTCTACCTTGGGTATGGCGATACATTAACGAGGCCGTCCTTTTTCCCATAACCATTCGCTCTGGGGTAGAGAAGCCACATGGCACGAAGGGGACAATGCGACAGCGGTGTTCACTGCCCACTCTGAGAGCCCCGCCCTGAAGACCTGGATGACCAGGACAGGCAGTGACAGGAGGTGCAGGTTGTTAGGGAAGGGTGTGGGGGCAGCGGGTGGTGTCTAAGGAGGCCGTGGTCCAAACACAGTTGATTCTCCTGTTGCATCTCGAACAACACAGACAATTGCATAACCACTTTGCACAGGAGGGTTGATTCTGAACAAGTGTCTGTCCTGGGAGTTTGATCCTCTAGAGAGATTAAGGCATCAGAAAGCCCTTGGAAATCTTTTCTTACAGGCCGGCCCTCAGGTATCGACACCGCTCTCAGGGTCTGGCACCGGCAGTTTCTTAGGAAACCCCGCACCGTGCCAGGCTGTGCTGCACAGGAGCACCCACGGCACAGGTGCTTTTATCTCCCCTTTGTAAACGGGGAAACGGACAACCGAATGTCAGGCAGTGGGTGGCAGCGGGAGGGCCTGGTAGCCGCTGGGCGTGCTGCACTTTGCACGCTCTCCCGGTGTCGCATGCAGTTCGCCACTGTCGGGGCTCAGCCCGTGCAGGGCTCTGCAGTGCGGAGCCGCGCGGCTCAGAAATTGCACTCCGGACATCCGTCACAATGACCCTACCCGAATCACGAGGGGCGAGTCCCTCGGCCAAGGATTTGTGTTGACGGGTGGTGCTAAGATGTGTCGTGGTTTTGGGGTCGTATGAACTGCCCGGGAGTCGTCGGCAGCCTCAGCTCGTCCTGCTCTCGGGGTGGGTCCGGGTGAGGCCCGGGTGGGAGGTTCTCTCCAGGGCCTGCTAAAGCCTCCGCCTCCATCCGCCCTTGCGGCTCATTGAGCGCCTCTGGTTCGGGCCAATCCCTTTATTAAGCTACGTCAAGCTGGGTTTTTCAACGTTGTAAGGAAACGTCGTTGTACTGTCCATTTGGGACGTGAGGTTTGGGTGCTCTGACCCCGAACTTTCATGAGCTGTTGAGGCAGCGCTGGCTTCATCAGCTGACCAGAGTGAAAGTACACTGTCCTGCTTAGGGGTCAATGAGTTTTACCACTGGTTTGTCTTCAATAGCAACTTGAAACAGGTCGTAAGTACAGGTGTGTTTTTCTCATTCCCCTTGTTTGTATCCATTACTTTAGATATGATTGAGGGCATGCCCTTGAAGAGAAGACGGGTCTCCTTTGGTGGCCATCTGAGACCTGAGTTATTTGATGAAAACCTACCTCCCAATACACCTCTCAAGAGAGGTGAAACACCCATGAAAAGAAGGTCTCTTGTAACCCACACTGCAACAACTGTCCTGAAGAAAATCATCAAGGTACGTTTAATAGCTTCTCTTCTCCCATCTGGGGACTCACATCCTTGTTCCTCACAGGAGTAGAATTACAATTAAGACCTCTTCTTCCTAATAAAAAAGGAAAAGTGAAAAATCTAAATAAGAGCTCATTGACTTAGGTATTAGAAAACGAGAACCTGGCTTCCTTCTTCACCACCACCAACAGTGGTGGAGCACAGGTGAGCCCGTAGGGTGTTGTGATTTCCTGCAGAGGCTGCCTGCCAGCCGCTTACAGGGCCAGAGGTCACGCTGGGGTTATAGTAAAAACCAATTGAAAAGAATCCGGGGACATCATGACACACAACCGTAAGGTGGTTGTTTTTTCTTTTAGAATTATAAGATGAAAGGGGGACACCTATGATTTTCACTGTCAGCTATTTCACACTTAATCGGCGCCCCTGGGCTGTGTGGTCCTGATACTAGATCTCTAGATACTAGATACTAGATCCGTCAGCTCACCTTCCTCAGAGGGTCTGGGTCGTCTTTCATTCCTTTTCATTGCCAAACTAGCAAGGAGTGTCTGGCTTCCTTCCCGTCTTACACTGGCTCCCACAGGTGAGCAGGCCTCCTTTTGTAGACAGTGAAGGTGGCTACACACCCACGGATGCTGTTTCCTTGGGTTCAGATCAGACCACTCACCTCTCCTTCAGAAATTCCTCCCATCTTTCCATCTGAAATTCCCCAATCAAGACATGTTTGCTGCTTTTGCCTCTTTCTCCCTCCTTAAGTGAAGGGGACAGACTCCAACCTCTACCTTCCACAGATAGTGCCTGAAATGTTTTGGTGCTTCAACATGTAAACAGCTAAAATTCTGCACTGCGTGGGGCGTAAACATTCACCCCAGAGGTATGATATTTGTGGTAAGGTTTCTCAAGAACATTTAAATTTTATCAGGAACAGTCTCAACCATCTGGAAAAGAAGAATCTTCTTCAGAAACCCATTTAGGAGTGACTGCACAAAATGTGTTTCGGAGCTCCCCAGCTCGTAATCCTGTGAAAACTCCAGCTGGAAATGACAAACGCCGGAGGTCCTCCGAGCCATCTTCCGCCTCCACTGGTGGCACGTCTCCACAGCGGACAGAGACTCCTAAGAGGGGAGGCAGGAGAAGCAGCAGCGGACCTTCCAGGAGAACGTCCGTGGATCGAAGCCAGCAGGAAATCTTACAGCTGATTCATTCCAAGAGGAGGAGTGGCGCCTCTGAGGCCAACTTGATCGGTTAGTGTCATATTAGCAAGTGTGTTTTAAGGGGAGTTTTCTCAATGCTAGTTTGGGAAAGTTTCAACCTATTTTCCTTTTGGCAGTGGCAAAATCATGGGCGGATGTGGTAAAACTTAGTGCCAAACAAACACAAACTAAAGTCGTTAAGCACGGCCCACGGAGACAGCTGAACAAAAGACAAAGGAGAATTAATACTCCAAAGGTATGTGTTCCCATGTGAAGTGCTCTTTTACACCAGATATTTAAAATGGTGTTAAGCGTGGCTTTGTGCTTTGACGTTTTGTTGCTCTCCTGATTTTTTTCCAGAAGCCTACAAGCAGTGTTCACAATCAATTTAGCACAGGCCACGCAAACTCTCCCTGTACCATCGTAGTAGGCAAAGCTCACATCGAAAAAGTAAACGTGCCTGCTCGGCCCTACAGAATGCTCAACAACTTCGTGTTCAACCAAAAAATCGACTTTAATGAAGACTTTTCAGGTAAAACATAGCCTTGGCTCTCAGAAACCAGAGCCCTTCGAGCCTCCTGCGTGTGAAGTGTGGGTGAGTGCTGTGGTTGTCTATTTGCTGTGAGTGGGTCGGGAGAATAAACACCAGTCAACCTCCTGCCGTCACGATGGTCAAGGAAGAGAAAGGTGGCTCGGAAAACAAGAACAGCCCCTGATGGTTTGGGGCTCACGTGTCCTGCAGGAAGCAGGTGTGAGCGGTAACTGCACGTCTGCCCTTCAGAGCAGCACAGGCTGGAAGGTGCTCTATGGTGCTCTATGGTCCCCTGCATTTAAGCCAACCGATTGCCCCAGAGTTGGGGCAATTGGGTTGAGCAGTATTTTGCTTCTTCCAGATTTCCTTTCCTTCCTTGTAGCTTCATTGTTGTTGTGGAACCAAAGCCTGTGAAAAGGTTTCATTTAGGCATGGAGAGCTGAGCCAGTGTTGCCATTTTCAGTAAAAGTGGGATGTGACTTGCTTATGGTTGTCCCAGATTGGAACCATGGCAAGAACCCAGGGCCTGCATTTCACGCTATGGAATTTGACCAGTGGTTTTTCTACTTTGGACACTTGTGGAGGGTGGTGAGAATGGAGTCCATTGGATGGAATCTTGTATTTATTTTCTCGTAGATTTTAAGATGGAAGAGTTGTTGTTTGCCTGTGTATAACCCACATAGGGTACCCTCCAGTTAGAGTCATGTTTGGTTCAATGCATTTAGCTTTTTAAAAAAACAACAGGATTATAGAACAGTGGTAACCAAAGGTTTGATAGCAAGCTCCATGAGTAAGAAAATGTTGAGCATATAGCACCCAATATGCAGCTATATGCCTATCTGAGTGACCTTGTAAATTACATGCATGTATGAGTGTTCTAATATATGTTATAAAGCACTGAAAACAAATCCTCAAAAATATTTTAAGATAAAGTAGAATTTACATACTCAGTACTCGGGACAGTGGATTTTTTCAGTGTTCCTTTAAGACACTTGCGTAGAGAGTCAAGAATGTCCACCCCTTGGTGTGATAACTTTCAAAACAAAACATCAACATGGGCCGAAGACTAAATCCTGGGTATTTTAAGCAAGGCCTGAACGGTGCAGAGGTATTTTTCAGGGAGTTGACTGGTTTGGGAGCCTTCAGAACGGGCTTCCCAAACACAATCTGTAGACAGGTGCCCGACAGTGTTTTGATCCATCAATGGCAGAATGAGAAGGTAAGGAGAACATGGGATAATACGAGTTGTTCAGAAAGTTAAACCTTCCATTTAAAGTATTGAATGGTTCTTTCTTTTCTTTTTTCTTTTGTTTAGTTTTTAATTAAATTTATTGAGGTGACAATGGTGAGTAAAATTACACAGGTTTCAAGTGTACGATTCTGTAATAAAGCATCTGTATATCACATTGTATGCTCACCACCCAGAGTCAGTTCTCCTTCCATCACTGTACATTTGATACTCTTTACCCTTTTCTATGGTTCTTTCTTTTCTGAGCTTATGCTGCTACTAATTTTTGGTATTAAAAGATGCTGCTATTATTACTTGACATACTAAAAATGGGCAGCCCTATGCCTTTTTAAAAAATTTGGGGACATTTTATTTCTTCATAAACTCCAGAGTTGCATAAGCTAGGACTTTCTGAAGTCAATACAAGAGCATTGGGTCTCTGGACGCCTGCAGGGGAGGCACCTGGAGGGCCTCCCCATCCTCCAACCAGTGCTTACCACGTTGGGAGACTGCAGACAACTCCCTTAGTTTGATTTTCCTTCCAAGAGGAAAGGCAAAGAACAGGACATAAAAGATTCTAATTTCCCATTGCCCTCTTTGAACAAAATGAGTTTATTATTAATGCTTCACCCTCTTCTACGAGACTCGCCCCCCCCCCCACTAGGAATGCTAGGGAGTGATTGCTTTGTTGTGTGATTGTGTGATGACTGGCATGGTTGTTTGCATATGTGAGTGATGTGTTAATGGCTTTTCCAATATTTTCACATAACAGGGCTAACTGAGATGTTCAAGACACCAGCAAAAGAGAAGCCACCAGTGAGAAGCCTATGTCCCATCACTTTTTCAAATTCAGAGGATTTGCATAGAGTACCTAAGCCAGAAGAAAAACCTCTGCTATGCACTCCAGAAAATTATGGTTGGTTTATTCCCCCCCCAGCACTTTAATGTCTACAATAGCAACTGTAGATGGTATTATTTTTTGACAACAGATATTGTATTATTTCTCTACAATAGATAACTCCTGGTAAAATACCTTTTTCAGCTTCTCTGTTGTATTTTTAGGGGAAATTCCTATCAGCAGCTGAACTAGCATTGGCATTCACTGACTTGCATAAAAGAATATTCCTTTAATAATCAAACAACCTGTGTACACTATTGCCTTCTTTATTTAGTGTAAGAGGCCGATAAGCTGAAAGTGTAATATCTCATCATACTTACATGTAAATTACAAAGAGAAAGATGATATGCACACACTGTGCAGTTATTCCAGCTAATCTGGATGGGAGTTATGTCTCAGTGTGAGTGTGACATGGGATGTGAGAATCTTTCTTACTCTCTTTACCGAGTTCTTGCCGAGCGAACACCTTGCTACACTGAAGATTTTTCCTGTCACTAAAAAGTAGATGTTTCCTGTGTAATCTGGACCCTAAGTGGATTAAGTATAAGCATGTTATTGCACTGGTGGTTCAAAAGAAGAAACAGGTGTTTCTCATGTTTGAAGAAAACAATGTCAGTGTTGAGGTCACTGAGACATGGTATGGCAGCCTTCAAGGCACCCTTGTTAAGGAATGTCTTTGTTTTATCTAATCCTGTAGATCCTAACTACTTATGTGTGAACCTAGTATATGTTACCAGATAACATTGTTCTTAAGCATGCATGGGTGATATATAAGACAGATTTATGGCCACATAAGCAGTCCTCCTATTTTTAGTCAGGTGGATAGGTTGAATTATTGGCTCTTACACAATATTTCATGAGGATAAAATATCAAACTGGAACAACACAGTGAACAGAATATATTTATCATGTATATTTTTATTTCTTATAGGAGACAATGCTTTCCCCAGTACTCAGAGTGTACCAGAACAGACGTCCGATAAAAGGTCTGCCAGCCTGGACTTAAGACCACACTGTTTTGTAGTAAATGAAAATATGAAAACTCTGCTATCTGAGGCAGAGCCTCCAAAGGTGGAATTCAGTACAAACAAGTTCAGAAAGTCCATGGAGCTCAGAAATACACAGGTGCCAGGTGCAGAGTGTGAGAACAAAGATGAAGAGGCCAACGCTGCTGAAAATATCTTGGGAAGACATCTGAGGAAAACCCGAGAAGAGAAACTAGAGGAAGAGATGAAGGAAAGTGAAAGAACCTTTGAAACATGTAAGAAAAACATCGAATCAAAAGAAAATTCTGAAAAGATGATAACCGTGAAGAGGTCAAGAAGATCTTCAGAGATGAAATATGCACAAAAAGCAGACCTAACCACCCCCAAGAAATTGCAAGAGATAGAACCTAAGAAAGAACTGGTGGACATCCATAGCTTTGGAACACCAGGTCACACCAAGGAATCAGTGGATGTGGAAAACCGATCTGCCGTGATGAACTGTAAATCTCCAGAACCAGACTCAGTGAGCACGCCAGTCAAGATGAACGTACGGATCAAGACACCTTCCCAGAAAGTGAATGTAGGACAGCTGTCAGCACTTGGGAGGTCCACACAGACCCCAGGGGAAACCACACACTCACACAGAGAACAAGTAGGTGATGACAAAATCATCGAATTATTGAAGGAAACTCCCGAACAGAAATCGGACCCTACAGAAAATGTAACAGGAAACAGGAGGAGGTCAAGAACACCCAAGAAAAAGGTCCAACCCCTAGAAGACCTGGCCGGATTCAGAGAGCTCTTCCAAACACCAAATCGCTCAGTGGAACCAGTGGTAGATGACAAAATCACCAAAATACTCCACAAATCTCCAAAACCAGAGCCAGTGATCATGTCAGGAGATGATAAAGACATTAGAGCTTTTAAGGAAACTCCAGAACAGAAACTGGACTCAGCAGAAAATGTAACTGGAAGCAGGAAGAGACCAAGAACACCCAAGAGAAAGGTCCAACCCCTAGAAGACCTGGCTGGATTCAAAGAGCTCTTCCAAACCCCAACTTACTCAGTGGAACCAGTGGTTGATGACGAAACCACCAAAATAGCCCACAAATCTCCAAAACCAGAGCAAGTAAGCATGCCAGGTGATGATAAAGACATCGGAGAATTTAATGAAACTCCAGAACAGAAACTGGACTCAGCAGAAAATGTAACTGGAAGCAGGAAGAGACCAAGAACACCCAAGAGAAAGGTCCAACCCCTAGAAGACATGGCTGGATTTAAAGAGCTCTTCCAAACACCAAAACATACAGTGGAAGCAGTGACTGATGACAGAACCACCAAAATACCCCACAAATCTCCAAAACCAGAGCCAGTGTTCACACCAAGAGATGATAAAGATATTAGAGCTTTTAAGGAAACTCCAGAACAGAAACTGGATTTAGCAGAAAATGTAACTGGAAGCAAGAAGAGACCAAGAACACCCAAGAGAAAGGTCCAACCCCTAGAAGACATAGCTGGACTCAAAGAGCTCTTCCAAACACCAAAACGCACAATGGAACCAGTGACTGATGACAGAACCACCAAAATACCCCACAAATCTCCAAAACCAGAGCTAGTAAGCATGCCAGGTGATGATGAAGACATCAGAGAATTTAATGAAACCCCAGAACAGAATCTGGATTTAGCAGAAAATGTAACTGGAAACAAGAAGAGACCAAGAACACCCAAGAGAAAGGTCCAACCTCTAGAAGACATGGCTGGATTTAAAGAGCTCTTCCAAACACCAAAACATACAGTGGAAGCAGTGACTGATGACAGAACAAGCAAAATACCCCACAAATCTCCAAAACCAGAGCCAGTGTTCACACCAGGAGATGATAAAGATATTAGAGCTTTTAAGGAAACTCCAGAACAGAAACTGGATTTAGCAGAAAATGTAACTGGAAGCAGGAAGAGACCAAGAACACCCAAGAGAAAGGTCCAACTCCTAGAAGACATGGCTGGATTTAAAGAGCTCTTCCAAACACCAAATCGCTCAATGGAACCAGAGGTTGATGACAAAACCAAAGTATTCTGCCAATCTACACAACAAGAACCAGTCGCCATATCCAGCAGCATGCCCAGACAACTGAGGACACCTCCCCAGAAGGTGTCTGGGGAGGAAGATGTGTCAGCACTCAGGAAGTCCACACCGACACCAGGGGGAACCATGGGCTCACCCAGGGACCCAGTAGGTGATGATAAAGTCATCAAATTCTTTAAGGAAACTCCAGAACAGAAACTGGACTCAGCAGAAAATGTAACTGGAAGCAGGACGAGACCAAGAACACCCAAGAGAAAGGTCCAACCTCTAGAAGACATGGCTGGATTTAAAGAGCTCTTCCAAACACCAAATCGCTCAATGGAACCAGAGGTTGATGACAAAACCAAAGTATTCTGCCAATCTACACAACCAGAACCAGTCGCCATATCCAGCAGCATGCCCAGACAACTGAGGACACCTCCCCAGAAGGTGTCTGGGGAGGAAGATGTGTCAGCACTCAGGAAGTCCACACCGACACCAGGGGGAACCATGGGCTCACCCAGGGACCCAGTAGGTGATGATAAAGTCATCAAATTCTTTAAGGAAACTCCAGAACAGAAACTGGACTCAGCAGAAAATGTAACTGGAAGCAGGACGAGACCAAGAACACCCAAGAGAAAGGTCCAACCTCTAGAAGACATGGCTGGATTTAAAGAGCTCTTCCAAACACCAAAACATACAGTGGAAGCAGTGACTGATGACAGAACCACCAAAATACCCCACAAATCTCCAAAACCAGAGCGAGTAAGCATGCCAGGTGATGATAAAGACATAAGAGAATTTAATGAAACTCCAGAACAGAAACTGGACTCAGCAGAAAATGTAACTGGAAGCAGGAAGAGGCCAAGAACTCCCAAGAGAAAGGTCCAACCCCTAGAAGACATGGCCGGTTTCAGAGAGCTCTTCCAAACACCAAAACGCACAGTGGAACCAGTGGTTGATGACAAAACCACCAAAATACTCCACAAATCTCCAAAACCAGAGCCAGTGAGCACGCTAGGTGATGATAAAGACATTAAAGCTTTTAAGGAAACTCCAGAACAAAAACTGGACTCAGCAGAAAATGTAACTGGAAGCAGGAAGAGGGCAAGAACACCCAAGAGAAAAGTCCAACCCCTAGAAGACATGGCAGGATTCAAAGAGCTCTTCCAAACCCCCAAATGCACAGTGGAACCAGTAACCGATGACAAAACCAAAATACCCTGCGAGTCTCCACAAGCAGAAGCAGTCATGCCAATAGGTAGAAAGAGCTGTCTCAAGGCACCTCCCCGGAAAGCAGACATAGAAGTGGAGACTTTATTGCTCAGGAAGCCCACACGGATGTCACGGAAAACCACACGCTCACGCAGAGAACCAGAGGGTGATGAGAAAGACATCACAGTGTTTAAGGAAAGTGCAGTGCAGAAACCGGACCCTGCAAACAACATGACTAGAAGCAAGAGAAAGCCAAGAATACCTAAGGAAAACACCCAACCCCTAGAAGATCTGGTTGGCCTCAAAGAGCCCTTCCAAACACCAAATCACACAGTGGAACCAGTAACCGATGACAAAACCAAAATACCCTGCGAGTCTCCACCAGCAGAAGCAGTCATGCCAATAGGTAGAAAGAGCTGTCTCAAGGCACCTCCCGGGAAAGCGAACATAGAAGTGGAGACTTTATCGCTCAGGAAGCCCACACGGGCGTCACGGAAAACTACACGCTCACGCAGAGAACCAGAGGGTGATGAGAAAGACGTCACGGTATTTAAGGAAAGTGCAGTACAGAAACCAGACCCTGTAAAAAATGTAACTAGAAGCAAGAGAAAGCCAAGAACACCTGAGGAAAAGGCCCAACCTCTAGAAGACCTGGCTGGCCTCGAAGAGCCCTTCCAAACACCAAATCACACAGTGGAACCGGTAACCGATGACAAAACCAAAATACCCTGCGAGTCTCCACCAGCAGAAGCAGTCATGCCAATAGGTAGAAAGAGCTGTCTCAAGGCACCTCCCGGGAAAGCGAACATAGGAGTGGAGGCTTCGTTGCTCAGGAAGCCCACACGGGCGTCACGGAAAACTACACGCTCACGCAGAGAACCAGAGGGTGATGAGAAAGACGTGACGGTATTTAAGGAAAGTGCAGTACAGAAACCGGACCCTGCAAACAACGTGACTAGAAGCAAGAGAAAGCCAAGAACACCTGAGGAAGACTCTCAACCCCTAGAAGACCTGGCTGGCCTCGAAGAGCCCTTCCAAACCTCAGATCACACAGACAAACCAGTGACTGTTGTCAAAACCACTAGGACTCGCCGCCAGTCTTCACAACCAGGACCAGGCATCCTGCCAGCAGGCAAGAGACAGCTCAAGGCAGCTCCAGGGAAAGCGAACGGGGAGAAAGAGCCGACAGCGCTCAGAAAGCCCACACGGACGGGGAGAAGCACACGCGCTCATAGAGAATCAGTAGGTGGTCATCAAGACGTCATTGTGTGTGAGGGCACGGCAAAGCCAAAACGGGGCCCTGCAGAGAACGCAACGGGCAGCAAGCGTCTGCTAAGAACACGGAAGGAAAAGGCCCTGCCCCTGGAAGTCCCAGCTGGCTGCCCAGAGCTCCTCCAAACCGCAGACCCGGAGGAACACGGCAATGACACTGAGAATGTTAAGAGGACTACAACGCAAACACCAGACAGAAGAGACCCTGTGAAAACATCCAGAAGAGTCCTCAGAGCCCCTCATGTAAAGCCCATGGGCAACCTGGCAAGCAGCAGAGACCCTGTAAGGTCACCAAGTGAAAGCAGCGTTTCCCAGTGCCCCAAGAGGAAGCGTGGAAAAGAGGGGACTGTCACAGGAAGGGAGAGGCTGGGTTCTGCGACATGTGCACAGGAGACTGCCCCGGAGACGCCACTGCAGAAGAGGCAGAGGACAGCTCCCAGAGAGAGATGTGAACCGCCTGCACCCTTGATCACAAAGAAGAAAAGTCGGAGGGTTTGGGCAGGAAGGACTGAACCCGTGGAAGAGCTGTCCAGCAACAGCATGAAAACTAAAACTCAGGAACAGAAAGCAGAAGCCGTGGCCTCGCCCGCTAAGGTAATGGTAGATGTCTCATAATCATTAGTTGTCATTTTGGATGGCTGTTCTCCATTTCCAGGTAATATTTGATATAGATTGTGTGTAACCTGAATTTATATGGACATCCCTTCCCAAAGGGGTCCGCCGTGAACACAGTGCGTAACTGCAGACCCTCCTGAAGAGCCTGTTTGGGGCTTTACAGAGAACAGACTCATTTGGGGAAATAACAAGCCCAAATTATCACTCCAGAGTTTGAGATGTTCCTCGGGAACTGAATGAGTACTGTTCGTCTTCAAAGGTGTGAGGCATCGTGCAGAAAAAACGTGGGCAGCTCAGCCTGTGTCGTTCAGACCACAACCAGGAGTGCGAGCAGAAGTAGAATGTGTGTCAATGTCTAAACAGTTAGAATGCTATACGTAGGGTCCTGAGAAGAATGTAACTGTCACCTGTAGAGATTGTTGGAGAGAGGTTACTACTGCATGGAGAGACGTTTGTAAACTTCCAGAAATTGAGATTTTCCTGTTCTGCTTTAGCAGTGACTGTTAACACGTGAGGAGGACCTCATTTACTGCCTGAATAAAATGGCATTTTTCCATAATGCCCCTCTAATGCTTGTTAGAACCAGATTTGACATATACAACATTGTGACTGAAATTTTTATTGAATTCCTTATTTATGGTTTATCGGTAGAGGTGACGACATCTCCATAGGAACAAAGTGAAATTCTTAGATTACTAGAATCTTAGAAAGTTAATGTGAAATATTCAGACGAGTTCCCCTTTGAGTGACTTTTTTCTTCATGTTGAAGTTTGAGCTTTGTTATTATGCATTATTGGCATTTTGTGGTTGTCTCTTGACTTTTTAGGGAATATCCCTACGCTCCAGACCCCCAAATAAAACCAATGGGGCAGAGCAGCGAAGACCTGAGTTTCTTGAATCAGCAGACAAGACTAACGTAAAGAGGAATGAAAAGAAGGCCCCGAATACCTCCCAAAAGGTGAAGCTTCAACATCTAGAAGATGGAGCCAAGAATTCTACATCTGGGGGCCAAGTCCGTGAAAGGAGAATGTGCTTGAGATCTGGAAGACAGAGTACGAAGCACTTGTCAGACGTGACCGAGGAGAACGCATGGGAGAAAAGTGTGGAAATCCGTGTGATGAAGAAAACTCGGGAAGAGAAAGAAGGATCCAAACGTTCAGACTCCGTGGGTTTGAGACCCAAAAAGATGACAGTCTGTCCTACCGGGGACACTTTGGAGAAGGCATCCAAACAGAGAGTCACTCGGAGTGTCAAGAGATCTACCGAAAATATTAAAAAGGCAAGTAATTGACTGATTCTCTTTTGAATGAGCATAGAATGCTTCAATATAATCTCTGCCCCATGTTGCAAAAGCAAAGAAAACCATTATGTATCACAACACGCTGCCAGCTCCCAGTTAGACTAACTCACAAAGCAGGACTCTAAAGTGAGTCTTTTATGTTTTGTAGCTGTGTTTAGTTAGATCTGCCTTGGGAATTCCCATTTCCAGGAGTAAATTCACATTATGAAGACACCGTTCAGGAAGAACAGAGGCTTATCTTGTTAATACTTTCTGACTGCTTATTACATACCCCGTACTAACATTCTAGGCAGATGTCTTCCGTCTCCTGTCGGTTCAACAGAACTTACTAAAGCAGAAAGGTGGTCCTGTCTGGATCTCCAAGGGGCTCCTTTGAAAAGCTAAGTGAATGAAAGGCAGGTGTGTCCCTACACCACCCAGGTCTTACTGTTAAGAGTTCCGGTTAAGAGCTGCAGTTCCACAGGAAATGCTGTGTCCTCTCTCAAATCAGATACTCCGAGTTAAGGTACGGGCAGTGCTACTAAAATGTCCCATTCAGCCACACGTGAGCTGTGTAGGATCACCGAGTAAATCCCAAAGCATGATGCAGTTCAGTGTTCTGGGCAGTATTTGGTTTTGCTAGTTTAAGGGAGGGAGGTTGAACAGTCCCCTTGTGGTGAGTGGGATACGTTTGCTTCTTAGCACCCATTGGGGACGGTGCTGGGGGGCCAGTGCTCTGACAACCTCCTGTGTGAACTGACTGCTTGCCCAGTGGTCGTCTGGTGCGCTGCCAACTGCAGAGGCAGGAGACGCGTTTACTGTTGTTGGAATAATGCGATGGCAGCTGCATCCGTTCACATCCAGGGCCCCAGTGAAAGTCCCGCCCCTTAGAGTCATGAGTGAACAGGTACAGAGCAGGTGACTGGCCCCAAAGCCAGGATGATGCATCCCTCCCCAGCCCTTTATTAGCTTGTGGATTTACCGTTCTGTCGTCATCTGCAAGCGGATTTCACACTTTCCTGCCTTCTGAGAGAGGACACTGCTTCTGTTGGACCTTTTCCTGAGAGTTCAGTCACCTGACAACGTTGTGCTGCCCTGTAATGAGGTGACACTAGTCAGTATTCAAGTATTTCAGGTCGTTTGCATTCAAACTCAGCTATAGATGTTTTAATTCTTGCCCTTTGGGTTTTCTGACCCCCATCCCCACCCCCCCCCAGTATTACAGATCACTTGATAAAGTCAGTGGTGGGAGCTGCTTCTAAAGTGCCCCAGCCACAAGCCACAATGAGCCTTTTCGGATGGGGTGTTGGGCTGGGGGCCTGTGAAGCAGCAGCTCAGACACCTGGCCGCTCACCTGGGAGGCAGGGGCAGCCCCCGAGGCTTTGGGGGGCTGGTTCTGAAAAGGCAGGTCATCCTTGGTTTTTAGATTTTATTGAAATGTCTGGATGGATGAGCTTCCATCCCTCAATTCCCCTTGGAGCTCACACAGCAGGTGGCCTCAGGTGACACTCAATATTGACCACTGTCCTCTTCACACACCTAGGTTGTTTAGAAGACCCAACAATCTCTTCCTCCTCATTCTATATTTGAATTTGCTTTTTCTGAGTGGTATTTTTTAATTAGTAAAAATCGGTGTATTTGGGTAGAAATTATTTTTTTAATTGTATATTAACTTAGGTTACAAGCTTTTCTATCAAAAGATAAAATGGTTACGTTTAAAAAACCAAATAGTAAAAGCAGCTTAAAGAACAAAAGTAACTTTCACAGGATATATTTAAAAACTCATTTCCAACCTCAAAATTCATTTTCCCTAGTAAGGATTTGGGTTTTTGTAGAGTTGGTTACAAAAATCGTTCTTTTAAATGACTTAAAAGTTGTATTTTTCTTCCCAAACAGGAGGATGACAATGCATGCATCAAGAAATTAAGAACCAGAAGGCACCGGGGCGGTGAAGATATTTAGTTAAGAAGTTTAATAGGGGAAAAAAAGTAGTAAATTTAGTGCTAAGTTCTAATACAACGTTTGCTGTAAATTTAAAAAGGAGTTCTGTAAATAATGCTTTTCTGAGTGTTTAAGGGCACCAAGCTTAAAAATTTCTGGCTCTCAGTAGTCTATTCAGAGCCCCCATAAGGAGCTTAATGATAAAAATTTAAGACTGGGGTGGGTTGGGGGGCGGTGGGATGGAGTGGGGTGGGGGGATGGGCTGGAGTGGGATGGGGGGTAGGATGGGGTGGGAGTTTGGGCCGAGGTATGGGCTTCACCTTTGCTGGGTGAAGCCCTGAAGCAGGTCCCTCCCAGTGGGTCCCCATTCCCCAGGCTCTAGCACTTGCTTTGTAAATACTCAGTGTTTGTCCTTGTTCCCATGGGAATCTGAAAGGCAGGGGCATTTCTTCCTCATACCCCACCCTGGGCAGCCACTCAGGAAACTAGGGATGGACAAATGTACAGATAAATGGCGCTTACGAGCTGCATTTTGAATGAGGGAGGCGTCTATATGGCCCACACACTAGGGCCGTTGGTCGTCTGCGTCCTTGGGATCCTTATCACTTAAGGGAATGAAAGTGTGATTTGGACGATGGCTTGTGACCCCATCTTCAGGGTACAGAGGTTACCACATTTGAGGACTGCCTAGTGACTTGCCTTGGTCACTTTAAGAATATTTGTCTAAACTAGGCCTGCTGTCCTCTGAGAAGACACCTGCCCACTCATCGGCCAGGGCGCCGCTCGATTCTGTAACCCCCCCTTAGCTTGTCGTGCCTTCCCATCATTTCACTTTCTGAGCTTTCTGCTGGATCTGCTTCCACCTGTGCTTTTCCTGACCACCTGTCACCCTACTTAGTGCCCAGCACTGCGCATTGCCTGGAAGCAACACAAGCCATCCTAAAGCGAGGCCATTTCTGACAGTGGCAGAGCACAGGGGCCTTCGCCCGAAATGCCAATCTTACTTGCCAGCCAGCACCTCCTACGTCTTGCTTCCGTTTCAGACCCATGAGTACAGCTAGCTGCTGGGCCTGTCCACTTTTATGTTCCACTGTCCTTTTGTCCCTGTGTTTTCTAAGTCAGAAAATCGCACACCTTCCATCCAGTCACCTGTGTGGAATCCTGCCCATTTACCTGCCTTGCCAGGTTAAGGTGAGGATGGAAGACAAGAAAGGGTGGCTGTCCCCTAAACAGTGAGCTTCAGAGACAGGCGGTGCTCCCGTGTCTGGTGTGGAGCCGGGTTCACATAAAAATAAACATTTGCTGAATGAAAGTACGAATCTTGGCGTGTCTGAATCAATGGTAGTTGCTTTTGGTATTTTGGCTGCCACAGTGGAGGTCTGTAGAGTGTTGCCTAAGATTCTGACCATTAAAGAACGTCCAGCCTAAGAACAAGTCTTGTAAGAGTTTATCTGAGCCAAACTGACAATGGCTGGGAAGCAAACTCTCAATGAATTAAGAAAATGCTCGGGAGAATGGCAGTTTTGCAGCTTACTTTATACATTAGAATCAAAGGAGGAGACAAGGAGGGTTACATGAAATCCATGGGTCGTAGATGAAGGGGGTGGTAGAAAGCAAGTGGGGAAATCTCTGGGATTGGATAAGATGCAAAATGAGAGACACAGACTTCTTTTGCATTGGTGGGTACGGTACAGTTAAGTATAATTTATGTTGCATAGAGATGGTATTCCGGAACAAGATAACGAGGGGTTCTGTGGCCTCTGCTCTGGTGGGAGGTTGTACCCTGAGAGGTCTGAAAAAGATTACTCTGACATTTCAAAGGTATGTTATCTCAGATGCAAAAAGACAATAGACAGGCCGACCTTTGTCCAGGAAGCTACAGGCTTGGGCTGTAACTGTCATGACCCACTTTTACTTAGGAATTTTTATATTCAGACCATCCTATGTGGTTACTGTCGGTCTGAGTTTGTAAGGCCCGCCATGCAGGCCTCCCCTGAACTTGTCAGGTTTAGTGTGTGGCCCCTTTTTCATCCATAATTCTAAGGAAAAGTGACAGGTTGAGGGAAGGCTTTAGGATGGGGATGGGTGCCACAGGGAAGGTGACAGTAGAGCTGGGTCAGGAAGAGGGTGGGATACTGGTGAACGGAAGGGGGAGTATAGGAAATGCAGCCTCATCAGTAAAGATACTTTATTTGAAGGTATAAGTCAGAAGGTGTCATTCAGGTAGGCAAAATTCAACAAAATGAAACTAGGATTTCTCTATGATTAAGTTCTGCCAACACTTCCGATTTAGTAGTAATTAGGAACCAGTCATAGAAAAATTTCAATTAGCCGTATGCCTGGGGAATGGAGTATACTAGTTAATTAAAAAACCCTTTAGGGTTCAATTCCAACCAAAAATATCACTGAACTATATCAGTACATTTGCTCACCTTTGTGAGTACAGTACTTCAACAGTATAATAAGGGTGGTTTTCATTGTACAGGCTTTGTAGGTGCTGGATTAGAAGAGCTCATTCAAGGGCTACACAAGTGTTTAAATAAAACATATCCACAGGATACAGCCTTCATTTAGCATTTTCTGGGGGAAAGCATCAGACAAATATTAACCATTCAACCAGGCTAATGTGTTTGAGAACAGGCCGCAGGAGTTACCTATTTGCTGTGTGGTCTGGTAACTTCTCTGAGTCTCAGGTTCTAAGTAACAGCCGTGATGGAACCCTCTTGGTAACTGGAACTCAATTTACTGTTCTGCTTCCAAGCTTCTGATCCCGCTGCCACAGCCTCCATGACTTGCTTCATTTAAATTCTGTACCAGTCCACTGGGGCCTGCCTTAGGCAAGATTCACCCCCCACACAAACACTCATGCACACACTCACTGGGGGGGGGGGGCTGTCACACAGCACAGGTGAGGTGCCACTTATCTAAGGGAAGTGCAGACCCATGAGGAAAACCCAACAATTGAAGGGCCCACAAAAGCAAACTGCATTTCACTGCAGGTGATTTTTTTTTTTTTTTTGGAGAGGGGGATAAAAGGTTTTCAAATCATCCCATTTTAACATATATAACGAGGCTCATCCAATTCATTAAATACAAGTAATAAGATGAGTTTGCTTAAATCCCACACTAGGCCCAGAATACCGGGAAGAGGAATCTGCTGCGAGGGGTATGGAAGGCAGAAAGGACAGAGCTAAAGTGGGGGACACCAGAGCCATACGGAGGTGCCAAGGGCCGCCTCATAGACTGTTAGATTTAGAAGGAAAAGCAACATTACAAGGACTCCTTGGTTCCTCCTGAATGTGGACTTGAAGCTGACGGTTCTCGTTTTTGGAGATTCTCAGCAACTCCAGCTCACAGCTTCGGTGTCTGCTGGGGACTCCAGCCCAAGGGCAGCTCCCAAAGGCTGCGATACTCTGATACTCCGTGCTTCCTGCACCCTCAGGCCTGCGAAGTCCTGTGAATGCTGGGCCAGCCCACTGTGCCCACCCACGCTGGAGGGGCTGTCTCTCTGACAGATCTGAGCTAAATTTTAGAAGTCCTAAAATGACCTGTCTGTACAAATCAGTGTTTATCTCCTAATGAACATCTTGTCTAAAAGAACTTGAGGAACAGGAACAAACAAAATGAAGAGATTTCACTGAAGAGAGAGACGCAGGCTGGGAGTCAAGTAAAGATTTATCCTGGCATCAGAAAGTTAGATCTTGCAATCTGCATATACAAAGCATTCAGCAATGTTCACTGGCATCGTAATCAGAGCAAGATCAAATTACAAATGTAATAAAAGAAAATACGATAGGTGAAACTGGAATACATACATGTATTAGAAAGATTGCACATAAATTAAACAGGACTTAGTGAAACCAAAGTATCAGTCATTTAAAAAAATAACATGGGCATGTCTCAAGTGCAGAAACAGAGGTGTCAGGCTCATTTTTAAAAAGTTTCCAAAGACATAAAAATACCTTTTAAAACACTGGTATGCATTCTTCATTCGAATAGCGCATGGAAAGAGAGTTAAGTGGGTCACACAGTGACCGAGAAAGCACGTAGATCAGAGTGGCAGACTTCTGATCGCTATTTGGCATTTGAATGCAACTGCATGCAACAAAAACGCGAAAGGAAGAATGATGGTGTCAGCAGACGCTGTCCGGGTATGTACAATGGACTGACCCGAAGGAGAGAGCAACGGTCCAGGTTGCACCCACAGGAGAGTGAGTTCCCCGAGAGCTCACCAAGACTGTTGGAACTGGGGGTGCGGTTAGGGGGGGCCTTGGCAGAGGCCATCAGGCTGCAAACGGCCACCAGGAAAGGCAAGCACTGTCCTCGCCTGTGGAAGAGAACCTGTGTCCAGGGACAGTGGCTTCTGCTTTGTTTCTGGAACTGGAAGGGCCAAACTGGAAGGTGCCAGGACACCTGCAGAGGACACAGGGTGGGGGATGGCCAAGGGAACAAAAGAAGACACCAATAGGGCACTTTCTCCAGAGCATTCTGAGATGGCTCCCTCATCTCCATACACGAGATGCCAGTTGAAGGGCCTGAGGATTCTGATTAACGCTCTTAAGTTTGGACCCAAATCCATGCCCCTTAACTTGGACCCCTCAAATACATGATTAGTTGCTTTCATTACAACCAGCCAGCCATTTCTAGGGTTGGCGCTGAACAAAAGCTCTGTTCTCTCTCTTCTTTAGTCAAAGAAAGGCTTTAAGCTTGGGATTTTAACAATGAAAGCAGATGGGGCCGACTGGCAGGTCTCGCAAAGCTCCCCCCATTTTCCTCTTCTACCCAAGTGTGTACTCATTGTACCAAGGACAGAGGGACACGTTCAGCAGCGTGTACCCCAGGGCCACAGCTAGCGCCGATGACTTGGTCACAGAGTTGTGCTTTTGTCCTTCCAGCAGGGCACCTCCTCTGGCCCTTGGGTGGGGCTCAGGGGTGCAGTAGAAGCTTGGTTACCTGTGAGCCTTTCATCAGAGCCTAGCCTAATCTGCTCACTGGCAATGAACTCAGGAGAAACTGTAACAAGAGGGTGCAATCAGTTACCAGTGGAAATGTCACATAAGGCCTTACTATCCCTTAAAAAGCAAAAACTGTACCCAAAAAGCCCGTGGAAAATGCTTTCAGTGTTAGATCAGACATCTTTTTTATATTGTGCTCATCTGCTAGGTACCTAATGGCCTAAATTAAACTGTTACTAAATTAAACTTTTCCACCTTCGACACTCCACACCATTTTTTTACCCTATAAGCCAATTTTATCTGGATCATAATTACCCAGTGTCAAAGGTCTCAGTAGTATTTCCATTCAAAAATAAGTTAGCCTTCAGATTAAGGAATTCTTTCTTTCTTTTTTTTTAAATTAAACATTGAGGAGTGGGACTTTTAAAAAACTATAAATCTAGATTTTAAGATTTCTTTTCTTACAAACAATCTGAGCTTTTACAAAAGATTTTTAAATACCCAAATGCGTCTCAGAAAGGTGAAAACCTTTGCCTGTGGTTGTCCTGCCGTGTCCACCAGGCGTGTGCTCCTGGCTTCTGTGGGGCTGGCTTTTGGCGTGATCTGAACGTTTGCCATGGGCGAGGTCTGGGGCTGAGTCTCTAGCCTAGCTCCGCCACGCAGGGCAGCGCGGAAGCTGTGGGCCAATGGGAGGGGAGAGTGAGAAACGCAGGCGGTTTGATTCTCAGCGCCTTTTACCTGAGCAGGTGCCCAGGGAGTGCAGCTCCCACAGGGGCTTGTGCTGTCCCCAAGGCCTTGGGCCATCCAGACCACCAGCCTTTATATATCCTCTTCTCTAGCCAAGATGGCAGGAACAAGACCTTGACTAAATGCATTTTTAAGTCTCACTATATAGTCACCAACTACTCTAATGTGTTCTAGACCTGGATGCAGGCGGCAAAGTCCTCTTTGATCTTTAAAATGTAAAGATAAACCATGTGGGTGGAGACTGAGAACGTTACAAAATCCCCATTTATATTGTATCTTCAGCAATTGTGTGCCTTTAAGACACTACTGGGGCTCAGGGCTGTAAAGTCACGGCTGTAAGGAAAGGAAATTTTCAGCTGATTTCTGAGTCCTCAACTGTTTTCTATTGAACGTTTAGTATTTTGCATAAGCACATTTGGCATATTAAGATTTATAACATTTAGAGGTGCTTAATGTGTGAAACTCAATGATATGAATCTAATGAAAAATTAAAATATTTACTGATATTAGCAGAAATATATGTTATGGGATATTATTTGACCTTAATACATAATCCCAGTTTTTAAAAGGGGTATTTAAGATGTAACAACTTTACAGCAGGTGGCGTTTAAAGCATAACAAAATATATACAAAGAAATTAGGAAGGATATTAACGTCAACTGTGAAATAAATTAACACGGTTTGTACAAAATATACTGACCATTAAATTAAAAAATATTTTAAGGCAGAGATTTTCATTTGAAATTAGCATAATCAGAAAATATATCAATAAAATCTTGTACCACTTTGTAGCAGAATTCATACTGTTCCTGAAAAAGAAAACCAAGAATACATTAAAATGATGTTTTAAAAAACGTTTGAATAATTTCATTAGGAAAAACATTCCAAAAAAAGACATAAAAAGTCTGACTATTTACTAAAACACTGTACACCCTCATGCATGTAAACTGTTACATAACTTAGTTTTTAGGCATATGATATGAAAATTTCCAAGTAAAGCTGTTTTCACCCACAGAACATGTCAATGTTTAGTTTCAGCTTGTCTTAGTGTATTTTAAAACAGTCTGAGTAACAGGTCTTTAGATTTCATATTTAAATTGGAAAACAACGATTTTTGAACTAAAAAAAATTCAGAGTACTTAACATCACAGGTAATGTTACGTAATAACATGTTCGTTATGATAAACTTGGAGACTCTGGAGGCAGATAGGCTGGGTCTGAATCTCATTCTGACACTTAGGGTCTTGGGCAGGTGACACCCGTCCCACGTGAGACACTTAGGGTCTTGGGCAGGTGACACCCATCCCACATGGGACACTTAGGGTATTGGGCAGGTGACACCCGTCCCACATGGGACACTTAGGGTCTTGGGCAGGTGACACCCGTCCCACATGGGACACTTAGGGTCTTGGGCAGGTGACACCCGTCCCACATGGGACACTTAGGGTCTTGGGCAGGTGACACCCGTCCCACATGGGACACTTAGGGTCTTGGGCAGGTGACACCCGTCCCACATGGGACACTTAGGGTCTTGGGCAGGTGACACTCGTCCCACATGGGACACTTAGGGTCTTGGGCAGGTGACACCCGTCCCACATGAGACACTTAGGGTCTTGGGCAGGTGACACCCGTCCCACATGAGACACTTAGGGTCTTGGGCAGGTGACACCCGTCCCACATGAGACACTTAGGGTCTTGGGCAGGTGACACCCGTCCCACATGGGACACTTAGGGTCTTGGGCAGATGACACCTATCCCACGTGTGGCTGACGGCAGAAAGTTCCTCATGAACGGAGCAGACACAAGGATATGGTGAGGACCAAACGAGGAAGGTGCGCGTGGAGCCCCTGGCGGCACAGCCGCCGACCGCACACAGTGAGACAGTGGTGATTATAAAATGGAGACCCTGGCCTTCATTTGTTGACTCACTCGCTGCTCATTCTATGCTACGCATTAGGCTAAGGCGCTCGCTTTTAAAGTCAGGTTCCAAATGCCGTCCGACTGCATCACCAGACCAGAGAGCACAGACCTGAGCCAGGAGAGACACCTGTGGGCAGCCGTCCAGTGAGGGGACCAGCAGAAGCCACAGTCAGAAAGAGCAGATTGGAGACAGAAGGGCGCTCGGAGCTCCATGCTCCTGAAGCTACGCGATACCCGCCAGATCAGGTGATTTAGGAGAGAGCAGAGAGCACCCCTAACAACCAAGGAGGCGCTTGTATTCAGAGGAGAGATGCTCTTTGCCGCTGCGGGTCAGGGAGCTGCTTGGCCCGGGTGCTGGGGCTGGGGGTTCCTGACATAGTCAAAGCCAATTTGCACAGCTTCTCTAAAGCAGGTGCCATCACCCCACAGGTAAGGAACTGAAGTCCAGAAAGAGGAAGGAGCTGGTCCAAGTTCACAGAGCCATGAGGGGGTCCAACCACGATGCTGGGATGACAGCCCGAAGCAAGCATCAGAGGACCCCACGGCTCGTCTTTCATACTTAACCGCTGGCCTGGCCGCACTAAATCTAATGGCTCTGCCTGGGGGAGGGGCCCGCAGTGGACTTAGAAACAGTCAGGAAAGAAACTGAAGAGTCTGACTCATAATTAAAAACTGATTTTCGACTCAAGGGGGGTGGGTTGCATTTTATATTAATTATTATTACTGTGATCTGGACAAATCTTCCCTATCTTCCGTGGAATGGTCTGCCTGGTGATGCCCCTAGGAGGCAGCAGCCATCAGGAGGCAGACTAAGCACCAGAATGAATTAGGGACCCTCTCTAGCACCTACCAGAGCCCCCGCAGGAAGGAGAGGAGCATGCGTACTGGGGGGGGGGGCTCTGTGGAGAGTGGAAGGGTCCTGGGCACAATTTCCTCCCATTCCTACCCACTCACCTCTCCAGGTTACCTTCACAGTCACAGCCTGAGGAGGGGGTGTGGGGTGAGGGGGAGCCAGCAGGCACCCAGTTTCCTTCTAACCCGGTGGCTTCAAACCTCTGTTCACTTTGGGACCCCCCAGGGGGCTTTACATATGCTGACGCCTGGCCCTGCCTCCAGAGATTGCTTAATTGGTTTGAGGGGCAGCTTGGCCAACTGGGGGGACACCTTGCTGATTCTGGCCTCTGTGCTTCCCCCATGATGAGGAGGTGGTGGAAGGGCCTTCCTTCTACCATTCTATGCCTTCCTGAGTCAGAATCCTGTTAGTGGGGAGGGTGAGAGGGATGGAGTAGGGGGGTGGGCAAGTGAAGACAGGAAGCCTTGGGGGAAACGCGGAATTGTAAGTCTTTACAATTACACTTGCTGGTGCACAACTGTCAAGTTTGGGGAGGAGGCGTCTCTTCTGAAAACCAGAAAGCGTGTGTTTTCACCACGGAAAGAAAGAGAATGTGAGGGCCAACTGTGCATTATGTGAATTCTTTACCTGCCCCCCACTCCCCGCCCCTGACAGTATCTGGAGGTTGAGTGAGACCCAGAAAGTAAAAACAGTCCAAAAGGAATAGGGTGAGAGAATCACGAGGACCAGGATCGTGAACGTCAGTGGTGCTTTTGAACTTGATAACAGCCCCTTTTCATGTACGTCGGAATCTGGTAAAACAGTTCACTGTGGCATACTGTCAGTGTCTGTCCAAAGGCTCTTAGTAATTGAAAATCACAACAGAGCCCCTCCTCCTGCGTCCTGCCCAGGGGACAGACCCCAGCCAGACTCAAGGAAGGAAGGGCGTCTGTAAAGCTTTACTGTGAAAAATTCCAGTTAGCTCTTTTCCTTGGGGATTTATGTCCCTCCCTCCCCATGTACCTCTAATAAAACAGACATCAAATGCAACGTGAAATAATTCTCGACTCATCCTAAGCAGTCCGTTTCTTACCACGGTTTGCACCATGTGTGGCCTCTGAAGTCGTAAGCTCTTCACCGCTTGGAACACGTCTAAAAGCCCCTCTGCTTTGACTCGTTCCAGAATGTTGCTGAGAGCTATGAAGGTACCTGTTCGGCCTGCTCCAGCGCTGTGGAGAAAAGGGGGCTTAGAGAAGCGACTGGCCGGTGGGGATGGAATCAGGCGCCTGCACCAACGCCAGCACATTGCCCTGAAGCACCATGCTGGTGGTCGCACCTGGGATTCTTAACCATCATTTACACGTTTACACGCAGCTTAGCTTTTGACCAAGAGGCAGCAACGTAAAGCTCCTAAAACACTCGCCAGTCACCGCAGACAGGTATCTCCTGAGTGGGATCAGGACCTACTGTAACCATTTTCCATCTTCCTGGTGTACCCCGGTTCTCAGAGCGCGGCCCCCGACTAGCAGCATCGCCACTGCCTGGGGACCTGTTAGAAATGCAAACCTCCCGGTTCAGGTCTAAGGAGAGGCAAGGAGGTTGACTCCAAGGCCACTGGCCCTGCAGACCTGGTCCCCGGGTCTCCTCTGTGGACCTCTTCACCTGGGTATCTTTGGTGCCAACTCGTTCTACACTCAGGCTGGGTTTTGGAGGCAGAACACAAAGGAACTCATCACTGGTTTGTTCTAAGTGACACAGGCGCACCAGGGACTGAAAACCCGAGGCGTCTGCTCCCCGTGCTGGCCAGGCCAGAAGTGCGCCCAGGGGACTCGCAGGCCCGGAGCCCTCCCAGGTGCTGACGTCAGCAGCACTAACCCATTTCCTCAGGCCCAGGACAGAGGTCGCGAGAGGAGGGACTTCAGGCAGAGCCAGAACAATCTTTCAAAATGAACACAAGTACCTTAAAGTTCAAAAGTGCGTTTGTCCCAGCCAAGAATGGTGATTCTTTTTTTTATGATTTAAAAAGCACAAGGAAATGCGTGTTGGAATGACTTCCTAACTCCTCCCACCAAAACGCATTTGCACGTACGATGACATTTATGCATGCATGTACAGTTGCGTACGAGGTGTGTCAGAGCAGGTCCAAGCCGGGACCTTCCGGGCTGGGAGCAGCCACGTGGCCGGCATGCGAGGCCGCCTGCAGGGGCCGCTCACCTGCAGTGCACGGTGATGGGGTGGTTGCCCGTCTGCTGTTGCTGCTTCTGCACGGCCGCGATGAGGTCGATCATGCCTTTGCCCTCCGCCGGGGTCCCGACCTCCGGCCAGCCGTGGAAGTGGAACTGGCGCACCACGCGGGTCTGCTCCTCCTGGTGGGCCAGGGGCTGCACGGGCGGGGCAGGGTGTCTCAGTGCTGCCGCGTCCCACCCCCAGTCCTCCCAGAAACCGGCCCCAGGGACGCCTGCCCGCCCAGAGACTCAGGACAAGGTGTGGAGCTCCCTGGGGCCTTCTGCCCTTGGCAAAGCCCCCAGGCAGCTGCCTGAGAGGCCTGGTCAGGCTGTCTGGAAGCTGTGGTCACACCAAAGGAGAGGCTGGCAGTGTTTCCTTCTCCAGCTCCCCCCAGGCCCTCCCAGGCCCCTAGCAGCTTTACTTGAGAGAACAGGACCACCTCTTTCCTAAAAAGCCGGTACCTCACATGTCCCTTCAAAGCTCAAGATGAGCAGTTTTGAGTCTAGTGGCCTTGGGTCATTCTGCGACTGGAGTGGAGGAGACGACATCTTTGGGAAAGCGGGGTTTCTGCTGTGCTGACCGAGCTCAGAACCAAGTCCCATGGACGAGTCACCTTACCCGGGACTGACCCTCAGAGCGCCCATGCTTTGCCAGGGAGCCGAGCCCAGGACCAGTGGGGACCAGGGACTGCCGGGGCATCTGAAAGCACACCTGGCTGAGAGCCTCTGTGCCTCCTGCCCCAGCTACCCTCATTTCTCCTGAGTGGGGAGTGGGCGGAAGTGGCTGTGGCCTCTTGGCCTTGGCCACTCTGCCCCCCACACTTGTCCGCCAGCAGGAGACAGGTGTGCCCTTGGAGGTCCCAATTTTACAGGCGGTCGGCCCCTTGATAACATGGCTCCCTGTTCGCCACACTGATCACTGGTGCTAACGTGGGGCTCGGGGAAGGGCCAGAGGGGCAGGATCTTCTGGTGGGAGGACGAGCAGGACCCAAGGGGCGGCTGCACGTGCTCTGTCCGCAGTGTAAAGCGCTACGGCCACAATACCTGATTGGAAGTGACCAGGAAGTCTCGTATACTGATGGCCTCAGAAAGGGTATCGCTCTTTATTTCAATCGTTATGTCTCCATGAGTCACTGAGCCCTCCGTTGGCCAATACTGGTAGCATTTATCCTGGGGGGATAAAATAAAATTTTAAGTCTTGTAATAAATAATTTGCTGCCAGCAGTTGAAACTATATGACGCAGAATTGCTCTCAAACCATTTAACGTATTTCATCTGACCAAGAAAACAACATGAATACAAATACGAATGCCCATTAAGGCTTGCTGACCAAGCGAACAGAATAGAGTCCAGAAACAGGTGTGTGTATTTGGAACTTTGATACAGGACAGAAGTGACCTGACAGAAAGGAGAGATTATTCAATACATGGAGCTGGAAAAATTGGTTTTCTATGTTGAAAAAATGAAACTGGGCCCTTCGCTCACACCCTACCATGGCTGATATGAATGAAGACCTTATTCATGTTACAGTATGGTTGAACCTTGAAAACATGCTAAGTGGAAGAACTCAATCTAAAAGATGTACCATACTGTGTGATTCCATTTATATGAAACGTCCAGAACAGGCAAATCTACAGGGTCAGAAAGTAGTTCATGGTTGCAGGGGCTCGGGGGAGGAAGGAATGGGGAGTGATTGTTCTTGGTTTGGGGTTTCTTTTTGGGATGATGGAAATGATCTGGAATTAGCAGTGACGTTGCATAATTCTGTGAATGCACTAAACCACTGAATTGCATCATTTAAAAAGATGAATTGTATGGTATGTGAATTATGTCTTAATAAAGCAGACATCAAAGGAGAGAAATCAAAGCACAAACTCAGGGTCATGGTTACATCTTGAGGGAGCACCTACCCAGATGTACGTTATTGACAAAAGTTTGGTTTTTCAGTTGGATGGAGGGCTCCTGAGTACTTATTATATTATTAAATACATATAATACGAGAAGGCCATGGGAAGGTCGCTGGGAAAAAAGAGGGACGTTTAACTCATCCAGTTCGACCAGGACAATATCAGTGAGGTACACACGTCAACGCCTCTGTTTACGTCCTGGGAAAAGTGAATCAATGTCTTTTTCTTCAGTAGGTTGTGATCGAATTTGTATTTGTGGCACACACAAAATGATGGAAGGAGGTTCCATAAAATGTGGGCTAAGAATAAGAAAGAAAGGATGAAATGAAGCCTTTTGCATCCCGACCTGTCTCAGCTCAGTGCTGTGCTGACAGCAGGCGAGACCTGGCCGTGACCCGCTATGGCCGCATCAGGCCGCGGGACCTCGGCGCGCCCACCGCCCCTGGTGCCCGGCTGGGCCGCGCCCTCACCTGCTCTCTCTCCTGAATCTCCGTCAGCATCACGATCGTGTGGCACTTCCACTCCCAGACCATTCTCCAGAAGTCCTCCACTGTGTGTGCCAGGGGCCCCTGCGTGGCGATGAAATAGTCCTTCTGCCGGTAGCCCTGCAAATGGGGAGCAGAGGTGAGAGGCTGACTTCCTCCCTAGCTCCCCTATGTGACATCGGGAAGCTGAGGACAGCTGGGGCCTGACGAGGGAAAACGCTCCCCAGGGGGCACAGTACACACACACCCACCAGACGCCCACTGTGTCTGGAAGCTAGACACCTCAGCTTGAGGTCACTTCAGTGGGGATTATGAATCACCACTCGCTTGCAGCCACCTGGGAACGCACCTGGCAGCTTTGATTCTAACATGTCTCTGTGTATTACAGCTCATCTAACAACGTGGTGCTG
Organism: Rhinolophus hipposideros; assembly: GCF_964194185.1. Taxonomy (NCBI): domain Eukaryota; kingdom Metazoa; phylum Chordata; class Mammalia; order Chiroptera; family Rhinolophidae; genus Rhinolophus; species Rhinolophus hipposideros. The sequence continues at coordinate 3,632,237 of NC_138061.1, forward strand.
CAAAGAACCCTGGGCGTAGTCAGAGGAAGTGGGTTCAAATCCCAGTTCCTCCACTGGGCCCACGGGACCTGTGGCACAGTTTCCTCATCTGCAAACAGCAATTCTAACACGCTCAGCTGCAATATTCACTCCGGCCCACTCTTCAGCTAACTGAAGACAGCCTTTGGACTGCATACTCTGAACACAAAGTCATATTGTCCTGCGGGAATGTGTTATAAACAGCATGAGAGAGAAAGCAAATGGAAGCACTGACATGTAACTGGTACTAAACAAATGTAAAGGAAAAGCCACTGGACATTAAAGGCAGAAAGAAAACACAGCAACAAGAAAAACAGGCAAATTACTTGGCAGTATGTCTCTCTCCTATTTCTAAAGTTCATTATTCTTTTTTTTTTTTTTTAAGCAAGTAATTCTGCTAATGAAATGGTTTGGGTTTCTGGAGGCATTATCGACCCTTTCTGATTGTGAAAGCAGAAGTGAATCAGGAGTCTATGATGAAGGACACAGCTGTCCTCACCAAGCACCACCCTGCCAGGCCCACTCACGTCGATAAAGGAGGCGTTGATGTAGTCTGTGTATTCTTGCCCCCTTTTCATGGAAAGGATCACGCGATTGAAGTCATCTGCAAAGCAGAATGATCCTTTAGTTAGTGCAAATGCCATCCTGCCTGCAGACTTCCATTTGCTGCTGCTAACTTCCGAAACAGAAAACTTACTGATAAAATCACTAAGTGAGGTCAACCCCTTGGAAGGTTCACTCCATCAAAGAGGTGAATTAACATGGTCCCAAGAAATTGTGTATTGTCAGGAAAACTATGACAATAAAGTCATTTCCATTTGTCATGAATTGGAGTACATCTTACCAAAATGTAAGCGTTACAAATACTACATGTCAGGAGTAAAAGTTATGAGGTCCCCAGGCTGGCAGCCCAGAGTAGCCAGTCAGGGGACATCCCGGCCACAAAGAGCCCGGGTCTGAGGCTGAGGAAGTCTTTGCAAAGACAGTCCCCACACACTTTCTACGCACAGTGTGGCCTCCAAAGCAAGTCTCGGCATGTGCTGATGTCGCGGCCTGTCAGTCCTTCGAGATGTCTGGAATGAGGCACTCCATCTCCTCCTCAAGGCGGGCCCTCCCCTCCATGGTTTCTCTGATCACGGGGGACTCCATTCCTTGGTCTTTCTTTCCCACTGTGTGAGTCCCCCAAGCCCCCAATTCTCACTGCAGGCAGGCACCCACTCCTCCCAGGCTCTGCCTGGCCGGGTGGCCCTCTCCTACCCGAGATCTGGCAGGCCTGCTCAGTTCTTGCCCACCCCAAGGCCTTTCCCTGGAAGGTCTCAGCTAAGTTCCTTCAGGCCCTGCTGCCCGGCCCGGGCTGCAACCGCACCTCTGTGTGAGGGGGTACCCAGGCTTCGGGGAGGACTGAATGAAATTTGGAATCCGTAGGCCCGAGTCATGCCTGAAGCAACTCTCCCCGCTCCCAGGAAGTCCCCCCTCTCCACCTCTGAGTCTGTCACAAGCTGCCCGCCTGACAAACACGGGACCGTCTGGGTCACTCATTGCTTCATAGATGGGCGTTCTCTGCGGTGCTTGGCAGAGCCCCCAGGAGCCCTGAGCCCAGAGGGTGCCCTGCTGGTTCACAGAGGTGGGAGATCTGTGAACAATCAGGGACCCCGCCCGCCCCGCGGGGCCGCCTTACACGGGATGATCTGAATGACCCTGGCCTTCTTCATGTTCGCCGGCAAGTTGCCCGTCCTCATGTTCTCCTTCATGATCCGCACATTCGTCAGTTTCTGCAGCCAAGGACACAGCCACGCAGTGAGAGAGCTGAAGCGCCCGAGCAAACCCCTCAGCCTCCTCCCACTACTGCCCACTAAAGGCAGCATCTGCCGCCCTCTCCAGGCAGTTTCTGGATCTTGGGAAATAAAATGTATGCAGGACACATTCCCCCCGGGGCTGCAGCTGAGCTCTGAAAGCCCCGGTTCTTCCTCCCTCAGGAGTCCAGGAAGGGACAGCTGCCCTGCTTTCTCTGGGTCAGTGAAGAGGGGAGGCAATGTTAAGCAGCTCCATTTCCAGGTGGCCTGTCTTCCTTGAAAGGCAGTGGATACTCACCCTGAACTCCCTCTCCAGCCCGATCTTCTCCATGTGGGTGGTGGTGCTCTGCAGCGTCTGCAGGTGCTTTTCCAGGGAGCACACGTCCAGCTCGGTGTCCCCGTAGAGGTAGAACTCCAGTAAGGCTTGGTAAATGAACGTGTACTGCATCTGTGGGCACAGGGGAACCCCGCACCCTCCAGTGAGCCCGGCAGCTTCTGGCCGCTGAGGGCTCAGCACCTCCCAGGTGGTGCTGGTGGGGGCCGGGGCTCCTCCTCTTTTTGTTTGGGGGCAAAATTCAGATTCATGGCCATTTACAGTGACCGTACATGGCCTTGAGTAAAGATCACATAACAGCTGGCATCAGGGAGGACATTCTTCCCCAGGCACCGTCCTGCACACACCAGGACGAGGGTGGGGACCAGGGGAGGTGTCACTCACATCTGTCTGAACCATCTGAGGACGCTGACCGCGGATTCTTGACACGAACTCGAAGACGTCCACCTTCTGCTCTGCATGCATCATGTCCATCATGGCATCGATGACGATGAAGGTGCCCGTGCGGCCCACGCCCGCACTGCGGGGACAAAGATGCCACATCGTGAATCACATCCCCCCAAAGCAAAAGATATGCCAGCACACGAGGACAGAGGGACAGGCCCACCCTTAACTGGGAGACTGACACCTCATCACTTGAAGCAACCTTTGAAAATTTTTTTTGGGGGGGGTTAATAAAGAGCAAATGTATGGTGAGGCCACCAGAGGGTGCTGCAATCTTAGTAACGTGATTAAGTTCCTTTAACTAGTAGACACTTTGTTAAAGCCATATCAAAACGAGTTACTCATAAGCGCAACATGAAACAAAAAGTAACAAATGAAGTACTAAAACAAACAAAAACAAACTCATAGACACAGACAACGGAATGGTGGCCACCAGAGGGGAGGGGGATGGGGGAGGATGACGTCCGTAAAGGGGGTCAAGTATAGTGACAGAAGGAAACTAGACTGCGGGTGGGAGCAGGCACTAGAGTACACAGACGTCGGATTATCATCTTGTGCACCTGAGAATTACACGTTATTAACCAATGTCACCCCAATAAACTTAATTTAAAAAAGGAGTTGTAGTGAGCCTTGTAAGGTTGTACGGATGTTTCCTCTATTACCAAATGTTGTCTTCTCGTTAGCACTTGTGTAATTGGATTTTTAAAAAATCTGTCACACTAGATAACGGCTTTTCCAGGTTCTTCACAAGAAAAGAGGCCCCAGAGGCTGGGTCTGCTGGCCCTTGAGTCGAGGTCATGCCAATGGGAGGTACCAGGCCACTCCCTCTGGCATCCTACGCTCACCCCGGGCTGACACTGGCTGGTGGTTAGCTCAGGGTGTCTGCTGACAGGTCTCCCTTGGGAAGCTGCCCTGAATTGATTCCTGGGTTTGGGTTTCCCTCCCTCCCAACATAGTCCCTGTCCCCTTCCCCGCCCTCAGACTCCCCATCTTGATCTCGTCTGGATCTCTACCAGGTGGTGCCGACCGTCCACACTGGCCTCGCTGACACCCAGGACTCAGCAGGCACGCAGATGCGCTCAGCAAACACTCCTTGAACGAGTAAAGCCCTAACGGCGCAGCCTCTATGTGTGGGGTGGGCTAGAACTGCCCGTGGCTGAGCTGGGCTTCCTCCCTCAGCCCCGGCTGCATGGACCTCTTGTAACAGAGGAAGGAACGAGACCTTTTAAACAAAAGGCTCACAACGTAATGAATGAGTCCCCCACTACAGCTCTTTCTATAGTCTCCCAAGTGGTGCTGGGACAGACAGTGGAGACCCCCCTGGATGGACGCCCCCTCTGCTCCGCTCTCATGGGGAGAGCATGTGAAATACGGGAGGCCCTCTAAGGACTCTTAGTTCTTTACTAAGTAAGAGAAAACCCTCAGGCGCAGAGCCAGGTAAAGATGCTCTAACCACCAGGTGTGTGAAGGAGGCCAGAAAAGAACTGACTGGAAGGTTGTGAGGGCCATGAGGTGTTTACCAGACCCCTCTGTTCTTGCCCAGGGTGCACGTGGGAGGTGTAAGAGGAGGCCACTTGGCAGCTGGGAAAGGGACCCTGTTGGTTCCCCCATGAAAAGTCCATGCTCAGGTGGTCTTTCCCTGTGGGCCTGTTGAAACCCACTTTTCCACAACCTAAGGAACTATCACAGCAGCAGCTGCCACTTACATGGGTGCAAAGCCACCCCAGATACCCGACCCACACCCCTCCAAGGTTGTCCTTCCCATTACAGACAGGGAAGCTGAGCCTGGGGCGGGGGGCGGCGTGGAGGGCAGACCAGGTCTCCAGCACACCCTGCCTGCCTGGCTCTCTCCTGGCCACACACCCACCCCCTCGGAGCCTCATGCACTCTTCTAGAAAGACTTGCGGAGCTCTTTGTGGAAGCAGTCTCCATCTCTGTTGCTGGGGATGGCCTGGGGGTCCCCGGAGGTGATGACGGAGAGGCCACGGGGACCATCCTGAGCCCACTGCCACCACACACTCGGGCCTCTCGGCTTTTGTCTGTTTGAGATATTGGGGTTCCCCCTCACATACCATTGAAGAAAGGGCTCTGCTACCACAAAATGTGTGGGGTGGGGGTGCGGCACGTCCCTCCAGATATCATCCTGAGAGTCTCCGGGTGGCCACCTCATAACTGTGGGACTGTAGTCACGTCACCCACCAGCCCCTCTGCTCACCCCGATATCGGCCCACTAGTCATTTTCCCGTGAGCGGCCGAGTCCTCCCACCACGGCTGGCCCTGGGGGCCCAGACATACCTGCAGTGGACCACTATGGGCCCGGCGTGGGTGGGGTTGAGCGTCTTCACTTTTTTCAGGAACTTGAGCATCCCGATGGGGGTGAAAGGCACTCCGAAGTCAGGCCAGCTGGTGAAGTGGAGCTGGGAGACCAGCCGCGGGGCTTTGCAGCCCTCAGGGAGCTGCTGTGGGGACACAGGTGCTAGAGGGGCAGCCCCTCCCCATCCCCCAACCTCTCCCTCGGGCTCCCCTGCCCTCCAGGCCTTGGCAGCCGCGGGCATGTGTGTGGGGAGGGGCCCATCAGTAGTGGCAGGACGTTCCACGCAGGAGAGTCAGAAGCCTATGCTGGCTCTGGACACGCAGCCTGGCTGCATGGGGTGGGGCGGCAGCGGAGCGGACTCTAGGACACCTGTCCCAGGCCACGCCAGGCAGGCCCCAGGCGGCCAGACAGGGCCCTCAAGCTGGCCCAGGACTCATGGGCCCCACTGGGAAGTAGGTGGTCTGTGCCTCTTTGCCTGTGGTCCTGGGCAATTACCAACAACTCCCCCTTTCACTCTCAAAAATGTCTTAATTTGTGGGGAAAAGATGATGCTATGGGCCCACTGGTAGGAGATTCCCCAGCCCTTCCTCAGCTTTTGTCACCAGAGCCCAGGAGTTTGGTCCTCTGCCCCAGACCACAGAAGGTTATACAGTGTGTGTGAGCGTGTGTGTGTGAGTGTGTGAGTGTGTGTGAGAGTGTGTGTGGGTGTGAGTGTGAGCGAGTGTGAGAGTGTGTGTGAGAGTGTGTGTGAGTGTGAGTGTGTGTGAGAGTGTGTGTGAGTGTGTGTGTGAGTGCGTGTGTGTGATTGTGAGTGAGTGTGTATGTGAGTGTGTGAGTGTGTGTGTGTGACTGTGAGTGTGTATGTGAGTGTGAGTGTGTGTGTGTGACTGTGTGTGAGTGTGTGTGTGTGATTGTGAGTGAGTATGTGAGTGTGTGTGTGAGTGTGTGTGTGTGAGTGTGTGTGTGCACGCGTGTGCGTCGGGAGGGTGGGAGGGGACACGCAGGGGACAGCCAGAATGACAAAGCTCATCTTCTTCCCTTTTCTGCTGCGGCTTCCAGAAAGCTCAGACTCGTATGTTGTGATCTAATCACCTTTGATTCCTGATAACACAACCTTCTGCTTTTGCTAAATTTTTTGTATCTCCTAAATCTCTACTTCATCTCCCTCCTCTACAGGCATCTTTATGGAAGACTGCCTTGAAACCTTTTGGGGAAGAAGTAACAGGAAACAGTAAGTGTGAAAAATAATGAGGAAGTTTCAGGTCTCATTTTGAAACTGTTACAAAACAATTCTGCCTCATGATCCCGGTGTGTGAAATGGCAGTGTGCTGAGGGGGACGCCCCCCACCCCGTGCCCCCCGACTGACTCCCTGGGAGCCAGGAGCCAGCATGATCTGAGGCCTGGTGTGCCGCCTCTGGTTCTCCTCGCAGACTCCGTCCTGTGCTGACTGACGCCCGCCCCCCACCCGCCTGGCACGTCCTCTGGCCTCAGCCCCCACTCAGCAAGAGTCCCTGCAGTGCTGCGGACGGGGGAGCAGGCGCGAGGGGGGCGCAGAGCTCTGCATGTCAGCAAACACAGCCGCGTATGCAGTCTGGACGCTGCACTCTGCAGGGCGGCCTTTGCAGACAGTGCAGCACTCCTGACACTCACCGACTGGATGCAGAACTTCCGGACGGTGTAGTCCACCAGGACCACACAGTCCTCCACGCACACCCGGACGTTCCCGTAGGTCCAGCAGCCCTGGTCTGGCCAGTACTGGTAGCACTTCTCCTACACGGAATAAGTGCACGGGAACAGGAGTCTGAGGGCCTTTCCGCCACCTCACGGCCCCGGCCCTGCCAGCGACACAGGCCCCACACTCCAGGTGGCTGCCCTGCAGCTCTCGGAGGGGGACACTGAGGCCACACAACTGGTCAAGGGCTGCCCTGAGCCTATCACGGGGCCCTTTCCAGTGCGATGCCCACGACGTCTCACCCCAGACCACCCCACAAGCTGATTGAATCACCGTGTGCAGCCCACTCCCTGCGGAGCTGGGAACCTGACCAAAAGCAGCTCTGCGGATACTTCCAGGGGGTTCAGCAGCTGGTTCTGTCCTGCTCAGCCCGCTGAGGACACACTTGGTTTGCATCCCTCCCGCCAGTCCACTGCTGAGGGCCATGAGTCTGCGGTCCCCTTCATGCTCCCCACTTTTCTCTAACGAGGACGGGCTCATTGCTCCAGAGGCTGCTGTCTGCACCCTCCTCCCTCCGGACGACAAATGGCCCCAACACGAGCTCCCAGATGGTGGAGACCGGGGCACCCAGCACCTGACCCGTTCTCCTGACCATGAAGGACACGAATGCATGGGGACCACCAGGGAGGGAAAGGTCTGCTCAACAGAAGTCTACTCGTCAACTAGCCTTCGAAACATCGGGTGGTTTACCTTGGAAACGGCCAGCAAGTGGCATAGCTAATGGGTCAAGTCATGAGAACTAATAATCTTACAAGACAAAAGGTGTCTTGGTGTTTCTGAGAGCCCAGCATTTGTGTTATGACACCCATGGGCCAACTTTCCCACCCTACGTCATGGCCTGGGGTGTCTCTGAAGTGGCCTGAGGGGAGGGACAAGCACACAAAGCCCTGGTTTGGAGCAGGCCTGGGCCTCCCAGGGCCCCTCGAGACCCTCCTGAGCTTCTGGCCTTACAGAGCTCAGCTCGGGGCCTGAGGGCTGTTTCCCGGGCCCCGCAGGGCTGGCCGTGTGGATGAGTTCATGCCCTGGGCCCCCTCTGCAGCGATGCCCTCCCTCGCTCCACGTCAGGTCATGACAGGACGGAGCAGCTGCGTTTCACAACGTTCAGCCAGGACACTAATGCCAAGGAGACCACAACAGAAGTCTGTGAGCCATCAAGAAAAAGAAACTCTATCGAGAAATGATTTCATGTGAAATGGTGAAAATGAAGATACGGAAGCAGGCCAGCTCTGAGTCACAGAAATGGAAAAATCTAGTAGGAGGCTTCGGAGTAATACCAGAGAGAAAATGTCACGTAACATAGCAACAGAATGGCGGCTGGGGGAGGTGGGGGAGTTCTCTGGGTCTCCTTGCTTCTGCACTGGTCTCCTTGTGTTTCATTTTGTAAACATCTCCCCCACAGAGCTGGTTACAGTGGTGGCTGGTCCCAGGGAAACGAGGCTCCTTTTCTAGGGCTGGGTCCTGCCTCAGCATCTGCTCAGAGCATGGGGCCCGTGTCCAGGGAAGTGTCCCTGCCTGGTAATCCCCAGTATCCTCCTGTCACTCTTTCCAGTGAGAAGGGATGGCCAGGGCATGACTCACACAGAGAAGGGGACCTCCCCAGCCCTGTCCCAGCTCCCTTAAAAAGAAAACAAAAACCTCCATCCTACCCCAACCGGAAACATGGTTGGAGGCTACTTCCTGTGTTGACTAGTGACAGTGGCATTGGGCGGCTGCTTCAAGCCTCAAGGCCTGCTCTGCCTGTGGGCCTGCTCTCCCACCTCCCACTCCAACTGAGCTCCCCAGGGCCTGGCATGTCCATCTCAAAGGGCAGCCTTTCCCCTGAGCCCCAGCCAAGCTGCCTGAGCTTCTCAGGAACAGGCTAGGAGTGCCCTGCCAGTAGGTGACGAGGGCAGAGGCACAGAGCAGGCCCTCTCAGGCCCCATGCCTGGCCTGGTGCCTGGATATGGTGGCACTGGGCAGGGGCCAGTGCGACCAACGTCCCCACCAAGCTGGGCCTTCCTCTAAGCCTGCTCGCCTCCCTTTGCTCTGGCCCACAGGCTAGAACGTGCTAGAACAGTCTCCCATCTCTAGCAAGTCTCCCTTTGGCTCCATATTCTTCCTTCATTCTGTATTCCTAAAATACAGGTCCCTACTTACTGCCGAAAGCCCCCAGAGGCCCCCACTTCCCCTGCTGCGTCAGCCTGCACTGGAGCCCAAGGCTCAGCTCCTCGATCGTTTCTAGCCATCCTGGCCCCGGTGTGGGCATCTGGGTGGGGGCCCAGCAGGTGGCTCAGGCTTTCACAGGCACATAAACCTGCCACACCGATGCTTCTCTCTGGCTGCATTTGGTAAAATTCCCTCCAGTCGTGAAGACCCAGCCCCACCATCACTCCCTAAGTGAGCACTCTCGGCCTTGTGTTGGCCATGGGCCATGGGGTCAGTTCCTCCTTTGGACTCTGCTCCTTTATGCCCCAGGAACCTTACTCATGCTGTGTTCTGGTTTATTTTATAGGGGTGTGTGTCCCTTTAGCCAATGTGAACCTCGAAGCCATAGAAATGCCTCTGCCTCTCTGTACCTGGGCCCAGCCCAATGCTGCGCACACACCAGGCCTTAGCCCGGCCGTGCCCCTGCCTGGATGGCTCATCCCTTCCGGACCACTGTCCCCTTTACTCTCCATATTTTTATGCCACCTCCTGACATCACCTACTTTTTTTGCTTTCTGTTTGGCGCCGGCCCCTCCCCGGGGAATATAAATTGCGCTAGGCGAGTTTGCCTGCTGGCTCCCTGTACACACTCGTGTGTACTTGTCTGGGAGACAGGTGCTAGTGCGTATCTGTCACATGTCGGAAATGAACATGGTTAACTTGTTAACTTGTCTTCTTTGTAGCGGTTTCATCTCCTTACAAGGCACATGACTTTTTGAATCAGAAACAGCTAATGAAATATATTGGAATGACAAGTCAACATTCGTTCAATATTCCTTGCTTTCCAAATGTATTTCTCTAGTCTGGATAAACAGTAGGAAGTCATTCTTAGTTATAGTCTGAGGCCCACCATATCCTATGCTCAACATACTAAACGTCCGATTTCTAGAATCCACTGCTTCTGTCATGGACTGAGAGCTGCCGGGGGTGGAAGTCCAGAACAGTGAGCCACTGACAACACAGAGAATTGACTTCAAAAGTGCTGTGAGCCGGGGGGTGGTGTGTTTTCTTTTTCTCTCTCTTTTTTTCTTCTGCAGTGATAAGAAGAGAGAGAAATAGGAAAAGGCAGTGGTAAGCACCCTCTCCCCCAGGTAATAGCAGCAAAAAGGAAAGTATTCTCAACGAGTCAGAGGGCTCACCTCTTTTCTTTCTTTCAGGTTCGTCAACATGACGATGGTTGCAGACTTCTGTTCCCAGATCATTCTCCAGAAGTCATTCACTGTTTCATGTTTAGGGCCTGTAAGTAGAGGGTGATCCCAAAGTCAGGCACAAAGAGAATTTCCCACGGGTCCCAGCCCCTGGCACCCTGGCCTCTGGCCCTGGGACAGGGCTGGATGTTGCCCAACTTCTCTGAGATACAAAAGGGCTTGTTGGGCCAGTTCACGCCCTACAGAAGTCCAGAACCCTGGGCTGAGGGGGGCCTGGAGTTCTCTAGCCTCTGCATCACACCCTGCCACACTTCCCCACACCCCACTGGAACTGGGGAGTCCTCAGGGAGCTAAGTAACGGGACCCAGCTGGTTATATTCGTGGGGAATAACGGGTATTCAAATGAGGTTGGGTGTAAAGCTACCGTGTTTCTCCAAAAGTAAGACCTAGCCGGACAATCAGTTCTAATGTGTCTTTTGGAGCAAAAATTAATATGAGACCTGGTCTTATTTTACTATAATACGAGATCTTTATAATATACAATACAATATAATGTAATATAATATAATATAATTATAAATACAACATAATACCGGCTCTTATATAAGACCGGGTCTTATGTTACTATAAGGTAAGGTCCCGTCTTATATAAGACCAGGTAATGTAATATAATACTGGGTATAATATAATATAATGACACAATATAATACCGGGTCTTATATTAATTTTTGCTCCAAAAGACGCAGTAGAGCTGATTGTCCAGCTAGGTCTTATTTTCAGGGAAACACAGTGCCATCCAAGTGGTTTGTGGCCACTCGGGTGCTGGTTAAAGTCTCAGAATATCAGCCCCCCACTCCAGAAGCACTGAATCAGAATGTGTGTGTGTGTGTGTGTGAGAGAGAGAGAGAGAGAGAGAGAGAGAAAGAGAGAGAGAGTGAGAGAGAGAGACACCGACCCTCCGTGTTTAACCCCTTTTCCTTCATGAACATCTCGTCTGTCAGCTACCCAGTGAGCTGTGGGCTAGTTTCTGGTGAGTGATGGTGAACAAATGATAAAAAGTCCTCTGGCCTTTGCCTGAACACAAAGACAGTGCCTGGAGGTGGGGCAGCCACGTTGTGACCCTGAGGGTCAGAGCAACTTAGCCTCCGGAGGAAGATAAAGAGGTCCCTGTGCCCTGAGCTGCTGCCCCAACCCTGGGCTGACTACTGTGGGATGTCTGCTTACAAGAGAGGAAAGAGCTTCTCTCTGTGGCGTTTACAGCCAAACACATCCCTGATGGCCTCTGTGTGTACGTGTGGCTCCCTCCCTCACAGGGAGTCCGCATTTTCACAAGCTCCCAGGTGACTGTGATGCACCTGGCATTTAGGGACCTTCCTGCCCGGGAGTGAGGAAGTCCAGGAAACCTTCTTTTAGCTCCAAGGCTGCCTAACTGCACCAGCACCAGCTCTTGGGGTTGTCACTCCCTGCGGGCTGGGAGATATGCTTCCGTGAAAGTTCTCAAAAATTCCAAGTGGATTATGTGCAAGGTGACGGGCACGCTTCCATGGCTAAAGCAGCCTGTTGGCTACAGCCATGCTCTGAAAAGCTGCTCACTCCCTTCCCCCACACCTCCACCAAAACCTGACAACTTGGGAGCCACACAGAGAGCTCAGCCCGCTGAGAGAAAGTCAGGGTTATCTAATGCAAGTATCAACACGCTGACAAGGTGGCCGCTGGACCACTGGGCGCCCTGTGTTTGAATCAAGCAGGTGTGGAAGGAGGTGTGTGTGTGTGTGTGTGTGTGTGTGTGTATGTGCGCGCGCACATCTAACATGTCTGTTATACCTGTGCTTGCACATGACAGATGCCCCACAGGCCCACATCTGTCTGCCACGACCACAGTGGGGGCCAGTGCTCTCAGGGGCCCCAACTCTTCTGCTCTAGAGAAGCACTGTGGGGGAGCTGCACCGTCTCACTCTGCAGTGTTTCTCAAACTCTCATGTGCAGAGTCCCCTGGGCACGCTCGCGAAAACGCCACCCTGACAACAGGTCCGGGGTGCGGGCTGAGCTCCCCCATTTCTCACTAGCTCAGAGGAAGTGCTGCCACCCCTGGTCAATGGAGCAACCACACGTCATTAGGAAATCATGGCTGCAAGTAGAGGCTGAAGGCTCCCTGAGATTCCTGCCACTTTTCACCCCGTGTGCGGAGGGAAAGGCTGGACAGACCAAAATCGGGCAACGTGAGCCTAACAGTGCGCGTGCGCACACACACACACTCAGTATTGTTGGTATCCAACAAGGAAACAATAGCCACCCATATCGTTTTACCAAAATCTTGTTCAGAAAGTAACAAGAAAAGCTTACCTTGAGCCGCTATGAATTTATTCTTTTCCTTGTAACCCTATAAAAATAAAATCAGATTTATTATCTTTTAGAATTATGTTTGCTGGAAAGATTTCTTCATTGTTAGAAAGAAATACATATTCATTAAGAAAATTTTGGAAAAGAAAAAAAGAAGAAAATTCAGCAGTAATTTCAGAAATAACAAATGATATTTTTGTATGTCCCTCTCTGGTATTTTTTTTTTCCCCTGTGAATACCTTCTGAGACACACACACAGACAGACATACAGATATTTATATATTTTTAATTGGTTCACAGGCACAAATCTCCTATACTGTGTATTATGATAATTTTATAACTTATATTAAAATATATTTTAAGGTTCACTTAAAATGGCTTCTTAATAATGCACTACGTATGGTTTTACCACCATTTATTTAACTGGTTCCTCCTGTTCTATTCTGAACATCCTTGGTGCTTACGTCTGTTTCTTAAAAAATGAATCCTGGGACACAGATGCCAATTCAGAGAGTGCTTCCATGCTCTCTGTGCTGTGGCCAAACCACCCAGGAAGGTTGTGACAATTTACATTCCTGGACCCAGAGAAGAAAGCGACCACCTATCATGATTCACACTGAACCCCCAAATGGTCCAGGTGTGTGTGTCATGCTGGGCCGGGGACAGGAAAACGAGGACTTACATCTATGTATGAAGCATTAATGTAGTCTGAACAGGGGGTTCCATCCACTTGGCTCAAGCTCACCCTGGAATGATCATCTGTAAACAAACAAACACACACACGTAATGAAATCACACCAGCCACTCATTCCTTCCCTCTACAGTATTAAACATGACAAAGGGCATCACCAGGCCTTCCACTGCGATCACAGAAGGGAGAGATGGAAGGTAAGGATCTCAGTGTCCAGGACTGGACACGGCCTGCAGACAGGACAGCAAAATGTGTGACCCTGCGGTGCGATGACCAAACTCTCGGGGCCCCAGTGTACGTACACTTAGGAGAATTTTGGGGGTCCACTCTCCCAGGGAGAGGACTACTCTATGCCTGGCCAAGTGGACATTTGGGTCTGGGGTTTGGGACTCCAGACCCCGACTCTCATCCTTCAAGTCTGCCCCAGAGAGGAAGGTAAAGCAAGGCTCCCACAGACCTGGACCCAACGGGCCACCTGCTCGCAAAATCCAAGCCTGAGGGAGTTTTCCATAGCGAGATGGCTGGCCAGGGAGTGCTGTGTGTGTGTGTGAGTGTATGACTATGTGTGTGAGTGTGTGTGAGCGTGGGATATGTGAGTGTGGTGTGTGAGGGTATGACTGTGTGTGAGTGTGTGTGAGCGTGGGATATGTGAGTGTGGTGTGTGAGGGTATGAGTATGTGTGTGTATAAGTGTGTGTGTGCATGTGTGAGTGTGGTGTACGTGTGCGTGTATGACTGTGTGTGTGTATGCGTGTATGTGACTACAATGTGTATGTGTGGTTCCTGGGGTGTGTGTGTTTGCAGGCACAGATTGCGGAGCTTTCATCCAGAGCCCCATTATGACTTTTGTGGGTCCTTGTCACTTCTGCCTACATGGGCCCCTTCTTCCATAAAAAAGTTAGACATTTTATTTTATAACAGTGTTCATAGTTAATATAAAGCTGAATGTAATTGAGGCTGGGTTATGGTCATACATTCTTTCTGCTTTTAAAAGAAATTAGATGTTTCATGGCCTCTGAAAATGCTGGGTCCCGGCCCGGGGTCTCTGCTGGCACGCAGGCGGCTGGTTTCCCCCAGGAAAAGAAACACGAGCGATACCCAGATTCGGCCCAGGGCCCGGAGGAAGCTGCCCCCGGGTTATTCATGCCACACTGGGCACACAGCTGGGTACATGGCGGGCACTTCCTATGTATTCACTGCATTAATAATTCTGTCCTTGTCCCTGCTTGGTCTCCTCCTCATCCCCACAGGACTGAAACCGAGGAGGGTGTGTCTGTGATAAGGGCCTGGGGCACAGACCCCGCTGGCTGTCGTCTCCTGTCTCCCCGGAAGGCGGCTGTGGCCTCAGACACCCATTGTCTGGGCATCATATCGCTGGGCCAGATGTGTCCTGCTGCTCACACAGGATGGGCCAGGGCAGCCCTCAGGGACAGTCACGCCCCTACAGGGTGAGTGGTCAGGGTGTCAAACCCCAAACTCACAGCTGGCGCGAACGTGGCCATGAGACCCCCCTGCTCAGGGGCTGGCAACTCTGAGGCAGAAATAGCACTGGCAGAACATATAGAAAGCTAGTTGAAAATAATTTGGAAGCATTTACGCTTTGAGGACAGTTACAGAAAGCAGAGGGTAAAAAGTAGACTTTTGGTTAGATTTAGAATCTTGCAATTTCTAAGTGCTTCCTGTCTTTTTATTCTAAAATGTCACACTTTACTTTAAAAACATGATTTCCTCATTTTATCAGCTGTTGGCGCTTTTCCAGAAAAGAGGATGCTCTCTCGCCACTGGCCAAGGAGCCTTTGCATGGCCCAGCCTCTGGGACACACCTGATCTCTGTCTCCTAGAGCTCCTAGAGCCACAGCCATGACTGGGCTCCTGCCCCGGGGGCATCTCGCAAACCTGGTCAATTTACAGCCAACTGGGTTTGGAGAAGATGGGCCGATGCAGGAAAGGTGCCGCATCCCAAAGGGCTGTGGGAGTTGGGCCCCAGCCCCTCTCCCTGCCTGCTGGCTCTCACCCCACCCTGAGTAACAGCAGCGTCTCAGCCCTGGGTGGGAGCAGGCACACAGCATGCCACGATCCAGCCACTCCTGTCCCAGGCCCCCAGCTGGGCCCCAGGGCACCTCTGGCCAACTGCTCAATTTAACCGGACACCTGTCTCAGTTATCCTGTCTTGCCGATGCCAAACGTCAGACGCCGCCCAGCTGGCTATCTCCAGGGCACATCCTGAGAGCCTCCATGCCACCAATCCGTACACCTAACATCCCACCGACGTGAAATGCATCTCGTCCTGTCAGAGTCCCGTGGCCCCTGCTGACTGCTAGCGCCTGCAATTTCCTTTGGTGTGGGGCTCTGGGGCCACAGGGGTGGGGGCAGGACCCCGACCCTGGGGTGGGGAGAGAACTCATGGAGGAGGAGCAAAAGCTGGTCCTGTACCCTGTCCCATTTCCATACCTGCAGGAAATGCCCACCTCCTTCCGTAGCACAAGCTGGAGACACAGCTCGCAGAAGTTGTGCAGGAGGCCAGCCCTGCCTTCCCCGGGGGTGACTCTCAGGGGAGGTGGTGCCCCACATGGGCTGTCACATCTGGGAGGAGGGCGTGGGGTGCACGTAATTCCCACACCTGGCCATGAATTCAGGCCCCACCGAAAATACTCTTAATTAACAATGGAAACATTATCTTGAAAGGACAAAGTGTTTAGTGATTAAGAGAGAAATAAATGTAGGTCAGGAACCTAGGAGAGCGGTTTGCCCTGACGAGGTCCTCCACGCGGCACTCCACAGATCAAAGCGTGAATGAAACTAATTAATTAGGCTAATTATACTAATTTCCAAATATCCCGATTTTTATTTGACACAATTGTTCTAAAGAGACCCTAAACCTCCTGCATGGTTTTCCTCTCCTTTGAGCTGCCCCAGCCCGTGTCACTTGCCTCCCTCTCCCCCCATGTCTCTGATAACCCACATCAGTCTAAATGCAAATCCTCTCCAAGGCACCTTCACCATGTCCACACCTCACCCTGGGGGGAGCCGTCCTCACAGCTCAGCCTCAGGACCAGCAGCGTCGGGCCGCTCCCCCATGCTTCCTTGGTCTCCTCTACAAATACGTGTGGGATGAAAGGTGATTTGGTTCATTTCTCTAGTTTTAGTTGGATCGTAGGCTCAGGGGGGTCTCTGCAAAACCACATGTAAATCCTATGCATGCAAAAGGTGAAAGAATTATTTCTATCAAGGGCTAAAAATCCAGAGACTACATAAATCGAATGGACCACAGCTTCTTCTGCTTACAGAGCAGGTGGACACAATTCTAACCCTGAAAACCTCACCAAGAGCCAACATGCTGAAGCGAGCGCAGAGGCTAGCTTCCTGGACCCGACGGGGGCAGAGCCCGAGAAGGGAGGTTCCCCGGGATGGGGAAACCCTCGGGTTTGGCGGTCAAATCTGGACCTGGTGGAGCCCTTCGAGACTGCCATTCTATCAGCCTGATGGGCAAAGCCGACAGGAGGACACCAGGCCAGGCAAAGGATGTCACAACCCTCCTGGGCCAGCTTTTACAAAGGCAGCTTGGAACGCTGGGTTCTTGTCTTGGCACGTAGGCCGGACGTGAATGCCAACCCTGGGGCATGGCCCATCCAGCGACACCCCTGGGCAGATTTGTCAGCTTCCTGCCCTGCCACCTCCCCAGCCCATGGCACCTTTAGCTGCTGGGGTTAAAATCAGGTGGATTCTAAGCCTTCCCATCATACTGCCAAAGCCTGACAGATTCTTATTGGTCATTTGTGTCCTTGGTTCAGGGGACTTGCTGCTGGTAGCCAAGACGGCTAAGTCTGAGAGCAGGAGAAGCCCAGGGCCACCCGCCACCCCAGATCGGGACTCAGGATGCAGTCAGAGGGGCCCTCACAGCTGGTGCAGGTGGCCCCCCGTTGGCCTCTGACACCGGCACAGGCTTAGCAGCCAGGCCCCCCCGCCCCCTTCCCGCCAACAAGGGCTGCCTGAGTCCGTGTGGGAGGTAGGAGCCGAGGTGACCAGGTGCGCACGCACAGCAGCTGTGCTCATGCAGGCCCTGGCCTCCCAGCACCGATCGCCATGGCGCCCGGGAAGGCACCCTCACCAGCAGCTGCAAGGGAATGCGGACCTCAGTCAAAATGCCACCCATCACGCCAAAGAAGTAAACGCTTACTGGGAAGGATGTTGGGATATCTGTTTTTCTCTCTGTTTTCTTCTTTATTGGCCTGTTCGAAAGTTCCTTGTATGTGTCCAGATGGCAATGACTGGAAAAAAAATGCAGAGTTAGCACTAAACGGGATGAATCCTTGTAGCGTGGTACATCAGCTTCCCCAGAAAACGGGTCTCTGTGACAACTACCTCTCGTCTGTCCCCTGTCCATCCCCACCTCTGCCTCAGAGGCTGTGCCAGGCACCGGGAAAGACAGGACGGAGACACAGGCCCGCCTGCTCTCAGGTACTGTCTGCTGGGGCCAGCTGAGGTGTGGACAAAACGATGACCCTCTCGTTGGACCCTAAGCTGCACGAGGGTGGGGACTGGGCCGTGCATTGCCACCAAATCCCACAGGTCCTGGCCCAGAGCAGACGCCGCACAAATACGTCCGGACTGATTGACACAGCTCTGACCCAGGAGAGGGGGAGTGAGGACACGTGTGTGGAGGGAGCAGGAAGGGGTGCTACGACATTGGGGCTGGCTGCAGGACGAGTACAACGAAGCACGTGGTCCTCACCTTGCTGAGGACTCAGTGTGCTCTGTGGAGCAGCGGGACGGCCACAGCTGGGGTCGTGCTGAAAAGGCCGACCCTCAGCCCCACCCCAGATCAGCACGTGTGTTTAGAAAGAGCCCCTGGAACCTGCGTTTGAGAAGCACCTGACCCTCCCTTCGTCTTCGATGAGGAAACTGAGGTGTGAGAAGAACGCTGTGCTGGGACCTAGAACTGACGTGAAGCCAGGTGTCCTGACTTCGGTGCTTGCCACTGCTCGGAGCCCCTCTGACTCCTGTTGGCTCCAGCTGCCCTCCTTGTGCTGCTGGCTGCTGGGCCCCCTCCACGCTCAGGGGAGCTCCTCCCCGCACAGTGGGAATGAGCCATCTGAAGCTCAAATCACATCTTTTGACATCCTACCTGACCATTGGCTGGACGTGGGCACTGGAACTCGAGTAATTAGTGTAAACGTTTATCAAGCATTCTGATGTGCCAAGCCCTGTGGGAGGACGTGCGTGACCGGCCCCTGCCTTCACCGCTCACTGACTATTAGGTGACACCAGGCTCAGCCCTGCTTTACAGATGAAGAAACTGAACCCCAAGGCAGTGACGGACTTGTCCAGTTACCCGGCTAGCACCAGCAGACACGGCGTGGGAGCCGCAGTCTGGCCTGAGCTGCCACCTGGACCAGGAGGGGGTGCTCGCTTCCTCAAGTGTGAAGAAAAGCGAGGGCTTCCGTGTCCGCCCACTCCCGTAAGTGCCCAGGACGCTGGGGCAGGCCTCCCAGTGCAGCCTCGGGTCAAAGCCAAGATGCGGAGTCAGATCTCCTGTCCACGGGTGCCCAGAGCCTCCCTAGCCCAGGTCAGAGGGCTTCTCTGTCCCAGACTCAGCCCCTGCCAGGGGTGTCCTCGTTCCCATTTTGGGGCCACCAAACCCAATGTCGAGAATCAAGGGCTCCGCCAGAGCTGGTGTGGAGGGCGGCGTGGTGGGCGCCTGGGCAAGGCTGACGGTCGGCTCCGCAGCAGGTCAGCTCCTCTTCTGCCTGGAGTTCCTGACTGTTCGTCAGAGTTGTCTTAACACTGAGCTTGACTTAACCTCCACATGAAATCTGTGGTAACATTTCAGAGCCTTGTATTTTTCTACACCCTAAAGCTTTCTGGACCCCAGCACTGACAATAAAAAAGGGGCATGATAATGGTAACGCATGTTATGCATTTGTCAAAACTCAGAACGTACAACACCGGAACCCTAAGCGACAGTCAGTACTGGCTCAGCAGCTGTAAGAAACGTGGCCCACGAATGCAACCTGTTCATGACCCAGGAACTGTGTGGAAAGAGAAGTCGGTCCTTCCGCCCAATTTTCCTGTAAACTAAAACTGCTCTAAAAAACAGTCTGTGAAAAATAATAAATTAAAGAGAAAAAAAGACAAAAAAAAAAAAACCCCAAGAAGCCTCCCTCTCCCTCGGAGGGTGAGGCGGCAGCAGTGTGGTGGGTGGAGGCTGGCTGTGAGTGGCTGTGACTCGGCAGCTGCGTGGCCCTGGCATCTGCTCCAGATGGAGATGCAGTGAGGATTCTGGCTCTGTGGGTGGCACCGAAGGTCACTCGGAGTGAGAGAGACAAAGGGCTCTGTGCACGGAACCTAGACTAGGGTTCCAAGTACACAGAGGACCTGCCTGCTCTGAGCCCAGCCCTTCCTCCTGCTGTCATCTTCCAGGGGCCTCGCATCTCCAGCTGCTGAGGGGAAACGGAGGGAGGGCCCCGAGCGCTGTGCTGCAAGTGGGTCACCTGCAGTGCCAAGCGTGAGCCGTGCACATAGTAGTAATTGGTCAATGACACCTTGTGATTAATTGTCTGATTATGTAATTGGCTGAAAAGGGTTTGTTTGTTTGTTTGTGGTGAGATTCCATTTCCATGAATATGCACACGAGCCAGTGCAGGGCAGGCGGCAGAAAACAGAGAAACAAACAAGGAGTCGGGTGTGGGCTGTCCCAGCAAGCCCAGGGGATGGTTCTGGCTTGTGGATGGTGCTGGGAGGTCTCCTGGGGGCACCTGCCCTGTACTCGTCTGCATTATGATTGTCCCCAGGCACCTGCAGAGAAAGAGGCTCTCTGAAGAACCTGTCTGGGGAGAGGGTTTCCCTGGCCTGAAGGGATTTCATCTGGGGTCTGAGTAGACTGGGGGTGGAGACTGAGAGCCTGGACAGTCACAGAAGTCATCCTAAAAAGGACAGCAGCTCCAGTCACCGCTCGTGCACACTGGGCCAGGTGGGCACACACCTCATCTATTCACAGGGTTTGTATGACCATCCTATGGGGGCTAGGAGCACCCTCGTGTCACCGACGAGGAAACTGAGGCACAGTTTCAGGAAGTTGCCCCAGCCCTGTGGCATTCACTCCACTGAACTGATTCCCAGCACCCAACCCTCTCTGTCCTCAAATTCACCTCAGCTCTGATCAGCAATACACAAATGTCCAAACTCCTGTGGGACCACTACTTGAGACTCATCTGTCTCCCTTTCACAACTTTTGGGAGACTTTCTCAGGGCAGCGGGCAAGAAAAAACAAGCAATAGGGGGTCAGAGCCTCCACCCCAATAGTGTCTGTGGAGCCAAGCATGGCCTGGTCCTCGTGGCTCCCGTGCTCTGAGCAGAGGGACAGACATGGCTTAGGACACAGCCGCCCCTCACTGGAGAGAGGAACAAACGGGTCCACAGAGTAACAAGCAGCTTATCCAGGGGCCCCTGGAGCCAGGACCAGGCTCCACGCCACTGGACGCGAGTCCAGGGCTCTTCCCCTCTGCTGCCCCTCATGAGCGGAGGGGCTCCAGCGGGCGGCTGGGAGGGCTGCTCAGTGGTGACATGGGGGAAATCGGGGTGGTGGCCAGGAGAGTGAGGCACGTATCTTGAGTGCAAAATGTAAAGGGGGCACCCAGCACTCAGGAATCAAGATAAAATAATATTCAAATGCAACATGGACACATCCAAATTAATGCATAAAATCCATGGTGACCAAAATACCAAACTTTTAAGTAATGACATGATGAACAACAGTGTGGTAACAAACCACATGGGGGCCTGAGGTAACAGGAAAAGTCAGAATGATCCGGTCTTTATTTTACAAGTGTGCTATTCTGTTCTCCACGGATTGCTTGCATTCATTTTGATATTTTTAAATGTTCTATTAAACTATTGTCTCTCCTGATGACTGAGTGTTTTGGTGCCTCCTTAAATTCTGTGTCTGGGGCAAGGGCCTCACCTGCCTGACCTGCCTGCTCCACGTGAGCTGCCCAAACTTGAGACGGAGCAGAGCTGGCGGGCTGTGACTCAGGGCCCTGCACAAGTCTCAACGGGAAGAAACACAAGTGCGAGGGGAAGTGGGACAAGAAGGGAGGGGACCAGTCTCGTCACTACAGTCTTGGGGAGTTCCTTTGAAAACGGAGAATTAACTTCTCTTGTCAGGCTGAGAGATTGCAAAATAATAGTGCTTGGAGCTGTCTTTCAGTATTTCTCCAAATTCTCCTAATTTCTCCTAAAAGGGAACACATTTGGAAACAACTAAAAGGAAGCAAGATAAAGGCAGATGAGACTTGTGCTAAAAAATAAGCAAAGCACATTTACATGCGCCATCACCTTCCTGTACCCTCACGGGTTGCTTGTGTGTGAGAAATCACATGTTTGTAGCAGGAGTCACGCTGGTTTTAGACGTAACAATTGCACAACCCTCTGCAATCCACTGTATCATCCTCACATTCCAGCTGTGAGACCACGAAGATAGGCCCCCTCCCCCAACCCCTCCATAGATGGCGGAAGCTGGCTTCTAGGAGACTGACTGATATGAGAGGGCCAGGGCTCCTCAGGGCAAGTCAACCCCTCTGCTGGAAACCCGTCCTGTTTCCTGCTCAGCACTCAGCCCGTGGCCGTGTAGGAAATATGGGAGATGCGTAACACAAAACTCGGAACATAATCTGGTGAAACACTGAATAGCAAAATCCAAGGCAACATGTTCCACTGTCTGTTTGTCTCCCTGCCCATCTCTATATCCATCATCCATCCATCCATCCATCCATCCATCCATCCATCCATCCATCCATCCACCCACCCATCCATCATCCATCCATCCATCATCCATCATCCATCCATCCGTCCGTCCATCCATCCATCCATCCATCCATCCATCCACCCGTCCATCCATCCATCCATCCATCCATCCACCCGTCCATCCATCCATCCATCCATCCATCCATCCGTCCGTCCGTCCGTCCGTCCATCCATCCATCCATCCATCCATCCATCCACCCGTCCATCCGTCCGTCCATCCATCCATCCATCCATCCATCCATCCATCCATCCATCCACCCGTCCATCCATCCGTCCGTCCGTCCGTCCGTCCGTCCGTCCGTCCATCCATCCATCCATCCATCCATCCATCCATCCATCCATCCACCCGTCCATCCATCCATCCATCATCTCTCTATTTGATTCACAATTTACAGGGCATTGAATAAGAAATTAACACTGCGAGGGGGTATGTCATTCAAGTATTTCGTGGAGAGTTAGGAAAATCAGTTTGCTGCCATGGGGACTGTACCAGTTGGTTAAGTCCCTCCCGGTTGGTGGTTGCCATCACTAAGGTCATGGAGGTCATTCATCCAAAACAGCAGCAGCAGGAGACATCAGGCAGAGACTCAGGTCACACTGACTGGAACAGACAGCAGAGCTGTCAGGGGCAGAGCTCGTGGCCCTTCCAGGTGGCCCCCACACCGGTTAATTGACGTTGTGACAGTAGATCCCAGGAGGGACAGTCCCTACTGCAGTTACACAAGCTCTGCACGCCTATAAAAGGGTGCTCTGGGGGCTCCACTGCTTTCACCCCAGGGGCTCTCGGGCCTGACACTTGATTTTAGGACACGGCACTTGGAGTGAGCTGGAAAGAAACCTCATGAGCGTCTCACTCACCTAGCTCATCTTCGAATGAGGAATGAGCGTTAGGGAAGGGGTGCCCATTTTGGGGGTAGTGTCATAACTGATGCAGGAGTTCTGAGTCTTTGGGATATTTATCCTGAAACAGGACACTGCATCCTCTGTTCCCTACTACACGACAAGAAGACGGAGGGGCTGCCCCAAACTCACATTGAACTCCTCCCGGAACCTCTTGCAGTCATCCGCTGACCGGACTCGGATCTCCTCCTCCAGGTGACCCACGGGGATGGGAAAGTACTTCTTGGGTCCAGAGGGGGACCTGCTGAGAAGCATCACTCTTTGCTGCTCTGTGGAATCAAAAGAAACATAAGGGCCATTTAGCCATATTCCTGGATGGGTGATTTGTTAATCAGAGGGACCAACAACATTCCTGGGGAAGTGACAGCTGGAGGAGGGGGGTAATAATCCTCCCAGCTCATGCAGCCTGAGGCCCAGATGGCCCTGAGCAACTGAAGGCAAAGGTCTACAACACACCTGTACTGCACCTGCAATACACCCACGTCATCGGTAAGGGAGGCACCCTTGGGAGTAAGGGAGGCACCCTTGGGCGGTGGAACCTGCTCTCAACAACCATAGACGCCTTATCTTCCCAGCCCAGGTACCACCCACTCACCCACCCACGTCTCCTCCCCTCCAGCCCCTGCTCCTCCCACAAACATTTAGGCAGCCTCACACCCCAGCTGCTTTCCAGGTTTGGAAAGAGAAGAGTGAAGTGATTCCAGGTTTCTGATGAAAACTCCGAACAGACTGGGAACTGTTAGGATATTAGTCTCCTTTGGCCTTGTCTTGTTTGTAACAAATAGTTCTGGTTACTCAAACCCCATAAGCTCCAACCATCCTTGTTGTGCTTTTTTTTGGTGGAGGGGGGAGGAACAGAAAAGGAGGAGGGAGGTTGGGGCTGTAAGGAAGTTCAGACAAAGTGTGCCCACAAATTCAGACTGACGAAAAAGGGGAAATCATGGGCATGTGCTTCTCTTCATGGGGAAGGAGCTGATAGTCCTGATCAGGTGAACACAATCATCTCACTGTCACACCTGCCAAAGGGCCCGTCCCTCCCTGAGGAGTCCTGTGGAAGCCCAGCCAAGAACTCCCCCCACCCCACCCCCGGTTAATTCCTCCAGAGGCCTCAGAATGAGTAAGGCTGGGCCCCACCAGTCACACCCTCTTCCCTTCCATTCAGGCTGTGGAGCCCTGCAGGGACGGGGCTGGGGAACGGCAGGGAGTGGCACTGCAAAGCTGCCCCCCTGCCGCTGGGCCAGGTTCTGTGCAGCAGAAACACTTCTTATGATCTCCTGGTCGGTTTTGCAATCCCGTTTGTCCCCACAAACCACGGAACCATCATGTAGCAAGATGTCTGGAGGAAGCTGCAGTCACTGATGGAAATCAAAGTTTTAAAAAGCCTCAGCCTCACGCACCTTGCTCGGCTGTCTCAAGGTGTGGACAGAAAAGCAGTGTGCCTTTAAGTAGCATTCACAAGTTAGCAGCAGAACTCAGAACCAGGAAGAGCGGCTGGAAATGCCCCTAGCCCACTGGGATCCTCTCAGGAAGGGAGCTGGTGGATCCACTCCCTCCTCCTAGTTCAGGCCCTAAAACAGTGTGGGTTTCCAGGGAGCCCGTTAGAAGCACTTAGATCATGAACCAGACTGTCTCCTCTTAGAAAGACTTTGAGAAAAACAGTATGTCAAAACCCTATAGAAACGACAGGATATGAACAGTGACTCCAAAAAAGCCACAAACCGACGTGGCTCAAACGTCTGTTTCACACCAGAGAGAAAACGTCGGTTTCACACCAGAGAGAAAACAAGCTAAGTTTTGAAAAGGTGAAACTCTAGGGTTCTAAATGCCAGTGTTTCAGCAGGAGAAGCGGAGCTGAAAGAGGCAGAGCTGAGCGCGGTGAGCCCGTCACACTGAGGGAAGCCGGGCGTCGCCAGGCGGTTCGTACCTTGCTCCTCCAGGATCCCGTTGGGCATCTTCTTGTCGGCGCTGACCGCAGCCTTCCTCTGCTTCCTGAACCTGAGAGACACAGAGCGTTAGTGTTCAGCACAGGGTCTCGGGGACCTGGAGCCCCTGGGGGGCGGTACCCACCAGGTGAGCCGCGAGAAGCTATTCCTGCTGCTCATGGCTGAGCCCTGGCTGAGCCCTGCTGGCTGCCGCCTGCGTCCCTCTGCCCCACCGCCCGCTGCCTTCTGGTGCCGGGGCCCACGCCCCACAGTCACGGCTTGTGGATGCTCATTTCCTCATCTGAGCAGATCAGGGCGAGTCAGCGCCGGGGGACACTCCTACCTGCAGAAGTAGGCGGCAAGCAGCAGGAAGAGGACGGACAGCAGCAGAGGCAGCAGCAGCCAGGCCAGTAGGGGCTGGGGCGCGCCAGCATCCGGAGGGCCTGGGGGAGAACCGGGTCCCCATGGTGACCCGAGCGAGGCACACACGGCGGGGACAGGGGGTCTGGGCGAGAAAGATTCCCAACACCAGACTGCACTTTACAGTTTGCAGAGGACCCCTCATCAGTCCTTCTTCCCTGATGCCACACCCCACTTCACAGTTTACAAATTAGTTCCCCCTCCATCCAGTCGGCCCTTTTTCCTGGACACCATGACCCCACTTTACAGTTTGTCGAGTCGTCTTCCCTCAGTCTGGTCATGACCTCTCCGTCAGTCCTTCTGGCCCCATGCCAGAGCCACACTTTACAGTTTGCGTGGCAGTCCCTCCCTGTCAACCCTTCTTCCCTGACACCAGAACCATACTTTAC
The DNA here is from genome assembly GCF_964194185.1 of Rhinolophus hipposideros. Taxonomy (NCBI): domain Eukaryota; kingdom Metazoa; phylum Chordata; class Mammalia; order Chiroptera; family Rhinolophidae; genus Rhinolophus; species Rhinolophus hipposideros. The sequence continues at coordinate 3,657,668 of NC_138061.1, forward strand.
AGTTTATAAAGCACCTCCTTTGTCAGGCTTTCTTCCTGGACACCAGCCAGCACATCACTTTACAGTTTGCAAAGCAGCCCACTGTCCTCCTCTGTTCTATCCACAAATGCCCCACTACTTAACAAATGAGCAGCGTTGACTCCAAGAAGAAAACCTGAGCTGAGGAGCTGGTGACTTGTCCAACGTCCCCTAGTGGGGTCAGTGAAGGCACAACACAGTGTCCCCCAGACTCTCATGGGGCCTTTGTATCAGGGTTCCCAGGGCACTGGCCTCCCCACCATGACGGGGAGGTACAGGAGGGTGGAGGTACAGAGGTCCCACTGCTCTGCCCCAGGACAGCATGGGGAGCCCCAGGGCCTGGTGCAGGAACACAGGGCACCCGGGGAGCAGCAGCCTGACTGTCGGGCTGGGTGGAGGCCTGTGGCCACCTCATCACCCAGCCTCCCAGAGCTGCCAGCTCCCAATCCCACCTGCCCAGGGGAAGCTGGCCACCAGGCACCCCTCCCACCCCCCGCTCTTCTTCATCTGTCTTTCGCACCTGCCAGGTTGACCTTCCTCAAGCAGGAAGTCTCATATCCCTGGACGCAGGGCAGCTGCCCAGGACCTGCCCCGTAAGCCCAACTTAGAAGGGGCTGGTGGACTGAGATCCCACCCCCTCCCCTGATGTTCATACTTAGCTCCTGCCTCCCCAGCCTGTCATGCCCCCTCCTCACCAAAATGTCTCTGATCTCCAGGGAACCTCTCAAAGGCTCTCTCCCCAGGCAGCCCACTCAGCTCCCCTCCTGTGGGTCCCGAGGGGCTCTGTATGCCTCAAAGCGCAGACCCCATTCTCCTGAAGTGGACTGGCCCTGTGGGTGACCACGTGGCTCCGTCAGTGGAAGCGCCGTGAAGGTGACAGCTGGGCTTCCCTCGCGGTACTTCAGGGAAGCAGGAAGCACAGCCCCTGAGCCCAGTGGGGGCTCCGCAACCCTGCAGTCTCCCTCACCCGGACCCCCTCCCTGCGTATTCTATGGGTCGTGGGGTCTGCATGTCACGCCCTGGGTTATACGCTCCCTGAGAGCAGGTCTGAGCCACACCAGGCCCACGGCCCGGGCCTCGCACTGGCTCTGGCACCGTGCAAGTGACCGATGCATGCCTTTCTAATAAATGACAAAAAGTTACCAATTTGACTGACGATTAGATGTAGAAGGGCACTGCGGGACAATAGGTCGTGATGAGGAGGTGGTCCCAGCCACCGGACATCTGGCCAGCCTGCGAAACACGCCCGGTCAAGGCTTTGCCAATTCCTCCCCCTCCCGGCTAGTGATGCTCACAGGCCCTGTTGGAGCTCATGGCCAGGTGATGTCATCCTGGTCCTGAGACCGTCTGCTAATCCCTCTCTTTGGGGCCGTACCTGCTCCTTAGCTACCCTGGGGAGCCAGGCCTCCTTAGGCTTTCACACCTGCCGCTCCACGGAGTACCCTCCCCACCCTGCCAGTGCCCTGGAGCAAACGGAAGCCCAGGGTCTTGGGGAGATGCCCGGTCCTGAGGTGCAGAGCCTGCCCAGCACTGAGAGGGCGTGGCTGCTCTGTACCCCACAGGGGCTCCGTCTCAGCCTGGCCAAGTGCAGCCACAGGGCTGCCCACTTCTGCATTTGCACAGAGGTCAGGTTGCCCGGCTTAGCTTCTGCCTGGCAGTGACTGGCTGGCCCTGCCTGAGGGTGCAGACCTGGGCAGGACCTTCCGGGGAGCACCTGGACCACAGACAGCCACCCCTGGGGCCTCTGTCAGGGGGCTCCAGGGCCCAGCCTCCACGCTCACGCCACTTGGAGTAGAGGCTGCAGTTGTAGATGTGGCAACTCCACAGCACGTGTTCCAAAATGGGCTGACGACCCTAGGCCCCTTGGGAGGGGCTGTGCCCGTGGGCAGAATGGACACATCACAGGGGCACACAAGCACCTCCGCTCGGGTTCCTGCTTTTGTGGGCAGCTGCCTGCAGTGGAGGGTGGAGGTGAGGCAGGGACATCCAGGGGCAGGCAGGCAGGCCTGGGGGGACCTGGGGAGCCCACGCCCTATGTACGGGGTGCAGCCCCTCAGCCCTGGCCCCTGGGGGCTAGGCAGGCAGGCCCGTGGTGCCCAGTTCTTCCAATTTTCCAAAAGAAGGAATCCACATTTTTATGTAAAATTATCTGATTTTAAGTATTGGTAAGTAATTCAACCTAAACCCAATTTTGAAAAACCCACGTGGGCCAGTAAAGTCCTGTGCAGGCTGGGCCGTGTCCCGGGCACCGATTTGCTCTGGACACGAATCAGGCTGGTGTCTAAGAGGAAATTCTGGAGTCACTTTCTGTTTCGTTTCCAGTCGGTGAGGCTCAGACAGCGGGGGGCACAGGGCCAGGGTTGGGGGGGTGCAGCTGGTTACCACGGAGTGAAGTGTGCATGACATTCATGCAAAGTCTATCCATACGCTCACCTGCAAAGTGTGTGTGTGTGTGTGTGTGCGCGCGCGCTCGCGCGTGCTTACATAGAACCTGGTCCTGGAAATTGAGACTTACGGGCTTGCGTATGAGCTCCACCTTGAGCCACGCGGCTGCACACCTACACTTGGCAGCTGGCCAGCTGTGCTGAGGCTCTGGAGGGCCATGCGGGAGGGCAGCTGGGGATTCCTCTTGGTTCCAGTTCGGGCCTCAGCCCTACAGAGCCCAGTGTGAGGCGATGCTGAAGTGACCCCCTCTATCGCTTTCTCTTTCAATCTCACTGAGCCTGTCTCTCTGGAGGACCCTGACCTCTACACCAAGGGATACCCTGTCAGAGAAGTCCCTGCACTTTATGTGTGGGGGCCTTGGGGGTGGGCAGGAAGGGGACGCAGCAGGTGTTGGGGGCTGGCAGCAGGCCCTGGTGCGGGGCAAGGGGACCAGCCCTTCCTGGTCACAGACTCCTGCTAACCCTACCGTGGGAAGGAGCCCACAGCCACACACAGGCCATGAGTCTACCAGGCAGGCACAGGGTTGCTAGGAAATCCGTATCCACTCCTGGGGGGCCCTGAACTGACCCTGTTGGCCTCTGTCTGCATCAGGCCCCTGTCCAAGGAGGAGGTGTCTGGGGCACTGAAGAGCTAACTCCTGGGCAGTGAGGGACTGGCCGGTGACAGGCCACCTGCGGCACACTCTCCTGCAAACAGCCGTGCCGGCTGACGATGGCAAGCCCTCCACGTCCCAGTGTGCTCACCTCTCTTTGTCCTCATGTTACAGCTGAGAAGTTGGTGCTCTTATTACTTGCTCTGCAAATGGGGATACTGAGGCACACAGGTTCAGTGACTCACTCGAAGTCACTCAGCCACTGAACGGAGAGCCAGACCTGCACACAGGTGCGATTCAAGGGCGGTGCTCCCCTTTCTTCTCCTCCCTCCCCTCCTCCGCTTTCTTATCAATTTGCATGGTATTTGTTTATTTCATTGGGGGTAGACTTTACCTACCACAAAACAGCCCATGGTAAGTGCACAATTCAGTGATGTTTAGTACATTCACAGACTTGTGCAGCCATCACCACAGTCTGTGCTGGGACACTTCCATCAATCTAGGTGGGTCCCTCCTGCCACCTGTGTCATTCCCGGTCCCACCCCGGAGCCCAGTCAACCACTAACTCACTCCCCCCACCCCCTCCGATTTGCCCTTTGCGGCCATTTCATATAAATCAGGGGTGTCTAAACTGCAGCCCACAGGCCAATTGCGGCCCACGATCCATTGTTAATTGGCCCACAGCAAATCCCAAAACTATATTTAGTTTACTTAAATAAACCAGGTGAGGCAATACGTACTTCACCTGGAGTGAATGGCCCGGCTGTTTGTGTATTTTACCGCTTATGGCCCTTGGTAAAAACGTTGAGAAAAGTTTGAACACCCCTGATATAAATGGATCCATACAGCACGGGGTCTTCCACGGCTGGCTTCTTTCACTTAGCTTGTTTCTGAGGTCCCACCCATGTTGTCACACGTATCAGTGGACCCTTGATCCTTTTCTCCTTTCTAACTTTCAATGTAAAAAAAGGTAAGAGAATAGAATAATGAACCCCCATGTACCTACCACCCAGCTTTCTATCAGGACAAGGCCATTTATGCTCACCTGGAGCCCTCCCCCCCCCCACTTACTCTGTTTCAAGTCACTCCCAGACACCACAGGGTTTCATTTATAAATACTTCAACACACATCTCTAAAAGGTAAGAACTCTAATATTTTTTTAAATAAAGCTAACCATTATACCAACACTTTGCCTACAAATATTAACAATAATTTCTTAATTAATCTCAACTGTTACGTCAGTATCTTAATATCCCAGACTGACTGTCAGTGTTTGTTCATGGCTGGTGTGAGTGGGTCCCCACAGTGGGTTCGGGACAATTAACCCTTCGCTTCCTGCCTCCCACTGCAGCGGACACCAGCTCCCAGCTCTGGGGTTAGGCTTGCTTTGCAAATACAGGACAACTGGCTTTGCTAGCCAGCCTGTGTTTATAGGAGTACAATGTTCAAAGCATGTTCCGACAGCCAACCACACCTTCCTCTTCCTCCCCCATCCACTTCACCACCCGGAAAGGCCCTGCGAGCTTATCAGGAGGGGCAGTGGGGTGGGGGGGGCGGGGAGACCAGGGGAGGAAGGGGCAGCAGGTCCTTACCTGAGGTCGTGGAGGTCCAGTTGCTGTCTGCAGTGCTGGTCTGGTTGACCCTGAGTGCCTTGGCAAGCAGGAAGCTAAAACTGGCCAGCAGAAGTGGGCAGAAGGGCTCCATGGCAAACCTGGAAGAGGCAGGACCAGGCTCAGAGGAGTTGCCCTCCATCAAGGTGGACACGCACAGAACACAGCCGGCTCCTGGTAGACAGAGGGTGGGCGGGGATGGGGATGACAGTGGGGCCGCTGTGGGAGCGCTGACTTGTCAATCTGAGTTAGGGAGCGGGGTCTTTGTACTACAGCTGGCATCAGTTACACCTGCCCTGGGAAAATAACCTCACCTTAGAACAAGCCAGGTTAGTAGCTAAATGAACGATCCTCAGGTTAGAAAAGCTGCCGCCGCTCAGGTTAATTTCCTTTTCTGTTTGTGTGTCTGTTTTGGGGGAGAGAAGGCCTTGGAGGTGCCCAGAAGGAGACGCAGAAAACACCACGAGATCTAAGATTCTGAGTGGTCGCTTCACAAACCCTCAAAGAGGCCTGCTCACCACTCCTGCTCCATTCCCACGTGGTAATCGTTTGTTCATTAGGAAATCTTGTACTGTGCCTCCCGTATATTTCTACAGCTGGGGGCGAGGGGAATCACAGGCTTAGGACGGGCTGGGTTAGTGAGCCTGTGCTCATAGGGCCAGGGGGTCGGAAATGGGGTCTGGCCCGTCTGCACAGGAGCCACCCAGGCTGTCCCCCTGGTCACACCACAACCCATGCTCTGGCTTTTACTCGCAGTGCAGGCCTGGCCTGCCTCCACCCTGAGCCTGAGCTGCGGGAAAAGGTCCCCTACTGTCACCGCCCCGGCTCTCTGCCTTTCCCGTACCCTAGAGCCTGTTAATGGTCTCCAAGTCCAGTCCTGTCCTCTCACGATTGAGGTGTTAATGCTGGGGGTGGGGGTGGGTGAGGAGAGGCCACCTATGTCTGGTCCTCTGAGCCAAACACTGTTACTTCCACGCATCATCTCCTTCAGTCTTCACAGCTGGGCGGTAGAGGTCTGGGCTCCTGTCTGAACCCTCAGGTGAAGCAGTGGGAACCTCCGTCCCCCTGGAAGGGCCACAGTCAGCTCATCTCTGACAGGTGGTTGGGCACCTCGGGGTCAGAGGGAAGTACTTCTGGGTGCATGTAATGGGCAAACCGGGGTCATATGTGGCTCAACACAGAAAAGGGCTGTCTCGCCCAAGAGACCTCAGATCTCCACCTGGTGCTCCGCTTTGCCCAAACACCTTAGATCCTCGGGGAATGTGACAGTGACCACTAAGTGGTGTAGAAATCCCTCCTGTAGGATTTGCTGCAGGGGGCATGCACTGAGGGAGGGAGACCTGGTGGCCACGACACAGACAGGCGGTCAGGTGTGGGCTCTTGCCCTGCCGCACGCCCCGCTCCATTGCTGTCCACTGAGCCCTGTCCAGGGTCAGTGTGGGTGCCTGTCCCCCCAGACAGAGCTTTCCTGAAAAAAGCCTCCCTTTGGGATATAAATGGACTGAGGCCAAGAAACATGGCTTTCTTGTAATGAGGAAAGGCATCTGAATGAATGTAAGAAGTGCCAATCATCGTTCCGCCATCACCACTCTTAAAATGAAACGCTTACGAGCACATTATAATAATTAGCCAAACAACTACGATAGCTACCGCCGACACCTCCATCTCTTTCCTCTTTTTTATTTCCAAACCATGCATTTTAGATTTATAAAGTGAGTCACACACACAAAATTGTTCTCCTTCCGTGAGCACCTATGTGCTAGGCCCTTTATGTGAGTATCACCCTCATAGTAACCCCTCCAGCGCTGAGACACTGAGGGCCCCCAGGATAAGGAAATGGCCCCCAGTCGGTCCAGAGGAGATGGAGGATTCAAACCCAGGACGCCTGGGGACAAAAGCCGTGAGCCTTGCTGGCTGCAAATACTGCATTAAAAAAGTCTGTCACTCCACACTGCAACACTTTTAACATATTTCAGTAAGTTGTCATAATTGGATTAGAAGTATTCATTGACTTGACACTATGCAGAGATGCAGAATTCCTAGATGAAACATTTTGTTCTCATCACATGCATTAATTTGAAAGCTCCCCCTTCAGAAACTGACAGATCTAAGAGGAGGCTCATCTCACCACAATCAGACACTCTGAGGTCCGGAAGTGTCCTGAAGCAGCAGATGATTTGCCCAGCATGACCAGCAGAGGGCACAAAACTTTGCAGAATTCAAAGCCGTCCCACCACTGAGAGACCCTTTATTGCAGTACATTGCAAGGTCAATGACAACTTGCCAGTCCCTGGACATTCACTCTCAAAGAGCTTGCACAAGCAACCTGATAAACATAAATACGAATCGGTCACAAAAACAATGCTTGAATTTTAACAACTTAATTTAATCAGTTTATTTTTTGTGCGTTCACTAAATGCTAAGTACTGGTCTCCAGAATTTAGATGATCAAAATAGGTTATTTTGAACAAAGAGGCCTTCCCTTTCACTCCCATCGAAGGCCAGCCAGCTACTAATGTGATTAGAATTGCCTTTTTATTCCATTTATTGCCTTTTCAATCTTGCTTGTTGGGTGAGTACTCGGGGTTGGTCATTCGGTCTGCTTCCAGGTGTCCCATGGGCGCAGAGACTCTTCTCATCCTGGGTGCGGATGTCCATCCTGGGCTGGCTCGCAGCCAGTGCTCAACCAATGTTGGTGGTCAGTGATGTCCCCACGTATCACGGCCCCACCCACACCCAGAGAAAGGCAGCAGCCTAGAGAAGAGCACGGTTCTCTTCCCACGTCTCCAAGGGCAAGCAGCTGAGGTTGGTTCCAAGGAACCCTTAGGACGTGGCACCGGGGCTGCTTTACCTCCAGCTCAGGCACAAGTCACCGGGAGCTCCAGCATGGAGAATCTCGAGATAATGCAAACTGACTACCGCACAGTGAGGAGACCGGGAGACAAGGATGAAATGACCTGGGTCTTATTTCTGCTTCCTTGGAGTCATCATCAAGACGGCGATAGCCCTGTAGGTCAGTGTTGGTGGACAGTGATGGCCCCCAAGTACCACAGGATGGGGACGCAGGATGAAACGGGGAAGGAAAGTGGAAGCACATGTCCAATGGGTAATTGCAGCAGGGCAGGAGGACGCCCCCTCCTGGAGGGCAGTTACCTGACCATAGGAGACACAGCGGGAAGGTCATCCCAGGAGAGTCCACAGAGGCAGGAAGGAGAAAAGAGCTCAGCACGTGAACGGGCGGCCCGGGCCTGGGCAGTGACAGGGACCACATCACAGAGGGTCTCCAGGCCTCCGGACGTGGGGGCTTCTCCCCCAAGCAGATCCCTCCCCTATTGGCCTGGATCTCTGGCTCCCTGAAAGAAGCTGGCAGCTGGGAACCCTGCCTTTCTGGGTTCCGACTTTCAGTGGGTCACTCAGCTGTGCTGGGAGCCAGGGTGCCAGGAGCAGAACAAGTGGCCCCTTCCACTGGGCTCTGGGGGTGACTGACCTCCAGCTGGGCAGTGGCCAGCGGCCTCTGAGACCTGTGCACGTGTGGGGGCAGAGGCAGGGCCAAACACACTGTGTACCTGCTCCCCAATCTCTCCTGGGGATGGCAGGTCACGGTGACCTTCAGAGGCAGCTGGAGAAGAAGATGGTGTGCCACCTCAAATCTCTAAGTGTGGCTGTGTGGCTGTCCAGCAGTAAGGCCACCTGCTGTCACAGAAACAACCTGGCCAGGAGGCAGGTGCTGGGCAACGCAGATCCGTTATTTACCTGCGGGGGGGTGGCTCCTTCTCTGAGTCTGAAAACCTGGCTAATGTCCTTTCTGGAAGTTTCTGCGGATAGTGTCTGTGATAAGCTGCCCAGTGAAGCTCAGGGCTCCCTAGGGATCTAAGGATTCATTTGTCAATGTCCCTGGCTCACTGCCTCTGGTCTCCAGAGCAGGAGAAGCTCCCGGGTCCAAGCCAGAATCGGAACCACCCAGAGGCCGCAAAGGCTGGGCTCACGGTGCTTGGGGCGCAGCAGGCGCTAGCTGTACACAGGTGCTTCTAGACCGCCTTGTTTCTGCCCAAGGTGCACGCCCCCGCACAGCCTCCCAGCCTCGTCTGTCTGCCCCAGCTGTCCTCTCGGCCAGGTCCACCTAATTGGGAAGGGGCGTGGCTATGGGGCGCAATCTCTGGTGCAGACTAGGGCCTTCTCAGCGGAAGGCAGGTAAGAAGACAAAGAACAGCCATTGCCCTTTTTGGGGAGCTCAGACTGCTTCACAGGACTCTGCAAAGTCTATCTGTCTACTCCAAAATAACGTGAGTATGAAGATGGAGAGTGCCACGTACCTGTCACCAGGCCCCAAGGACCACTTTCTGGGACCCTAGTCATGCACAGACACTGGCCCTGCATTCCTAGGTAGGAGGCATGGTGCAGGCCGGGACGTTGAGCCAAACCTACTGCCTATCGACCAACCCTCCAGCAGGACGCCAGTAAGCATGACTGGCGTGGTTACAAATGGGCCTAAACGTTCCCAGAGAACCGACAATCGCTGCTGTTCACCAGCAGGTTGGGGATGGCCCTGACACCTGTGGGGTGTGGGTCTGTGAGGGGTGAATTCTAGGTACCCCCAAATCTACCATGAATACATGGGGCTTGGCAGACAACCCTCGCAGGCACAGAGAAACGCTCTCCCTGAACACAGCCCGGGAAGGACAGCACCAAATGTCTGAAATCATTGCTAAAAATACAAGTCAGCTTGTTCTACCACCAGGTCCCCAGCTACATGCCCCCAGACTCGTGCCATCGCCTCCTGATAAACCTTCAGGACACGGGGCTACCGGGGCCTTGGCTAGCCAAGCAGCTGGCACCTCATCCCACTGTGTCTGTTTCTGATAAAACTGGGACAATATTACCCATGGGGCAAAACGATGTTTTTTTTTATGCACTGGGGAAGAACAAATCTCAAAGAACAAAGATGTGTTTTCATGGTAAAGGAGAAACACGTCTAGACCTTTTTCCACTTTCAGGTGTGAATACACTTACGTGGATGAAAGATTTAAATAACAATAACAAACACCCCTTCAGCCCTCCAACTGGCACAGTCAGCATGTTCCAGAAGCATCCACCGTGATCCTGCCCTTTTGGAAAAGGCTTTGCTCATTAAAAAGGAAAAGATGCAGAGAACACGGCTTTTGATCTGAGGTGGTGAAGGCTGAAACTTAATTGCTTTTGAAGAAAAGTAGTTGCACATATCTAATGTAAAATCATTGAAATAGCATTAAAAGGTATCCATGTGATAGGAGAGAAAAAAGGAAAAAAAAGAGAGAGAGAAATGATGAGAAGTGGGTGGGCAGTGTCCCCAGCCTGGCTGGCTGTCACTGGGCAGGGGCCTGTGACGTCCTCCAGGGTCCCCTCTCATCGGACTGTCATCCAACAGCCACTCAGACAGGTGGCTGCCACCTCTGCCTTGACAGAGGACCCAGAGGTCAGAGACACTGAGCTGCCCGCCCCTCAGTCCCAGCTCCACAGCTGGGGCAGCGGGTGGAGGTTGGGGAAGGAGGAGGACAGCCTGAGGCCCCTCCTGGGCTCTCCAGGTGTCGGGCCACATGGCTGTCACTGTGCACACACGACCTCCGCACACTCGGAGTCCCATCTGGGGTCCCTGGGACACACAGGACTCTCAGAGTTCTGGAAACTGAATTCTGAGCACAGCCTGGGCGCTTGTACCCACAGAAGTACCAGGGTGTGGGGTGACTGGTGCTTCTGTCGCTATAGACTCTTGTGCCCCATCACCACCACCATCATCTACATGGGCCGGCTGTGTCCAGAGACATCTGAGAGCCCCGGGGAATGCACCGCATGCCCTGGGGAGGGGCACAGCCCCCACATGCCCGGGAGCAGGGGTGCCTGCCCCAGACGCCGCAGATGCCCCTTGTGAGGCTGTATCTTTCACGCTCTGTTTGCTTTCAGGTTCCTCACTGCAGGGTGGTGAGCTCACCCTGGGCCTTGGGAACCACTGGGTACCAGCCACTCTGGGGCTGGGCCAGAACCATCCACACAGCAATACAGACACACACTCTGATCCGGCTCCTCCTTGTGAGGATGCCAGGCGTGGCAAGTGAGGCGGCGCGCCCGAGGACTGCAGCTCTGCTCCACGCTCTCATTATACAGGCACCATGTGACGGCTTTTCTTCAAAGGAAGCCGAGGAGATGGAAATTAGTTTCACAAATTAGTTGGAGCAGATCACATTACACATAAATAGCTGGGCACGACCGAGCTCTTAGAGAAACTAAGAACAAACATTTTGTATCATGAGAGTCTCAACGGGCCTTACAAAATAAAAATAGTTTTCAAATAGATGCTTCCCCCGACCCAGGTTCTTTTCTGCTTTGCAACCTTACCTGAGCCCTGGCACAGGTGTGCTGAGCCCTGGCACAGGTGAGCTGAGCCCTGGCACAGGTAAGGTGCTTCTCCTCAGGTGACCACAGGCTCACTCAGCCCTGGTGGGAGCCATGCCCGTACTCAACGGACCAGTTGCCAACTCCTTGTGGTAGAGAAGGAAGTAGAGGTTAAGAGGATCTCTTGGTTCTGGACTTGGCTTTTCTGGAAGTGGCACTGCTGCTCTCTTCTCTCTGAGTTCATCCACAACTCCCTGGGGCCCTTCCTGTATCTCCCCGAATCCCCACCATCTCCGCCCTTCGCTCAGACAGGACACAGGCCAGTTTCTGAGGAGGAAGGGTGACCTCACAGGCCGCGCTCGCAATGTCGGATGGCTACAGAACGATAGGTAGATCGGACAGTGTGGAAAACAGTCAAGGCCATTCGTTCTCAGCTCATTAGGAAAAACGGCTCTTCCACCAAGCTTATTACTCTTCCTTTTAATTGGGGGAAATAAAATAAAATCAGCTCATGAAATAGCACCTGAAAATGTGTTTGGCCGGTTAAATGACAAAGTGATATTTTTAGAAGACAAAATGCTGCCTGCGTTTAGGCGCAGAAAGGGCTGCTCTCCACTAAGTGGAGGTTGTTTGAAGCCAGGTCCACCAGCTACGCAAAGAGAAGTTCCCCTGGGAAACCCGGGGGGTGTGTTCCAAACATCTCAGGCTTGGTTTGAGGGCTGCTTGGAGTAAAAATAAGGTCTCAGTGAGGAATCCTTTCTGCTTAGTAAGGTCAACAGGATTTGACACTGTGATTGAATATCTTTATACGCTCAATTTTGTCTTAACAAGTAGATGAGTGGTCCTCTGACGAAGCGGCGGCTGCATGACACTTAACGTCACTTTCTCTCTTGTCCTTGTGGCACGTTATTCTTCTCCTGTGTTCATGAGGTTTGGGGGCTTGCACAAGCCCGGGGGTGTGGGAGCTGTGTAAGGGGGCACGGCGGGGACAAAGACACCGGGGCTCAGAGGCTGGTGGAGAAGCCGCAGGTCTGCAGGGAGCACGAGGGAACGCGGCGGAAGGCGGGCCTCGCGGATGGGGCCCATCAGGTGAGGTCCGCTGCCAGCGAGCACCGCGCAAAGCGGTTTTGTGGAAGAACACCCAGCATGGGACGCAGGGCAGATCCCCTCTTGCGCCTCAGTGCCCAGCCTGCCCCCCTCTATCACCCACTCAGTTTTCAGAGTGATTTTCATACAGAGGGCAGCTTGTCACATTCCTCCTCTTCAGTGACTTCCGCTGCCCTTGGTGTTGAGCTAGACTCCTGGGTGGGACCGGTGGGGTCGGCACCCCCATCGACCCTTCCAGCCCCCACCCAGCAAACATGCCAGACTTCTTACCCTCCATGTTCCACGGTCCCCCAGCTCTTAATGTTCAAAACAGCCCTCCCCTCTTGCTCTGCCAAGCAAACTCCTCTCCATCCTGCACCCCTTGACCCTGGGCCAGTCTCGCCAGGAATCTGTGCCCCCAGGCGACCTGGCTGCTCTGTGTCCAGGCTTCCTCCTCGGCCGCCATGCAGCCCAGAGGACTGGTGTGTCGCTTCCTGCATCTGAGCCCGCATCCACTCAGCATATAGTCGGTGCTCACTGCCCGTGCATGAATATGTCTGCCTTCCGCTTTCGGGGATGCACATCATCCTGCACCCTCGCTTCCTAACCCCTTGTAAAGAGGGTCAGGAAGGGCCTCACAAAATGCCTGGCTGTTGGGTCCAGGGCAGAGGGGGCTCACTGTACCCCGAGACCCTGGCTGGCACGGGCCCCTCTGCAGGTTTCCCGATCAGGAAGACAGGAAGGCTGATGAGCCACTGTCACTTTGGCCTGAACAAGGTGAACATGGTCCTGCTTTAAAAAAGACAGTCACAGAAATAAATGCAACGCACTCATTGCAGGGCTGCTGGGTGGTCAACAGTTTGCTGGGACAAGGACCTTTCTGCCTGTGCTGCCTGCCCTGTCACACCACACAGACACCTGCTGGAGAGGATGTGCTTCTCCCCCTGGGGGCTGGGGGTCCCCGGGATGCTGATCGAAGGGTCAAAATTCACTATAGCACAAAACAACCAGAGCCTGCTGACCAAGTGACCCACAGACAGCCTGGGAGTGACCTGTGACGTGTTTGGAAAGCTTTCTCTTTTTTGGAAGATATAACTACATACAGTTAATTAGACCCATGGTTTGACAAGTTCTGACAAATGTACACCCCCATGCGATCCCTACCTCATCAAGAGGAAGAGCATCTGACATTGCTCCAGAAACTACCTTCTTATCCCTTTTCAGTCTCGTCTTTCCCAAGCCAAGAAGCATGCCCTATTTTGATTTCTATCTTCAGAGATAACTAGCTTTGCCTGTTTTTGAACTCCCTATGAATGAAACCATACAGGATATGCTCCTATGTGCCCAGTTTCTCGAATTCAGCAGTATATTGAGGCTCGTCCGCGTGGCCGTGGACAGTGGTGGTCCCTTCCTTCCTACTGCTGCTGAGTTTCCCTTTGTGCAGCTGCCACAATTTGTTTACCCACTCTCTTCTCGACACACATTTGGGTTGTTTCTCCTTTTTTTGGCAATTATGAGCAAAGCTGCTATGAATCTGGGGACACGTCTTTTTGAGAACAAAAGTTTTTCATTTATTTGGGTTGAATGCCCGTAAGTGGAATTGCTGGGTTCAAGGAGTGGGTACATGCTTACCACGTAAAAAGGTTTTAAATTGGTTTGAAATATTTAAAAAGGCGGAGAGTCTACAAACGGCTTCAAGATGTGGCTTCCCTTGGGGACACCAGGTCTGGCCTGCATTCCCGCGTGGCGGCATGGGTTGGCCCCTCCACTGTAACCTGGACTTGCCGAGTGTCCTGTGGCCCCACTATTCCCACCTGGGTCACCCTGCCCTGCTTCCTTTATCACACAATCTGTGGCTGCTACTCCGGGGCCTGGATTAAAGCAGCCCTCTGCACCAGTGTCTCCCTCAGAACTCCAACGAACGAATCTGAAATTGGCAGGGAGCCTGATTTTTTTCCTGACTCAAAGCAAGAAGTTTTAGTAATTCCAAGTGAAACACTTCCTTTTCAGGCCACCACTATCCACAGTTGTGGGAGGTTTTAATTTGGTTCGGTCTCCCTTAATATGCTGCACATACACAGGTTTTAATCTTCTTTTATTAAAAATAAATCCACCCTTCTCGCTCAGGTCTCCTGTGTAAATATCTAATTAGGGCAGCAGCTCTGCCCAGCCCAATAGCGGTGCATTGCTGTCCCATAAGAAGGAAAGAATTGCACCCATCTTTTGAAAAATGTTAATTGGGCCAAACAGTGAACATGAATTATTTATAACCGCCCCTCTGGTTATTTGGAAGAAAATTTGCCTCCAATTTGCAACTCAGAAAAGAATTATTGGTATTTTATTACTCAAAGAAGCCACTTTGGAACCTCCGGACAACCCAGCAATGGTGGATACACAACCCGATTCGTGTCTGGAGGAGACATGGGGGCCAGGGTCCCTTCTAAAGGCCTGGCCCATGTCGTGCCTGAAGCAGGATCACATTTGGGCTTAATCTAAGTAGGTCCTTGGTAGCTTCATTCATTCATTCATTCATTCATTCATTCATCCATCCATTAATTCACCTATTTACTGGCACCTTCTGCACAACAGTGAGCAAGATAAACAAAGCCCTGCCCTCAGAGGCCTCCCTTCACACACCTCCTCTGACTACTGTCAGAGGACTCTGCTTACAGGATTGCTTTTCTCAGCAGGCTCTACCCTGTAATGTCGACTTCTGTCTAAATCCTTCCTCCCATCAGGCCCCAGTGGCACTCAAAACCAGGATTCTCCCTCTGTTTCTAAACTATCCCAAGAGGTTTCCTAGCAGACACCCCACCTGCGATTTGTTTTGCCTCCAGCCATTCAGATCTGCAGGGTTACCCTATGTTTCCTCTACACACAGGTTTGAGAGAGAACATTCTTTTTACCACTTTCAACCCAGCTAAGTGATTAGCTGCCACCCAGTAAGGCTAAACGCTCAAAGTGATATAGTTCCAGGGTTACGTTTTTCTTTATTGATACTCTGTTGGTAAAGTACAATCCACTGTGCGTAATTATGGAAAATTATAACAGGAGCACAGCAGTAAACCAAAACGTTACCCTTTGGGAATATTAATAAGTACATACTCTCTTCTTTAATAGAAAATTCATGCCTATTTCACAAAATGGTTTGCTCTCACACTGGGAAACGTTATGACACTCATGAATTTTTAAAGAAACACTGATTTTCATACGACCAGAAGCCAGTAATAAAGATTTGTTTGTTCATTCATTCAACAAATATTCACTGAGTATCTTCTGGACACAGAACATGTGGAAGGGGGCCTTATTCAATCAACAAGATTTGACAGGGAGGCTCCTGCATTCGAGGGATTTCTCCTCTCACCGGAAAGACCAGGACTCCCCAAAACAGAACGTCAGTGGTTCAAGGTGGGCCATGGCAGTGGCTGGTGCCAAACCTCTTGAAAGTTTGCTCTATTCCTTGCATTCAACATAGGTGCTCAGTGCTGGGGATTCCACAGGGACTAAGCCCCCATTCGTGCCTTTGGGAAGCTCCCACCTACTATCGAAAGTAAGACCTAGCTGGACCACCAGCTCTAATGCATCTTTTGGAGCAAACATTAATAGAAGACCCAGTATTATATTATTTTATATTATATTATATTATATTATATTATATTACATTACATTACATTACATTAACTATATTATATTATATTATATCCTATTGACCTGGTCTTATATTAAGACCGGTCTTATATTAAAATAAGACCGGGTGTTATATTAATTTTTGCTCCAAAAGACGCGTTAGAGCTGATGGTCTGCCTAGGT
Source organism: Rhinolophus hipposideros (assembly GCF_964194185.1). Taxonomy (NCBI): domain Eukaryota; kingdom Metazoa; phylum Chordata; class Mammalia; order Chiroptera; family Rhinolophidae; genus Rhinolophus; species Rhinolophus hipposideros. The sequence continues at coordinate 3,673,596 of NC_138061.1, forward strand.
CTTATTTTCAGGGAAACACGGTATGCACGCCCGTGTCTAGCACATAGTAGGTGCTCATGATGACCCCTGAGTTGAGCAGAAACCTAATGTCAACAGCATGGTATGGGAAGAGGGCTGACTGTGAGCCTGCTTCCTGAGCTCGGGGTCTCTGCTGTTTCTGCCCTGTGAGGAGCTTTACTGGGGGTTTCCAGCAAAGCAAGGCTGGGAGGTGTCAGCAGGTATTTTAACTGGGCTTCTGGGATGCTGCGTCTACTTTGACGGACAGAGGGCAAGAAGTTGGGTTTATGAGCCAGGAAGATGCTGGGTTCCTGAGTGACCATGACCTCAGAGCTATCCTCAGAGTACTTTGTTTGTCCTCGAATAGCCCTTGCAAGTCCCTGGGAGGCTCGAGGAGGCAGCCAGCCCAGTGAAAAGAGCCTGGACAGGAGAGACAGGTGGGCCTGGGTTCACGCCTGGGCTCCTTCCCCTTCTGGGCAAGTCACCTGTCTCTCAAAGGAGGCTCTTTCCTCTTCTGCGATCTGGGGGCCCAGTGGCTGCCTGGTAGGATCTGTGGGGACACAGGTGGCCCAGGTGCTGCTCTGAGCTGCTGGGAGGGGGGCAGTGACGCACCCCTGAGGTTCAGGGCACCGCCTCTGCACGGGCACGTGTGATGTGCCCAGAGTCGCTGAGGCCTCTCTTGGGCTGGGACCCATCCGTGGTACCCTGTGAGGGTGCGGGGTGTCCCCGGGATGCTCACGGCCCAACGGGGAAGATAGACACATAACAACGAGGCGGTATTAGAAAGACGAAGCCCAGAGTGACAGGAGTGTCCAAGAGGAGGATTTCAAGGAACGAAAGTATTATATTTCACGTTTTGTTTTATGGGCTCAACTTGTATCGAGATTTGTAAGCACCAGGGGCGCAGGCGAAGCAGGGCGGGGCGGGGCCATGTCTCCACGCATGCGCCGTCGCTGGAAGCCAGGCACTATGCTACCGACGCCCAGCAGGTGGCGCGATTGGGGAAGCCATAGAAACATCCATTCACGGGAGCCCAAGGCTCCCAGACCCTGAACCAGGACGCTCCCAGCCCCCACTCCCTGCAAAGTCCTGCTCTCCCGCACCCAGCATCTTTCCAGGGTCGCTGCAGAAACGTGGTTTCTGGCACCTGCACTCCCTGCAAGTGACGACCCCCCCCCCGCAATGCTAGGAAACTTGGTCTCTAACAATTTTCCTCTCCACTCACATTATGTTAAAGTGATTCACCAGTAACTAGCATTATACGATGCATCTGAATTCTCCCGAACAGGCGCCCTCACGCCCATTTCCCAGCCCGGAATTTTATTTTCTCATCTGTGGATTCATGATCTCTACCCCAGTCAAAAAATCCAACACTCTAATGGACTTTCCTAGCCTGAAACAAGAGAGAGAAACTATAAATCAAATAGGATTCCCTGGTCAGGAAATTGGCTTTGTGCCCCTTCACAATTCTTCCATACATATTAAAATTCATTATACTGGAAATCGTAGCTCAAAGTATGTACAAATAAAGGGGGTAAAAGGGCAGAGGTGGCGACTAATTAAGACGGAAGACTTCCAGGACACGTTTGCCTATCGCCGGTTTTCCACTTAATGGATTAGTTTAGTTGTCAGTTATATAATTAACCAACTGATGACAACTGCTAGGTTTTGACATTTGAGTTTGGGGAGCCTAAGTTAGAGAGAAAGAAGGAGGAGAGAGAAAAAGACGTGGTGGTGGGGTAGGGAGGAGGACGAGAGGGGCAGTGAGGAGTGGAGGTCAGGAACCTGATGGGGTGGGGACAACATGGCCCTGCCCCTGTGTGGCACCTGTGCCCCAGGGAGGGGGAGCAGTTTTTTATTCCTCAAAGGAAAAATGTCAGTTGCCCGAACCAAGTCGTTCTCTGTGCTCTCTTGTCTCCAGGATGGGGTGTGCAGTAGGAATCTGCCTCAGGAGTCCCTTGGCTCTGCCACTTTCTAAGTGTGACCGCTCAGGCAAGTTGTCTCACCTGCAAAATGGGGAACAGTCTCTGGTTCGAGGCCAAGAAAGAACAAGGCCTGATGTGCAGAAGGCTACGAACCTGCTGGGGGATCCTGGCCAGCAGAGCGCCTGGCCCCCAGGGGCGGCCCAAGAGGGGGCTTGCTGATGAATGACTGAGTGGATGAGGGATGGCCCTCATTCCTGTGGACAGAGCGACCCCAAGCCCCGCTGGCCATGGAGAGCCTCAGCTCATGCCCACTGCCCAGTGTAATTATGCATAGCATCTTCTTTCTGTCTCAAAATGGTCAGGGCTTGATGATCGGCTATATGTCCGCCTGACTAGGAGAGACAGAGTGGGGCGAGGCCATCATTCTCTAACCAGAGAGAAATGTGGCTGTCTTAGTATGAGACCTGACCACACAGAAATGTGCTAAATCACCCTCTCAATCTAATGAATGGCATCGATACAATGAAGGAATTAGAGACTCCTGTTTTAAAACCCCACATTATTGCATGCTTTTCAGCATCCTTCAAACCACAGCTGCTCTCCCACCAGCATGGACATCAGAAAGAGCCTGGGCCACCAGTTCAGGGCCACCTCAGCTCTGGTCCACTAGCTGTGTGACCTTGGGCCAGTTCTTTTCCTCTCTGAGTGTAAAGTGAGCAAAACAGTGACCTCACCCAGCCTCTGGGGAAGGTAAGAAAGCCCTTCATACCTTTTGTGGAATGTGAACAAACACTTTACAATATGTCCAGCTCAGAGGTAAACAAACAAGAATCAGTTTTATTTCCCTTATTTTAGACTGGCATTCTGAGAGGGGAGGGCGGGGGGGAACCTAAAGAAGAGCTCCGTTTTCAGTCCCAGAGACATAAATACCCAGAACTACTAGGGACAGTGCTGGGCCAGTGAGAAGTCTTGGGTTCAAACACCCAACAGCATTTATGGCTCAGGGGCTGTGCCCAAGCTCTCTGCTGGACGCCCCAGGTACTGTGCCTCCTGGATGGGCCCGGGAGGGCTGCTTCCATCAGCCTGCGATAGGGGAACACGACAGGGGAGGTGACAGGAGCTGAGCCTCCAACAGTGACTTCCTAAGCTGGCCCAGACCAAGCAGGCCCATCCAGGTAGGATCTGCAGAGGACACATGAAGTGCCCCAGCATCAGCCAGACCAGAGAGCCAGCCCCTCTGTTTCTGTCCCCTCTGGGCCTCAGCACCATGATGGACCTCACATAGTGCTTGGTAGCTGGCACAATGGCTGGACACACGCGTGCCCCCAGGAGCGAGGACGGTAGCAGGCTGAGAATACAGCCTGGCTGCCGGCACTTTTGGAAGCGTTTACCGGCTTATCTGCTTCTGAGAAGGACCCAGAAACTTCCTGCCTCTGTTCCTGCATGTCTCCCGCTCCCTGTCTCCTTCTCACACCCCTTTTACTCCTGGCCAGTGGCAGGCGTGAGGACACAAAGTCCTGTGAAGATGTAACCGCGGCCCACACGAGCTGAGAAGCCCACAGGAGGGGCCGGCATTCCGCGAGCCCTGGCCGGCAGTGTCCGAGGGCTCCTGTTCCTGTCCCTCCATTCCAAAAGGCCCCAGCCTGTGGGGAAAGGGACACTGATCAACTCGGTTCAGAGATGGTAAAACTGGGTCTTGAGGCTTTAACATCTTTAACATGACCCCTAGCTCCTGAAACTTTGGTAAGAATGACTAGCATGTCTACCTTCCGAAATGAGAAAGCCCTGCATCCTGGCTATTCTATCCCCACCTTCCAGAAACTCCAGGGGAAACTGGGGCTGCAAAGGTACCCAGAGAGGGAGGCAGGTGAGTGAGGGTTGACACGCATCAGGGCCTCCGAGAGACAGACCTCCATGCACCGGACTGTCACGCACTTTTCCCTGGGTGTGAGGGAAGCCTTCTTCCCGGGGGAGCTGCCCCCCCCCACCACTGTGAGCCCTGTGAGCAGCATGGGGGATGGCAAGCTCCGAATGCCGTCCCCAGGGCAGCATTGGGATTCAGGAAGTTCACAGAGGTAGGGATTGGGTACCTGAGGCAGAACGCATGCCCTCATTTCTAGAAGCAGATGAGTGACAAGCAAGGATTCTCATCGTGACAGGGGCAGTGACACGGCACTAGCTTTGGCTGTGGACACTGGTCCACGCACTTTACACACAACACACTTGACCCTCTCCTCACAGAAGCTCTCTGAGCCCGTGCACAGCTCTTCTCATGCTTACAGCAGAGACTTCTGAGGATCAGAGAGGTGAGCTCACCAGCCCAAGGCCACACAGCTGGCAAAATGGCAGAGCCTGGATTCAAACCCAGGTAGTCTGGAAACAACCAGACTTCAGAAAACCATGTCTCCAAGTCACTGTGAACTCATCAGACCTGGGAATTCTGAAATGCTGTAAGGTGTGATCAGAACAAGTATGAAGAACGTAAGACTCGATCGAAACTGAAAAGCATTTCCTTTCAGGACAAATGGACACACATGCTGTAAATTCTGCAAATTTACTGAAAATACTTATTTAGCCATCCTCCCACCCCCCAAAATCCATGAGTTGTTTTGGCCCTAACGGCTGTTAGCGTTGTATGGGTTTTAAATTGTAAACGTCTCCCCTCAGAATTTCATTTTCATTGTTATACTTGGGAAATGCCCCTACGTCATAAAATGGGAGTTTAGTAAACATCTGTTCAATGCATGAGGTGGCCAAAAGGTTTGCCGAAAAGAGCCTGAGTGGAGCTTTGCATGTCCCCAACCAACCAAGGTCTCTATAAACACCAGCTGCATCTCCTTAAATATTTAGCAATATAGAACCACAGAATTTTATGTCCTCTGAGAATTCTTTGTTCTGTTACAAAAGAAGAAAAAAAGAAGGAAGAAAAGAAACCTCAAAGGAAATGACTATTCCCATCTACTAGAAAGTCGGGTAGTAAGAAACTGGGAAGTAGGCTGTGAGAATCTGAGTCGATCAATTCTCTTTAGAAATGTTCAGGTCAAATCAGGGCTGCCCGCAGTCAGAACAATCACACTGGCCACGAGCTGTGTCCAACTTTGAAGTCCCCTGGAATGCTGCGTCTCCTTTTATCTGAACTCCGATGACAATGGAGGAGGAAAGCAGGGAGGAGAAGGCTCCACGCACAGACATCACAGAAAGGCTTTTTCCTGGTGACAGAGTCTCAGGGGCCCAGGGGGGCCCTTCCGTTGCCCTGGGGGAGGCTTTCTGCACTCTTTAATCCACCCACCTGCCCACTGACCCCCTCTTTGCTATCTCAGGTCTGGCGAAGTCAGGGAAACAGAAAGAAAGGGCAGGAGGCCGCATAGGTGGCTTCCAACTCCACGCAGTGGCGTTTTCAGAAGACGCACATCTGTGCCGCCTCTCACCTGTACCGAGACACTGCGTAAACACAACTGAGCACACCTGAAAGACTGCAAACCTCCGGATTGCTGTGTAGCTCAGACAGGAGGAAACAGACGCTAAGCAGCGATTTTCAAGTCAAAGTTAGCTAAGCACCCACGAGGTGTCTCCAAGTGGAGTATGTGTAAAATGCTTACCCTCTGATTTATCCTTTAAACTCGCTTTCTCCTTGGTCTGTGAAATGGTGCCCAGGGACCTTAGGGGTGCAGACTCCAGCTGAGGTTAGCACCCCAGAGAGAAGGTGGATGGATGAGGTTTGGTCTTAGGACACTCAATAGTATCCTTACTAGCCCTAAGGCTTTCAGTGAAAAGGACAGTGAACAGATGCTGGACTGATTAAAAGGTGTCCCCCCAAATTCATGTCCCTCTGGGACCTCAGAATGTGACCTACCTGCAAATAGGGTTTCTGCAGATGTAGTGTTAAGAGGAGGTCGTAATGCTTTGGAGTGGTCTCCTCGGCCGGTGGTGTCCCTTATAAGAGGAGAGGACACAGAGACACGCACACACAGGAGGAAACCATGTGTGACACTGTCATTTGCAATAAGAAATATATGTTTGATCTTCTTCCCCATTTCTGGCACAGGACTCCTAAAACCCTTGGAATTTCCTCAGTGATAAGAGCACGAGAAGCATCTTTTGTTCTGATATTTGGCTTTTGACCCCGGTTCCTGACGCAGGGCTCCAGAAACCCTTGTAATGTGCTGGGTGTTAGGAGTGTTATGCTGTTCTAATGAGGTGACTCTGGGTGGGCTCCTGGATGAGGGGTGGTCCCTGGAGAGACCAAGCCATGATTAGAAGCTTGGAATTTTCAGCCCTGCCCGCCCCACCCCTTCTCTTGAGAGGGGAGAAGGGTTGACAATGGAGTTAATGATTGACCATGACTGTGATGAATTCTCCACAAAGTCCCACAAGTACAGGATTCGGGGAACTTCCAGATTGGGCGCACACATCTACCAAGCAGGACGGTAATGCTCCCCAAGCCCAGAACTCTTCGCCTGCCTGTTCATCTGTTCCCTGTATCATATCCTCTAAGAAACTGGTAAACCTATGTGTTTCTCTGTGAGTCAATCTAGCAATTTAATCGAACCCGAGGAGAGGGTCATGGGAACATCCGCTCTCTAGTCTGCCGGTCAGAAGCGCAGCTGATTGGTCAGAAGCACAGGTGACGACCTGGACTTGCAACTGGCATCTGAAGTGGGAGCAGCGGTCTTGTGGGGCCAAGTTCTTCATTTGTAGGGTCTGATGCTCTGTCCACGTAGATAAAGTCAGAATTGAGTTACACTATAGGACACCCCGCTGGCGTCACAGAGAATTGCTCGGTGGAGGAACGACCCCTCACACTGGTCACCAAGTGTCGGAAGTGAAGGGCTCTGTGTAAAAGTAAAGAAGACATGCAGGAGGAAGGAAACACTGGATGATTCCTAAAACACCGTGTGAACACAGGCAGAGCCTGGGGTGCTGTGGCCACAGCTAAGGGGCGCCCAGGATGGCCAGGAGCTACGGCAGCTGGAGGAGGTGAGGAAGGACGCCCTCCCATGGCCTGCACAGGGGCCAGCCCTGCTGACACCTTGATTTCAGATGTCCAGCCTCTAAACTGGGAGAGAACACGTCTGTGGTTTGAAGCCACCACACTTGTGTTAATGTCTTACAGCGGCCCTGGGAAACTCACACAGATGCGGAGCTAAGGAAGTTGGGAAGAAGGTCCTGAAATGCCTCTAATTCTCTCTCTCATCTTCCCCTTCATTGGCAGTGGGATCCTTCCAGTTCCTTCCAGACCCTTCCTCCCCCTCATGCCCCACATCTATCAGTCACTAAGTTCTACCCCATTCTTCTTTCAGTCAACTTTCACTTGTTCTGTCTCCTCCCCCAAAGCTCAGGTCCTTCATCGCACAGAGCACTTGTTGGGACTGAGTAAGAGAAAACGAGGGCCAAGGCACAGCACCACTCCTGGGGCACACCCAGGACTCACTGACAGCAGCCCGACTGCTCTCCCATGGTCGGCCTGCCCCGTGCCTGCCGTCCGCCCTACCCCCGTCACCCGGCTGATGGTCCTCACACCCCCCTCAGCTGTCCCCTGTTCGGGACGCCCAGGGGCCTCCAACAGCAGTTCTCACACTCTGGGAGGCTCCTACCACCTTCACAGGCTTCGTCACATCATTCACTCATTTTTCTAAGAAAATCAAAGACATGCACTTAAAAGAAAACTCTTTATCACTAGTGTAAATGGGAAAAGCAGCATGGCCAGCCATGTACAGAGATGACCTCAGCAACCAGTCAGTGAAGATGGGCAAGACGAGTTTCGAAATCCTGGCTCAACACTGGCTCTGTGCAAGGCTTTGGGCAAACACTCGCTCTCTTTTTTGTTGAAAAGGTAGATTAGCAAGTGTTAAAGAGATATTATGGACACACTAGATCGAAACTGAGCACCTCTTTGAGTATGAGAAAAACTACAGGAGAAGAAAGAAGGAAGGACTTCCTCCCTTTTTGATTCAAAGTTCTTCACACTGCTCTTCTCAGTTTCCACCTAAAACCATCTCAGGACTCTCGTGCATCAGAGGACACTCCCAAGAAAGTGAAAAAGAGAACCTACAGCGTGGGAAAAAGTATTTGCAAACCAAGTATCTGATAAGGATCCAGTATCCAGAATATATAAAGAACTTTTACAACTCAACAACGGAAAGACAAATAAACTAATTTAAAAAATGGACAAAGGACTTGAACAGACATTTCTCCAAAGAAGACATACAAATGGCTAGAAGTGCTGGAAAAGACGCTCCAGATCACTAATCATTAGGGAAATGCAGACCCAAACCACAATAACATAGCGCTTCACGTCCACTAGGATGGCTATAATTGAAATATAAATAAAATAGCAAGTGTCGGTGAAGGCTGTGGAAGAACTGGAACCCTTATACACTGCTGGTAGGAAAGCAAAACGGTGCCGTCACTGTGGAGAAGCTTGACAGTTTCCCAAAAGTTAAACATGGAATTACTATATTACCTAGTAATTCCACTCCTAGGTACATACCCCAGAGAACTGAAACCAGGTGTTCAAACCATAGCTGGACACAAACACTTATAGCAGCATTATTCACATGGCCAAAAGGCAGAAAACCCCCTAACTGTCCACCAACGGATGAATGGATAAACCACAATGTGGTCTATCCACTCAAGGGATATTATTCAGCCACCAAAAGGACTGAAATACAGACACATGTGACAGCACACATCACCCTCACACGCATGGTGCTCAGTGAAAGGAGGCAACAAGGTAGCCACACATTGTGTGATTCCACTTAGAAGAAATGTCCAGATTGTGTAATGGAGACAGAAGCAGATTGCTGGTTGCCAGGAACCTGGGGGAGTGGGCAGTGGGGAGTGACTGCTTCATGGGCACAGGGGGTTCCTTTCAAGCTGATGAAATGTGTTGGCACCAGGCAGAGCCAAGAGTTAGACAACATGGTGAATGTACTAAGTACCACTGAATGACAACGGCTAATAGTATGTGATGTGAGTTTTACCTCTGTCAAGAGAAAGCATCTCAGGACCACCACGTACTGTGCTTTGGGACAGAAGGCACCTCCCCCGCCGGGCATCCAAGCATGGATAGTAACACCTGCGGGAAGCACTGGCTGGCTGAGTGCTGCCTACTCAGGGCTAACAACTCAGGATTTCCCCAGTAACTCACGGAATCCCCACAACAACAATAAGAGATGGGGACCGTAATTATCCTCACTGTACAGATGGGGAAACTGAGGCACAGAAACACTGAGTAACTTGCTGGAGTCATACAGCTTCGTAGAGGACACAGCTTCCTCTGGTGGACGGGGCAGATGCTCTGAGTTGGGGGCTGGCGGGGTATCTGAAATGGTGCTAGAGAGGGAACCCCTACACAGCTTCCTATCCCTCCACCCCAACCCCTTCCATATTAATCATTTCCCTGATTAAATACTAGTCCTGCATTCTTCGGGGCCCATTGTTCTAAATTACACGGCGAGTGTGCATTGCAAATTATGCTCATTATTAGAAGTTACATGGAAACATTTATACTAATTAAGTTGGGTCTCATTCCTTTAGCTCTAATTTTAAATCACTGGCACAACTCCAGCTTTACGGCCGGGAGTGAACGGCCACAAATGGATGGAGTAAAATGTACTTTTAATTTTCTAGCTATTCCAGATTATTTTATACTTAGAGCTACTTACTGACATCAAATACGCTGCTTTCATTTTTTGGCTCTTTTTCTTTTTCTTTTTTTACACTTTTATTAGGATGAATATAACAGTAAAGTTTTGAAGTACCAACCATACAGCACGCCTTTACAATCGACAGCACAAATATCTTTTAATGCATTCGGAAACATTTTTGAAAGTTTGTTTTCCCAGAGCACCACTGGCTTTTTAAATGTGTTTCCCAAAGAAACACAAATGACTGCTATCCAGTGGAATTAGGAGACTACAAAGGAAGAAATGAAAAGAGCAGTGTGGGGTCTGCTCACGGGCAGGCGGCATGCTGAGAGCTTTATAGGAATCATGTCACCTTGGTCTTTTAGTCACCCAGGAAGAGGTCAAGTCACCTCCCAAGGTTTCATAGCGAGGAAGTGACTGGTCAGGACTTGATCCCAGTGTCTGATCCAAAGCCCACACCACTCTTCACTTCTTCAAACTATGTAGCTATGCACGTGTGTTTGTCGACGGACAAAACACATCACACAGAAGACATACTGCCCTCAAAAACTGCAAAACGAATTGATGTTTGCCATTCATCTGTTCATTTTCACTTATTCAAAAATGACCCCTTGAACACTTGCTGTGTGCCGTGCCACCTGGGTGCCAGGACCTGGGGAGACAAAGATGAGTGAGCACTGGCATCACACCCCTGCATTCCTGGGTTCAGGTATTGCCGATTTCTGCCACCATGCCCACTGAAGGGTATTCCGTCCTCAGCAGTGTTCCCCATTGCTCTGGAATTCAGAGTGGTCCACGCTCCATCCTTTCTCCTAAAGAGCATTCTCTTATCTAGGCTTCCCCCTTCCGAACTCTCCTACAAGTGGCCACCTTTACACAAACTTCCTGAAAGCATGGTCATCACCCCACTGCTGGGAAGAGCTCTCGCCCCAGGTTCCCCACAGCGCTGAGGTCACAGCACAAATAAACAAACGGGGGCAGTGGGAGAACTGCCCATTCATTCACATGCTTCTTACAGCTCAGCTCCCCCCTCAGCAGACACATCCACTCTGGATTACCGAGGGCAGAGGGCTGGACCGTGGCCGCCCAGGGGCACAGCCTGGAAGGGGAGTCCAGAGGCAGTGGCCGGCTCTCCCAGCCTTCCAGCTCGCACATATCAGACAAGAGGGAACCCTGCAATACCCCTGCTTCTCTCTGCAAAAGGGGTGGGCAGGAAGGAGGAGGAAATGGATGAGACCCTGACCTTTCTGGCCCCGAGATCCTGGATAATCAGTTTTCAAATACTGATGTTCAAATACAGGTGAACATCAAGCTGCCTCATTTGGCCCTTCTAACCAGGGGCTGATTTTCGCAGTCTCCTGTGAATCCTCTTTCTAAGAACTTTCCATACTTTATCTCCTCAGAGCCTGTCAGTCCCCCTGGGAGGTCCCCAGGCACAGGAAATGGAAGGCACAGTCCTCAGGTTCCCTCATTAGGAAGGCAGTCCCTTAGGGGAGTGGGGCCCTGAGCCAGCTGTCAGCCCAGGATTTGGGGGCTACCTGGGGTGCAGGAGTGGGAGCCACCCCCAGGCTACCTGGCAGCCCGCAAAGAACAAACAGCAACAAGAGACAGTGATACTGAGGGTGGGCAGATTTAAATGGCCTCAGAAGGGAGTAAAATCTTACAAAGTGCCCAGAATTCACTCTGTGCATGATTGGGATAAAATACTACAAAAACAGCTCAGGTTTTACTTCCCATGAGCCTTTCCCGAGCACACCAACAACCAAGCGAAAGAACACAAATATGAAACCCAAGGCTCATTACTGCCTTCCAACTTCCATACCAGGGAACTCTCACTTTGTTCTTTATGCACCCAGCGCGCTCGCGCACACACACTCCTCTGTAACAGAACAACTAGGGGGATACAGTTGATTGGAAGTTAATGGAACCCCTTTCGCATGATAGGCAAAACACGATTAAGTTTTTTACTGTAGCCTTACTGACATGAAATAATCGAATGCCCTCTCTTAGTGCAAACACAATAAAGCAAATATTTAAAGTGAACGCGAGATCCCGTTCGTGATGTCATTTGTGGAGTCCCAGATACACAGGGATCCCCTTCTAGCTAGACTCGGAGTGAAGAGAACACCGGCCCTGCTTCGGCAGCGTCTGGTCTTTGGGCACTGGCACCTCCTGAGGCACCAGGTATCCAACCTTGCTGAGCGTTTGGGAGACGCCACCCAGGTAAGCTGGTGGAACCCTCCTGGAAACTTTGGGAGCACCGGCCGGCCAGGTAGAGTGCAAGAGTTTGTGCCCCCCCGACCACCCCACACTTTTCAGGGAAAGACTGACATTCTAGGATAAACTGAATGAAATGAACCACCTCTTCAAATGCAACCTAATACATTTTTTTCTCCACAGGAAGCCTGTTCTCACCATAGGTAGCCCAAATAATTCACAGGTGAGTTGTATCTGAGTTTATCCACATAACTGCATTAGCAGTTGAAAAGTAATTTGAGCATTTATGAAACATACAGTCTCTTATAGGACATACACTATTCGATGAGACTCAGCCTTACAACTATCGCAGTATGATTGAGAAGGAAGGAAGGGAGGATGGGCAAGAGGGCCAGAGGGAGGAAGAAAGGAAGGAAGGATTTCAGTGAGAGAAAACCTTCCTCGAATTTGATGGTGTGATGTTTCAAATGACTGGTTAGTCAGCTTTCATATCAAATGTTTCCTAAAATGCCTTTCTAATTTTCACGTTAGTTGAAAGACGCATGTCCAAAAGTTTGAGCACATTCTCTTTGATTAAAGAATGTTTAAGTGAAATAGAAAGTACTTGTATGTTAAATAGCAATTTAATGAATAGGAAACCCTAAGACTGGCATAAATCATTGGAGACACAACTGCTAAACCATCACCTACATGGATGTGACATTTTTCCAAACTGGTCACGAGAACACACACAAATCTGATAAAGAGCAGAACTGCTGTGACATTCCTAAATGATCAGTGAGTAGCAACATTATATATTAAATTGGAAAAGCTCTTGGACAATGCATTTTTCTCACAACCTAAACTAGCTACTGAAGGAAAATTCTGGAAACCCCTCTGCACATCTGCATTCTGCATCTATGGATACTCACAGAGCATCACTTTTGGAGCAGCCCCTAGGTGACGTACTCGTTCAGACCCATGTCCACAGCACCAGAGTCTCACCGGCTGGGAAGCTGGACACCTCCCAGGCCACCGTGTGAAAAGCAATGCATTATTTACATGGCTATTCCCTTCGTAATGCTCCTTCCTAGGCTAGCGCTGCCAGGACTCAGACTATAGACATCACTAGCCACCAGAGCCTAAAATCCAGCAGGGACAAAGCGACAGGCGAGGTCGCTCATCTCTAGCTGAAATAAATACTTAAAAATAAATTTATGATTCGCAGAGGTGGAGTGACTTTTTTAAAGTTTCAAACAAATCAGTGAGGAAGGCGGCACACAATCCAGTCTGGCTGCTGCAGTGGGCAGTCCCGGGGGTGGGGGGCTCAGTAGCTCGGTGCATTGCTCCCAGAGGAGGAGTGAGGAAGGAGACCACCCAGCCCCCAGGACACAGCTGGGTCCAAGGACAGCAGAGGGAGAAGGCAAGGTGCCACTGGAACCATGATCCCCCCCCCACACCCAGATTCGTCCTCAAATACAAGTTACAGCTGTTACCCATTCAGTAGGATGCTTTCAAGGCAAGGCTAAATTGAAATGCAACCCAAATTGGGGAAAACGTGAAGGACACCTATTATTAGTGCCTTTCCTCAAATTGGGTTTAAAGATAAAATTCTTTTATTTTGGAGTGTTCCACTCTGCTGAAAGAACAACTCTATTTCTGGCATGACACTGCTCTGAAGAGTGAATGTCTCATATTAAACATTAAAAATCTCTTTTTTTTCCCCCAAGAGCACTTCCTAAAATAAAAAGGGAACTGTACACTCAGGTTTTACTCTCTACTCCGTTATCCAAAAAACTGAAGCTTCGCTGCTGCCTGTTCTCACCAAGTTCTCCTTCTCTTTTGACTAAGGGGACGAGTTTTTGACCGAGCTTCTGCATTTCACATTCTGTGGGTCCCATCACATCCCCGGCAATGTGGCAGCTTTATAAGAAGGTGCCCTTCCTGGTGGACTTGGCTGTTAGTGCAGGCGTCGCAAACGTGTGCAGGCAGCTCAACAGCCTTTCACGTCTTTCAGAAGGAGGGGGCCCGACATACAGGCACCCCACAGCACACGCTCTCTGGAAAATGGTTTGCTGCAATGTCTTACTTTGTTTTTGTTTTCATACTGTCACAATTCCTAGGACCAGCCCCAGGCTCGCACTTTCATTTTGTCCTGAGAATCTGCGTGGAAATACTGCTCACTGAGTCCCCTCTGGTGCTGAGGACCGTGCTACATAGTTACAGACTTACTCTGTATCAGTAAATCCCGATTATGTCTGCCTGCCATAAAGACACACTCAGCAACATTCCTACAGATGTGTTTGCTCTGTGTGGCAGGAGGGGTGACCTGGCTTCCAGCAGCTACTGGACTGGCGCCGGGACGGAATGCCCGTGACATTTCATCATCGGCTTCTCCAATCACCACCTTGCCTTCTTTGGTGACTTAGGTTATCGGGTTGACTGCAAATCCATTTGTTTTCTGAAAACGCCTCTTTTCATTCCTTTTCTGTTGATAAGGAATTTCTGAAACAATCGAAAACCATCTCTGCTACAGACTGCCAATGCTACTTGCTTGCAACAGGATTTGAGATCTCTTTTATTCCCAAAGGGGGTCATTATTTCCACTGGTTGCCATGGTGACACTGCAGTATTGCTGCTGTGTGTTCGACTGGATCCCGTTGCAGTCACAGCACATGCTTAAATCAAACCATTTGTTTCACATGGCACAGGTTTTCAGGGAAACGAACACCTGGCTGTGTAAAACTTAGTTAATCAAACTCGTAGCTTCATCTCAGCAGTGATGGAGAGAGGGCCCAGCGGGGAGTGTCCATGCAGGCCTGGGGAAACGTGTGTGGAGGGATTTAAACACCGAGAAGAAACATCTTCAAATGCCTTCATTTCTTCCCCTTCGTTCATGCAAGGAGAGATTTCTTACTATTTCCAATGACTTGAGAAATGTTTTTCAAAAAGCAAAAGTCATGTGACTAGAAACGAAGAACTCTGCGTTAATTGGTTGGTGCAAAAGTGATTGCGAGTTTTGCAATTATTTTTAAACTCTTCAACCACAATTACTTTTGCACCAACCTAATAATTATCGGGGTTCACATAACTGACCCTCTGCTGTATTCATTTTTTGAAGCAACACCTTAGCTCTCCTATTTGTACATCTCCTATTTTGTTTTGATTTGTAACGGGGCTACACACACATACATATAATTATATTAATTCCTGAGGTTGTAACCTGTGAAGTCTGGCTTGAAAAAAAAAAAAAGGACAAATATTATTAACTGGACTTTTCAGTGTTTACGCCCTGGCTTCCCAAGGATGGACTATCGAAGTGCGGAGCTCACCTTGAACCCCAGGAAGCCGGTCCTCTGAGGGTCTAGCCTTGAATGCAGGAGTCCAGGCGTCCGCCCCTTACAGGCCCGCAGCAGAGGGGGACGTGGGAAAGCGCCATGAACGGCAGGTAGGGGGGAGCAGGTGAGCTTCACTGCATTACCTTCGGAGCGAACACAAGTTTGTCTGCACACTGGGGCCAGCAGTTGGCTGTCCTTCGCTCCTCCTGTAAGTGGTCTTGAGGGCTGGCTTGGGCTCCCGACAGGACGGCTGTGAGCCAAAAGGGGAGAAACCACCTGGATTGGGCTTCAGAAGCCGATGTGGGGAAAGGCAGGTAACTTACTGAAGCCAGCCATCGAGGAAAACGTGCAGGCTAAGTGTGGCCCCAACCATTAAGTCAGCCCGCGGCCAGTCACGTCATCTGCGCAGTCGGGCCTTTTTCTCGCCCCCGTGTGTGTTTGGCTTTTGCTTTCTTTTTCGTTTTTTTGCTACAGCATTAGTCAGATTGGCCAAGTTCGAAGATGAGAAGACTTGTTGTTTTGGGAACAGAAGGAGAACTCTCTCCACGTAGGAAAGGATGCCGTGGGGGCCGCAGACCCCAAGGCCCCCGGAATGAACCCACGGCATGGCTGACAACACCCGCTTCCTGCGAGACGGGCTGGGCCGTGACCACCGCTCCCCACAGCTGTGAGCGAAGGGCCTGCGCGTGTGCGGCCGGAGCTGTGTCTGCCCCTCTCCGCCTCCTCCTGCACTGGGAAGAAGAGTTTCCAGGAGCTCGGCTGCTGGCACCAAGTGCTGTGGAGGACAGAGGCTGGGAGGCCGGCGGCATGGATGGCAGTCCGTTGGCATGGGTTCCAGACTGAGGTGCCACAATGGGAAAAACCGGGGACACCCCAGGTGGACACGTGCTGAAGGAGATTCTTCAGCCGGAAACAGGATGGGGAAAATCCTGAACGCTCTGAGTTAATAATAATGCAGTTTGTATGACGCAGGAAAAATGGGGGCACCACCGTGTCCTTTCACACTCCGTCCACTGCTAGGTGACACACAGCCAGCCCCACCCCAAGCCCTCTATTAGGTGTTTATTTCCTGTTGTGGAAGAAATTATTTTAACAGGGCAGGTTCTGAGAGGCCCCCTTATGTACATGTAAGGGTGTTTTTAGCCCATTTCATTGCTTTTGGTGAGACGTACGTGAAGCTGTATGTTGCCAAGCCACGGAATCCTCTAGCACTGCATGACCTTAGCGGGTCTTTCTCTCTTCTAAATAGTTAGACATCATTCACTGCCCCATGTCTACACTGGAAATAATACGCGAGACTTTACAGCATCCTGAAATGAAAAGTGAGTCACGCCGCTTCCTGGAAACAAGATGTCCATGACATGAATTTTCCCGGAGAAACCAGACTTTTTAGCACCAACGCTGGCAGCTCTAACAGGAGCAGGTGGAGGAGATGGCTTGCTGAACTCTCAGAGAAAGCTCCGTATTTTATGTTAACGCACATTTTAGAAATAGAGGTCAAACCCACTTAGTTCAAGGTAGGGATTTTTTCCAGCATGTGTGTGTGTGTGTGTGTGTAGCGTGGGTGTAAATATGCACTGAATGCTAAATGAGGCGTGTAAGAACGGTTAGGTTCTTGACCTGACAATGTTCCTTTTGATGCCCAATAAATTCGCCGCGACTCCAAGCAATGCTTACTTTAGGTGTCCTGTCATGCCATCCAGAAGAATTAATCAAATATTGCAACATCACTGGAAAACAAGGTTTCCATATAGGTGTTTATAACAATCTATTGCATGAAGCTTTTTATGAAACCACAGAGAGCCTTGGGTACTGGCCAGTTCCAAACTCCGCCAGTAGGCTCTGCGCCATCAGCTAAGCACCAGTTGGATAATTCTGTGGTGCTATTCTGGACCCGAGGACTCTGAGAACTTAGGAAGCTCTGCACCCCTCCACGTCCTTTAAAAAGAGGCCCCAGGAGGCACATGACTTATTTGTCGTCAGGCAGTCCACTAAAGACAAATCTGGTGTTTGAACTTGGTCTCCTGGCTGCCACACCCACATTCTGGCAAGCGCCCCCACTCTCTGCACCCTGTCTTCCTGGAGGTGGGCCCCCATGGACTAACCTCCTTCACTTCAGAAGGGAGTAGAATGATTCCATCCAGTTCTGATGGATTCGCCAAAGCTAAGGGATATGCCCACCCATCAGTGCCACCTGTTAGTATTGAAAGTCCACGCCTTGAGAAGGGATACCTTTTAAACCAATCAACTAAAGATACAGATAAAGGTATCGTCTAAGATGAGGACCCACTGCAGGTTTTATACATCAAGAAGAATGACCAACGTTGAAGTCCAGCCCACAAGCATGTAATCTAGCTGCATGGCCCCCAGCACAGCACAGACTAAGTAGCCGGGGATGATAGGCAGACCCAGCACTCAGGAAGGACGGCTCCAGGATCCAATGAGAGGCAGGCATGGGCGGGGCAGGTACCTGGACCCAGAGAGCTCTCAGTGACCGGAGCTCCTTACCATCTCCCGACATCACGCTGCGGGGATCGCTAGCTCCCTCTCCAAGTCCTGGGGAAAGGGGTGAGTTGGATGACTGCAGAAAATGCAAGGAAGTTAGGTGAAAAACCTGACTATGCACCCGCCTGCTAGCTTGAATTGACCCCATGTCGTGGCAGGACAGGACCTCAGAATTAACACTGTTTTCTTTGTTATCCCTAAGTTTGGTCAAAACCCTCTGGATTTCAAGCAGGCAAGCTTCTGGATATTTAGAGCCTACCGTTGTAGGAAGCATCACATTCAGAAGCTGAGTGTCACGATGTCACTGTTCTTTCTACAAGAGTGAGAGCACCATTACTTCCACAGCTCGTGAGACTCTCAGTAACCCTGTAACCCGGATGAGCAACTCTGCTCTGCCACATCTCAGGAGTTTCTAGCTGCAGAGACTATTCCAGTGGGGATATTCCACGCCTTCTCCTAGGTGTCTGGGCTTCAGACAAGGTTAGTAAGAAGCAAAGCACACCATGTTCTCCAGGGACATGGATGGAGGAAAAAGAAGACAGCCAGGCTGCGTGGCCCAGCTGATGCCCGAGTACTCGCCCAGTCCCATTAACCCATCGGGGGGGTTGTCTCAGCAGTAGATATGTTACCTTCTGTAATTCCCTCATCTTCAGAACTTGGAACAGCAGAAATTGGGAGACATACCTTGGGTTCCTCTCTGAGAAGGAAGCTCTCAGATCTGAGCAGGTGGAGACTAAAAACGGGGACCATCCTGTCTCTTGGGGAAAGGGGTGGAGAGGTCTCCTTCCAGTAGTTGCTGTGCTTTGAGGGTATATGGTGCCGTGGGATTGGGGCTCAGGTCAGATGCATTCTTCTTGGTGTATAAACTTACAGCTGAGAACAGGTTTTCATCTTAGACTCTATCGATTGATTTAGAACATATCCCTTCTCAAGACATGGAATTTCAAAGATAATTGGTAGCTTTGATCGGTGGGTGATTGATCCCCCCAGCCTTTAGGAATCCTGGGAAGGTGGGGGCTGGGAAGAGAGCCACCATCAAAACCCAAATTGAGCTGAAATGTGTAGTTAAGGCCTGATTTGGGGGCCAGTGTAGACCTGGAATGCAGCTGTGCTCCGAGTTCAGGCAGAGAGTGGGTAGAAATACCAACATGCCCCTTTGACGTCTGCCTGTATGGCTACAAAATGAAACAGAACAAACTTGGCCTCATCTGGGAAAGAAGTCAGCAAGACCAGTCTGGCCCTGGGCAGAGAAAATCACAGGGAGTTTACTAAGACACTTGGGGTGTGAGTGGACTTTCTTTATTTCTGTCCATCTTGCTCCAAAAGGTTTGGAGAGCAGAGTAAGGAGTATCAATAGGTACCCGTCTATTTTTTCACACCAACACCTGGGTGCTGGGGGAGAGGGAGAGGTTCCCTGGCTGCACAGCTTACGTCCCAGCCAGGGAGAGAGTGAGAAAGGTGACCGCTCCAAATAGCAGTAGGTGTTTTCATGACAACAGAAAGGAAATGAAGTAGGGTGGCAGAAGTAACCTGGGACTGACAGTCAGATAGAGAGGGTGGCAGCATTAGACAAAGTGGGCAGGGACGGGAGACCTTTCTAGAAAGTAATGAATGGGAGCAGTGGGGATTAAAGCTCTGGCTGGAAATGGATCATGTTCCTGTGAGAAAGAACCCCTAACTGCAGAGCCACGAGTGAACAATCCAGTGCTCTGACCATCATTTCTCAGGCCAGGGTGGGCTTCCGGGGTGTGAGACCAGGGCAGTGCCCCCACCCAAACACACAGAGGGCTCAGTGCTGGGGACTTACTGCTCCCACGCCACTGTCTTGAAGTCCATAGTAATTTCATCTCTGAATTTGTTTGCAAGAGCAGTCTGATGGGACAATAACCCCTCGCACCGGGGGCTTGGGGACTAGACTCAGACCTGGCATGCCTCCTGTCACCTCCCCAGAGTGGGGTCTTCACCGCCCACTTCCTGGCCCCTAATTTGCACACTCCACCTACAAGAGCAGCTGCAGGGGGGGGTCCTGGCACTGCCTGAGAGTGGCCCTGTATCCCAGGCAGCATGACATCAAATAGAAGGTAAACAACACCATGATAGGTCTGGAGAGACACCGCAGAGGAAAGGAAAGAGCTTTTTGTTCCTGCTTTTTGGAACAAGCAATCCAGTCGTCGACATAGCTGGCCCTGTTTGTGCCAAGTGCCACAGAGACTGCAAAGATGGAGTTTCCTCTCTGTTATCTGCCTTCTCCCTACTCCACGACTCTCCACGCCCACCCAGTCACTTGTTCACTCATTCATCAACCATACAAGGAGTCCTGAGGTCGGCTAGGTGTGGGCCACTACTGGGGATGCAGAGATAATTGGGACATTCCCTGTCGACCAGGAGCTGACACGCCCCCACATGTCAGTCAGGAAAGGAGCCAGATTGATGGTTCTGTCTCCCTCTGCAAGGATCCAACCACGCATTAATTTCCAGTTATGTGTCACACATCATATAAATCATGGATAAAGTAGAAAATAGGAGTTTGAAAAAAACTACTCCTTTTCTATAGCTGGGCTGATAGCTAGGTATCATCAGGCCAGTCTTTGAATTTGACTTTGCATTTCCCAGGATTAGTACTTAATTCTCTTTTAACCAAATCCTTGATGAAAACGCTTTGTACTGTGGATTTAAGAAACAGAGAGGAACACGACCAGGACCGCCGAGACAGCACTGGGATTGCTTTTGTCTTTCACAGAATCTGTGATTAGATCAGAAATGCCCGTGAACCCATTTCAGTCATGTGCTCATCAGGCCGCTAGGTTTTGTGTCTAAGTGCGACTGATTGTAACTTTTGTCATGTTTCCCACGGACACTGCTGCTGTCCTGGGACACCCAGGGATGCAGACAACACACCCATTTTATAAAGTGTTTTGTAGCCCAGATGAAATAAAACTGTGTTGTTTTTTTTAAAGATGAATTTCAGAAAGGGTTGAACACATTCCGATGAAAGTGAATTTGCATCAGGAGCGCAGACGCCCAGAAGTGGGGCTTGGATGGCGGACTCGGCAGCTGTGTGTCTGAGGGTGGCCGAATAAAGAGCAGCTGAGGCTGCTGGCCCAGGCCTGTGGTTTGGCCCTCAGAGCGGCTGGGCATTTCCTGAGCTTTACCAGGCCTGGGACAGTGGTGGGCAGTGCGCTGACAAAGGGTGTCTCCTCTCCAAGGAAACTCAGCTCCAGGAAGTCCTGAGCCCAGGCCTACGATATTGGTGACAGTCAGATCATCCTGACAGAAAAAGCACCCCCGCCAGTCTGCCACCCCTTGTACTCTAGTGCCCTCACCTTGGACACAACGTTTTGAGCTGTTCATTTTGTACTAGAACTCTCCTATTCATTCTGGGGTCCCCCCTTGGATGGACAGAATTCTAGAGCTTTGCAGAGGTGGGTGGCTAAGGGGGTGGGTGTCCTTAGGAGGTGGTCGATTTGATGAAAGCCACACAGCCAGTTAGGACAGACGTCTGGCCTCCTGACCTCTAGGCCGGGCCTGCCCTCTGCTCCTCTCCTGGTCCTGTTCTTTCCACTAGACCGACTCCAGGGAGCAGCCCGCCCCCAGCCCCTGCCAACTGTCCTTTGTTCCGATGTGCACTGCCTCCTGCCACCTCTACACCTCTCTGGTCTCTGCGTGCACGCCCACATTCTCCGGCAGCACCCTGTAAAACTGGGGGCCCTTGGTGCTGGGCAGAGGGCACAAGCCTCGACTGCTTGTCCGCAGGCTCCCTGCTCTGTGCTCAGGCCAGGCGGGAACCACTGCACAGATGGTGGCCTGTGCTCCTCATTCCTCTGAAGGGCAGGGCTGAGGTGAATGGAAGGAGTGTGGCAAGGTGTGAGCCTGAGATAGGAGCTAAACCACTCTGGTAACCAAGACGACCCCTGGAGCTACAGACCAGAAGGGGTGACCAGATGCCAGCTGGCAGACAGAGGCCACTGGGAGTAAACAGAGTGCACAGGGAGGAAGCATGACAAACACTGTGGAAATGGATTATGTTACTAGGTTTCCGTTCGGGAAACCTACCACGTGGCTTTTCAAGTGGAATGGATTTGTTGTAACATGGGAGGAAAAAAAACTTTAAGAAAATTACACAATTTTCAAAAATAGCTTTATAGAAAGACATTTTTGGATGCTGAATGAGGCCCACAGTCCCCTCTGACGGAGAACACTATGGTCATAGGGTGACACCCACTGCCATGTCCTAAGAGCCCTAGAGAGGTTGAGTGCCCTTTCTCAGTGACATTACCACGTCCCCTGGTCTCACTCAGAGTACCACAGGACTCGGGTTCTATCAAACATAATTTTTTAAAGGAAACATGACTTAATTCTCAGGTCCACAGGAGGAAAACATACAGCGATGGGTAGTGAATCACTCATTAAAAATTAAGTAAATCCACCCACAACGGGAAACAGCATAACAGAATGTCAGTGCTGGCTCCACACTGGAAAGCAGCCAAACGCGGGCCCTGGAAACAGTGCTGCCTCCGAGACGGTGCTCCAGTTCTGTGCCTCTAGGATCTAACTTCACCTCAGCCACATCCACTTTCCAGCCTGTCTTTGGCTGGGAACTCCCAGAAGAGGGAAGCGGGGCAGCACTGGGGGTTTCCATGGTTTCTGACAAGCTGAAGTGATCTGTCTTCCCAGTGAATCACTTCCTCAGGTGAAATAAACCTTCGCACTCCCCAGAACCATTTGCCAGAATGGATCTCCGAACAGTGGGCAAAGTACCTTCGTTTTAATTAACTAACGCTTCCGCTTACATTTTAAAATCACAGCCCCCATGGATCCCCAGCTTTCACTTCCTGCACATAAGCAACATCGTGGAAAGAGAAAGGCTGCTTTCCAAAATACTTTTCCATTAATAAGCCCCTCCTTTACATGTTCCTGCTTCTTTTGGAAGTCAGTGGCAGAGCAACTACAAATGAGGGAGGAGGGAAGAGAATGTACCAAAGACAGCCGCCTTTTTTTCAAAGTGAGATTACAAAACATTTGTATCACGATGGACAAACTTCATCCCAGAAGGGAAGTGGAGGCAAGTGGCCTGACACGTGGCGGTGGCTGCTTTAGGGGGACTTCTGCTGTCAACTTAGAACTCAGAGGAGAAGCACCCTAGAACACAGAACTGGATGTCATGAAGAGACCTTTAAAAAGTTCTCAGCTGCTTTTTACTTTTCAGACAAAGAAGGTGTGACTCGGGACACATGTACGTCATCCAGCTTTCTAGAACTAAACCCTACTTCTGTCCATTCCTTTTCTAGTCTCCTGCGCAAAGCACACTATCAGATAGTAGGATCTATGATTTCATTTTTCAAGAAATTGCGCAACCCTGAGCCTGCAAGGGACACCTGATAAACGCTGGGTGACCAAACAGACAAACGACCAGCCGCAAGGAAAGGAAACCTGGCCAGTGTGTGAGAAGAGATTAGAAGCTGGATTTGGTCAGCAGATAACAGGCGGAAATAGTTTGGAACCCTGGCCAAGATCAACTCCAGTGACCAGAAAATTGTTCCAAAATATAATTACCTACCAGTAAACTGTTTGCACAACCCACAGGCTATGTCCTTATTTATTAACATGCTCTATTCCTTGAGTACCTGGAAAATAACATTTTCCACAATGGAAAATTCTGTTTGTTTTTGGCAGGTCTGCACCTCCACCTTTGGTGGTGGTGATGACAGCTGAATGACTCTGGGGTCTGAGAGGAACCCTGGCACAGCTCAGGGAAGACCGGAGCCTGGAGCGTCCCTTCCCACTGTCCTGGCAGTTCTCTTCTCCCAGGCCTGCCTAGGCTGTTTCCTCCCCGTGAAGGTGCAAGTGAGAACGCACACCTAGGTCGCCTCCGCTGCCTCTGAGGCCAAACGAGATAATGAACTTGAGTGCGCTTTGTGAACTGTAAGTGTACTACCAGGCATGTGCGTTATCCTAAATGCATCAATTTGTTTTCAGCATAAAGCGTTTATGTTATCTGGCAAAACAGGAAAAAGGTCAGGTATTGTTTGTTTCTGTGACTAACCATTTCCACCAACATGACGTTCATACAAAGTTTATTTCTCTGCAGCACATGGTAACATAGTAATATATATATAGTGTCAAAAATGTATACACATTTTAAGAAAGGAAAAAACTGTATTAAAATTATAATACAATGAATGACGCTGGCATTCATTTGATTAATGCCATCTTTCGAGTGAACGTCATACTACACATTGGTATGTAATTCAACTTCAAAAAGGAATATATAGATAACACCTCTTAAAATGTATACTTTTTTGGCACCCCCAGTATGGATATATAGTGCCATAGCTCCTGAACACAAAACTGCACCACTTCTGATACCAGGTCAATTTTGGTACAGTTGTTGGAAATCAGTTAAATACCGCCAGCCTATTTTTAAACAATTGTTAGCATTCAATCAGCCCCCATCATAAAATAACACAAATACAAGTTTTGTGTTTTGCTTATGTTCATTTCTATTCAAAATAGGAGGAAAGCTACTCGGAGAATCCATTATGTGACACATTTTTTGTTCAGCAGTTCCACTGGGATCTTTCCATTTTCCCACATTTTAAATACTTCACACTAAACTCTGCATCGTAATAAGCAGTTTTTAAAAGTCACTTCGGATCGGCCCCTTTGAACGGAACGCATCTAATATGTGGCTCGGTGTCCCCATCAATGCATGTGGGACGTCCCCCAGGGGATGGGACTGAAGTTGGGGGTGAGTTCAGGTTACACGTGGGGACCGGCCCTCGTGCCCTCCACCTGTCCTCAGAACTCACTCCTGATCTGTGGCCCAGTGGGTCTGAGGAATCTCTCTAACTTACACACCCAAAAGGCTCTGCTCATTTCCTGTCTTCTCCCCCAGCCTGCATGGTGCCACTCCCCAGGCAGTGGGCCTGGGCCTGCAGCCGACGATGCCATGTTTCTACAAGGTGAACCACAAGGGCAGGAAAGCCCTGCACACAGGATGGCGGCCACGCCTCCCTCGGGACATGACGCAAGCTCCTTGAAGAGCAGCTCCAGGACCAAGAGGCTGTCCCTGTGCCTCCCTCTTAATCCTTGTGTTGTTCTTAACCAAAATGCCACTCCGCAAAGCTTTTGTGAAGGACAATTAGGAGGAAGGTTTTGATTATAAAGATAGGAAATGTCCAAATAAAATGGGTGGGATTTTGATGTGTCATCGAGCCACACCCGAGGGCCCAACAAGGGTCGAGGTTTGTTTTCCTAAAAGCTGGGCCTCAGCATGGATCCTGGCGAGCTGACAGTCAGCCCTCCAGCCCCAGCAGGCACTTGGCAGAGTGGGGGTGGACGGTTTCCTGAAGCACCCACCCCAGGTTTCCTGCACAGAGCTGGACAAAGTTCACTGAGTTGCTTGTCAAATCATTTAACGAAAGCTTCCTGTCACTCTTTAACCTAATTTTTAAACACCTTAGGAATATTGTTACAATCAACCACGACAGAAATCCCACGCGACAAGCAAGGGCCTCCTTTCAGCTTCCCTTTACCTCTAGTCCTCCTGGAACGATGCCGGGGAGCCATGCTGGCCTGCTGGGATCCATGTTTTCCTGTCAGCTGCGAAAGGATTCCTAAAGGGAGAAGTCCAGCTCTGAACTGGGTCTGCTGGGAGCTCAGTGATGAGACGTGAGTTTATAGAAAGCTGTGTTCCCATTTCCTCCAAGTGGAACCTGTGACGGCGTCATGTCCGTACTCTGCTATGTGACAAACGATGACCTAGCACACTCTTTCGGGAGGTACTTACTTCTGGGAAGAATGTTCGGACTTTCCTGGGGGAGGGGGAAGGAAAGGGAAATGGAAAGAAATGAGGGATTAATCTGTTTGTCACCATCAGATCCAGAGGCTTTCTTCTGACTGGCTGTCAGTTTCTCATTCAGTCTCTGGGAGAATAACGTCTTCATCGTTGGGAGAAACACATTTTGCTCAGAAAGGAAATGCGTGGAATCCACGGATGCTTAGAAACACCCAGGAAAAGGGCCAAGGCAGGAAACAGACATGAAATCTCATAGAAAGTTCTGGAATCTTCTGTGCTGTGCACATCATGCATCCCGCAGATTCAGGAACCAGCACAAGACGCAGAGTGCCTGTTCCACCGGCAGAAATGGGACCCCAGCTGGGGAGGGCAGAGAGCGTGTCTGGAGTGGCTCATCCAGCCCTGGCGCAACACACACTAGGCCCCTGCACTTGATTTTAAACCCTTCAGATGGTGATGATGATTTTCTGCCCCGGTGACCATTCAGACCAACACCAAGGAAGGAAAAAGCTCACGTGTGTTGAAACTGACAGAGGAGGAAGCTTAGATGGTTGCCAGGACAAGGCTGGTGAACATCCTACGTTTAGCTTAAAATTAAATTCACTGTTACTTAATCTTAGCACTTAATTTAGTGTTCCTTTATTCCTTTGGTATTTCTGTGAACCAAAGTGAAATAGTCAAGTTACAGTATCATTTAATTTTACTTACTGGTGGATACCCTTTGGTATAACAATGTAAGACTTCAAAGAGCCTGGAGAAAATATTGAAACCTTCATTTTGTGCCTTCCATAAATTCTTAATTCTGAAATTCCATTGCATTGTTTAAATACTATGCAACTGAGACCCACCGAGTTGCCAGCATTGTCCACTGGAATGGGGAGGGACCTTCGGTCATATTGGACGGACAGCGTGAACTGCTGTGTCCCTTCCCAGTTTATTTTTAAATACTAAAAATAGGAAAAGAAAAACAAGAGAATGGGTCGCTCTGCTAAAAAGACTCCTCTTAATCCCGTTTAGCCGGGGGAAATTTGGGCTCTTTGTTTTTGAAGTCAAATGTTAACATTTTTTAAAATGTTAAATCAGGGGTTATTGCTGGAAAGGAGAACTTTTAATGTCCATCCTAAGAGTGGCATATACATCACTACCTAGTTAAATGCCTTCCTTAAACGTTGGAAACATTTGCCATTATTTTGTGATGGTGTCTTCAATAACAATTATTAAGGGCTCACGTTGGATCATCTCACTTAAACATCACAATAATCCTAGGAAGTGACTGACAGATGGGAGAAAAGGAGGCTCCCGCAGTTCGTGGGTTCACTCCACAGGTGTCTACTGGGTAAAGGATGGTGGCTGCGGGCAGTCTCCGACCCCAGGAAGCTCAGTCTCCCCCATCCTGCCCAGGGCGAGCTATTTATTTAGTTTTAAATAACTCCAAAGCAAGTGTCTAATTCCACAATTAGAAGTAAATTCCTTTCTGTTACTTGCAGACCTGAGGCTCTAGAACAAGTCTCAAGTGTCTAGCGTCGAAAACATCACCGGCGAAAAGACCAACCTGATGTTCCACCCTGACACGCAGTGGGCAGGATCCAAATAAAGGCAGCAGATTAGGCAGCCGGAAGGCGGTTCATGCTTCCAACACCCCTTTCCTCATCTCCAAGAGAAAGATTCCTCAAACCAGAAGCACTTCTGTTCTAAGAACTCACAGCTTCCTAAAGTAGAACTTTCTCTTCCTATTGACACGGGGACAAAGAAGAGGGAGATGCTCCTCAAAACTGCTTTGGCTCCCGAGTGCCTATGGCGGAAGCGGAGGGGAGGTGTCGACTACTGGACAAACGCTCAGTTAGTTACCTTTGGACGGCGGACGAACTTCTGAATCTGTCGCTGGTTTTGAGACAATGAGGGGAAGAGGGAAGCACAGGTCACAGCTGAGAGAACTGCTAACCACTTAGGGCACCAGGTCAAGTTGCCAAGAGGCCAGGAAATCCTCGAGTGGGTGGCCGGCAAGACTGCAGGGGCTGGGGCTGAGCCGGGAGCCTAGGAAGGCAAGGTCAGGCCTTCTGAACAAATCGCCATCTGTGCCTTGTATTTCAGGAGACGGTCTGTGGGCCTGACCCTCAGACACGCCACGGCGGCGCGGTGGGGGTCCACTGCTTGTGATGCATGTGATACGTGCATTCAAACCAATATGAACGAGCCAGCATCTTTCACTCAGGGTCCTGAGGCAATAAGGGACTACAGGCCTCCTGGAATTAATGTCATCTCAGTATCGACCCCTCTTCTCTTGATGCCACGCTTGACACTCGCCCAAGGAGATGGTACCATTCAGAATGGACGACATCCAGGAATGGTGTGAAGAGAACGTGGACAACACAATCGGCTGAGGAGGCAACTAATGGAAGCTGTCCTGTTCTCCATCCTGATAAATCATTGACAACGTTTGACAGTCCTTCGAGAGAGGGAGCAATGAAAATGCATTTGATTGCTCCAGGAGTAACCACAGCATTTACGCCCAGATGAAACAGTGTCCGGAAGGACACCCTCCCCACCCCGCCCCCCGAAAGGGGGCCAGCCAGGGCAAAAGAATGGACGCAATGACCTTAGAATAATTCAGAGCAGAGTCCACGTGTTTCAAACACGGCGACGCATTTGAGAGAAAAACTTGCTAGCTGCCCACGTGCGGGTTCACTCAGTGAAGGTGAACACAGACAGTACGGCCAGCCAGGTGCTACCTGCCCCCACGCTGCAGCCACTTCCAAAGCTCTTAGGTTTTCACCCTTTGATTTCTTTACGGAACTTACCACCATCAAGTAGTTGACTAAGTAGAACACAAAAAGTCGACAGTGTTTCTTTTTCTAAACACTAGGACAGCAAGACCATGGACGTAGTAGCCTGGACCTCAAAAGGCATAAACTCGTGACGACGACACTTTTTTTTTTTTTACCCTAAATGCAATCCAGAAAAGCTCCTTTTCGGCAGCTTTCCCCACAGCAGACCATTTAAGAAGCAATTACTACCACTGCAATGGTGTGCCACCGTGCTCCCCAACGGTCATCCACTGTGTGCCACTGAGATAAGGCAAGGCCCTTGTAAAAGTAAGGACAAGTCAGTGAGAGGAAAGCATGTGGAGACTGTGTTCTCAACAACACATTTCAGGATACTGAACAGCTGAGGCAGATCTTAAATGAAAAAAAAGTGATGGAACGAGATGTGTGACCTGAGCCTGTCCCAGCAAGTGAAGGCTTACAGTTCAAATGTAACACGCTGATCACATGGCCTTCTTTCTCTAGAAGAGCATGTTTCCAGAACAATTACACCCCACACATTTTTTTAACTAGTTGACTACACATCAGGAATCATTTTTTAAAATTTTGTACTTACCAAGGGAAACCGCAGGCTATAGTCTGAAAGAGAAAGAGAAAAAGACAAAGAGTTAGTTTCCTGGTCGTCATGCCGGGTCTCAGCTCCCGCTCCCCGCACAAGAACACAGGATATGGGGAGGCCAGAAAGGAACACCCAAGGAGCCATAGATAGGGGTTCATACCACTATGTTCTCACTGGCGGCTGGGTTGAGACACAGGAAGTAGGATCAACACCATCCGCAACCCGCCATCCACTTAATAACCCCACTTGCCGGCAGCAATCCGTGGTCCGCTTCTCTGCCAACCAACCAACCCCCTCGCCTAGCCGCGGCCGTTATGTTAGTGGCTAATGGCTAACTGGTTACAGCTGATGGCCATCTACTACCCGAGCCAGCACTTTTCCACGTGAGGCCGAGAGCCTGGAAACTGTTCTCCTGACTCTGTCCCCACACTGGTTAACAGGGGCTAGTTGCTAATCTAGCCACTTCTTTCTCTACTGCACTGGTTGCATGTGCTCTTTTTGCTTCACTGTGTGGGTCTCCTTGAGGCCTTTTTATCTACATGACAATCGACTCATTTTTTGCTGCAATCATCAGCTTTCAAAGTGTCCGGCCCCAAACTCTCCTGTAATCTCTGGCTGTCAGTTGATGGTGGAGCCTGGTGGCGAACCTAGAGCGAAACGCTTGGCACCTAGTGCACAAGGCGCCCCATTCATCAGCTGCTCCTTCTGGAACCTACAACGCCCCCTCCCCCTGAAACAGCCCCTTCAGCTCATCTTCCCTAGAGACAGCCTCTTAAAACCTGCTTATGGTGGCCCCCCCACCTCACTTTTCCAGCTTAATCATTTTTTAGCTTGCTCATTCCCCATGAATTTAACTCTTCTGTTCTTTTTAAAAACGGTTTTACTGAGCTAGAACGTAATATAAAGTTCACAGGTTTCACGTGTACAATTCAGTGGTTTTTAGCATATTCAATGAGTTTTGCAACCATCAGCATAATCTGATTATCTCAAAAGAAGCCCAACTCCCATTAGCTCCCCAACGATGCTCCCCGCCTCAGCCCATCCTCTCCTCACCCCCTGACCCCTGACAACCACTAATCTACTTTCTATCTATGGATTTGCCTATTCTGAACATTTCATATAAATGGGGCCCTACAACATGTGGCATTTGTGACTTTGTACAGTGTTCCATCCATGCCATAGAAAGTAGCAGCACTCTCTTCCATTTTATGGATGAGTATACTCCCCTGGATGGATGTACCACATTTCGTTTCGCCATTACTCAGCTGACAGACATGGCTCCCTTGTTCTGATATAAGTAGCCAGTGAGGCAACCTCATGCTTGGGCTCTTAGCCTGCACAGACCTGTGGCTGGGGACCGTGTTCAGCTGTCATCCCATATTTGCACTGCGAGAGAGTGGACTCACGTTTCCATAAAATAGCTAATGCAGTACATGACGTTTGCCACCAAAATAGACTGCTTTACATCTCAGTCACAGCCAGGCTAGGTATTTTAAACAAAAGACAATAAAGCCTCTACAGTACACAATTATAACAGGTTGTTGTACTACTTAAAAAGCTGACTTATGAAGTAGGTTTAAAACCAAAGAAGCAAAAGTGACAATTCTGGTTACTATGAAATTTTAAATCTACTTGGGCAAATCCACAGGTAACGTTATGCTTAATGGTGGAAGACTGAGCGGTTTCCACCTCCCACACTGGGAACAAGGCAAGGATGTCCACTCTCACCACTCATATTTCACACTGTACTGGAAGTACTAGTCAATGCAATAAGGCAAGAAAAAGAAATAAAAGACATAGAAATTGGAAAGAAAAAAAAAATACTTTCTTAATTCTCAAATGACATGATTGTCTACATAGGAAAATACCAAAGAGTCTACCAAAAAGCAACTGGGGATAAAACTGTTAGCAACATACAAAGTCATGGACTGGCCCAAGTACAGTGGAACCCATACAACACAGAGCAAATGGCAGAAGGTGTGGGACGCACTGAGTGTCAGGCAAGAGGTAGTCACTGGGGTACAGGGAACTGCTTTTTTGTAGGAAGAACTCATTACCAGAGTCTACCCCTTCCAATCCCCAGAAAGAGGCTAGAAAGAGTGACTTGTGGTTTTTGCCTGGGGCTAAGCATGAAGAAAAGCCAGAGGTGGAAGGGACCCTTAACATTTTGGGGGGATTGATAGAAAGCTCAAAACTACCTTCCAATGCAATGCTGAGTCATGCTGATATAAAGTAAAACCCAGTGAGAAGCAGAGGCATTTCATATGCACCAGCAGAACTGTAGGCTCAAGTCAAACCAAACTAAAACCCTGAGGGAAAAAACTAGTCAGGTGTAGAACCAGGTGGGCACTCCATCAGTGGCTGGTTAAAGAAATGAATAGCATGACTCACTAAATCCTAACCGAGCACAAATAATAATGTTGAATTAAACTTGGAACTAATGTTTTATTTTTTAAACAAAGCAAGAATACACCGAGCAGTAGGCTCTACACATATGTCACTTATCGTATTGGTTTAGGGCTCACACATGTCAGCATGAAACCACAACGAGCCATTTCTCTAAGTGCAGAAGTCGAGTGAAAACCAAGCAACGAGAATATCCTCTAAAGTCAGTCTTTACCGTGTAAACACTTCCTTTAGCCCAAGGCCCTGATGCAGACGAGATGGCTACTATTAATATAACAGTGAGCAAAACACTGGAAAAGGTGAAATAAGCACATTACAAAGAGGGGGGTGGGGGAGGTCGTGGAGGAGCTGGCACGGCATCATCCTGCAATGGGAGAGGTTCCTGGTCTCGTCTGGAACAGCACCGTCCTCCAAAAAAGGGAAGGAGAGAAGCTACTGGATTTACCAGTCAAGTGCCTCGGCGGCCGCTTATGTTGCCTCTCCCACATACAGCGCACAGCCAATCCCAGGAGGCAAAGGGAGTCCCATTTTAAGGATGAAAAGACTGAGACCTGGTGAGCTCCCTGACAAGTGACACACCAAGCACGGAAGCGGTCCAAACTCAGGGCTGGCTGGGCCGCACAGGTGAATGAAGCCCAGATTGTAGTGTATATTTGTTTGTTTGCTTGTTCTGTCTCCTTTCTCCTGAGTGAAACTGGAATTCCTTCAGGGGCTGTGTCTTCCTCTTCTTTATATCCTCACTGTCAGGGGCGCTGCCTGCCAGCAGGAGGGCCCACAAAGGACATTCTGTTCAGGATGACACTGACACCAGAGCATTCCTAAAATCCCTTCTAACTCGAGAAAGAGCTCCACTGTGGTCCATGGGCCTGAAAGACCTGGAAAGGCCAGCTGGCCACACCCTTCCTGGGGGAAGTGGGCCTGTGGAATGATTTTGGTTCACAGAGGGCCAGCTGATCACGGAGGTGTGGCGGTCTGTCCCACCTACAGGCTCAGCCACTGTGCTTCCTGGGAGCAGAGGTGGGAGGAGGCCCAGCTAATCCCTGGGTAAGCGGTGGTGCCAGGACGTGGAACTGGGGAAATCCACCCTGGGGGGCAGGGAGAGGCAAGGTCAGGCAGGCGGAGACTCCTACAGGAAGTGGCCTCACTGCAGGGCTTGGTCCTGATCTCTCACAAGATATGGAAACAGCCAGCCACGTTATTGTACATCCAACCCTTGCAAAAAAGAAACTAAAACTACAGCATTTAGAATCCATCCCTTGGAACTGTTCCATTTAAGTGAAAAATTAAAACTATTTCTGACATGTCAAGTTGAGATGGTCAGAACTGGGCAATCTCTCCAAACTGAGACAAAAGTAAAACCTCTCATACAGACCCTTGGCCTGAAGCATCATAAACACAAGAGTGGGCAAGATGTATGTGGCTGAGACTGTATCTACCAGCTCTTCTTTTCAATGGGCAGCAGCAGTACTTAAAAATATTTTAGATGCACGTTTACATTTAAAAAAAAATGTTTGCAATATATTTCTACATGTGTGGTGTATTAAAAATGTAAGATTTATGACGGGTTAACATTTTATAAAACAATTGCACGCAAGTAAAAGTGCAGATCATTCGATTCAAGACTGTGAACTCCGGCGTGATGTGATCCCTCCAGGAACGGGCCGAGCGAAGATTTCCTGGCTGCATTCTCTTGGGCTCCCGTGTTTCCCACAGGACACCGAGTTGTCCTGATTACTGGTCAGCACACTTGGAATAGCAAGAAACGCCATTCACTTTCAATCATCATGACGCTCAAGCACCATAGCTTGGAGGACTCAGGTGGATTGCCCAAAGAGCAAGAAAATCACATGCACTGAAGGTACCTGGAACAGGGGAAACCTCAGCCATGGCCAGTGGCTGCCTCCGCATTGGGTCAAGCGCAAGTTCACTGAGCTTCCAGGTGGTAAATCAGCGGCAGGGAGAGTGTAGGATGCTGCTGACTCATCTGGGCCTCAGAGCCTCACAGATCTCACCCTCCAGGCTCAGAGGTTCTTTGCTTACCTTCCAGGCATCGGCAAAGCTGTTCATTTCTGTACTTCCTAACACATGGAAAAAAGGCTGGAAGGAGCTGCTGAACCCACCTGGGGGAGGAACAGCTCCCTGAATGATGAGGAGTTTCGATAGAATCTTATTCTGCCAACCTTGCAGCCAGCATGCCACCTTAAAAAGGGGGTGGGAGTCCTTAAAACAATGTTGCTAAGGCTGGAAAACACCCATTTTCTCAACCACCTGTTTTGTCAATCTATAACCGACAAGATGGAATCTAAAAATTTGGCAACTTTCAAGAATTATTCACGGGCAGCTACTCAGCAAAGACCCATGTGTATCCCCTCAAAAACTTCCACGAAGGAAAAAAGGTAGATGTTGTTGGAAACACAACAGAACTGTCAAAAATAGGGGATCCCTGCTCCATAAATGATGGTTCTGTCTATTTGGCAAGTGTGCAGATGAAAACGTCTAGAATGACAAAACCCAGGGGCCCTTCGTCCTGTGAGCAGAGTATGCTTCTCTAAGCATGCCACCTGCTTGGACGTCTGCCACTTCACAATGGGCCATCAGTGAGCCTGCCCTTCCTCACCCGTGCTTTTAGTTACACATCTGTGACCAAACCTGCTCTATTCTGCCATACTCTTCTCACAAAACAGGGTCCCACCCTGAACCCCGGCCCCACAGACCTCTGGCTTCTTGGGTGCTGGCTCCTGTCCCCGCCCCCGTCCTCTTTTTCTGTAGTAAACCGAGTCAGCTCAACCACGTCCCAAGGCAGTGCTGGCCAATTCTCCTTCCCAGCCTGGGCGACCCCGGGCTCCTGGTCTGTAGAGTGGGCACCATGCCCAGGGGATTGCCGGCTCCCCACATTGCAGCAGGACATTCTCTGTATAAACACCACACATCAGCAGCTTTTCCCACATTGCAGAAAAATAAAATCAGAAAAAATGATTTGATCACTTTACTTTCTCTCCATCACTGCTTGTGTGCCTGTAAGTACTACCTGGAATAAAAGGGCTAAACTACAAATGACCCATTAATGGGAAAACTGGGACCCGCTGACAACAGTGGGGTTCTCAGCCTGTTTCTGTAGGCTCCCCTGCTTGGAGATGTAATTGCATAATGTAGACGCGGGGCCTGTTTTTTCTAGTAAAACCAGAGAGAAACAGCCCACGTGCCTGGAGCAGTGCCTGGCCCGGGACAGCCATCCACAAGCCTGCGCTGAACGGCTGATGAATGCCATGGTCTCCGAGGGGCAACGCAAGTTCTGAGGCAGCAAACCTGCTGCTGCCCACACACGTCTGAGGACCTCTCTCACCTTCCCGGTGATGCTCTAAAGTCGGGTTACCCTGGAGGCTAGCGCTCGCGGCCAGACGTAACACGGCACCAGCAGAGTAGGAAGAGGCCGTAGTGACGCCCCTGAACCCACCTAAATGTCTCCGCCAATTGAGGGAGGCAGGGAAGAGATGGGGCAGGGAACCAAGTCAGGGTGGGAGTGACCTCACCCAAGAACGGCCTGTCTTCAGTGCCCGGGGTCTCCCTGCTCACCTGTGCCAGAGCCTTCATCACATTTACCTGACAGTGTTCCCCTCACTCTAGCAGGGTGGATGGGGCCCGGAGAGCAGCACCCCTCGAGAGCAAGCCTGTCTCACTTCGCCCTTTAGGCTCACACTGTAAGGGACTAAGGACAGCCTGCTGGGTGCATGATGCTAAAGGTAACTGAACACTAAATCTGACTCAAAAGACATTTTTCTCGTTCTAATTAATGTTCAGTGAGTCTCAGAGAAAATGATGTATCGCTAATATTCCGATAGTAAGCTGATGTGCGTAGGTGTTCTTTTCCAGAGCACCAATTTGAAATGCCCCCTCCTCTCACCAGGAGGCCCCCGGCTGTGACAGGCCCCTGCGCATGTGTGGGTGGGGCTGGGCTGGTGACTGGGCTTACACTAGGCTGTAAACAGCAGCGGGTGGCAGGGGCCCAGGGCAAAGCAATGGTCCCCAAGGCAGCCTAACAGATGAGCCATGGCAGTAAATAATTATTCCAGTGGCTCACTATTCCCATGGACCCAAGATGAAAGGGAACTTAAATCGCGCTTCTTAATTTAAAAATAGCAATTGCTGCTGTTAATTAAAATGTTAGTTACCACCAATCCTACACAAATGGCAAAGGGTCAAGTAAAACAGTCTACTTCTTGAGTACTAATAAATGCCATTTTATTATTCCACAGAAATAATTATCGCTAATGAATAAAGGAACTGGCATTTTTGCTGACCAGGTTGGCATGGATAAGAAGAGCAGAAAATGTGAACAAGCCCCTGCACCATGGAACAGAGCTCAGAGGTGCCCAAGGAAGAGCCTCACGACACGGAGGGGTCACAAGTGACCGACACACGCTTCACAGACACCCTCCGACTCCAGGGTCCCCTTCCTACTTCTAACACCAACCCCCCTTCCAGCAGCCTCTCCAAAATCCACAGCATCCTTCTTCTCAGTGGTGTCCAGGGCGGGAATTTTCTAGAGGCTCCTCACCCACACGAAACCATTTCCCCGCCCTCCAGGTACATCACACACGGTCTTCCCCGCTGATCCCTTCCCTCACACTGCTCCTTGACCCACAAAGCTTCCCAAAGCTGCCAGGTGCTGTTCAGGTCCCACCCGACATGTGTCCCGGGGTCTGGGTCCTCCAGGCTCCCCTGCCTGGGCCCCTCCTGGGGCTCCTGAAGAAGAACCTGTCCCCAGCTGCTCCTTCCATCTACCGTCTCCCTCCAGCCACATGGTCACAGCGACATAAAAATGCAGACCGCAGGATGGCAGGCTGCGGTTAGGCCACGTTTGCTGCCCTCTCGGCTGCCCTATGATGTGGGCAGGCACAATCCACATCTTACAAAGGACAACAGCCACGTGTATCACCCAAAGATCCAGAACTGGTGGCTACTTTGGTGCTTCCTGACTAGAAATCGTGTCATCTCTAGCTTGAACTTATTATATAAACAGTCCTGTGCACGTACCAGCACCTCAGAAACTACTACTGGATGAATGAATAAATGCACTAAACCAGCTGTTACAGTTCACCGAGCATCTGTAACACTACAGGCGAGCGCTCTGCCCAGGGCTGAGGGTTTAGGGGGAAAAAAATACATGGATAGAAGCAGAAGGACCTCGAAGGATGTCTAGAAGACAGGCTTATACACAGATCTCTGAAACATGGGTGAGCGCTGGCATCACAGGGACCCAGGGGCAATGACGGAGGGGGCAGCAGCACCTAACCTGCGTTTGGCCACAGTCAGGGCATCTGTGTCAAGAACAAGCATCCCAGACAGAAGGTGCAAACAAAGGCAAGGGAGCCAGAGAATGCGAGGAACAGTCTGTAAAAGGCAACTAGTTGGAATCCTGGCTTTGACCTTGGAACTAGTTACTTAACCTTTTGGAGCCTTAGTTCCCTGAGCTTCGTAACAGGGATAATAATCCTTACAGTGCTGGGTTCATAAATGACATAACCCACACACAGATCCTGTGCCGAGCTCAGGAGTCTGCAAGCCTGGACGGAGGTGTGAACTGCACGTCTGCAAGGAAGGTCACTGTAGAGGCTGCAGAGGAGAGAGGACGGAGTGGGCTGAGTGCAGACGGTGATGGGTGTGCAAGAAAGAGGCCATTCTGATGGCCCAGGTGAGGGACGGGAGGTGCACCTGAGGACAGTGGGAGCCAGAGCCCACCACCTTGGGGGGCAGTAGTGAGGGGGAAGGGAGGGAAGGAAGAAATCCAGGGTGACCTCCAGCCTGACTTGGGCCTGGGAAGAACACTGGTCATTCATCCAGGTGGGTTCTCATCTCAGAGTCCCCAGGGAGTGGCTCGTCTGGCCATCCCTCTCAGACACTACGGCATGCCCCTGAGAGACTAAGTAAACATCTTAGAATCACAAGAAAACCTTTCTGAAAACAGTACAGTTCTTTTTCAGGAGCGTGGTACCAGAGCAGAGAAGTTTGTTAACTATTTCCAAAAGAAGACTTTGAAAACTAGTAAACCAGATAACTGAAAAATCTGCTAAAAACAAACAAACAAACAAACAAACAAACAAACAAACATGTTGGTTTAATGGTTCCCCGCCTTAGCCGGCTGATCTGAACCATCAGTTCACCAGCGAGAACCCATGTAAAATGGAGGGAGAAGAGGCCGGCTCTAAAACAATGACTGGGAGACACTGTCCTGAGCGTCAACTGTGTTGTCTTAAAGAGGAAAAGCTAAATGTCTCCATTGAACGGGAGTTCACAGTGAAAGGAGCTTCTTGGGACCCACACATCACTGAGCTATGAACAAAAATGTCCCCAGACTGGATTTGGTTTCTGGGGACGAGCACCTATTTTTCCTCCTGGCTGCCCCTGAGAAAGTTCTGTGAACTTGCAGTTTCCCCCTCCTCCACGTGGGAGAACACTGTGGTATTCACCAGAAAACAAAAACGGCATTATAACCCAAATATGCACTGCCCCACGCTGGGACAATATTCGGCAACAGACGTGTAATGTTTGACTGGCATTCTGCTTTGTCTCCCTCGAAAGGTCAGCCCTCCTCTCGGCAGGCAGCACACTCATCATCCTCAGAGAAAATTATTTTCTTATTTTACAACTCAAGAAATCATCTTAACATGTATGGATGTGAGCAGCTTGCACAGTGTGTATAACCCCAGGCACTTGGGTCAATGCGGACATGTCAGAGGCCAGAGGTAGAGAGGGGCAGGCGTGTCTCTCTCACACGGCGGGCGCCCCAAGCCCTCCCCTGCCTCAGGCCGGTGGTCTGCCCCGTACCCCGAGTCTGAGGGAGGGAGGACTACACAGCGTGCATGCGCCTCAAGCCAGAGCCCTGTCCACTCCTGCAGTGGAAGGCTGGGTGACCTTCCTGGCTGGGTGACCTTGGGCATCCCTGAATCCTTTCTGTACATCAATGGCCTCTACACATAAGGTCACGGAGAGCTTCAGACAGTGATCCAAGCACACAGCATGAGCTTGGGAACCGTGAAGGTGAGAGGATGAGGTCCAGGTAAGGGGCAGCTCCGGAGAGAAAGGCCACCGTTTGTCCCTGGGGGCAGCAGCGGGGTGCGGTGGGTCAGAGCAGCCCTGATGGTCTGTCAAGCACAGCGCTGGACTTTCAGGGGCCCAGCTAATCCTCGTGATGACCTTCCTTCCTTCCTTCCTTCCTTCCTTCCTTCCTTCCTTCCTTCCTTCCTTCCTTCCTTCCTTCCTTCCTTCCTTCCTTCCTTCCTTCCTTCCTTCCTTCCTTCCTTCCTTCCTTCCTTCCTTCCTTCCTTTTTTTTTTTTTTTTATGGGAATGGATAAGATTACTTAGAGGACTGAGCCCATTACAATCCATCAGTGAGGTCCAGAAGAGGAGATGCAGTTCGTGAAGTAGAAGGAACATTAGGACATTGTGATGCCAAAGAAATCAATTGAGGGGAGTGCTCATGACGACACTGAAATAAGTTGTGTGGCCACATGGTCAGTAAGAGTTCGAGCTGAAAACACATCCTGCTGGACACATGCTCTCCGACACTGGGCGATAATGGCCCCAACGTCCGGGAAATTTCTATACTCTGGTTACGAGTCACTTCCTGGGGGACAAGATGTATGCAAAAGAGCCTCCCCGGGGCCATGGCTCTTTTCTCAGAGGAAGTGGCCATGACCCAGGGACCAGAAGGACACTCCCAGGGCCACACCCTCCCCACAATGCGCTCGTGGTCATGAAGCACCACTTCCTTCAAAAGCCAACAGTTGAGCTGATGTGTCACGGCTTAAGACACCAAAACACCATCTCCCCACCTAACCCCAAACTCACATCTAAGATTCATGAGGAAATTCAAAGAAAGAATTGGTTCATTTAAAACAGAGCTGGGTCTCTGAAAAGGTAAAAAGTTCTGGAAGTTGGATTTGGGAAAGCTGCGTGGAGTTTGGGAAAGCTTCAAAGACGGCATCTGAATTTGACAGGAGGCCTGGGAGCTCATTAAGAGACCCTCTGGCATTCTGGGGCTGTCCCAGCAGGAGTCCCCATGGGCCTGCACGAGCCACCCACCCTCCCAGCCCTCGTCTTTGGCCAGCGCAGTTGGGAGCTACATTAAAGAGTAGACAAGTTTCTAATAACCCTCCTTCCGTTTAAACTGGAAATCACACATTCCTGAGAGTTCCCTAAGGACCACCTGGAGAAGAAGAGGCACCCAATGGAGGACTGAATGGGCAGCTCCTCACCCAGATGCCCCTTTTATCAGACAACTTAAATGCACCATAACCATGACGACAGTGAAGCCAGGCATTCTCGTACCCCACCTGGCACTAGGCGAGCATTGTCTGGCTGACCCTTCACCACAGAGCTGAGAGCTGAGAACTACCCCCGTCACCCTGTATGGGAGGAAACAGCAGCTCCAAGAGCGCGCGTGGGTGATGCCACCACCGGTCATGACAAAGCTTGTCCTCAGTGGAAGTCTGTTACTGAAAGACCCGTGCTCCCACCAGTTCCCTGATCCCTCCTGCTGGGCTGGACCCCCTGTGCCCACCGGGTCCTTCTGTACAGAGGACTCCTGTGGGGTGTGAGTGACCACTCGTGCCAATGTGCCAGCCTCGGCGGGTACCGCATCAGCATGGGGTGTAGACACGCTGAGCAAAGTGCACAGCTCAGGGCATATTAAGACCCTCCAAAACACTTCAGTTCCGTGTGACTTACAGGCAGGCCCTTTGCATGTGACAGAGGACAGGGACCTTTGCTGCCATGTGTCAGGCAGTGAGCCCTCCACGGTTCTGTCACAGGTATGGGACAGGAAAACGACCCCAGCGGATTTTGCCATGTCAATTAATTTTGATGTGACAGAAACCTATCTATCCAACCACTAGCCCCAGGTCAATTGCACCTGGGAGGATGGTCTATTTTTAAAACGACTAATCATTTGAAACATTCATAATTAAAATAAAATGGCCTTTCTCCAATAAACGATCGCTATGGCATAAACAGGAATGTTGTCCACCTAAAATCTGCAGTACCTCGGGAAAAATACCAGGTTCTCTCATTCATGAATGCAGCTACAATGAAAATTTTAGAGTCCATCAGTAAACTTAGCTTGCTGTATGATTAAAGAAATAGTCAGGATTATCAAGCTTCAGACTTTAGAATCAAAGAGCTTTCCACGAGGCTCACAGGCGGCGTCCCATCTGTGACCATGATGTGTAACTGGTCGACCAGCACACACTTTTCAAACGCCTACCATGCTGGAAGCATTTGATCTGGTGCTTTGGGCTACAGAAAAATGTGCAGCAGATGAGTTATCAGTGGTGCTGAGGAGAAGGCCTCCCCCCCCCGGGGACAGGCAATTTGGGAGGACAGATCAGCTATCTCAAAGAACAGAAATCTGGTCCTGGGAGGGTGGAGAGCAGGGGGAGGGCAGGGGTGTGCCAGGCTTGGAGCACTGATTCCAACCAATCCTGCAAACGGTGACCTTTCATCTGTAAAGCTGTGGTCACAGGCAGAGGGCTCCTGACGGCCCATCCCCATGGCACTGGTTAGCTCTGAGATGGAGGATGCTTTTAGTGCCACGCAGTGCAACTCAGCTCCTGAAGGCCCTTGGAGGATAGCGTCCCTAAGAATCCCTGTGTGAAGTGGCCCCCCACCTTTCACAGCTCTCTCCCCTCTGCTTTTCCCAGTCCAGGGTCTCCACGTGTGTGGTGGACTCGGGGCTGCGGGGGGCCAGGAAACACCTTGGTTACACGCTACTCTTTATTTGTGTGTCTGTGTGTTCATGTGCGGAATAAGCTCCTCTATGGAAACACAAAGAACTCAATCACAGTGTTTTGAACATTCAGCATGAAGTTGCAAACTAATGCAGAATCTGGAGTTTCTGGGGAGTAGGCGGAGAGAAGACGACATCCACACCTGCCGCATGCAGGTGGCCTTGCCAGGCTCCTGGCTCGAGGTCCTGAGGCCCACGAGCCCTTGGACAAAGCCCATGCTCAGAAAACAGCACTGCTTCACAAAGCACTGGTGATGCGTGTCAGCAGCTCACTCCATTCCACCCAACCGGCATCTCCACACACTGTGATTCTACAGACGTGCAGAAAAGACCGCCAGTCTCATCCTGTCCTTTGAGGTGCTGATGCTAAGAACGCACGCAGCACTTGTACGCATGTTATCTCCTTCGTCCTCACAGCGACCCCAGACGCTGCCAGAATGTCTTCATGTCCCCCCCACACACAGCAGCAGGGCGTGCTGAGTGAAAGAAGGACTCCCTCTCTGGTCAAGACTCTGAACCCTTTTGTCTTATGTTGTTATAAGATGTCCACTAAAAGGAGATGATGAAAGAAATGGAGAAACAAAACTTACTCTCAGCACCAAGGCCTTGCTTTCCACACTTAATTTACTACTATGACCTCATATTGGTGGTTTTTAACTGAAGGATTAATACATGCTAGAGAGAGGGAAAGGTGATTTTTTTCCATCTTCTAGGGGAAAAAATAATTGTTGCTAACCCTATCAACTGAATGACTCAGGCTTTCAAAATAAAGTTGTCTTAGAATTTAGCACCAGGAAAGTGTTTATATGTCCTGAAAAACTGAGAACATTCTTTTATCAGACTAGAACAATGTAAGCATTGTGTGTTCATTTTTGCCTTGTCAGCCAGGAAGCTTAGGACCGAACGGAAGGCACAAGTGCAATCACATCTTATCTCCACGGAAAGGGAGCTGGCCTTTATCAAATGCCTACTCGTGCAAGGTGCTTCCACAAAATATTGTTAATTGCATGCTTGCAATCACACAGTTATTACTATTCCAACTTCACAAAGTAGACAACCGGAGTTACAGAGGAAGAAGTCGGCTCAGGTACTTGGCTAGCACTCGGTGAAGGCAGCAGCCAGACCTAAATCCATCTGCACTTTGGACCCTCCTGACTCCGTGCGGCCTCCCTTCCCGACATTGCCCCAAAGGCTTCCTGGGGGTGAAGCACACAGATTACCAAGACATAATAATGGTGACACCAGCCTGCAGTACAGCCATGGTGGATGCTTCCTGCCCTGGGCACTGGTCGTTCGATGCAGGATTCCTGCATGGCCAGGATAAGCAAGCATTTTGTTAGGGAGACCCTGGGGTTGGAAGGGGACGGTTGAAATGGCTGAGCCTTCACCAGACATGAGGTCTCCTCTGGTGGCAGCCATGCAAGATGTCTTCTGAATGCCACCTTCCCCTCTGCCCCAAAAACTTAGAGTGGCTTCCTCTCTAAACGGTCCCACCTTGTTTGCTTCAGCCCAGAGTATGGAAGACTTTAGCATTCAGACAACTTCCCAAGGACAGAGAAATTCCCCTGTTGAATTCATAGCTAGGATGGATTGTAAATGATGGGTTTACACAGCGACGATGGCTTCCTGAAGCCACAGCATGGTTGTCGGGTGAGTATGGTCTCTGAGGACTGACGGCCGAGACAAGTCTGTGACCTGCACAAGGACACAGATGCCTCCATAAGAACCAACTGTGTGCATTTAACGCCAGGTCAGTGAGGTCCACTGAGCCTGTACACCACACCTTGCATGTCATTGGTGTTCAATAAATATTAAGGCTTTACACACACACTCTGTGATCCCATTTATGTAAATTCCAAAGCAGGCCAAGTGAATGTGTGGTGTTAGAAATGGGGGAGTGGTGACCCGTGGGTGGAGGGGTGGAGACTGGGGGAGAGCACCAGGAGGCTTGAGGGTGTGTGTAGGGGCGGGTCCCACTGTACTCCTGCCTCTGAGCGCGGGTCACACAGCGGCTCCCTGTGTGAAAATCAGCGGTCCTCTGCACTCACGGACTGTGCACACTTTCTGCAAGTGTCATTTGATCTAGTAGTTTGGACCATTGGGGTACTACTTTTTACCCTGTATAACTAACAAATTAACTAATTTGTCTTTTAAAAAAATCGATTTACAAATGTGGTCAACTGAGACACGTTCCTGCATCATCTACTCCACACAGTAGGGAAACGGATGACCACTGCATGAAGAGAACTAAAAGATCGAAAGGAACTCTGCCCTTGGAATATTGGTTTGCCATGAAAAGGCTGATTTCTTATAGAACAATCTCATTTTCCTTTAGGCATGAACTTTAGTGCAAAACAATTGTCTGAGTTTTACCATTTTTGCTTTCAGAAAGAACTAGGAATCTCCAACTTGCATATAAATCTTCAGATGTTGTTCACACGATGACCTCGAGCCTTCAGTCATGGGAGGGGTTGCCTCCTAAGACCCTGACTGGGAGGGTGGCTGTGGTCAAAGCATGCGGATTCGGGGGCTGGCATGCACTGGTCCCCTGCCGCGAGAGGAGCCTGGGCAGGTTACCTCACCTTTCAGAGCCACAGGGCGTCCATTTATAAAATGACGGAAGTCCCCCTTTATCCTGGGGTAGCAGGGAGGGTGACCGACTTGTCCCGATGGCCAGGGCCTTTCTGGTTTCACACTGGAAACCCTGCCTGACGATACACCCCTCACTCTTGGCAGCCTGAGAGGCTGGTCACCCTGAGGTGGTGTGGGATCTGCGAGGTAGCGTCCATCATGTACCTTCTACGGTGTCTGGCACATGGCCATGCTCAGTAAATACTGACTTGTTATCATGACCTTGACCACAACCGTCTCCAGAAAGCTTCCTTCTGTGTGCGGTACTAGTGCAGTGTCTGCCAGGTTGTCTCCCTGAGAAACCACCCGTAGTCTGACCTCTCCTTCAGTTTCCTGACCCACATTAAAACATAAATGATTGGTAACCCTCTAGCCGTTCCCGTCAGAACATGAGTGTGAGAGGGCGCCACACACCTGCTGAGGCAAGAACCCCGCTGACCCAAGACGCAGCGTCTGGCCTCCTGGCTTCCATTCCTCGTGTTAAAAAGAGGATGACTGCCAGCCTGCTTCCTACCTAGGGCTGTTAGATGCTGAGCGAAGATGCTATGAGCCTGCGTGTGCCATGCGCCTGCACGTGCCGTGCACATCCTCTGCTCGGCAGTGACTGGGAGCCGGTACCGTGCTCCACCGGGGCGCGCGCAGACCACCCTGGGACCACGACCAGCACTAAGAAGGGAGGAGGGCGTGCCGGCAATGGGGCCCGTGCAGAAAGATAGGAGACCCCAGTGTCCAGGGGTGTGGCCCACGGCCAGTGAATTCAGTGTCCCCAGTCCTGTACAAGACGGGGTGAGAGGTGGCGCTGACCCTGA
This sequence comes from Rhinolophus hipposideros, assembly GCF_964194185.1. Classification (NCBI taxonomy): domain Eukaryota; kingdom Metazoa; phylum Chordata; class Mammalia; order Chiroptera; family Rhinolophidae; genus Rhinolophus; species Rhinolophus hipposideros. The sequence goes on from NC_138061.1 coordinate 3,718,016, forward strand.
GCCAGGCAAGGTCTGAATGCCCTGTAGTGGGCGCTGGGCAGAAACAGGTTTCTGGGCTCAGACCCGAGGTCCCCCGCTTAGCTCCCAGGGAGCCAGTTTTACCATCTAATGTGTGGCCACTAACACACATGTATATTTATGCTTTAATATAACTGTAAGAGGATACAGAACAAAGTTATTTATGTATATACGTTTTAATATAAACTGCAAAAGTAAGGCAGTGAGCAATCATGACTTCTTCCCAATTTAAGGGTAGATAAATGTTTCTTATGAGGAGCTGGCCTTACCTTCTACTGCAACTATGTGGGAAGGAATCAGAAGAATATGGTTTCCAACAGAAAAACCCCCAAACTCCCAGTGGAGTGGACGGACTGAATCCACACTTTTTTCACATTTCCACAGGGATATAAATCAATTTAAGTACTTAATATAGCCACAGAACTGGAAAAAAAAAAGACTGAGCTCTATTAGTTACCATGGGAATTACTAATTGAAGCACTTCTTTTGTCTTTTAAAGATCCTTGCCCTTCTTGTGACATTTAGAATGATAAAATTAAGGGAGACAGCATCTATTTCCTGCCATTTGACGATTATACAAATATCATTTTGGAAGTTCAAATTAAAGAAGCTTCGTCACAGGTAAAACCCACCTATTGTAGCAGTGACATACTTATTTCGAAGTTCATCTCGGACTGAATTTCAGAAATCGAGTGCAGGATCTCCAAAGGGTTCTGAGAAATTGGCAAAAGAGAACGTTTAAAGCTCAAAAGCTCTCCCGGGATTTCAGTGGAAGAATACAGGAAAGGCTGGCATGTCACTCACCCAGACACATTCTGTGCGATCCAAAGAACTCTCCTACTTCCCAGCAACACGCTGGGGAGATGGCTGATAAGCTTGCATTCTGAAAACTACACAACTAACCAGTGGAGTGCTTATTGAAAATGAAACTCTTCATGGCAGCCACTGGTGCAGAAAGCTTTTTTTTTAAAAAAAAATCATTACTTGAACAGAGTTTGCATCCCCCAAAGTAATATTCCTGAGTGTTACAACCTCTATCTTAGCGAAAAGGACTAATTGTCATGTAATGTGAGCGCCCTCGGAGTACGAAAGCCTTGCCGAGACACTGAAATTTATTAATAAAGAAGTAAACCTTTCCCTTAATATTGAGACTTGTCCAAGGGCTCAATGTAATTCTTAGAGACAGCTAGAAGCACCATCTATATAAAAGCATATTCCTAAACGTTTTAAACTTCATAAAGAAAAAGGACCCCTGCCAGGTGGGCATGGGTAATAGACTGCAATTACACCCGGTTCAACTTCATATGCAACGATCTGGGGCCAGGAGAAGCTGGATGACACCAGGAGGGAGGTTTGAAAACCTTGAGGCCGGCACTGACCCCGACTCTTGTTTTAATAAAGTAAAACTGAACACTTTTAGCAAATGATGAAAAGTAAGAGAGATTGAAGCACGGCGTCTGGTTTCTCCTCCAAGAGGGAGAAGCCATCTTTCCGTCTTGGGCACAGAGGGGCGAGGCAGCTCTGCAGACAGGCACAGAGGCTAGAGAGGGCGCCTGGGCCCAGCGCGGCCTCTCCTTCTGTACAGAGCTCCTGGCACCCAGGGAGCTGTGCTGGACACCCGAGCTGGTGTGCTGGCGGCCTCAGGCTGCTGGAGACCACCCCCAGTGCCCCCCCCGACACGCTGCTCCCCAGTGAGCGTAGAGGAGACACCCCTGCCCTCATTCTAAGCCTCCCCAGGACTGGAAACACTTTCCCTGCCCACTTGGGATTTGTCAGCTCGGTTTTACCATACAACAGTGCAAAGACTTGGTTATTAAGGATAAGGTGAACTCATTTATAAAGCACTTCCTGAATACCTACTATGTGCTGGGCTCTGGAGATACCACAACGAACCAACTCAGAAGCCCCTCTAGCTCTCACGCAGCTCATAGTGTGGTGGGGAGACATAAGTGACCACGTGTTCACTTTAGCAAACACGGATCTTGGAGAGAAGCAACCTGACCCACACTAGCAGTCAGGGAGGGCTCCCTGTAGGAAGCAGCCTTGGCTGAGAGCTGAAGGAGCAGTGGGAGTTATGCTGGGGGAGCATCCCAGACATCCCTGCAGGCCAGTGTGTACGGGCTATACAGGGAATGGGCCCACAACACAGCGGGCCTTTGGCTGTGTCTGCTCCCCCCAGCCCCTCTGGGCAAGACCGTCAGGTATTTTCATATGACTCAGTGGGGCCTGGCTGTCATCTCAATGACTCTCGTCCACATATCAACTCCTGTCCTCAGCTGCACATCCTTTTTTCAGCCTCAGCCAGTGTTTCTGAGCCTGTTACCCACCATCCCAGTTAAGGTCTCTAGATACACCTTTCTACTTCCTCATAGGAATGTGAGGGCACCCCACCTGGAATGTCAGGAGACCCCAGGCCCTGGCTTCTGTGGATGGCAAGACCCCTCCCTACCCTCTTACACATTGCCTTAGCCCAGGTTTCTTTGCTTCGGCACTATTAACATTTTGAACCAGATAATCCTTTGTCACTGGGGGGGAGGGGTCTGTCCTATGCGTTGTGGGATATTTAGCAGCATTCCTGGCCTCTGTCCTCTAAATGCTAGTAACTGCACCCCCCTGACCCCCAGTCATGACAATCAAGCCTGTCTCCAGGTTTTGCTAATATCCTCTGGGGGGCACAATGGACCCAGTTGAGACCCAATGCCACTTGGGCTCCTGTGCCCCTAACCCACACACAGACGTGAGACCATGTCTGAGAACTCCCTTTCCTTGTCCATCTCTGGTCTTGGCTCAGCTGCGGTTACTTTTGTCTGGATTCAAGGAAAGGCATCATCATTTCCAATCCACCTTCCTGCACTCAGCACAAGCCCTGGTACATAATTCATGTTTAATAAGAGTTTGCTTGCATGATGGATGGACTCCCGTCGTGTGTCCCAGATAATGTCCCAGCCTCATTCTCTGCTCAGCCAACTGCTAATTTTTAAAGATGCAGATTTGATCATGCCGTAACCTTGCTTTAAAACAATCTATGGCTCCCCACTGACGTCTCAAGACCTCAGGCTGGCAAACTCCTTTTCCAAACTATCTCTGATTCATCCCCACGTTTACCTTGAACTGACCTTAAACCAAAATGCACTACTGCTTTTTCACAAATATACCTTGTCTTTCCCCCAATGAAATGCTTGAGGACCTAGGGAGAGCCAGGACACACATTTATGGAGGGGATGGATGGGAGAATGGGAGGGGGTCTGAGTACCCTCCAGGGTCAAGCTTTGATGTCCTGTGTGGGCTGTGAAAATAAGCTGTAACCTGTGGGACTGAGCACAGTGGTGACAGCTCCACCTATTCTAACCTGCCAGGTAAGGGAAGCCCTTCCCAAGAGCACGTTCTCTGCCTCGACCTATCAAGTGGCCCAGCATAGCCTCTCCCAGCGGCTTCAGCCAAGCGATCAGATTGCAGGAAAAAGAAAACCAGCCTTCTTACTAGCAGGCGCGGTCACTCTCCAAGGGGCAGTGATGTGAGCAGCTGCAGGGCTTCTCCAGGACGGGGCTTCATTCCTCCTCCCTCGCAGAGCGTGAGCACAGCTCCATGCCCTACTGAGCATGCCTACTGGGCATCCGAGTAGGTGGGGTCCTCGCGACCAAGCCTGCTCTGTTGCCCGCAGGGCACCCAGTGCTATGTCTTGAAAGGGGCAAGGATGTGCCCTATCAACATCGAGAGTTGTAATCTGACTGCAGCTGATTAAAAATGTATGGGTCTAGTTTTGACAGCTAACTGACAAGAGCGCTCAGACAACACGGGGAAACGGAAGTGCCGGCGCAGAAAAGGGGATGCCTGAGGCTCGGCCAGGCCCCACCCTGCAGACACTGTGAGCAGGGCACACTCCCAGCCCCTCCCCTCCAGATGAAGGCGCGGGTCTGTGCCCAGGGGAGCGAAGCAGATGCAGACACTGCATGCAGCACTGGCCCTGGGTTCACTGTCCCGCGAGCCGAGCCACCTGGAAGGAGTTACTTCACCCTTGGTCCTGGGCATCTCACCTGTCTCAGGGTGCCCTGAGAGTGATAGGAAAGGACACATATGACCTGGCATGGTGCTGGCCATCCTGCAGGTGCAGGGAGCTGTCTCTGGGGTGGGCTCCCCTGTTTGGGGCTAGAGCCATGTGCCCCAGGCAGCCAGACTTCCTTCAACCCCTGGGCCCCAGCAAGAAGGAAGGGCTGAATATTTACCATGTTTCCCTGTTGTTACCGAGAAAGTCAAGAAAGGTAATAAATGCTTATTGTTCAATAAAATTAAAACAATCCAGTAACACGTCCAGGAAAACTGAGTCTCTCCCCCACTCCCCAGAACAAGCATCTCCCGAGTGATTATTATACGCCAAGTGTTATGTAAGGCGCATTTCATGTCTTCTGTCACTCATTCATTCACTCATTCATTCATTCCATAGATACCCGCCAAGAACCCGTGACATGCACCTGCTACGCTTGGGGACAGTGAGAGCGACAGTCCACATCCTGCTCAGTGTTGCTGACAGTCATGTGGGGGGACAGAAATGACACATTAACACACAAATACATGACTAGCAAGTCAGTGACAGCTAGGAAGGGACAGACGGATGCTGGGGAGAGAGAGTCACACAGCTGTGTGACAGCACATGCTCCAGCCCGTCCCAGGGGCCATGCTTTCTCTTGCTGGGCCTGCAGGACAGACGACACAGCGATCATGGAGCAGTCACAGAGCGCCCCACTTTTGTCAAGAAGTCTCCACCCTGCATGTTCCGGCTTTGGTGCGTTCTCGGGTGCCAGGCTGTCAGGAGCCTCCTGGGGGAGCCCCGTGCCCCCTTCTGGTCACTTGTGTTTGCATGGTCCCCAGCCTGGGCAGAAAGAGAGACCTTTTCCTGGAGAGAAACACCAAGGCTGCCGAGGGCCTTTACCAAGCCCCCACTTCTAACCACACTCTCCCCCGACCACCCTGCCCCACAGAGAGGCTGCTAAAGAAGTATTTTCATTCTCCGCAACCGCCGCGGTACGAGCAGCTCCCCAACAAGCCAACACTGTTCTCATCTTACCTCCCGCCAAAAAGGGAGGCTGTCACCAGTGACGATGTGAAATAATTAGACTGCAGCTGGGACGTTTTGTTGAATGTCTAATCGTTCTCATTTGTGTGAGCTGAAGAAAGCACTTATATGCCCCGAAGAAGGGCACATACACGCCGGACACATGGGGGCTGAGCGAAGCCCCCCACCCCCACAGCTCTGCTTCAGAAGCCAAGGCATTGGCATTGCCTGAATGCACACTCACAACGAAGACGAGGGACAGGTGGGAACCACTTGTTTCTGGGTAAGAAAAGGTCTCACATTCGGGGGCCAACGGAGCCAAATGCTCCTCCATTCAAGCAAGGTCTGGACGATGGAAAACTCACACATTTACTGAGCGACAAGTCCCACGAAGACTTGGACCTACTACAGACTCCAGGGACAAAAAGCTACGGTTGTTAGGGTGCGTGTGTGCCCAGGGTCAGAGGGGACCAGGTAAAGTCAGGGGTGAGTCCAGACCAGATCCCCAGGAGACACGCCTTCTGGACCAGGTTGTAGAAGCACAAGAGAATCCCTAAGGCCTAAATGTGTGAGGCCGAGAAGTTATCCCAGGGCCCACGGTGGGCGAAGTTGATACAGGACATTTTCAAAGAGCAGAGAAGAAACCTGGGCCATTAGCACACACAGGCGCTTTCTCACGGTGCTTGTTCTGCTTCCTCACCTGGACCGCAGTCCAGCGTTGGCTTGCTCAGTGTCTGCTCGGCAGAGTGGGGTACGGTGGGGTGCTGTGCACTGCGCGGGAGGAGGGGCTTTCTCTCCCATGTGCGGCCCACCTCGCCCTTCAGAGCCCACTTCAAATGCAGCATCTGACCCTTCAATACCAGGCGGCCCAAGCCCCCGATGCCAGCACGCTGGCACGCCTGCCAGGCCAGGGGGTCTGGTCTCCTTTCTACCTGGCTGCTGCCCCATTGTTTCCCCTGATCTTTGATCACTGTGCACCTTCTTAGGTCATCTGGCCTTGCTTCCCACACAGGCTGTATTCTCCGGGAGGACCGGCACTCACTTTTACACCTCTGCACCCCTGTAGCACTGAGGGGACTCTCAACACAGCTAGAATTAATTAATAAGAGCTACCACTGGTGTTTTGCTGAGCCTTGTGCTAGAAGCTTTATAACATCATCTAATTTATCCTCACAAGCAGTCTACAAGGTTGGCATTATTATGTTCATCTTCCAAGGGAGAGAAAGAAGGACTAAATAGATAAAAAGATCCTCCTAGGTCTCCCAGCGAGCAAGCAGCTGAGCCAGGGCCCCCTCAGGCGGGTCTTACTCTGTAGCCACACCCTACACTGCTAGGGAGGAATTGCTTAAGGCCATTTGAAAGTGAGTGCGTCCTTAAATAAAACATCTTCCAAGTAATGGACTCAATGCTTCTAATGCGCTTGGCAATCACTTTCTTTGCAAATTCAGGAAGGTTGCCTTCTGTTAAGCTTACTTCAAGGATTGTAACAAAATATAAACTAATGGAGTCTACATTATTGTGCATGCATAGTTACACATTAAAAACAAAAACATGTAAGAAATCAAAGAAAATTACAGGAAGGCAGAGGAGATGCACTTGCTGTCACCTTGGAACAGGGTTTATTCCGGGTAAACAGGTTCAGCAGGTGGCTACTGAACATACTGAACGAATGTGCGATGAATAAATGAATGAGTGAGAGAATGCATGAACTGGACAGCCTTTTAGGACACTCATCCACTGTCTTTTTCTACCCCACTCAAGCCCCAACCTGTAGTTAACCTGGATTTCTCTTAAAAAGAAAAAAAGAACTAGACAAGTTGAATAGAACTATATCTATTAAAGAAATTGAATCGATAATTAATAACTTTCCCAAACAGGAAGCATCAGGCACAGATGGGTGACTAGTGAATTCTACCAAACTTTGAGGAAGAAATTATACCAGCCCTTTACAATCTCTTCTGGAAGACAGAAGCAGAGGAAATACTTCCTAGTTCATTCTATGAGGCCAGCATCACCCTAATAGCAAAATCAGACAAAGACATTCCAAAAAAGAAAAAACTATAGACCAATATCCTTCATGTACATAGATGTAAAAATCCTCAACAAAATATTAGCGAATTCAATCCAACAATGTATAAAATAATTATACATCACAAGTAAGACGGATTTATGTTAGGTATGTAAGGCTGGTTCAACATATGAAAATCAATTCATGTAATCTATCACATCAACAGGCTAAAGAAGAAACATCCTGTGATCTTATCAATAGAAACAGAAAAACCATTTGACAAATCCAACACCCATTCATAATAAAAACTCCCAGCAAACTTAAGAATAGAAGGGAAACTCCTCAACTTGACTAAGAACATCTACTAAAAACCTACAGTTAACACAACATTTAATGGTGAGAAACTAGATACTTTCCCACTACGAGCAGGAACAAGGCAAGGATGTCCCCCTTTACCAAGTCCTAGCGAGTGCAATAAGAAAAGGAAATAAAAGGTATGTTGATTGGGAATTAAGAAATGAAACAGTTTTCATTCACAGATTTATGTAGAAAATCTGAAATTAAAAAACAACAACAACAACAACCTCCTTTAACTAATAAGCAATTATAGCAAGGTTACAAGGATACAAGGTTAATATGAAAAAAATCAACTGCTTTTCTACATAACAGTAATGAACAAGTAGAATTTGAAATTAAAAATACAATACTATTTACATTAGCACCCCCAAAATGGAACGCTTGTATAAATCTTACAAAACTGTACAAAATCTCTATGAGCAAAATGACAAAAGTCTGACGAATGAAACCAAAGAACTATATAAATGAGAGCTGTTCCATCTTCATGAATAGACTCAATATTATCAAGGTATCAATTCTTTCTAACTTGATCCATTGATTCCGTGCAATCCCAATCAAAATCCCAGCAGGTAATTGTGTGGATATTGACAGTCTGATGCTACAGTTTATGGAGACAGGCCACAGACCCAGGATGGCCACCATGGTGATTATAAAGCTGCAGTAGTCAAGACAGTGTGGTGTTGGCAAAAGAACAGACAAATAGGTCAATGAAACAGAACATAAAACAGAGCATAAAAATAGACCACATAGGGCCGGCCCAGTGGCTCAGGCGGTTGGAGCTCCGTGCTCCTAACACCAAAAGCTGCCATGGGCTCTCATGGGCCAGTGGGCTCTCAACCACAGGTTGCTGGTTCGACTCCTTGACTCCCGCAAAGGATGGTGGGCTCTGCCCCCTGCAACTAAGATTGAACACGGCACCTTGAGCTGAGCTGCTGCTGAGCTCCCAGATGGCTCCGTTGGTCGGAGTGTGTCCTCTCAACCACAAGGTTGCTGTGGGTTCGACTCCCACAAGGGATGGTGGGCTGCGGCCCCTGCAACTAACAATGGCAACTGGACCTGGAGCTGAGCTGTGCCCTCCACAACTAAGATCGAAAGGACAACAACTTGACTTGGAAAAAGTCCTGGAAGTACGCACTGTTCCCCAATAAAGTCCTGTTCCCCCATAAAATCTTAAAAAAATAGACCCACATAAATACCATGTTTCCCGAAAATAAGACCTAGCCAGACAATCAGCTTTAATACGTCTTTTGGAGCAGAAATTAATGTAAGACCCAGTATTATATTATATTATACCTGGTATTATATTATACCTAGTGTTATATTATGTTATACTCAGTATTAATATATTATGTTATATTGTACCCAATATGATATGATATGATATGATATGATATTATACCCAGTCTTATATTAAAATAAGACCGGGTCTTATATTAATTTTTGCTCCAAAAGATGCATTAGAGCTGATGGTCTGGCTAGGTCTTATTTTTGGGGAAACATGGTGTTGACAACTGACCTTTGACAAAGAAACAAAGGCGATATAATGGACAAGAGCTAGCCTTTTCAACAAATGGTGCTTGAACAACTGCAAAAAAAAATTAATGTAGACACAAATCTTAAATTCTTCATAAAAATTAACTTGAAATTTGATCACAGATCTAAATGTAAAACTCAAAACTGTAAAACTTGTAAAAGATAACACAGAAGAAAAGCTATATGACCTTGGATATAGCGATGGCTTTTTAGAGGCAACACCAAAGACAGGATCCATGAAAGAATTGATAAGCTGGACTTCACTAAAATTAAACATTTTTGCTCTGCAAAAGACACTGACTGTGAAGAGAATGAGAAGAGAAGCCATAGACTGGGAGAAATATATTTGCAAAAGACAAATCTGACAAAAGATTCATCAATAAAATATAAAGAACTTCAAAAATCAACAATAAAAAAAAAACACAAACAAAAAAACAACCTGATTAAAAAATGGGTAAAAGGCCCGAACAGAAACCTCACCAAATAAGATATACAGATGAAAACTAAGCCCATGAAAAGATGTTCCACATATATGGAAAGGCTCCGTGTCACTCATCACTTCTGGTACATGGCAATTTCTGTCCAATAAAAACATTACGGTCTGTCCTCATCCACCTTATTCAGTGGGTCTTGCACCATGAGACTTCTGGCTCTTCCCCAAAGTCAAAATTATTCAGGACACAGTGGCGGCCACGACAGTGCAACTAAAGACACTCACAAAAGAGGACTTCCAGAACTGCTTCAGAAAGTGGCAAGAACGATGGGATAAGTGTGTTCGAAGCGGCCAGGGGGAGTATTTTGAGGGGGGTTAATGGCAATGTATCTTTCATTGTAATCATTTTTTTTTATTAAACATTCAGCATGTTGTTTGACTACACCTCTAGTGTCATTAGGAAAATACAAATTAAAGCCACAATGAGATACCACCACACACCTATCAGAATGGCCAAAATCCAACATACTGACAACAACAAATCCTGACAAGGATGTGAAGCAACAGAAACTCGCATTTATTGATGGGAATACAAAATGGTGCCGCCCCTTTGGAAGATAGTTTGGCAGTTTCTTACAAAATGAAACTTACTCTTACCATACAATCCAGCAATTGTGCACCTTGGTATTTACCCAAACAAGTTGAAAACTTGTGTTCACACAGAAACCTGCAATGTTTATTCATAATCGTCCAAACTTGGAAGCAACGAAGATATCCTTCAGCAGATGGACGGATGAAAAACTGTGGTCCATCCAGACAATAGACTATTACTCAGCACTAAAAAGAAATGAGCTATCAAACCATAAAAAGACATGGAGGAACCTTACATGCATATGACTAAGTGAAAGAAGCCAATCCCCACAGTCTGCATGCCATATGATTCCAATTCCAACATTCTAGAAACGGCAAAACTATGGAGAATGCAAAAAGCTCAGTGGCTGCCAGGAGTTAGGGAGGAGTGAGGGATCAGCAGGTGGAGCACCGGGGATGTTTAGGGCAGTGAAACTGGTCTGTACTGCAATGGTGGACACATGTCATACGCATTTGTCAAGACCCGTAGGATGTATACTCTCCAGAGTGACCCCTAATGCAACCTATGGGCTTTGAGTGACAATGACTCCCCTTCACACACAGGTTGCTGAAGGAGCCCCCTCCCCTCCCTGCCTCTGAAGGGACGACCCAGCAGCAGGACGCCATTCTTCCTGCACCCCTCACCCAGCCTCTGTCAGCTCCCCAGGCTTTCCTCCGCCGGCACTAACTGACCCACCGTATCTGAATGTGCTTCCCCAGCCATCTCCCAGGTCCATGCCCATCCATCTTGGGCCACCGTCACTTTAAGGTGAAGCCTCCCACACGGCCAGGCCTCTCTCAGAAACCTGTGGGGAGCTTTGCAGTGGACATTCCAGAGTCACACGGTGTCCAGGGCAAGTGTCCTGCAGATTCTCTTCTTCAACTACTGTGTAGGACCAGGAGAGAACCCAACAATGGCAAGTCCCTCCCAGGGGTCAGCCAGGGTCACAAATAAAACAGAGAATGCATTTCTGTGTCCCTTTCCCTCAGAGCCGGCAGGTGTGGAGAGAGGGGTGACAAACCTTGGGGAAGGAAACCCGTCACTGATAAGAAAACAAAATGGCTCCTGGCCCACACCCTTTGGAGCTCTGAGAAAAAGGAAGCCCCATCTCAGGCCAAACATCTCACTCTCATTGACCTCAGTGACTGTCCTGGGGACACATGACCTACTTCCTCGAGGATATGTGGTAATAGTGAGTCTTTGGTTAATTGCCAAACCGTTCCTGTGGAGGAAGGCAGCTCACACTCAGCTTCCTTTGCAGCATGGCCAGCGTTCAGTGTGTGAGACATCTGTCACGAGAAAGGAGATTCCTCGAATAGGAGCCCGGAGCAGAGAGAGAAACACAATGTCCAGTGGGCAAGGAGCTGGAAGTCTGTCATGGTGCCTTGGGCTTGAGGCACCGGCCACATGTGGACACCTTCCCCCCACTGCCAGTTCACTCTGGAAGCTTCTCCACATTGACCTGCCAGTTTCTCCAGTCAGCTGGCTCTGCCCCATTTACCTGTCCCAGGAGTGGCATAGCTAAGAGGCGCAGGCTTTGAGAGAATGTTTAAACCCAGTTCCATATTCATCCATTAGACCAACAGCTTCAAACAGCAGCACATACCTGGCACTGAGCTAAGCTCAGTGCCGGAAACTGGGGGCCTGCCTTCCGGGCCTGCAATGGAGACGGCTTGCAGACCATCAATACCACCAAGAACCACAGTTGCTGTGACAGTCTCCATAATCCATCCCTCCTCCCAATCCTGACCCTCTTGCTTCCCCCCTACTCTTATGGAAGGTGCCGCCATCCCCCTAGCCGCCTATTCAACTGGGGGGGAGGGAGGGGCGTAGTGTCCTTGTGCCTTACCCCAAACATCTAAGTCACTGTTTCCGAGAATTGTACTTTCTGAAAATGTGAAGAACTGGCCCACTTTCCCCACGACATTTTCACCCGCCTAATTTCAGAGCACAGTTCTCTCTCACTGCAACAACCTTCCAACCAGTCTCTTGCCTCCTGTCCCGTGTGTCCATCAGCATGTTGTCCACATGGAGCCAGAGGGGTCTTTCACATACAGATCCACTTGTCCCTCTTCTGCTTGAACTCTAAATGGCTTCCCACACTGTGCTCAGACTGCTCATAAGGCTGTCATGGCCTGGTCTTTGCTGCTTCTCTAGATCATCAAGTATCCACCCATGGGTATATCACCCCCCTATCTATCTATCCACACATCCACCTGTCTACCCATCCATCCACCCATCTATCCATCCACCCACCCAGCACACCCACCCAACCATCCACACACCCACCTATCCATCCATCCATCCATCCATCCATCCATCCATCCATCCATCCATTCATCCATCCACCCAGCCACCGATCCATCCTCCTACCAACTCACCTATCCAGGCACCCACCCAGCACACCCACCCAACCATCCACACACCCACCTACCCATCCATCCATCCATCCATCCACCCACCCACCCACCCACCGATTCATCCTCCTACCAACTCACCTATCCAGGCACCCACCCAGCACACCCACCCACCCATCCACACACCCACCTACCCATCCATCCATCCATCCATCTACCCACCCACCCACCCACCGATTCATCCTCCTACCAACTCACCTATCCAGGCACCCACCCAGCACACCCACCCACCCATCCACACACCCACCTATCCATGCACCCAACCGTCCACACACCCACTTATCCATCCATCCACCCATCCATCCATCCACCCACCTACCCATCTATCCATCCCTCCACCTACCCACCCAGCACACCCACCCAACCACCCATATACCCACCTATCCATCCATCCATCCATCCATCCATCCATCCATCCATCCACCCACCCATTCACCAATCCACACACCTGCCCAACCACCCACCTACCTATCCAATCAATAGTCAGTGCTTATCTCCCAGAGCTGCTCATTTGACTGACCACCATTATGACCCTGCAGCTATGGTCTTGCTCTTAACCCACAGTCCTGCTTTATAGCCCAGTCTGCTCCCTGGATCCTCATGGGGACTTCGAGCAGTAACTTACCTTGGGCCTTGTTCCTCTGCCAGCAGGGACCTGATTAGCTGCCGCCCTCAACCCTGTCCACTGGCTGACACTCTTCCTTGATGGGAACACATTCACCTTCTCTTGGGTTCTGCTGCGCTGAGTTCCCCAGCTTGTTGGGACAGCTCCACTGCTTCTTATTAGGTTCCCCAGATACGGAACCACTGGGAACCACTTCTTTCTTCCCCAAAGTCTGCAGCCAGCTCAGCAAACCCCACCCCCATATACACAAACCACCCCCACAGCCAGCACTGTCCATCCCAGCGGGCAGGCCCAGCTCTGGGGATGGGTACTCCCAGCCCGCCTATCAAGCTGCCGAAGAGAGGTCTCCCTAGTTGTTGGAGACTGGCAGAGGTGAGAGCTGGGGATGCCTGGAATTAAGAGTCAAGGGGGGACAGACAAAATATGGGAAATGCTGACCAACTGCCCAATAACGAGGTACCGAGTCTTTCAACACCATTGGTCTAAGAAAATGAACTCTGGGGCACCTCTGCTGCCATTCCAGGCAGCAGGGCTTTGGGGTGGAGCCTTGGAGGTGGGTCCTCACACATTGCCCTGTGTGGGAGGGACCTTCACCTTCACCTTCACTTTCACCTTCACCTTGCCACCTCCAGACTGGGACTCTGAGGCCACGGGAAACCACAGGCTGCCCCTGACCTTCACCCTTCCGGGCGGGAGAAGATATGACAAGGAGCTTCGGGACTCCATGGGCTAGTGGGAGAGAGATGCCAAGAAAGGACTAGCAATGTGAAAGGATTACCAATTCCTCAGTACAGAGGTTACAGAGGAACAGAGACTGGCGCTCAGGCAAGAGTGGGGCTTCCTTACAAATAGTTAAGGGGGAACATTTTATATCATCTTCATTCAGTCCAGATTTTCAGAGATGAATACATACCACTGTGGAATTCAGAAAAACATACATTCATACAAAGTCGATAAGACACAAGCCCATTTTGCTCTGAACTACAAGATGGTTTCCTTAAATGACCTTTCTCAAGTTTACAGGATCTCACTGTTTGTGTTAGGACAGGATGTGGTGATGCCGGGCAGACTTAACAAGAGACGGATCCAATTATGAAAAAGTGTCTGGGGTGTCTGTTAGACCAAAGCCATACGAAAGTCACTCAGGTATCCTGGCTAGTGTGACAAACATTACTTCTGCGTCACAGAGAGGTCCTGGCCTTGTGATCAGAGATGCAGTCGTCAGGTTCCTGTTCTAGTAACATTTTCTTTTAATTATGGTAAAATATATATGACATAAAATGTACCATTTTAACCATTTTTAAGTGTGCAGTTCAGTGGCATTAAGCACATACACTGTGGGGCAACCATCACCACCACCATCTCCAGAAATTGTCCATCTTCCCAGACTGGAACTTTGACCCCATTAATTGCTAACTCCCCCGCCCCCTCCCCCAGCCTCTGGCAAACACCATCCTACTTTCTGTCCCTATGAATTTGACTCCTCTAGAGACCTCATGTAAGAGGAATCACACCGTATTTGTCCTTCGTGACTGACTCATTTCACTTAGTGTCCTCCAGGCCCATCCATGTTGGAGCCAGAGTCAGAACTTCATTCCTTTCCAAGGCTGAATAATACTCCATTGAATGTAAACACCACACTTTGTTTATCCATCCATCTACTGATGGCCAATGTATGATTGTTGTTCTAACTCTGAAGGAAAAGGATCAAACTGAGCGCCCACAAAGGTCTAGGTTTGTTAGCTGCTTTGCTATTTTAAAAATCAAAACTATTGCACAATTTAAAGAAAACATGTATAAAACATGTGTAAAAACATAAAATTTGATTTTAGAAAGGCGATCGCCCAGCGGCCACCTCTCTGACCGCTCAGTTCCTCAGACTTCTTTTCCTCACACTTGTTCCAGACTCCGACTGCTGCCAGACGGAGTAAGAGTCCTGTTCCCTTTGCTTCACCTATCTTCCTGGGACGCAAAGCTGACTTCACGGCCACTCCTTCTCATTACTTGTGACACAGTGACCTCAGGCGTCCTAACGTGCCCCGCAGCCCATCTAAGAACCTCAGATGGCGCTGCAGGAGAACTGGCATGCATTTGGGGTGATGCTGACCTATATCTTTCCCTGTCTGATATAAAAGTACATTCAGCTTTGCAGAAAAGCATCAACAGTTTGCCTTTTTTTTTTTTTTTGCCTTTCCCCCACTGGTGATAGTCTGAGCTGTGCTGATGAGATCAGATTGTTATTACATTCTCACCTGGCTCTGCACTCAGCCTGGAAATAGGGCTGGGCTGCTCTGCACATCATCTGGCTGTAGGTAAGGGCTCTGGGACCTGAGGCCATGAATGAAGGGGGCCTGGGCAGAAAGACAGAACCTCGGCAGTGCCCACGGGGCTCGGTTCAGGTAGTTTTAGTGAGGTGCAGGAGTGGAGTTGGATTGTAGAAAGGGCAAGGAAATAGATATCTGGAAGTAAAGAAATAAACCAGAAACGCATCAGTCGGGGTGGAAAGCTAACTGCCCAGAGAGCACAGGCAGCCAAGAAACTAAGAAACATATCCTGTTTAACTCACCTGGTGTAAAAAAAATAAATAAAATGAAAGAGTGTGTGTGTGTGTGTGTGTGTGTGTGTGTGTACACGCGCGCACGTGTGCCGTTGTGGCATAAACAGACAATATTTTTACACTTGATCTTAGCCAAAAGGACGAGAAGCGATCAGACAATATTTTTAAATTGTAACACAACAGATATCTACATGCCCAGCTTCTCTTGAAAATCAGATGTGCCCCCTGGGCAGCAGTCTCTGCGCCCAGCCAGGTGGGCCACCCTGAGCTGTGGTGCCCCCTATGGCTGGCACAGGTGCTGCTTCTCCCCGCTCAGGATCAGTCAGCTCACCTGGTCCATGGACCACACCTGAGAGGCAGGTGCATTTGTGATTCCTCCTGGGGCTGCTGTGCCAGTGCATGGAGCAGAACGGGCACTCAGTAAATATGTGTTGTCCCCACAACTGCTGAATGGCGGCTGTCCAGGAATCCGGGGATGGGGGAGGAAAGGATGGAGGATTCTATTGGAAGGAAAGTTTAATCTGATGTTCTTGATTTTAACATTGGGAGACATTCAAAATCCGAGTGCCCTCCACGGCCTAGGCAAGCCCTGCCTTGTCAGTGGCGCTGAGCTTGACCTTGCAGACATGGCAGGGCCTCCTCCTGGCCGCCAACACCCACGCCAACCCCTCCACTCAGCTCTTTCCCATCCTGCCCACCTGTGCTTCACCAGCACATTACTGTCCCATCCCAGGAGCCTCTGGACAGAGCCCTGCCTTTACCAGCTCTGTGTCTCCTCCAGCTCCATGTTCTGTTCTGCTTTGCTCGGGCTCATGTGGAAAGCCCTTCGTTTGTTCACTCCCCAAGCACATGCGGGGCCCCTCCTGAGTGCAGGGGCTGCCAGGCAGCAGGCCATGTTTTCTCTCTCTGCATCTCCCATCTCCCACCACACCCACAAAGATATAGGGACCTGAACACAATGACCCATAAAAAATGGGCACCACATTTCTAATGATAACAAAGAATGCTATGTTTGGGTCACTGGCTTGTTTCTTTTTCTGGGATAATGAGATCTAAAACGTAAGACCTTCATTCCTCTCTCAAAGACAAAACACGTCTGGCAGATGTGCTTAGGAGAACAGGAAGTGCTAACAGTAAAGAATGGGACAGGACTAAAAGAAGGACCCCAAGAATTCTTTCATTGATGGAATGATTCCCTTTTGTTATCAGTTTGAAGGACAGTTCTCAGTTCACATTTTACTGAAAAAGGTATAATGTGAACTACACACAAATGACTTTATTTGCTGAGACACTGGAAAAGCATTTCACGGGCATGGTATGCTCTTTACAGGTAACGAATGATGAATTAGTTCCCAGCCTTTATTCAGGAAGGCATTCATAAAATTTTGTTCCAAGGGAGGGAAACATTTCTCCATAGCAGGCTTTGACGTGTTGGCTGCCTCAAGTTCTTCACAGAAGAAGTGATGACACAATAGCCTAATTTACTCCACGTGGAACACCCCAGGGGGTTGTCTGGCCCAGGCAGGGTGGGAGAGGAGAGATTTGGGGCTGGAGGATGAGATATCGCCTTCCAGCAATAAAAATGACTGACTGGCTCTATTTCCATGTTTCCAATTTCAAATAGTTACAGTAGCAATGATACTTATTTCATTATTTACATAATCCCCACCAGCAGCAAAAAAAAAAAAAAAAAAAAAGAAGAAGAAGTAGTAGTATCAATCCAGCAATCCCACTTCTGGGTAAATATTCAAAGAAAATGAAACCAGTATCTCAAGGAGACACCTGCACCCCTGTGTTCACTGCAGTATTATTCACAGTAGCCAAGATATAGAAACAACCTAAGTGTCCATACAGGGGTGAATAAGTAAAGAAAATGTGAACACACACACACACACACAAACTTACAAGTAGCTTACTAAAAAAAGCCTAAGCAAGGAATTCTCCCTTTTCTCCCCTACTGACGTATTGATTCTATGTAGATGAGAAATGACCCTGGGACTTCTGTTTCCTGATTTGCAAAACGCCACCGCTGGTTTGGACAATTGTTAGAACCTTTTTTCCGCTCGCAAAGTCCAGGATTCTAATTATAAGTACACACATGGTTTACTACATGGCTAGCGCGGAGTTGCAGATCACCTGATTTTAAACAGTTCCAATATGAGGGAACAGGGTGCTGCAGAAGTATTTTAACCCAGGGATTGATCAGGAGGCACTTTTTATCTCTTCCTGAGCAGTGTGCAGGGGGTGCAGTTTGGGGAGCTGTGGAAAGAGGGTGCCCCTCCACGATGTTTCATCCTACCCGGTGACTGTGCCCAGAAGCTGCAAACCTGAGGCTCAGAGGCCATTGCCACCCACACATTAGAGGAAGGTGGACTCGTGAGACACCAAAAAGTCTGTATTTCTTTGCCGCAGTCACATGGTTCGGGGGCGCGAACCCTGGGGGAGGGCTCTGTGACTGGCTGGCTCTTGGCAGACCCTGTCTTGGGCCCTGCAGGGAGACCTTGGCCCCCTGGTGTCTCCAGCACCAGGGTCTCTACAAAATGGGACAGAGGGTGCCCTTGGGTAGAGATGGGGTCCTGGCAGAAGGGGCTTCCCAGGGACAGAACTGGGAGCATGGGCAGAGCTGCAAGGCCCAGATGCCCGTGTCATGACCAGCTGCCCACAGTGCAGCCGGCTGCATCTGGACATAGTGAATGTCCATCACCAGGAGGAAGGATAAGGAGGAAGGCTGGGGGTGCCCCCCCCCCTGGCCCATGGACTTGAATCACAGAAGTGGGTTGGCCTGAGATATTCTCACGCTCCCCGCCAGGCGGAACTGAGACGCCCCGGCTTGATTCATGTCTGGAAAGCTCTGCTTTACTCATGGCCACCCAGCAACCGGCCTGCATGCTGGGGCCGGGGGGAACACCTCAGCTGCCTGGGCAGGGGACGAGCAGGGAGGGCCCCACACCTGACCTACAAGAAGGGCTGCTCCAGAATGTGTCCCTACGGCCAGGACAGGAGTGCCTGTGTCAGAGGGCACGTAGAGACAGGGTGGTGACGGGGACAAGATGGGAGGAAATTCCCGTTCAGGAGGGACACTCATAGCTGGGCCCGTGTGACAGACAGAGTGGTCCCCCCCTCACAGGGCTGCAGGAGGAGGCTTCCGGGGTGCTGACCTGGAGACCAGAGCCCCACGACATCTGGCTCCCTCCCGACACTGTCTTATGGACGGGCCACCACCCCACAGCGAAGCCAGCTGCTCTCACTATACATGGTGCTGAGCCCTCGTGTGGCAGGCACAGCAGGCACCCTGTTGCCCCGCGCTCCAGAGCCTCACAGAGCACTGGCTGGTGGGACAGCGGGTTTCTCTTCCTTCCCCTTAAAAGGAACAAGGGACCCAGCGTGTCTTGTTCACACTGGGCCCCATCAGCCCCGCGGTTCCTAAACCAGGGCTGAGCTATTGTGGTGAGGAGGGTTCCCACGTCCATCATTTTCTACCCCTGGGAAAGGATGTTGCATTCTGGGAAATGCAAACTATCAACACACAACCCACAAAGTAAATGAGGTTTTCCAGTTTGGACAGACAGCCAGGCTCAGTTTGCAGATAGCATTTTATTTCCCAAAGGGTGGATTTCAAAGGCATGTCCCAAAAGTCAGACATGTGTGGTTCTCTCTCCAAAGCAAATAAATATTCCAACACATTAAAGGACAGGAACATCATCTTAACACAACAGTGTTCACACTCAGGCTCTCAATGGTGAAGCCACACGTGGACAGCTGCATTCCGAGACTGTCTGCAGGAGCCGCCAGCCCTCTGGGGCCCCCGCTGCCAGTGCTGAGAAAAAAGGTGAGTCCAACTCATGTGTTTTGCTCTGATTCCAAGATTATCCTCTGCACAGAATCTTCATTTCAGAAATCTCATCTGTAATAGTTCCAGAATTTTTCACAACACATGTGAGAAACCAAGCGGAATAAACAACAATCGCTAGAACCCTCCCCTCCCCTCTCGGTTGTTTAACTGGCAGGTGTCTAGCACTTCCTAAACTGCAAATGGCTTTCTTAGACACTACTTCATTAACTCCTGTCTTCAAGATGACCACTCCCATGACAGGAACACTGAGGCTCGAGACCCCCGGACCTGCCCACAATGGCCCAGCCTGGAGAAGTGGGAAACTGGAGAGAGAAAACGGAACCCAAGCCCTCCAACCCCAAGTTCTGTGCTTTGCCCCATGGGACGGTCGCCCTGGGCAACCCCACTGAGGAACACATGCTGTGTGTTCAGGATTATTTTCTGTCAAATGCCAGGGAACCTTGGATACATCCTTCAGTGTATAATTAAATAGCTTTTTAAAATTAATTTGTGATTATGCTTGCAAGGACATTCCTGGGAAACTTAAGCTATGCCATAGATTTGAGCACATTTTCATATGTCGTGCATGAGAATTCTTCCAGAATTTCATTTGGCCCACGGTGCACACAATTCCTCATTTTCATCCAGAATGTGTGGCATGTTGCTGTGTTTTCAGGAAAGAAAAAAAATCATCTTAATTTATGTAAAGAGTATTCCTAAAGATATGTATAATGGAGTCCGTGAGGCATAAACACCAAATGGTAAATACAGAATTATCCCAGCACATATTGTCTTGGAAACAGAAACATTCCTTGGGTGCAGTCATTCAGGAGACCCTTGAATTTGGTTATTTTGCTATTAATGTTTGTAGAGGGGTGGTAGGCAGAATTTTAAAAATGTCCCCCACGACTCCCACCCCTCGGCTTCCCCATCGAATATTCATCTAGATGTTGTGGGAAGGGGCTTTGCAGATGGAATTACGTGTGTTAATCAGCTGACTTTCAAACTCCAGGGAGAGGGTCCTGGATTATGCCAGGTCCAACACAGTCAGAGAAAAGGAGCAGAAGAGTGAGAGATGTGGCGGGGGGGGGGGGGGGGGGGCAGGGGGGGCAGAGAGGGTCGAAGCCTGAGAGGGACCCCCCCTCACTGCTGGCTCTGAAGAGGGAGGCAGGGGGCCAGGAGCCAAGGAGTGGGGGCGTCTAGAACCTGAGACCCACCCCAGCTGCCAGCCAGCGTGGAAACGGGGAACTCACCTGAATGACCCTGGAAGCGGATTTGTCCCAGAGCCCCCAGCCATGAGCACAGCCCTGCAGATGCACTGCTTTCATCCAGTGAGACTCTGAGCAGAAAACCAGGGGGACACAGACAGAAGCTGTGCCTGGGTTCTGACCCATGGAAATCATGGGGAGGTATTGCTTTAAGCTGCTCAATTTGCAGCACGCTGTCACGGCAGCCGTAGGAAACGAACACAGGCTAGTGGTACTGTGGCTGTGAGCTCACACGTGTGCAAAAGCACCTTTCCAGCCCCCTTTCTCCATAACGGAAGAGAACGACAGGAAGTGGACACTAAGAAACTGAGGCCGTGGCGACGGGCCCACATCAACACACAAGACTGGACGTGTATCCCGCAGGCGCTGTTTTCTAACTGTTCTTGTCTTTTTACCTGTGAAGAGGTTCGTTTTTTTTTTTTTCCAGAGGAACTATACACAGCTGGAAGGTAAGCATCTTTTTTAGTGTCTCTTATTCCCCAGAGGATGAGCACTTCGCCTGCATTTGCATATGCATGGCCTCAGGGGGCCAAACATAAAATTCACGGCACCTGTGTGTCAGCAACGCTGCTTTGAGAGCAGTCACCAGCCCGTGGCAGAGTTCTCCGCTGCTGTACAATTTTTTGTGTGTGCTAAAATTAATTTTCAATATACACATGGCGTTTCTTTTTCATTTTTCTCCTTTCTGATGGGAAGAAAAGAATCCTAAGTAAGGGCTTTTCTGGAATTAAAATATTATGGCACAACATTTCTATACCTCAGATTCTTCCTTCTATGCCTAAACAGGAGCACCCAAAAACAAAACTAATCTATTGATCATACATAAGCATTATTGTTCCTAAAAATGTTAACCATTGAAGACTGTATTGAAATGTGACTCAGCTTGGTATGACTAAGTTAAAATTTAGCTGCCCATTTAAAAGGGTCCACGAGACTTAAAAATATATTTATCTCAAACAGATACAAAGCATTTTTTGCTGGGAGATGAGTTCTGCTGGGAAGCTGTGATTAAAAAATCAGAGATCAGGGCAGGAGAAAATATGTCAATCCACAGCAGTGTGGAGCTAGCCACAGGCAGCGATAAAACACACACTCACACTTCCACTTCGTGTTAAGAAGAGCCCCTAATTCTAAAGGTGGGATAGGCTCATTCTTCTAGAATACGTTGGTTCACATTTTTCCAGCAACATGGGATTCCTTCCACTTGGGTAAAGAACCAGAGAGAGCCAAAGAATTTCCTATAAAAATAGAAGAAATGCCTACCACTCAGTGAAGAGGAGGGCGGCATAAGGAACTCCACCCACACTTCAGAGTGATGTTTTGAAATCCCATTCTGTGTGCACAGAACAGAAAGGACGGACGGTGGGGTGGCGGTATATTCTGTCACAGGCAAGCTACTGCCTTGGCAATGGTGTGTGGCAGACTCTTAGCAAGACAGATGTACCACAGACATGCAGAGATGTAAATAACAGAGAGATTTTCCACTGGTGGGTCTCCCAAGGGTTCTTGACCTTTTCGGTGACATGGATCCCTTTGGCCATTTAGTGAAGCTTATTCTCAGAGTCATGCTTGTAATTGCATAAAATATAACAGGACTAACAACCTGATTTTTAAAATGGGCAAAAGATCTGAACAGACACTACCAAAGAAGATACACATTTGGCAAATGAACACACGAAAAACTGCTCAACACCATTGGTCATTAGGGAAATGCAAGTTAAAACTGCAGCAAGATACTACTAGTCACCTATGACAATGGCAAAAATTAGAAACAGAGAAAACAGACAATATCAAATGTTGGCCAGGGACTCAGAGAAACTGGAACGCTCATCCACTGCTGTGGGCAGGCAAATGTTACAGCTACCATGGAAATGGTTTGGAAGTCTCTTAGAAAGTTAAACACACTTCACAAAAATCTAGCAATTCTATTCTGCTTACTTATCCAAGTGAAACAAAAACCCAGATTCACACAAAAACCTCTATATGCATATTATAGCTATTTTATTCATAAGTGCCCCAAATTGGAAACAACCCACATGCTCCCAACTGGGGAATGGTTAAACATACTGTGGTACATCCAAACAATGGAATACTACACACAGCAACAAAATGGAATGAACCAGCAAGAATATTCTTATGTTCATCTTCTAAGTGAAAGAAGCCAGACTCAAAAGGCTATGTGTTGTGACCATTTACATGACATTCTAGAAAAGGCAAAATTATAGGGATGGAGAACTGGTCACCATCTGCCAGGGGTTAGTGGTGGGGTTGGAGGGTCTGACTGCAAAACCACAGCATGATAGAATTTTCTTTGGGGAGGTGACAAAACTTGTGTCTTGATTGTGGTGGTAGTCACACAACTCTATGCCTTTGTCTAAACTGTTGGAGCTGTAAACCTAAAAGAGTGACTTTTACTGACTTTTAATAAATTAAAACATAAAAATCTAAAAAAAAATGTTTTCTTTAAATTGTTCTCACCATTAAAAAAATATGTTTAAGACATGAGGGATATAAAATTACAAAGGAAGCCAATTATATGGAAATAAAGGTGTACATGTTTTCCATATCTACACTTACAGGCCCTCGGAATTCTATCCACAAACTCCCAAGAGACACTAGGGTAAGAGTCTGGAGTACAGACCAAGCTCGGAATGCTATGGAGAAGAGTCGCTGTGGCCAAAACGGTTTGAAATGTTGGTATTCCTTGCATCTTCTCAGGTGACACCTGCCGCAGGCTACAGCTCTCAACTCATCTTACCACACCTGGCGAGAACCTCAGGGGACGGTGTCCCAGGGAACCCTGTGGAAATGTCATGCTAGATTAGCAGATTCTTGAGGGCAGTTGCTGTGATTTCCAAACCTTTGTGTCCCTAACGTCTTAGTCAAGGTGAAGACTTGATAGACACCTGTTATTTGCTAAAGAAATAAAATATCGATCTTCACGGCTTTCTAAAAATAATAATAATAAAACCAATTTTAACTATTTGCCTTTCAACTCCTACTTCCAAGTAATATACTTAAAATACTTTATTGCATTATATTAAGGATTTATACAATAATTTAAACATATAAGGGCACTTGTAATTTTACTATTTATACAGCATACATCATGGAAGAAATTAACCTAAAAAATTACAGTTGACAGAACCTAATTACAGAAGCCACCGTGAATGTAAAGTACCTCCAAATTTTATTTTACAATGCATATTAAACTTCTTGTCCCCACACCTAATGGCTTAATGTTGTAACATGAAATGTATTCCAATACAAGGTTTACTTTTGCTTTTAAGATTAAGCATAACATGAGTGATTTAAAAGTGATTTAAAACAGGAAGCAGTGTCATTGGGCCTACAATTAATGAGGTTTTGACAACTGCAAACAAATGGAATGCAGAAATCGGCTCACAACCTCCTATCTCTGTGTTTAACAGAAACGCCACTATGCATGGCTATACAGCCAATTTTCATCTCCCACCGTGAAAGCAGATTCATGGTGACCTTGACCTCTGACACAGCTCTCAGTGTTTTGTTCTGCTATAAAAGTTGGGCTGAAAGAAGGATGATGTGAACCAAAGACTACAGTTTGTTTTTTTATGTGATATCATCAGTGCAGCCTCATCTACCAAACGGTGCTTTCCAAAATGTCATTTTGAGGGAGATACACATTTCCAGCACACCTCCGAGGATAGGATGTCGGCTATTTACTCAGTCAGCCTTGCAGACGGAGTCAAGCTCAGACAAGCATGTGAATCTAACCCAGCACAGCAGATCTGTTACAAACACATGGGGAGACACGGCCCTAGACGCACAGAGAAAAACCATTGAAGACAGGAAAAAGAGGAAATGGATGGGCACTGGAAAACTTCCAAAAGAAGGACGGAGAGAATCAATACAAACCAACGACCACGTGTGCATTTAAAAACAGTGAAAGAATGGCTATATCTATCGGCACGAAGTTTTCTATTTCCTGCCTGCTCAGAAATTCCAAGCTCTACGGAAACAGAGGCTTGCCAGTAACAAACATGGTTTACTGAAAGAGGGAGCAAGCCAGGAAACGACTAGATAAACAAAACAAGCGTAAGTCAGAGTATGGCTTCTTTGTGAAAATAAAGACATGTTAAAGTTTGTTCGGACGCTGTCTGATTGGTTGGACAAATACGTGACAAACAGCAAACATGGATGTTGGAAGGTGTGTGAACCTTCCAAATAAAGCTTTTTGAAGTTTTGCTTTCACTGTAAGTCTGAAGGCTACTGCTAATGCAATTTATGAATCTTAGAAAACAAGCAATTCAGGATTACTGTGCCTGGGAAATCAATATTCTTTCTAATAGTTTTTGTAGAGTGCTTCAATTTTTTTCAGCCAAAAAATGATGATGCTTTCTGTGTTATACCTACATACGATCTAACATATGGAGAAAAAAAAAACATTTAAAAGGAATAAAGCCATAGTTCTTTGAATGGTAACAGCAATATCATCACCATCATCACCATCATCATCACACTGAGATGCACTAGGTAAGTACCTGGCAGTTATTCTCTCTCACAAGTACTAAAATCAAATCAGTAGAGTGATTCATGATACCCTTTATGCCCCACCACGATTCAGACACCCATGTTCTGATATAAATGACTAAAACAACCCACTCGAAAATGTTATTTAGTGTATTTCCTTTAGCCATGTGTTTTAGTCAAAGATGTGACCAGCTCAGAATCATGCTCTGGATTTGCAGGAGATGCGAAACAAGCTGCCTCGGCTTTCCCAGGCGATCCCCTCCAAGCGCCTCCTTTCTCCTCCTGCAACCTGGTGTCCAGGTCTGGTGAGATTCCTTGCTTTGGGAAGTAGACAAACCTGAGCTTGAATCCCAGGCAGCCACCTTCCACTTACAAGGAGGTGTAACTGAACAACTCATTTTACTTCTCTGAGCCTCAGTTTTGCAAACCGTAGAATGGGCTAACACCTTATGCACATTAAAATTGGGAACAGTAGGCCACACAAAAGTGAACCCACAGTTTCCTCTGGGGGGGCAGATAGGGGGAAATCTTGCCACAGGGAATATGATTCTAGTATTTAAAGTAAAGGCATATGCTCTTTAATAACAGTGTCTGAAAACATAAGCCAGTACTTCCCGTAGTGTTAACCAATGACACCTATAGGTTCCAATGCTGGAGGAAAAAGTAGCCAAATTAGATTTCCTGAAATGTTAGACTTCCAAGTCTCCAACGTTTCACCTCCCTAGAGGTGTGTGAGAACCTACCCCATGGTGAAGCCAGTCCAGTGTACCTGCCTGTTACGGTTACTCTGTGGGTAAAAAGAGACAAGAGCTACGAATGTACCTGAGAACACACAGAGACACCTGAATGGCAGCTACGATTGGCCTGTCTGTCTGTCTGTGTCTGTCTCTCTCACTTTCTGTCTCATCCCGTCTCTCAATCTCTCCATTGGTTTAGGACAGCAGCGTCCTGACAGTCCCCTGCCTGCTTCTGGTTCATCTGCTGATTCCCCTCCCTCCCGGGGCCACCAGACTGTTCCAGACACACGGACTGTCACACACAGACTGTGTACAGCAGCGAGGCTGTCTCTGGGCCCTGCTCACCACCCCACCCCGTTCAGGCTCCTTCCTAGCTCGTGGCCTTGGCTATCTGGACTCTGTTATCCCGAAAACATGAAAGCAACTCTAGAAAATGGAACAAAACATTTCTGCTGTAATGTGAAAGCCTCTTAGAGGGGAAAAAGTTCATGTTAACGGTGAATTTTCCAAACCTGACTTAACAGGTAGAACAACTGAAAATGCTTGCTTCTCCACTCAACTGTGAAACATGCTCGTATTAAAACAGCCTTGCAGGTAAGAATACAAGAAATACAAGCTCTTTAAAATTTTTTAATTAGCCTGTGCTTCTTTCCAGAAGACAGTCATTAAGGTAGAGAAAGAAAAACAAAAACGCAGTGTTTTCCTTCCTTCCTTCCTTCCTTCCTTCCTTCCTTTTTTTTTTTCCACACAGCATGAGATGTTATAAGCAGCTATCTACGGAGCTGTAACAGTTCCTTACTAACAGCAACTGAGGAAAACTACGGTTGGATACTCTGCCTTGAGAAAACCCATTCTATAGTCCTTTAAAAAATGGTGAAAAAGTGATTATTTGTTCTCTAAAAGGATTAGATGCTTTACAAAAGGATTATCTACAGATTTCTGAAAGCTTAGCCAGTGTATATAAACTGCGACTCAAATGAACTTCTCTGGAATATAATAATAGTGTAATTCTGGGTACACGTGGAGACAAAAACAACCTTGAACTCAAGACAAACCAGGGAGAGTGACTGCTGTTTGGGGACTTCCGTCAATGGCCTACACTCCCTTCCTCCTTTTTGTCACCCCCTTGCATGTATCTCAGGTGGTTTGGAGCACTCTGCCTCCCAGATGAAGGTTCTACCTGCCGCCCACCCTCCACTCACCTGCAAAGTCTGGCAGGGAGGTGACACGGGCTCCAACAGCCAATCCTACCCAGGCTTGAACTTTTGGGGGCCAGTCGCAGATCCAGGATTCATCGCGGCCACAGCTGTGAGGATCCAGTGACAGAACTGCCCAGCAGCAGCAGCCACGGCCACAGGCCACATCCTTGTTCTAGACTAGGGGTGTCCAAACTTCTTTCAACTTTTTTTTACCAAGAGCCATAAGAGGTAAAACACACAAACAGCCGGGCCACTCACTCCAGGTGAAGTACGTATTGCCTCCCCTGGTTTATTTAAGTAAACTAAATATATTTTTGGAATTTGCTGCGGGCCAATTAACAATGGATTACGGGCCGCAGTTTGGACAGCCCTGCTTTAGAGCTTCCCGTGGTGTAGCCGTGATGCTGGTTCAGGCTGCCAGCCTCTTGGGCTCCTGCCCCTTTCCTGAGCCTGCTTCTCCAGCCTTCCAGTTGATTCTGAGAATTCTCGTAACCTCTGTCCAGTTCCTTTTCTCGGTAAGTTAACCGGGTCACATTGGAAGTGTAGTGCTAAAAGCCACACCTCATACACCAGGATAAGAAGAGAACGAAGGTTCTTCACCAACACCTGATCTGTGGCAGGCTCTGGTCATTCTTCTCTGTGTGAACAGGACACCACAGAAAGGACAGTGTGGCTAAGCCCCAAAGGATGTTGTGGCTTCTGCCTTGCTTTCTCTGGGGTCCCTCTCTTGGGGGGCAGCCAGCTGCCCACCATGAGGACGCTGAGCAGTCCTTTGGATGGGTGCACGTGTTGAGGAACTGAGGCTTCCCGCCCACAGCCAACATCAGCCATGCAAGCAGGTCTTGCAGCCCCAGCCACGCCACCAGGTATGGCAGCTTCAGACAGGTGAGATGGAACAAAACTGCCAAGTTCATTCTAGAGCTCAGAAAACCGAGGTCTGTCTGAAGGGCTGCAATCACACAGTTCATAGGAACTGACTCTCGGTGGCTGCCAATGTACATTTCCAAATACCCCAGGGGACCCTCCTGGAGTCCCTGCTTAAAAGAGAGGTGCTCCTGACTTCTAGTAAGCTCAGCTACAGTGGTACAATTCTCCATAACTTCTAGCTTTAAAAATTATGTATCACTGAGAGTTTTTCGAGAAGATGAAAGCGCCAAGTTACGTGGGCCAGTGCCAATTTTTCCACGTTCTTGCTTGGGTCATTCAATACTCCCTGAGCACAGGGAGGGAAGGAGGGCAGAGGGGAACACACCAACAGCAGGCTGATGAAATCCTGCTCACAATCACACATCTACATGACCTTGGGTCTACAAAGCATCTCACCCACCTTCCCTTGCTCTTCCTGGTGGAGAGCCATGTCCGTGACCCTCTAACTCATGCCCTTTCACAGCACAAAGGTTTTCATCACAAAAACACTCAAGAGCTTCTTCTCACGTCATCCTTTAATGTCAGGCACCCAGTGTCCCAGATACATCGTCTGCCTCACGCCGTGGTTAATTTTGTCTTTCATGCATCTTGACATGGTACTGAAACCTCCACCCAAACGCCCCCTGGACTCGTCAGGGGCATTTGCCAGCCTCAGCCTTCTGCAGGGAGAGCGTGTGCCTCCAGCCGGATAAGAGAGCATGGCGCTCGCACAAACTTCACTCCATCCACAGTTCTGGTTCAAGAAGCCCAGCTGTCACTGACCAGAACCAGGCAGTAGGACATGAGTGTAAGGGGATGGGTGCCCCTTCTGAAGGTGAACCCCAAATAAGATTCATGCAATCCTGCTGGAGGTACCTGTAAGTGAAAGGAATGTGACTCCAACCCTGGGCATAGACTTTTTCTCAAAGCAGACACTCTCTCTCCGTGGAGCCCTTAAAATAATTCCAAATGCCTTTCAAATCAGGAGCAACAGGCAAACTGTTCCATTATCCCGTTCCGCCCAGACTGGTGACACTCAGCCCTGGGCAGTTACAGTCCTTCCGACCTAAGTCAGGCCCCTAAAGCATCGCCCGGTCCCAGGTCTCAGGGTGGCCGTCCCCACGGACCTCGTCACATGATTCGGCAATCGGATCATCTCTTCCGGATTGGGCAACAGCAGGGAGAAAACACTGACCATTTCTTGGACTAGCTTTGCTATTACTCATTTCAAAGGAATGGCATGTCAGCCACTCTGGCGGGTGATGTACCAGCTCCATGGCCTCTGGCCTGGGCAGGAGGGCAGGATGGGAAAGCACTCCTGCTGGCAGCCGCGGCCACTGCCACTGGGGCCGGAGTCGGGTTGGGGCCCTCACTCTGCCAATTCAGGTGTCTAGAGTGGAGGTGAAGGGCCTGCAGGAGGGTGAGCTCAGCGAGGTCTGGGGTTCTGGAAAACAAAGCCCTAGCTGTAAAGCTGAGAGAGGGGAACGAGGGGAGGGAATGGAAGCAGGGAGGGGGGAGGCAGAGAGCCCGGGAGGAGTCACTGCTGCCCGCCCCCTGGGGCCTTAGAGTCCAGTCTCCTTTGTATGTTCTGGTTAGGAACACAGGGGCTAGGATCCATGTTTACTACAAGACAGATGGAGCTCTTTAAGAGAGAGCCTGGCAAAAGTGCCACCGCACTCCTGTTTCACCATGTGGGCAGCCCTAGTCTGGAGGAACAGCATCTGGAACCCCTACATGCATACAGGGCCTCTAATGACCACCCATGGTCCAGTCCACACAGAAGGGAAGAGACCACAGCGCCCACCCAGCACGACAGGCCCCCTTGGCCATGGGGATGACACGAGGACCACCCAGGGCCTCCAGAGCAAGCCACCTGTCCTCTCTCGGGGCTACTCATCCCCATCTGGGTTCTGATCCCAGCCCTCAGGGCCTGCGTTTCCCTCTTTCTGAACAAGCCTTTCGCTATTCTAGCCTCACGAGGGAAAAGGACTCAGGACAGACACAGCACGCAAGTACTCAACCAATACCAGTGGTTACTAGGATGATTTCAGCTGCGACTTTATTTACTGCCATAACCTCTCCCCCTCCCCCGAAATAGAACCCTTGCGAAGGGAGAGGTGACTGTTTCACCTGTGGGTTTTGTGTGTCCAGACTCGGTGGCTCTCAGGTCTGAATTTTTAAAATGATATCAGGCCACAGAAAAGGGGTCACAGATGGGGGTCACAGATGTGCACCTCGTCTGCCCCAGGCCTGCTAGCTGCAGACAGAGGAAGGGGTCCCCACTGTGTGCTGTGTAGGGGTTCACATGGGTTCTCCCAAGACCTACACCCCACAGCAACTCTGACCACACTGGGCCTGGCGCTTTCACCGGCTCAGAACCGCTCTCCTCTCTTGGAGAAGACTCCGCTTCACCGGGTCTCCTCCTGGGGAAACATCTTTCTTATACCACGTGGTTTGGAGGGAGCTGCTGTACCCCTGGCTCCTGGCAGGACGTGTGCCCAAGCCCTGGCCACAGCACAAGCTTAGGGAAGGGCAGTCACCCACACCTGGCTCATGGGTGCCAAGGAGACTCACTTCTGGGTCCACGGCTGCATGTGCTGCAAGCGGTTCTCTCCTTCTGCAGGGAGGGTGGAATGAGAGGCTGCTGGAGGCCTGGGGCTAAGAGCCTGTCAGGGCTAAGGAGCAACAAGGGAGGGCCTGGATGGCAACGCCAAACCACTGGACCAGCTGTTCTAGCACCTTCAGTTATATAAATCAATGAGGCCTCTTGTGAACTTGAGTGAACGGAATCGTGTTTCCATCTCTGATGTCACCAAGACCCCTGGTAATAGGTATGGTGACCCCACACCTTCCTGTACCGAGGCCCCCTGCGGAGGTCTGGGAAGTGATGGAAGAAGAGATTAGTTGTAGACTCAGCTGCAGACCCTATTGCAGACCTTCCCATAGGTGGTACCTTGGTGGGCTAGAGCTAAGTCAGTAACGGCGGTTGCTTCCCTCTCTTCTGACACTGGGGCTCCCCTCCTACTAGCACTGGTAACCGGAGGACAGTGCAGTGGCCGCATGGGCAGCTGCTCGCCCACCTAGAGGCATATATCTTGGCTGGGGGTGGGGAGCACTGTAGACCTCACACCAGACTCAAAACAGGAAACAAAGGGCTCATCCCAGAAGGCAGGCCCCTCAGACTCCAAGGGCTGCCCCTTTCTGCTGGGGCCCCAGGGTCTCTCCGTGCTCATGGGGGCTTAACCAATGTCTCCTATCACAGGGGCAGAACCTCAGGTACAGATGCAATCACCTTGAATGTTTCAATCGCACTCTTACCATCAATGAAATCCGTTCTATTTACACAGTCAAGCAGTCCCCACCCATCATCTTCCTAGCCATCAGCTCATGTGGTCACCCTGGGAAGCACAGCCCCGCTCGCTGCCAGCTGAGGCTAAAAATGGACACAGCACACAGAGCCTGGCTGCTCCGATTTCCAAGATGCCAGCCTACTGAGGAAAGCGTGATCTCTAGAAAACACTTACAAATTAATGCTATGCCGTAAAGGAAAAATCCATTTCAAAGTAAAATAACCAGAACAGTTATCATTGATTTCTGCCCAGCACTGTCCATCCATTCAGGATGTGCATTTTCATAGAACAAATAATAAATCATTTGCTAACAAAAGCAGGCTGCACACAAGACATACACAGGCGGGCTGCCTTCTCAAATACCTCCTGGAGGCAATTTGCCGGGCAGAGGGCAGAAACCACATCCGGAGGGCAAGGCTTGAGTGCCTGAGGCCCAGCAGGCGAAAGCTGGACGCACAGCAGTGAGCGGACAGGGTCTCACCTTCAGGCCCTGCTCACCTGGGGATGCACTCCATCCGTCTAAACACACAGAAAAGCGGGGCACTCGTCTTATGCAAGCAGACACGGGGCCTCCCTTTCCTGAAGCCACCAAACACGAACAGCGTATCGGACACAGGAAGGAGGACGAAGGGGCAGTGAGAACAGGAAAAAGAGGTTGTCCCCAGACAGGCAGTGTGACCCTGGATGAGTCTCAGGCTCCTCGCTTCCAGCTGGCAACCCACTTGATTCTGAAGAGAGAGATCAAATTGTTGGCCAAACTTCTTGAAGAAACGACACCTAAAGCTAAAAGGTAGAATCTGGCTTTGGTTTCTGGCAAACTGAAAGACTTGCACAGACAATATAGCTCTGGTTATCTTAAAACATATGAGGAAGGCTATTGAGACAATAACTAGAAATGAAATAAATAAATGAAATGAACTGCATTGACTTATTTTTTATAAGGGGTGGCTTTTTGGTGTGCAATGAATTCGTTTTCCTGAGCACACAAATCCGGACGAATTGAGCCAAGTCTCGTGTCGTCCGGGCTCTGTTCTCACAGAAAGGTTCCTGGGTCAGGCTCAATTTGTAAAATGAAGGGAGAACATGAATTTTTAACGCGAAGCATCCTTCCTGACCACCCTGACTTTCCAGGATGCCTGAGGTGCACCCCGTAAAACTCCCCTCCCCTCAGAATGGAAGACAGAACTGCATTCCCCAGGGGGGTCGGCCCTCCCGGGTGAGCAGCTCTTCCCTGGCAGGGGCAAGGAGGGGGCAGCCTCCTTTCTTGGCCGTTGCTGTAACTGGACGTCTTTCCTCCCATGCTGCCAGAGGGACACCTGCCAGGATGCCGCTGGCTGGGTTTGGCCAACCGCATCACGCCATCCCTCGGACCTGGTTTGTACCCGCAACTATGATTCTTTTAGCCTCTCTTCCACGGCGCTTTTTCCAGTCCTTCAGTACTTGTCACTGCTTCCATATAAATTTTCCCCATTTTAAAGAGAAACGTAAAATGTGGTGCTCCACGCTCGGCTGAGGCCTTTCAGACAAGAGTCCTGAGTGCCAGAGAGAGAGCAGGGTGACTCCGAGTTTGTCCCTGTCACAGGCCAACAGTGGCCACGTGGAGCTTCCTGAACTCTTTCTACCACACTTCCTACGAGCCAGCTTCTCCCATGACAAGAGCCATCATTAAATGATCTATTTTATGTTATTTTAGTAGGAATATTGCCCAATCCCCAAGCATGTGTATTGTAAACAAATTTTCAATAGAAAGAAAGATGGACTCTCAGCACAGTGAAATGCAAACACTGTCACTACCAGTTTTACGACGGAAAACTCTTCGTGGCTCATGGGACACACCCTCCCAGGAGAATCAGCTGCCTGCACTCGACAGGTTCGCTTGGCTCCTCTCATGCACTTCAGACTCATCCCCAAAGCTGGGCTCATCAGCGCCCCTTAACCCTGTCCTGCCCCAGACTTCGTGCAGTCTCCCTCGCTGAGAGCCAAGACGTAGGTCTTGGCCAAGCAAGACTCTCCCCAAACTGTAAAAAAAACAAAAAAAAAGAAACAAAGCAAAACACCCCAAACTGTGCACAGGCATTTTCTACAGACTGAACCCGCAGCCTCCCTTAGGGTCTCAAAGGGGGCCATGACCTCAAATAGCTGACGCGCAGCCTGCCCATCAGGCAGAATACAGGCTCTGACAAGTGCTTGGAGAATCTCTCTGGTCCCATCCTCTCCATCCTGGGCTCCAGCTCCATTCAGACACCTGCTTTTCCTCGGACAGGTCATGCGACTTGTCGCTGCCGGGCAAATACACGGAAGCCCCCGTCTGGAATATTCTAGTCCTATTGGCTACCAAAAAGACATCCTAGAAAGCCAAGCCTGCTGTATTTGGTGAAGCCCTTCCAGGTCCCCCTCCACAAGCCCCTCGTGGCAGCTGTGTCCCACCTCTGCCCCTAACACCCCATTTAACATGTCCTATAGGTGGTAAGTCCTGCTCTCCCAGGGACAAGGAGCCCCCAGAGGACAGCATCGTGACCTTTTTGGCAACTCCAGTGCTAAATGCAGTGAGTGTATACCATGGGTACTCAACAAATGTGCAATGTTTCCATTTGCTCCCTCTGAATGACCTCACGGACTCTTTTAAACACTATTCACACGTGATGAAAACAGAACTTGCCTTTGAAAGAATATCGTTGGCTAGCTATGAGCAGTCCAAGCTTGGCACAACGCAGTGCAAACTTATTAAATTTCTGGCTCTTGCATTTTTGGAGTACTTTGGGCCCAAATCAGGACTTTGCTCCAAGGAATTTAAATGGGCAGACTGATAACATCTCCAATAGACGACTGAACTTTAGCTGATGTTTGCAACCCTGGCAAAAAGTAATTTATTGAATTACTGATGTGCTTCATAATGGGCTACACACGTGTGAGAAGAGGAAGAGAGAACGCTGAGTCAACCACACTTCCAAATGAGGACAGGGTGATGGTTTCAAGGTATTTTTATGTCCAGTACTTAAGAAGTGTTCAGCTGTGGATGAAACTAAGGCCACTTTCAGAGCCAGAAACACTATAGGCCGAAAAAAAATTGTTCATTGCAAGGAGTGATTTTACTGGTACCAATGTAGGCTTTGAGACAACTTGAGATAATGTGGCTGCAAAAGAAAGTTTCTTCCAGATCAGCCAACTTCATAGAGCAGTTATGATTGTAGAGGTTTATTTTGCAAATCTAAGAAGCTGAAGTATTTCATTCTCTTAGGAAGAACATTCATATGTTTCCTAGTCATTAAAGCAAGTGCCCTCAGGCGACACATTGCTAGCCAAAACTGGGTCACTAAATCCCTGAATGTAATAAAGGACACAAATATTCTGCCATTTTGTTCATTCGTACTGTATTCCTTCCCCACCCCCACCCCCACCATGTAACTGTGAGAGAGCTGCTGCTTCAGAGGCTCCGATATTTGGTTCTGAATGTCAGCTCCATGCGCTGACACGGGTAAGCACATGTCAGCTCTTTGCTCTCTGAAACTGTCCCAGGCCATGGCCTGACCCTTAACTCTTGCCCACATGGGCCTAGGATTCAGGGCCCCCGTTCTGGGTTGACAGGAAATTTGACAAACTTTGGAAAATCTCAGCATCTGAGCGTCTCTGTCTGCACCCCCCGCCCCCGTTCTCTCGCGTCGTCTTCTGTATGTGGAGCAGTGGGAACGTGGGCTGAGGACAGGAAAGAGCTGGAGAGAAATATGAACATTATGACCATTTGTAAGAATTCTGTGCTGGATATCAACCTCTTAGCTCACTTCGCTGGCAGTCCTTTCTAGAATCCAGGACATGGTCTGGAGTGTTCTGTAGGGAGGATTTCCTTGGTCTCCTGGGGGGAAGCTGTAGACTCTCTGCCTCAAAGACCCATGCTGTCTTACTGCAGAAACTCCCCAGCCTTTCACAGAAAGCGTGTTCTGTAACATGCGGGTGGGTATAGAGCAGGCCTGTCCTGGGAAACATTGTGACGTGAGGCAAACTGGCCACTGGTTTCCCCCAAACCCCTCCGGATCCCCTGGTCCTCCTTTGCCTCTTGTACCCTTCACCCCTCCAACCCCCAACAGGGCGCGAGTCCACACTGGACTTGAACGTGAGCACCCACTAAAGGCACAGCCCTTCTCACGGATGGACTTCCACCTATGCTGAATTTCAAACAACAAAATAAAAGCGTTATGCCATGACTACCCTGTTTCCCCGAAATTAAGACCCAGTCGGACCATCGGCTCTAATGTGCCTTTTGGAGCAAAAAGTAATATAAGACTTGGTATTGTATTATCTTATATCGTATTAACGGTTTTATACTATAGTAAAACAAGACCGGGTCTTATATTAATTTTTGCTCCAGAAGACACATTAGAGCTGAATGTCCGGCTAGGTCTTCTTTTCGGGGAAACACGGTAGGATTAGACCAACAGACTGGTGGGTGAGGTGGGCAGAGGCCCCAGGGCTGTGATATCACATTGTCCACGTGCACATCCAGCTTTGAAGCTGGCCTCTTTGAACTGGGGAAGAAAGCAAGACCAGCGCTCCTCCAGTTTCACAAGGAGCCTGCTGGGACAGGAGGCTCCATGTGCCGCGGCTCTGCTCCAGCGTGTGTGCACCCAACCCTCCCCAGGCACTCACGCACGTTGGCGAAGGAGTCAGGGCCAGGCTGCCGACAGACAGCTGAACTCTGCTCAGCAGCCCACGGAAGTCCTATTACAGAGACAGCCTGAAAAACGCCAAGTTCATTTGGAATAGATACAAAACAGAAAGGCTTACAATGGTCACTTCGAAAATACATTGTAATCAAGTAGCTATGTGATAGGACATTCAGACATCTTGCTTAAGAAGAAAAATGGAACTAACTGGCTCCCTAATACAAAAACTGGTGACTAATGCAAATGTTCAAATAGATTGAAGGATGTTAATAACCAGAAATGATGTCTGCATTGATAGAATAGAAATTCGGTGACTTGCCTTGGGGACAAAACAAGTGTGGCAGGGAACAAATCAGCACTCAGATCCTCTCAAGCCCTTGATTCAAATCTTGTTGCTCCTCGACTCCTGGGCGTGACAGAAACACCATGGACTGTTTGATGAGCACTGGCTCTCTACGTATCATTTCATCCACCTGACAACCCTGCTGGGGAAGTGTCATTGTCCCCATTAGAGAGACAAGGGGTCACACGTGGCCACCTGATACAATATACACTAATTGGACATTTCTGATTGTATCTGAAATGTTTAAAATAGACATGCTTTAAAAACATTTATTTGGTCCCTATTTCACGGAGAAGCAATATGACAGGATATGTGTATTGTTTCAGTGGAACACGTTGTGACCATTTTTTATTTCACAAGCGTTGGCAACTCCTTTGAAGTATTTGTGTTGTTGAAAGAAAGACAAGAGGCCCACATCTCTGGCTGTGAGCCGGGGGCTGTGCGAGTTCAAAGGGGCCCTGAACCACATCAGAACTCCCCACACAGCACCTGGATGGGGTGGAGCTGGGTGGATGAGATTTGGGGAACTGGAGCCAGACCAACAGAAGCAAAGGAAGCTGGTTAGGTAATCACCAAAGCAGGGATCTCCCAGCCCACTTCCTCAGGCAGGAGGCCCCTCCCCCACTCACACCTGCATCTGCCTGAGGTCTCATACACCTCAACTAAAGCCCTTGACCTCCAGGGCGGCTGGTCTGAAACCCTAGCCACATAGAATATTATCCAGCACTTGGGAAAAATGTGACAAGACAATGAGAAGTTAACCCTCCAAAGTGTAATTCTGGCAAGTCTGGGGTCAGTATCTAAAATTGCCAGCCTGCTAAATGTACCCATGAGCCTAATCTGACTCTGGTAGAGCTGGTACCCAGGGCACAGAGAGACGTGGCCCATGGGCTGAGCTAAGAATGGGGGCAGCCTGGCGGTGGATTCTGCCATGCAGAGTCCCGGCCCTGCCTGGACCAGGCCTGGAGAGGGTGAAATCAGTCAGCACCCCAGAGCTGGCAGGGCCTAGGAGACAGCGTGGGACCACGCCTCTCTCTGTAAAGGTACGAAAAGTGAAGCTCTGAGGATTTCGGGGGCAGTCCGTGGCTTCGTAGCTTTTACGCTCTAGTCTAGAAGCCATTTCTTTCACCCTGAGCCCACACACCTGGTTCGAGCCCACACAGCTTCTTGGTGCTGGGTTTGGCTCACTTTTGTGTTTTCTGGCACCCAGCCCGGTTTAATTCAGCCCATGAGCCAGGGAGGCTGAAGTGCATAAAAACT
Source organism: Rhinolophus hipposideros (assembly GCF_964194185.1). Lineage (NCBI taxonomy): Eukaryota > Metazoa > Chordata > Mammalia > Chiroptera > Rhinolophidae > Rhinolophus > Rhinolophus hipposideros. The sequence continues at coordinate 3,755,710 of NC_138061.1, forward strand.
TGCATTTCCGCCTCAGAGATCCCTCTAACGCTGACGAGTCAATGGTGCATGTTAAAGAATGGATTTGTTCACGGAGCACAGGTAAACGGTAAAGTTATGAGATTAAACTACTTAATCATAAAAATTTACATAATCATTCCAATTGCCTTGCAAAAAGGTTGCCGAGCATGTCACGCCATATTGATTTGACCTAGCACTTTGGACTGCACCCAAAAGGTATCTACCCGTTCATATGGATTTTGACTTTGTTTCTTTATTCAAACTTCACTGGCTTTTAATGCACGCAATACACAGCCTTAGGTGTACCGGGGAGTAACCACCACAACTGACTGAGTGCCAGCCGTGTGCCTTGTACTTTACACATATCATCTGCCACTCTCACAACAGCCGTGTAAAGAACAGGTTACCATTTCCACTGTACAGAAGAGAACACAGAAGCGTGGATTTTAAATAGCTTAGCCGAGGTCACGCCAGAGCCAGGATTAATGTGAATTCATACTCGAACCAGAAGTTCAAGCTCTCAAAGACATACCTCCCACCTTAAAAGCACTGACCACCTGGGTAGAGGAGATAAACTATTTGAACAAGTCAACTGGAAATCAAAATAGAGTCTGTGCTCTGGGGCAGGCACTAAAAGGAACTAAAGGCAGTCCTTTTAGTTTCCTTAGTCGGGCAGGCTTTGTGGAGATGGAGGGATTGGAAGTGGGCCTTGAGGTATGAGTAGGAGTCCCTCAGCTGGGGATAAAGGAAAAGGAGATTCAGAGCAGGGCTGAGCAAGCCCCACTTCTGAGGCCCTGGAAAACCTGGGGGTGTCCTCAGGGAGCACTTAGCCATTGGTTCACTGGGAGATAGCACGCCAAAGGGACCAGAGATTATATTGGAACACACAGTATTTTCCTAGTGATAATCAGACAGTAAGAAGGCCAGTCTTTATCCCAATGGATACATTCGTTCCTGTTTTGACAGCAGAACCTCTGTACGCTGTACTCAAAAATGTAATCAATGAAAAGGACCCATCAAGGAAAGGAATGGAGGGCAGCTTGCATGCTGTCCCTCACTGCATCCAAACCTGCCTCCTTAGGAGGTCATTTGGGGTCTCTCTGGTCCAGCTCAGACAGTCTTTTTAGCAAACATGCACAGCATCTCCAAAAGGATTGGCCATGTAACCCATAGACAGTCCTCTCTCATTGCTCCATGACCCAGCTCAGTCTACACGAACAAAAATGTGTGGCTACCTACCAAGCACACTGACATCCACTGAAAATACACAAGCTCATCGGCACAGCAGCTGCGCTCCTGAAACATCGCTGTCCTCACTTGTCCATCTGTCCAATGGTACTTATCACAAGCCTCCTGTCAGGTCCTTGGCTGGTGCTGAGGATACAACCTGTCCTTAGGGAACTACAGCAGGGTGGCAGCTGGTGCAATTAGATGGATGAAGAAGACACTGGGAGAGTGTTGGGCTGGGCGGGGGGAAATCCCAGCTTTAGTTTGGGGCAGGTTGAACTGGAGGTATTTCAGAGCCCAGGAGAAACGTCAAGGGGGCAGCTGGGCATGAGAATTGCAACAGTGGTCAGGCTGGACATGCGCCTTTGACTTGCAGGGAGAGAATTTTGATTAAAGTGAGTGCCTCAGACTGGATGGCCATGGAGGCCAAGCCAAGTGGACCGATGGAGCCATAATTTGGAGGAGACGTGTATTGTGATCAGTTGAAATCCACATTTCAGCTCCATTGCTAACCAACTGTCAAGTACTGTTGATTCCTCACACGTCCACCTTCCATGTACCTCCTGTGCACCCTCTTCCCCACGTTCCCTGCAGCCCCTCTCAGGGGTTGATGGGTTTCCACACATGGGTCCTGGGAGGGAAGGGGGTCACTCATTAGAACACGGAGCTATGGGACATCCTGCAATCTGCCACAGAGGCACTGAGCCAGGGAGCACATCCCTCTGGGCCAGCTGTCCCTGCACAGAAGTGGGACGTGGTCTCTGTGCATGGCCTGTGGACTTGACCGCATTGCTTCATTTGCATTCTGTCCCTCCACAGGGGTCCTGGGAAGCTTTACAGTGACAGTAACTCCATCGTCCACTTCCCACAATTGATTTGGCTGGGGGTGGGGGACGCAAGGGGGTATGATTTAAAATTTAAAACCATCCAGATACATCCAATGACTTTGCCTTCTCAGAGACAAATCTACTTCCTAGCTCTTGTGGAAGTCTGAGGGTTTGGGGGCGGGGGGCTGGCAAGTGCTGACTCACAGGCATCACTAATGCTAAGAATGAAGAACTCTGTCCCTGAGGTCACGGTCAGAGGCAGTGCCACATGTGGGAAGGGCTGGGTGACACCACAGGCTGAGAGCGTGGTCCCCACCTCTTGGGCCTCTTTCATGTCACCACATGGCCTTTAGCTCCCCAAAGGGTTAAAGCCTGTGCTCAGGAAGTCCAGACCCCATCCCGGTTCTCACGCAGAGCTCTTCCCCGTACCAGCCTTGGCCACCTGTGTACACTCCATCATTTCATGCCTTCCTTTGGCTTAGTGCACTGGTTTTGGAAAGGCACCCCTAACCACCCCCCCCAACACACACACACAGTTTAAATGGGCATGGGTATTTATTTTGCAGAGGTAGAATTTCACCCACCTTTGGGACACACAAACGCACCTTGACTCTGTGTCAAGGAGCACCTGGGGTCAACAGCTAAGTGGACACAGACACGATGACTCTAAAACACGTGACCATCCTTTGCTGGTTTTCATTCAACTCAACCATCTTCCACTTCAAAATACAAACGCAGGGCCCCATTCTCCTTTCCTTGAGGTTCCTGGATTGGAAGTCTGATAAAGTGGTCCCAATCCAAGAGAAATTAGTATCCCAAATATGCAACGGTAACTGTTTAACCTTTCTAGAAAGGCTTGCCATGCCAGGAAGGAATTGAGGTCAGTCCAGCAGGTCACAGCAGGGCTTGGCTCTGCCTCTCCACCCTGTGGGCTGCCAGGCTTCCCCAGTTGGTCCCAGGGAGCGCACAGGCTTGGCAGCGCGCTGAACTCCGGCCCACAGGTCGCCACCAACACTGCAAACGGCGGCGGCCGCCCGAGCCGGCGGGGCCCGGCCTCTCCCTGGGCTCCCCACCGCGTCTCCGAGCCCCTGCGCTGCGCCCTCCTCGGCTCCGGCCGCGGACAAGGCTCGGGGCGCAGGGAGCACCGGGCAGGACCCTCCCGAGTTGGCGCAACTCCTGACTCTTCCTCTGCAGGCTCCGGGCTCAACCCCCGCGAGCGCGCAGCCCCCAACACCCGCGGGCACCCCCTCTCGGCCTCGGCCGCTCCCACACCCCCGGCACTGCTGCCACCGCACACACACGCGCTGCGGGGCCGTGTACCCAGAGCGAGCGCCGCGCCGGAGTCGCCAAGTTGGGCTGGGGGCTCCGCGGGGCCATCACCCGGCGTCACCCGGTCCCCAGCCGCCGGCCCCCGGCGCGCGACGGGCCGGCCAGGACCGCGCTCGGGGACCCGCCACCCGCGCGGCCCCTCCCTCCCGCGGCGGCGACAGAGGCGGCGTCCCCGGCCTGTTGCGGTTCCGGCCCCCGGGGCGCACGGTCCCCGGAGCGGCGCGCCCCCCGCGCGCCCCCCGCCCGCCCCCCGCGCGCCCCCCGCCCGCCCCCCGCGCGCCCCCCGCGCGCCCCCCGCGCGCCCCCCGCGCGCCCCCCGCCCGCCCCCCGCGCGCCCCCCGCGCGCCCCCCGCGCGCCCCCCGCGCGCCCCCCGCGCGCCCCCCGCCCGCCCCCCGCGCGCCCCCCGCGCGCCCCCCGCGCGCCCCCCGCGCGCCCCCCGCCCGCCCCCCGCGCGCCCCCCGCGCGCCCCCCGCGCGCACTCACCTCAGGGAGGCCGGGGCGCTGGCGCCAATCTCGCCGCCGTGGCGACTCCGCATCTCCCGGTCGCCCGCCCGCCGCCCTCCGGGGCGCCCCTCCGTGACTGCCGGGCGCGAAGGAGGGTCGTGGGGACGCGCGGAGGCCGCAGGGTCGGGGCGCCGCCCGCGCCGCCGCCCGCCGCCCGCACCCGTGCCGCCCGCCGCCCGCCGCCGAGCAGGAAATTTGTCCGGCCGGGTCCCGCCGCCTCCTCGGCTCCAGCTGGGCTCGGGCTCCGCGGCGGGGGCGGGGGCGGCGCTGCGAGGAGCGGGGGCGACGCCTGGTGTCCGGCCCCGGGAGCGCACCCCGGGCGCCCGCCCCACCTGGGCGACCCGCGGGGCAGGGACGGCCCTAGGCCCCCGGGCTCCCTCCCAGCTACCCCGGACGTCCCTTTGCCCAGGCTGGTGCCCCTTCCAAAGAGACCCCGGCCGAGTCCGCACTGCCCAGACCCAGGCGAGCGTGGAGTGTGTCGAGGTGCGACAGGCCTTCTTACAGCTGGAAAGGCCCTTGCTACCTGGCCTGACCCTGGGCACCAGGGAGTGGCTTGGCTGGAATCAGGCTTTGGGTCACGCAGTAGGTCCAGGACACCCGGTTCCACTACTGGTTGGGAGAAGTAGGGAGAGCGGTGTAATCTGTGTCCTCCTCAGAATAAGGGTGCCCACTGGTGGATGATGAAAAGAGCTTCTTGTCATTAAGGCAATCTGGCAAAGTTTAACACACCCAACCCAGGAGGAAGAGCACCAGCCAGGAGGAGTCTGGATCTGCTGGGTTCTGGAACTGCTTTCCAGGTGGTCTGTAAGCTATTTAGGGAGGTTTTAGAGTAAAGGAAATAACATCACAAGGGCAGACAGGACACATGTTGTGTCATGTTGGTTCTGAACCTTTGTGCTGTGGCCTCTGAGTCCGGCCCAGACCCAGCCCTCAGGAGGAATATTTTGTCCCTGGTGTAGAGACCTCAGTCCTTAGGGCCTGTGAATGAATGAAGTAATGGTGAGAAGGTGGCACATAGGGAGTTACCCCCACCTTGCTTCAATGGGCAGCAGACAACTCCTGGGGTACTTGGGGACAGAGCTGTAGACCCCAAAGGCTGGAGAGCAATGGGCACCTAGTAGCTGAGACCATCACAGATGAACCGTCCAGAGTGCAACTTCCCTTCCACATGTCAAGAGCCATGACACCAGTGGAAAAGCTGGACTTCACTTTCCATCCCTTCCCTCACGATCCCTTATTTACAAATCATCCAGGGGGACCCTTACAAATGAAATCAGGTCACACCAGTTCCCTGTGTAAGAACTTCCATTCGGAAAAGAACCCAAACTCCTGGGAGGCTCTGCCTGACATCTCAGCTGCTCCTAGCCCCTCGCCCCTGTTCACAGGGCTGCAGCCCTCAGCGCCTTCTCTCAGTGTCACAGACAAGCTCATTCCCACTGGGGACACTTCTCTCTCTGTACCTGCCTACACTTTCTTACAGATCCTTTGGAAGATGGCCTCAACCCCTGTTACTCTCTCATGAGGTAGATTCACTTATTTGGTGTCAGTCCTTTCCCCTTCTCTACCCCTCCCTCAGGGCTATGAGCTCCCACACTCTGCTTTTCTCCATTACCTCTCCATCTTGAGCTCCTAACACAACTCCGATAGCCAGGAGGTGCTCAATGAAAGCGTGTAGGCTGACAGATCAGAGGTAGGGGCCCCAGCAGGCAGCCCCAGGCAGCCTTGTCTCCCTGGAGCCCAGCAGGGCAGGCAGCTCCCTCCCGAGGGTGCCCTCAAGGGACGCCCAGGTTGGGTGCGGCCAGATAGCCTAATGACATCACCCAGCTCTGGATTGTCCCACTGTGACAGCCTACCGAGCCAGGCTTCTGCACGTGAAGGTGATCATTTCAAAGCGCTAATGAGCTCCACCTGTGAACACTGCAGGGCTGGGCAGGCAAAGACTGTGACACAAGGAGAGACAAGTTGCTTTTGTCAGACATCTGCTGTTGGAAAGTCAACAGTCCTGGTAACATGACGAGGGGCAGATGGCTCTTGCTCCCGGGAATATCCTCTCAGTGGGACCCCAAAGATTCCTCCAGGAATTTAGCAACATCCCTCAACTTTTTATAAACTCTAAAGACATTCATCATTGTCACAAAAAAGCATGTTTCTTTCACACAAAAGCGGAGTTGTGTTGACTTCTGTACGGGAGTTTCTTAATTTTTCTTAACCGTTCTCCTTCAGCCTCTCAGGCTCAAGGGGCCTGCACATCAGACTTAATTCCCCTTTTCTCATCCTAGGCTTTGAGGACCTCCCCACCTCTTGCCTCCTGAACACCTAGCCATCCTCATCTTTTAGGACCCCAGGACTCAGCCCTTGTTAAACCTACGGCTTCCTCCTCAGCCCCTTACTCACTTCCCGTTTTATCCCACCCTGGGCTTGGCTTCTGTCATCCTCCTAATTGCTCTCCCCTCCCCTCGTCTTCACCAGGCTGAGCAGACCCTTTCCTTTAAAGCACAGCTGGAGGCAGTTTTCCTGTGACTGTCAGTATTAACTGCAGTCATGTGTGTTGTCTTCCATTTTACTAGAAGACTGGGCCTTTGGATTTCTCCGAGGTAACCCAGATAATATCTCATCAAACTTGAAGAGCTCAATAGACATCAATTAAAATGAAAAGTCTCAGACCAGAAGTGTTCTCTAGGAGGATAAGCAAAAATGGCCAAAAAAATTGGTATGTAGAAAGCAAATCAGAGTTGCTTTTAAACGTTGTACAGAAACATTAACATAAAATTCCTTTAGGATATAAAATCAGAAGGTCTTGGTGACTGATTGGCTACAGGGCATGGCAGGCAAGGAAAAACTGATTTCAGGACCTGTCCCACAAAGAGGAAACTCAAGATGGCTAGTACGATCTCCAGAATGTGCCAGAATGAATAACTCTAAAGGGTCCAGAAGTTTCTATTTTGACATTACCCAATTATTCTTCCCCTCTCTCCTTTTCTAAGTTATGCTCAGGTATTAACACTTATTAATCAGTGAAATCAAGAGCTCGGGCTCTTTGCCAGACGATTCCTCTACTAGTCCAGAAAAAAGGATAGTTGTTTTCTCTCCAGGTCCTCCCAACATTCTAACTCTTATTTTTTTCCTTCTTGGATTGCTTTTCATTGATGAATACTATACTTGTATTATACAGATCCTAAGTATACAGTTTAATAAATAAAGACAAATACATAACGAGTGAGATACATATCCCTATCAAGATACTGAATATTTCTATCACCCTAGAAAGTTCCCTCAAAGTTTTCCCAGAAAAACCTTCACTCCCACCACAGGCAGCCACTGTTCTGATTTACTCGTATGGGAGTATGTTTGAATATAGAATTCTTAGTCACTGGATATAGGTTGTTTTGTTTTTTAAGTAGATGAATACTGCATTGTGTGTGTACGTGTGTGTGTGTGTGTGTGTGTAATTCCTCCACTCACAGTGATGAATACCATTAGTTACTGTTTTCTTATATGATTAAGAAAATTTGATTCAAACTGAGGTCTAGAAATTAGAGTTGATACCATTGAAATAATAAAAGTCCAGCATCTTCCATGATGTGATTCAAATGATTTTATAGTGCATGGAAAAACACCCTATGTGGGGACAAAGCCCCAAAAAACAGTTTCCAGGCTCTCGGCCTCACAATAGAAAGGTGCTGGCTCGGGTAGTAAATGGCCATCAACTGTGATCAGATGCCAGCAGCTGTGGCTGGTTGGCCGTCAGCTGTAACCCGTAGGCTATTGGCCACTAATATAACGGCTGTGGCTACGCTAGCAAAAGAGAATGGGGGCTAGCAAGAAGATGGTGGCTGGCAAGTGCGGACTGCTGTTAGGCAGATTATGTAGATCCTGCTTCCTGTGTCTCCAGCCCAGCCGCCAGCGAGAATATATTGGTTTGACTCCCCTATCTATGGCTCCGTGGGTGTTCCTTTTTGGCCTTACCGTGTCCTGCGTTCTTGGGCGGGGAGTGGGAGCTGAGACCCTGCACGACAAATGGCGCAGCGAGCAGGGTCCCCTGCGCGACACCCTATTCCTCACTTGAAATCACAGTCTTGTACAGAATGCTGACCATAATACTGTATTGCATATTTGAAAGTTGCAAAGAGAGTAGATTTTAAAAGTTCTCATCACAAGAAAAAATTGTAACTATGTATGGTGACAGATGTTTAGACTTCTTGTGGTGATCATTACAAATCATCAAATCATTGTTGTACACCTGAAACTAATGTTCTATGTCAATTATCCTTCAATTTAAAAAATTGCAGTCTCTCAGAAAGGTTTACACTTTGGCAAAAGTTATTTTTCTCTCAACTGCTTTGAGAAACTATAAGACCTTCAACAGATTTCTGGCAAAAAGAAATAATGAATTTCTTTATTTCTCGCCATGAAATTAGTGTCTATAATCCACAGAATATTATCACTTATGGAATGATTTGTTATTCATGTGGTTTTTGTCTTGCATATATTTTCAGTTTTCTCTAGGAATTGAGGAAAAAATTGGCAATGGGATATAATGCAACACTGAGATACTAAGGAAACTCTCTTGGTAAATAGGATATAGGAGCTATTTCTTATCAGTTATTAAAGCAAAATAAAAATTTAGTTTTTAAATGTTTTGATTTTCTGTGATATTGTCATGTTAAGAAAGGCTTTTATGTATTAAAAAATACCTCTTTAATGGAAAATTATAATCATATTGAGGCAGTCTTTCTATTAAAATGATCCCAAAGTATATATAAACTATTACATTTCATTACAAGAGCATATGTGTACATGAATTAATTTAGAAGAGTAAAATAAATTCTGTTACATACTCTAGAACTCTCTGTGTTATGGGGTGTACATTTGTGGGAGGTTTTTTTAGAGCTGATGTTTAATAACCCACACAATAAACAGAAGAAATCAGCAGCCACAAATTGTAATAAAAACGATAAAAGATAACAGCTTGTTCCAGTGCATTCTGGCAATGCAGAGGACATTTTCTCTTTTCATATCAGCTAGACTAGCGTTTTCCAAAGCAAGATTCCATTAGCAGTAATGTATGTGGAGGGGGTCAGAGGGGATAGTAGAGAGCAGATAGTACAAGGATGGCCACACTTTATTTCATATTACAAATTTATTTTCATGTATTATAAAAAATATCATGCACATTTCAGATTTTATCACAACTAAGTTAATATAAATGGTGTTGTCATCAATTAACTGAGAAAAATTATTAAGGAAATAGAGATGGTAATCACGTATGTCAAAAATGGCAACAATGGAGCTGAAATGACTGAATCATGGGAAGTCCTCAGCCAGAGCCACCCCGCAGCTGCTGATGCGACCTTCATCCCAGGTATCGGTCTTGCTGTCCCCCACCTGTGACGGCTTCGTGTTCTATCTGCAGTGGCCTCTTCACCACGGGCTGTACATCACTGCTTTGTCCTCCACTCCCGGCCTTGCCCTGGTCCATCCTTCCTGCAGTGCCTATTCCTGGAGGAGTCCCAGGTCTCCCTTCACTCCTAATAGAGGGGCGAGACAGTCCCTAATGTCGTGCTCTGGGATAGACCCAAATCTCGTTGGAAAGGTTCTTGACTTGGAGCAAGATCACAGATTCTGCCTCCCCAAAGTCAAAATGAATCAGAAACAATCTCAAGAACAAGAAATTCTCTCTCCAACTCTCGATCTGTGGGTGTGTGACAACATTCTGGACAAAGATGAAAGTGCATGAACTCAGGAGCAGAACCACCAGAAACACAACCAGCAGACGGAAAAAGAGCAAGAGAAGGTGGCCTGGGTTGAGGCCGTGCTCCCACTTATGCTTGGGGCTTCTGTTACCACAAGCTTTTGTGGTCTAAGCCAACTTGATGGAGGTGTTTTGTCAAAACTCCATACATTCTTCCCTCCTAGATGCATTCAGGGAGCGGGGGAGATGGTAAAAACCCATCCAGCCTAAAACTGAAGCTTGGAGAAAATAAAGTACAGTAACTGACTCAGGCAAGGTAAGAGGATGGCAGGGGAATTACTCACAATGTACTGGAGCAGAGCGATGGTTGGCCAGAATTGCCCAGCATGAACATAAGCAAGATGAAAATAATTGCCAAGGGAACTATGGAAAGATATAGCAAATAGAAAGAAAGACAGTAAACCCCCTTCAGTCTGGAAAAACACCTAGCCTAGTGATCAGAAGCAGTGTTCCCTACATGTGTTATGCTGTAAGAATATATGGTAGCAAGAATTCAATAAAACAAGGGGTTAATAACAGAGATGATACTAACTTTGGAGTTGGGATACCAAATCCAGAAAGCATAAAGTGTAAGACTGAAATACTCGTATTTGACTAAACAGACATTTTTAACTTGAGGCAGCAAAACGTCTACAAATACATATGTAAAAAAACACAAACCTACTAGTAAAAGTGAAATACAAACAACAAAATGAATATATGTATATATTAATTGCGTATATATAGAATTGATAAAGGTTAATACACTTACTGTATAAAAAGAGCATTTCTATCTAATAAATGGATCAACACTGTGACCAGAAAACTTATGAAAATTAAAATACCAAGGGATAATAAACGTATTAACATTTGTTACCCTAATTGATTCCAAAATCAAAAATCAAAGAGATACCAACAAACTGTTGGCTCTCTCTCAGCTTGCGCAGATTAATAGTATTAACAGAACTGTGTGCTGGTGAGGGTGTGGGCAACAACTCTAATGCAAAGGGTTGTTGGTAGGTATTTAAATTGGACCAAACTGTCTGCTGGCATGTACCTATTTGTTGACTCAACAGTTCTGCCTATGAGAATTTATCCCAAAGAAACTCCTGGAAAAGTTAACATGATCGAACATATAAGGGGTATTATGACATCATGTATACAGCAGTGAAAAGCTGGAAACAACCAAAATGTTCACCAAAAAGGGTATGTATAAATAAATTATGGTTACTTTGTACAGTGGTAAACCTTATTCATTGATATAAAAGAAGTTCCATGACAGATTGTTGAGATTTTTAATAGAAGATTATAAATTAGAACATGAAGTAGAACGCGATTTTAATATAATTGTATGTATGGACATAAAGATATGGGTATAAAAGTCTTTGCCCAAATATGAACAGAATTACTTTTTCTAGGGTGAATTTCTTATTATATTTGCTTTATTCTTTTCTTTTTTTTTTTTTTTTTTTTTATTATTATTTTTTTTTTTTAATTAATTTTATTGGGGTGACAATTGTTAGTAAATTTACATAGATTTCAGGTGTACAATTCTGTATTACATCGTCTATAAATCCCATTGTGTGTTCACCACCCAGAGTCAGTTCTCCTTCCATCACCATATATTTGATCCCCTTTACCCTCGTCACCCACCCCCCACCCCCTTACCCTCTGGTAACCACTAAATTATTGTCTGTGTCTATGAGTTTTTGTTTCTCATTTGTTTGTCTTGTTCTTTTTGGTTTATATACCACATATCAGTGAAATCATAGGGTTCTCTGCTTTTTCTGTCTGACTTGTTTCACTTAGCATTATTCTCTCGAGATCCATCCATGTTGTCACAAATGTTCCTATATCATCTTTCCTTAACGCCGAATAGTATTCCATTGTGTATATGTACCACAACTTCTTTATCCATTCATCTATCGAAGGACATTTTGGTTGTTTCCATGTCTTGGCCACCGTAAACAAAGCTGCAATGAACATTGGCGTACACGTGTCTCTATAGAGAAATGCTTTTATATTTTTGGGGTAGATACCCAGGAGAGCGATTGCTGGGTCATATGGTAATTCTATTCGTAATTTCTTGAGGAACCTCCACACTGCCTTCCATAGCGGCTGCACCAGTCTGCATTCCCACCAACAGTGTATGAGAGTTCCTTTTTCTCCACAGCCTCTCCAACACTTGTTACTATTTGTTTTGTTGATGAAAGCCATTCTGACTGGGGTGAGGTGATATCTCATTGTGGTTTTCATTTGCATTTCTCTGATGATTAGCGATGTTGAGCATTTTTTCATATGTCTATTTGCCATTTGTATATCCTCTTTGGAGAAATGTCTCTTCAGGTCCTCTGTCCATTTTTCAATTGGGTTGTTTGTTTTTTTGTTGTTGAGTTTCATGAGTTCCTTGTATATTTTGGATATTAGCCCCTTATCAGAGGAACTGTTTGCGAAAATCTTCTCCCATTCAGTTGGTTGCCTCATTATTTTGTCAATAGTTTCTTTTGCTGTGCAGAAGCTTTTCAGTTTCATATAGTCCCATTTGTTTATTTTAGATTTTACTTCCATTGCCTTTGGAGTCAAATTCATAAAATGCTCTTTGAACCCAAGGTCCATAAGTTTAGTACCTATGTTTTCTTCAATGCAGTTTATTGTGTCAGGTCTTATGCTTAAGTCTTTGATCCATTTTGAATTAATTTTGGTACATGGTGACAGATAGCAGTCCAGTTTCATTCTTTTGCACGTAGCTATCCAATTCTGCCAGCACCATTTATTGAAGAGGCTGTCTTTCCTCCATTGTATGTTTTTAGCTTCTTTGTCAAAAATTATCTGTCCATATTTATATGGTTTTATTTCTGGGTTCTCAATTCTATTCCATTGGTCTATGTGTCTGTTTTTCCGCCAATACCAAGCTGTTTTGATTATTGTAGCCCTGTAGTACAAGGAAAAATCAGGGAGTGTGATACCTCCAGTACTGTTCTTTTTTTTTAATATTGCTTTGGCTATTCGGGGTCTTTTGTGGTTCCAAACAAATCTGATGATTTTTTGTTCTATTTCTTTAAAAAATGCCATTGGGATTTTAATGGGGATTGCATTAAATCTGTATATGGCTTTGGGTAATATGGCCATTTTAACTATGTTGATTCTTCCAATCCATGAGCACGGAATGTCTTTCCATTTCTTTGTGTCTTCTTCAATTTCTTTCAAAAATGTCTTATAGTTTTCAGCATATAAATCCTTCACATCCTTGGTTAAGTTTATTCCTAGGTATTTTATTCTTTTTGCTGCAATTGCAAAAGGAATTGTTTTTTCTATCTCTTTTTCTGAGATTTCATTGTTAGTATATAGGAAAGCAATGGACTTTTGTACGTTGATTTTGTAGCCAGCAACTTTACTATATTCATTGATTGTTTCTAATAGCTTTTTGGTGGAGTCTTTAGGGTTTTCTATGTATAGCATCATGTCATCTGCAAAGAGTGACAATTTAACTTCTTCATTCCCAATTTGGATGCCTTTTATTTCTTTCTCTTGCCTGATAGCTCTGGCGAGGACTTCCAACACTATGTTGAAAAGCAGAGGTGATAGGGGACAACCTTGTCGTGTTCCTGAACGTAGAGCAAAGGGCTTCAGCTTTTCACCATTAATTATGAGGTTAGCTGAGGGCTTGTCGTATATGGCCTTTATTATGTTGAGGTATTTTCCTTCTATACCAATTTTAGTAAGTGTTTTAATCATAAATGGATGTTGTATCTTATCAAATGCTTTTTCTGCATCAATTGATAGAATCATATGATTTTTGTCCTTTATTTTGTTTATGTGATGTATCACATTGATGGATTTGCGAATGTTGAACCATCCTTGTGCCCCGGGGATGAACCCCACTTGGTCGTGATGAATAATCTTTTTAATGCATTGTTGTATTCGATTTGCTAGAATTTTGTTTAGGATTTTAGCATCTGTATTCATCAGAGATATAGGTCTGTAGTTTTCTTTTTTTGTGTTGTCCTTACCAGGTTTTGGTATCAGGGTAATGTTGGCCTCATAAAATGAGTTAGGGAGTACTGACTCTTCTTCAATTTTTTGGAAGAGTTTGAGCAGGATTGGTATTAGATCCTCTTTGAAGGTTTGGTAGAATTCACTGGTGAAGCCATCTGGTCCAGGACTTTTGATTTTGGGAAGGTTTTTGATGACTGATTCAATTTCGTTACTGGTGATCGGCCTGTTAAGATTTTCCAGTTCTTCATGATTCAGCCTTGGAAGGCTATATGTTTCTAGGAACTTGTCCATTTCTTCTAAGTTATTAAATTTGGTGGCATATAGTCCTTCATAGTATTCTTGGATAATCCTTTGTATTTCTGTGGTGTCCGTGATAACTTCCCCTTTTTCATTTCTGATTTTGTTAATTAGTGTCTTCTCTCTTTTTATCTTAGTGAGTCTAGCCAAGGGTTTGTCGATTTTGTTAATCTTTTCAAAGAACCAGCTTTTTGTCACATTAATTTTTTCTATTGTCTTTTTGTTCTCTATTTCATTTAGTTCTGCTCTGATTTTTGTTATTTCCTTTCTTCTGCTGACCTTGGGTTTCGCTTGTTCTTCTTTTTCTAGTTTTTTAAGGTGTAACATGAGGTTATTTATTTGGGATTTTTCTTGTTTCTTGAGATAGGCCTGTAATGATATAAATTTCCCTCTTAAAACTGCTTTCGCGGCATCCCAAAAATTTTGGTAGGATGTATTTTCATTGTCATTTGTTTCTATGTATCTTTTGAGCTCTCCTCTAATTTCTTCTTTGACCCAGTCGTTCTTTAAAAGTATGTTGTTTAATCTCCATGTATTTGTGTTTTTTCCTGCTTTCTTTTTGCAGTTGATATCCAATTTCAAAGCTTTGTGATCAGAGAATATGCTTGGTATGATTTCAATCTTCTTAAATTTGCTGAGGCTGATTTTGTGTCCCAATATATGGTCTATCCTTGAGAATGTTCCATGTACACTAGAAAAGAATGTATAGTCTGATGTTTTAGGATGAAGTGCTCTATATATGTCAATTATGTCCAATTCATCTAATGTGTCATTTAGGGCTGCGATTTCGTTATTTATCTTCTGTTTGGATGATCTATCCAAAGCTGTCAATGATGTGTTTAAGTCCCCTAGTATAATTGTGTTTTGGTCAATTTCTCCCTTTAGTTCTGTTAGTAGTTGCTTGGTATATTTCGGTGCTCCCTGATTGGGGGCATAAATATTGATGACTGTTATGTCTTCTTGTTGTATAGTCCCCTTTACCATTATGAAATGTCCATCTTTGTCTCTTGTTATCTTTTTCACCCTGAAGTCTGTTTCATCGGAAATCATTATGGCTACACCTGATTTTTTCTGGGTACCATTTGCTTGGAGTGTCAATTTCCACCCTTTCACTTTGAGTCTATGCTTGTCCTTGTAGCTGAGATGTGTCTCTTGTAGGCAGCATATGGTTGGGTTTAGTTTTTTGATCCAATCTGCTACTCTGTGTCTCTTTATTGGTGAGTTCAGCCCATTTACATTTAGGGTGATTATTGATATGTGAGGATTTCCTGTCATTCTGTCTTTAGTTTTCTGGTAAGGCTGTGTCTCCATTGTTCCTTTGCCTTTTTGTTGTTGTCTGTTATTTCTGTGTGGTAGTATTCTATGATGTTTCCCTCTGTTTCTTCTTTTATTACAGTATATATTTCAGATTTGGATGTTTTTTGAGTGGTTACCCTTGAGTTTATGTAAAAGAAAGTTTGATATTTAGAGTATTCCAGTTTCTTCAGTCCGCTTACTTTCTCTATTCCCATATTCCAGTTCAGGCCTTTACGCTCCCCCTTTTTATGTTTCGGTTGCCACAAGGTGTCCCTGTTGATGGTGGTCTAATAGCCTCCTTTAGTATTTCTTGTAGTGCAGGTCGTGTATTAGAAAATTCCCTCAGCTTCTGGATGTCTGGAAAGGTCTTTATTCCTCCTTCATATCTAAAGGAGATCTTTGCTGGATATATTATTCTTGGCTCATGATTTCTCTCTTTCAATAGTTTGAATATTTGGTTCCATTCCCTCCTAGCTTGTAGAGTTTCTGCTGAAAAATCTGATGATAATCTAATGGGCTTTCCTTTGTAAGTTACCGTCTTCTTTTCCCTGGCTGCCTTGAGGATTCTTTCTTTATCATTGATTTTAGACAGCTTCAATACAATGTGCCTTGGTGAAGGCCTGTTGGGATTGAGGTAATTAGGTGTTCTATTTGCTTCTTGGATTCGAGGATCCAGTTCTGTCCACAAGTTTGGGAAGTTCTCATCGACGATTTGTTTGAATATATTCTCTGTTCCCTTCCCTCTTTCTTCTCCTTCTGGTATGCCCATTATTCTTATATTGCTCTTTCTGATGGAGTCAGAAAGTTCTTGTAGAGTTCTTTCATTTCTTTTAAGTCTCAAGTCTCTTTCTTCTTCCCTCTGAGTAAATTCCAGGTTCCTATCTTCGATGTCACTGATTCTTTCCTCCATCTGGTCAACTCTACTACCTAAGCTGGATATTTTATTGTTAATTTCTTCTATAGAGTTCTTAATCTCCAGAAATTCTATTTGGTTCTTTTTCAAGATTTCAATCTCTTTTGTAAAATGCTCATGGTGTTCTTTGATTGTGTTTCTGAGTTCATTAAACTGCCTTTCTGTGTTTTCTTGCATCTCGTTCAGTTTTTTCAGAATTGCGATCTTGAATTCTCTGTCATTTAAATCACAAAGGTCCATATCTCTAAGTTCCTTTTCTGGAGACTTTTCACTTTCTTTCTGAGCTATCTTGTTGCCTTCGTTATTCATGGCAATCACTGATTTACTATTTCTCTTCCTAGACATCTACAGGAGTGTCTTCTGCAACAGGTTGATAGGTATGCGAAGAGCTTTTGGAGTTCCAAAGCTCTTTCTGCACCAGATTCAGAGCCCGTTTGTTTCAGCAGTTCTGTTTACTCCTGCAGGGATCCGCCCAGATAGGTGGGACCAGGGGCGGGGTGAGTTGTGAGAGGTGGCCCAGAGCAATGGCGGCGACCACCACCACAGCCAGTCCTGCTTCCACAGCTCCCTCCCCTTTGCCGGAACTAGTTGAGCTGCGAATCTGTGTCTGCGGTCCACAGTTCTCAGAGCAGCAAATATTCTGTCCTTTGATCCGACGCTGCTACTTTATCGCTTCTAGCACCGGGCAGGTGGGGGCGGGGCGAGCTCTGGGAGGGTAGGGAGGGGGCGGCTAGTCTCCGTGCCTGAGGCTTCCGCTCTCCGCTCGGCAGTGAGGGCTTAAACCACCGATTTCAGCCCTCTTCCCTCAGTCTTTGCTCCGAGGTCTGCCGTGAGCGAGCGTTGGGTTCAGCGGTTTTGTATGCTGCCCCCTCAGCCCTGTGGGCCGTAAGCGGAGCCCTAGCAGTCCGAGTCCTTCCCTCTCCCGCAGCGGCAGTAGTTCCTGGAGCAGCGGGCTCCGAGCACTGAGCTAGGTCTGTGTCCTGCGCCTGCGCGGCTCCGTCTCCGCACTTCTCCTCTCCCTCCTCCCCCGCTCACGCGATTCACCCACCTGGAGGTGAATTCAGTAGTCGGCCTCTTCGTCTTGCCTGTCTGCTGTGCAAGGAGTCCTTTGTGGAGTTATTGTTGTCCGATTCGTTGTAAATTCCAGGGGAGCGTTACAGAGGCTCACCTCACGCCGCCATTTTTTTTTATTTGCTTTATTCTTTACTTTAGTTAGTTCTATTTGATATTTATATTTGTAATGAGCATATATAATATTTGTATCATGATACAAAATTATTCTCACACTGAAAAATGTTCTGAAAGGAAATAACTGCTGAAATTCTGTGCCACCCCTTAAAAATGTAGTCAAACTGAATAGTCTTAAATAGCAAAATCAATTTTCCCAATAGTATAGAATGTCGTGTGTATACAGTAAAGCACGCACACTCCTGTTATCGGGCGGGAGCTGGTCAAATTGGTACAACTTTTTCTAACGAACAACTGAGCGAAGCACGGTAACAGCTTCAGTAAAAGTGCACACGATTTGTCTCACTTCCAAAAATTAAATCAAGGGAATACTTAGTGATATGGGCAAAGGTTTATGTAGAAGGATGTTCATGCATCATTCTTTTTAAATCACAAGTTAAAAATTGAAATAGCACACAGGTCCAAAACGGTGGAGTATCTGTGAATATGTCTCCAATAATTCATTCAACAAGTATGTTCTGCCTGTCTGCTCTGTGCCAGGCTCCGTGACATACCCTGGGACCTAGTGGTGAGCAAAACACACACGTCTGCCTCCTGGAGCCCAGAGTCCAGTTACTCTAGTGAGAAAGATAGACAATCAACTCATTCCACAAATAAGTTCGGTGCTAGTCAAGAAAAGCACAGGGTGTGCATGTGCATATATATGTTTTTATAATCGAACAAAGAATGTAATAAAAAGAACAGTGCAAACATGTTGTGAACACCTATTTTTAAATCTCAAGCAATGATCTGCTTGCCAAATGGGGGTGTTTCTCTGAGGGCCCGAAGTGATCACCTATAAACTATTAGTCACTCAGTAGACAGGGTGGTACTTCCATCAGAGCACTGAGTAAGAAAAATAAAGATGAAACCTCTCAAGTTATAGTTTAAATAATAGGCAAATATGATCTTATTTGGAAGGGACAATAAGGTCTAAAAATAAGGACATGTAAACTTTTCTCTTTCTACTCCACGGTAACTTTAACAAAGTCTTAATCTTCTTAGGGATTCCTTTTGGAACAATTGTTAGGGTCATCAAGTCATTAACCAGTAAAGCAATTCATGAAGGAGTTGAGACTCTATGTTGTTGGCTGCTAGAATCAGCAACATTTTGGGGGTACAGATCCCCCGCTCCCTCATTATTCAGGAATTCCAGTCCTGTCCTGACATGGTAGCTGAACTTGCTCCCAGGGCACTAGACAAAGAGTTATAAATTAATTGTGTGATTGAGGAAGCCTTCGGAAGACCATGCCCACCCCTTGTTTCTGCCGGTTGGCTGTATCCATAGCAACCTCTTACTCCAGATCAAAGTTCAGCTCCTGTAATTCTTTATGACTCTGTTCATAGTCCGATGCTCATTAGCATAACCCTTCATATGAACAGCGAGCTTTTACAGTTTACAACAAATTATTAGACTCCATTTCTAAATTCTGGACTTCAAATGATAAGGTCCAAAAATACTATAAAAAATATATGTATATTTTTTATCCTAGGACCCTTTTTTTCCTGAGAAAATGCCTACGACAAAGAAAACATTGATGTTCTTAGCAAGCTTTTTCACAAGCTTTGGATCTTTTGTTGTGATTTGTGCTATTCTTGGGACTCGAGAATGGATCAGCAGTATAGTTGCCATTAGCGATTCTTCTTCCAACGGCAGTATTGCAATCAACTACGGACTCTTTCATGGTCACAGCACTCAAGAACTGAATCATGGACTTGCAGAACCAGACAAAGATTTTGAAGGTAAACGAGAAACTCGTGTGAATGGGGATAGTGAGATTGAATGAACTGGGTAACATTCATGTCATTCTATATTTGAGCCATGTAACCATTCAAAAATAATTTCCTTGTAAGCTTCGAGCTGGGCTCTAGGTATGAACAGACATCTTCAATTTTGAAAATTCACTGTATCTTCATTTTAGCCTCCTTGTTTCCGGTTGTGTTTATTAGCACAGCCATCTGATTGTAGCATAGGCTGTTTCAGGTAAGAGCTTCAAATGAGGTTATTGGCAAGTAAATCATTAAGAAAAGATATGCAGCAGCAATATGGTACCCAACAGCCAGTAGGGACACAGTTTTTAACTGTATAAACTATGGATTTTTAGTTGGAACAATAGCCTCTGCGCACAACTGCATTAATGCTATCTGTGGGAGGAAAAACGAAAGTGGAAAATGTGGTCCATTTCTTATTCCTCTATCTGAAGTTCATTTCTTTAACCAACTGGAGTTCGCGGTTTTACCTCCCTAAATCTCATTGTTGTTGGATATGATATTAAATTTCCGTTAATTCTAATGATTATATATTTCACAGGAACTCCTAACTCCTTTTCTGAGTTCTTACGTAATAATGCCCTACTTACTCTCAATGAGTGGAAAATAAAAATTCATTGAGAGTAAGTTGAATTAGTTACTTCTTTGATTTTTGAAGTTTGACTACATACCACTATGTTTTCTAGATTTAAAAGCAACACTAAATTATTTAGCACCTGAAATGGATTTTGCTTCGTATAGTGTTGCATACAGGTATCGCCAGGTATCATGTAGTCATTTCCTCTTGACGCATAATTACACATCAGTTTCTACCTTATACAAATGTGGGATCTGATCCTTGCGCAATGCATGCTGGTAGGAGTTTGAGCCTTAGGCACTCGCTCTAGTCTCTAGCTCTTGTTTGTGACTTTATTAATGAAATGACATACTTAAATCCAGAGCAACATGGTTATAGTTCCAAGTTATAAATTTGTCTTTTGGATGTTACCAAAAATGAGGTCTCCCCCGCAGATTCAGCAGCGTCACACCTCCTCCAGCACCAGCCTCAGCTTCTCAGGAGAACAAGGAATACTCGCTTTGCAATTTCCCGCTCCCCTCCGCACTTGCAAAGACTAGAAACCAAGACTTTCAAAGATTCAGTTGCAGGGTGAACATAGCATTTGCAAAACCAAACGGTGTACTAGTTTCTGAATCTCCAGACACATTTAGAGATTTTAAAAATATGAGATAACACCCTGTGAATTTTTTTTATTCTCCTAGTGTCTGTTTGGAACCAGTTGGTTCCAAATTGCAATAAATGGCTTCACTAACAGACCCGCCTACCTAATGCTGGGAAGCTCAGAGGAGGCAAGGGTAGGCCAGAGTGTGGCTCTGCAGCCCCGTGTGTGCGGGAACCATGGTGGCGTTGAAATAGGACAGCCGTGGTCAAGGACAGCCCTGGAGGCGGCAGGGCCAAGCGGACACCCACTTCAATGTGCGAACACTGCGAACACTTGCATTTGCTTTGCCTAGCTCTCCTTTTGTTCTTTGTTCCCGGATAGCCCCATCCAACTTCCTCGAGTCACTGTCAGCCTCCAGGCGCCGGGGAAGGTAAGCCATGTCGTCGTCAGTGAAGGTGCCCCCATCTATTAGGACCCTCAGGGACTCCGGGTGCTTTGTTGCTGATGGTTTTAGCAACTGTTGAACTTGGAACACTTATCAACAGTTCTCTGGAAAAGAAGGGGGAAAGTCATGTATCTAGAACATCTATCGTGTGTCCAGCGGCAGCAGACCCAAGCGTGCTTCAATGGAGAGCAAAGCTGCAGTGTCGCAGTGAGGCGTGGCTGCTTCCTGCTGGCTTCTCATGACCACAGGGGACTTATTTCAAGTCAGAAGCCAATCATTGCCAGCACAGTAAAATCTGTGTCAATGCCAGGTTCCTCCCCAGCCGTGATGGGTTGGCTTTTCCATTTGAGAAGTCAACCGTGTCAGCTTCTTGGCATGGATGAGGTCACACTAAAAATCTCCAAAGAGTAATGAATATTGCAAAGCTCAGTTCTATTTCTACATAGCGTTTATCACATTGTGCTAATTTAGGCTGTAGATCTTGACATGAACAAGCAGAAGGAAATGATGATGGCTGATTTCAAAGTGCTAAAATAATTCAGCCAACAATAGGTCAAGTGTTGGGGAAAATGATCACTGAGACCCGGTAAGCAGACTCCGCTGTGTAAGCAGAGTGCTTGGGCAGCTCAGGCTGGTCCGGAGACCCGCTGGTTTCATCTACAGGCATCCCAGGATGTCCAATATCCAGAGGGAAAGTGACAGGTCCATTGTGTCCACCAGTGACCACGCTGCCTCGGCTACTTCAAGTGTTCTGGATATTTCATTTCCATTCAAAAACACGTCCTGAACAGCTGCTATGTGAGTGAGGGTTTGGATACTGAGGAGAATTGAACACAGCTCCTGGCCTTGGTGGAATCACCATCTAGTCTTTCTAGAAAAAAGACCTCCCATCAGTTAAATAGAGCACCCACCCTGCACGAACTTCAGGGCCAAGGTGTATGCAGGTGGCTGTGCCAGCTAAGGGCAGTTCCACCCCGACCAGGCTCTTCTCCCACCATCCCCATTTGTCCTCAGGGAGCTCAAAACTGTACTCTTATCCCAGGCTAAAAGTAATTCAGAAAGTATATATGCTGCAAAAGTCAATTGATTGCAAGGAGAACAAATGAGGTTTATTTCTCCCAAATTTACAAAAAGCCCTTCCTTACTATTCTCTTCCCTGGACTGTACATCTCTCATACATTTCGGGGAAGGAGTGACTTATTATTTGTCCCCAGAGACACGACCGCACTGGGAGGTAGAGCTTAAAGGGACAGAAGAGGCATCTCTCCACTCTTCTCCCCGAGAGAACCCTGGTAAATTTCCAAGAGGTTGGGGACACCAGCTGCGACTTTCCATGCTCTGGGATCTGTGGACTCAACGAGCTCCTCCAAGGGTACACTGATTGAGGAGCCCCACCAGTTCAGGCTCCCTGGTGACCAGGTGTTGGAGGAGGACGTACAGGCAGCTCCCACCCACCCACAAAGCCACCAGCTCTCTCTTGATTTCTGAGGACTTACAGGAAACCAGAGCTAGAAATGCCAGATGGCACGTGGGTCCCGAAAGGTTACATCTCCACGCACAGGGAGCCTGGGTGTCCGAATGACTCTGTCTGCACACTGCCCACCCACCCAGCTGTGGGATCATGGCCTCTCCTGGGGCTGCCAGGATCCAGGCAATTAGTTCCAATTGTGAGGTGCTTTTCCCGATTCCTAAGCTTGGTCCCTAAAAGGAAGAAAAAGAAACTGGATGTATATTTGCTAATTTTGTAGGCATAGGGCAGCTGTCAGATGCTCTGGGGGTTATTGTTCTTTCATTCTTGCTAACTTTCACTGATTTTCCAGCTTCCATTGTCTGAGTTCTGAGCCAGGGCGGGGAGAGGAGACACAGCTGTCATACCTGTGTGGCAGGGGATTCAGAATGTGAAATATAATTTTAAAATACGGCAGTTAAAATTAAGATGAATTGTCACATTAATACACAGAAAAGTATGAGTCAACAGGCTCCAAATAGACTCCGTTTTGAAAAAACGTATCTCTTAGATCTTACCAGCAGTCCAAAAAACAAAGCTAAACCTAATTGTCACACTCTAATTTACTCTGAAAAAGTGAATAAACATCCATTTACAGCTTTTAGTAAGCATATAAAGCAGAACAATTCTCCAGAGCACCACAGAGGCCGGGGACCAATGACATTTTCTCACCCTAACATTTCTGCTTTCTCATTCGGTACCCAAAGTGTTTCTTATTGGCTAAGGAGGGTTCATATTTAGCCCCCATCTGGCTTCTGGTGAGATCCCAGAGTCTCCCCCTTGTGCCCAAGGAGTTGCTGGGTGAGTGTGAACGGGAAGCAATCTTCCTCTGGTGACTAAGTTTTGAAGCATGAGTAGCATGGACCCTGCACCTCTGAACAGGTGTGTCTGGCTTCTCCCAGTTTCCCCCTCCTCCTCGGGTGTCACCTGTCCCGAGTTTCAAAACCGATGTGCGCTGAATTATAACAATATGAGTCCTCCATGGTGAGGCAGAGAAACAAGAGGCTCAGCCTGTGGTCAGGGCCTTCGGGACAGCCCCAGGCGGGTGGCCACCCCAGAGGGCAGGGGCCCCCTCAGAGCCCACACATCCCCAACGGGCAACAGGCAGGACTACGTTTTTAGGTGAACCAATGCCCTGCTAGTGTTCTTGCACGGGGTGAGTAACATCCCACGTCTGAGGGCTGTGCTGAGAATTTCATCGTGCCTGTGGGTCTTTAACAGAAATTGTGAAATAGTCCAGGCATCACTGGGTATGAGTCGACAGAACATGTATGAGTGGAACTTTGCTCCCAGGCCCATCTCACTGAGAGAAGCAAAGTGTTCTCTGGCATAGGGCGTGGAAGTCCTCGTCTCTAGGGTGCTGAACTGATCATTTCCCCTCTGTCCTCTCAGGTCTCCTGGGGGTTCCCAGGGGGGTGTGGCTGTGTGTCCGGGAGACACTTGCCACATTTCCTTTCTCCCGTGCTTTTTCTTGACTACCCCTTTTTTTTCTGCACACTCTCGCTGCCTCATGCTCCTCTCTTCCTCTCAGCTCTGGAAGCCTGGCATCACTCCCCTCAAGACCCAGGGTTGTTCCCGGAGCCTCTCCCTACACTCCCTGCGCTGTCTAGGGATACTTGTCACTTATGGCTGTCAGGATGACATCTCTCTCTGCATGAGGCTCCTTACCATAAGGTCCCAATATCTAGGGATGTCTGACGGCGGACCTGCTGGCCAGGGCAATTTCGTGCCCACTGTTTGTCCAACGACAGGAAATTTGTCTCCCTCTGCTGATTTATTAAAAGAAGCTGAACTCATAGAACTTAGAGGTTCAAAAATGGAGAGAGGATAGAACCATGTACAGGTTGTACCCCACGCTGTTGGCAGTGCTATGACCGTACTATACTCTGAGAAGAGGAGTCGGACTAAAGTGTGGGCAGCACGGGGACAGGGCTGGCAGCAGCTTTGGAAGGACATCGGCAGACGTGAGCTTTGGTCCTTCTTCAAACACATGGAAAGCAAGGGTGCCAGGCAGGGAGAGCCAGTGGAGTTTGTCTTGTTGCGAAGGGGACATTAGGACCCTGGACAAAAGTAGTAAGATGAATATTTGGGCACAACACAAAGAAGTACTTTTAAATGATTGAGGCCACACAGTGATGGAAAGGACCACCTTGCAAACAGAGGGCTCCTTGCTACCAGGACACATTTCAGGAGGAGGCTTGGCAGCTCCTCCCGGGACACACACAGCACCCTTGGGTCTCTGCCAGCTCCGGGGGCCCCTGTCCTCTGAAAGACTGTGGTTCACGAGGGAGAGCAGAAGAGGCACTGCCCCCCACCCCCGGATCTTCCAGGGCCTTTCTGGCTGCTTCTTTAAAGCTGCACTTTCGTGAGGATGTGAGAGGCTGCCTGCTGTCTCCTAGGGCCTGGCCAACAGGACTGGAGGAAGAAAGAGGCTTTTGCTTTTTCTTACCCACCCCCATCATGGTTCTCATACCTGTCAGTGCCCGAAGATTTAGTTGGTATATTGCGATGGACCCTGAAATCTTTTCCCTTATGTCACTGTGACTTTCACAGAATATCTTGGTAAACACTTTATTTAATATGATGGCACTCTCCTTAGGACATAGAACATACTGGCAGCCCTTGGAGAGGTTTTATAAACACATGGCTGGGGTCTCAGGTGAATGTGGGGATGGCTCACCCCTGGTGCTGCTCATTTTGTAAACAGAGGAGTGGGCAGAAGAAACAGGTACAGGGAGAATGGATGTGGTGGCTAGAAACAGGAGGACGGCCTGTCTTTCAAAAGCCGTATCTGGAGCACTGAGAAATAGGCAAATGTTATAAAATATTTTTAGAATGAAGAGAAATTTAACTTGAAAGAAACTGGATGGTTCTCCAAAGGCCACCTTTCTCATTTGAGCCACGTGGGCTTTGGGTCTCCTCGGCTCCAGGAAAGTCAAGCCTGGAAGCGGGGCCCACACCTCGGTTTGCACACATAGAAGTTATTTCCCTGTCGCCAGGGCCAGACTTGGGCTCCCACATCCCTGGGCACCTCCATTAGGCCCGCCCCTCCTGGCCTTCTCTGTAATGGCCACCCCGAGCTCTTGGGTCCACCTCAGAAATCTCAGGGTTTACAGATCCTCAGTGTCACAGGTTTTCAGGGTGGCCCACCCTGTAAGTATTTCCAAGTGGAAGCAGAGTTAGTGCTCAGAGCAAAGGGAACGCAGCCTGCAATGATTCTGTGATAACGCGCACTGGAAAGAGTCTGGGGCCAGAACATTCCAAGGGAAGGTCGTCCAGCCCTGCAGCAGCTTATTGAGGAGGACACGTGCTTTCCTAGGGAACTCTACAATGGGGATAGATCCCGTATCTGAAGCACTGCGGTGACACTCTCAAGCCGAGGTTCAAGGACCCGCCTAGAGCGGGGAGTGTGTGGGGATCCCCAGGTCCCACCCCTTCCTGTTCTGACCCCTGAGAGATGCCGCTGGACCATTTGTACCCCAAGTACCTACTGGGTAGGACGCAGAGGAACGCGGGGGCGTGTGTGGAGGGCCCTCCAGCCCACAGCTGGTATTTGCATTTTGCGCTACGGACTTGACCAAACTTTGTTTTAGTTTTAGGGACCTTGAGCGACTCTTCCCCTAAAACTCTGCATACCGTGGTTATCCTGTGCCTGCTGGTCAGCTTGTCCACCTCGCTGCTGAATTCCGGATTCACCTTCTACAACAGCGTCAGCAACCCC
This sequence comes from Rhinolophus hipposideros, assembly GCF_964194185.1. NCBI lineage: Eukaryota > Metazoa > Chordata > Mammalia > Chiroptera > Rhinolophidae > Rhinolophus > Rhinolophus hipposideros. Next base: position 3,781,661 of record NC_138061.1, read on the forward strand.
TACCAGACGTTCCTGGGGCCCATTGGGGTGTTCACCTGGGGGGGGCTCAGCGGTGAGTATCACCCAGGAGACGCCACTTGCCTCAGAAGACGGCCTCTCTGCCTGTCTTTCTGCTTGGCTCTCACACACGCACATACACGGTCCCAGTCAAGCCATAGAAACTAGGAGGAGCTGCTACGCGCCGAGTCATAGGCTGGGGGTCAGGGGTTATCCTTCTAAATCGGTAGCATTATTAAGAATCTCTGGAAATAAGATCCTGTTTGAAACGCATTGGTGAGGGGCAAGCAGTGGGGGGGGGGGGTTGTAGGTGTTACAATCGATGACATACACCAGTCTTAGCTTTTAAGGATCTCATGTAAGAGGTTAATTAAAACACATAAATCAGTGAAACATTCACTGGGCTCGTGCTATGTGCTTAACTCCAAATTAGGTTCTGTGTGGTGTATAGAAGTACACACACACACACACACACACTCACACTCACACACACACACTCACACACACGCACACACACACTCACACACTCACAAACGCTTGTTTACTCTCCCCGCCTCCATATAACAGTCACCTTGGGCTAACAACCGTGACACATCTGCATGACTGTGCCACAGAAAACCACCAAGAATGTTATTTAGGAGAATCTGGGGTCAACACCCTTTCTTCGAGTGACCTGTGAGCCCAGGGTGTTGCTAGGTTATTTTATTTGTTTGTTGGGCAAGGTATTGAGGTGGGGGCTGGAGGCCAGATAGGAAGTGGGTCCCTGCTTGAGTCACAGTAGGTCTGCCTCTCTCTGGGGCTTCACAGGGCTCTGTGGCCACCACACCTGCCCAGAGGCAGGGTCAAGTGGGTGCCTCTTTGCCCTTGGCAGGCAGCCAGGTTACTCCGGCCCTCTCCCTCTCTCCACCAGGAAGGCTTGATCTTGAGAAGGGGTCTGAAGAACCCCATCCCGCCAATGTGTAAAATCCAGGTGGTGAGTTTTAGCACAGGCCAGGAACTTTCAAGCAGAGGCAAGGTACTCTGGATACTAAGGCTTCAGGCAGCCTGGGAGGAGGGACTCAGGGAAGCTTCCTCCTGTCCTTCCGGGGAGGCCATCCTTACACTAGCCCGGTGCAGGTGGCCGCAAGGGACCCCTGTGCCTCTGGGCTGTGGCCACGAGCAGAGGTGTGCCAGCCAACGTGAACAACCAGCTCTTGGTGGAGGGGCGCTGACGGCAGCACTGGCCGATTTGAGGTGTGTAAATACGTCCACTGTGGCCTTTTTCAAGCTAATAGTTGAGGAGATGGGTGAGCAGGCCCCAGCACAGCCTGGATATGAGAGAACCATGCAACTCACTGATCAAACAGGGCCTTTTTAAAAGAGCAACTCATAATCATTAACCCAGGACAAGAGGTGAAACTGGGACTGTCCCGGGCAGACCTGGCTCCGTGGCCACATTGCACACTCACACTGAGGATTTGGGTCGGGCTGGGTTAGCCGCTTTCATGCACGCCTAGCCCTTTCCGGTCTTTCTGTGCTTTTATTGCCTGGTGCTGAAAACAAGCAACCCCTCAAGTTGAGGGGCGATCCACTGTGGGCCAGGCACACTGGTCCTGCAGAATGGGTGTTCCTGCTTCTTGTCTCACAGTGGAGCTGGGTCAGAAGGCTAAGGGACTTGGTTACCAGCTCAGATATCCTCCCCCAAATGCCAGGGTTCCTTTCTCAAGCTATTTCTATGATTGTCCTTGACCTCGATCAACCAAAGCAAAGGCCAGCAAGACTCATTGGCACTCATTGCCAAGGTAAAAAATAATTCCTTTAACTTTTGCTCATGTAATTCAAGTCAAGGGAAGCAGGGGCTTCAGGTACAGCTGGATTCAGGGTCTCAGCTCCCACTGCCAGGACTCTGCTTCCTTCAGTGCACCGACTCTAAGTGTCCCCCGTGTTCCCTCTATCACTAAGCAGCCAGGCTGTTACTCTTACAGGGGACATGGCTGCCAGCCGTTCTTGGCTCATCGCCAGCTGGCTGCAACAACCTCAGGAGAAAAGAGTCTTTCTTTCCCCAAATCTACTTTCACTGTAAGAGCCCTCTCCGCATCTCTCGAGCCATCTCCATGGCCCGCAGGGTTGAATTCATGGATTGATTGACCCACCAACTGGCTGTGGACAGCAGTCTACCTGGGAGCTGGGGCTGGGGCTGGGGCTGGGGCTGGGGTTGGGGTGGCTTCCGAGAGGAAAATCAGGCACTAGTACCAGAGAGGACGACCAGAGGTGGGGCTCATGTTGCTGGGGCTACAGCCTTCGCGTTCAAAGCCCATCTCTTTCTCTCAGCCAGAAGGAACCCTTTTTTCCCCAAGGCTGACTTTCTTCCTCCCCAGCTGAGGATAAGCTGACTTTGCACACAATAGAGGCCCAATGCCTGTTTGTGGAGAAAAACATGAAAAAAGGGGGCCTGCAGATTTTCCCTCCACCTCCACCTACTTCTCACAACAAAGAATTGTTTGACAGAGAGAGAATTCCTGCCACATTCCTTTCCCTGCTTGGGCAAGTTCTGACTCCCAGAGAGAAGCTATAGGGTGGGCGGAAAAGCAGTTTGAGACATTGATGTGTATGGAGGAGGTCTGCATTCTGACTGGGGCCCAAGGCCCAGGAAGAGCTCTGGCTTCGCATCTGGGCCCCTCTGAACTTCCTCGCAGCCCTGTGACCCCGTGCTCCTAAGCCAGACTTTCATCTCAGTTTGCCTGTGGGGACTCCATAGTTTCTTCACTTGGGGCTTCCCAGGCTGGAGAATTTAGCTAAGCCTCTTGGTTTCCTGAGGCTGGGCCTGCAGGTGTGCTTTATGCACAAAGCTACCTTGGGTCATTGTGGCCTGAGGGCAGGGTCAGGCTGACTGCAGGGATCCAGGGGGGAGGACAGCAAACCCTATAGGGCCTGGTTTGGACAAACTCTCCTTGGCTGAGGGAAGAAAAGGAAGGGGGTTTCCTGGCTTGTTTCTGAAGGAAGAGGAGCGGGGTCTGCTTCCAGGAGAAACACAGCAGTGTCACCTCTTGGGCTCCTGTGCTCTCTGGCCCCACCTAGCCTGCCCTTCGGATGACACTGCCTGGCATGGCCTGACCCTGACCCTGACCACTGAGAGAATTTGGCGCTGGAGAGAACTTTGCAGACCGTCTGCTCCAACACATTTGTTCCTCAGCCGAGGCCCCCGGAGAGCACAGAGTGATGTGGCAGGTCACAGAGCATGATGGGGACAGGCCAGGATGGGAAGCCAGTGTCCTGAGCATTCAGGAGCTCTTTCCTTCAGCCCTTTCTGTCCCAGAAAGCCAAGAAAGTGCGACGCATGGCCTCCCTCAGGGGCTCGGGTCAGCATTCATGTCTGCACGCTGACCCCTCCCGATTCAAATCAAAGCCATGTGCAGCCACTTTAGAAAGAAGTTATTTAACCCTGTATTCAGGCTGCCCCTCTGTGACTAAGCTTTTATAAGAAACTTCACAAGGGCATAATGAGGGAAAATTAAGGGGTGTGAGACGCATAGGGCATCAGAGGATGGGGGTTTTGTCTGTAAAGATTATGAAGAAGTAAAACCATTCCACTGAGGACAGAAGTCTGTCATCAAAGACAGCTGAAGCTTCTCCTGACACAAAAGCCTGTAATTAGGGCTTTCTGGGGCGCTGTTTAGAAAGTTTCCTGGGTGTGGGTTATGGCCAGGACACGTCTGATGCCAAAAGATCCATCTAGTTCTGGGTAAATGTCAGCAGAGGAAGAGTTTCATGGCCTACGGACTCCATGACGACCACATGGCTCAGTCAAACCCCGACTTCGATAGATGGGAACCTCCGAGTCCTGTTGCTTCTCCCCATCTTTCTCAGACAGTTTGATTGCGGTATGATTCCCACTCTGCACAATTCACCCACTGAAAGTACACCTTCGGTGGGGCTTAGTATGCCCACAGGGATGTGCACCACCCCCAAGTCAAGTTTAGAACACTTTGCCACCTCAGGAAGAAGCCCTGTGTCCTCAACTGTCACCCTCCCTGCCCATCCCCAGCCCTAAGCACCCAGAGGTCTACAGCTTATTCCCTTTGGAAGGTGAGGCACATGGGTCAGAGAAGCTTGTGTCTTGTATTTCTTTTATATTCCCTTAATGCCTAAAAGAGTGTAAACAGCAGTGTAGACATTCAGTGAATGCCCACAGAGTACATGTTCCATAAAGAAAAAAGTGACATTACAAAATGTCTCACCATATCTTGATGAAATTGACTCTTTCAGCATCCTTCACTTTCCTGGCAATGATACTGTGTGTGGGGAACGTCCAATCCAATCACCTCTCAGAAGATTTGGCCAAGACGCTTTATCCACACTATTCACCAGCCACTGACAGAAGAACGACCCACAGATATGGGTACTCATTTTGGCTCATGCTGCTCATCATTCTTCTAAATATTATCACCGTGGTCATCATTTTTTTCTACCAGAAGGCCAGATACCAGCAGAAGCAGGAGCAGAGAAAGCCAATGGAATATGCTCCAAGGGATGGAATTTTATTCTGAATTCTATTTTATGTCATATTGTCCTTAGGTCTAGTCTATCATATGTCAGCTCCCTGAACAATAACTGGTTAGATTGACTGGACAATCAGCGTGGTTAAGTGCAGCCCTGATAGACCGTCATTTGGTGATAGTTTTTGTATCTCATGACACTATGTTCTTTATAAATGATGTCCTTTGGAAAAAGGTCCTTCCCACGAGGGTGGGGAAGCTGAAAGGGAAAGCTCCCCATCTATGTATCATTCAAAGTGGTCCAATGATTATGAGCCTGTGGACCCTTCTGATCCAGCCTCACCCTCTGAAATCATAAAGGTTTGTATCACGCACCTTTCCTTTGAGTAGCTCAAAGCATGTCAGTACCTATGATCTCATTCTTGTCAGGAGAGACCAGGTATTTCTTCATTTCACTCTGTGAATGAAGACTTCCAAGTACAGAGGGATTCGGAACTCATCTTTCTAGAAACAGGTGTTGGAGGCGAGACTTTGGGGTGAATGACCTGGCCTTCCAGACCCTCTGTCACTGACATAGCAAACCCAGTGGTGGGTATAAGTGCTGATACCCGGTTTTGAGGTTCCAAGGTGGGGAAGAGATTGAAAGTGAAAAGATAGAGAAAAGATAAAAATTACAAACCTACAACCTGCATGTCAAGGAGACTAAACATATTTCAGTTTGAAAGGACTGTAGTAAATTCTGTCAAAATAGAAATATAACATTGCAACAAGTTCTAGCGACCATCCCTCCCACCAACCCTCTGCTTTCTTGCTGTGGTGTGGACACAGATGTCATTAGTCCGATGGGTGTGTCTCACCCATCAGCAGAGCTGAGGAAGAAGGGTTAGAGAACCACTGTTTGCAGGCTTTCCTTGAGTCAGAGCCAAGGCACATGAAGAACACAGGCATTGGGTGCCCTCTAGGCATAGGTGGGTGAAACTGGATCACGGTGTCACTTTTTTCAGGAAAATTTAAAGAGGCTCCAGGATGGATTCGACCTACTTTACCAGTAGTGTATTCTTCCGGAAAATCACTTTGAGGAGCTTTTGGCCTTGAATATCCCACAAGTTAGTCAGGCTGACACTGATGGGATTCTGAGATAGTCAACTTCCATGTCTTAATGGAACCAGAGCCAAGTGAAGCAGAATTCCCTGAGTGTGATTTACATAGTGTAAGCTCTTGGGGCAGGAAGACGTGTCCTTTACGAAGCAATCGGGAATTAATGACTTTCTGACCTGCTATTGTTTTTGTAACAATCTGTTGTATGAATAATGTTTTTTCATTCAAGAAACGTACTGAATATCTGTGATGTGTTAGCCTGTGCAAACCTGGGTACCTGTCCCCACGGTGCTTACTGTTGAGCAGTTCAGATAGACACTCAAGAAGCGGTTACTGGATTCCATGTGAAACAGGTGCTTACTCAAAAATTATGTATCTTCTGGAAAAGGTCACTTGTCTCTAACTTCTCACTCCAAAGTCCTGCTAAGTCAATGTTACTCTAGTAAATTAACTTATTGTGAAATTTTGAACATATTAAAATATGATTATCAACAGTAAAAGTTTTCTAAATTCTTTGAAGCTAAAAACATTTGTGTCCTTTGGATTTTATATCAGATTTTGATAACGTGGACAAGTCATGACAAGGAAACAGATATGGGACGCACATCCATGCAGGCGATTGCTAAATAAATAGGCAACACTCCCATTACATGTCAGCGCAAAGGATGGAATAGGATGTAAAGACTGCGTTGATTCATCAGTGTTTGAGCAGAGCTTGGCTTCTCTGGGGGACAAACTGCCTTAATCCTTACATCACAGATGGCCTTTAAGGAACCATCTAGAACATAGGAATCAGGTAAATAGAACTACATTTCACAATTTGGGAGATGAAGAGAACGGCTCCCTTGTTATGTCTGAAGGTAGAAGGTGAAGAGACCACATGTGTGAAGAATTCAGTTGAGATTTTGTTCAGGAAGAACAAAACATAAAGACAATTCACAACACAGGCAGTGTTGTGGGTACCCCTTGGGTCTGTGCCCCAGCTTACGAGATGGGCCTTTCAGTGAGTGTCCAGGGTACAATTAAGGCTACTGACCTTTTTTTCCAAGGAGAAAACTTCCATTAAATAGTAATTCGCTGTATAAACTACTTCATAAATGTGCAGCATATTCTTTTTGTAAGGGAACACTATTTTGAAGGTCTGATCTATTCTGTGGAATTCGGCTGTTTCAAGGATCAGACTATGATCCCTACTTAACCTATGTAGTCCTATTATGTGGAATTAGGGGACAAGGTCCATCCATATTTATAAAATAAATAAATCACATAAGATCTTGTGCTCTTCAATTTTACAAGAACATAGGGTCTGTGATGATCACTTTCAGGAAATTAATACTTTTTACTAACGCCGAAGTGACTGGGCTTCCCCAGTGATTGGACGTTTACAAAGACAGTGGGAGATGGGGTGACCTCCAAGTAAGCTTTGCTATCACCATTATAATGCTATTTGATCATCTCAACAAATCCTGTGGATCAGGCGGGGCAGGGAGAGTTATCTCCTTGGGTATGACACTTCTCCGGGGCTAACCACTTATCCTGCAGCTGGCCTCACGTGGCCATACAGGATTGGTACCTCAGTATGTGACAACTAGCCTCACAGGTAGACAGGCCAGCATCCTCCCGCCTTCTGAGGATGTTCAGCCTCCTGGAAGACCTGGAGACCTGCAGGTTCTGCCGAGGACAGGCAGATGTCATGCAGAGTTCCAGAACTGGTGCTCCCTCGACTTGCCCAGTGCCAAACGCGGGCCGTCTTTCTCTTCTGCTAAAACCAGCCATTAAGTGATCACCATAATAAGACTAGTAAGCAGTCTCGAAGCCAGGTGCTTAGTCACCTAATCTGATATCTTTCTATAGCATGGACAAGGCCACGGGCGTGACATGTGTGGGACAGGATGGCTCAGAGTCAGGAGTTTAATTCTGAAATTCTAATGTGGCGAGAAGCTGGGGCTCTTTGGTCCCTGAGGCCCTCTGGGCTCTCCAGACCCCAGCACCCAGAGCCCCAGGGTCCTCGAGCAGAGAAATCCTTCAGCCAGGGATCTATTCTCTAGTCCTTGTTGCCTGTCCTCAGCCCCAAAGCCCCACCACCCAGGACTTGGGGACACAGGCATCTCTCAGCCCACTAGTACCCAGGCATCTCCCAGTCACAAACTCACTGATCCTCTCTGGGCTTGTTTCCATGACTAAAAAGTAAATAATAGAAAGGACCATCAGTGTAGGATTAAGCAGGAAAGTTCTGGAGTCAAGCTGCCTGGGGTGGAGAAGTTAATCTTCATCTCAGTAAGCCTCACTCTATCGTCTGCGAAATGGGTTAACAATAGCAGGTTTGCTCTCAGGTTGTGAGGAGGAGCTGTGATCAGGTGTGTCAGAAGCTCCCCTCCCTCACAGAACTGTAAGGATAACAGAGAGAGGGTGTTCCCACCCTTAACTGCTGCAGGCATTGTCAATTGTTTTGCGTAGTACATGAGTAAGCAACAAACTATTTCAGCCCAGTGAGGCTAATGAACTTGCCCAACATCCCAAGCTGGCAAGTGCCAAAGCAGGACTAAAAACAGGTCTCCGGGCCCGTGTTCCTTTTTCTCTGCTTTTGACTCAATTCCACAAAAGGCTGACAGTGAAGGCTGGGGGTAGAACACAGGGACCAGGGCAGGAAAGGTCCCTGCTCCTTGTGCTCTGTCCCAGACAGGAAGTGTGATCAAGGGCCTCATTTCAGTGCTCTGTGGGTCTCACAACGGACCTCGTTCACAGAGAACAAAAGTTGCTGCTTGCTTGGGCAAAGGCACCCTGTTTGTTTCAAACAGAGCCCCGACCAGGCGTGGATGCTGACCCGAGCTGGGAAGGGTGGGGTCTCCCCGACGTGACTTTCCCACATACACCCAAGAAGGCAGCAGATCCTGTGACCAAAGGACTTTGAGCTCCTTAAATCACAAGGCAAGGCCAGAGTTACTCATATGACCAGGTCACTGGTTTTATTAAAGCTGTGCTCAAGGAGGAACTGAGATATGTGGGAATTTTGTGAAACGCTAAGGGCCCTGAGCAGGACTTCTCTGAAGGATGCCCGGAGTTGGTCCATGTTCCTTAAGCTCTTCCTGCCCAGTGTTCTCAAGCTGCCCAAAGACTCGGAAAAATAACTAGGGTATCAGTTAGAATTTCAGACAATGTCCTAGTTAAGAAAGAAAGAATTTGTATCTGATACAGGCTTCATTCAGACCATAGAAGTTTCATTTTCAACAAGTTTAAATGTGTAGTAAAAAAGAACAATTTCGATAGAAATATATTGTGTTTTAAGACTATTCATTTTAAACAAACTATGGTATAAATGTTTTAATTAACTTATTTTTAATTATATTTGTTTTTAATTAATTTATACACTATTATAGTAGTTTCCGGTGTATAGCAGCGGTTCAGCATGTATATACGTACCTTACAAAACGATCACCACAATAAGTCTGGTAACTGTCTGTCACCTTGCATAGTTATTACCACGTGATTGACTCTATCCCTGTGTTGTTACATCCCCATGACTTATTTCATAACTGGAAGTTTGTGCTTCTTAGTCCCCTTCCCCTTTGGGAAGATTCCTCCACCTGCCTCCCCCGGGGCAGCCATCAATTTGTTCTCTGTGTCTATGAGTTTGTTTCTATTTAGTTTTAAGCGAACTGTTTTAAAAACAAAGCACCCTCCTGCCTCCTGCCTCCCAGCCCGCACCAAGAGAGGAAGATTTTCATTTCTAACCTTGGCCCTCTGTGGAATGCTCTGCCCGTCTGCTTATCTCGAAGCACGCCACTGCAACAAAATGTTCCACTCCTAAGTCACTCATTGGAAGGGGGAGTTTCTGCTTTCCTCATTCAGGGCGCAGCGATAGTGGAGTGCTCGCAGGGTCTTCCAGAGCGGAGTATGAGTGGGTCGTGGTCCCCTGGCTTTGTCAGCAGCAGCAACCACAACAAACGCTACCGTCTGTCAGTGTGTGCACCCCTAACGGCTCTACAGGCGCGATGTCCTGGAATCCTCACGGCAAAAGGATGTATTGGTTTATAATTAACTTCACTTTATAGACGAGGGACGGAGGCTTAGCTTGGTTAAATGGTGTGTCCACCGTCCTACAGCAAAGGAGAGGCTGAACTGAGATTTCAATGCAGACTTTCTGCTCATGTCTCCGGAGAGGCACGTGGCTGGGGCCCATGATCTTACAGGGACACGGTGTGTGCACACGAAAGGGCTGTAAAAAGTCTCAAGTGCACAACCAAACACCAGACTTTGGTATCTGTCAGAAGTTCCCCAGGTATGTGGCAGTTGAGGGTAACTGAGTCTGCTGGATTGTTAGTGTTTAATCAGGTAAGCATTCACCTTTTGATTAATAATTGAACCGTGTTCACCGGACGCCATACACTGCATATTATCTTTATGTCCTTAAGATAACCCGTTCTTGATGGCTCCATGACGTCATAGTAGGGATTATGCACGCTATCGAAGGCGGGCGGTGTTGGGCCAAAAGCACATGCTGATGTGTTAAGAGACTTGGGCTTCGGCAAATAAGCAGCAGACAAATATTTACTGAGCACTTCGTCTATTTGAGACATGAGGCAGGAGGTGGGAACCCAGCCATGGGCACCATAGACATGGAGCTTACGGTACAGCTGGACAGACAGACACTGAGTCTACCGTGACGAGAGGCTTTGGAAGCAGAACTACTGGGTGCGCTGGGAGCATCCCAGAGGAGAACCTGAACTCTCTGGGAAGGCCTCAGCAAGGGATGGCCTTGACTCCACCCCAGACTCTGTGACCCCCAAGCCAGGACTGCAAAGGGACTTCCGGAGCATCGGATCCAACCTGCTGCTCACAGTGAGGAGTAAAGGCAGCTCACATGTAGGGAGCGAAGACGTGGCTGTCTTGTCTCTGCTTCCTCATTTGAAAAATAAAATAAATAATAGGGTAAAAGAAAATGTAGTTTTTTTTAACTTCTTAACGTCATTGAGCTTATATATGTATTAAGAAACATTTACATAAACACCAAACCTGAACAGGTCAAAATTCCAAATATGCAGGATGCGTATAATAAGCCTTTACCAGGGAACATTTTATAAAAATGTTATTTTTGTGAATGCTTTGATTCCACGAGTGACATAATGAGCCTGCGCTGTGGGGATCTCACCTTGCTGTATAATGTTGTTGAAACATTCTCTTCAGTGTTTGCCTAACAAAGTTAATGAACGAATGACGATAAAAATCAGGCCTATTCAACAAGACGTGAAAAATCCATTTCGTGTTCCAGGATGAGGAATCTTGGAACAAAAAAACTTTGGTTTTCCAGAACTCCCCTCCCCCCACATTTTTCCCTTACACGTAAGCGCCAAAGAGCTGGTAGCATACTATTGAGGCAGCTCCAGGCCATCCGTCCGGGAGCTCTGTGGTGTTTACTGAACATCTAAACCATGGACATCTCACACCCTGCTGTAAATGAAGCTCCTTTGGAAGGTTTTCATAACTATATTCTGACCCAAGTCAATTAATGCCAAACCCACTGATAAATTGCCAGCTCCAGTGTAAATTGTCTAGCTTAATGCCTCTATGACAATTTGGCCATCGTGGACTTACTCAATCAAACAAAAACTTGTAGAGAATTTGGATAGCAAGGGAGATACTATACCACTTTTTCAGAGGGTCCTAGATATCGATGGTATTTAAAGTGCTCCCTAGCTATGGATCAGGAGATCTCAAGTCTTTTGGTTTCAGAACTCCTTAAAAGTGATCGAGGACCCTAAAAAGCTTTTGTTAATTTGGGCCAACTCTATTGATATTTAACATATTGGAGTATTCACATTAATTATTTCTTATTTACTTAAAAATAAAAATAGTAAAACCATTACATATTAATACAAATAACATATTTTAATGAAAAAAAACTATATTTTTAGTAAAGTAACTTAGTGAGAAATAAAATAACTTAGTGAGAAGAGTGACATTCTTTTATATTTTATGAATGTCTTTAGTATTTGGCTTAATAGAAGACAGCTGGATTCTCACATCTACTTCTGTCTTCCATCTGTCATGACAGATTGTTTCGGTTGAAGAAAATCTAACCTTACGTAGAGATATAGTCAGAACAGGAAGAAGTAGTTTAATGGTCTTTCTAGATAACTGTGGACATGGTGTTCTTTGATACTACACCAAAACTTGACAAGGGGTCATTGCTTACAGGTCAGTTGCAATGTGGAATCTGAAACTATGTGAGTGAATTTTTCCTTTTCTGTTGCATTAAAACATTATATTGGTCTCTTTTGTACTGTGAATGGGTCTTTAACCCATGCATGATTTTGTAACATCAAATATCAGTCACTTAAAAAATACTGGTTAACCGACTTATGCAGATCTTCCAGTGTTGTCCATTCATTATGAACACTGAAAATTCAAGCTTGTTAGTATTGCCACCAATCTCATTAAGAAAATCTTTAAGTGCTGGGAAGCTGGGAAGCTCAGGATGGCAGAGACAAGTTTTCCAGAATTCTAATTTTCACTTGAAGTCTCAAATTTTATCATGGGCAACAATTGCTGTCAGTTGTTTTCCTTGAGGTGACAGACACCCTTTGTTCATTTTTGAGAAAATGTTGCCAAATACTCAACACTGAATATCCGTAGTTCATCAGTCATTCTTTCAAATACAAATGGAGTTCCATGAAAAAGGCAGTTAGTTTAGCTCACAATTCAGCCAACCGCACAAGTGCTTTTCCTGGAGACAATCAGAGTCCTTCAGTAAGCAGCCAACATGCTGTATGCATATTTGTATTTTGATCAAAGCTGTTCTTAACTAAAACTGGCTTTTTTCTTTTTCACACTGTGAGTATGTGGTGGTGAAGAATGCAATAATGTCTAGTGCAGACGGACATGGATGCTTTCACTTGTGACCAGATGCAAGCAATGTTGCCCACCATTGCTTTTCAACTATCAGTCCAGCCTCAAACCCAGTTCAAAAAGCAGATGACATCTTACTCTTATAATGAAAATAGTTTCGACCTTGCACACCTCATGAAGTAGTGTCAGGAATCCCAGAAGTCTGGGACCACTCTGAGAACTACTGCTGTGAATTTTTCCAAACAAGACTCTGTCATTTGGGAATAAATGAGATGAATAAAATTTATTAAATAAGTGTCACACACCCATTTTGGTTTTTCCATCACTTAGGTTTCAATGTAGGATTGATTGTCAGGGATAGGAAGGGTTCTGGATCCTGAAGATAACCTACTGTTTAGTTTGTTATCATTCACTTCCCAGGAGGTAGTTTCTCAGACTTGGGCAAAGGCTCCTGCCCAAAATGTGACCCATGGAGACCAGTCAAGAACCCAAGTTAGTTTGAGGTTTGGAGTTTATATCTCTGTTCAAACATATTTGGACAATTGCTTCCTGGGTTAGAGAAAAATCTATTCCCCATCTCATGAGTCGTCAACAAGAGCAATTGAAGTGTCGCCATTTCCAGTGGGTCTGGTCTGCACCCAGTCTGCAGGGCTCACACTGCCATCTGCTGGGCCACCTCCACGGCACGCTCAGTCTCTGTGTGTTTACCACCCAAGGCCCTCTCCGTAATGGAGAATTATCTAGAATTATTTTTTTTTATTTTTTCTGAGGGTCCCATTATGTTTTTACAAAAAAATGTATATTTTTGTAAACTATTGGCAATCATATTTTCTTTGTCTTAGAGGATGTGCCCTGAAATGACGGGAAGTGTGTTTGGTGGTACACAAACAAGCTCTGCACTAAATGTAAATCTGATTTTAGGTTTTAAAATTATGAGCCAGATTCTGTTGTAGTAGATACTCCAGATGGAAGGTCGCCCATACTCCCTGTAGCACAAGACTTTCATTTGGTCTTGAAGGAAATCTGCTTCTAGAATATTCTCTGAAGGCTCTGGCTTCTGTGAGGTTAGTTTTAGGCTGAGGGAGTCCACAATTTTCTTTGTTTCTATGTTTAAAATGCAGGAAATGAAGATAACAGAGAAGGGGGGTGTGATTTTATTGACTCTCCAAACTGCAGAAGAGTAGTTTTAAAAAAAACCTGGGTTGAATTTCAATTGCATCTTCATCTTGATCCAGGCATGACTGTTTATCTTTGTCCCGAGCAACGTTCGGGTCCACCATCTACTGAGGACAGTGGCATCCAGAATATCTGTTGTGCCAGCTGGACTATTTGCCTCTACATGAATTAAATGGTCTCAGATCGCAATATTATTTTTTAATTTCTGGGTTTTCTTTTCTAGGCAAATGCTCTCTGCCTGTCTCAGTCCATCCAGGCAGCTAGAACAGACTCTCATAGAGTGGGTGCTTATGAACAGCAGACATTGATTTCTCACAGAACCCGACGTTGGGAAGTCCAAGATCACGGCATCAGCAGATTTGCTGAGCCCGATTCCTGGCTCACAAACGGCCATCTTCTTGCTGTGTTCTCACATGGTGGAAGGACTCAGCGAGGTCTCTGGGGTCTCTTATATAAGAGCACTAATCTCATTCATGCGGGGGCCACCCTCATGCCCTAGTCACCTCCAAATACCATCACACTGGGATTTAGGATTTCACACGAATTCTGGGTGAACACACACATTCAGTCTGTAGTACTTCCCCTGCTCTTTGTTTTCCTCTCAGTTTTATTTCTCACTGCTGTTCAGACACTCATCTATAACAGGCCTTGTCCCCACTTCTAGTTTGCTGATTCTAATTTTATGCAAACCTAGTGACCACCTAATAATCGAGCTTCCATGCCTCATCCTTCCATCCTTCTTTTAACAAGCAGTGAGCATCCTTTTTGGGCTGGGTACTCTGCTGAGTGCTGGGAATACAAAGATGATGGCGTGGTCGTGTAATATGGAGTAATACACTGCAGGAGCCAGGAGGAGGGAGCAAGTGGCTGTCTGAATGAGTCAGTGAAGACTTTGAAGAGGAGGGGATGTGTTTATGGGTCTTGAAGGGTTCCTGGGAGATCAGCTTTTCCTACAAGCTTCTTTGGCAAAACCTTACAAATGATCCCAGTAATCTGTTTCCATGAAAAGTGTTGTGAATAACATTAACAATGAAAATGTTACATGCGGAAATCTCAAAACATCTCCAATATTTTCCAGGGAGCATTTTTATGGTCCGAAGGTGATTTTTATAAATCCGTTTCTAAAAGGTGAGAAACTGCTGCTGTGAATAGCTGAGCAGACAACCTAAATTTCTTAAGTAGAACTCAACTAATTCTTACCTCCTGGGCTAGTAAATGTCACAAATCTTCCAACGAGCCTTCAAAATTTTACCACTCTTGTTGACGAAGGATGAAAAGCAGGGAGGAGCTAAGAGGCTTTGCATTTCATCATGGAAAAATGGACCTTTCTGAGGCATGCAATATTTGCCAAAGATAAAAAGGGATGAGGAAAACAGATAAACTCTTCCAGAAGCATCACCACGGGGAGCTCAGGCCACTCCCACCCCAGGTGTACAGCTCACCTGAGACACCAGCACTGGCCCTCTGGAACCAGTCATTGTGTCCACTAGTTTCTGTGGGGTCCCCGGTATCTGTGAGACGCCATGGGGACACACAGAAGTGAACAAAATGTGGCCTTTGCCTTCAGTGCAGTTACTTATTAACTGACATCGACTTGCTTCTTATTCAAAGACCCCCATCATAGTGAGAAATAGCATTTTTAGAGACCTTTTATACCCAGGAACAGACACACAAGTGGGCTGGTGCATCTCAGGCCACTGTGTTTGGCAGATGAGCAGAAACCATGGAACCCCAACTCTGCTCAGGGCAGTCCAGGTGAGAACCCCACTCTTGTGGGTTGAATTGTGTCCCCCCAAAAGCTATATTAACGTCTTATTTCTAGTACTTGTGAATGTGACCTTATTTGGAAATTGGGTCCTTCAGATGTAATTACTGAAAAAGAGGTCATACTGAAGTAGGGAGGGTCCTTAACCCATATGACTGGTGTCCTTCTAAAAAGAGGGAAATTTGGCCACGAAGACACACGCACAGAGGAAAATGCCATGTGAAGACAGAAACACACAGGGAGAAGGTGCATGTGGAAATGAGGCAGAGATTGGGTGAGGCGGCCACAGCCAAGCCACGCCTGGGTCGAACAGGAGCTGGAAGAGACTAGGAAGAATCCTTTTCTGGAGCCTTCAGAGGGATTGTGGCCCTGCCATTACCTTGATGTTAGACTTCTGGCCTCAGAACTGTGAGGCAATTAACTACGGCTGCTTTAGGCCCCTGTACGTGGTACCTTCTTATGGCGGCCAGAGCAAACTCATACTCACTTTCTCTGAAGTCCTGAGTCTACTTCCCGAGGAGTCTGGTGACTTCGGTCTGTGGCGTGTGGGATGCTGGCCCTGGATCGTGCCTGCCCGTCTGTCCTGGCTGACGCATCAACCAAACCTGCTCCTCAGAGAACCTCCCAAGACATGTTCTTGGCTGTCAGGGGTGCCGTCACCACAGAGCCCTGCAGTCTCTGAGAGGCTCCGTCAGTGACAGGACACGGAATCTCCTCCGCCGCCTGACTAGTCACAGGGTCCAAATTCGGGGTCCAGACCTGTGAACACAAGTCTGTTATTTCCAGGAACGCAAGTGGCTAGTAGAAGGTGTCTGTCACTGGACCCCGAGAGGCCACCTGTAAACACTTGCCTCAGTCAGATCTAGCCCTTGCAGGACCCACTTTCATGTTTCTGGGTCCCCTGAAGCCTTCTCTTTCCAAGAATCTGGTTCCAGACTTTATCTGGGCTCTTGAAACTAGGAGGGTGTGGGGAGCCAGGAAGCTGGGACTGGCCCCCCTGCCCAGCCAAAGAGGTGCAGTCCTGCCCTTGATCAGCTTCCATCTGGAAGGAGTCTTCCCACCCTGGACCTGGGTCCTGTTCTCACCAGTGTTGCATATGTAGGATGTCCTGAGAGCCCCTGCAAGGCCGAGGGTCCCTGTGACCCAGGGCCGGGAGCCTTGGGATGCCCGACAGCCAATCCTGAGAAGACGCTCCTCACCAGTGGAGGAGCAGCAGCCAGGGACCAATGACAAGGACGGCCACGCCCACAGCACTGCGGCCAAGACACGGGGCCCTGGGATCCAAGGAGCCTCCTGAGCTCCAGTGTGGCAGGCCCCAGAGCTAGTGCTGATGCAGGCTTTGCAAAGGAGCCAGACACAAGCTCATTTCCGTCTCAGGGCCACAGGCTGTTTGTTTCCTGTCCACCACGAACAGAGATTAAGAAGAGGGATTAAGAGTTTATAAACTTTTATAGCTATTCAACAGAGTAAATTTATGTCTGTTGAATCTAATAATATACTTTATATGTCTTTTCCTTTTTTGCTTTCATATTAATTGTATTTTACGGAAGTATCAGTCGATGACAAACTGGAAAAAAAGAAACAAAACGAAGTCTTTAACTGCCGAGAGTTTGGGAAACACTGGTCTAGCATGCAGGCCCAGAAACAAGCAGACCCTGGAAGTCCAGGGGGACCCTGGCGATGTGCCTGGAGGGGCCTGGTCCCATGGAGCGCTGCTCTCTGGCCATGGTGCTGAACACCTGCTGCTGGGCGCATCCATGGGTATAAAAAGGAAAGCGATTGCCCTGGGGAGACAGAGACAGATGAGAAAGACCCAGAGCTGCCCTGGGGGCCTGTTAGGGGAGCTAGGACAGCTGGCTGTCCTGCGGTGCATTTCTGACGTAGCTGGTTGTGCCCTGCAGAGGCTCAGCTCAGCCAGGGCTGTGGGGGTGGGGCTGGCACAGGGTCTGTTGCTCCACAAAGGCTTGAGTGAATAAGTGAGTGAGTGAGTGAGTGAGTGAGAGTGAGTGAGTGAGTGAGTGAGTGAGTGAGTGAGTGTTGGGACAGGGTGGAGGGGGTGGAGGGAACTTGAGGGGTCAGAGCTGAACACAGATCTCTTTGCACCCTTCCACTCCTCACCGATGGTCCCATTCCCCACCCCACCCCCACAGCTGAGGAATGAGCCTCTGGCTGACAGCCTGGGGACTCAGGGGAAAGAGCCAGGTGGGTAGGTGGCTCAGGATCTTATTTCCTAGCTTTGGCAACTCTTTCCCCTCCTCCCACGCACCCCACCAAGGTTTTTCCTGATCTGTAAGCTGAAGGGTCTGCTCTAGAGCAGAGATCAGTGATCTATATCCTGTGGGCCAAATCCAGATAGGTTCGTTTCGTAAACAGTTTTAGTGGAACACAGCCATGCCCATGCGTTTATGTACTAAGCTGCTGTTGAGTCACCGGCAGGACTGAGTAGTTGTGACAGCCTTTGGTGGCACAACCATAAATATTTACTATGTGGCCCCTGTTCTTGAGCATTCTCAACGAGAGCAGCACTGGAAATTGTGCTTCTAGTAAATCACTGAAATAATCCTCATATAAATTTTTTTTCTTCTAGTTCTTTAGTTCCGCTGCACATTAGAGTTAAGGCTTTGTATTTATATTTTGGAAATTTGGAGCACAAGCAAGTTAAGTCCCTATGGACTTCATGATGGGGCATCAGAGAGTATTTCTTATGACAACAGGACTTGGATTCTGAGATGGGGGACAAGGAATGTCACTAGAGGACCTCAGGCCTAGGATTTCATTAGCATCAGTGGGGCCGTTTCAATGGGCCACCACTAGAGGTCATTATAACCTCATGGACCAGAATGCGACTCGGGCCATTCTAGTATGGGAGACCCATAAGGGAGCAGAAGCCCTTCTGACTTTATTTGGATGTCCCCCCAGTGTTTTTGGAGATGCCTTCTTTGTGCTCAAAGATGCCCCTTCAAATAGGGCTCTGCTTCCCCCCCCCCATGCCACCTGCAGAATTACCGTGCCTGCGACATATGCATGCAAATGGGTCCAAGAAGTCAGGCAGCTAAGAAATTGCCCATTCAGCGAAACTGACCCTTGTTCCGTTTGACTTTCGGGTCCTTTGTGAGAGTCTGTGTGTGCATAACACTCACCTACACCATGAAGCAGACACTGCTAAATGCTGACTTAGTATTTTGGGGGATGCTTGTATTTTTTTTCCCAGTTGGATTCTTGCCCGTTTTTGAGCTGTCTTTGCCAGTGACCCGGGGTGGGTTTCCCCGGAGGGAATGTGCTGCATGCAGGCAGGTGCTTCTCCCCACAGGACTGGAAGGAACAGACCTTAGGTTTCGGGGTGAAGGGGTGTGTGTCAAGAGGGAGAGCAGAGCCCGTGGACTCTAAGAGCGCTGAGACCACATCCGTCATACCTGTGTGCTTCTCCTGGTCTCCAGGCCCCCTTCGGCGGCCTCTTATCTGGGGAAATTACAGGTGATGACAACAGCAGCTGGATGTTGATACTCACAAGAGAATGTTATTTAGACCCCTTTTGAATGTGGGCTTCTAAAGTCCTATCAGGAATTAGAAGTTCTCCTTTTTAGGTTCCCACTCCTTCCTACCGGGTCACCCCACTCCTTGGATGGGTCCCCTTCCCTGTGCCCGCACACCTGCACATCACACACCTGCCCTCGTCCACGTCCTCCCCCCACCTAGGGCAGCATTTCCCTCTCCACGTGGAGCATCCTGCCCTGTCCAGTTGGGAATCCACCTCAGGGCTGAAGAAGAGGAATGAGGGGAGGGGTCCTGCCTCCCTTTCCTGGAGGCCCTAGTGCTTCCCTCTGTGGCCTCTCCTGCTGGACACAGCTTCACCCCGGCCTCCTGCACGTTCTTCGAATACCCACCAAAGCGAAGGCTTGTCACTTCTCATTCCTCTGGGAAAACTCCCAACTCTAAGTGGAATTAGAAAAGGCCCTTCAGAAGGGCTGCTCGGAGAAGGCTTGGAAAGACGTGCCACCCTTCTCACCCCAGACAGACCCCAATCCCTCCGACCTACCTCTCCTTTCTTAAAGCCACCACCCCTTCCCACCTACTGGCTCCTCACGTGGCACCTTTAAGTGTTCTCCAGGGCTCATCTTCAAGGGGAACATCTCAGAGCTGCCTTGTGCCCTCCCCTCTTTCACTCACCCCTCCTGTGTGGCAGTTGCTGCTGTCCTGCCATTACCCCGTCCTCCCTGTGAAAGAGCTCAGCCTCCTCACATCACTCCCGGGGCAACCTCATTCCCATGTCACCTGACCTCAGCACCTGCACCTTTCCAGCCATCTAGGCTCCAGAGTCCCCAACACTGCGCCCTGCCCAAGGCTGGCCCCCCGTCCTGTCTGCCTCGCCCTCCATCTCCCCAGCTTCACTTCTAGTTGTAGCCCACGAGATGCTCCTGGGGGGCTACTCTGGAGGCGGTGTCTTTCACTTGAGCTGGGTTCTTTTCCTGGCATGGCCTGCCCAGCACCCAGCCCACGAGAGCTCAGGCTTTCTGGGACCAACTGCCTTCACCCCCACCAAACACCCAAAAGGGGAGTGTCCCCCTGCCTGGCCACATCCCACTGTGCCTTGTGGACAGAGAGCTTTGGGGGCCACCCAAAATCAGGAGTGGGATTCTACAGCCCACACTTAGAATTATTAACCTGGAAACAGCACATGCTCCCAACACCTGGTGTTAGGCTCGTACTCAGTTTTGAACTTTCACCTTGGTCCATCTCAGATACTGCCATTTATAACCACTTCTTTCTTTGCCCTGAAGAAGGGCGACCACAACTGGACTCTGGCTGGCCTCCCGCCCTCCTAGATCACTCCCTCCTGAGAAGCACATTTAGGCAGACCCTGTGCGGTGGCAGCCACCTGGCCCATGGCTGTCCCCCCGCCTCCCTGCACCAGTTGATTTCTCTCTCCATACGGGGTCCCCGCCACCCAGCGCACTGCTCTGAGAAACAAGCTCTCCGATGGGAAATTGAGGTGTAGAGTTAATTGTTTTATTGGGCTTAAAAGAGAAGAACAACCAGCCAACAGCCAGTGCTGGCAAGTTGTTTTCTAATTTATTTCTATAACGAGTTTTCACTGGGTATTGATTGTCGGAGGCTCTGGGGGACCTGTGTCCTGACCCCTCTCCAGGGAAGACACAGTGGGAGGCAACATGTCTTCCGGCTTTATAATTAATTCAGTTTTAAAAGAAAGCCAGCAGGAAGAAGCTCATGAAATTGGGGGTTTTCCGAACAAAATGTTCTCAAAGGCACAGCCTGGCTTTCTGGGCCTATCAGAGCAGTTGCTGCAGCTTTAGGTTCCTACATCTAGCTTAATCCTTCCCAGAGTGGTACTTGTGTGCATTTTGAGCAAATAACTTCCTTCCGGGACCTGGGGCCGTGTCTCAGCAGCTCCTTCCCTGCTCCCTTTGATGGGATTACTGGGTTTGGGGAGGATTCATTTCACCTACAGGATCTGCCCCTTTGGCCTTTGGCACCTTGGTTCAGAAACATCCCACGGACTGAGGGCCTCAGGGAGAACTCACACTTCTTCCTCTGGAAAAGCGATTTCTCACGGTTCCCTTTAAAATTTTTTCTCAATGGCGATTTTTCCATCAGTGTACAGCCCTTGGAGACGACCACTCTCTGAAACAAAACTCCAGGAAGGAAAGTAGATTTAGTTTTTTCGGTGTCCTTTCTTTGGGGCATTAAATGTCCGTATTTGACTTATTTGAATTAACCAGGTGGCTTCATTCTCTAAACAACAACCCCAGTACAGCTGTAATGCAGCTACTCTACTGTGACGTGGGACGGTCACAGGATACTCGGAGTACAATGTGCTGTATTGTGAGCACCAGAGGTGACTGAGCTGCCCTGGGTGGTGTGGGGACTGACCCTGCAGGGGCGTTTTGCACCCTGTTTTCTGTGACTGCCTGTCAAGAGTTTAAGCCACAGAATCACAGGGAGACCATGATTTAGCAAAGATAAGAAGATGGAACTGATGGGCTTGGGCTCTCAGGGGGGGTAAGAGAGAAGAGGAAGGACAAGGTGCCCTCTAGGTTTCCAGTGGGCGAGGGTAAATGAGGAGCCCTTCACTTGGAAGGGCTGCTGAAGGTGGAGCAGGTCTGGTCCAGAGGGGGGCTTGCTGAGTTCAGGTGTATTTGGGACATGGGAGGGAGGCTGTCCAGGAAGCAGGTGGCTGTGCCAGCCAGAAGCCCCAAGAATGGTCTGGCTGAAGCTTTGGGAGTCCTTAGTCTGGGGATGGGCAGTAGAGGGAGACATGGGAGGGGCCGGGTGTGTCAGGAAGAGCACAGAGAGTGAGGAAGGCTGAGGGCTGAGCCCAGAAGTCCTAAACCTCCATCTCCAAAGCCTACTCTCACCTGCAAGGGCTCCCCTTCTAGTCCTGGGGTGAAGCTACCAGCGAGCGGGTCCCGACAACACTGTAGCCCTGGGTGGGGAGAGAGTGGGAGGCACACTGCAGCCCCAAGGAACCTCCCAGGGCTGGGTGTCACTATTCTCCAACAGACCATGCTGAGATAAAGCCTGAAAGTCCCCCAGATCAGTTTCAAACCTGTGAACTGAGTGCAGGATGGGTGACTGACAGCCCATGATAGAGATCTCTCCTTGTTTACCTGTAAACAGAAACCCACAGGGACCCAACGCCTCACTAATCCCTTCCTCTCTGCCCCTTCATTTAAGCAGAAGATAACAGGGATTAAAAGGTCCCAAGAGCAGGGAGAGGTACAGGGCTTTGTCCATTCCTGAGGGAGACTTGAGTGCCTGGACCCCTCCCACACCCCTCCCCACAGACACACACAGGGGCTCGATTTCTCTCTCCATCCTGCGTGTGTGCAGGGCCAGCCCAGATTTAGCTGAGCCCTGGCCGTGACAGATGAAACAAGCACACCAACTGTAATTTTTCAGAGAACAATTAAGACGTGGTCAGTCCCTGAAGAATTACAGGATTCTGTGTGTGCGTGAGAAATAGTCAACTAATCGGCAATCTAATGAACTTGGAGGGAATATAACTGGGGGAGGACAAGCAAGTGGCCCCCGCAGTTGGCAAAGTGCCTGCGGGACCTTCTCATGGTCTCCTCCCTCTGGGTCTCCGGGCTCAGCTGGCTCCCCAGGCTGTGCGCGCTCACCTCCACTGCAGCGCAGGACAGCCTGAGACCTAAGTGTCTCTCTTTATCTTCAGGGAAGGAGAGCACCTCACGCAGGTGGTCGTTCCCTACGGTGTCTGCCGGCATCGTCGGCCCTGAGCCCCCACGTACTCCCCTGCTGTCCAGGTTTGTGGAGGGAACCAGAGCCTTGGGATAAACCCTTACCTGCAAAGCCCCCTAAAGATTCAGAGCTTTCACGATTAACTGGAGACACACTCAGACACACGCACACGCACACTCACGCACTCTTTGTTTTACAAGTCACTTCTGGGTCCTCCAGAAAACCTGAATCGTAAAGGCTGTCCCGACGTGAAAGCAGATTTCCAAATGTCACATCTACTTTCATCTTGGGAGCCCGGTCTATGGTTTTCTCCTTCTTCCACAGCACACACTCATAAAATAGGAAGAGAAAAGTCCTGTTTCCGAGAGAGAGCATTACTCAACGTCTGAGTCTTGTACACCAGGACTGAAGCAGACAAGCCCTGCCGACCCTCAGCTGAGGAACACTCAGTGTGTTTTTCCACAGCTTTTGAGTCTTACAAAAAGACAGAGCTGCTGGAGGACAGTGTGTCACGGGGCACGAGGTGCTCCTGTGCTGACTGCTGAGTAGGGACATGCACTCAACATCCTCAGCTTCTAAGACTTGCTTCCCCAGGAGGTCACCCCACGGGGATTCCTACCCCATGGAACAAACACACTCAATACCCACAGGTTGTCACCTCCCAAGAGCAGGCTTTCTTTGAATGTCCCCTCAACGAAGAGATGATATTTATCTCTGAGCCCCAAATTCCTGAACCTCAGTGTTGTCTGCACGTGAAATCAGCAGATGGAAGCTGTGGGTCAACTCCTTTTAGTTCAGATTTTGTGCTTGACTTTGACTCTGGAAGCAACAATGGGAAAATGTCGTTTATGATTGAGCCTTGGGTGTGTCTGGGGGGAAGGCACAGTCCCAGAGACACTGTGCGACTTACTCAACGACGTTGCCAGGCCTCTGTGAGCCTCCGAGGGACAGAAAGGCCAGGACCGAGTCTTCAGCATGAAGAAGGAAGGGCTTGCTGGGAAGGTCGCTGGACTGTGAGCTGCCTTTGAGCCTGACCCTGAGTCAGCTGCTACCAGTCCTGGGACCCTGGGCAAGTGTCGCACAGGGGACCCTGCTCGCTGCGCCATTTGTCGTGCAGGGTCTCCGCTCCCGCTCCCCACATAAGAACGCAGGACACAGTGAGGCCAAAAAGGAACACCCACGGAGCCATAGGTAGGGGAATCACATCACTATATTCTCACCGGCGGCATCCGCCTCTCTGCAATCCGCTCTTGCTAGCCCCCATCCTTCTGCTAGCGTAGCCACAGCCGTTATATTAGTGGCCAATGGCTTACGGGTTACACCTGACGGCCAACTAGCCACAGCTGCTGGCCATCCAATCACAGCTGATGGCCATTTACTACCGGAGCCAGCATCTTCCTATTGTGAGGCCGAGAGCCTGGAAACTGCTTTTGGGGCTTTGTCCCCACAGCAAGTCAACTGTGTTTCACGGTGGATATAAACAATGCCGTTTTGGTTGTTTATTTGTTTGTTTGTTTGGCTGATGCCAGTACGTTAAAATAAGGATAATCAGCAATAGTTGTATATAAGAGCACTAACCAGGTGCTGGCCCTGTTATCAGCATTTTATATCTGCCGTCGATTCTCACAGTAACTGTGAAGTGGATACTAGTAGCATCCACATTTCCGAGAGCCAGAGAGGTTAAGTAACTTGCACAAAGGCACATGGCTAGTCAGCTAGGAGTGGAGTGGGGAAGCACGCAGGCAGTCTGAAGAGCTCTGTAGGTGCCAGAGCAAGGATGGGCCAGTGAGGGATGGAGGTGGTTTGGCTCTCAGAGAGACCCCAAGGCCATTTTTGAACTTGCACCCCTTGCGTCTCTCTCCACCCCACTCCACTGCTCACTCAGGGGCTCATATTTAGCGTGCACCCAAGCCCAGGCTCCCGTGGCCTGTGCCCCTACCCCGGTGACCCCTGCTTGGCTTGGAAGCCATTGATCTAAACTGGCTCCATCACCCCAGGATCTAGTCCAGAGTGTGCCTTCAGCAGAACACGGAGCCGACCGTTCCTCTCCTCTCCTCTGAGGGCTGACCTCCCCACGCAGGGGTGAGGCCCTGCTCCACAGCAGGTGTGGCTGACACCACGTGACACCTTCCCAGGAGAACTTTGCTTGTGGTGACGCCTCTGTCAGCTCAGCCCACGTGTTTCCCATCTCAGCTGCCACTGAGATGCTCACTCTTCCTGCTGCCTCCTGGCTTTTGGGGAGCACCGTCTTGCTCCATCGGAGTCACCACACGAGCCCAGAGGAAGGGGTGCTGTCAGCGAGGCTCACCTGCTCTCGAGGGGCCAACCCTAATCCCGGTATGTAATATGAAGGCTCTCAGATGTTTTTCCGTCTGCTCCCCAGAACCCCACCTTTTCCTGCCCCACGAGGGGGCCAATATTGGGTGAAGGACTTTGTCAGAGCCCCCGGGTTCTTTCTTGGCTTTCTGTTTTGGAACATCGCATCTCCGACCCTACTGTCACTTTGCTGAGTAAACCTCCAGCTAAAGACCCAGGGCTGGCTCCCTCATTGTTTAAAGACGTTTACTTAGCAACACTTGTGCTATCAGCCTAAAACCATCAATAGCCAATCTGCGGGCAGTGCCTTCTGAGCTCTTTAAAGGCTTATGGAAAAACCCTCCAGCTGAGTCCTTCTGGAATGAAGTTTTATTTATATAATAAGGTTTAGAAAATAAACCCAACTTGAAGCTGTGCCAACCGATATCACCTTGCCTGGCCCTGATGGTTGGGCTGCAGTTAAGAGACAAGCTTGTGGATGAAGCCAGGGGATCCCTCCAATGCCCTTATCGACCCGTGCTCTTGATTTACCCAGCCGCCTGGTGACAGGTCACATCGTGGAGCCTTAAATCAACTTGACAGAGGAACCTGCCAACACCGCCTCATCTGTCTTCATCTGTCTCTCGCAAATGCAGGAGGGGCACTCAGCCAGCAGGGTCCCCAGCTTTTTCTACCCACCCTCAGCAAGGGATTTTGTGAAGCCCCAAAACACAGCAGAACTTTTGATGGCAACACCTCATGGAATTTCTGAGCTTGTATTCTCTTGCTGACAAGAAATACGTTCATTGGAAGGTAGG
Organism: Rhinolophus hipposideros; assembly: GCF_964194185.1. NCBI lineage: Eukaryota > Metazoa > Chordata > Mammalia > Chiroptera > Rhinolophidae > Rhinolophus > Rhinolophus hipposideros. Next base: position 3,807,349 of record NC_138061.1, read on the forward strand.
GACTGTGGACACAGTGGAAAGGAAATTATCCCTCTTGCCCCAATAATTTGTTGTTATTCCTCGTGTTTAATCTTTAGGAAATGAACTGCTATCTTTACTACCAACTGAGAGAGTAGGGAACTTTTTAAAACCTCTTTATTTATTTTTAAGAGTATCAGAGCTGATATAGCTTAAGAGAAAAGCCTATAAAGCAAATCTTTAAAGCTGTGTGGTCTCGAGTGAAGATCAGCTCGCTGAGACAGGAAGCTGATAACGCTGTTTTGTAGAGGGCAACGACTGCCCTCTTTTTGCAGAACAACGTAAGGTTTTGAGCATTATGAAGTTAACGCAAATACCTTGGTGCTAAGAACTTGAGGAATGGGTGACTCTCTAAAGCAAAAGAAAGCCGACGAAGGTCCTGCTTATGACTACAGGGTGCGAAAGGGGCTGTTGTGGTTTGTGGAAAGGGAGAGGGGCGCTTGGCTTTCACAGGCGGGGAGGACCTCATGCAGGCCCTGCCCGCTCTGTGGCCGGGTGGTCTGGTTTTATTTCTACCAAATGTTAACTTTTACACACTCTCTGGATTCCTCGAGGGCTCGACTTTCCTAAATTGAGGTCTCGACAGCTCCCTCGCACGAGGCTGCAGCTCCAGGGACTGGAGTCCGGTGTTCCCTTTGCACTGAGCTCATTCCATCCTCTCTCTGGATCCCAACCCTCCCGCTTGCCCCCGTCTCATGGTCGCTTCGCCTCTTTCCATCACAGAAGGTACAGAAAGAATTCCGTCCGATGCCCACTTTTCAGTGCCTGTTCTCCAAGAAAAATACCTAGTGAAGAAGCAGGTTTTTTCCTTGAAAGCTGCTTCCGGTGGAGTCCAAGAACCCATCCGCTGTCTGATTTCGGTAGGAGAACCTCGTCAGCATTTCTTGACCAACGTCTTGAGAATTTGGAAGCAAAGGAAAAGCAGAGGAGTGAGACCATTTGCAGGTTCCTTTTCGTGATGTCTCTTTCAAACAGAACAACAGCCTTCCCCCACTTGAGTCCATTCATCTGTGCCTCTGTCCCCAGTAACAACGCACACTACCAGCCTGCAGGAATGAAGAGTTGTGGAATGTCTCTTCCAGACTTTTCCAAATGAAATAATGAGATGTGATGATTTACAAAATGTCTGTCACTTCAATGAAGAACATGATGTACGCCCTTCTTCATCTTCGCGTTTCTTTGGGCTTTCAAATGTGCGAGTCAGGAAGTCCCTAAATTCGAAGGCAGAATATTTCCCTTTGCACAACAGTTGTTAGGTGTCTTTTATTTGTAATAAAAGCTGGGAGACCCCAGCACGAGTCCCCATGACAGTGGAGTGGAATTGCAGTGAGAAATTAGTCTAAATTAGAGAAAAGACAAATTTTTCCATCTGTCAAATAACATTTCAATTATCTTTCATTATCATCCCTCTTTTAGAGGTTGAGTGTATCAACCCGAAGAAAAGGTTTTGAACACCAAAGAGAAAATGGACTCAGATTCGTATTTCCATTGGACTTGTGGCGGCTAAAGGAATTATAATCTCACACCTAGGCTTCCCATGCACGTTTCTAGCTTCCCTAATTATGGTTGATTTTGAAGGACGGGCCTCTGCAGTCACTCTCGCCATCGCCAGAAGGGGCTGTGACTTAGGGTTTCCATCGGGAGAGAAACTGGACTGTGCATTATCGGGGGGACACTGTGTGTGTGTGTGTGTCCCTACTGAATCTTTTCTTACAAAATAGTTGAAAAGAGGGGCTGCTTCATCAAAAACCGACAGCTTTCCACAAATATCAACAGACTGACGTCAACAACAGACATATGGTTTATAGAGCCTGGGAGCAGGCCAGCCAGGGAAGTAGACTGGAAATTCCAAGGTATTTCTTTGCAAAAGTTTGAGGCAGCTTCATAATTTTAGGGCAGTGTTTCTAAACCTCAGCACTGTTGACATTTGGGGCCTGGTGATCCCTTGTCACGGGGACTGTCCTGTGCATAGCAGCGTGCTGACCTCTCTGAATGCCAGCAGCACGCTCTCCGACTAAGTTGTGACAACCAAAAATATGTCCAGACATCGTCATATGTCCCTGGGGTGCATAATTACCCTGAGTGAGGTTCACTGGTATAGAGACCCGTGTATGTGTTACTGGTGACAAAAGTTCAATAGCCACACATAGACCAGAGAGTCCCCCATAGGGTGGACTCCAAGCCATTTGATACTTCTTTAAGGGGCAGTGGTTCTCAGACCAGGGTTTTTTTTTCTCCTGTTTACCATACAGGACAGGTGGCCAGCCAGGGTCTTTAGGAAGATGAATCAAATGCCTCTGGAAGAAGCTGTCTTCACTTGCCTTCAGCGTTCTGCCTTCTGCTCCACTCAGCCCCTTTCTTCGACCCCCACCTGGGCCTCAGGACTCTTTGGGACAATGGTGACAGGGAGTGTTGATTTCAGAAGATGCATGAGCTCAGGTGGGTCTGAGGGCCATTCCCAGGACCCCGTGTGTCTGCCCGCGGCCATGGTTCTAACCTAGCCAGTTTTCCAGCCAGTTTTCCTGCAGCAGGAGGCTCTCGTACATTCCTCAGGGATGTGGCATGCTGGCCCTCTTTACAGACCCAACCAGAAGTCTCTGGGCTGCAATTCTTGTCATCTGGCCCGAGAGCCATGTGGGCTTTGGCCCCTGATGGTAAGGATTACTAAGCTGTAAAAGTTAGTGCTACCACACTCCTGAGACTATCTTGGAAGTACTGGGAACAGAGTCTGGGATATGCTCAGGATCGGGCAGCCAGTGTGGACAGGCTGGGGAGCAGCCTGTTCTAAGTCTCCCCTTGGCCTCCGCCAAGCTAGGCAAAGCAGTGTCTCCAGGAAAAGAAATTAGCAGTTCCCTTGCTGTTCCTCTGCTACATCCTCACTCTGAGGACCAGACCTCAGAGACTCAGAGGGGAGTGAACCATCATTTCCGGGCTTGAAGACAGAACTTCATGGTGTGCAGATGGGGGCGGGGTGACAGGAGATGGTGAACAGGCACGGACACCTCTTCAAAGACTTTCTCATTGATCCATCTACCATCAGGCAACTAATCACAGACCATCTCATCTGCCAGGCATTGTGTCATTTACTGGGACTCAAAGATACAACTAAGATGGCTGTTTCTCTCCAGGGGCTGAGGTCAAGTGCGTGGACCATCAGCATCTCCATGGCTGGATGATGGGCTTCTCATGGAGGTGGGGGGCAGATGGCACTGGCCTCCTCTCTCGAAGGAGACCTCCTGGAAGAAGACGCCCTGGTGAGCCCGTTCACATCTCAGGACCACAGCAGCCCCAGGAGGCAGGAGGCAGGTGGGTGCTCACCCATCCCATGCAGGGAATGCCAGCCCTTAGAAACCTCTGGGTGAGCTGCTGTCTAACAAAACTTTTGGTGATGATGGAAATGTTCTCTAGCTGCACTGTCCAATATGGCAGCCATAGGTCTCATGTGGCTGTTGAGCCCTTGAAACATGGCCAGTGCAACTGAAGAACTGAATTTCCACTTGTATTTAATTTTAATAATTTAAATAGCCATGTGTGGCTAGTAGCTAGCACAGTGAGCTTCTCAGATTGTGGTGGACCTACCCCTTCATTCTATACTCATAGAAACTGTGATACAGTGAGTGGAAGTGGATGGCCAAAGCCCTTCGGAACTGTTGAATAAGGTTTCCTCTCTCTAGCCGCTGAGTCCTTTCCACCAGACAGCCACTGACACAAAAGACGGGGGTCTGCCTGGCTGAGCAGCGAGGACAGGTCCTAGATGGGCAGGTCACCCCTCAACTGCTGCTGAAGAAACAGAATAAAGACCCCTGACTATCGAAAAGCAGAGGCAGTGGGCCTGCCACGAGGTCCAGGCCTCCTTGTGGGGCTGGTGGCACTGTGGCAAATAGTCCTGCCCAGATGACTGCCTCAGACATACTGAAACCCCTGGATGAATGTGCAGCCTGGGGTCGCCGCTTCCAGAGGAAGTACAGTAAGAGCATCTGAGAGCCATGCGAAGCAATGTGCCAGGCGCTCTCATTTTGTTCACTTAAGTACACAAACAATGCCCTCTGATTGCATGATGACCACGTGGAATATTCGACAAACGAGAGGCTTAGGCAGCAGGGTCAAGTCTGTTCTCTCGAGCAGACTGAAAAACCCTGAATTGTGTGTTAAGTAGTATTATTTTTAAATGGAATAGGGATCAGGGTGAGGAAAAGACCAGGTTAGGCTAAACTGAGAAAATGTGTACAATTTACAAATGTATACAAAAAAGTGAAAGTCTTCGATTTCCTTTAAATCGTGGCATATTCTCTGAGAAAAATCAAATTATCAAATTCCCTCCCACGTCTGCATGTGTGCGGTTAGTTGCTGGGGGTAATTTGGGGGTTTTTTTGCTAGAACTCTGAGCAGTTCACCCCAGGAAGCCTGTCAGGACCACCTGGATAGTGCAAAGGTAGTGAGATTCTATGGGCAGTTGTCTCCCCCCATCCCCCTGAGGGCTGTTGCCCTGGCAACTCCCTCCCTACCCTGCCCCTCCCAGGTGTCTGAACAGCAGAGTCTTTCTACCCTGCTGGGATTGCTCTCAGGTGCTGGGGCCTCTGCCTAAGGGAATTTGCTTTCCTTTCCTTTGAATCAAGAGTCATTCTCATACTGTGGCAAATTGAGAAAAGACAGAGTTGTGTTGTGCAAGGTCAGAGGACTCTAAGTGAGGCCAGCAAGGAGCACCTTGCCATCCCTGTTCCCTTGACACCCCCCATCCACTTCTGCCTTCTCTTCCTGCTCTGTGCCTCAGGAGGCCCACCTCCCCTCCACGGGGAGCAGGGACTGGGTGTCTCTCCTCCTCCTCCTACCAGATGCTGTTCTGGAGGTGGCTGTATCCCGCTGTGACACCAGTCCTTTGAAATGGGCCCTGTACAAACACAAGGGCACAAGCGACCTCTGCTCAGCAACCCCCCACACACACATCAGAAGGCCCCGCATGTCACAGACATGCACACACATCTATGTGGTAGGGAGTAAACGCTGCCTCTGTCATTTGAGAAGGAACATGTCACCCAAATACTGGAACATGCCACCCCCAAATATGCCTCTTTGGCATAGGGACTATTTTGAGCTAAAGGCAACTGAGAACCAGCAGATACAGAAAAAGCTCTTTATTCCCCCTAACCACCTAAAACTAGAGTCTACATCTTCCCTTTCCTAAAAGAAATGCACATTTTACAGGAAATTTCCACTTATAGAGATTTCTCCTTACCAGGAAAAGAGGTACTCCTGGGACAGCTGACATTACTTTTGAGACTCCTGTCTGCCTAACAAGACAGCCTTCCCTCCCCCACCGCGAGCCCAACCCTCTTTTCCTATGTTTAGCCTAAGATGGTATATTTGTCTCAATAATCTGACAGCAGCCTTCCTGAGCCACAGTTTTCTTTCTGAACTCCCTTTAAACTGTTTTTCTCTCTTGTGAATCTTCTATTGGCTGGACTCCTGGGCTTCAGCCTAGGAGAGTAGAGGGGAACAGACTTCTCCTCCCTTACACTTGTGTACCCACAGACAGTGGGTCCCATGACTAGTGTTCTCCAGGCCGGTTCCCCCCTCTCTCCCCTGTGACCGCTGCCCTCTGGATTTGCGGGGCTGCCCCACCACCAGTTGGAGATGACGTTGCCTGGAGAGCAGGGAGGACTTAAGTGGCAGAAGCTCTCAGACAGAGAAAAGACATGAATTCCTCATCCTTCTTCTCTGTGCAGCAACAGGGAGACTCTGGCCTAACCAAGCATCGTCAAGGGCGGTGCCCGGTGCCCACTTTGCCCCTCTGGCTCCTGTTCTGGTTCATGGTTGTGGTGGGGCTCACACAGCAGGCACTGATGCCTTTGTTACCAGGACATGTGGCCTCAACTTTGCCAAAGCCAAGCCATTCCTTGGCACGATTCTAAGGTCATGAATGGTATTTTCTGCTTCTGCCCATGATGGGACATTTTGATAAAGCACATGTGAAATTGGACTTTGCACCTGCTTTAGACACACAGTGGAATGCCAATTAAATGCTGTTAAGGACTGAGATCTAATTTAGACAAGATGAGAGACACATGAGACGGTAAAGCGATAACAAACAGCCTTGAATAAAGAAAGAGTCCTGGTCTTTTGTTAAAAAATCAAATTACTTTTCAATTTGGGACACCCACAGTTATTTGCTATAAACGGTTGCTTGCTGTTAATAATGTTAGAAAAATCAAACCAGAAAAATCAAGTAGATCTTAGTTTGGCTATTTTGACATTTAAAAGCATTTAAAAATGTTTTCAAATTTTCTAGAGAAAAAAAATATAAAGTGAAAGAAACTACATGTGAAATGCGCACCTAATGTGACATTCCCGAAAGCACATCAGAAAATTAGAACAACAAAAAATTTTGCATGACTCTGAAGAACTGTCTATAAATCATCCTGAAACTAACTATTGTTACAAATTTTGTCTCAAATAGAGAATTGAATAAATTGAGCGCCATGCTACTAGTTTCAGTTTTCTTTATAAAATTCCAGCGTTGAAAAATTTGAAAGAAAAAAGAGAAACTGATATGGTATATAGCTAGATATTGCTCGAAGAGACAGTGAAATTGCTTAATCAGGGAGAATGATTTATGTAATAAATGTAATATGTTTTGAGTTATTTTTCAGTAACAATAATTTATCATGAGACCACCATTACAGTTTTTGAAAGTATATGTAAAATGTATGGCTCATTTGTGAATTTAAGTATTGCTTAAAATTTTATTGCCAATTCCAATTGCTACTGCCTCGGTAGGGCAGACTTCCTCCAAATCAAATTTAAGAAAAGACGTAACTAACTAAGAGCTACAATAACTCCAGAAATATTGCGAATTTGACATTGTCAATTGAATACAAATTATGTAAAAATCTTAAATATAAAGGCTAGTTTGTGATTTTCCTGAAACAAGGGCATGCAAAATACATTTTGTGGATTAAGCATCTAAAAATGTATGGATTATGTGGGTATTTTACTATTTGTTCAAATATTGCTAGCCTGTCAACAGACTACCCAGAGATGGGTAATAATAATGAAATTCACTTCTTGTTGGCTTCCAAACGTATACAACTATAACTTACACATAGCTTTCTATATTGTCATCATAAAGATATATGTACCATGGTAAGAGGATAGAACCAATTTCAATTAACAAGTTGTTAGCTTGATATATAACTTTCAAGTATTCAGACTCAGCACGTGAGCCTGCATCTGCGTGCTTGCCCTGGGCTCCGTGCCCTCTCTTCCACAGCAGGCTCTCCTCTGACCCTGCTCATTCCATCCCCAATCCCCCTTCAGGCCCTGGAAGGTTCTGGATGCCCACTCTTTCCACCTGCTGGGGCCTCAGCCTCCTTGGTGGTCCCTTTACCCAGCGCACGCGCTTCCTCATGTGGGTTTCAGATCAAATTTTTTGAGTGCTCTGCCTGCCTCTCTCCACAACCCCGACGATGCTCTGGGGAGATAGTGTTTGAGAACACCCTCCCTTTTCCTGCATCCTTCAGTCCTCCCAAGATGCATCCTGCTCGTAACACAGATTCTGTCCTGACGTGACAGGACGCGCTTGGCTCTGCTTGTTTTCTGTCCCTGTTCCTGAGGGCCTCTGACCTGCTCTCTGCTGGCGTCCAGGGCTGGACACAGTGCTTGTCACACAGCAGGTGCTCAATAAATATTTTTGAAATGAATGATTAAATGAACTTAGATGGAAGAGAACACATAAGGTCCGCAAGAACATCTCAGCTCTAAAATCCTCCAAGCTCTGGCCCGGGGCCATTTCATATGAGTCAGTGAAATTGAGTGAAAGTGAGAAATGTTATTTCAAAAAGACTTAGATGTCCACCTGTCATAGAGAAGGCTGGGATAAGACACCTAAAATGCCACCCAACACAGAAGGTTCACAGTAGACATTCAATCTACACGAGTTCTCTGCACCTCCCTTATTTAGTGAAGAAACAGGTTGGGTTTCTAAAGGCCCCTTCACACCTCAATTCCTCTTTCTTCGATCAACTACTTTAAAATGAAGGCCAGGACATTGAAATCAGTGAGGACATAAATTGGCTGAGTGGAGAATTATAATCTTAAATTGAGAAAAACAGAACTTGGGGATTAAGATTGCTCACAGTGTCAGTTAAAATAAGAACTCTTGCTAAAATAGGAGTTGCCTAAGGTTCCCCTCACCCACATCCTGAGGGTTCTTTTTCTCCCATCACAAGCTTCCGAGGACTGTGACATAGAATCACACAACCGTCATTTGGAATGTGCAGCGCATGAACACGGTGGTCACCAGTTGAAGAAATTACCGTAAAAAATGGATTAGTTTGTGTGAGCGTCGGGCTGCCTGGGTAAGGAACACCCTGATCTCTGTCACTCAAAGGAGACTGGGGTCTGCGACCCCAACCAGGGAAATTGCTACTTGGCAACGTGGGGTGACAGGCACACACTTCACGGCTGTCAGGGCTGGCATGGGAAATGAATGACTGTCCTCGCAGGGTGTCAGGAGTTAATTAGTACCCTGTCCGCTCTCTGTAAACAAACATTTCTGATGCATGCCATAAAGAGAGAAAGCTAGTTTGGTGATCAATTTTGCACTCCTAGGAGGCAGAATTTAATTACTCGTCTGATGTACAGAGCCCACATCATGCCGGCATCCACTGTTGGCCAGGCAGGGCCCCCACCTGCAGAGGTGGCAGCTCTCTGATGCAAAAGGCTTTAATTGGTCACTCACTCATTCTTTTACAAGTCACACATTTCCCACGAGTTCTTATTTAAGGGCTATTTTATTGTTGTTTCTAAAGTCAATCAAAAAGGCCCAACACATCACTGAAAAGCAGCTGCAGATAAGCATAACCAAGTCTCATGAGTGTTTACTGAGCACCTACTGTATACTATACTCCTGGCCCTATGTCTGCAAAGACAACACTGAGTTAAGGCTCAGTGTCCAAGCTCAAGGAGCTTACAGAGGAAGGGGGAGGTGGCCATAGAAAACACGGAATATAAAGATACACTTCACAGCACAGTGTCACTTCCCATCTTCCCCTAAAAAAACTATATGTCCATTTATCAGTATTTTAAACATTAATTGAACAACTATGAGTGAGACTCTGCAAAAGACACAACAATTAATAAAAACAAAACAAAAAATGGTTTACATTTATTTAGTGCCAGGCACTAGACTCAGCAAATAATAAATATTTAATGAAAGTAATTACTATTATACTTACAAACCCCACAAACTAGATCTTGTGATCAATCCCATTTCACAGAAGAGGAAACTGAGGCTGGGAGGGACTAGACAACTTGCTCAGTTACCCTAAGCTGGTGGGTCTGATTCCTAGGCTCTTAGGCCAAACTCCCTTCTAATAAGACGCAATGCATATGTTCAACGTGCTCTCACTCCCTCATTCTGGAAAAGGAGAGGATAGGCATGTATGGATATAAGCTACACAAAGGAGAAGAAAGTGTGAGGTGGCCTGATGATGGTGACAGTCGCTGGCCCATGGGTTCCGGGTTAGGGTGTGGGAGGAGCCTCTTCCAATTGTTCCCGTTTGCTCTGCTCATACCTTGGGGAAAGTCTGTCACCCATGGAAGACACGCCTGAGCAGCATGGGGGCTGAGAGCCAGTCTCGTGAACCTACACAAGGCCTTCTGTCCATCTTCAGGGCAGCCTTGAATGCAGAACATGTCTATATTCCAGGCCCTTCTCCAGGTCTCTTCCTACATCTTGTCTCCTGGGGTCTCCCTCTAGCCATATTCATCAGCCACTGATTTTCCCTGTGTCCAGTAGTGCAGTATGCAGGTTGTCTTTACAGTATTGCAGGGAGGGACCTGCCAGGGTAGGAGTGGGGCATTGAGAAGAAAGTAAGGCATCAAGACAGAGGTAGGACCAGGTCTCCTGATTCCAAGTCAGGTTGCCACTATACCAAAACACATGACAACAATAAGGAAAATGCAAAATATTGTTTTGCTTTTTTGGAGGTAATCATCCCCATCACAAAACTTTTAATCATATAACATGTTATTAACTTCCCTTACCAAAATCTGCCAAACCCAGTGTTTTGCAGGATCCATTTCTCATGTGTGTTTTGGATTGGCTCCAACATTTTTGTCGCCATTTTAACTTTTTAGAAATCGTCCTCTCAGGCCCTCCTCATGCACAACCAGTCTTAGTTGCAAGGAACAGAAACTCACTTAAAGGTATTTAATTTAAAGGAGATGATTTTGCTGCTGACGTTGATGGTAATTGGGGATGGTGATGGTGGCTGTGGTGTGGTACAGGTGCTTGTGAAAGGGGTGGCTGAGGGCTTTGTTGGTGACAGGATGCTGATAGTGGTTGTGAGGGTAAAGACAGTGCTTATGGTGATGGCCACGGTGGTGACAGCAGTGATGATGGTGATGACGGTGTGATATGATGGCGGTCCTGGCTATGGTGTCATGATAATGCCGACAATGGTTTTGGTGATGATGGTGATGGTACTGGTGATAGTGATGAAGGTGGAGATGGTCATGGTGGCGGTGTAGTGAGGATGGTGGATGTAATGCTGGGGATGAGGGAGGTGACGGAGGTGCCGCTGGTAATGATGATGGCGATGGTGGTGAAGATGATGGTGGTCACGGTGGTGATGATGGTGATTGTGGTGAAGATGATGGTGGTCACGGTGGTGGTGATGGTGATTGTGGTGAAGATGATGGTGGTTAAGGTGGTGATGATGGTGATTGTGGTGAAGATGATGGTGGTCACGGTGGTGATGATGGTGATTGTGGTGAAGATGATGGTGGTCACGGTGGTGGTGATGGTGATTGTGGTGAAGATGATGGTGGTCACGGTGGTGATGATGGTGATTGTGGTGAAGATGATGGTGGTCACGGTGGTGATGATGGTGATTGTGGTGAAGATGATGGTGGTCACGGTGGTGGTGATGGTGATTGTGGTGAAGATGATGGTGGTCATGGTGGTGATGATGGTGATTGTGGTGAAGATGATGGTGTTACGGTGGTGGTGATGGTGATTGTGGTGAAGATGATGGTGTTACGGTGGTGACGATGGTGATGATGGCGAGGATGATGGTGATCATGATAGAGCCCGTAATGGTAATGGAAGTGGTGATGGTATCTTTGGGATCACATGGCAGAAAGGAGGGTCAAATTATACAAGGCACTAGACCTGGGCCATGGCTAGTCAGGAAGTGAGTCTACTTTTTCTGTCTCCCTGGTGGCATGTGGTTTCTTGTCTCTGTTTCTGGGCCTCTGCTTCACTCTCTTGTGTCTCATGGTGAAAAATAACCACCCTGGCTGCACATCACCATCCAGCACAGAGTAATTCACGGACTAACTCAGTGTGGGTATCTTCTTTTCCAGAGCAAACAAATCATGTAGATTCAGACCAGCCAATGACTTCATTTCTCTGGAGTCAGCTGTGGCCATCTGTCTGGTCATTTGATATTAACAGAGCCCCCCCAGGACAGTGGGAGATAGATTCTCCCAGAAGACTGTGGACCAGAGAGGGAAATGACAGGCATCTCTAGAACTGGAATGCCTGAAACAGGAAGAGTGAGAGGGAAGATCTGTTAAGAGGAGTCACAGGGGACAGATTTGCTGAAATCCAGTGAAGATGGGTCAAAAGGGGAATATCTTCATTTTCATGTCATTCTCTCCAACACTTGAGAAGTTCTGCCAGGGGAGAAGTTATGTTCACATTAAAATGGATTCAAATTTTCCAGTTGATATCCATCTGAAAATCTGGGGACCATTTAATCTTCCAGAGGCTATCCCTTTCTTCCTCCCTTCACCTTAATAATTAAATATCTGCTAGTAGTGTGCATCTTCCCAAACTACTTGTAAACATATTTAGGGTCAAGTAGCCTCCACTAATACATGCCAGTCCTATTCAAATTGTGATCTTCTAATGGTCCACAACAATGATTTTCCTGTTTCTTCTTTGCCCATGTTCTCTGTGTGTTGAAATAGGGCTAAAAATAAGCCAAAACCTGCTATGTGTAATCAGAAAACAAGGGATAATTGTGGACTCCAAAGACTCAGAAGGCACGTGAGGTCTGTGGGGGATCCACAGGGTTAGTTTTCTTTTAACAAGATACTTGAGGGCACCTTCTTGGTGCCACTGTCTCTGCACCAGAAGGCGGTAAAGAGCTAACTGATTCTAAGTTTCCACAGGCTCCTGACTGATGAATACCTGAGAAATTCTGCCATGTCACTGATCAAGGAAGTGAGATGTGTTCTAAGACCTTAGGGTCCCTGTAAAGCACGTGGCCTTTGTATCAGCCAGTCACTTTATCATGTGGGAACCCACGGGGAGGGGTGTTTCAGAGGATTGTATTTCTCAAAGCAAAGCAACGCCCCACCCCTGCCCCCCAGTACATTTGGTAACGAGGAACTTCAAGTAGTACGGTCTTCAGCGTTTAAAGGCTACCTTTCCTGACTATATGCCAAACCTCCAATATGCAGTAATAGAATAATGTTTTCCAAAATCTTATTTTAAAAAAGGTTTAAAAATGGTCAGTAGGGAATGATTAATATTAGATTAGAGAAGCTTTGCTTCCTGGGGTGATTGAAGGATGGTTTCAACCTTGGCAGTCATGCCAGAAGCATCTTGAAAGAAAACACAGAGCCAGTGAAGCCACAAGGTCAATCAGACAGGCCTTTATCAGCCTGCATTTTATAGAATGAAAGGGCTCTGGGTAGACATCAAGGGCCTTTCCCCCTCCCTCTTTTTCTTCCCTCCCTCCGTTCCCTCCCTCCTTTCCCCTCCCTCTCTTCCTCCCTCCTTCCCTTCCTTTTTTCCTTCCTTCCACCCTCCTTCCCTCCCTCCCTCCCTCCCTTCCTAGTAGTAACAGTCAGTCCCAAGAATCTTCCAGCAGAGGTCACACTTTCCCTTGAGATGATGCAAGGTATTTTTTTATTTGAGAGAATAACAGAACCGATTCCCCTGGGCTGTAAATTTCCACAATATTTGGAGAGATTCCACAGTGATACGAGGCCATTGGAGAGGTGTGGGAGACAGACTCAGAGATCTAAAGCCATAAATCAGCTATGCGTCATACATCAATAGAGAACATCCATCCATAGTGCCGATGTCCAGATGCCCAGGGGCCTTTCATGCGGCCATTTGTATTCATCCCCTCTCTGATGTGTTGGCTGAGCTGGTGATGGGGGACAGCTTTTCCCTGAGGGGTCTAAGTATCACTGGGGCTTCCTTATCAAAACCTTCTTGTCAACAAACTACAGGGGCTTCATGAACTCCTCAGAACTATTGCCACGTGGTCTCAGCAGGATTTTTCAGCAGGGTCTGAACTTACCAATACCTGTCCAGGTGCTTCCGCTTTGCTGAGCCGTCAAATCCATCATTCATGAGGTTAGAGAGGGCTTCCTGGGGGAGGCGTGAGAACTGAGCAGAGCTTTAGGAGATGTATAGATATCGGACTGGCAGAGGGAAAGAGGAAAGACACTGTAACTCAGGAAGAGTCTGAGCAATTTGCTTGGGAAGTCATACAGGACATTTCTGGGTGAGAGTCCATTTGGCTTCCAGCACTAAATACAGCATGAAGAGCTAAGATTTACTGAGCACTTCTTAAATCTACTTCTCTGAGCTAAGCTCTTTCCATTCATCATCTCATTTTGGTTCTACAGTTGGGAAAATCAAGGATAAGCAGTCTGCCCATGATTGCACAGCTTCTAAGCAGTGGCGTCTACAGTCAGACCCAAGAGCACAATAGAAGGGAACAAGCTTTTACTGTTACTCTGAGCTGCCTCTCCTGATTCAGCTCAGCTCAGGACAATCACTCCTCTTCCCTTTGGCTGGTAAGTATGGCTACAGAACCGGTATTTAATATGTTATATTAAAATATAACCATCTTAGGACACGGTCAACTCCCCATTACTACCTAGCGCCTTTTAACACTTTTATACTCAATCCACACACACAGTTACCAATGGTAACAATTTAAAAGTTCTCCTCATGTGAGTTTGACCTTGATGAGGCTTTATGTGCCTGGGACACGAGATAGACTCTATGTATACAATTGAATGGGTATTTTTTAAAAATGACATTTTATTAAAACACAGCTAACATGCAATATTATATTAGTCTCAGGTGTATGTCAGAGTTATTCAGCAGTACCCACCTGGCACTATACAGTGTTGTTACCACATTATTGATTTTATGCCCTGTGCTAAAGTAGTGATCACCGCTATAAATGCAGCGACCATCAGACACTGTACCACGCTATCATAATATGATTGATCTTTTCCCCACTTAAAACATTTTCCAATGAGAGTTGATATGCAATATTATTTTATATTAGTTTCAAGTGTACAGCATAGTGTTTAGACATTTATATAATTTATACAGTGTTCTCCCTGACTAGTACCACCTGGCATTATACATAGTTATTACCATATATTGATTATATTCCCTATACTTTACATCCCATGCCTATTTTGTAACTACCTGTTTGTATTTCTTAATCCCTTCACCTTTTTCACCCTGCCCGCAACCCCACTCCCATCTGTTAACCTGGTAGCTCTAGTACCTACTGGGCACCACACATAGTTATTACAATATTATTGACTATGTTCCCTGTGCCATACCCTGCATCCCCATGACTACTGTGTAACAACTAATTTGGACTTCTTAATCCTTCCCTTTTTCACCACCCCTAACCCCACCTCCTATCGTAAAGAAGTCCCTTTAAGATTCCTTAGAGGGTTTGGTGGTTTGGTGGTGATGAACTCCTTTAACTTTTTCCTGTTTGGGCAGCTCTTTATCTGTCCTTCGATTCTAAATGGGAGCTTTGCTGGGTAGAGTAATCTTGGTTGTATGTCATTGTTTTTCATCACTTTGAATATTTCCTGCCAATCCCTTCTGGCCTGCAAAGTTTCTGTTAAGAAATCAGCTGACTGTCTTAGGAAGCTCCCTTGTAGGTAACTAATTGCTTTTCTCTTGCTGCTTTTAAGATTCTCTGTTTGTCTTTAACCTTTGGCATTTTAATTATGATGTGTCTTGGTGTGGGCCTCTTTGGGTTTATCTTGTTTGGAACTCTCTGTAGTTCCTGGGCTTCTATATCTATTTTTTTCACCTGGTTATGGAAGTTTTTTGTCATTATTTCTTCAAATAGATTTCAATTCCTTGCTCTCTCTCTCCTCCTTCTGGTACCCCTATAATGCAAATGCGTGGTATACTGGTATGTTGTCCCAGAGGCCCCTTAGACTCTCCTCAATTTTTTGGATTCTTTTTTCTTTTTGCTGTTCTGATTGGGTGTTTCCTGCAACTTATCTTCTACATTGCTGGTTCAGTCCTCTGCTTCATCTAATGTACTGTTGATTCCCTCTAATGTATTCTTCTTTTCAGTTATTGTGTTCTTTATTTCTGACTGGTTCCTTTTTATGTCTTCTGTCTCCCTTTTTATGTGTCCTGTCTCTTTGTTGAAGTTCTCCCAGAGATCATTGAGCATCCTTATAACCAGTGTTTGGAACTCTGCGTCTGGTAGGTTACCTGCTTCCATTTTGTTTAGTTCTTTTTCTGGAGCTTTGTTCTTTTATTTGGGACATGTTTCTTTGTTCCCTCATTTTGGCTGCCTCCCTGTGTTTGTTTCTATGTATTAGGTAGGGCTGCTGTGGCTCCCAGGCTTACTAGAGTGGCCTCATGTAGTAGGTGTGCTGTGGGGTTCAGTGACACAGTCTTCTTAGTTACCTGAGCGGTCCATTCCAGGTGTGTCCCTTGTACGGGTTGTGTGTGCCCTCCTGTTGTAGTTGAGCCTTGTGATATTTGCACATCAATGGGAGGTATTGACCCTTGGGCTCATTGGTTGTGAAGACTAGCAATGCCTACAGTGGAGTAGTTATGCAGGGCTGACCCTATGGAGCAGGATCTGTCTCAGCAGGGCTCTGGTGCCTGCCCAATCTGCCCCTTGGGTGTGTTGTAATTGGAGGTGGCTGGGTGATGCTCCAGCTCATTTCAAAGCTGGCCACTGGGGGCGCCAGCCCCAGGGCCACCCGGGAGGGGACTCATTGCAGGTCAAGTTCAGTCGCTGACTGTGCCTCACCAGGGGCAAATCGGCAGGAGCCACAAAATTGGCTGATGGCCACCACCTGTGCCATGCTTGGAAGTGCCTTGAGAATGAACCATGGCCAGCTGTTGCTAGTGCCGGGCTTAGGGCTGCTCAGCCAGAGGTACGAGACATGCTCAGCCAGCTATGCTGCTTGTTTGGGTTCCATGAACCTTTGAGAGACCCTAGGAAAATCTGCAGTTTGAGCTAAGGCAGGCAGTTTATACGAGAAAGCCATTAGAAGCGGCTTGGGTGTGTCTGAAAGTTGGGCGGAGCCAGGTCTCAAATTGCCAGGGTGGGGCAAAGGAATGGCAGGAGACTCAGGTATGGTGGCCGCCTGCATCCACACGCAGGAAAAGGGGAGGGCTCAGCAAAGAAACAATGGCCTCCACCACCTCCCCGGTCCAGGAGAAAGCTGCCTCTCCAGCCCCCATCAAGCCAGACAACTCAATTCCCCACCATTTGTCTCTGCTGCCTCTTCAGCTGCTGCCCCAGTGCTGGAGCTCAGAGCGAGTGATTCCATTGGTGGGTAAGTCCACGCGTGCACTCCCTTTAAGAGCTGCACCTGGGAGTATAGCTGCCCTCCATCTCACTCAGTCACAATCTCCACTGGTTTTCACAACCAGAACTGATGGGGATGTCTCCCCCTGGCACTGGAACCCTGGGCTGTGGTGGGGCTGGGACCTCTTGCTCCTCTGGGGAGGGAAACCTCACAGCTGAAACATCCCTCCCAATCTTTAATGGTCACACCTGGGTGTGGGACCAGCCCTGTCCGCGTCTTTCTCCCTCCTATCAGTCTTGAGGTGGCTACACCTGCATGTACTTAGTTGTAGGGCTTCGGTTCAGCAAGATTTTAGGTGATTCTCAGTGATGGTTGTTTTGTAGTTTAGTTGTAATTTTGATATGATCGTGAGAGAAGGTAAGCACAGCATTTACCTACTGAGCCATCTTGAATGGATATTTTTAATGTAGGTTTTTTTATACCTTGCACACTTTTTATGGCCCAATTCACTCTCTGGCTTAGAGAAAGGAGCATTGATAGGTAGAGTTGTTGAAGAGAATATGTAACTAGGAGTGTCTGGAAAATTAGGGTCTTTACCAATCAGAGGGTGATTACACCGATGCAAGGAAAGCAATACTGCATAAAGCTTTGGCCGATGGTAGACATTCAGTGTTTGCTGAATGAACAAATGAACAAAAATTATACTTTAAGCCCATCTCTGAGAGTAGTTCATGTGTCATATAGGGTGTCCTGCAGGGTCTCAGCTCTCGCTCCCCACAGAAGAACGCAGGACATGGTGAGGCCAAAAAGGAACACCCACGGAGCCATAGGTAGGGAAGCCATACCACTATATTCTCGCTGGTGGCTGGGTTGGAGACACAGGAAGCAGGAGCAACACAGTCCTCAATCCACACTCCACCGCTTGTAGGCTCAGCTACCATTTTCTTGCTGGCCACCATTTTTTTTTGCTAGCGTAGCCACAGCAGTTATATTAGTGGCCAGTGGCTCACTGGTTACAGCTGACGGCCAACCAGCCACAGCTGATGGCCATCCAATCACAGTTGATGGCCATTTACTACCTGAGCCAACAACTTTCCACGTGAGGGTGAGAGCCTGGAAACTGCACTCCTGGCTCTGTCCCCACATAATGCATATCCTACATAACAGATCCTCCCTATACAGGTTCTATAGTAAATACAGTAATCCAGAGCAAAGTCTGAAATATTGATTATGAGGAGAGCCTGGAACATCAAATAACCTAAATATAGAAACTCCCCACAATCCCCTTTGTGTGGCAAGCATCCGATTCAAAATGCTCTCAGCCTTTGGAGTCGTTCATTTAAACCCCGTGGGGGTGACCGAGGAGGTCTTCAGCAGCAGTCGAGGACCCCATTCACTTGGAGCAGATTGAGGAAGCTAAGTCTTCTCCATGTTTATGTACTTGGGCACCAGATCACTTTTCAGAGAAGAGGTGGTTGCCCTGGAGTTCCTAAGCAAATCTGTGGATTCTCACTAAAAACTCACAGCATCCACAGCTTGGCTATTCCCTTCCCGTGGTGTGCACTGTGTTCTGACATGACCATTGGTCGTCTTCTCTAGTGCTACCGCTTTGTTGTGATCAACGCAGCGCACACTTTCGTTGTTGTTGTGAAATAATAATTTGCTTATTTTCTGACTTCCTGTTCTCTGTTCCCTATGGAATGCAGTCTAAGGACTGTTGAGACTGGGTTATTTCAAACAGACAGCCTGGCCCTGCTAAATTACCACTGACCTAGTGCTCAGATCCCAGGTGCTGGGGCCCTAAGACATTTGAGAACTGAGGCCTAAGGCTTCAACATATGTTTTACGTCGTGCTGTTAGTGGGAGGTCACTGCTGCGTCTTTCGGAGAGTATTGGTCTCTGACAGCAGCGTGAAGATCATGTAAAAAATGTGAAAGGAATTACGCTGTGGGCTCACAGAGCCATTATGTGGATCTAGGGAGAAGCAAGACCTTGACTTTATCTACTTTCTTATCATTCTTTTATCTGTGCAGCCCTGGGATTAAAGTGCAGGCAGGTGGAACTGGCTTCAGGAAGCATGGAAGCCACAGGAAAGAGCGATCTGGGTGTGCTCTTAGGGTTTGAATCGACGTGATCCATCTATTCTTCTTGAAATTGACCAAAGCAGAAAAGGACACAATTTTTTTTCCAATTACTTGTAATAGTTCAATTACACACTAACTTATTGTGCACTTTTTAAAAAATTCCTTTGTATGGGCTATTCAGGACTTTTCCAGACTATTTAGGAAATAATTGCCATTCGCTCCATTAATAATCATTGGCCCTTTTTCTCAGTAACAGATACCATTGGCGTAAAGAAATATTTTTTCCTCATCATTTGCTCCTGAGATAATATAGGTTTTTCAAAGCACAGGGGCATTCATTCATGCAACACATATTTATGAATCACTTACGATGTGCCAGGCATGAGGTGAGGTGCAGATGGCAAATCCTTGCCACCAGCAGTCCTGTATTAGAGTCCAAGCAGACAAGTAACGTGTGAGGAAAAGAGTGTATGGTGTAGTGGCAAGTGCTTTGGAGAAAAGGAAGCAGAGACGGGGGTCAGGAGAGCGGGGCGCCTCCTTGAGAAGGTGACATGTGAGGTTCAATGACAGATGTCTTCATCATCATGTCAAGGTTTCTCTTGAACCCTTGGAACCCGGAGAACTTGAAGTTTGGATTGGACCAGATGCAGGACTGGGTGTAAAATCAATACAAGGATGGAGCTGAAAGTGGCCGTGCAAACCCTACTGTCCAGCCCCATTCATTCTCCTTGTAGAGAGACCGCCCGCTGAGATAGCAGCGTCCCTGCTCGTGTTCTCCACTCAGCCGAGGGACTGGGCCACTGGGTCTCACGTACGGACACTCGTGTCTAATAACCTCTTTCTGAGAATTCTCAGAGTCAACCTGTGCCCCCTCCCTAGTGATGACGGTTGCTTGTGGAGCCACTTTTAATCATTGCCATGATCTAAAATGCAAGTAGGCTTGACCTGGAACTGTGTCCATTGTCCCAGACACAGAAGTGGCTGGAACTTCGCATTGAAACATCAGGTCATCTTCTCTGCGGAGGTGAATGCCAAGGGTTGTTGGGTAATCTCGTTTACCTTTCAGAGACGGTATAGTGCATTCTCCCCTGTGTGCTTGTAATATAAACTCCGACTGGCTTTGATCTTCAGGTGGGAGGTGAATTACATGTAGAAGTTCCCGTGCACTTCTGCTGTCTCTACAAACCAGCACAAGTATCAGTGGCCAACATGTGCTGTGACACCCAAAGGGCTGGCTTTTCTCTCCACAGTTTTATAATGTACAACAAGTATTAATGCTTTCTTTCCATCTGCTCTGAAAAGAGCAGATGCAGAATTTGACATGTATAAGTAATTGGAATTGCTGTTGGAAACGTGTCCTACAGAGTGGCAGAGAGTCACCAACATTATATCAGGCAAACCCACAGAGCCTGGGGTGGGGTGGGGGCTCTCATGATATTTCTGAGCAAAGTGAGAGCAATGCACTTTCGTCCAACCATCCAGGGAACTCAGGGATCAAAAGAAGGCTCCCCTTCCTTGCACAATGAGCTCATAAGGTGAGGATATTAACCGGAGTATTCAACTTAAAACACCACATTGTTTCAACTGTCCATTAATTCACACACATCTTATACAGCACCATTGACGGTGCAGAGGGATGAGACAAAACATAATTCTTGTCTTCTGTGGCTCTTGCAGTCCACTGGGGGGAGTCCGACCTGTGAATATAGTTGCAGTTCAGTTTGGGAAGAGTAATCACTGTGACAAAACACAAACTCCTGTGGGGGTACAGAGGACAGAGATAAGCTGCTGGGGCTGGGGGTCCGGGAAGGCTTTTTGGAGGAGGTGAAAATCAAGCTGGGTCTTGAGAGAATCGGTGGGGACTCATCAGTGGAGAAGGAGACAAAGAGCATTCCAGGAAGTGGGAACACCAAACATAAAGGCCTCGAAACATAAGGGGTTCTAGAAGAGCAGGTGTGGGGTCCCGAAACTGCAAGTTGGTCCACATGGTGGAACGGAAAGTGCTGGTGGAAAAGTGGTGAGTGACAGACCACAAGCTGCCTGGGCCTTCTGGGAAGGGTCTGCATTGCTGTTCTTTGTGGAGGTGGAGTATTTACCTGCGTGAATCCCCATTCTCCGCAGTGAAGACTGTCTCAACCAACAGATCAACCAGAATGATGACCCTAGAACTCTGCACTGGGCTCGCACAGACGGCCAGACGTTCCCACTCCTTCCCAGGGTCATGGGCTCTTGTATTCCTGCATCAGAACAGCAGCTTTGCCGCTGTTCTGGAATTAGGTGCAATTAGCTCTCTTTTCTGAAGACTATCTTTGCACAACAGCCCTTCCAGGCATCAGCCAGGCAGCCTTCTTGTTGTTAATTGCTACAACTGTGATAAGTGTCATAATGGGATGGGTTCCATCAGAGAATCAGATCCAGTCATGCAGCGGGGCAAGCGCGCTCAGCTTCGTGCTCAGGTCTCCACAGCGTCATTAGACGTGTCGTTGGCAGACAGAGCTGGCCGCTGTCTTAATTTTGCTGACCTGGAGACAACACCGGGTCACTGCAGTAATTTCATACGAGTGCAAAAGAGCAGCTGTGGGTGGTTTTCAGCTTTCTCTGTAAAATAATTTTCTCTGTAAAATAATTTCTCTGTAAAATAGAGCTGTTTAAATTTATCTTGGGACAGGAGCAGAGGGTGTGCGAAGCAGTGGGAAACGTGACAGACAGATCTCAACGTGGAATTCTCCATGTTCTCCTGGCTGCTGACTGGTCTGGGGACAGGTAGGTCTGGAACCGCATTTGCTTTTCCCCTCTGCTCTGCCTTCTTCCTTCTTTTATGATTGCACCTTCGTGTGATGAGGCAGGCAGCTACTCATAGATGAGACCACAGCGGAGAGGTGCCCGCATGCTAATTCCTTCTTCGGGAAACCAAAGGCACATTGCCAATTCCTTAGAGTAAACCTAACTGCAAGAAACAGACCTTACTTTAAAAAAAATGCTTATACACATTATTCCTAGAACTGTAGTTTTATGGCTGTAATGAACAAAACAAGGACCTTATTAAAAACTTAGGTTCCATTGAAAAGCACACACAGGATGACCAACCTTCTAACACTGGCTCAGAACCAGAGGGCTGCTCAGCAGGAAGCCCCTGTGGACCAGAGAAGTGGCATTAATATGCAGATGGGGACCAAAGGGCAGCACTGGCAGACCTGCTCCCAGTCAGTCAATTAACCCAGAAGATGTACTGAGGGCAGAATATGGCGTTATTGCTTAGGGTTACAAGAGAGAAGACAGCATCCATCCCTAATAAGAGAGGAAGCCTTTCTAGAGCAACATTTTCATCAAGCTCAACAAATAGACACTGTCTAAATAACAAAGTGCAGGGTGAGGACACGATGGGCATGTCCAGAGGGGGCTCTGACCATGGCCCTGCCAGGATGGTCCTCCCCCAGACAGGATTGGTCTGGAGACCCACAATTCTGTGGCTGGTTAGAGGTTGGAGGTAGAAAATATGCAAAGGAGGGGAGTGAGGTGCCAAGACCCTGCTTAGGTGTTTGCAGAGGGAAAGGTGAGTCTGGGCACGGCAGTCCACGTGGCCAGTGATGAGCACAAGTCACCACAGAGAGAGACAGCAGAGTCCGCTGGGAGCTCTGCGTGGAGCCTCGACAGGCCCCACAGGCCCAGGGCTCCGACGGGAATGTTCATTTTCACATGTTTTTCCCATTTGTTGGAATCTAGAACACGTGGACCCCTAACCCCCTCTTCTCAGAAAAGCCACAGGGCAGCAACCATTAGGATTCCTATCTCATTAACTGTGGTTCTTTCCTGCACCCCCGAGCCCCAGTCCCATTCTGGGTTTAGCCCCCAAATCTCTAGGAAGGAATATCATGGGGTTTCTAGAATGAAAAACCATCTTTTTTACGTTGTGACTAAGCTGGGGGTCTGAGCACGACCTCTGAAAGCTGAAGTCCTAACTGTGCCCACCCGAGGTGACCTTGGGAGGCACCACAGTGTTTTTATTCACTGTATTGACAGTCAACAGTGAGGAGAGTTGTCCCAGCTGTTTAGAATGTCAGCGAAGGCAGGTGTCTTGGTGTTATTCTGACCAATGTAAAACTAATATTTACTGTAAATCACCTGGGTTGCTTCATATCTTCTAAACATATTCAAAAAGGAAGTCGGGTTCTCTGTTTGATTACAGGAATTATGTCCCAGGTAAGTGACTGTGGGTCAAGCTTTTCTTCGTATTGGCATAGGGTTGGGAGAAAGGAAGTGTATAGAAACTCCAGCTCCAGTGTCACCAAAGAAATGTCAACTGGTACACAGCCTAACACTTCAGTTTCCAGAGAAACACCCTGATGAAGTGAAACCATATTGACCTGCCTCTCTGTCACGTCAGAGTTCTCCACACGGAGGGAGTGGGTGAGTTTAGGAATGCTCTTTTGGTTTTTACTGGAAATGAGACAGCATATTGGTGTTTACCCGGCTGCAGGCTGTGTCAGAAGCCCAACTGCTGTTACCGTGGCAACAACATACTCCCGTACCTCTCTGCAACACCTCCTTGGCTTTGTTTGAACCATTTCCCGAAGTGTCTGAGGGTTATTATCCAGGGGACATTTCAATCTGACTCTCCACTTACAGAATAACAGCGAAGGAACTCATGCGGAGTGTGCATCTAAGATTCAGGAATGCTCAGACTTGGGGATTTTGCCAACAAAACAAAACAAAACAACAGTGGTCAGTCAAAAGCCAATTTGAAGGCTAGCTTAGCAGGTCAGGACCTTCTTCACTGAGGAGGCATGAATTTGGTCCAAGAAAACAAGGAGCCATTTGTCATACATCTTAGAGGAAGTCAACCTTAAGAAAAAGCTGTGACCTAGGACAAAGTCTCAAAGCCTCTGCCAGAGGATGCAGAAACCCCAGGGGAAAGGAAGGGGCTGCTAGTAGGAGAAATAAAAAGGTTTTTAGGGAAATGCATGCATTGATGTAGTGTTGAGTGATAGTTCAGTTCTTCACAAGAGGCTGTGGTCTTTGGCATGACGTGGTTGAGGAGCATTATAGGTTCTGCTAAGTATTAGTTCTGTGACTTCGAGGGGGTTAGTTGACTTCCCTGAGCCTCAGGGTCCTTAATGGAAAAGTGTGCTTTATGATTTTAGCTCCTACAGGCTTTCTGGAGTATTAAATACAGCAGTGCATGTACGTACTGCGATGTGCCTTACACATTGCACGTGCCTGAGCTCTTTGGCTTTCTCATTTAGTTTATGGGGCTTGGCCAGGTGAGGTGCACACTCAGATGAACATGTTTTAATTACTACCATCAAGGAACTGAAAGCCTCATTGGTGGGGGGAGGGGCAAATAGGCATTCATCCAATGGCAATGCAGTGTGACCAGCCTGAGAGCAGAAGAACAGGCAAGATGGCTGACCCTACTGGAAGAGTCAGATGATATTCCAGGCCCCCAAACCATACCTCACAAGAACCAGCGGAGTGTACCAGATGGAGATGTAGCTGGAAGGACATTCCTGAACAGAATGGTACCAGTGCAGAGGGTGGGGCTTCTTGGTGCAGGAAGGAGCGTCACGTGCCCTTGGGCAGCCACCCAAAGCCCTTCAGCACTGATGCCTCTTGGACAGCTCCCTGATCCCTGTGTGTTTGATGGGGGTGTGGAGGGATACAGACTGCCTTAAAGTTATGAGTTCAGCTTGTCAGAAAACCCCAATGTATGCTAACCACTTGCTTATCTTTTAAAGTGATAGTTTCATTAAGATATAATTCACACACCGTACAATTCACACATTTAAATTATGCAGTTCAGTGGATTGTAATATATTCATGGTCGTGTAACCATCACCACAATCAACACTAGGACATTTTCATCCCCTCTTAAGGAACCTTTTGTACCCATTAGTAGTTACTCCCCAATTCCTTCCGACCACAGCCCTAGGCAACCACTAATCTATTTTCCTTCTCTTTGGATTTGCTTATTCTGGGGTATTTCATATAGATGGAACCCTGCAATATGTGGTCTTTTGTGACTGACTTATCTAGTTAGCATCATGTTTTCAAGGTCCAGCTCTGTTGTAGCGACTGTCAGTACTTTATTCCTTTTTATGGCCTAATAATATTCCACTGTAGGATGAGCCCCATTTATTTATCCATTAGCCAGTTGATGGATATTAGGTTGTTTCCACCTTTTAGCTCTTATGAATAATGCTGCCTATAAGCATTCATGTACAAGTTTTTGTGTGGACATTGGTTTTAATTCTCTTGGGTATTCACCTGGGATAGAATTGCTGGATTTTATGGTAACTCAATGTTTAACTATTTGAAAAACTCTCAGACTTCTTTTGCAAATTAGATGCTACATCTTATATTCCTATTATCAGTGTACAGGGTTCCGTTTTCTCCCCATGCTTGCTAATACTTGTTATTATCCATCGTTTGTGTTTTTTTCTTTTGTTTGTTTTTTTTTATGTTCACTATCTTGGCAGGTATTATACGGCTTCTTACTGTGGTTTTGATTTACATTTCCCTGAGAGTTAATGATTTTCATGTGTTTATTGGCCTTTTGTATATCTTATCTGGAGAAATGCTATTCAGATCCATTGGCCTATTTTTCATTAGGTTACCTTTTTATTATTGAGTCACAAGTATTCTTTATATAATCTAGATACAAGTCCTTTATCAGATATATAGTTTGCAAAATTTTCCTCCCATGCTGTGGGTCATTTCTTCACCCTCTTGTGGTGTCCTTTGAAGCACAAGTCTTTAGTCTTGATGATGTCCAATTTGTCTATTTGTTCCTTTGTTGCTTTCTCATGTTTTGGAAATCCAATTATAAGTGGCTTTGAAATTTTGGGTAGTGTGCAGCCCTCTGCATACTTTTCCTAATGTGCATAGATAAGAACTGACCGTAATGGCTAGGAAAGAAAAAAGTGTTCAAAGAATGATAGCTGTCACAATGGAAACAATAATCATAATTAATAAATCACAAAATTATTATTATACAATATTAGGCAAATAACCTTTAGGACTATTGTTTTCTTGCCTAGAAATAAATAAGGAAAGAGAAGAAACTTCCAGTTGTATTCCAGGCACAGTGCTAGGTATTTAAATAGTTAAATGAATCCTGAGGCTCAGAGAGGTTTAGGAATATACACAAGGTCACATAGTAAATTGTGAACTGGAATGGATTTGAACCCAGAAAGGACTGGGTCCAACATCTGTACTTTTTGTAACATCAATGTGATACACCATCATAATGCATAAAAATGTCTCGAGGACAATTTTGTTAGAATCCTATATACAAACAACTCTTACAGAGAGTCGAGTGGTTTGATGGAAACTCAGAGTTAAAAAATCAAAGATATTCTCTGAAAAAGTGAAGTTCTAGAGTTTGCCTTTTCTTCTTATAAGCTGCGACTTGACTGGATGCCATTTAATTAATGATATAAAATTAACTTAGATTCTAAATTCCAGAAAAGAGGTGGTTTTTTCTGCCAGGACAAGCCGGCAGTCCCTCCTCAGCGCCTTGAGTTCCCGTGCTGTCTCATCACTGTCAGCGTGCCTGCTCATCCTTCCCCACGACAGACCTGAGTCCTAGTGTGGGCTTCGGGGGCTGATAGGACAGGTGTTGCCGCCCCGCTCCCCCCCCCCCCCCCCGCCGTGTTCCTGTATCCAGAGGGCAGAGGTGTGCCAGGCTGGGCTGGCTCATTCCCCCTAGGTGGACCCAGCTGGAGTGATGTCCAGGAAAAAGCGTTTTGCTTGATGTGCCTCTCCCTCCTGCATCGTCTACCTGGCTCACGGCGGCGTGGGGGAACAGAGGGCTTTGCCTTCCATGTTCAGTGTCCCATTGAGTTCATAAACTTCTGTGTTTCTGGGGAAGCTGCCAACTCCTCCAGTGGAACACCACCTCTCAGCAATTTCAAGTGTAAGTTTGGCCTCTGGGCAAAGGCCCCAAGAAGAAAAATTTCCCAAGACTGCCTTTTTCTTTTTCCCTTTTCTGAGAAACAACACCAGTTTCTTTGCAAAATCAACTTTGGGTAAAATAAATCAAAATGAAAAACAAGAACAAGAATCCAAAGACTGTTGCTTTAGACCAACAAACACCTATCCCCAACCCCTCCAGCTTCCAAAGGCCGTATCCAGGGTGTTACTGAAGGACAGTGGGCACCCCCCTGAAGGGCTCCCACAGCCTTGGGCCTGGGGGAGCAGGGTGGGTGGCGGCTGTGGTCTCCTGCACTTGCAGAAGGAGGCTTCTGACCCAGAGCCTTCCTCCACTGGAGGGGGGTGGGTGGGCACAGCAGCTGCTTACATCCCTGAACACAATTCCCAGTGGGAAGGCTCTGCTCTGCTCCTGGAAGATGAGATTCCTCTGTCTCTGTAGGGGGCCCACTACCTCCTGACTCATCCCATTTCTTTACAGCTCTGCATTTAAAGGAGTCCCATCTGGTGTCACAATTCAGAGATGCTTCTTAAATCATTGATAATTTATTTTATCAACCAGGTGACGTCCTTCATAAATGAAGGAAATTTACTGATAATATTGTCTAGTTGTCTTAGTTTTATAAGAAGACCTAGAGAAGTCAACTTTGGTTCCAGTCACACAGTTAGTGGATAGCAGAATCAGAACTAGAATCAGGTCCTCGGTCTTCTGTCCAGGGCGTGCTTAACCAATACCGACTGTCTCCATAACGTTTTTTCAACAGTGGTCAGGGTTGGGGGTTTGGGAGAGTGGAGAAACACGGTTTTGACCAAGTGGAGTAACACTCAAAATGGTGAAAAGATCAGCGTCAGATGGGAGAAGACACTTTTAGACCAACTGGTCTTCCAGCATCTTCTCTTCCAGACCCAGAGGCTAAGCATCTACAGCTCCCTTTGTCATTAGAGGGAAATGTACGCAGGGAGACATAGCTTGTGTCGAAGAGATGCAGGGCTTAGCTGACTTCATTTATGCATGTTCTCCTTCCCTCCATCTCGATTCACACGGTCACTAAGATGATAAAAGCCTCTGCCTGCATGGCATTTGCGAATTTTAAGTCATAAAATGACATGTGGCTTTAAGTTCTTAGAGGAATGGATGCAGTGTCATTGCTTCAGCCATTTTTATTCTACCTGGACTCAGGAGTTGTTTGTGTCTCATTTTCCTCCTGTTCTGACATTTTCTAAGCAAGAATATAGATGATGTGTGTTCTTTCACCTTCTGTCACCTTTTCATATTATTTATTTGGCATGAAGTTCTTCGGAAGAGCAAATGTTCACCCCTAGGTTTTGAAATACTTTCAGGAAAAAGGATGTGCAATATCTTTGACTTACAGGGACACTGGAGAACTTTATGACACAAGGGCCTTCTCCTCCTTGTTCTCCAGGTGGCCTAAAAAAGGCTGAGTCAGAGAAGAAAGCCAATAAATGGCTTAGAAAAATGAAATCTGGATTCCTTCAAAGACAAGAGTAGTCTATTCTTGGCATAAGTGCCAAGGGCATCAAGTTTCAGTTGCAAAGTATCAGTAAATAATATTTGCTTTGTGGGTAAATACTGGGTTAGGAGGCTGAGGAGCAATGGCTAGTTAGCTCTGGTTGTATGCAAATTGCTAGTCACAGTGCAAGCCAGGTCTCTGAAGGGTCAAACCTGCCCATCATCACTGGGCGGAGGTAATCCAGAGGGTGTGTGTGTGTGTGTGTGTGTGTGTGTGTGTGTGTGTGTGTGTGTAGCTGGGAAGAGGAGAATTCAACAGTTATTGTTTTCCTGGGAGACGAGAAGGACCTTTCTCCCTTGCCCCCTTCAATGTCTCTCTTTTCTTCCTTCTCACATCCCTACATCAAACAGTATGCAATATCTCTCCAGGCCAAGCATAAAATAATAACTTCCCCGTCTTCTCTTTGCCAACACAAGTTGGGATCCAATTCCAAGGGTCCTGACAGCAGGACTTGCATGTCCCTGCCCATCGCTGACTCTCAGATACCAAGCATAGTGCTGCATATGTTAGACACGCAACAAAGCTTTGAGGAAAGAATGACTACATTGTTTTGAATGAATCATCATTTTCTTGATAATACAATGGAAGCTGAAACTGGCATTTTTTTCCTTTGACCCAGCATCACAGAGTGAGTTAAGTAGACATGATATATAAGATAACAATCTCATTAAGAACGTGTGCAGGGATAAACAGAAATATGCTATTTTAAGTTTCCTGTATTTTACTTAAATCAATATTAAGTCTAAGAAGCTTGATGTAAGTTTAAGGTGTATATTGTAATCCTTGGAGCAACCAGTAAAAAATAATGTGAAGAGATATCTACAAAGCCACTAGATGAATTAAAATGGAACATGAAAATATCTGATTCACACACACACACACGGAAGGGAATGAAGAAGAGGGGAAACTAAATGTGTGAAACAAATAAATGACAATCTTCAACAAAACATTATCAATAATAAATGAAAGTCAAATGGATTGAACACTTACCGTGTTTCCCCGAAAATAAGACCTAACAGGAAAATAAGCCCTAGCATAATTTTTTAGGCTGACATCCCTTGAATATAAGCCCTAATGCATCTTTTGGAGCAAAAATTAATATAAGACCCGGTCTTATTTAGGGGGAAACATGGTATCAAAAGATAGCATAAAAATTTAAGAACCAACTGTTTGAATATATAAACGGACTGAAAATTAAATATTAGATAAAGATATTCTATGAAAACTTAGTACAAGTGGCTACATTAATATCACACCAAAGAAACTTAAAGACAAGGAATATTGCTATAAAAAGGGACACTATAACCTTACTTTTTTGTCATATAAAAGCTTTTGTGTCTGTGTAAAATCAAGTTTATCAATCTTTTTTTATTGTTTCTGATTTTGAGTTTTCCCCACTCAATCTGTGTCAACCTGTATAGGCAAATTCACGCACGTGTTCTTCTAGTACTTGTAAAGGTTTTTTTTTTTTTGTTTTTCTTTTGCATTTATATCTCTGATCACAAGCATTTAAAAAAATAGAATAATCATTAAAAACTTTGCCTGAAAATAGATAAAAGTTCTTGATTCAGTGTAACTGAACCAAACTGACACTTGATAGTTAAGAATGATTGATTGCATTTTCTTGCATACCCTTGTGCATTTAATTGGTAAATAATCAGCATGAATATTTTTGATGACAGCAAAACTCTCCAAGTATGTTATGTTTTCATGATCACAGGGGCGGGAAATTTCACAAGCATGAAATAGTGCAGGCTCCTTATAGCTTTCTTGGTGGGTTACTTTAAAGTCAGCAGGAAGCTGCAGGGGCACGGTTTGGGGATGGCTCGTTTTTGGAAGACAGAGCTGGGATTTTGGTTTCCCAGCAGGATTATGGTTGTCATGTCCCTCTTTGTTATTAGTAGTTTTTGGAGTGTCTCTCTTAATGGTCCAGCTAGGGTGGTGTGTGGCTCTATGCCAAGCCCAGCCCTAACACATGAAGACAGGTCAGGTTACTTGGTGGTAAGGGGGCAGGCAGACACCACTGCGGGTGAGGAATCTCCTACAGGCACTTGATTCCAAGAGGTTTCCATGTCTGGCTTTTCACAAGTATAATTTATTAATGGCATTAGTGAGAACCTCGTTCAGTTTCTCATTTTATAGCAAACTCAAGCAGTTAATAATTTTGCATTTTCAGAGAACAGAGTTTCCAGGATTAGAATCCACACGTATATTCATGCACACACACATAATTTATCTATCTTTTCTGGCTCTTAAATCAAGGTTTACTGCTATGTTGTTTCTTTAGAAAACAAAGTTGATTTGGAGATCCATAGTTATCAAATAATATGTGTAAATAGCATGTACATGTAATGTAAGTAAAATATGTACACATAATAATATTATATATGTATAAATCATATATATAGGTCACAGCTCCTGTGATTTGCAAGTGTTGGGACATATGAGACTCTTGCAATCAAGCTCCCAGATTCAAGGAATTTTAATGTGTTACAGGCATCAAGCTTGGAGAGAGAGTGACATTCTTGGGGTATCCTTTAATTGTACAATGCTTTAGCAGACCTAAAAGCAGAAGAGTACCCGAGTAATAAGTCCAGAACCTGCTTTCAATTTATTCTTGGGAGGTGGGCCTCCCCCCGGGTGTGATGGGAAGGACCCAGGAGTCAAAGCCTTCTGGCTTAGGTCTGAGTCTGGTGTGGCTTCTTTGAGGCCAACTGGTCAGCTAGGGACCAGCCACTTAGACTGTTAATCTCAGCTTTTCCATCGGGAAAATCACGATGAAAATAATCTATCTGCCAAAGGGGTTGTTTGTGGTGCTGTGATAGATAATTTTTGTATAATGGCAAATTGGTTTTGTAGTTGTGGGAGGACTCAAGCCACATTATTTGGGTTCAAATCCCAGCTCCCTACTTAGTGGCTGCGTCATATTGGGCAAGTTGCTCAGCCTTCTCTGCGCCTCAGTTTCCTCATCGATAAAGTAAAGATAGCAGAAAGTCCTATTTCATAGGGTGTGAGGGGTCTATGAATTAATTCATAAAAACCAGTTCGAACAAAGTATGGCACATAAAATGTGAGCTATTATTATTACAAACGAACTTTTAGAAATGTTCTGGAACTGCAGAATAAATAGCGTGCATGATGCCCCAGACATTTTCCCATGTGTGTAGTTCTTCACTCAGTCCGCACAAAAACCTGGAGATGGGGTACTTGTCACCATGGGGGAAAGAGAAAGCCAGGGAGCTGATGAATTAAACCATTTCCCCAGCATCATTCTATTGGGAAACGTACAGCCAATGTCTGAAGTCAACACTCACGCCCCTTCCACTCTACCACAATTATTTCCAAAAGCAAGTGGGCACAACCACGTCTGTGTAATGCCCTCCTCACTAGGCCAGCCTGTCTGGGTATCATGAGCGTGTACCTCTTTGTTGGTTTGCCCTGAGCACCAAGTCCCCAGCACCCAGACGACTCGGCCCCTGCTGAGCCTTCCAGCCTCACCTCCTGCCACCCCCATGCCGGGCACTATGCCACACTGAGCTGTCATTTCCCTAAATCATGCCAACTGCTCTCTTGCCTCCAAGCCTCTGTATGTTCCTGCTACCTGGAATACTCTCACACTCTTGCTCATATTTTGACTTAAAGAAAATTATAGGTCACAACGAAACACAGCAAATGGCTTGGAAAACAATATCAAGGACATAAATTAATTTTGTTAGTGGGCTATGCTAAGAACTGTCTCTCTCTGCAAGAAAAAATAGAAAAGGAGACAGAATAGTTATTGTTCAGCGGGCTGAACTCAGAAAGCTGTTTATCTGACTAATCAGGTTGAAGCAACTGACTTAAGTAAGAACAAACTTGACCGTTCTTTGTTCTTTATCATTAATTAGAAGCTCTTTTCTGTGTTCCCTGACATTCAATGTACGGAAGAAATGGCTCTCTGAAATGTCAAATGATTTTACTACAGAGCCTATTTTAATTTATCAGGAACATAACCTTTCAAGCAAAGGCTTATGTTAGCTCTAAAGTTGGTAAAACATGTTTTAGAAAAACCATATGAAATCATAAAAATGTTTATTACAGGATGTATAGTAGTAATTCATAAAAGACGGCTGTGATTATTGGATTAAATTGGAAGTAAATGCACCAAGCTTTTCTCCCTCTCCTCTCTTTTTCCCTCTGACAATGTGACGGCACCCTCTGGAGAAGAGAAACACACCCACCCCAGCTACTTGTATTTGAAAGGCCTCTGGCAGCTTTGGATGCAAACATATGAGAAAGATGTCTTTCTTCCACCCCCTAAATACTCTCAGCTCTCAGGCTGTATTGGGGACAATTTTCTGAGGCTTCCAACTGTCACTCCCAGAGTCTGAAGTTTAATCTGTGCAAATCTGCCAATGAGGATGACAGAGCACTTCCTCCAGATAACACAACCCTACGGACATTCAGCTACAAATAGTCATTCACTAAGCAAATGTTTGTTGAGCACCTATGATGTACCAGGCCAGGCTCTCCACCAGGGGTCAGCACACTTCTGAAAAGGCCCAATCTCTGCCATGGATTCTCCTTTGTTTTGCTTGCTTGTTTGGCTTTGTTTTCAGCCCTCTAGAAATGTAACAGCCATTCAGGGCCGTACAAAAAATCCGAACATGGCCCCACCTCACAGAGTGATGGAGAGTGGGCTGAGTGGTCAAAAGCGGAAGTCAGGGGGCCATGGAGATGAAGGACAGAGTTTCCAGGAGGAAGTACACTGCTCTGGGGTGAGCTGGGGTTGTGAGGATGAGCAGATTGGGTATGAAGGGAAGAGAAGTCAGGCACGAAAAGCTGCGTATGCAAGGCGGTGAGGCAGGAGAGAAAAGGAATAAGTAAGGCCCTGTATGGCGCAGGGCCTGTGAGAAGACAGGGTGGCAGAACCTTGCAGGACATGTCAATGATTTGGATTTAAAAGGAAGAAGGGAGCTATTGAGAAGTGTTGAGCTCGGGATGCCAGGACTCGTTAGCCTGGGGCTGCAGAGGTGGGTGGATTGATGGAAGCAATGGAGGAATGCGGGGAGAGAGGATGGGGCTTGGACTTCTCCAGGGATCCTGAGGTTTGCCAGACCCTCCTAAGCAAATTAGAGGCCAAACAGAATGTCCTTAGAAGATAATTGCTTGGGGAGGTGGCAGAGGGGCTTCCAGACCAGCCTGGGCTGCTCCTATCCTTCCCACATTCCTTGGGGCCTTTCAGAGGTGAACCAAGCCCACACTTTCCCCAGTGACTTAGAGATGGAAAGCAAGGTTCTGCTAACACAGACAAAGGAGAGTCCAGGGCCTTCTCTGGTGTCCAATTGCTCTTAGCACGAATGCTACACAGTTTAACACTTTATCCACTCGTGCCCTTGTCCTATACATACTGAGAGTCCACGGACATATTCCATACCTGGGTCTTGGGAATAAGAACAGTTATCAGCCTGCTTTGTCCACAGGGATTTGACAATCCAGTTAGGCAGACAGGTAGGCAATGTAGTCAAAACACAAGAAAAAATAGAATAAAATTAATAATTAGCATTAGAAAGAAAGAAAGCGCTGTGGGAAGAGATGGGATGACAGGTTGATGGGAAGGCAGCTTCCCAAAAGCCATAGCACTTGAGGCTGCAAAGGCTATTACGGCCTCTTGTAATGGAACTTGAGTTCTAGGCAAAGTTCCACGTTTGTGGAAACCCTGGGTATTTCCAGAGGTGAATGAGGTGACCTCTGTTTTGGAAACCAGCCTTGTGTTGGGAAGAGGAGTGACTGGTGGGGCAGGGAACTCAATTCCAGTTGGTATCTTATTCACCTTGGTTAACTTAGCTCCCCGTCCATCAGTTGGTGTCTAAAAAGTAAGGCAGCTGTGTGAAGGGGTCTTTGCTTTCTGTCCTAGTCGATGCCAATATAGCCTCAGTCCCAAAAGCTGGGGACAGTCATTAACCAAGCGCAGGCTAGAATGGCAGGGCCTGTTGGATGATAATGACTTACATTCATTATTGAGTGACAGTAATGATTCAAGTGAAACTAATGACAGATTTTGCTCTCTTTCAAACAAGGAGCTTTGTGCCAAAATGGTTTCTGATGGTGCTTGAAGGATGGCAAGAGGTCATCAAAGAACTTCTCCCAATTTTGTGCTCCTATTTTATAAAACTTTAAGAACCAGTTAGATTTATAATGAATTAAAACATGGACACTTCTAGATCTTAAGTCAGTTATGCATTTGTTGATGAAATGTGCATATGAATCAGCTGAACTTCCTTTGATGATGCTTCCCCCAAATGTACTCTCTCCAAAATTATAGGATTGTCACACAATGCTGAAGCAGGGCATAGAAGGAGGACAAACTAAATGTGACTTCCCATTTTATACTCACAATCAGGGCAGAGGAAGCGGAGGGCCATTTGCTACCTTCCTGGGAAGACAAAGACCCCAAGCAGAGGCAAATTTTATGGTCGGTTACTAGAGTCAGATGAAACGGGATCTTCTTGTAATTTCACGCCGTAACCCCATAGGTGGTAGGCCTGGGCTGTTACAGGAGGCTGTTTTCATTTCCATGGTTAAGATGAAGTACTCCTATTTGTAAACTATTCAGTGAGGTTGAAACAGGGAGCCCATGACCTAGCTTTCATTTGGGGACAGAAACAAAAGAGAGATACACTGAATCAAGCTTTTTGGAGGATTTTCTGATGGAGGAAATTTGATTTACAGGGAAGAAAGAAGCAAACTTCAAACTAAGCCCCCCAATCTCCCCCCTGCCCCCACCAATTCTGTCCTGTCAGCAGACAAGGCATTGTCATCTCTCTGTCTGGTGGTCTGGGTATATGTGACCACCGTTTGAACAAGCAAAATGACCAGGAAGATTGGTTTACAGCCATTTTGGCTGAATAGAGCTATCCTAAGTATTTCATATAAATTCAGTTAAAAAGAGATTTGGGGAGGCCGGCCTGGTGGCTCAGGCGGTTGGAGCTCCATACTCCTAACTCCGAAGGCTGCTGGTTCGATTCCCACATGGGCCAGTGGGCTCTCAACCACAATGTTGCTGGTTCAACTCCTCGAGTCCTACAAGGGATGGTGGGCTCTGCCCCCTGCAACTAAAATTGAACACAGCACCTTGAGCTGAGCTGCCTCCCAGATGGCTCAGTTGGTTGGAGAGCGTCCTCTCAACCACAAGGTTGTCGGTTCAACTCCTGCAAGGGATGGTGGGCTGCGCCCCCTGCAACTAGAAAACGGCAACTGGACCTGGAGCTGAGCTGTGCCCTCCACAACTAAGATTGAAAGGACAACAACTTGACTTGGAAAAAAGTCCTGGAAGTACAAACTGTTCCCCAATAAAGTCCTGTTCCCCTTCCCCAATAAAATCTTTTTTTAAAAAAGATATTTGGATAGAGACTTTTTATTTCCACTGTTTATCACCCTATTTGTAAGTAAAAACTGAGGTTATTCTTCGGAGAATTGACATCAGGAGAAATATTTTTTGAAAATGTTTTCATTTTTATTACATTTTATCCCTTTCCATTTCAAGAGAACAATAAAATTTGATGACATATATAATCTGATCAGATTTTTCACTATGAACTTGTAGAAGCTCTAAGTTCAATATTAAGATTATTTTCGGTAAAATATATGGAGCCAGTGGGGTGGATTTAGGAAAGGAATTTTGCCTATCAAGTATCACCTGCAGAAGCTGTGTTGCCCCATCCACTCTGAATTACTTCCTCTGCTATTCGAGGCTTAAAGTTGGCCAAAGCCGGGTCACAGCAAAGCCACCTATGGCTGGAGCGGTGAGAGGTATCACTTGCAAAAAGTAGCACAGTAGGTTTTATCTAGGATCTGGCTATCAGCTCATCATTCATCTAAAATTTGAGTGTCGGGGTATATGGACAGAATAAACACACCTGTGAAAATTGCCTAGACCCAGTTGAAATTGGAGTAAGACAAAAATATTAATGACAATCGTTGGAATCCCTCTTCTGCAGAAAGGCTGTGATGTTGCTGGTAACAGTTCCCTCCGTGGAAGCACCTACGTGGTTAATCTGGAATCTTCTCCCATTGAGCAGCCATTTTGACTTGATTCCCATTTCTTTTCAATATTAAGAGTGTGACTAAAGCTACTTCAGATGTCGTGGCTGAACTCCCCGACTCACCTGATGGAACCTGCATCACCGGGGTTGCACTCCCCCCTCTTTAACTGTTTGCTGTTTCAACACTCTCAAGTCCTTGTTCACCTAGGTTTTCTGTTACCAAAAGTGCCTTCCACTCAGCTCACGTCGAGAATCTCTTCTTAACCTTCCAGGGTTCAAGAGCACGAGCTACCTCATCAGAGGTCTTTCTTGGGCCATGAGCTGCCACGGACATGGGTGCAGCCCCCTCCCCCCCCCCCCCCCCCCCGATGTATTGACTACCTTCCCAACTCACCTGCTGGCTGCTTCTGTCAGGTCCCAAATCAGTGCTAAGCGCTCATTGTTCACCAAGAGAGTGACCCATAGACCTGTCCAGAAGTTTGATAAACTTTATTCGAGTAAATTAGTAAATTAGTATAAAGGTAATTAATCTGCCTGGGTTTTTTGCCCCCCTCTGTATTATTTTAAAAATAACATGACTCCAGCTTAATTAACCAGAAGCTGCTGTCTATTGTTTTATGAGGCGCAGCTGACTGGATTTTCGAAGACATTAATGGGGAGTTTGTTTACCCCGCTATTCTCTTCCTCAGTGAATACGGGGGGCTCCTTCACGTCGGGTCTTACACATTTAAGTCAGACCATTTACTCAAGAAATGGAAGCCTGCAAAGTGAGACAAGCACAGGATTCTGTTTATGTTTCCTGAGTTGTATTGTTGGTTATATAACATTTGACCGTCCACTTCGAGTGTTTCTAGCAATGAGGCTGTGATGAGAGCTGCCATGGGTAGGTAAGGACAAACCTGGGAACGGGGCAGGGGACCTCCAGGCCGGGGTGAAGATGGGGTCCCTGGAGAAGTGCAGACCCCTCCATTGTGTAATAGCAAGCGTCATCTCTGGGCAATAAAAGCCCTGTTTTAGTCACACATTTCAGTTTTCACGTGGTGCTTAGTGCAGAGACTAATATTTTTTGTTTTCTGTGTACCGCCAGCTTAGCTTGTCAGACAGCAAGAAGTGGATGAGTGGTACATGTTCTCGACAAAGGAAGCCACATATTTTTTAGTAGGAAAAAATATCTATATCTATATAAATAATCACTCCTTAGGGTATGCTATGGTCTGAATGCTGTGAGCCCCCAGTCCCATTCATACTTTGAAATTCTAATGGGCAAATTGATGGTATAACAGGCGGGGCCTTTGGGAGGTGATGAGGTCATGAGGGTGGGGCCATCCTGAGTGGGATTATAAGGGGCCCCACCAAGCTCCCTCACCCCTTCTGCCCTGTGAGGTTAAAGAGAAAATATGGTCATCTGTGAGGAAAGCGGCCCTCACCGTATCTGAATCTGTTGGCACACTGATCTTGGACTTCAAACCTCCAGAACTATGAGGAATACATTTCTGTTGTTTATAAGACACCTTGTCTGTGGTGTTTTGTTATAGCAACCTGAACAGCCTAAGACAGGATGTCAAATATCATGGTGTCTGGGAATCGAGGAAACATGGACAAGCTGCTCCTTAAGAATTTATTAGGGATATGGGGAGAGATGGGGAGAAAGGACACTATAGGCAAAGCCTGGTGGGAGAGAGGGAGGTGAGAATGGAAGATGAGAAGATGGAAGAATGGGAGATAGAAGTCATGGAGGATGAGAGTGGAAAGATGGGTAAGCAGTTTGGGCAGACAGTAAAGAACATTGTGATAGGGTCCAAGTGATAAGGCATTTGGACTTTCTTTTACTCTCATGGTATTTTAAGAACTCTAAGAGGGGAGTTTTATTTTTATTTTTATTTTAGTTTTTAAGCGGGGTGTTTTAAAATACAAATGTGGTGGTATCGTAGGCCAAGGATTAGAGGGCATTGGAGTCAGGACACTATTGGAACACCCCTGATGACAGGAGCCTAAACCAAGGTTGTGGCAAAGGAGGTGGAGAGGAAGGATTTTAAGAAGTAGATTTATTGACCAGATGGAGGCACTTGCGGGAGGGAGGGATCAGTTGTCTCAGAGCACCGTGGGGCATACAAGACTAGCCGGTGGCTAAGAGGAGAGGCACAGAATTCCCGGTTGGAAATGTTGAATCAATACCTTTTGACTGAAATTCTATTTTTAAATTAATATTGTCACACCAACTTTCTATTCATTAAAATGTGCCTGCTATGTCTTCTTCTATCTCTTTACTTTCAATTTCCTTTAAGGTCTAATTCTAGGCATATTTCTTAGTAGCAGCGTATAGCTAGATTAAAAATACATAAATCCAATCTTCTGACTTTACTAGAGAAGTTGAACCATTTACATTTATTAGGATTAGTTATGTATTTGGGCTATTTGTATCGTTTTATTTTTGTGTTTGTTCTCAATGATTTGTTTTCCCACTCTTCTTTTGTACCATCTACTAAATCGTGTGTGGGCAACTTTTTCTGTAAAGGGCAGATGATAAACATTTTAGGTTTTGTGGGCCAAGGGGCAAAATTGAAGACATTCTGTGACACTTGCATCACAAAGAGAAAAAGTAACTTGTGTTGATGACATTAAAATTATATAATTACAATACAAC
This sequence comes from Rhinolophus hipposideros, assembly GCF_964194185.1. Taxonomy (NCBI): domain Eukaryota; kingdom Metazoa; phylum Chordata; class Mammalia; order Chiroptera; family Rhinolophidae; genus Rhinolophus; species Rhinolophus hipposideros. Next base: position 3,846,152 of record NC_138061.1, read on the forward strand.
TAAATTGAGGACAAAAGCTAATAGTCTTAAACAAGTTTCTGCTTTCTGGACGCTTTCTGGATGGATTTCTTCAACTGCTGCCATCCAACCTGGTTCAATGGGTGAGCAGCCTCCCCCGGAAGTAAGCAGCCTGGCTAACAAATGAGACCCCCAGAAACTCAATGTGTTTGTATCCTCGTTTCCACTTCCTTATTTTTGTGAAGAAATTCTGCTTCGGTGAGATAGCTCTTTGGGAATCCTGTGGTTTTTCTGACCATTGCTGTGCCGAATGAGGAAGCACTGATTCTTTCAGCACGTGTGTGGTGCCATTGCGTAGTGGACATGTTGTCTCACCTTCAAACTTGATAACAAAATAGTCCACACTCTACTTTGCCTTAAAATTGCAACATTCGAAGTTCACTTTTTTCCTTCTTTTCTTGCTATGATAGCACGTGTATGCACTGGTAATAAAAATATTCTTGGAACTTCAACAACACATGTGGTCTCGGAGACCCCGTGCTGAAAGTGTGTCACCGGGATCGGCAGTGTGTGTGGCCATGGGAGCTGCTCTGGTCTCTGATGCAGTTGGGGTCTCTGACGAGCTGTGATGCAGCCAGAAAGCCAAGGATCTCATAGAAACAAATGTGCCTGCTGTGCTCAGGAGATCTGTATTTACGGGCATTAAAATTTTAATTTTATGTAATTGTCACGTCGTAAAATATTTGTGGGTTTGTTAGACCACTACACGACATTAAAAGCTACTCATACTTCGGGGTGCCATACGTGCTATGTGGTGGGCCAGTTATGAGGAATCATTTGGAATTTCCTGCTGTAATATTTTTTTCTTTATTCCTTCTCTCCCATTGGGAAGCTATAAATTGTATTTCTGTTCATTTAGTGATTTCCCTTAATGTTAAAAATCATACCTACTAAAATATATTTTATAGTAAAGAACAGTCATATTTTTACTTTTTAAAAATATACCTACTGAATTATGATCTTTATAATGAAGTCCAAAATCAGCCATGTCTTTTTTAAAATCATGCCTATGAAATTATGTATTTTTATGATCAAGTCCAAAGTTGTTCATGTTTCTAGTCTGTGCCTGATTCTTCACAGGAATGCAACACAGTGGACTGAGCTCTCAAGAGCAGAGCTTCAGGACCGAGGACATGACGTTTCTCTGCCTGCCGTCCCCTTTTTACACGAAAGGCAGTGTAGACGATGGGAAAACCATGGACTTTGGAGTCAGACAAGTTTGGCTTTAAGCCTTGGTTCCCTCCACCCCCACCCCCGCCCCTTGGGACAAGTCATTTAACCAGTGTGAACCCTAATTTTCTCTGTTGTAAAGCTCCGTTAGTCATCTCTCCCTGCCTATTAGCGTCTGGGAGACGTCCAGTCTATAGAGCCCCTGCTCACAGCGGCCCTCAATAACAGGTCGTCTTTACTCAGCCCAGTCTGGTGCGTCTTAGCCGGGTTCATTTCAACCCAAAGAGACTGTGTTTCTAAATGCAAAGCCCCAACCGTGCAATTTTGCTCTCTCTTGAAATCTCAGTCTGTTTCACAACGGCATTTATAAAGCATCTATTCCATCACCTCTATACTGAACATGTCCATTTGACAATGCCCACAGCACCGTGTCTGGTTTTGTGAAAGCCCAGTCCAGCGGATGGTGAACTGGACACCCCGGCTCATCACTCTACTCTCAGCTATGCTAAAAGTTTTTGGTACTGTGGACGCCCCATTAAGCCATCAAAGGAGCTTTGAGGCCGCCGTATGAATGAGCCCACGTGAAATCTGAGCTGAAGAGTGGGGTCCCCCCTGAGAGGTCAGAAGAATCTGGAAACATCCATCTTACTAGTTACTTGAAAATGTACAACTTTTCCTTGTTACAAATCTCATTTTAATTTTGTGCCTGCAACGAATGCATAAATATGGGATGTGTACCAACAGACTTACACATTCAAACCCTGAAAGTGAAGAACCATTCCTGTCAGTGCTGAAAAAAAGAGTCTTGACCGTGAAAAAGTATTATTGTTGTAGATTTTTATGTTTCTTATATTTATCTTCTATTTCTTATCTTTCTTGTGTTGTATATATTAACCACGGCATGGTAGAAAAATTAAAGCAACAGCGAATAACCACAAATAAAAAAGTTTAGGGGCAATAAATCTCTTAAGAATTCTATAATCGGTTGAAAAGTACCAAGTTCCAGCTGTAAGACAAATAAGTCCTGGGGATGTAATGTACAGCACGGTGACTGTCGTCAATAACACCGTGTTGAATATTTGAAAGTTGCTGACGGGTAGATCTTAAAAGTTCTCATCACAAGAACAAAAATTTTGTTAACTATGTGTAGTAATGCTGTTAACTAGACTTCCTTTGGTGATCATTTCACAAATATCAAATGTATACAAATATCAAATCATGTTGTACACCTGAAACTAAGATAATGTTATTTGTTAATTATATCTCAATAAAAAAAATTAAAAATTGCATAATAAATCGCATAATAAATGATTCTTTAAATGTTTTCCTTTCTGTTTCCCTTTTTAATTTTCCTTACATTGCATTGTTTAAGTAACATGACAAATTGCTTTCAATTTCCCGCAATTAAAATATACGATGTGATTTATTCTTTTTAGCAGAAATATAAGAACTTAAGAAGATCAAAGAAGGCAACATCAATAAAGCGATGAGGCAGTAGCCCTGTTCCACTCAGAATTACAAAAGAGCGTAAAGAATTAAGTGCCACATTTTCAAGAATCCTGAAACAGAAACCTTTCATTAAAGTATTACTTCTACTCACTGCAGAAGTCCACCTTCCTCTAAAGCAACCTGCCTAAGGGCTTCTCAGAGTAAAGTAGACAGAGCAAAGTGAGGTCCAGTCAAAAGCAGCAGAGGTGTTTGGCTCAGGTGCAGGAGTTAATGTGTGCCTTGGGCAGGGCCAGACCACTGGTGCGTGGAAATGGAGGTGATGGATTGCTGGGACGGATTAGGGGCCTGCAGACAGGCAGACCCCGAACACGTCAGAAGAAGGCAGCAAGAACTACCTATCGCTCATACGTCTTTTCCTCACCCCACCGTTTTGTCTTAGTAAGGCCAGGCCCTGTGGAAGGAACCTAGAGGTACGCATGGCACAATTCCTGTCCTCAAATCTTCCTGCCCACCTGGTAGCTAAGCCTTCTTCTGGACGAGGGGATTTAGGTCTGGGGAGAGCAGAGAGAAAGGGTAGGGTGGCCTGGAATACACCTGGGCATCACTGGTAAATATGGAAGAATCCCTCAGATAAAGGTATATGTATGTGACCTCCCACCAAGGTGTGGCTGCAAAGGTATCAGCCTAAATCCCTGGGACATAATTTGTGTTCTCATGGTTGCTTTCATGTTCCAAGTAAGGATCTTACGTGAAGCGAACTAACCAAACCTTGCTGGCCTCATCTCCTACTACACCTATGAACTTTTCCCTCCCGGCTCCACGCCGCCTCTGCACACAGCCCACCAGCACAGGGCCCCCTGCCCAATGACACTTATCCCAGGGCTGTCTCATTCATGTTTGTATCTGGAGGGTCCAGCAGAAGGTCTGGTCCTCTGTCAGGAAGAATCAGGCCCATCCTAGGAGACTGGGGGGCTTATGATAGGACGGGGGCCTATCATGGGAGGGAGAGTGTATGGCAAGCTTATGGTACAACTACATGCATTCATTCACGCATTCATTCATTCACCTCCTCCCACCTGGGTGTCTACACGGGACGTTACTGTGAAATGAAGCAGGCTCCTCCCCACATAGACCATTATCTTGAGGGGAGGTGATGCATTCCATCCAGATGCTGCAGGGGTAGAGTGGAGAGGCATCTAACTTTGACTTTAGATGTCAGGGAAAGTTCCTGAAAAGTGAGGTCTCTGTAGGCCCTGAAGTTGGAAGTAGAAGGCAGAGGAATCAGAGGCAGGGGATAGGTAGGTACCTGCTCACACAGCTCAGTATAATCTGTGGCCTCTGGGAAACAACTCAGCCAATTGGTCAGGGCCTCAGTTTTTGCATCAGTAAAATGGGCACAATAACACTTGCCTCACTGGGTGGTTGTGAGGGCTTAATGAGATAATATCTATTAAGCATCTAATAGACACCTTAACACCTTGATGTTCAATCATTGTCTGTTGGATGAATGGGTGATCCTGGGGGCAGAGAAAGCCTCACTGACTCATCAGTTCCATTTGCTCTATATTAAAGCAGGGATACAATTCTGATTTCTTTTGGTGAGAATCCAATTTAATATACCATTCATTATCCTCCATGAACTGAGTAAAACCAAGAATACGTCACATTCTGTGTTTAACCACGATGATAACTGATCAACACATTGATTTATTGCAGGTGCCAGGCACTTAGCCTTAAAACTGTAGCTCAGCAAATTTTCCATTAGATGGAAACAAAAATAGTTTCCAAAAGTTCACCTCATGGATGCAGGGATGCGCCAGAGGAATTCATCCCCAGGAGCCCTGGAGAAGGGCCAGCTCTGACCACAGTGGCTGCCATCTGCTGTCACCCTCAGACCATAGGTCTTCTAATAAGAGGACAGCTTTCCTGTTAAGGTAAGTGACGGTGCTGTGCAGAAGGGAGCGAATGGGACTTGCCCCAGCCCTGTAGTGGTCAGCTCCTGGCCTTAAGTCACAAGGAAGCTATAGCACTGAGAAGCCAAACACATCCAAGGTTAGCAACGTGGCAAACACAGCGAGGTGCGTTTAAAGGCACAATGCGATAATTGTGTGTTTACAAATGAGACGGCTTATTGACTTGACCATAAAGTCATCACCTGGGAGCTAAATAGCCACAGTCCAGGCTGTAATCGCTCCTTCACCTGTCTCACCACTGGAAGGAGGCTCTGTGAAGCCAGCAACGCGCTCAGGCTAGTCGCTGCAGGGCTTAGCTGGCACTGGAAAAGGTGTACGGAATGCATCGCATTTTATTAGGACCTCTGAGCTGACTCAGCTCCTATTGCTTTCTGTGATGTTTGCACATGTCCTCTACATCTGAGGTCTAGTCCTGACTGCAAACGTGACATTCCCACACTATTGTTTGAAAACACTATGCCTTTGAGTATCAAGGGTGGGTGCTGAGGATATGTGCGCATGAAGGTGTATTTCGGAGTCTGGGCCATGGAAAGGTGGCACTTCTTACAGGAGTCCTTTTTAGCTCTCGTTCGATGAGCTTCTGGAGATCACTTGGTCCTCCGACTCAGCTTTCCTACTGGCAAAATGGCGGTGAACTTCAGTTTCCCGTTTCACTGAAGAATTGTAATAATTCCTGTACCCTTATATCCCCGAATGAAAAATACCACTTGATTACGGTGGATACACTTAGGAAATTAAAGATTGAAAGTTGTACATTAATATCCCAAGGCAGCTTTGCTAAAATGCAAAACTTTTTTCCATCATAAACACACTCAATGTTTCATCAATAAGTGAAATGTAAACTCATATCTTGAAATTTCTGCTCGCTTTTTAAAACTAGTTACTACACTTCTTAAAATACTTTTTAACAAAGTTTTGAGTATTAGTGATGGTGTTCTTCGCATGGGGTCTGCTCTTCACCTGATGACTAGTATGTTTCCAGGGGAGACCACAATTCACTGTATTATTATGCTGTTTGGTTCTCAAACACTTGAGAATTTCCACGACTGTTTAGCAATGCAAAGCATTCCTAATAACCTGGTATTCTGGCAATTTTAATTGTCTTTCCCCTCTGATGTTTGAAACGACTTGTTTCCATGTTTGAAACTTTTCAAGACCACTAAAATGTTACTTCAGATTAAGAACTGATTATTCCAATGATATACCATCACGTGCCCATAACATCATACAGAGGCACTTGTTTTGTAAAGGCTTCCAATAATTTTAAAAATGATTTGAAATTTTGTATGGCTTTGCTATCTCCAAAACAACAAGGGGACAGAGAGGTGTAGAAGATGGGGCCTGTCCTGTGGTGAGAAGATTTTCCTGGCCTCCAGCAACAGTTGTCCCCCCCACCCCCCCCCACCCCCAACCAACAGGAATTGGTCCTTCAGTTGCCCATCTACAGGCTGCTTTCAAAATTATGGTCAAGTTCACTGAGTCCTGGCCAGAAGAAAGTAATTATAAACCACTTACAAACTGCTTTGTTCTGTTTATTATTTTGATTTCAGCACACAGTTTCTTTCCTCTGGGGAAATACCTCTTTGAGAAGTGGCTTTGTGAAGGTGACTTCGCCAGGGCCCACAAACTGCATATGGTCCTGCTCCCCCGCCCCCACAGCCCCCGTGTGAAAACACATCCACACACAAGGACTGTTGTGGAAGTGGAAAGGATTCTGAGTTCCGAATACCCTGCGCTGCTAGAATTATTTTAAACTGCACTTTTTATAAAGATTCTATTTGATTGTACCATTACCTCTTAATGATATAAAGCTTGAATGCAGGAACAATTTTTAAACCACAAAAAACTGATGTTTAGTCAAACCAAAAGTTGAAAAATAGTTTTGAAGTTTTTTTCCAAATTTTAACAGAAAACCACCGTTGGAAAAAATTTTTTAAAAGCCCCAATCTCACCATGTTCTAGCAGTCATGCAGCAATGATACAAAATGTTTATATACATGTTTTCCAGTTTTCTTAAAAGCCCAGGGATTGTCAAATTGTACGTTGTATTTGCCCAATGTTGTCAAACTAAATAATAAAAAAAAAATTCATTCTCTCTAAGTTTCCTGCAAAGACAGAGTCTAAACCAGGAACGTTGGAAATAGTGGCAGAATTCTTCTAATGTATGAAACAGCATGTATATTCGAGGCACTTATATTGGTGTTTATTTTTAGCATTTAAGTTTATTAAAATAGGCTCAAGATAAAACTCTTTCTAAGTTAAGGATTTTCTTTTTCTTTTCTGGTCCTCTTTAATTATGTTACATTTGGGGAGTGTGTCCCCCAAAGAGATTTGGGGTTGGTTGTAAGTTTGGCTGGGCAACATGATTATCACAAACAGAACCACGGGGAGCAGAGATGAGATGGGGGAGTCAGCAACTTTCTGGCCGCCACCAGAGAGGCTGTGAAACATGATTCAGGGTCCAAACTTACCCCAATTCTTGGCTTGTTCTATCCATGCCTCAGCCTCCACACAGGCAGGCACATGCACACAAGCGCACTGTCCTTCATCAGGACTCCTGATGGGTCAGCTCTAAGCAACAGACCAGAGATGCGGTGATTCGAGCACCAGGGCGGCTGCAGTCAGATTTGGAGCTAATCACAGAAGTTGCATTAGGTGGAGGCCAGGGCTGGCCTTCTTAAATCCACTGCCCTCCTCCAAATTCGCTGTGTCCTTTCCCTGCTCCCTTTCAGAAGGGGCCTCTAGCTCCAGCCCCAAGGGCAGGAAGGTGGGTGTGCCCGCCAAGCACTGGTAGTTCCAGGAGGCCAGGAGGCGCAGAAATGATCCCAGGGCTCTCCTGCTGCCAGAAACTCTGGAAGTAAGGAGGCCAAAATGTCCCCCTCCAGTGGCTGTGGGCTCCAAAGATAACCTTCCAGATAAATACAAATTGGGAGTGGGGGATGCTTAAATTCACACAGGAGACAGGAGGCAGCTACTCAGCTCTCCACGCAGGGGGGGGCAGCTCAGGGCTGCACACACCTGGTGAGGGTGGTGGGAAGCCAAGAGTCCGACTGTGGCGGCTCCGGAATCCCGTGATCCTCTTTGGAATTGAGTCAGGGGAAGGCCCTGAGCCGCCAGGTGGGCCAGGCTGGGATAGGGGAGAATATCAGCTACAGATAGGCCCCAGGTGGAACAGAGAGCGCCATTGCCCCACCTGAATGGGCGCCTGGATGAGGCACCCAGAAGGCTGAGGCACCGCTCATCTCAGTTCCCCGCGCGCCCTGCCACCCTGGTGCTGCGCTCCCTCCGCAGCCCTGAGCTCTGCGGCGCCAACACGCGGGGCTGTCACCAGGCGGGAATCCGGGGCTTTGGCTAAGCGCCTCTGGATAGGGCCCTCGGGACAATCCCTGGACGCCCTTCAAACTTCGGTCCCTTCCCGACTGTAGACGAAGTGACCGACACGGAAGCCGGTGGCCGCCGTCTGATGGCCACTGGAGAAGGTAGGTGCGGGGCCAGGGGACTGGGCACCGTGTGCGGCGACCGTTGTCGGTCTCCCGAAAGAAAAGTCACCCGCCAGTCCCCCTGGGAAGGCACCAAGGCCACCAGCCAGGGCGCCCATGGCCGAGGCGAAACTGGAGAAGCAGGCGGCAGCCTGGGGTGCAGGCGGGGACGGCGAGGCCTGCAGGTTCGGGGACGCTGCGCCCAGGGGATCGCGCTCCAGGGCCTTGGCTCCTTCTGGGCTCCGGGCTCCCGAGGGTGCGGCTGCGCTGGCCTCCCCTCTCCTCTTCCTCTTCCGTCGAAAGTTCCCGTTGTCGAACATTTTCTCGCAGTTTGGGTCCAGGGTCCAGTAATTGCCTTTGCCTGCGGAGGAAGAAAGAGCTTGGTTTAGAAAACTCGAGGTTTGAAGGGTCGTGGCGTGAACCTGAGAAATGGAGGTCAACTCTGGAAAGATTCCCCCACTGGCTCCACCCCAGGGCCCCTCACCCACCCCCCAAACCGTGGGGTGGCACTCTGTACCTGAAGGAACAGGCCTCCACCACCAGGGTAGGAAGAATTTGCACTTTCCAGAGAGATCGGAGAAGGGCCCCAGGAAATGCGGGGGCCCCTAAGTTCAAGTCCAGAGAGAAGGCCTGCAGGTGCAGAGCCTCTGGACTCGGGCCCCAGCGCTCCCCAAACCCAAAGCGGAGCTTCTTTTGTCCTCGCAGCCCCCGGGGTAGGCACTTCTTCCCCATTTTACAGAAGGGACACTGGAGTCCTGAGAAGTCACTCCAAAGGTCGCCCGCCCTTGGCCGGAGCGCGCAGGGATTTAGAGACTCAGAGGACTGGACGTGAGGTCGGGGCCTGGGGGTCCCGCGGCCTCCCCGTCTGCCGCCAAGCGCGCGCCCCTCCCGCCGCCCCCTGCCTCCGTCCCCCAGCTGCCAGGCGAGGGCTGGGCGGCCCGAGGCCGTCCCCACGCCTCGAGAGCCAGCCCCCCGGCTGCGGGGAAGCGCCGAGTCCTGGACGGGGCTCCGCGCGCCCGGCTTACCTGGGTCGTCCTCGTCGCGGGGCACCTTCTTGAAGCAGTCGTTGAGCGACAGGTTGTGGCGGATGGAGTTCTGCCAGCCCGCCTTGCTGCGCTTGTAAAAGGGGAAGTTGCTGGCCACGTACTGGTAGATCTGGCTGAGCGTCAGCTTCCGCAGCGGCGCGCTCTGAATGGCCATGGCGATGAGCGCCGAGTACGAGTAGGGCGGCCGCACCAGCCTCAGGAGCTCCTGCTGGCCCGACAGGCTCAGCCAGGCGAAGTCGGCGCCGGCCAGGCCGCCCGCCGCGCCCAGGAGCGGGCCGGGGGCCGCGTGGCCGGGGGCCGCGTGGGGAGAGGCCGGCCCGGCGCCCGGCGCGTGGGGCGCGTTCAGCCACAGGCGTGGGCCGCCCCCCGCGCCCAGGTCTCCGCGCCCGTAGCTCGCGGCGTTGGCGGCCGCCCGGGCCTGGCCGTGCGGGGCCGGGGACACACCTGCGCCGTCGCAGTACGTGGCCATGTCCAGCCGCTCCCGGGTGCGGCCCGCCAGGCCCCGCCAGCCGCCCTTTAAATGCCGTCGGGGTCCGAGCCCCAGGTGAGTGTCGCCGGCCAGCCTCCTCCCCGCCAGCGTCGGAAGAGTGATGTCTGGGTCCCCGCCCCGGGGTCAGCTTTCCGCCCCGCCCTGGTCCCGGCGCTCCTGATGAGCCACCGCGGTCACGCTGTGCCTCTTCCCCGCAGACCAGGTCGTTCTGGACCTTTGCCACTGGTGCCCTGGGTCCCTCGGGCTCCCACGGATCCGTCCTCTTCAGCCGCGCGGCCCCAGCTGCCCTGCATCCTCTGGCAGGTACACGGCCCCCGCAGGCGCTGGAGGCCCGCGCAGGAGCCCAGTCCCACGTGCGCCTCCCTGCTCGCCCACGGGGGACCCGGCCCCTGTGCAGTCCTGCATCGCCCAGGCCCCTGTGTGGTTGGGGCCACCGGATGCGGAGCGGAGGGCTGCCGTGCTGGGCACGGGGTCGCGGGGACGCCCACGAGGGCCGGCGCGATGGGGGACTCGAGAGCCCACGGCCCGGCCTGGCTGGCGGCGGACAGTGGCCCTGGTCAAATGGAGTCCCTGCGTGACAAACGCTGGAAGGCAGACAAGACCCCTGTAAGGGGCGAGACACTGGGAGCTCCGGACGTCCCCCCAATCCAGGGAAACCCCTCTTCCGAGGCCCAGGGAGCCGGGGACCCGCCTGGCTTGTCCTTGCGAGGTTTCGGGCACGGAGTGCAGGGCCTGGCAACACCCCCGGATTCCCCCCCCCCTGGGACGCCTCCACAGCGACATCTCTGCCGCGCGCGGGACAACAACCGCCGCGCCCGCAGCCTTTCTCCTGACCTCTGACCCTGGGCTCCCCACGGCGCTCGGTTCCCCGCTCCCCCGCTGCGGGCTCCACAGCCGGGCCGGCCAGGCTGGTGCGCGGTAGGGCCTGGGAGGAGCGCGGGCCGCCCGGTCCCGGTACCTGCCACCTGCCCTCGCTCGAGAAGAAGCGCAAATTCTCGCTGGATCATCGAGGTTCAGAAAGGAGGCGACCCGCCTCCTCACTGTGAAACTCATCGGCTGAGACGTTAGCGCCTTTTCTGTGGAAACTGGTCTCGCCCTAGGCCCTCCTGAATATTTCTTGGGGGCTGTGGATCCTCAAAGCAAATAAATTTCGATTCATTTATAAAACAAAAGTTGCAATCCTCTTGCCCCCCCCCCATACACACACTTTTGGCGGTGGGGAGGAGGAAGGCGGGAGGGTTGGGGCTAAGGATTGGATGAATGGACTCGGGCTCTGGAACCAAGGGGCCACTTAGTGTTGGTGCGTCCTACCCTTTCAGATTGTAATTTCCAATGTTATGTAAAACAACCAATTTGTGGGACAATTTAACAAAAGGCAGAGGGAGGGTCCCTCTCCTGTGCTGAGGGCCTCTCCTCTGGGAAGTAACAACTTAGGAGCCTTAGTAGGCTTAGTAGGCTTCTCCGGGATAGAGACCAGGGAGGCTGGTCTGTAACCAGCCACGGGAAAGAAAGGCCCCGAATTTCTAATTGTTGTCAAAGGAAAACACATGTGGGATCCCAGGATCTTTCAGAAGTGCCCCCCCCCAACCCGACCCCTGACCATCACTGCAAGGACTGTTTGGGGAGACGAACACTCAGAATGAGAAACCCTCCCCTGCTTTTCCTTGCTTCTATGAAAAACACTCCCCAGAACCAAGCGTCTGCCTCTCAGCTTAGAGACTTTCATATGTCCTCACAATTTCAAATAGTCAAGACTTTGGTAACTGCATCTTTTTTGTGTGTGTGGGGGGGCTTTTGCAAGGTAACTGCATCTTAGTGAAAGTGTCTTTCCATCAGCAAATGCAAGCATGACGTAGGTTGCAAGCACGAGGTAGGTAGGTTCAGTATGGGGTAACCTGCCTGTGGGCACATATACATATAGACACACCCTCCTCCCTGCATAAGGAGCATCTGTAGTTTGCTGACAGTTGAAGCAGGTTCCACACCTGACACTTTGAAGTGGTTGCTGGTTAAGAGGCAGCTTTCTAGAAACAGTGCTTCAGGAGTATGAAACATCACAGAGGCCATACAGCTTTGCCTTGACGCAAATGACCAGGAGAGTGGAGAAAGAGAGTGCAGATGGAAAGTGCAGCCAGGTGGATGGGCTTACCTGCACGGCCTGAATCCCCAGGACCCAGCAGGCCTCCCCTTGCTCCAGCAGCTGATATGTGACTGCTGTGGGGTAGCAGAAGAATGCTGCTGCTCGGTGTGGGGATATTGATTGTCCAGGGCTTTGAATGTAGAAGACGCTTAGCTTGGAATGACAGGGATGAGAGAGAAAGAATTGATTTCGTCTACCGTTAACTGCACTTCTGTGATAATCATGTCAAAGAGGTTGAATCGTAAAGGACAGCTTGGGTCAGCTCTGGCAAGGTAAGGGGATAAAAAAAGAGGATAGTTCTTGCCAAATTCCCTTTACCTTTAGTAGCCTTTCTTTCTGTTAAAATTGTGGAGTCTTTAACACTTGTGCGTTTCAGGACCTCTGAGAAAATTAGACAAACCTTCATGTAATTGCCCTCAATTTTACTTTATAAAAATCATTACAGTTTGTGCTGTGCAGGAATGTCCATATTTTAATCACCCTTCTTTGCCTTCTGAGCCCACTGCTTCTCTTCCACCTCCATTGGAATAGCTTCCTTATCTTCCAACAGATCAGACTCATGACAGGAGTGTCAGCAGATGGAGGGCAGTCATTCTTGGGGGGAATGGGCTCACACTTGAGTCAGTCCTGGATGGAACTCTGATGAGAATTATTCCAAGGGGAAAAACACCCCCAAAACTCAGGGGGAAGAAATAATGAGGGAAAAGGCTTTGCTTTTAGAGGAGCCAGCTCCCCCTGGGCCCTGGGCCCTGGGCCCTGCCCGGGATTTCTGCTGGATTTCCCTAAACAGAATAGGACCCCTTCCTCAAACCCATTCCTTTCTCCTTTATTCTCAAAAGTGACCCCTCTGCCTCCTTTGAGGATAGGTCTCCCCAAGCTTTCTCCACCAAACTTCCAAGCCCACTTGTGGCTGTGCCCACAGCTGCCTTCCGTCCTTTTGGTCACTGGGGAAGGGGTGTCCCTTCTCCCTTAGGTCAATCTCTCTTCTGGGTAGGACAGGAGAGCCACCTGAGGTGCACCATTTATGGGGGGCAGGGTTCCCTGAAATGGCCCTGAGCATGAGTTGCTGTGCTCCTAAGTTCTGGATCCCACACTTTTCTCAGGGGCCTCACCCTGGGATCCTCCTACTTTCCCATTCAGCCCCATCAGCGTTTACAGATCTCTGTCCTCTCGGCCATGACAAACTTCTCTTCAGCCACAATCCCTCTTCAGATGTCGTGCCATTCTTTGCTTCTCTTGGGCAGCCTAGCTTCTAGAAGCGTTGCCTTTGGTGGCTGGTCCTCCCCTCTGGTAACACAGTTCTTACTCAGCCCAGGCAGACACCTACCCCTTGACTCCACTGACTGCTCAGGCAGAGTGTCCAGTGGCCTCTGTCCCTCTAAACCCAGTGATCACGGCTACTTCTCCTTTTGCTTGGCTCTCAACAGCTTCTGACACCTTCCAGAACCAACACCCCTTTCTCTAGCTGCTTTTAAACCCTGTGCCCTGGTTTCCTCCCCCTTCCCCAGCTCCCTCTCAGGCCCGCCTTCCTCTCATTCTCTGTTCTAGACCCTCTTCTCCTCACTCCTGTTGCTTTAACTACCAGCCACTAACTCAAGTTTTCTCAGCCTCAGCACAATTGACCTATGGGGCTGGAGAACTCTTTGTTGCACCGTAGGGTGTTTACCAGTGTTCCCACTGGTCTTGCCAGCGATATCCCTCTGTTGGGACAACCTAAAATGCCGCTGCACACTGCCATCTGCTCCCATGGGGCCAAATCACACCCACTGAGAGCTCCTGTATTAACTAATAGCTCCCGGTTTTTAGCTTCCACCCCCAATCCTGTTTCTCCATGGTATTTTTATGAACGGCAGCATTATATCCCCAGTTGTTTAAGGCAAAACCTGGGACTCCTCCTTGACTACTCCCCTACCTATTTCCACATCTAGTTAAAATCAGCAAGGCTTCTTCGTGCTGTGTCTTTGATCTCACCCACGTCTGTAACCCACAGCCCGTTCCTCAGGCCCACTATCTTCCTTCAGGATTATTGCAACAGCTTCTAATCAGGGACCGCTCATCTCGCGTCTCTCTCTGTTATCCACGCTATGGCCAGATCGCTATTTCTGAAGCTGTGGTGGACGGAATTCTAAAGATGGTCCCCAAGATTCCCTGATTATTCAACCAGAAACTAACCTCGGTGCTGCTGTGAAGAGATTTTGCAGATGTAATTAAAGTCCCAAGTCAGCTGACTTTATGATATGGGAATTATCCTGGTGGGCCTGACCCAATGGGCTGAGCCCTTTAAAAGCGGAGTTTTTGCTAGCGGGCAGTAGAAACAGGAGTCAGAGGGTGGATATGTTACTGTTGGTCAGATGAGCACTGAGAGTAGCCTCCAGGGAGCTAAGAGTGACCCTCAACTGATAGCCAGGAAGGAAGCAGGGAGTTCAGCACTACAACCACGAGAAGCTGAGTTCTGCCAGTGACAGGGATGGCCTGGGAAGGGGACTTGAACTCTAGATGCCATGGTCAACAGCTCGGTTGTAGGCTGAGCAGAGAAGCCAGCCAGGCCTTGCTAGACATCTGTCCTACAGGAACTAACGAATGGGTATTGTTTTCAGCTGCTCAGCTTGTGGTAATGTGTCACATGGCAGCAGAAAGCTTGCGAATAAAACAAAAGCCAAAACAAGGAGCGATGTCACTCAGTTAGGGACTCTCCTGGCATCAGGAAGAGGTTCCCACTTCTCAAAGTGACATGGCCCTGCCCCTGTGCCCTGAGTTCTCACCACCCCTTGTGTGGGACTCTAAGTAAGGCACCTCCACTAAATTCAAGGCTCATCGTCAGAAACCAGCTTGTTTGGAAGAGTTTACCTAATTTTTTTAAATGTTCGAAATAGATTGAAACTTTCAAAATGGATAGTATAGGTCATTTACAATATCCACATAAAAACCTCTTCTTGACTTTTGCAGATTTTGTCTTCCAAATAATGCCCCAAGTTCTGGAAATATATATGGATTTCCCATTCTCACTCTAGAAAGGGTCTGATCAGGGGCCACTGTGGCCAAAAAGCTCAGTCTGGGGAGTCAGCCTGATCTTGGCTTGACCCGCGCTTCCAGCCATGGGTCAATGGGTTGTAGGTCAGTGATCCCATCTCTGAGTCCCATTGTTTTCCCAAGTCTCCGAAATGCTTTGACATACTAGGTTTCTCAATTAATACATCCCCTCTTTCTTCACCATCCCAGGGTAGCTCACAACTGAAATTTGCCTCAAACTCTTAACGCTGAGGGGAAAAAAAAAAATACAGCAACATTAGGACATGCAGACTGCCTAGAACTTTCTTCAGCTGGCAAATGTAAAGGTGAGCGCTTTAGCTACAGATGAACCTGGATTCGGATTTTGACTCTAGCCTCAAGCAGCTGAATGGGTAGGCTGCTTAACCCCTCCAAATCTCAGTTTCTCATCTGCAAAGTGGTGCAAATTGTACCCATCTCATAGGTTACGTGAAGACTACATGAGACAATGTAGTGTGTAAAACACTAAAGCGTAAGTATTAAGTACTTACTATGGTATCTACTGGTACTCTCTCTTTGTCAATCAGTTATCACTGGTCTGGAGAATGGACCCTGAGTTTGGAGTTTGTCACTCCCTACATGTTAAATACACTCTCATACCCAAACATGTTATATTCTTGATATGAAACTGAGGAAGGGATTTATTTACAAGATTTTTTTCTCCAAAAGAGGAAAATTAGGAACTAATCCGTGGCATTATGCTTGGATACAATAAAGAATCCAATTTCCCAGGTAAAGCTGTCTCCAGGTAAGAATTGCTATTGATTTTATTTTCCGTGATGGTCACCGCCTGAATCAATTATTCCACTGGGATTTGCAAAACGGAAAATTTGTAATTCTGTCATTCCTTTAACATTCATTGATTATCATTTTTCTGTAAAACAGAGCTTTTTGTCATCAACTGGACTTATTTGGTTTCTCTAAACCACAATTTGTATTAAAAGGCAGAACTATATACACAATTCTTTCTTGTTCTTGATCAATTTTAAGAGTAAGGTTTTGTTGAAACAGTCATCTTAATTGGAAACCATAAGATTTTGTTGGATTTTTCTTTTTTTGAGTATCATTATGCACTCAGGAATTTTTATATATCTAATTGTTTTAATAAATTGTAATTATTTTTGTGATGCGTATATTGTTCAGAACTGGGGTGTTTGGAGACCCTTCAAGCTGATTGCTGTTGCCTTTTGACATGGCCCTGCTCATCTTTGGACGTTCCTTGCTTTCTAACACAAAATATTTTAGGCTCGTTTTGTGCATTTCCTGACCCAGATCTTGAATTAGCTATTTCTCCAGTGGGCCCTGGTTCACTTTTAGAGGGAATAGTATTAAGAAACTAAAATATAGGGTAGGATATTTTCCTGGGGAAGGGGTAACATTGTTTCTAGATCTTATAGTGGACAGAATTAGGAAACATTTTTTTAAAATCATGAATCAAGATACGTCTTGTTTAGATTTAACACGTATAGGGGTTTCTTTTCTTCTTTTTAAAATCTTTATACCTGTATCTCATTTGTCTTACATTTGAAACCTGATTCCCAATAACATCAACATAATTACTTGCTTTATCTCATAGTGTTCTTCTACTATTTCGAATAACCCTACTAATGTCATTATTAATAGAAAATCCACTGAATGAGATTTAAGGTTTCTTATTTTATCCTGAAAATATATCCTATCCATTAAATGAAGTACAGTCAAAGGAATATGTTATAATGTCAGTTGAAATATTTCTTTTCTCTGTGTGGCCTGTTGTTGCTTTGGCAGATAGTTTTATCTCCTGTTATTCCTTATATGTTTAAAGCCTTGAATTTACTTCGAAATAAGAAGTTGGAAGACATACTTGATAATTTAACTGTACAATGTTTATTTTCTTTCATGTATATACTTAATAAATAGGTGTGATAAAATGTATATAAGCTTACTTGAATGTTAAAGGTTATGCAACCATTGGGAACACCTAAGGTGTCATGGTAACAATGGTTTTCCTGTATCTCTGCAGATAGGCAAATGCTGTCAGAGAGTGAGTGGGACATGTTAGCAGTGTTTGGCTTTGGGAATGAGGAATGGCGTTTGCCTGGCTAGCCTGCAGTGTCTGATTGACTCAGTTTTGAATTCTGGTCTTTTTAATTACTAACTGTGTGATCCTGGGTGAGTTAATTGGAACTCGTTTTCCTCATCTCTAATACAGTAATAATAACTGTCTCCCAGGTCTCCACTGGGGAGGAGTGAAATAATGTATATAAAGCACTTGGCACATTTCCTGGCATAATACATGTCAGCTAATGTTATTAGGGTGACATGCATTGATTTCATTGTTTTATCTTAACTAGTCTGCTTTTATTTTTTTTTAAATTTATTGTAGCAAATAAACAGACAGAAAATTACAATAAATTGGAGGTCAGACAATGAAAGCACTCTTTAGACTCACGTGGTGGATTGCTGTAGTGATCATTCCTCTTTGGAGTTCCTGTCCTTAATTATGTGAATGTAATGCCATCTAGTGGAAAATTGTAGAGTCTATTTCCCAAAGTCGCTCCATTTGACAAGAAAAACTCCCATATTTATGTTACATTATAAATAGGTATGTTAAGTTCTATTCCTTCTTTGTTATGAAGGTAATGAGGTAGATAAGAGGAAAGAAACATTCAGAAATCTATAGCTAACAATAAAGACATTTTTGAATGAAAAAAAATTTAAAGGATATAAACTTTTCTCCCTTGTAATTTACAAGTGAAACATTTCCTAGACAGAGAGCGGTTTATTTCATTATAAAGTTTTATTTTATATTTTTGTAGTTGTATTATTATCAGGGCTGGACACTTTTTTTTCACGGTAAATGCTCTATTTTATTTTATTTATTTATTTTTAAGATTTTTATTAAAATATAGCTAACATACAATATTATTAGTATACCATAGTTATTCAACTTATATTTACCTATAGGAATGATCACCATGATAAGTCCCAGCAACCATCTGACACTGTACCAAGCAATCACAATATTATTGACTATATTCCCCATGCTGTACATTACATCCCCGTGACTTGTTTGTTTTATACCTGGAAAGTTGAACCTCTTATTCTTCTTCACCTTCCTCCCCCTTTTTAATTTATCAATTACAGTTGACATTCAATATTATTTTATATTAATTTTAGGTGTACAACATATGGCTAGACATTTATATAA
Organism: Rhinolophus hipposideros; assembly: GCF_964194185.1. NCBI lineage: Eukaryota > Metazoa > Chordata > Mammalia > Chiroptera > Rhinolophidae > Rhinolophus > Rhinolophus hipposideros. The sequence continues at coordinate 3,864,155 of NC_138061.1, forward strand.
TTTAAGAAATGATCCCCCTGAGTAGTGTAGTACCCACCTGGCACTATATATAGTTATTACCATATCATTGACTATTTCCCTATGCTTTACTTTACTTCCTGATGACTATTTAGTAACTATCAATCTGTATTTCTTAATCTTTTCACCTTTTACACCCTGCCCCCCACAAGCTCCCTCCCATCTATCACCCTGATAAATCTAGTACCCATCTGATACCATACATAGTTATTACAATATTATTGACTATATTCCTTATGTTATACCTACATCCTCATGACTACTGTGTAACAACCAATTTATATTTTATAATCCTTTCCCTTTTTACCCCCCAAGCCCCCCCACCTGGCAACCGTCAAAATATTCTCTGTATGTATGAGTTTATTTCTGTTTCTGTGGGGACAGAGCCCCAGAAAGCAGTTTCCAGGCTCTCGGCCTCATGTGGAGAGGTGCTGGCTCGGATAGTGGATGGCCGTCAGCTGTGGCTGGTTGGCCATCAGCTGTAGCCATTAAGCCATTGGTCACTGATATAACTGCCTTGGCTACGGAGGGGAGCCGAGGAGAGTGAAGGAGGAGACTGAAGGAGAGTAAGGAGAGTCGAGGAGAGTTGGTCGGTTGGCAGCAAAGTGGACAGCAGGTCGCACGTCGTGTAAACCCAGCCTCCAGTGAGACCATAGTGGTATGACTTCCCTACCTATGGCTCCGTGGGTGTTCCTTTTTGGCCTCCCCATGTCCTGCGTTCTTATGTGGGGAGCGGGAACAGAGACCCCGCAGGCCACCCCGCCGGACACCCCGCACGACAGTTTCATTTGTTTCTTTATTTGTTGGATAGAGCAATCTTGGTTGTACACCCTTGCTTTTCATCACGTTGAATATCTCCTGCCAATCCCTTCTGGCCTGCAAAGTGTCTGTTGAGAAATCAGCTGCCAGTCTTGTGGGGGCTCCCTTGTGGGTAACTAACTGCTTTTTTTTTGCTAAGTTTAAGATTCTCTTTTTGTTTTAAACTTCTGGCATTTCAATTATGATGTGTCTCGGTGTGGATCTGTTTGGGTCATCTTGTTTGGGATGCTCTGTACTTCCTGGGCTTGAATATCCATTTCCTTCACCAGGGTAGGGAAGTTTTGTGTCATTATTTCTTGAAACAGGTTTTCAATTCCTTGTTCTCTCTCTTCTCCTTCTATTACCCCTATGAAGCAAATGTTGGTATGCTTGATGTTGTCCCAGAGGCTCCTTAAACTGTTCTAAATTTTTTGGATTCTTTTTCTATTTGCTGTTCTGATTAGGTATTTTCTGCTACCTTATCTTCTGCATTGCTGTATCTATCCTCTGCTTCATCTAATCTACTGTTGATTTCCTCTAATGTATTCTTCATTTCGGTCGTTGTAGCCTTTATTTCCGACTGGTTCTTTTGCATGGTTTTTTTTTCTTCTCCATTTTTATGTTTCCTATCTCTTTGTTGAAGTTTTTCCTGAGGTCATTGAGCATCCTTATAACCAGTGTTTGAAACTCTGTGTCTGGCAGATTGCTTGTCTCCATTTTGTTTAGTTCTTTTTCTGGAGGTTTGTTCTGTTCTTTTATTTGGGACATGTTTCTTTGTCCCTCTATTTGGCTGCCTCTCTGTGTTTATTTCTTGTATTAGGTATGGCTGCCTTATCTCCCAGTCTTAGTAGAGTGGCCTTATGCAGTAGGTGTCCTGTGGGTCTCAGTGGCACCATCTTCCTGGTCACCAGAGCCCAGGTGCTCCAGGTGTGTCCCTTGCATGGGTTGTGTATGTCCTTCTGTTATAATTGAGCCTAGGCTGCTGTTTGCACATTAATGGGAGGGATTGATCCTCGGTTGTGAGAACTGGCTGTGATTACAGTGGAGGAGTTGTAGTGCAGGCCTGACTCCACGGAGCAGGATTCACTTTAGCGGGACTCTGGTGCCTGCCCTGCCTGCCCTTTGGGTGTGTCATCCTTGGAGTTGGCCAGGTGATGCTCCAGTTTGGTCTGAAGCTGGCCACTAGGTATGCCAGCCCCAGGGCCTCCTGGGCGGGGACCTGCTACAGGTCACGTTCAGCCACAGGCTGTGCCCTGCCCAGAGTCACGTGGAATGAGCTACAAGCAACCCTCAGATGGCTGCCAACTGCACTGTGCTCATGTGGCCACTCTTGAGGTGGTGCCTCAAGAGGCCACGCCATGAACCAAGGCTGGCTGCTGCTAGTGCTTGCGTATAGGACATGGTACAGGACACGCTGAAGCCAAATGCTCCTTCTTTGTTTTTTGTGATCCTTTGAGAGATTTTTGGGAAAGTCTGCAGCATGAGCCAAGGCTGGCCGTTTGTATGGAAAAGCCACTGGAAGCAGTTTGGGTGTACTTGAAAGTGGGGTGGGGCGTGGCCTCAGAACCACCAGCGTGGAGCAATGGTGTTAGCCACTTTGATGGAGACATCTACCTGCATCAGCACGCAGGAAGGGGGCGGGCTCAACAACAACAAAAAAACCATAGCTTCCACTAGCTCCTCCATCCAGGAGAAAGCTGCCCCTCCAGCCATCACCCTGAGGCCAGACAACTCAGTTCCTCCCCGTATGTTCCCGTCGCCTTCCGAGCGGCTCCCCCAGCGCTGGAGCGCAGAGCACTGAGTCGTCAGCAGGTGAGTCCGTGCGCCGGCCATTTCGGAGGAGCACCTTCCAGTGCAGCTGCCCTCGTCTCACTCAGCCAAAAACACCCTGGTTTTCACAGCCAGAAGCGATGGGGGCTTCTCTCCCCGGCACTGGAACCCTGGGCTAGGGAGCCTGGTGTGGCACTGGGACCCTTCGCTCCTCTATGAGGGACCTCTGTAGCCAAGATATCCCTCCTGATTTTTAATGGTCACACGTGGGTGTGGGACCAGCCTGTTCTGCGTCTCTACTCCTCCTACCTGTCTCGAAGTGGCTTCTATGTATATCCTTAGTTGTAGGGCATTGGTTCTGCTAGATTGCAGGTGATTCTTACTGACGGTTGTTCTGCAGTTTAGTTGTCATTTTGATGTGGTCGTGAGAGGATACACGCACAGCGTTTACCTCCTCTGCCATCTTGACTGGCAATCTGGATACTTTTTTTAAAATATCAATTATTGAACACAGTGCCAGATATTGTGTAACAATCATTTCTACTTCTGGCCCTCTAGGTTTTTCTATATGCTGTTTTGTTCTGCTGGGATATGAGCCTTCAGAAGCAGCTTTCCTGGCAGAAGCAGGGTTCCTGTTAGCTTCTGTCAATGTGGGTTGAATCAGGCAGGGATAGGCATAAGCCATTCTGTTTCAGGTGGGGCCTTCACCTGAGGCAGAGCCACAGGTCAGGGGTGGCAGCAGGGGCCTGGGGGAAGTCGGAAGCTCTGGCAGGAGCCCCTGCAGCAGTGGCAGTGGGAGGGGAGCTGAATTCTTCCTACAGAGGTGGCAGCCAGCAGACGATGACTCTGGAAATCCTGCACAGAGAGCAAAGGCGATGGGCTTACAGGAGCACTGGCTTCTGCAGAGACGTGGCAGCTTTTGGCAGCTCCTGATGTCATTGTAACGCTCCCTTTATGCAAGTTCATCATCTAGTTCCCTGTGTTAGAATCCTCTGTTTGTAATACCTGGTATTATATTATATTAAAGACCCGGTCTTATATTATAGTAAAATAAGACCCGGTCTTAGATTAATTGTTGCTCCAAAGATGCATTAGAGTTGATTGTCCTGCTAGGTCTTATTTTCAGGGAAACATTGTAGTTGGTGGATTATTTCATTTTTGCTGTGTTTCTTTTAATGTGTGTCATTCTGAATCAGTGCTGCCACAGAAAAATACCTCTTCACATCTACATGTGCTTTGGGACACAGAAGACACAATCTTAGGTCTGTGAGAAAGGAAAAGAAGGTCACTTTACAGAGGTAAGGAAGCAGAAGCTGAGGGGTCAGTAGAGGCTGAACTGTAAGTCTCCTGACTTGGGGTTTGCTCACCTGCCAGAGGCTGGTGTGCAAGTACCCAGCATGTGCAGCCCTCCAGAAAGCACGAGCAGGGGAACCTGGCATCTCCACGCCAAACATTGCATGCCGCGTCCACCACGGATGGTGCCATACCCTTCGGGATCATTTCTTTTTCCTCAAGGCTTGTCTATTGTCATCATTTTAACCAGGTGTCATTTGCATGAAAGTGTGGAGCAAGGTTTTGCCATTTCCCCCCACCCCGTGGCCACACACCATATTTCTCCTAAATTACTATAGAACATGTGTTAGTTCCCAGCCAACAAGAATTTATTCACCACCCACTGTATGGTGGGGTCTGTGTTAAGTTCTGAGTGGCATGAAGCTGTCTAGAAGCCAGCAAGCCAGTGAGGAAGGTCTGAGACAAGCGTCTAACTGCAGGGCAGGGCAGAAAAGGATGGGACAATGCCAGAGCACCATATTGGTTCACTGTGGAGGTGTGATGCTGGCAGGGTCAGCAGGGGAAGAAAGCAAGTGCGAGGAAGGAAGGATGGAAACAGCAAAAGCACGAAGACAGAAGAGCCTGCAATACAAATGGGAGCCAACAAGGGTAGCTAAGTCTGTTATAATAATGTGGACATGCACAACTCTCTCTCTAAGCCAAGAATTTTATAATGTGCCCACATTAACTGAGAGTGAACATGCCTGAGAATGAATCAAGACTTCTTCCTTGATTCAATTCATTATTATTACTATTATTATTATTATTTGGTAAATGTTGTTGATATTTCCACAAGAAAGTCCACAAGTCAGCTTGACAGATTTTCACAGAATGACCTCATTCATGCCCGCAGCACCCATGAGTGCACAGCACATGGCCGATCTCCAGAGGCCCTCCCGCTGTCTTGGTCATCACCACCCCTCTTGGCGGGCACCACTATGGAAACTTCTAACATGAATGACTCGTGCCTGGGTTTGGACCTCACATAAGTGCCATCATTACACAATTGGAATCACTGTGTACTGCTTCATGTCCAGAGCCTTCCTTCAACACTTTGTGTGTGAAATTTGGCCATAGTGTTGCAAGCACTTAGCGTTCATTCTTTTTTTATTTTTGTTGTAATAACATCCATTGTGTGACCACACCACAATTCATCTATCCCTCTCTCCTGTTGATGGACGTGTGTCTTGTTTCCAGTAGCTTGGCTGTTAAATACAGTGCTCCTGTGAACATCCACATGCATCTTTTGGTGAAGATGTGCAATTCTACTTTTTAGGAGTAGAACTGTCTACTCAGAGGTATGTACATGTTCTGAGTTATTACATTTTGGCCGTTTTCCAGAGAGCTTGCACTGGTTTGCACTAAGTTCGCTTTGGGTGGTGGTAAGTTCAGGCTTGTCTTGCCATGAGCATCTTGCCATGAGCCCTGATGGATTGGCAGTGGGCTTTTTCCTTCTGGATTGTGTCACTGAGTTTTCAAATCTCTCACAGTTTCATCCCTGAGAGCCTCTTTTCACAGCCTAACACAGCTATATGCTCTAACACAGACCAAATCCAGGTTCTGGGGGAAAGTCTTTTCAACACAAATGAAAGATGTGAAGAACTATTGCAAAATGGAAAGGCAAGCCTTGAACACCTAGTCGCAAATGCCTTCAGCAGATTACTTGCTGTTGCCATGTTCGTACAAAGAAGGGCTGTGAGCGGGTTTCGTCAGATTCCTCCCTGCAGGGGTCATGCAGTAGAGTGGTTAGAGACCATAGTGTTCGGGCTGGGATTACCTAGTCCCGAATCCTTTTCCACCAGGATCTGTAACTAATTGAGTTACTTAACCTTGCTGAACTTTAATTTCCTTATGAGTTAAATTGGGGATAAGTCAGCAGTGACTACCCCACAGCATTTTAAACACCAAGGTGATAACTCATGTAAAAGCATTTAGCTCAGAAACTGGTACTCAATAAACCCTCAATATTTGTTAACTAGAACATTTTGCTTTTGATGGGCTATTTTGATATCTAGTTTTTAAATTGCTATAATGAACTTGAATATGTTAATTTTGAATCTTGTAGTTATTGTTTTTGTTATTGAAATAATATATGCATGATTTTAAAGGGTTTACTGTGAATATCAGAATCTCCATTTCCTCATCACGAATTCTACTCCCCAGAGGCGACTACTTCTAAATCTTTCTGTGTGAGACATTCTGAAGTTTCCTCTACAACTCTAAATTATATGTTTGTACCCAGTTTCCTTTTTTAAATTATTTTTTTTAATCAAAGTAATACAAAGACCTTAGAGCAGGAACCCTGCTTTTCCACCCCCTACCCCATTCTGTTCCATAGAAGGGATAGATTTTAAACTCTTTTACCTGATTTTTGAAATATTTACCTGCACATTTTAAATAATACGCAGATATTATTGCCTGATTCATCAACTTTTAGCTTTATCTATTGGCTTTATTTTAAGAGAGATATTTTGGTTTACTTCTACCTAATTCTCCAACCTATTCTCCCAGTTTAATATATTAATTTTTATTTAAATCCATTTAAGTGGTTTAGCTATTTTAATTATTTAAATGTTATCCACTGCTGACCAAGCAAATTGTATGACTACATTTTCTTTTATGTAAATTTCTATTTTTCCAAGAGTTAACAGTTGCTTCAGTTTTTAAAATTTATATTGTTTCTCTTAAACATGTCTTTTCAGACCTCCAACATGCTCTACAAGGCTTCTCAGTATAGTCCTTCACACACTCTAACTTGCCAATAACAAATTTATGTATGTATCTGAGAAATAGTCTTCCTGGAGTCCTTTTAAGTAATTTCTCTAATCCAGGCTGCCTGCTCTATTTTCATGATGACTTTTGTTTGTCATTACCCGGGAATTTTTTTTTTCGTCTTTCCTTCTTGAATCTCCTACTTTATGGGTTTCATATCTTTCTTTTTCTTGGATTATCACTTCTTTAAGGTGAAACATTTCTTTTTGTTGCTTCCTAAGAAAGGGTGGCTGGGAAGTACATGTTTTTGAGAATTTCATACATTGAAATTTCTATCTTCACTCTAATTAGTAGCCTATCTGGGTATAGATTTATGGGTTGGAAATCATTTTCACATAGAATTTTGAAGATATTTCCATTATACTCCAGCTTCAAGAGCTGCAGAGAAATACAAAATTATCTAAAATCCTTGATCCTTGGGTGATGGTGTAATTTTTTTTGTTCTCCTTGGAAGTGTTTAAGGTCTTCCTTTTGTTCTTTGAGTTCTGAAGTTTCATGATTATGGGCTTCTATTTGATTCATTATTTTGAACATACAGTGAGTCTTTCTATCCAGAGGCTCATGTCCTTCAAGGAAGGAGATAATAATATTGCCATTGTTTTTCAATCATTTCACTTCATTCTTCTCTCCTCACTCTTTTGATTACTCAGTTAGACATCCAAGACTGATCCACTAATTTTCTTGCCTTTTCTGTCCTATTAATTTTCTCTTCTTATTGTTCTACTTTCTGGGAGAATTCCTTGACTTTATGTTCTAATCCTTCTACAATTTTTTTTTTCTCATGGATACTTTTAACTTTTTTCTTTATTTTTTTTAAACCAAAGTACTTTCTTATTTTTTTGACTGTTCCTCTTTATAGCTTCTTGTGCTTATTTCATGGAAACAAAATTCTCTCTTATTTCTTTTAGGATAATAACTATAATTATTTTGAAATTATCTTCTTCATCCTGTGTTGTCTCTGCTTCCTTTGAGCTCATTTAGGTTTTTTATATTTTAGTCATTTTAATCTTTGTCTCTCAGTTATTGAAGGTCTAGTGATTTTTGAGTGAGGCAATAAAAAAGTTGGCTGGTAGCTGCATGAGTGTGTGTGTGTGTGTATATGGGTGACTGCGCATTCAGAAATCAGGTTACCTTTTGAGATGACCCTTGAATGTCAACTCAGAAAAAAATATAGAGGCAAATTTCCTAGAGGGCATCCGTCTTCTTCCTGAGTGCAGAGCCTGCTTGTGACATGGAGCTGGGAGGGAGAAAAAGACTAGTCTCACTGTTCATTTTGTAGATGTTCACTCAGTCCCCCTGATTTGATTAAGACAATTTATTCCCATCTTCCTGTGGGCCTTAGTCTCTTGAGTCTGAGACCCTGTGATTTATCTGCTCCAGAAATTAAATGTTCTTTTTTTATGGGTATGGAGTACTCAGAAACATTAGATGGCAATCCAGGTATCTAATTCATCTCTCATAATGAATTTTCAGATGCTCCCTCTGTCTTCAGTTCCCTACCTCATCCCTGCTTTTCTCAGTAATTGGGACTTTCAATTCTTAGGATGTATTAGCTTGTTCCCAACAACATGTTGAATCTAAAGTTTTCTTGGGATCAGCAAAGTTTGTTAATTAGCATACAATTAAAAGACCTTTAAGCATTTGGGGACCCTACCTAATCTCAGCATTTCCTGCACTCCCACTCCCACCCCACTCCTGCTTAATCACCAACCCCTCCTTTCCTGTTTATCTAAGCTTCAAAGCCTGAGAGAAGTTAGTGTTTATAAACAATTGCTGAAACCAGACCTTCTGACCTATTCCTGGAGTACAACTGGTCGAAGCATTAGATCAAGTCCTCGCTGAGTTAATACTCTAAGATTGTTTTTCCATATCTATTTAATGTGGGAATGAAAAAATGTATTGAGTTGGGTGGCTGTAACCTTCTGTGAGAGGGAGGTGTAATTCCAAGACACTGGACTGTCACCGAGGAGGAGAGGAAATGAGGAGAGAAGAATCCCTCTTATGCTTTAAGGAAAGATTCTTTGATTTTCCTGCAGGACAGAGCAAGGGTGTAGGTGAGAGAACATCTTGTTTCAAGGAAACACTTCCCAAGCACTTACTCGCCCAGTTGGATACTTTCAGAGCGTCATTGCACATGTGTCCCTAATGGGGATCCCCTTTATCAAAGGCAAGCCAGCTTCAGGTAACTTAATCCTGAAGACACCTTAATTGATGACACAGAAGACCTGAGAATGGGAGGATTGAACACTAAGAATCATTCTTTGCTGGTGAGCTGGCGTCCCAGATGGCAGGACTCTTCTTTTCAACAATTAATCACTCAAAGGGAGAAAATAATCAGGACTCTCATCAAGTCAAAGCAAGATGGATTCAAAAAGTCTTTCAAGAAGTTACCTGGGGTCCAGAATCTGCCTTGAAGGAATCATGGTTTTATTTTCCAAGTACCTTCATTTAAGAGCAGAGCTGATCAAATTACTCATTACAAAGGACAGTTCCAGCTCAGAATTAACAACCCAAACCACCTTTGAACCTCTGCAGTATTAACTTCCTGTCATGTGCACGGCTCATTTTGCCACTAGCTACAGCCGGCTAAACCACCCAAACAGATCTCCAGCCTCTGAAAGAATCGTTGACAACACCTTAGTCCATAAGTGTCATTTCTAAAGGAGAAGGTCACGGGCTTAGCCTTTGCTTCAGGAAGGTGGAGGTGCCTTATTTGGCTCTTTACAAAACGGCTGCTTTCTGGAAAAAGTGAACAGCCATATCATGTGTCCTGTACAGTAACTGATTACATAGCTGTCACAGACCAGACTGGTTCTGATTTTATCGAAGGCATAATTGAAAAGCACATGTGTTGCCAGGTTTAGTGTAGCAGCCCTGAAACTGGGGCCAGAGTCCCCCCCGCCACCAAAGAGTAGGAATGGTCCTTTCTGTCCCCCACTACCTGGTAGGAGCTGGGGCAAAACAAAGTGAGTCTTTAAAAAGTTCTTTATTCATTTATGGAGTATCATTTCTGCACCCTGCATTTCAAAGGGGGGCCTATAAATATTGTATAATTCCTTTAAATACCCAATTATTTTTTTAAACAGGAAAATAGACTTTAAAAAGTGTGTCTTGTGGAAATGTAATGGCTGTGTGCAATATCAGAGGGATAGTGGATGAGGGGAGGGGTGTTGTCACTGTGTGAGGGATATAAATGATAAATGTCTAACTATTACATTGTTTTGTGCACCTGAAACTAATTTAAAAAAAAGTATGTCTTATAGTGATTTTCTTGGTGAATATGTATGTGAAATTAATGTGAAGGATAATACAATCAGAATGCATTTTATGAGCTTAAAAAGAAGCATTAAAATATGTTTTTTTCATGGATTAGTCATATTAGATAAAATGGTTTTATTTATTATTTTTAGTGTGTTTTTCACTTATAGTTGACATACAATATTATATTAGTTTCAGGTGTACAACAGAGTGACTGGACATTTATGTGCCTTGTGAAGTGATCCCCGATAAGTCTAGTACTCACCTGGCATCATGCATAGTTACTACAAGAGTGTTGACTATATTCCCTACACTGCACGTTACATTCTCATGACTGTTTTTAAAAAGTGTGTCTTGCAGTAATTTTCCTAATGAACATTTATGTGAAATTACTGTGAAGGATGATATAATCAGAATGCATTTTCTGATTTCAAAGATAAGCATTAAAATGTTTTCTTATGGATTAGTTATATTAGATTAAGTGGTTTAAAAAAAACACTACAATGCTTCTTGGTGTAAGAGATTGTTGCCATTTTTTCTTGGACTGAGTCATTGAGGGCCAATTAAAATTGAGTTGGTAGAAATTCATTCTTTTTAAAATTGTGTTATGAAATGTCCTGTACACTTTTCTAAAGTGGACAGGCTTTCATTGTTGATTGATTTCCATGCCATTGATGATTCCTTCAGAAAAAAAACCCATTTTTTAATAAATTAAATGTCCCAAACTACTGAGGCACTTCATTCTCCTTCACGGAAGATTCAGAGAAAGATAGGAAGCAGCGGCATCTATATTAAAGTGTATACTGACAGTGAGCGGACAAGTCTAATTTTAGGCCTATCAGCCTCAACGGCTCCTTTTAATCATTTGGATTTGAACAGATATGCAAATATAGGAATCAGAAGTAAAGAACTCACAATTTAGAAGTCACATCAGTGCTAAAATTACTTGAGAGCTGCACAGATTTATAATTCGTTCATTATGCTCTGACTCCAGAAGTCAATGGTTCTATTTAAAACGGAAGTCAGAAACTATCCCTAATGTGCAAATCCACATGAATGGCATGCTTATTTGTAAGTGTCAAATCTGAGAAGCCACAGATGTCTCCTACACAGACATTCTTGCCTGTGAGTGGAGTGTTACTCACCTTTGGCACTGGGAAAATGAATGGTAAATAAATGAAGTCGTTTAGAATCCTCCCACACGTCTTTGGTGGACAAGACGGGCCTTTTAAAAACTCCTTAACCGGGTTCATAAAATGTGAACTTCTATCATTTCTCTCATTCCCAGGCCAACATTGGTCATGTACTTTATGTCAGTTGAGTAACAAGATAGTTTGACCTTGATGCAAATGGAGAACAGGAGAGTCCAAATCTGTATCTTCTAGGAATTGAATGAAGCTCAGGGTTCTGCAGTCTCGTACAGCAGTCCCCCTTATCTGTGGTTTCGTTTTTTGCAGTTTCAGTTACTCATGGTCAACCAAGGTCTGAAAATATTAAAAGGAAAATTCCAAAAATAGACAAGTCATGAATTTTAAATTGCAGTTGTCCTGAGTAGTGTGATGAAATCCCTTGCCGTCCAGTGGCTGGATGCCCGTTGTGCAGCGTCTCCTTGTTGTGTATGTTCCCTGCCCATTAGTCACTTAGCAGGCATCTCAGTTATCAGATTGACTGGTATGGGATCACAGTGCTTGTGTTCAAATAACCCTTCTAGTAGCCTACTGCTAAGTCACAATACAGACATCATTCTCCTCCCTTCATCTCATCACATAGGAGTTCTTCCATCTGACCTCATCACAATAAGAGGGGTGAGTAAAGAACAATAAGACATTTTGAGAGAGAGAAAGACCACATTCACATAACTTTTATTACAGGATGTTGTTATAACTGCTCTATTTTATTATGGTTGTTGTTAATCTCCTACTGTGCCTGATTTATAAATTAAACGTTATCATAGGTACAAGTGTATAGGAAAAAACAGTATATACTGGTGGTGCCAAAAAAATGTATACAAGTGGACACTTTGGTCAACGTTGCTCAAGTAGTAATTCGCCGTCATCAGAAGTGTCTGGACACTGATGGTAACCACTCTGAGCACCTCTTGTCATTGCAGAAGTCAAACGGGACTTGTATTCATCTTTTGTTATCGGTATGTATCGAGTATTACAAGTTTAATACAGTTTTCCTTTCTTAAAATGTATATACATTTTTTTGGCACCCTCTGTATACGGTTTGGAACTATCCTCGGTCAGGCATCCACTGGGGTCTTGGAACGTATCCTCTGCAGACAATATATAATATTATATAATACTGAAGTAAAAATGACAAAGCATTTAGTTAGGTGAGCCGTATGTTTTACTTGCTAGATGAAGCAGGACACTGCATGGCTGGCTGTAGTTCAGAGACATTTTCATTAAATCATGGCCTCTCTTTGAGCTCGTGATGCCTGGGATATGCAGCACTACAAGCCATCCATCTTCCTGGCTAGTAAGCTACCCTGTGATCAATTCCTCTGCCAAAGATGGTCATAAAAATTTTCAGAGGTAAATGCAGAATTCTCATTTCATGAGACGTTATGAAATCATGCATTGTGATCTATGTTTAATCAGAGACAGGAATTAGCTTGTCACGGGGGGGGGGGGAGGCAGGCACCTCTGAAGTTGGTGCTCAGCAGACACAAAGTAGGTCCAGCTGGGTTACTAATGGCCCTGGCCATTTTCATACTATGGCTTCTGTGAAATGACTTTAGGCTTCATTTGACATATCCTCCCCGGCAGTCCTCCCACCCCCTCCACCCAGAGGGCCCTTGTCCTAGGGAGATGTCTCATTAGCACTCATTTCTAACTGCTGGAATTCTCTGGCAATCAGGCTTGACCTCACAAGGCAGGAAGGCTAAACCACTCACATTGGAGCAGAGTGGAGCAGATGCTAGAAGCTTTAGGGACAGCTGCCCGCGAGGATGGATGGTGTTGGCCCCAAGTCCCTGGGCAAAGCAGTGGCCTGTTTTTCCTCTACAACTTTTAAAAATGGGAAGAATGTAGGAGTGGATGGTGGGCATGGGAAGAGCCAGCTTAGTCATAGAGAACCCGAGAGAGAATTAGAACAGTTCATTATTTATATGGCCCCAGAGCAGTGGCTCAGGTATCTCTGTTTGGCACCAGTTTTTCTTCATGTTTTATGAATGATGTGGGAAAGATGGAAACACTAGTGTGCAACCAAGCATTCTGACTTGGAGGGAATTCAGGGGGAAGGGAGTCTTGCTATAAAGGCCAGAACCTGAAAGTACCCAGGGAACTGACAAACATTACCTATTTCAGAATTTCTCTGTGTTCCCTGCATGATTTTCTAGTAAGCCCTGGATTGGGGCTCTGGCTGCCCGTCCTGAGTGGCTGTGGTCGGGTTCTCTGTGGTCTGAATTGGCTCTCTCCATACCCATGTTCCAATGTCAGCCAGTGGAGGTTCTAATTTCTTTATGGGATCACATCTGGCAGCCAAGAGGCTGAGTCCTTTCTGTCTCTGTCAGCTAACTCTTGTTTTCCCGATTCTTCCCCTCCGTTTTCCCCTTCCTTCCAAGTGATGCACATTTGAGGCCAGACAATTAAGTTCACGATCTGTCCACGATGTAAGCACAGGCTGTACTGTGACTAGGCCCTGTGGTGTGACATATTCTTTTTAGCATCCAATCCAATGGCTTAATCTAGTGTTTTCTCAAAACAGGTAACTGTCAGTGTCTGTGACATTCCTTCTTATGTGGATGAGCAGGCTGTCCCTGCTACCCAAGGACAACACCTTTCAGAGATGTTGAATTCTTTTTGTGAAGAACAGATAAACAAACATTTGCAGCTACAATTGCCTAATTTACTACTTATGGAAGACATGAGGGTCTATCTTTTCAGAAAATGACTAAAAGCATTCTCTACATATATAAGTATTTCAAAGTTGATGAGCCAAGAATTTGAATTCTATTCTTGAGGTAAGCTTTTTTTAAAAAGGCAAGAAATCTATACTTAAGATTATCTACCACTAGCAAGATTACCTACCACCAGCAATGTTTTCTATGCCTTGAAGTTGTATTTCAGGAGCATTAGTAAGTTGATAAAATTACGGCAAATGGTATTTTAAAAAGCTAGGTAATATACCTTCTGACGAAAAATAAAATAAAATATAAAGTGCCATTTTTGAAAGCAATAGTAGGTAAGAATAAAAATCTATAACATGTATTTATAAACACAGATATGTGTATATAAAACATACATATTCATACATTTGCATAGACATAAATGCATATGTACACATATAATTTTAAGAAAAATTATGTCTATTGGTTGGCAGTTTGGTGTCTTGATTTCAGAGAGTCTTAGTCACCTATCACCTTTGCAAGAGTGGATTGATTTCTTACTATATCCTATGGGCTTGTTACGTTTTATTTGCTGGTGTTGAAATCCTGAATTATTTTCTCTTGGGGCTGAATTTGAATATAAATTAAAAATACTAAATATCAATGGAGAAAATGGCTCATCCCCCTCAGATTTTAATATGAACTTTTATTTAATATATTTGATCTCTAATTTCTTTTAACTTCCATGTTTTCACTCATGCTATCAAGAAGCGATTTCCTTTAAAAGTAAAATTTCTGTGAATGTTTATAACTAATTGAGCTGTGTCTCTCCCAGCCTCTCAGTTATGCTCTCCAGCGGGGAATGCTTTTGCGTCTGAATAAATGTCAGCAAACAAACAAACCTCTGGTGTTGTAATGAAATAAGGTCTCCTACAGGCATACAAAACTCAGTATTGTTTTTAAGTTTAATCTTTCAAAAATGTTTTTTACTCTAGAATTCTAATTTCTAGCACAATTCAGTGTGATTTGTAGGTTTGTAGAGCATTTGTCATATTCACTTACTTAGTAAATGAATTTGTGATTACAATTTTACATTATTTTCAATTGAATTTTAATGTTCGATTAAAATCATTCCATACTCCATAGGCTCTTTTATTTTCTAATATCAGAAGTATTTTTGATATACTGAAAATATGGACTTGGGAAATACAATTGATGTTATTTATGGGGGAGGTCACGCATCCGAATACTCTAAAACAGTGTTCTCTCTAAAAATGTCACCGTCTTTTACTGGGCAGATAGCTCGGAGAGGAATATTTTGAGCTCATGGCTTGAGAGAGAATGGGGACAATTGGAGTTGCCATATGAAGACTGTCAGCAGAAATGGTGCAGCCTGACAAATGCTGCAGCCAGGCTACCTTACGGGGAAAAATAGTCACAAAAGTGGGCTATTAAAGTATAATGCCTTTAAAGCAATCACTCCTTGAGATTAGTTCTAATCGATGTTAACATGTTAAGTGAAGGCCCAATAAAGAACCCAGTTTATTTAGTGCTAAAATGAGATGGACAACACAGTGGAACAGAGCAGCAGATTAAAAAAAGGATCAAACTCAAAAGATAGTTCATAACATAACATATGTAAGCACTTCAAATAAATGGGAAAAGGACTATTTATTAAAAAGTATAACTACACTACAGACTGGCCTTTAGAAAGTATGGGAGGGAGAGACCTTCATTTGCTTCTTCCATCATAATCAATTCTAAACAGACCAAGTAAAAATAAAATAAAAATAAAACAAAATAAAATAAAGCTGTAAAAGACCAAAAATAGAACCCTACAAATGAATTTATTTGTCATCTTGCAATGTGGAGAGCCTTTTAAAGCAGGGCATGGGAATCAAAAGCGATGGGAAAATTGAGAAGTTTTATTACTTATAAAATTAAAATTTGAGTGTGGATAACATGCCTTAAACAAAGTCAAAAGACAAATGACAAAGCAGGAAGAAATACAGATGCTCCTCGACTTACGATGGGGTTATGTCCCAATATGTCCCAATAACCCCATCGTAAGTTGAAAATATTGTAATTTGAAAATGCATTTACTACAACTAATCTACTGAACATCATAGCTTGCCCTAGCCTGCCTCGGAACACTTGCATTAGCCTGCATTTGGGTAAAACCACCTAACACAAGCTTATTTCATAATGGAGTGCTGAATATCTCATGTAATTTATCATGTACGTCCCTTTTACACTATCGTAAAGTTGAAAAATCCTAAGTTGAACCATTTCAAGTCAGGTGTTGTCCGTATTTGTAACCCATGTGGCAAATTAAAGGCCAATTTCATTAATTTACAAAAAGCCAAAAAAGAAGTGAAAGAAAAATAGGACACTTTAGAAAATCAAGCAAAGGGAATAAATGTGGAATTCATGGCAAAAAACAACTACTGAATAAGTAACTTAATAAAATATTATGCATAATTAAAGAAACAAATAAATATGATGACATTGTATTTTAAAATCTAAGTGTTAAAAATTTGCTAGTACCCAGTGCTAGCCTAAGTGTGAAACATAAGACCCTAGTTAGTTACTGTTGGTCAGAATATAAATTAGGACAACAATTTTTAGAGGGCTATGTTCTAATATTTAAACATTTTTCAAAAAGTATGAACCGTATGTTCTGCTTTCAGTAATGATGGGGTAGCTTGTTTCATACTAATCCATATGTAACAATTATAAAATATTTTTTAAGCAACTTTTAAACTATATCAGAAAATGACCAAAAGAACACAGTAAGTGGAGAAGGTTGAATGTTGAAATAAAGGACATGCATTGGGTAAGATTTGCATTTATGGAGCTTTTTAGCTATAAATGAAACCGAAATCCACAGATTTACTGCTTTGAATATTAAAAAAGAAAGGAAAAGTAAAAAGGGCATATCCTGAAATAGAACTGTAGAGAGAGAAGTCCCCAAATCTGAATATGAACTCCACTTAAATCTTTGGTTTAGGGAAAACTCTAGAAGACCTGACAGAAAGCAATAGATAAAAAGTTGAAAGAAATGAGTGAAGATTTCAGCTTCTGCCTACCCCCAAAGGAGTCAGAGTCTGGAGTTTAATTTAGGCAAGTTTATTGCATGCTGGGCAAAATATCAACAATCTTCAAAAAAATATAACAAAATTTAGAGTGTCTCAATGTAGGATCCACATTGTTCAGCATGCAATGAAAAATTGCTAGAAATAGGAAAGAACAAAAAAATGTGACCCATTGTTATGTGGAAAGAAAGGCAATAGAAAACGACCTTCTCAAGTGACCTAGGTGTTGGAATTACTATTTAAGTAATTACTATTTAAGGATTTAAAGCTGTTATTATAAATATATTCAAGCACTTAAAGGAAAATGTGGCATTGTGAATGAAATGATAGGTAATCTTGGGAGAGAGATGGAAACTAAAAAGTAAGGTAATTCTAGAATTAAAAATAATAACATCTGAAATACAAAATTCACAAAATGGGCTTAATAACAGATGGGAGACAGCAGAAAAATAAATCTCTAAACCTAAAGATAATAAATGAAGAGAAATTATCCAAGCTAAGGAATAAAACGTTTTCTAAAAGACTAGAAAAAAATTTTAACAGATCCTTAGTGATTTTTTGGGACAATATCAAGTAATCTATTTGGTATGTAATTGGAGTCCGAGACAAAGAGGAGAGAGAATGGAGCAAAAATATTTGAAAAAATAAGATCCAAGATCAGCAAATGTCCAGCAGGATACATACAAAGAAAAAAAATTGTCTAAGTATGTCATAAATTGCTGAAAACCAAAGATAAAGGGAAAACCTTGAAAGCAGTCAAAGGAAAAAAGACACATTACATGCAAGAGAACAATAATATAAATAACAGCTGACTTTTCCTCAGTATCAATAGAGGCCAAAGGATAACAGGATCATATTTTTTAAAGCACCAAAAGAAAAATAAATTGACAGCCCAGTGAAACTATTCTTCAAAAAGGAAAACAAAATAAGGACATATTCAGATACATGAAAACTGGGAGAATGTGTCACCATTGGAACTGCAATACAAGAAAAATTCTTCAGTTTGAAGGGAAATTACATCATGTGGCAAATTAGAACGCAGAGCACTGGAAATGGCACATGTGGGAGTAAAATTTAAAAAGTGGGTTTTCTTCTCTTAACTTCTTTAAAACATGTGGTTGATTAAAATAAAAACTGCAGCACTATATTACGTGATTTATAACATAGGTGATATGTATGTGTGTTTCTCTATATGTTAAAATAGTACAACGGGCAGGCACAGTCTCTGAATGTATGTCATCATGAGCAAATGGGGTCTGGAACAAGGAAGAAGGCCCTTGCTCTGCCAGGCACATCGGGGCTTGGTAAGAAGAGTGTGGGAGGAAACCCAGCTTTTCCTCGACCCCTTGTTGGGCAAAGTGGCCCCCGTACAAACTGTCCCACTGAACACAGAGACCATGGGAGCCTGGAGGGAGCCATGTAGCCCTAGAAGACGGGTGTGACTCCGACCAAGGGTTCTAGTTTTGCGGTTGGACACCATGATTTTTAAATTGCCTCCCTTTAGTCACTTGCTAGTTATGGGATTTGGGGCAAAATATTTAAACTCTCCTTCTTAACTAAGATAAAAGAAAAATCTAAATACTACTTTTGCTCATTTATCATTATCAGAATTCCTGTTGTTTTTCTTTTCAAGTGAAACTGCTTAGAGACATTTAAGCCTTAATGTCCTTTTTTTTTAAGGTAGCACTTTTATTAAGATATTATTCACATATAATCCACCCATTTAAAGTGTACCAGTCAATGGTTTTTAGTATATGTGCAGGCTCTGCAGTCATCACCACAACCAATTTTAGAACGTGTCCACCACTCCCCACAGAAACCCCATACCCTTTAGCTATCATCCCTCAACCCCCTCACCCCAACCCCAGGCCAAATAACCACTCATCTATTTTGCGTGTCTCTATATTTGCCTATTCTCATATAAATGGATCGTACAATATATGGCCTTTGTGACTGGCTTCTTATACTTACATACTGTTTTCTAGGTTCATCCATGCTGTAGCATACATCAGTACTCCATTACTTTTTACTGCCAGACAATATTCCGTTGTATGGATAGACCACTGTTTATTTATCCATTTGTCAACTGAGGGACAGTCTGTTTGTTTCTACCTTTCCGCTCTTATGAATAATGCAGCTATAAATATCCATGTACAAGTTTTTGTGTGGACGTAAGTTTTTATTTCTCTTGGGTATATACCAAGGATGGAATTGCTGGGTCATATGGTAACCATTTGAGGGACTATACAACTGTTTTCAAAGTGGCTGAAGCATTTTTCATTCCCGCTACCAGTGTACAAGTGTTCCAGCACTTGTCATTGTCTGTGTTTTTTATTCTAGGCATCTTGGATGGTAGTGGTTTTCATTTACATTTCCCTAATGACTAATGATGTTGACAATCTTTTTCTGTGCTTGTTGGCTATCCATGTATCTTTTTTGGATAAATAAATGTCTGTTCTGATTCTTTGACCATTATTTTTTAAATGAGACTCTCCTTTTATTGAAATGTAAGAGTTCTTTATATACTCTACATACTTAATGCCCTCCTAGAGTCAGGCATATTTACTGGGTAACCGGAAAGGTAATATTTTAAAGTATATGTACTCATGTACACAGATATATCTCTACAAAACAATGGAAAATCTTCATTTAAAATGTTGAACTTGGGTGTTACATTCTACCAAATGATCTACCAAATGATTTGGGATTCTGCTAGTATTGGAGTTCTTATCTCTCAGCCACATCCACCTTTTTTTCCTGTGTTTTCTGATGCTGGGCCTGGGGCTGCAAATTCCATATCTGTTTTGTCAGCTGCCTCCAGTTGGGAATTGCTACCAGGGAGCACTGGAGGGAGATTGCAAGGCTGGGGGATAGAGAGGGACTGTTTCCTGTTCCCATCAGTTCCAGGAGAAGTAGCTGACTTTTTGTTTGCAGTTTTTCCAAAATCTAGAGAATCAGCCTCATCGTGTCTTCCTCAGAGACATCTGCCCCCATCAGCTAAGTAGTGACCCACCTCCTCAGAGGTCTGGGTCCCAGCCCCACAGGGACCTTCCTCCAAGTTTTTAGGCTTTGACAATTAGGCTTTGACAACTACCTCCTTCTGTTCCCCATGCTCTATACCTTAGTGTTTACTTTTTGCCTTTTCCATTCTATAATACCTGGTCAACAATTCTTACGTTAAACGTTCTTGCTAAAATAACTGGGATGGTTTCTGCCTCCTGACTGGACCCTAACTGATAGACAGGCCATCTGAATCATGGGTTAAATTTTCTGTTTTCATCTCAATCCTCAGTCTACTTTCCCTGTTTTAGTAGACACCAAGGAGACCAACTGTCTTCCTACTTCTCTTGGTTTAGTCAACAATTGGGAAAGGAGAAAAGCGATGTGGGATTGGGAGTCAGGAATAGAAAGGCAACTCCTACTCATTCTTCAGATCTCAGTTTAAAAGTCACTCTTCAGTGCTGGCTTCCCTGATCCCTTTCAGAAAATAGTCATCTGCTATCCTGGTAACACTGTGTTCTTTCTCTTGATAACTTTTATTGCAATGTGTGACTATGTATTTATTTGTGTGACTATTATTTGTGTAATATTTGTCTCCTTCAGGAGACTGTAAGCTCCCCACTAGGGCAAGGGTCAGGTAGTATGTTCTGTTTTTCACCAGATTTCCAACAATTAGAATAGATCCTGGCATGTGGTTTAGAGGCCTGGAAAGTCCTGAGTGAATGAATGAATGAATGAATGAATGAAGGAGCAAACAAATGAATGCATGGATGAATAGATGAGCGCATGAGGCAGATGTAGCCTTCTTAGAAAAACCTACAAGTGGTCCATCTGCCCAGGACTTTCAAGTTTTAAGAACTGACCAAGAGTCAGTGTCACAAAAGGGTAGTTTGAGTGTGGACAGAAGTGGGTCCCTTGGCCTCCCTCTCCCCATGGACTCCAAACACTCAGCCCCTTCTTTGGGTCAGTTTAGTGGTTTCTGGTGCTTGATTCCTCCAAGCAAGGTGATGTGATTCATGTCACAGCCTTGATGTGTCCTCTGTGAGAGTACTAGCAATCAGCTTGTTTCCTGATTGCCTCGATCCACCATGAATAATTATTAATGTTATTATTAGGCCTAAAATATGACTAATAAACAGCCCTCTTAACGGCCTCTTGCGTTACATGTAAAGATCTTCAAGGTGCCATTGACATTCGGTTGCCGAGGCTGTGAATCCTGTATGGGCTTTCAGAATTAGAGAGGGCACTGGGCTCTTGAAGGTGGGTTTTGAAAGACCTTGCTTCTACAATGTCAGTTAGAGATAAATCCTGATATCTGAAATATGTGACTACTTAGCAATGTGCCAAGCATTTTACCTGGGATTCCTCATTTATTCTGTGCCGTAACCCACTAGGATGCAAGTGATACTATAAGTGATATCATACTGTTTTTGGAAGCCATTTTTGGTGAGGAAGGAATCTAGGTGGAGAGAGATAACTTGCTCCAGGGCACACAGATAATACCTGGCCAACCTGGCCAGGTCAAGCATACTCCAGAACCCACTCTCTCCAAAACAATCTTACTTGTTGGACTTGAGAGAGAAGTCTATTCCCGACACTATGGAAACCCATGTAAAAATTCGAACATGATCTCAGGAAGTCTCAGCAAGGCCATGACCATGACGTCTCTTTAATCACAATTCATGATGTGGGCTGTGGAAGAGTGAAGACCACACATGCATTTCCTGTAGAAAAGCAATCCACATTTTCCCATGAGATTCGCACCCAAGACTCTCACTTTTGGCTCAATATGGTGGACAATCATTTTCATCTGTAATACTCTTCATGAAGTGTGGTTAGGTTACATATTAAAAATACAATGTTTTTCTTTTTAGATTTTGTGTTCTATAATCTAATCTTATAGGAGGCCATGAGAACTCAGTCAAAATAGGTCATTGCTTAAAAGGGGGTACATGTGAAAATCAAGTCAGATTTTCTTTAATGTAAGATGTCTTTATTTAGAGAAGCATGGATATCGGTATAGCACAGCTACTGAAAAGCTCAGGAAATGTAGATGAGTTCTTTTCACATGTGAGGACATTAGGGAAATAGCTAGAGAGTGAAGGAATCTCAGAACTTGAAGTGCCATATAGAGATCATCTCGCCCAATGTGCTCATTTTACTGGGATCTCATCCCACTCACACATCTCGTTGTCTCTTTAATGCACAGCTCTTCCACAGGAGATGATTCTCCTTTTTATCTAGTAACCACGGAATAAAAATGGCAGAGCAGAAGAGAACTGTCATGGATTCAACTTCATTTAGCTGATGGCATGTGTTCAGTTCTGCTTCTCCTTACAACAAAAGGACCCTGGGGTAGGTGATCTTTTATGATGAGACTAAAATGTCAGGCTCAGTGTTTGTACTGTTTTGGGAAGCGTTTTTTTCAGAAGCACCTGTGAGCCCCTGGTGCCGATGATTCCGCCAGTTGTTGAAGGCAGATCTATAACAGAGAAGCCGAAGCCAGCAGATCCGAAGAGACACAAGAGAAATACATCATTTTTAGCCCAAGTGGTACTGATAACTTCAGTAGATAAAATTTATACTGCAAGCATTTTTATTTGCAAGGGAGCCAGAGTAGTTTATGCATTTTTTTTCAAGCAAAAGTATCTTCAGAAAGAAAGTTGGTCTAATAAATCACACGAGTTGAAGTCAATGTGGAGAAACTTTCTATTTTCTGTACTTAAAAACAATTGCTTCGTTTACTATTATTTGGAGTGATTTTTGGTTGCAGACAAAAAAAAATTAAGTTTTTCTTTTTGTTGTATATTATAGTGCCCAGCACTCTAAAGTGCAAAATGAAGTATATTGAAATTCCAGAGCTAGATTCCCACCCTTCTCCTCAGCTTTTTTAGTGCTGGAGAGAAACATTCTCACTTGACGCCACATTTAATTTGGCGCACTTCTCGCTTCACTTTCAATCCCTCGTCAGAACCATGTATTACAGAGTCATTTAAAACAGAGTTGAGCTGGGCAACAACCAAATAAATTCATTCCGAAGGAGGAAGATCTATTCCGCTGTGCATTTTGGAATTACACCTTTCAGCTCGTATGTTACCACAAGCTGCATAACTAGTAACAAGCCACAAGATGGATTGTACTCTCGGGCATTTTTTTGAAGAGAAAAAAAGTCAAGGGTATGGCTTGCCAGAAAATGTTTCTACACGAGGCAGAACACATCCGTGATGTTCCATGGAACCTTCCTTCTTGCTACCAGCTTCCTCCAAAAGCAAGAGCGGCCCCTTCGGCCATTTTCTTGCCTCCCCATTGCCTGGATGAGGGTTGGGGCTATGGATTGCGGGGAACAGCTCTTGTTGGACTGACTGCCTCTGTGAAGGACTGCAATACTGGATGTGGAAAATCATACGGAAGGGCTTTGAGACTCCATTTCTCCCCTGTCAAGTTGCCTCAAACCTGTGTACAGCAAATGAATTCTGAGGGAGAGAAAGAAGCTCAATTTTCATGCCTGTTGAATCTCTGGGCTCTTTTGGAGACCCGCCAGTCCTGCAGCAGAGCTTCTGGACAGGCTGGGGGAGTGTGTATGTGGCAGCCTCCTGTCCAGTGGATGGCGAGTAGGTTCAGGAAAGCTTCCTGGTTGTCTTCAAGAGCAGTGTTCTGTCACTGACAGCTTGGGCCAGCTTTCTGGTAATTAAAAGACTTCAACAAAGGCCAAACACAGGAGATAGGAGAAGAAATTCAATTTCAATGCACTTGAGTTTTCACAGCGTTGATGTACAGGAATCGGGAAGCTGTGAGGTGGTTTAGCCCTTGGAACATGGAATCAGGAAGTTGTCAGAGAGCATCTAGGACTATTAACCCATTTCATGGGTGAGGAAACTGAGGTCTTATGTGAGGAAGTCACTTGAAGTTTACATAGCAAGCTTGCCTTTTGGATCATATACTAACTTTGTTGAACATGGCTTATAAAGGCTTGCACCTTTTGCAAGTTATAGGGATAGGATGTAGCAAGAAATTCTGGAGGCACAGGGATAGGGATTGCAAAAACTCCAGTTCCGTAAGGGAATCAGGCACATAAAGAAAAGGGATGAATTGGACCAATACAAGGCAACTCTTCCTCTCAATGTTGGGGAGGCAATAGGGAGTGGTGAGGATTTGAGCAAATGGAAGCATGCATGCCCACTCCAGAGAGGATGGCTATGACCCAGCTCCAGCCTGTTGTTGCCTCTGAGAGAAGGCCCAGGGTGTCAGTTCTTTCTCTTTTCCAAAAGAAGATGGAAAACCATGTTTGTGTGAAATCCTAAATTTTAAACTGTCAATAACTAACTTGATTTTGAAACGTGGTGAAGGTCGAACAAAACACCTCCGCAGGCTGAGTTTAGCTTGTGACCTATAGTCTGAGATTTCTGGTTTGGAGGGTGCACTGAATTTGCATTCTAGAAGCCCTGTCTCCTCCAGGCTTGCCAGCCAGGGGCTAAGGACTTTTTCAGGCACGGAGGTCTTCATCTTCTTGGTTCTCCAGCTGCTGTGAGTCAAGCCTCACGAGATAAGTCACCGCCTCTTGCTCCTAAGAAGAGCTTTGCTCTGCGGTCCTGTCTTCAAGCCAAGGCAATCTGAGCTATGCCACAGGCCTCTAAGCAAACGTCCCTGTCACTTTGGCATTGCTTACCCCAGAGAGGTCTCCATTCACTCGCGCTGCTTGGTAAGGGCTGGACTCAGTCCCCAGTGCTGGATGCAGTGCTTGACCAGATGTTTCCTGTCTCCCTGGATCCTTATACTTTATATTAAAATGTTTCTGCATTATGTTGAGGAACAGTATAATATGTTAGCCTGCTTCCAAAGGCAGAAGGAACATTCTGTGTTTTTTTCTTTGACTCCCAAAGAAGAAAATATAATCTAAATGTTTTTCAGATTATAAGATATGTTTGCAAATGGTACAGATGTGCAGTTATTGTCCTACCCTCCAGACAAAAGTAAACAAATGCTAAATTAATGACATCTGGTTGTTATCAGCGCACGGGCAATGGTTCTTTTTCTTGCCTGTTATGTTTTCCTCTTCTTTCCCCTACATGTGCTTTTCCTAGTGAGCCATTTCACCCCGCATGGCTTGAAATGATGGTCAATAGCCCCTGCTGTTGGGAACTTTTCTCTACTTTTAACCGAAGAGCTCTAATGGTCTAAGCCTTTGTTCACTTTTTCAAAGTGGGGCGGAGAATTTGTTGAGAGCCCTGGGCCTTAATTCCATGTGTGTCATGAACCAACTACATGCCTTTATGGGAAATTCCTTAACCTTTCCGGCATCCATTTTTGTGTAAAATGGGTGGGGAGGAGCAAGCTGGCCTGGGAGCCGAGGTGAGACTGTCGGCAGCTTAGCTGTGCCGTGAAGGCAGAGCCTCCTCAGCTGGACCAGGGCCTGGAACACGCACTTCCTCACGGATGAACTAGAGAAACAACTCCATAGGAGCCTGTACTGAGAGTTGAGAAGCAGAGTTTTCTACATGAAAGGCAGACTTATTATATCAAACATTTTATTAATATAACTTAAACTAAATTACAGTCTGGCTCCTCTGGTTCATTTTCCAGTTCATTTCATCATCTTTATGACTTTCTTATGGAGCCTGCCATGAATTCTCTAGATTTCTCATATTCTTTTTACCCAAACAATTTACATCATCTTTAAATGAAACTTTAAATAGATAAAATTTTCACTTATATTCTCACAATTCAAAAACAGTTATTCTATTTTTCTATTGACTAATATTTATGCATGTATACAACTTCATATAGAGATATAATCATGGTAAATATTTTATGTTTTGATTGATTGGATCATGATGTAGCAAACAAACTACCTTTTATGCTTTCTCTTCATTTTTAGAAATTTTAATGTCAGCAAAATGTATTAGAGTTGATTCCTGAAACACCCCCATTGGTGGGCACTTAGACATTTCCTGTAGTTTAACCCCATGTGCCTGACTACGAACTCTGGGCGGATGGAACCATGCCTGATTTCCCGCTTATTACTGTCAGGGCTCACTCAGTGGAGGGCAGCAGAAGCCCTCCAGGGGTTTTAAGCAGAAAGAGATTTAGTGTGGAGAAGTAGGAGCTTCCTCAGCTGTGATGTAAGGACGAACAGCTAATGGGGGAGGAATGAGACTGTCACAGGCACTACTGTTTTCAAGAAGAGAACACCCCTCGAAGCTGGGATCAGAAGGCTACCACCTCTGACAATCAAGTCTCTGCAACCTGGCCTAACTCCAGGAAGGGCCCAAAGCAGGTTCCATAGCAGCCTCCCCCACCTTGAGCCTTCCCCTGTCCTATGTGAATGTGTCTAACTGCTGGGCCCTAGTTTGCATTCTAATTGCTAGCTGCCAGGAAGTCTGCCACATGTTAGTTTGGAGAGAAGTGGGTGTGGGTGCTGAAGGCCCCCCTTTCTGCCCCCACCCTAGGAATGATGCTTGGCACATGTAGGTGCTTGGTTATTATTATGTTTGGAATGGATATATTAGTAGGTAGGTCTCTTCTCTGAAGGTGTTTGGGGCCCATCTTGGAGACAGGTGTGAAACACTCTACAATAGAAAGCCCGTCAAACAATTTCTCAAGGCAACATAGCAGAAGTTGCAATTCTCTGATTAGAAAGACAGAGAGCACTTTATTAAGAATTATTATTAATCATATATAATACTAAAAGATACTGAGAAGTGAACTCAGACAAGTTTTTGATTTATTTATCTGGCCTGCTTCCTTCCCCCTCCCTTATGTGGCCTGAACACAGCATGCCGTCTGAAAGCCAGGCATTTGTTGATCAATTGTGGTTCTCTGTTGCCCCATCTAACATTTTTAGAATCCCACCCTATGTACCCATTTCTTCTGATGGGAATCGGTCCCACTGATGGGTACAACGTAGGTGACTTGGGGTCGTCAAGGCATTCTGTAGAATTTGCTGCTGCCATTCCACACTTTGGACTCTCAAAGAGTGAGATAGGACCTCTAGATGGTCCCAGGACGGAGAACCTTCCTTCTGTCCCTTTGTTATGTGGCAACTGCCTGGGTGAAGGAGAGGAGAGTACTGGGTTTACAGGAAGCTGAGAGAGAAGTTTTAACATTCCAGCTTATGGACTCTTTGTGAATGTTTGGCCTTGGGTAGGCCATAGCTGGGTTCTCACTCATGCAGAGTGACGTCGCATAAGGACTCAATCCTAATATTCTGCCCATGAAATGGTGTGGTATGTCACCCCAGTTAATCATCAACAGAAGGAGGGATATTTGGTAGGGACTTGACCCACCCAGTGGGACACAACTGCTAGGAGAACATGAGCAAACGTCTTGAAGGAGGTGCTTGGTTCAATAGGGTTTTTTTTTTTTTTTTGGTTTGTTTTTGGTTTTTAATGGTGATAAAAAAATCTCATTACGTAAAACTTGCCATTTTAAGAATTTTTCATTGTCCACTACGGTTGTGTAGCAACCTTCAGAATATTTTCATCTTGCACGACAAACTCTCTTCCTACTGAACAACAGCTCCTCACTTCTCCCTCGACCCCGTCCCTGGTAACCACTTCTACTTTCTGTATCTCTGGGTTTGACTATTGTAGGTACCTCAGTAAGTGGAATCATTCAGTATTTGTCATTTTGTGACTGGCTCATTCATGTAGTACGTCTTCAAGATTCATCCATGTTGTAGTGTATGACAGAATTTCCTTATTTTTTAAGACTGAATAATATTCCTTTCCATGTATAGACACGTTTTCTTTATCTCTTCATCCATCAATGGTCAATTATGTTGCTTCCACCTCTGGGCTATCATGAATAATGCTGCAATGAACACAGATGTGCCAATATTTCTTTGAGATCCTGTTTTTTTTTTATTTTCTAGATATATACCAAGAAGTGATATTGCTGAATTATACGGCAATTCATTTTTAAGTTTTTGAGGTACCCCCATACTCTTTTCCATAGCAGCTGCACCATTTTACATTCCCACGGTCAGTACACAACACTTGCAATTTCTCCACATTCTCAACAGAGCTTATTTTCTCTTTTCTTTCTTTCCTTTTTGTTTTCTTGATAGTGACCATCCTAACGTGTGAGAGGTGATATTGTAGTTTTGATTTGCATTTCCCAGATGACTGATAACATTTAGCATCTTTTCATATGCTTGTTAGTCATTTGTATATCTTCTTTGGAGAAATGTCTATTCAAATCCTTTGCCCATGTTTTAATCAGGTTATTTTTGTTGTTGAGTTGTAGGAGTTCTTTATATATTCTGGATATTAATCCTATATCAGATATATGGTTTGTAGTTATTTTTCCCCATTTATAGGTTGCCTTTTAACTGTTGTATCCTTTGCTACACAGAAAAATTTAAGCTTCACATGCTTTTATTTGTTTATTTTGCTTTTTTCTAGCTTGTGCTTTTGGTGTCATAGCCAAGAAATCATTGCCAAATCCAACGCCATGAAGCTTCTCCCTTATGTTTTTTCTAGAAGTTTTATAGACTCAGGTCTTATGTTTAGGACTTCAATCCATTTTGAATTGATTATTATGATTATTATGTTTGCTATAATGTAAGGATCCAATTTTATTCTTTCCCACGTGTATATCCAGTTTTTCTAACATCATTTGTTGAAGAGACTGTCCTTTCCCCATTGTGTAGTCTTGTGATTCAATAGGGTTTTTAAATAAAAATTGTTTGATAAGGTGTTATGTGTTGAATTGTGTCCCACAAAAAATCATGTTGAAGTCCTAACATGATTCAACACATAACACCTTTTTGATATGACCTGATAATGACCATAATATGGCCTGATTTGAAAATAGGGTCATTGTAGATGTAATTACTTAAGAAAAAGTCATACTGGAGTAGGTTGGGCCACTAATTCCATATGACTAATGTCTTTATAAAAGAGGGAAATTTAGACGCAGGCACACATACAGAGAGAATGCCATGCAAGCATGAAGGTACATATTTACAAGTTAAGGGGATGGGACAGATCCTTCTTTCACAGCCCTCAGAAGGTGCCAATCCTTTGAACACCTTGATCTTGGACTTCTGTCCTCCAGAACTGTGAGACAATACAATTCTATTGCTTAATCCACTCAATTGTGGTACTTTGTTATAGTAGGGGTATAGTAAGAAAGGTGGTTAAAGAAGGCAATTGGAGCCATATCAAAAATGTGGATATTTTGTATAGAAATTCCATGGGAGTAGGAGAGTGGTACTTTTGAGGTAGAAAGGAGAAATACATACCTCATGGTTCAGAAAAGCAGCATGTGGAGACCCGACTGGCATGGTTGGGATGGGAGGCTGAGAGCTCTCTGAGCTCCCCTGTGGTCCAGGTAGGAGAAGAAAGGCCTGGCCATGGCAGGGCTGTGGGACAGGAGGCCTTGTTGTTGATGGACTTCAAGTGTACTGGAATGGAGGCAGTGAACCAGATGCTGAAGTTGCAGCCTGTCCAGAGCAAGAAGGAGTGTTTGTCGGAGCTTTATTTTGGAACTATTGGTTTTGTGGGGGGAAAATATCCATCCATATGGAAAGTGCTCAGTCAGTTATAAGTTTGGAACAAGCCCTCAAGGCAACGCTACAGATATCTATTCCAGAGTCAGTAGCTTTAGGGTGAATCTGAAGCTGCCACGTTGGACAAAAGCACCAAGTAGGAGAATACAGAGGGAGGGAAGAGAATGCAATATTTGTCTTTGAACGAGTCCCTCAGGTGAAATTCTTGGAACTGAGACAAGTGGGCAAAGCTCCTGCATATTTTTATTCTTCTTAGTATGTGTTGCTGAATTGCTTTCCAAAAGAACTGTACCAATTTTTAATGCCACAAACAAGCATCGGACAACCAGATCACTCCTCATTCAGTTTTACAATCTATTTGTGTTCTGTGCTTTGAGCCATCCTTGATTTCCTGGGACAAATCTTGCTTCATCAAGGTGAATTATCCTTTGAATGCATGATTTAATTTCCTTCATCAGAATTGTACTGTGGTTCACTTCTTTTGTTGTTATTTTCACATGGTTACCATCATTATTCCCATCAGGACAACTCCCACGTTAGGGGAAGAGCTGGGGTTCACCCAGTGTTCTGCATTGCTGCCAGGGAAGTTCGGAATCCATGGATGCAGTGGGTCTTTGGATATGGGCTCCCTGCTTTTCTCTGCTTTATTGAGAGACTAGATGTGACAAGGAGGTTTGAGCAGCACTGGCCTGTGAGAAACTGGAGTGAAGTCAGTTGGGAGCTGAGAAGAGAGGGAGCGGAAGCTGACCTAGCAGAGGAGAAAGCAGCTGGATGGGAAGGACTAAGTTTTATCCCACAGTTCTGTTCAACTAGAGTGCCCCTTGCAACAAACTGAAGCATGCAAGGGTAGCTCCCTGGTTACCCCAGTGAACTCATGTAGAACATTCTCTGTGGTCATCAACCTAACAGCGCCATCCACCAGGTCAGCCATTCTGGCCTGTTTTCCTCAGAACCCAGCACTCAGCTGAGGGACCCAGTATGGTCAAGGGCTTTCCAAAAGAACTGTACCAATTTTTAATGCCACAAACAAGCATCGGACAACCAGATCACTCCTCATTCGGTTTTAAAATCTATTTGTGTTCTGTGCTTTGAGCCATCCTTGATTTCCTGGGACAAATCTTGCTTCATCAAGGTGAATTATCCTCTGAATGCATGATTTAATGCATTCAGATTTAATGTTTCATGTGCACTTGGGGGGCAGAAAGTGAAGCTTGGAGAGGGACAGTGCAGACCAGCCCCATCTGCAGAGGACTATTGGACAGACACGCTGCTCTCCTGTACGACCCGACCTTTGGGTCCTTCACGACAGTGACAGGCCTCGGTGATGGCCAAATGGAGACGAATGCCTCCCCTGCCGTAAATGCTGCCTCCAGAACTCACCTGTAGCGCGAGAGCAATTATGTCCACAGAGAACTATGTGTAGGGTGGACTTTTTCACTTTCCGTGTTGCTCCTCTTATTCTTTCACCAAGTGCAGTTATTCTGATGTAAATGCTATGTTTTGATTAGCTTTTATATATCTGTTACTCCAATTAGCAGCATTTTTTTACACGAGCAGGAAGAGTGGAGGGCAGCTAACGAGGTGCGCATGCGCACGCAGCGAGTGAGGATGATTGACGCTCCCACACACGGCAAATAAAACCTCTGACAAGCAATCTTCTGTTTTTAATAACATGAAACATTTTGAGGGAAGAGAAACAGAGAGAAAAATAAATCTATTTTATAGAGTAGGAGAAACAATGAAACACCATATGAGAAGGGCAAGTATGTATGCAATAAGATTATCATTATAGGTGATTTCAATTATTCCAAACTAATTGGAAAATCTTGAAAGTATTCTGCACCACCGCCTCCCTAAGAAAGAGACATGCAGAAGAGAGCTTGGTTATCTTCTGATTCAGAGACTCCCCGGAAAAAAATTCCACATTCCTCCCCACCCACCAAGATGGTGCTTGAAAATTAGAATAACCAAGACACCAAGGTAAAACAGGGATGCAGAATTATTACAAAGATGACAGGAGATTTAATTTACAATCAGTATTTCTTTATGCTCTTGGGAAAGTGCTTTCCATTGTGTGGTGCTTGCTGGCTGATTTTAGACTGGGTGGAAGACTTCCAATTACCTTCCCGGGTACCCCAGCTCTTCCGGAGCCTCACTTCCATAAGTAGGACCACCTTTTGAGGAACAATACATCATCAGGGTGCAGATTATTACACTAATATATCATTAGAGCAACAACTTGCTTTGGTGATAAATGGCATAATAGACCCGGGGAGGTGCAATTCACTCAAGTGATGGACTGCCTCTTCGTTCTGATGCATTCTCACAATACTGCCCCGTGGGTTCTCTGTGAAGGCAAAAGGGCAGACTTCAGAGTGGGTTTTATGTAAAGAAGCACAAATGAAGCTCTTCACAGTGGAGTGTTCCTTGTAGAGCATCTCGGAATATGATTTGTATTCTGATTGTCAAATGGTAAAAGAATGAAAGCATATAAATCCAGCACTCAGCTGGATTCTACAAAGCCGGGGTCTTGCATAAACTATATTGCAAGTTTCAAAGGGCATGAATGACCTCTCAGGACACACAGGCCTCAGGTATTGGGACAACACCAGATTCTCTTTGCTTTTCCACAAATGCACTACACTTGGTGTCCTGCATGTCCATTTTGAAAGGAGAGCTACAGCAGCCCTGTTTTTTTACAGGTTATGCCCACTCTTAGGTAAGCAGGGCATTCTTAAAAGTCAAACTCTATCCATCATAAGTAGGGTTTGATTTCAGTCTTGCTTAGCTGTGGATTACAGGACATTTACACCCAGTTAAGTCATTTTAAAATCCTTAGGTTTGACATTTTACATATCGGGGAATGAGATTTCCCCATATCTCTGCACTATTCTTTTTAAAAAGGCTGGTAGTGCAAGGCCAAACCTAGAGTGTCTTTTAACCACATTTGGGTATTGTGCTATAGCTTTAGTTTAAGACTATTTCAGTGAGTAGTTATAATGAAATGTATCAATATATTGGCCTGTGTGTATTGATTCACTGAAATGATTAAGAACAGTAACTTCATCTTATTAGAATGTTTCAAATTCTAAAAAGCATACTCACATCATTATCCAATTTTAAAGGCTCTTGTCACATTAACCCATCCTATAGATTGGCAAAGTATTATAGTCCCTTTTCAGAAAAGGAAACCATGATGCCAGGGGTTAATGGCTGTGCCCAAAGCTGTCATGCCCCTTTGGGTCCAGCCAAGGTTGGCACGTGCCTGTGTGGTGACAAGTCCTGCCTCTTTCCATTGTACCTCATGCCCACCATCTTCATCCCAGGAATCATTTCAGGATCCCAGAAACCCTGAATGGTTCCTCAGATCGAAGTCCAGAGGAAAATCAACAGCCGCTTTGTAAAATACATGTGTGGAGGTATTTTGCTGGAGTTACATTAGCTGAAACTAACATTTCTAAAGTGAAGTAAATAATCAGGAACCTCAACAGACCTGAAAGATCTCAAAGTTACTGAAACCACATCAGAGTGAAATAGATGCCAATTTAAAATCCATGTTGGATCCAATTCAAAAGATTTCTTTCCACTTAGAAATGTCCTTGAAACCCAACAGGCTAACATAATCTTATTCTCTGCCCTTTATGGATAAGTACTGCCCAACTCTTAGACTCTGAGATGGGCTCTGCTTCCCTTTAGTTACCTGTGTGTTACAGACTGCGCTGTCTGTAGTCTGGCTTCTCTGGAAGTGATCTTGCCTGGAGGTATTCACCACCTCCCATTCCTGCCAGGCATATGTGTGTGCCCCAGGTATGCTGCTCATGCTGGCTTAGCACTGGGATCTCACATTCCTATCTCAGCATGCCTGGGAATTTCTACCCACTGGAGGTGAGACGTCCCCCCAAAAACATGACTTTTTAATGTCACTCCAGCTGCTCCCAGGGCCCCATTTTGATGTGAGAGAGTGGATTGGCTGGCCCCCTCATTTGCTTGTCCTTCCTTTCTCTCCTGCCTCAGGTGCACTGGTTGTTCATAGGAGGAGTCAGTGATGCTGCCTGCAGAGATAGCCCACAGTCCTGGGACACTCTACTTTCTCAAGAATGATCGTGGAATCCAAATTTTTATTCATGTGGTCATTTAACTGACAATCCAACTCCAGTCTTTCGAACAAAATTAATTTTACATTTTTATGAAAATATTACATATACTAGATAGTCTCAAGTTCCAGAGTACTCATAAGCTTAAAAAAATTAAAACAAAACAAAACAACAGTCTCCCCATCTTCTCCATCACAGTCTCATTTCCCAGAAGCAAGTTCTTATAATGGTTTCTTTTCTAGTTCTTTCCAGAGTTATCATTTGATTCCCATATAGTGCTTATACAATTTAAAATGAGCTGATTCTGTTTTCTCTTTCTCTCTTTCTTGTGCCCTTAATTTTAGTTGAGTTATTTCTAATTCATCAAAAATGTATAACACCTGGATATTACTTTTCCAACTTTGGTCTAGTTTTACATCTTTAAATGATCATGCCCCCACCCCCCATTTTTTCCTGCTGTTTCCCCAATGTTCTCTTGGTAGGAAAAAAAATCTATTGTCTAGTAAATTCCTCAAGAAAGGCTAATAAATACAAAATTTCTTGAATTCTTGCCTGTTTACTACTTTTCTCTGTTTTTCTTTAATACTTGAAGTACAGGATGACTGGAAATGAAATCCTTGGCTTATCATTTATTTTCTTGAGTTTTCTTGAAAATGTTCCTCAATTTTGCTTTGCTCTGCATAGTACTTTTTGGAAGCCTGATACTAGTTGAATTCTTTGCATTTGTAAATAGTTTAATCTTTTTGTTTGGAGAAACTTTGAATATTTTTCTTTACCTTAAAATCTAATCATTTGACTTTTAGATATGTTTCCGTGTTCATCATTCTTGGTCAGTTCTGCCAGGTATACTCATGAAGCTCTTTCATTATGTAGAGTTAGGTCTTCTTTTATTTTCAGAAAAATTAATTGAATTATAGTTTTAAATATCACTTCTGTTTAATTACTTGCTGTCTAAGTTTAGGGGTACCAATTATATGTATGTTAGATCTTTACTGGCTTCCATTTTAACTACTTTTCCTTTAAACATTTCTCCTCTTCTTCCTCTTTCTTTTTTTAAATTTAATTTTTCCTCTGTATTTTCTACTTTTCTACTGTTATTAAATTTTTATTCAAATACATTCTCTGTTGGGCATCATGAAACATAGTTGTAACTTCTGATATACTTGTCTTTGTCTCGTATTTATTTTTTAAATTCAATCAACTCTTGTTTTACAACCTTCGTTTTTAATTTAAAATTTTTCTCTTTCATGGTGGTTTTCATGTCCCTAAGTCCTTGTTTAGTCATATTTAATTCAATTTAGGATTTTTTTCTTATATCTTTCTTTCTGTTTTATGGTTATTTGAAGCAGAGAGAATTGTTATCGGATGAAATGGTTTGACTATTTTTGTTTATTTCCTTTTTAGGAGAGCTTTATCGATAAAGATTCCTTATGTTTCTGTCATTCATGCATACAGTTAATGGTTTGAGGTGATTTCAGGAGCAATACAGTTTCTTCAATGAGATGGCTTCTTTTTGGAGAGAGGGTGTACACCTTTTGATTTTGTTTTTATTTCATTCTGTCTTACAAAACCCTAAATTTCCTCCCTTGCTCCTTTCCCCCTCCTTCATAACCCAGCCTCCAAAGTCTCTTCCTTGTTGTCCTTTTCCATTCAGACACATTACTTCTCAAACTGCTTATACAAATCCTATGCTGACTTTAAGTCTTCTCTTAGTCAGTGCTTTTATCTGCAAGGATTCCTTCTCAGTATTTTCACACATGCTGAGAACTTTCTTTTTCCAAGGGTAATTTATCTCAGCCCCTTTTGTTTTGTCCTTCGCAGCTTTTTCAGGGCCTCTACCAGTTCTCTTAGGAAAGGTTTTCAGTAGATACCTGAGAACAGTTCTACTGAAACTTGATGTTTATTATTTTTCATATTAATTAGAAGTATTTAGTGTTCTATGTTTTTTTATTTTTGCAGAAGGCATGGGATTTATGTGGCTTTATTTGCTCTTCATGTTGACTGGTAAAGTCTATGGTAGATGTATGGAAATTTTCGTATTTACATAGACTCCATTATCATGGCAACCAGGAAATCCCCTTGATGTTATTTTAATTCATGTTTATTATCTCTTCAGCTTTCATTTCTTCATGTAAGTCCATGTAGAAGGAAAAAAGGTTATACCTATAGAATAAGTGGAAATATAATTATTCTAAATTTGATTTGTGAAAACAATCAATTACTTGATCATAAGACACAAATGTTTAGCAAACCTTAATTAACATATAATATAAATTCAATTGTTAATAAAATTAGAACAGCAATCAATATTGAATATGTTTCTACTCATAATCACACATTTAGTTAAAATTTCTGTGTTTCATGACAGTTGAAGTTCTGGACTACATATGAATCCTCTCTGAAGTAGTTTAACAACATCCTCAATACAAGATTCTTAAATATAATATTCAACATCCTTTCCAGAGATAGGTAAGAGTGATGGAAACAGCGATGGAACCAAAGAGGATTAAATGGGATTAAATTATACAGTCTGCAAGATTTAACCATGTTGAGGTTTTTCTAGTGTTACATGTTCATAAATAATTTCTTAACAGTGATTATAAGTTTGTTTATACAATATAATTATATTACATAATGAGTCTTCCTATTATGCAGACTACTGGGATATGCTTTGGAGAAACTGCTGAAGTTTATTAAAGATATAAATTATGGATTCAACAAATGCAAAATAATAAGTTTGAACCGTATTGTTTATGTACTCAAGTAATTATTCTCCTATTTTCTTCTAATATCCTGTTCTTATTAGACGTTTTATGCCCTATTAATCTTCCTTGACTTTTTCCCAAAGTGTAACATTACTATTACACACACACACGTTTATAAACACACAGACATTCACACACAGTCACCTTAGGAGAACAATTACTAGCACTGATGGTGAGTAGTAATGAAGCTGAAATACAATAGAGATAACAAACATATCTTCCTAACAAAATAGTGGCCTATTTTCTAGCTTTATTCTAAAAAATGTGGATGAAGAAAATTTAAACTTGGAGGGAGTCCTTATACATGTAAAATATATACCTAGAAGTTGGAGTGATATTTTTTGTGTAAATCTTTGAGTTGGCAGGAATTCAGGTTAAAGTGACTTTGAACAACTTCTGGCAGCCCAAGGTTTCTGAGGTGTTCCTTTCATGGCCACAGAGAAATCTTGATTACATGGATCTTTCTTATGGAACTTCATAATTCCTTGAGAGAGGCACAATGCAAATTAGTTTAATGTCACCTGAGAAAAAGGTTAAACTTATTGACTGGAAATCACTATCTATGTGACATTTATTCTCTAACCATGAATAACCAAGTGTTGACTACAGAGTCAATTCACCTTATATTAAACCATACCTTTTTCTGAAATATTCAGACTATGTACTGTGGTTCCCCGAAAATAAGACCTAGCCAGACAATCAGCTCAAATGCATCTTTTGGAGCAAAATTTAATATAAGACTTTTTATTTATAGTAAAATAAGACCGGGTCTTATATAGTATAATATATATAAGACTGGGTCTTATATTGATATTTGCTCCAAAAGACACATTAGAGCGCATTGTCTGGCTAGGTCTTATTTTCGGGGAAATACAGTATAACAAAGGGGGATGGAAAGGAAATGTTTGATTGCAAAAACTTTCCATGATGCTTAAAATTTTTAAAAGTGCATTTATTTGTACTCTAAAAGAGTCAACTAAAACTTTTGAATTATCCAGAATACGTATTATCATCCCTCATTTGCTATATACAAGGAACGTGAAGCTGGAGAACAAATCACCTAAGAAAACTGGGATGGACAGAAGTATTCTGTCTCCTCATTCAGGGTCCTCTCAGTCGGATCCTTCCATTCAATTGCTTGCAAATTGACCTAACATTCTCTAGTTAGAAGGAACTTAGGAAGCTAGCACTAAATCTTTACTCACAATAAAGCATCTCTATTGATTTTGCTTCTGAATTGCTTCTACTTCTTAGAGAGGTTTGGGAAACAGGTGAAGAGGGGGGAACAGGGAGTGAAGGAATGGAAAGAGTTACTGATCACCCAGTTATGGAAGAGTCCTTTAATCCTCAGACACACCCAGAACTGCTCCATTTTCTGATGAAGCTGAGATTTGGATGCTTGTCACAGAACCCAGAGTCCTTGATACCGTGGGCCTCTAAAACCCTGCATGCCTAGACATTTTTCAGTCAATAGAGGGACAGAAATTTCCGATGAAGCCTTCAATGCGAAGTCATCGGGTACATTTCCTTCCAAACTGTTTTCTGGGCCAAATTTCACCTCGGCTCATAAGTTTTGATCAGATCAATATGAGCCCAATGCTCAACACTTTCTGACACATTCATCTAAATCATTTTTTTTCTTTTTTCTACTACGGGAAATCCATCTTTAAGACAAGGGTAAAGTATATTTTCCCACGCCAAAGTAGTGCACACAAAAAGTCATACTACTTTTTGTCTTGTGTAATTGACACTTATTATTTTCACCCAAGGAAGAGTCAGATTTGATTTCTGTAAAGGGAGGGTCAGTAATAAGAACTTTATGAGTTTCAGATTCCGAGTCAGACTTCTTTAGCAAGGACAGTGCTTAAAGATCTGGTCATATGGTCTGAACGCCAGCATGTGTGAGCATACACACATACACACACACGTGCGTGTACACACAGGCACACACGCACACATACATATACACGTGCTTGCAGACATAGGTACACACATGCACATGTGTATACATGCACACACACGTGTGCACACACAGGTACACACACATGCACACACACGCACGTTAAGGAGGAATAAAAGATTCTCAGGACATAAGATAGACTTAGTGTTACTCACAGCATTTTGATACTGAGTCACACCATAATTTGGGCTGTAAAATCGTATTTCAGAGGAAGTGTTTGGAGAGGTCCAGTTATATAGTGCTATTACTTTTGGGCTATGCTATGAACTGTGCACTGGAAGTTAAGACCCAAGTTCTAGATTCATAGCTTACCCATAGGAATATATTTCAGATAAATATTTGACGCATGGTATAACCTTTGATATATTAGAATCCACTGGATGCATTTTTTTGGCGATAGCAATTTGGTATATTCAAGGCCAAATATGTTAGGTCAGATTACTCACTGTGTTGTAATGGCAGCCATAGTTAATATTTTTAAATGTGTCTCTCCAGGATGTTTTTAAATAATAATTTGATCTACGTTTGTAGGTATAAAAATTCCGTCCTTTCACTAAAAGTGAGGAAATGCAGGTACAGAGAAAGAGGCATTTCCTGTCTGTATGCAGCTTGCCCATCACATGGGAGGTATCCATGCTTCTTGATATGCATTAAGCTTACTTTTCTGTAATAGTACAGCTTTCAATTTATACACAGGCCATCAAATAGCTTTGCCAGCATTCTTAGTAGTTATTTAGGCTAGAACTGAATCACTGAAATTTCAGAATTCTGGCTGAAATTCTTCTAATCAAGAAAATTTATTTCCTGGGTGTCAGACCTTGGCATTTTGATATGTGTGATCAACTGAAAATGGTTAGAAAAAAAGTGGAAAAAATATACACTTGTGTTCCAGCAGTTTGGAGAATTTAGACATCATGATGTCCTTTTACGCAGCTTGGTGGAACTGTGTATGTGTGGGTTTAACTGTGATAACCTTAATACTATGTTATTTTAATTCTCTTTCTTAAATTTAAGATCGAGATATATCTTTTTTTTAAAGCCTCCTTGAAATATTATTATACATTCTGTTGGAATATTTCTAACTTTTAAATTTCATATTTGCTATAACTCAATTTATATCACTGCTCTCTAAGTTGGGAACTTCAAACTTTCATTTTTCTAAGATCATTTTTCATCTTTCCTGAATTCATCATCCAACTGAATTTAGAGAACTGGACTCCAGTGTAAATTCATCTTCTCAAACCTGCCTCAGTTCTCAGGAGTACATTTTAAATCTCCCACTTTATTCCCCAAGATCCTGCCCCTAGGGATTCATTGTTATTTTAGCAATTTGACTTCAAGGGCCTGAATGCCTGAAGCTCTAAGGCAGCGCTCCAACTCCAACTGATTTGGCTCATTTACCCCCCCAATAAAGAACTTTGGAAAACAACTGACCTCTTGAAGTATTTTTGGTTTTACATCCAAATGCTTTCATCATATGTGTGAAAGACACAAACAGCATAATTTCCAGAATATTTTAAGTCTTTACCTTTACGAATAGAATAGTCTACCATTCTTGTTGGTGAATCTGGTGGAATCTGATACCATAGTCATTCAAAATTCACCATCATCCATTTGAGAAATACACAAACCATCCCATAACAGTTACACGTTTTAGATTTTTATTTTTTCTGTTTGAACTTGCATTTTTGTTCCACCTCTGAACAGAATTTTCTCTAAATCTATTTTATGAGTGAGAGTCTATCAATCACCCTTTCATGTTCCTTTGCGAAAAACAAAAATGCATATATCCTTACATTTAAATTTTCAAAAAAATTATTGTGGTCATAAGACTGTTAAAAAATTTATTCTGTCCCTGGCTATTATTAAATCTACTATTATTATGCAATTGACCAACACAAGATAAAATATAAGTAATTATTAAACATATAAAATGTTATTGGAAATACATCTATAGGTAAAATAGATACAGATTCTTACATTTGGTTTAAATATGCATAATGAATATGGCTAAATATGCCATTGTTAGAAATGTGGCAGAGTTCAACATCTATTTTAAAATAGGTATAAATGTTGAGCGAACTGGACATAAACAAGTAGAAGAAGTTTCATGACAGCAATTCACTGAAATGCTTCTGAGTTACATGTCAAAAATCTTAGTGATCTAAATAAAAAATGTAATTATTTGTCAGCTGCCAGCTCTATTAATTCTTCCTTCAGTTTTGTTAAAAGCAAGGTTTGGGAAACACCTACATTGATAAAGGATTTGGTACCCGTCCTCTGGAGTCTTTCATGCTCTCACAGTGACCTGGATGGTCCAATTATCCCTGTATGTAGGGCTGAATTTCACATCCCAGAGCAATACACCAAAGTGAGTAAGAGATGTGCCCTTTTCTCTGTTAAAGAAAGAAGATGATTATGATAAGGGAAGGAAAGAAAGGAGAACCTGCATTCTCAGGCCATTTTTAGGAAGAAGAAACTATGGGATGGAGAATCCCTACTAATGAAAGGACCACACTGAATCGGGCTGACATGAGATAAATATGATTTCCCAACTTTGATGTGCTCTATGAACTCAAGTAATCAGAGCTATCATTTATTAAAACCATGGCTGGTTGTGTATCCCCTGAAAAGCCAGAGACTTAAGACGGCTGCACTAAGGCAACGTGGCGAATTTCTGTGGGTCATGACCTTCAGTGTGTGATCAGAAGTCCTGGATTTGGGGTGAAGAGAGGCTGGTTAGACAAGTCTGTGGCCAGGTCCCTTCTTTTTCTGTATTCTCTGTCTTTGTATGTACCCCCCAGTGTGTAAGCAGAAGGTTGCAAAGGCTCATGGAATGGAAACTACAAATAAAGAAAAACCCTACACATATGTAACTTAAGACCATCAGAAACAAATATAAAATTCCAAAGGCTTCTAGGTAGAAAGTGTGGATCACCTACAGGATAATCAGGATTGGATTGACTCTAGATTTTCCAACAGCAGTCCTGGAAGCAAGAACATTCTTCATATTCTGCTAAGTTATCATTTCAATGTGAGGGCTCAGCAAATACACTCCCAGGCATATAGGGTCAGAAAGCTCATTTCTCAAAGATTTTCTTTGAAATTTTCTTTGAAAACACCCTTGGAGGATGTACTCCACTAAGAACAAATAAATCCAGGAGCATGCCATGAACCCTGTGGGAAATGAGAATGAATAAATAACCAGGTAAAACAAATAATTAGATAAAAATCCTTGGGGCCTAAAAATCAAGAAACAACAGAGAAAGACGGAAAGGGAGAAGGCAGGCAGGAAGGGAGAGAGAGATCTTCAGAAATAAAAATACAGGAGAGACTAAATTTCAAAGATGCTTCCATTGGTGTTATTTTGGATTTTAGAAATGATTAACAACTCAATTTTCTGATTTCATTAAAATTGTCTACAGAGTATAGTTTCTTTGTGCTCTTGACCCAAGTCTAACTTTTTAACCCACACATTCAGGAAGAGTCTCTGGGAAGTTGGTCAAGGGTATGATACTTGCTGTTACCTTATGAATTCTCCTCACATACTGGTCCCTGTTGGGGTGTTGGGGAGATAAGCGACAAAAGGAACTAGATAAGGAGAATGGTGTATCAAAATGTAAATATATGCACATAGTGACATGATGACGTGGCTGGCTGTGACAACTAGACTGACAGTGTAGC
The DNA here is from genome assembly GCF_964194185.1 of Rhinolophus hipposideros. Taxonomy (NCBI): domain Eukaryota; kingdom Metazoa; phylum Chordata; class Mammalia; order Chiroptera; family Rhinolophidae; genus Rhinolophus; species Rhinolophus hipposideros. Next base: position 3,906,047 of record NC_138061.1, read on the forward strand.
TTCCCTTGGTGCATTTCATCTCTGGCCACATTGTGCCAAGTGGAAAGTTGTGCATGGATTCAGTTCAAGCACCTCCACAGATAAGGCACACGTGGGCACTCAGCAGGAGATGGTTTATGGGATGGTTTAATTAACAGCTCTCTGTCTGAGCTAATAAGAGGTCTCCAGTCATAGAAAATGTGGCCGGCAGATCAGTCTGATACCAGCAGAAGATCAGCATGCGGTGCGTGGCACGGCAGCTGGGAGTCAGTGCTGAGGGTCTTAGTCCTGGTTGGCCTGGGGTGGACTTGGGCAACTGTCTAGCCAGTCCGGGTCTTGGTTTACACACCTGCTAAATGAAGACATTGGATGGCGGAGATCTAGGATCCCTTCTGGCCCTGACATCCTGAGCTTCACAAATTGGTGATGAGATTTGGGTTTAGACTGTAGTGAGCACTAATGAAAGGACCACACTGAATGGGGCTGACATGAGATAAATATGATTTCCCATCTTTGATGTGCTCTGTGAACTCGAGTAATCAGAGCTATCATTTATTGTGCATCTACCATGTAATTGCCATTCACCCTTCCCTTTTATGTCGACAACAGCTTTGCAAAATAGACGGGAATCTCCCCATTTTTCAATGGGGTGTTCTGAGGTTTTGAATAGGATGATGGGTGGTGTCAAAAAAACCAAACTTGAACCCAGGCCAGTGAGAAAGACCTTTCTTTTCCTTCTCCAAGTAGCTTGTACTTTCTTTCCCCTGCCTGACATAGCTTATCTACCACTGTGTAAAGAAATCACCTAAAAACCGAATGGCGTATTATCTTTTCTGTGGAATTCAGGGGTGGGACAGTGAATTGTTCTCATGTGGTTCAGTTGGATGTTGTCTAGGGCCCCAGTTGTCTCAAGGCTTGACTGGGGCCAGAGGGTCCATTTCCCAGATGGCACATTCACAGCAAGTTGGTGCTGGTGGTTGGTGGGAAGCCTCAGTTCTGCCCCACACGGGCCCCTCCACAGGGCTGTCTAGGGCTGTCCCAGCAGCACCTCCATCTTCCCTGAGCACAAGGGATCCAAGAGCAAGAGAGCCAGGCAGAAGGTGTATTCTCCTAATAACTTACCCTTGGAAATGCCATAGCATCGTGGTCACCACATTCTACTTGTTAGAGGAGGCACTAAGTGTGGTTCACACTCAAGGGCAGCAGAGTTAGACTCCAGTGTTGGAAGGGAGGAGTGCCAAGTAATTTGTACTTTTTACAAAAATTATTCAGTATGTTTTCCCAGCATTTTCTAGAACTGTGGTTAAGAAAAAGAAAACCCATAGCGTAAACTTGACCATCTGATCGTGTCTAAGTGCACAATTCAGTAGTGTTAAGTATGTTCGCATTGGTATCCCACAGATCTCCAGAACATTTTTCTCTTGCAAAACTGAACCTCTGTACTGTATACATGCATTAAAACCCACCAGGGGTAGACTAGACGAATGAAAGCTAAGAAGCAGAAGGAAGCACTGTTTTACTCACCTTTGTAACTCCACTGTCAACAACAGCGTGTGACCCATCGAAAGAGTTCAGAGAATATTTGCTAAATGAATAATGAGTGTCAGACAGACGGGAGATGCGAGGCACTGAAACCCACAATGTTGAAACCATGTCCTGTGTGTAATTCACTTTGCACCCACTTCCTGGCCCCCAGCGCCCAGCAAAGCACCTGCGTGGTACTTTGTAAATATTTGTAGCATTAAAATAAATGAGTTTGGCCAGGGGTGACTCATGGCCACCTGAATGCTTTCGTCTTGAGATTGTTTTCAAAAACAATATGTAAACAGCCTAACAAAGCTGTAGAAAAAGGACAGATCTAACTTCCAACATAGGATGTTATGGTTTATGACTCGATATATAAGCTTGGGATACATCATGAGATTGTTTTGCCATGTTCTGAATACCTGCCCCTAAACAAAATTTAGATTCAAAGCTGCAGTTTTAAACAATGGCTATGTTTTCAGGTAATCAAAACAAGAATCAGAGAACAGTATATATAACTGGTATTAAAAGGATATTCTCTCATATGTGAATGTTTTATGCAAATAGTTTGAATATATTCTGTCTCTGTGATTCAGATTTATTTCCAGGGTCTTATTTGATCACATTTTGAAAGTACTCTTTCTATCTACTGTAAGGTAGAGTTATATCTAGAGAAGCGTAACGTTTTTTTCACAGGCTTCACTTATGAGGCTGTAATCTCTCCCCTCTCCCTCCCCATATACTTGTATACATAATAGTTTGACTTTATAGTTGTAGTTTTATAATCCAGGTATTTTTAAAATTCAGTTGAAAAGCAGATAGTTCATCAAACTTTAAATTAGCAGTTGACCATCAATTAAATCATATTTAATGAAATTTCAAACCTGCTTATGTCATCTATTTGTACTTGATATATCTTGTCAGGGAGAATAACTATTTTTTAACAAAAATAAACAGACCAAATTTCTTTATCAGCATGTTTGATTAAATTGTTAGAATCGACTCCAGTATATTCAGACATAGTCACACACATGGACATTCACATCATGAAGAATAAAAGCACACTCTCCAGGTCTTAAAATCTCGAATGAGCTGAGCATTTTAGAGCATCTGATGCCGGTACTGCTCAATGTGTTAAGAGTCCCGAGGAAAATGGTGGGTTCTGAATTTAGGTGTCACAGGAGCCTGCCAAAGTCTTCTTCTGCTTCTAGAATAAGAGCTTCTGAGTGCTGCTGTAATTAGTTTTCAGGCACAGGGTCCCCCACCTCACATTTCAAACACACTCAAGAAAGGCATTCAGAAAATAAAGGAAAGAAACCAGGGAATTATGTAAAAGTCTTTAAGTGGCACTAAAATATAGTCCCTTAAGCATTTAACATAGCAGGCTCTTCAGTGTGTAATAAATAGAATATCGTGAGCAAGAAGTGGGACAGTTTTTAACAGAGTGAGCATTCTCATGGCCCAGAGAAAGCTTCTATAAAACAAAAGCTTCTGAAAATGTGAAGTGTGGGCATATCACCAGGCCACGCTTCTCTTATTTGACGTTGTTCTTTACGTTTCTAAAAAATTAGAGAAAATGAGGGATTTGTTTTGCTACAAGTCAGTTTTGTTTCTCTCTCTCTCTCTGACTATCTGCCTCCCTCAATTCCTCCCTCTTTCCCTCCCTTTCTTTCCCAAATATTACATATATTTTTAAATAAAAGTATTATAATCCCCTTGAATTAAAAATTGAAAATAGAGAAGACCATCCAACATCTTATGATCCTAGCAAAATAACCTAATCCTACTTTTGAAATATTTCTATCACTTTTTTTCTTTGTTGCCTAGATTAAAACACACACACACACACACACACACACACAATTAACTATACAGTTTCAAGATTGCATTAGAGATTATTTAACTCTTCCCACATCATTCAACATTTAAATTATTCTTAGTTTTTCTGAATTATAAACAATACTATATATATGAATACATTTCTGTCCCTCTATGAGGTAGGACAACTAAGTTGTTCTTCATATATTTTGAATATAAAATCTTTGACATATACATATGTGTATATTATATAATATATAATATTTTCTTCCATCATGTGACTTGCCTCATTGTTTTCTTAGCAGTGTCTGTCAATTATTAAAATTTTTAAAAAGGTGATTTTTTTCTTTATGGTTCAAATTTTTATGGCCTATCTAAATGTTTGCCAAAACCAAAGCCACAAAATTTCCCCTATATTTTCTTCTAGAAGTTTCAGTTTCATATTTTATACTTAAGACTATGCTCTGTTTAGAGTTAAGCTTTATGTATGGTGTGAGTAACACGTCAAAGCTTACTTTTTTCTATACGAATATCCAGTTGTTCCAGCACTGTTTGTTGAAATGAGGTTTTCTTCCCTCCCCCCTGTAATTGCCTTGGTAGTTCTGTAAAATTATCTGTGGGCCATGTATGTGAGGGCTTGCTTCTGGGCTCTATTTAGTCGCATTGATCTATGTGTCTATTCTTTTGTCAATATCATGCTGTCCTTATTACTGTAGTTTTATAAGTGAGTCTTCAATCATGTAACATAAGCTTATTCTTTTGAAAAATTGCTTTGGTTTTTACAGCTCATTCACAGTTCCAAATTTTATAAACAGCTTTTCAATTTCTCCACACGCAACTCGAATTTTGGTTGGGATTACCCTGAATCTATATATCAAGTTCTATAGAAGTGACATCTTAATAATATTAAATCTACCAATGCAAATGAGGCATATCTCTCCATTTATTTAGGTCTTCTTTAATTTCTCTCAGTAATGATTTGCAGTTTTCTGTGTAAAATTCTGACATGTATTTTGTTAAATTTATTCCTAAGTACATTATGGTTTTGATTCTATCATAAACAGGATGATGTTTTAAATTTTCTTTCTCTAGTTATCCTTCTGCATCCTTTTGACAGCTCCTTCTCTATGAGTGCTTGAGTGCTCGTTTGCTTTCTGACACAGTAAGATGTTGTGCTTTTCCTGCCCAGAACTTGGATGAACTTTTTTTCTCTTGAAGGAATTCTGGTTTCTCTTCACTGGAGAATGGTACTTTGTCTTTAGAATATATCCCACTAATGCTGCACGATTAATGTACTGAGTTCAAAAGTCACTTGAAATAATATCTTATGTGACTCATTTAGTAGACTGTTGAGTTGATTATATCCCATTTAATTCCAATTTTAGCTTTGCTTTTTAAAAATTCACTTAATTTCAGTGTTTGATTATATATAATATTAACTTGGTTCAAAAGCCAAAACGATATCTCAAAGGTCTCAAAGAAATCTTACTCCCCCATGCCCTCCGTTATGTCACATACAGTAATCACTTTATTATTCTGTGCTTTATCCTTCTGAAGGCTTCGCTTTTGCAAATTATGGGTTCTTATTTCCCTTTCTTTTACAAATTTAGCTTGATGAATATACATTGCCCTCATGTTGCTTTTATCTCTTAGTATGTCGAGGAGATTATTTCATATGGAACACAGATGACTTTCTCATTCATTTATTTGGCTCTGTAATATCCCTTCAGGTAGGTGTGACCCACAGGGCTGTCAGCTGACCTCTTGTCAAGGGACTCCTGGGTTGTTTCCTGTCTGTTGCTGTTACAAATAGTGTTATAATGAATGACTTTAGGTATGTGTTGCTTCGTGTTTGTGGAAATATATCTTCAAGGTAGATTCCTGGAAGAAGGATTGCTGGGTCAAAGGTCAAGGCAGATGTAATTTTGTTAGATATTGACTCAGAGAGGGTTTCTATTATTTTGTACCCCCAGTAGCAATACGTAGGACTGCCTGTTTTCCCATAACCTCACCAACAAAAGCAGACTGTTTTAGATATAACTAGAAGGTTTTTTGGGATTACCATGTTTTCAAGGTACATAAGATAAAAACCACAGTTAAAAGTTGTGATGTTAAGAATCTGTGTGTGATCATTCAATAAGGTAGATAAGACCATTTTATTTAAATCATGTACTCAAGTATTTGTTATTTTTACATAAAATCTCACTGCAATTCAAAAAACTTTTCAGACTTTCAACATCTTGGCAACAAAAAATAAAATAAGCTAGCTACTGGACAGATTGGGTTTTGGCAATATATCATTTTCTCTTTAATTAAATATGTAGGAAAGGTTTAATTTTGAAGTATATTGAAATTAATGGCATTACTGCTGACTTTATATCTAATTTATTTAATTATGTTCAATAGCCAAACACCAGTTTGACACATGAGCATATAAATGCATTTACTGAGCAATACCACGCCTTTCACTCTTCACTTTAAAAGGGACCTGTCATTTTAGTTACCCATTAGTTATGTGTATTACGCATTATTATGTATAAGTAATTTTAGCTGCACATTATTGTATTAATGCAACTTAAGTAATGAGACATAACAGGCCAGTTGCCCATTTTTTAATCAATGTATTTGGTTTTTGCTATTGAGTTGTATGAGTGCCTCATATATTTAAAACATTAACACCCAATCCAATACATGGTTTGCAAAATTTTTCTCCCATTCCATAGGTTGCCTTGTTGTTGACTGTTTTTCGCATTCACCTTTTCTGATGTGAACTCTCCTTCTCATTGTGGAGGTTCCTTTCCACCCACTGATACTGAGGGTGACAGGCTAGGAGCCGCAGTTGTTTCTTCCCCAACACTGGCCTAGGGCCAAGGTCAGGGGCTGGGACCCCTAAGCAGCAGTTGTGTAAGCTCCTATTTCTACTGAAAAGCCTTCACATTATGCGAGCAGGAGGGGGACAGCCAGTAGAACTAGAGATGTATCTAATGAAGAGACCAGGATGATTGGAAGAGAATTATAATTAGAGATAAGCATAACAAGAGAAACATTTCCTCCATTAAAGAAAATACCTGATTATATACAGATTGAAAATGCCCACCATTCTCCAGAGAAAATTACTTAGAAAATAATCACGTTTTTGAATAAGATAATGAAAGGAAAAATCCTAGAAGCACCTTAGATAGACAGACAGACAGACAGACAGACAGACAGACAGACAGATAGATAGATAAGGCACGTTGCTCATAAGGACAGTGAACTCAGTTGGTCTCAGACTTAGAAAACCCACAGTCCCGACAACAGACATCTGCAGTGCACAGACCCCTGGGAGAGAAGTTCTGTCATCAATGTTACACCCAGTGAAATTTTGATCATGTGTAGAAATAATGCAGTGATATCCTGACCTGTGCAGGTCTGGGACGTGGTCTTTAAAATCACATTGACATATGCGCTCCAGCTAACAAAGAGATGCCGTCTCATTAAAAGCTCCAGGTTGGGTACGTTATTAAAGAACAGTGTAAGAGGATAGCCAATTACACAGACAGCTGAATGTGAACACTTGTCATGATGGTTCTAGAAAGCCTGCAAATATAAGTAAACATTCTTGACACCGGAAAGCCATACCATAAGAAAAGCACACATTGATGGTAAGAATTATGTCCTTGAACAAAGAATGTGCTCAATTCTTCCTTTTACCTGGGGCAAGGAAAGAGGAAAATAAATAAATTAATTCTTGACTTTGTAATTAAAGAAATGCGGGTTGAAATACTTCTGGGCGTGCTTAAAATTACACTCCATTAATGTTTTAAAAAAGAGATGGACAAAAATTAGGATATTACCTTATATGGCAAAAGCTGTGATTAAGTTAAGGGTCTCGAATGGAGGGACTTATCCTGGATCATCTGGTTGGCCCTAAATGCCATCACATGTGTCCTCACAAGGCAGGGAGGTCGTGATATACACAGAAGGGGAGAAATTATTGTGACTAGGGAGGCAGAGTTTGGAGGGATGCGGCCATGAGCCAAGGAAAGCTGGGGGGAGACCAGGAATGGATTCTTCCCTAGAACCTCCAGAGGGACCATGGCCCTGCTGATACCTTGGTTCTGAGTTCTGGCTACCAGAACTGTGAGGGAATAAGTTTCCGTTGTTTTCAGTCTCCCCGTTTGTAGTCATCTGCTACAGCAGACCTAGGAAAGGAAGTCGAGGCCTGATGAGGTTTGTTGGATCGCCAGTTACAATGTCTCCTTCTAAGGGGACCCTGACTATCTGCTCTTAGGGCCACTTCTGAGCTCAACCTCCTTGCTGCTTTTGGGAAACCAGGTCTTCTCAGTCCTGCCTCACCCTACACCTGCATGGATTGGCAGCCTAGCTCCCTGCTGGGCACACGAGAGGTGGGTGTGACTGGTATGGAATGATTTCCGCCTCTGCCTCAACCTTGACTCACGCCACAGGTCCCGAATCCTTACACATCCTTAGACATGCACCTCCCTCCCAGCCAGCCTTTATGGTTGGTTGTCCCCACACCATCCCCAGCCCCAAATATGGTAAGCACCTGCACTGTGTGTAAGAAATGTTCTGGGAGCTGAAAACAGTGAGTATGGTAGGCAAAGTCCCTGATTTTATGGAGCACCAATCTTAGAAGGGAGCAAAAACCAGGAAGTAAATAATTCAACAAGTCGATTTCAGAGGCAAGTGACAGAGGCCCCATTCAATCGGACTGAAGCTGAAAGAGAACTGTTTGGATTACGTAATTGGACAATCCAAAGGCTACACCAGCTTTAGGCTTTAGGGAAACAATGTCACGGAGCCTGGCCTTTTTCTCTTTGGTGTGGCCTGCCCTGCTGGGCTCACTGCCAGCGTCTCCCTGCATCCTGGAGAGAGATGGAGAGAGAGGGCTTCTGGCCAGGCCCACCCTCCTCCTTCTGCCTTTCTCTCAGAGCAGGAGAAAGGGCCTCTCCAGAAAGGCTCTGATTGGGCTGGGCTGGTCACTGCCCATCTCCCAGCCAATCACAGTGGCTCAGAGGACTGTGGTTGCCAGCGCAGGTCATGTGCTCATGCCTGGGACCCAGGAGGTACGTCCAGCCTCTCCCAGGGCAATGGGATTGAATGGGATCACAATGCAGCGGGCGTGTTGAGTCCCCAGGGACAGGATGCTGATCAGGGAGACCTGTGTACCAGCTGGTTCTCACTTCCACGACACTCCGCATCATCTCAGCACTGAGACGCTGCTCTCACGGGGCCTCCCTTGCCCCTCTAAAAGAGGAAAGCAGGCAGGGAGGAGGGAGCACGATCAGCCTGGTTACAGCTAATGCTCAGTGGTTTTGTCATCGCTTTGGAGCGTCCTGTGTCTGCGCCCGAGGAAGGGGGGATATCGCCTTCTGGGAAGACAATCATCGCTCAGCCTTGTAGGTGTTCCAGTCAGAGGAGGAGTGGGAGCTCCAGGGGTTCCCCCAGGGCGCCGTGAGCTCCATCTGAGAGAGAATGCTAGGGACCCATTGGTGACAGTGATAGTCTTTTCAGGGTGCACATCCGATTGACTCAAAGTCCTTCCCGACTGAGCCCTCTTAAAGAAGGAACAGATTGTTTCTATCTTTCCAAAACAAAACCACAGCTGCCCAGCTGTACATAATGGGGTCATCTCAGAGGGTTTCGCCAGGGAAAGCCAGCAGGCTGGCACAGCCTGACATCAACTGCCCCCGCAGCCAGCCACCGCCAGGCCCTGTCGCATGCACGCACACCCAAACCCCACATGACACAGCTGCTCATCAAGCAGCTGCCACAAGCAGCAGGTGGGGAGAAGCGGCTTGGATGTATTTACTAAGAGCCTCTGCCAGGACTGCTGAGAGCAGATGAGACCCTGCAAAAGGGGTGGGGAACCCAAAGCTGTAATTTGAGCCAAGACCTGCTTACACTTACCGGCAGCTGTTGCATTCAGAAATACAATATATTTCTTCCCTTCTAAATAGTCTCTGTTCATCGCAACTGCTTCATTTGCTGCCTTTTTCTGTAACTTTGGCAATTGGGTTTAGGTAATAACGTAGCTGTTGAACTATCTGCTGGTAACAACCTCCTGTTAGTGGCATTCTTTTGATGTTACAGGCACTTTTGAGGAAAGGAATGTTTCCCCTTTCTGTAGTTTTGTCAATCATGATTTTCTTTTTAATAGCATTTCATTTTTTCCTTGCATATTTTAAAATCCCCAGTAAAAACAGAATGGAGCTACCTGCTGTTACTAAAAGACCTAGAAGACTTTAGGACATGGCCAGCTCTTTTCATTATGATGGTATTTAAAAGAAATGAAAATACTTCTGTCTTTAAGTGCTACCGTCTGAGAAATTGAGACCACTCCAGGGCTCTGGGTTTTCTTGTGTTTGTTACTGTGAATTAATTCAAATGATTTTTTTTTCTTGTAATGAAAAAAAAAAAAAGGCCATTTTTAGTGTCTAAAATCTGGAGTGACTGTGATGTTTAGATTCAGCAAATGGATCCATTTAATTAAAAAAGTGTTTATTAAGCACCTACTATGTGTAAGCCTTTGTGTCCCATGCTAGGGGGGATTCAAAGCTAAATCGTTCACTTTCTGCCCTCAGAGAGTTGCCACCCAATGAGAGAATTGGACAGGGAGATAGAACCCCAAAGCAAAGCAGAACCGTTTGAGGGTCATTGAGTAGAGGGACACCCACTGACCCCACAGACTGGGACGCTGGGGGAGGCACCATGGAGGGGTGACATCAACTGGGCCTTTAAAAGTACACAGGATTTAGATGGTCAGAGAAAGGAGTGGGCAGGCAGAGGCTCAGGCAATGGGGCGCAGTTGCGCGTGTTCAGCAAACCTGGAAGGGTGGACATGTGATTGCTGGGGCCGGTTGGGCGGACCTGCTGTACCAGCTCAGGAGACTGAACAATTTCCAAAGGCACTGGGATTCCCGGTGCTCAACTTAGCTTCAATTTCCCTTTCGGAAACATTTGGTGCAAAATACCCTTCTCTCAGCATCCTCATTCGTAGGATGTGAAGTCTCCTAATGTGTCCAATTTATTCCCAAATAGTCCAGTGACAAATGTTACACTCACACACTGAGAGAGAGAGGAAAGAAAGAGAGAGGGGGAAACATTAATGATGTGGAGAGAAAGGACATGTGGGTGTTCGTTGTACTCTTTTAACCTTTCTGAAAGTTTGCAAGTTCTCACAATAAAGATTGTGAATAAAAAGGGAATACTCCCCGTCCTACCAAAAAGTATAGACGAGGTGGTAGTCTCTGCCCAGCATGGAAGGAATCTGGGTCTAGGAATTCAGCTCAATTAGCAAACACTCTGTTCTAACTAACACTCCCAGCCCCACCCCCTACGAGGCTCAGACTGCACTGAGCCACCTGAGCGCCTGTCCGGGATGCAATGATGGGCCCAGCCGGCCTCCTGGGTCTGTGGGAAGACTAAACGAGAGAATCCACATGGAAAGCACCCAGTGTGGGGCCTGGCACTCACAGGCGCCGGAAGTGACGTCGTTACTACCATTACCAAGCTTAATGCTCAGTCTCTCTAAGTCCCGTTCTCGCCTTCCTGCCCAGCACCCATGGGCTGAGTTACAGGCTCACAGCCGCCTCCCACCCCTTCTGCTGAAGCCACACCCCCTTCAGTGCTGAGTTCCGATGCTTACAGCATCCTGCACTGGAAATACGCTCTGTCTGCCTAACCTAATACATTTCAAGGACCTCTCGAATCACTGGTGAGCAGATTTTGAATATTCAGATCAAATGTCAGTGTTTTTTTGGGCGGAAGGGGGTAGTAAATTTTAAAATAGGCAATAAGGGGTGAGGATGGAACAGTTCTTTTGTCTGCATCAGCACACCACTGTCCTTTGTACAATCCGTTGTTTCTAAAGAAGTAAAACTTATTTCAGTGTGACAAGAAATCGTCATAAACATGACGTGATTGATTTGAAGGTGGCCAGAAAAGCTCAAAAATCATCTTTCCCCTGGCGAATTCTGGTCTCTTCCTCGTCCCACGTGTCCCTGTAAAATGGCTCTACACTGAACCAGGAGGATTCTGCATTCCAAATAGAACATTTAAGAGTGCTCGCTCAAAGGATCAAAAGTAAGCTTTAAAATTATCCACAGAAGCCATGTGTGTCTTTGTTTCACGTTTGTGAATGTGAATAAACACACGTGTACAGCTACCTGAAGTACCAAGTACAATGATAAGAGTGATTTAGTGTGAATGTTAACAGTTGTATGGCTGCGGTGCTCCAAGAAAACACAACTCAAGCTATGCGAGTAACTCAACGATAACGCTGGCCAAATAAAACCACTACAGTTACATGTGGCCTCTAGGCCTCACAAGTCCTTTTTCACCATCTCTACTTGCAAGCAGATCTTATTTTTCAGGACAGTCTTAGATTTATAGGAAAGTTGGCAAGATAAGACAGTTACCACATACCTCACACTCAATGTCCCCTGTTACTAACATCTTACATGATTATGATGTATTTGTTACAGTTAAGAAATCAATATTGATATGTGTTATTATTAATTAAAGTCCATAGTTTATTCACATTTCCTTTTTTAACGAATGTTTGTTTCTTTCTGTTCTGGGTTCCCACCCCGGCCCCACATTCCACTGAGTTATCTTGTCTGCTTAGGCTCCTCTGGGATGTGGCCCTTTCTGAGGGGGCCCTGGCAGTTTTGAGGTCTCCACATCGTGTTATTGGCCTCCTTTCTCAGCCTTCCTATTTCTAATCACTTTTCCTTATAAAACTTATAATATCGTGTCAGAGCAACTATGATTGGCTATAGTTATACTTTTAAAATGTGCTCATGGTTAATAGTAGATTAGGTCATTTGTAGGCAAAATCACTTTCTGGTAATTAGATTATTTTGTAATGTGTTGTAGAATCCCAATTATTTTATTTAAAATTACAGTTTAAATATAATCCATTTACACAGGCCCAGTCTGGTATTATAGCTATTACGCATTTATGGGCACAATTACAGCTCCCCTGTAGGCATGCCTCTCTCACTCTGTTAAAGGAAAACCACTGATAGAAAACTGGAGTTGGAGGGAAATTCTCCGAGGGAAGAGCTGATCTGTCTCCTTGCATCTAGGTCACAAAATCCCATACCACAAAACCTGCATCAAATGGCTTTTGCCCTTAAACCCAGCTCTTAAGTCTGCTTCTCCCAACTATTTAAAAGTATATCCTGAGCGGATTCTTCCTACCAAGCACTTGTCAGGAAAGGACAAACAGTCATCCCTCCCCATCATGGATCAGTCTGTCCAGGGAGGTGGACTTAGAGTGGATAAGTCACTCAGGACTTGGTGTCCCCATCAGTTGGGACAGTCCTCAGTCTTTGTGTGATCCCACTCTTTTTTTTCCCATCTCTGGTCTCTCCGATGCTGATCTGATTGTCACCCACGTGGGGTCAGTCTGTGGGCTCGCTGCATTGTTTGGCACCCTGTCTCTAACTCACCTTAGCTGCCTAGTTATGGGTCAGCCTCCTCCATGTCCACCGTGATGCTCCATTGTAACCGGCCTGAGATTTCTCCGACAGCTGTCCGTTTGGCTGAGCAGGCCCTCCTGCCTGGTCAGAAGGATAGAGCGGTTGAAGACATAGGAATCAAAACTGCCAAAATAAATCACAGAGAGAAATAGACTGACAAAGTTAATGAGTGATAGGAAACTTTCAAGCGGCCTATACTATATGCATGACTGGAGTCTCTGAAGAACAACAGAAAGATCAGGAGCTAGAAAAACTACTTGAAGGAATTAATGGGCAGCAATTTCCAAATTTTCAAAATACATTCTAGAGCAAGGAATATTACCAGAGATAAAGAAAGTGATCCCATATGATACAAGGTTCAGTTGACTAAGAATACAAACAATCTTAAACAGTTATGCACCTAATAAGAGAGCTTCAAAACATATGAGACAAAAACTGATAGAACTGGAAAGAGAAATAGATAAATTCAGAGTTGTCAGAGATTTCAGCATGCCTTTCCAATAACTGCCAAAACAAATAGAAAGAAAATCAGTGAGGCAATCTGAAATTTACTTTGATACTAACGTATGCAAATTATACTTCAAGAAAGCCATTGAAAGGATACTATCTATGCTTATATCCAGGAATTGCACTCGTGGGAGTCTATGCTCAAAATCACATCATCTCCAGGTAAGGATCGTGGAAAGTGATGTTATGGCAAAGCTTATCCGAGAGCTCATTAATAAATGAGTGGCTGAATAAGCCCTGGGACAGATTTGCCTTGGAATATTATGCGGCTCTTTAAAAAGGTTGAGCTGGATCTCTAGCAGCTGGTAGATTACCTCAGGACTGTTGGGCAAGACCGTCTGGGAAGGATTTATACACTCAGACATAGCTCTATTCAAATGGAGAACAGTTATTAAGAAATCTGGTGCTGTTATTTCATTTTCCCTGCATTTTCCTTTTCTCCCAAGCAATTTATAAGCTTTTTTCGGCAGGCTCTCTGCATCAGCCTTCTTTGTATGCACTGAGCAATTTGTCCTGGAAATACACACAACAGGCGCACAATGAATGCTTTTCTGACCCAATCACTTTGGCGGCTCATAGGTTAGATTTCTACAGGATGAGACCATGGCATATTCTCCCTTCCCTGCCTTCAGCAGCAATATTTGTCATTGCACATTCAGGATGGAAACCTCCGCAAAACAAAATGCATCTCCATCACTGAGTTAACATTTCATTATTTTCTAGGATTTTGTTTTGCTTTACAAGCAAAGCAACATGAAATGGCTTTTTACATTTTTTCAAACAAGATGGGAAGTAAACAGTCTCTTCTGATCAGCAATTGCATTACGCTTTTATTATTAATCATTTTGTATCAGGCACATTACTGCTTAAAATGGTAGTGATCATGTGCAATCTGAGGACACGAACATAGCAGATTTCACAGAGACCCCTAATTGCCAGCTACTCATAATTTCAAAAAGTATAGAAATTCAGGGGCTCCTAATAGGATTTTCCTAAACTTGCTGTATTTGAGGAAGGTAAAGTGTACCTTTCATATTAACCTATTACAAAGTATAATATAAGAAGCAGCTATCAATCTCTACCTTCTTTTCAATTTCTACCTTTATAACCCATGTGTTGTGGACCCTACCAGCCCAAATTTCACCTCTAACTCTTCAGTTTGTTGGTATCAAATTGCCCCTTAAGACAAACTAAAAGAATAAGCTGTTGTATACCCGGGGTGCCAAAACATGTATACACACAACTTGTATTCATCTTTTGTTATCGGTATATATTGAGTACTACAATTTTAATACAGTGTTTTCCTTTCTTAAAATGTGTATACATTTTTTTGGCACCCTCTGTATTTATATAATGACCTGCTACTCAGCAGTAGAAAGTAATGCACTTTTGATACATGGAGCAATATGGGTGAATCTAAAAATATTATGTTGCTGAAAAGTAGCGAGGCACAAAATGATACATGATTCTGTTTATGTGAATTTCAAAAACAGGCAAAACTAATCTATGGTAGTAAAGATGAGACTAGAGGTTACTTGAAGGGTGATGGTTACTGGCTGGAAAGAGCGCAGGGAACTTTCTGGAGTGAGGGCTGGGAATTTGCTCTCTTGAGCTGGGTGGTGGTCACAATAGGTGCATAGATATGTAAACAGTTAACCAGCTACAGTCTTAAAAGGTGGGAATTTTCTGTACGTAAAGTGCACCTCGATAAAATCCTATGAAAAAAGGATTAAGTGAGGACCTCTGCTTCTGAAAAGATGACATAAACATACTTTTCTTATTCTTCCCACTTAGTCCTATAAATACCCTTGACACTACACGTATAAAACAAACATTAAAAAACTGCAAAGTGTGGGAAGAAGAGGGTACACTAGCCGGGGACCCCGGGAACAGCAGAGTGGAGATTTCCTTGGCTTTTCTTTTCTTTTTTTTCTTTTTAAAGATTTTATTGGGGAAGGGGAACAGGACTTTATTGGGGAACAGTGTGTACTTCCAGGACTTTTTTCCAAGTCAAGTTGTTGTCCTTTCAGTCTTAGTTGTGGAGGGCGCAGCTCAGCTCCAGGTCCAGTTGCTGTTTCTAGTTGCAGGGGGCACAGCCCACCATCCCTTGTGGGAGTCGAACTGGCAACCTTGTGGCTGAGAGCCCACTGGCCCATGTGGGAATCGAACCGGCAGCCTTCGGAGTTAGGAGCACGGAGCTCCAACCGCCTGAGCCACCGGGCCAGCCCTTGGCTTTTCATTTTTGCTTCCTAGATCCTAGGCCTGAGGCTGAAGAAACCAGCAACCTGGATCCTGCTTTCATTACAGATAGGAACACAAACTGGTATAGCCATTCTGGAAAACAGCTCGGCAGTTCCTTAAAAAGTAGACGGGAAATCCCGCGTGGCCCAGCCATGCACCTCTGCATTTACTTCAGGGAAGTGAAGACCACTGTCCACACACATATGTACATGTGGATGTTCATAGCAGCCCTATTCCCAGTCACCAAAGTGCGAAAGCTCCCAGGTGTCCTTCAGCAGGTGAATGGCTGAATAGACCCTGGTGCACCCACCTCGTGGAACACTAGTCAGCCATACAAAGGAACTACCAGTGACATGGCAGCAACCTGGGTTAAGGTCCAGAGAATTATGATGGCAGGGAGAAGCCAATCCCAAAGCTTCACATACTGGACAACACCATTATATAACATTCTTGAAATGACAGAAATGGAGAACAGACAGTGATTGCCAGTGCTTAAGGGGTCGTGGGAGCAGCAGTGTGCCTCCCAAATGCCATCAGGAGTGGGCCTTGTGGAGATGGAACTGCTCAGTGTCTTGCCTGCATCAAGGTCAGTGTCCTGCTGTGACCTTGTGCTGCAGTTTTGAAAGATGCTCCCATTGGAGGAAAGTGTGTGAAAGGTCCACAGGATCTCTGCCTTATTTCTTAACAACAGCATGTGAATCGACAATTATCTCAGAATAAAATGTTTATTTAATTTAAAAAACATCATAGCAGAACAGGGTTTGACTAGGGCGAGACGTGAGGGAACTTTCTGGGGTGGTGACAATGCACTGCACATCGAGAGGGATTTGTGTTACACAGGTATGTGCATTTGTCAAACTCAGCAAGTGGTAAGAACTGTACATGACACTGTACAAACACTTTACATTAAAAAGATAATGAAGGAAAAGTTTCTGGACCCTCCTCCCCCGCATTGCAGGGACGGTGGGAAAGACTCAATCCTTTTCAATGCTCTGGGGAAGCTTGTGGAGGGGCAGGGGCTGAGCTTCCCATAGCCCCCTCATTCTAAAATGGTATGCCCACTGAATTGTCAGCCCTGACTCTGCACCCTTGCCCGCCCGCTGTGTGTGCCCCCCCACACTGAACCCGCTTCCCTTCCACTCAGTTCTGTGTGTCTGACTTAAAGCCAATCAACTTAAAATTGGATATTAGGCATTTCTGTCCTTCGAAGTCCCTGACCCCTGGGAACTGCCCCTGGTGGCGTCTCCTCGGACTCTGGCCTCTCTCAATTTTGTGACCACTTTTATCCCCTCACCAGCCCATTTTAATCCTCCCGACTCCTTGACCCTACACCCTAGCTCATGTTTTAAGTAAAGCTTCTCTGTGTCTCCCCCAAGCCCAGCCTGACACCTCCCCGCTCTGTCCCCAGCCAGTTAGGATAGAAGACAGATGTTTGCCAGGAGGTCCCCTTCGTGGAGACCCCAGATTCTAAGCCAACAATCGTGCTCGTAGCAGTCCCCAGGCAACACTGCAGGGTCTCCCCGGCCCCCTCCTACCGCTGCATGGGGCCAGCCTTGAATTGGAAAGCACAGGTGCTGAGTGTCACTCTAAGGCCCACCTTCAGCATGTATTTCCAGGGTCTCAGGCCTGCGTGGCAAGGGGGAATTAAGGTTGCAGAAGGAATGAAGCTTCCTAATGAGTGGATGTCAAGACGGAGAGCTGCCCCTGACTTACCCAGCTGGGTCCAATGTCATCAGAAAGGTCCTTTAAAGCAGAACAGAGAGGTAGGAAAGGAGAGTAAGAGGAGATGCAATCAGGAAGCAGGAGTAGAGAGATAAGGTTGCTGGCTTTTAAGGTGGAGGAAGGGGCTATAAGCCCAGGAAAGTGGGCGCCTCTAGAAGCTGGAAAAGACCGGGAAATAGATTCTCCCTTGGAGCCTCCAGAAGGAACCAACCCTGCCGACCCCTTGATTTTAGCCCACCCATGGGAAATGTCCATCCTACAGGAGTGTGAGGTAAGACATTTGTGGTGTTTAAGTGGCTACGTTGTGGTGATTTGTTGTATGAGCCATGGAGAAGGAATACAGGTACCATGATGGGTGAGTGGGAGCCCCGAGGAGAAATATTGCCCAAAGGCTTCGCAGTACACTGGTTTACTTTAATACGGTTGTAATAACATTTAATAGTCACTTCTGGGCTATCTCTGTGAAGCAGATCAACCTTGTCAGGGTTTTAATGACCATTTTTAGGGGAGTTACTACATTCTACTAGAGTCAATTTTACTCTGACCAGGCATTTCTACTTGAAAGAAAAATGATGACAGGGGAGGGGAGAAAATCATTATTGAGGGGGTTGTTTCATAGGTGTTTGTGATTTGGATTATTGATTTCTGAGTCTTAGAATCTGAGAGAAGTAGAAGCTGGAAGAAACTTTGCAACCAAAATTCTTCTAGAGTTTTCTGTAGAAAACTGTAGATAATATAGATAACTTCTATAATGCCCTTTCTCATACCTCTGTTTTGAAAGAATGTTTTAAAATGACTTGCTTTTCCCAAGTCTTTCCCAAAGCATTCAACTTCATTTTCATAAAAAGCACAACTATTTCTACATTTCTATCTCCAAGATTTGCAAAAGGATAATAATTTCAAGGACAAGCGGCATAAACAGATTTGGGAACAAGGCAAGTCAGCTGGTGGAGCAGGAATGTGCTTGGAGCCTCTTGGTGAGGGGCGGGCTTTCAGGAGGCAAAGCCACCTGCAGATTACTAAGAATTTATCTCACGTGCCAGGGACTCCTTCAGGCTCGGGGAGGGGCCGACAAATGTGTTCATGTGGCTGTGAAACTTACTGAAGTAAAATAGTTTAGCTCTGATCCCCTTAAACTACTACTTCTGCTGCCGTCTCTCCTCATTTTGGGTGGTGTGGAGTGGCCACAAGCATTTTTTGGTTGGCTCAAGGAAGCTGATCGGGGACACAGTGATTTTGGATGGGGTGGGATATGTGATTTGCAGTTCTTTTCATGTTATAATAGCTGCAGGTTCAAGCCAGCAAAACACAGTTGGATCCATGTCCAGCTTTATAGGTCTCGGATGCTAATGATCTTAGCACTGCTTTGTGTGGCTTTCATGCGCTACTAGTGTGTCAGGAATTGTGAAGGGTTTGAGATATGACCCTACCGCAAGCTACCAAGTGAGCCTGCCATAGTGGCACAGATGCTGGCAAAAGACACGAGAATCCTGGGTCAGAGACAGTGGGCTTTAGGACGCACGTCAGAACAGGCAGCACGAGCTTCATGTCCCCATCAGACTCCTTGTGCTTCAGGTCCTACAGGGGTGACTCAGAGTGGCCCTGGTGGATGCTGTGCACACAGTGGGTCTGTGTCCCAGCTGGGGAACGCGAGTCTAGGAAACCCACCACTTTATTAGGGACAAGTAGCAAACGTGCCCTGCCTTCCCGTACAGGGAGACACTAGCTTTATTATGCTGGTCAGGACATAAATCTGCCCTTTGCCCTGTAGAGAGATGCCCCCTTTGTTTTCCAAGGTTATTGGCTGTGTAAACATTCTTAGAAAGATAGTCCAGGCTAAAAGCCTCAAGTTACTCTACTGAGAAGATGTGCCGAAATATTAGAGACCAGTGGAGAACTGTCTCCAATGTGTTAATCTACATCCAGGCCCTCATCCTTAGCCAAAGGCAAGAGAGCTGCTCCTACCCTCTCGCCAGCAATAGACACCTTTCCCACCTCCCTGCTCGACTCTCACCCCCTTTTCTAATCTCATCCTCACCCTCTGTTTCTTACGCACCATCCATACAAAGGGGCCTGCCCAAGCACATTTATACAGGTTCTTTTTCAGTTTCTTGTAAATTTGTCATGGAATTCATCAAAGACAAGACAAAACAATAAGCCACTACAATGTGAATGTTGACAGCCAACTGATCAATGAGGATATTCAACTCCAAGAGTGTGTAAGATTAATTCCTGCAGAAGCAAACTAAATGCCCTGAAACTTTACAGCTCATGGAATGAAAAACTTTTTTGTCTGCAAACATGAGAATAATCTTAAGTATTTCACAGCATTAGCAATAATGACTTTGTAAAGCTGAAGATACTTCCTAACTATCAATAATAAAAGAACAAATTTCCATCCATGACAGAAGACTGGATTATTTTTCTAGTCTTGATAGAGAGACTTGGTCACGTATGGGAGCCATGAGCCACGCATGGCCAGTGAACACTGACACATGGCTAGTATGACTGGGAAGGAATGGACGTGTAAAACACACCAGATTTTGAAAACTTATTAATAAGAAAAATGTAAAGTGGCTCATTAATCATTTTATTAATAATATGTTAAAATAATGTTTTGGCTATATTAGGTTAAATGACACATATGATTACATTACTCTCACCTCTTCCCTTTTTTACCTTTTTTCATGTGACCATTAGAAAAGTGAAAATTAGAAATGTGCCTCCTGGTGACATTATAGGAATGGCGGCGGGGGGGGGTGCACTTTTTGAGTTCTCCTCCAGATCTTATCACAAACAGGACATCTATAACCCATCAAAGGACTCTGCTCATCACGCAGAACAGCTAAGAGACGCGTGCAAGGATTACTTGAAGGTGGGCAAAGTGGGCGAGCAGGGGAAGAGGGAAGGAAGCGGAGTGGAGACGCGGCCTGCGTCTGCGGCTGTGGGGACGCGGCCCACACCTGTGGCTGTGGAAACACGCCCACATCTGTGGTGGTGGAAACTCGGCCAGCATCCGCAGCTGCAGAGATGCGGGGGATCCCAGGACAGAACAGAGAACACAAAAGCCAGGAGATGGGCTCTTTCCCTGCGTCCCACAGCTGATGTCTCCCACCAAGGGGGCAGCATATCCAGCATTTGAGGCAATAGCCTCAGTGAGAACTCCAGTTGGGCCCTAGGCCGGACAAAGGACACAAACTCCATACCTGGGCCCCTCCCCCTGCTCTTCCAATCCTACCCCCACTCTTCCAGAGACTTAAACTGGCCCCTGAACTGAGGAGTAGTGTCAGATTACAGCGGAGCCTTAGTGCTCAGGCTCTGGGAAGACTGGCAGGCAGCTCTGACCAGGGAAGAGGCTGGGAAGAGTGTGATTTTTGCTGGGCTAGGAGAGAAGAGACTCCTCCACCCCCAGCCACCACCTTTTCTGGCCTGCTTAGGGCGGGGCAATTACAACTGCAGAGGCACTCCAAGGGATCAGCAGTAAGCTGCAGACACAGCTCTGGGCTTTCAGCAGCTCAGAAATCTCCCGCCACACACACACACACACACACACACACACACACACACACACACACTCACACGGAAGAAGTGCCCTAAGACTCAGGAGAACTGGACACAGCGCTGGTGGTGCTACTCTCAGTGTGCATATGTGCAGGCAAGGGCAGAAATTGCACTGACTTTGTAAAAACTACCATCCAGACGCCTCAGCCCCATGGAACTAAATCTGCAGTCCCAAAGTCACTCTGGGCACCAGGTGACTGGCTCTGCCTGTACAATACGCAGGGGACTCTTTGGTACAGCAGAGGACAACCTGGAGATTGCTTGGTGGGCTTAAGCCAAGACTGGCACTGCTTTTTGTTTTGTTTTGTTTTGTCTTTATGTCTTTGATATCTTTGCCTGTGTTGAGTGGGACTTGTCAGTTGTTTTTACATGTGAATGTATTTGATTTTTTCTTTGTTGTTGTTGTTGTTGTCCTTGGTGATTTGCTTTGTTCTGAAATTGCCTTACCAGGGACCAGCTTAAGAGGCACAAGATTCAACATATCCAAAGGCCAACTCCAGACCAAACCAGTGTACTACCGGGTTTGACCTACAAGTCCCACACCCAAAGGGAATTCTCTGCAGACACAAGAGCCCATAGAGGCCAAACCTCATTTAAGTGGTCAACCCTCACCCAGCAGAACACCCTGTGGTGGGCAGAGCCAAGTCTCACAACTAGTCAGCCTAGGAATTAACCCCAACTACTCACAAGCAAAAAGCAATTGAAGATCTTTTTTAACAGGACAATAGACACAACACAAGAGTCACCTTTGGAGCTCACGCAAAGGAGAAGAATGAAGTAGTGCAAGTCAAATATAAAGGACACATACTACATAAGATAACCCAGCAAGAACTAAGAACTCTAGGGGATCTACCTAATACATCGAAGCAAACACAGAGAGTCAGCCAGAATGGGGAAAAAAAGAAACATGTCCCAAATAAAAGAACAGAAGAAACCTCCAGAAATGGAAGCAAATGAAACAGAGGTAACCAACCTATCAGAGACAGAGTTCAGAACACTGATGATAAGAATGTTTAAGAAGCTTAGAGACGACATAAAGAAGGATAGAGAAATCATAATGAACAACCAGTTAGAAGTAAAGAACACAATTACTGAAATAAAGAACTCACTTGAAGGAATTAACAGCAGGTTAGATGAAGCCGAGGATCGAATCAGTGACTTACAAGACAAGTTAGCATAGATCACCCAAACAGAACAACAGAAAGAAAAAAGAAAAAACAATGAAGATGGTTTAAGAGACCTCTGGGATTACATCAAGCACAACTACATGTGCATTGTAGGAATACCAGAAGGTGAAGAGAAAAAACAAGAGATTGAGAACACATTTGAAGTAATAATGTCTGAAAACTTCCCTAACCTGATGAAGGAAACCAACATACAAGCCCAAGAAGTACAGAGAGTTCCAAGCAGGATAAATCCAAACAGGCCCACACCCAGACACATTATAGTTAAAATGGCAAAGGTTAAAGACAAAGAGAAAATCCTAAAGCAGCAAGAGAAAGACAGAGGGTTACATACAAGGGAACTCCCATAAGACTATCAAATGACTTTTCTACAGAAACATTGAAGGCCAGGAGGGAGTGGCAGGAGATACTCAAAGTGATGGAAAACAAAGACCTACAACCTAGATTACTTTATCCAGGAAGGCTATCATTTAAAGTTGATGAAGAGATAAAGAGCTTCCCAGAAAAGAATAAGCTAAAGGAATTTATTACCACCAAGTCAGCATTGCAAGAAATACTAAAAGGACTTCTGTAAATAGAAGAAAGATGAAAACAATCTAACTACAAATTTTAAAATGGCAATAACTCTGTACCTATCAATAATCACTTTAAATGTAAATGGATTAAATGCTCCAATCAAGAGATATAGGGTGGCTGAGTGGATAAGAAAGCAATACCCTTGTATATGTTGTATACGAGAGACTCACCTCAGATCAAAAGACACACACAGGCTGAAAGTGAAGGGTGGAGTAAGATATTTCATGCAAATGGCAATGAGAAAAAAGCTGGAGTTGCAATACTTATATCTGACAAAATAGACTTTAAAATGAAGAACATATTAAAAGACAAATATGGGCATTATATAATAATAAAAGGATCGATCCGATAAGAGGACATAACCGTAGTAAACATCTATGCACCCAACATAGGAGCACCTAACTATATAAAACAGATATTGACTGACATAAAGATAGAGATCAACAGTAACACTATCATAGTAGGGGACTTCAACACACCTCTGACAACAAGGGACAGGTCTTCCAGACAGAAAATTAATATGGAAACAACAGCCTTAAATGATACATTGGACCACTTGGATTTAATCAATATTTTCACAGCATTTCACCCCAATGCTACAGAATACACATTCTTCTCAAGTGCACATGGAATATTTTCCAAGATAGACCATATGTTAGGCCACAAAACAAGTCTTGATAAATTTAAGAAAATTGAAATCATACCAATTGTCTTCTCTGACCACAGTGCTATGAAACTAGAAATGAACTACAGGAAAAAAACTGGAAGACACACCAATTCATGGAGGCTGAATAACTTATTACTAAATAATGAATGGGTCAAGCAGGAGATCAAGGAAGAAATCAAAAGATATCTCGAGACAAATGAAAATGAAAACACGACAACCCAAAATCTATGGGATGCCGCTAAAGCAGTCCTAAGAGGGAAATTCATAGCATTGCAGGCCTACCTAAAGAAACAAGAAACATCACTAATCAACAATTTACCTTCACACTTAAGGGATCTGGAAAAAGAACAGTAAAATAAGCCCAAAGGGAGCACAAGGAAGTAGATAATAAAGATCAGAGCAGAAATAAATGAAATAGAAACCAGAAAAATAATACAAAAGATCAATAAATCCAAGAGTTGGTTCTTAAAGAAGATAAACAAAATTGACAAACCTTTAGCTAGACTCATTAAAAGAGAGAGAGAGAGGACCCAAATTAGTAAAATCAGAAATGAAAGAGGAGAAGTGACAACAGATACCACAGAAGTACAAAAAAATTTAAGAAATTACTATGAGCAACTATATGCCAACAAATTTGACAATCTGGAAGAAATGGACAATTTTCTAGAGGCGTACAACCTTCCAAGGCTAACTCAAGAAGAAACAGAAAACCTGAATAGACTGAATACCACCAGGGAAATTGAATCAGTAATCAACAATCTCCCAACAAACAAAAGCCCCGGACCAGATGGCTTTACAAGTGAATTTTACAAAACATTCAAAAAAGAATTATCACCTATTCTCCTCAAGCTCTTCCAAAAAAATCCAGAAAGAGGGAAGACTCCCAAACACTTTTTACGAAGCCACTATCACCCTGATCCCAAAATCAGACAAAGACACCACAAAAAAAGAAAACTACAGGCCAATATCTCTAATGAATATAGATGCAAAAATCCTCAACAAAATATTAGCGAACAGAATTCAGCAATACATTAAAAAGATCATACACCATGATCAAGTGGGATTCATCCCTGGTATGCAAGGGTGGTTCAACATCCGCAAATCAATTAATGTGATTCACCACATTAACAAAATGAAAAATAAAAATCACATGATCATATCAATAGATACAGAAAAAGCATTTGATAAAATCCAGCAGCCATTTATGATAAAAACCCTTAAGCAAGTGGGAATAGAGGGATCATATCTCAACATAATAAAGGCCATATATGATAAAACCACAGCTAACATCATACTCAATAGGGAAAAGCTAAAACCATTCCCCTTAAGGTCAGGACAAGGCAAGGTTGTCCACTATCTCCACTTCTATTCAACATAGTGCTGGAAGTTCTAGCCACAGGAATCAGACAAGAAAAAGAAATAGAAGACATCCAAATCAGTAAGGAGGAAGTAAAATTGTCATTATATGCAGATGACATGATGCTATATAGAGAGAACCCTAAAGACTCTACCAAGAAACTATTAGAGCTGATAGATGAATTTAGTAAAGTAGCAGGATACAAAATTAATATTCAGAAATCAGTTGCATTTGTATATACCAATAATAAAATATCAGAAGGAGAAATTAAAAAAAACAATCCCATTTACAATTGCTCCAAAGACTATAAAATACCTGGGAATAAATTTAACCAAAGAAGTAAAAGATCTGTACTCAGAAAATTATAAGACACTGAAGAAAGAAATGAAAGAAGATATAAATAGATGGAAACACATTCCATGTTCATGGATAGGAAGAATTAATATAGTTAAAATGTCCATACTGCCTAAGGCAATATACATATTCAACGCAATTCCTATCAAACTACCAATGATGTTTTTCACAGAAATGGAACATATAATCCTAAAATTTATATGGGACCATAAAAGACCCCGGATAGCCACAGCAATCTGAGAAATAAGAACAAAGTGGGAGGTATAACAATATCTGATATCAAATTATACTACAAGGCTACAGTAATCAAAACAGCATGGTACTGGCATAAAAACAGACACATAGATCAATGGAACAGAATAGAGAGTCCAGAAGTAAATCCATGCCTATATGGCCATTTATTCTACGACAATGGAAGCAAGAATGTACGATGGGGTAAACACAGTCTATTCAATAAATGGTGCTGGGAAACCTGGACAGACACATGCAAAAAAAATGAAGCTGGACCACCTCCTTACACCATATACAAAAATAAATTCAAAATGGCTTAAAGACTTAAATGTAAGATTTGCAACCATAAAATTCCTAGAAGAAAATATAGGAAGAAACTTCACAGATATTACCCAGAGTAAGATTTTTACTGATATATCCCCTTGTTTGAGAGAAGTAAGAGAAAAAATAAACATGTGGGATGACATCAAACTAAAAAGTTTTTTCACAGCACAGGAAACCATCAATAAAACAAAAAGGGATCCTACTGAATGGGAAAAGATATTTGCCAATGATACATCTGATAAGGGGTTAATATCACAAATTTATAAAAAACTCACTCAACTCAACTCCAAAAAAACAAACAACCCAATTAAAAAATGGGCAGAGGACATGAAGAGACATTTTTCTAAAAAGGACATACAGATGGCAAACAGACATAAGAAGAAATGCTCAACCTCACTAACCATCAGAGAAATGCAAATAAAAACCACAATGAGATACCACCTGACCCCAGTCAAAATGGCTATCATCGACAAATCAACAAACAACTGTTGGCGCGGATGTGGAGAAAAGGGAATGCTTGTGCAGTGTTGGTGGGATTGTAGATTGGTGCAGCCACTATGGAAAACAGTATGGAGGTATCTCAAAAATCTGCAAATGGAACTACTTTATGACCCAGCAATTCCACTCCTAGGTATCTATCCGGAGAAATCCAAAACTCCAATTCAAAAATCTTTATGCACTCCTATGTTTATTGCAGCACTTTACACAATAGCCAAGACATGGAAACAACCGAAATGCCTATCGGTAGATGACTGGATTAAGAAGCTGTGGTACATTTATACAATGGAGTATTGCGCAGCCATAAAGAAGAAAAAAATCTTACCATTTGCAACAACATGGATGGGCCTAGAGAACATTATGTTAAGTGAAATAAGTCAGACAAAGACAAATATCATGTGATCTCACTTATATGTGGAATCTAAAGAAAAGAATAAGTGAATGAACTAATCAGAAACAGTTTTGGAGACAAAGAGGAAAAACTGCGGGTTGCTAGATGGGCAGGGGGGTGGGGATAAGAGGGAAGATGAGAGGATTAGAAAACAGTCGGTAACCACAAGATGGCCACGGGGTTTTGAAAATTAATTTGGGGAACGTAATCAATAATGTTGTAAAGATTTTGTAGGGTATCCGATAGACACGTGTCCCTCTTGGGAGACCACCTCAGGGATGATGTAGATGCCTGATCACTGCACTGTACACCTGAAGCTGAACAATAATGAATGCCAACTATAATTTTATATATATATATATATGTATACATATGTATGTATATACTTAGAAGAGGTGGAGTACAGCATTAGGAATAGAGACAGTGGAAATGCAATGGCTTGGTGTGACGTCAGAGGGATAGTGGATGGGGGGGTTCACACAGTGTGAGGGATATAAATGATAAATGTCTAAGTATTACTTTGTCTTGTGTACCTGAAACTAATTAAAAAAAGAAAAAAAGAGAAAAAAAAAGAACTGTGCCTCCCGTTGGGATTTGCATTATATTTCTATTGGACGGGACTGGTTTATGGAAAATGATTGCCAGCTTGTTTCTGAGTGAAAAGATAATCAGAGAATGCAGCCAAATATGTAAGAAAGCATATGATTTTTTTCTGGATTTTGTTTTAATGTTTGTGAATTTTTCAGCTTTTAAAAATTTGTAATTTGTGACGATTTTACTGAAACATTCACCTTCATACCTATCTATGTATGTGTATATAATTCTGCTTTCTTCTTCTTAAACAAGTACCCTCAACGGTATGCGCTTGACGCCCCACCACCTGGATCTTCCCTGGGTGCCTGAATCAGCTCGTCCAGGGGTCAGTTCCTGGAAGTTGACTAAGAGAGGTTTTAGTGTGTTTCAATTTTGCTTCTCATGAGATGCAAAATGGCTGTAGGATGAGAAGAGAGGAGAGAGAAACGAGGGGCTGGGAGGGGATGGAAGGCCGTGGAAGGAAGGGAAGAGGAGGAAGAGGACTGAACAAGGTCACAACGGCTGAGAGAAATGCCAGCTCTTTACTGTGCAGGTCGTCCACCTCGGGTAGTCCTACCTTTCCATCAGCATTGATATTAAAGAACAAGAAAGAATGAGTTAGAATTCAGTTTACACAAATAGAGCAAGCACCTCTGGAAAGAAAGGAAAATGTTATTATAGCGAAGGCTGAACAAATCTGTGGACAGGAGTAGTGAGGAGGGAAGCCAGACACAGTTCCTTCAGGAGTCTACGCTTCTACTGCAGAAGGACACACTGGAAATTTTCCTATAATTGAATTGTAAGGACGGCTCAGAGGGCAGGATTTAAAGAGAGTCAGGTGACACAGCATCAGAGAATTCTTGAAGTCCTAGGACTTCAAGACTGAACACCCTGGAGCTGGGGCTGAGCTGTGGCGCATGCCAGTGGCAGGAAATGGGAACGTGGCAAAAACAGGGCAAAAAGGGAGGTCAGGTGTTCCTTATGTGTTAGTTAATCCAGTGGTGCGGTGTAGAGTGCACTGCAGTGTGTAGTGTATGTAGTACAGTGTACGTTGTGTGTAACAGTGCACAGCACGTGTGTACAGCACGGGGTATGGTGTCTGCATAGCACAGTGCACAGAGCACAGTGTACACCGTGTGCATACAGGATAGTGTACACTATGTGTATATGATAGCGTAGGGTATATGTATGTGGCGTGGGATGCAGTGTAATAAACAGTGTGCATACAGTATAAAGTGCGTTGTGTAGAGCATAGTGTCAGTGTATTTATACAGCATGATGTGGAGTGTGTGGGTACAGCACGATACGTAGTAGGTTCCTGTAGTGTAATGTATATTATGTGTATAAGGCATAATGTACAGTATGTGTATACTATACACGCACAGTGGAAGCACACAGCATATTGTATAGCACGTGTCTATAGCATAGTATACAGTTGCATACTTAGTATGTGTATATAGTGTAAAATGCAGTTTGTGTATAGAGTAGAGTGTATAGTGTGTGTTCATACAATTCCTTTAAAGAACTGACGGAAAGGAAGGAGAAGTGATGGACAACTGCATGGCAGATAACGCCTTCAGTCTGTGGGGAGAGGACTCAGAATAATCTGGCCATCAGCTTTGTTACACTGCTCAGTAATGGAACTCTGAGTGGCCCATCACTCAGTACCCCAATTGCAGAAATCATACCTGACCCTGGTAATGACTTGTCAGTCACTGGGCTGATTCGGGCTCCAAACGTGGGCTCTCATCAGACTCCTTCCTTTGTCCTTCATCCTGCACATGGGCAGCCATCAACTCCCTTCTTTTCTTGGAGGAGCTCTGGAATCCACTGGCTCTTTGTTTGCACTGCCGGCCCCCCCTGAGTTCATCCGTGCGTTGTAGTGAGGATGACGGGTGATCTGCTGGGATCATGCTGTAAGCGTGAAGGGCCAACCACACACATGCCAGCCAGTCTGCAGCAGACCTCAGATACATGGCTGTCCTGTGGCGCCCAAGCTCATGGCTTGTACCAGCCTTTCCCAGGCGTGTGATCTCACAGCTCACACAGGACCTGCAGTCCGTCCCCTCATCCTTCCCCACTCTCACGTCTCTAGCAGTTCTTGAACTGCTGACCTCTTGTGCACACCTCCTTCCACTGCCACTGTCATCTTGCCAAATGGCTTCTCCTGTGCTGTGAGAGCCTGGCTGCTCTGCCTGGCCCAGCAGCCCCCTGCAGGTGACCTGGCGCCCTTTCTCCGCCCGCCACAGCCAGAACAAGGAGATGCCCTCTTTCCTTTGTGCTACTTCACTTAGGAGTGCTGCTGGGGCTGAGACGGTACAGAGCTTTGGGGGCTAGGCCTTTCAGTTTTTACCCACTGCCCTGTCTTTCTAGCTCCAGACCTATATGCAGGTGCTGGGGCCAGACTGCAGAATAGCCACCACCCTGCTGAGGTCACCACCCATACTGTGACCTTGGCTTTGTAGCTGAGACCAGTTTCTCATATCTGGATCCTTCTTCACCCAGAATGGCTTCTCTCAGAGAAACCTCTTCTGTCCCTCTGCAGAGACTTGTGGGGTGTCTTATTTTTTGACCACGACAGCCCTATGCCTGGTGGGCCGTGGACGTGAGCAGAGCTTTGGGGTGAGCAGTTGTCATCATTCCTGCTTGACTTCCTGTCTCAGAGACAACCAGGTACCTTAGCTTTTCTGTTGACAGGCTAATGTCCACCTTCTTGCTTTCCCCATTCCCTGTGTTCTCTGTGGCCTTAATTCCACTGTCCCCAGCACAAAAGGTCCACGTGAGCTGGTGCTCCTTCCAGGGCTGAAGAAGCAGCATGCTCATTTTTGAGTCCAGGTGCTTTCTGTCCTGCTGGTTGCCCACTTCTGCTGCAGGGTGTGTGCCTTTCCAATCCAACAGTCCATCAGCGCACATGCTCACTTCCTCAGGCAGCAGCTTGGCTCCACCTCCTCGGATCTGCCATCGTTGGGTCCCGTGCCTGCATGGACCTCTGCCTTCGGACGCTCCTGTGGCTCCTGCTTCAAGAATCATTCCTGTTGGAGCCACGTGGCTGCCCTCACTAATTCCGGTTCGTCGCTCACTGCTGGTGATGCCGGTTTCCTCTCCCTTTGCCTTGTGGGTGGGGAGCGAAGCACACTGACCGCCTTTAAAAACACTGATAGAGTAGGTCCTGACATGCCTTACAAATCATCAAAGAGGAACTCAATAGATTACATTGCTTAATATATATATTTTTGTTTTTGAATTTTCAAAAACATAAATTCATATTAGATATTTCATGCCCTAAACAATCAGTTTCAGTGTTTAAAATCAGCCCTGTGGGGGCACTCTGTCCATCATTCTGCTTTCAGAGGTAAATGGAAGTCTTGGTTAATAAATGTGTAGAACCAGTGGGTAGACCCATCTTAGAAATGAATAATTGGAAGAAGCAGAAATAGGCTGAGCCCTTACAAATGTAACTATGAAAATTACAATGTATGATAATCAGGAGTCCCAGCATTGATTAGCTTAAGTAAAAACCAGAATCTCCTGGCCAACATAATTGGGAAGGAGGCAAGGGCTCAGGGACCACTGAGGGACAGGTTCAAATAAAGCCACCAGGCCTCTCGCTTCCTGATCATCTCTCCTTGTGATCTCTGTCCCTATGTTGTCCTTATCTCTCGGGTTCCTCCAGGTGGTGGGGACACAGATTCTGCAGCTGTGATCCCATTATTGCAGCTGGCCAACTTCCCCCAGTGCCCGTATGTAATTTCGTGTGGTGGACCTCTGATTGGCTGACTTGGCACAGGCTCTGCCCTGGGCCAATCACTTTGCTGGCACCTGGAAACTGGGATGGGCCAGGCTTGGGTCCCCTGTCCACCTGTGATCATTTCCTGTGAGTTTGGTTTCTCTCATGCTGACTTACAGAAAAATCTTCCTTGTTTACATCAGGTAACAAAAAGCCTGCTCCTAACATCACCCTGCCTTCCCACCAACCATTTAGAATTGCTGCTGCTTCTCTTTTTCAGCAAGAGTGCTTTGCTGTGCGTCGTAATTACATCTATGTAAAGCACCCTTCTTTGGTTCTGTTTCCCAGAAACTTACAAAACCTCCAGTCCTACAAGTTTCCTTCTTTTTAGCCAAACACAAGAAACAGAGCAGGCGAGCCTGGCTATAGGGGGCTCTTGGGAGGCCTCTGGCCATTCCTTCCAAATAGAGGGTTCTTGGGTCAACACCTTCTATGGTGAGAATCACACCAGAACTTTCTCCTTACTCAGCGTTACAGTGCTGTCTAGGCTACTCTCCACTCCAGTTGTACCAGCGAAGTTTCTTAAAGGAACAATATTGGTGTTTTTCGTCTCCTGTCTTGAATTGTTTGAAGCTCATTTTGAACCAAAGAGTGGTTTCGAAGCAGTGTTTACACAATGGATTTCTTCAAACACACAGCTTACCTAACAAGAGCTCATTTCCCGAGTCCCATTGAGACAGAACTCCATGACGGATGCTCTCCCTGTGTCTTTGTATAAAAAAATGTATCTGAGTCATGGAATTTAATCCCTTCGTAAAGAGGGAACTTTACGTTGAGACAGAACTCCATGTCGGATGCTCTCCCTGTGTCTTTGTATAAAAAAATGTATCTGAGTCATGGAATTTAATCCCTTCGTAAAGAGGGAACTTTCTCACCAGCCACTTAAGGAAATACACAGATGGGTGTGGATCACTGAAATTCCATCTGAAGATTATCCATGGAAAACACACATCAAGCTGGCACCCTGAGAGCTCGTTTCTGGTCCTGCGTTACACGTGTGGCTCAGGAATCCTCTTCACAACTTTACTTCTTGTAACTTGGACACCCTTTCATTGCTTGAATATTTTTATCAATAGAATTAACTATTACATATTCAGTGTTTGCAGTGGGATTGGCCCTGTGCTAAGCAATTTCATGTAAATATCACTAATATTTATATGATTTCATATAATATCACAATTTCATATAATATCACAGTCCCTAAGTTAGGTATGAGCATTTTCCTTTGATAAGTGAGGAAAGTGTGGCTTACAGAGGGGCAGTCACCTGCCCCAGGTCAGCCAGCTGGTAGTGGGGCCCTAGGACCAGAACCTTCGGGCTCCAAAGAACTGCTCTGTCTAGTGAAAGATGGCCTGTGGAGAGGCAGAGCCTCATGTAGAGACGTTTTGTTTTCGACCCCCTCCTATTCATTTAATGGTTATCCTTCAGTCTTCAAAATGTTACTCAATCTTTATTTACTTTACTGATAATGACAGGCTTTTAATCTAGAGGCCAAATGGGTGCCTTAAAAAAAACCCATATAAGCATTCCAACTTTGAAATAATAATCGGGACAAAAACTTCATTTTCTGATACTTTGGTTCAGTTTGGCCTCCAGGGATGTTAAGTTAGCGTGCGGACTCTTCCACTCTTTCAGGAGGCAACTCACATGAAGGTTTTGCACTGCGGTGTGCTGAAGAAAGTTCCAGGTCACCTTGGACCAAATATCTCTGTGCTCCCAGTTCTGAGGCTAAAGACCACAAGCGCGCGCGCGCGCGCACACACACGCTCCTTTTTAACTACTTATGTATACGTAGAACAAACTGTGTGATAGATTTTCATTTAGAAAGTTCACTTTCAGTATGGCAGTGAGAGAAAGCCGTTGGTATTTTAAAATGTGCTAGTGACGAGCAATAGCAACAGCAGAAATGAAGCTACTTTGCAAATTCTGTATAAACACAGCTTTATTGCCTTTGGAATGATGCAAGAATATGAATGAATGTGCTCTCCTTAGTCACCAAGAAGGAGATCTTGCGTTCGAAGCAATTTATTAATATTAGAGTATTTCCCTCATGCAATTGGAGAGTCACCCAGCAGGTGGTAGGTAGTTTCAGTGAGCAGCAGCCCTGAGGCAGTAGCTATTATTCTTGATGTGATCGAAGCAAGTTCAGTACACAGAAGGGCTCATTACAGGGCACAGGAAGTGAAGGGAGTTCACGCTCAGTAAGGGGACTGATGAGCAATAAGCATTTTTGTAGCTTAGGTTGGATGACAGACATTTTATTTCCCCAGAAGTTAGGTTTTTAAAGAACATCTGCACTGGAAATGTCCTTGATTATAATGTGTACAATATATTCAGTAAATAAATGGTACACCTCTTTTCTGGTAGGCGGCTGGGGTGGGGATGGAAGTGCATGGAGCTGGCAGGGAAGGGTGGACTGGCCTGCACTAAAGCCACCCTCCCCTCACCCACTCCTTCTGGATGGTTCCATCCCCACTCGTCTTCACTCATTGCTCTTATTCTCAGAAACAGAGAGTCTCTTGAAACCCCTTAGGGCTCATAATCATTTCATGTTTTTCTTTTTTTGTGTGTGAGTATATTACTTGAAAAATGTGTTTTATGTGTAGGACATTTTGGGTTTGATCAGTATACTATTAATGACTTTCTTCAAATTGATGTTAATATAGTTAAGCGTTAATTATAATAAGTCTGGCTTCTTTCCATTTAGCAAGAATGCATACTTTTTAGCTTACTTTCAGTTAACTTCATAAGAAAAAGCATGATTTGGCAAAGATAAATTTTAAAATTATATATGGTGTCATATTTGGGTGGGGGACCCAAAGGGTACATTGAGACATGGGCTGATTGTTAAACACATGTGATGGCCACAGTCCTCAGAAATGACCAGCTGCTCTGAACGGGGAGATTGGGAAACCCTCCCCCCAATATTTGGCAGTGAAAGCTCTGCCTCCCGGTCCTGACCTTAACCCCACCTAAAATCTTTACACCAGACAATCTCAACCTTGCACGACTGACATTTTGTCCTGGATAAGTTTTTATTGTGTGGGGCCATCCTGTACATTATAGGCTGTTTAGGAATATCTCTGGCCACTACCCACTAGATGCCAGTAGCAGTTCCCACACCCAGGTTGTGACAACCAAAAATGTCTCTAGGTATTGCCAACATCCTATCTCCCTGGTTGAGGACCACTGTTTTATCCCATCATCTCATCCATCCCCCTCTGGACCCCAAGTTGTGACCAACCAACACCCCTCATGTGGGGGAAAAATTTATTTCCAGAAGTTATATAAGCACAAACATGCTAAAATTGTGTTTTAAAAATCATGTGTTTAAGAAGTTCCCCGCAAAATGTTTTCATGTCTAATGAACAAATATTTACTTAACACCCATCTTTTGCAAAGCATTGAGCTGGTCATTTTTCTCCTTAGTCAGAGTTTTACAAACGCTTTCCATGTTTCTTTATGAAACATTTTTCAAGGCCAGAGACAGCCTATGAAAAGAATATCTTATTTTCTCTTTAATACTCTAAATTTTTCTTGGCAAAATCATTTTTTTTTTTTTGTAAGAGGAGGGGAGGAACTGAAGCTGCCGATTTATTTTCACTCCAGTTTCCTGATATTCACACTAACATTATAAAAATTTGATTTTGCAAAGTTTGGAGAGATTTTGCTCTGCAAATGTCCATGGAGATGCAGTTATAAATCTCAAAGTGTGACATATACGGGAATAGCTACAAACATTCTTCATTTGTGCCCTGTGTCACCACAGACAGTGAGTAAGGCGCATGGCCAGTGATGCGGGAAGCATTTCAAGCGGCCCTTAGGCCGAGTTTGCCACACATCGATAAGACATTAGGTGCACCATCTAGCTAATAAGACCAGGAAAGAAATGTCATTTGCCTCCAAATAACCGACAAACTCAGCCTGCCTTCCCTTATCAAATCATAAGAATTAAAATAAAAGCCTTTGCCAGCAATTTTCTGAAAACAAATTAGGAATCTTGGAAGTCAAAACAAATTTTTTTTGTTTTATCTAGTTATTTAAAAATAAGAACACACACTTTCATAATTAAATCTGCAGAATCAGGAAAGTACTAGTTCGCAGAAATGCTGCCAATGCAAGAAAAAAAAAAAGCTTGAGTTTTTCCAATAAGCAAATGGATCTGAAAAGGTCTTAGTTTAACTGATTACTTATCTAGGTCTTTTCTTCTGAGCACAGGTCTGCCAATGCTTCTGGAAAGCCATGTTTTTCCTTGAGCTATTTACAACCAGCTTAGCTGTGTCATGAAATTTTTTCTTGATGTCCATCCGTCCATCTATCCATTCATCCATCCACCCACCCATCTTATCAGTTCATCTATCCATTTATCAGACATTAGTTCAGAGGCTCTTCTGTGCCTTTGTGTGATTTCTCTACGCCAGGTGTTACAACAGGTAGAGGTACAGAGGTGAAATCAAACTTCTACTTCTGCTATCACACATCTTACAGTCTCGGTGCTGTGTCTGCGTACTCTGGCCTTTTTAAGTCTCCCAGAGCCATTAGGAGAATTAAATATGTATCTAGTAAATGTGGTCTATGTAGAACGGGGTAATTTTGAATATTTTCTGATATTGTGTTTAAAAGGGGCTGTCTAGACTTGACAATAATTAGATACCCACCCCTCGTGGCCTAAATTAGCTCTGTGGTAGCAATAGGAGGTGATTTCTTCTAGACTTCACCTCTGAACCTTATTCGCTCCTGCTCCCCCTTACCAACCCTTCTGGACCAGTGGTATCATGGTCAAGAATCTGTCATTTCAGGATTGTAATGAATAATATCAACCCTAGCACTTCCCTTGCCACTGAATTTCTCTGACTTCCCAATGGCTTATGCAATGGAATCAAATTTGGCAAAGAGAACAAAGTATTAGTATTTATTTTCAAAATGTAATTTGATTTTCTAGTCTAGAAGTAGCCTATATCTAATAAAGCAACCATTTGAAAGAAAATTTTCCCTCTTAAAATGTTAGCTCACCAGAGTTCAGTAAACCTAAAAATCTAAATCAATACAAAGACAATTTATCCCATGCAATTTAGTAATATTAACTAGCTTCCAAAGCATTTCCTGGCTCTTTACCAATTAATATTTCTTTAAATGGTCCATGACATTGTTAGCCACATCCTCACTAGCACTTGATATTATCACTTTTTTGTACCTTGGCCAATTAGGTTGGAAAAGAAATGCATGCCATTAATGTTTTATATACATTTGCCTGATTACAAGGGCACATTTTTTTCCCATCATCTATAATGGTCCTCGTAGCTTTTGTAAATTTACCCTATGAAAACTTCTACTCATTATTTAAAAAAAAGGCAAAATTGTGTTCAAGTCACAGTGTCACTGACTCCCTACATACTTTCAAATTAAATAGGGGAGAGTTTTTGCTCCTTGCTGGAACCCCAGGGTAGTAGTTAGATTTGCAACCAACACTGGTCGTTTGGGATCAGGAGGAAATGTGACATTCTCTAAGACCACACGAGAACCAATGTCTGTGTTGCTTAATTTCCACAATTGAATGCACTGTATCGGAGGACCATTCATCTGCCTTCCTTCCTGTTACCACGGAAGAAACATCTGTACCTTCATCTGAAGCAACCTTCCTCTGAAGAATGCACTGTAGACCATCCCTCACCCACTCAAGAGGGTTCTCCAGGGAGATCATTGTCTTTCCCCAATCATCAAATCTCCCCACTCCCCCCGGATCATTCCATAAATACAGACACCAAGCACACTAGACTTCCTCTCATTAGGAAAACT
This sequence comes from Rhinolophus hipposideros, assembly GCF_964194185.1. Classification (NCBI taxonomy): domain Eukaryota; kingdom Metazoa; phylum Chordata; class Mammalia; order Chiroptera; family Rhinolophidae; genus Rhinolophus; species Rhinolophus hipposideros. The sequence continues at coordinate 3,942,628 of NC_138061.1, forward strand.
AACAAACAAAACAACCCAAACAACAATGACAACAAACCTTTTCTTTTCCTAGCACCATCTGACACATTCCTTAGGCTGTTTAGAGCCCTGCTAGCCTGCAGGGTGCTAAGTACCCTGGAGAGTAAAAAAGACAAGACACAGGCCATCTTGAAACCAACCCAGTGAGGGAGTTTAAGGCACAGGGAATTTCCTTGGGAATTGGGCCAGCGGGGATATGTGCCACCACATTTTTGTATCTGTCACAATCTTAGCAATGAGAATGTCAAGTCTCCTTCACATCAAAAAACATCACCAAGAAGGCATAGCTCCTTTTCAGTCTGGGTGTGCCCTCAGACACCCAAACTCCTCTCAGAGCCCTCTGAGAACCAGATGGATGGGGAGTGGTGCCTCAGCAGATGGAGACACGCAGACCAATCCACACTCAGGTCTCAGTGAGAATCATGGAGCAGACAGGAATTCCAAATGTGAAAATCAATCAAAGTGGATTCTAACGGGACAATTAATTGTAAGTTCCTGGTTAATCATTATTCACATCATGAGATGTTTCAAGTTCTCCTAAAACAGGTGGGCAGAGCACAAACTTCTTTTTTAAGAGTCGTCCAGTTTTCTAAGGTGAGTTGAGTTTTATGGGCTCATTTCTGATTGGCATGGCCTCGTTACCCTGGTCACATATGAATTTGGATATAGAGCTTCTTGGCACGTTGACACTGATTAAAAAGGTACCAGTAGATGGCCCAATGGATTTACGGTAGAAATAAGTGGTGTTTGGAGAAGGTTCCGCTGTGACTTACCAATCTGAACTCCAGGAGGGCAGGAGGAGGCTCCTATCTGCTAAATCTGCTGTCCTTGCTTTGTGGAGGGCTCTGTTCAGGATGGCACAGCTTCCACCAGAGACAGTGTCTCCTCTCGGCTGGTGCTTAGCACATGCCTGGCACACAGTGGGTGCTCAGTAAGTGTTTAAAACTGACTTTTCCCCTGCTGGTGATTCAGTTTCATTAAGGTGGAGAGTCGCAGTCTTGTGCTTTGGGGGACACGCAGCATGGCTCATGGGGAAAGTGGTCAATCCCATGCACATAGGGTCCTTGACTAAGTCCTGCATGTCTGTGCCCCTCCAGCAACTTCCTTCGCTGACCTCAGTGCTGCCTGCTGGGAAAGCATGTTGTTCCTTGATTCCTGTGTGTGTGTGTTTTAAGGTGTGATCCCTTCTGGCTTGGGTCATCCAGGAGTTGATCAAAGTCTGTGACCCACCGACTAGTTCTTACAAACAGTGTATTCCCTGCATGTATTCCTCTCCTATCTGTTCAGCGTGTGTCCTACTGTAGGGAGGTAAATGTGTGGCTCAGGGCCCATCTTGAACTGAAAGCTGAGGTTTGGGGAGCGATGAGATTGTCACCTGATGAGCTGGTGTTGAATTCAGAAAATGCCATTGGCTCGCGCCAATGAGTTCACCTCCTTGAGCAAGTTTAGCTCCATAAATGCTTTGTTACAAAAAACATATGATTTGGCTAGGGTCAGCCACAGAGAGTGCCTTTGATAACATAAACTTACTAAAAAAATGGAGGGTTTTATGAGTTCCCATCATTTTTCGTTGGCCATTTTAAGGTGTGATAATTTTATTACAAATTTATTTCCTTTTGTGCTTTTTTTTTAAAAACTGTCATTGGAGGTTTATTTGGAGGAAGTAAAAAACACATCCATGGTGCAAAATTTGAAACTGGAAGTCATTTTTCAAGTGAATGTGTCACTTCCTGGGTCAATGTTTGATTATAGAAAATAAAATTGGCCCGCACAAGCCAGTTACACTCCCTGCCATTGCTGTGTTGGTTCAAATATTTTGTTCATCAAAATGCAACTTTACCTGGTTCCAGTGGCAATGGATTCTCATGACAAGAAAGGTTTGCAAATTCAGCTCTTGCTGAGTTAGTGACATTCTTCATTTGCCCTATTAAAGCATTATAATTTAAGAATTACAGTTTCAGTTGGGAACTTAAAACATATTGAAACAAGTAAAGATATACCAGGTAATGATTATTCAGAGCCTTCTGGAGTCACTGAGGATTGAAACAAAGAACAAGAGACGCATCTCTTCGAAGCTTCTGACATTGAACTTGACGTAGCAGAAGGCCCTTCAAGCACAAGCAGCACACCAGGAGTCAGCAGCAGCCGCTGATGCAGAAAGCATGGGTGTTCTGAGAAAGTTATTTCAAAGATGAATTCTATCATTGTTGCAAAGCAGTATGCTTACATCTTATTGTCTTCTGTTCAAGAAAACTAAATAATAAGTTATGCAAAAGTAAGATCACAATAAAATATTTGAAAACTTAAACTATTTTTGCATCTAGAAAGGGTGGTCTTTTGACTAGAAACAATGGAGGAAAAGTACAAGCAAAGAAAGTGTAAGATGAGAAGTTGCTTGGCTCTTCTATCAAGGGTGGTTTCAGAAAACACTTGAATGGTGAAATTTACTTTGTAGGACAAAAGTTGGTGAAGCCCTCCTCTGTCAGTGTGATTAATTTGAATTTGGAACCAATACAAGTAGCCTTGCTGGCAAACATATCTTTCTCAAATGACATGATAAAAATGCATTTTTTTCTGACTAAAAGTCATCCTTTGCTCAAATAAAATGGTGAAGAAACTGAGTTTAATTTAACTCAATCTTTTGCCTTGCAGTTGGTTGATCCCATTAGGTCAACCTGTGTTCACAACGCTTATTGTGATGACATCTAGGAACACTAATCATGCTTCTAAGTTCCTGATGGTTAGATATGACAGACATTTTCAATCACGTGGGAAGTTTGTTTATTTATTTATTTAGTAATTACAGGATTGACGGGGAGGGGAGAGGTACATTTGCATGCACTGATGGAGCTAAAATGATGGCAACTGACGTTTTAGTTTAGGACCCTGAGAAACATCTCCTGAGGTAAAGATGTCTCAGAAATTCATTTATTCAGACATGATCCCAGGAAAAATGGTAAAGGGATGGGAAGGTGGGACCAGGGAGCCAAGGGGGTCAAGTGAGGGTAGGCACCACGCCCTAGAAGTGCAATTTGGCTTAATCCTCCAGGGAAGCTGGGGAGATAAGTATTTCACATCTCAAAGTCATTCCTATTAGTGTGAACAGAGCTGAAGGGATCTGTTATACGATTGATTAAGGGTTGATCCTGGGGGTGGGGTGTAAATTCCCAAGCACTTCCCTTCTCTCCCATCACATAAGCAAAGTATACTCCAGCAGCCTAAGGCAGCCCTTCAACAAAGAGACACAGATATTGCCTACTAGGCGTGACAGCAGGTATGCACAAAAATGGTAAAAGATCAGGACATGTGAGCGTGGCTGATACATCTGCTATAGTCCATTGCACACTCTAAAGACATCAAGCATATCTCTTCACAACTAGCCTGTCCTTTGATTTCTATGTGTTTATTATGGCAGAGTCTCCTAGCTGCCTAGCCAGTATCGATTCCCCCCTTTTCATCACTAACAAAACCCTGATTGGGTTTCAGGTACAAGGTGCCCAGCTAAAACATGCACATTTCCAGATTCTCTTGCAGCTAGAAATGGTGGGTATGATGCTCCTCCACCAATCTCCCCTTCCATGTCTTTTTCCTTCCTGTTTGTCACCAGGCTGCAGGAGTCATCTTGTGACAGGAGATGGCAAGCATGATCACGAGGAGGACTGCTATAAGGCAGTGGAGTGCAAAGACAGAAATGTGACATGGCCTAGATCTTGGGGGTACCTGTGCCAGCCGTGGGTGGCCAACTCCTAAATTTATATCTTGTGGGTAAAAGAAATTCCAAGCTAAGCTATTGCTAGCCATAATTTGAGTGTTATTTACAGCTGGAAGTATTCTTAATCAATGCAGCATTAAATAGAGTGGTAAAAATGATACATTAAATAATAGGGAGTGCTTTACTCTATATTTTTGGTCAAATTTTAACAAAATAGCAAGTGGCCTTAAATTTTTGTCCTGATCCATGGATACTAGCTGACTTGGATGGAAGAAAGCACTGGTCAGTGTTTCCTATTCATGGAGGAATTGTTGTTTTTCTTCAAGGAGGAAAAATAACAGACGTCACTTGGATAAAGGGAATGAAGTCATTGTTCATCCTAACACTAAAGAGTGGCTCATGGACCTGGTTAATTTTAGCATATGTTTAACGCTTTTCATCAACAATTGAAAGAGAAAGTGGTATACGTTTATGGCTGATGACAAGATTGTTGAAGATGAGTTTGGGAATTGGATGAAGACTATTGATCATGAAGACCATTAATCATTGGAGACTGTTGGCTCATTTGCTTGTGAGGAGATTTACTGCATTTGCAGCAAGATAAAGTGTATCATCAATTGTCTTTCCACACTGAGAAATAGTTGTGATGACCTTGTGAGGACTGACCATGTGTTTAGTCCCCAGAGGGCCCCCACCCCCACATTGTGTGAGTTGCAGCAGGTATGATTGCCAACCTTCCTCACCAGGCCTTGTGCCCTAGGAGAGTAAGATGCGTCTCTTGTTCTTTGTTTTATTCCTTTCCTTGGCCACGCGATGGACTTGCAAGTATTATGGAATGAATTATCATAGAGAGGGTCAGAGACCCCTTCAGTCTGCCATACACACAAATAATTGACCCCCCAATCAGAAGATGTGTTTACTAAGATTCCCACCAGTGGGAGCACAGACACTGCCCTGTACAATGCCTTGGGCAGCACCGAGGGCATCTCTAATCAGGATTACTCTGGCACTGGTGGAAGAAAAGAGAAGCCATTGGTTTTCATGCATTTACACTTGTGTGGATTCTGGAAACACTGAGCTAACAAGTCAGGAGGAAAATGGGTCTGGATGTAGAACCTGATATGCAGAGACAGTGTTTGCAATTCAGTCCAGTTTTTGGAAATTGGCAGGCTCACTGCATCAGCATTTCATCTGCTAAACAAAGGAGGAGGAAGGAAATCTTTTGTTCCCGTATGGTATATTTAAACTATTATTTTTTATATTAAAGCATGCATGGACTCTGAATTAAAATGCATAAGTTACTTGTGATTGGAATAAGTGATGGTGAGTGGAATAAGAAATTCCCAGGGAAACGAAACAACTGGAAAAAGAATCAAAAGGGGTTTAAATTCTTTCCATCTAATTATCTTTTCTAGTAGAGAGAATGAAGTGGGTACATGGTAAAGTGCAACAAGGCCCTATGGATGTAAAATATTCCTTAAAGTCTAATAGTTCTGAAAAATGAGCATTTTCTGTATCTTCAATTTCTTTTAATCTACAAAAACCAGAATAATAGCACAAATATTTTGAAGGAACAAGAGTTATATAAAGGCTTATTAATTTTTGTAATTTTTGTCACATAACATTAAATTCTAATACTGAAGGATTGGCAATTAAATGCCCTTTTCATCTAAACTCTCGTCAAGGAAATGAAGACCCAGAAAGCGTGGATCATTTGGCTATTTGTCTTGCGTCTGTGTCCTTCGGTTAGAAGCATAAGTCTTCAGTCATTTCACATGTGTGTACCATAAAATTGAATAGCGCTGAATCAGCGTCACTCTTTCCATAGTCTTTGCTCTGGCATCCTTTTGTTTATAAAGCAGAATTATCCAAGGGAGAACAATTATTCTTTCCAAGAAAACAGTGCTGGAGTAACTAGACATCTATATTCAAAATAGTGAACTTTGTCGCATAACTCAGAGCAACTGGAACTCTTATACCACAGAGGGAATGGAAAATGATACAGTCGCTTGGAAAAGTTTGGTAGTCTTCTGTGAGATTAAACATTCTCTTCATATTAGACCCAGCAATCCCATATCTATATGTTCACTTACAAGAAATTAAGTGCACAAACACCTGCATACAAATGCTTACAGCAGCTTTAATTCATCATCTACCCCACACTGGAAATGACTCAAATGTCCAACAAGTGGTGAATGGATGAAGAAGTTGTGTTCCACCATATGATAGAAAGCTACTCATGATCGGAAGGAAGAAACTATTGAAACACAGCAGGACACGGACGAGTCCCAAAAGCATTGTGTTCATTGAAACAAGTCAAACTCAACAGGCTACACAAGGCATGATTCCACGGATGTGACATTCTGGAAAAGGCAAAACCTAGGCATAGAAATCCTATCAGGGGTGAGAAGAAGGAAGGGGGTGCATTACAAAGGGGCTGAAGGGAACTTTTTGGCATGATGGAAATAGTCTATATCTTGCAACTAACACCATGGTAATTACATTACAATATAAGTTTGTCAAAATGTATAGAATTATACACTAAAAAAGAGTGAACTCTACTCAATGTAAATTCTACCCCAATAAATCTATGGCAGGGGAGGAATGAGACATGATAACCAAGTGCTATGTGTGATCTCAGTTGGAGCCTGAGCCTCCCCCCGCCCCCTACCAAAATAAGTGGACAAACGAAACAACACTTTAAAACCAACAGCTATAAAGGACATAATTGAGACAATTGGGGGGGAAATTAGTGAACTGTATATTTGTTGATATTATTGTATAAAATTTCTTAGACGTGATAAAAGTAGCATGATGGGATAAGAGAATGTCTGTTTTGGAGATGCAAGCTGAAGGGTTTAGGCGTGAGTAAAATATCATGATGTCTGCAAGTTATTTTCCAAAGGCTCACGGAAAATATTGTGTGTGTGTGTGTGTGTGTGTGTGTGTGTGTGTGTAGAGATAGAGAGAGAGAGAGCAAAATGTTCACAGTTGGTGAGTCTAAGCAAAATGCGCATTATACTTTTCTTTCTGTTTTTTTCTGCAGGTCTGAATAATTTCAAATAAAAAGTTGGCCAAAAATGTTAACCCTTTTTCTTTCAATAGAGACCTTTGATGAAGCTTATCCTAATAAAATAACTGAAGATGTAGGGAAAATATAATTGACACTATAAAGTTCATAAAGCTAAAAGTTCAAAAAGTATGAGATGTCCAACAAAACATGGCACCTGACACAGAGTGGCACTCAATACATTTTTATTGAAACAATGGGCATTGGCATTAAAGGATAATGGGTAAATAAATTATAGTATAAAAACTTAATGGAATATTATGCAAATATTAAATGTGTTTTCTAAATAGTTAATGAAATTGGAGATGCTTGTGCTATGTTAAAAATAGGGATGCAGAACCAGCCTATATAAAGCTACTTTCTAAAAACACATTTTTTTAAGTGGAAAGAAAAACCTAGGAGAAAATAAACTTAAAAAAGTTAGGGGAGATTGTCTCAAGTGATAGGATTTATTTTTTGTTTATACTTTGTCTTATTGTCCAATTTTCTACACTGAGTATTTTTATTTTATTTTATTTTACTTTACTTTTTTGTTTTATTTTATTTTTTTCTTTTATTTTTGCAGCATCTGAAAATGTATTTGAGTTTAGCAATGTAGTGTATTGAAACAAAATGCATCTAGAAAAATCTTTTAAATCAAGTATTGTAGGTAATGTGACAATGGGCATGAACAGTAGCAATGTACGTGATGAGTTCAATAAATGCTTGATTAATTAACTGAGTCACAATTATTTACCTTATTACGCCAAAGCCTCTGGACTTACACTGAGTTGTTCTCTTGGCTGAGAAAAATTTGGAAATATGTTAATAAATATGTTTACTAAAGTGATAGCACTTTCTAATTGTATCTTAGAAACATTTTGTACAGTGGAGTAAAAGTTTATATCAGATGAAGCAGGAAAAATCTAGTTGTTCTGTCTTCTCGAGTTTTCTGGTGACCCCTTGACCCCAGCCAGGTTCTGCTGTAATCCAGGGAGGGGGCTGACATAGGAAGAGCCCTCTTTTGATTTACCTCCACCTCCAGCTTGTTCTTGTGCCTGTTCAAATAGTGATAAAAAGTTTCTTCTTGAAATCTTAGGGGTTGAGAGAGTGAGCACAAAAAGGGAAAGAAACCACGAAAAGTCCAAGTGGAAAATGTGTAAAAATGTGAAGCTGCTTGTCAAAATCTTCCAGCCAGAGGCAGCGTTGGCACCTGAATCTTGTCCCCACACGCCCGCCCCATCAAGTGTAGGCCATGGGAGGGGAACCTGTGGGTCTTGGCTTTCAGAAAAGGCACATTTGCTCAGCGGACGTTATGTTATTGCATCTCAGGGGAGTGGAGGGCGGTGTGGGGGTGAGAGAACATGTAAGACGCTGCTTCTGATTTGCTCAAGCTTTGAGCCTGAAGTGATCAAATGGAGGCCAGGAGTGTCCAATTTGGGAAAATTACTTTTCTGGGACAGGTTGTTTGCTTTGGGGGGCGGCTTTCTCTTAATGAAGGATTTGATTGCTAGAGTGGAGGAGAAGGCCCAGCAGTCCTGACTCAGGCTGAGCAGATTCAGGAAAGTGAAGGGTATCCTTCTGTGTCTGGGAGAACCTGCGGGCATGGGGGGGCGGGGGGCTGAGACTATGCGGGAGAGGACCTGGGATGCGCTTAGAAGAGCCAGGACCGTTTAATAATTGATCACCATCTCTTGCTAAAACCAAAGCCATGAATTCTTCTAGGACTTGGTATTATTAAGGTGCCAGGCTGATTGGGTGTTAAGAGAAAGAAAAGGTTGGCAGTAGCCCAGCAAGGATGTTTCAAATAAATTGTTCTTCAAAAACGTACACAAGCTTCCTTTTAATTTTCTGAGATAAAGATTTTTGAATAGGCATTCTCGAATAAAAAATATTTTTCTATATTTTATTTCTAAGATCACTACAAAGATCTGAGGGAAACTCAAAATGTTTGCTTTGCACCTTATGTTAACGTAAAGTCTATCATGAAATTCAAGTGCTGCCAGTAATTTACAATATCCTGAAATGGACTCTTGTCCTTAAATAACATAACAGTGTTACATAAATACTTTTATGCCTGTGAACTCAATTGAGTATTAGGCGTGAAGAGTTCTACAAAATCATGCAGTTAATAAATGGTGTTACAGCTTAATGTCTGTGGTTAGGAACCTTTGAGAGTTTTTATCTCCATATTTTAAAATCGTAATGATCCCTGCACTTTCTTATTAAAGCCTTTTGGAGAGACGAATCTTTCTATTCAAGAAATCCTTAACATTTTCCTCATTAGCTGGAAGGAAAGAGACACCAGTGAATGCCATCTCCCCCTCTCTCTCTCTTTCCCTCTTTCCTTCTCTCTCTCTCCCTCTTTCTCCCTGTCTCTCCTTCCCTCCTCCCCCTCCCCCCTGGCTTCCATCTGACTGTTCAGTTGCAACAGCTGGAATTAAACGTCACTGTGAAAACTGAGATGACGTGATGTGGTGTAAGGGTGGGGCACCTACATGCTTTCCCAGCTCAGCCTCTTAGTGGGTGCATGAGTGTGCACATGTGCACCCACACGTGTGCGCACACACACACTCCCAATCGTGGCTGTGGGAAATCTTACAATACGAAGCTCGAAGAGGTCGTTCTAGTCCCACTCCTTCATTTTACCTGTCAGAAAACCGGTGGAGGGAGGGCAAGTAAAGTATTCCAGGGCCCCAACAGGCTCTGGGCAGCCCCGAGGTCACTGCCCTGCTTTTGGCACTTCTGTTTCGCCACGTGTTGTGGAAGGAGCAGCAAACCATACGTTTGAAGGTCAGCTGCTTGCAGGCTGTGTGAGCTTAGCGGAACACTTACTATCGCTGAGCCCATTTCCCAAGCCCACAGGATGGGAGGAGAGCAGCGGTAATGTCTGCTACAAACTTTGAGGAAGTATCACTGGAAGCAGATTCCTAGAAGCATTAGACTCGCTATCTGGTCCTTGTGTTTCGGCTTCCATCATGCTGTCTCTGGGCTCAGTGTGCAGGTGCTCCATTTGGATGCGATGCAGTTGGCATTGCCAGTCCCCCGGTATATATTCCTCGGGCATGAGTCCTGCCTCACCCTCGGGACAAGGGAACTTTGTAACGAAATAGTTTGGGGAGCACTAGACCCTGTTGAACTTTGCTTAATTCAGCTGTTACCGAATGATTGGATCCCATCCACTAACATCCTGCTGAATGAGGGGAGTCAGGAACACCCCAGGAACTGTTATTCCTGCTGGTAGTTAAAATCTAACGAAACCTCAAGAAAACCAAGCAAACACTACTTCCGTGGCAGATAGTCTCCAGCAGGAGCAAACTTAGCACCCCTCCCTCATTCTATGGTCGTTGTGGCTGAGGGGCCGCTACTCCTGTTCACACCCCCTGTGTCCCCAGCCCCCATGGGGGACCCCAGCCCCCTGCAGTGCTCATTGGAACGTGGTTTTAGTGGGGGCACGACATCAGAGGAGCCTCCCAGTGCCATGTTTCCCTTGCCCTTCCCTGGAGCCCACATCTCCTGACCTTGCAGGTCCACCTTTGCCATCTGCGAGGAAGAGCCTGGAATGTGCTCAGTACAAGCTACATGACACGTGAGCTCAGTACGAGGGCCTTTGCCAACGGAGTGGCCGGCACAGCTCCTGCTCCTGGTGCCGCGGCGGACCTGATGCATGAAAGTATGGCGACGATGGCTCTGCTTTTATGAAATTTGATCAGGTGGGAGCGTTGAGTTCTCTTTCATGCTTGTCAGATGTAATTGTTTTGATTCTTTCCCCTTCTTTTTCTGTTGCTCTGTGTCTTAACTCTTAAAGACACTTTAGGTCGCTTAAAGACGCTCTAAAGCCAAAACACATCTTGTGGAGCATGTTATGTGCAGGTGCAGACACAAAGCTGAGTCCCATTTCAGTGGAGAATGAAGCCCATCCCACCGTGTCTTGAGGTCTGTTCTGGCTGCTGAGGTCTTCTGCTCTGATGGTCAGGTCCCCAGCCTGGCCTCCCCTTACTTTTATGGAAGTGAGGGCGACTGTCGTGTGGTGTGCACTGAACAATTCACTAGACCGAAATCATGAAATTCAACGATTCCTACTGCAAATCACCATGACCTCGAAAATGCTTCCACTGTTGAAAGTCCACTCGGAAGGGTGAGCATAAGTCTTTTTCGGGTCATTTTACCCTGCAAATGATTGAAGAATGCCTGGCATTGTGCGATTTGTATGAAAAGAGGGAAAATTACCATTATTAGAAATCGTGGTACCCTTTTAAATGAAGGGAAAATGACTTGCTATTTTCACTCAAAAAAAAAAAAAAAGTAGCCAGAACCATTTATTAACCAGCTGGTGGCAGTGTTTTCATTAAGAAAAGATAAAGTGAGATTATGCACGCTTTACTTCTGATCCATTTTATCAAACATTTAAGACGATGGATTTTTAGATCCTTTGCACCAAAATGCTTAAAACTCAAACTATGCAACAGGAAGCCGAGTTTTTGATAATTCTAGAGTAAGTTTCTACCACCAGGAAATTACATAAATTATATGCAGCAAAACGGAATTGTTTGGTGTCTTTTCTATTGCTAACCCCTTTCTTAAGCTTTATACGAATGGATGACATACTAATTGGCTAGGGTCATCCTTCCACTGACAGGTTGACCAGTTGACTTGAGCTGTATAGCTAAGATGCATTTTTGACAGGTTAAATCATTCCCTCCCCTGTGTTCTATCAAAGAGAAGAGACTTGTAGTCAACTTTCTTCTCTCAAATTATCCTACAAATCCTTTCCTCTGCCTCCCTGCCGACAGCACCACTGAGTCACACGTCACAGATAAGCAGAGCACCCGACTGTTATTTCTGTAACACAGTCAGGTGACAAACAAGCCAGCATCCCTGCCAACATTTAAATTCCAAAAAAAGATTGCCAATCAGGTCTGGGAATAACGTTGTCCTCCTACAGAAAGTCACCAAAAATATCCACAGCTTTGACCTCTCCATCTGGGAGTATGATTTTACTCCTTCTCCAAGGGACTGAATCCTCCACCCATATGTGCTGCTGGCACCATCTGCCCTATCTCCATCTGGGAACTGGATCCTAAGCCCACATGGATGTGCTCAAAGCCAGTGCCTATACCCAGCAGACACCCTGAACCCTGAACCCCGTAGGAAACAGTGAGCTGCACAAAGCAAATGGTCGGTCTGCATGGTCCCTCCTCATCTAGAACCTGTGCCTTCTTACTCTCCCTGGGATCCGGACTGGGTTATACTGTATTCAGTTTGATTGCCAAGGGTATGTTGTTCTAATTGGCATTGTATTTAGGATGACCTTTACTAATTAGTATTGCAAAGCTACCTTGCTCTTCCCTGCTGCCCAGGAGATGCAAAGCCCTCCACACATATGGAAGATTGGGGTCACCTGCCTGGGGCTGCACAATAAGTTACGGGAAGATGAAACTGGAAGCCCTGGATTTGCAGTTCTCAGTCCATGAAAACTACTGTGTGTGAGTGAAATGCACTTTGTTGATTTAAATAAGTAGGAATGCAAAACCTGGGGCAAGGGTGGCATAGCCAAGAGCAAATAGACCTCAGACACTTTACTATCAGGAGGTTACTCTAGTCTTCACACTGTTCAATGTCACATAAGTGTACAAAAATGACTGAGTAAGCCTAATGCTTATAACAAAATCTGTCACAAAGGGCTGTGTGGCAAAGCCATCAAAGGGTCCGAGAAGCCAGCATCCTGCAGAATTTGCAGAATGGCCACCAGGAAGGAGAAAGCTTCCAATGACCTTGAACAGGACCTTGGCCAATGACCAAGGACACTCATGTCCTCCTGGGTCCTGGTGCCTGGAAGACATCATTTGACATGGAAATGGTGGTAATAGAGTGTTAGCTTTAAACCACTAGGAGGCAGAGTAGCTCTTTTCAAATGTTCTAAGGGTCATCACATCAAAGAAAGGAGTTGACTTCCATGAGTGACAGATTCCAGCTCAGTGTAAAGAAGAGCTTTCTGACAATTCAAATTGCTCTCCAAATATTACACAAATGAAACCATTCCTGTGTGTCTCATTGGAGTGATTCAAGTCTCTGGGTTCAAATCAACTTCCATGCTTACTAGCTGGATAACCTGGAGTTGGTTATTGAATTCCTCTGATCTGTTTTCACCTGCTCATCCAACTTTTCATAGCTCTTATGCTGGTCAGATAAGAATGCGTGTGATGGGTCTCAGTTAAACCGTAATGGTCTTGCTTGACGTGGTCATCTTTTAAAAAAGGAGATGGAGTCAGTGGCTACCAAGTGACAAATGAGGCAGTTCATAGGGTAATAACAGTTCCACTCATTGAATACCCAGTACAGCTGTCACTGTGCCACGTGTTTGTTTAGTGACCTCAAATCGTCCTCTCAGGAACCTTTGAAAGAGTGTTTGAATCTTCATCTCATAGGTAAGGACACTGGGGCTTAGAAATGTGATGTAAATTGTCCAAATGAATGGCAGCACTGGAATTTGAATAAGAGTCCAGGGGGCTTCTTAGCTCCCCTTTCCTTCAGCTGTTCTCAGCCTCTCACATGCTCCTGTTAGTCAAAGAAGAAGGTTGAGTGACATCCAGTGATTCTGACAGGGTCACTTGCAAGACAAAATAGGAGGATGGCACAAAAGCGCGCACACCTTATTACAAGTCCCCCCCCCCCCCGACCCCCCGCTGAAGTCAGAAAGCATCGGAGTTCAGCACTCGTTTAAAGGCTGTTGGCCTCTCACTGTTCCACAGAGCTGCCCCACACCTCTCCCCTACATACCAGCCAAACCTGCAAGTGTAGAAGGCTTGAGAGATCAAAGCGTTGTCTTCCAAAATCTGTTCTAAATAGCTGTAAAATTCTCCTTTCATCTAAGTTGTAAATTCCATGAACAGAGCTGTGATCTCCCAAGTGTACCACAAATGTGCGAACAGCTGGGCAAAAGCAACACGGGGGTTAATTGACTCACCTTGGACATGTCTATCTTAGCCCAGCCTAAATTGGAAGAGTTTTCCTCTGATTTTCATTTGGTTTGTTAATGAATGATGATAGTCAGTTCAAGACAGAGCTAAACCTTACAATTAACGTCCTGGAGAAAGGAGGGGAAAATATGCCAGCACACACGTGGTGGGCCCTATTGTGTGTTCTGAAAATTCTGTTTCCTGAGATCCAGAGCCCTGTATCAAGACCATGTATCAATCAACCAAAGTGCTGTATGCCCAGCAAAAAAGACTCTACATAACCTCCTTTCCTTCCTTCTTTATCCTTTTCTTCCATTCTGTTCCTTTTTTCCTTCCTCCTTTCTTTCCTTTTCCCCTTCCCTATGCTGTTCCTTTCCCCTTTCCGTTTTCCCTCCCTCCCTCCCTTCCTTCCTTCTTTCTTTTAGTTTTAATTTTAGCAAATTCGTACACGTGCATAGATTAAAGCATCAATTAATTATAAAAATGTGTTTACAAAAACAGTAATGGCCACTTCATTCCCATTTCCCCCTTCCCAGAGGCAACCACTTTCAACACTTTCAGCTGATCATTTCAGTGTTCACCTCTGTATCTCCAAAAACGGCTGGTGTCACTTCTTGATTTTTCAGTTTTAGGCACTACAGAGCGAAATCACAATTCTGGAGAGATCAGTGTCTGTTGTTCACATCCTGTGACTCCGTAACACTCTTTGAAGGCAAACGGCCTGGTAGTTAAGGTTACTTTTCCTGCACAACTTCAGCTTGCCTTCAGGCCCGTGTTTTATCTCTTCAGTTTGCCTAATTTTCTGCACACTTATGAGGAAGCCACACAAGCTTCATTAGTGATGGAATCTCCTCTGAGTGTGTTCAGACACATGAGGATTCTTACCAGATTGAATTTCCTCCAATCGGGGACGGTTGTCCTTTATGTGTGGCACAGCGGCCCCTTGGATCTCCTTTCACCATCCTTCTCAGGGTCCCCTTCACTTATCTTCTGTCTGGGTCACCTGCCCTTCTGTCCCTGTGTTCCTCTGTCCTGATCTATATTCTGTTGTGAAGCACATCCTTCTCTAGTGTCTTGAGAAAGAGTGTAGAAGAAGCACACTTCTGAGACTGTACTTCCTGAAAATATTTTATTTCACTCTCACAATTTATTGATAGATTGGTTAAGTATAGAATTCATTATTGAAAACTAATTTGTTTGGAATTATAAAGATCTTACTCCATTGGCTTTCTACTAATTGTGGGTGTTATTGAGAAGTTGGAAGCCTTTCTAATTCTGGATCCTTTGCATGTGACCTTATTTTCTTTTTCTAGAAACTTGTAGGATTTTTTGTTTTGTCCTGAATGTTCTGAACTTTCGTGGTATAAGCTTGGTAAGATCTGTTATCAGCTATTATGATTCATGTTTAGTGTATTCTTTTGTACTAGAAACTTAGTTATTGGAAGTTTTCTTGAATTATTCCATGAATGATTCTTTTCTTTCTGTTTTCTCTTTTTGGAACTACCACTATTTAAATGTTCAACCTAGTGGAGTGATCCTCTAATTGCTTTCTCCTATGTTACATTTTCTCAACTTTTTGTTCTGCTTTCTGAGAGACTTTCTAGACTTACATTCAAAACTTTCTATTGACTTGTGATCTCCTTTTCTGTATTTTTCTTTTTTTTTTAAATTAAAGTTTATTGGGGTGACAATTGTTAGTAAAGTTACATAGATTTCAGGTGTACAATTCTGTAACATATTATCTATATCTCACATTGTGTGTTCACCACCCAGAGTCAGTTCTCCTTCCATCACCATATATTTGATCACCCTTACCCTCATTTCCCACCCCCATCCCCTTACCCTCTGGTAACCCCTGAACTATTGTCTGTATCTGAGTTTTTGTTGCTTCGTTTGTTTGTCTTGTTCTTTTGTTGTTTTCAGTTTTAAATACCACGTATCAGTGAAATCATATGGTTCTCTTCTTTTTCTGTCTGACTTATTTTGCTTAGCATTATAATCTCAAGATCCATCCATGTTGTCACAAATGGTGCTATTTCATCTTTTCTTATGGCAGAATAGTATTCCATTGTGTATATATACCACAACTTCTTTATCCATTCATCTATCAAAGGACATTTTCGTTGTTTCCATGTCTTGGCCACTGTAAATAAAGCTGCAATGAACATTGGAGCACACATGTCTTTAAGGATAAATGTTTTCAGATTTTTTTAGGTAGATACCTGGGAGAGGGATTGCTGGGTCATATGGTAGTTTTATTCTTAATTTTTTGAGGAACCTCCACACTGCCTTCCATAGCGGCTGCACCAGTCTGCATTCCCACCAATAGTGTATGAGAGTTCCTTTTTCTCCACAGCCTCTCCAACGCTTGTTAGTATTTGTCTTGTTGATGATAGCCATTCTGACTGGGGTGAGGTGATATCTCATTGTGGTTTTTATTTGCATTTCTCTGATGATTAGTGATGTTGAGCATTTTTTTGTGTCTATTTGCCATTTGTATATCCTCTTTGGAGAAATGTCTCTTCAGGTCGTCTGCCTATTTTTCAATTGGGTTGTTTCTTTTTGTTGTTGTTGACTTGTATGAGTTCCTTGTATATTTTTAATATTAGCCCCTTATCAGAAGCGCTGTTTGCAAAAATTTTCTCCCATTTAGTTGGTTGTCTCTTTATTTTGTCGATGGTTTCTTGTGATGTGCAGAAGCTTTTAAGTTTGATATAGTCCCATTCATTTATTTTAACTTTCACTTCCATTGCCTTTGGAGTCAAATTCATAAAATGCTCTTTGAATTGAAGATCCATAAGTTTAGTACCTATGTTTTCTTCTATGCTTAGATCCACTTTGAATTAATTTTGGTACATGGTGACAGATAGCAGTCCAGTTTCATTGTTTTGCATGTGGCTATTTAATTCTCCTAGCACCATTTACTGAAGAGGCTGTCATTTCTCCATTGTGTGTTTTTTGCTTCTTCTTCAAAAATTATCTGTCCACATTTATATGGGTTTATTTCTGGGTTCTCAATTCTATTCCATTGGTCTGTATGTCTGTTTTTCTGCCAATACCATGCTGTTTTGATTATTGTAGCCCTGTAGTACAAGCTAAAGTCAGGGGGTGTGATACCTCCAGCATTGTTCTTTTTTCTTAGGATTGCGTTGCCTATTCAAGGTCTTTTGTGGTTCCATGCAAATCTGATGATTTTTTGTTCTATTTCTTCAAAAACTGCCACTGGGATTTTGATGGGATTGCATTAAATCTGTATATGGCTTTGGGTAATACGGCCATTTTAACTATGTTGATTCTTCCAATCCATGAGGTCGGGATGTCTTTCTATTTCTTTGTGTCTTCTTCAATTTCTTTTAAAAATGTGTTATACTTTTCAGCATATAGGTCCTTCACATCTTTGGTTAAATTTATTCCTAGGTATTTTGTTCTTTTTGTTGCAATTGCAAAAGGGATTTTTTTTTCTTTTTCTGAGATTTAGGAATGCAATGGACTTTTATACATTGATTTTGTAGCCAGCAAATTTACTGGTTACAAATGTATTCATTTATTGTTTCTGATAGCTTTTTGGTGGAGTCTTTAGGGTTTTCTATATATAGCATTATGTCAACTACAAAGAGTGACAGTTTAACTCCTTCATTCCCAATTTGGATGCCTTTTATTTCTTTCTCTTGCCTGATTACTCTGGCAAGGACTTCCAACACTATGTTGAAAAGCAGAGCTGATAGGGGACAGCCCTGTTGTGTTCCTGAATGAAGAGCAAAGGGCCTCAGTTTTCCACCATTAATTATGATATTAGCTGAGAGTTTGTTATATATGGCCTTTATTATGTTAAGGTATTTTCCTTCTGTACCTATTTTATTGTTTTAATTATAAATGGATGTTGTATCTTGTCAGATATTTTTTCTGCATCAATTGATATAATCATATGATTTTTGTCCTTTATTTTGTTTATGTGGAGTATCACATTGATGGATTTGCATATGTTGAACCATGTTTGTACCCCTGGGATGAACCCCACTTGGTCGTGATGAATAATCTTTTTAATGCATTAGATTTGCTAGAATTTTGTTTAGGATTTTTGCATCTGTATTCATCAGAGATATTGGTCTGTAGTTTTCTTTTTTTGTGTTATTCTTACCAGGTTTTGGTATCAGGGTAATATTAGCTCATAAAATAAGTTAGGGAATATTGTCTCTTCTTCAATTTTTTGGAAGAGTTTGAGCAGGATTGGTATTAGATCCTCTTTGAAGGTTTGGTAGAATTCACCAGTGAAGCCATCTGGTCCCAGACTTTTGCTTTTGGGCAGGTTTTGGATGACTGATTTAATTTCCTTACTGTTGATCGCGCTATTAGATTTTCCAGTTCTTCATTCAGCCTTGGAAGGCTATATGTTTCTAAGAACTTGTCCATCTCTTCTAGGTTATTGAATTTGGTGGCATATAGTCTGACATAGTATTCTTGGATGATCCTTTGTATTTCTGTGGTGTCCGTGATAACTTCCCCTCTTTCATTTCTGATTTTGTTTATTAGTGTCTTCTCTCTTTTGATCTTAGTGAGTCTAGCCAAGGGTTTGTCAATTTTATTAATCTTTTCAAAGAACCAGCTCTTTGTCACATTCATTTTTTCTATTGTCTTTTTGTTCTCTATTTCATTTAGTTCTGCTCTCATTTTTATTATTTCCTTTTTTCTGCTGACCTTGGGTTTCTTTTGTTTTCTTTTTCTAGCTCGTTAAGGTGTAACATGAGGTTATTTATCTGGGATTTTTCTTGTTTCTTGAGATAGGCCTGTAATGATATAAATTTCCCTCCTAAAACTGCTTTTGCTGCATCCCCCAAATTTTGGTAGGATGTATTTTCATTCTCATTTGTTTCCATGTACCTTTTGATCTCGCCTCTTATTTCTTCTTTGACCCAGTCGTTCTTTAAAAGTATGTTGTTTAATTTGGGGAATGTAATCAATCATATTGTAAAGATTTTGTAGGGTACCCGATGGACACTTGTCTTACTATGGAGACCACCTCAGGGATGATGTAGATGCCTGATCACTGCACTGTACAGCTGAAGCTGAAGCTGAATAATGAATGTCAACTACAATTATATATATATGTGTGTATATATATATATATATATATATATATATATATATATATATATATATACAACAAGTGGACTACAGCATTAGGAATAGAGGCAGTAGAAATGTAATGGCTGTATGCGATGTCAGAGGGGTAGTAGATGGGGGAAAGGGGTTATCACTGTGTGAGGGATATAAATGATAAAAGTTTAACTATTACATTGTTTTGTACACCTGAAACTAATTAAAAAATGTTAAAAAATAGTTTTAAAAGTCAGTGCAGTTACACATTAAATTATTTACAGTTCCTTTGGGGAAAAAGTATGTTGTTTAATCTCCACATATTCGTGGTTCTTCCTGCTTTCTTTTTGCAGTTGATATCCATTTTAAAAGACTTTTGATTAGAGAATATGCCTGGTATGATTTCAATCTTCTTAAATTTACTGATGCTAGTTTTATGTCCCAATATATGTTCTATCCTTGAGAATGTCCCATGTACACTAGAAAAATAATGTATTGTCTGATGTTCTAGGATGAACTGCTCTATAAATGTCAATTCTGTCCATTTCATCTAATGTGTCATTTAGGGCTGCGATTTCGTTATTTATCTTCTGTTTGGATGATCTATCCATAGCTGTCAATGATGTATTTAAGTCCCCTGGTATAATTGTGTTTTGGTCAATTTCTCTCTTTAGTCCTGTTAGTAGTTGCTTGGTATATTTCGGTGCTCCATGATTGGGGGCATAAATATTGATGACTGTTATGTCTTCTTGTTGTA
This sequence comes from Rhinolophus hipposideros, assembly GCF_964194185.1. Taxonomy (NCBI): domain Eukaryota; kingdom Metazoa; phylum Chordata; class Mammalia; order Chiroptera; family Rhinolophidae; genus Rhinolophus; species Rhinolophus hipposideros. The sequence goes on from NC_138061.1 coordinate 3,962,217, forward strand.
TAGTCCCCTTTACCATTATGAAATGTCCATCTTTGTCTCTTGTTATCTTTTTCACCCTGAAGTCTGTTTCATCTGATATCATTATGGCTACACCTGATTTTCTCTGGGTACCATTTGCTTGCAGTGTCAATTTCCACCCTTTCACTTTGAGTCTATGCTTGTCCTTGTAGCTGAGATGTGTCTCTTGGAGACAGCATATGGTTGGGTTTAGTTTTCTGATCCAATCTGCTACTCTGTGTCTCTTTATTGGTGAGTTCAGTCCATTTACATTTAGGGTGATTATTGATATGTGAGGATTTCCTGTCATTCTACCTTTGGTTTCCTCCATTGTTTCTTTCCCTTTTGTTGTTGTCTATTATTTCTGTGTAGTGGTATTCTATGATTTTTCCCTCTGTTTCTTCTTTTACTACATTATATATTTCAGTTCTGGATTTTTTTTTTTTTGAGTGGTTACCATTAAGTTCATGTAAAAGTAAGTTTCATATTTAAAGTATTCCATTTTCTTCAGCATATTCTGGTTCAGGCCTTTACACTCCCCCTTTTTATGTTGCCACAAATTGTCCCTGTTGATGGTGGTCGAATAGCCTCCTTCAGTATTTCTTGTAGTGCAGGTCTTGTGTTAGAAAATTCCCTCAGCTTCTGTATGTATGGAAAGGTCTTTATTCCTCCTTCATATCTAAAGGGTATCTTTGCTGGATATATCATTCTTGGCTCATAATTCCTCTCTTTCAATAGTTTGAATATTTGATTTTTACTCCCTCCTGACTTGTAGAGTTTCTGCTGAAAAATCTGGTAATAATCTAATGGGCTTTCCTTTGTAGGTTACCGTCTTCTTTTCCCTGGCTGCCTTGAGGATTCTTTCTTTGTTGTTAATTTTTGACAGTTTCAATATAATGTGCCTTGGAGAAGGTCTGTTGGGATTGAGGTAATGAGGTTTACTATTTGCTTCTTGGAAGCGAGGATCCAGTTCTTTCCACAAGTTTGGGAAGTTCTCATCGACTATTTGTTTGAATATACTCTCTGTTCTCTTCTCTTTTTCTTCTTCTTCTGATATGCCCATTATTCTTATATTGTTCTTTCTGATGGAGTTCTTGTAGAGTTCGTTCATTTTTTTTAAGTCTCACGTCTCTTCTTTCTTCCATCCTTGTCATTTCCAGATTTCTATATTCGATGTCACTGATTCTTTCCTCCATCTGGTCAACTCTACTACCTAAGCTGGCTATTTCATTCTTCATTTCTTTCATTGAGTTCTTAACCTCCAGAAATTCTATTTGGTTCTTTTTTAAAATTTCAATCTCTGGCAAAATGTTCATTTTGTTCTTTGATTGTGTTTCTGAGTCCATTAAACTGCCTGTCTGTGTTTTCTTGCATCTCATTGTTTTTTAAAAACTGCAATCTTGAATTCTCTGTCATTTAAGTCACACATTGCCTGTCTTTAAGTAATTTTCTGGAGACTTTAAATTTTCTTCCTGAGCTGTCTTGTTATCTTGGTTATTCATGGCGATTAACAATTTATTATTTCTCTTCCTAGACATCTACAGGAGTGGATTCTGCAATAGGTTGATAGAAAGAGGTCTTTCTTTTGTTTTCCAGTAGGTGTTGGTAGAATATTTTATTTTCTTTCCGACTGCAGCCTTTTATTCTCTCTCACACCGTAGTGTTACATTTTCTCTGCACTATTCCAGCTTCTCACATAATCGGGGGATTCCCTGGAAGGCAGGCTTCTCCGCTGTTAACAGTTTGACTGGGTCATAGGGCACCACGTCCCTGTGGGGGTGCGGAGAGCTTTTGAAGTTCCAAAGCTCTTCCTGCATCAGATTCAGAGCCCGTATGTTTCAGCAGTTCTCTTTACTCCTGCAGGGATCCACCCAGATAGGTGGGGCCAGGGGTGGAGTGAGTTGTGAGAGGTGGCCCAGAGCAATGGCTGCGACCACCACCACAGCCGGTCCCACTTCCACAGCTCCCTCCCCCTTGTCGGAACTAGTTGGGCTGTGAATCTGTGTCTGCGGTCCACAGTTCTCAGAACAGCAAATATTCTGTTCTTTTGATCTGACACTGCTACTTTATCGCTTCTAGCACCGGGCAGGTGGGGGTGGGGCGAGCTCTGGGAGGGTAGGGAGGGGGCAGCTAGTCTCAGTGCCTAAGGCTGTTCTCTGCTCCGCAGTGAGGGCTTAAACCACTGTTTTCAGCCTTCTTCCCTCAGTCTTTGCTCCGAGGTCTCTGCCATGAGTGTTGGGTATGCTGCCCCTCAGCCCTGTGAGCCATAAGTGGAGCCCTAGCAGTCCGAGTTCTTCCCTCTCCCGCAGCTGCGGAAGATCCGGGAGCAGCGAGCTCAGAGCACTGAGCTAGGTATGTGTCCTGCGCCCGCGCAGCTCCGTCTCTGCACTTCTCCTCTCCCTCCTCCCCCGCTCACGCGATTCACCCACCTGGAGGTGAATTTAGTAGTGGGCCACTTTGTGCTGCCTGTCTGCTGTGCAGGGAATCCTTTGTGGAGTTATAGTTGTTTGATTAGTTGTAAATTCCAGGAGAGCTTTCCAGAGGCTCATCTCACGCCGCCATTTTGATGACGTATTCCTTTGCTGTATTTTTCATTCCCAATAATATTTGTTGTTGTTCTTTGAATGTTCATTGTTTTTTCCTTTTATAGCATCCAGTTCTTGTTTTGTGATTTCATTATATTCTCTTATCTCTGTAAGGACATTACTGATAGGTTCTGTTGCTGGGTTTGCTTTGGTTTTTGACATTGTTTTCCTCTTCCTGCATAGTTCTAGTTCTATTTCCTCCAAGTTGCTTTTTCCTGTTTGTAAGTGTTGGTGATTATTCTCCACACGAGAGGCTTTCCTTGGTTGTCTCTTAATCTTTGGTTGTCTGCTCCCATTAAGTAGCGATCACCGCATAGCTGACTGGCAGCTCTAACCGCATAGAAGGAGGTTGTCTTCTGTGAGCCCTACTGCAGGATAATCTGGCTACTTAGTCGGGAAACCTCCCATGTTAACACCTTGTACATTCCTTTTGCCCAAACAACCAAGGGAAGTGTCTGCTAGTCTTCTGAATGGAGGGTGAGGCTCACCCTGGTAATTGCTGATGACAGCAGAGGATTGAGGGAGGTTCTCTGCATCCAGAATGTCCACATTCACCTGACTCCTAAGTTCTCAGTAAAGTACCCCGGTATTCAATCACGCCTAGTTCCTCCAACCCAGAGACATTTTCTTTGATCCTTGCCAAAGAATAAATTTCTGGTCTTGGACCATGCAGGGTGGTAAGTGAGAGGTGGTCAGCTAGAATGAAAGAGGAAATTGGAGGTCTGGTTTGTTCTTAAATGGACTGCTAAAAATGTTCCTTATCGTAGTCAATCCACTTTAACCTACTTCCAGAGGTATCCAGTGCCACTAATTATTAGGCCTTTTGAGGATTATGTGGTATAATCAACTTCACCTAAATTTTTCCCACTGCTAGTTTAGGATTAAGTTTTTTAGTGTCTGCTAGGCCAACTATCCTTTTCAGCTTCCCAAATTTGATTGCTGTCTCTCATTCTCCTTAACCTTGTAGGTTTATGCCTGTTTTGAAAATTCCTTTGTTATGATTTTAGAGCAGTTGCTGGAGGATATAAACATAGACACATGTGTTCCATCTTCCACTTTTAACTGGAAAGCCAACTAACATTTCCCTGATAAAGGTTTTAAAAATCATTGACATCAGGTGTTACTTTCTTATGTCTACCTCAGTTATCACATGTTAATGTTTAACTCATTCTCTCTTGTCTGTTTTCCGTGAAGATGAAAGATAGCTAACCAATGTCTTCCTCACATCATCCAGTGCTCTGTTAAGCCACTATCAAATATAAATGGAAATGACCCCTCTCTTTTATTAACAATCATATTAATTTTTAATTTGTGCTTAAGTGGAGTTTATGATACATCGTGATTCCTTAGGTCTTTTTATTTTATTTATTTTTTTTTTTTAGCTCTGTTTATTCCTAGCTGGTCAGTTCTTAAAAATAAAGCAAAGTGTAAGTAAATAATTCATTCATTTAATCAGTAAGTGTTCGTTATTTTCTGATCACTGTGGTAAGTACACGAATTGCAACAGGAAGTAAGAAAAATAGACTCTGTCCACAGGGACTGTTCTAATGGAGCATACAGTATAGTGATCATTTTTAAACTAATCATTTACTTTTGGCCTGACCTGTGTTCTTCTGACTGGCTTGTCCTCAAATGTGTTTGTGGTCACTTTGCATTCTCTTCTGAGGTTCTCTTCTGTGGCATAATGAATGATCCCACTAATGTCTCAAAAAATTCACCAAAAAATAAATAAATAAATAAAATAATCCTTTTGAATGCCACCTTTTGAATGGGAGCGGAGGGAATTAGGTTTTAGTTCCATCAACTTGCAACGGAAACACCACTGGTCTTCTTGACACATTAGTTATTTTTCACATGGAACATGAAAATTCCACCACTTCACAAATCTTATCTTCTCCCCCAAATTCTAATGGGTACATAATGGAAGAAAGTAACATATTCTTTTATAACATATAATTATAATCATTTAACTTAAACATTTTATGTACTACATTTAGATTTGACTGCTATTAAAAACTGTTAGAATATTTATGTATATATAAGAACCATGTTTGCTATAGCCGACATACAATATTACATTAGTTTCAGGTGTGCAACATAGTGATGCAACATTTATGTACCTTATAATGCGATCCCAATGAGTGTTGTAATCATCTGTCACCGTAGAAAGTTATTACAGTATTATTCACTTTACTCACTGTGCTGTACAGTATCTCTGTGGCTTATTTATTTTATCACTGGAAGCATATAATTCTTAATACTTTAATAAATTAAAAAAAACAAAAATATTTCATTCTGTGTATAATAAACATGGAAATCAGAATTATAATAATATTTAAAAACTTTGTTGAGAAAATATTTTCCAGAGTTAACTTCAATAAAACATTTTAATTCCTTGATTAAAAAAATATATAGCATAATAAACTAAAAAAAAAAAAAGCATGTTTGGGCATACTTATTATTAAGGACATAAAATAAGAATGGAGAATATCGTATATGAAACAAATCAATTGCAACAGCTCTATTGTTGCATTTGGCTGGAAAACTGGCAGACAGCTTGCACCTAGCAAGAAATAAGAGCACTATATTGAAACGTAGAAATACTTGTAAGTGCACCCTTAGGTGGGCTCTGCGGGTATATTTAGTTGTGGAATTGCCTGAGGATTTTCCAGTCACCCCGTGGAAGTATCTACTCATGCCCACTCTGTCCACTATTGCACATGGCCAGGAATCCAGGGAAAGACATATTCTCTGAGACAAGCAACCCAGGATGCTTCCTTTTCTGCCTGAAAACATTCTGTATTAGTCAGGGTTCTGCAGAGAAACAGAACCAATGGGATGGATATTTAGATAGATAGATAGACAGACAGACAGACAGACAGATAGATGATAGATAAATATGAGGAGATTTACTACAGGAATTGGCTTAGGCAGTTATGGATGCCTCAAAGACCCACAGCCTGCCTTCTGCATGCGGGAGACCCAGGAAAGCCAGTGGTGTAATTCAGTCTGAGTCAGAAGGCCTGAGAACCAGGAACTCAGATGTCTGAGGGCAGGAAGAATGCACATCCCAGCCTAAGAAGAGAAAGAGAGAGAACTTCGCCTTCTTTCACCTTTTAGTGCTACTCAGGCCGTCAACTGATTACATGATGCCCTGGCCACAGCTGATTGACCCAGGGAAGGCCACCTCCTCCTGAGTGGCTGAAACTGGTAGGTGAGCTCAAGGTGGCACCATGTCCAACTGAGTAAGGAGAGCCCTTCGATAGTGTGAGAGAAGAATGAAGCTAACAGACAGAATGGCAGACAGCTATCCAGACAGCCTGACGGACACTGAGCCCTGGTTCCAGTGCCTCTGAGGTCCAGCCACACTCCACATCCTTGTAACGCACCCCTCTATTCCTAAAGCTCGTCGGGGTTGGCTTCTTATTACCTGCCACCAAAGGAGTCCTAACCAGCACTCCCACCCCACCCAGCAAATGCCAGCTAGCTTTCCTCAGAAGCAGGTGTTACTGATTTCCCGTGGTTCCTCCTGCCTCCAGCACATAAAGCCAAACGCATCTCCAGAGGCCTGCGTGCCCGTCCTGTGTTGCTCTTTTCCTGGGGCTCGCTTGGAGCAGCATCGAACAATAGAGTGAAGACGGGGGGAAGAAAGAAAAGGAGTCTGCCAGCATTGAAGCTACTTGGAAATACACAGGGCATGTCTCTCTGAGCCAGCAGGGGTGAGGGAAATCAGCAGCCACAAGGGGTCATGCCATCCTGCGGGGAAGCTTACAAGCAAGTTTTGTTTTGGAGCATGATCCCAACTGAGGGTGACCCGTCGCCTTGTTCCTCTCCGGATTTACTGCTCACTAACTTAGCTCATGCACTACCATGTTTCCCCCAAAATAAGACCTAGCTGGACAATCAGCTCTACTGTGTCTTTTGGAGCAAAATTAATATAAGACCCGGTATTATATTACATTACATTACATTACATTATATTACATTACATTATATTATGTTATATTATATTATAAGACCCGGTCTTATAGTAAAATAAGACCGGGTCTTATATTAATTTTTGCTCCAAAAGACGCATTAGAGCTGATTGTCTGGCTAGGTCTTATTTTCGGGGAAACACGGTATTTCAACAAGCCTGTTCCTCAGTGGCAGCTGCGTGGAGCCCGGGTTACACCCTTTCTTTCCTTCTTTTTCCTTAAATCCTGTGATATGTAGCAGAAGAGGCACACACAGACCCTTGTACATTGACAGATTATCACGTGCCTTCCTTCACCAAGGATCAGATTGCCATGCAGTAAGCCAAGTGTTTTCTTGATGCCCAGTAATATGAAAAACTTGTTATACGAGTGTGCCTATATCCCAAGAAACCAGAATTATTATGTTTTGATGTATTAGTGGTTTCTCCTGCATCAAATCCCCAAACCAATTATATTACAACCAAAAACAAACAAACAAACAAAGAACTAACACAGCTCAGAGGGCTGTGTCTGCAGTTTCACAGAGTTAGAATTTTAGATTTTATACTCACAATGAATTGCTCTAAGTGTCCCAGGATTTGGGGTTAATAGTAATGCAATATATACTTAGTTTTCTATGTGTAAATATTTTCTGCAAACTTGAGTGCCATCCTAAAATTGAATGTAGAAAAGGAAACTTGTGCACATAATTTAAACAAAGAAAATTTAGCTGAAAATAAATAGACATCCCACACAACCACTGTACTATGAGAATTCTAAACCCTTATGATTTTAAAAAAATATGTCATTTAAATTTCATAATTACTTTTCTTCTTTCTGGCAACTGATGCCTTACTACGGAGGAGAGGCAGGAGGGGGAATGGAACAGATTTTTAAAATCTATTTTGCTTAATTGTTAGTATATTTTGTTCCAATATCTGTCCCAGATCATTTTTACCAAGTAGAAAGACTTTCTTGTAAGTCAAATTATATTTTGGAGTTTAAGAGCGTTTAGCAGTACTTTTCAGCAGTATGTTCTTTGTGGAAATATCCAGATGGAGGGATCTCTTAACAGCAAGACCCCTGTCGTTTTCCAAACTATAGCTGTGGTATTTTTTGTGTTTGTTTTTTGGGTTTTTGTTTGTTTTTTCAATATGTCTATTTAATCATTACAAGAAGGCATTCATCAGTAGGACCACGGCAAATGAAGGCTTCAGATTTAGTCCTGGGATTAGCTCCAAGTAATATGTACCCTTTGATGTCCAGGATCCTGATACTAGTTCTGAATTTCCTCTTGGGCTTTGCAGTCTTGGGGTCCTATGTGAAGCCACTGAGAATTAGGTCTATACATGGGAATATACCCATGTGACCCTCTAAATGTCTTACTGGTTTGTAGGGTGACTGAGTCATTTGGCTCGAATGACATAATACACAATGTTGGTGTAAAACAATCACATTTCTTCTTATATTTTATTCCGACTCCTGTGTGCCACGTTTGAGGCATGATATGCAAAGCATAGCTCTCCATCATGGCAGACAAGCAGGGTCCTGGACCTCTGGAGTCAGGGCACTACACTGCGGTGAACCTCAGGAAAGTGGACAACTAGATCCCCTAAAAGAGAAACCTAACCTAGTTTTGGTGACGATGATATTGGTGGAGCTATGCTAAGCGTGATGCTAAAATAACAGTGACGTTCGGTGAGGACTCAATGGATACCAGGCCTCGTACTGAGTTGTGTGTGTATTACCTCATTTAATGCTTATAACTCTGTAAAAGAGTCACTGTTATTAAGGACATTTTACTGAATAAGGAACTAGATGTTAGAGAAATAAGCAATGTGCCTGAGGTCACCGGCTGGTAAATGGGGAGCTAGGGCTGCCTCTGGTCTGTGGGGCAGAGCCCACGATCGTGACAGAGTCAGGATGGAAGCCAGTGCATTCTGGCCCCACCTGATTTAGCCCATTGATCTGAGGCCAGGAGCTCAGGGGGATTCGCCTGCCCACACGTGATCTGCAGTAACATAGCTGTTTCTATTTCACAATTAAAATACAGCTGTACTTTAACTGTCATCTTGCCAATGTCTGTCCCGCCTACCCGATACCATTTGTAGCTTCTGAATGATAGCCTTAAAGAGACAATGAATTGAATAATCATTTAAACCTTCCAAAACTTCTAAAATATTGAATGTCACCTTTACAAATTTATTAATTTTAGGAGTTACGAATGAAATCATAACATCAACAGCAATCAGTGCTGGCTCCTTGCCAAGTGCGTATATAAATTGGAAACTTCTGGAATCCTGGACAGGAGACTCCGTGTTCTTAGTTCATGCACACTGTTTTTGAAATACAACACACGAATGGCCTCTTGAAATCAGAAAACAGAGACAGTGCTTAGCGTGAGAACCCACAGAGGTGGACGACTGGAAAATCGTAGGTTAATAATTAGTTACATGTCCTTATTCCTATACATCTCAGTTTCATCCACTATAAAATGGAAACCACAATGTCTTTTCCACCTATGTCAATTCAGACATGGATGTGGACTCTCTTTGAGAAATAAAAGGGAAAAAGCCTCATCCAAAGGGAAGCCATTATTTTTTATGGTTATGTCCACAAAATAAAACAAAAGGATTTTTAAACCCTCCTCCACCTCCTCCTTCTCCTGCTCCTCTGTTATATTACGTTTTTTAATGCTCATTGGCAGGAGTTTCTAACGGGGGATGGCACTGGCTTTATATTATTCCTCCTCACTGCTTCGAATTTATAGGAGGCAGACACTGAGTGCCCATTTGAGATAGAGGGTAATTCAGAGGCCTCTCCTATCTATTCTCGGCCTGGGAGTATATTAGCATTTACGTGGAAGCGAGGGAAGGAAGTCTTCCACCAAGGAAGAGGATAAGTTTATATTAATTTTGCTTCTGGAAAGCTTTATGTAATACTTCTAGCGAAACAACACCCTGAGGCAGGTTCCTGGGGCAAATGAAATGCTATGGGCGAGTTATTAGAGGATATCAAAGTTATAGAGTAGAAACCAAGACCTTGGCGGAAGGGCTGACATCTGACTTCAGTGGTAATAAAGAACAATGAAGTCCTTGCTCAGAAATCCGGGCCGCAGAGGTCCGCAGGGTGGGAGAAGCGTTTGCTGCAAGCTGCAGAAATCTTGGCTCCAAGCTGTTTCAGCAGAACGGGACTGTGTTGGCTCACATCAAGGGACGCTGCTGCGAGCATGATGGACCACAGGGCCGTGTCCTCAGGGCCTGGCACCTCCCCATGTCCCTGTGTCACTCACCACCGTTCCAAGTCTTCCCTCATCAATAGTACCTGTGCCCCCAGCTCCACGGCCAAAGAAGAAAGATAATTTTACTTACAGGCAGGTTCAGCAAAGGTCTGGGCTTTGTCTGCTGATCCCTTTACCCATTCCTGTGGGGAGAACCAACTGGGCTGACTGGCCACCCTTGGACCTGAGGCCAATCCCCCTGGGACCACAGCGCCCAGAGTAAGGGTGTGTGGGTCCCCAGAGCATAATCTTCTGTTACTGTTACCAGAAGAAGCAATGGTGACAGACAGCCAATGTCCACTACACAAGCCTGGAGAAAACATAAGGACATCATGACTGAGTCACTTCATGATACCCCGTCAATGTCTGGAAATGAAGTCCAAATTCTGGACTTCAGGCTGAAAACCAGGCGTCTTCCTTTACTAAAGGAGAGCCCATCTCGTCAGCTCCAACCCCACCCACATGGCCAGCAGCCTCAAATGCCATCTCTTAAAAAGCAGAGGAAACTGTCCATTAAAAGGATTTGAAAAGAGTTTGTTTTAATCTGCAGAAGGACTGCATTTGTGTTATTGCACGGTGCCCTTTACCCTGTTTGAAGGTTTTGCCCTGGGACTTGCATTTATTTAGCCAGGGTCTGAGGCTATGCTGAGGACATATACCTCTGGTCAAGTGGGTTTCCTGAGGTGACCCTTCTGAGAACAAAGAAAGAGTCTACACCAAAGATTTGTCCCATGCTTTGATCTCTGAGGGGCAAAATTCTCATTGTTTTCCCTGTTTCCAGTTATCAGAGGTTCATTGAACTCTGCTACCCAATCAAAAAAAGGTGGGGGAGAGAAAGCCTGGCCTTTGTGTCTGGGTTTTACAATTTCTTTTTAGCAGACAAGGAACTGAGATTGCAACCTCCCTGCTTCAATCCTGGACAAGTAGCAACCCACCCTGGAAGTGCAGGTCAAGGCTGCAAACGTCACCAGACTATGGAGGAAATAGAGCGAAGACACTCAGAGCTGGAGAGAACGTAATTGAATCTGCCACGGAGAGGAACACGCAGTGCAAACCTTAGTCAAGATGCTGCAGCTAATTCGATAACGAAACAAGTTTAAAACCCAGCCTACTAGGGAAGGCACCCTAAGTGACAGCTCACAGGTACGGGGCACTCAATAAATGGGAACAGGGCTTGGAGTCAGGCACGGCTGGCTTAAGCCTTGGGTCCTCTGTGTTTTAGTGGTGTGACCTTGGGCAATTTAATTAATCTCTATGCCTCATTGAGATTAATACTACCAATGTCACACTTTTGCTGTAAGAATTAAGAGATAACATGCTAAATGCTTGCCAAAATACTTGGCATAGTAAGCATTCAAAATGTATGACTATTCTGAAATTTTATTTTTTAAAAGAGAAAGACAGCAAGAAGTCTCAACGAGGTCATTTTGAGAAATCAAGTAAGTCAGGGAATTTCTTCACGTTCTTAGAGAGAGTAAAAAGAACAAAAGATTTAAAAAAAACAACAAAAGAAATGAACAGAATGAGATTAAAATAGATCTGGCAGGCCTAAATAAAGATAATGAAGAGAAAAACAGTATCATTGCCGAAATTAAATATGTTTCAGAAGCGGCAATTATCAGAATCGATACTGCAGAAAACCAATTTAATAACATTCAGGACAGGACTGGAAAGTCACAGCTTATATAGAGACAACAGACAAAGAAACAAAAGAATGATGGAGAAAATGATTGTATTGGATGCAGCAGATAAGCCTCCAGTTTCTGACCTGCACACATGGGGCCACCTGGGGAGCTCCAGCCAGGGGTGCTGACAGCCAGCAGCCGCGCTGCCAGGCAGCTCTGCCCTTAACAGAGCAGCCAACCCAAACACCTGGGCCCAGACCCACCCTCAGCCGCTTCGAATACCACGGGCTGTCTGCATGTACATCCAAGCAGACTGGACCAGGGTCCCTGCTCCTCCTACCACTTTCAGCTGGATGAAGCTTCCCATGATGGGACCAGTCACACAGCCTCCCAGGCAGCTGCCTGGAGGTCTGGGCAACACATCCCACATACGTGAAGCAGTGTGTGCCTCCAGGGAGCAGACTTTGATGGGAAGGAACAAGCAGATGGATTTGACCATAGGCTGGTAGACATGATTTATACCCCCTCTGCAATGAACTTGCTGCGATCCAGTGTTTCATGTCTCCACAGATACCAGCTGTGCTTTCTGATGATGGTAATGCCAGCTCGTAATACATGACTGTGTCTTGGTTTTCCTTCCTCCTTTTTGTCACTTCCATTTTTCTTTCATCCTTGCTGTCCTAGCATTGCAGCCACTCCCCCACACCCGCAATGAGCTCCAGTCAAGTTTTATCGTATTCTGTGTCCCGGGGAATTCAGACTGAGTGTTCCAAATATGATAGACCTCAGAGATGATACGATACTGAATTCCGTGAATTAGAGAGTGAGTTTGTAGAAGGAAATTGTAAAACGGATGTAAGAGAAGAGAACTTTCAAGGAAGTACCATTACCTGGAAAATTAGTAGAGAATGATAAATGCTGAGATTTATCCTGGTAAGATTACTGAAACTCAAAGAATCTAACAAACACTCAATAAGAAGAAACAAGTGACTTCTAAGTAAAATAATACAAGACTGGCTAGAACTTCTCAGCAACATAAGATTCAAGGGGAGAATGGAGCGATCAAGTGTCTACAAAATTTGGACAGAAAAAAGCTAGCCTCAAAATGGTATACTCAGCGAGCTGTTATTTATACGAGAAGTCATTCTAAATTTGCAAAGAGGATTAATGTATCTTTCTGAAAATACACTTGAGGATATAATTGAACTCTGCAAGAGATGATGTCCTGAATCAAAGATTTAAATAAAACCTTAAAACCTTTTGTTATCTTGAAATGGAAACATGTTTTCTTTCCCGTGACCCAATAGCCAGAAACTGTGAAGGAGAAAAATGAAAGATATTTTCAAGCTGAATACAAATAAAACAACAGGTAATTACAAAATATGACAAAAATGCTTAATAGCTTATTACATAACAAAGTGTTCACATCAATAAGAAAAGATATCGCATTGAGGAATGGCCAAGTACATGAAAAGGCAATTCGTAAACTAATTCCAAATGTGTGTGTAATAGACAGACAGACATGCAAATCTATGCATGTGTTTACCCTTATCAGTAATAAAAAATTAAAAAGTGAAATTGCTTCTGATCAACTGGTAAGCCTGAAAAATAAACAAAGCCCAGTGTTCCTGTGGCGATCTGATTTTTCTGGAGGGCAGTTTAGCAATAGATGCTGAGATTTTCATTGTGTAGTTATAGATCAGCTTTCCCACTTCTAGCATTTTATCATTACGAAGCAATTGGATGAATGTCTAGAAGTATATATGGTAGCATTTCCCCCATTAACACAATATTGAATGCTCTGAATGTCCATTAATAGAAGATGGTTTAACTAATTGTGATATATGCATACCACTGAACACTATACAGATTTTAAACAGGGGTATATTTCAACATTCGCAGACATGGAAAGCTACGTCTATGCAGACGGTGAAATTGAGAAAAGAGATTTTAAAATGAGACTTGTGTGATCCCGTTTATATAAAAATATGCATGTGCATGCATGTGTTCCCATCCATACCACATAGATACTGGAAAACATTGGCTGTGGTGACCTATGGGTAGTGAGAGTAGAGTAGGGTCATATTTTTGTTTCTTGTGCTTTCTTTGCCTAAATTTTCTGAATTTCTGATTTTTCAATTTATAGTAAGACAAACGAATAAAAGTGTCTTTGTTTAAAAAAACTTTTTGACTTTCAATCAGATATTATAGAGCTCTTGTGTTGTTTCTCTTGATGTGGGCTACCTTGAGTGTATCAGCATGGTGGAAATTGGTAAAGACCACCCCCCAAATGAGAATGAACAGGCTTCTTGTGCAGAGCTGCTCTAACAAGCGGCTCAGCCACCATCACTTGAGTCTGGCTGAGACTCAGAGGCAGATGGAGGGGCAGGAAAGGTTGGCAGCGGGAAAAGGGGAGATATCAGGTTTGTCCTGATTGGAGGCTGGTGGCCTGGGGAAGCTGGACAGGGGCAAGTTAGAAGGGGGTGTCTTCTGTGGCTGCTTCGGGAGCACATTTAGCTTACTCTGTTGGTTCTGAGTTGGCAGCAGGGGCCAAAAACAACAACAAAACCACCAAACGAATGGGAAAAAACAGAGAGAGAGGAAGAAGGAGAGAGAGAGAGAAATGCGGTTGTTGACAGGTCCTGACCATTCTGGGCAAGTTGCTGCAGAGACTGACCTCCTGGGCTGGTTGCTGCAGTGATATGCATGTGCGTTGTCATATGTGCTTGTCTTAAAACCAGTCTCTCCATGTGCTTCAATTCATCTACGGTATTGGCCACACCATTCCTAAAAACATAGACGTTTTCCCTTGGACGCAGCCGAACAGTATCTATGTTAGCTTATCAACCAACTGGGAATGATATGCAATCAGTATTTCCGTCATCAATAAATAATAGCTACCTCCAATCCTTTCCAATCCTGACTTCCTGTGTACGTGTGAGTTATAGGCGTAGAGCCAATGGCCTATGCAATCTTAAAGTGGGTGTTTGTAACTCTCCTGCTGTAGCTGGTCACCATTGACAGAGCACTCATGAGACTGAGCAGTGTGGTAAGTGCACAAGGTGTGTGATTTCACTTATCTCTCACCACGGCTCTCAGTATGGGATCCAGCTTACAGAGGAGGAAATCGAGGCTTAGAAAGGGCCACCGTCCCAGGGCTTGTTGAGTGGAATGCTATTTGAGTTTAGCTATGTCTAACTACAAAGCCTGTGCTTACAAATGTCTAGCAATACAAGACCCCTTGGAAGTGACTGGGCCACACACATGCCTGGGTTACCAGAGCCCAGAGAAGCCTGCACAGAGAACACAACACATCAGTTCTGAGCTGCAGGTCTCGTTTCCTAAAGGCTCTAAGAGAACCTTAACCCATAATTTTTGTATGTACCTGGTAGGTTTCCATCATGGTGGCAGGAAACCGGACTCTAGCTAATGTCATCCTTTGGCAGTGACCACAGTTAACTTTGATAATTACTAACCTGCTTGCCCTAGGATGTGAGCAGTCCCACCATGTGCAGACAGACGAGAGCTACAAGCTCCCCGTAGGCTGTCTCCCCCTGCATCTTACTGGTAGGCGGAAACGCACTGTCCCTCCCCATTTACAGAAAGGTTACTGTATAATATCACGTCCATGTTCACCAAGTAAGTAGGCAGCTCCTCTACGATGGCAGAATTTCCTTTTTGGACTGGATCCAGTCATTTGCTAATTGCTTCTTTGTTCTCTCCCATGAGAGCACATTTTACCAGGGACAACATATCTTGGAATTTTCTGATACGTCTTCATTTCCTCTCACCGTCCTTTTGGCCTTTTTTCTTTAGTGACTCTCTACAATGTCTTCTCAATCCTCTAGCTGCAGCCAGCTCTTCCTAAGCAGCCAGTGCCATTCCAAAATGCCTGAACCACCCCAAGAACTGGTGTCTTTCTTGAGTTTAAGGGTTTCAGATGCTGAGGTGAGGAATCTCTTCACCTCTGGAGTCAGAGTAGCGGGGTTCCTCTCTTGGCTCTATTGCTTACAAGCTGTGTGACCCTGGGCAGGTTACTTAACCTCTCTGTACCTAATGCTTTACCTGTAAAATGGGGCTAATAGGAGCATCTACCTTAGAGATATGTTACGCTGTGTTTCAGGAAGTTGTGGGGACTGAATGAGCTCACACATGAAAACTCCTCAGCAGTGCCTGACATATGGTAGGACTCCAATAACTTAATTTGTATTATATGTTTAAGCCCTAAAGTCTGAGTCTCAGCTGCAAGGTTGTTCCACAGGACATGGGGGTACAGGCCAGACACATGAGAGACAAGAAGCCTGCCTGATGTGTGTAAACTTGCTGCTAAGGGACCTTGCAGAGCCTTTCTTGCAGCTGTTGCCCATATAGGGTCCATCTCACTTTGTGTGTTTCCTACTCCTTCTTAGGGCTCTGGTCTGGAGACTGATGGCTCTCTCATAGCCAAGGTAGTCATGGTACATTCTGTGGTGGACGGACTCTAAAGTGGCCCCCATCACTCCCCACTCCTGAGGGTCACGCCTTTGTGTAAACCCCTCCCCATGAGTGTGGACAGAACCTGTGACTTGCTTTCAGCCAATGGAACAGGGCAAAGGTGATGGGATGTCACTTGCATAATTATGCTTCATACGATTGCAACATTTGTCTGCTGAAAGATTCTCCCCTTCCAGGTTTTGATGAAGATGGCAACTGTGGTGGTAACCCCACATGGCAAGAACCAGTGATGGCCTCTAAAACGGAGGATGGGTTCCCGCCAAAAGCCAGCAAGAAATGGAAACACTCAAGCCTTCAGGTACAGAGAACTGAATTCTGCCAACAGTTATGTGAGTGTGGAAGCCGAGCCTGCCCTGGCTCAGTCCTGAGATTTGGCTGCAGCCCAGCAGCTCTTGCATTGCAGTCTAAAGGACCCAGTTATGTCTGGAAGGAGATAACAAATGGGTGTTGTTTTACCACTGGGTTTCTGGTAATTTCTTATGTGGCAATAGGAAACAAATACCCTGTATTAGTCAGGGTTCGCCAGAGAAGACAGAACCAATAGGATGTACATGGAGAGAGAGAGATTATAAGCAATTGGAGCACGCAGTTATGGAGGCGGAGAAGCCCAGACCCCGGGGAGCCGGGAGCACAGGTCCAGTCCAGGTCTGAAGGCCTGCGAAGCCCGTGATGTAGGAGAGCCCATGGGGTAAGTTTCAGTCCGAGTCTGAGGTCAACAGCAGAAGCTCGTGTCCCAAGCAGAAAATTGTGCCTCGGAAAGCAAATTTCCCCACCTGCCAGCGTTTCCTCCACTATAGTTTTTAGAGTGCAAATACTTTTTTCATGGGCCTTTTCCCCTTTGAGGTTAGAATGATATTCTAGATTCAGAAACGAGAAGATAATTTTTTCAATTGTGTTTTGGGGGTTTTATTCCAACAGGCTATATGAATGCAAATAGAAGATGAAGAAGATTCCTCTGCACTAACAATTCTTTTCCCTTCAGGAGACACCCAATCGCCACCACTTTTCCCATGCGCTTATTAATGCAGTAACTGTTTCGACTTTGCAGGAGTAAATAATGTCTATTGGGCTTTCTAATTAGCTGTCCTGCCACTAACGCTTGGCAGATAAGAAAAATGCCAATTTCCCTGACAATCTTCTGTCAGATTTCCTACAGTTTATTGGGAGCTCGCTCCATCTCCCCCATTAATGCCAAGCCTCCGAACTCCACTCGGAGACGGGTCTCCTCCCGGCACCTGGAAATGCAGCGAAGGCATTCATTCATCTCTCAGTGACTTCCTGCCTGCTCACAGGCTCTGCAGCACCCTCAGGCTTAGTGGGGGTGATGGAAAGTGCTCCCAATAAACTGTGGACAAGCTGGCAGAAGACTGTCAGGGAAACAGCCATGTGTCTACACACACAGAGTCAGGTGGAAAACAACGATTTTCTTGGTTGGAATGCCCTTCGCATGTTACAGATCAAACATGCACATACACCTTTAATTAATGTTATGCTTTTGAAAGAATAACACATCAACCAATGTAGCATTACCACTTTAAAAAGGAGTATCAGGAGTTTTAATGGAAGGGGTGTCAGGTCTTTCCTGGAGGGGGTGGGAGTGGGGTTAATCATCACAGTTTGGGGAACTGGTTCCTCAAAGCCCGCCCCCCACCCCACCACCACCACAGGGTAACCAGTAGTCTTTCTGTTGTCATTGTTGTTCCTGGCAATAATTCTGGTTTAAGATTTTAAAAGGTGACATTTCCGAAAAAGTGACATTTCCGAGACAAAAACAGCAATTCACGTCTATCTGATGGACAGGGGCGGCAAGAGTTCCATTTGAAGGCTCTGCTAATGTTCGCTTCTGGTATCAACGGATGGACTGAGAAAAGATTCATCCCATCACCGTTTCCTGATTCTATTTGTGTGCCACGAATCTTAACTTCGGTTAATTTCACAAGACTGTCTTAGAAACTGAAAAAGCACATCTCAAAAGAATTGGCTTTTTAAGTCATTTCAGGAAACTATATTTAAAAGAAAAAAACTCAGTATTATGATATTAAAGTGTTATAGGCAGAAATGACATCATATCATTGCCATTATAGTAAAAATACTCATACTTTCTGGTCAATTTAAGATCAGAGTAAATGTATCCATTTCTACCCAGGAAAATTTCAAACTGATCACATAAATAGTTTATTCTCTCACAGTGGAGGTTTGAGAAAAGTTTACATTTTTTTTAACTCAATTTACGAGCTAGGGCAGAAAACATATTTAAGCTTGAAAGCAGACCAATAACGTAATGATAAAGATATGACTGAATTTTAGCACATTAGTCACATTCTACCAACTCTGAGATTAATTCCCAGAGTCCTTTGCACACTTATTCATCTTATTCATGATTTTGCTCTTTGAAGGGAAGTTTTTTTCATCCCTGTTCCAACTCCATTGCGAAAGGACCTTTTCATAAACGACTTCTCCAAAACTGGCTTTAGAAAATCTAGTCCCTCGCTCCTGTCCATTCTGGTTGGACAGCTGCTCAGCAGGATGAGAAAGTATTCAGGCTTTGCAGACACCTGGCAATTCAGATGGGGGTGGGGGAGAGAAAGAATACAGCTTTAGGGTTAAAAGCTTATTTCAGTAGTAACAATTTTCAAAATCGTATGGCAATAAATCTAAGATAGCCAATCTTTTTAAGGGGCAAATTTTGCTAAAACATAATATATACTTTATCTAAATACAAAATACTATTTGGAACTATCAGCCCCCTTGTCTAATTTTTACACTACTTATGTAACTGCTGCTATTGAGCATTTGCTTCATACACTGCACATAGTTATCTTGTTGCTATCACTTTATAAAGACTCTTTCAAGTGGCACTGATTAGTCCTGGGAACAGTTTTTAAATTTCACTGAGAAAAACAACCCGTGACAACCAAAATTCAGGTTTTCGTTGGAACCATTTTCCTGCTGGGCCTGTCCTGGGCCATTGCCATGGTTCTCCATAGGACGTCTTGCTACTTAAACGCTGGCATCTTTGTCTTTTGACTTTGGTTCAATTCTTCATGAGTGGCTTGACATCCTGGATGAAGCAGGATAGTGAGGGGCGCTTTGTCGTGAAACAAAGAGGTCTGGAATCGTAAAGCTCAAGTTGGCCATCAAGAAGCTACAGGTCAATCCCATACTTTGTAGATGAAGAAACAAAAACAAAAGCAAAAGGACATGTCCTAAGAAACAGGGCTGGCAAGTCCACGAGGTGGACCTGATCCAGGAATAGTGCAAGAATTTTCAACACTTGTCATATGTCCTTTCCTTCCTGGTTTCAGAGGAAGCACAGCTACACATTTTACCAATAACAGGAGCAAAGAGTTATCAATAACCTTTATGCTCCGTGTTCCATGTGTGTCATTTCATCTTATCCCCTCCAAAAGCTATACGAAGTAGGTACTATTACTTCCTCAGTTATAATTTCCTTTGAATGAAGAAATCAAATGGCTTGTAGGTGAAGAGGGGTTAGAGTTGAGGCATCTGACTCCAAGCCCCTGTTTTTCAACTCTATGAGAACTACAAGAGGAAAAGGGGGCTGAACACTTCTATTATAAATCAAGAAACATACTACGAAGTAAAAATTGTACATTTTCCTTTCCTGGTGCAGGAAAGCAAGTTGGATTATGGGTGACTTTGGAAGTTGACATGGGGGCAGAATGCATAAAATGATCCCTGACATTTTTCACCCGTGACTGTGTGGCTTACTGAAGGTTCCGGCAGTCAGAACTCCCAGGAAAATCATTTTCACTGGCTTCTGGGGGGAAAGGGGGGGGCTTTTGGGGGTAGGGGGATCTGAGAATAGTCAAAAAGAATGTCAGAAATATTGATCATGGGAAAACCAATGAAAAACGCTTATTTGAACACCCACTATGTGTTTTTCCTGTGTTAACAGAAGAAATCTAAGCATGAAATAATGCCATCTATTTTAAATCCCCAGGAAGGAGGGGCCTATGAGTCATTTCAGGAAGGGAAGCATTCCAGTTCTTTCCAGAAATACTCATGAAGCCACCTTTATGTTGTGAAAGAAACACATCAGTTCTGGTTGTGAGATTCTGAATATGTTCCTAAAAGGAAGCTGATGCCCTTTGCTAATCATTGGAGGGAGTCCTTGGCAGAGCGACGAGTTAACAGAATTATACTATACAGTTACTTGCCTGGTTGATGGACTTCATAGAGTTCACAAGTATTACAAAAGGAATACCTCCTTTGTCTGCAAAATCACCCTAAACAGTCACATTGACGAGGTTATAACAAGAACAACATTGTCAGATGCAAAAATAGAAATATGGAAAATGCAGGAAGGAAGAAACATTTCATTTATGGACAAGAAGATCTCATAAGTAATTAGAAGGACATTCTTAACTAAAAAATAAACAAAACAACAAAAAAACAAAACCTGCACATAAGTGTCTCTTGTTCCACAGAAATGTCATGAAGGGATCTCCAGGGAACGAATGGAAAGTCATTAGTAAGACAGTTGACAAAACACACCAATTTATGGATCGTGACTCATCAACTGGATCAATGTGGTGTCTTAAGAAATCAGCGACTAAATTAGTGTTGAGCGCTCATAGGAGTAAAATGGGGGAAAAAGAAGCTAGATTAAGTAAACACGAAATAGAAAAATGACAGATGCAAAGATTAGTGAGAACACCAATAAAATACATAACTAGATCATTATGTTTGGACATATATTTATTATTTAGGATTTATGTGGCATCTCATTGTCCTATACTTAGGCTCATAAATTACATTGATTTCAGTAATTACAGTGTGCTAGGTTAAGTTTCAGTGCAGCAAAGTGAAAGCACCAAACACTAAGTGACAAAAACTACTTTAAAATTGTAAACAAAGCATTGACATAAAAGAACTGAAATATCATGTAGAAATAGTATTTAAAATTCCAAGGAAAGACATTCATTTTTCTGGATGTCTCGAACAGTTTAATGAATATATTTAGGAGCTCAATCAATATTCTTGAATAAATATATAAATTAATATTTTATGTGATATTTTATTGAGATATGATATTTTACCTACATTCTGCATCTGAAAAAGTTACCAAAAAAGTTACTTGTACTTTTCTCATTGAAAGATTTAATAATAAATAATAATAATAATAAAGAAAATTACTTTTCTATCACATCCTCATTGAGATTATTTTGAATTTACACACTCTATAATTCTAGCTATCCAGTCAAGTAGCAAAAATAGAGGCAGAACTCTTACCTTGGCAGATAGAACTGGATAACACCAAAACACACGTATCGTAAAAATTGACAGAACTAGAATAAGATTGAATTTTAATGAGCTGCAGAGTAGGAAAAAAAAATACCCCAGATTAGTATCACACAGGCAAGTATAAACTTTAAAAAAAAAAGCATAAACAAACTCAACACTTCTCTTTGTGGAAAAATGCAATCTTTTACCAATTCATTTTGGACTTTCCAAAATCTCTGCAGATCTGTGGTTTTATTGGCAAATTTCTCACACTCTCTGCCTAATCCTCTCGGGTGACCCTTTTATATCAGAAAAGTTCTGAAGTAAAAATGTCATCACGTCTCATCATATGTTACTAATTGGTCTGGCCATGGCCTTTTATTCTCGTTAAGTTGGAAAAGGACAATGACACACAGGCATTGTCATTAAACTACCAGCGATGGACTTAATTTAAAGTTTGCCATTAAAAATGTCCTTCAAAAACATTGTCTTTCTAAACTGCATCGCTGTGACATAGATGGCCAGAGGCCTCAAAAGGAACCAAGAGTTTGTTTTACTTGTTTAAACACTTAAGAAGCATAACATTATTTCTCTGAATGCCCCAGGTACCTTGTTTCAGAGACAACTACAAAAGGAATCCTTACAAAAATAAAGTGGACCTATCCAAACAACCCCTGCAGATAGATTATTTACGTTTTCTACAATAGATTTCCTTCTTAGGACTTCTGAGGTTAAAGCAGGGAAACAAATGTCAAACCCTTTGTCACTAGTCCTTTAAAAAAGGAAGTGCCCTACCTGCACCCCTGTCCATGTGTGTCCCCCAAGTCCCAGCCCAGAGTTCTGGGAGAGCCTGCCCGCCATGGCTCCCGTTTTCTCTCCAGGGCATGGAAGTTCTCCAGGAAGCCTCTGCTGTGCTTGCACCTCAATGGGCATTCACATGAATAAATTGATTCAGGGCCGCTGAGTGTGAAGAGACGCTGCTGAAACTTACAATGGAGGAAAACATCAGGAAGGTGCTTTCTGCTTGAATAACTAGTGTTTCTGAGATGGCCCCAACATTTTTGAATACAAAGCAACTGAGGAACATCCTTGCCTCCTGAAATCAGCCCCGTTTGGAGGACAAAGCTGCCCTGTGTCTGGGGCATTTGCTGCCCTGTCAATGCTCCTTTCCTTTCCTTTAGGAAGTGCCACTTGAGATGAATCTCCGGTAGCTGTCAATCGTTTAGGCACAGCTTGCCTCCCACAAGGCAAAGCAGGTGACCTGGGCTCTCAAGAAAACCCAGATCACAAGAATTGGTACAGCACTGGGAGTTGGGACGTGTGATCAGACCCCTTTGATCATACTCCTTTTGGGGACATGATATGATGATTGGGAGACAAAGAGCTTTAAGAGCACCAAGGAAGTGGACACATGCATATGCTTTTGGTCTCTCCTTAAACCCAGCTGAGATAAACACATAAGAACAAAAGAATAGGAGAGAAGATGACAGCATCAGTGTTTTATTGATGAGCAACTGACTAAGTAGATCTGAGAAAGGTGCCCATTAAAATGGCAATGTAGTAACAGGCCCTCCACAGACTCAGGTATTCGTCGAATCAGTGATTTTTTAACGTGATGCAGGTGACACTAAGAAAAGGACGATAACGGGAAGCTTGAGAATGCGTTCAATCCGACATGCCCTCCCCACTTCCCGTGTCCACACTGCTTTGGCTTGGGCAGACTATAGGTGTGTCTAAGAAGACGGTAAAGCAGAGGGTCTCCTGGCTAAGGGAATCAGGCATTAAGGGATTCTCTTCTGAACACAAAAGTTGAACAACTATTATACTCAATGCTGAGAGCCGTGGAACTCCTTCGACAAAACTCCCAGAACACTGTTAGACATGTCTTTACCATCTAGACCAGGGGTGTCCAAACTACGGCCCGCAATCCATTTTTAATTGGCCCACAGCAAATTCCAAAAAACATTTAGTTTACTTAAATAAACCAGGTGAGGCAATATGTACTTCACCTAAAGTGAGTGGGCCTGGCTGTGTGTGTATTTTACCGCATATGGCCCTTGGTGAAAACCATTGAAAAAAGTTTGGACACCCCTGCTCTAGACAAACGAGTGAAAGACTGTTCTCTGGGGAATCTGCTCAGCTCAAGGTAAACAACCTAGATATACAGACATCATGGTTTCCTAATAAAGACAGCCCAGCCAAGAGCAATTCACTACAGCCCAGAGCTGACAATACCCAATAACACAAAGAACATTTATGGACTTTTTAGTGCCTAACTCTTAAATATAAATAGACAACTCAGAGATGCAATGAAAATAAGTAAGAGATATTTATAAAGGCAGAACCCAAAAAGAAAAAAAGAAAATGAAAGAGAAGTCTGCAGTAACAATATTTTATCATGACATATAAAAACCCCTGCCAAAAAAAAAGGGGGAAAAAAGGAAATTTAAAGGAAACAAGAGAAAATGCAAGATAAGAAATGTTTTTAAAAATACCTAATATTTTCCAAAAAGGGAAATATTGTATTTATAAAATAAAGAAAGATATATAACATTTAGAAGACAAAAAGAGCTCATGAGAGTTAAAAGTATAAAAAACTCAGTAGAATGATTAAAAGATAGGGTTAAATAAATCTCCCAACCATTAGAGAAAAAACAGTAAGACGAACAATTTAAAGAACAGTACCCATTCAGCAGGTCCAATAAATAATAGGAGTTCTAGAAGAGAAAATAGAAAAAGCGAGAGGGGAGGGAATCAGCAATACAAAAAAACCCAAGAACATGTCCCATAACAGAATGTTATGACTTTCCAAAAGGAAAGGACTCATCGAGTGACTACCATTATGGATAAATTTGACCTGTCCACCACAAGATACAGCATCATAAAATATCAGTAAATTACATCCTACAGCTTTCCAGATTATCTACAAATACCCAGAAGTCATAAATACTTCAGATTTCTCAAAAATAACACTGGCAGCTTAGAAGACAATGGAACAATGCCTTCAAAATTCTAGAAGAAAAATATGATATCCAATCTAGAATTTATCCCCAAGAGAACTACCATTAAGTCTAAGACTATAATAAACATTTTCAGATACGTAAGACCTCCAAATTGTACTTGCCACACACCTTTTCTCAGAGAGCACTTCAGGATGTACTCCACCAAAATAAGTGTATGAACCTATAGAGAGGAAACCGTGCAGTACACAGGACAGGAGGTCAGTGCAGGAGACGAAGCAATTCCCAGCCTGACAGTAAAGCGAGATTCCGCGATGAGATCTGGACACCAGACCCGAAGGATGACAAGCCCAGGCTGGTGTGCGTTAGAAGACTCTAGGGGAGACTTCTGCAAGAAGATGAAAGCCACAGAGTATCTGAATGTCTTGAGAGAGCTAGGCAGCTGGAGAATCAGGCATTGAATTAGTGACGAATCCATAGGAAAATTATTAAAAATAAAGAACAAGAGACACATATTTACTTTAATGAAAACAAAGTTATATAAGAAACTCAAGTAACTACTTAACTCAGTTGGGAGTATCATTTGCAGTTATAATAATGTAATTATTGAATCATGATCTTACCACGGGGTAATTTAACTACTGAGGACTAGGTGTGGGGAAGGGGGTGCTTCTGTAGGGGGGTGAATTGCCTAACTCACATAGAGGAATTGAAATATCATTCTGAAAAATGAAAAATGAAAACGCATCATGTTATTTAGAGATAAATAGAAAGATAATCAGCTAAAAGGGTTGAAAGTAATGACTCTGGGAGGGAAAATTAAACAGGAGATGGAAACTGCTATTTTCATACAAGTGCCTGTAGAACTATCTGATTCTTTAAACAGGGTGCATTATTAACTGTGATAAAAGCAGAACTTTAAAAACTTGTATCACTGCAGACCAGGTATACCTGGACATGCCAAGGAAAATCTTTACCACTGCATAGAGAATGCTTGCCCGATAAGGAGGCCCACACCAGACTCAGAGCCTAAAGGAGAAGGGGGCGGGAGGGGGCGAAGCTCCTGAGACCTGATGACGTGAAACCTTTGGGTCCAACCATGCTTGAAATTGATTTCTCTCCTCAGACACCCCATTCACAGAAGCCGAAGGTCCTTTTATACAAAAACTAGTCATCTTAACCCACAACGCTTGACGAACACATTCTAGGCCAAATACGAAATAACAATACTGTGCCCTGAGCATGGCACACCTGCCTTCTGTGGGTCAGTCAGCTCCTTAAGTGTTCACAACTTGCCCCGGGTCACAGCGTGTGAAGGGCAGAGAGTTTGTGATGCCCGTTCTGTGTGATTTCAGAGATGACACTTCAAACCAGTGGGTTTCATTACCCACTCACGAGCCCAGAACACGGTGCAGTCATCTGCTGAACTCTGAAAGAGGCAGCACTTGTGAAATTCAAGTTCTTTCCCCCCACACACACCCTTGAAGCTGAATTCTCTCTGTCTCTAAAACAAGATGTTTTGTGATTCTCTGGATACTCTTTCCCCATCCTATTACTTGAAAATTCTCATCATCCCCACCCCACCCCCACACCCAGCTCCATGCCCTGTCCTGCTGACATGGCAGTGAGATGGCTGGTCATCTCCTGCTCCCCCACTTGTCCCGGGCAGAGCAGCCCTCCTCAATTCTAAGGCTTTTGCATTTGAGCTTATTAGATACAGGACCCAGGCCACAGGTGGGCAGACCCTCTGAGAGGGCAGCGCTGGGCCGGAGGTCCCATCCGTGGTCCTGATTTTTGAGGCTGAGCCAAAGCTCCAGCATCTCAGCTTCCTTCCCAAACTGATGGTCAAGGCCTGACTTCCTAGGAATCAGAAGCAGAGCCTTTTGCATCTTAACTAGGGTCTGGGTCAGGATGCCTCACCTGCGGCTTAGTCACCAAATGGCACCCACCTTCACCTGGAAGCATCTAATGCAAGGGTGTTCGTTTCCGACCAGGTTTTGACGGTAGGAAGGAGTCAGAGGCGGAGGACTGGCGGCCTGAAAATGTGGGTGGCTTTTGGGCACATCTTGGAGCGAGAGGAGGGACTGGGTCAGGAACCTCCAAAGAAGCCTGCCCGGTACTGGTTCACAAGGGTTTTGCCTGGCTCTGGACCATCTCTTTTGGTGACTGTACCGGTAGCGTGATGTGTATGATGGATATTTACGGTGCAGCTAGAACAGGCAAAGACCCATTGTCCACACCTAAAGGGCAGGCTGGCGTCTTGGAATTTAATGGGCTTCTCATTCAAAGTTTACCCTCTTATTTGTCACAATGTAACTGTCTGAGAGCCACCCAAGCCCTTTTCACATATTTCCTTATGACATCAGCGTGAAAGCCAGAGTGAGAAGGAACAAATTCTTTTTGACTTTTGCTTCTATTGAAGTCGAGAGACACTTTCTGAATCATGCTTCAGAAGTTCAAGTACGTCAAATCAGACGTATTTTGCACTGAAAATATCAAAGGATGCCTTTTCTCTTCTAATTTCCAGAGCTTACTGTTACAACATCAGGCATCTTCCCACAAGCACCAACTTTATTGCTACTGGCATTAGCTCCTTGCCAAAACTGGGACTTGGAACTGTATTAAAATGATTGGAAGGTAGCAAGTGACAGGCTGAAGAAGGTTATCAGTTCAGTGTAATTTAGGCTGTTGTGTCTTTAAAAAAAATTCTACAATCGATTCCATTGTTCCTAATGATGACACACATTAAGCCCTGTATCTTTCAGCATATATGGAAAATCAATTTAGTTTTACTGCTTTTAAATTCATACAACTGTGACGCTCTGAAAGTATAACTGAAATGCAGAACGTGGCAAAGTGCATCTTCCGCTTTTATGCTAGACTAGGAGGAACAAAGGCTTGTGCAGATCGTGGGGTAATTTATTGGATTAAATCGTTGCTCCAATTCATGATTGCTGCCAAAAGCTTGGTTACAGTTTTCATATATGCATTCACAGTGGGCCCAGGGCTTAAGATCAAGGTTCTGGAGAAATAACAGGCAAAGAACATCCAGAAGGTGATGGCGGAATCTGAAAAGTGCAGGCGCTTCTTGTTTGTTCTGGGACACAGATTCTCAGTTTTGGTGTTACTGACATTTGGGGCTAATGATTCTTGGTTGCCAGGAGCTGCCATGTGCATTGTAGGATGTTTAATAGACTCCCTGCCTCCCTCAATAGAAATCGATAGCACCCCTCCCCGCACAAGCTGTGACAACTGGAAAGGTCTCTAGACACCACCAAACGTCCCCTGGGGTAGGGGAACTAAATCATCCCCAGTTGGGAGCCACAATTCTAGAAATAACCAAGCTCTATTCTCCCTCCCTCTCTCTCTCTCTCTCTCTCTCTCTCTCTCTCTCTCTCTCTCTCTCTCTCTCTCTCTCTCTTTCCCTCTCTCCTGGAGGTGGACACTTGGAGAGTAAACATTTTACAATCATGGTGTCACAGTTAATTGGCAGCTTATTTTTCTTTCTTGATGATGCATAAAATAGTGGTGTCACTTCTAATTGATAGAGTCTTAGATTCAACGAAATATGGTACTTACTTTTAGAAACTATCAAAGGCAGTATTTGCAATAAATGACTTATAAGTTACATGTGGATTTAAAAAATTAGTAATAAAATGTGCTTTTAATTTTTTTCACGACATACATTCTTAGTTAAAACTTCGACATATGTTTCAATTTTTCGTACACTTTGCTTTTATTTTAATGATATTCTGAATATGCTTTTAAGGAGGCAGAGTTATATTAGAGTTTCATCATGCCATGAATGGCATTTTGGTTAATAAACCCCATGAATCACTGGTGTGATATCCACACAGTCCTACTTATGTACCTGGTGGATAGCAGCTAGAATAGGCCTTCTAAGGAACCACTGAGAGAAGAGGACTTCCTGTTTTAAGGCACCTGCTCTGCCAGAAATTGGGCAGACACCTATGAGCATGTTCAGGAATGATCTTTGCAGCAGCCAACATCTATGGATTTGTCAAAGAATTAGTGAGGGGCACTGTGGGAGGTTCTGGGGGTGCAGTGACAAGGAAACCCCACAAAGGAAGAAACACAGAGAGCTATGGGAACTCCAAGGTCAGGGTGGGTGGCAGCAGTGCCAAACAGAACTGAACCCTTACTATGAGGAGGGGGGCAGAGCAGCATGCCACCCCCCCAGGACAGGGAAGGAGGCCACGTCATCTGAGGACCCCCAGGTGGCTCAGTCTGGCTGCTGCAGAGACCCCTTTGGGAAGGCACAGAGGGGGCCTCCACATGCCAGGTGTGGGCACCAGGCGGGGGCGTCTGGACTTCATCCTGGGGCCCACAAACGCCATCAAAGGCCTCCCTCTGACTTTGCCCAATTGGCTCCACTTGCATTCGATCTTGGCCTACATATCACTTCCCAGAGCCCCTCTGAACCACAAGGGAACCCTCTATCTACCACATCCCAATGACCATCTGGAAACTTTGTTTCTTTTGTTTCTTTTTGGATCCCTGCCCCAATCCCACCGAGAGCAGGGAGTTGATTATGTTGGTCACTGCTCCATTCTCCACACAGAGAACTGCAAGGAGTCAATCATTACTTGTTGAATGAATGAACACATGAATGAATGAAGAAATAGAGAGTGAGTTCCTTCTAAGCAGCAAAAGGATTGTGGCAAAGTTTTGTTTTATGAGGACAGTCAACTTGTTCAGTTTTATTCTAGAGAAAGAATGTGTTTACTCCATGTAACACCCTGTTCTCATCAGTCACAGGGTGGGCTGTAGGGAAAACATAAACTACGAAGTGTCAGGCGTTGTCTGCTTCCTGCCTTTTCTGTCTGACGCGCCATCAGTCACCCACCCCCACACTCTCTTCCAGCCATGATGGGGGGAGTGGGGCAAGTGCAAGATTCATGGGGCTGCCAACCATCTTGAGTACGATCTGTGTGCCTCAATGGCGTGTGACAGACCCAGTCCCACGCTCCATACTTTCTCCAGCAAAGGGACGATGCTGTGAACAGCACCAAAGACACCAAGGGTGCCTGGGTTCTTGCCTCTGGGAATTGGCCATGGATGTCCAAGAGTCTTTGAGAGGTGATGTAGGGTACCCACGAGAATGCTCCTGGGCTGCTTGACCAGGTGTTGCAGTGCAGGGTGTCGTGGCCAAGTAGAGCCAAGAGGGGTTGTTGATTCAGTGTGGCACAGGGTTTGAGGGAGAAGAGGGCACCATGATGCTGAAAGAGCTGAAGTAAGGAAGGACAAGGGACAAGGTCAGAGGAGGAAACCAGACTGTGGGTGTGGTGATGCTGGAGAAGCCAAGTGGAGATGTAAGTCTGACAGCTGAGAAGGGGAAGCCAGGCTTATAGATGGCGTCTCTTCCTTCTGTGCCTCTCTCTTCTCCCACCCCTCCCAGAAGAAACTGGACTGCGCAGACTGGGGAGAAGAGAAGGAAGTGGACCCGGCTTTGTGTTAAGCATGTCACATACACTGCATGCTTTCATCCTCACCAGGGCTTTGTCCGCGGGGACTATTGCAGTCCTCAGGAACAGATGTGGACCCAGACACACCATAGGAGCTCTGG
The DNA here is from genome assembly GCF_964194185.1 of Rhinolophus hipposideros. Taxonomy (NCBI): domain Eukaryota; kingdom Metazoa; phylum Chordata; class Mammalia; order Chiroptera; family Rhinolophidae; genus Rhinolophus; species Rhinolophus hipposideros. The sequence continues at coordinate 3,991,948 of NC_138061.1, forward strand.
GTTACAGCCTAAGTCACTCTCGTGATGCTCCAGCCAGGACATGACCCCACACAGCTGTGCCCAAGGAAGGCCAGAGTCTGTGAAGACAAGATGCCCGGTGCCCAAGACCCGGCCTGCTTCTCCTTCCCGCTCCCTTCCTTCACCCTTCAGAGGCTATTTCCCAGATGACCTCTCTGAGCATCTTAAAGAGGAAAGCAGGCAAAGGAACAGCCCTTGCCCGGCCACAGAGGTCCCATCAGCTCCCATTGTGGGACTGGGGTGGGGTTTCACACCCCTGGCAGAACTTTGCCTGGGCTCCCCAGCTTAAAGGCTCAGGGTGGGATCCCCAGGCCCTCAGGGCTGCCGAGGGGAGAGGCAGGCTGCTGGGTTTGCCTCCTGAAGGCTCTTCCATGTAGGCAGCTCTCCAGGACTCAGGAAATCCTATCTCTCAGGAGGGACCGCTTTTACCCTCTTCCCTCATCTTTTCCCCGGGGTTTACACAGCTCATCCATAAGGTCTACCTTCTAGTTTTCACGAGCACCGTACTTATGTTCCAACTAAGTACCCATTTAAACTTTACAGCCTTTTATTGGGGTTGTATTCATGGACAAATAAACATAAGGCACTTAAAAGTTTATCTACTGGAAGCTTCTGTTTTGGCCTACAAAATGATCCTGAAATCCAAGCTAATTTTATGTCATTATCTCTGAAAGAGAAAGCTTTCTGAATTTTAGATACCAAAACGGGGTGAAGATAAATTTCTAATTGAAACTCTTGTTATTGTGTGGATTTTTTTTTTTTTACTACTTTAAAAATTATTTTATTTTAGAATTCTGAAGCTATTACTAAGTACTAAGTATGTTTAATTTTCCTGCAAAAAGGAACATTAACTTGACCTGTGTGAGAGCGGGATGGATGGTTTACGGTCATGTGTACTATGGCCTCAGCACCTTGCATATTCACGCTGATTGTTTACATACGTTTGCCTGTGAACATTTCAAAGTCATCCAGCTAATAGTCAAGCCATGCAATTAGTAAGAGATACTGCGATTCACTCCTGAACAGATGAGAGCTTGCCGAGCCCAGTGGAAGCATCTCATTTTCTCTAAATATACTCGTATGTGTCATTTCTCCTTATCTTGTCAGATGTTTAGGTGAGAAATGTACACAACACAGGCCAGATGCTGGCCAGAGGAAACATCAGCTACCTGAGAAGTGTGAATGTGTGGGAGGCAGGAAGAGAGAGCAGGAAGGTTCAGGCATGGAGCTGCCTCACTGAAGAATGGAACTAAGTTGGGCAGAGAAGCCAGAGCTCAGGATTGTTCAGCCTGGGAGGGAGAATCAGTTCCAGGGCGCCAGGGGAAGGCTCCGGACGCTGGGGGTAGGGGGGCGGGGCGGGGCGGCCGGCCTGTATTCCCTGTGCTTTCCTTCTGCTAGGTTCCACAGGGTAGCACTCTTCCCTGGAAGAAGGTGGGAGGGACCAGCTGTGGCTGTCACCCACTTTCTTTATGCTGCAAGAACATGACAACACACAAAGAAGTTGCCTGTGGAGCTCCCATTTAAAAAACACTAATAATCGCACATGTTTGATTTTGTTTTTGGACACCAGGTTCACTTTAAAAAAAAAAAAAAGTATTTTGAGTCATCTGGTCCTGGTCCTTAAAACAACTCTGTATGTAATTTAGGAATACTCGTTTTATTTTACCAGTGGAGTGGCTGAGACGGAGAGAGGCCTGCGTGCAATATGTCATCGCCTATTTTCTCTCTAGTGGTTCTTTCTTTCTAAGACCCACACCAGGATCCTTGGTGGGGGGCTGGGTTCTGGAAATGTGTTGAACTTGCCACTTAAACATAGCTCAGCTGCCAGTCCGGGTCTCCTTCTAGTTAAACAGCCACTTCAGGTCAACTGAAAGTGTGGGGGTAAGGACCTGTCTCTGGGATTTCCCCTGCTGCCTCCAGCTCCCATACCAGAGGCATCTGGGTAAGGTGGGAAGCACCTTTCAGGAGCTGGTAGGGAAGCGATTCTTCTTTATGGGTGGTCCTTCCAGGAGCGGGAGTGTCCTGTAGATTCTGAGATCGCCTCCCCTGACCACTCCATCTGCCCTGGCTTAGTCACCCCGCCGCCTCTCTAAGGTGCCCAGGCTGGGACAGTGGCTCTCTACTCACACTTGCCTTCCGTGTGAGTAGAAACCAGCAGCAGAAACCTCTGGATCCCACCCTCCCACCCAAGGCCTGATGGAGACCAGCAGGCATTATCACTGGCTTTCCTTCTGGCTTAGAAAACACTCAGTCACAGTTTCTATTCTCCCATGGTCACCTATTTTGGCCTGGGAGGAAATGATGAAATCCTTCCAGAGACTGAGAGAGACGTTGAATCCTCTGCTTTTGTTTTCCACTCTATCAATCTGAGACTTTTCTACTGGTTCCCTCACCACCCACTTTTCACTGTGGACAGAGTGACAGGAGGGAAAGAGGATGCTGACATTTTACCTCTTGCCTACTTCCTTTCCTCAGGGAACAGGAAAGGCTTTCTTTTATTTCCACTTTCTGAATTACAAGGAAGTCCCTAAAAGATAATGTGTTCCTTCTTAAGATGGTATTTATGTCCCCTTCCCGAGTGGAATGGCAAAAGAGAAACATGGTTGATAGGTTATACAGATCGTAGTTTTATTTCCCCTCATTCAACATTCTGAAAAATATATTCCAGTTGTACTAGAAGACGAGGAAATGTCTTCTAATCGGGGACCTCGCAGCATGTCGTATGCATGTGAAGAAATAGTGACCACTGCAAAGTGGATTGAAATGGGGCCAAGTTCTTTAAAAGTTGCTTCCATTGCTGGGAGATGTAGTCCAGGTAGGAAAAAAAGTATTAGGAAGTATTAGTGCTCTTTACTGTTGGCTATGATAAATTCTGGAACTTTATCTTGATCAAGTTGGCCTCAAATATGGGAAGATTGATTGGAAGACAACTCCTAATGATCAGAGATTAGAAGTAGACAGTTTCTCCCATGTCCCTGGTCCATGAGCTCCTCTACCGAGATGCTGGGTCTGCCTGGCCCCTGTGCCAGGGACAGGTGTTTAACTTGTCTTTTAATTCCGTGAGCCTCCTGCAGTCTCTCTTGGTCTGAATTAGCCAGATCCCACACCTGTCTTTTACAACCTTGAACCCTAACCATACAGGACCTCAGGTGCTCCTCTGTAACACGAGTGACAATGTCTGCCAAACTGGGTGTGGTGTGGAATGATGCCTGCTTTCTGCCTGGCACAGACCTGATACACAGTAGGGATTCAGCAAAAGGTGGCGGTTGCCATTTGAGTTAAAAGTGAAGGAATATGTTTTCACAATCCCCCAACTTTGCTTTTTTCACAGTATTACTGGGAATATGTTCTTGAGGCTGCTCTGAGAAATATCATGTTTATCATACGCTCAGCGGAGACTCCAAAGGAGCTCTTTGTTCTACAGTGAAATGAGTTTGCGTCTTTGACAGGTGTCTTTTTTGTGATGCTGACATCTTTCTCAAGTAGCAACTTTCTTTAGAATTTCCCTGAGCAGCCTGGGAAATTGTAATCCATGTTGGCAGACAGAGACAGCCCCGGGGTTCTCTCACTGCTGCCAAGAAGAGGTGGTACAGCCTAGAGCTCACGTGTCACATCCAAAACATTGTAGAATTGTCCCATTTCCTGCCTGCAAGCCCCGCCCCCTCCCAGAGCACCATATATGAATGTAAGAGAAATGATGGGTCTGTCCTGGAGGTGTTGGTGAATCTGGCAAGGTAGGCTGAATCTGGCAAGTCTTTAACAGGCTTTCATTGAAAAGAAGTAATTTCAAAAGGGGTAGAATTCAAAAATTCTCACACATCTTTCAGAACCAGATTATCTGTGCTGTTCAGAACTGGAGTTGAAGTTAGCTGCTGGAAGTTTCTCTCAGTGCTCACTGCCCAGGGAGGCAGGTCTGATTAGCGGGGAGCAGGGCAGCCTGGGGAATGGGGCAGGGTCCACCCGGGAGACTCCATCTCACCAAGATGGGCATGAGGCTCGCCCGGCTCTTTCTGCCTCTTCCTCGAGGAATTGCCTCAATCTAGTAGTTAGAGATCTCCACCCTGCCAGTTCTTCTGGATTCACCCAGAAATCTGTATGACAAAGAAAAGATATGCAACTCCTAAAAGGACATTAGGACCCAGACATGGCCTACAAAGCACATGCCATCAGGAAAGGAGGATGCAGCACCACGAGGCCAGAAAAACTTCCTAAAACTTAAGGGAAGCCCTGCAAGGATGGGCGCAGGACAGAGGGGGTGTGGTGGGGATGGAGGCTGGCAGAGCTGGCCCTACCAGGGCCTCCTTCCTGGCCCAGTGGGCAGTGGGAGCAGCAGCTGAGTGGAACCCTAATGTGTCCCCCCTCCAGGACAGGATTGAACCTAGCCTCTCTCGTGGGCAAAGTCCCCGCGGCTGTTTTCATTGCCGAGTTCTTAGAGAGCAGCACTCTCGAGTCTCTCCATTGAAGAGATGAAATGCCTGGCAAGGCTGTTAAGAGGCTCGGCCTGAACCAAGACTACATCATGTCTTTTGGGGTCAGAGGTCAATTTAGCCTTCCTGGGCTCCTTCCTCCAAAAAGAATCCTAAAAGTTCCTTTTAAAGAAATGTGAGAAAATTTCTCACATAAAATAAAATAATTTTATGACTGCATTGGTGTAAAGACAAATACAATCCAGGCTGGCTTATGTTCTCATTTTCAAAGAAATTAAAACATTTCTGTGGGCCGTTATGCTGCCTACACACACACACACACACACACACACACACACACACACACACCCCATAGTGCTTCATTGTCACAAACATGGATGTCTGGGAGGCAGAAGAGTCTTCTGTTGTTGTGGGAGGCAGGACATTTTGGATCCAGAAAAAAAACAAACTCCTTCCAATTTGGCAAATGAGTGCAAGGAAGAATCTTCGGCCTTTCCTGTCTTGACATTCTCAAGTCTCATCTTCTTCACTTTGGAGTGCTAATTTGTGAGTTCAGATAAGTGCTGTGTGCTTTTCTTTTTTAGTAACACTTCACAGCTCAGTCAGGACCAACTTGTCAAAGGCTCTTCACCAGGTTTCGTGTGGCTGACGTGGCAGGTCCCCACAGAGTGGGCTCTGGTCTGCTGACCAGCCTGGCTGCTGCAGACACCTGGTCCGGCCCCTCAGCCCAGCTAACTTGCCTTAATGAGAAGAATAACAGCTTGAAACAGGAAGTGGCTTTCCAGAATATACCGAATAGATGAGAAGATGCTGTAATGCAGGGTCTCTGGTCCCGCTCCCTACATAAGAATGCAGGATATGGTGAGGCCAAAAAATAACACTCACGAAGCTATGGATGGGGGAGTCACACCACTATAGTCTCACTGGTGGCTGGTTTGGAGACGCAGGAAGTAGGAGCCACACGCTGCGCAATCCAGTCTCCACTTCCCTGCCAACCAACCAACCAACCAAAAAAACAACCAACCAACCAACTAACCAACAAACAAACCCACCCCTTGCCAACTGCAATCTGCGCTTGCTAGCTCAGCCAAGGCAGTTATATCAGTGGCCACTGGCTAACTGGTAACAGCTGATGGCCAACTAGTCACCGCTGACGGCCATCTACTACCCGAGCCAGCACCTCTCCACGTGAGGCCGGGAGCCTGGAAACCGCTCTCTGGGACTCTGTCCCCACAGATGCCGTCTCATACATTTTATTTGGTTATGTCATGCTGATGCCACTTCTCTTACAGGCATTTCCCCTGACACAGGCGAACAAAGAAAACATTAATGTGGTTTGTCACCTCCGTGGGCCCCTTGGCCTGATAAGGAAACCAGCGGCTTCGCCGCCTCTGTGAGCTTCCTTCTCTGCTAGCCAAGAAAAGGGCGGTGTGGGTTCTCCCCACAGGAAGCCTCAACACTGGACATCCGTTGCTCAGATGGTGGGGCAGCGGGACTCTGGCTCTGTGAACTCCGCTCCTTTCCTTTCCCCCGAGGAAAGTTCACGATGCCAACCAGCACTTTGCGGTTTTTGCGTTGTGTTGCAGAGTTGGAAAGAGGTGGCTGGTACACAGAGTGGTTGTGGAGAGACATTGAAAAGGGAGATGCCAGGGGCCCTGGAGCCTGTGGGACACATAGACGAGGAGCGAGGCTTTGAAGGAACGTCACCATGCGCAACTGTCTATTTGCTATTCACGTGAGTGAAAAATATGAGGAACGGATGGGGGTTAGTTTGAACTGACTTCCTGGTGGCCAAGTTGGTACTTGACCTTCTGAGGTTGGGCTTTGAGGTCTATGGCTTCCCCAGTGTTCCCGGCAAACCTCAGCCGTCCTCACCTCCTGCACTCGTACCCCCCAGGCTGCCTGACGCCACTTTCTGCGGGGTCTTTGCGTCTGTCTTGGCCTCATGGCTTCTTTGATCCCAACCCACCTCACAATCCCATCACATTCTGCTGGGTGATGACAGCAGCTTCTGCTGCCACTGTTGCCCTGCCCCAATCTACCTGCTCAGACCTGCCAAGGGGCTCTTTCAAAATCACTGCTTTGAGCTGGTCATTTGATGTTTTAAGACTGCTGGCTCCTCACTGCCTGGGGGTCATGTGAGAAGTTTTCACCATGGCACAGTTCCTCCATCCCCAGGTGACCCACCATTCCAGCCGCATCCCTGCAGCCCCCCATCCACCCTCATCAGCTTCCCAGCCACACTTTCTCCAGTGCCAGCCTCCCAGTCCCGAGACAGGAGCAAGCTGGCCTCTACCAAACACTGCAGCTTTCTCTTGGTTTTCAAGACGCCCTGTTGTCCAAATTTCCTTCTCCATGTTTCTCTGCCACCTTTGCTGCCCCCCTTTTCTGTACATCCTCAAAATGTGAGTGTTCCTCTGGGCTGGGTTCTGGTCTGTCCTTACTCCATCTATACTTTCTTCCTCGGGGATTCTTCTCATAACTTGACCTGTGATATACACACTGATGGTCTCAAATGTGTATCTGAGGCCTAAACTTCTCTTTGAGTTCTAGACTCATATTTCAGGCTCTGTTTGACATGTCTATAAGAATATTTCCAGGACATCTTAATTTAACAAGTTCAAAATTGATCTTTGCTTTTCCCCACTTCCTCTCTCTCTCTCTCTCTCTCTCTCTCTCTCTCTCTCTCTGTCTCTCTCTCTCTATTTCTCTCTCTCTCTCACCTGCTTGTTCATACCAAAAACCTGAGAGCTATTCTTCTTCCCCCAGCCAATCATTGACAAGTCCTGGTCATTTAACTCCAAAACATAGCTGACATTTGTGTCTGCTGGTTGTGCTGGCAACCAAGCCCTATGGCATCTTGTCTGGTCCCCTGTAACACACTCCTAACTGACATACCTGCTTCTCTGCGGCTCCTCTTAATTCATTCTCTCCACACACCATTGCCAGAATCCTCTTTTAAACTCAGACCTAGTGCTTCTCGTTCACTGCATGGAGGGTAAATTCTAACTCATTACCATGTGCAGTGTTCTGTACAATCTTTTCTCTGCCGTCTCTCTGACCCTCAAAGACACTCACTCCTTTCTGTTTCTGAGCCTTTGCACATGCTGTTCCCTCTTCCAGAAATACTTTTCCCACCCTCTCCATAGTTCTCACTCTTCTCATCCTCTAGAGAAGCAAAAATACCACTTGTTTGGAAATGCCTTCCCTGAATATCCCATCTATGGTACTTTCCAAACCCCTGTTTGATTCTGTCATAGAGCTTATTATATATATTTTTATTGATGTGACTTTCATCTGACTCCCTCCATAAAATTCACAAATCCATGATGGCAGAAGTCAGGTCCTCCTTATACACCCTGGTATCCATCCCCAGAGCCAGTCAGAATAACACTCAGCAAACATTTGTTGAACAAATGCATTTGGAGACCATTCGCATTTACAAAATGAGGTGTGTATTAATTAGCATAGACTTGGCAGCAGAAACAGATAGGCCCCAATACATACGTGATCAAGTACAACAGCTCTTGCTCATGCAATCATCCATGCGGTGTTCCCAGCCAGACAGTGGCTCTCTTCCACGTGGTGATTAAGGAGCCTGTTTGGTGCCAGTGTCGGCCTGTCAATGACCAGTGTTGTGGCTGGAGCAGCCCCTGTGGCTCTTATTATCATTGCAAGATGTGCCTTAGCAGAAACCACTGGGAAACTTTGAAAATAAACATTTATTATTTACAGGTCCTGGAAGGCATGGCATACCTACAGTCACAGAGCATTTGTGGTAGATAATGAGAGAGAGAGAGAGAGAGAGAGAGAGAGAGAGAGAGAGAGAGAGAGAGAGAGAACGTTGGCCTGGGGTTCTACTTTTATTGGGGTCCAGGGTGGGGGCCTAGGGTTTTGCCGGCTCACTCTTTATTGGTGAATTTAAAACATAAGAGCAGGAATTTAAAGCTCCAGAAGAGAAAAACACAAGTGGCCCAAATGGTCAGTTATTGAAATCAGCCAAGATCTCTAAAACAAAGACGTGGGATGGGGGGAGGGGTGACACGTGGCTCTTTACCTAGACAGGTGCTGGCAATGAGTTTATCCAGATAGCTATCTCTGAAGTGGACGCCTCTGTGTAGTTCATGCCTGGCAATCCAAGCTTTACTTAGGCATTTGCATCACAAACAAGGAAAAAAAACAAACAGCTGTCAGTGTCTACACTACAGGCTGAAGTTCCTTCCATCTCAAGAGTCAGAAACCATCTAGGGCCTTGTCAGTGTGTTTATCTGGCAGGAACCATTTACTGCTTAGAAGTCGTTGTCTCTCCTGATGGCAGCAAGGGGCTGGGAAAGAAGCCTAAGCAAGGAAATGGGTTTTGATGAAGAACAGCCATCTCTGCCACAGTTTGGATGGTGAAGTTGGTTCCCTGGTCCAGGAGAAGGGGTCAGAAGACACCCTCAGCTCAGTCACTACCCACCTGAAAGGCCCAGAGGCTTTAACAGGATGGCCTTCATTTATCGCTGGCACGGGACGGTTCAGTGCACCGATATCTGTGCTCTAAGAAACCATGGTCAGTGCTTGGTGTGCTTCAGAGCCTTCAAAAGCGTTGAGGAGGTGCTTCTTTAAAGTAGGCCCTTTGACTCTGTCCCTTTTTAGAAAATCTGTAGTTGAAATTAATGAGTAGCATTCATTTTAAAGTTCTTCTTTGCTCCTAAATACTTAAGCTCTCACTCGATATTGCTGCCTTTTATTTTTATACCTGTATAACCATCCCCGGTTGGAATTTTAAATATAGGTAATTGAGGCTGTATCTTGTAGCTGGGTAATAAGTGTAGAGCCTACCCGTCTGTTGGCAAAGAAGGTAGGTACTGTTTACCTCTGCACTGAATCGCCTCCTGTAATTTGAGTTGCAGAAAGCACCATCTGTTTGCAAAGCCCACTTAGCTGCAGTTGAGCAAGAGGGTAATAACCTTCCTGGACTGGATTCAATCTGCCCTCACTCTGACCAGCCGCCATCCTCCCCGCCCCATCTGTGAGAAAGTTAGATGATGTCTGGCTGGCGCCCCTTAGCCCTCTCAGGCAGGATAACCCACCATCTCCCAACATAGCTGGGGCATCCCGCTCCCCACAAAACCCACAAGTCCAGGGAGGAAAGAGGCTGAGCAAGCACCCTGAACCTGGCAAACACAAAGACATTCCAGTTGCCTGGGAAACGACTCCCTTTGCGTCCTGCGAGTCACACTGACATATTCTATAAATCTGCCTCTCGATGATACTCTCATCATGCCGATGTGTGGCGTATTGAGAAACCTTGACATTTGATAAAACTTGGATGGTAAGCCACTAAATCTGATTAACCCTTTTGAGAATTAACTGTCACTTCCTGACACACACTGTGATGCTAAAACCTTTAAGCATGAATACAACTCATTTCAAGTGATAAAATATCTCTGTTACAGGTCTGCCTCCCTCACTTTCCAAGTTGTATGAGGGGTGAAATTGAGTTTCAACCATCTGGTGTATTCTTAGCAAACCAGAAAGGACTTTGTGAGATAAGACAGCCAGTTAGTAGTCATGCCAAAGAAAGGTTTCGGGAGAATTAAACTACATCGATTCATTTAGCTACCTCATCTGTGAACGATGGTTAAATATGGGAGGATCATTAAGAGAATTTCTTCAGGGCCGGCCCGGTGGCTCAGGTGATTGGAGCTCCATGCTCCTAACTCCAAAGGCTGCTGGTTCGATTCCCACATGGGCCAGTGGGCTCTCAACCACAAGGTTGTCGATTCAACTCCTCGAGTCCTGCAAGGGATGGTGGGCAGTGGCCCATGCAACTAAGATTGAACACGGCACCTTGAGCTGAGCTGCCACTGAGCTCCCAGATGGCTCAGTTGGTTGGAGCACATCCTCTCCACCACAAGGTTGCCGGTTCGACTTCCGCAAGGGATGGTGGGCTGTGCCCCCTGCAACTAGCAACGGCAACTGGACCTGGAGCTGAGCTGCGCCCTCCACAAGTAAGACTGAAAGGACAACAACTGGACTTGGAAAAAGTCCTGGAAGTACACACTGTTCCCCAATAAAGTCCTGTTCCCCTTCCCCAATAAAATCTTTTTTTAAAAAAAGAGAGAATTTCTTCATTGAAATTTGTATGATAGTCAATTCATTCTTAACAACACCATGGTTAAGGATTTGGGATCATTGTTTCTGCTAAATGCAAAGTCACCATTGCACTTTATAAGTGTCCTATTCCACAGGCTCAATTCAAAATCTGTAATAGAAAACTCTATTAGTGTGCACATAAATTTTCAGTGGTTGTTTCCCCAAATTGCTCTCTAGTAATATTTCTATCCAATTTAGAGATGTTATCCTAGAAAGTTAACCTGTGCACAATCACTTTCACGCCAGAGATAGATTGCTGCTACTTGGGCATGCCTACACCCTAAAGGGAGAGGCTTCTAACTTGTGACGGGCAGAACAAAAAGAGCTCAAAGGGAGCAGGGGAGACTCAGCAGAAGGGCAGAACGGTAATCAACGCAGGTTCTCTTACGTGCCCGGCTCTCTGCAGCGAAGGGAGGAGAAAAACCCAGAGGTTAATACCATACAGTAAGTCTTTTGGGTTCAATTGGTTAGTATTTCAGTACTCTGAGGGCACTAACAATAACATTTGTCTGCAAAAGTCCTACTCTGTGCTGGGTGCTGGGGACTCAAAGAAGTCTATGTCTTGGTTTCTGTTCTCAATGCATTTACAATACAGCTGGAGAGAGACAGAGAGAATGGGTGGTTCCAAGTTGTATAAAAACGCCAACAGGATGGCATAGAAATGGGAAATTCATGATGCCACTTCTTCTACCCTTCATGCCCACAGCAGACATCACTAGTCAATCATGGCACTCTCTTTATCTGAATTGAGATATAACCTTAGGATTTTCCCCAGCATGGCCTCCAGGCAGCCATTGATCAGTAGCAGTTTCCATGTACAAGGACACACATGTGCCAGACCCGGTGTAGACAGCCTGTGCTGGGGATGGAAAGAACATGTCTCCATGGGTCCGTATCTGCTGAGATTCCAAAGGCCAGCCTGCGTACCTCTTCAGAGCCGACCCAGAAGACACTGAGAAGGGGTAATGCCCTTTGGAACAAAATGCCTGAGTGTGGAAGTGTCACCCTGACTCCTCTGGCCAAGCTCAGGTTCCCTGATGCTGGTGAAGTCTGGGGTGTGCATTCATCTTGGTGACAGATGAGGTCAGCTGTGCCAAGCCATTTAAGAAGGGATAGGATGAGGAGATCGGACCTGAGTCCCCACAAAGAAATCCAAAGATGGACAGAGAGTGTGGCTTGCCTGAAAAGGGCCCTGTCATTGTCACGTCAAGCATCCTCCTCCTACCATGTGGCTGGGATGAAGCATGTTCCTTGGGGCAGAAACAAAGCCTGCAGGGGAGGGCTGAGATGGCCATGTTTTGACCTTGAAAAGGAGATAACAGTAGAAAGTAAGATACAGTTTGCAGAGACTAGGACCTGTCAGAGTGAAAGGACAATTGCCCTTGAGATTGGCAAGTGGTTACCTTCAGAGCAGAAGTTGTCCTTCAGAAAGGGAATGATTCACTCACCAAACACCTTCTGAGTGCATATCACAGGCAGACCACAACAGAGAGCAGAACTGACCTGGATTCCACACGTGGGTGGTTTATAGGCCACGAAGGCAGAGAGCATTCTTCACCCAGCCACACCAGTGGTGACATGCCACTGGGTAATATTTTGATATACTACAGTGTTACTTTCCTATTGCTGCCATAACAAATTACCACACATGTAATGGCTTAAAAGAATTGAAATTTATTTTCTTAGCAGTCAGAAGACCAAAATGAGTCTTAGGGGATGAAAATTAAGATGTCGGCAAGATGAGAAAGGACATCCTGCCATTTGCCACCTTGGGTGCACCTTGAGGGCATTATGCTGAGTGACATAAGTCAGACAGACAAATACAATGATTGTATGATGTTACTTGTACATGAAGTCTAAAAAACTGAAGTCATAAAAACACAGAGTTGAATGGTTGTTACCAAGGGCTGGGGGTGGAGGAAATGGGGAGATGTGTTTAAAGGTACAAACTTACAACCTGCAGATAAAGAAGTTCTGGGGGTCTGATGCATGCGTGGTGATTGTAGTCAACGATACTGTGTTATAAACTTCAGAGTTCCCAAGAGACTAGATCTTAATTGTCCTCACCACAACACAAGGACTGATAGTTATGTGAAGCGATAGAAGTATCACTAGTGTACAGTGGTGATCACGTTGTAACTTATAAGTCTATCAAATCCACACATTGTACACCTTACACTTACCCAACGTACACACCAACTATATCTCAATAAAAACGAGTAAATAAAAACACAGGTAAAGGGGGAAAAAAGATGTCGACAGGCTGTGTTCTGCAGGCGCCTGGAGAGGATCCATTTCCTGGCCTTTTCCAGCTTCTAGAAGCCCCTGAATTCCTTGGCTCATGGCCCCTCCTCCGTCTTCAGAGCTCATCACTCCAACCATCCTTTCTGTTGTCACGTCTCCTTTTTCTGATTCAGAGCCTCCTGCCTCTGTCATAAGGATCCATCCAGATAATCCAGGATAATTTCCCTATCGCAAGGTTCTTAACTTTATCGCATCTGCAAGTCCCTTTTGCCAAATCAGGTAACTGCACTGGTTGCAGGGATTAGGACGTAGTCATCTTTGGGTGGCCATAATCCAGCCTACAACACTTACTATCTGTTTTGCCTTTGAATTCCCTTTCTACTTTCCCTCCCCTCCATCATTCAAGCAACAAGACGTGCTCTCTGTGAACGCCCCTCTCCCCAGAGAGCACTGAGAAGGTGAGGGCAAATACATGATCTTGATCTTGAAAGCTATGGCATTCAACTGCAAGAGCCAGGCTCTTGAGAGAGAGAAAAAGGCTCATTTGAATTCCAAAAACCTTCGTTTGGAAAATCAAAAGCTGAAGTCTGAAGGATGAGGGCATAGAGTTAATCTATATATAATAAATTAGAAAGAGAACTCACTTGTTTCTGTCCAAAAGGGATAAAGCTTTGCCCAGCTGTTCACAGGAGAGAGACCAGAGGTGACTTTAGGAGCAACGGGTTCCTGAGAAGTCGGCAGCCCTGGCCCACTGCTGAGATGAAAACTCCAGAAGGTGGCCCGTGTGAATGGGCAGCTGCCCTTAGGCCCCTCCAGTATTCAGGACAGCCAGGTGTGGACGCCTCTCTAGGCTCTGGAGTTCTGTGCACCCCTCAGTGGGTCAGGAAGGCCCCTGAGATGTTCCTGTTCCCCTCCAGATGGGAGGGAGAGGACCCAATGAGGAACAGAAGCCCCAGATTTAGGTAGAAGAGGGGGCTCAGCCTTCTAGAGCAGCCACTGACACACGGATGAGAGAGCTGGCTGAGTCCCACCCCAGAGGCCAGCAAGGACAAAGGCAGCCCAGACCCCAGACTCTTTCCCCAGTTCCAGTGGACACAGGAGCTCCTCTACCCTGAGGCCTTTTCATCTGCAACCCAAGAGAATAGGGGATGGAGAAGGAGGGAGAGGATGCTGAGTTGCTTAAGTGTAAGCCCCATTTTGAGCCTACTATTTAAAGCAGGAGGCAGCTGGAAAGCTTTACCGGGACTAAAGAAGGGGGCCGGTGATTTGGTTACAGGAAGCACCTGAATTCTAGACAGTAAAACCAGAATCCTATGCAGAGTGCTAAGGGTTTCAGAGCAGATCCTGGTCTAATGGGTTCAAACAGTGTCACCCATGGAGAGCGATGTTTGAGCTGAGACCTGCAGTCTTTTGTGCTATTTTGTAATCGCCAGCTCTTTGATCCCCCTTAATACTTTTTGAAAGGTGTCACGCAGGAGACCCTGCTCGCTGCGCCATTTGTCGTGCAGGGTCTCTGCTCCCGCTCCCCGCCCAAGAACGCAGGACACGGTAAGGCCAAAAAGGAACACCCATGGAGCCATAGATAGGGGAGTCAAACCAATATATTCTCGCTGGCGGCTGGGCTGGAGACACAGAAAGCAGGATCTACATAATCTGCCTAACAGCAGTCCGCGCTTGCCAGCCACCATCTTCTTGCTAGCCCCCATTCCCTTCTGCTAGCGTAGCCACAGCCTTTATATTAGTGGCCAATGGCCTACGGGTTACAGCTGACGGCCAACTAGCCACAGCTGCTGGCCATCTGATCACAATTGATGGCCATTTACTACCCGAGCCAGCACCTTTCTATTGTGAGGCCGAGAGCCTGGAAACTGTTTTTTGGGGCTTTGTCCCCACACTCCACCCCTACAGGGTCTCGCCTCACAATCTACACGACAAGTGTCTTCCGCGAGGGTCCCTGTGCGAGGAGCCTGGAGGTGAATGCAATATCCTGGACACAGCCAGGCTCTCTGAGCACAGCCAGGGTTTCTCAGGGCACCACCAGTAGTTCTGGGCACAGCCAGACTTCCTGGGCTTCTTAGGGTACCACCAGTCTCCCCGGGCACAGCCAGAGTTTCTCAGGGCACTGCCACTCTCTGGACACAGCCAGACTTCCTAGACACAGCCAGGGCCTCTCAGGGCACTGCCACTCTCTCTGGGCACAGCCAGACTTCCTGGACACAGCCAGGGCTCTCAGGGCACTGCCACTCTCTCTGGACACAGCCAGACTTCCTGGACACAGCCAGGGCTCTCAGGGCATGCCACTCTCTCTGGACACAGCCAGACTTTCTGGACACAGCCAGGGCCTCTCAGGGCACTGCCACTCTCTCTGGGCCTCTCGGTGTACTGTGCTGGATCAACAGCGGCTCACAGTCAAGGTGCTTACATATTATCAATGGCGGCCAGTCAAGACACAAAAGCAAACATCCGCCAGTCCCACTACATGGTGGTGTGTTCCGAAACAGTCAAGCGTCCATTAAATCAGGGATAGAAGGCAATTCCTCATAGTCCATAGTCATTCGCCAGGGCTGTCCTGGGGGTGAGGGACGACCTTGACCTCACCCTCATCTCCCACGGAGGACTCAGAAAGCGTTTCCTCCTGGGACTAAAAGTCCTGCATCCGGGCTGCCTCAGCAAGCAGTTCCCAGCCCACAGGGCGGCAACAACCTTCGCTTTCTCCGCTTTCTCCGGCCTCTGCTGGTTGGGGAACTATCCACATCTTCCCACCGCTCCACGGAAATCGAGCTCTCCAGCAGCTGCTCCTCCTGGTCTTCCTGAGACTGAGCTTTCATACGCACAAACTGCTCCACTGCCCTTCGGAAAGCTTTGGCCAGCACCATATCCTGCGGACTACGCCATGTGTCACGCAGGAGACCCTGCTCGCTGCGCCATTTGTCGTGCAGGGTCTCAGCTCCCACTCCCCGCCCAAGAACGCAGGACACGGTAAGGCCAAAAAGGAACACCCACGGAGCCATAGATAGGGGAGTCAAACCAATATATTCTCGCTGGCGGCTGGGCTGGAGACACAGAAAGCAGGATCTACATAATCTGCCTAACAGCAGTCCGCGCTTGCCAGCCACCATCTTCTTGCTAGCCCCCATTCCCTTCTGCTAGCGTAGCCACAGCCTTTATATTAGTGGCCAATGGCCTACGGGTTACAGCTGACGGCCAACTAGCCACAGCTGCTGGCCATCTGATCACAATTGATGGCCATTTACTACCCGAGCCAGCACCTTTCTATTGTGAGGCCGAGAGCCTGGAAACTGTTTTTTGGGGCTTTGTCCCCACAAAAGGTCAACCCAGTGTTTTATTGGAACCTGAGGGCAATAACAGCAGTTGCTAACATTTATGGGGACAGTCCCCCAGCCAAGCACTTCATCTCGTGGGCTCCTTACCTTAGGCCAGTGAAGTAGGGTCCATTGTTGTGTGCGTTCTACAGATGAGGAAACTGAGACATTGTGACTTGCCCAAGGTCTCACGGTGAGGAATTCTTTGTCTGACTGGAGTGTTGTCCTTTATCTGTGGACTGCCAAGCTTTTATAGTTCATACCTTTCATGTATATATTTTTCTAATTTTCACAATTTGTATATAATTCCAATAAGAAGGAGAAGAATTGACATTGAGCCAGATAATTGGGCTACATGAGTTACCTGCGTTGTTTATGGAATCCTCACAGCAACTCAGGCGGACATCGGACACTTTTATTGTGTACATTTTGCAAAGGAGGAGACTGGGTTTTGAAGTGTCCGGTCACTTTCTCAACACTGCAGAGTAAGTGGTTGTGCCAGGATTTTAGCTCTTGTCTGCAAAGCCCGGCGAGCTCTAAGGCTCAACCCCGAGTCTCTCATCAGAACATAGGCTCTTGGAGGGTCCCGTCGTGTCTTAACCTCTCCAGACTCCCAACACATGGCACGATGCTTCTGGGTCAGGACAGGCTCAGGCACACGAATACTGAGTGCACACGGCCCTCTGCTGTAGCCTGCAATGAGAGCCAGCACATATTTGATGAATGAATGAATTTAAGATTTACTAAAATCCTACATTTGGGAGACAGCAGTGAACAGGACTGGTTTTAACACCTGGTCCCAGGTTGTCCTTACAGAGGCCTCGTGTGTCACAGGAATGATTGGATTGACCTTGCTGTAATCCTTTTGCAAATATCACACGGTTTGCAAACACCATATCACAAGGAAAGAGTAGCTTTGATGCTTAAGACCTCGTCACTCCCATGCACATTTAGAACATTTTTTCTAAAGGAAGATTTTCCTCCAGCGTCCCTTGCACTCTTGGCACCTTAGAAGCTGACTTGGAAGAATGAGCACAGTCCACTCTTTATGCAGCTGGTACATTTGCTATATAAGCACTGATAAGAAAAAATTCTTCCATAATTCTCAGGAGGACAAAGGTAGACAGCCACCCAAGCAGTAATCATGAACTACTGCCTTCCCTATTGGATGATGGGAAGCGGGTGCTTTGTCGTTCAGAAGACTGGACGCTCTCAACTCATTGTGGCTGAAAGCAATCACTCCACAGTGCTCTGAATGAGTGATGAATACATGCATTTGTGTGCATTTTCAGGACATAAGAAAATATTTGATGTGTTTATTTTTTCTCAAGAATACCAAAAAGGAAAGAAATGCACGAATGCTCCCACTGTCTTTTGATCACGATTTCTCTGGCAGGATGCAATGAGGAAAAAAGGTCACGTCTGATGAATCAGTGTTTCCAGCAACGACCTACAAGGCAACTACCCAGCGTAGGTGCTCAGGTGCTTGATAAAGCCATGTGGAAGAAGTGAAGGGCTTTGAGGTAAACAAAGGCACAGAAGAATGATTTAGCATGGGCTCCAAGAGTCTATTCCGTTTCATCCACCATAGTTCATTTTTCAAAGGACACATCTAGACGCTTGCTCGTTTTTTCCCGGATAGGGGATCCTTCCATGAGAACCTAAACCCACTCTGTTAGCATTCAGACAATCCCTTCGAGCTGTGGGACTTGCATTTCTGGGCTTTGCTCCTAGGGTTTCTGATTCAGCAGACCTGGAGTTTTGCTCAGAAATCTCTACTTTTAAATACCTTTTGGAATGATGCTGAGCAGGCCTATTTGGGGAACCCCAAATTTGTAGTTACTCAAAGCCAGCTGCAAGGTCAGCATACTTCCAAGGAGGATTAATTCATTTTGAGATAAACCTTCAACCATCCCAGAGGGGAGCCAAGCAGATAAAGCCTCTCAGTCCTGGGCGCATATTCCAGTCATTGGAGAAGCTTTTGAAAAACATGCCGCTTTGCCCTCTTTCCAGACCACTGAAGTCAGAAGCCCTGTGGTGAGGCCTGGGCCTTGTAACACTGTTGGAGGGCTTCCCTGGAAGACTGGAGAGCAGAGAAGGTCGAGGATGACTGTGTTAAATAACACCCTGCTCAAATGCACAGCAGTGGGGTTACTTCGTGTTGATTTTCAAGGTCATTCAGCCAAAAAAGAGTCCTAGTTGGTTGTTAGTTACCTTAATAATAGTCGCTACCTTACAAAGCACACAGCCTGTAATTCCGTAGGGCTGATCCTACCAAGGCTGTTTTGCAAAGGAAGAAGTGATGCTCAGAAAGGCAAAAGTATGACACAAGTTAACACAGCTGTGCGAGCCAGAGCTTTGCAGCCCCACGCCCAGGGAGCTTGCTGCTGTACCATGCGATCTGCAAAGGTTTACAGATTTACTGCTGAGTTTGGGCTCCCTCAAGTTAGAGGTTATTTGATAATTGAGTTTTCAAGACCGGGGTGAGTCTGTAAACTTGACTTCGAGTGACAGGGAAATGTCCACGGCAGGGGTGAGAATCCACACAGCCATATCTGCACATGGAAGACGGACAGCCGAGGGAGGTCTGACTTTCTGGGATGCTCATAATTTACATCTTAGTAAAATGTGATAGGAAAAGAAAAAGACTCTTTAAAGACAAGCAGTTAAGTGACTTCAAGTTTGCAAGGAAAGAAATACATGACTCAGGGAAAGAGAGAGAAAACAAGCTAACATAATATGTATGTATGTATATTTCGTATCATGCTTTCCAATTTACTGCAATCTGTAGTACTCTGAATCTCACTACATTGGGTATAATTATTTCTGTCTAAATAATTTTGCAGACTTGCATCATAATAACTCAGGATCACAAATAAGAATCAAGTCCTCTGTGCTCACAACACAGCCGTAATTATGTTCTTGAATTGGTACGGCTCCTTACAGCTTGGTGCAAAGTAATTATGTGATTTTTTTTTTTTTCTGTGCAAAGCATACTAACCTGTGGAAATGACAAACCATGAAGTATAAGAAAAGTCTGTGTTTCTAATGGGGGAAACACCAAATTTGGCCTACTAAAAATCCCAGTCTAAGTGGATCCTCCCAGAAGGAAACCACCAGTCAGCTCATTAGCGTCTCACGTGGATGGAGGGCACTTCCCGTGGATGAGATATAAAAGCAGCTACCTCCAGGCCAATAAACACAGAAATGTGCATTTCATTACGGAGAGGGCACTGGAGTGCTTACGTTCAACCCAGGTTGACATCCGGGTTTGGTCATCAGTGCGCATGGCTGTATATTCTACTCGATGAATAGACCACTGTTTGTTAGTAAGTAGTGGTTGCCTCTGGGTGGGGTGAAGGTTGGTGTGCAGTTGAGTGAAACGTGATTGAAGGGGAGAACCCAGTGGGTTTCTACTACATCTGTGAGGCTTTACTTCTTAAGCTGGATGATGATTGCGCAGTATTTGTTATAATATTCTCCGTAGATTTTGTTCATCTGAAATAATTTATAGTTTCTGTGATGGTTAATTTTAAGTGTCAGTTTGACTGGGCTAAGGGACGTCCAGATAGCTGGTGAAACATTACTTCTGGGGTGTTTCTGGAAGATATTAGCATTTGAATTGATGAACTGAGTAAACCAGATGTCGCTCCCCCATGTGGGTGGGCCTCATTTCATCTGTTGAGGGTCCAAGTAAAACAAGAATCAAAATGAAGGGAACTTCACTCTCTCTTAGGCTGAGACATCCATTCTCTCCTGCCCTCAGAGCCCCTGATTCTCAGAAAAGGAATTGCTTAAAACCTGAGTCTGGTGGACCAGAAAGTTTGTTTTCTGAAGTTTCTTCAGAGACTTTCTGATTCTCCAAGTAGATTTGAAATAGAACTACATGGCCTCTAGAAACTTCTAGAACCTCTAGAAACTTCTGGTATCAAGGGGAAGATGCTGCTTAGTTCTCCTTCTGTATGTGCTTGATTTGATGGAGATAGCAATGGGGGAATGGAATGAACATGTTATGCATGTTGAGATTTCCTTGTGTCAGGGTGAACATTGACTTCTATGTTGAGTTAGTACCAGAGTCATGTGGTACAAGGAACTCTGTCCCCTCCCCATCTTCCATCAGCGTGTTCTTTGATACACTTGTGGGCGCAGGTGATGATGGGAGGTGAGTTTAGCCTTCCAAGACATGCCTGAGGTCTCTCTCTCTCTGAACCACCCTTAACTGGAATCCATGAAGGGAGGGCTCAGAGGAAGTACTACTGAGTACTAAGTACACACCTCTTCCCAGTACCCCCATGCCAAAATTAAACAAACACAGGCTGATCTGTGACAAAAGAGTAAATATTTCTATCTTAACTGATTGTATATGTCAGTTAAGGCCAAGCATTACAAAGTCAGAAGATCCAAAGTTATGTAATTTAAGCCCATGTTCAAAAGATTCAAACAGTACAAAAAGGATTCAGACGAGGAAGCCATTCTTAACAGTTCCTTTTACGTATACTTTCAGACACTGTCTAAGTATATACTGATGAATTTACAGTGGGCATCTTTCTCGATATCCTGAATTTATTGCAAATGTTGCTGGTGTTTTCTCCACTAGCTGGATGCCAGCTTTTGGTCTTACATCGCAGAAAGACTTCTATCATTTTCTAGTTCATTAAGAAGTTTTTATTTCGTCAAGAATAGATGTTAACTTTTTCGACATACGTATTTTGCCATCCATGGAGAAAAATAATTTGATCATTTTTCTTTGATTAATTAACATCTTGAAATATATCAATGGATTTTCTAATGTCAAATCATCCATGCAGTCCTAGGGAAAAAACATTTTTGATAGTAGTACGTTTAGATTTTTATAATATGTTGGTGGAACCTATTGTTAATATTTTAGTTCAAATTAGTGCATCAATATTCATACCAGAGATGGCCTCAGTCTTATTTTATAGCTAGGCTCTTTGGCAAGTTTTGTTTTCTATGTTGTTCTGGTTTCAACAAATAATTTCAGTTATGTATATTTGGAAGTTTTGACAAAATTTGGCTCTGAAACTTATTGTCAATTCTTTCTTTCATGGAAATTCATCGCTGTGGTGCTCTGTGTCCTGACCTTTGTCTTCTATCACTGCTCTAACAGATCAGCACACACTGAGCAGCTGACAACATCCGTTTATTATCTCACAGTTCTGTAGGCCAAAGCGCCGTGCAGGCTCAGCTGTTCTGCATAGGGTTGTGCAAAGCTGAAATCAAGGCATCAGCTTTGACTCTCAACTGGAAGCTCCAGAGAAGAATCTGCTTCCACGTGCATTCGGGTTGTAGGAAAATTCAGTCCCTGTGGTTGAGGGCTGATGATCACATTCCTCACTGGCTGGCAGTCCACATCCACTCGTGCTGCATTCCTTGGCACGTGGCCTCACCATCTCCAATCCTGTGACGGGACGTTGAGCCCTTCTGACCTTCCAATCTTTCTGACTTTGTCTTCTGCTATCAGCTGGAGAAAGTTCTCTGCTTTCAGGGCTCATGTGACTAAAAATAGTCTATCTACATAATCTTTCCATCTTAAGGTCCACTGTGCCTGTTCACAGAACACAATGGCAGGAGTGATATTTCATCATATTCGTAGATTCCAGGGGTTAGATCGGAATATCTCTGAGGGAACATTTTAGACATTTTATCACAATATCTAGGGCCAAAGTTAGGTAATTCATGTTTTCCAATAAATCATCCACTCCACCTAGGTATTTATGCATGTGTTAATGAAGTATATTCTTATTATAACAGTTACTTTAGTTACATTTATTTTGCTCTAAGTTTTCAATCTCATTTCTAATTTTTGATACTTATGCTTCTATCTTTTTCTCTTAATTATGTTAGCTAAAGTTTATCTCCCCCACGGCAAAGAACCATCTCTTGAAGTAATTTATTAGTTCTACTGGTTTTCTATTTCTAACACATTAGTTTCTAATTTTATCTTTATTGTTTCATTCTCATTTCATTTGTCTTACTTATTATTTGTTTTTACAGTTCATTATTTAAATGATAATTCATTTATTTTTCCAACCTTTCTTGTTTCATAACAAAAATCATGAATTTTTTATGCTTTAGCTACCTATAAGTTTTCATATACAATTCTTACTACAATTTTTCTAGGTAATTTTGATTATGATCTCTTCAACTGGTTTTTAAGAAAGAGTTTCTAAATATCAGGGGATAAGAAATGTTTAGGTTTTAATTTATAGTTTTATTTCATTTTCATCAGAGTATGCACACTGCATAATTTCCATTTTTTTTGGAATTTTCATTAGTTATGTTGCTTCTTAATTATTTTAGGAGTTACTTATAACCTTAATATATTGAAACCTTTATTTTTTTATCATCTTTGCTTGATTTATTGTATTTAAGAGCATCTATTGAAGAATACATGCATTTATACCTCTCCCATTCCTTCACACTCCTATCCCAACAGCTATGCTTAGATTATTCTACATTTCAGTGTTTGCGATATTTGTTCTGTATACATAATTATCATATTTAAGTAGATTTGTGCTCACTACAAATCCTTTCACCCTGATTTTTTAATTTTGCTAGATTTTGTTATCACCTAATATTTCAAAGAAGGGCTCGAATATTCCATACGTTCTTGTTTTACCAAATAAGTAATTTGATACCCATCCTATTTGTCCTTTGTCTGTAAATTTCGGACCATCTCTTTCAAGTTTTCATTCTGTACCAATTCTTCTCATTGCTCTTCCCTGGCTCATATTCAGGCCATTCTGTTATCACAGAAAAGCTTTCTTCTGTTATAGCTGCAAATATGTTTTCAGCTCCATTTGATATTTTCCCTTCTCCAAGGACACCAACGTTGTACAGTGTACATCTGCTTTGTCTATCTTCCATATATAATAGTTTCTCTTTAATCTTTTAAATGCTGTTCTTTTCTGTTTTATTTCCTTGAGTTTCTCCCTCAAGTCTCTGACTATGATTTTAGCAATGTCAACATCCTTTTGACTGCTTCAAATTTGGCCTTTATTTCTGCAATTTCTGGAATTTTCTCTTCCATTTCTTTCCTAAGCTCTTTCAGTTTGCTCTTCATCACCTTCTGTTGTCTTATCGTCTGCTTTTGAGTTTTAATAACTCATTGACGTGTGCTAGTTTCAGGGTGACCATACTATTTTGTATTTCTTTGTATCCTAGAGAAGTGCTTGTCCACAAACATCTTCTTCAGTTGTGTATTTTGGACCTACATTTGAATTGGTATGTCCTTTGTGTCATTTCATTTTACACTTCCCCTTTGAGGCTTATGTAGATTTCTTGTTGATTGCTACTCGTCTTCAAGTGAGTCCTTTCAAGGCCATTGGCTCAAGAACATCATGGTGGGTGGGCCAGGAGAGTGACCTGGGATAAAAACTGAAGAGCATTGTTCTATCCACAAGGAAGTCTGCCTTCGAGACACGTCTCTGCTTGGGCAAGCAAGAGCTTGGCATGGCTTGCAGGTGGCAACTCAATGTTTACATTTGTTTTGCTGAGATCAACAGCTGCAGAGCTCATTGTCACCAACTGTCTTCCACCGTCACACATTAGCTTCTTGCACAGATGCCGTGTCTACATGAGTTCTGCGTCAGTCCTGCCTCAGCTGGAACTCTGCAGGGTCGCAGCACGCTCAGCGATGTACCACCCAAAGCCCTGCAGTCAGTAGTTTGGCACTCGTTCCTGCAGCACTTTCTTTATTGCCCGACATCTGCAGAACCTGTGCCCTTTCTTGGGACCCACACTGTGTTCACCTGCTGCCAAACTAACAGGCACACAGGTGTGTGTCTTCCCCGAGCCGTGTTTGCATCCGGCAAAAGGAAAGTCCTCTCCAGGGAAATCCATTCATTTTACAATACAGCAAGACAACAATTGTAAAAGAATCACTTTGAAGCCCAGAATTAACAGGCGAGGATCTGAGTACTGAAACATAAAATGGCATCTGAATGTTTGCCAGTGTTTGTCACTGATGATAAATTGAGTAGAAGTATCAGCGTTTTATGTTTTTCATGAGAGTCTCCACTTCGTTTATTTCCTGCGAGCCAGGGAAAGTGGCCCACACTACCAAACAATCCTGCCCCCTGCGTGTCCTCTCAGGCAGCAATTTACACAGGGGAGCCCTGGTAGGACGACTCAGCTGTGATGACAGTATATCTGATTTCAATCTTCCCTATGTTCATTGAGGAACTTTCCTGACACATCGCACAATGAAAGTGGAGGTGATGGATGCAGTCAGTGTTTACATATCAGAGGCATTATCACGGATACTTAATGTCTAGATCTGTTTCCAACTAATGACCAAGATGATATTAGAAAACTAGCAAGAGCTAGACACTGGGGTCAGAATACTGCATGGTGATGAAATTGATGTAGTGTGGAAAAAAAACTCAGTTATTGGCAAAAACTAAAATGTGTGATTCTAACGGGCAGAAAGGATGCTGGCAGAGCACACACAAGTCAGATCCCGTGAACGACTTTCATAGATAGAAATAGCACCAACAGAGAAATGAGGGCTTCTCTAAGAGGCCATGATTTGTTTACCCAAATAGCAATACGAACATAGTCATGTGAAAATGAAAGGCTGATTTTGCAAGAAGTCAAATAAATATAGAGCAACACGAAGAAATGGTTGTCTTCACTCTAATGAAACTGGGCTCTTGGAGTAAAAGGAAAACCACTTCAATTTTGGAACATGATCAAGGTAGACTGGATTACTGAGCCCACTTCTTCACTCTTTGTAATGGGACTATGTACCTACACTGCCATTGTCATGTTACTTTGCAGTCCCCCTCCAGCTGTTGGAACAGTGTTCTTCCCCTGCCCATTATTTTGGTCTCGGCTCTATGATTTGCTTTGGTCAGAGGAAAGTAAGTGGAGATGCCATGTGCAGAGGCCTTAGTGGGGCCAGTGCAGTTGGCTGGTCCCGTGTGGTCCTGCCATTTCCCATGAGAAACTCATGCCCTGGGAGCTGCTGGTTCAAGGAAAAACCCATGAAGGAGACCTGAATTCTGCCCACAGCCTGGCCCATGGCCGGCCAGCCATCACTGACAGAGCGGTCCAACCACGCCCAATTTAGATTCCCCCCACTGCTTATTTCAAAAGTTTTTTTTTTCTTTTTTTTTTTTACATGAAACTACATAAAAATGACATTTCTGACACCTAGGCCAATGTGGTTTGTCTTTTTCAACAGCTTTACGTTTTGTAAAAATTCAAAATCCCAATTTTATGAAAAAGATTAGAACTTTTAATGAGATATCTGTATTCACAGCACTTTTTAAAAATTGTGGTAAAATACACATCACATAAAATTGACCATTTTAAGCATTTTTAAGGGTGCAGCTCAGTGGCATTGCTGTGCAACTATCACCACTAACCACCTTCTGAACGCTTTTCATTTTGCAAAATGGACACTCTACTCCATAAACAACAGCAACAACTCTTCCTAGAACCTGACAACCATCATTCCGCTCCCTGTCTCTGTGAACTTGACTGCTTCAGGGCCCTCACGCAAGTGAATTGTATTTGTTTTTTGTGATTGATTTACTTCTCTTAGCATAACGTCGTCAAGGTTCATCCATATTACAGAATGTGCCAGAATTTCCTTCCTTTGCAAGGCTGAATCATGTTGCAACGTGTGGCTACTCCACATTTTGTGTCTTCATTCTTCTGCAGATGGACACTTGAGTTGCTTCTACCTCAGGGCTGTTGTGAACAGTGCAGGTATGAACATGGATGTAAATATTTCTCCAAGTCCTTGTTTTCAATTGGTAAATACCCACAATTGGAATTGTTGGCAGAGGGCGCTGTGATCACCGTGGTCTGCACCGGGAAGCTGAGCCTCGGTCCCAGCCTCCCCAACCTCCAGAGGCTGCGGGGTCGTGAGGCTAACCAGCCTCTTCCATCAGACGAAATTAACTTTCGAGAGGCAAGACCACTAGAGGACAGACGGAAGCCTTGCAGTGGTTGTGGACCTCGGAAGAGCTGGCCAGTTACAGGGCACAAGTCCTTGTAAGTACCAGGACCACTCCCAGGGGCCCCAGTCCGAGCCCTCGGGCCCAGGGCACAGCAGAGTGGATTTAAACGCCATCTGGGAGTCCAGTAGCTGAGACGGGACACCGCCCCGATCTGGCCCCAAAGTGCACTTTAAGAACATATCCAGGCCCTGCCACTTAATTCCCTGCATCGTGAAAAAGCAATCCAGCTCCCTCTGCACAAAGGGCAGGAGAGGGTGTATACCCTTCAGCAGCCCAGAGGGGCAGAGGCGGCTTGGGAGACGCTCTGATGTCCTTGAGTCACAGAAGTGGGCTGAAAGCACGACCAGTGACACGCATACCGAATCAGCTATTTCGATTCTTCCGAGGAGACATTGATGGACCATTCCTCATGGCAGGTTCCTGCGTAGGAAGTGACCAGGGGGCCCGGCCAGGGACGTGAGCATCGAGGAAGCACCGGTCCGTTACCTAAAGCAGACGGTGCTACCCACACAGGAGCAAGGAGGAGCCCTGCCATGACCGCTGATGGAAGCCCTGGCGAGGCACAAACGAGGCATCCAGTGAGATCCAACAGGCTGTCCAGACAAGTCGTCTAGAGCAAGAAATCCAAAGGAGACGGTGGGGAGCAATTTTTACAATTTTTCTGTAAACTTAGAACTGTTCTAAAAAATAAATTTTAATTAAACAAATAAAAAGGCAGCTGAAATGACTGAAGAAAATCCAACTGATCTCTTCACACAGTTGTTAAACTTGATAAGGTCATGTGCACACATAAGAGATGTCCTCCTTATCTAGTGAGCCCCGATTCAGCGCACAGGTCCAGGGTGAACCTTATTTCATCCCAATCTTGTTAGGTAACCTGCCCCATATTTGAAAACATGTCCTTAATTTGGCATTCTCTTCAGCACCTTTACTCATCCCATTTTAGAGATGAACAAAGTGAGTCATAAGGAGGTTATTGCTTAAAGTAAATAAAAAGTGTCAGGACCAGAATCTGATGAGGTTTGTGGAGTCTCCCTGCTTTCCACCAAGGGGTTTGCATTAGAGAAAGAGGTGGGAAGACCTCCAGACCATCCCAGAGGCAGAGTTCAATGGATAGAGGGGAAGAAGCCAGACCATGCCCAGCGTCCCTCCAGCTGGGGGTCCTGGCCGTTGGCCCATTGTTCGCTAGGACTCTCTCTAGGCGCATTCCTTCTCTTGCTGCCTGAATCTCCCACAGCCCATGAGCTCACGGCAGAAGGCCCTCCAAAAAGCCTTCAATCTGCATCTCCTGGCTCAGCAGGAGTTCATACTGTGCACTTGTGGAATCAGGATGGCTTCCAGGCCCCGCTTAGACCGTGTGACCATAATCAGTGTGCACACAGCTTCCTGGGCCTCAGTGGTTGTTCCAGGTCAAGGACTAGTCTGTGCAGCCAGTCAAGGTGCATGAAGCCCAGACCTGCATCGTTCCAGAAAGGTTTGCCTCAGCCGTTGCAGAGGCTCATGGTGATGGAATAATATTCTGTTCTTTTAAGGATGTTACACCAGTGATTAAACCACTAGAGAGAGTGAGTCTGTGAGTTTGAGATTATTATTTTGTGCCCAATTTCTTTCCTGTGAATTTTGGAAAACAGTAAAATCATAAAGGAGAAATAAAAACCTGGGAACCAAAATCCCCATTAGCGTCCACCTAAAGGTCCCTTCTTTGTGATGGTTGAACTAGTCTAGAGAATTGCTTGTTCCCTAAAACTAGCAGAAGGAAGGAAAAGGTGCCTGCAGATGAGAAGGGCTGGCCATTATAAGTATAAATAATGCACTTTTCTTTTTTTATAAACATCATTCATTGGATAATGAGGAAGAAGAGACAGAATTCTGTGTTGGCAGATCACTAAGGTCTGCAGTGGGGGAGGGATTCCAGGAGGGGAGTGTGGGAGAAGAAGGAAGAAAATGTCACCTCCAGCACTCCATCTGATTTAACTGAGAGACCACGACCTTGAAGTGAAATGATAATCGATACAACTCATTCCAGCAGACATTAATTGTGAGTCTACGGTGTGCCAGCATACAGATGCAGAGATGTCTACAGCCTGGAGGAGCTCACCCTTTAAGGGGGAGAAAAAATATACTGTACACAGACAGAAGTAGAACACCAGGGATCCCATCACTGTACTTTCTTATATTAAGAGATTAAATGGGAAGGCCATATGGTCATCTATGTGGATGCCAAAAAGACATTTGCTAAAATTGCACATCCGCTTCAGATAAACATTCTAAGTAACTGGGGAGTTGTAATAACTTTTATAAAATTAAGAGTACCTATTAGAAACATCCAGCAAACAGTATCCTAATAATAAATCATCGGACATTCCCATTAAAGTCAGATGGCAAATTGCCCAAAATGGCCGCACATTCTCCCCACCCATGTGTGCACTCCTCTGAAGTATTGCTTTGGCCCTTGTCCCATCTGTGGCAGAGTCTTATCCCTAAACTCGCAAGTGCAGGCAGGACTCGTGACATGCTTTGACAGTGGAACAAGGTGGAAGTGATATAGTGTGAGTCCAAGCTGAGGACTTTGGTGGCCTTGCAGTCCCTGCCTCCCTGGGAGTGCCGCTCGGACAGCACCATGTGAAGAAGCGTGGTCTTACCTGCAGCAGGACGCCAGATCACATGGAGCAGAGATGAGCGGCCTCAGCTGACAGCCACTCTGCCCTGGTCGCGCTGCAGATGACCATAGCTACACGAGAGATCCTGGGTGAGACCCGCAAAGGAAAATCCAGCTAAGCCAGCCCCACAGTACAATGAACAAATAAAACAGCGACTGCTCCAAGCCACTAAGTTTTGGGGTGATTTGTTACCCGTATTCGCTTGCTAAGGATGCTGGAACAAAGCAGCCAAACTGAGTGGCTGAAACATAAACAATAGACATGTATTCTCTCATATTCTTGAGGCTGGAAGTCTGAAACCAAAGTGTCGACAGGGTTGGTTGAAAGAGAAGGATCTGTTCCAGGATTCTCTCTTTGGCTTGTAGATGGCCGTCTTCATGTTCACATGGCATTCTTCCTATGTGCATGTCTGTGTGTACAGATTTTCTGTTTTCATAAGGACACCAGTCATATTGGAATAGTCTCCACTCTAATGACCTTGTTTTAATTTGATCTCCAAATAAGTTCATGTTCTGAGGTACTAGAAGTTAGGACTTCAACGTATAGATGGGGGTGGGGACACAATTCATCCCATTGCATTATACAACAATAGATGACTTATGCAATTGGGAACAAGAATAATTGCTATTACTCAATTTTTGTTCTGAAGGTTCTAACTAACATAATAAAGCAAGAACAAGAAGCAAAATGTTTAAATAATAGAAAGGAAAAGAGAAGATTATCTTATGATCTACACAGAAAACCAGAGCACGTTATCTGAAACACTATTAAAACTAAGGATATTCCTTAAAATTCCACATTAAAAAATATTTCAAAATGGCTTTCCTTTATATCAGTAATAACTAATTTGCATATATAATTTTAAATACTATATTCATAAAAGACTTGTATATGAATGTTCTTATCAGCTTTATTAATCAAAGCCCCCAAACGAAAACAATTCAAATATCCATCACCAGTGGACTATCTAAATTGCTACATTTTATTGTCACCCCAATAAATTAATAAATAAATAAATAAATAAATTGCTACATTCACACAATGGTGGTTACATTTGACAATGTATACATGTGTGGCATACACATTTTTATATAAAAATGTATTCAGTGAGAGTACAAAACTCATCAAACTTATACTTAATATAGTGCATTCATGTTATCGCATGTAAATTATGCCTCAATAAAATAGCTTTTAAAAATTCTAATTTAATTAAAGGGATAAAGTTAAAATGAATAGAAGGCATTAAAATGCCAAAAGAAGATTTAGCATAATATTTTTATAACCAGATGGCAAAAATAATTTCACATGACAGCAAAGCAAAAACCATAAATTAAAAATGAAAACTTTACGTTATATAAAAAAATTTAAACAATTTGTATATCAAAAAACATCATAAGAAAGTTTAAAAACAAGCCACAAACTTGGAGAATTGCAAGATATCTGGCAAATAATGCAACCCTATGCAAAACATTGGTCTAGGGTGTGAAGTGAGTGGAGAGAAAAACTACTAGAACTATTGGAACTTGAAAGATCTAAGAACTTATAAGGTGGGGTATTAGAGCCACGAGGGTCCTTCAAGAAGGAAGATAGGAGGTAGGAGGCAGAGCGGGCAGAGAGCTCTGCACAGGTGTCCATTGCCCGGCCACATGGTGGGAGGAGCAGTAGGAACACCTCTCCTTGCACATTTAGTCTGATGCAGGGTGACCTGGCTTAGCAGCTAATGTAATATGGCCATCACCTCCTCCTTGCATAAAAGTGTGGGGATGACGAGAAAAATTTACCATGCCAGCAATTCTCAAATCTTTTGGTCTCATGGCCTTTACGCTATAAAAAACGACTGAGGACCCCAAATAGCTCTTTTACATGGGTTATATCTATCACTATTTACCATACTAGAAATTAAAACTGAGAATACTTCTAAATCTTTGTTTCAATACATTTAAAGTAATTATAATAAAGCAATTATGTGTGAACATAAATCATTTCATGAAAATTAGCCATATTTTTCAACAGCAAATAAGGTGAGAATAGCATTTCTGCGTATCTCTTTAATGTCTGACTTACGTGACGTCAGCTGGGTTGTCATAGCTACTTCTACAAGCGGTGTGTTGTGATGGGTTGTTTTGGTTGAAGTAGACGAAGACAATCAGATCTCACACAGAGACGTAGTTGGCAAAGAGCCATACTTCAACAGCCTTTTCAGAGAATTGTGGTGATCCTTCTTGCGTACTACACTAAAACTCTTAAGAAGGCTCATTGCAATGTAGAAGCAGAAACCTCATCAGTGAATGCTTTTTACTGCACTGCATTAAACACTATCGGTCCGTCCTATACTTTGAACGGACTTTTACATGATTTTGCAGCATCACGAATTGGTCATTTGAGAAAATGTTGGTTCACTGATCTTTCAAATGTTGACACATTTCATTAAAATCATATTTGTTAAAATCACCACCAATCACACCATGAACGCCTTTAAATCCTGGGAAGTGATCAGGCTCAGAGTGGCTGAGACAAATGTTCCAAAATTCCAATTGTCACTTGAAAGCTCAAATTTTATCACTGGCAAAAAATACGGTCAGTGGCTTTCTTTGACACGACTGGCTCACTTCATTCATTGTTGAGGAAATGGCCAGCACACCCTCAGTCTGGATTGCCACAGCACGTCTGTCCGTTATGCTTTGACGGAGATGGAGCTCTGAGGATGAAGCGCCTTATTCAGCTCCAAACAGGAAGCACGGCACAGTGTTTCCTTGACACAATGCCCATGCCAGCGTGGGTAGCAGAAATGCTCTGCTCCCCTTTCCCAGGAGATGAAAGAGGCATGTGGACAGGATGGAGACTTAATAAAATAATGAATGGATTCTGCTGCCTCATCAAGGGCATTCCCGAGTGAACTTGGCTTTTCTTAAACTGAGTGTGTATGGTGACCACGCGAGCACGTTGCTGCAACTGCCCTGACACCTGCCGCTTTCCCCACAGCTGCTTTGGCACCACCAACACAAATGTCCACACAGTAAAAGAGGCAAATGACAGCCTAGTACTAACCTGAAAAGACTTTTGACCTCACAGACCTCCAGAAAGAGTCGCGGGGACCCTCAGGGCCTCCACATTCACACACAGCGTGCTACCCTACTCCAAGGAAGGAATCTGACGTTACTTTAAAGATGTATGCTCCACACTGTTTGAAACAATGAAAAATTGAAAATAACCCGAATGTTTCTACGATGGACAAAATTGTTTTACTAAATGTTGGTGCTTCTATCCAGGCAATGAAACACTCCAAAGTAGGTCATGTGTCCAGGGAATTGGACAAGACCCAGAGATGGGCACCCTGGAGGTGTGTGGGGAAGTGCTGTCAGGAGCACATTATAAGAACGTGGAGCAAGTAGGACTGAGCAAGTGCTGGGGCGAGAGGGGCCTCAGCTCATCACACCTCTTGCAGGTACCCAAAGGGCCAGGGCTCTAGCCTGCACCCTTGCATTGAGGAGGCAGCTCCCCACAGCTGGGACAATGCATGTGTCATGCAGGGTCTCAGCTCCCGCTCCCCACATAAGAACGCAGGACATGGTGAGGCCAAAAAGGAACACCCACGGAGCCATAGATAGGGTTGTCATACCACTATATTCTCGCTGGTGGCTGGGTTGGAGACACAAAAGCAATCATCCGCCAGTACCCCAACAAGGAGTCTTCCTGCCCTCCAGTCTTGCTGGTGGCTGGGTGAGACACAGGAAGTAGGAGCCAAACGATCTGCAATCCGCCGTCTGGTTCTCTGCCTGCCAACCAACCAACCAACACAGCCACGGCAGTTTTATCAGTGGCTAATTGGCTAGATGGTTACAGCTGATGGCCAACTAGTTACAGCTGACGGCCATCTACTACCCGAGCCAGTACCTTTCCACGTGAGGCCGAGAGCCTGGAAACTGCTCTCTGGAACTCTGTCCCCACTGCGTGCCTGTTCCCAAAGGGGATCTTAGTACAGCATCTGCTTCATGCCGGTAAGAAAGTTGAGGTGATCCTACAGCCTTTTATACAAAAGGATATTTTTAAGGGAAGTAAAAATTCCCAGCATAAGTCCATTTTCTGTACTAAGAAAACAAAACAAAACACTCGAGAGTTGTGAGGAAAGGCCTGGAGAGACCAACAACAAACTGTTTGCAATAATTATCTCTGGAGGGAGCATTTAAGGGAAATTTCTTCTTGAAAAAATTTCTGGATCCTTCTAAACTTTTAGACCACTAGCATACATTACTTTTATAACCATAAAGAGATTTCCAGTTTAAAAAAAACAAAACAAAAAGTGTCGGCGTCCCCTGGGTCTCGAATGCTGTCCTCCTGAGTCCTTGTTCAGGTCCCCAGAGACACAGGTGCCCGGTGCAGTCAGAACTGATGGGACACAGAAATGGCCTTCAAAGCAGGGGCAGAGCTCCAGGTGCAGCTCGGGTACAGCCAAACAGAACAGGTCCAGGGAGCGAGAAGTCGATCCCTTTTCTTGTGCAGGTGAGTGAGGAGCAGGTGACAGAGGCTGGCATGGTGGCCTGGGCAACGCTGTGGAGCCTCAGGACCATGTGGCAGAGGAAGGGGCAAACATCGAGGCAGGCAGAAGTGCCGCCGGAAGTGTTTGAGCTAGCGATCCCATCATTCTGGGATGGAAAGCGCACTCAAGGAAAATGACTGGCAGCTCAGTTGTCCAAGGAGACGTAACAGAAACTGAAATACCAATACAGGAAGTCAGTGGAAAAATTAGTTAACGGATTTGAAGAAAAAGAGTGAAGCATCTGGGGACAGTTTAAGTGACACTGAAGTGCCCCATGCTGTTGGTGCCACTCAATTCTGTGTCCAGTCCCGGCGATGGCACCGAGGGCCACCATCAGGAAGTATGCATTTGATCGGCAGCTCATTCACTCCACTCGTATGTATTTACAAGCATCGGCTCTGTGCCGGGCGGTGTTTGCATTAAGATTCACATTTCAAGCGTGTCTAACCCGCCCACAGAGGCAGCTGAGGAAGTTCAAGCAGCGCTCTAGGAGACTGAACCGTGCAGTCGTGAACTTTGAGAAGCTTCTGGAATTGTGGGGTTTCCTCCTGGGAACACAGAGAAGTCACGAGGCAAAATTATTTCACCAAGAGCTTCATGCCAGGAAGTTTAGTACCTGAGTTTTATAATTCAGCGTGAGCAGGAGTGGTGGGGACGGTGCCCACGACGGACGGACGCCCACGGCGGAGCTCAACACGGAGGTCAGCCAGTGCACACCCGGGGAGGCTGAGCCAAGCCAGGCGCCCCAGACGCAGAGGCAGACGTGCTGGGCTGCTCCCAAGAGAAGGCCACACAGAGCAAACTCCCAGGCAGCCTTGTGCTGATGGTGCCAACTGCATGCCCTCGGCCCATTGCAGCTTCGGGTCCACGACTATGCACAGTTCCCGTGGGCTGGGCCGGGCAGAGGGGATTCAGTGAGAACAATCACATTCTCAAGGAACTCAGACCGAAAGCCACCATCTAACAAGCTCTCATCCAAGTCAGGTGCTGACAGGGGACTAAGAACAAATTAGGGGAGCCAGAGAGAGAAAACGGATTCTGATGGCGACAACGGGCCTCATGGATACCGCGGCGTTTCAGTGAAGGCCTTCACCGATGAGGGTGACTTTAAGCAGTGAGACGATATTGCAGTGAGACGATATTGCAGTGCGACTCTGACATGTAAGATGACTGTCCCCATTTTTGAGCATGAACGTGTTCGCACCACTCCCTAAGAAAGTGTGATCTTGCACTTAGCCCCTCGGCCTCCCTTTGCCCTGTAAACAATCCAGGCTGAATGTGAGGGCTGGCAGAATGAATTTTCCTAAATGTTTTTATCATGTCACCCCCAGACCCAAATCCTGCTGTGACTGTACATTTAGAATTTTTTTTCTTTTCTTTTTTTTACATCAATGAAACTAAGACATTCTCCATAAAATGTGGAGGAAGACTGCTTTGGAAGCAGCTCTCCTAAGAGAGGGCTGGGATTACAGACACTGACTCCATCTGAGCCCAAGCAAGGACCCCTGACTGCTGGGGGGGGCAGGCCCCCTGAGTCCAGCAGGTTCTATTTCCAGAAGAGAGAGAGCCATTCCAGGGGGCATTGCCAAGTGGGGAGCCTGAGGAGGGGGCAGGAGGATGAAGGGGAGTGGCCACCATGGAGCTAGGGGCCGAAGGGGAGGGGAGCTCTTTAACCTGGAGAAGGGACTGCTGGAGTCGGAACCCCAGAGGAGTGTTTCTGGGGGAGGGGCGTTTACAGCTGTTTGCAGCCCTTAAGAGTACAGGTAGGTCCATGTGGACCTGGGCTCAGGGAAGGACGACTTTCCAGGTAGGTGATGGCACACTGAGCACACGGCCTGCTCAGCCACCACAGACACCTTGGTTCTCCCTCATTGTCTGTCCCGCCCCGAGTCTCTCCTTGGAGGCAGGATTGTGTGCTGGTCCCAATGCTGGGGACACAGCGATGACCAGCAGACAGGCCCTGTCTTCACAAGTCCTGTAGTCTAGTCCAGAGCAGGGCTCCGCAAACAGCCCTTGGGTCCCCTCCAGCCAGCCACCTGTCTTCACAAACAGTTTTACTGGCACACAGCCACACTCACTCATTCACACATGGTCTTGGCTGTTTACTGGCTAGTGGCAGAGCTGAGTACTTGCAGTGGAGACTGTGTGGCCCACAAAGACTAAACCACTTACATTGAGGAAGAATTTGCCGAGTCATGCTCTAGATGAGCACGCGGGCGGTAACGATATAGTGTACAGGGCCAGACCACCTCTCAGAGATTCTGTATTGAAGGAAACGCTTCATGTCAAGTGCTTGGCGCAACTCTTGTCACATAGTAAGTGTCATAAAAACCATAGCTCTCGATGAGGAGGACGAAGGAGCTGTTTGGGCTGCTCCAGCAGCTTGGAGATAGTGGCTGGAGGG
This sequence comes from Rhinolophus hipposideros, assembly GCF_964194185.1. Lineage (NCBI taxonomy): Eukaryota > Metazoa > Chordata > Mammalia > Chiroptera > Rhinolophidae > Rhinolophus > Rhinolophus hipposideros. The sequence continues at coordinate 4,027,694 of NC_138061.1, forward strand.
GGTGCCAGAGAAGAAGTGACATCTACGCTGATACCAGAACGATAAGTGGTACGACCAGGCACGTTACAGGCCCGTGCGCTGGAAGCACATGGACAAGCCAGAAGCGAGAAAAAGCATGGTGCTCTCGGAATTAATTCAGCATGGATGGGCTGGTGGGCATGAGAGATGATGCCAGAAGGACCCTCCAGGGCTGGAAAAGCCAAGACACACACGGGGTTTACGTCCCACGGGCATTCAGTAAGAGTTTACTGGGGTTGGCATAATCTGGCTTGTGTTTTAGAAGCAATTGTCCTGCCTGCAATGTGGCGTATGCATTAAAGGGGCAAGTGGGAAGGTTAGGAGACCAGGTAGCAGGCTATCAGGTGGTGGGGTGGGGTGGGGGTGGGGGTGGTAGTGGTCTCGACGAGGTCTTGGCAGTGGGGATGGAGCCCAAGGACAGAGGGTCGAGAAGAGCTTGAATGGAGTGGGTATGAGATGAGGCTGAGGGTCCCGGCCAGGCACCTGGGCGGGGACATGCCACTCACTGAACTAGGGCACGGGGAGAGCAGGCAAGGCAGGAAAGGCAAGGAAAGGCAAAGACCAGTGGGGGCACCATATTGGCGAGCAGGTAACAGGAGACACACCCATCAGGATAACTCAGGGGATGGTAGTGAAGGCACTGATGACAGAGCTATGGGCAGGACCTAAGGGGCAACAAGGGATGGGAAGCTGCCAGAGAATAGAGGGGAGGAGGCCAGCAGCACCCCAAAGGCAGAAGGTGAAGGGGAGCTTTCGTTACCTGAGTCAGAGAGGGTACCTATGCACACGGGGACAGGAAGGCAGTGTCCAGCCTCATAGGGAGGAAACGGGAGAGAATGCCCAGCCTCTCCCTCCTAGGACCGACAGTCTCCTGCAGAAGCACAGGCTGAGGGAGCCTGCTGGCACGGTCCACCCTGGCCAGCCTCCTGGGCACATTGCAGGGTGGAAGAGAGCAGAGAGAGAACCAGCACAAGCTCGGTGAACCTGAAGGGCGGTGGGGGGGCCTCCTAGGGGAGCCGGGTTTGGGTGGCTGAAGCTCAGGAGACGGTCTGTGCTAAGGGCACAGAGTGAGAGGAGCCATGGGCCTGGGTCTGGCACTGGCAGAGGAAGGCCCACAGGAGAAGGCATCAGGGAGGCGGGAAGAAAAGCCAGACGGTGTGGCTTCCCCCAGACCCAGGAAGGGATACTCCTCAAAGGGCAAGGCCCGCTGTGTGGAACGCTGGGGAGAGGTGAAGTCCAGAAGGACTGACTATGACCCACCGACATAACAGCAGAGCCATCGTGGGGACCTGCGCCAGGACGTTTACTGAGCAGGAAAGGGACAATCGCATCTGCACTCTGCTGCAGTGAGAGATGGCAGGTGTGGTTTGGCTGTGAAGGGGGAAATGGCAGCCAGGAATGATGCGGGGAGGGCGTCTCCAATGCCCGAGACTAAGGTGGTGGGTAAGGAGTTAGGAATGAGACTCCCCTGTTCTCTGGAGAGCTAAGCAAAGCAGAAGGGAAGCCCTAACAGACACCCCTTCTTCCCTGGCCCAGCCAACTCCACGGCTCGTGTGGGCTTGGATCCAAATAAACCACTGGGATCTTACAGAAAGGACAGTTGAACATCTCATCTCTCTAATTCTTTTTTTTCCATGCCAGAGGCAGCTGGGGGAAACAAGGAGCACCCTTCCTGGGCCACAAAGGGAGTGGAAGTGAGGGGCTGTGGGGGACACATCCTTGTAGAAAACAGGAGAACCCCGGCTATGTAAACACACAGATTTTCCAGACTGGGTTGCAAACGAAATGATGCCAGCAACTTATAAGGAATAGAACCTTGAGAACACACCCCAGCCCCCAGGCCCACCCTGGCTTCATTCACTAACTGAAGGTCATAATAGTCCCCCTCCATAGTGTTATGGTGACGATTAAGCGGGATGCCGAATGCCAAGAAGGGACTGGCACATTGTAGGAGCAAAATACATGGTCATCACTTCTCTCAACTCCTGTGTGTTTCTGGGCATATTAATCACACCTCTTCCATCCACAAAGAAGACTTAAAACCTATAAACTCAAAGGAAATATCTCGAGCATGATAGGGGACTCGCAGTGGGAGATAGTTCACCCTTCTAAGATAATAGCACCCCCAAGTGTCTCTTGTGGAGGGACGTTTTAATCTGTAGTCACCTGACAGTGGACATCTTTAATGACACAGCAACACAAGAAAAATGCTTCATCACAGAGCATTTCGCCTGGTACTTCAAGTGAAAACAGAATCAGCCTTTCTGTCAGGTAGTTCCATCCTTATTTAATGTTGGTTTTAATTAGCTCGAGTTCTAGTTACTTCAATTATCAGAATTAAAAATTAAACCAAGCCTGCTAGAGAAATGTTTAGCTACTGGCAAAAAAATGAAGAGGGCGTGAAGAGGACATGTGGATGTTTATTTTTTTATTTTTCAGCATCTCTTAACTGTCTTTGTTCGACAGCAATTGTTTCATTGTCGACAGATTTGTTACAAATTTATGAACCATTTTCACTTCTTTCTGTTGCATGAGGAACATTTTCTGGTGACAGAAATTGAAGAAATTGTCCAAAGCAGCAGACGCGTACGTGGCAGTTCTCCCACCCTCCTGGAGCGTTCCTGGGAGAGCGAGACACACTCCCCACGGCTTCACGACAACAATCGCTCGTGTCTGTCAATGGGAGCGGAATATTTCGGGCGTTTAGAAGTAATCGTCATGATACAATAAATAAAGTGAAACACCATGCAATTACTCATGCCGATTGACCTATGAAAGTGAAAGATATGATATGACCACATAAAAAAATGGAGAGCAAATCGAGTTCCCTTTGTGGAAACATGTTTAAAAACACTTTCCATTCCATCACTGGGCAAAACTCCCCAACATGATTATCGGGCAGTCTGCTTTTCCTAACCAACACCCACCTGTGACATTCAGTAGAGGGCATAGCTACCTTCATTATAAACTGTTTGAAGAAAAAATATGAGTGTCCAAAAAGATGCCTACATTGGACTCTGCCAAAGAGCTCTAACGCGAAGGGAGAGGGTTATATATCGCACTATGGCTTTTTATTGCCCAATGCGGTAAACTGCAACATCTTGTTTCATGTACAAATATCATTATCTCACATACGCCCTTAGAGGATGTAAATCAGAATATGATCATGTAGCCAAAGGAGTTGCCTTTTCTCTTGTGCAGAAAGAAAGCTCTCAAGTTTTCAAGCAATGATTAGACACTTTCTGTGTACAGTGTCTAAGTATGCTTTTCAATTCATGACACAGTTGATCCAGCCATCCTTTTGCAAATTAAAATGCTCTCAAAAGGAAATTCTGCGTTTTAAAAATCCTTGAAAATGAGTAGCATAAAGAATAGGTTATAACCTAAGCTCCTGCTAATAAAATAAAAGATAACAATATAAAAAGAATTGTCCTCATATCACATTTAAGAAAATGGTCAACACTCTCTTTTAGAGAATACCTTGCATACACCATATGGCATTTTGCATGTCTCATGTGGAACAGCAGTTTATGTTACTAGGCATGCGTTGGGTAAAGAGTTACAAAGTAAACTTTCTGAGGATTTTACACCCACTGGGTGCATTAGACGACCACAGTCAGGAGCAATTCACCTAGGCTGCTACCTGCAGGAACCGGGTAATGTGGGCAAGGCAGCTGATGTCCTTTTAACCTCCAACTGTCAGACTGGATTGGGAATAATGAAGCTTGACAAGACTAACATTGTAAAAGAGTTCATAACGATGGATCTGCAACAAGAGCTGAATTTTAACGCAAAAGTAATAAATATTGTGCTGTGATTGAAAAGTTAGCTAATCTGGGTGTTCTTCTATAAAACACCAGACTTCACAGAGGAAATGTGTGCCCAACTGACACTGGAGTCATTTGCTGTGAAGTTCATCATTCAGTAAACATTTGCAGATGGATATATTTGAATAATGTACTATTCAAAAAACCACTCTGTGCCAAACAGAGTGCTAAGCCCTGGGGACTGAAAGACGAAGGACAGCAAGCCTGACCTTGGGGAGGAAGACAGACTGTGACTCAAACTAGATGGGGTCACTCCCATCAGAGTCACATAAATAAGTGCTGGACGACCCAGAGGGGATTTGGGGAAATTCTCTCCACTGCCTGAGGGCCAGGGAAAGTTCTGTGGTGGAGATGACATTTGATTTTTGTCTCTGAAGGAAGACAGAGTATGACAGGTTGAGTGGGAGGCAGAAGGGACAGAGTGATATGTATCTATATATGTATTTATAAAGAAATACATATATTTATACACATATATGTGTATCTAAATATATAAAAGAATATATAAATATATAGAACTTTATACTCTCTAGATAATATACATTATTTCAAAATATCTCTGGGCCATGTACAAAAATTAAAGATATTCTAAAAAGTAAAGAATGTTTAGGTCACCTTCACAGACCACAGTATAGTAAAATTACAAATGTGTGATTAAAAAACACTGAATCATTTGGAAATAAAACATTTCAATCCTCTAGCTAGCACTTGAGACAGAAGGAAATCAGAATTGCAACTACAGAATGTTTATATAATAAGGACAATGGGAACTCTAAAGGTAAAAACCTTAGTCATACTTGCATATGCTTTTTATTATTAAGTCAAAAAACTGTTAATGCTTATCATTCAATTAAAGAAATGAAAGAGAAAAACTGAGGAAAACATGATAGAGAAATTGAATCCAGATGAAAAAAGAAAATAATGAAACTGCAATATATTTTTTTAAAAAAGCTAAAAACACCGACAGGTCCAAGCAATGTTTCTATAAAAAACAATAGAACAGACAAACCTTGGAAAATCTAATCAGGTAAAATGATTGACAACAAAAACACATCATTACAAGTGAGAGGAATATGAGCAGAGATAAAATGATCTCCAATAAGCAACTCTATGAGAAGACCTTTTAAAGTGTTGATGGAACACATGAGTTTTCTCTTATGTTTATAACAAAACCAAAATCACTTTTAAAAGACGTTGAAAATGAATAAGTAAAAATAGTTTTTAACTCTATCAAGGAGCTCTCAAGAAGTCAAAAACTCAAACAATCCAAAGAGAAAATTTTAAATTATGAAGTATCTATTTCCAAAATTTAACAAACAAAACACAAACAAAACCTGTTGTACCAAATGGATTTGTGAGTGAGTTCTAATAAACTCCCAAGAAACAGATAATTTCTCTGTGCTTGTAACCATCCCAGAGCATGGGAAAGTAGGGAAAATGTCCCAATTTATTGCTTCAGTATAATGGAGCTACATTAGTTACCCGGAAGACTTAGTGGTTTAAATAACAAACATTTATCCTCTTCCCATTTCTGTGAGTCAGGAAGGAATTCAAAAGCAGATTAGGTGGGTGATTCTCAGTCTCTCCTGAGGCTGCAGTTAAGCTGTAAGCTGGGGCTGGAGGCATCTGAGGTCTTGACTGGGGCCGGAGGACTCATTTCCAAGATGCTTCACTCTCAGGACGTGGGCAGACGCCTCGATTCTTTTCTGGCTCTTGGCTGGTGACCTTGGCTCCTCACATGTCAGGCCTTCCACAGGGCTGCTTGGGTAGCCCCAGGCCATGGCTGGTGACTTCTTCTGGAATGAGTAATCTCAGAAGAATAAGAGGAAAGTTGTAATGATATTTATGATATAGGCTCAAAAGTTATTTCTGCTTTGTTCTATTTATTAAACAGGAACCACTAGGTCCAGCCCAGGCTTAAGTGGAGGAGAATTAAGTACCAAATCTTGAAGGTGTATCAAAGAATTTGTGGGCATATTGAAAAACCAACAGTCTGCCCCGGCCATAGATTATGTACATTTCTCCCTTACGCAAGATACACTTATGCCTTCCCAGGATTGCTCCCAAATGTCCATTTCTTTCTAGCATTAGCTCTAAATCTGGGCCTTCTCATCTAAACGAGGTCAAGATTTAAGGCCCCTCAGATGGAGCTCCTTCCATACAGCTCTTCAAGTACACTTTCTCTTGCTGAGGACCTTGAACTATACAGAACACTTATCTGGCCCCCATACACCCAATATACAATGACGGATGGACATGGATCCATGCTGTTGCCACTCTTGTTCATAGAGGGAAATGAAGGCCCAGAGAAGTCGCCACACCAATTCTGAGACCCAGTCAGGAAAATGCTGTGGGTTTTCTTGTTAGAACTTAGTCTTAGCCCTGTTTGGACTCTTGGCTCTTTCTCTGGACTCTTGGTTCTGCTTTCTGAGTCATCCTTTCTTTGTCTGTAAAAGATCAGCATGTTTGCAGTAGCAACCTTCTCTCAGCTTGCTTCCTGCCAACGTAACTTTGACGGTTCAGTGGTCTCTTTTCATTTTGTTTTTTTGGCCCTTCGGTCCAAGATGCTGTGATTCGTGCCAATATACTCCTTTTCACAAGTCTGTGGGTATCAACACAATTTTATTGGAGATTCAATTAGACAAAAGCCACAGTCCCAAATGTCTTTGAGATAAATCCTTTTCCATCTTGAGCTTCTCCTAAGGGAAAAAATTTAACTCTACTATCAGCAAACGAAGTCTGTACATTTATTAAATGGTATAGGTGCTGCTCCATGACCAAGTAAGGTGTTTGCAGAATTGATGATTTCGTATTAGAAAATTAACAAACCCCCTTTTCTTCTTCAACAAATTGACCAAATTATCTCAAAATTGGTTTTGAAAAATAAATGAGTGAAAATACATTTGGAAGACTATGTTAGTTATAATCACCAAGAAAAGAGGCTGAAAGTAATGACAGGGACTTGCATTGTAAAAATCTGTGAAAAGACAGTCCGAGTAGCCGCCAGGCATGCCTTTGGCAAGACTGAAACTGCACTGTGAACCATTATTCTGAAATCAACACGGAGAAGCAGCATGGTGTTTGATGCTTTCCAGAATCTAAGGAAGAATCTTTGAAGCCCTTGAGTTCTGATGCTATTAAGCAACCCTTGCCATCATATTTAATTCCATCACCATCTACCATGAATAATGGTGTGCCCCACTTATGTCGTTACTCCATCTCCCACTCTCTGTCTCTCTCTCCCCTCCTTCCCCCGCCCTCTCCCTCTTCTCCCTCTCCTTCTCTGGCACCCCCTCCCCGCCCCCCTCCTCTGTCCACCTTACTCCCAGCATAGCCTTCTCTCTCCTACAGCTTCCTTCACAGCCCTGTTAATCCAGCCCCACAGACTTGGACAAATAAGTGACATTGTATATGTGCATTTTCATTTCTTATTTTGTAGAAATTAGTCTACATTCTTCTTTTTTAGATTTTAACTCTTTATTTTGCAATGAATAAAGCATACTGAAACAAACTAGGAAAGCATACGCAATTATGTGGTCATGTGCGGGATGCCCTCATAACCCTGCATTTATCATTATTTCTTACAAGACGTGCTTTGATTCATCAGATTTGCTTTACATGTGGATTTGCAGGAACACACCGGCAGCCGAAGATGTCTCTATTTAAAGCCAATTCAATGAGGACTCACTGTCCCCAAAGTAAACCTGGGCCTTGAGGATCTCTTCCAGGGTGTGTCAGGGCAGGTGTGGCCTGGAAAGGAGCATGGTCTGGGCCCCACAGGTGCCTGGGCCCAGGAGTGGGTCCCTTAAGCAAGGCATTCTGGGTCATTGGCTGCGGGGGACTGAGGAGGACGGGCTGGAGTCCAGGTTGGATTAATTCCCAGAACAGAGAAGAGCCTAGAAATGCCTTCCCATGTAGTCCCTGCATCAAGCCTGTATTTCTGCTCTGCTCCTGATTTCATTTTCCCAGGGAAGAATTCCTCCTCTCCAACATATTCCACTTTGGACGATGCTGTTCAAAGCCATCCATCCATCCATCCATCCATCCATCCATCCACCCATCCATCCTTCCATCATTTCAACTAAGCACTCATTATGGGCAGTGCTGAGGGGTTATAATGATACACAGGCCCTGGCAGGCCCTGATAGGTAGACTCCAGCACAGGGAATGCAATCAGGCTACCTTGTGCACACTGTCCTCTAAGAATTAGAGCCATACAACTCTGGTGTCACCAAACCCTTCTGTCCCTGACAAACGCTATCCAGGCCTTGGTACCATGGACAGCTTCCAGGGGAAGTTAGAACTAGGGTTTAACACTGCCCGAGGAGGCAAACTGCCAGCTTCCTGGGATCCACCTTCCGTGCTGGGTAGACAGTGTGCTTCGCAAGCAGACAAGTCTCAGGGACTGGGAGAGAAGGAGCTGGGTTTGAGGTCAGAGGCCGGGAGGTGCTAGGAAACCCCCTTTGACAGTTGTGTGGCCCCGCTGGTGAATGGGTGCCAGCATATCCAGGCTGGGGGTGAGGTCTTTCTCTGTGCTGAACCCGCTGGGGGTGGCTTTCCTGCAAGATTCTAAACCACCCCTGAGGAGCCTCCTGACTGAAGGGCTGTGCCCCTGAAGGCCTGGCATACAACCAGAGAGAGATGGGCCTGCCAGAGGCTCTGCAGAAGACCGTGAAAGGAAAAGCAGAGGTCAGAACCACAGCCCAGTGGTGACGTGCATGGGCCCTGGCTGGCATGGCCCAGACAGCTGCCACCCTAAAGCCAGATTGCACTCCACTCACAGCTCTGTCCAGCCTGCCCTGTGTGTCCAACTGTCAGCTCTCTGCTCAGGCCTTGAGGACCCCCTCCAGCAAGCACATTGTAGGATGGACAGAGGGAAAGAACTGGAGGCTGGATGTAGGTTGGAAGGTGAGAGGCTCGGGACCGTGAAGTCCAAACCGTCTCCCTGGACTTACGGCGTTGACCATGACTTGTCCAAGATCTGAAATGGAAGAGAAGAGTCTGCTCAATGTATATCCCTCGGTAAGGCTCACATTAGCTGTCACGGCTGGGCAGGTCTTAATGCAGATGTATTTTGGATTCTGGAATTCAACACTGAGGAGCTTAACAATTTATTACAAAAAGTTCAGCAAGGCAGGCATTGGAGGTTTCCACAGCCGGTATGCTCAGGAGAGAGCTGTGGAGTCAAGATGATGTGTTTTAGGGCTTTTTCGCTCTTGTTATTGCTTCTGACGCAGGTTTCTGCTCACTGCTTTTTATGCTCAGAACTTAGCGGGGTGCTTTAACTCATTCAGCAATTGTTAGTTGTGTGCTTCCCAGAAAGAGCTGGGAATGAGGAGCTGAGGGGGGCCCGAGAGAGTGAAAGTAACTGAAGGCCAAGCCCAAGGAGATTCCAGCAAACTCTACACAGGAGGGGAGTTGGGGTGAGACGTGCATGCAGGGGTAGGTTGGAGCAGGGGCCAGGCTGCGTTTGAACTGAGTTTGAAAGGAAGTGACGGCCAGGGAGTGATGAATACGACACTGAGGGACAACAGGAGCCAAGGTGGGCAAGTAGGCTCCTGCGGACATGCCGAAGGCGGAAGGCCCTGCCTGAGCCCCGGAGCCTGGAGCCCGGAGCCCGGAGCCCGGAGCCCGGATTCCGTCCTCCCATCGGAATACGGCAGCTGGGACCCTCACCCCCCTCTGCTGGCGCCCGGTGTGCACTGCAGGCTGACCGGGTTGTGTGACTCCTGGCTAGTTTCAGAAGGCAGCTGGCTGGGACCTGCCTCTGTAAAAACTCAGGGCCTCACTGGGAGCTGGTCCAGCACACAGGTGGAGAAGCTCTGACGTGTTCGCTTTAGGTTGCCAGTTGGCTCCTGCTCTGTCCTGGTCACTCACTCCACCTGCCCCTAAACCGGCTTGGCTGGCCTGGCTTCTCCTGGTGGGTCAGGGAGCCCTCCCTGTGACTCCTTCCACATTGGGTCCACAGTCTCTGTTTTAGCCTAAGTCCCTCCAAAAGCAGAGCCTGCAACACGTCATTTATTTGGGGAAGTGAACTTGCACACATAGGTGATGGAGCCAGCCCTTACCTGCCCAGCCTAAAGGGCTGGCACCTGGAAGGCTGTCAGATTGTGCCCGCTGCTGAGACTGGTAACCTCTTAGAGCGGTTACTGGGTGCCCTCTTCTCTACACTTTGAGCTGCTCAATTAAAGGCCTCCTTTTGTGACCCTGTGTGTGGGCCTGAAATCCCCAGTGGGTCCCACTTGGTTTTAGCACGTGTGTGTACCACTTGCTGGGAGCACTGGAGGGGGATGGAGTGCAGGGTCTTCGCCCAGCTTCCTCTCCTGTCAAGTGGAGACACTCTTGTCTAATAAGGCAGAGAAAGTGTCCAGCACCGAGAAACACGAGGCGGGCACTCAACAATGGCCTTTCCCTTTCAACAGCTATTTGTTAACAGCGAATTCTAAAGCACCCTGCACACGTGTGCGTTCACACTCACACACGTCACTCTCACACACGCACTCACACACGCACACATGCACTCACATTCACTCATGCACACACATGCACACACACACTCTCACACACATAAACACACACTCTTACACACACTCAAATATCCAAAAGGTCACAGTAGATGAGCTGCTGCATGCAGCCTTTCCAGGAGCTAAGCAGGGAGTGTCCTGTAATTTTGGTCGTTGCCCAAAGCACCTGGCTCTCCTCTATCATTTTCATTTACAAAGAGAGGAGTGGAGAGGCTAGAACCTTCCAGAACCACTGTCCTCATTCTGTGCAGAGGGCACAAGCCCCACTGGCCACTCCAGGAGAATTTGGGAAATTCATCAATATGAGACTCAGTGCTTTTAGGGTGAGTGAGCTGGGCCCGGTCAGAGCCCAGACAAGGCCTTTGTTTACCAGCCTGGATCCAGCACAGGGACAGTGGCCCTGAAAGAGCCGTGTCCCATCTCAAACAACAGAGACCCACGGTCAACCTTCCAACATCCTGCAAAGGTAGGCGGGTTCCCTGTGTCCACGCATTTTCCTCAAGAAAGAATTGCCACCCGCATGTGACTGCTTGGCGACTGGTCACTTTCAATCCTGCTGCCCCATCACTTAATGCTCTTTGTCAGACAGAAGTAAGAGCAGTGGAGGCAAGGCAGTTCTAGAGGAAAATTGTTTCTTTAGTGCAACCGTGACCCGAGGAACAAGCGACCGCTCCGGGGAAGACACGCAAACGATGGGTTAGCAAGCACTATGCTAGCGCAGGCGCAGTGGGCATTGCCTGGGGCGGGGGGGGGGGGCTGCCCTCCCATCGGCCTCCCATCAGCCCCTCCTATGGGCTCAGACACAGCTGCTTCCACTGGAAAACGGGGACAGTTGTGGTGCCTGCCTGCCTAGCTGCAGATCTCCAAAGTCAGAGAATCACAGGGCAGCCATCAGCCCTGTGCCAGCACTGACTGCTTTGTGCACATCGTGGCACTTAGTCTTCTCACCTGCCACCCTGGGGGAGGGCATCAGGGAGCACGCTTGCCACTGTAAGTAACAACATGCAAGCGAACCCAAAGCAGGAGAAGGAAGGAAGCAGTGAAGATGAGAGCAAAAACGAATGAAATACAGAGAAGAACACCAGAGAAACCACGGGTGTTTCTTTGCAAAGATCTATAAAATGGACAAGTTGGACCAAGAATAAAAGAGAAGACAGAAATGCTAAAATCGGGAAGAGGGACGTTCATTGCTGCGCCAAGCCTACAGGAACACACACACAGCTCAAAGAGTAAGCCAAAGCTCTGTGCCCACCTAATACTCCTACCCTCTGCCTTGCCGGCACCCGGGAGGATTACGTCACCACTCTTGTGACTTGCTGTGGTCCATTAAATGTGATGAGAATGGCATGGGTCACTTCAGGGAACCAGGGTGTGTGCTTGCATCGTGTTCTTTTCTTCTCGTCACATTTTCTTGTCTTCTCGTGACGACTGTGGAAGCCCATGTCGAAATGGAGCCTCTGCCTGGGCCAAGAGGAGCGGTCTCCTTCTGCTCCTGGTGGGTCACGGAGCATCATGAGAACGACTGCTGTGAGCATGTGTTGTGTTGAGCCACTTCCGTTTCAGGGTCACTGATGCAGGTGACGGATACACTGTCCCCAGTGCCAGTGTCCTGCTAAGGCTGGTTGTCACGATCACAAGAGAGCCAGGGAACGGGGCCCAGCCACAAAAGCCTTTGTTCTCATATCCACCAGGAGCGACGGCCCCTTCCCCAGGCATGAAAAATAAGTCTCTCCCTTTGGTCTGCGTGGGTCATGCCCACTTGTGGATCCATAGGATGATGCCAGGACGATGTCTGTGCTGATTGGCTGGGAAATAATCTGCTGGGTACGGACCCCAATCTCCAGACCTAGATTTATATTCTTACCCAGATTACTAATATCGTGATGAAGGATGATGGGGGTGAGGAGGTACCAACTTGTTCAAGCTCAATAACTTACACACCTGGTGGAGGTGCAGCTGGATTTCAAATGAGGCTGTCAAGTTGGAGAGACCAAGTCCTTAGCAGACGTCAGCCCGAGAGGAAGAAACACTTCGGTCTCCCTGTTCACTTTATCCCTCGCACCTAGAAGAACAGACGTGGGCCCAGTAGATGAGCCAGCCGAGCTCTGTCCTCTCTGAGGGCTGCTGAGGGGACTGAAGGAGACCTCACACGCTGGCGGTTTCACCAGATGCCTGGCTGGCTTTGACCACAGCCGCATGTCACTCAAACTTTTCAGGACTCAGTGCCTCTTCTACGAAACGGGAAGGGAAACAGTTACTCCTCTTATGTCCTTAGAAAGCAATTTTGAAGATCCGATGAGATAATAAATGTGGAAGCATTTTGGAACCTAAAGAGATTAATAACAAAAATAAATGATTATTATAGCTTACGCACAATAATAATTCAACATTATAATCATATTGGCCCACTACCAAGTGTCTCTAGGAAGCTGACAGCAGTGATTAAAGTCTGGTTAAGATTCTTCTACTTTCCATTTCCCCAGTCTCAAGATGACACTTCCCATCCGGCCAGTGAAATCTATCAGAGAGGGAACAGGTGATGGGAAAGGGTGAGAATTTGTCAGAGGGAGACAAGCCTGGGCATTTGGTGGGCACTGACTGGCATTTGCTGTTTTTTTCTTTCTTTGGCTGCTCACTCTGAGTCTGAAATTAATGACAGGCTCCCAGTGTGTGCAAATAAGGTAGAGCTACAGGTGTGCAGCGGGGCAAGACCTATTTTCTATTTTTCCTCTCCTCTTCTGTCCTCCTTTCTCTCTCTCCCCTTCTCCCTTCTTCCTCTCCCTCTCCCTCTCTCCCTTCTTGCCTAGCTTCCTCTCTCTTCTCAAATTTCTGTCAACCCATTTCTCTCTCGATGGCCTGGTTTGTGATGACAAGAGCTTTCCAAGTTAACAGCACCCCACTATGGCTGCTCTGAGGGCATTGGCGGGCCCAGTGCCCTCATCACACACGTACCTGCACGGAAGCTGCTCCATGAGCCCCTGTTTGCCCCCACACCTTCCTGAGCTTGAACCTGGGCTGCATTTCTGGTTGTGCCCTGTGGACGCTGATCCTTTGTTGGTGGAAACCGCTTCCTCTCACAGCACAGACATCTCGGGGCCAGCAGGTGTGCACAGGCCTTGCCGCCTCCTGACCGTTTCTCCCCATCCTCCTTCTGGAATTCAGCACAGCAGGCTGCAGTGTCTGGGACCCCTGACCTTCCTGTCCTCTGCCGACCTCCTGGTCTCCCTCAGTTGCCAGCTGCTCTGGTCCCTGGTGTGTGGTTTTTCCTGCCTCCTGGAAGCCTGTCCTTATTCTCGGGGGCTGCTGAACCCCTATTCTTCACTCTGCACAAAGTGCCAGAGCACATAGCTGGACCGTCCCTGCGTCCAGTGTGCCCTGCCCCTGGGAAGGAGCAGATGGGTTTGAGGATATGGCGCAAGGGGCAAAGCACACAGTGGGAGCGGGAAGCCGCCACCCTCCATGCCCTGCAGAGGGTCCCGTGGGTGCTGCCCCAAGAGGGAGGAAGGGATGCCCATGGCAAGAAGGGGCAGTGACTGGCAGGAGGGAAGCGAAAAGAAGAGCAGATGCCCAAGTCCTTTCTCAGAGGCATCATCCCTTCCTCTCTGCCCCGATATGTGTCAGTCACATAGCAGGAACCGCAGTGATGAATATGCAGACCTTCCGGGGTCCCCCATCCCCAACTGGGAAGAGTCTGCGATGGCCAGACTGCCTCTGTGGCCTTTGGGGAGCCTGACAGGACCCTGAGAACAAAGACTTGAGATCAGCAGAAGGAGACCTTCCAAAGGGGGAGAATGACAAGCAGAAATGCACGGACAAGCAAATTACCTCATTTAGAATAGGAAGCTGCGAGCTTTCCCAAACCATTGGACACCCTCTTTCATTCTGTGCAAACCTCTTTTCTCAGCCAGGAGAACCCAAGTGGCTGGGGATGGCGCAGTGGCAGTTCTGACCTTTGCTTTGCATTTCATTTTCCTGCATTCCTCCCTGGGAGTGGCCTTCCCCACCGGATGGTCAAAGGAAGGAAAGCTGCAGCTGCAGGTCCCTGCTGCCCACTGGGCCTCCCCTGCAGGCGCAAGGTCTGCTCCCCTGCAGACCGGAGAAAGCAGCAGGCTCTTTCTTCCAAGGCCACAATAATATGGTGTTCTTTCCATCCATGAACCCTCACTTCACTAGGGTTTCTGAAGAACCGAGGGCTGGCTCTGATGATGCTTTTCTATGATCATTGCTTTGCCTTCCAAGGTTACTTTTCCCGTGAAAAAGCTTTCACAAGGCAGCGAAAGCCCTTGGGTGTTGTCTGTGCTCCCTGCAGAGAAGCCAAAAATGTGAGGAGCTTAAAAATAACCCTGCCTTTTGCAAGGAGCTCCTTGTTCGATATTAAGTGCCCTCCTCTCCAACGCAAGTGTTCATAGTGCTAAATTACCTGTTAACAAGGATTTTTAAATAGTATAATTTATGCTAATTCAGAAACATTCTCGTTTCCAAACTGATTATTTTTACCTTTCAAGTGGCTGCATTTTTCATGAGTGGCGGTGGAGTCAGCACTCTGTGATCAAGCATCTTTCTGAGTGGCTGTGTTCCTGGTTGTTTTCACGGGTGGCCCCCACGTAGGCATTTGCCCAGCTTGTGTACCATGAGCCACGGACACGATCTGTTGTGACTGTGGGAGGATGAAGACGCCACCAGTGTTGACTGGTGGTGAGTGGCCAGGGTGGCAGCAATGGGAGAAATCCATCTGCTCTGACTCAAGAGGTTTCATGGGGACGGAGGGGCGAGGGCTGCCCTCCTGGCCCTTCCTGGGGGCACCTCTCTCTCCCTGCCCATCCCCAACAAGAATATCATGGACTCTGATGATGAAGTCACAAACCCAAAGCCCAGGGCTACTTCTGGGTGTGGTCGGTGGCTCTGTGGGAGAAGACGCTCAATTTTAGAAAACCCTGCAGCCCTACCTTCCATTTCCCTCCAGTCTTTTGCAGAGTAAGTACGCCCACCTGCTCTCACCTGCGGGAAACTGGTCCTCTCTCCCTCCGATTGCATTTGGCTCTGATACCCACGGTGCCTCCGTTGGCTTGTCCCCAATGTGGGCACCTACCTGGCTTTGTCCCGATAAAGGACTAAGCTGTCCATGAAGGATGGGAAGGGAAAGGAAGAGAAAGAGGAGCTGAGCTTAGAATTCTGCCTCCATCTTGGAAAACCCAGATCCTGCTAATAAAGGAGAGGACCTTGAGTCCTTGCCAGCAATTCATCCCCCACCCTACCTCAAAGAAATCCACGTGAAGGTCTAAGAAGGAATCAAATGCCACCCGAATAGCTGTGATGAGGAGCAAGTCTACTTGCTGAGATATTGTGGGGCGCACCAGGTTCTTCCCCTCTTGCCTCTTTAGGGCTGTACTCCACTCCAAGGCTTACCAAGCCGACGAGGGAAGATTTGCCCGTGGCCAACGGTCCTTTCCTGTAAGGGCAGCCAAAGGTCATCAGGACATCATGGGTGAGGGGAAGTCTGACTGATGGTGCCTTCTCAGGCAGGGCCCCCAGCAAGAGAATCCACGTGCCTTGAGCACTTACAGTCCCTGACATGCCCTGGCAATTGCAATCCAGGATGTGGTCTGGAGTGGCTGTCGGGTTCACTTGGATACACTGCAGCCCTGACCTCACAGCCTCCACACTGGCCTTTGTCAGCCCTGCTCCTTCATGCTCCTTCACGCTCCGCCATACTCCATGCTTCACCACACTCCATCATTCTCAGCCATGCTCCATCATTCTCCATCGTGCTGCCTCATTCTCCACCATGCTCCCTTAAGCTTCATCAAGATCCCAGGGACTCCATTCAAAGGCAAACTTTACATGGCGGCTGGTGGGTCCTCCTGCCCTTAGCACTGGCCAGGGACACAGGACAGAGCCCAGAGTGTTCCCAATGGCCTAGCAGCACAGGCAGCCCCCCTGTGGATGCTGCCCAGTTCCCCAGTCCTGTCCAGCCTGCTCCTCTACACTGGCCCATCCCACAGGTCTTCCTTCAGAAGTCCCTTCAAAGGGGCTCCCTCACCTCTGGGAGGTTGTGTGTGCTGTGTCTGCTACGGGAACACTCTCCATTCGCTGACTACCCTCCCCTATCTGCCCAATTCTACTCATTCTCCAGGCATCCCCAGAAGTCTGTGCTAAAGGCCCCTCTCGTCCACGCTGGTGCTCACCACACGTGGCCTGCAACAAACCGAACCCTACTCGGCTGTTGGCTTGTCTATCCCTCACTAGACGCTGAGCTCCAAGGGACAGGACTGGATCTGTGTCTCTTTTCCCAGGTGCCTGGCAAAGCACCTGCAGGTAGCTGTCAACACCTTCCCAATGTCTTATAAAACGGCACACCTAGTTAAGAGAAAGGATAAAGAACAGATGAAATTCAACACTTTGTAATATTGAACATAAACATTAATCAGTAGCAACAGCTAAACAGGAGGCAATAGATGAGCAAAACGAAAGCAGACCAGGACATGAGGAGACAATGCTCAGAAGCTGGAAAGCGGAAGGCGATTCCTTCCTAGGGGCAGCACGACGGCAGGACTGAGCTTTGCTGTGGGTTACAGTTCCGTCAGTCCCCGCCTTCCCTTTTATGCCTGGGCCTCTGCATTTCGACCATCGGAGCACCTGGCTGAAGCAGCTGCTTCTTTGTGATGGTGAGACAAACTGGGAACACCGATTTTAACTTATTTAGGAGCCAACAGCTATTTGCCCAGAAGGTTTCCAGTTAGGTTTCTCTGAGCCATCAACAACTAAACACATATTTAAATAATTCAGAGAGGACAAATTGGAAAAAAAAAAAAGTAAATGACCCCAAACAGACTTTAAAAGTAAGTAAATTACTAAAAAGTAATTAGAGATAAAACTAAAAAGCAAAAGTTAAAATCCATTCCACTAAGAAAGACTTCAATGAATATGAAAGATAAAGCCTGATACTAGAATCCAGAGCCAAAGATAATGAAAAAGATCAAATCTTTACATAAAAGAACAATCTTAACATCGATTAAAAAATAATTTCTTCAAATACTAGGAAGCAATCTTCAAGCACCAAGGGTGGTTTTTAAATAAGAAAAAGATTTTCCTACTTATTAAATCTAGGTTATATACTATCTTCTTTTATAAAGATTTGAGGAAAGCACACATTAAATTGGGTAGTTAAAATAAAGATGAATTTGTAATAGATCAGAAAGCATTTTGGAAGGCAAAAGAATAAAACCAAAATTTGTGTGAGAAATAAATTTGGCTTTGAGCTTCCTGGCAACAAAAGCAAAAACACAGCATAAGCCCCTCATCATTCCTGTTTTACACGAAATATCTACACGGTATATCTATACTATACCGTATAGTATACACGGTATACTATATACACGGTATATATACACGGTATATCTATACTATTAAAATTTCATGATGAGGAATGATTAGAAAAAAATGCCTAAAAAGACTCCTTGGGAGACAATAGTGAACAAAGGTTGAGAAACACTGTTTCTGATTAAATGGAATATATCTTCATCCAGAGAGGAAAGCTGTGTCCCCGGATCATCATTCCAGAAGGAATGTCTCCAGAAGACACTTGATAACACAAAGGTCAGTTTCTCCTGCTTCGTTTTGCAGTAAAACCTTGATTTAAAAGGTGAAGAAATTTTGTGTCTGTGTAGTTTGAAGTTCACTCATTTGTGGATATATTTGCATACTTATAACTTATACTAGGAAATTTCTGTAATGTGTGAAGTGTGTCAAGTTTTCCCTGCTTAACCATTGTGTTTTCTGCATACATTCCAACTCTAGACACCAGTATGGGGTTCCTGGAAGTTGTTGGGGGGAGGAGGAACTCCACCAGAGAGTGGGCTGTGGAGATTATCCGGGGGGACTTCCTGGAGGAGGATGGGCTGTAGGGAAGAACTAGAACCCAGATGCCATACCAGGATAGACACTACCATTTTTCCACAGGGCCAGGAACTATTTTACGATTTTTGGTGACAGCTCATGCAAAATGCTGACAATCTGAAATGCTGACAATCTAAAAATTATCCCCTGCCAGGGGGTGGCCTCCCACATGCTCTCCCAGGTTGGCACGCTGATGCAATTGCTTTAGGATTGTGGACAATAACCAATTTCTCACGTACTCGATTGACAGGGAACGAATGTTTATCTTGGTCAAAGAGCAAGGATTCACAGAGAAAAACAATTCTATATTCATACGAGTCTAAAATGTCCTGGGGATGGAATGGATACTTACGAGGATGAATAAACGGGGGACACAGTTACTGAAGGAGAGAAGGGTCCTGCGGGCCTCGCGTTCTGCGGCAGCCTCCGCGAGGCCCGGGTAGAGGAGGCAGAGAGGCCCATCCTTGCGGTTTCAACAGGGACACGCTTGGAAGAAACACAGGAGAGCAAACGTGCTTTCCCTGAAACACAGGACCCCTGCGTGGTTTCTTGCTACTGAAGGTCCAGAGAACGCTCTGCAGTCTGATGTGTCTCCAGTGATATGACAGATCCCAGGACACAAAGTGCTCTCTCAAATTAGCTCCTGAAAAGGCTACCAGGAGGCAGAAAGAAGTGCAGGCAGGAGCCCCGGGGGGTTTGAGGGGAGGGCTTCAGGAAGGGAGGCTCTGCCTGCTCTGTGGACACGCAGAAGGACACACAGCGGGACACGGGTGGTGTCCCTCTGGGGCCCAAATCAGAGACAATTTAAAGCGAGACGCTAAGAATGGTGTTGGAGGAGGATGTGCACATATCTAAATGGGGATAACAAAGCTCCTTGAGAAAGCAGAAAGAAAGCTGCATTTGTATTTTACACCAAAGGATGGAAACATAGTATCTCAGACACTGGGAGTCTTTTTAAATAACATTTTATTTTTTATTGTCAATGATTAACTTTGAGCCTATTAGAAGAGTATCATGATTATACTGAATAAAAAAATATAGATGATAGAATAAAAATATTAGGTTATACAAAGTTAGTTTTTAAAAATCATCGCCCACCAACATTTTCAGTATTTTAGAGCTTTGAAAGAAAAAGATCAAGACTTAATTTGCATTTTTGTTTGTTTTGTTTTTTTTTTACATTTCCAGCAGTTAAAAATTAAGAACATATATTGGTAGTCATTTGCAGACACCTATTACAATAAATGGAAGGACCACAAAAACGAAAATGAGTTCTAAAGACAATCATATATACACACTTCTGTACAGAAAGAGAACAACAAGAATTTACCCAATTAAAACCATCTCTTGTGGTCTATGTATTCTTTTATAAAAAGGAAAGAAAAGTGATCTTTCTTTACTCATAGTTATTTTTCCATTTGATCCAGTATTTTTAATCGTGTTTCCACTCCATAAATTAGTAACTGTTCAGTAGCTGAGAAATGTCCTACTTTAAATTATACCAGAGGAAATCAGGAACCTCCCTGAAAGCGTTGACCTTAATTGCCCGATGCAGGTTGAAGAGACATTCAACCAACAAAAAGTCACACCATCAGCCACAGTGGGGAGGGTCTGGTAAAACATTCTGCGCGTAAGCTGGGGACGGGCTCTGAGAAGGGGAGCGTTCGGAAGCTCGGTGGCCATGCGGTCCTCCAGGGGGTTGGACGGCCTAACCTCTTCTACGATGCTCAACGCGGCTCAGCTGAACTCTGTGCGAACGTGTCATTTGGCACAAAAAGAAAGGGCTCTGGGCAAGACTCAGGCTCTCTCAAGGAGGACACACTTTGATGAATACAATGGTACGTACCAGGCCCATGTCCACCTTGCTCCCTGATACTAAGGGCCACGCACTCCAAGGCTGAAAACCAGCTCCTTTTAAGTAAAAGCAATTGCACTAAATGTCAGACATCACAGCCCCAATGAGGTAAACGCCAGACACAGAAAGACACACGGAGGGAGAGGAAGGACAGCAGCTTGCTCCTTCCAGCACGTCCTGCCGCGCTCACTGCACGATCCCGGAGTCCACAGATGTCTGCTTGCGCGTCGTCTTTGGAGGGGGAGGAGGCGGGGTTTTGCTGGGCAGTGGAGGTGGCAGGTGCTAGAAGACATGAATATGAGGGAGACGACACATTATTGAAGATCTGACAGGAAAGAAATGGCCTCCGGGTGGAGTCTGTCCTGTCAAGACGGCGGGGGGCAGGGGGAGTTCACGTGTTAACGTGTAGCCCTGGGTGGGGACTGCCCTCTCCATGGGACCTGGGGTCTGCTCATGACTGGGCTGCTGCGTCTCTGATGAACCGCTTTTCACAAAGCATTTCAGAAGTCTGCACAGCCGCTGAGAAGTGGAACCACTTGTGTGGCACTTTCAAATCCAGGGGCCAATGTTTTAGCGGCCCCCGGAGATTGACTGTTTTCAGAACTAGGCAGTGTAAACGGTCAAGAGAAAGTGAATATGGACAAAGCAGGACCCAGGGCCACCCAGACAGCCTGGCAGGACCCCAGTGAGCCTTCCTCAGTGAGGACCCGTGGGTTCCTCCTTGTGTCCCTGAAAACGCCCCTAAACTGTTCAGGGACACACCAGTCCTTGGAGAGGCTCCCGGCGGGGGGAGAGGACCCCCTTACTCTCGGAACTGGAAAGGCCACATGAGCGAGGCCATGTGGGGGCAGCTGCAGCCACCTGGCAAGTGACCAGTTTACAGGCAGTTTTTTATCCAGTTGCTTCTGAAACTGCAAACAGAGGCGGATAAACAAGGTGAGGGGGTTGTTTAAACTCTTCACGAGGGAAAGCCCACATGTAAAGACTGGTGCAGCTGTGTCTCAATAAAAATTTATTTGTAAGAACAGGTGGCAGGCTGCATTTGGCCCGTGGGCCAGAGTCTGCCTTAGATTCCCAGGAATGAATTTACAACCGGAAAGGTGTAGAGCAAAGCCCCGTTTAATGGACCTGCCAGGTGTGAAGGACTGAGGGCGGCTGTTGCCCTCTTCTTTCGGCACCCTGGCACCCAGCACAGACACCTGACATACAGGAGATGTAACTGCTGTTTACCTAACCACGTAGGTAAATGAGTGAGCCAGAGAGGGAACGGATGAATGATGCATGAAAGAATGAATGAATGAATGAATGAATGAATGAACCGGTGAATGAAGGAAGAAGAGAACAATGAGTAAATGAACCACTGAATAAATGAACAGATGAACAAACGGACAGAGCAGGGTAAGTGGACGGATGCCATACAGAGAACAAACCGGAATGAAATCAGAGCATCATCATTTTTAAAAGCCTCTCAGGGGAGGGTCACATTAGCTCAATGTGAGAAAAGTTTCAAGGTCAGAACATGGACGCAGCAGTCTCTCACTCATCACGCACACTTCCTCCCCATTTGCAGACAAGTGAATACGAAAATGACCCAGTGCTTAACAGAGAGAAGAGAATAAATGTGGAAAAACAGAACTGATATAATGATATTTAGAGATTATAAAAAGGGAAGTAAACAAGTAGACTTTAAATCGGTAAGAAGGGTTAAAAGAAACACCTCTTTGGAGGTTGGATAAAATGGTTATTTGTTTACATGTGGTGCAAGCCCTGACAGTGCTTTTCCCCCCCTTTTTCATCATGCAGGCAGCAGACTGAAGCTTTGATTGCCCAGGCATGCACTTCAAAGATGGCTTAGTGAATAAACACACCCACTAGATGAAGAGCCAGGCCATCTCCTCCCACGGAGGCCCCTTTGTTTTAGAGATCTTGGTGGATTTCAGTAACTGACCATTTGGGCCACTTGTTTTTTCCTCTTCTCACTCTTATGTTTCAAAGTCACCAATGAGGAGTGAGCCCACTGCAACCCTCGGTCCCAGCCTGGACCCTCGGAAAGGCAGAACCCAGGCTCCTGCATTGTGCACTCTCGACGCGCGACCTTCCCGTGTGGCTGTGCTGTGTGCTGTCCAGGTTCTGTGAGTAATAAGCCTTTATTTTATTTTCCTTTTCCTGATGGTTACCGCTGAATGGCGTCTTGCCATCGTAAGAACCACAAAGGTTGGTCCAACCACCTGGTGTCTGACAGACTGATACGCGCACAGAACACGTGTGAAAGCCAGAGAGAGGTCAAAGGTGAGCGACTGAGGGCCAGGCCACGCAGTCAGATACAGACACATGCTACAGACACCCTTTATGCTAAATACGAGCGTGGCAGGTTTGTCACTAATAAGCAACATGCTAGCCCACGTTACTGGTGGTCAAAGCATTTTGAAAGAAATGACAGCTTACAGTGGCAACAGCTAGAGATACAAGCCCACGGCTGATCAATGGGCATGACAGGAGAATCAATGACCCCCACGGCAGAGGAACGATCGTTACCCTACAGCAGCTCTCAGGGTCTACGCAGAAGGGGGCCCCCCAGACACGCAACCACTTCCAACTAATCAAGACATACTAACCACGGCCGTGTCACCTGAACGCACGCTCATGCTGAAGGTAAATCAAATAAGAAACAAATGGCAAAGAGACTTGGGAAATTAATCTAATCAAATCACAACCCCTTTGTAAATGGAGCCAGTTTATATGTACTGGTCCCAACAGCACTGGCATCAATAACAGAATGATTTATCAAAGAAACTGAGTTGCTACAATGTTGCCCATGAGTTGATTTGTAACAAAAACAGACTTGTTCCTACTTCCACCATCAGAACTCTCAGTTCACAGGAGTAGGGAGACCTGCGGGACAGCCTGCTTTTCCAATAAAATAAAGACATGAAAATGAAGATGTGGCCGGTCAACTAAGCTGCTAGGAAAACAACACCCCATCCAATCGATGTTCTCCTTTTGTTTGAACTTGTAGTTAGTCTTGAGTTTCTGTAGTTGCGACAACATTTCCAGCCCCCTGAGAAGCCATCATTAGGTAACTTGTCCCTTCTCTAGGGCTACTTCCCCATCACAGCATCTTTAGGGACAGAGGGCCGATCTAAAAGGCGCGGTAGCCTCAAGGACACCTGTCCCTTCAGCATCAAAGACGAAGTCCCCTGCTGGTTTGGTTTTCTTACACAAGAGGAATACATCAAATATATAGGACTGTAACTAAATCCCCTCTCTCTTCCACTCCTCTCACAAGAAAAGAGATAATAAACTTACAGAACACTCAGTGAAAATATCTCCCTAAAAAGAAGACGAAAAGGTGTGTAGGATTTATATTGTTTTTAATGGGAGAAAGCACGCTTTGCAGTTATGAAAAAAACCCCAGCCCTGTGACAAGCCCATGCATTCTACGTCCCACGGTTCTGTTGCCCTGTAATCACTTCACTGAGGCTTCCCGACGCCCAGATGTGAAGGAGGATATTTCAGTCTTCACATTGGGCTGATTGAAGTTTATACGGCTGCACCTGGAGTCGGACCTCCCGGCCCTCCTCGGTGATTTCCTGGATGCCAGCCCCTCCACGCAGAGGCTGACCGCTGCGCGCAGCTGGGCCAGTGAACAACTGAGAACCTGTTTGACAGCAGCCTGGAGATCCAGGAGAGACCACTGTGGATCTCAAAACAATGTTTCTGGAACTGTCAATGGGTAACAGACATCCTGGTTTCGTGCGTTTTAAGACTTAGCTAATATTCGCATCAGCAGGCAGAGGCCACTGAGCAATGAGCACATCAGACAAGATTAACGACTGAAACAAGTGTCCAAGGGGTACCAGCTTCGGGGAACCAGTGCTGACGAGAGTTCGAGCTGGCTGCTCATGCTTGTGGCAGCCAACACCCCAAATCTAAATGGGGGGGGGTTCAGGGAGGCACAGCTGGGGGCGTGTGGCCTCGGGGAACAGGTTTGCCCTGATTGGAGCCAACTCGTGCTTCTCCTGTGCAGATTCTCCGTGTGGTGAGTGCCTGTCCTCACTGGGAAGTGGCCAGCGTGAGGGTACTGCCATCTGGAGGAACTGCTGGGACAAGGGCTTCCCAGGGGCCAGGTGGGTGTCTGATTGGGGTGTCTCCATGCAGCGTGACCTCGGCCAGCTGCTTTAAAAAGTCAGACAAACCTCTTCATAGAAAAGCTACATTTCAAAATCAACTTTCACAAGACTTGCACCTCAACTGGAATGACCCCCAAGGTCATGGGGTCGCCCTCCAATCCAGCATCAGGAACTGCGCTCCCCCTTGCCAAGGCCACCTCTGGACGTGAATCTCTATGCAGTGACAATGACAGAAGCACAGATAGCGCAGAGCTGTGTTCACTGTGACCCCTTTTCTCAAAATCAAAGCTAGGCTAGCCCAAAGGAAATACGTTAACGTCAGAAAGGAGAGCTTTGGATTCTGTAGAGGGAAAGCCCTGACTTACCCTCTGGTGAGGAGGGGGTGGGGGCGTCGCAGAAGCCAACGCATCCTGCTTCTCCATCAGGTTCCCATAATCTGCCATGCTGCCTTTCAGAGGCAGAGGGGGT
Organism: Rhinolophus hipposideros; assembly: GCF_964194185.1. Taxonomy (NCBI): domain Eukaryota; kingdom Metazoa; phylum Chordata; class Mammalia; order Chiroptera; family Rhinolophidae; genus Rhinolophus; species Rhinolophus hipposideros. The sequence continues at coordinate 4,052,412 of NC_138061.1, forward strand.
GGGACCTCAGCCGCATCCATCCCTGTCATGCCATTCAGCTCCAAACCTGGAAAACCGGGATGGATTTAAAATCAAACCCACATCCCCACTGGGTGTGAACACATATGTGGCCGCTTCATGTTGTCTCTGGAAGCGGGGAATGGAAAGGAGGCAGAAATGCTTGTCAGCGGGGCAGAGAAGAGAGCGTGGAGGGGCAGAGAAGGTAGAGGGCAGGGTATCCCCTCCTAGAACAGGGCATGAGCTAGAAAGAACATCAAGTACCATAAGGCAGCTAAAACCAGAGCGTGAAGGAGGCACCAATCCACTGTAACAATAGCCATGTCACCCTGGGTCCCTTCTGGTCCCTCCCGCCCTGGGCACCTCACAAGGACAGGTCCGCCTGCTGTTTCGAAGCCCAGCCAGGACTGTCCCCAGCCTCCCGCAGTTATCACCTGGAGCTTCACTACACCTGGAGAGCTCCGTCTACTCACGCAGTGCACAACCCGCCGCCCGCCTTTCAAAGCTCCCTCACAGGAAGACCCAGGCCTGCATGCAATGACGCCATTAGCAGCAGCGGTCACGGTGGCTGTTGCTTTAAATAGGCCAAGGCACGTACAATTGATTTTTAAAGTAAACTGAAAAAGTGGCCTTTTGCAAACGGGGAACAGTCATTAAGATAGCATATTTTCTCAGCCCTTGTTGAAACTCTTAGAAATAATTTGTTTTCCTTTTATGTTAAAGGGAAGAAAATTGACATTTTTGCTGACAGGCCCCTTTTAGAGTTTTCCTGATGATCCACATAATGAAAGAATCCTTCATTAGGAAAAGGCTTCCTGGGAAGAGTTGTGTCAATGTACGAGGAAGTCTTGCCGTGGAATTCAGGGGAGCGAGGAGAAGGTCTGTGACTGAATGGCTGCCCTCACGCTTGGTTATTTTTATTGTGGTAAAATGTATATAACCCCAAATTTGCCACTCAACCATTTTAAGTGTACACACCAGTGGCATTTATTATATTTATAATGTACGACCGTCACCACTATCTATTTCCAAAAGGTTTTTATCGCCCCAAACACAAAGCCTCTACCATAAGGCAACGCTCCTCCTCTCAGCCCCTCCTCTTGGCGGTTTTGAGAGCCTGGGTGGGCCCCACACTTTTCGTTTAGGGAGCTCGGGAGCCCAGGACTGAGGTCTGGCCTGATGTGCGGAAGTCCCCAGGGGGCTCCTGGAAACGCTCCATCTGCTGCAATGGGAGGAAGTGGGTCTAATTTACAGGCTTCAAGCAAGTGGGGAATTACATGCGGGACAGTGGCCTGAATTCAAATGTGGAGAATGTGTCACTTACTGGACTGCACACTGAAACTCAGCTTGGCCCGTGGCGTGACCGGAGGGGGTGTTTGCTGGGAGGACGGCGACGTCGGGGACACTGAGAAGCGCCTCTCACTTCCGATGACGTTGATGACCTGGCTCTTGGGCCTCTGGGGCCGCAGGGGACTTATCTATATTGGAGGGACAGAAAGAGCGGAGTTAGCATCCGTCACGGGCCAAGTTGTGTCACCTCAAAGTTCGTAGGTTGCAGTTCTAACCCCCAGGACCAGTGAGCATGCCTTTGTTTTGGAAACAGGGCCTTCGCAGATGATGAAGTTAAGAGGAGGTCAGTAGGGTGACCCTAATCCCATGTGACTGGTATCTTTATGAAAAGGGAAATCTGGGCACAGACACATGCGCACAGAAGCAACGACACCTGAACGTGAAGGCAGACATCAGGTGACGCTTCCACAGGCCAGGGGACCCCAAAGACGGCCAGCGAACCCCCAGAAGCTGGGGGAGAGGTCTGGCACAGAGTCTCCCTCCCAGACCGCAGAAGGAACCAACCCTGCTGCCACCTTGATCTTGGACTTCCTGTGAGACAATGCAGTCCTGCTGTTTGTGGCACCAGTTAGCCGTACCCTGTTGCAGCAGCCCTGACCAGGTTCTTCCATCAGGAAATTGTATTCACATATTTCTTACAACTTGGTCTCAGATCCTTAGGCCGTGGGGATCACAAGCAATTCCAAACTACTCTGAGGTAGGAGCAATGACAAATGCTATTCACCAGTGGAAAAGGAGGAATCCAGATATCGACGCCCCCAGGTGGGGAAGGGGCTCGGGGCTGGGTCCCTATGGCCCGATTGCTGGCCTGTGGGGTGGGCTCTGCTGGGTGGGCCAGCGGCAGAGCAGGGGGGCTGAGACGTGTGCCCTGAGTGGTGTGCAAGGGCAGAGCTCACGTGGACACTACTGAGGCTGAAAGGAGAGAAGGAAGGTTTAAGCCCTTCAGTAATTGGGGGGGGTGAGGGGACACAGGCTGGGGGCCGGACCTCTGCCATGCTGATGGAGCAGCCCCGGAGAGCAGGAGTCAGGGCTTCCCTAACTGCTGTGGGAGCTGGGGGAGGCGTGGCCACGCGCGAGGCTCTCGTGGGAGAATGGGAGTGCTAAGGGCCACAGAGCTTCAGGGCTTGTTCAGGCGCTGATCCCATCCTTCCCGTCCTCCCCATCCTCCTAGTCCCACCCCATAAGGGCCCTTTGTGAGGACTCTGAGATGCTAAGTGCACCTGGAGGGACCCCAGGCTCTGAGAGGCTCAGCTAAATGCCGTGACATTGTTGATGAGGCAAATCAAGTAGGAAGCTAAGCCAGCCCCATAGTGACCAGAGGAACCCTCTGCAGGGGCTCAGGGAGGCTGCAGGGAGGCAAAGGGCAGTGGCCGCCCCAGAGGCCCCCGGGGCACTACAGGCACTGGCACCTTAGTTGTGATGAGCTCTGCCACTTGGCTCAATTCCTGAGACCCTCTGTTTCAACAGCTTAAGTCCAAACATACAGAGACTTGCACAGTGGCTGGCAGTTAGTAAATATTCAAAACACCTTTCTGTTAACACCCCCACCCAGTTACGATGCCTTGAGACGTGAAGGGCTCGAGAGCAGGGGACCTCGGCCAGTCCTAGCAAGGTCACTGGCACTCCAGCTTTCCAGAATCGTGAACAGAGAACGTGTGGGGTTCATCAGACACTCCTCATTGCACGGCACTTCACGCCAGCTGCCGGCCGCCCTCCCCTGAGCCCTGACACTCTTGGCCAGCATCACACTGCAGTGAGACACCATGGCCAGCCGCAGGCAGAGCTGCGTGCAGCGGCCTCAGAAGGGCAGCGGTGGCTCTCAGGTCTGCCTTTTGCCTCTGGACAGCTGAGAACATGCGAGCGCTGGTGCGAGGGGCACAGTCTGGATGACACACAGCCTCTGCTGTGCAAGATACAAACGAGCTGTGGGGCGTGTCCTGTTCAAAGGTGGTCGCACCGGAGCCCTGTGACCAAGCAATCCTTCAGTCACAGCCAGGACAGGTCGCGGGCCCCGGGCCACCACAGACACATGCCCATCAGTTTCTAGGGGCGGTGGCCTCCGCCTCACTCAGCCTCTGAAGCTGACAGCCTGTGAGAGCCTCCTCTTTGTCTTGCTCACAGTCTACAAGTGGCACTTTCTGCGTAAAGTTTACCCCAAAGGCTCTCGGTGCTGCATTCTTGCCCTCAGATGGCAAAGGCTGCCGTGTGCTTCAGGGAGAAGCAGTGCCCCGGGCCCCGCCGTGGGACAGAGCAGACAGAGCGTGAACCAGTTTCCCTGGGATCCGTCTTAATGTCAACCAAGCAGCACGTGCCACGTTAAGTCCCCGAAAGTCCTTCTGCACACGGCTGTGAGATGTAGTGTGCAGCGGATGCAGGCTGAGGACCACAGGGATGGTGCTGCTGGCGGAGCCCAGTGGGAAGGGCGAGGGAAGGGTGTCTGCTGGCACGGAGGACAGCTTTCGGACATCACAGCATTCCTGCTCATCTCCGGACACGCCAGGACGCGTACTGGCAGCAGGTCCCGCCTCGCTGCAGAGACTGCGCATGCGGGGATCCTGTGGAGGACCCCCCCACTTCCCACGGCCCCCACCCCTGCCCCTGCCCCTTTGGAATGGAGGATGGTGCCAGCCACGCATCTCACGGGAAAAGCTTCACCCTGCGCCTTCCCTTGTCCATCAGCATCGGGTTCTGTGAGAGGAGGGATGAGGGAGACCCCAGATTGTCCAGTGACTATTTTATGGCAAAGGCAGTGATCTCTATCCACAGCGCCATTGGCTGCCTGTGGAGCAAAGGTGGGTCCTAGCAGCTACCACAGAGCTGGGGCGGGGGGACGTTGCTGGGAAGTTACCGTCTCTGAAAGGATCACAGCCTCCGACTGCTGCAGGGGGGTGTCGGCAGTTTTCAGCTCCTTATCGAATATCTCCTGATGCTTGCTGTTCCTCTTCTCCTTCTTCTTGTCCTTCTTCTCCTTCTCCGGGTCGTCCTTGTCCAGCTTGTCCTGGGACCTGGAGTGCATTTTCTTTGGCAGGAGGGGCTCCAGGGCAAACCTAAAGGAAACAGTTGTTTAAAGCACTGACATCTTCAGAAGAGAACGACTGCTTTTCACCCGGAGACATGTGTAATGTCACTCCCAGAAAATCCAAGTGCTGACTGGGAACTGACGAAGTTTACAGGGAAAGGAATGCTTTTCAAAGAGAGGCCGGGCAGACTCGAGATACTTACCAGCCAACAGCAGTGCGTGGGCTGTGTTTGTTCCTCGCTAACCACAAACTGAAAAAACCCCACATTTCCAGGACGGCGGAGGAAAGGGGCGGCTGGGTGGGCATGACGATGATATGTAGGCGCTCCTGCTGGTCTGTGATGGGGGCATGGGATTTGGGGTGTATTTCAAAGGGGAGTGCTCACTTTTCAGGGACTGCTACTGAAATATTCACAGATGCGATGGGGAGAAGTAGTCAGACACTGATGGAAAGAAATTTCTGGTGTCTTGATTTGGACCAGGTTTCCGTGGCTAGTTTATGATCACAGACATGTAGGTTGCTTTAATATGAAAGCCCTTTGCATGGCCCAGTGAGAAGTCAGCTGATTCCAGCTCGCAGGTACGTACTGTACCGAGATGCCCTCAGGTTTCCAGCTAAGAACTGAGCTACAGACAGAGGACCTGGGTCCTAGCTCTGCCACCTACTGGGGAGTCGCGACATTCTCTAAGCACAGTGGGAGGGCTGTCCCCGTCAAAGATGACACCAACAAGTGGGCGCCAAAACATGTACATGGCCAGCCTACTGAGTAAATGTATCGTGGACTAATTTCTAAGGCACGTATCACAGCCGAGTGTGCACACACATCTGCATTCAATTGCGAGTCACTATTTTAATCCCAGACTGGGGAGGGGGGCATTCTGTTTCTATCCTACTAAGTCATACGAGGAGAGGGAAGAAACGGGTCCACTTCTAAGACTGGGATGTCATCCTCTGTATCAGGACAGAGGTAGGAGACAGAGCCAACATGGAGAAAGGAGCGAAATGGCTTTGAAACCTGATGGCATTAACTCATATGTACAGTATTGTTATCATGAGGATCTTACATTTTAAAAGTACAGCATGTGAAAAAGGCAATCTATTCCAAAAGAGGTATGGTCTCTTAAAAGGAGTTACAGTCATACAGTCATAGATGAGAAACAGCCTATATTGTGATTTCTGATAAATGTCTTTGGAACTGTGCATATGGTCAAGAGAAGCAGAACAGGAAGCCCAGAGCATTCGCAAACGCTCCTTGCCCTCTAGCTGCCCAGCGAGCAGCAGTCCCCAAGCCTGGTGGCGGGGCAAACCCCAACCCTCACCAGGGGGACAGCTGGGACAGGAACCCGGCCCGAGCCTGCCCTGGGGGGTCCCCACAATGCCCTTGGGACTGACTTGCTGGACCACCTGGCCAATACCTTGGCCTCTTCAAGGAGAGGCTGACTGCAAGAGAAGGAAACTTAGAGAGCCACTCACATTTTCATCATAACTGGTTTCTTTTAAACTTATCTGTGAAAGAAGCATTTGGAACAAAACCGCTGCTCTGATTAAGGCCATTGCAGCCACCGAGCTCCCAGCATGGGAGAGGTTACATGGAAATCAACATTTAGGTGGATCATTCACAAGACGACCCTGCAAGTAAATCCACTGGGGCTACAGGCTGAGAGCAAGTATTCTCATCTCCTGTTCGTTGTCTCTGCCAGTGACACTGACAGGCAGCAGGATTCGTTGTTGTTAAGGCGCGTACCATTTAAACAGCAATGGTATTGAATGCAGGCATTGATTATCAGGAGCTGCTAACACGACTGAAACAGAGGCAGGCAGACATGATGTCCCTCAGAATGGAGGGAGTTATGAAGTCGTCCTGGCCTCAAATCACACCTGAATCTGATCAAGACTCTAGAAGCAACTACCCATCTGCCGAGAATATGGAGGACAGAGACACACATCAAACGACACGGGAGGGACGCAATCAGCAAGCTCCAGACTACAGGGTAGGCAGCCTAGATTTTTCCCAAGGAATAAATTACAAGAAAAAGAAAATAAGTGGAAAGAGAAATCTATTGATTCAAAGAGAATTAAAGAGATACATCAATCAACGCAAGGTGAGACTCTTATTTGAATCAATTTCAAACCAATACACTTTAAAAATATGACATTTATGACACAATTGGAAATGAACTCCAATAGCTTATGATAATATGGAATTACTGTTACTTTTTATGTGTGATAAATATCTTTTTTTTCTTTTAAGTTCTTACCTTTTAGAAAATTCACACTGAAATATTTATGAATGAAATGATGGGATGTTTGAGACTTGCTTCAAAATAACACGGGGGAAGAGGGAGCGGGATACAGACCAGAATGAGATTGGCTAGGAGTTGATAAGAGTGGGTACAGGTCTCACTGCAATATTCTGTCCACTTGTCTACGCCTGAAAACTTTCCGTAACAAAAACTCGCAAATGAGGGATGAAATATACAGTGTCAACTTTGATCAACCTGGAGCTTTCCACCTGAATACACAGCAACCAATGAGTCAACACCCACTTGGTGCTAGATAGTGGATCTGTTATATTAGAAGCAATAATAAAAAATCTTCATGATTTTATTCTAGGTTTTGCAGAACCTGAGACAATGTAGGAAGAAAGGACTTGTGGATGTCATTCGACTCGGGGTAAGACCTGCACTGTGAACTATAGACAAGTATACAAAGAACCACAAGACAGCTTGAGTTTTACATTTTTCACCTGTGAGAAGCAACTGCCGACAGGTGGTGCTGTATTTGGCAGGTACCTGGGCCAGTTAAGACCAAAGCCTCATTTTCTCCATATTAGTCACACAGCTTGGGGAGGTAACCCCGAGAATGAACGAAAATCTAGACTCCACCAAAGATGCCTTCTAGGTCAGGATTGAACAAATTCCTCCCAGGGAGAAGAGTGTCCACAATCCTGTATTCACAAGTGCAGTACACCACTCTCCTGTCCACAACCTGCACTCCCATTTGCACCCTCACCCCTCTTGCTTGGAAATACAAAACCTTTTCGTAACTAGCCTGGGGCTTTCCTGGGGAGAAGCTCAATTAAATTTCTTTAGCAACCTTGTTCGAAGTGACAAGCACACATGATTTAAATACCTCTAAATTGAGAACTTCAGTGTAGACTTGGCCTTGTAAGTAGCAGACACTGATAAAAATTACTGTTCAGAAAAAAATGTGGGTGTAGTTTTCAATTCTCCATCGGGCACATTAGTTGTTACCAAAAACGGGGCGCACAGAGGTGAATGTCCCTTGGGTGCTCTGGAAGTTTGTGCCTGCATGCTGTAGAAGCCAGGGCCTGGGGGACTGACAGGGTGATGGATTGTCAACGAAATGGGGCCAGACAAGTACTCAGCTGTGCAAACGCGACGATAAAACCATCAGAAGTTCTTCTCTGATGATTAAATTGCATGCCACAATTTTTGTTTTTTTTTATCATAAGAGCAAACTTTACATGTTTGCTACTCAAAAGTACAACAAATGTCAGCATGGAGGTTCTCTTTGAACACTGAGCCAATGCGAGAGCTCGACCCACGTTCCCCAGTCTGTCGGGTCCCCGTTCTCTTCTTAGTTGCTGTGTGCTTTCCGGTGCTCGAGAGCAAAAGTGGGCCTCTCAAGAAAGGTGGCTCTGCCAGCCTTCGTGTGAGCCTGACTGTGTGTGACAGCCCTGCCCTGGTGCAACACCATGGAAGGGAGCCAGAGATGGCAAGTCCAGGTACCTGGCCAGCAAGCGACACAGCACGCTTCTCCCAGGACACCTTGAACAGGACCGTACAGTCCCGGGAGGTTTTAAGATTTGATGGAAAACCTTAGGGAAAGTGGTATCCAGAGTGAGAACTTCTTTCTCAAAAACTCACAAGACCCTGGAAGTCTTACTGGGTACGACCTTCGTAAAGTCTTGGAGGGTCTCAGTTTACAGGCAGCTTTGATTAAAAAAGGAAATATCCTCTCAGTTGTGATAAAAGAAATTCAGGGGCCCCCCTGAGTCCCCTCCCAGCCCTCTCCCTGACGCAGAGGCTGACTCACCCATCAGAGCCGGGCCTGGAAGGGGTGCTGTCCGATGACAAGGAGGAGACGGAGGCCACCGACAGAGGCCGTGATGAAGATGGCATCGTGAAGGACCGCACCATGGACCGAGGACGGCTGCCTCTTCTGTCGTCCAGGCTTGAGGGCTGAGAGGGAGAGGGAGAAGGAGGGGGAGGGGAAGGCGGAGGGGAAGGGGGAGACAGAGAGAGAGGCTTGTCTGATGTCTGCCCCAAAAGGCTTCCCCCTGGCATGCCAGACTCCTAGGGAACTAACGGGTCTCAGCAGCCTGGAATCTAGACCCAAACTGCCCACACTTCTATGAACATGACATGTTCTTCCTGTTCAGAGTCGAAGACAAAAACCATGACGGTTTGGGGTTTTTTGAAACCTCCCCCAATATTGTGAAAAATCCCAGAAAGAACTTCCTTGGCTTTAAAACAATTTTTAAATATAATTTTCTTTACCAAGACCACAGTGTATCAACCTGTTGTTCCAAAGTCGTCGAGTGTATTGAGCAGAAAATGTAACGTATGGAGAAACACCTAGGATGTGATGAAAAAATCGGCAAGATCTTGAGATGAACCCCGTGTATCTCTGCATGCTGACAGCCGGGGCCGATCACCCCGGTGACGGATGCGTGACGCCTGAGCCTGTCCAGACCACAATGGTCTAGAGACCGGAACAGGGGGTGAGGGTCACCTCCTGCCAGGCAGAGGGCCGGTGATACATTCTCGAGGAAAACGGTCTCTGGATGGAGTCTGCCATCCTCTCTTTGACATATTATCGTATACTTCCCAGACAAGTGTCCCTGAACTATACCACATGTCAACCTGTAATTAGCTACATCCTGCTGGTGTATGTTCCCCCGAGCCAGATGTCGGCACATCTGGGACTGTAGATGTGGCAGAAGCTCCTTGCTTTTACCTGAGGATGAGGAAACCAAATGCCTACTGGGCGCTTCCTCTCTGAGTGCCTTCGGCCGCCCCACCCCTCGGCCCCACACCACCAAAGCTGGCGTCTCATTCAGCCAGTCACCTACAGGAGACCTGCGTGGGGCCAAGGTGATTGATTAAACACTATATAACACCACTTCCACATCTGGAAAGTGGCCTGTTTCGTAAATGTGTTTTTTGCACACAAACTAGAATTTGATCTTGAATAAGAAAAGCTTCAAAACAATGAAAGAACCGTATGAAACAGGAGTTGGTAAGCTTTTTCTGTAAAGAGCTAGATAATCAGTATTTTAGGCTTGCAGGCCATAAAATCTCTGTCCCACTGCTCAATTCCACTGCTGTAGCATGAAAGCAGTCACAGACAATAAAGAAATAAGTGATCATGGCTGCGTGGCAATAAAACTTTATTTACAAAAACAAGTGGTGGGCCATAGTTTGCCATCCACTGGTTCAAAGCACTATACAACTGGAGATCAGCAGTGTGTGGAGGGGGTCTGCTGACTCTCAGATCAGCACTGATCACGGTGCCATTGCATATATCCCTGGAGATGTCCACTGTCATTAATTAGCCTTTATGAGAAAACTGAAAAGGAAACGGTTCCTCACAGACTAGTCCAAAGTGTGAAAATGCTCCTAACACAACCTAGAGACTCAAAGCCTACCATATCCTCTTCTCAGCCTTTCTGAAACACTTTCAAGGGCAATCCAAGGCCTGCTCTCTGAAGTGTCCTCTTATCCAGCCTCTCGGCTGGGCCCTGGCAGCCTGTTTTGTGACCTGGTGTTCCTGACACTCCCAAGGGAGGGTCCTGCCTGCTTCTCTGGGCCCGCCCAGGCCACCTTATCCATCACGCCCAACACAGCCACCCCTCTTTTCTCTGGCGTCTCTGTGGGTCTTCAATCCTCTTTATGCTTTGAATGAGATCTGCTGGCAGGCTCTTTCCAAATCCATGCTACCCCTTGCTATTTTGTCCACAGCAGCAGCTTCTGAGGACAGCTCACAGGTGGGGAGGCAGCAGACACCAGGTGTCTGTCTTTCTGAACAGTCTTCTCAGCCAGCCTGCACGCCTCACCCCTGCGACTACCTGGGCTTGACTCCAACCCCATCCATTCTGGACCCAGGTGAGGGGCAGAAGGGAAGGGAGCCAGCACCTCCTGCTCAGGTGACACTGTGGCTTGGAAATGCTGCCTCCACATTCTGTCACCTACTGGGCACGTGGAGACGCAGAATCCAGGAAAATGCAGCTGAGTGTACAGTGGAGAAGAAACGTGACCCGTCCAATGTTTGGGTGCTATGAGCCCTATTGCTCCGAGCAACCAGCGTAATGGTTTCCATTTCTCTGATGAAATGATCTTCACAGCAGCCATGGGGACGTGAGCACAGAGTGAGTGGCACACAGGACTCAGTCATGCGCCCGGAGGTGGAGATGGCCAGTGAGCCCGCTCCAGCTCCCGGGAGGCCGAGAAAGCAGCCCTTGAACTTCCTGCTACTGACCACAAACGGCTGGCGATGTCCCTTGAAAGGCAACCTTGAATCTTGGGCGGGATGTACACATACGGGTTGGGAAGGTTAAAGGAAGGGGGACGAGGAGGGCCAGAAGCGACTCTGGGGCCCCTCTCCTGGAGGGCACCCCTGGGTGTGGCCGTGGGCTCTGCTGGGCCTTGCGCCTCACGGTTCCTTCCTGACTGGGCAGCTCCTTCAGACAATGAGCAATCAGGGCTTTTCTTTTTCCATCTGAAGCAGTTAGTCTCTCCCAGTCCTGACAGGTGTAATTCCAAGGCCGGGTCCCTGTGAATGAACCACTGTCCCCTTCTCCCAGCAGCAGGGCCCACAGGGTGTGGGGCAGTTGGAACGAGGCTAAAATTCTGGCTCTAGCGAATATGTGAGCTCGCTCTAGAGAATAAGAAACCACTCTGAGCCCCGGATTCCTCCCGAGCATAGGGAATAGTCATCCTGGGGCGTAAAAATGAAATGAACTGATGCAGGGAAGCCCAGAGGGCTTGGCACACTCTGATGGCAGCTTCCGTTGTCCCTGCTGTGTTATTACTGTGGCCGGAGGCACAGCCGCACTCAGCTCTCACAGGAGCGCGGCCTGCCCTGCCCCGGGGCTCTCTCGTCTCCAGGCTAAGCCGCCGTGACTCCACCTTCACCCACGCCACGTGCTTCCTGCTCACAGAGTCATGCGCGGGTGGTGAAGGTGCATTTAGCCACAGCGACCCGCGTTTTATGGGGAGGGTGAGGAGCAGGTATGTTCCCTAGTTTCCTGGACGTGTTCCTTTCCAGATACTGCACAATGTCCACTGTGGATGGCAAACCCACAGGAGGTGACATGCAGGCCCCCAGGAGGGGGTCGGGGGGAGGTAGGTCTGGCGCAGGTGAGAGAGGTGGGAAGGCCAGCTGGGATGTTAGGGACCCACCCCACCTCTCAGAGGCCATGGGGGGGGACATGAGGGGACCTGAAGGACTGGCCATCACAGTCAGGTCTGCGTCTCTCATGGAGCCTTGGCCCCACGCCTGCTCTCAGGCCTCGTACGCCAACTCTTCTCCCTGGTGAAACATGCTGCTGAACTCGAGCATGTAGAACAGGAGAAGGGGAACTTCTCACTGAGCGAGAGGCTGTCAGCTCGCCTGCCAGTCAGCACCCTTCCCAGCAGCCTGTGAGGAACCCCAGGGTGCCATGGATCCTAGTCAGAAAACTACTGGAATGGGTCCCTCCCACTGGCCACTGCTGAGGGAGGCAGAGAGGAGTACACCGGGACGCAGGAGCCTCCTGAGATGGCAAAAGGAGACAGGTGACATGCAGTACCCCCAGGGAGACCACGGCGGAATCTGGCATAAGGGATAAAGGGGACTCCTGGGCTTTCGTCTAGTGACCTATGGGTGGGTGTTGCCAGGTTAGGTAGATGCCAGCCAGGTAAGGCAGGTGCCGGCCAGGTAAGGCAGGTGCCGGCCAGGTTAGGCAGGTGCCGGCCAGGTAAGGCAGGTGCCGGCCAGGTAAGGCAGATGCTGGCCAGGTAAGGTAGAGAAGGAAGATGGCGTACTCTGTGTGCACATTGGGCAGGAAGGGCACCCCAAAATTTGCTGGGAGGCAGTCTAAGAGATGGGTCTGGACTTATGAGAGAAGCTTGAGCTGAGCCCCTGGACCAGGTGGCGGGTAGTGATGAGGGCGGACAGAGGGAGGAACTCTCCAGGTTTCCCTGCTCCTCTCCAGACTTGAAGGAATAGGGGATGAAGAACAGGATGGGAGATACAGAACTCTTCTTCACAAGCCTGAAGACAAACACCTCCTGGGTGCCGAGGGGCCAGTAAAGGCAGAGGGGCTGGTGATGGGCACAGCTGGCACTTGGGGCCTCTTCTCTGAGGAAGGGGGGTCTGCACTCCTCATCCCTAAGTAGCAGGAGAAGCTGGGCTCCTGCGCTTTCCTCTGGGGAATGGGGGTTCCTCACAGCGCCAGGACTGGCAGGGTGAAGGGCGAGCTGGAGCCAAGGGCCCGCGGGGCCGCCGTGGATTGAGAAGTCAGAGCGTGTCTGAATCCTCGCCTTCTATAGCTCAGGCTGGCTCAGAAAAATGCACAGAAAGGTTTATGTCCTTTCTATGGGGTTTTTATTCTCAAATCCATCTTGTTAAAAACAGGACGATACTATATTGCTTTTCAAAGCATTGTGAGATGTTTGCAAGTTTTCCAAGTACGTACGACGGGAAAGGCTCTCTCAGACTGCCCCTTATTGTCGCATTTCTCAGAGGACAGAGCATCTGCCTGTCCTTTGCCTGCTTACGGAGCTGCCCACATGGTCTGCTTCTCGGGCCCCAGGGTGGAGGAGAGCTCAGAAGGGCAGTTTCAGGGGACGAGCACCCACGGGTGGGAAATGCACTCCTCGTTCTGTTCCTGGATCACTTCTCCATAAGCCTGTCCCACCACCAGCTGGGAGGGGGCCCTGGCTGCCCCCATAGAGGAGGTGGACCATGGTAGGGGTGGTCGCTCCTCCGAGTGTGGTAGAAATCGTGACTTGCCAGCTAAGGACAGCTGCCTGGGAACAGGACAAACCTGTCCTTACGTGGGGAGACCCTCTGCCACCCACACAACACCCCGCCTTCCTGCCCTTCATTGCTGAGCCTGGCAGGAGCACACACAGAAACGCTGACCAGCATGAAGGATGCCTGGTGAGCAGGACAGGTTTCTGTCATTTCGAAAAATACATTAAATGATCAACAGAAGAGGAAGCTTTTCACTTAGTAAGAAAACTTCGAGATTTCACAAGTGCTGATTTCTCAGAAAGAATTCAAAGGGCGTCAAACCTGGGAAGAGACGCATGGTGATGCATTCCGAAACCCTTCTTGCCACTCGAAGCCATCAGCGCTGCTCAGGGTTCCGACTCGCATGAAGGGTGCTCCCGGGTGGCCCGGCAGGAGAGCACCTGGGCTCCCAATCCGGTTCACCTGCAGCTGCTACCGCTAGGCTGGCTGGCCCAGGCTCCTGCATGCTACGTGTTCAGACCAGAGCCTAGCAGTTGTGTGACTCCTGGCTTTGTCAGGCTCATTCTGGGCTGGGCCCAGGGCTCACACGGCCGGCAGGGGTGAAGCAGGTGGGAGAGCATGGGGTGCAGTCAGAGCCAAAAGAGCCCCGCTCAGGGAGAAGCCCAATCTCTTCTGTCTCCAACCCCACGGGCAATAGAGGGAAAAGCTGCCGCGTAAATCATAGTCGTGATTAAAAGCATAGACTGGAGGCAGACTGACAGGCCTCAAACTCTGGGTCCACCCCTTGCTGGCTCGTGACCTCGGGCCACTTAACCTTTCTAAGTCCCCACTTCCCCAGCTGTAAAATGGGCATGACCACAGTGCCCCCCTCATAGCGACACATGGATTCAGCAAATTTATATTTGCAAAACATTTGGAAAGGTCCCCGCATATGGTAAGCACTAAATTGGTGTTTGCTAAGTAAGATACATGTATGAAAAGAAGTGAGTTCAACAGAGAACTTCAGACAACAGTGGACAAGTGGAGCTGGGCCAAAAAAGGAACCAAAATGGCACATGACATTGCACACCTGGGTCTTTAGGAAGCAGAGAAAAGTGCCATGTGTTACGGGAAGCACAGTGACTTCCCCCAGCATGTGTCCCTTTTGCAGGCCCAGGGGAACCTGCACACAGCCCCCCATGCCAGCTGGCATGCGATTCCCATACACCAGCCGGGGTCTCCCTGCCTCCTTTCGCCACACTGCCATTCATCTCTGAACAACGGGGAGTGGGGGTCTCGAGCCATCTGCTATGCCAGACGTCTCCAGATTCCATGGGCAGTCAAGGTCAGACCTCATCCAGACTCCCAGAGACCGTGAGTAAGGATGGAAGTGCTGTTCTGAACCACATGCCATCACGATGCTCTGATGAGTGGTCGGGCCTTGCCCCCACAGCTGCTATGACACGGCTCAGGAAGACGTCTCAAGCCTGCCTTAGGCTTAAACTGTAAGACAGTTTGCATCATGAAAAGTCACAAGAGGCTCTTCTGTCATGCTCCTGATCCCAGCCTTGGATCAGAAACCTTCCATGAACTCCTAGCTAGAGCCCAGCTCTGCCCTTCATCCTAGAGCCGAGCCTCCGGCCTAGACCGGCGCTCCAGGCTTCGGAGGTTGGGCACTTCTCCACCTCCTCCCTCCGACTCCTTTGTGTCCAATGCATGGCTGTGTCTGCTCTGGCCTGTGGCCTGCCATTCACACTCCTGCCTCCCGCCCTTTCCCCAGGCAGTGTCCTCCCATCTCCTCCCCTGGCCATCTCCATCGTACCCTTCCTGGCCTCGATCAGTGATGACCTCCTCTACTAGGTGAGTCTTCGCTGACAATTTCAGACCTCAATAAGCCATCACTCGTCCCCTCAGTGACTTGGACCTGAGGCTGGGCACAGGCTCTACATTTGATTTGGGATGTTGTGAGTGCTGTGGCCCTGTGTGTTCTTTAGCCCTTTGTGTGTGTTGTATGACTGCAGACATGGTCTCTATGAACCAGCTTGAGCCGCATGGGGCTCTGAGATGTCCCTGTCGCTCTGTCACACACACAAAGGGTCGATCGTGTTCGCAGCATGGGGGCCAGGTATTTGGTGACCAAGCAAATTCATGAATGGTCACTCACCCTGACCTCCCAGTTATCGAAAGGCGGTTACTGGTTTGCTGGCAGATGGGTAACAAAGGGGGCTGAGGTCCCTGACACGCCCGCTTCCTCAGCAGGTGTGATGCGGACATCGTGGTTACTGTGCAGTGAGCCTGTCACTGTTGGACAATGTGACACACAGAACCCAGCTTCTGCAATGGGACCCACTTACCATGGTCCGGACGCCATACTGCTTTTCCACTTTTTCCTTTAGCTGTTTGAAACAGGCTTCCATTCTCTCATGAAATGGTCTCAGTGCTTCTGTGACTTTCTCTCCATGGATCCTGATCCCTTCGGCCAAAAATGGGATCTGAAAAACAAAGAGGTCGACCCTCCTTATCTCTTGGTCAATGGTCTAGGGACAGAATGCACACCAGGCGGAAAGTGGCATTGTGCAGCATGTATCTGCTTTTGCGTCCAAATCAAACTGGCTGATTAAATTCATCAGCAGGCACACTGCCCCCGAAGACTAAAATGTTTAAGTTAAAATCATTTGTGTTTCAAATTGGGCACGTCTCGTGCAGCGCTGGGCACACGACAGCCACTTGATTACTTCCCGGACTCGCATTTGTCTATTAATCCAGAAGAGACTTATCTGTGTTTTCACTTGAGTTCGGGAATAGCTGCATTTTGAATTTGTTTAGATGTGACTTGATCTATTAGCAGTGGGTCATGTCACAGTGAAAAGATGTTTTTCAGCTGAAAATATTGTCTTTGTAGACAACTGAGACCCTATTCCAAAAAGTAAAGATCTAATTATATGTGATTTGTGGTCCTGAAGGATAGTCTTATTTGGAAAGGAAGACCAAATTTATTCTTCCTTAAAACTAAAAATAATCACTTCTCTGCCAACACTGCTGTCACAAAATATCCATGCCAACACTTCATTTCCGAGAGTGGAGATGTAGCTGACCTTTAAAAGCGTCACCGACAGACATTTCATCCCCAGCCCCAGAGACCCTCCAGTGTCCCTGCTGCTGGGTGGGGTAAGAAAAGCTCCTTTCTTTCCTTGGCTTCTGCTTCTAACCCCCACCCCCCCAACCCCTCCTGCTCAGACAGGGAGTTAGACACTCCTCAATGTAATCAAGCCAAGAGGCTTCCTCTTAATAATTTATCATTAAATCAAAATACTGATTAAAAACAGATTTTCCTAATACGACAGAACACTAATCTCAATGAGCAGATTTATTAGTAAGAAGGATAATAAGTACACAATTGAGTTTCCCGTGAACAAATTCGAGAAATCTTATCAAGATGAACCCAAGCCTGAATGGCATTTGGTTGCCATTTAGAGCACGCAGCTGCTGTCTCTTGAGGGGCGCCAGCAAAGGACAGACTAAGCGGGCGCTCCCTGTGGCTCCAGCGCCACCCGGCCTGCTCTCCACCTGCACTGGCAGAGTTTGTTCTCCTGACAGTTGGGTCTGTACCCACGGTACCCGCCAGGTATCCCCTTCCTGCCCGCTATCGCCGAAAGGGCAGCACACAGGTGAGATTTCAAAATGGCTGGGACGGTTTGGTATTCCTCATGAATTCCTCCTGCAGATGGCAGCTTCCTAAATGAGCTGCAGTTTGCTCAGGTTCCACTCCAGGAAATGCTCCGGTAGTCCCTTTGTTTCCCGAGTTGAGTTCCGCCTCGGGGGATGGCAAAGGCAGGCCGGGGACCACTTGTGGTGGGATGCTGCGTGTGTGGTGTCTGTCTGGGTGTTGACTGGGGTGAACGCACACCTACCCTAGATACCGAAAGCACTTTGGTAGAGAATGGATCTTCCTCAAAGTGCAAAACACAGTCTCATCATTTCTGTGTCTTTTGTTGGTTTGATAAAACTCTAAAATGGGCAGACTCGACATCAAAAAGGTGCTTAATGGACTAGAATTAAGGCGATTTGGTTTGGCCACTGGTACCATGTGGACTGCGATTTGATTTGGCAGCTGAAATGTTTGGAGTGTGAGATTTCCCCCCTCGACAGGTCCCTGATGTTGGTCACACAGAGCCGTCTTCTATGCTCGCTTGGGGCTGAGCTGCAGCTATGAAAATACAAGTAACCCCCGTATAACGCGGTTGTTAGGTTCCTAAAAAATGCTGTGTTATGCGAATCCATGTTATACGGAACAAAGAACTAATACAAAAAAGGGTGTTAGTTTCCAAAAATTAAAAAAAAAAATACTATTATATTTTTTACAATTAAGAGAAATACCTTTATTAAAGCAATTTTCACCTAAAGTATAACATATTAATATGTATTAAATAATGTTTTCATTGTCATCACTACTAAGCTCTTAGTACGCTCCATGTTGTTTGGGGAGTTCCCTAATTTTGAATGAGATATGTTTTGCTCTTAAAAGCTCTTATTACGCTCTGTGTTGTTCGAGGACTTCTCTAATTCTCGAACTGTGTTAGAGCGAAGCCATGTTATAGAAGCGCGATGTTATACGGGGGTTACCTGTGTGCTCCAACATATGAGCTGCCTAATAACAAATAGAAGCGGCGGATCGAGGCCTGAGACGGCCTTTGGAGACCTTTTAGTTCACTGGGTTCCGACCTGGCTGAGCACCAAACTCTCTCAGGCAGATTGCTGGACCCCACCCCCAGGGCCCTGATTTGCTCCAGAACGGGGCCTGGGAATCTGCATTTCTAAAGAGTTGCCCAGAGCCCAGAGAGGAGCTAGTCACGCCTCGAGGGGTTTGAACTGAGCACGCAGACTGCTCTTAAAAGACGTCCTTCTACATGGCAGTGCTGTGTTTGAAGAGTGCGTGTGTGTCCCCTACACACAGATTCTGGGTCTGCCAGCCACATAGAACATTGGCGAGCACGGCTCAATGTTCCAGGAGCACCACCCCGGTGACAGCGGTCGTGCCTGTCCTCAGCTGGGGATGATGAGTGAGCTTGGTCTTTCATCTTTGTGCATTTCAAAGAGAAATCTGGAAGCATCCCATCCAAATCTGGATTCATCTTTGGACTCTGTGCAGGGAAGCTCAACAAGACAGCTGCATTTGGGGAAGAGCCGAGCTGTGCCTTTGGGGAAAAAGCGGGCAAAATGTGTGACCTGGCGACAGCTGTACACCAGCAGAGGCCCCATGCAGCCTGCGCCTGACTCCAGCTCCCACCTGGGAGGAGCGGGTCGGCACCACCTCATTTCCGCGATGGCAAAAGCCGAATGAGGAGCTGCCTGCAAGGAACAACCAGCCTTCACGTGATTTTAGGCTCCGAGATGTGCTTCTTGTACATCAGTGAGGGAAATTCTGCCCACATGTCCTGGGGGTTCCCAAGAGGAAAACCTCACTCCGCCTGGATGGCGCTTCAGGAAAATAGCAAACCAAACAAACTAACAAGCGAAAACAGAAAAAAAGCATCCTGATAATCCCCAAACTTCTTACTTTTGATGAGTGTGTGACTCAATTACTGATACCAAAATATGGGTTTTCAAAACATTTGCAAATGGAAGCAAAAATCACAGGTAATGTTTTGAATATGTAATTTTCATCATTTTTTGATTTAATGAAGTTGCTAGAAAAGAGATTCCTTCTTTCAACTTTCCTGTGAGCCGCTTTAAAATTCATCCTTTAATACAGTTATTAGGGGTGACGACATAGTGCTGACATAAACTTCTCTCTGGGGAACAAATTATTTTCCTCTGTGGGACTTGAAACTCTTAAAATCCAATTTGCTGTAAAAGCTTACAGGAAAAAAAAAAATCAATAGAACTTTTGCAGACCAAACTAGTTTTTGTGTAGCAATGGTTTTATAGCCTTCAGAGGAGTTTTGAATTTTGTACCCTTTGGTTTCTACAACAACTACCATGGAATCCTTCAGACTCCTAAACACTCTCCCTCTTTTTCAGTAACGGGAGACAACCTACATGAACCTTCCATTCCATGCAAAGGCCCATTCCTGGCCATCGAGGTCCCTTGGAGTCAACCCTCAATGTTTCTTGTCACAGAATAATTCCAAGGCAAATAGACGTCAAATGCATATGGATTTGTGGCAACGTCACACCCATTAGGATGGCTACTATAAAAAAACAACAAAACCAAACCAGAAATCAACAAGTGTTGGCGAGGATGCGGAGAAATTGGAACCATTGCGCACTATGGCTGGTGGTTTCCCTCAACTGCTGAGGGAAACACTTTGGTGGTTCCTCAAACAATTAAACACCGAATGACCACAAGACCCAGCAATCCTACTTCTGGGTCTGTACCCGAAAAAAGTGAAAGCAGGGACTCAAACAGACATCTGTACACTCACGTTCATGGAAGCATTATTTGCAACAGCCAACAGTTAGAAACAGCCTAAGTGCCCACTGATGGATGAATGGATACATAAAATGTGCTACATACACACAATGTAGTATCATTCAGCCTTAAAAAGGAAGGGGATTCTGACATGTTTCAACATGAATGGACCTTGAGGACAGTGTGCGCAGTGAGATAAGCCAGTCACAAAGTACAGATACTGGGTGATTCCACTGATATGAGGAACCCACATTAGCGACATTCATAGAGACAGAAAGCAGAATGGTGGCTTCCGGATACAGGAGGAGGAATGGACAGTCAGTGTTTAATGGGCACAGAGGTTCAGTTTTCAAGCTGGAAAGTTCTGGAGACGGATGGGGCTGATGGTCACACAAGTGTGAATGTGCTTAATGCCACTGAGCTGCATACTTAAAAATGTTAAAGGGGTAAATTTTATGTTATATAAATTTTACCACAATAAAATATAAAATAAGTACTTATAATGTGACTTGAAATCGAAGCTTAGCCCCACTCCACCCTAAGAGGTCACATCCGTCCACATGCTGATGACGGAGAAGCCACTAAGCTGAGGGTTTGGGTGGCAGGATAAAGGTATCCATAAACATGTGTCCTCAGGAACAGCCTCACCATGTCAGGCACCCAACTGTTTTCCGGGGATGACCACATGTGTACACAAGCACAGACACGTGTGCACACACATGCATGCACACAACACACATGTACACATACCTGTGTATGTACACAACACATGTACACCTGTGCACGAACACATGCACACAATACACATGCATACGCAACACACATGTGCACATACAGTCACACATGCATACATACGCACATGTATACATGCAAACACATAAACACACAAGCACACATGAATACACACAAATACACCCCAGAGCTAGGTGGCCTTGCCTTGTTCCTTTCGGATTAGCATGTGAGGGCCACATCTGTGGCACACAATGATACTGAAATGCCCGGCTGCCCTTGGTTGGGCAATCACAGATCACACTCCAAGGATCCACTGGGAGGAAAGGTGCATAGGGAGCAGGAAGCAAGGTAGCCTGGGGTACGATGCCCCTGGGCGCAGGGAAACCCAGGCCTCCGCTCCCTCCGCTCTCTTCACTGGGTCAGCACGCTCCTCGCCTTCCACGTTCAAAACTGAAGCCTAAAGCAGTAAGTTGGCCGAAGCACACAGCAAGTAGGCAGAGCTCCCAGAGAGCGGGTCTGACGGCCCCTCCACCTCCAGGCTCACAAACGCTCCAAGAAGCGCAAGAACAAGTAACTTCCCACGGAACACAAGACTCCCTCCGGGGTCACCCACCCTTTCAAGACCATCGCCCTCGGAGAAAAATCTCAGAAGGCCTCAGAAGCACAAATAGGAAAGCAATATAATATGCCTGTCTTACAGCTGGGAAAACACAAATGAGGACCCCGCCTGAACCCAGCCCAGGCGGGAGAACATACGGGGTGGGCGTTCTGTGGGCTCCAGCTCCACTTCCCACAGATCCCTGCACAGCGCCTTTCCTGGGATAGGCTGGAGCTGAGCTCCTAAGACATCAAGGCTCTGACCTTGCCTCTGATGTTCTCCTCTGTCAATACCAGACAAAGATTTTCCAGCAGCCGGAGAACTGACCAAAGGAGGGAAGCAGATCAGGCTCATTTGCAACAGAGAATTTCCTGGGTGTTCAAGTTCATGGCTGCAGCCCAGGAATTGAGTGAATCAGGGCAGTGGGGGGTGAGGTGTGGAGGTTTGTCTGGGGACCAGCGTGGCTACGTGCACTCTGGCTGATGTCCACAGGACCCGGTGCTCAGGCTGCCCAGGTGGCCCGGGCATGCACTCACCTTCCCCCTCCCCCGCCAGCCCGGTGAGGCTGCCGGTGGACATTTACCTGCCATGCGATCAGGTCCTTGAGCTTCTCAATCTGCTCGTGGGCCTCTGGGTGCTCCTGCAGGTACCGCTCTGTAAAGAAGGCCTGATGGAGACAGGGAGAGCCACTCAAAACACCGCTCACCAACACGCACACCTACTGTGCACCATGCCCTGGGTTAGGGCCATGTGTAAAACAGACCGACACCCCTGCTGCCGCCACGGAGCTCGCTCTCCCCGGTTGGGTGCTCCGAGCACCCAGGGCAAAGCGTCCAGTAAGGTCGAACAAATACATGGAGTGACCAGGCCGGGCATTCAGTGGGTACCCCAGGCCTAGGAGCCCAGCAAAGCCACAGCGGGCCTGGAGGGCTCAGGCCTCTGGGTAGCAGCTCCCAGAGGCTCACATGCCTGTCACCCCCACTGGTGCCCTGCCCATGTCGACCCCACACCAAAGGGCAGCTGCCACAGAGCAGCATCTCCCTGTCCAGGGCGGTCAACCACCATCCGTGCCCATTCTCGGCCAGTGCCCCTTCTGCCTGGTTTTACTTGGTCTAGACCAGGGACTAGCA
The DNA here is from genome assembly GCF_964194185.1 of Rhinolophus hipposideros. Lineage (NCBI taxonomy): Eukaryota > Metazoa > Chordata > Mammalia > Chiroptera > Rhinolophidae > Rhinolophus > Rhinolophus hipposideros. The sequence goes on from NC_138061.1 coordinate 4,074,615, forward strand.
AACTTGTTCACGAAGGGCCTCGCTCTTAGCAAGGGCCATTGTTGCATGAGAAAACCAGCCAGACTCTAGGTAATGAATGGCTGTGGCCACTATCCAAACTTGAGTTATAAAAACAGGCGGCGGACTGTTGTGCAGACCGCTTGTCTAGACCACAGTCGTGACCTTCAGCTTCTGCCCTTTCCTATGGGGATGATTCCTAGGGAGACCAGCTGGCCCTCTCCTCCGGACCAGCCCTGCTCAAACTCTGTCTTTGGCCTTTAATGATCCCAGGTTTCTTGAAAGTCACCCGAGGATCACTCTCCAGAGCCAACCTGGGGGTTAGGGGGACAATGCCCAGGCTGGCGGTCTGGGGTGGGCAGCCTGCAGCTGCAGAGGGCGCCCTGGGCTCGTGGCCTGGCCTTGGCCCAGTCACTGCTGAGATGGCTCGATGAGACCAGGGTTGCTTGGAGACAGTGTTTGGAGACAGTGTGTCCCAGGATGGGGCTGTAAGAAGAGAGTGGGCATGTCACCTGCCTTTTCGTAATTTGCAAAGCCGCCCATGACGGCAGGGTCCACGATGCCGTTGAGCAGCATGGAGAGGGGGTTGACGGGGAGGCTGGGGTCGTCCAGGTGTTGTTGCACCATGCTGTCCAGCTTGTCGTTCGTCAGCTGCATGGTCTCGATGGCGTTCTCCAGGGGGCTGATCTCCACCTGCGAGGAAGGGGACACGGCACCTCAGGCCGGCTGCTGCGCCCGCTGACTGCGTCTTGTTTACCATCATCTTGTTTCAAGGAGAATGAAGAGTTGGGAATTTTAAGCGTCGTGTCACTGTCCCGGAGGCAGGCCTGGCACTTTGCAAGCCCCCTGTACCTGTGTGGCCAGGAGGGGAGACAGGAAGAGCGCGCACCTCCCAGGACAGGGGCGTGGGCAGGTCACCACTTCCGGTCGGACCTGATGGCCTCACCTCCAACCCTGCCACTGGTCTGTGGGAATGGCCACATCTCCTCCTAACTTCCCTTCCACGGCCTCTCACACGTCTGCCCCATTTGCCTCTAGAAAGAATAGTTCCCTGTTTTTATCACACCAACATTAACCACTGTGTCCACAGATATTCCAAGGTGGGCTCTTCCAGGGGACAGACATGAGCGGACGGGGCTCGAGGGGTGTTGATGGGGCTTTTAGCCGCGCCATTCTGGGATTACGCCCACAGCCCTCTTCCTTTGCTACAAATGGCAAACGCAGCCTGTGGCGGACCCACGTCCTTCCAGAAAGCCAGACTCAGCCTGCTCCACCTCCCAGCTGTTAAGCTCCTTCCTGGGGCATCCCGGCCGGCTCAGAATCCCTGATTACAAAGGGCTTATGGGAAGAGGCTATTAGGAGGGTGAGAGCCTGTTTATGAGAAGGCCCTCCTCTTCTGTCGTTTCATACACCCACATCACCAGATCCAATGGTACCAGTGACGCTTGCATTTCTGCCACCTGCCACTTACCTCCTGAGCTCCCCACGGGTGAGGGCCTGCCTGCCCGGGTGCTATGGGGGCAGAGCGAGTGGGAGCTTCTGGAGCAGGAAGTGGAAGTGCCCAAGGGGGCCCAGAGCCCTAGGGCTTCAGAGCAGGAGGTGTGTCCTCTCGGATGGGTGGGGGATGTGGTGAGCAGGGCACTCTGGGAAAGGCCCAGACCTCACGTTGGCATGGACAAAGGACGGGAGAGGAAACAGGACCGGGAAGAGAGGTTCCAGCCCATTCTAGAACCAAATCAGCAGCCATCTAGGGGCTTACTGTGAACTGCCAGGCAGGTACCAGCCTCTGGATAAGACCCTGACAGGTGGAAACAAAAGGCCTGGACACCCACGACAAAGCAGGACAAACTGTACATATGTCAATCAGGTCTTGTTATACTGGCGACTGCCACACCCTGAAACTGCTGCATATCCAATGAAAACCTGCTACCTGGCTCTGGTTCCCAGACACGAGACTGCCCGAGGGCTCACCACGCAGGCAAAGCACAGATTAGCTAATGAGATACGAGTCATTATTTCCTTAACAAGTGCCAGTGAGGGGTGTCTTCTCAAGCTATTTTTACTTGAAATGAGCAAGTACTATTAATCAAGTTGTTTGTCATGTAAATGGCAATAAAACCATCAGGAAGAAAGATCTAAAAAAGTGTATGTAAATTGGAACTCATCTTAAACTTTTCATTTACTTAACAGAAACCACTGTCAAACAGCACAGCAAAGCCTGGCTTTAAATATTTTCCAAGAAGAAATGAAATCTTAGTTCTGGTTTTCTTAGAAGCTAGAGTGGTTGTGATTACGCAGCATTTCCACAACGATTTTTGAGGAGAGCTACTGCTCTGAGAACACGTGGGGTGATCACAGGCTCAGACCTGTCTGGTCTGGGGTCTGCAGTGCGCGTGTGGCCACAGGACCGCGTGACACTCGTGGGGGAAAGGGCGTGTCAGACGTATAGAAGAGGATCACAGACGATCCCTTTCCGGAGTGTCCTTACCATGAAAACAGACTTGACCTCAAACCACCTTAGAATTCCAGGTAACTTATATGCAGTGGTGTAGATGGCTCTCTCGATCCACATATTCTGCAAGGGGAACACACACAGCACGGGTTAGGCGGGCTGACGATTGCTTCGGCCCTAAGGGGGATTTCTACAACTCTCCAGAGGCAAGCCCTCCACCAGCATGGGATTCCTCCTGGGACAGGTGACACATGGCCCTTCTGTGTTCTGAGCAGGTCACCCCTCCCGGGCCACGCATGCTCTGCTGACCAGCCAGTCACACAGGACACATCAATGTCCCCTGCTTTCTTGGCCAACAGTACATAACTCCCTGCCACTTGGCAAAGAAAATATAATAGGAGAGTCGGGGAGAATTATATATGCCCAAACCGGGAGGTTTCCTCTGAGCAAATAGATTTTTAGAAAGGTTCCAATGAGTTTGGCATCATCCTTACTTAGCGTTCAAGGGAGCTCCTTGTGCAAATGCATTGAGGAAAAGTTAAGAAAAGTGATAAAATCAGTGTTTGAAGCTTAGAATTTTTTTTTTTTTTTTGTGTGTGTGTGTGTGTGTGTGTGTAATACAGTGGTACCCGGTTTTTGAACGTAATGCGTTCCGGAAAACAGTTCGAGTGCTGAAACTTTCGAAAAGAGCCGTCACCGAGGCCTCAGGATCTTGCACTCAGAAGCCACGTGACATGTTCGACTTCCGAGGCATGTTCGAAAGCCGAAGCACTTACTTAAAGCCGAAGCACCTACTTCCGAGTTTATGGCGTTTGTAAACTGAAATGTTCGTCAACGGAGACGTCCGAAAACCAAGGTACTACTGTAATGTTTTGACGTTAGAAAAAAAGATATGGAAATAGGAGGGAGAACAATCACCCACTACTCAAAGTTGGTCACTTAATTTAGTATCTATTATTTAAAACTTCTCACTAACCATTTAAAAGTTGTATTTTCAATAAAAGTACCACCTTATAACCTGTAAGATTTTTGTAAAATGGTACATTATATATTGCAGGAAATTGTTTCAAGCCAATAAATATAATTCAACATCTCTTTAAAGCCTGCACCGGACTCCATTGCAATAAATCTTTTTATAGTAAATCTTTTCTCCCCCCTTCTGCGTTATCAGCCTTCCTGTAAGTGGTACTCACTGAGCAGACTGAGTCTGTCAGCAGTAATCCTGATAGAAAGGGAGGGCATAATGGAATGTTAACAATGCCAGAAAGCACTAATCCCAAACCTTTTAAACTCCAGAGCAGGAGGGGGAAGGACCTGGCCGAGTCCCCAGGACACAGGCCACGTCTCCTGTCCCCCAGCCAATGCTCCTTAAGTCTCAGGTCCAGCTCCCTCTGGCACTTGCCCTAGGAAACAGCAGTCTGAGCAGGCCCAGACCACATCTGCAGGGAGCACCTTCCCCCACGCCAACACACGCTGGGGGTGGGGGTGGGCTGCCTCTGGGTTCCACTGGGCTTAGGGCCAGCCTGGCTAGCCCTGAGCTCTCGGCCTGGCAAGGGCTTTCCCAGCACCGGCCCTTGGGGCCAGGCTCCCTGCTGCAAGAACCCCCATGCTTACCTGGAAACCTGAGGCTTTGTCGGGAGTGTAAAGGACTAAATCCTGTGGCTGTGGGGACCTAGCGGGGTCATTAGGGGATTTCAGGGCCATTTAGAAAAATCACGGCCTCGGAGGCGTATGCAGCTGTGAAGGTCACGGGTCTGGGTTATTCTCAGCTCTGCCCTGACTGGCTGTGCACCCGTTGGCGGTGTACTTGACCTCGTGTCTCTTTGCAGTACACGAATGCACAGAGCTGCCAGGGCGAGAGGTGTGTGGGAAATTCAAGAACTACAAATCCGCAGTTGAGAAACCATGTAAATAATGGCGGGAATGCTGGCATGACCATGACAGACAGGTAGGGCTGAGAAAGCCCCGCCCCCAGCGTGGCAGTACAGGTCAGGCCGTGCCTCTCACTCCTACAGACTACACCCCACTGACTGGTCACAAAATAGATCCAGGATGCCCCAGGAACCAAGAAATAGGGTCTCAGTTTTGAAATAACCTGTGCCGGAACTGGGGACGACTTCAGAATTCACCGACCCTAAGCTCCTAGCTGACACATAGACAACTGGGCTCAGGCAGGAAGGGCGTCAGGAGCTGTGCCCTGAGACTCCCAAGCATTTTGCCCTGAGATTGGAGACTGTAGGAAAATTAGGGCTTCCAGGGAAGGTGCATGGAGGTGGCTCCGCGGAAGTGCCCCCAGCTTCACTGTGGGTCAGCTGCCAGTTCACCTTTGACCTCCAGCCTGCAGGGCAGGGGGAGCCATTCCCAGTAGTGGTGGTGTCCTCAGGAGTCCCTGAGGTTAATGCCTCCTTAAAACATGGGCCTATGGAGCGATTTCCAAGGGAGGTTTCCAGGGCAAGAGGAGGGAGAAATATCAACATTAAAAAGAAAACCTATGCTTTATTTCATGCCTTTGCAAAATGGAATCTATTAAACCAGTTATATGTATATTTTCTAAAAGGCTACAAGGATCTGTATCAATATTTGCATGACTCTACGTGGTTTTCAACAGGGGACAGACATTTAGCAATGTGTGATAACATTTTGACTCTGTTTTTTATTTTGATTCTGATTTGATGGATTGGGGAGGTGCTACTGGCATCTCGTGGGCTGAGGTCAGGGGCGCTATTCCACATCCCATGGCCGGTACAAAGGACAGTGCCCAGCGCACAGAAGAACCCGGCCCAAGACGCGGTAGTGCCCAGTGCAGACCCGTGAAGTGCTTGGCACCTGTGCGCCTATCTGAGTGGTGGGCCCAGCACGTGCTCCATGGGCCCCGAGGAAGATGACTCAGGTCCACCCTCGGAGAAGCAAGAGTGCTAGGGGCCTGGGAGCGCTTTCACAGCACGTCACCTTATTGCAATATTGTGTCATAGGGACCTCCGCAAGGCCATTCGTGATATGTTCATGGTTTCACCAAATTTGAAGGGGTAACACATTAGGATTTCTGTACATAATGTACAAAGCCACTGATCACGGCACTAGGGTCGCCTCTGAGGCCATGTTTTTTCCACAGGCAGTTTTGTCGATGGTGGAATGTGCTTTTGGGGATGGTTGTTTTTTTACCGCAAATTCATTGTCTGGGTTTTTCTCTCCCTTGCGGATTGGCCGAGAATATTCAAATCGCTGGACCTCGTTTACCCTGTAAAAACTGTAAAGAGACAGAGAAATCATTAAACATTTAACCCAAAAAGCAGTCTTGCTTTTAGATGTGAGGTCTGGCCTCCCAACAGGTCATTGCATTCCTTAAAATATCCCCAACCTTGACCCGAATCGATAGCAGTGGCTTCCTCTCCCGATCGGCATGGGAAGACAAATGCTGGCAGGTGGAAAAATTACCTTGAGTTTCTGCCCCCTCTCTGTCCCTGAACACCCTCAAGGGAGAAGTGATGCTGAGTAAGACTGAAATGGGCAAAAACAGAGACACAACGAAGGGAAGGAGAGAGGAAAAAGGCCTCCATTCTCCATTTGGGTATTTATTATTTTAAAAACGTAATAATTTAATAATTCAACAACTAATTTATTAAAATAATTTAATAATTTATTATTTTCTTAGATAAAAGAAGTTACGTCTTCATTATTTTTAAAGAGGTCTTACCTACTTCAGTTTCGAATCTACAAAAGGCAGAAAGCAGTCAGTCGTACTACTTGCACGGACCAAGAGTGCACCTTCCTTGCTTGAGGTGGGGGGCAGGGGTGACAAACTCCAGAGACAGGCTGGGGGCCTCATTCATCCTCCTGCACTGAAATGCAGCTGGGCTCCCCACATGGAGGGGAAATACCTGAGAGTGCACTATCCTTCACTACTTGATTCATGCCTCCCTCTGAGAAAAAAATGTCGCAAAACTTAAAATGGAAGGCTTGTGGAAGCCATCATCCGTCAATAAATAAGAGTCCTGGTTTATTTCCCATCATTGTTGATAAAAGGTTAAAAAAATGATAGTGAATTTTCAGGAAGGCCACAACCCACCAAACTCCATGATACAAAATAAGCAGATCTTAAGCATTGTTAGACCATTGAAGAGATTCATTTTCTTTTTTTACTAGAACAAGGATTAAATAAAAAAGAAAATTCGTAACATCAAAGGGACATCTAAAGCAGGGTGTTTCTACAGCATTGCCGAGTCAGATACAATTCAATGGAGAGGCATAAAATCTCACTCAAATTCAGACAGCTGACCCGTGCGTTTTAAAAGCCACCTTGTGATCCCATAGTACGGAATTGTTGTGATTAGGGGTGAAAGGGCTCTTCTCACCCCAACCCCGTTCTCCACCAAGAGCACCTGTCCGAATCCCTTTTCCTGCCCCACAGAATGCAAATGCCGGGCCACAGCCCACGTGTCCAGGCTCAGAGCAGCTGGAGATGGAGCAGGACCTGTGCACCACTGAAAACTACAGGGATCCTTTCACCAGGTGGAGCAGGAGCGAGTAGAGCGTCCCCTCCGCCCTCCGGAGTTCCCGTCTCCTGACCTCGGGAAAGGAATAATCCTTGCCGCCTCCCAGCCACGTCCTTTATAACTTCCTTTACAGTTGACCCTTGAAGGACATGGGTGTGAAGCGCAGGTCCACTTATACACAGATTTTTTTCAATAAACACCTGCACTATTTTTGAGCCCTGACTGGGAGCCCACTGATGGGGAGGGCTGACTGTGTGCATTGATCTGTGCTATTTTATATAAGGGACTTGCACATCCATGGATTTGGGTATCCAATGAGGTCCTGGAACCAATCCCTCCAGATACAAGGGACAATGAAGTTTTGGGGGAGTCTAAGGTTATACTCAGATTGTCAAATGCCCGAACCCCTGTGCTGTTCAAGGGTCACACCCTGGGGATGGGGGTGGGCTTCCTTCACTCCACATCCTTCACTTTGATGCTGAAAATAACTGGTTTCCCTTTCTATTCTAAGTAAACAGAAAGGCCATCTGAAAAGCTAATGAAGGACTAAGATCCATCATTTCAAAGGTAAAACTATGAACAAGGGATCTGTACACAGTCTCTCCCCACCCTCATGCTGGATAAGAAAAATGGGCTGATTACCTTACAATCTGCTCTGACACAGGCCTGTGAAATTTCGGGGGCAAGTCGAGTTTGGGCTTCACTGTGAAGCACTGAATATCTGAAGGTGAAAGGGGTCAAGGATCACAAGGCAGCATGAACATCAATCGTGAGCGGGTCCCCCTCTTCCCCAACACCACCCCTCCAAAGGAATGGGGGTGCGACCTCTTCCTGTTCGCTGTGTTGTGGTCTTAAAAGGATACACTGGCCCGGGGAGCTCTTAATATCTTCGCCTGGTGGAGATGTCGTCTTCATTTTCTCAGCGTTTGGAAACTGGGTTAAGAGCCGAGCCTCGAAGTCTTCCCTGCGTTCGTACTCTTTGCCCCGGTAAATGAAAACCTTCCCCTGGAAACAACGACAGTCATGAAGTGACACCACAGGGCAGGGCTGGGAAAACCTCACACAGAAACGCACTGGTCTTTGGTTAAGGAGGAGGAAGTCGCTGACTGGAGGAACCACCTGTCATCTCACTGGTCTTATCGGCCAAGGACACAGGAACACAAGCCACGTACGTTACACTGTGGAGGACGCCGTGACCACACAATGCAGAGTTACTGATCTCTGGTGATGTATACAGTCTTCACGAGGACAAACCATTTACAAAACTGAAAAACCAAGTGCATGAAATGGTAGAGAGGGTGAAGGCACCCAGGCAAATGGATGGGTAATGGTGGGTGTCATGGGTGTGTGTGTGTGTGTGTGTGTGTGTGTGTGTATTATTATTTTTTTCTGGTAGGACCTAATGAGTTTCCATCCTGCCGAAAGGAATTTATGAGAGCATGAGATCATAGTGAGGCCTCAGAACCTGAGCATGACATTTCAAGCGGACTCCTACAGAGTCTTGGCTTCAGCAGAACCAGATGAAAAGGTCCAGACCAAAGCAAAGCCCTTGGCTTCCACTGGTGGAGAGACTGGAGGTGGATGGTAGAACTTCCCTCATTTGCAGGTTCAGAGATATGTGTGTATGGACAACTATCCATCAACCAATGAGAAGGCACAACACAGAGTTCTCCTTCTAAAGGGTCGTTTTGTCCATCTCCCATTTGTCACCTCCATCAGTTCTAGTTGGGGTGTCCATCTGGGGGTAGTGATAAGATGGCTGGGCTAGGCGACCTTCGGGGTGCGTGTTAACTTTGTAGGCATTCTCCCTTACATAGGCTGTCTTGTTGAGGCCATTTCTGTCTGGGTGTGACTCAGTCACTCTGTAAATGTATCTGTTAGGAAAGTTCTGATTCCAAGATATAACAAGTCTCCGTACCTTCACAGATTCAACCAGTGTGTTCTGAGGGTCAACTGAGTCACTGAAAGGTGGCACTGGGTAGACAGTGTGGTGCTCCGCTGGTCCCTGAAGCCTATTGCCTCCCCCATGCACCCCCCACCCCCGATCTTAGGACTGTCTAAACCTAAAGGAAACCTACAACAAGGAAAAAACAGTGAGCAGAAGCCACGGAACCCAGGAAATGGGGAACTGGGGGCTGATGCTTTTCCTCCTGGGACTTGGTTGTGTGGGTGGATCTGTTGTTTTAACCAAGGGACACTGGGCCAGAGGCTCCAGGGGGGCTGGTCACAACCAGGTACAGCCCTGTTATCTGTTGTGACAACAGACAGACGCCAGAGAGGACGGGGAGAGAGGCAGACAGATAGAACAGCATTCCACTGCTTACTTTTCTATTTACCTCCTAGAGACTCAGCTCACGGTCAAATTATAATTTGTCTAATTAATGAATTTTCAAAAGATAAAGAATGATCCTCTGGTATACTCAATTTATCTCCCTGCCTAGTCTCAACTCATTCTGAGTTCCTGTAAATCACTGAAGAATAAACAATTTAAGAATTGAATATTTTACTCGATTGTGCTTAGGTATGTCTTAAAGTACCCATTATGGAAGAAAAATGTTCTCTTTCTCTAAAAAAATAATGTCAAACAGAAAGCAAAGTAATATGTAGTCTTAATCAGAAATATAAATACACAGTGTGGACATCTTTGAAGGCTATATAAAGCCAAACATTTCAGAAATTCAGGAAGATTTAATGTATAACAGGCACTAGGAAATGAACATGAGCTTATTATGCTTTACACTACAAGAAGGACTTAATAATAACAAATGTATATAAGGCTTTAACAGAAAAACACTAATGAGTTACAGGTGAAAAACCTGATAACATTTTCTTGAAACGTCAATTACTTTGCATTCTGAAGTGGTCCCTTCAAACATGGAAACAAGGGGGAAATGCACATATAGTCAAAGACAGTCATTCCTTGTAAGGACCATAACTATTAATATGATTGCAAAAACAGATCAACTCTTAAAGAAAAACGCAGCCAAAGGGACAGCTAGGCACTTCTCAGGGGCTGTTCTCCCAGCAATGCATGAAGGCGCCAGACGTTCCACCCCCTCTTTTTATAACTGCTACGTCATTGTCAGATTGAGCCCCGACAGGTGATTGGTGAGGCATAATAAATATACCGCTGCAGCCCCACGAAATTACTCAGCTGTGGCGGGAAAGTCAGTTCAATAGTAATCACGCCTGTGAGACCCTATTCGTACTTTGCATTTTGTCCTTTTGATGGGGATGACCCAGTGTGTCCTCCCAGCATATCCCTGGCATTATCAGTGGGCCCAGTGCCCACCCCGCTGGCACGTCAGGAAGCCAGGACAGAGCCGTAGTTAGTGGCCTTGGATCCAGCACTAAACTCAGACAGCCACACCTGTAACATGCAGCACAGCACGGGTCAGCCATGATTCAGGCTTGGTCTGCTCTTAGAGTCACACACACACACAGCCACACGGTCATTTCCAAGCACATTAATCAAAGCCATGAGCAACGTTAGGTGACGTCAGCTGCAAGCTCGTTATACCCTTTGGCTTGTTTTTCTATTTAAAATAAAGTTATTTCCAAATGCTGCCTAATGTAGGACTTACAACCGTATTCTTCTTGGAAAGGAAGACTTTCTCCAGAATGGGAGTTTCTGACCAGCCGCTATCTTAGACGTGTACTGCCACGGCTGTACAACGAAGGCCATGGCGGCAGGGAGAGGCTGAGCTGTGCCGACAGGGCCAGATGCCCCAATCACCCAGCCAGGACCCTGCGTGAGTGGCTAACCCAGCAGGTCTCCCTCTGGAGCAGGCCAGCCCTATGAGGGTCACGGGTTGACATTCACAAACAATGAGAAGTCCTCACCGACTATGTCCTTCCCGCTGGTGCCGACATTGCATAAAGGGAAGTTGTATACTATCAGGGAAGCCTGTGGAATCAGAAACTCCAGGCCAAAGGAACATAGCCCTGGGCCTAGGAATGTCTCCCTGGCTGTAACTGCCCCAGGCACAGAGCTTCTGCTTCCCCAAAACCACAGGAACCATGCATCGCCTCCCCACATGAGAGAAAAGCACGTGTCACTAAAAGCATGTCGTAAGAAATGACAAGAAACCATGACTTGTTGGTCAATGACATCCAAGAATGAGTTTTTGGAAACTGGGAACAATTCTACGAGTAGGCCAGGTGGCACTGGCTCACCAGTTTCTCCTCTGGCCTCGTGAGTATTGGGGAATGGGCATTTGGCTGCCAACTGTGGTATTTCTTTCATCCTGTGTCAAACAGCACGTGTCTGTCTCAGGGATGGACTATGAATCAGAGCTTCCCGCACTGGAAATGCATTTCCCGCTTCGCGGGTGAGTAAAAGTACACGTGTTCCTAGCAGTGTTATTCACAGTAGCCAAACAACCCAGATGTCCACGAAAAGACGAACGGATAAACACAACGTGGTACATCCCGCCAATGGAGTGTTACTCAGCCACAAAAAGGAATGAAGTTCTGACACACCCTCCCACATGGACGGGCCTGGAGGACCTGGACTAACAGCAATGAGCCAGAAGGGCAAATCCTGTGTGATCCCTCTTCTATGAGGTCCCTTGCGTAGGCAAAGCCAGAGACACAAAGTGGAAGGGTGGGTGCCGGGGGCTGAGGGGACGGGAGAAGGGAGAGTAAGTATGTAATGAGGACAGAGTTCCGGTTGGGGAAGATGAGAAAGGTCTGAGGAGGGAGGGTCGGGGTGGTTGGACAACACTGAACATACTTACCGCCGCTGCACTGTGCACTTACAAAGGGTTGAGATGGTAAATTTTACGCTGTGTATATTTTTATCACAGGTTTAAAAATACACATAAGTGGCTGAAGGGGAGTTCTGTTTAGGAAAAATCAATAGAAAGTCTACATACAATCACAAGAAGCATTACCAGCCCCTCTTTGGCGCCCTAAGCTCCACACTGAGCTATTAGATTACAGAGTCAGACTTTGAGCCACGGGGGCAAAGTCCAAATTTTTCCTGAATGGGCAGAGGCTCTCCGCCCAGGGAAGAATCTTGGCTCAGATTAAACAGAATCAAAATTTACCCGGAGGAATGTGGGAAATCCTTGTCCATAGTAGCCGACAGCAAAGTAGTCAGGCTTGGGTCTTATCACTTTGACGATGTTTTCGTAAAACTGAGCTTGTTTTTTCTGAAAGGAAGTAAGAAAATGCATTTCAGGTTTGAATAGAGTATTTGAGCGTCCGTTCTTCTGGTGTCTTCCAGTGGGCTCTCGGCGCTTTGGCAATTCCAGGAGGGTCTTAGGAGGAGAGGCATGAACGTGTGCCTCTGAGTTTAGTCTCGCCACCCAGCTCTGACAATAGTATTCACTCATCCTCTAGTAATCAGTAGGGGAATGTGACCAAAAAAGCCAAATTTAGCAACCAGCTGTGATTTATAGGGATTTCAATAACCTCACAGATGCCACAGAAACAGTTTTGCTTCTGATTAAATGGCTGGTCTTCAGTATTTTAAAAAATGTTATTGACCAGATACGGGAGACATTAAAGAAGAATTTAAAAGGGCAGAATTCTGCTCCAAATGAATGATAAACATGACAACACCATGAAGTCGGTCTGCCGCATACAGAAACGACGTCGTAGCCGAGAAGGCAGTAACCAGAAACTGACGGAGCTTCCGTGGAAGGTGACAGGTCAGGCCACTCTCCATGTCTCCAGTTTTATACCAGTGGTGCTTCTGGGAGGCCCTCGAGCCATGATGACCGCTGTGTGCACGAGGTCAGCGGGTTGCACATGGAAATCGTCCACTGAGCTTTTGTGGTTACAAAAGCTCAGTGGGAAGTAGAGTGGACCCTCGTGGGCCAGAACCTACCAGCAAATAAATCACGACTCTCCTCCCAGACAATGCAGGACGATGGCCAAGGCTACCGAGAGCCTGAGCAGAATCCCCACATGAAAAGGGAAAGGGAAATTCTAGAAGAACAAGTTTAGATTGCCCGTGTTCATGTACAGAGAGAGGAAGGAAGACCTACCAGTAATTCACTGAGTTGTTCATAATCAAACATCTCGTTTTCATACTGTTCGGCAAGTTCCTTGCCCAGGGCGATGGCCTCCTCCCACATCTGTGAGGAAGAAAAGGGAGAGAGAAAGCCACCCTGAATTATGTGGTCAAAGGGTGAAATAGTAACACGACCGTTCATAACAAAACACTTTGGAAATGAGCTAACTTAATTGAAAAACACTACGAGAACAGTGACTGAAAAGACAAATATTTACGAGAAGCTCGTGTCCTTTGGCTCACAATAGGCATCAGCTGACAAACGTGGTCACCTCCTGCCTCAGCCATCAGGCTGCGTCGCCCGGGGTCCTCACTGGCTCCCATCCTCTGTCTCCTGCAGCCCATGTGTGAGCAGCCATGGAGCCAGGGAAAGGGGCCGCAGGGCGACGAGAGGCTGCGAGGAGCCTGAGTTTGCTCTTTCCCAAACCTTCCCATTTAATAAATTTTCTATTTCAGCAGTCACAAAGACCAGGATGCATTTCAACTCCGAATTAAGGCTTCCAAGAAGTTCACTGTACGTGTGCAAGTACCGGGAGGATGAAAAGCCTGCCATCATTTCATTTATTTTTTTAAGGAGGGCGCAGCTCACAGTGGCCCATGCGGGGATTGAACCAGCAATCTTGGCGTTAGCAGCACCGCGCTCTAATCTACTGAGCTAACCAGCCACACTGCCATCATTTTAAAAGAGGAACTTTCTGTAGTGATATTTTGAAAGTGGTTTTCCCATCAGCTAACTGATGTATCAAAATGCTGATAAACTTTTGTTACGTATGGGGTAATTGATACGTGTAGTAGCCCTGGATTTCCCTTATTTTCCTTGGGAAAAATAAAGTGGTTAACTTGAAAAGAACATGGAAAATATGGAGGAAGAGTCTCTTCCAGGAAGCCTTCCAGGGTGCTGCCCACTCAGCTCCTTTTCTCCCACAAGGGCCCAGGATTTCCCTCCTTCAAATCTTTTTGTAATGTATCGAAATTGGAATGCTCCTTTGTCATTTGTCCTCAGAGACTATGTCCCGGAGGGTAGGGACCCAGCAGTACCCAAACTTCTGGACAGGAGCCCAGGACCTGCTGAACAATGTTTCTTGAAGGCTGTTGGCTTAGAATCAGGAAAGCGTCACACATCTTGCATACTGCGTTCTCAGACATTAGCTGCCCACTTCTCCACCACCACCATTCCAACAAGATGGCGCACTCATTGCTCGGGCGAGTGGCTCCCAGCTTCCTCTGGGTCCAACAACACCACACCCGTGTCCTTTTGTGTAAGTCCCTCACCTTTGTTCCACCCATTTTGCAGATAAGGAAGTTGGGGACTGGACACTTAAGTTACTTGCCCAAGGGAACACGGTGGGGTGGACATGGCCCAGCTTAGTCTTTGACGTTTGATGACTGGTTTAGTTTGAACCACTGTGACAAATACCACAGACAGGGCGGCTTAACCCACAGACATTACTTTCTCACATTTCTGAAGCCTGGAAGTCCAAGATCAAGGTGCAGGCAAATTCCTCTCTTGGTGAGGGCTCTCCTCCTGACTTGCGGACGGTGTTGGGAACACAGGCTGTGAAGGCACACACTTGGCACGCCCTCAGCCTTGAGCCCTCAGCCACCTGCTATTCTGCCTTCTCTTAGTAGGATGACTCCATCGAGGGCCTTACCTGTTACTGAGTCACCCAATAGACTTACAATTTACATAGCTATGACTTAAAGAAACATTTTTGATGAGAAAAAAACAATTCTGAGATAACAGTTGCATTTTAATACTTTGAAAGACAAAATAAAAACAAGCCCAGAGTAGAAACAAATTTCAGGGGCAGAGTCACCCCAGGGAAGAAAGAAAGCGGCTGAGATGTCCTTCCTACAGATTGCACACTGGCTCCTTCCCACAACCACCCCCATCTCATCTCCATCCTGTTGAATCTTTCGAAGTCCCCTTGTATTCTTTGAATATCATACTCTACTGATCCAGAACTTTCTGTGGTCCTTTGCTGGAGCCCAAGCTCACATTTCTAGAAAGGGGGAGCTTCTATCACTTTTCATGTTTCTTCTAAGCTCCAGCCACAAATTCCTTCTCCAGTGTATTTCCATTTCAAAGAAAACGTTACCTTTCCTTGTCGTTCTCCTTCACTGGATTTTTCTTTAGTTTTCTGCACGCTAACACACACCTTCTCAGCTGCCTAGAATGCCATGGCTTCTAACTCATTGCTTAATCTGTTCTTATCCTGAATGACAGATGAGATGCTTTAGATCCACATCAAAAGCAATGGTTTTTTAAAAATATATAAGTCCTGAATAAATATCTTATCCAATTCACCCTGAGGTTACACGATTGTGTTTTCTATAAATGCACAACATCCCCCCGGGACGGTTTTAAAGGATTCTGGGTTAAGGAGATTTTCACCTGCTTTTAATAGGACTGGGCTCTAAGGAGTATGGGTAACTCATATTTCCAATGTGAATACCTTGAAAACTATTCAGTGCCAGAGAGCAAACAGATTCAGTACAATCAAGATTTAGATTATCTTGGTGAAAGAATCGCTTGAACTTGTGCGACTGAATGGCCTGCCTTAGCTGGGTTCTTAGATGTGCCCTAGGCTTATGGGGTTCACCGCGGTCCGAAGGGATAAGCACCCTTTGCACACACTTTATTTTCTAACATGAAATCCTTAATCCATGTGATAGCATTCCTGACATTGCTAGTTCACTTGCAACACGGAATGTTCTTTCCAGCACCTCTTTCCATCAGGTGGTCTTAGCTGCTTTCTCTTGATGATAATCTTCTCTTTCTCAACTGTGTGGTTTCAGGAAGTTCCATTTCTTCAAGTTTCGTGAGTTGAAAACTTTTTCTTTCCCTGATGAAACTCCTTTGTTAGTTCTAATAAAGATGTGGCTGCAGAGAACATATCAACTATTGATTTCCTGCAGAGAACTACAAGGTTGATGGTGGACCCGTTGGATGGGATGATGACATTGATCTCACAGAATAAGGCAGCGGTGGCAGATGAAGGAAGAGGTGCCGGTCTGGACAGCTGCTCCTTACCACTAATTCGGGCTGGTGATGACGAATGGGGATATTCGCAGGCACCTGTGCTTTAACTCACCAGCTGTAAGTGACATACCAGTGAAGGTGCTTTACTGGACGTTTGAATTTCACTTACTCTTCTAAAACTCCTGTGTTTCTCCAGGCAGGTGTCAGGAAATTACCCTCTGAATTTCCAGTGTCCACACAGGTCTCTGAGGTGACAAGAATCCAACGGCGTGGAAGACCCCGGGGTATTGGCCGAGGTCCCTTGGAGCTGGAGGGGACCATGGTGGCCCAGTTCTAGCACGGGCCGGAACACGCAGTGTGTCTGCAGGAGTGCTGGGAGGGACAGTCTCTTCCCCGTCCCTCTAGGATGAGGGCTGGAGTCCCCGGGGAAGGTATGTGTCATGGGAAGGACAGCAGCAGCTTAGCGGCTGTGGCCCACCTGAGAAGGGACCCGCTGTTCTCAGAGGGGCCTGCAACCTCTCTTTACAGAATGGAGCCCCCTTGTGGGCACCTCCACTTTCTAGGCCTTCCCCTCTCTCCTTGAGCCAACCCATACCCTGCGTCCTCCTGCTGCTCCCAATGGGCTTCGACTGACCTGAGCAAAGAAAACATTTTCCAAAGACATTTCTGAGCGCGTCAGGCCTCAGCCCCAGCAGTGGTGCGTCCTCTGTGGTCTGAGCTCAAAGCTGCCTGACCCTGCAGCAACGGCTCCATCCTCTCCCTGAGGGTGCACAAGACACGGCCTGCCACCCGAGAAAGGTGGCTAGACAGCGCTGACCACCCTCTGGCGGGGCAGAGGGACCCTGTGGGACCTGGCACTGGGGCCGGACGTGGGAGGCCTTTATGGAAAGTTTCTCAAAGCGACTAGAAGACGAATTCCGCTCTCGGGAGCAGTCAAGTATTCAAGGAGTCACAGCCCGTCTAACTCCTGGTCGTCCAAGTGGCTGCTCTCTCCCTACAGAAATTCTCCATCACTCAAAACGGAAAACCATTTGTTCCCTTTTTAACGCCCTGAAAGAAAATGTGAGGAAGGAACACATTTTCTCAAAATGAGATGCTATGTATTTCTTGAGACCAGGCCCCCTGCGGATCCGGAAGAGGCCCTGTCTTTCCCAGTGCTATTCCCACGCGTTGGAACCCCTGCCCCTCCCAGCTGTCACCTGGCAAACTTGATCTCATTCTTCAAGAAGCACTTTAAATGTTGCCTTCTCTGAAGGTGGATCCTCCCTTTCTCCTCAGAAGAGCAATCGCACCCACTACTGCTGGATGGCAGGCCCAGGGACCACCAGTGACAGTCTGGAGGATGGTCTGTCATTTCTCTGACCAGCAGCAGCCCTCGCATTCCCCTTGCAGGCCCTGTCTCTTCTCTCTGTAACTTATGGGTGCAGGCTGGCACCTGGCACACAGTAGGCTTGTTAGTGAAGACGTGTGAGTGGTCCTGCAGAGCATGGGGAAGCGGTGATGTTCCTGAGTCTAAAAATGGATTTTCTCCTGCTTTGATAGCAAACGATTTTTTTTTATAGGAGCATTTATAATTAACGTATGATCTCTTTGAACACTTGGGCCAAATTCTGACTGAACAGAGTCTAGTGAATATTAGGATTTTCAAAAATTTCGGGAAGTGCTGAGAATAAAACCAAGCAGAGGGTGTCACATTATGTTCGTACCAGCAATTCCTCTGAATAACAACCTGTTTTTAAAGGGAAACTCATAGAATGAGAAAATTTCGCCCCCAATATTTAGAAAAGAAATCCAACCATTTCAACAGAAACAGGAACTTACTCCCAAACCCCCATTTTTAGTTCACAGGATGACGCAAGAGACCTCATTTTTTGACTTGGGCACAAGGTAAAGTGAGA
The DNA here is from genome assembly GCF_964194185.1 of Rhinolophus hipposideros. NCBI lineage: Eukaryota > Metazoa > Chordata > Mammalia > Chiroptera > Rhinolophidae > Rhinolophus > Rhinolophus hipposideros. Next base: position 4,092,460 of record NC_138061.1, read on the forward strand.
ACTTTGTCAAGGCGACGTTATTTTAAGGGAAAAGAAAGCAGAGCTCCAGTGGAAAACAGTCATAGAGCTTCTATAGGACGTGGGCTGCCAGTGAGGTGTCCCCTCTGTGGACGCCAACAGGCTACTTCTGGTTTCAGAGGTAGTTTCACGTTGAATACTGGCTTCTTCACTCTGGCGACATTTTCCTGCTGCCAGGTTTATTTTCGACTCACCCTCCACAGAGAAGCCTGGTGATTTTCAGTGAAGTACTTGGACTTAAAGGCTTTGTTGAAAATTACGAGGCCTCAACCAAACACAATAAGACAGATAATTCAGCGCATCTTCAGGATAAAACATTCATTCCTTTGCCATGATAAAGCCCGACCAGGCTTTGTCAGGGGAGGGGTGCTCAAAGGGGTGGTAAAAATACAGTGGAAAAGCAGTAATTATTAGCCCTGGAAGGAAGAGCTGGAAAAGAATAAAAAGAGGAACGAATGGAAATGTCGTTTTTACGGAGAGAAAGAAAAAGATAAAACGACCCGGGGCTAGGCCAAAAGGCATTCAAAACTTTTTAAAACGATAGAAAAGCAAAACTAGGAGAATGATTTTGTGCAGAAGAAATACAGAAAGATAACAACCTAATTCAAAAGCCAGAGTGTCCAATATAAAGAACTGGAAAATCCATTCAATATGGCAGCTTTCAAAGCACAAAGGTAGAGAAACTTTTAATACAACCCGACCCTAGTCTCCTGCTGTAACGTTTGGGTCTCCCTGCCACTGAGATGCCGCCCGCGGGCCTGACCACGCCCCAGCTCCTTTAATGGCTGCTCCAAGTTTTCACAGGACAAACCTGCCTTGGATTCTGTAGGTCCCTATTTCCCCCAGGCAGTGGGATAAATTTAAAACTGAAAATCAGCTTTAGGACGTGTAAAGTCTCCCATGTCAAGGATGCAATGAAAACGTCCTTCGTTACATGAGGTGACGGCCTGTACCACTGCAGCTGTAACTCAGTCATACTTTCGCTCCCGGAATCTCTACTTTATAATTTTGTGACCACCAACAATTGTAGGTCTTCAAGTTCAACTGTGGTTACATGTTCCTTACCTGAATATGTGATTTTCAGAACTGCAAGTTTTTCCTGCTAAAGTATCAAATCAAGCCACAGCAAGTCTGCTGCGGAGCACAGAGCACACAGGTCTGGGTGAAGCTGTGCCGGCGGTTACCGTGTGTCCCCGAAAATAAGACCTCACCGGACAATCAGCTTCACTGCATCTTTAGGAGCAAAAATTAATATAAGACCCAGTCTTACTTTACTATAAGACCGGTTCTTATAATATAATATAGTATAATATAATATAGTACAGTGTAATATAATACCGGGTCTATATGATAATATAATATAATATAATATAATATAATATAATATAAAAAATACCGGGTATAATATAATGTAATATAATACTGGGTCTAATATAATATAATGCAAAATACTGGGTATGATATAATATAATATAATATAATACTAAGTCATATATAAGACTAGGTCTTACATAACATAATATAAAATATAATAATATAATATAATATAATGTAATATAATATAATATAATATAATATAATATAATATAATATAAAAAATACCGGGTATAATATAATGTAATATAATACTGGGTCTAATATAATATAATGCAAAATACTGGGTATGATATAATATAATGTAATATAATATAATACCAAGTCGTATATAAGACTAGGTCTTACATAACATAATATAAAATATAATAATATAATATAATATAATATAATATAATATAATATAATATAATATAAAATTCCGGGTCTTAAATCATTTTTTGCTCCAAAAGACGCATTACAGCTGATTGTCCAGCTAGGTTTATTTTCGGGGAAACACGTTAGGTCAGACTGTCCCTGAGGCTGGAAGGCCCCCCCGGCCCGCTTGTCCCTGCTCACTCACCCCGTGTACTCCCGGAATCCTTCTGACGGAAGACTAATGTTATTTCTGACAGACATACAGGAGTCCAGGCAGGAAAACCCAGCCCTGTTCTAGCAAGAACTTGTGCTTGTCTGACCTACAGCCTCTGCGATACACGTGGCATTAAGCATAACGGAGTCAGGCTTGGAGAAGGGAGCCTGAAGATAACATGCGCCCCTAACCTCCGCGGCAGCAGTGATAGCCCGGGACCTCTCAGAGGCTCAGAGCTGGCTAAGCAGTCGGGACCGCACTAAGGGGACAAACACGCCCAATAGAAGGGACTTGTTGGAACGTCTGAACGATTGCCTTTTCAAGTACTTGCTCAAGCACTGGCCAGGATGTGCCCACGTCAATGAAAAATGAATCAAAATGACAGTGTTGACAGTGGGGGATGCTGTGCGGGAGGGGGACAGGGGAAAATGGGACCTCTCCGTGCCTTCCACTCAGTTTGCTGTGAACCTGAAATTGCTCTGTAACATAAAGTTTATTAAAAAAGAATGACTGAGTGCCCAGTCTGTGTGTGGCATGGGCCTTCCTCAGAGGGACACAGAAGCACCAGACACATCCTGCTCTGACCTCAAGTAGCTTCAGCCAAAGGGGGGCCGGTGACTCAGGGGTGGTTCCTGGACCAGCTGCATTCTCACTACTGGGAGCTGCTTGACAATGCAGAACCTCAGACCCTACCTGAGAGGTACTGAATCAGAACCTGCATTTTAACAAGATCCCCGGGGGACCTGCTTGAGGTCAGAGCAGGCAGTGTCTAGTGCTTCTGTGTCCACAGACTGGGCACTCAGTCATTCTTTTGAAATAAACTTTACATTACAGAGCAATTTTAGGTACACAGCTAAACTGTGTGGAAGGCACGGAGAGGTCCCACATTCCCCTGCCCCCCACCCACACAGCATCCCCCACTGTCAACACTGTCATTTTGATTCATTTTTCATTGAAGTGCGCCTTCAATGAAGAGGGGATACAGGAGCCATATGAATAGTCCCAAGCAGGGGCACAGAGGGGCATTCTCCCTGGATGAGGGGGCAACAGGGGTGGAGACAGGACAGGCTCCCAGGTAGAGAGAGCATGCAAACGTGCGGAGCAGGTGGGAAGGATGCCACATGTGGAGACTGTAGGTGAGAAGGGCCACACCACATCTCGGGATGGCCATGGGAAGTCCCAGTGGTCAGGATCAAGGAGCACGCCCAGAAAAAGGCACGATGTCCTGGGTGAAGAGGGGACAGATACGTAGGGTAGAGCCCTCCTATCAAGTGCCTCACCTGCCAGGTGTGAAGGCTGTAGAGGACGTGGGGTCCCCTGACGTTTAGGCATCTTTGAAGTGATTCAAGCAGATCCCACGACCACTTTTAGGACCCAGAGGGATGGCAGGGATGGGTGTGGGGCCCCTGGGAAGGGGAGTGGGAGAGCAGGGAGACTGCGAGCTCACCAGGAAGGGATGCCACCGGATGAGCTGGCTCTAGAGCCATTTTTTCTGGCCACACACGGTCAGAGGATGTCTTGCAACAAGGAGAGCCCAGAATGGGTGTCAGAGAAGGCACACATTCCTTCAGCCATGATGAACTCTTGCCCTCATCCTTCCCGGGCCTCCCGGGGTCCCCACCTCCCGCTCTGCCCACTCTACAGCCTGATGCTTGTTGGCTAGAACACAATAAGCCAGGAAGCCATAGGAGGAAGGAATGACTGAATCAGCTCCATTTCTTTAGCAGATTGCTGAGAACCAGGATTCCCTTGGCTACGCTAATAGACGCTTAGTCACTGGCCTTAATCATGAAAGCATCTTCTTTTTATGAAGAAATACATCCTGTTCCAATGCAGGGCCAGGTGTCATCCACAGAACATTTCTGATCCTATTTCCAAGTGGCCTCCGGCCAATCCACATGCTCTTTTAAATCTTTTGATTTCTGTCCTGTGTCAAGGACAGTAGGGATTGAGTAAGACACACATTAGCTTTCCGATAGGGGTTGGTTTATGTCAACAGCTACAGGGGCAGCCATCATCCTTTCCTGATATTGGTGCTGTTTTGGGTAGAACTGTGACCAACCCCCCCACCTCTTGCCCCCCAAACGTGAAGTCCTCACCCATGGTATCAGTGAATGTGACTTTATGCAAATAGGGACTTTGGATGGGGTCAAGTTAAGAGGAGCCATACTGGCTGAGTGGGCCCAACGACTGGTGTCCTTAGAAGAGGGGAATCTGGACACAAGACACCCTCACCGGGAGTGTGTCCTGTGATGATGGATGGAAGGACTGGAGCGATATGTCTGCCCATGACGGGATGCCAAGGATTGGCAGCGGACACGAAGGGAAAGGCACAGAGCAGATGCGGTCCTACCTGCCCCATCTTCTCTTGGCGAGAGCATGGCCCTGCCAACATGGCAAGGCCAGGCGCCCAGCCCCCAGGACACTTCTGCTGTTGAAAGCCACCCAGGTGGTGCTACTTTGTAACAGCAGCACCAGGAACTCATACAGGGACCTTCAGGGAATTCTCTGGTTGCTTTTCACAAAGTGAAGAAAAGAAAGCAGGAAACTGAGATGAATCCTGATGAAGCACAGAAGGAGCTCGGAAGTCACTTTGTTGGCAGATTTTGAAAACTTTGGAAGCTGAAGGAGCTCCTGTGTTTAATAGTTTCTGCTTCTCTGGATAGCACAAACTCCAGTGATGAGATCCTGTACTGGAAGTGATGGCAGGTTTCCTTCTAATCGACGTCAACGGAACAAATAATTTTGTGTGAGCCAATTTTTCTAGAAGCCACCAAGATGGAGCAATGTTGGCCTCACCATAAAATTAGTTTTTCGGTGACTATAGAAAAATGTGAACGTCAAAGAAATACTTTAGCTCAAAGTACCCCCAAACTCCCCCAAATCAGGGTTCCAGACTTAGTTCTCTGTGGCAACCATACAAATACTTATGTTCTACAGTCCTCACTTTCAGCAGAGCACCTAGGAAAGGGCGATTGTTTTTTTATTTGAAGACTTCTACTTAGAAGTACCAGCTGAAGGGCCATGCATAAAACCTTCCAAGAGACAACCTGTAACAAATTTCTGGTTCCACAGATATCAAATGTTAAAGAACATTTATCACGCTGCAGGAAGGTGCATGTAAAGAGGAAGACGGAGGAACAATTGCTTGTTTTCTTTTTTCTTTTTTTTTTTTTTTTTACCTTGCCTTTGTCGAAGTAGTGGATGATTTCCTGATAGAGTTGCTCCTTCAGCTGTCCCTGCGTTGTTGCCTGGTACCCATCCCGTTGGGTGAGGTGGGCCGCACACACGTCCTCCGACCACTGTGGCAAAAGCAAAGCATGAGTAATGCTACCATTTGCTAACCGCCGGGTCAGAAGGCACCGTGAGCTCTACTTTTAGTGTGTACACGTGGCCCTGATTCTGGGCACACCTAGGGCTGCTGTCATCAGGCAGTTGGGCCTGGAAATGGGACCTCTGTGCAGAGACCCTGAGAGGAATGAAGGGCAAGAGGGAGGCAAAACTGGGTCTAGATTCCTACAGAAGAGAAACCCAGCAGGTTCAGCAAAGCACAGAACTGTCAGCTTGCTGATAATGTCATGTAACCCGTGGGATGAATTACGAACGCAGTGATGTGTGGCTGTGTCACTGGGGCATCCAGCGAGCTGGCCTTGGGCCTGTGCTTTTCAGCATTGCAATCGATCAACAGTAAAGAGGGCGCACGGACCCTGCTTCCAAGTCACAAGGAAAGGGACTTCACAGTCAATCCCGCTCCTTACAGACAGTGAGCAGGTATCTTTGTACCTTTTGCCCAGGCACACTGCGTGGCTCAGAGGCAGGGCTCGGCCAGTGTTTGTGGAGGTGTCAGTGGGCTTATTTATGGTAAGAAGGAAGGGTGCACAGTGGTCTCAGCGAGCGGGGAACACATGCCACGGTGAATGAAGGTAAGCTCATTTGACATGTAAACTCCTGTACTCAGGCTCACCAAATGAATGGCATTAAGTATGTGGTTCTATAAGCTTCAGTGTTAGGTGAGGACGTACTACGTGGAAGGAACTAGGTCAAGGATGAGTCAAATGCCTGACACAGAGACAGGGCTATACAAATTAGAGTGTAACGATAAATAAAACACTGCAAAAAATGTCACAGACATTGAAGGGTGGGAGGCAAACTGCACACTGGGATGTCAGGTAAGAATGAGACACCTTTATGCGGTCTGCAAATTGTTTCACCTTAAAATTAGATTTGATTTTCCTGACCACAACTAGAAGTTATAAACTCATTAATTGCGCAGTTTTCACAATGTGGCTAGCTTGCTAGTTTTCTGGGGGATAAAAGTAAAACTTTAGAGGATTCTGAAATGTAACTATACTGAATAAATAAGACTAAGAAAATTCAGATGTCAAATGACTTTTCTGGATTTTAAAATCGCTAAAAAAATTGAATAGGGAGGCAAAAAGCTTCAATACCTTCCACTGAAACACTGAGATAAAGAACTTGACTGCTGGGCTACCGGCTAATGCTTTTATTGTCCTTGTTTTTTGACAAAATGTCCTTAACCAAAAAAGAAGATTCCATTTGAGGATTTTTAGTTAAAGACCAAGAATGCATTTGTCATTGTTATATTGAAGAAGAATTTTCATAACAATACAAATAATGTTCCTTTAATGTGTTGATTAACCAGCATGAATTCACATTTACTGCAGTATCAAAACCTATTTAGGAGAAATTGCAAAATGTAATCACGTAAAAGATATGGAGAGAGGCTATGTGGGATCCACCATTTAACTGGAAAATTCAGAACCCAGTGGGAAAGACAGTGCAATGGTGTCCGTTGATTTGGGCTGTGAAACACACCCTCATGCAGTTTTGATGATTCCATCTGTGCTCAATAAGTCTAATGATTAGACAAATGATCATTACACACGTTATATATATATTCCATTCACACATAAAAGTTCATATACTATGAGGGACAGAGCAACTGAACCAGCGGTGTGTCAACCTTATTTTAATTTCCCTGATTAAAAGAGATTTATTCATATTTGCAAAAATGCACTGTTACTGAAATTCGGGTTTCTCACACATGAAGGCTATTAGAATTGATAGAGGGACGGCTGGTGTCAACGCACGAACTCCAATCTCTAGCTTCATAAGTGACCCTCCTGGAAGATCTTTAGATGGTGCAAAGTCAAAGGCGGCCTTCTGATGATTATTGGGCATCCAGACGGAGCCCTGCCTGAGGCCCCTGGAGTTTTCTTTGCAACAGGCCCTCTGGTTTTAAAAGGTAAATCTCCACACTTTAATGTGTCCAGAGCTGCCCCTGTACAGTTGTGTCACAGAAGCTACTGGAGATTTCAGGATTGGGCCAAAGGCTAGAAGATTCTTGCCTAACACAGTGTGCTCCTTACTGCCTGTTATCACCCAGTGGCCTTCTTAATGCCCATTTTCACGTCATCTTATCTAGTTTACTCTCATTCAGCTTTCGGTGTTTGGGGGGCTGACCTGAGACGGGAGATGGGATTCCTCGAATGAAGAATCCCACACAACTAAATTTTAGTTTTCAAAACTGTTCTTGTTTATCCAGTTTATAATTTTTCTAGTTTTCACAAGGCTAGAATTAGAAAGATGATCTAATGCTTGCTAAAATTTTAAAATATCAAACGAGAGGCTGTGTGGTTATGCCCACATCACGATCTGGTTCCTACACTCTCTGCTGAGATAATTAGCGGTACGTCTCATCCTGTCTCTTAGCTGTTTCACCCCAGATATTTCTTCCTGAGATCTTTCCCCACCATTACTGAACCTTGTTGGCATGATAAGGAATTGCAGAATCTCCATCACTGCTAGCTGACAGCCCAGGGATGGGTGTTTACCATACAACTGACAACTTGCTACGACATCTTGTTAAATCGACACTCAATAGGGCCAAATCTATCATCAAAGTACTTCCTAAATATCTTTGTTTATGTCACTGCATTTAAAATGTCGACATCCATAAAATCTTATGTTACAGGTTTACTAAAATTTGTCATAAAAAATAAGGTTTTAAATAGTCTTAGAATCCATAACAACAGAATCATAAAAGTGGATGGTAATTTTTATTACCTTCAGAAGCTTTGCATGGAGCAGCAAAGTGTAAGCGGCTTCGGTATAGTTATCACACTCTTTGTGCAGGTCACACAGTTTGTACAAATACCTGAGACGAGAAAATACAGGTACATTCTTAAAATGTCACCAAATAATTTGTGTTGCAGATAGCAAAAGCTAAATTCTACTTTCAGCAGTAAATCAGATCCATGCTTTCTTTTTATAGTGTTCACAATTCATAATGCCTCGAAGACTTGGGGCACAAAGCATGAAGACAAACCAACAAGAGTAATATTACATATATACATAATGTAAATCCTCTTTTCAGAACAAAACCGAAGCTGTCACAAGAAGGTACAATTGTACTTCAAGATTTCTCACTCCTTCCCATCTTTTCCAGGATTTTCTTCATACATTTGAAATGAGATTACACAATGTTTGATAGTGATTTCTTAGATTACTATTGAATCCAAATATTCCCCCCCCAAAAAAAATCTGTAAAAATACAAATCCATAAAAATAAAGAGTTCCAATGATCACAGTGAATGTGGTCCAAAGAATTTTTCTGCCATAAAGAGATAAAGATTGCTTTTCAATGTAAAGCACCCTACATTTTTTGGATAAAAAATGCTTGATTGTTTTCCCCAAAGTTTATTATATTCATATGGTATTTTTTTTTGTTTTTAAAAGGAGAAAGTTAAAAAAAAAATCTTAGAAATCAAAAGTTAGAGCATCATGCTCGGTGTAATAAACCCATCATTAAACACTAATGTCACACGGATCATATTCTTGTTCTGGTCTTCTACGTGGTGATCTTGCTAAATATTTGACACTGGCCCCCAATAGGGACCAAGGAGAGGGGTTCAATCATATCCCTCCCTCTGGAGAAGTGATGGACAAAACTCTAGCAGGCAACACAGACCATGAGACCATGGGGTCAGGTAATGTAAGAATAGACTGAAAAAATTTCACAGTGCCTATTTCTGATAAAGTTCAATCTAGATTTCTCATTTGATCACGTGGCTTCCTGTGAAACATTAAATTTTGTGGCGGTACCTTTCCTCAAAAGGGTCATATAAGTTGGTGAAAAGATGCAAAACCCCTATGAAGTACTCAGACGTGGCTTTGCGTCTGAGCTGGCTAAGTATGACCCCCCCTTTACGCCCCCAAGTCTCCACATCTGCATGGTCACACTGCACAAAGTCTCAGAATACACCTGGACACTCCATCAAATTCAACCTCTAGGCTTCTCAATTTCCTACAGGATAACCCCTGTGACTGAAACATTTCTTAGTGTGGACTTGATAAACAGCAAGTACGATAGACGTGTAGAAGGTACAGACAAGCATGATGCCCACATACCTTATATACATTTCTTCTCTTTCAATTTCTTTGTAGAAATTCTGAAAAATAAAACCACAACACTGTTAAGAAACCTATTCCATTAAAGGTGTGACATGCACATTAAAAATTCATAGGTTTTTTTTAACCCATGAATTAGAACCATTAGAACCCTTTGAATTAGAACCATAAATTCACCTAAAATGCAAAACCATCTGACATTGTCCTGTACTGTTTTTTGGGGGGAGGAGGGCAGGGACTACACTCTAAACACCGTGATGGCTAAAGTCCTCTTCTGTCATTTGATAGTCACCTGCCCACAGTTAAAACAAAGTATAGGACATCTTGAGATAGGACATCTTGACCACTCTTAACCACTGTATTCTCATTAGAAGTGAAAAAGGAAAAAAAGGAAAGATCCCAAATTTGGGAATAAGCTTCATCACATGGTTGAAAGCAGGCTGGGCTCAGCCCCATCCAAGAGCCAGAAGGAGGCGCTGTGGTACTCCAGCTCGGTCTGTTCAACACAGTAGCCACGTGCATTCAACTATTGAGTAAATTTAATTAAAACTAAAGAAAGTTACAAATTCACGGCCTCCCTCGTCCACACTTTGAGTGCTGTGGTACTGAGAGGTACAGCAGAGGGCACTTCCATCATCACAGGCGTTTCTATCGGACAGCGCTGTTCTAGAACCACCGACCTTCCAAAACACAGTAAGAAAACTGGTTGCCACTCACAAAAAGCCACCTTATGTACAAGCACCGATGGAGAAAGGTTACTTAGCAGAGTATAAACAATGGGTTATTTCAACATATTGTAGAGTAGTTTCAGGGTGAGCATCAACTTTTCTGTCAAACTTATATTTCTTCATGTGAACGCCTCTGTAACTACTCTAAAATCTTGATCGTACCTGAGGAAACAGAAAGGTACAGACTAGTCACCTAGCAAAGCCTGAGGCATGGGAACACCATAGCTGTTTTGAGGGTAAAATTTAGCACCTGACCGCTATGTACCTGAGATAACTAGTGACTATGACCATTTCAGAGGCACGCAATTATCCAGTAAGAGGAAATAGCCTGTTCACTTTCATTAGCAAAAAAAAAAAAAGGCATTGCTTCTCCAATTGACCTTTCTGAGAAGAAACAAGAAGCAACCATAGAAAGGCAGAGGGGGTACGTTTAGAAGATGCACCAAGATTTTCACATTTTGCTGCATCTGAGATTTTACTGTCCTCTGGTTCATACGCTGCGGCTGGGTAATGAGAATATTTCCAGGTAAGAAAGAATCTGCTTCCTTCACTTCCAACTCGGCCTTGCCAGTGTTTACAAGCTGCAATTCCACACCATCCTCTTTTGCTCTCATATTTTTAATCCTTTCCTAAGCTTTTGATCATTCCCTTTACAATTTCACAACGGGGATATCATGCACCCTTCAATTCATTCCTCTCTCCGAAATACAGAAATGTTTTCTATTCCCTGCCTGTATTGAGTTCTGTTCCCTTCCCAGAACTTCAGAAGCTCTCTAGAACTGAGGACACTCATCTCAAACCCTAATTTCTACATCAAACCTCTGTGTTTCTACGTTGAAGTTCACGGTGCTCTGGGCTCCACTTCTGGGCTCTGCAGGCGGCATCCCAACCCCCACAGTCCTCTTGCTCAAGCCCCCCCCACACCAGGGGCGACATCTGTGCCGGGTGCAAAGCTTGGCAGCTCTCCAGCAACCCCACTGGGGCCAGGTCCCCAGCTCCAACCCACCAGTAAGCACTGATCTTTCAGAACACATACATGACCTTTCAGTTTTGTACTCCTTCATGACTAAAACAGACACTAAGAATTTGAGAATTCTAGTTGGAACCACTGCAATTAGCCTTGTACAGGGGCCATGAAGAGAGTAACTTCTGTCTATAAAATAACAGTGAGTCTACCCGTCGTAGAGATGGATAGGTTGATGGTTGCATAGAAGAACTAGGTGACACACAACAAAATTATTGACCGGGAATTAAAGATTGCATGACTCTCCGGTGACAAATGAAATTCTACTTAATTACAAATGTGCATTTTGTCTGGTGGGGACCATGACCCAATGTCGGTGCCCACGTGTTTGCAGGAGCACGTTTAGGGGACTAGGCTGCAGGTCTCAGTGACCCCTCAGGTCTCCTATTTTTTAATTTCAATTTGTTTTTTAAGTGCAAGGAAGAGTGGGACATTAATGAACCACATTACTTAGAATGTTCCAGTGACTCCATTTTTTTAAAAAACAACAGCACTGGTTCTAAAGGAAATTTAGCAATGGGCTTAAAGGGCCTCCATACATTCGATGTTCTTTATTTTATTTCTTAATGTTCGGATTTCAAGGGGATTTCTGCTTAGTGATAAACTGAGCACATTCTGTATACTCCTAACACGTTTATACATCTATATCCATCTAGCGATGAATGTACGTAGTCGTCTCTATGAAACTCTATTTGTTTCACTAAAGAAGTACCAAGGGAAAGGGTGAAAGTGGCGCAGGAGATTAAAAATGTATTTGTATTTTTATTTCTGACTCAATGTGAGCTGGGCCGTGAATATTACGACAGAATAGCTATCTATAAAAATGCAGTTTTCCTGTTTCTCTTTAACTCATAGACCTGTTTTATTTGTTAAATGGAAGACCCGTGACAGGTTAGGACCCATCTGATCATCCCCAGGAAAAGGTTAAGAACAGCACCCCCAACTCCTCATTGGATGATCCGGGATGCCCCGAGTTGAAGGAAGATAGTGTCGGATAACCTCAGGGACCCTGGGTGTGCTTCGTAGTCAAAACCTAGCTAGTGCGGATGGCAGTAACAATATGCAGGCACCACGTGAGGCTCCATGTGAGACAGAAACACATGTCAGCGTCAGAAACCGTGGTGGCAGGTGTCATTCCCAGACCTGGTTTTCTGACACTGATTCTGGCTCTGCTACAAGGCCACGTTCAGAGCACAGCACCATGTCTCCACTAGGTGTCGTGCCCGGGGAGCATGGCATCTCTTGTTAAGACAAACAGTAGTCTCAGTCATCAAAGTTGGAAAGCTAATCAACATAGCAATATACTTTTTCCTTCTGGACACAAATCAGCCTCTCGGATCCTCCGAAAGATCAGAGGGAGCACTAGAGAAACATGTCCATAGTAGGGAATGCTGTTGAAAAGGTTTCCGTTTCTCTCCACAGAAAAATCCTGATTTCTGTTTCATGCTGGCCATAGTGGCATCATGGAAGCAAATGACTTTGGACAGAGGCAAGAATGTGGGAACGCAAGGACGCAAGGGCCAGGCTCCCTCCTGTGGAAACGATCAAGGCCCCTTCCTGCGGCACAGCTCACTGCTACGCTACGCAGCCAGTCTACAGGTGAGTGTACACACAAACTCAGTGGCCACTTCTCAGGGATAGAAGCCAGCAGTCAGTAATTCCTCCCGTTGCCCAAGGCCCGTATGATGTACATGCAGACATATTTAAATGTTTCCCGGATAACTTCTGGGGCCACGTCCAGTCTATGGATGAGACCAAAGACATTCTTCACTCTGAGTGTTTTGAATTTCTCGCGTTCGTTTCTGAATCTTTCCTAAGGTTTCCGAATTTCCGCTTATATTACTGTCCTTGCATAATGTCTTCTTCTTCCATTATCACCGTCAGCGCATTTATCACAGTTGTTTGAAATCTCCAGTCTGATAATTGTAAAACCTCTGCCGCATCTGAATCTGGCTCTGTTGCTGGCTCAATCTCTTCAAACTGTGTGTTTTGGCCTTGAGGTGCTTTGTAATTTTATGTTGAAAGTGGACACAATGTTCCAGGTAAAAAGACACCAGTGCTGGCTCCAGCAGTGGTTCTGCTTTGGGCATCTGCTCTGGTAAGCTGGGATTCTCTGTACCATCTGGTCTTGCTGATTTTGGGGACAGCAGTTTTCCCTGTGGCCCCCAGAAGATGGCTGTCAGAAGAGTTGTTGACTTTCAGCGTGCCAGTTTTCTCCATGTCGTGAGGATGGGAGTACCAACTTCTAAAGTCCCTTTTACAGTGAACCAGAAACCGGAAGTCCCCCACACTTAGAGTTTTAAGAAAAAGAAAATGTGTTATAGAAAAATGTTTATTATTAGCCAAAACAGGCCACCCAGCCACAGAAGGCCAAGGCGGAGATGGCCCCTGAGCTGTCATCTGCAAGTTCCCCATGGCAAAGGTCAGATCTGCGTTGACACGAAAGTGGATGGAAGGTGAAAATATTCCCCTTTATCTTTCCAATCCAAACATCTCTGGTGATTTTCTAATGGATAAATGATGTGTCATATTCATCCTGGCACAAAAGTCCATTTCCACGAGCTCCAAGTGCCTGAAGTTGGGCAAAGAAGTCCAGGATTTGCGTGTGATATAATGACCGGGGGTGACATGGGAAATGTGGAGAAGGGAAATAAGTACCTGTAGAACTTACTCTACTGGTAGTGTTTTCTTGCTTTCCTGCCGTGGGGCAGGCAGGGGTGTTGAAGACACCCCTCCCAGGGCCAGGAGTCTGCTCTTCTGGCTCCTTCTGGGAGCAGCGGAGGAGGAGGAGAAAAATGCAGAGAGCCTGAAGCCAGACATGGAGTCCTAGGGGCCCAGAGGTTTGCCGGCCACTCCCTGCAGCTGAGCTTGTCATACGGCTTCCCCAAAGCACTTCCAGATGCCTCACATCTACGCCGGGAAGAGCGTGTCCGCAGAACTGGCCACGTCAGTGACAGCAGGTGTGTGGGGGTCCGAGGAAGGCAGAAGCCAAGTTTACCCGAGCCATCTGCTCTTCGTGTGGCCATACACTCATTTCTTATGGCTGCCATAACAATTTGTCACCAGCTTGGTGGCTTAGAATAAAAGATATGAATTCTTTCACAATTCTGAAGGCCATAGTCTAAAATCAAGGTGTCAAGAGGGCACATTTCCTCCAAAGTCTCCTGGAGACAATACTTTGTTTCTTCCAGCTTCTAGTGATCCCAGGGGTCCCTTTGCTTGTGGCAACATCACCCCAATCTCGGCCTCCATCTTCCCGTGGACTTCTCCTCTGTGTCTATGCCTTCTCCTCTTCTAAAGACACTTGTCATTGGACTTAGGGACCACCTGGGTGACCCAGGATGACCTCATCTTGAGAGCCTTAACTTAATCACATCTGCAAGATGCCTTTCTTTCAAATCAGGTCACATCACAGGTTCTGAGGATGAGGATGTAGCCACTATTCAACCCACTGGACATGTTTACAGTCTCTGAATAATGAAGTACTTTAGGCCTGTAATCAACGAGGGCACTACCCTGCTTACAAAATGAGATGGCTCATCCGTCTTACCCACAGCAAACACCCAGAGGACAGATGATTTTGCAGACTTATTTACAGCCGATCTGCAAATGGTTCTTCATTATTCCTTCCCTTCAACAGACAAGGAAACAAGAAAGGAAGCCTATCCTGCCATGGGCAGCTCTGCGGCCAGCTGTCATGAGGTTTCTGAACATCTTGGTTCAGTTTCTGGCTTACTGGCAGGTTGGAAATTTAATGAACTTTTCACTCACCAGCACGTTGACAGTACAGCTCATGCGGTTTTCTTTGTTCTCGTCATGCATGATGGTCCTATAATCTAGAAGTCTTTCCATCAGGCGCACGACGAGTTTTACAAAAGTTTCTCCCGTTTTGGCGAGGTATTTGTGCTTCCTGCAGTGTTCCAGGAGGCTGAAAAATAATTACACACACCTTGTTAATCACACTCAGAAACCTGACGGAGGGGCAATTTAAAATATTTCCCATTATTAACACATTTTAATTACTGCTGGGCTACAAAGTTCATTGTAGTCTAATTACAGTCTCTCTGTCTCTATTCTGACATCAATCCCACCGTTAATCAACACTTACATTTTATCAAATAACACTTTGTACTGTTCGTCTCCTCTGCCTCCTTCCACTTCATGATCCAGCTTGGTGATGATCTCATTTTCGAACTATAATTAAACAGAGGAAGCGTAAGTCATCAGCATGGCAGGCATTGCATTTTATGGCTGGAGCATCGAGAGCACACAAACCAGCGAGATCACCATCAGGTAGCTACCCGAGGCTTTCAAGCCTGATTGCATTTAAGAGTTGTTGTCCCCTGGCCCTTGGGGACTGCTGATGACCCGGAATCTTCCATTTCCTTCTGTGGTTAATGGAGCCTAAACATGTGTATTTTGATAGCAGGAGTAAGTAAGAACCACAAGGGAACCCGAGGGCAAAAAAAATCAAGAAGCAACATGAAAAAAAATCTCAAACTTCATCTCTATGAACAAGTAACATCTAAGACAGCTTGTTGGGTCCTGGAAATGAACAGACGATGTTTCACTTCCCGGCAAACAGTTCTCCGTAATCTGAAAACATCCAAGGGGCCACTTCACTGCTGTTCCTTCATGGATCGTAGTGAAACATCTCTGGTTGAAAAAATAGTGTATGAAACAAGAGAGGCAGTCTCTAGAGACAGAGCAACAGACACTTCAAGAAGGTCCATACCAGGCTTTCTTTGAACTCCCCAAAACTTCTTACTGGACTTCCAGAGCTTCCCATTGGGAAAGAATCGTCAGAAGTGACTATCTCTTGGGTGCATGCTTTCGGGAAAACACCAAATTCTGAGAGGTCCAAATCTACAAAATATTTTGACAGTGGCTGATCTGAAAATAACTACCTTGATAATGATGTGTATGTGTCCCCATCTTCACTGCCCAGTCTCCCATCCCTGACAAAATTCAAAG
This sequence comes from Rhinolophus hipposideros, assembly GCF_964194185.1. Taxonomy (NCBI): domain Eukaryota; kingdom Metazoa; phylum Chordata; class Mammalia; order Chiroptera; family Rhinolophidae; genus Rhinolophus; species Rhinolophus hipposideros. The sequence continues at coordinate 4,108,580 of NC_138061.1, forward strand.
CCACCTCTACTGGTATTCTGGCCAGGTGACTTCCCTGTGGTAGGGGGACCTGAGGTCACACATTGCCTCGGGCCAGGTAGGAATAAGGGCCTGGGAGAGACTTAGTTACCATAGAGATGGAGTCATCCACACAGAGCTGGAAGACAACATGTGAAGGAAGAACCAAAGGAAACAATAGCTGAGTTCCAGGGCTTAGAAAGCAAGCACACCATGGCATGTAGGCAAACGTTGCTGGGGTCCCTTTAAATTATATGCTGAGGCCCTGCTTTCCCAGGCAACAATCCCAGGTCCCGCACTCCTCTTAGGATCCCATAAGAGTCTAAGCCACGTGAGAGAATTTCCTTCTCTCTCGGTCAGCGCCGTATCCCCAGTACCTGGCAGAGCGCCTGGTGTTGACGGTACGCTAATAGGAAGCGTGCACCATGGGCACATAAACTACTGGAGAGATAGTGTGTGAAACTGGAGCTGCGCGGGGCTTCATAGGGCAGCAAAGGAGTGGGTGGGCAGGTTGCTAAGGCTCAACCGGTGGACACTCATCCGAGTGCTTGTCACGGGTACTGCAGGGACCATCGACGGCCCTGGGGACTCAGGGCGCGGCTGCTGCAGTGGAAGCAGACTGTAGCTCCTGTGAAACAGGCAAGGGCTCACACTGCCGGAGCCTAGTGTGATCACGCTACAGATGAAACAAAGGGTGGAAGCAGGATTGGAGAGAAACATTGATTCCTGCTCGACATCAAGGACCCAGCAGCCTCACAACAACCGGGACTTCGGTGAATCCCTGCAAATCTCTTCTTGATCTTCCCCATCGTCTCCTCCCCAAACAAACACCCTCTCTTTGATTCTGTTTGGCCTAAGAAGTTAGGGATTTTAGGAACACAGAAAAAGAGATGGTTCTCTTGAAGAAGAAAGGATGACCTGCTTTTGTTTCCCCCTCCTGAAGTCTCATGCTAAAGACTTTTATTGTAAAATAACAGCCTTTTAGTACTAACCCATTATTACTCTGCTCTTGACGGAAAAGAATTCGGCAAAAGGAGGTTCTTTTCGGAACCCAGCACAAGGGAGCTGGCGTGCCACTAGCCCCAAAGCTGGCACTTCAAGACAGCTCCATCTACCAGATGGTGCCCTGGTGGGAACGCCAAAAATGAAGCATTTGCTGAGGGCTGCTTCCTTAGAGCAAATAACTGAGGTACAAAATAAGGCTAAATTTAATTAAAACACATGATTCAATTCCACACATTTAATGAGCATACAATGAGGAAGGCATAGAGCGGGGAATGTCCAAACTTTTTTCAATGTTTTTCCCCAAGGGCCATATGCGGTAAAATACACAAACAGCCGGGCCACTCACTCGAGGTGAAGTACATATTACCTCACCTAGTTTATTTAAGTAAACTAAATATATTTTTGGAATTTGCTGCGGGCCAATTAACAATGGATTGCGGGCCGCAGTTTGGACACCACTGGTATAGAGAAAGCAGAAAGACATGCCTTATCCTAATCTAGGCTTTTCAAATCGCTCATCACTTGTTAATCAGAAGACACTTGAACTTGGAGTCTGCTTAATGGAAATGGCATGTTTTCTCTGCTCCCATGTAAACCTAGCTGTCACAAATTAGGGCAATAAGGAGCTCCAGCTCATTAAGTATGCTGCTTATCAAATTCTGACTGATGAATTTAATGTTCCTAAAAAGAGTGGATGAATGATGAGTAAATCACAAGAACACAGCTGATTCTAATTTTACTAACCTCTAGTCTAAACTAAGTAATTGGCACAAACACCTGGCAACCCTATTCTGTTTATCAGCAGGATGCAATACCACTGATCTGCAGCTAGCCTCCAGTTCCAGGGTCTTTGTTAATTTTTACAGAATGTACTAGAAATCATTTGCTAGTATGCCGTGAATTGTTATCATAAACAGAATTAAACGATTCTGCCCAAATAAATTGGAGGAAGTACATTTGTTGATCGAGCAGAGCTTGTTTTATAAAAAAGCATGTTTATTATCTTACTCGTAAATGCACGCTGTCTGGCAATTTGCAACTGGGTTCTCTGCGGTTAGGATGAAATTAGCAAGGGTTCACTGTGTTGCTCAAAACGTGGCAGAGGCTCGCTGATGTGATAAGCGAAATCATTATACAACATTTCCCTCTCCTGTCTGAATCGCCAATATTGCTACAAAGATATCCCCAGGGCATCCCACTTAAAGTACTGAGCAGAGCACCTCCAGGCCTCCGGGCTCCGGGAATAGGAACATGAGAGGCCGCATCTGAATCGAGACCTGTTCTGAAGGTTGCTGTTAAGCTTAACGTGGGGTTGCCAAGGGCTGTGCTTGCAGGCGTATTGACATCGTTGTTAATTCAATTAACTCAGAAAGGAAGCACTGCTCCCCCAACTCAGCTAACCATGGGTTATTGGCTCCGACGTAAGACATTATAGAGTGAAGGGTCTCAGCAAATTCTATTGGTTTGGAATGCACTGTTTTTGTTTTGGGTCAGGTGTGCCATTCTGACTATATATATACATTTATAAATGCCTGAAACCAGGCCTGCATTTTGCAGGCATCCAGGAATGCATTTAGACGAGTTCTGGGGTTATGTGGTAGCAAGGTCGGAAGCTGGACCGGGATGGAAAGGTTTGCATGAATAATCCTGATGATAAAGCGCTTAGAGGTTGTCAAGAGCTGGGTGGAAGCTGAAATCCAGGAAAATGCTATGCCAAACACGTCAGCAAAAGGGCTTCTTTGACCCCACGACAAATGAGCCCGAGGCGAGTGTTGCACTTCCCCCTACAGTCCTCTGCCTTCTCCTGGTTTTCACACTCACAAGATACTGGATGTAGGACCGTGGTTTTAGGTCACCCCTCATAGCAGAGGGTACCAATAAAATCAGCCTCTGCTTCTGCATTTGCTGATGGAACCAGGCCAGTCCCAGGAAACTGCAGAACCAACCACGTCCCTCCTCTTTGGCACCGACAGGATGGGTGGACAGAGAAAGCCACTTAACTGCATCTGCGTGGAAAACACGGCCAAGAAGGAAGTGGCATGGCGCGGCAGAGAGCAGCCTGGCACTCAGATGCCCTTGGAGCTCCGGCCTGCGTGCTGACGTCACACAAGTAACGGATTCCCCACAATCTACCACTCAGCCTTTCCACTCTCTGCTCAGACACACTCATATTTTCATGCATATCGCATTCCGCTTGCTTAGCCATTCTGTAAATTTAATTACACACTTAATCTCTGGCACTCCACATTCTAAAATCCCCCCATCCTTCTACGTCCACTGAGCAAGCGGCTCACTGACCTTGGAAGCTTTTGTGAAATACTCAGCAGCCTAGAAGCCCCGAGGCCCCCTACCTGAGGAGCCTGGCTGCTCACCTGACAACACCTCAGACAGGTGCCGCTGCTCCGCATCTGCGCATGGAGCCAGATGGTGGAGAGACTTCAGGGCTGTGACAGCGCACTCCACGAACAGGCCCTCACAGCGAGTCCTGTTTAATTTGTTTAAAGGAGATGGTGGGAGTTTGGGCCTCTCTTTGCTGAAGGGCTTTTAAGAATCGAATTCAATGTAATCGCAACTCCTGGAGTCAAGGGTGTTAGTTTCTATGATCTCTCAGGCCACTTTTGGGTCTGGGGTTCAATGAAATAAAAGCCTAATTCTTACGCCATATTTCCCCGTTAAGCATCCAAAACAATGGAATCAAGTACTACTTTGAAATTGAATGTGAAAATCAACCAATCAGCAAACGGAATCCCGAAGAACTGAAGAATAAACAAGATGAAATTGCTACCAAACTTGTTCACATTCATATTACTGTGCAAAATCTATTGGCTTTCCCATCAAGTGGTAGAAGCTGCGAACATCCACTTGGGTTATTCAATTATTTGCTTAAGTTACCAGCATGGGCGGGAGGAAAAGATCATTCAAACAGGGGCTCAGAAACATCAAAGACATACCTATTCCTCATGTTGCAATACTGTTCCAACTAAAGGGGAATTGCGGGAGTCAGGCAACATTTTACTGACCTTGCAAAGAGGACAGAAAATAGCTCCATGGCTGAAAACATGATTTTGCTGTGGAGCCTTTTTCATTCCCTTTCTATTAATGGTATACAGACCGTACGGTCATTTGCTGCAATTCTCATCTGGGAGTTCTGTATTTTCCAAAGACGTAACAAATGGAATTCTTTAAAAAGGTGCCAGGAGAGAATTGCAAATAGTTTTTTCTTTTTTTAACTTTTAGAAACTGTTTATTTTCCGTCAACCTTATTTCCATTTTGCTTCCGAGTTTGTGGCAGAACTGCTTAGGACCACTCTCTCAGCGGCTGTTCCTACCCCTTCAGCGTCCCGAGCCGTGGGGGCTGCAGACCAGTCCTGGGCAGCAGGAGAGCACGCCGGTCTTTCATAGGAAATGGCTGGACGGGCTCCAGGGCACCTGTGCTTTCAGAGCAGCCTGCGACGTCAGGTTGAGCAGCAGTGAACTCGGGAGCTGGAGCCGTCCACCGCCCTGAAATTCCTCCACGGCCAGACTCTTCAGCAGCGGTCTTTCAATCTCTCTGGGGTCTCTGTAGAAGCAGGGATCAGGCGTGACCTCCCGCAGGTGTTCGAGGGAGATGGTGCCACACAAGTGGAGAACTTCCCGGGTCAGCACCCCCACATCAGACCTGCGGAGCGGGCTCCCTGGTTGTTGCACGCATGGCAATGTCCCCACGGCACAGAGGAGAGTCCGTGTTACACAGACAATGGCAGGCAGGCCACGAGAAGGCGCCTCTGGGAGAGGCTGGTGCCCAGCCGGGGGATCTGTACCCACGAGAAGTCTCAGCTCCCAGAATCCTTCACTCCCTGATCTGGTTAGTGAAGACCCCAGGACTGATGCGGCCGGCTCTAGGAGTGGGTCCGAGGGCAGCAGCAAACCAGCACAGCTCGCTGGCCGGTATTCCTGGATGATAGGGCACTGATACCAGCGGGGTTTTCAGTGGCAACAGCACGAGCTGCCAGCAGAAGCTTCTTGCAGGTTCTCTCCAGATTGATAGTGGATGCCATCACTTTTCCATTGTAGATGGACTGTTCCTTTTGCAAGTCAAGGCTGGGGGCACCTCACTGGGTTCTCGCTGCAAGGAACTCGAGGACACCCTCCTGCTTCATGTTCAGGACATCATGGGCTCTGCTCTTGGTGAAAGATTCCCTTTAATTTACGTGGGAAGAGAGAACAATGCCAGGTAGCATGGAAAAGCTAAAGTATGTTTTCTTTATGAAGAAAAATCCAGTGAAGCTGCGACTCGAACATTACTCATATGGGGTTAGGGGGCTCAGTGAGATGGGGGCAAGGTGGGCTGCAGGCCGGTGAAGGTAACACAGCTCAGCAGGTCTCCATAAATGGCTAAGGGGCACGAGGATGCCCACGCCTTCCACCTCTCCCTGCTAGCTTAGCAGATCCTGAAATCTTCACACACACAATCTCCCCTTTGCAAAAAAAAAAAACAAACAAACAAGATTTCCAAAAGTCTTAGTTTAAGTGTAAACATGCTACCCTGGGGGTGGGGTCAGTGAACAGTGAACATAACTGCTGGGATGACTCAAGGAGGGAAAGGATTACAAGGAAATAGACCAGAGATGTGTCTTCTGAGACAAATGGACAAGAGAGAGGCCAGAGAAGAGGACAATGTTGGAGAATAGAAGGGGCATGCAGACCATAGAAGACCCTTAGAAAGGGCTAAAGAACCAGGATGGCCAAAGGGAGCTGGAGCATTGGAGGCACTCAAAGAGAATGGAAGAGGCAGAAAAGACGAGAAGTGGGCTTTTGTTGAGTGGGTGCAGGAAAGGCCACATGGACAGGACAGAGAAATCACAGTGGCCACATAAGGAGGGCAGATGGTGGAGGGTGGCTGGAATACCTAAGGTCAACAGCGGCCGCCACAGGGCAGGAAGGGGTCCCCCACGGGGGGCACAGCTAGAGTGGACACCCAGCTGGGGATGTACTCCTGCCCCCTTGCTGATGGAATATTCACAACACAAGTGCTAAGGAGAAAGACAACATGAAAAGAAGGCACCATCCCTCTGTCACCACCCCACCAACAGAGGAGGAATCAGACCCAGGGGGTCGGCGGATGGAACAGAGCAGTTCAGATCACAGAAAAGTTATACAGGACCCCATCTCCTGCAGTGGCTTCCCTCTGGACCACAGGGCCGCGCAGGTGTGAACACCAGCCAACACGAGGCATTTGTTCTGTAGGTGCAAAGGGATTCTAGAAGAACTCAAGGCCACTTGCACACATGTGGACCTTCTAGTTCATGTGCTTCTGCCTGGTCCACGCTGCTCCCCATGGCCTCAGGTCCCTGCACAGTAGTCCTCTTCCAGGGGCCTTCTGTTATCTGTAGAGAATCTTAGTCAGCTGGCCTTTGCAGACCCCTGTGAGGACCCACCCAGCACGACCAGCATCAAGCTAACTTAGCACAGCCTCAGCCCTGGAAAGAGCGTCCCAGACCCAGGACACGGCACACGGATGGGGAGCACCATGCCACCCCATCCCACCACCAGGAGAGCCCCTTCAGGGCACGGACCCTGGGGAGTCCACACTAACACCCAGGACCAGGGCAAGGATATGCCTGTTCTGCACAAAGACTCATGCTCTTCTTGCAACAGTGGAGATTGGGAAGAAGCCGACACCGGCGGAAATGCATGTGGAAGAACATTCTAGTGAAGTGCCCTCCCTGCAGCCAAAGAACACAGCGGCAGCACCTCTGGGGAGCTCTGGACGAGCCCATCTGTAATACGTGCTTCTGAAATTCCAATAATGGGTTGGTGTAGCCTCGTCCTGAGTAGTACGGCAGGTTTTCTCCTGACTCTAGCAAATCCCCTCACCCCTTCCAACGCTAAGAGTGTGATATGCCCGAAGGTAAAGCATATTTCACAAACAGTAGCATATTAATAGCCCGACTCCAAAACGCATAGCAACCTTTAAACAAGTAAGCTGCATCACATGTTACAGAGCACTAAAGTTCTGTAAAAATGAAAACCCTTAATGTCTTCCCCTCACTCCATTAGGTCTGCCCATCTGCTATGAAAGTTGAGCCAATTTAAGCCCTTGTTGATGTGACAAATAAGGTTAGATAATTGGATTGGTGGCGGATTAGTTATCAGGAGCCAATCGGCCATGTCCTAGAAGCTTCCTAGGATGGAAGCAGGGAGGGCTGACTGCTGTTCTCTCCACGTGCCTGCCCACGACACATGCACCCACACCCCTTGCAAGGCAGAGAAGGCAGGCCTTGTGCTTCAGGAACAGCAGCCGATGAAAGGTAAGAGTTAAACTGAGAACAGGAAGGAGTTAGAAAAGATCCAGCTAGTGGAGAGACAAGTGTTACGGTCCAGGAGAGCCCTGAGCTAGGGACTGGGAGAAGCAGACGATGCTGGAGATGAGATGGGAAGAGCTGCAGCCACCAAGGAGGCCAGGAGAGAAAACAAAGACACGGCCAGTGTAACCCGTCCCGATAAAGCAAATGACGAGGAGCCTGGTGGAAATAGGATGGAGATGCAGCAGGTCTGGGAAAGATGACGTCCCACGTGACATCCCACCTGACATCTATTGGCTGAGACAGGCCAATGGAAAAACAAATTGAGATATCCCAACAGAAAAGGAAATCGATCTTTTCCCAATTCACAAGAATGGATTACCATAGTAGGAAGATTTTTGTTCATAAGTTTTAGATTTTTTGCCTTCATTTTTAAAACCTTTGGTGTGTCCTACCACTTGTCCGCAAAGATGGCCCCAGCAGATGACAATACAAATGGCCAATGATTATGGACCAAAATATTCAAGTAGCTGACCACGCTTAGCCTGACAGCGTTTTGTGGACCTGCATCTTCATGTGTGTGCTTCTATCAACATCCCTCCAAGCGAGGCCTATTTCATGGTAGTGAAATTGTTCGAAAATTAGAAGTAAATGTGCATGAGTACTTCATGGTATTACTCAAACCCTTCTATTTTCTGGAAAGATGTCACTTGATATTGGCCAGATTCTGAAGCCACTAATGGGGGGAGAGGGTTGAGAATGGAGGCAAAAGTGCCGCGACTCTTCATTACTCTGTGTCATTTACTGAGAAACTAGAGCCCCTGTGAACTGGAGATGAAGCACTTCTGCAGATGGTGTCTGAAGGTATGTGAAAGGCCTGGTGAAACAGGAAAGAGGCAAAAAGAGTGGGTGGAAGAAGAGGGAAAAGTCAGAAATCTTTAGTCCAACTGCCTTTGATCTTATTTTGACCCAAAGGCTGCCCCAAAGAATGGCAAGGCCTTTGATCTTTATTTCTTGGGCTAGTGGCTTTTATCTATACAAATACATTTTCCTCCTTTACCTGATTCTTTAATTCCATGGCACATTTTTTATAAGGTCATTACTTGGGGCTTTAGTCATATAAAATTCAAACGGTCCAATGCATTTTCAGCCCAGGAAAAAGCATTTTAAATTACAATTCCTAGTTCTGGTGAGTTGACAGTGAGATTGGACCATGATTTAGTTAGTGCCAGCAGCAGTGGAGACGGGTCAAATCTTAAGACAATAACATTTAAAAACTGGCAATAATGTCAAAAGTTACAAAAATGTTTTGAATCAGCAATTCCACTTTCGAGAATGTACACTGGGAAAACTTTCAAAAGAAAGTCACACTATCTATATGCATGTGTTCATTGCACATTTATTCAGAGCAGTGAAAACCTGCAACAACCTAAATGCCCAACTAAAGGGGATGCATAAGAGAAGATTAGCCAAGTTATTTTATGAAATGTTACGCCATATTTAAAATCATGGTCACTAAGTTATAATCAAGGAAAATGTCTTAAAAAAATTGTCAAAAAAAAGAACAACAAAAAATTTGGACAATGTTTACAACATTACAATTACATATGTACGAAGACAGTGAACCAGAGGAACAAACACAGCTGTTCTTTTAAAATAGTCTCTTTAGTTTTACAAATAAATAAATGTAAGGAAATCTTCCTCACTTATGGAAGGAAGGAAGGAAGGAAGGAAGGAAGGAAGGAAAGAAGGAAAGGTAGGAAGGAAGGAAGAAAAGATGGACGGACTTTATGGGTTTGATTTTATTCACTTCTCACAGCATCCCTTTGGAGCAGATTCTATTTTTATATCCATTTTACAGCTCTAAGTTGGACATTTAAAGATGTTCAGTCATTTGCTCAAGACCCAGGTAGTACCAAGCTAAGCAAGAGATGGTGGACCACCTGACTTCAGTGTCTAAACCCAACACCTACTCACTTTTAGCTTTGTATCTGTTTTTCGTTTTAGGAAACAGCAAAATTATTCTTCATGGCTACTTACTACCATTGGGCAATAATGATGAAAACTGACCAATAAACTCTATGAACTATTTAAAACTCTCTTAAACTAGAAAGACAATGGTAGGGAAGGAAAAATCTACTCTTAAATATTAGATCTCACTAAAGTCATGCTACCTTGATTGATTGAAGTTTAGGTTTCCTTTCCATACAAGATTTTTTTTCTGAAAATTCCTCAAAAATCTATGTAAAATATTCACATATTTGAACAAAGTTTGCTTTCAGTGTTGAGGACCTCCTATTGTTTGGGTTCTTCTCTTGCCTCCTGCAAAGCTTCATGGCCAAACCCTGAGTCCACTAGGGAGGAAGCCAGTGTGGGTGTGTACCCATTCGTGAACATGGGAGCACTTTCCTTATTTTCACGGAATCCAAAGAAGGAGGTTTTGTGACCTCTCAAGCACATATAATTCAGATTTTGTTCTTCCTGATGATACAGTATGTCCTGAGCTCTTTACACCCACTTTCTTTGAGCAATTCCCATCAGTTCTATTGCACAGGTAAAAGACTGAGACACACATTTAAAAAAAGAAAAGCCAAGCCGTTAGACTTTCAAATAACGTAAGTCAGCAACGAGCATCCAAGTCTCAGAGAATACAACAACACCCGATTCAATGCTCTAGGAGTGCATGTACCAAGGAGGGTGGGGAAGAGGCTTTTATCCAAGGTTTGATGTGTATGTAAATCCAGATAAAATAAGTAAGTGAAAGCTAAAAACAGAATGATTCTCCCTAAAGATGAGAGCAAAGGACGATAGGCTATTCAATAAGGAAAGTCCCAGGATCTGTCTGCTTTCCATGTTTAACACCTTTAACTCTAGAACCATCCAAAAGTCTGTCCTCAGGTTCTCAGGCCTGCTGTTCCCCCCTTCCCCTCACACCACTGCACACCCAAGTCCTTACCATCTGGAAGCTGCGGGTGGAGTGGAACTCACACTGCATCATATCGAAGAAGATGGGGATGGTAGCTTTGCGCAGCTCTGTCTCAGGAATTAGTGTCATTTCCAATATCGGGCCGACCATTTCGGGAATGAACTTTATCTTGTGCTGACCTTGAATAGAGCAATGCATTATTCAGGAATTAAAAAAAGGATTCTACAACGGGCTTCAGTGGACACCACAAAACAACACTGACACTGTGATGGCGAAGGCTAGGATCTTGGGAATGTGCACTCATTTGTCACCTGCTGGCATTTCAAGCGTGTCCAGTCTTTACTCTAAGAAGTGGACTATATTCTAATGGTTGTAAGTGGATCTATTAAAAACTCCACCCCATATGAGGGCAGTAGTCAGGATGTGTATAGTATAAAAGATTAATACTGTTTTACAAATAGACAATGATCACACGGATCAAGGATATGACCAGCTAATGGGGACCCAGCTATGCACAGAGCGGGGCTGGGAGGTGGAACACTCAGGAACTCGTAAAGTGGGCCATGAACAAGAAAGTCCATAAAGCGAGGGAGTTAGAGGAGATGGTCTCTTGGGTCCCCTCTCACTCCAACATCCTATAAAGAATTTTCTATCCGGCGCCTCTATAAAAAATGCAGAGTGATTTCTGTGACATTCTGAATGGCTGCAATCAAAGAAATCAAAACACAGCCCTGAGAATATGAAGTGGAAACAGAAATGACTCTGCCTTCTTTGGCTATTACTTGATTGGAAAACGCTTATTGGAATACCTACTTTATTAATCTCAACTCACCTATCTTGTCCAGATACAATTTTTAAGGAATTCAGGGAAAGGTTGCCCAAACGTCGTTTTTTAAACTAACACTACTACCAATAGGAATAATAATGAATTTTATAATATCAGCTAACATTTATCAGCGCTTACTATAGACAAGCCAGGTGAAAATGCCTCATGAATTCTCAGGATAACCTTGTGAGACGGCCACCATCTCTCTTTCTTTGACGGACTTTGTTTTGGTTGGAAATCTTGGTATTGTGTCATTGGAGGCCTCTGCCTTTGACTCAGACAGATGCTGCTAATTCAGAATCTTCGTCAGCAAAGCCTGTTGTTGCACAGAGACAAGCGGGAGCTGTGGGGCGACTCTGCTCAGCACCTGCCTCCTGTGAGTGTGGGTTTTGCTGCCACGCTGTCCCCTCCCCCCAGCAGGGGCCCCCACATGCTTAGGGTTATTGGCTTCTAAATTCCTGAGAGCTGGCAGTGACACGTGAGCTTATAGAGAACCTGGAAGGAACTGCGAAAGGTCTGAGGGGAGGGAGACAGAGGAAGCTGTAACACCACCACCTTCTCTCACTGCCTGGAAAGAAGCTGCTGGAAAATTCATTTCTAAAAAGGGGGAGTTGACTTTATTTAGAGGAATATGAGTAAACTTAGAGGCAGGGACTGTCAAGAACGTGGCCTTTTAAAAGTCCTACCCTCGTTTTTAATTTCAGAAATCTTGATTTATGTTCACTTTGCACCATTATATAATTTACATCATTTTGTTTCCAACATATTACAGGAGAATGCACAAGAAAAAATGCTTGAATGAATTATCTGTGACATTTTGTTATTAACACCAGGATTTATCCTGAGTTAATCAATCTTACTAATATTTTTACACAATCAGGAAATAGAATGGATACTCTGAAGAATTTAGTTTTCATTATAACTCAGCCAACACAGGTTTCTGTAAAGAGAGCCATTAAAGACATTTGGCTATTATAAATAACTACACTTGGTGAAATACATAATCCTCATAATTAGCCTAAATTAATATATTTCCAACATTTGTATTGGGTGGACACATATGTAAAATGTAACCTAATAAGGAATCCGAACATAATTAAAATCTTATATTTCCCACGTTTAATAAATAATCAATGTTTTAACTAAGGCTATATAATAATGTGATTCTCATCACTTCCCTAAATGCTTCATGTTTCTGAAAGGCATGTAACTGCCACGTGCAAAGCATTCTCTTAAAAATGCTATTATGTTCCGTCTCTCAGGTGACACTTTCCTTGAATTATGCCTAAAAAATGTCAAGAGCCGATATTTCAGAAAACATGACAGTGACAGCAGGGTGTTCATCAGCCACAACTTGAGTGTCGTAAGAGTGCTCTGTCTGTCACGGCTTGCTTTTACTGTTCCAAGATGGGAGAGCCGCCTAAGGCAGTAACAAGTGGTTGTAGACACAGGGAAAGGAAAAGTTACAAGGCGAGTCTGGCCTAATCTTTGATTCTGACACTTCCCACTAATGCAGGACACACCGGCTGGGGCCAGCACTGAGCTCTGTCAACAGTGACACCCCTGCGGACCTAACCTTCGAGAAGGAATGGTCTTCAGGGTGAAATATTCCCCAGTATTCACCTATTTTTGGTGTGTTTTTTTTGTTGGACATTTTCATTATGGCTTTCCCCTGGAGCATATCTTACTCAAATTTAATGCTAAACTCATTATCAACGAGGATCAAAGGGACTCCTATAGTGTCGACTTCAAGAAAATAAAGGCTGCCTTTTCTTTTCCTTTCAAGAAAAAGGAACAAGCTAATTATCAGATCACAACGAAAATATTTACCTCCTGTCACCCTGCCAGTCTCCTAGTTACCACTCCCAAATTCTTTACAACCCACTAGCGTCTTTCTTATAGTTACTTATAGAATATAAACTATTCTACATATATTTATAGAATATAAAGCTGTCTCCCCTGGGAATGGACAGCACCCTCTCTGGGAAGCCAGATGTACCCCCAGCCCCCTGGGATCTCCTTACAATTATTACGACTGTTCAGAAATCTGGGCCATTATCCCAGGAAATCTCCACATACACAGGGCAGACATTGAAAGCGAGTAGGCTTCACTGTATGTCAGTTTACTGAAAAGCATACGATTTGTCCAGTCCCCAGAAAGATACATGGAGGGAATCCCTGCCTGAAAAACATCCCACACTGAACCCGGCTACCAAAGATCTCGCTGCGAGCACGTGTTCAGGCTGGGTTGGGTACAGCGTGGTGGCTCCAATGTGCTATTCCTAGTAAACTGAATGTAAAGCGAGGAGGCAAAGGAGAAAGGGAGAGCGAGTGCTCCCCCAGGCCGCCTCACGGAGCACGCTTTGATACTAACTGAAGAGCTGGGTATGTAAGCACATTTCCCCTGCCTGTTTTAGGAGACAGGCTGCTTTGGGTTTCCCCTCTCAGACCAAATATGACAGACTTGGGAGGATAAAGAAGGTGCGCTCTGTCCTGTGGGGTAGTGCCCTGTTTGCACTTGCAGTAAAATCGAGCAACAGTCTGGGGCCCTTGCAGTGAAGCTGCACACAGCTGCAATCTGAGACGCTCATTTCAAAGAACCCACATATTACTGGGGAGATTCAGGGAGCGCTCGGCTCAAGGCCTGATCGAAGGATAGGTGCCAACTGTAAGATGACAAGTACACCTGACTTCTACTTTTATTTTCTTGGCAGAGCCGGTTATGTTACCCTGACAATACCTTTGCAAAGTTAAGCCTATTTAAAAACAAAACAAAAACTATGTAGAAAACAGGTTGTGGACACCTCGGGGAGTTGTGCTCTCATAAATTTCTGGAGGGGCAGTCTCCGTAGTGACACTTGCAGGCAGGCTTCCATAACTGAAATTCTCAGCAGGAAACAACCAGGCTGCCAGGTGACCCCAAGGACCTCTTCTTAGCCATCTGAGGGGCTGCTTCGGGAAGATCCTGTGGGTAGCCAGGACTTTTCGGTCATGGTTTACACGTGATCTCTTGGCCGCTTGTCAGGCCAGAGTCAATGGACTTGGTTGAAAAGCTACACAGCAGATCTTGTGTATGAATCACAGTATTCAAACCGGCAACTGACAGGATGAAACAAGGTATCTTAACTGCATCCTGTATGCACCAAATCAGAAGCGTTCTGTCACTCGACTCCGCCTATTTGAAGCTTAATGACAGCGTCAAGAGAACCAACAACTGCAGAAGGGCTTTAAAGATCTGATTTACACCACAGGGTGCATTCTCAGAAGGTCTGGAGGTGACATCACAGAGAAGCTCAACATCTCTGGGCCCATCTCATCTTTCTCCATTGTAGTCATGAGCATCAACAAAATGAAATGGAGCCAGTTTCAAATGGTGATCAGTCTCAGAGACTCCAAACATGACCTTGAAAATACTTAAACGAAAACCGAAAAGACAGGAGCACCCATCAGTCAGGCCAGCTGTGGCTCCCACTGAGACTTGGAAGCTCCCTCTATGGCAGAGAGTGACCTTTCAATCGAGGGGCCAGAGAGAGGAAAGGAGCATCTTCGGGGAGCATAAGGGGCCAGAAAGGGCTGAGTTGGGGCAGCAGCTATTAATCAAGCAACAAGGACACATTTTAACATGTTAATGATCACTCTGAGTATGTAAGATCACATCATCTGCAGATAGAGAGAATTGTATTTCTTCCTTTCTGATCTGAATGCCTTTCTTTCTTTTTCTGGCCTCATTGCTTGGCTCAGACTTCTAGCACTATGTTAAATAGGAATGACAAGAGTGGGCGTCCTTATCTTGTTCCTGATTTTAAATGAGAAGCTTTTACTTGCTCACCACAGAGTATATTAATAGTTGTGAGCTTGTCATATATGGCCTTTATTATGTCAAGGTACCATGCTTTTATACCTAGTTTGTCAAGAGTACTTATCACGAAAGGATATTGAATTCTGTCAAGTGCTTTTTCTCCATTTATTGAAATACTCCCATGATTTTTATCCTTTATTCTGTTAATGTAGTGTTATTACTATTATTGATTTGAATATGTCAAACCATCCTTGCATGGCAGGGGTAAATCCCACTTGATCCTGGTGGATGATCTTTTTAATGTGCTGTTGATGCAGTTTGGTAGTTTTTGTTGAGGATTTTTGCATCAATGTTCATCAGAGGTAGTGGCCTACAGATTACTTTCTTTTATTGTAGTGTCTTGTGTGGCTTTGGTATCAGGGTAATGCTTTCCTCATAAAATGAGTTTCGAAGTGTCTCTACCTCTTCAATTTTTTAGGAACACTTTAAGAAGGATTGGCATTAGTTAATTCTCCTTGAAATGTTGGCTAGAATTCACCAGTAAAGATAACTGGTGTTGGCTTTTTATTTGGAATTTTTCGATTGCTGAGTCAATCTCCTTCCTCGTTATTGGTCTGTTTAGATTTTTGAATTCTTCATGATTCAGTCATCACAGGTTATGTGTTTCTAGGAATTTGCCCATTTCTTCTAGGTTATCAAATATGTTGGGATATAATTGTTCACAATAGTCTCTTACAATCCTTTTCATTTCTGTGGCATCAGTTGTAGTGTGCCTTTTTTCATTTCTGATTTTATTTATTTCGGTCTTTTCTCCTTTTTTTCTTAATTAATCTAGCTAAAGGTTTGCTAATTTTGTTTATCTTTTCAAAAAACCAACTCATAGTTTTGTTGAATTTTTCTATTCTCTATTTCATTTATTTCTGTTTTAATCTTTATTATTTCCTTTCGTCTGCTGACTTTAGGCTTAATTTGTTCTTTCTCTAGTTCCTTGAGGTGTAAGCTTAGGTTGTTTATTTGAGATCTTTCTTTACTGGTAAAGCCAACATTATAGTCCAAAGGGACCTAAAAGATATAATGGAACATTCCACCTAATAGTAGCAGAATACACATTTTTCTCAACTACATGTGGAATGTTTTTCAGGATAGATCACATGTTAAGTTATATAACAATTTTAAGGAGACTGAAATCATACCAAGTATCTTTTCTGACCATAATGGAATAAAACTAAGTGATAGATAGAAAATTAGAAAATTCACACATAGTGTAAATTTAAAAACATACTCTTGAACAACCAATGGATCAAAGAAATCAAGAGAGAAAATAGAAAATATCTTGGGACAAAGACAATGAAAACACAACATACCAAAACTTATGGGATGCAGCAGAAGCAGTACTAAGAGGGAAGTATACAGTGATAAATGCCTACATTAATTTCTTATCTTAAACGCACACATCTTTTTTTGTTTTAATTGCATAAGCATGTTGTGCTACCACCACCTGGTGACAGCGTACCTAAATATAGGGTCCAGGTTTGAGTAGGTGAATAAACCCTTTTGAAGGTAGACTATACAAAACTGAATAAAATACGTGATGGCATATGCAGCAGTAGGACGAGAGACATGGTTTAATGTGTGAGAAGCTGAAGGAATGTTAGTGAGGCCCAGGAGCAAAGGACTTCAAAGGCTGAGCTGTGTTCATCTGACACAAGAGGATGTTCTACTGATGTTTCTATTTGTCCCACCCATCAGATTTTCTTCCTTTTACTTTGGTCTCTCATCTCTTATTTACTGAAAACAGTTATTGCAAAGAATAGCAATTGCTCTCCAAGGAACAGAAGCGATTCAGATTCTTAAAATGCCCCAACACTGACAAACAGGTCCAATGTCATCACCCATGGATATCAAGATATTAACCACGATGGCCGGACATCATACTCACCAAGGTTGTACCACATGTCTCTGATTTCAAAGCCGATCTGTCTCCTCATATCTCCATACCTGAAAAGCAGGGATAGGAAAAACACTGAGTCACTCTACACAGACTTTGAAAATCAGAATTGGATTATTTAAAAGTGCAATTCAAGTCTTCCATCACTGAGACACAGACAGTGTCAAAGCTTCAACTTCCTTTGCCACCAAAGGGAATTGAAGGAGGAGGAATCCAGCCTGGGACTCTCACTTTCCCATCAGCACAGATTATAGAACACCCTCCCGCTGTGGGAACCTGGGGGAGGTGGTGGGGAGTAATGAAATCATTTTCCTTTCTTCAATCTCCAATGACAAAGAGAGCCTGGCTCCTTGGCCTAAGGGGGAGTTTGTTTTCCAGGCATGTTGTTCGCATCAGGCCTGCAGACACCAAATGACACCCCACACCCCCGCTCACCATTAGCAGGTTCCACATGGTAAAATTAAGCCCTGGAGTCTGCAGTCAGAGCAGGGACGGCCTCTTCCAACTAACTCCCTTTCTTCTTTATCATTTTCAATGTAAGGAAGGGCTTAACACCTATCGATAACACAAATGCCCCCCCACTTTGTTGATCAGGGAAAACAAATGCTAATTTTCCTCCCAGTGGGTAAGCAAAGAGGTGTGTGTTTCGTGAGTAAACAGAATTTGATGCTTCAGAATATAAACCTTTATTGGTTTGTGAGTAATTTAACTTTTTCCTTTATTGCTTAAGGAAAAGGCTGATCATATTAAAAATAATAATTTGTGAAATTATCATACAGTTTAGCAGCTGTGTCACTGAGCCTGCTCTGTTTATCCTCTGTCAGCTGATGTGACAAGGAAAGCCGTTACAGATGACAGAATTGTGGCTCTAAAGGCAGAAAAGACCCTGTTGGTGAAGCAAAAAGCACAGCCTGGTGCCTCTTTATTATAAACGTCTCGGGCGTCAGACACACCCATCTGTCACCTACATCAGGAGAGGGCTACAGACGCCATGACCATTTCCACCAGGGACGATGACACCCACCAGGCAGCTCGCTCACAGAAGTCAACCTTGGGGGCACCACAGTTGTACGGGTGCTGTGGCCCATTGTACAGATGGAGAAACTGAACGGGAGCGTAAGCCGTCCCTAGGAGGACAAGCTGGTCCTCGGAGGTTGAGGTCCAGCCCAGCCCCACAACCAGGAGAGCACCGATGTTGATAAATTCGGTGAGTGAGGGAGGGGGTATCTCTGCCAGGAATGAACCCATCGCCAACACCACCGGGAGGAGAGGGCTGTCCACTGTTAGTGCAAAGCCACCAGCAGCAAAGTTACTGGATCTGAATTTGTGGGTGACAGGAGAGCATCCGTAAGTGTGTAACTGGCACCCCAAGTCGCCTAGGAGTATGCGACCTGAACACCGTTATGTTGTCCTTTTGAGGCTTGTAGAGCCATTTTCCCCATTCCCATTTTGCTTCTGCACAACTGCCAAAGGGGTCCAAGCAGCTGCTGCAGCCCAGGACCTGAAAGGACGTGGCTGGCTGCACAGGAGCCGGGTGACTGGCATCCTTGGGTGTCTGCCAGGAGAAGGGGACACGGAAAGTAGCACTGTGCTCCAGCCCTCGCGCCGAAGGTCCATCCTGAGGAGGGTGAGGCTGTCACACCATGTGATGGGTCGCTTCTCAGGGACGTGGGCACCTGGTAAGGCAGGGAGGATCCTGACAACACAATCACACCCCGGTGCCTGCCAACAAGTACTCTGATCTCCACACACTCTGACATAACCCAGCGTGGGTCTGGTCTCCGAGGCCTTGCCTCAGCATCTGGTTTCCTGAATCTTCACCCCACGAAGCAGGACACTCATGTTCACCAGAGGCAAGGCTGACTGGGACAGTTACCTGACCACTCTGACCCTCAGTCTCCTTGTCTGTAGTACTGGGTAATGATGCACAACGCTCATCCCACAGGCTTTTGTGAGAATTAGAGACGAGACGCCCCGTCTGTCCTTGAAGGCACTCAGGCCATTCTAGTTCTCTTTCTTGACAAACCCCCTGTGGTTGTAATGGCCGTTCAGATGGATCCATTTTTGGAACAGCGCTATTGATTCACTAATTACTAAGCACGTCCTGGAGGCCAGGCACAGAGCTAATATGGGAGTATGAATATTGGGAAATTAATATTAGTATAAGGTGGAGAACACACCACCACAGACCTGAGGGGGCTATTAAGATGGGTGGAGGTGGACACTAATCAAATAGCCCACACACACACATACATATACAGTAGTTGTGTGAAGGCTGTGATCATGGCTCTGAAAAAACAGGAGGAGTGTGAGACGTGGGTTCAGCTTGGCTGTGGAAGGAGTTCTCTGTGTGAGTAACATTTGTTCTAAGATTTGAAGAAGAAGTGTGATCCAAAGAGGAGCAGGAAGAGGACTCCAGGGGCCAGGGCGGGGATGGGGGGGGGGGGAGTACACAGACCAGAGAAGGCCCTGGCTGGGGGTGAGAGCCTAGCACAAGGGTGCCTGCGTGTGTGCGTGTGCATGCATGTGTGTGCACATGTGTGCGCGCACACATGTCTGAGTGCATGTGCGTGCGTGTGTGCACATGTGTTCATGTGTGTGCGTGTGTGCATGTGTGTGTGCGTATGCGCGTGCGTGCATGTGTGTGCATGTGTGTGTGTGTGAGTGAGTGCATGTGTGTGTTGAGCAGAGGATGCAAAGGCAGAGTTTAATTTTTTTTTTAATTTCAAAAACTTGTGAACTCAGAAGCACGTTTTACTTCACTAACCAGCACACACATAAATACATGTGTATAAAAGTTTTATGAACTAACACTAACCTCACGAAGGGCACTGGACTCTAATGCTGTCTCTTATGTTCTATTTTGCTGGGAAAGCATGTTGGTCATGGCTGTTGTGGGTTGCACTGCATCCTCCATAACGACAGCTGGAAGTCCTAACCCCCATACCTTCAACGTGACCTTTCTGGAAATAGGGGCTTTGCAGATCACGTGACGAGGAAGTCACCCTCGATTAGGGCTGGGGGCTACGTCCAGGGACTGGTGCTCCTCTAAGGAGGGGACATCTAGAGACACAGACACACTGGGAAGACAGAGGCAGAGGCTGAGCGATGTGGCCACAGCCGAGGACGGGCCACCACCAGCAGACAGGAGAGAGGCCCGACCGGGCCCCCCCCCGGGCCTCCCGCAGGAACCGGCCCTGCCGACACCTCGATTTAGAGTTCAGGCCTCCAGAACCACACAGGACGATAAACTCATGCTGTTTCAAGCCACTGAGTTTGTGCGAATTGTTAGGTTATGGCAGACGGCTCTAGGAAACAAATGTAACTGGCCCACTAAGTTGCTATCCTGGCCGAATAAGGGGCTGAGAGTCAGTCTGAAAAATGCTATTTGAAGGAGAGAGAATGGAATGAGAAGGCCCGAGGCCACAACCCAAGGAGCAACACCATGTAAGGCTTGGCTGGAGGCATGTGAACCTGACAAGGGGACCCAGAGGCCAAAAGCACAGCAGGAAATCCTGGAGAGGAGATCTGGAAACAAAGCACAGAGGTGGGGTACTGGGGCCTCTGTGGAGTCAGGAGTGGGTGGAGGGTGCAGACAGGGAGGCAGCTGGAGGGCAGGGAGGGGTGCACTGAGGCATTTGTGTTCCAATGGGAAGGGCCGATAAATTCCTGGGTGGTTTATTCTGATGCGGCCAATCAGAATAAACCTCTTCAGACACAGGGATGTGAGGTGCCCCAGGGTCCTACGCTGCATGTCATGTGAGCATGTTCAGTGAGTGTTTGTATGCGGGACACTAACCCTTCCACCCAGGACTTGGCTCAGGGTTACCACTTGTTGAGTCCATCCCCCTGGGTCCCCTTCTAATACAGGGAACTTGTTTTGAATCATTCGAGTCTCTTGAAAATAAAAGCAGCACAAACACAGGTTAAACACCACATTTCCTGTTACAACCTGGAACATACAATTGCAGCCCCAGATGAAGTCATGCCGCAGAGCAGGGCTGGTCACAGCGTATTTACCTCATTTCTGTTTCCCTAAAAAGTGCCGTGTACAGTTTGACTTAACACACTGACGCTTCAGAACCCAGTGTGTGGGAAGATCTTTCGTGTAGGTGGTATTGTGCTCCAGCTGTGAAAGCTGTCCTCTTAGAACAGGGGTGTCCAAACTGCAGCCCGGGGGCCAAATGCGGTCCATTGTTAATTGGCCCGCAGCAAATTCCAAAAATACATTTAGTTTACTTAAATAAACCAGGTGAGGCAATGCGTACTTCACCTGGAGTGAGTGGCCCGGCTGTTTGTGTATTTTACCTCTTATCACCCTTGGTGAAAACCGTTGAAAAAAGTTTGGACACCCCTGTCTTAGAAGGTGCAGTGGGCTGACACAAGACTTTTATGGTAAACAAGGACAAAAGGAGAAAAAAGAAAAGAAAAAGATGGTAACAACTTGGGGAGTGAGCAGGTCTTTGTGGAGGGCGGTCTCTGCACACAGGTCTAAACACACTGACCTGGGCTTGGCCATCAAACTTTATCCTCTTGGGCTGGCATTTTCAAGTGCGTATTTTATGCTCAGATATGCAAGGGGCCCAAATCGTGAACCCTTTTCTCTCAGAATCTGGTCCTGTACACAGAACCGCCTGACTGATGTGCCGCATTGTCCCCTCCCATGGCTACCGTGTCCTGCATACTAAGGTCCTTGAGCCAGCTGCGAATCAAAAGTCAACTCTTTTATATTCGACTCAGATTTCCTGAGCCCCAATAATGTTAACGCCTTGGGGAGGAGGAGGGGAGGAAGGCATGTTGGTCGGGTTTAGCCTTCAGGTGACATCTCTGTCCTTTGTCAGGACTTACTAGCACCAAGAACGAGTGAAGGCGGAGTCAGCTGCATTTTCTTATTATGGACTTTGATTCCTAGGGGTTATTTATTTTGTGGTTCATTGGCAAATCTTGTCTTTACTTTGGGTTTGACATAATCAGTTCTGTGCGTCGGGTGGCCCATTCTTTTATGTTACTTGCACGAGCATTGGGGAATGTCTTTGGAATGACCATCCTAATTATCTCCCCAACCGAGGTCATGAGGAGGACAGCTTAACAAGAGGGAATGAACAGGCAGATCCGATACTGGAATTTTCTATCATTTTGAGCTAGACAGACGTGGGGAGCTGCAGGGCTCAGCAGGGAGGATGAGAGGGTACCTCCTCTTGTGTGGGGGGAGGAACCTCCAAGTGGAGCGTGTACTCAGGTGCATTTGGTTGGCTTTACAGACCCTAGAGCAGTAGATGGGTCCACATGGAGACGGCCAGAGGCAACTCAGTGGGTGGAGCATTGTGCCACTCTCAGACCTCACAGGCTTTCCCTCTAGAAAAAAATTGCCACATGAATCATGCTCCAGTGTGTTCTAAGGTAGCACCCAGACACGTGCTCAGATGCGTGGGGTCATTCCCACGTCACTGGACCTCCCGCCCTGCCTCCAGCCATAAGCCCTCCAGATGTTGCCATTCATTTATGCTTCAACAACCCAGACCATCCTTTTCCGTGTAGAGCAGACCACGCCTCTGGGGCCCGATGTCCCCTTTGGGACTGGCTATTGCCGACCCTTGGCTCCTATGAGTCAACCTGGTAAATCTGCCAGCCCCCTTCACATCCAGCCTGGAAGCCCATGCTGCCAGGAGGCCTTTGGGCTCCCAGGTGAGGCCTACAAACCCACCTCCAGGCCACACAGCATCTAGTGAGCACTTATGCTCCACTCCAGTCATTATTATTTCTGCATATTGATCTCCCCCTCTAGACTGGGAACTTCTTATCTCTGGGTCCCTAGCACCAGGACCTAAATGAACAGAGGACGGGTACTCAATCCCTTTTTATTAGCGCAATTTAAAAATATTAAAACATTTCTAGGCATGGGGTATGTTTAGAAAATTTAACCATCTGGGTAAGAGGTCTTCAAATATTTCTTAGGCATGTTTTGTTATTTAGAAATGAAATTGCACTTTGGTTATAAAGTGTTTACGGTATAGCGAGAAACATGCAAAACACCACAATCATAAACCATAAAAGTCCTAGAAGAAAACAGAGGCAGTAACTCCGTGACTTCACTCTTGACAGTATTTTTTTGGATCTGACTCAAAAGGCAATGGTAACAAAAACGAAAATAAACAAATGGGACTACGACAAACTAAAACGCTTCTGTACGGTGAAGGAAACCATCACCAACATAAAAAGGCAGCCTACTAAGTGGAGAAAATATTTGCAAATCATATATATGATAAGGAATTAATATCCAAAATATATATATAGGGCTCATATAGCTCAAAAACAAACAAAAACACAAATAATCAAATTTGAAAAATGGGCAGAGGATTTGCATAGATAATTTCTCTAAAGAGAACATACAGATGGCCCACAGATACATGAAAAGATGATCAGGGAAATGTAGATCAAAACCACAGTGAGATGTCACTTCACACCTGTCAGAATGGCCATTATCAAAGGGACAACAAAAAACAAGTGCTGGAGAGAATGTGGAGAAAAGGGAACTCTTGTGCACGGCAGGTGGATATGGTAAACTGGTGCAGCCACTGTGGGAAAGAGTACAGAGATTCCTCAAAAAATTAAAACTGGAACTACATTATGACCCTGCAATTCCACTTCTGGTATTTCTCTGAAGAAAACAAAAGCGCTAATTTGAAAAGATATATGCGCTTCTGTGTTCATTACAGCATTATTTACAATAGCTAAGATATAGAAACAACCTAAGTGCCCATCAATAGATGAATGGATAAAGAAGAGGTGGTACATGTGTACAATGGAATATTACTCAGCCATAAAAAGATTGAAATCTTGCCATTTGCAGCAACATGGATGGACCTTGAGGGCATTATGTTGAGTGAAATAAGTCAAAGAGAAATACCACATAATCCCACTTATATGTGGAACTGAAAAGAAACCAAGACAAACGAACAAACAAAACAAAACCCAGAGATTTAGAGAACAGACTGATGGTTGCCAGAGGGGAGGAGGCGTTGGGTGGTGGGTGGAAGGGGTGAAGGGGGTCCAGAGGTACAAACTCTCAGATATAAATGTCATGGGTATGTAATGTATAGAATATATTGTAAATTTGAAAGTTGCTAAAAAGCAAATCTTGAAAGTTCCCAATACAAGAAAAAAAAATGTTGTAACTTTGGGGACAGATGGCAACTAGACTCGCTGGGTAACCATTTTGCGATGTGGAATCATTATGCTGTACATCTGAAACTAACATAATATTGTATGCCAGTTATACTTCAAAAAACACACACAAAAACAAACATGGGTGAACCCGCCATGCAGCCCAGCCACACGGCTTCTGGGACAAAAGCACTTATCTCAGAAGCAGATACCTTCTCAGGGGCAGCCTGTCCTGGCCAAACAAGTACCCACAACCCTGCGAGAGGGCCCCTCAGGCGCCTCTCAGGCTGCAGAATGGCTCAGGCAGTCTCTCCAGAGTCTTGCAAAGACAACTTCTGAAACACTCGGGATTTTTCCCTCGGGGCATCCATGAGAAATTTTCAAAGGGAAAATCCAAGTGTCTTATTGGTTGTGAGTGGGAGAATACTAAAATCTCAATTCAGAGGCCCTGCCTGCTCTGGAAGGGGAGACGCCAGCTGGCTGTGTTTAGTTCCTGGGCTTTGAGGGCTCTGAGTGCAGGAGGCTTGGTGGGAAGCAAAGGTTTTCTTTGGCGGCCAAGGCCCTGGGTGGTTAATGCGTTTATTGATGTTGTTTTAGCTTAGACTGCGAATGCTCTCACCAACAAGAGCAAGGGCCCAGTGCAGAGCTGTCCCGCCCAGCCTGGAAAATGCTCCAAATCAAATTGTTCTATTCTAAAGCCCCTGAAGGAGATGCCAGCATTTTCAAGGCAGATTTCCAGTTTTTTAACGTGCTTCTCCCACAGGCATCCCTACGGGATGGACAGGCTGTGTGCTCTGCAAAGAAGGGGTTCCGCCTTTGGCCGGAGGTAAGTGTGGATCCCTGCATCACCCCACAGGGAGCCCTGCACACAGGCAGGCGACTCCAGCTGCTGTGGACGCACTTTCCTTCTGCAGATGGATGACCAAGGGCCTGGGTTTCCGGAGTGACTGGATGAGCTGTGCTGTGTTATTTTCAGTGTGAGTGCTTATTACTGATTTTACTACAAACAGCTTTTCACCAAGACAACACTCAAACATGCCCCTCTAACTTCGTAGGAGGCCTGAGGGCATGTACATTTGGCCAGGTGGAAGCATTCCTGTTGAGCCAGTCCCCAGCGGGGGCCACCTGGAAGTATCTGCTGGTGCCTGGCTTCCTGGCACCTACCGGGGACACACACTGTGCCTACACCATTCTGGTACATTTCCCTTTTCTGAACAATGAACACTGTCTACATCAATGGCCAGTAGAATGGAGTCACTTAACAGAGGAAGCTTGACGATGCCAGGTGGCAGCTGACCTTTACTTAGATGGGCACAGAGGGAAAAAATGGAAGATTCTAAAAGCAGCACCGGTAAAAATCTTGGGCTCTGAACTGCCTAGATTAGAATGACTGTGTGTGACATTCGCCACCTGACTTGTTTCCATTGTGCTTCACTCCTCATCTGGAAAATAAGGATGATATGAAACCCTAAGAATACTTTTGGGTTGTATTCTAATGATTATATGTGAAAAACGCACACAGAGTGCTTATGAAGTGACTGGCTGTAGGGACAGAGTCCCAGAGAGCAGTTTCTAGACTCTCGACCTCACGTGGAAAGGTGCCGGCTCGGGTAGCAGATGGCTGTCAGCTGTGATCAAATGGCCGTCAGCTGTAACCAGTAGCCACTAGCCACTAATATAACTGCTGTGGCTACGCTAGCAAGCACAGATTGCGGCTAGCAAGTGAGGTTAGCAAGCGGATTATGGATTGTGGATCGTGTTGATCCTACTTCCTGTCTTGCCCAGCCACCAGCGATACTGGGGTGCAGGAAGACCCTTTGTTAGGGTACTGGCGGATGTTTGCTTTTGTGTCTCAACCAGCCGCCATTGAGAATATAGAGGTATGACTCCTCTATCTACGGCTCGGTTGTTGTTCCTTTTTGGCCTCCCCATATCCTGCGTTCTTGTGCGGGGAATGGGAGCTGAGTCTCTGTATTACACTGGTGCATAGTATGTGCTCAGTACAAATTTGCTGAAATAATTACTCTCTGGGGATAACATGCTTTCGATTTGCCTTGAAAATGACATACGCACAGAAGATGAAAAAGGCTGACTTGCTGTCCCTTCTGAGACTCTATAATGCAGGGTCTCTGGCCCCGCTCTCAGCAGGTAGACACAGAATATGGTGAGGCCAAAAAGGAACAACAACGGAGCCATAGATAGGGGAGTCATACCACTATATTCTAGATGGCGGCTGGTTGACACAAAGGCAAACATCCGCCAGTACCCCAACAAGGGGTCTTCCTGCACCCCAGTCTCGCTGGTGGCTGGGCAAGACACAGGAAGTAGGATCAACACAATCTGCAATGTAATCCGCTTGCTAACCGCACTTTTTAGCCGCAATCTGCACCTGCTAGAGCAGCCATGGCAGGTATATCAGTGGCCAGTGGCTAACTGGTTACAGCTGATGGCCATCTACTACCCAAGCCAGCACCTTTCCACGCGAGGTCGAGAGTGGAAACTGCTCTCTGGGGCTCCGTCCCTACAGACTCCCTCTGGAATCTCTAATCTCAGTGAGCGGGGGTGGAGGGAGTGGGGGTGAAGGGCAAAGCCTTGGAACGGTCAAGATATTGCAGAGGTATTGAGAAACAACAGATAGGGCCTGATGACTTGGCAATGGGAAGCCATCTGAAAACCCATTTTGAGTATTTATGAGAAGGGAGAAATCAGTGAAACTGAGGTAGAAAGAGGGGAGGCAAGGCCCTCAGGGCACCCAAAGGTTAGAAAGAAGCCCCCACAAGAGTTCTTTTCTTTATCCTGGACCAGGGGTCCTGCAGGACACAGAGCTGAAAGGGCCAGGCAGGGGGCTGGGCCTCCTAGGGGCTTCTCACAGGTTTGTCAGGTAACCCAGGGCTCGTTCAGCCCTTCAGAGTTCCCACCTGGAGGACAGGGGTAACCTCCAGAGAAGGGGCCCCGGCAGCTCTGATTCCACTCTGAGTCTTCCCACAAGCCCATCGCAGCTGAGAGCTTTCACCAGAAGCTCCCTGTTCGAAGCAGCGCTGGAGAATTAAGCAATAATGTGCACCACACTTGGAATGACAGCAGACTGGTGCACAGGAAAAGCTAGTACCTCCCCAAACTCCATTCTGTGCCATGCTAGCAGTCTCTTTTGGATTCTTGACTCATGACTTGGAAAAGGCAATGCCCGGTTCATGATTAGGAGCCGTGCTGTCACCACACCACGGCCACAGCTCAGTGTGTGCCATGGAGACTCAGAGGCTGCAGGGACATCATGCTGACAGTCACAGGCTCCTGCCTCAGGGCACCGTGCAGACTTACTTGTTAAGGATTTTGGCTCTCTTCGCACTTGAAAAATTCTCCAGTTGCAGGGATTCTTGAGTGAGGAACGCCACAGCCAGGTGAAAGTAGTTGTTCCACAGCTGAAACCAAAAAGGGGGACAGGCTGAGGCATCTGTGCTTCAGGGCGGCCCTCGGCTGTGCCGAGGAGGCCCCCTGCCAGCGCACGCTCCTGGAGCGTCTCGGAAACCACACTTCCTCTGCGCAACTCGCTCACAGCCACCGGCCGTGGGTCAGGGCTCAGAGTGGGCTCCCCGGGCACGTGCTCCAGACCCAGCCGGACCGCTGGCCAAGGCATCAGCCCTCCTCCCCCTGCCTGGTGTTCCGCCCAGAACAGTGGGAATCTCCGCGGTACCTACCTTGGGGGGGGGTAAATATTAACACGTGCGGAGACGTCCGCTGGCGCCCCGCATCCAGGAGCGTGTGACAAAGGTTAGCGCCTTTACAGCAAATAGATTTCTGTAATTTATGATCTTTTCTGATACTAAAAAAGTATATAAATGCTACACGGTTAAGGAAAACAGATATAAAAAATCAAGCATTTTGTATTTAGAGGACACACAGACTGCACGGGGCGCAAAAGACTGTTTGCTGTGACATGACTGTGTCGTCCTAGAGCTGGCCACTGTGGAGCTGTGTGTGTGGATGTGGTGACAGACACTTGCCGTGACAAACACGTTCTTCAACAAGAAACGTTGTGAAAGGGAGATTTCCTGAAGTCGTGGAACCGATACCCGCCCCCATGTCAATGTTGCAATCAGGTGGCGATAATGAAAATGAACCAAGGCTTCTCGGATCACAAAGACCGATGCTGTGCTTGCTTATTGGAGTTCAATAAACGGCAGCACCATCCACCTTGCTCGGGGACTCTGGGCTTGGTCCCTTCCTGCATCCCATCGGATCAATGAGTAAGTCCATCGGTCTTCACCTTATCAGTACCTCCCAAACCCATCCGTGTGTGACAGTCCGCATGGCACCCTCCCAGCAACCAGCACGGCCTGTGGCCTGTTTCCTGCCGCTGACCTTGTCCCTGTCAAACCCACTGTCCACAGCGCAGCCAGAGGAACCCACACCAGCCGGAGGCTGCCTGGCCCTGGCTTGAGCCCCTCGGCGAGCTTCGCACACCTTTGGGGTCAGGAAAGACCCTGAGGGTGAGTGACTGCCTCGCTCCAGCCGCCTCCCTGTCGCAGCCTTTGCACTCACAGGACTCACCCAGTCTGCCCATCAGGGCCCTGGACTTGGCCTCTACAGACATGTGGCCCACCCCCTTCTCCTCCCTCAGGTGTCTCACACCTGGAGCAGGTGTGTTCGCCTTCTTGCCCTCCCAGCACCGCCATGTGTCCCTACAATGACACTCAGTTCCCCCTTATGTGCAGGCACTGGAGTCCTGACTTAATCATCCTCTCTGAGCCCCACAATGGGTCGGGGGGTGGAGGGATCCATGTCTGGCACAGAGAAAGCGATCGAGCAATAAGAACCAATAATTGAGGGATGAACCCACTGGGAGTTCTCAGATGCAACATTAGAACCCAGGGACACTGCCTCCAGATCGCTTCCATCTGCTCCCTCCCCAGAGGGTGGCACCGTGGCTGGGAGGTGTGGGGAGGGTGTGAGAGGCAAGTGGGGAGGCCCCCAGGAACTGCAGTAGGGGGCTCAGAGAGTGGTTCTTACAGCTACTCCTCGGCTCTGGAGCACAGGGCTGTTTTCTGGAGGAGGAACTGAGCATGCTCATAGCAGACGACATTTCGGGGAGCCTTCCACCTGCACCAGTGGGAAAGAGCCTGGACCATCAGGGTTCCCACTGCACCTCAAAGCTCTAGCACACCTTCAAGGACATTTGTGCGTGTCGGTTTTCTCAGTTCCAAAACAGGGATAATATTTATTATATCAAATGAGAGAGTTGCAAAGAGTTCTACAAAACTAAGGCATTAACAGTATTGATTCTATTTTTAGTCACCTGTGAAGTAAGTGGAAATGTTCAAGTATGACTATAAGAAAGAGTGTGCTGGGCTTCCTCTTAACCCAAAGCCGCAGCTCACAGGTGAAGTGGAAGAAGGATCCTGAGTGAGGCGCCCTGAACTTACAGCCCACACCCCACCACGGCCCACAAAACCCTGTTTTTTCTTAGCCCCTTTGACATAAAAGGGGGGCTCGGGTCCCTCAAGTACAAGTTGCACCTCCCACTCTGGCCTCCCGTCTCCTGGTCATGCCCTCCTGTCCCAGCACTGGCAGGAGTGACCGGCCACGTTCAGGTGTGACCTGAGAACCATAGCTGGGCACAGCGACAACAGGCCCCACAAATGCACAGAGGGATTTTAACAGACACCGGCTGCCCTGCCTGCACGAACAACATCCGCAAAAACGTGGATGCTTCCTCTTAGGTGCCAGCGTCACTAACTCCCTGTCCCTTCTTTTCATTCCTGTGTGCTGAGTCTGATGTCTCCTCAGAAACCTGCCCCAGGAGAGGTTGAAGGGAACTGAGTAGTCAGGGGCCCTGAAGGGGGTTCCTCCCTCCGCGCGCCTGGCGATGGAGCACTTCTACCTGGAACGCCAGACAGGAGGGGCCAGGAGGACATTTTTATTTCCTTAGGGGTGGACAGGCTGCATCAGGCTGTCAGCGCCCCAGAAATCCATGGGCCACTGTCAGAGCACAAGCACGGTGACGCTGACCCCCAGGGCTCGGGAGCTTCTGGCACAAGGCCTCATCACTTCCGTGCCATTCCTGCTAAAGGGGGGTAGCCTGGGTTTCGCCACGAGAAGGCTTGAGACAGCCACATTGAGAGGCCTGCAAATAACAGGCCCGCGCGCTTCAGAAGTGTCAAGGTCAGAGTTAAGAAAGAGTGAGGAGCTGTTCTAGCCTGAAAGAGATGGAGGAGACACAGAAACTGAATGTGTAGATGCCGACAAGGAGCACAGAGGATTTTCAGGGCAGTGAAAATATCCACAGGACACCATAATGACGGATCCAAGTCCACAGAATGGCCAACAGCCAGAGTGAGCCCTCATGTGAGCTACGGGCTATGGGTGGCTACGGCGTGTCAGGCAGGTTCATTGACGGTTTAACGGAGGCACTGTTCTGGTGGGGATGGTGTTAGTGGGGACACGGTGCCTGTGTGGGGACAGGTGGCATATGGGAAGTCGCTGTACCTTCTGTTCAATTTGGCTGTGGACCTAAACTGCTCTAAGAAAATTAGGTCTTTACAAAAATCACATAAAACACAAGTGTGAAAGCAACTGTAAGCAATGCGTATGACCACTGTGGTGGGTGATGAGGACTCTGAAGGATGTGACGGGGATGCCTGAGCTTAAATGGGGTCTGAGGACTCGTGGCAGTGACGATACTGTACGTCTCCTGATCTGGGCCGTCACCCGTAGTTACGCAGGACAGAGTCCCTGCTTGGAGATGTGCCCGGCAGTATTGGGGTCAGATTGTTAGCTTTGTACTGGAAGGTGAAGAAACAGCTCTTTTCTCCTGCACTTGTCAGAAACGAGGGGCAGACTGAGGAGGAGCAGGGGAAGCAGCCCTCAGGGTCGGTTAGTTGAAGGAGAAGGAAGTGTCAGGAGAAGGAACAGTGCGGTGAACCTGAGCATGTAAGAACATAACGATTTGCCTTGTCAAAGCACAAGCTGCCTGAAGGCTGCCTCCGCCACATGGCACCGAAGCACACCCCTTGAGGGTCAGCAGTGGGCACCCTTTGGGATGAACAACCATCCACACACACTTCACCCCTGCCAAGCTCAAGGAGCTACGTTGGGCCAAAAGGGCACATTGCTGCGTGTGGGTATGAAGGGCGGCATCCAGGGAAACAAACTCATGAGACAGTGAACAGTGCAGTAATCCCTGACAAGCTAGGAAAAAGGAGTCCACACTCACAGCAGCCATTCATGAAACATACAGAAATCTACCCAGCAGGGAATGGGCTAGGCTGATACGGACAAAGTGAAAAAAACGTCATGAAGGACACACACACACACACACACACACACACACACACACACACACACACACACACAGATCTAAATATTCAGGTATAGGGTGGGAAAATAAATATTGCAAAGTATTCCTCCAAATACTGTAACATTTCCCCTACATCTATTTATAAATTCAATGGCCTTCCAATTAAAATACAAGAGGCATTAAAACAAAAAGGTCAACAAGCTTACTTTGAATTTTACATGGAAGAAGAAATACAAAAGAAGATCCAAGATGATTTTGAAAGAGCGCGTTAATAGGGAAGCCCTGACTCTACTAGATGGGTATAAAGCCAGTAGGTAATAACACAGAAAACAGAACTGATAAACACGCCTTTGCAATTATGTTAACAGTGGCATTTCAAATCACTGGGGAAAGCAGAACCTATTCATGAAATGAAGTAGAGAAAAGTGAAGAGTTTAACTTCACTTTTAGTGATTGGAAAGTTAAAAAAAAAGATTAATCTAATAACTTAGGTTATTAGATTAAGTCCTAAGGTACCTATCCTTATTTTTTCTATACATTTTCAATTTTAAATGTCTATCTTAACAGCAGTATAGAACGTAAGTATAAAATATACCAAGTACTAAATATCTGGAAATGTTATCTTTTTCACGATTTGATTTTTTTTTCTTATTTTCTCTGCCTAATGCTTGTTCTCTGCCTAAGATTAGTGATTGGAAAGTTAAAAAAACAAAAACAAAAAAACATACCTACAAAGGTATTAGCAGATACTAACTACATAACAAAAAATAGTTACATTTATAACATCAAGGCAAAGAAGGATTTGCCAAGCAAACTAGAAACCACAAGAGCCATAAAAGAAATGACAGATTTGACTGTGGAAAAATTAAATATTTCTACATGATAAAACTTAACCCAAGACTAGGCTGTCGCAAAAATTTCAACTTACTAAAGCGTATGGCAAATAGCCTATAGAAAAATCAGCACAGGAAATGATCAGAAAGTTATTAGTAGTAGTAGGTAAGTTAATAGTAGAAATTCTCACAGCCAGTGAGTAGTCTCAGCCTAACTAGCAATCAGAGAAATTCCAACAAAAATAAGAATCAGCAATATTTAAGAAATTGATATTGCAGAAGATTCTAGAAAAACGGCATATCTCAAAGAAGGTTGCTGGGATTGCAAATTGCTAAAGCATTCTAGGATCTCTATCAGACTAACATTTCTTACCAGCCAGCCTGGCAATGCTTCCAGGAAGCTTTTCTACAGCAATGCAGCGCTGTGCATGTGTGAGACTGGTGACTATTCATGGTGGCGTTGCTAAGGGGGGAAATGGAAATAGCTGATAGGCCATCAGTGCGGGGATGCCTGCACAAATGTTGGTGCATTTAGATTGTGGAACATGGCAGAGCTGATAAACACATAGCATATGCTCCAATTCATGTTAAAAGCCAAAAGAAAGCATGCATAAGTCCATATAAATGCTTAACGAAGCATCAGGAAGGCCACACAACATCTGGGTAAAAGTGACCCTGCAGAGGGAGAAAGACTGAAAAGGGATCTTTCATGTTTTACTCAATGTGCTGGTTTATACTGCATGAATATTTTATGATGAGTAATGAATAATACTATATCTCTGTATTAGGACAAGTGAAAACAAGCATTAGGCAGAGAAAAAAGAAAAAAAAAATCAAATCGTGAAAAAGATAACATTTCCAGATATGTAGCACTTGGTATATTTTATACTTACATTCTATACTGCTGTTAAGATAGACATTTAAAATTCAAAAAGTATAGAAAAAATAAGGATAGGCACCTTAGGACTTAATCTAATAACCTATCATATTAGCTCTAAATTTTCGGGGGTGCGATGCAAAAGGGTAAGTGATGGGTGTGTAACTGTTGTTGTCTGCAACACAGTTTTGACTCAGACCTCCCACTGGGGGTGCAGAAATTCTTTAGGTTCCTTCTCAATGCTCAATTCCAGGAAACTCACATGCCATTTGCATCTGGATTCTTTTTTTTATTTGCAAACTTTAGTAAAAGAATCTAAGCAATAATAATGACAAAATCATTATTAGCAGAAACACATCCAGAGTACAATAGAACTGAAAGCACAAATATCAGATGCACAGGAAAAATCATGCCTAGCAAGATCTATCCTTAATACACACACGCACACAAGCACGCACACGCATGCACACACGCAAAGAAAGAGTAGGGCTGAAACTGGTGGACCAGCTGACCCAAGCCCAGGGGGACAGGGCGGGGTCTTCTGCCTTGCAAAGGCCAGTGCAGGCAGCACAAAGCCAGGAGAGAAGAACTACAT
Organism: Rhinolophus hipposideros; assembly: GCF_964194185.1. Lineage (NCBI taxonomy): Eukaryota > Metazoa > Chordata > Mammalia > Chiroptera > Rhinolophidae > Rhinolophus > Rhinolophus hipposideros. The sequence goes on from NC_138061.1 coordinate 4,142,128, forward strand.
CGGCGGAAATACTGAGTTCTAAAAGCCAGCAATGTACGCCCAGCCCTGGCGCCTCTTCTGCCGCTGCTCCCCTCCGCCTGTTAGGATGGTCTGGGACAATCTCGGCAGCCACACTGAGACACAGTGGCCTCCTGGCTCAGACTCCCTCTTGTTACTCTGATTCAGTACGTTCTCTTTGAAACAGCTCCATCTCCTCTTCCTTGCTAAATTGAGCAAGTACCTTGAAGGCATAATTTTCAGTCCTCAGGTTCCAATAGTACATATTGTAAATGCCATTTCCACCCCTTGCAGGGGAGACCAATTAAGTTCTAGGACCAGGAATAAAAGGTATTGGCTCAGATGAGCAATTTGTTTTAACATGATTTCCCAACCAAGCGCTGCATCTAACTCGTCTCTTACCTGCAGCTCAAAGTTGGCTTGATCCAGAAATTTCTTGTTCAGCATATCTGCATACTGATTAATCGCTCGCAGGAAGACTCTGAAAGATCAAGAGAAAATGACATAATTACGCACTTAGGCTGTGGCACCTCTGCAGGTTTGGCACTGAAATTAGGTACAACCCGGACTGCCGGGAACGGGAACTCTCCAAGTCCCGTGAAAAGGGCAGAGGTTTTGCCAATGAAAAACCCAGACAATTATAGGCCGATGTTCTCTAAATTAATCAAGGACATTAGCACATGCAGAATAAAAGAAACAGACCAAAATAACGGTGTCTGAAAGTAACATATGAAAAGTATCATTAAAAACCCTAATTTTAAAAAAGGTACAAATGAAATCCTTTTCTCAAGTCACAACATCTTAATGTCATATTATGAAATTGGTCTTTGCTTAGTTGGCTTTTTAAAGTTAAGCATTTGAATGCGCTGTTACTCACCAGCGTGGAAGTATGACTTCTTTCAGTATCATTTGTCCTGTACTCCAAATGCTAATTTGGGTCACTGTTTACTTGTTTAAATAAAACTTTAAGAGCTTTAATAGGTCTGAGAGTGATTGACTACGAACTTCAGATGGAATACTGATTCATTGATAATGTGCAATTTTAAGCACTGAGATACCTTAAACTTTCCCTTTTCTGTATGAAACATGCCATTTGAAAGGTCATAAATGGCTCCAGAGCTCTAGGCCTTTCACAAGCTTGCTCATTTAGTACATTTGTTTTATTACCGCTGGGAGTACTGACTATATAACACAGCTTAGTTCTCTAGATATTTCTTTTGAAATGACCCCTCTCTCTTTGCACAAAGGCAGGATGCAAGAGAATTAGCATTAGGTCACAGATAATAAACTTAATTACACTTCTCCATTTAAGCAGCAGGAAGCAGCTAGGGAGCGTAAGAGAAATCTAGGTTACCTACTAGGAACCGTGCTCTCTGACATGATCTTCTTAGCTAAGGAGGCCGGAAAAGCTCCGTGTTCCTGGCCGTCCCACAGCCACTAATGGTGGCCAGTCAGCATGGGAGGAGGGAGAAAGGGAGCGTGCAGCTGGGGCTTCAGGTCATCGGCATCACGACCCCGCCACGACCTGCCATCCCATACCTGCTGTCACTACGGCCTCTCTCATCCTCATCATGTCGCTACAGCTCTAAGGACGGGGCTTGTGACATCAGCTCAAGAAACCCAGCAGTGGGATCCAGGACTGAAACAGGTGCGACAAATGGCCTGCGATGGGGTTTGCTAGCTCTGTCAGCGTTGTCTGAATTCTTCCCTGGGGACATTAAATCTAACCGGAAAGGAAGAATTCGTATTTTAAGTGACTATGAATTGGAGGACATGGGGATCCTGGCAGTTTCATTAACCAAGAGCCCAGGCTGGGCAGCAGCATGCATGACCACGGTGTGCGATCAGATTTTGCAAATACAGGATGGATTTTATAATTCATTGGGGGACATAAGAGAAAAGACGAACACAGGGCACTTAGGGCACCTGACAAATGAATACAGCATCAGGAGAAAAATCGCTGAATTCAGGACATGCCTCGTGTGTACATAGACCCCCTGGAGACCCTCTTCAGCCTGTCAGTGTTGGACGGGCATCCCCTGTCTCACAAGGACAGGCTGCATGGCCAAAGAGGCGATGGTCTGCCTTGCCCACGTGACCCCTGGCGACTGTGTTCAGGTAGCATTCAATCCAGCAGTCAGAGATCCCCTCAGTGCGAGCGGAATGGGAGAACTTGCTGTCATTCCAGGGGCGGGCTCTCACGCAGCACAGAAAGAGTGCTACCAACATATCGTTGTTCATTAAGTTCTCGAACTTGGCTGTTCACTAGAGTGCCCTAGGGTCCTTATCAGCTTTAAGGAAGACCCTCTGTCTAGCTGTCTGTGATAACAATGACAAGTGGACTAAAACATGCGTTATTATTACGGGGCAATTATTTTGTCTCAAGACAGCACCCAAACAGTGGCAACAGGCTACTTCTAATTAAGCACTAGAAGAATTCCAGCCAGTTAAATACAGATATTTCTCAAAATGACTCTTTAAAAACCTATACCATGCAGAAATAACATGAAGGCCGAGCACAAACTTTTTAATGAACCGACAGCTCAGCAAGAGCAGTGCCTGCAAGAGTCTATAATTTACACGCACTGTACAGTTTTTGAAAAGCCAGGACACAAAACCAAATAAACACAGAATGGGAGTTGTACCAGGAAATCTACAGGGAAGATAAAATAAAAACTGTTATCAGGGCAGTAAACAAAGATGGGGTGACGTGCCCGCTTGGTGGACCCAGGGCAGCTTCACTTCCACAGAACGATCCAGGACACAGATAGAGCACATCCGACGGCCCACACATGATGGGATTAAAATCTTAGCTCCTCTGAAGCTGAATAATACTGAATGTCAACTATAATTTTATATATATATATATATATAGACACGGGATGTGGAGTACAGCACAGGGAACAGAGCCAGTGGAACTGTAACAGCTACATACTACATACGATGTCCGAGGGGTAGGAGATTGGGGGGGTTATCACTTTGTGAGGGGTGTAAATGTCTATTACATTGCTTTGTACACCTGAAACTAATAAGTAAATAAATAAAAACCCAACTTAACAATGCCCCAAGTCCACCTGAACATAAATCAATTATCTAACTAGGATACACGAAACCTAAACAGAGACTAACTTTTAGGCAAGACTATTATCTACTGTCATTCATAAGTTGATTTTAATACATGTCAAACTAGGGAAAATAAACAGGAAAAGAACTTTAGCAGCGTTTGTATAACAGTCTGCTTTCAGTCACAGAAGCATATGAAAATGATCACAAGCTAAGCCAAGTGACTGGATAGCGTGATGCCTTATTATTCTGAAATGAAGGGTTTGGACTTGGCTTGATACAGCGCAAGATCAAGTCCTTTGTGTTGTGAGGCAATGAGAGGGACAGTGGGCTGGCCCCTGTCTCCCTGGTGACGCCGTGCTGTGCGCTGTTGGAGTTGGGCTCAAGGACAGAGAAGCTCTCCAGACTATTCCCAAATGGTCCTCTTTGCTTATTCGCCCACGTGCCTGCAATGCCAAGGCAGCATCTGGTACATCACATATTCTCCCTAGATGTTCGTCACAGAAATGAATGAGTGGATGGATGGATGGATGGATGGATGGATGACGGATGGGTAGGTGGGTGGATGGATGGATGGATGGATGGATGGATGGATGGATGACGGATGACGGATCGCTAGATGGATGAGGATGGATGGGAGGGTAGGTGAATGGATATATGGATGAATAAGGGATGGACAGATGAAGGATGGATGAGCTGGCCCAGAATATCAGACGTTGACTCAGTCGAAGGGCTTATGGAGGCTAGAGCTAAATTGTTTAGTAGCCCGTGGCTCTCCCTAGAGTCCTTGCATTTTGAGTAGATTTTCCATGGTGAGGTTCTGCTCTTTTGAGGTTCTTGGTAACCAAATTTCTCATTAGGCATTTGGCATTTATGGCTGGGCACTTTCCCCTCACGCCCCTGCCGACCTCCTGTACTAGTCTCCTTGCTTCCCTCTGAAGTGAGTTTCTTGATGGCAGGAACCTTGTTCTTTGTATAACAGAATCCCCCAAAGCACAGAAAGAAATCTGTTGCCACTACGCATATTCTGAAATATTCTGGCCTAGGGAACTATTAGCTGATAACCACACTAACAGATGTCTCAGAATCAGTGGTATCCAGGACCTCCCACCAGCCAGACAAAATAAAAACAAACACACACGCACACACTCTGAGCCTGCTCCAGTGGAGAGGGAGAGAAACCACCTTTTGGCGATCCGAGTTTTGCTGTATTCTCTCCACTCAACGTCACTGTATATAAACTACAGGACACAGTGAACAGAGGTCACATGTGATGCTCATACCGTCGCAAAAACATGAGAACGAGATGCTTGCAGGTGATGGACAAGGGGCAGGACATGCCACTACTGTCCTGCTGGAAAAGCGAAGGACTCAGGAAAGATCAATCACTCCGTGAACCAATCACGTTACGTCTTATTCCCAGCCGTGAGAATTAAGCAATTTCCAAAACCCAGAGCTAATGGTGTGAGAATTAAATGCCTTCAGGGATGCTGTCCCACATGGTCAAAAGGGTAAGTCGATATTCAAATGAGTTCTTTTCAATCATTTTTAATCTACGAAAGGATTTATTTATGATCTAAAAATCTGGAAGATAAAACCAAACACAGAAATAAATAATGTAGAGAGAACCACAGGCAAATTACGTCATCCTAAAAATATTCAAAAAGCCCTACCGCTAAGACATTCAATCTATTCAAGGCAAGTGACGGTAACTTGTGATTTTAATGGCCTCACGGGAAGAAGTTCATCACCCTCTCTCTTCTTGGTAACCAATTCCTGTCGACCATCATCTTCATCAATCCTGCCACACTACCATTTTAATAATTGGGCTCCCATGGGGGGAGGGAGAGAGAAAGAGAGAGGGAGAGAGAGAGAGAGAGAAAGAAAGAGAGAGAGAGCGTTCATCCCCAAAGCTCGTACAATTAAAAACAAACAAACCCCAAACCAGGTGTTTCCTGATTTCCTTCTCTTCTACCTGGACGTTTAACCTCAGGAGCTTCCCACGAGAAACAAAATGCTGTACTCTAATTCCTGTCGGTGTCAAATAGGAGTTTAATTGTTGGACACACACACACAATTAGCCTTAATTTAATGCTTTCTATCACTCATCTAGCTATCATTTCTCTCTCTCTCTCTCTCTCCCTCTCTTCTTCTCTCTCTCTCTCTCTCCATGTCTATGTAATCATTTAGCTACATGGCCTTCAGAACGTTGCTTAAGTTTTCGAGAGTCTCATATTTTCAGTCAATAAATCAAAGTACTAAACTATGGGGCATTTAAGCTCCTTTGAACTTAGAATCTAAGGGTTTCGGGTGTTTTCTTGTTTGTTTGTTTTTAGCTTTGAGATTAAAGGTACGAAGGAGATATTGCCACATGACACAAAGTCATTTTAACACCATGGTCTCTGCTGACACTTTAGAAAGTGTGACGTAGCGTTTGGTAAAAAGGAAAGGCATGCCCTGTGAATTGGACCCTGCAGACCTTTAGGTGATAGGCTGTGTGTGGTGTGGTCCCGGAGGCTTCTCCACCCGCAGCAGGCACCCAGCTCGTCACCTACAAGCATCTGACAGAGGAGGCCCCACCAGCCTGGCCTCTTGGGCCACATCCCCGCTCTGTTTTGCACAAAAAGGGCCGTGAATGCCACGTGGGAGACCATTCCCAAAAGCTGCCTATTGTAAGCAATGTGTGCAGAGCAATACATGTGGCAGTCCTCTCTAATTATCTGTTAATTGAGTCCAGGGGGAACTTAGGGAGTGGAACAGAATCAGGAGCCAATTTAACTATTAGGAGTTCCTGGCACAATTACAGTCACCAAAATTACTTTATTGTGGTGGAGGCTCAGGCGTTTCTAGCACCTCTGTTACCCAGTGTCTGCTGCCAATAAAACTGGACCACGAGGCGCCTCATTACTACAAAGGGAAGGATACTGAGAATGGCATTGAACTTCCAGTGGGATATTAAGCCCCATTTCTCAAATGGTGAAGCTGGGTTTTTGTTTTTGTTTTTTATTTTAATTATCCCTTCCCTAAACATACTTTAAGTTGCATAATTAGATTGTACAGTTCAATGAGGGCATTTAAATACCTCTGGCATTAAAACAAGAGTCGCTTTGGGGAAAAAAAAATGCATCTTTTAATAAAATGGTTTGCCCAAAGTGGGAGGAAAAAGGGAAATAAATTAAAAGCTACAATCTACCCCTGCAGATCAATGAGTCATGGAATAGTAGCTGGAAATAGGCCTTAAAACAATTTCCACATAATTCTGAGATGCTGGGAAGGAGCAGCAACCTAAGGTGAAGTGATATAAGAGATGCAGAGAATGTCACTTTGATTAGACAGGGAGGAGAGGTGCTGAACGTCTGCCTTCAGCCGATCCATCTTCGGCCCATCCCACACTTGGCAGAGAGGCTCTTTGGTCAAGTTGCTGATCAGACAGGACCAGCCACTTGCTATGGTGGGAACTTGGGTGGAAATGAGGACCACATGGCACAAAGAAGAGACTCCTACTCAAGGGTCTGGTATAGGAAAGGTGGGGTAACACACAGAAAGTGGGGCCAGGGGGCGGGGAGGGCTTTTTGATTTGGGAAAGACTGGGAAAGTCAATGTCACTAGAACTTTCGGGGATTGAGGCTGGAAGGGCGGCTGGGCCCAGACTGTGAGAGGTTGGAAAGGCCAGGTGTGGAGTCTGCACTTTGGATGATGGGCTGTGGGTGCTCCTGGAGGCTGGAGAGCTGGGCAAGAGCAGGAAGGCCAAAAGCTGCTACGGCCTTTGTTCCCTAAGGCACTAGAGGCGTTCCCCTTTCCCAAGATTTCCTCACTTCCTTTTCGACATATGGCTTCGATATCTATTGAACTCTTAGCTAAAATCCAGAATGCTCTGGAACACTTCTGCTGGGCAGCACTGTAGAAGCAGGCTCCGTCTGTGAGGGCCACGGGAACCCAGAGAACCCCTGGCAGTGTCTGCTCCAGCCTACAATCGAGCCCTCCCTGGGAAGGGGTGTCAGGAGCAGAGATCCCCGGGCTCTGCTGGTAGGACTCATGCTAAACAGAGGAATCACTCTGACTCAGATTCCTGCCCACACAGTACTGTGGCCACTGAGCCCTGCGGGTGGAGGCCAGGACTCCTGAGAGAGGTGGGGACGTGACCGGGGTTCTCACCGTTCTTCTCCCGCACGTCCACCCCTCGCTTCTGCTGCTTCAGTCATAAGCATTTCCGGAATCTTATATGTTCCACGCACTGTTCGTACTGCACAGAACTCATGTTTTTACTGCTCACAAGTCTTGTGGGGCATGAATTACCTAGTATTTTACAAACCAGGAAATGGAACCTCTAAGGGATAGAAGCTCACGTTCCCACAGGACAGAGCAGACGCAGACCACGGCCACCCCCGGCCACCAAGTCATGCTGCCTTCCTCGGGAACCCCAATCAGTGTGGTTGCACCATACAAGTAAATCCCCACAACCGTGTTGGTTTTCCAGTGTATTAAGCACAATTACCAACACATACAACAGTAGACAGCACGAGACCCACGTGCCCTTTACTCAGCGTCAATAGCTATCACCTTCTGCCCAGGACGGTTTCTCTCCCCATCCTGTACCCTTCCCACATTATTATTACTAACAGACTTTAGTTTTAGGTATGCAGCAAATTTCGTGAAAGTACTGAGATTTCCCCCTGCTCCCTCTGACCTTACCCGGGCACGGTCTCCCTGCCATCCTCGCGCCCACCAGAGGCCGCACTGGCCACCATGACCCACGCTGGCACTCCGTCATCACCCAAAGCCCACAGGTTACACTCAGGGTCACTGCTGACGTGGGATACTCAGTGGGTTTGGACAAGTGTACGATGAACGTGTCACACGGAGGGCTCTCACTGCCCTGCAGGTCCCCTCTGCTCCTGTTCATCCTGCCCCCCTGCTGAGCCCCTGGCAACCACACCTCTCTTTACTGTCTTTACGGTTCTGCCTTTTCCTCATGTGGCTGGACACATACGATACGCTGCCACGTCAGATGGGCTCGTACCGTATCATTGTTATGGTTTCTCAGTTCGCTTTGGCCAGGACTAAGACCTTTAACATTTGAGGCGGTTTCCAGCAAAGATTTAAAACACTCTCTCGTGAGACCTGGTTCTAATGCACCTTGGCAACCGGAAGTGCCCGCCTTACACAGAATTTGTGGGTCACTCAGAGTGTCGGGGGCCCATCTGCCCCATAGTTCTGGGTACAGCTCAGGGTACCTCAGCCACCGATGAGCTGCTCGCTTTTGGGTGTGTCACCCTGCAATCAGTCTCACTCTTCACTGGTGTAAAATGGGCTACGAACACTAACCACACCACCTTAACTTACAAATCAACTATCTCCACCATTTCCAACTCTACAGTTCAGTGGAATTAAGGACATCCAGATGCCGTTGTGCAACCCATCACCACCATCGAGCCACAGAATTCCTGTCATGTTGGAAAACTGAGACTCTGACCCATTAAACAACTCTCCATTCTCCCCACCCCCACCCCCTGGCAACCACCATCTCACTCTGTATTTCTACGGCTTGGACGACTCCAGGCACTTCACAGGGGTGGAATCATACAGTACCTGTCCTCTTGTCCTGACTTAGTCCACTGAGTGTACTGTTCATCCATGTTGTAGCCTGTGTCCGAATTTCCTTCCTTTTTAAGACTGAATAAATATTCCAAGGTGTTTCTATATCACATTTTGTTTATCCGCTGGTGGACACGTGGATGGCTTCCACCTTTTGGCTATTGACAATAACGCAGGTATAAGCACAGATGTATAAATATCTTTTCAAATCCCGGCTTTCAGTTCTTTTGGGTGTATGCCCAGGAGTGGAATTGCTACGTCACATGGTAATTCTGTTTTTAACTTTTTGAGGAATATCAAACTCTCTTATTGCAGCTGCGCTATTTTACATTCTACCAACAATGCATAATATCTCCAATTTCTCCATGTCCTCAGCAACACCTGTTAGTTTTTGGTTTTTTGATAGTGGCCTTCTTAATGGTATGAGGTGTATAAATAAAGTTTTATTACAACACAGCCACGCTCAGTCATTTAGGGATTTTCTGTGGCTGCTTTCCCACTAAAACAGCAGTGCTGAGTAGTTGGGCATACAGTTTTCTGGCCCTTTGCAGAAAACTCTGCTATCCCAGCAAAGCTGTGATTCAATCCAGATCTGTCCCCCACACAGATTTTGGGGGTTCTTCGCCTATTTCGGGAGGGGGATAAGGGCTCACTCCCGTGCCTTGGTCATCAGAAGACAACACCTGTTGTTGATCAAAAAGACCATACAAACCCCTCCAAAGCTTAGGCAACATCCCACTGTGAGCCCTGAAGTGGAGATACGAGTGTTGGGATAAAAGTGATTTGGAAACCAGAGAAGGTGGGCTCCTGCCACCTGCATCTCCAGGGCACCAAGCACGTCTTAAGTGACAATCTTATTTCTGGGTCAGGTTTTAAACATCAATAAAAACACCGTATCCCTCTATTCTATTACTTCCTTCTCCTTCCTCTCCTCCCTAACTCTGCCTGGTTCACCCATTTCAACATCAAAAAATACGTGTTGATGGATTTAGGGGTACGTTCGGTAAGGGGGAAAAATCCCCAAGACAGACACCTATGGAATGCCCACCAGATATTTGCACGTGAGAATTCTCTGTAGCAAGAAAGGCAGAGAAGGAATGGGCATATCCTGACTCTAGAATAACCAGTCGTGACAATAAGCCAAGGTCCTGGCCTCCCCAGGGCCCTCCCACCAGCACCCCAGCGTCCATCAGGCAGGTTTCTTCCCAGCTCCTCCCGACCCCCCTGGAGTCCTCCCACTGTTCCTGTGATTACGAACTACAAGAGTCAAGGACAAGCAGGGGTGCTTTGCCTCTGCGGGTTGGGCAGCCGAGAAAGCAAGGAGGGAGTGGTGACGCAGCCCTGGGAAAGGCACAGACCGCCCGGGAAGATGTGTGTGATCGGTCACTGTCACTAGAGGATTTCCCAGTTCCAAACACATGGGGCTGGGCGTGGAGGGAAGGAAGGAGGAGCTAAGAGTTTCTGTTTGGCGATGGCACATTTTGAGAAATAAATAGTGGCGATGGCTGCACAACACTGTGCCCGTAACTAATGCCACTGAGCTGCACGTGTCCAGGTGGTTAACATGGCAGATTTTAAGTGGTATATATTTTACCACAATAAAAAAGAAAACCTTGAGAAGGAAAGGGGAACGGACATTTCCAGAAACTGCAGTGGTGGGAGTCACGATGTCCATCACACCAGCATCCGTGTGACTAGCTCCATGACACACACACACACGCAGTAAGAACCTCTGACTTTTACTCCCCAAAGAACCAGATTGTTCAGACCTGTTCTGGGAGTGGGTGGGCCATTAATAAATAAGCATAAACAAAATAGGAATAACAATGACAACAACAACATCCACTCAGAGTCTGTTATGGCCCTAGCAGGTCACTTCTCACTGAACATGACACGACAGTGGTCACCTATGTGGCGTGGCCCAGACCTACTATGAGTCCACTGAGGCCCATCTGTGCTGAAGTGTTATCCCCACAGCACCCAGCAGGCATCTTGTAGAAAATGAAATAGAGGGTCACGGAATCCACCTAGTGAGTCCAAGGAAACTTATGTGTTCAAAGGCCTGGGGGCAACTGTAGGGTTCAAAGTAGCACTTCTTAGAGAAACTAGGATAGTCAGAAAAGGGAATGCTTCTTCCCAGGAACTCAGGCTCAGAATATCCCAGGTACGCCTGGGATTTATCCTGGTCATTTTCAGGATTCGCTGAAGGGCGCTGTCTTCATTTTGCAGACAGGTATCCGTTGCTTTCGGCTCCTTGGTCACAGGCTTAAAACGGGGACAGGGTCTTTGCCCATTCGGGGACCAAAGGGCTTGAGGATGTTCTGGGAGAAGCTACCTGGCAGTGGAGATGTCTTCCACATTTGCCCATGCTCACTGCTATTTGGCGACTTCTGCTCACCACTCGTTTAGTTCCCTCTCACTGTGTCTGTGGGTCTGTGTACGTGCTGTACCCCTCAAGGAGGACCGGGGGGATATGCGCAGCAGGCAGAGAAGTGGAGAGAGCAGGAGCCTTGAGATCTGTGCCTAAATCATGCTCCGTGACTATGGGTTGTGCAGCCTTCGGCAAGTGAATGAACACCTCTGACATCAGGTTTCCTTACTGAGGTCTGTGATAGGGGAATTAGAGGAGACGGTGTTGATAAAGGCCTGGGTCACACAAGCTGTTCAATAACTGAGAGCCACTGTTGGGAGGATGATAAAGATACAAAGCATGAAGGCCTCTGTCCTCTTCTTTGCTATTTGTTTCAAAAGAGGCCTCCAAAGCACCTCTTCAGCTTGTAGTGGGCAAAGGCGAAATTAGGAGATTCGTGTCCATGAAAGTTCTTAGGAAAAGCGAAAGCGTGTCATGGAGAGCTTCCAACTCTTTTGTTTTATTTTGGCTCAGATTATCATCAACTGTTGAGTGTCTGGAACTTGCTTCAACCATCTTTGTCCACGGAGAGGAGCTCAGACAGTGCCAAAGACTGTCATGGCAGGTTTTACCTTGCCAAGATGCAAAGGGGTGGCCTGGGGAGGGCTGAGCTCAGGCTCCCAATGGTCCCGCAGAGACAGGGCACCAGCCCAGAGCTGCGAGCTCCTGGCTTGGCAGATATCACAGGAAGGCTGCTATTCTGGGGAGGGCCACCGTCTTGGTAGGTTTTCTGTTGGTGCATAACAAATGACCACAAATGTAGTGGCCACGGATTCGCTCACCGTTCCCTGATCATCTCACAGTTCTATCGGTCAGAACTCCCTGCAGGCTCAGTGGGGTCTTCTGCATAAGAACACAAAAGGCTCAGGCCAGGTGTGGGCCAGCTTGGGTACTGACATGGAGGCTCCCATCTCCCAGGCCATCCAGGTTGTAGGCAGAAGCCAATTCCTTGCGGATGTAAGTTTGAGGTCCCCATTTCCGTGCCATCAGCTGGGGCCCTCACTCTGCTCCTAGGGGCTGCCTGCATTCCTTCTCACCTGGCCCCTCCGTCTTTTAATCAGCAGCAGCCTGCCTGTCAAGTCCTCAGGCTTCAAATCTCTTGCTTCCTTCTTCTGCTTCGAGCCAGCGAAAACTCTCTCCTCTGAAAGGGCTGCTGTGATTACATGAGATCCACCCACCCAATTTCCCTATCTTAAGGTCAACTAATTATTAACCTTAATTACATCAGCAAGATCCATTTTTTCCATGCAATGTAAAGAAGTCCCGGGAGTGTAATGCCTCCTAGTCAGACACAGTTCCACCCACACGCTAGCAGAGGCGGCAGATAAGGAGGAGGGTCCTTGGGACCCTCACTGATCACTTGAGCCACAAACCTCGAGGCCGAACTGGTGTCTCTGGGCCCCGCTCCCATTCTCCTGCAGTCTGAGACGAACCCCGGGGAGGGAGGCTCTCGTCACAGATTCTTCCCTTTGCTGGCGCCTGTGATGTTCTGAGCATTTGCGATGAGATGAAAAACTCTGTTTAGTAAAGGGGAGGTTGGAAGCTAAAGCTAGAAACACCGACGGTAGCAGGTCTTGTGAGAATGACGTGGCTTTCAGGATGCCGCTTGTCTGCGATCCACTGAGTGACACTTTATTAACTGGCATAGCCTTGTCCTAAGCCCGTGATGTCTGAGTCCATCACTTGTTCGCCGGGCACAGTGTAACAACCCAGACCACAAGAGCTCAGGAGCTGAACGGTGACTGTCTTCCCCATACCGAACATAAAGTGCACGTCAGCAGGCACTCATACTTACATAATTCCTCTGATCCCCACTAACGAGAGACAGCTTTCTTTGTACTGAGAATGGGGTGGTCCTCCAAATTAAGTCAAGTAATCATGTGAGACATGTGACATTGGATGGTATTAGATTCAAGGTTGCACAGCATCTCAGAGGTCGGCAAACTACAGCCTGTGGACCCAGTCTGGCCCTCTGCCTGCTTCTGTGCCAATAAAGTCTTATTGGCACACATCCATGCACATTCATTTACATACTGTGAAGGGAAGGTCTGGCCCACAAAGCTGAAAATAGGGCCTATCTATTATTTTGTTTTGTTTTGAAATTAAATTTATTAAATTTATGGGGGTGACATTGCTTAGTAAAATTGCATAGGTTTCAGGTGTACATTTCTATAATCCATCGTCTATAAATCCCATTGTGTGTTCACCAGCCAGAGTCAGTGCTCCTTCCATCACCATATATTGGATCCCCTTTTCTTTCTTCTACCACACTCCTCTCCCCTCACCCTCTGGTAACCACTAAACTGTTGTCTGTGTCTATGAGTTTTTCTTTATTTGTTTGTCATGTTCCTTTGTTGCTTTCAGTTTTATATCCCATATATGAGTGATGTCATAGGGTTCTCAACTTTTTCTGTCTGACTTACTTCACTTAGCATGATAATCTCAAGATCCATCTGTGTTTGCGACAACATGGACCTTTCTATTATCTTATCAAATGATATTCAAGGAGGAAATACATAATTATCTGCTCCTATCTCTAAGAACAGTATCCATTACCATCTCTAATTAATCCTTCCCTACTTTCTAGTTAAAATCTGTTCCCTATACTTTTAAGGCCATTTGATCTTACTTGGTCTTTTCTGGACAAAACAGACCGCATCTTGATAGCCTTGACCACATCCACCAAGCAGCCCTGACCTTCATTCCCAACAAAAGCCCTGGTTGGTGTTGAGAGGCAGATTAGCTTGCTCGTTATATCAGGGGCTCCAGCGATAAATAGCCGGAGAGGAAGTCCAGGCTCCACCACTGACCAGCTGTGTAAACCCCGAGCTGGTTTCCTGTTTGCTCATCTACGAAATGGGTATGTAAGGTACACCGACCTGCGCAGTGGTGAAGATTCAATGAGCTGAAATGGTTACAGTGCCGACAACAGCTGCTGGAACATAGTCTGTGCCCTACAAGTGTTAGGAGGTCTCAAATACTCTCAGGTAATTCAACTCTAATCAGTCAGTTGGTTGCCTCCTTTAATCAGAAAACCACTTTCCACAAGACTTCTTGGGCAAATGCTATGGCTAGCCTTATCGTGATCAAAAGCAGAAATGTGAAAATAATAATTCTTAGACATTCTTTTCTATTGTGAAACTTGTACCTTCTTAATGAGCGTAATGGACGATAGAAATGGGCTCTCCTAGTGGAAATCCATGGATGGATTATAGTGGAAATACATGGATGAGTTAAAATAGTTTAGGGACTCTCCCTGCTCATGCGGGAATAGGGCATATGGATCTGGGGAACCTGCGCGACGAGGCCCAAAGCTTGACCCTATGTTCTGGTGCCACTGGTTTGCATGACTCTGGCTGCATGATGATGACCAAGGAGCTAAACGAAACCTGCCTGGAGCAGAGTTTCTCAGCGCCCAAATGACACAGGAGTGGGGCTTCATGAAACCTCAGAACAGCCTGTGTGCATTGATTGTGCCTGCTGGTGAGAAAGGGTTTGCTAATAAACGTCTGTGTATGGCAGACTTTGACCTGATTCCTTCCTTTTAACCTGGTGGCCAAGTGGTAGAAAAAAGCTACCTTATACCCAGATTTAAGGATGAACAACTAACAGTATCTACGAAAAAAACCCTACACCTGCCCTTTGTCATTCCCAACAGGGCAGCTCCTCCCCTTACAGAGGGTGACTTGGCCTTGACCTAATCTTCAGCCGCCACATCTGCAAAATGCGCTTCCAGAGGACGCTGCCCATGAGGTGACACACGCATGAGTCCCCAGTCTGCCCTGGAACTTCAGTGGAGGCCAAACAGCAGACTGTCTTCTCAAGGTGCCTCTTAGGAAATCAACTCTCCAGTTGTCTCTGAATTCTAATATTGCTATGCTACTTTAATGGATGCCTGAGTAATGGCAAGCATGAGGAGACAGGCAGATGGCAGTTAAGGCCACTTCATGTTTCCCAGGAGACGTGGCTGGTGCTAGGCTGTCAACTGGATTTGTGATGGCTGATTTCCGCTCAGCCTATCTTTTCGTCATTTTCGGTCCAGGGTGGAAGGTGCCAGAAGTTCTTTAGGATTCTCTTTCCCCAGTGGCCTCATCTGAGCCAGCGCCCACATCACACTGCTCCTCACGGCCTTGAGAACACCTTTGTTTTCCTGCTGGTTTTGATCCCATGATAATCCACAGCTAAGCTGCGGACAGCCCAAGGACCCGTCCCTGCTTTTCCAGAATCCAGCCCCAACTTTGTGTGAGCAGCAGTCCCCTGTACAGGTTCTGTCTACCTCGGCTGCAAGAGCTCACCTGGAGGGATAGCCCAAGACTCACACGTGCGGTGGCTGATTTCACAGTTGACCTTGAGGCCACCTGGACACCAGCGGAGGTGCTGAAACACACAGGAGGAGAAAGGTAGGCTCTTGTTCATCACAGGCGAGGAAAAGACAGCTGACGTTGATCAAGCAACTCTGTGGGGTTCAGGTGCTCACGTGTTTCTCACCACCCTCTGCAACGTTCAGGTGGGGCACGAAGGATTCACCCAGCCCACACTTGCCCAGGCTACCCAGCCAGGAGGCACAACGCATGTTAACAAGCCAAGTTACTGTCCGTCCTTCTCCCCACCCCACGGCCACATGGTGTGGAGAAGGTGGAAGCTGCAGGCCGGACCCAGGCACCCCACACAGGAAGCACCCACAGGTTTCACTGAGCTGCCTGACATTACCACGAAAGAGCCTGTTAGAGAGAGCTATTTGGCTTTTAGAAGACACATCTCACTACGGACAAGTAGCCTGCACGCTTGGATAGAAGGCAATACACGCACTGTGCTCAAGCCCCAGAAGCTCTGTGGGTGAGACGGCCCAACTGGACAGGACGCCCTGGGAGGCAGGACCGACACCGGAGCAGACTCCTTCACGATAGCAGACTTGCTTGGCAGAGCGGTTACACGGAAGGTCACGTCACGGGCTTTGCCAGGAAACAGTATGTCACAGTCTGTCTGCAGCAGCAGCCACACAGCCCTGCAGTGGGTGTGTCACGCTCGGGGCGGGGCGGGCCCCAGGCCTCCAGAGGTTGTTGGGAAAGGGTTCACTGTCCACTTTACAACCACAAGTGGAAAAGGCAAGGGAGGATATGGGCTTGGAGAGTCAAGGGGGTGGAACTTTCTGTCTGTGGAAAGTGACTGGACTTCCCCGTCTCTAAATGTAAGTGTTGGGCTGGATTGTTCTTTAGGATTCTTGGGACTTCTAATGTGGGGTGACTCTATGACATCTGGAGGACCCAGAATTTGTGAAACTGACTGGGAAGGGCATGGGGGTAAGCATTCATGGGGGTCTGGCCAGACCAGCAGTTCTGCCACTACTGGTTTTCCCTGCTCTCTAAGCCCCGGCCCCAGGGAGCCAGGCGAACAAGAGTCCAAGGGAGCTCGGGGATGGGGATGGGGACAGGGCAGAGCCTTCTGAAGAGCAGAGGTGGGTGAGAGAATAAACACTGTTCTCAGGTCTCCAGGCTGAGTCATCCCATAGCCCAATGTGCTAAACGGCATCAAAAATTTCCAACTGCAACGAATCTAATCAGTCTTTTGCACTGACATAAAGAAAATCTCTGTGAAACTGTCATTTAGAACAGAATCCACAGATGTCAGATGCAATCGAGACAGGGTTGCCGTAGTACTGCTTTGTGCCAATTTATCCCCAAGGCCACAGGCACACATCACGGGAACCCAGGCCCCTGTCTGGCCCGGGATGGAATGAGGGAAAGAGGAGCACAGGGAAAGCCGAGCCAACATGGGATCAACAGAGGGGACCAAAAGGAGTCCTGGCTTTTTTTTTCCAGTGGGAAATTCCAAAGGGACCCAGCGATGTTCCCAAGTGCATTAATGTCCCAGGGCCGCTGTAACAAATAACCACAACTTAGTGCTTAAAACAACACAATGTATTCTCTTCAAGTTCTGGAGGTCAGAATTCCAACGTGGAGCTCACCGGACTAACACCGAGGCGTCAGCAGAGCCGGGGGCGCTGGGGAAGACGCCGTTGTCCTGCCTTTCCCAGCTTGTCACACTCCCTCTGCACCCTTAATACCCCTGCAGTAGTCACAGACTCTGCGGCTGAGGACATGGACATCTCTGGCGGCCATTTATTCTGCCCACCACACTAAAATAATCAAACGACCTGGCAACTATCACAGCTGTACGGGTCCAAAGTACCCACGAGTACGGGTATCTCTCTCCCGGCTACCGCCAGCCGCCTGAGTTACCTCCCAAGGGGTTCTTCTCTTCCTGCTTCCTAACCATGGTCACGACGCTGTCTCCTTCCGGGAAGGCAGAGTCCACGGGAAAGCCAGTTCCTACCTCCTCCTTACATAACAGATTCTTAGTTAACATCCGAGTTACTGATGCTCGGTCGCTGATTACTGATGACAGCATGTGAATAATGTGTCCATTACTAACATGGCACTTTGCGCACTGAATGGTTTAGTGCAGGGGTCAGTAAACTCTTTCTATAAAAGGCCAGATAGTGAGATGGGCTTTGCAGGAGATACAGTCTCTGTCGCAGTGATTCAACTCTGCTTGTAAGGAAAACAGCCAAAGGGAAACCCAAAGCAGTGGGCGTGGCTACGTGCCCATGAAGCTTCATCTACGGACACTGAGACTTGAATGTCATATAAATTTTGTGTGTCGTGAAATATTCTTCTTTTGACTTTTTGTGTTCACCACTTATAGTTTGCCAACCTTGGGTTTAAAAAGTCACATTTGTGCCAATGTCCATGGCCTGTCATTCTTGCCTACTACTTTTTTAATGAGACTAAGCACCTACTGTGTGCCAGGAACAGTCAGTCAGGAACAGGTGATGGGTTGAATTTAGAAAAGGGGGAGTGGAGGAGGGCTAGGGTTTCTGCCTTGTGCAATAGGGTGGCAGGCGCCATTTACAGAGATATTTACAGCCAGGTGGAGGAGCTCAGAGAGGCTCCTCTGGGGCGTAAGGTTCAGGCTCAGGGACCCCGAGAGTCAGCAAGGTCAGAAATCAGGTGAAAGGTCCAGGGTGGGATATACATCTGGAACTGGATCTGAGTCCACGTAGAAACAAATCCTTGGGAAAGGATAAGATAGCATGGAAGAGAGATGTTAGAATAAAAAACAAATTAAGGCCAGGAATAGAGCCCAGAGAAATGGCAACATTTCTTCTGGACAGAGGAAGACGGACCTGTGAAGGGAGGGGGGAGGACGGGAGGAAGGGGGGGAGAGAGGAAGGAGAGGGTAACTGAGGCTAGGCCTGGAGCTGACTCTTTCGTTTCCACAGCAGCCACACTGAGTACCCAGTAAACACTTCCAGAATAAACGAGTGGTGTGAGATGCGTTCCGAGTTTAGGAGCTGCCGTCTTATCACCACGGCTGCTCAGCCCTTCACTGCTCTTTCCGGGTCCTGGGTTTGGGCTCATCACACTGCTTGCACACCTGCTACTCACCCTGTCTGCCGTGGGCCCATTTCTCAGCTTGTTCTCTGGTTTACAGCCCGCACCCCCATATCCCGGCTCTGACCTCATTTTGGGTCCTTCATCTGGTCCACTGTGTCTGATTGGAGGGTATCAAACATGGCATGCTCCCAGCCACGTGACCGAGTGGGAGGGAGCCCAAGGCACCTCGTTCTACTTACGCAACTGCTCTCTGTCTGCACCGGCCTCTGCGTGTCAGCGGCCCCAGCCTTCTGGAAAGGCTCAAAATAGATTTTTTTTTTAACTAACTCCACATCTGCCTCTGCTCTCCCTGCCAGATTCCTTCTCCGTTGTTTTTTTTTTTTTTAATGACCCCTTTATTTCTTTCATGCTATTCTCCTAATTGTATGTCTGTGCTAAAGAGGGAGGCGGTGAGTCACGGCGTGAGAATCTGCAAAGGCAGGCCCCAGAAACTTCTGCTGAGTAGACTGTTACTGGGAGGAAGAACGGGAAAGGACGTAACAAGGAGTTGTGACCGTGGACTCAGTGCACATGGCTGCTGGGTGCCATCTTATTTATTCCTGCACAGGAAGCTGAGGGCAGTTTCCATTGCCTACAAAATATGGATGATTATAGATCATAGATGATTATGGAGCTACCTAACAGATTGACTGAAGGTTAAATGAGAACCAAGACAGTGGACAAAGGTGAGCATCCTGACTTCCCCTTCCCTAGGGCTCCACGAGGCCAAAGCACTGAGGACAGGTGGGAAGCAGGGCCTGGAGCAAAGACCAAGGGCAGGTCCATCTGCTTCAAAGCCCATGTTCCTGAGATGCATTAATGAAAATAAGCTGCTCAGACACACGGCCACGCTCTGCTGTGCTTCTGGAGAGTCTGGCCGTGATGATCCAAAGGCCACCTTCTCCCATGACCACGAGGAGAGGGAACCAGGCATTGCTCGGGCCGCAGGGGAAGGAACTCAGGATTTCCTTGTTCTATCCAGAAAGTCACGCTCACTGACACAACACTTCCATTGTCCGTAATTCTCCACATTTATGCCCAAATGTGGCCACGACGACAGGGTGCATTGACTTTGCTATTAACCAGAGGTGACTGTGTGATCACAGGTGAGTGGCTGTCTTCCTTCTTAGTGCCCAGTGACTTATTCCCCCTAAGCACACGTGGAAAGTGCACCGGAAGCTCCCGCCAGCCGAACACACGCAAGTTAAGCTTCTTAATTGAAAATATAATCTGTGTTGCGGAGATTAAAATATATTGGATTCATTTTGGCTCTATTCTTCCCCATTGTCCCACATACATTTTCTTTATGCTACACAATCAAATTAGTTCCCCTGCTACGGAAATTATTTCCACACAATAAATCAATTTTATGGGGAAGCTATGACTGAATGTCCTCTTTAAAGGAAAAGCAAATCAGTGATGGAAACAATTTTCTTGCTGATGTGATCAGTGTCTGCAGCACACGGTCCTGGCGATCTCTGTTGGTTTTAGCTCTGGGATTTCTCAGGTTCTTTTCTCCCCTTCTTCATCCTTGGGGGAGGCATGGTGTTGTGTAGCCGACAGGAGGCTGGGGTGGGGCAAGGCTGCTTCAGCACTCCAGCCTCGGGCCAAGGATACCCCTTCCCATCCCCTAAGGGAGCTACCCGCCACCCCCCCACCAGCCGAGGGCGACACAGCGTTCCAGGCACCCTCTAGCTCCTCGCCATCGTTTTCCCATGACACTTATTAGTCGCTGACATGACATGATTGAGTTACATGTTTGTTGGATTGTTGTCTGAGCCCCCATCCAAGGAGAAGGCAAACCCCACACAGGCAGAGGCGTAGTCAGTCACATCCAGCCTAAGGGCCCCGGGGTCTACAACAGGACCTGGCTCAAAGGGTCCTCATCAAAATGCGGCAATGCCTACACTGAGGCCAACGTGGGCAAGCTGATTTCCTGCTGGAGGACGACATGGGAAGGGGTCATGTTATCTAAGGTGGCCTGGGGGCCTGACACATGACCTTGTAGGATGAGCACGGTGCTGGGCCCCAGGGACCTGCTTTCAGGGCTTCACATGTGCAGGGACTTTGCATATGCTGTGCCCTGTCCCTGAAGGGCTCCCACTTCCTGCCTGGACACACCTGCTTCACTCCTTGCAATGTGTCAGCGCCCAGCCTTTCCAGCCCCGCTGGTCCCTCATAACCTGTTCTTGTAGAACCTGCCTCTCTGTCAGGGTGCTTGGGTCGCATGTGTCATTCTCTATTGGCTTCTTTGGTGGTTGGAGCCATGTCCAATGCCTGACTCCCCCCACCCCCAGACTCTCCTCTCAGCTCTGACAGCAGGGTCCCCATCTGCTTTAGGTGCCATCTATCCCAGCACCTAGTACTCCGTGTGACCCTAAGTAGGCACATAATAAACACTTGAATAGAAAAAGAGCGAACAAATGTTACCCCGAAAATGACATGGAAGCTCATTTATCATTTTAAATGTCAACGCTGATGAATTCAGCAAATCACCATCAGCTATGTCCTTACGCACATGTGCACATGTACTTTAAGGAGGAAAAGGGAAGGTTACTTGACCGAGCAGGCACTGTGCCCCAGACACATGGCCAGCTGCACAAGGGAGACCCCACCTCCATGTCACACGGAGGCTACTGTCCTCCTCGTCCTTCAGCAAAGCTACAGCTGAGCCCGTGGGAGCGCGAATGGTGGCAAATTCCAAGGTGGAGACCACTGGGTACCCCGTGGCATGGCAGCTGCTGTCATTTAAACACGTCAGAATGTCATGCACAGAATATGTCGGCATGTTCAGAAGTTTGAAAGATTTAACGTAAGATTTTCAAAGCCTGCTGAGTTCATTATCTCAAGGAAACAAGCCCCATGAGATGGAGATGGCTCCAACACGTGTCCTGATGTCAACTGCCATCCAGGAGCGGCAGCACAGGGCGGCTTTGGAGAATTTCCCTCCCACCATTACCAGTGAATGGAAACGAACTAGAACCAGAGCTCCTAACTGTGCATGTTGTGAGCTCGCCCCACCTCACTGCCGAGTCTGTAATTACGAATTATTTCGGGTGGTCAGAGGAGCGGGGCCCTGGCCGAGGAGTGAGACACCTGGCTCTGCGTTGGCCATTTGACATTACTTGTAATTACATGGCAAGCAAATGAAGAGAGGAAAATCTGCACGATTCCAATAAATCAAAGGATTCATATTATATCAAGTTTTAGGGGGCAAAAAACCCCAACAACATAGCTTCAATGCTTATTTTGGAAAAGGTTGTAGTGGACTAAGCCTTTCTCTCCTGGTCCAAACTCAGACGTGCAGAGAGAACACTAAAGAGCCTGGGTTGTTTTTAACTTGGGGCTTTTAAATAAGAACACAGAGCGGGCACAGCACCCATACCCACAGGCTTATACAAAAATACACACTTAATGAGGTCACAGAGTTAAGATTGAAATGGCTGAAATACAGAGTGCGGGCCCAGAAAAACTGTCAGCAAAGTCTCAAAATAGCTTTACTAAGGTCTGTCAAAATGTGGGGAAATAACAGGAAAAGCATACAAGAGCGTACACAGAAGTGTCAGCTCACTTTTGCTAGTGACAGCCCAGTGAACAGGTTTAGGGTGAGGCATCTGATTACTTAAGGCGAGTTTCTGTGTTCCATGCGGACATTTCCCACGACCTCGTGGTCGGGGTGGGGAGCTGTTCTTGGTGGGGGGTGGTTATTTCCAAGTCTGGGTGGCAACAGTGCGGGAGCTGCCAGGGCAACGTGGGTGACGGCTGACTCCGGCCTCATTTTTGTGCTTTTCCCATCTTTGCACTTTAGTTTTTCCACTGGACAATGCAGTTTCCTAGGCCCACACTCAGGTATCTTGTCAACACCACCCTTTTGACTTGGACATCTTTATCCAAGCCATCCAAGGCCCAAAAATATAAACCCAAGGCATTACCAACGTAACAACCCGAACGCAACACTCTCACATCTGAACACAACAAACCCTGACAGAGGGTGTCCACATTCACAGGAAAAAGAGAGGAGAGAGGAAGTAAAACCTTTGGTTTCTAATGTTCTTTTCAAAATGAGTGCAAAGATCCAAAATGAGCCAAAAAGAACAGACAACTTTTTCTCAGCATGGTTTCCGACTTCTAGAAAAAAATCACTGTCACCTGCTATCTGCTAACTAATATTGTGGCACCATTAGATAAATACAGTCCAACAGTATCCTTTCCCTGAAGTTCTGAATAAGAGTAAGCACTCCACTGCTTGTGCCCAGCTGGCCCTGAAGGCTATTTGATGTGCTGAGAGTCAACGGATGTGACTTCAGGGGCTGCCCTCACAACGGGTGAAGACAGCAGGGCTCAGTCGTTTGCTCGGGCTGCCGTAACAAAGTACCAGAGACTGCAGCGCTTCAGCAACAGAAACGTGTGTTGTCACAATTCTAGAGGCTAGAAATCTGAGATCAAGGCGTGGGCAGAGTTGGTTTCTCAGGAGCCCTATCTCCTTGCCTTCTAGACGGTCACCTCCCTGTGTCCTCACACGGTCCTCCCGCTGGAAGTGTCTGTGTCCTAATCTCCTGCTCTTTCTGAAAGGGTACTAGTTATACAGGATTCAGGTTCATGCTAATCATCTCATTTTAACATTAACCATCGCTGTGAAGCCCTCATCTCCAAATGGAGTTACACTGTGAGGTGCTGGCAATTAGGACTTCAACACAGGGATTTGGGGGTGGGGTGCATAATTCAGCCTACAACAGACTCATTCACATGAAATCTTTCCCATTTATCTTTACCAGTCCACAGGACACGGTTCCCATGATGTACCTATCTGTGTATTTGGTGTTCATTATTTTTCCTTGTCAACACTCCATGTCACCATATCCCAATCCTTTCTCCCGGAGGAGGGGGCAGCTTTCCATTGTGAAAACTGGATCACCCCGCTGGCACAGGGAACGAAGAGCTGGTCCAGCCCGACCCTAAGATTGAGAAGTACCAGCTTGTCAGGCACACAGGTTTGCTTCTCCTCTGGCGCTGCTCACGCTTACAGCCATCACTGTCTCACTGTGTCTGTGGGTTCTATGTCTACCTACCCATCTGAATGGAAAGTGCCTTGAACGCAGAGCCCAATGACTTCACCTCAGAATCCCTGTGCACAAAGTGAAGACACAACACACGTTTACTGAACACAACAAACCACTAGGGTGTGTCCGCATTCAGAAATGCTGGTGCCGAGCCCCTGGGCCAGTCCTAGGAGGGCTGAGTGAGGCCAGGGTTCACACATCAACGAACTTCCACAGGAGACAGGAGCCAGGCCGGGTTCCTGCCCCCACAGTCCTTTCTGAGAGGAAACCAGCCTCCCGTGGATGTGCTGCCATGGCACAGCTGGCCCCTATCAGTTTGAGCGCAAAAGGCTTTTGTTACGTCATTCCTCCTAGTTTTCAACAGGAACCTGGAGATAAAATATGTGTGGCTTTGCCTGTATATACAGACATTCAAAATTACTTGGGGAGGCAGTGGCTTTGGGGCCAGAGAGCATTCAAATAACGCACAACTGAACAAAACCCATTTATAACGGTAGTTGCTAAAGATGTTTTAGATTTTCCCCAATACCACTGCGATTCCCGTCTCAGAAACCAGCAGGCGCAGGTTACCCTGAGCTCGTACAGCATGTGCCTCAGGGACCCATCGTTCGTGACCAAGTGGCTGGTGGCTTTGGCCTTTGGTTATTCCTTTCTCCTTTCTTCAGCTTGTAGTTGAGAAAAGGGTCTATCAAATCACACACACACACACACACACACACACACACACACACTCCCTCCCACCGAACTCTAAATATTCCACTCCAATGGAAAGCTTTCCTAGGGCCTGCCCTTTCTTGTTTCCAGCTTGCATTAAAAATAGACATGATTACAATAACCTAGTTCCCTAGAGGAATTTCATGTCAGGAGCAGGCTCATCAGCCAAAGTGTAAAAACAGGTGCGTGCAAGACACTTCAGAGTCAGGAGAAGTATTTCCAGTTTCAATATTCGTGGGCATGAAAAGTCATTTTCTCTGAAGGGTGCAGAGCTCTGAAATGCACCACATGAAATCAGTCCCACACAAGACCTCTTCACAGAACAAATCAATTGTGTACATCAGAGGGAGCTGCTGTAGAAAACTAACACACACACACACACACACACACACACCCAGCTCAAATGCATGCACTAATTCATGACCATGCCAGATAGGAGCCCGTGTGAGCCAGGGGCCCTGCAATCACCAACTGGGGCTTCAGCTGTAGACTACATCCCTTGCCCTCTCAGAAGTCCATCTCAGAAAGGGTATTTGGCAGTGTAGCTCCAAAGGAAACTAGAGGGGAGGGGGGGAAAAGCAGGTGGGTGGGGGTGAGTGAGAGAGGCGGGAGAGAGTGGTGGCAAGAATGGACCAGACGGAGGATGAGGTGTGGGTCGTGAATGAGTAAATTTCCCACAAGGCTCCACTGTGCCCAAAACATCAATCTTCAGTACATCTCTGAAAGGGGGTGGTTGGGTTCCAAGGCAACTCACAACAACATACGACAGTGAGAATGACCTCGTGGACTCAAGGAGGAAGTATTTCATTTAACGAAGGCTCTGATAATGTATTTCCCAGCCATCCGGTCATTCCAACTAACTTGGCACTCAGGTACTAAAGAAGCGCTCTACACCTGTTTTCGTTTCCCAGGGTAATTTTGGAAACCTCATCAGTCATTTTCTTAACTTCAGAAAACTTGAGCAGTCAATAGACCATTGCCTTTTAAGCTCCCCTTCAAGTCTCCTTGGTGGGCTCCTGGGAGCCAGGATACTGCAGGGGGAGAGAAAGGCCAGAAGACCTGAAAGGTCTGGCTCCATGTCTGCCCTCTCCTGCCTCCAGTATCTTGGACAAGTTTCTTAGCGCCTCTACGACTCTTCACACATAAAATGAGTATAGACTGAAGACTTGTGTGATAATGATAAAGGGAAACCAGAGTATTTTAATAGAAACAAAACAAAACAGTTCATACCTACAAGGATGGCTATTAATAAAAAAAACAAACAAACATGAAAACTAACAAGTGTTAGTAAAAATGTAGAGAAATTGGAACCTTTGTGCACCATTCGTGGGAATGTAAAACGGGGCAGATCTTGTGGGATTTAATATGGTGGTCCCTCAAAAAAACTGAAAATAGAATTGTCACATGATCTAGCAACCCCACTTCTGGGTCTGTATCCAAAAGAACTGAAAGCTGGGTCTTAAACATAGCAGCGTTATCCACAACGGCCCAAAGATGGAAGCAAACCAAGCGATCGTCCACAGATGACGAACAGAAAATGGTGGACATACAATGGAATAGTACTCAGCCTCAAAAAGGAAGGGAATTCTGACACAGGCTACATCACAGACGAACCCTGGGGACATTATGCTCCGTGAAATAAGCCAGTCACAAAAAGACAAATATTGTACGATTCCACTTTTACGAGGTACCTAGAGTAGTCAAACTCATGGAAACAGAAATTAGGATTGTGGTTGCCAGTGGCTAGGGGAAGAAAATGGAGGGTTAGTGTTTAATGGGAATAGAATGTTAGTTTGGCAAGTAGGAAAAGTTCTGGCACAACACGTGTGAATATACTTAGCACTAGTGAACTGTGTGTGCACTTAGAAACGTGTTAGATGGTAAATTTTGTGCTATGGGCATTTTGTCACAATTAAAAAGTTTTAAATTAAACCAGTCAGCCTGTCCATGACACAGGAAGGGCTCAGTACACTGTTTTGTTATTTTCAACACGTAGATTTTGGTGCTGCAC
Organism: Rhinolophus hipposideros; assembly: GCF_964194185.1. Classification (NCBI taxonomy): domain Eukaryota; kingdom Metazoa; phylum Chordata; class Mammalia; order Chiroptera; family Rhinolophidae; genus Rhinolophus; species Rhinolophus hipposideros. Next base: position 4,168,414 of record NC_138061.1, read on the forward strand.
CAAAAAGTCCATTATTGTTGTTCTTCAGTGACTACTTTTCCAGGTGAGTTAACTGACCTCTTTTTGTTGTGTAAAACTGGGAAAGCTTTGTCTGCTGTGTGTGGAAGGAGTGCTTGGCAAAGATTGAATACAATTGGTTGGTCATCATAGCCTGCCAAAATGGAGACCATCCCAAAACATCAGAGAGCATATCAGGGGCCAGGCCCAAAACTGCGTCTTACAGAATGATTTGCTCAAGACCTGGGACCCTGAGGAAAGGAGGAAGGATGTCTCAAGCCTGAGGAAAGTTGGAAAAGAAATAAGAATTCAAGTAGCTGAAGTAAATCCTGGAGCCACCCCGGGAAAGTCAGGGGACCTTCTTTCTCTTCACTGAGGATGATACAAGAAAGGAATGGGCCTCATTGAAGAGACAAGGAAAACCCCTTCTCAGTGGTGGAAGGAGTGAGCCTTGAGGACGGTGTGCTGAGTGGGGGAGGGCATGTGGAGGCCACTCAGAATCGGGGTGGAAAGAGAGGACCCTCTAGAAAGGACAGCTGGTTTATAATCAGGAAGGATGGATTAGACTATTACTCCTCAAAGTGTGGCCCCTGGAAAAGCTGCCTTGGAAGTAGGGGTCCAGGCGCCTCCCCAGGTCTTCTGGATTTGAATCGGCATTTTAATAAGCGCTCCAGGGTACTCCCGCGCACAATAGAGTTTGGAGTATGTGTCCCCCGGGGCCCATTCATGCTCTCATTCCATCACATCCAAATCCCTGTACACTAAAGAAATGCAGTCCTCTGAAGGAGGCTTCCCGCCGAGCTTGGCCTGGACTAAAAGTTTCTGCCACCGGCTTTGGCTATCCTTTTTGTTCTTCTGACTGCCATCTAATAAGACAGAACAGGAGATAAATCAGTCTCCTAGTTTGTGGCCTTACGAGATGGTAGTAACGTGTTCTAGCAGCCGACTGGAGTTTATTTCCTTCTATTTCACAACGACTGAGCCATCGACTGCTCTTCAATCATCGGGCTGTCCCTCGCCTTCTCTGTGACCACTCCTGTGGCTCTGAAAATCCAACATGAGAAATCTCCTTTACAGCAACCTCAGTAGCTACAAGCAAAGCAATTTCGAGAACATTTTTACGAGAACCGTTTCTACATACTCTGCTTCTGTGACAAATTACTGCCTTGCTTGGAGAACGCTTACAAAATACATAGTTTAAGTAATACGAATATGTTATCAGATTTCTAGGATATAAACCGGAAAGCTGTTCCCGGTCAACAAATCCATAACCACACAGCAAAAAATTCACCTGTTGACTTGCCAGCCGGCCATCAGCTACTGAAGGAAAGCTCCCTACCCGTTTCCTTCATTTCCCAGGGAAGTTGCTTCCTCTTAATATGTTAGGAAGGTGAGGCAGGTGGCTGTGGGATACGACACGCCACAGACTCCCAGTCACAGAAAACTCCAAGGTCTAGTTCTCAGTTTTCATTATCACCAGGACCTAAGCAGAACATGCAGAACACAGTATTCCCTTGAACTAGCACGCAAGATGTGAAGGGAATTTTTTAATGTTGCAAATCATCTCATTGATTAAAAAATATTAATGTTGAAAACCAAGAAAGTCCTCCAGGAGACTGGCTCCAACAGCCCTGGAAACGGTCCGAAAAACAGGGCCGCAGCTGTGAAACGAGGAGGAAAGTGTGGCTAATCCCAGACTGAGCGCTGGGGCAGCATCCCAGGTGACCTCCACCGGCCAGAGATGAACAACAAGGAGGCAGGACCCCACACTGGAGGGCCGCTGGCAGGCTGTCCAGCACACAGACCGTTTCCCATCAGGTCTCCAGTGCTCGGGATGAACAAAGGAAAACGTAAGCTCGCCATGCTGCCACGCCAGGAGAGAGCGTCAAGCGGGCTTCCTGAATTTCTGCAAACCATGAAGCCAACAGGACCGGATAAGAGACAGTCTGAGGCTGCTAGAAACAGAGCCACCTCGGCCACAAGAAAGTAGACATGACACGCCACACGCTTCCCCAGGGACCTCCTCCTGGTTGAAATGGCTGTCTCAAGTGGAACCCCCCCACCAGGTGGCTGTCCCATGGCCACATGGGGACTATGTACTGAGACAGCCAGACTGTTTTTCCCTGCCTCCCCAAACAGCTTTACCTTCTGGGCTGTGACATCTCCAGGGCAACAAGTGGCAGAAGAGGTGAGGGACCCTCGTGAGAGAAGGAGCTCCCATGAGAACACCTCAAGTGGCAAGAAACAAAAGACATAGAGTGATTCCCAGGCAGCAGGATGTCCCAAGGACGGTGGCATTTGTCCCCACGATGTGCTGAGACACTCCAAGTGATGGTGGGGAAAGCAGCATAAACGGAGGCCTGTGAGATGCAGGATGGCGGCTAGGAGCTCTGCTGAGAGAGGCTCAGAGGGGGTGTCCCCCCAGGAGAAGACGGGCCAGCCGAGGGCCTCACGGGTGTCTGGCTACTACTTTCCAGGCCAGGCCTGTGAAAGGGTCACCAGCATGCATGCCACCCCTCAGGACTTGGCAGCTGCACACATTTGTTTCCCAGTTGGGCACTGTTTGCTATAGCAGACATGCACTGGACACGAGAATTTCCTCTGACGATGTGGTATCAACTTTTAGAGACCAGATTAAGATGGAAATTGTCTCAGAGGAGATGAGGGTGAGCGGGGAAGAGTGGATGGTCCCGCAGAGAAAATGCAGATACTGAAAAGGTAAAATAGCAAAACGTGGCAATGTCGCACTTGGTGTTAGAATGCCACTGCACAGTAGGGATCTTGATGCCCAAATGCGTGTCAAAAGAGGAAGGACTTCCATCTATCTTTCATAAAATGACAAAGCTGTCAACACAGAAGACTTAAATATTCAAAGTGATGAAAGGCTAGAAAAATAAGAGGACCATAAATCTGATCTGCACAGTTCCAGTGGGCTCTCTCAATCACTTTCAAAGTAATACTTTGAAAAGTAATCAAATGAAGTTATCAGGCTAATGTTATAAAAACTATAGTGAAAAATTTTCTTAAAAATAGACCTTAATTTTAATCCTAAAGTGGTTCCCAAATTATTGTCGGTGTATTGCATCTTTTCAATTATGGCTAATTTAACTGTTACACTTTGCACATGACACATGTAAATATTTTTTGAAAATTCTTATCCAGAGAGAGATAATGGTGAAATTCCTTTTAAGAAATCAAGATGTTCAGATTCACAAACCTCACTCTTAATGCCTCCCATCGCTTTGCGTTTGCTTTAATTTCATAATAGCTGAAAATCTAGCACATCGAGATAAATTTAAAAGCCCCTCAAACAGTTATCCAAGCTTCCCATAATGTAGTCAGTATAAACAAAACATGGTTCCCTCATAAATTCCTAAGATCAGAAAATGCCAAAGTCAGAGAGAGAAGACTTAATTTTGAATTTAGGACAAACTACAACATGTAGAGAAAAAAAAAATCTCATTCCTATCAACACAAATGTTTCCAAGCAATCATCTCCCGAATCCCCTAAGAGCCCGTAAATACCAAAGTTGTGCTTCTACATGCAAGTATGAACCAGGTTTTAAGATGAACACCCCCATTTGCTGGTCCTGAACATGTGAGCCAGCGGCGCTGAAACAGCACGAAACATCCAGAATGCATTTAGATGAAATAAGTGAACAAGGAGACATGTCCCGAAGAAGTACTTGTACAATATTTCTGACAACCCACTTTTGAGGTTTTTCAAGTTCATACAACAATTCAAAATCAAATATATATCTAAAATGTACCTGAGCTAACCACATAAAACATTCAACTGCCAATCACCTTGCTTCAATACCGTGTTTTCCCGAAAATAAGACCTAGCCGGACCTTCAGCTCTAATGCGTCTTTTGGAGCAAAAATTAATATAAGACCAGAACTTATTTTACTATAATATAAGGTCAGGTATGATATGATATGACATGACATGACATGATATGATATAAGACTGGGTCTTTTATTAATTTTTGCTCCAAAAGATGCATTAGAGCTGATTGTCCAGTTAGGTCTTATTTTCGGGGAAACAGGGTACATAGATGCCACAATCCTGGGTTTAAGCCATCTGGTCAACCCAGTAGAGAAAAGGTCAGGGGATCTATGGCTTGAATAGATTAAAGGAACCCTGCTCTGGAAAAAAACACACACACACACACACACACACACACACACACACACAAAAACGACCTCTGAAGTCAACTAGATAAAACAAATCAGTAACATCTACCTCAGTAGAGAGCTGCCACAGCAAATGGACATCTCAGTTCTACACCTTAAAGGCAGTCCCTCTGATTCTTTTCTGATTGCAAATAGATTGCCAATCTAATGGAAGATTTTGTTCTTGAGGATTGGTTTCTGAGGCTTAGAGCATGGTCACTGCTACCCCTTGTCTTATCTCCCTGAGAGCACATCTCCTTTTTCGCACTGTTACAGACTGCCATTGTGTCTCTAAACTGTGTGCCCTAAGGTACGACCAGGTCATATATATCAGAGGTGTTCCCCTCCAGATCTCGGCATGGGGTGAGGCATGTGTTGGGGACTCAGGTACAGTGGAAAAATCCTCTTAAGTCATTTCCAGGAAAATAAGTTCCTGACTTTGCCACCACTCTGCAGAGCCTCGATAAAATATGCTGCTAGCGTCCGAGGCACACTGACCGCTGAGGTCACACGCTCCTTTCTAGACATGTGAGCATTGTGAGAGCATTCACTGGAGCGCACAATCCCAAGGGCAGTTGAGTAATTAAATACGATATGAAACAATGAATCATGAGTACCAAAAAGGGAGGACCATTTTTGGAAAACTAAATCGAACGCTTTAGAAAGATTATAAAGACAAGTCGCTTAAAAAACTCTAAATTGGGCATGGGTGAAACAATGGGGACAATAAGAAAATGTGAAAATCTCTTAATTCCGCTTTAAACAATCTTAGAATCGATTGACTATGTATTATGATGAGTGGAACCACATTGAAAAAAAGGCATTGGCCCTGCATAAAACAGAAAAACAAAACAAAACAAAAACCACAACAACAAAAACACAAAAAGGAAAAGTGAAAAAAAATTCATTTACATGTTTTATATAAAAATAAAGTGTTTGATGATCATAAAAAAAGCTTTTACTTTTTCAGTTCATCACCGAACTCTGGTTTAACCACACTGGGGAAGATTCTATCTAGTCTGGAAGGCTGTACAATTTAATTCAAAGTCACAAGTGAATACAACAATTTTCAGGAAACTAATATTTTCCTTTTGGATACGGTGAGTGAAAATGCAAACCTACACTAGCATTTTGCTCCTCAGAATAGAGGAATTAAGTTTCTGAAGTACATGAAGGACCACTAAGGTCACCCGGTTCACAGGGTGGTGCTTTCCAGGATAGCACACTTTTGAGGCATGTGTTCTTACCGGCAGAGGTTCCACGGGCCTGTTCCTTAGTCTCACTCCTGACCCTCCCACGCCCCCGGGGCCCATGTGGCACTCTGCACCCCGATAGGACAGGCGAGGAGGTTTTGTGCTCCTCGAGGCTTTGCACACACTGTTCCGTCAGCCCCGTGCCCTTTCCACTCTCAAATGCTCTCTGCCTGGCAAATTGCTAAAACATCTTGTGGGAACAGTCCCCAAAGTAGATTCTTCAATGGACTCCGCCCGTGTCAGGCTGGCCCAGAGTGACTCCTTCCTGCTGATGAGCCCACAGCAGTTTTTGTTGCTTTCTCTATTGCGGTAAAACTGGTGTACACGATGATACGTATTTCAGGTGCTCACCATTATACTTCGGTATTTGCAGTCCACACTGTTTTGTACATGGTCCCACCGTTGCACTTTTCAATGCATTGCGATTCTATGTACCCTCTCTCTCCCCCTCCACTGATTTGTTTTGTAACCCTATCACCGAATCAATGGTCAGTAACCACTGAACAACGAGATTAACTCAAGTGCTGACAAAAACTCTCTCACTGACTAAACTTCTGTCGGGCTCCTCTGAGCCATCCTCTTCACGGCTCCTCGACTCGAGCGCCCACTCCTGAGCGGCCTTCATGGCCCAGTGTTAGCAAGAATCCTGCGAAGTCAGTCTGGAAAGAATCCCCGCCCTCAACAGCTACCTGATCAAATCCCTCCATCGCTCACCGTGGATGTCTAAACCCTTGGCCCACAACCAGGAAGAATGCCGTGACGGTGGACTCGCGATGCCTGCTCTTAGTGATTTTCCATCCACTGACTCATCCACCCCCACCCTGCTCCTCAGCTGTAAATCCCCACTTGTCCTTGCGGTGTCCAGAGTTGAGCCTGATTTCTCTGCTCCTGCAACGGCCTTGACACCTAACACACTATTCCTGAATAGCCTTCCTTGTTGCTTTCGCAAGTGCCAGAATCATTTTTTGACAGAGTACAGTGTTTTGGACTTTTACTGCAAACTTAAACACAAGATTTGATCATGTTTCATGCTGGTTAAAAAAACTTCGTATCACCCTGGTGTGTAAGGAGAAATGTAAAGGACAATGCAGCTTTCCTAGCGACCTCCAACCTGCATTGTCACTGCACAGAGCTGGCCTCACACACACCCCCTTCAGGTTAAGAGTTCAGAAAAAGCGGTACCGGCGTGTGGGGTGGTGTTCCTACAAACTGTTAACATTTACCACAACGACTTCGAATGACGTAATAAATTTGGGAAACAAAATCGTTGGAGTTGGCCCCATTCAGCTCTTCATTCTCTGAGCCACAATTTCCACACAACGCCTTGGACGTCCGACACGTCACCGGATGAGAATGGATTTGGGGGACGTGGCTCTGCTGTCAAACAGACTTGAGAAAGCAGCCACCCTGGCATTCAGAGGCAGGCAGAACTGACAGAATTACAGAACGGCAGCGGCATTCCCTCAGCGAGCAGCTCTGGCGCCACAGGGACGGCCTCTGGGTGCCCTCCCTTCTCCTCGGGGCCCATCTGGTCTGTTTAGGGGTGCCGAGCACACCGCTCCCCTCACACCTCCCTCACAGGTGGTCACGCAGTGGAGGCCGCTGGAATCCTCCAGGGCAGACTGAGGTCAGGACGCACAGGCTGTGGAGAAGAGCTGGGCCGGAAAGGGACTTGGGCGCAGGGGACCCTGGATTGTGAGACCTGCCAATCAGGACCCTGCATGCGAGCCCAGGGCCATGCATGAGACCACCACCCACCGCGAACACAGCGACGTGGAAGCAGGCTCCTGCTGCACAGCTCACGCTCACGGGCGCGGAAGGCGCTGATTCGACATAAACCCTCGCCCACAACACAGTCCTTTTCTTTTTTCCCAAATACTGAAACCAAATGGACGTCTTCACAGGTGACCACCAAGCCTTGAGAAATTATTCTCCCGCACTGAGGAAAACAGCAAAACGAAGCTGTTTTGCAAACACCTCTCATCCACCTAACTTCTGCCCCTGTGGGAAAAACATGTTAGTACAGTGCTCATTACAGTTAGCGTCACAAGCTCGCATTTGTTAAATCAACCAAATATTTGGGTCATTTCAATACACACGGCTAGGAACTCAAAGGAAGCACAATCTGCTTTTGAAAGCTCTTGGTGAACTGTGCTCGTGTATAGAGCGGCCTTGTAGAAACACAGTTGTTAACCCTCTGATCTGGATGAAATAGGCACTCTGGCCCCTGCAGCCCAGCAAGGCAGAAACCCAGGCCCCGCGCCCACTGAGGAATGAACTCTAGCCTCTCACCAGAACTGGAAAAAAGCTTCAAAACCCTCTTTGTTGATTTTGGCTTCTTTTATAGCGATTTGACCTCACAGATGTGTGTTGTCTCTGCTCAGACGGAAAGACCGCCTCCTCTCCCCAGGGGAGGTATGATTCTGACATATCTCAAACAGCTGGAGGACTTGACCAAGCTTGGGAAGTCAGGAAATGCTGGTACGTCTTCTGGAGATGGCAGTGAGGGGATGTGCCCGGCCCCCGTGCTGGCCTGGCCCTGTGGGGGGCTGCAGGTGCCTGCCATCTCCTCCAACGTGGCCAGGAAGAAGGGGTGAAGAAGCTCAAAGGAAAAAAAGCAAAGAAAGTAAAGCAAAGAAAGTCAGATGGTGCCTGCAGGACAGGCAGGCCGGCCTGGAGGACTAACGAGGGGCCAAGCCTGGGGCAGCCATTGGGGGAGTGACTGGTGGGCAAAAAAAGGCCCGAAAACAAGGGACTATCAGAAAGAATTCAAAACACATATATAAGGGGCATCAGGGCCTGAAAAGGAAAAAGAAGTTGGACCCTAACCGCTGACACCAGCATGACCCGCCAAGTCCATGGTATGAAGGGAAGGGGGCATCTCCTCTCTATTTTGCAGCCTAACCCAGCTTCCTGGGGGTGGTCCCCAACAGACCACCATCTACCCATTTTCCTAGGTCCCTGCTATCTTCTCTGGGGTCCTCCATTCTAGAACACAATGAATGACCTTTACCGCTCCAGCCGTCTTTACCCAAAGCCAGTCTACCAGCGGCTCACTTCCTATTTGGCTTTTCCCAAGTAGCTCAGAAAAGAATGTGAATTATCGGGAAAGTACAGAACAATGGGGATGGATGATGGACAGAAGCTGCCGAGAGGAGCACACGGTGGGACAGAGGGCTTCCAGCGTGTTTTCCAGCTTCCCACTTCCTTGTGCTCTCTACTTGCTTCCCCAAGAGCTCAGGTGGGGCAAGTGCTCCGCGTGCCACAGCACGTAGCGTCTGCTGTCGGCTCCCACCCAAGGCTGCCGCCAGCCCACGGAACGTTCCTCAGAGGAAAGCCAGAACCTGCTGAGCCCACTGAGTGCCCTGGTCACCTTCCCTGCTGTGGTTCTGCCGGCCCTTCTGCCTGGATCACCTCCCCTGGGCACAGGACTAACGCGGGGCAACAGGCTTTGGAGAAACAGCGACCAAAGGCCGGATGCTCCGAGAAAGGACATAGAGTTTGAGAAAAGAACGCTGCATACGTACTTTTCTTTTTTAATAACCCTATCTCCAGGAAGGCAGGAGGCAAGAGACAGGAGGCAAGGTTTGTTTCTCCTGGTTGAGGCGAGTATGGGTCCAAGAACCCAGATACACGGCCCAAGTCCCGCCCCCTCCTGAGCACAGCGTCCTGACCTTCCAACGCAGCCAGAATGGGTCTGGGCGGCCCCACCAAGACTCAGCCAGACTCACTGAGAGATGATGTACTAGTGTACTAGGGCTGCTCTGACGCGGGACGTAAGGTAATGGAAATGTATTCTCTCACGGCGCTGAGGCCAGGTATCCTAGGTCAGGTGTCGGCAGGGCTGTGTTCTCCCTGAAGGCTGAACGGGGGACTGTTCCACGGCCTTCTCTTGGTTTTGGCAGCACTGGTAATCCTTGGCAAGCCTTGCAGACACCTCACTCCACTCTGTCCTCATTGTCACATAGTCTCCTCTCTGCGTGTCTGTCTGAGCCCGCTTTCTCTTCTTATGCAGACACTAGTCATTGGATCAAGGCCCACCCTCCTTCAGGATGACCTCATCGCAACTAGATTACATCTGTCAAGACCCTATTTTCAAATAAGGTTGTATTCACAGGTAAAGGGGTTAGGGACTCAACGGATCTTTTGGGGCCACAAATCATCCCACAATGACATCTTAGCTGGCTGCACACATGCCCCCTGAACAACTGTACACTGTTCAAGTTCCTTTACAGACGAAACCATCACCAGGCCTTTTTGTTACCTTTGGTCGACTTTCTCCTCTCTCATATGAACAGGGCCATCACACCCATTCTGCAAAGGGCAAAAAGCTCTGAAAAATGTGCCCAATTGATTTTCAAAAGTGATGTGTGCTAATGCAGGCCCTGGGCCTTGGGACAGAAACCCAGAGAAGTATGTGAGATGTTTTTTCTTGAAATCAACCAATCTCGGGTTTTATGACTCTTCACGAGGTTTAACCAGGCCCAGCTCTGGGCAGACCACCAGCCTCCAATGCTGCCCAGAAGCAGGCAGCAATCTAAGTTGCGAGACAAATTCTGGGCCCGTTGAGGAAGACAGAGGCTGGGGGAAATTCTTCCTGGTTGGCAATGGTCAACGCAGTTGCTTGGTTCATGCAAGGTGAACTGGAGGATCCTCCACTACATTTAAAAAGAAAGGAAACCTCCCCGTTAGCTCGACCATAAGAGATAATTTCACGAAAAGATTTCAATTAATGAATGATTTATTGAAATGATAACAATTTGAGCCCTCTGCTATAATCACCATTCAAATTTCAAAACCGGGGATTCACTATCTAATTAGCCGCAGATTCAAACTAACCCCAAACAAAGGGATTCATCTGTGAAATGTGATAGGCTGACCTGCGATTTTGGGCACTAATTACCATGTAGACATTATTTGTATGGGTGTTAAGGTTTTAAGGCCACAGAACATGGAATCACAAAGAATGCATAAGCAAATACTAAAATGATGGTGCTCGTAACAGAACCGATCTGCCCTTAATAATAGTATTTACATTCACACTGATTCATACTTAATGGATGTGTTTTCCTACAGACGGGTTATTACACGTGGTGGGAATGGTTGCTTTTCCAACATTACGTTTGCTGGGATTAATTAAACAGTGCTTGTTGCCCCTCAAGAAAATATAAACAAAGCCTTGAAATGAATAATACGCAGACTAGGGAGCAGAGAAGAAGGCACCTTACCAGGTGGTGGGTGGTAGGATTCGCTGTTGTCACTCCCACAGGACGCTCACAGCTGTCCTCACTTTCTTCTACAAACGCGTCCCTCACTTCCTGTGTCATTGGACTGATTTTCAAGGCAAGGGCTCCCCAAGCTAACGCCAGGTGAGTCTGGTTTATGTTTTCAATATTCCAACATGCTACAGCATAACTATAGAGAGCATTCCAAAAGTTATTACTGTGATGGAGGGAGGGGTGTCGACATGACTGAGAGGGGGTTTGTATTCCTGAGGAATGTTACTCTGTTGTGTAATTACAAGAACTTGATGAGAACACATCCCGTCTCACGCCGCCTTCCCTGGTGTAGCTCGCAGGGCTCCAGACTAGTCCTCCGTTTCTGCCCTGCCCACCTCGCCTCTCCTCTCTGCTCCCTTCCACGGAGATGGCCCCATGAAGCGTTACTGTCATGACCATGTACTGCTCACCAGCCTGAGCTGCTACTCCAGAGCTTCGGAGCGCCACACCTGCACTTCCTGCTGGTCAGCTCATCCTGCCGTCACCTTGGCATGTCAGACTGAGTCTGTCCCAACTCCAATGTACTTAGCTTTGGTAATATTACAGCCTCCAGCTTCATGTTCTCTGGACCCTTCCTCACCCTCCACAGACTCTAAATCCTAAACGCCTGTCGTGCGGGGTGTCCGGCGGGGCGGCCTGAGGGGTCTCTGCTCCCGCTCCCCACATAAGAACGCAGGACATGGTGAGGCCAAAAAGGAACACCCACGGAGCCATAGGGAGGGAAGTCATACCACTGTGGTCTCACTGGAGGCTGGGTTTACACGACGTGCGACCTGCTGTCCGCTTTGCTGCCAACCGACCAACTCTCCTCGACTCTCCTTCACTCTCCTCCTTCACTCTCCTCGGCTCCCCTCCGTAGCCGCGGCAGTTATATCAGTGACCAATGGCTTAATGGCTACAGCTGATGGCCAACCAGCCACAGCTGATGGCCATCCACTACCTGAGCCAGCACCTCTCCACATGAGGCCGAGAGCCTGGAAACTGCTTTCTGGGGCTCTGTCCCCACAACGCCCCTTGCTTCCCTCCACCCTTTGCACTGTCCCTGATGTCCTATGAGTTAAATGGCTGTCCCAGCTCTCCCCTGGCCTCCCTGTCTCCATAACCATCCTCACCTGAGGACACAGCAAGTAGCGCAGGATACGTGACCAGTCTTTCTCTTGGTGAAAAACTTGGACGAGCCCCCCTCCTGCCCCGCCCGGACACAACTCCCACGCCCCACGGCTAATTAATGAGGCCCTATAGGATGAGTTCCCAAACTTCTCCCTTCCTCACCTTGGCCCCCGCAATCCAACTGCACAGGGCAGGTTCCCCTCACACAGCAACCTCCTCCCACGGTGCAAATGCTCCTTATATGTTATAGCTATCTGAGTGGATAACTACGCAGGAGACAGGAACCCTGAACCTCCATTAGCACAAAGCTACAGGCTGTGTGTTTAAAGGGCTCTTCACCCTGGCCCCAAATCCCTGTCATGGTTCTGTGGGTACCATCCTTATTTAAGGATAGGGCAATTCACATAAAATACAACACAGTGCAAATACGGAGTCTCCTGGGACAAGGTTCAAGTTGTAAGTAAAAACGGTTCTATTCCATCACAAGTCAATCTGAGATAGGCCTTTAAATAAGTGGGCGACGGCCCCCCAAAGGAACATGAGCATGGAAGGCAAGGGGTGAAAACATAAATTGAGTTCGGGGCTCAGACAGACAGAGAGGTGGCCAGTATGGTCCTCAGGAGCTCCCCTAAGTGAAGAGGTTCAGTCAGTGCCCTTGACCGCTGGCAGTAGACCAGATGACCAGGAAGGTCCCAAGGGCATGGCAGAGGCAAAGAGTCTTGGGGGAAGGGGTTTGGCAGAGGAGGGGTCGACAGCTGTTCTCAACAGGCTTTTAAAAAATGAAAAGCCCTCCTGTTTTTGCTGGTTTCTTTTTCCTCTGTGCAGTCATTTCACAAATGTATACTGGTGCCACCTGCGTGCTGGGCTCTTGCCGTATCTATGGGCGACCTGGTCACAGAATTTGTTGCTGACCACCGGCTCATTGGGTGTCTCCCCATCCCATGGCCCCACATGACCCCTCTCAAAGCTGCCCAGCAGGGGAGTGCGGAGGGGAACAAATGCGCTTTGGCCCAGGACATACAGGTACTTTGGTGACAAAGCCATTGCTCTGTTGACTGAGAATAAACCATAAACCCAGTCTGGGCTGGGTGCACAAAAGGAGGGTACAAGTGACACATGAAACTCCACCCTGCCTCTTCAGTATCCAGACAAGGGCAGCGGTGTCCCTCTAGGTGCCCGTGGACACATGTCGGGAGCATCAAGCCACCAACAGGCCACCAGAGTGCTCTTGTCAGAGGCAGGCATTTGCTTCTTTTCCCACCTGTACTCATGTCTCCTTGGAGATAAAGTTAAGATTCCAGCTGGCAGTGTCCTGTCTCTCCATGAAAAGGCCACTCCTGCCAGGTCTGTGCTTCTTCAAAGACCTGGAGTAGCACATGGAAAGCAAAGGGAGCCCATGTCTCTAACGCGTCCTGACCCCAATAGCAGAGCCTGCCTCGCAGTGTCACGTGGAGATCGCCTCCAGGCCCCCCACAGGGATCTTTTTGACACTCGTGCCACTAATAGACCCCTCTCCTCTCCTGATCTTGCTGAGTTCTTGGGTCAGCAGGTTTGGCTGGCCCTGCTGGGTCCTTATTTTGTTTTGTTTTTTGTTTTTTTCTCAGAGCTTTTCACATTACAAATTGAACCTGTCAAGTTGGGACTTCCTGTCCCTGTTTTTAATATCCCTAACAACTTCGAAGCAGCAAACGGTGACCAGGAGACAGGGCATGAAATCTGTCTGCCAATATCAACTCTCAGTGGGCTGAATGTCACTTCAGATCATCAGCAGGTTTTCCTCGGCAAGTACAAACCATCGAGCTCTCGCTGCGGGCGAGCTGCGTGAAGGACCTTATTTCTTCTTAAATAACGGTGGTCAGCAGCACCCCTGCTCAGTGGGAAACAGGCCTGCCACACCTTTAATCACCCCATCAGATGCCAGCGGCTACAAGGATGTGAGCAACAATGAGGCAGAAAAGCAGCGCCTCCGAGACATCACACCTGGGACTTGTCAGTTACCACCTTTCTGTTCTTCACAGCGTGAGCCCCACTGTTCTGAGGCTTCTGTCTGACGTTATCTGGGGCACGTTACCCTGAAGCTCTGTGACAAATGCTGGTGGCCCATCTCTCTTATAAAGGCACACACAGGCCCAGTAGCAAGCCAGACAAAAGCTTTGCGACAGAGGTATCAGCTTCCTCCCCTGGGGCTGGTAGGAAGGGTCCACAGAACCCACAGTGTCTGGAAATATCCCATCCTGCACAGATATGGAGGCCGCAGCAAACACTTGACAGAGGATTTAAAAAGAAAAGAGAAGTGGAGAGACCTGGAGTGGTCATACTGGAAATGCACATAATGAACTGTCCAAACTCAGAGGGTCCATTAGAGATGCAGGCAGAGGCCAGCTGTGACTCAGCGCAGGCCAGTGGATGAAATACGCCCTGGGGCGCTGAGGACATGCAGGCTTTCCAGGCACCCTCTGCTGCTTCTGTCCGGACATCTGCTCCAGAGTCACGCCCGGCACTGAGCCTGAGGCAGCCAAGGGTCGGCGAGCACACACGACACACAGAGGGGACGGGGGGAGCCCGGCCGCTCCTATTTCCTCAACAGAGCTGCCTACTGCCAAGGGCCCTGTTTAACAGATAACTCATGGCCTGCATTTTACTGGGCTTGTGACTGAAAACACTGTCCTGCTGTGTTCTACTTAGACTTATCATCAACAGTACACACCCACGGCAATGGTGGAGCAGGGAGGGTGACTCTGCCTCCCCAACAAGGACAACAATTAAGCAAAGCCACAGAGCTGCAACAGACACATGGCAATCGTGGTTCGGGGCTGAGCGCCTGTGTGACCTGGAGCCAGTCCCCCCTCAGCCGTCAGCTTCTCACAGTGGACTGAGCCAACAGGGCGTTCTCCTGGCTTGTTACCATCCCCCATCTCTAGCACTTGCTGGTTACACAAGGTTGTATACGAGGCATTAGACCCACTGTGACATTTAGAGTGCCACCCAGGGACTTCTAGAATTCAAAGTAAGGGTCAGATATAAATCTCTGGCTGAAAATGGGGGCTGTGGGACCTGAGGCCGAGTGTGGCATGTGGCCTCTGCCTGCCACAAGGAAGAGGGGCAGTGGCAGGAAGGACTGAAGATGGTACGCACAAAGACGCAGAGGAAAGACAGCATTTAATCCACTAATTCTGGCTATCCCCAGATGCCCAGCTAAACTGCTGCCCTCATGGCCCTCAAATTCCTTCTGGTACATTCCTGTGTGCCTCAGCTGCTGTGAGCCTGTGTGCTGACGCCTGTAATCAAGAATCTTCACTAATACAGGTGTAGATGAGAGGCCGTGTCACATTTTCTCCGTTTCAACATATACCCAGGTTCTAGACTGGTGTCCACAGCTGAAGCAGGAAGGGTTGCAAAGTCTCCATTCCAACATGCAACCCCAGCAACCTTAAAACCCAGCCTCTTCAATTCGTACAAAACTAAACATGCAATTGCCATATGACTCAGCAATTGTACTCTTTAGGCATTTGTCCAAGGGCAATGAAAACTTACGTTCACATAAATGCCTGCACACAAACGACTGTGGCAGCTTTATTCATAACAGCCCCAAAATGGACACAATCCAACTGTCCTTCAGTGGTAAAAACACATACATGCTATGGAAGAGTACTCAGCAATAAAAGGAAACAAAACTGTCCATACATGCAACAATGTGGATGGCTCTCGAGGGAATTATGCACAGTGAAAACAGCCACTCTCAAAAGGTGACTATATGATCCCATTTATATAATATTCCTGAAATTAAAAAAAAATAATAATAAAGAGATGTAGAAGAGATTCGTGGTTGCCAGGAGTTAGAGAAAATGAGGAAGAGAGAAGTGGCTGTGACTATAAAAGGTGACACAGGGGACCCTGTGATGAAACTCTGTGTACTTTGATTGTAGTATTGGTCACACAAATGTACACTTATGATAAAATTACAGAAAACTAAATATACACACATGGACACACAAACGAGTGCATATAAAACTAAGGAAATCTGAATAAAATCCATGGATTGTATCAATATCAATTTGTTTTGGTTGTGATATAGTTTAATTATGCATGATATTATTGGAGGAAATTAGGTAAAGGGTGCATGACATTTCTTCTACCTGCAGCAAAATCTACAATTATCTGAAAATGAAAAGTTTAAGAAACGCAATTAAAAATCTATTTCCCACTCAAAACTACCTTCGTGTTCATTTTGACTATCACAGAAAAGGGGATTGGTCTTACTATATAAATATACACACTATCAAAACACATGAAATGACAAGAAAAAGTAAACCCTATCTGGAGTGAGATGACCTAACTCACATCCTCAATTAACTCTTTTTTTTTTTTTTTTTTTTAACATATGACCTCTGGCATTCATTTCAGAAAAATCCAGATACAGGAAATAAAGATATAATCATAGACCAAGACACCCTTATCCCCACAGAAGACAAGAGAAACAGACCCTCAAGAGTATTTAAGGGATTCTGATTAGCAAAAATCACCGAATGGAAATTCCATAACAAATTAAGAACACAATACATGGGTTTACCCACAGATTACACGACAGAAAAACAAATAAAACCAAAAAAATGGAACTAGAAGATGTTTCAGGTAAGATATATCTACGTTAAAACACAGACAAAACAAAATGGGTGGAAAATGCAAATTAACAAAGAGCATAAGAGATACAGGTTGTATGATGGAAAGGTCTAATAACAGCAACTGTGTTTCAGAGAAAGGACAGAAAGGGAATGAGAAGCAATAATAAGAGATCCCGTCTGAGGATTCTCCAAACCGTTATGAATTCCAAGCACCGTAGAAACAAACGAACAACACATCCACAACCTACATATCCACAATTACACTGAGATGGTGTTTCTTACCTGACAGGTTAGAAAAACACATATGCTTGGCAACACAATATAGTGGGAAGACTGAGGAAATGCTCATTTACTTCTGATGGGAATGAGCAGCTGAATGACCCACTGCAGAGAATCCATCACAAAGGTACACTGGGCAACTATGACAAGATGTGTGCACAAGGCTATGCTACCCGAAGCATCACCACCTGTCATACCGAAAGGCTAATCCAATCAAATGCCAGTTACCAAGGGCCTGGCTGAATGCACTGTACCCATACAACGCAGGGGTAAAAATGACGAGAACGATTCCTACGTGCTGCTCTACACTAATCTCTAGAATGAAAAGTAAGTTGAAAAAAGGAAGTATGTACATAATGCCACCATTTAATTAAGAATAAGGATGGGAGGGGAATATAGATATGTGTATTTACTTATATCAGAAATTAAGTAACGATGTAGATAAACAACAAACTACTAAGAATGGTGTCCTGTAGGGAGGAGAGGGTCAGAAATGAAAACACTCTATAAATGTCCATTTAGAATATGTGAAACACATAATTATGAAACAAAAGAGCAACCGCTAAAAAAATCAAGAACAAAATGAAACTATCCTGAATATCAAATGGAGACGTAACCACAAAGGAGGAGCCATCCCAAGCGTGTGCAAAACACAATACTTGGACTGGACATTTCTTGTGCTACACATCTTAAAGAAAAATAAATAAACTACTTTCATATCGTTAGTAATGATATTGGAATTCCTATTCTTAATCTATTTTACATACTTGTATGTGTAAGTATATGAAAAGTATACATGACATATTATATGCGATTATTCTGTATTATATGCTACGTTGGCTAATTCCACATCTGGGGCAAGAAATGTACATCATGTCACATCAGCAGGACAAGCCATTGCCCAGGACGATCTGGGCTGTGTGAAAAGGACCCAGGAGTCCAGGGGATGAGAGTCCGCTGGCCCGAGATGAGGCAATTTGAGCAGCAAAATCAATAATGACAGCAAAAGACAGAGACACATGATGACTCATGATAATATTAAAGAACACAGTCATGGGTCATCCTTGGAGGATACTAGAAAACCAATTCACTATTCGGAAAATAGGTACGTAAAAGAGGCAAACAAGCATCCTTTCCTTTCAAAACTGCTCTTCGGGCTAACCAAACATTTTGTGAAAAAAACTTGCTACTAATGGGTTTTAGTCAAGGATCACCACTAGCTGCCAAGCATTAGGTGAAAAAACTACATTTTGAATGAAACTGGGTAGATGGGTAAGTGCTAACAACTCCTGAAAAAGCTAACCAATCTCAGCATTATAAGACAGACAAACAGACCTAATTTGCTTCCCTTCCCAGTGGGACGCAGTAGAAAGGACACAAGACCACCTAGGGAATTTTCGTACCAAACAACAACAAACAAACAAATAAAAATTTACTTTCACTCAATCTGTATATCTATCAGTTTACAGTAAAGACAGAGGAACATGTGAGATAACACCATGGGGACCCAACGACAATATCCAGAATGTAAAAATTCCTATAGGACAAACATTTTCAAGATGTCAGAGGGGTAGTAGCTTGGGGGATAGGGGTTATCACTTTATGAAGGGTATACATGTCTAATTATTACATGGCTTTGCACACCTAAAAACTAATGAAATAAAGCAAACAAAATAATAATACAAAAAAATAATAAAAAATTGTTAAGATCAAGATCAAGTGGATGGTTAAACCTAAAGATGATAAGAAACTTACTAAATATAATATTTGTGCCTTGCCTAGACATTGATTTGAACAAAGTCTAAAAATATATGTGGGACAATGTTCAGGTGCGATCACATATTGTGGTGGTGTTTAAAAAAAGTTCTTGTTTTTCAGAGCTACAACTGAAGTATTTATGGATGACCTGCTATAATGCCGGGGATTTGCTTCGAAATAATGGTGAGATAAACAAAGTTCAGGTGATAAACACAACAAGCTTACCCCTGGATAACAGGGAGTCATTGTACTATTCTACTTTTGCATATGTACAAAAGCTTCCATAATAAAAAGTTAAAAAACAAAAACATCTGGGATTAAAACCCCACTGCAGAAAAAGACACATTACCTTCAGAGGAGCAGTAAGACTCAATAGAAGCAACAAAAGCCAAAATACAGTGGAGTAATTATTTCCAAGTTGCTGAAAAAAAGTAGCTGTAAGCCTGAAATTCTTTACCTGAAATATTCTTCAAAAATGAAGTCAAAGCAAAGACATTTTCAGACAAATAATAAGAGAATTCAAAACGAGCCGACCCAGGTGTTCCTCAGGCAGAAAAATAAATCATCCCAGATGGAAAGTAAGAGCTACATGAAGGGTCATCATTTAATTTCTGTGGGAAGGGAACAAGATGGAAGCCTACACTGGAAGTGACCTGAAGGTGAGGCAGCAAAAGTGGAATTGCAGAAAGGCAGGCTGGCAGCTGAGGCTAGGAAAACATGCTAGAGGCCGAGTCTTTTGGGAAGCCCACCAGGAAAGGGCATGCAGGGAGATCCTGCACTGGCCTGAGGGCAACACTTGCTCTGCGTTTGAAGAGTAACATGACAGCGAGGCACAGCCTCTAGGCTCGGGGAGCCCAGTTCTACCGTATAAGCGCATTGCGCAATCTGCTTAGACAGCTCCTCTGAACCCAGACAGAGGTCTTGCAGGTAATTCCTTGCTACAAAGCCACCATCGTCACAGATGGAGCTCCCTGGTGAGGCTGCTGATGTTCTCAAGAGCATCTTCAAGAGGAATATATGTAAAGACCACCAGAGCTCAGAGGACAGAATGACCTTGGCCATCTCACCGCACCTTCTCCAAGTGACCGCAACAATACTCCTTGGTCCCTGCGTCTGGCCCCTGCAGATGGGTGAGATGGCATCTGGAGTCTTCAGCATGGATTCCCTCTCCTACCTCCACACTGAAAGTGAAGCAGAGCTAGGGAACCCCAGCTGCCAAAGATACTGAAGGGGAAATATGCACATGACTGGAAGAGTCTCCATTAAACTGTCAGCAAGGTCATAGGTGGGCTACCAATGTTTTCCATAATGAACATGGATTTCCTTTGCAAAATAAAAAAAAAATATGTTCAGCATGAAATTTAGCACCATTAGATGTGCCCATTTTAGACTCGTCTCTAATGCATATCCAATCAGAATGTGAAAATAATTATTTTGATAGGAAAGTTGATACAATGATTTAAAATTTAATTTGGTAGAACGATGGGTTAGGATATTAAATGCAAGTCAGAAAAATAATAGTAAGGGAGTACTGGGGCAGCCAGATATTAAAACATAGCATAAAGCAGTAGTAATTAAAACCATGTTGTCCTGCCTGACCCAGGAATAAAAGATTACATCACTGAAGCAAAAAATCGCCCAGAAATGACCAATAACATTATGTAAAAAATTTAAGTAAAAGAATCATTTAAAAATTTTTGAGGATTATTTAATACATGGCATTATAACAACTATTTGCAGTTTAAAAATCAATTCAGATACATTTAGTACAAAAAGTCTAATTACAGATAAAACTAAAAGTTTAAGTATAAAATAATAAAATAAAAATAAAACCTAGCATTGAATATCAAATTTGTGGATGAAGGATACAACACTGGAGAAGTGGTAGAGAAAAGACGCAGAGGTTGGATAAGTTAACATTTTGTATGTATATTAACAAAGTAAATTTTTAAAAATCATTACCAAATGAGATGGCAAACAACATGGGAAAAATTTTTGTAGAAATATTAAATGGGTTAATATGAGCACTATATAAAAATGCTAATACCTAAAATTTGTCCAAAAACCTTTAAAAGCTAATAAATAAGCAAAAGATGTAAACAGTTCACAAAACAGAAACGGTTAGAAAGAAAATGAAAACCATATCATCTTTCAAATAATCGAAAAAATGCAAATGTAAATAAAATAAAGCAACTTTTGGACTGTTCAATCAATAAAATTTTAAAGAGATAATACTGAATTCTGGCAAGGGTGCAATAAACCTGATAAAATCCTTTCGGGAAGCAATTTGACAATATATATCAAGCCCCGGTAATCGCATTTCTGGGATGAATCCTAGGAAATAATCCAAAACAGGGAAGCCATGTGTGTGAAGATACTCACCGCAATGTTATCTATAAGAGATACAACTTGAGAGCAACCAAAAGGTATAAAAAACAAGAGAATGCGCTGGCAAATCACTGGAGAGATTCTTTTGCAGCCAATAGGAAGGTCGGTGACGACAATTGTGTAGTAACATGGAGACACGTTTTTGATAGATTGGTAAGTAAAAAACGGTGTACCCAGATGATATTTATACTAGGAGTACAAGAAAGTAAAATACACATATAAAAAGATCAACCCACTGGAGAAAAGTTGCGCTAGTACAGGATAATATATATGCACTTTTTTGCATTCCTTTCAGGCCAAGTATAGGATGGCGTTTTATTTCTTCTATAATGAATGAAGATAAAGTAACGAAAGGAAACACCGGTCAATTCTCTTCTGCCCTGTGAGGATGGATCAGGCTGCAAGCCTTCTGTGGCTTCTGGAAGCTCCACGGTGAGAAATCTGGTCAAGACCGCACAACGCGGCTCAGCCCGAGCTCAGAGCTTTCCTCCAATCTCAACGGTTCTGGGGCATCCACACCTCTCCCTGCCTGGCCTGCTACTCCCAGTGATTACTGCCTGTGGCTGGCAAGTCCAAGCCAGTTCCATCCAGGGAAGAAAACATGGCGCACGCAACACAGCCGAACAAAACCCCAGTGCTAAGTATGCTTCACGAGCATCACTTCCAACGGCGTTCAAAGCCACCTCCTGGAGCTAAGCAAAAGGCACCACACTCAACACAGAGCCCAGCCAGGCTCACATGTCCCACAAATGCCCTGCTCTTCCAGCACGTTTTAAACTCACAGGACACACGGTCCCAATGTGGAGGACTCCCCACATTTATCTGTTCTTACGCAGCAAGAGGAAAGAGGATGGAAAAGCAGTTGGTAAACCCATGAGCTACCTGGGTCCCTTCTGCCAGGTTCCCAAAATCACTGTACAGAAATTGCCTTTTCTTTGGTTCTTCTTAGAAAAGGAAAAAAAAAAAAAGTCTGCCACTAAGAAATGACAGCTGGATGCAGGCAGAACAGATCTTGCTCTCAGGACTCTGGTGATGTTGGAACAAGCAGATGAAAAGTGAGTATGGAGCTGGTAGAATGTGTGTTGCCACTGAGGAAGGAAAGAAACAAATGGCCAGGAGAAGAACAGAAAAAGTGATTGGGAAAGTGTGGTGTGCAATGGAAGGGTGAAGGTACACAGTGGCTTTCCTCGCCTTGGGGGCTCACATTGGCTTTGCAAATTTCATTGTTGCAACAGAGTCTGACCCCGCCTCATTTGTGGGCAGGTGGCCATCTGGGGGCAAAAGCCTCAAGGTTTCTGAGCACAAGTCTGCCAGAAGCTGATACTCCCTCACCTGTATAGTCCAGAAAGGGGAACCGGCTGCCAGAAGTCCCAGCTGGGGTCTGTGAGGGTCACACAGGACCACCAGGTACATTGAGGAGCCACTGAGTCCTGTGCAAGTCACATTTGTCTGTGCCTTTGGCCTCTCTTCCAGAAAAGAAAAATACAGCACGTGGAAAAGGCCCTGAGGTCATCTGTGCAAAACACAAAGGCCCCTTAGATCCAGAAAGTTTGACCTTTCCAGAAGATTCTTTGATCCTATGTGCCTAGAGTCCTGAAGAACAGGACATCACTGGAAGATGAAATGACAGCTGTACCTTCAGCCATGTGTGAATTTGCTGATCGAGGAATAAGAACCACAGTTAATAAAGATGCGTCTTGGGCTTATGACTGTACCTGCAAACATTCCCATGGAGCCCTGCAAAAGGATGGCAGTTCAAAGCCATCCTCCCACGAGATCTCAGAATCACGTAGGTTTGGAAAAGAATCTATATACCTAAAATGGGTGAATTTCACTGAATGTAAACTGTACCTCAATCATGGTGATTAAATTAAAAAGTCACTAAAGAGGGACAAGCTCAAACTCCTCTGAAACCGAGATGCCGATGTGAGCAACAGCTCTTTCCCCCTTGGAAGATGGATGACTCCTCCCCCCTTACATTTCTCGAAGAGCCTCTGCTCTCCTGAATCAATGAGAGCCCTGCTTCGATTGTTTCTCAAGGTGTCCTGTTCAACTAGGCAGCCCCTCCTGGCATGAGGACAGAAACATTGTGCCAGCTGGGGTGTCTTCTGCTGGCCTTCCACTACTGCAGGCTCCCTGGGTCCCTGTTCAGCAATGCCAGGGCGGCACCCATCAGGAGACAAGGAGGACTCCAGTCTGAGGTCACACACACGTCTGCAGCACCCGCTACCCATTCCCATGGATAGCACTGGTCTCCGGCAAATATGGAAAGACCATCCTTAATCCCTTCTGGAATGGTATCCTTTTATTCCTCCACGAGGGTCTAGAGCTGTCCTATTAGAAATTCTCCCTACAAAGGTGGTCTTTGTGAACAGCCCAGGTGCTGACCCGCACTAAACAGTGTATCATTTTTTCAACGAGTCACAAAACTACTTGACAGCATTACAATTTGCGATTCATGACTCAATGAGCTAATCCTTCTTTCTTGCTAACTTTCTACCAATTATAACTTTGGCACCGAGTTTTCGGGAAGCTGCAGATTTATGAATTTGCTCCTTGAAGGATATTGAACAAATCCACTTTTCGATTTAAAACTAAAACTGTACCAGTGTGACAAAGCCCTGGGGCCTCCGCTCCAGTGCCATAAGAAGCACAGAGACACCACCTCCAGCCAAACCAAACAAGACAGCAGAGCCGTTATTGAAAACACACTCACTAAATGGAAATATATTGATTAAGGCTTTACTGTAAATTCCAACAGAGTGACGTGCTACACGAAATGGGTGTCGGTGATTCACTAAATTAAGGAATCAGATGTGGACAATGGGGCCGAATGGATCTTCACGTCCTCTGAACTATTTTACAACTGGAAAAGCTGAAAATAATCTGGATTTCCCCCCAGCGTGGCATAAAAACATGAAAGGGAGGAAGAAAGGACGAGAAGACATCTTCAATTCAAAAGCAATACAGGTTACTGAGAGCAGCAGTCAGCCTCTCAGCGGACGCTGGAAATGTATTCTGTGTGAGTCCCTCACGTACTGCACGGCGTCAGCCTCTGCAGCCAGGGCCCTGCGTCCCTACCATCTCTGACGCCCAAGTGTGCGAAAGAAGCTCAGTGCTGCAAGAACAGAGAACAAACTGCCACCTTGGTCCCCAGCATTGCCAAAGCTGAGAAAACCCCCTTTATTCTGGCTTTCAATTTTCTGAGGGTCTGAACGCTGTCTGAACGAAGGTGACGAGAACGGGTGAGGACGATGCTGTGTGAAATGTGTGGTCAGTTTAAAAAACAATCCTTTAAAAAAACACAAAAAACCAAAACGCAGATGTTCACTATCAGGACGTTTTACTCAAAGAACAAAGAGTTCTCCCTTTTTAAAAAATGTAACGTAATATGTGAAATAAAAATTTAAAACCACAAAACTTTCCCCAAAACAAAAACAAAAACATGAATGGGCTCTCAAAGTATGACGTTTGACTCTGATTTTAAGGTCACTTTTCGACAATTCTATTATACGGAAATATCATGGAAAAGCCACTGCTGTGATGAATGAGAAATGATGGAGTAAAATAAATATTTCTTTTGCATGTGGTCATCCTTTATAAACGGCTGTGCTCTCCCCAGCTTCCCAAAGTCCCAAGTATGAGAAAGTCTCATCGTACACTGCAGTCAGAGGAAAGCGCGCCTCCCCAAGGGGGCCGCTCTCTGAGCTGTGTTTCCAAAGCACACTGCAAAAAGGTGAGGCCAGGCTCTCCAGTAAACACTAGCACCTTTCTTTATAGGAATTCCAGCCATACTTCTGTCCCTGGACAAAGATTCTTTTCTTGATCAAACTCGGGCATCCCTGAATTGTCTTCTCAACTAGGCCCTGACTTTGGGTTTCCATCTGCATCTCTGCACTGGCCGGTTTTAGCGGAATCCTGCTAAGTCAGTTTAGATAGAATGCCCCCCCCTCCTTAATATCTGATGGGCTTCCTCCCCCTCCAGCATCCCCCAGATGATGCCTCATCACCCCGGCCTCCTTTCTGCAAGAGTCCTGTTAGGTCAGTTTAGCCAGAAACTGCCCTCACCTCTGATGTTTGCTCAGCAATTTTCCATTTGCTGACCTTGACCCTGGCTCCTTGGCTATAAACCCCCACTTACCACCCTCTGCATTCAGAGTTGAGCTCCAGCTCTGCCGTCTGCAGCGGTCGCTAACCCAATCACGATGGTCCTAAATAAAGTCTGTCTTTTATCTGTAACAAGCATCACGGATCATTTTTCTTTAACATCCCAAACATTTACTTAGCTGGCAGAAGGTTAAGATTGGTGCAGGAAGTTCTGCATCAAAACAATGGGCGAGAAAGCTCTGGCCAAGCAATTACATTACTGGGTAATCTCATGCCTTCATCCCCACTCACCCCCAAAAGGGCAAAGAAGGTACAGTGGAGGCGAAAAACAAGCAGAGATTAAAAAATTAGAACACAAGCTTTGGAGTTAGACAAACCTGGGTATGAATTTGGTACTTTCTGACTTTTTATCCATGACTTTCCATGAACTGCTAAATCAGTATCAACTTCAGCTCCCTCACCTGCAAAATAAGGATCTAATGACTTGCCTTCTGTGGCTACTGAGAGGATTAAATAAAAGGGTGCAAGTAAAGTATGCAGCCTGGACTAAAGGCCCAGTAACCACTCAGTGCTTTTATTATGATTTTCATTATCCTTGATAATAATTCCTATGAAATACACTTAGAACTCTATTGGAGGCTTTTGAGCTGTTTCAAAGCATCATGAATGCTATTTTATTGTGAAAAAGCCTTGTGCAAAGATGTACACCCCTTTGTAGGAGACACGACATTGAAAATTGATTAAACACGAAGTAGGAACAACAGATTCGTCAATTAGTCAAATATTTCCTGGACCCCAGATGTTCAGGGCATTGGGCGTATGCTCTGGGGGCAAAGGAGCTGTTAGGTGGCATCATACTGGGGTTTCCGTTGGTTCGGACCTCAAGAGTCCATCAGGTACTTATGTCTGCCCCCCTCATCTTATCAGCAGTGGAACTAAACACCTGTCTGATCTACGGTTTGTCATAGTCGGAAGGAAACTGTATTTCGTCAACAATACTACGCATCTCAGTAGTTTGCTAACAACATCAGTGATTACATTTTAACAAGAGAGAACACATCTTTCTGAAGGAAAGTTTCCCGCATCGCCTCGCTTCACCTCCCTGCCAGTCTCGGAGCCTGAGTGGTGCTTTACCATGTGATCAGCTGTCGTATGAGCAGATGCGTGTGATCAGGCACCATGTGATCTCAGCTGTTACCACGTGACCACATGGGGCTTTACCACATGATCAGGTTCGATACTCAGGATTGAGAAGAATATAAACTTTTAAAGTTAAATCGACTTTCTTTTACAACCTTCTGAACTTACTTTTCTGTAACTCCCTCACCCTCACGTAATTCTCCCCTGGATGGATTAGAGGCATTTAGGGGGAAATGAATTTCTTTGAGAGGTAAGCAAAGAGGTAAGTAGTAACAGTAAGGACCAGTCGTTGCTTAGTTACTAGTATTGTACTTAATGCTACTTTAAATATGTTGAAGCCTCTTTGCTTGGGAAGGTCCAACACAATCCAGTTTAGGTCTCTGCTTATGTACAGGGATTCGAGGACCTCTGTACAGAAAGTCCCTTATAGCCAACACTGAGCAAAGAGGATCTAATTTTTACTTGAACTGTTTCCTTTTCCTTATGCTGTACAACAGCGACACATACTTCCCCTAGTGAACTGTCATGTAACCTGCATAGCTAAGACCATAGCACATACACATACATTGTATGGACACACAGTATATGTGTTCCCTACAAGTTTATACCCATTACACCTATTAGAATAACTGTACAACATACTTAAGCATTACGTAAAATGGTAAAATATGACTGTGAAAAGGTGTTCCCTACAAGTTTATACCCATTACACCTATTAGAATAACTGTACAACATACTTAAGCATTACGTAAAATGGTAAAATATGACTGTGAAAAGGAACTTGACTTTCATGTGAAAATGAAGCTGAAAGCTTTGAAAACTGCTGTCCAATCAGGTGCGTGTGAGACACCTGGGATTCACAGACCTGAGAGTTCAATTTGTTACACAGGGTGTCTTCAGGTCTTCAGTCTTAAAGGGATGAAACCTGGCTTATTGGAGGTGTTTTATGTCAGAAAGATAATGTGAAGTGCTCACCGGGAGACCCACCTGAAATAAGCAAAGAAGGCAAAGCAACGTGACAAACGTGCCTTGTGAAGAAGGTTCATTTATATCTCATAAGTCAAAGTGTGCGAGGTACATATATATATGCATTATATATTTTTAATGATCCACCACCTTACCAATAACGTTCATGATTGTTCAGAAGCATTGGATGAGATGTTTCTGTATTACAGAAAATAGGAAAAGTTTTACAGTCAAAAGCCCATTCAAATTTTAGGTGCTCCAAAGATATTTCGCGATTAACATCCTTTACTAAAAGGGGAGCTGATGTTCTGGGCGAGCCGGCTCTGGACTCCCAGCTGAGCCTCACGGCTGCTCAGGCAGCACGACTCTCTCCACCTGGATCGGACAGACACGACACTTGTATGTGAGCAGGACCAGTCAGGTGCGTCTGGGCCATTAGATTCCCAGGACACCTTGACTGGCTGCTTGCTGACAGCGGGGACACTCATCGCACGTCACTGAGGAACTAGGAAAGGGACATTGGCAGCAGGAAGTGGTCCATGACGCTCGCCATGTGAGTTCTAAGGCCTCTCCATGCATTCTGTAACAGAGGAGTCGGGAAGCAGTGGCTCCATTGGAGACCACGTAGTAACGGCTATGACACAGGAAGAATTCGGTTTTCAGAATTCTTGCAGCATCCAAGATTTCCTGGACCTGATAAAGAAGCTCTGCGTAGAGCTCTCTATTCTATACTTCTAAACAAAACAGAAAAAGGACTACAAGACGCCTGCCTCGTGTGAGTCACCGCTGGGACCTGAAATATCCCTCACACTAGATAGAGTGTTTCCTGGGTCCTGGCTCTGTTGTAATTAAGGACATGAAGGAAGAGAAGGGCAGGGGGAAGAGAAGAGGTACAGGATACAAGAAAAGGAACAGGCCCATAATCTTCTGGAAATTTCTAAACTGAAGCGGCAGAAGAGAAACATCTGGGCAGATGGAAGCCGCCCAAGCGTCATGGAATTCACAACCAAGAGAAGGGAAAGCAGTGAGCGGGTCAGGTGCTGAGTGCAGCCCCATCCCCAAAAAGGAAAGCCGCAGGCTGAGAGCCCTGGCATAAGGAAGCCCTTGAGGGCAGGACAGCAGGCTGGAGGTGGGCCCTGGATACAGGTCCTCTCCGGGGGGCGCTGGTTCCTACTCACACGGCCCGCACCCCCTCCCATCATCCCCACAGGCCACTCAGCCATGAGGAAAGCGTCTGCGTGGAAGCTGCAAGAGGGTTACTTTGAGAGACTAGAGGGTTCTGATGGCTAATCGGGTTTTCCTGAAGCTTAAAAGACAAGATCCTTCTCAGAACGTTCACAGAAGGATGATTTCACATGAGTTATTTGAAGGAAGGTATCCTTTTAGACTCGTCTGGTTGTCACACAGGCTTTACGTAAGAGGCAGGCTTAAGTTATAGATACTGCAGCCTGTGCCCCGGGAGTGTATGAGCAGAGGAAGGGCTGTAGGAAAAGACGCAGATGGACATCACATACATATAGGTTCATCATAACCTTTGACCATGCCCCAAACACCTTCGCTGATGACCTTGCTTCACACTTGGCTGAGGAAAGAGAAGAACCACACAGGTTTTCTCATCATTCAACCCCAACACCTACACCCGTGTTGACATTTGTACCCACCCTCTGTTTTCTCTCCCGTAACAGTGGATCTGTTGTCCTCATTTCCCATCCAAGGCCAGCCCTTCCTTGTGTCCCTTCCACTCTGGACCACACAGCTCCCACGCGCCCCCTCCACCACTCCCACCACCTCTCACCCATTTCTCTCGCCACCAGAGTTCCCAGCATGCCCTGGATCAATAACAGACATAAAACCCCGTCTGGCCTCACAGCTCCCTCCAGACACCATTTCTCTGACCCCTGGCAGCACCAAGTCCTGACAGAGGTGCCCATGGCCAGTGTGTTCCCTTCTTTACATGCCACTCTCTCCGCGACCCCTCCTCAGCCGGCCCCGCCCAGGACACTGCTCTGGTTACCATCAGCAGCGACCTTTGTGTGGCTACATCCTCTGGTGGCTTCTCTGTCATCATCCACATACTCTCATTGGGATTCAACAGCGTCTCTCTTCCCTTCTCCTGCTACTGGCTCTCGTGTATGGTCTCCTTTACTGGCTTCCCTTCAACTGCTAAGCCCCCGAAATATGTGAGCGTCCCAGGACTTCAGCCTGGTCTCTTTTCCAGCCACACTCACTTCCCATGTGGCCTCAATATCATCATAGAAACACCAGGGATACCCCAAGCTGTATCTCCTAACCTTACCTTCCTTCTGAACTCCAGCCTTGAACTTTCAGTTGCTAGCTGGACTTCTCCATCTCGCTGTCTGCTAGGCATCTCACAATGAACTAGGCCACGCATTCTCAAAGGAGCAGTGTCTCAGATGGGATGAAAATTGGTTCCCGAGAAGCATGAAGAACATTCTAGACGTTATACTGGCCTGTGGCCCTACAAAGGATACTCTAACGTACAAAATCTTATTTCTTTGCTCTTAGTGATTCCTCTCAAATTTAAATCTGATTTGATCCATCTCCTTAGGAGGGTGATAATAAAAAACAAACAAAACAAACGAACAAAAAAACTGGGAAACACTGAACTGGGACATAACAGAGCTCGTGAATACCCATACCCCCAAACCTGCTTCTCCCTCATTAGATGTTTCATCGATCCCTTTGGCTGCAGCCAACACTCTTAGATCTTTCCTTGATCGTTCATTTTCCTTCCCTCCCTCCATACAGTTTGTAGCAAGTCCATTTGACTCCACCTCCAAAACAATCACCAAATCCTCCATTCCTCCTTCTTTCCCCAGGGACCACCTGAGCCCAGGCCACAGCGATCTCTTGCCTAGATTGTTCCGAATCTCATAAGTGACCCTCCAGTTGGCAGAGGGTCTTTTCCCCTACTCTCTATGCTCCGAAGAGCGTTGTGAAAACCTAAGTCAGTGATGCCATTTCCTTGTTTTAAAGCATCCAGCAACTTTCAACCTCGGAATGAATCTCGCTACAACAGTCAAGTCAGCCTTCTTTCTTGTTCCTCGAATCCCGTACTTGTATCCACCCAACAGCCTTAGTATCACCTGCGCTCTCCACCTGAGACACGTGCCCATCTACTTATCATTCATTAAGATCCCAACCTCACGGCCACTCCCCTCGAGAGGCCCTCACTGAGCCCCGGGTCTCAAGTACGTCACCGAGTCCATCACAGCTCGGGTCAGATTCTCTGAGTAATCCGCATTACCATCTGATCTTTTCCAACCTGCCTCCTTTACTTCTAAGAAGTTTTAAAGAATCATAAATCTGAGAATAGTTTTAGCTTTATAGAAAGTTGCAGACAGAGTTCGGGCATGTACCCCTCACTCGGTTCTTAACTTCTGACATCACTGGGGTACATGTGTCTCCCTCAGGAAACAACACTGTCTCATTACTATAAATGAAACCCCCCAGTTTATTCAGATTTCACGAGTTTTCTCCTAATGTCCTCTTACAGCGCGGGGATCTCAGCCAGGACATCCCATCCTGTGGCGTCTTCATGTCGCATTAGGGCCCCTCTTGGCTGTGTCAGTTCCTGAGACTTTTCTTGATTCTCGGGGACCTTGATAGTTTTGAGGCACCCCACTCAGGTGGTGTATAGAACGTCCTCCATTTTGGATTTGTGTGATGTTTTCCTCATGGTTAGACTTAGGTTTATTAATGCCCTTGTCAGTTTGTTTCTTGTCCATCTTTCTGCAGTGCCTTGTCCCCCAAATACCCGTGGGGCTCACTGCACCATACCATCTTGAGCTTCCCCAAACATCCTAACACAATCAAAAGTTTAAATAACTCAATTGATGAATCTTCCCTTTCTAGGAGTAGCAGCATCCAAAAAAATAACAGTGAAAAAGAGGCGTATCCCTGAAACGCCCAGCTACAGGGCAGTGGGACGTCTCCACCTCCATCAGAGATGCCATGTGACCTTGGGTGCGAAGCTCTGCCCTTGCTTCCCAAACCTCACTCCAGCCTCAGTCATGCCCTAGTTCTGGGAGTACATCATCTTGACTTGTCTCTCACAGAACAAATCAGAAATCCCACCGAATACAAATAGTTCCCCTTAAGTCTAAACTCAAGAATTCTGACTGGTCTCAAGGCAAACACTCAAAATCTGCCTCTAACATGGTCATTTAGGGTCACGGCCAGGTGATCCCTCACAGTCGGCCCCACATGTAACTAACTGACGAAAGACTGACGTAAAGCTTCTAGATCCTTCTTCTTCTTCCTCACGCCCAGAGCTCTGGAAAGCTCATAGCCCTGAGGCCTCACTGGGGCGACCCCGGGCGGGTTGGTAGTGGACGTCAGCGCCTCGGTGTGGAAGCTGCGCTCCTCTGTGAAGAAGCACTCTGCGGCCCCCGGGGACCGGGTCACTCTTCCTCCCTGAAAGTGACCTCCCCCAGCTGTGTAAATGACAAGCTCCAGCCACGGTGAGCATTTTTTCCCCAAAGCTACACAGACAGTGTGGAAGACAGCGGGTGCTGCCCAATGGTGACCCAATGGTGAGCCTGCAGCACTGGCTCTCCCTTGGTGTCATGGTCCACATGGGTCTGATTCCCTCAAACGACCATTGCTGGGGTACCAGAGAACTCAGGTTCAATGCTACCAACACTGCCAGACGAAGAGAGGCTGAAGCAGGCAGAAGATGTGGGCTGCATTCACCCTGGGAAGACCACGAAGGGAACGAACCACAGGGAGTGCAGGGAACAGTGGTCTCGAACCTCAGAGCTGACCGCAAAGTAGTGGCTGGACCTCATCCCTATCCCCCTTTCCACCAGGACCAGAGGCAGGGCCAAAGGGAAGGCTGAAACCCTCTGAGGTCAGGGGAACTGGATGTGACAGCTCTTAAAACGCAGAGTCACTCCAGCCAAATCAGGATGGGGCGGGTGGAAAGGGAGGTCAGGGCTCTCAGGGGAGGAACACAGTGAATCACAAAACGTTGCCACTTGTGGTCCACAGCATGATTTCTCTCTATCTACTCACCCCCCCCCCCCGTGGCATTGCAGAGCACTCGAGGCAGCCCGCGCGAGTGCTGCCCATCCTGCAAGGCCAGCTCAACCCACCAGGGAGAGAAAGAGGCCCGGAGCCACCGTAGCGCCTGCTCTCCAGGCTCCCGAAGCTACACCCTGCAACCGTTCATTCAGTAGGAATCACCCAGTAATGACCACGGGCTGGGAGGACACTCCCTCCAGCATCTGTGGATGGTCCCTCTTTGCCAGGCACTTGGTACACACCATCGTGAACCCTTCAAGACTGATAATCCACAGGTGGCCCGGGAACAACCCCCCAAAGCCCCCGGCTCACAGTGGTGTTTAAACCATAGTCTGTCCAACTCTAAAGCAGACATGCTTCTCCATCTACAAAAGACCTACATGACACAACCTTAGTGACCTTGGAAATGTCACCACGGGATCAGCATTCACAGTTTTCACCCAGGTGATCATAATGGGTAACACACAAAGAAGGCCTGTGCTGTGTTGTGTCTTGAAATTGGACCTTGAGGAATGTTCTATTATGTAAAACGAAACAACCAACTCTGGCCTGGCCTCTACAAATAGCAATAAGAAACTTCCTTAAAAGTTAGTGTCGGGGAAAAGTGGGCGGCCCCTGGATCGTAGTTCCGTTCTGCTCAGATACCAAGAATGATGTCATTCACATTGTCCCTCATTTGTCTGGGCTTAGAGCGCATTGGGGAAAAAATGAGGCACCTGCTTTATGCTGGGGTCCCTTTGGGGTTCCCTCCAGCCCCTTCTTTCCCCAACAATCCCCATGTCACTACACGTTTACTCTCAGGTGTCGTGC
Organism: Rhinolophus hipposideros; assembly: GCF_964194185.1. NCBI lineage: Eukaryota > Metazoa > Chordata > Mammalia > Chiroptera > Rhinolophidae > Rhinolophus > Rhinolophus hipposideros. The sequence continues at coordinate 4,201,345 of NC_138061.1, forward strand.
TGTACACACGATTTCTCTAAACTGAAAAGCTACCCAAATCCATCTTACAGGCGGAATACCAATGATTAAGCAGGACATGTCCCTGGCTGGCATTTTTCTCAGTATTAGAAGGTCCGTTCACAATGCACTGCATGCTGGGGTGCGTACAGTCCACCAGGGGACAGCTAGTTGCTACAACGCTACTCAGAAACGCCAGGCCCCCTAAACGACATGCACCACGTTCACCTCCAATCATGCCTCTTAAAAGAAAAATGTTCCATTCTCTGAAATCCAGCTTAATTTGTAGGTTGAACATTGAAAGTGAAGAAAGCTATCCAATATTCAGCTTGCTTCTTAGATTGCATTTCCACGTCCTCTGCAGGTTAACAGCTAATTAAAAAACACCTTCCACACAACAGGTGGCAGCATCAGATGGTAATGAGACAGCCATTTACTTTAGAGGGGCAATAATATTCAGTTCAAAAAAATCCAAACGGGATTCCTGCGCCTTAATGCCCAGGACCTTGGGGAAAGCAGCAGGGAGGCCAGCTCCCGCACGGCACGGGTGGGGTCTTCTGGGCAAAGAGCCTAGGCTGCCACCTGTCAACACCTCCACGGCCACCTAGCCCTGGGAAGGCAGAGGAGAAAGCACCACATAAGTTGCAGGACGAAGATGTGGCAAGCTCCCAGAAGCAAACCCAGCCCTACAAAACACTCACCCACCTTCTTAACACATACACCCTGTCCCCGGCATGACACTTGAGAAATTGAATCTGAGAATTTAGGGTTTGCTAGCTCTTGCAGGAAACCCCACTCCATGTTTCCTCCTGGAAACAATGAATCATGAGAGCCAGAAAGGCTGGCAAGTAGTATACAACCACAGAAAAGGAGAGACAGAGGGGCTCCCTACCTACTCTCTGGAACCTCTGAACCCCAAACAGCCCCATGTTGGGCATGCCAGGGCAACACATCGGGCAAAATGGGAAAAGGATCTTCTCTGAGCAAAGTGCCAAGTGCTAAAAGCCGCCCCAATGGTCAGACAGCTAAATAGCCCCTTCCCCTCCGGGGACGGTTGCCATTTGTATCCACAAATATTAGCATTCCACACTAGCTCACCCTTCCTGAGCGGCTGCGTGTCGTGACATGGAGTCAGTGCACACTGTGTGACACTGCATCGGGAGCACAGAGCCCGGTGCACTGTGTCTGCTATACGGCAACTCTGGAAGAGCCCTTCGGTGCGTTTTCTGTTTTGAACCATTAGAATTCACTGAACTGCAAAGACCTAGCTGTCAGAGCTCATTTTCTTCCTAAATCAACCAAACTGTAGAATAACACAAAATATTTCACTTTACAACATAATTTGTATCTTCAGGTTACTTGCAGCTCTGGCTTCTGACAGGTACAGTATTAAGTAAAAAGCCTCCTCTGAAATCTTACTGGAAAGGTTAAGCGTGGCCACAGAAGGCTCCCGGGGACAGCAGCCTGCCTGCCGCTCAGACCCACACACAGACGCAGCTCTGAGGTCCAAATGCAGGGCTCTCGCAGACATTTCGGTGCTGACTGCAGAACAACGTTCAGTTCAGGAAATCCACTAGCTAAAAGGTCTTCCAGAGAATAAGAGGTATTATTTGTTCGTCATATATCTATCTACGTCTGGAATTATTTCGTTGTGGACCCAGAAAGAACTGCTATAAAACTATGACATGAATTTTATCAGTTGACTGATAATAAAGACCACCGCCCACTGATATGCAGTCTTTAAGTCAGGCAGTTACTCAGCCCGTTTGTTGTGCACCTACTATGTGCCAGGTCACTGGACACTGAGCAGCCTGGGAGATGATGAGTGATTTCCCCGTGAGGCACCCAAGAGCCACACACAAATCTACAGAATCCCATGAAAACATAGCAAGTGACACATAGTGTCTTACATGAGGAAAAATGGATCGAAGATGTCATGATCCTGTTAACCTTCTGATGCTAAGGAGAAATTACATCAATTATTATCATTTCTTTATAGAACTGCAAATGTACTACATATGTGAATTCTTAAAAATTCAATTATCCCACTGTCAGGCTTTCCTGAAGATGGAGACAAACTATTATTCAACTTTATTTCTGCTTTTGTCTTTAGAAAACAGCAGAAGCTTGATGAATACTGGTGTGATTCCACGTTTAGTCTTCACGAGGGCATTTCAAAAAGTGCATTTCATGGAGCTTCCACAGAAAAAGAATGTTACCCCCTCCTATTGGGACGGTCACTACACTTGTGATGACCAATTCACCAGCAGGAAGTCCACACAGTTTCTTAAATAAAAGTACTAGTCTTTTATTTTGCCCCCCCCCCAACTTTTAATTTTTCAATTACAGTTGACATACAATATACTAATTTCTGGTGTACAGCATACTGACTGGACATTTATACAACTTATGAAGTCTAGTACCCATCTACAAGAGTCTTCAAAGATTTTTTTTTAAGACACTTTTTCAAATAAAAAATTCTAATGTTGACCCATAAAAACTACTATTAAGAGAGAAAACAAACAAACAAAAGTCACTGAGTTGGACAAGACACCTGCAACACACATACCCGAAACAAGGTTTAAGGGTGAATGGGCAAAGGAGACAGGGCATTTACGTACAACAGACAAGTTCTCAGCCACGAGAAAGAAGGACATCCCGCCGTTTGCGACCACGTGGATGGAGAGTGAGGGCATTATGCCAAGCAACGGAAGTCAGAGAAAGACAAATGCTGTGTGATCTCACATATATGCAGAATCTAAAAACAAAAACACAAACTCCTGCAGGAGAGACACTTCTGAAATCTTCTGTAATGTCTGATATGCAGGGACTAGTACCGGCTTTCCCCAAAAATAGGACCCAGCCAGACCATCAGCTCTAATGCATCTTTTGGAACAAAACTCAATATAAGACACAGTTTTATAGTATAAAAGTCCCGGCATTATATTATATTATATTATATTATATTATATTATACTATATTATACTATACTATATTATATTATACCCAGTATTATATTATATTTTTACACTACATTATACCCAGTCTTATAGACTGGGTCTTATACTAATTTTTGCTCCAAAAGACGCATTAAAGCTGATGGTCCGGCTGGGTCTGATTTTTGGGGAAACACAGTAGGAGAAGACCTAAATTCCCACGAGTGCCACTCTAATGCCCACCTTGCTCCCACCACCATGTGACCCTGGCCACGTCCACGGGGATCTGCGGTGAAGCGCGAGCCCCTGGCAGGGCGTCCTGGGGAAAACTGGCTGCAAACCCCAGGCACCAGCGTGATACCTGAGAGCTCTGCCGTGGCCTCTTCAGGCCGTGGCTGCTACTACTTATTTTGAGGGGTGCTGGGGTCATGCAACAGGGAAGGGTGGCTGTGAAATGCAGAAATAAAGAGAAGAGGGTCATTGAAATGAATCACATATATTTCTATTAATTACCTAACATCACTGGGACTCACTGTTTTTATCCACAAAGTGGGGATATTGTTGACATTTTGAGCCAAACACGTCTTTGGGATAGGGGGCTGTGCTATACATGGAAAGATGTTTTTATTTAGCAGCACCTCTGGATTCTACCCACCACACGACAGTAGCCCTAGCGGTGACAACAAAATTGCCAAATGTCTAGGGGGCAAAATCACCCCTGGTTGAAAACCACGGAAAAGGTACCTAAGACACTGCTGGAAATCCAAAAACTCGGTCCCCCTTCCTCCCGTTCTAGACTTAAATGGAAGCATAACACCACACGGTCTTACCCTGCACAGGCTATCTTCTAAGTCCCAGGAGCACCAGAGGTAAAAATTTAGGATGGAAGGGTCTGGAGAACAAAACGACCTTAATACAATGTATTTCCTCCATTTTGTTTTGCATGGAAGACACGTTTTGTGCACCAGACAGAGAGGCCCCGTGGCTCCGTTCCTGGTGAAGTACCGCCTCCAGCACCAAGTGCCGGCAGGACGGCGTCCTCGGCGCCAGCCCGGAGCCCCCGGCAAGCTGCACGCTGTCTCTGAGGACTCTTAAACACACTTTGCCCTTTTCCAAACGTCCCTGCAAAGCAAGCTTCCAGGAAGAGAGTCCTGGCTGAGAGCTCTTCATCACTGCCTGTCTTTGAGAGCCCTCAGATTTTCATCTCTGCATTAACTAAAGAGGCGATCTGAATAAAGCCCAGCTGTATGAAATGCCAAGGCTTGCGCAAGCGACCGCTGATCAAGAAACAGGTAAAAATCCGGGATTGTTTGTTTTAATTTTAGGCCACGCTGAATTATTAAGCAACGACCAGAAGCACGCATGCCACTGAAGTACTGCATGGGGAGTATTAAAATCGTTTATAGAAATGCCATGGAGAAGCAGAACTCCCCTTGGGACCCTGAGCACCATTACTAGACCCAAATTGGTCTGCTTTGAAATCTTGGTGCTTCCAGATGGTCCAGCCTGCACCAGAGGGACATGTCCTGCAGGAGACAAGCCAGAATTGTGCTGGTGCAGCGTGGGTTGACCCAGCCCAGGGGACAGGCCATGCCTCAGTGCCCGTGAACTGGGGTCCGAGGCACAAAGGAGCTCGGTCAGGTGGGTCTCCTGGGGGAGGATTGGGCTTCAAAGAGCGGTATTATTAAGTGCGTGAGCTGGGAGCATGCGGGCACGCTGACCTCCAGGGAAATTTCCATTCCAGAACGTTTTCATCAGACTGACTTTGAATTCCTGTTTCTTCACTCAGAAACAATATTTATTTCTTCTTCCTTTTGGTCCTTGGCTGTGACCATGTCTACGTCAACAGCTGCTGTAGCCTGCTTCAAAGGAAGAAGAGTTCCGAGGTGTGCTTAAAATCCTCAAGCCATTGGCTATGCAATACCCCGACAGGAAGCCATCAAATTTAAAAAAAGTAAAGTAAAAGTAACAGCCTCCACTAAAACCCTAGGCTTCAAAGAAAGGAAAAAAAGATGTTGAGAAGAAAATCTCTGGAGCCACAAATGCTTTATGCCCATGCTTTCAACTTGCACCAAGATTTCAGCTGCGTGCCTTTTCATGGGAGACGTGTCTCCTCAGAAGGAGGCCAGGCTGGGAAGAAACCCAACCATTGTCAGGCTGTGGCTGGTGCCCTGGTCCTTGAGGCAGTTCCTTACCAAGTAGAGACCCCCTGCCTCCCTCTCTTCCATCCTAAAGCAAATGGTACATTTTCAGGTGCAAGCCCGAGGTGTCGTGCTGGCAAGGACTGACCTTCTTCCACAGCAATGAAACCAAATGGTCCTGTGCCTGCAAACAACCGGCCCTGCAAACTTGCTTTCTGAGCATTCCCATGATTTATCTTTGACAGACTTGCTGCTTCAAAGATAGAGAGTCCCTTTCTAAAGCTTTAGGCCCTTTTCTGTCCTGACTAAATGTCAAACAAATATTGGCAGAAACATCTGTGAGGTTACCATCTTGAGCTCTGGTACTTCTAATGGATACTACTTATGAGTGGGAAATGCACTATATTGAAAAGAAATCACTAAGTTAAAAAAATATGTATGTAAAGATTTTGTAGGGGTTCAGATGGGCACGTGTCTGAGGGAGACCACTTCATGGATGGTGTAAATGCCTGACCACTGCGCTGTACAGCTGAAGCTGAATAATATTGAATGTCAACTATAATTTAATATATATATATATATATATATTAATATATATATATGGTCACAGGATGTGGAGTACAGCATAGGGAATACAGTCAATAGAATTGTAACAGGTATATATGATGTCAGAGGGGTAGTAGATTGTGGGCGGGGGTTATACTTTGTGAGGGGGGTAAATGTCTCACTATTACATTGTTTTGTACACCTGAAATTAAAAAAAAAATATGCATGGAAAAGTCACCAGATGAAAGGAGCCACGTGAGATTCTGAGTGTGTAAATATGTATTATGCACATGTGGTTGGTGGGAATATACTGCACTAAATCCATGGACAGAGGCAACACTTCCTGGTCAAGATGTCTGAATCACAGGTGAGAGTAGGGGGAACAGAAGAGAAAGGAGACAAGGCTGGAGTCTAAAGAAGACCAAGAATGCAGGCTGTACAGTCATCGTGGCCTGTGGTGGGCTGTCTCCACATGGCCGTGAGTAAAACCAAGAGTAACACCTAGCCACACGAATAAACAGCAATGTGATCTCACATGTTCTGAGTTGGGATGACATTTCAGAGCTTGAAAGGAAAAAGGTAAGATTAACATGATTCCAGTTAAAGTAGAACCAGACAATAGGTTTTGATTGGTGGTCTCCAATATTTAATGGTCAACAACTAGACAACAATCAACTGAATGGGTCAATAAAATCCACTCCATTCGATGAGCGAGTCTTTCAGACAGGTTCAGCTGCGACCAACCATATCGTTATATTGGCCATATCGTTATGGCCAATATGCTGACTCATAACACGTAAGGCATTTCAGAGCTGAAATAATAATCTCCTTCATTTCCTGTGGGCAGAATTTTGAGTTCTCAACTGATTCCTTAATGATGATATTCTCTTGCGCAATGTGTCCTGTAGAAGGATCTCCATCATAAACCATCAGTCTCCCTGGACAAATTGCAAGGATCTCTTTTTTATTTAGTGAAAATTTAGCACCCTGTGATATTTTCCTTTCTGCTATGTTTTCCAGGCAGCTTCAAGACTTTTGGTTTCTAGCAAGCTTCATGTATCCTCTGGTTTTACATGTTCTATTTTATATTCACAATGTGTGAATCCTTGCTTGTAAAACATACCAAGTCCTTTATGAAAGTGTATAGACTATAAACCACAAATTCAACATACGATCTTCTTCAGGCCCTAGCTTAACATTTAAGAAAGAGGAAGTAGGAGACACAAAATCTACACTAAGAGACAAGGATACTTGAAAACGAGTGATAACCATGGTTGCAAAGTATCATAGCTCCGAGGAAGTAAAAGTATCGGTTTCATTTATTTTTCATCCTGAGAGAGGAGGAAACAAGCAGTAAGGCCTAGTGATCATTGAATCGGGGTAGTTAAACATTTTACAATTCTGTTGCAAGTCTGAAGAGTTGACAAATTCAGGAAAGGTTTTGTTCAGCATTACACAGTCAAAATGAATTAGAAACTCTAATTCTAAAAATCTGAAAATTATACTCAATACCGGCCCTCTTTTCACCTACTGCACACTATAGAAATGCCTTCCTCATGTCAAATTAAAGCAGTGAATAACAAATGCTGAAATGAATTCCTTCATCAAGGTGAAAAAGAAATTCAGTCAAACCCTCAGACCCATTCCTACCAGGTCACTCCTATTCCTTAAAATTCTAGTTGGAGATGATTAGTGTACAAACACCCTCCTGGGATGAGTTCAAGCCTTAAGATTAGAAGAAAGACATAAAAATTTAAAGACCTGGCCACGTTCCTGCTAACCACCAAAGAGAACCGTATGACATGGGATGAGTTCAAGCCTTAAGATTAGAAGAAAGACATAAAAATTTAAAGACCTGGCCACGTTCCTGCTAACCACCAAAGAGAACCGTATGACAGCCATGCCACACACACAGCGAAGCACAAATCGGACACATTTAGCCAGTAGGAGCTACGGATGGACGGCAGCTCTTATACGCTGACAGTGAAAGTCTATGCTTCCAACACCCTGAGATGTCATGTGGAAGCTTAGCACCTGCCTCCCTTGGGGAGGTTAGGAAGCACTTCTGGGTGCTAACACACAAGCACACTTTTATACCCGAGCTGTGCTTGTTGGAAATGTCACCCTGCCATCTGGCACCATCATATCCTACAGCAGAGGATAATGTCAGGCCATCGTCACCCAGTTACTATCTAGAACGGCGCAGCCAAGTGACTAGTGCCCTTTGGGATATTTATTAAACCCTATAACTTTGCTTCTTGATTTACAAGTTGTTGTGCCAAAACTAATGGGCATTCTCTTTAATTATATTCAGAAGTCCCATGAACCGAGGAACGGTGCACTTGCAGAGACAAATCAGAATAAGTCCACACATATTTAAGAGACCACAGAGGCCGGTTTTGTCGATTTCTAAGCTGTGGGTGGTAAAACTGCCTGTCCAGCTGTGCAATGAAAACTTAAATACAGACTCCAGAGGCTTCTGGGAATCACCACTCATCCCAAGGAGGCAAGCAAATCTCTGATGCATGCCGGGAGTGGGGGCAGGGGGCTGCAACTTATAAGATATCAAGCGATCAAGTAACAGGCAAAAAAAGGCAAGTAGACAATGGCATAGAAACAATGCAATATGACATCTATGTGATTTCCAATGGAAATTATTTTATGACAATAGTAATAAGATTTTGTCCCCCAGAAGTTCACAGCAGGTCTCCATCCGCTCAGTCATGAGTGGCACCCTCTCTAATAACTTACACTTCGACTGGCGAAGAAAGCTAAGTAGAAACGTTTTGACGTCTACACTTAAAATTCACTCAGGGAAGTAGTAAATATTGTGGGAAAGTGCTTTAAGGACACAAGGAGAAACAGAATGTCAACTATAATTAGAAAAAAATAGTCATGGGGCTATCAAGTACACCGTAGGGAATGGAGTCAATAATATTGCAAGAACAGTGTACAGTGTCGGGTGGGCACTAGGCTTATTGGGGTTATCACTTTGTGAGGTATAGAAATATTGAATCATAATGTTGCTTTGTATATCTGAAGCGAATATAATACTGTATGGCAATAGTAATTGAAAAATAAAGTTTTAAAAATCCAAAACAAAAACAAAAAGCAAACACCCGCCACCTCCGGGTGCTGCTGAGGGTGTCCTGGCCACGACTGCACGTCACATCCCCAGGGCAGGGCCGGGCCCAGGGAAAGCAGGCCAGATTGAGGGCAGGCTTAGCTCTAGCATGTACACATGTACCACATCTCAGAGAGTGAGGGCATGGCGTGAACAGAGAAAGCCCTCCTTCTGCATCTGGCATTTAAGCAAGGGTGTTCAGGAAAACAGAAGGGTCCAACCCTAGATGTCCTGAGCTGGTTTTCAGTTTGAACTAGTTGGGTACACTGAGGCAATAACCTTCAAGCACCCAACATCCAGCTTCCAGATACCAATATTTCTTCTTCACCAGAAGGGGAGCATTTGGGGCGTGTGATGCGGAAGCCCAGACTCCGTCAGTGTCCACATGCTCCCTCGTGCTGTCCTCGCTTGCTGGTCATGCTGGCCTGGGGACCTGTCCCAGCAGAATGCATCTGCTGGGACAGCAATGCTGTTTGAGCTCCTCAGAGTGCCTTTACTTGGCACCAACATACCCCGACACACACGGGCACATACACACATACACACACGCGTGCACACACCCCACATATGTACACATACACGTACACACCACTCATCCTTAGGAAGCTCCAAGGAAGAAACTCTACCAGCTGGAAGATCTAGGCTCAGTCTGTGAGACTTCTTGTTTAGACAGTTCCACACGACGGTTCACGTACGACATGAAATAAACCATAGGGATTTTACGTTCAGACGGACACCCTTCTCACGACGTCCTGTAGGGCGCAGTCTGTGTGTACACTGAACAGGAGAACGGGATGGGCTTCCCGCTCCAGACTCTCACCCTCTTGTCACCTACACAGCTCATCCCCAGACTTTTGCTAAGAGGACACCATGGCTTCTCCCTTGTAAAGTGTTTTCCCCTCCCTGTGGCTGAGATCAAAGGCTTGGGTCCGAGATGCCACCGCACACCCGTATCCCTGTCACATGGCTGTGCCCTGCAGAGGTGCCCTGGTGAGTAGGGACGCAGGGGCAAGGCTGGCTCTGGTGTACAGGGAACGTGAAATTTCAGTGAGCACGGGACAGCCACCTCCTACCCAGAAACAAGACCATCCTGCGAGAAGGAAACCCTGGGTCTCTGGGGAAGGAAACCCTGACCACAGGGTGCTGGGCTTAGAGTGACAAACGGTGTGGCTTTCACCCACATGCAGTTGGGGGGCGATGCTCTGATACTTCAGCGTTGGTAGGAGGCTGATGATGAAGCAGGAGGAAGAGGGGATGATACAACCATAACACTAAAACCGAAACAGACTCTCAGTCATCATAAAAACAGCATAAAAATAAATTGAGTGTGTATGTACCATCCTTGACAGGGTGACAGGAGTCCCCTGTCACTCTGGGTCCCCTGGGAGTGGGGGTACCAAGTCATACACCTCAAGGAGCAGACCGCATCTAACCTTGGCAGGAGCAAAGCCTGCCCCCGCGCCCAGGGGGGTGGGAGGCACAGCCTAGATGCCAGGACTTGGCCACACTGCAGGGGACATGCAGAGCAGGTCCAGTCCACGTGTGGGGTCACAAAGCCCGGCTGCACCAGGGGCCTGTCCTGCTGGCCTCACGTGGCAGAGTGCCCTCTAGTTCTGGTCAGCAATGTAACGAGACCTATGGTTTCTTTACTGGCACACAAACTGATCCTCAAAGTCTAGTTAAAATGCAGAAGCCACGAGTTACTTCACTGGTAGAGAGCAGCGACCGCTCTGTCATTTTTGGCTACAGCACATGGCCGAGCAAGGAGAACGTGAGTCTCCATTCAGATCTCGGACAGTGTCCTTTGTTTGTCGTGTATTTGTTTGTTTTGCTATGTGAAGCATAGGCCATTAAATACACGGACATTGCAGCTCTTCACAGGCATTTTAAATTGCTCTGAATAACTCACGAAAGTTAACCCAGCAGAGAAGAAGGAAGAGGACACAGGCGCTTTATTTGAAGGCTCTCACTTTCTAGATGAGGACTGTCATGCAAGAGCCCAGTGGATAACTGGAAGTCACCCAGCAGGTGACACGCAGACGCTGAGGCCAGGACCCTGCTCTGGTCCCCAAGCCATGGCTGTACCTACAGCTGTGAGTTGCAGCTCCCGAACCTCTCCACTCTGAATTCTCAACTGTTGTCGGACGTGTGGAAGGAGGTGAGGTTTCAGCCACAGCGACATGTGACTTCAGACAGGTAACATTCACTGAGGCTTACCCGTGAGGCCGCTCAGAGCGTGGCAGCTTACGGCACACACGGCCGAGTCCAGCCCTGCTATCCCAGGGAGCAGCATTACCCAGGGAAGGCAAAGGAGAAGCCCTCGCTGTTATGGATGTGTCCACACGGTGGACAAAAGCGTTAAAAAGAGGCAAATGCATGAGGGGAAAATGCAAATTAAAGCCACAAAAGGGACATATTATACATCTATTATAATGGCCAAAAACAAACAAAACAAAAACAGTGACAACAGCAAATGCCGGCGAGGATGTGGAGGGACTGCATCTCTTACGGGGTCAGTGAAATTGTACAAAGGCACAGCCGTGGTCTGGCAGTTTCTCAGAAAACTAACGGGCAATTACCACACACCTCGGAGCTCGCATCCCTGGGCATTTGTGCCGGAGAAACGGAGACACATTCACACAGAAAGCTGTCCATGAATGTTCACGGCAGCTGTATTTGTAACAGCCCCAAACTGGAAACAGCCCAGATGTCTCTCGAGAGGAAAACGGTTAAAACCTCGGTGGTTCACCCACAGCCTGGAACACCATTCAGCAGTGAACGGGGACAAGCCACTGACACAACCACCGAAATGAATCTCCAGGGAATTAAGCAGAGTGAAAAAAGCCCGGCATCCCAAAAGGTTATACAGTGCATGCGGTAACATTTTCCAAATGACAACATTTTCGAAACGCAGAGGAAATTAGTGGTTGCCAGGGATTAGAGAGCGTGGAGGTGGAGAGGAGGGGAAGATGTGTTATAAATAGGTCACAAGAGAGACCCCTGTGGAATGGCAATGTTGCGATTTGACTGTCAGTTGGATTCAAGAACACATGCCACACGCAAGTACGAGTCAAACTGGGAAAATCTGAGTAATACCCATGATTGATGACATCAGTGCCGTTTCCCTAGTTAAGGTTTTGTGCTACAGCTCTGCAAAATGTGATCATCGAGGGACCCTGGGTAAAATGTACATAACCTCTCGCTGTGTTATCTCTTACAACCCCTGCCTAGGAATCTACAATTATCTCCACAAAAATTCTAATAAGAAAGAAGGGGAAAAAACAGGTAAACAGAAATTTCTTCTAGAAATCGCATGTGATAGAGAACCTGATGGCCACCGTGGGTGCTTACAGAAATTAAAAAACCCAGGGGCTGGAAAACTAACGAACAGCTCTCACAGGGAGATGATCAAAGCGCAAGTTTAATATTTAATAAGTAAGAAGAAAACGTTCATTTTTTTGTTGTTTTAAGCTGAAATGTGAAATGCAAACACCTTTCAAAAACCAGCATAGAGCTGAGAATTACTTGGGCTAATAAACACAGGTGGTTAAAATTAGATGGTGAACTGAGGGCAAACAGTACCTCTCTGCCCTTGATGGAGGCTAAGGGTGGCTCAAGTTCAGGTTTGTTTTTCTCCAGGAGGCAGAGCCTTGTGTTGGCATAAGGAAATCACCGAATCTCCAGGTCCCTTTCTGCAAGCGACTATTTGCTGCACAGGAGGAGCAAGTTTAATTTTGGGGAAGAGCCCCATGGTAAGCAGGCGACACCGCTGTCCCCCAGGGCCATGAATTAGGCACCTCACATAGGGTGAGAGCTTCTCCCCCGTACTCACTTATTCTGCACCATGTTCATTATCACCCAGTCGAAAGGGTAGACGTTCTTCCCAATGAGGTTCTTAAACATGATGAATGTTTCCATCAGGAAGTCCTGAAATAAAAACCAAAACATTGAAACGGCCCACCCAGAACAAGGCGGAACCCATCCCCTCTCCCTGGGTGACTGGATAACGAGTGACCTCCTTTCTGGTAGCGGACAGAAAACACTCGAAAAGTCGTGGGGATGTATTTCCCACGAGCTCTGCATCACTGCTTCTGTCTTCCCGTTTGCCCGAACTCCGCCTCTCCGGGATATCTTTTCCAAGCGTACATTTGGAAATCCCCTGGGCACGTCTTTCTAATAGTCACGAAGAGTTAAGTCCCCAAAGATAACAAACACACATTCATTCTCTTGCTGCTTACAGAAAACTGTATCTTTGCAAACATAGCATGCAGGTTATTATTAATATTTGTTATACTTACTCGCAATCCATTGCTCTTTCTGAACAGAGCCCACCCAGCTGAATATGGGATTTTATTATCCTCACCTTTTTCTTATCTAATTTAATAAGCAGAAGGCTCAAACAGGAACCCTTGCACATCTGCACAAACTCAGTTCGCCATCAACCCTTTGAGTCTGTGGTCGCCTTGCCCAGCTCTCTGGATGGCAGCTACATCCCCGTAAGCTGCTCAGTGATGCCGGGCCTCTGACCCTCATGCCCCTCCGCCCCCTCCCCCGGCTTCCACACCGATGAGACTGCCTGGCATCGGGAAGGGGAAACCACTTCCTAGGGGCTCCACCCCGTGCCTGTTGGAAGTAGGAGAATTTCTTGAATCTGACAGTTTGGCAGTTGTACTGAGCTAGGCTGAACAAAACAAGTAGTTGTCCTGGAAAGCACACATCCTGGTTGTCTGCACACTCCCTCAAGATCTGGGCTGTCGGGGGAGAAGGCAACTGAAAACTCCCTTAGAAATGTGAGGCAGCTGCCCGAGTGGACGTTTCTCATCTATGTGATCTACCGAATCATAATTAGGTGCAGTAGCTATTAAGACTGAGATGCTGAACAGCATTTAAGCAGCCAGGAAAGCACTTCCCAGCACAAAGTTCTAAACAAGTATGTCTTGCAAAGCGGCACACTTTCAACTTGACAGCAACAATAAGCTGAGTTTCAAAGGTGAGCTACTTTCTCTGCGACCTTAATAGCAAGGCCAGGCCACCTACATGAATGAAAACTCGGGGAGCAACCGTGATCACCCTTTCTATAACAGAGACCGCCAGTCCAGGAGACCTTAGGGACCCGGGCAAACTCAGGAGCGACAAGCCAACCCCGTGCCCCCCAAACTCTACTCACACAAGCACTGGTCTTAGAGCGGGGGAGTTCTGGATGCCCCCGCCCCCGGCACACAGAACGGCTTCCCTCCCTCCCGGTAGTGAAATTCCTACTTCACTACTCGAGTTTCCCCACTTTGTCAAGAGTTTCACATTTTAATGATCAGGTTGGCGGCCGAGTGCTGTAATTCAGTCACATCCCTATTTGCATGAAATTGCTGGCTTTCTTGCTGATCACTCCTCAAAGCCTAATAATTGAGATATAGGGTCTGGTGTTTATTATTCTGGAAGAGAGGCATATTTCTCCAACTCCTTTTTTTTTCTTTCCAGGAAACACAGCCCCATACTTCATTAGTATGGCTCAGCTGTTAAATTTCGGTACTTTGCTGATCAAACGAAATGCTGCATATTATGGGAAATGAGGTTTGCAAGGCTTCCTTGTCCGTCTGCATAACTTACTAGCCGAGGCGGTAGTCCCCACCACTGCACTTGCCAGAGCAGCTGGTGCAGCTTAACAGTCTAGTACATTGCTAGTTTCAAGTCAACAAGGGGAAATGGAGGGCTACCACAGGATGTTTTGTGAAAATTTCATCTTCTAATGCCAAGCCATTGCTGCTGCATTTCTTAGTTTGATTATTGACAGCATCTCCCATATACTAAGTGGGCAGGTCTACCAAGAGCTACCAATGTATTCCATGGGCAAAGTCTCCTTGTCATCAACCCATCTACTTCTGTCTGTCCTATCCCCACCCACATGAATAAATGGTCATCCTCTCTCACCTGAACTGCCAGAAAGGAATCCTAGCTCATTTACCGACATCCACTTGTCCCTCTCGGTCCCTAAGCATCACCCAGAGTGATCATTTCAAATTGCAGATCTGGTCAAGGCAACCACACTTCTCCAGTCTCCCACTTAACCGACGTCCCCAGTGGTTTCCCAGTGTTCTTAGATTAAAGACTAAGTGCTTTGACTCTCAGAAGTAGGAAATCACCACTCTGCTATGTCAAAGAAATACCTGTGTCAGACAAGGACCCTCAAACAATGCTAAACTCATCAGATGAAGGGTTGTTGGGGGTAGAATAACTGTCAGCTTTCTGTGGCTGCCTAAGTATTGCTCACACGTGACATGACAATTGCAAAGCAGCATGCACCTTCACAACGGGGAGATCTGACAGTTACTCCCTTTGAACCAAGCGATCGAACTCATCATCATCGTCACCTGCATTCTCAGCTGCCCAGTGGATACACCCGGGAGTGCTTCCCACCAACTCAAGCGCCCTTGTAGAAGGATGAACTTGAATTTAGACAAAGCTTCCAGATTGCAGGACACACAGAGGGATGGAGAAACAAATGGGAAGCCCTTACAAGGCAGTACTCAGCAATTCAAGAATGGGGGATAGTCTGCAAAATGATTGGCATGGTGTCTTCGAAAAATTCAAAAAGCAATGTCTTGAAAGGAAGAACGAACTAGGTGATGAACTTGTTCTAGAAAAAAAGAGATTAGGGACACACACACACACACACACACACACAAAGTAAATGGCAATGGGTGGATGTGAACAGGATTAGGAATTGAGGAAGCCCCTCAGAAAGACAAGGAAGGTGAGGGTGAACCGAGGAAATCTGAATCTATCTGGTGCGAGGGGGTGGTTGTTATGTCTGGAAGAGCAATGAGCCCACTGGAGAAGGGCTTCATTCTTGAGAGACGTTTGTTGAAGCACTTAGGGAAGAAGCGCGTTTCTCACATACTCGCAGGCCTTGGCCGTCTGGATACAGAGAGATCACAGAGGAAAAGACCATGGTGAAGGAAGCGCTTGCGACCGACGAGTTCAGGCGACGGGAATGAGTTTCCATTGTACTATTCTTTCAGCTTTCCTCTAGTCTGGCACTTTTGCATGATAAATAGTTAGGGGAAAGAGTACAAGAAAAAAGAGAATTGGGATGAGACCAATGGACTGTATCAATGCAGAGGCTGCAGTTTGGGTATCAAGTGTTGACATTCATCAGAATATAGTTTTCAAGATGTTACCATTGGGACACGTGGGGCAAAGGGTAGAGGGTATCAAATATCTCCGTATTATTTTTTGCAGCTGCACATGACCTTACATTGATCTCAAAATAGTTCACGCAAAAAATAATGCTTTAAGAATAATTTTAAAACATTTAAGGGAAAAGACCGAATAAAGGACATAGAGAGTTGAGAACAAGCAAGCAAAGTCCACAGTTTCCCTCAGGGCGTGACGCCGCAGCCCCCTCCAGGCTCACCTCACTGCCGATGTCCTCACGGCCCCCCCAGCACACGCTGCTCCCCCACATGCATGGTTCTTCCTTCTAGTCCTCAATACTCCCCCATTTTCTCCTTAGCCAGGAAGGGAGCTTCCTGGCCACCTGCCTCACCAGCCTGCCTATGCATAAGGAACTTGGCTTTGCAGCACGGACGTCCGGGGTGAGTTGGAAGGCTTTTCTACACCACTGTGCTGTTCTCCACGAGACTGTGGGGCCCTGCCTCCTGCAGGTCCTCTCTGCCTGCCCTCTGTCCTCCCCTCCAGTGTGCTAACACAACGTCAGTGTTCGACAGACAGCTCTGAGCGAACTCACTGTAAACGGATTCCGCAGCGCCCAGACTCACCGTCCGGCATGGAGAGCCCTCATTAAAGCTTCATTTACAAGGAAATGGTCACAGGAATAAAGACACAGATGTTCAGCCCAAAGCTCCTCCTCCCTCCCACTCAGGACTCTCCACGTGAGTTTGCAAACCACCCTCTGGTGGCTGTTTCCCACAGAGCCCAAGGCTGTCCAAGACCGGGAACGGCCAATAGCGGACTGTCTCCAGGCAAGGACGTCACCTGCTAGCAGTCTTGCCTTCGTAATTCCCACAAGCATTCTCACTTTCTCACTCATCACTTTTGAGGTATGAAAAGTCACTCTGGACTAGCTCAATACAGGCTGAGGAGTGCCTGGGATGGCTAAGTTCAAAAGGAAGGATCAGAGGGTCTGCGTCCACCTGCTGAGACCAGGGCAGGTGTTGGGTAAGCGTTCTCAGAAGGCAGGCGGGCATTTCTGATAGAGGGACCCGAGAGCACAGAAGCCTGCCTGACTCGGCTTCCCTAGGCGCCCCACAAGTGGAGAGAACTGGGGGGGCACAGGGAGAGGTGGGGCTGCACAGAACACGTGGTCCGCCACGAGTCCACATGGGAGCTGACAGGGACGGCGGCACCCAAGTTCCGTCAACCATCCACTGTCCTTTATCCTATATTCACTCAACCATCAACCAGCATCAGTGACTTCCACCTCTATTGTCCTGTGTACACCACTATTCATTCCCTCAGTCACGCAACAGACATTTCGTAAGGGCCACTTGGGGGAATGTGGGACAAGTGGCAAGACGACACTGTCCCCTGGAAGGGCCAGAGCCCTCATCCCCTCCGATCTCACTGTAGAGGCTCTGAGCACATTCTCTGCTTCTGCTCCTGACTCTGAGATGGGGACATGTGTGAGCTGGCACGCCACCCCACAGGTCTGCCTCTCCGCTGCCGAAGAACCGAAAGCTCCTGCATGTCTCACCATCCAGCAAGGGCCGTCTCTATGGTGAGAGAGTTTGGAGTCGAACCTGTCCATTCTTGTTCTTTTCTGGGTCAGCCCTTCTGCCTCGTGCTGTGCTCCATCCTCTCAGTGTCTTGGGGTCCAAGGGGGGATTTGAGAGACTGTAAAAGTAACAGCTCTGTGGCATGTGACTTCGGTGTCGACAATAACCCCAACATTGTATGGGAATGACTCGTCCAAACGAAAACGGGCTGAATTCCACAACTTGAAGTTGCACTTGTAACAGGGAAGTACTCTTGAAAAACATGGTCTAGGCTGTTTTCATATTGGATTATTAACTAACTTCCACCTATTTAACACAAAATGACCTTTTATTTTTGTGACAAGCAATCAGAGGAGAAAAACAGTCAAATACTCTCTATGTATAGTTAATGGGAGGGAACCCATTTTACAAAGGTTCTGATTGATTATCAATAATAATAAAAAAAAAAGGTTTACAATCCTTGCACTATGAATTTGTGATATCCAAACCAATTTTATATCAGAAATCAAATCGCCTGCAAATAATTGATTTTCTGAACTGCTGTGTAAGGAAAAACATTCCCCGGAAATCAGAACCACAAACGATAGAAGTGCCGGCTCATCTGCTCTGTGCACAGTGGAAGTCAGCAAACGACAGGCATCCCAAAACACCATTCTGTGGAATCATGTTGCACAACACCCCAAAGCTTCCCCATCAACAGCACCACTCATGGTTCAGATGAAATATCTCAACACTGCACATGTGTGGATTTCGATCACGTGACTGTTCTGATAAGAGGCGCATTATTAATTGGAGTCCTAAGTTGTCTAGCTGGGCGACGCTTCTCATTCTGCAAACCTCATTATTCGACCTGGAACTTTACCTAGGAACTATTCACAGAGGTTCAGCTACAAGTCTCCCTCCACTGACCAAAACCGGGCTGAGGGATCCCGTTAAGATTGAATGGTGGCAATGTCAACTATAACATGCATATGTGTATGTATGTATATATATATAAATGTGTATAGGTATATAGACATTTGTGCATATGTAAATATAGCAACAGGATGTGAAGTACAGCATAGGGAATACAGTGAATGGTATCAGAATAGCTAAGTATGGTGTCAGATGGGTAGTAGACTTGTTGGGATTATCACTTTGGGAGGGGTGTAAATACAAATCATTACGTTGTTTTGTACACATGAACCAATTAATTTAAAAAGATTGAATGGTGGCATTAAATGGTACACATATCACATGTGATTTCACGATGCCATTCATTCAAGGGCTATGGCTAAAATATCACAGGACACAATGAGATATATATTACATACGTGAGTATACCACTCCTTGAAATGGCTTGTTAATATTTAAGAAAATCTTCTGTGATTTTAAGGAATAGACCCCTTTTTGTTCTCCCTAGAAATTTAAATATAAATACATGCACACCTATAAAGTGGGACCTATATTTTTACTAGAAATAATCCTTTGAAAAAAATCATAAAATGCCTTCTCTTCTCCCCCTCCCTTAATAATAAGATCGATGGAAAATGCAATCAATAGGAATCCAGGGGCCTCAGAAATGGGGTCTGTGCCATCAACACAGACTTCGGGTCAATGTCGAATCAGAAAATGCCAACAAGTTTGGCTGCAGCTTGCGGAGGACATTTGCCACGTGCATGTGATGCTGGTCCTTAGGGAGGCAGCTCGGAAGCGATAAGTCCCCCCATTATGAGTCTCCTATTTAAGCTGACTCCTAGTTTTACAGAGGACAACTAGAGACTGCTCTGGAGAAATGCTGATAAACTTCCATGATTGGAGCTAACTAATCACAGAGTATAATTTAAGGCTGAAAGGCTCTCTGGATTCTGCTATGAGAAGCCAATCAGTAAATGAACAGGAGTTAATGAGAGACTCTCCATGGGTAACAGCTCCAAATTTTCAATGATCCCAGAGTACAGGAGAGCAAACTGTGACCAGAGTGGAAAAGAGATTTCTCTGGGTTTACATCGACAGTCACCTTCCCAGTCTCCTTGCCTTATCACACGGCTTCAGTTAGACCTTCCCAGGAGGCTTTTCAAATCAATTGGAGGCAAGTCTCCATGCAAAACCATACTTAACATGAAAATATTCCCTCCAGTGTTTTGCTTAAAATGCTGGCCCTAAAACACAGGTATGTGAAAAGCGTCAAAGGGAAACTTACCACAACATCGGTCCTCATTTTCCCAAAAGTCTTGATCAAATGGGCATAATGATAATCTTCCATTTGCCGTAAAATAGCAGTCATACAAGCCACGAAGTTTCCCTGTAAATGAATCAAAAGATACAATTAAGATGGGAAAGAACAACACTCGTGGGAAAAGTTGATACCAACTAAGAGTCTGGGGTGGAAACATGTCAGGGAGAAGC
The DNA here is from genome assembly GCF_964194185.1 of Rhinolophus hipposideros. Classification (NCBI taxonomy): domain Eukaryota; kingdom Metazoa; phylum Chordata; class Mammalia; order Chiroptera; family Rhinolophidae; genus Rhinolophus; species Rhinolophus hipposideros. The sequence continues at coordinate 4,221,210 of NC_138061.1, forward strand.
AGTGGGGTGGAGGGAGCCCCAAATTCTGTCACTCCTGGCCGGCCAACATAAGGTGACCAACCAGTCACTTCCGACCTCACAATCTTTTTTTTTTTTCCTTTCCCTTTCCTATATTTCCTTTTCTCTAATTGCATTAAACTGAATGCTCCTGACACATGGTTGTCCAGGCTGGAAAAATAAGCTTTAAATCTTTTTGCATGAACTAAGCCAAAATTAAAGACGAGTGAAATCACACCACATATGTCTTGCGCTCACTGGAAAATCGCTGCCCTGCTACCAGGCAATAGATGGGTGCAGTCCTTCCCCGGGGGCCATGGCAAGGAGAGGCCTTTTATTTCTCAAAACTCTGCCTATGTTCCCCTGGGCCAATTTGGAGACAATTGGCACCGACTCCACAATGAATTATGGTCCAGTTCTCCTTCCCAAGAAGGATGTGAGGAGAAACGCAGGCTCATCAGAATGTAAGGTGTGAGAGACGGGAATTTCTCAGAGCACACAGAGCTGGGAGGAAAGCAAAAGAGGGAGAAAAAAATAAACCGATAGTCACAATCAAGACATGGAGAAAGTAAAGGGCCCAAGCAGATAGCAAACAGAGGCAGCCAGCATGTGGGTGGCTGGGAGTGCATGAATGTGTGTGTGCAGGGCCATGCATGTGTGTGTTTGTGTGTGAGGTGGGTGGGCAGGTGGCTAAGTGGTCCCATTGCCCCTGAACACAGTGTATAACCTCTGGTGCCCATGACTAACAACATCTTAAAAGCTTCCCTTGCTCGTAAACATTTTCCCCTAAATTAATGACATCTTAAAACACAGGACATATATCCTCTCCCATTAAATCAGTACAAGTCTGATAAAATTATAGAATGAGACGTACTTTCGACATGTTCCTAATTTTGCCCTATTAAATGAGTTCCCAAATTGCATTCTTTTACTAACTCTACCTTTACACGCAATATATTTGAATGCCTAAATGTCTTTTGTATTAATTTGAAATGTATGCACTGCAGTGAAATGTTAAAGTCCAATATTGTTCCAATTCATTTTATATCTATAGTATACATATATGCTTCCAAACGAGTCCTCAAAGGATGCATTATGTAAATTGAACAAATGCAATAATGATAATATGGTATCTTCCATTTGCCTAGAAATGTAAATTATTTGTGAATAATGATAATTGCTGAGATTTAGATTCCAAGTTGGTGTTCAGGGAAAAAGCTAAATAATGCTTGTTTTCCATTGGAGGGATGATGTGTGAAATAGCAAAATGTCTATTTATGAATATGAACCTTTGAAATTCATAACTATTTGGCATCCAGCGGAGTTCAAGAGAAGCCACCTCTGCGTCCTCTTTACACTACGAGATGAAATCTTTTGGGTCATGGTCTTCATGATATTACATATTGGTCAGTTACCATGTGTCTCGAGCTGTGCCAAGGCCAGTAGAATCATGACCCCAATTGAATTGTGCCACAGATTCTCTTCTGGCCCCATTTTATAGGCTGTGAACCTGAGCTGAGAGGTGTTCCCATCTGAATGAGGAGATGGCAACACTGGGTGTGATCCCAGCACTGCCGACGGCAAGGCAGCGCTTAGCATAATAGCTAAGCTCATTTATTTCCCTCTTAGCCTGATGCACATTTTAATTCTTTCTCTGAGAATTCTGAGACCACTGCTGATGACCATCGTGAGGCCGAGAGTCACTTCTCCGCACCCTGAAGTCTTAGAGAAAGATGGAAGAGGAAGAGGACAAGGTAAAGGCCGCCACAGACGATGGCCCACCTTCTGCCCTGACGGAGCTGTCTGTGAGCCGGGCCTCTTCTTACCAGACAAGGACCTTTCTTGAGGAAAAGAGGCCTGCATCGGCCAAGATGCACGCCGCAGGGGCTCACATTAATTTTCTGCAGGTCACAAGTGTGAAACAATGGCAACGCACACATAAGAATCACCTAAACCACAAAGCCAGTTATGTCTAATCAGAAGCAATATACTGATGTGCTTCACTTAAAACATCAAGTACAAAGTAGGAAAGCAAGACCCCAGAGCGGACGTGAGGATGCCAGAGGCCTGAGCACAGAGCACCTGTTCATGAGAAAAACCAGTGCTTCAGGAGTCTGGCCAGATACTCGGACAGGTGACGCGTACATACTCGATTTAGGGAGCAGAATGACACGGAATGCTGCAAACGCATGCAAAGCAAAGGCCGCGGAACTGACACGATGCAGCAAAGGGAAAACTAAAGACAAGGGAGCAACTTCCATTAAGCCAGTCCCAGCAAGAGGCCAACAGTCCATCGGGAAGTCTTCTCTTTGGATTAGAACACCACAGAGAAGGTGACCAGAGGCCATTTCTTTAACAGGCTGGAGGCTAAGTGGAGCAAGCCTGGACGAAGGGACAGACACAGGTCATCACCATGAGACAGAGGTCAGAAGGCCAGGCAGGGCCTATGTGCTCCTCACTTATCCTAACGAACGTTCCAAAAGGAATCGGTACAGTTCAGCCATTCCTTTTTTAGAGGAAGCACATTCTGCAACCCCAGCTCTTTTCTAAGCTGAAGCTTTGGATCCCGCTAGGAAAGGGACAATGTGGCTGTTAAAATTCAGGGACCTGCACCCCCGTTTCCTTCAGAATGGCATCCCATTCATGGTGACCCAGTATTTTTAGGGGAAGCATCATGGATATCATGAAGCCTATGGCTTACATGAGCACTTGGAACTCCGAGAGCAGATTGGTGTGCTTTCTAGGGCAGTTCACATGGGTTGTATGGAAGCTGTATCTGAGACCAGCTTGACACTAAAGAAGGAAATGGGGATAACTGCGAAAAGGTAACTCATTCTGCAGGCTCAGAGGAAAATTACTATTCTGTGCTTTTTAAATGATTAATTTGAAATGCATTTAGAAGTCGTGTGAAGCTTTTATTTTATACCATGGGTAGGTGGGCAGCTGGGCTGACGGTGGTTGTGCAGAATTCCTCCTGGAATCTGAGCCTGGGGACCAGGTTCCAGCCCTAGTGGCTCAGTAAAAATGCGTAAATAAATAAAAATAGGACATATTCCTTATGACTTCAAAGCAATGCAAAATAGGGACAGAGAAGGCAGGATATGGTTGCAGAAAATTTAAAATTCAGGACACAGAATGCCTAATAAACAAAAATTGTGAACTTCATTAGTAATCAAAGATGAAAACGATATATCATTATTTGCTTGCCAAAATAGCAAAGAAGTATTTAAGTGATGACAACGTTAGCACATGTGCAGGGGATGAGAACCCTTGTACACCGCTGGTGAAAGCAGAAATTGCTATAACCTTTTTAAAAAGTGATTTAGCAATACGTTTGAAAAATCTTGGGGAAAAAATACTCATCTCCTCAGAGTAATTCTATTTCTAATAATCCACCTAAGGTAGTAATTCAAAATAGGAAATAGTCTGCCCAAAGCTGTCCATTGTATCACTGAAAACATCTAAATGTTCAACAGCAAGAAACTGCGTTAAGTAATATGATATTTTGTAGGAATGCAAGATAAAATACTGGATAGCAATTCAATTTGAATCTCAGATAAACAGAGAGAAACAAGTATGTCCCAAATACTGACTTGGAGATATTGCATGGGACATCCATATGCTAAAAATTTCTGTGTTGTCTATCTGAAGTTCAAATTGAACTGGGTGTCCTGTATTTTTATTTACTAAATCAGGCAATCATACTATAGCACTTTGATGAAATGTTATGCAGACATTAAAACACTAAACATTAACCATGGAAATATAAAATATTTTAATAACATGAGAAAAAGCTGGAAGAACAAAACTGGAGATAATTACATACATATATATGTGTATATATATATATATATATATATATATATATATATATATACACACACACATGCATACACACATATTTCATCGCTATAAAGACTATAGTACAAGAAAAAAAACAAACAAAAAGATTTAAAAAAAGAAAGAATACCAAATAGTCATCAGAGGCGGCAGAATGAGCCCCGATTACCTTTGTAAACACAAAATATGTTGATGTTTTAAAAGGTAGTCCTGAGACAAAAAGATCTCACCTGGCAGCGGGGACCAGTTCTCCCTTGTCTCTAAATCCCACATTTGTTACTCCCTCATCCTCAAAAATATCATTTACAGGGCTCCCTGTCTGTGTAGACCTGGTTACTGCTTTGCATGGCTCCTCGAGCCTGGCACCGTCCTAGAACTACCCTCAGTGTTGTATATCTGTTTGGGCCCCCAGTGCACTAGGCAGGTGGACAGGTAGAACAGAGGACAGGCAGAATGGAAGACAGGGAGCGCGGAGATGATGCCGTATGGAGGGCAGGTGAAACAGAAGACAGGGAGAACTGAGGTCAGGTAGTATGAAGGGCAGGTGGAACTGAGGATGGGTAAAACAGAACACAGAATGCTGAACGGGTAGAACTGAGAAGAGACAGAAGGAAGAATGGGTGTTGAAATGGCGCATAATGTGGCAGGCAAGTGTATATGAGATGTCACTGCAGGATATAGAGACAAAAGGTTAAAGAAAGGACAGCTTTTAGAGAATGGGAACTTCGGATGAGCGTGAGGGCACAAATGAGAAGAAAAACTCTCAAGGAATTGAATTCACGGTGCTGAGGAGTTATGACAGTGAGCTCCATTTACATAATGGAGACAGTCCTAGCCACGCGACCTGAGGCGGGCTATGAAATTGCTCTTGGTAAATCCATCAACTGACAAGACTGTTTCACGGGACCCTGTGAAATACCCCCAAGAGTGTTTCACACTTTGCTTCGGAGCACAGATCTTCTCTCTGGGACACAAGGCAGAATCTTAACTCTCTTTCAAATGCTCAATGCCAAGGACGTGGGAGCAACTCCAACCCCCAGAAGCTGCTGGAGCTGTGAACAGTGACCCCGGAGCCCTGAGTCTGCAAGGCAGGCACCAGTTTGAGTAAAATAATTCTGCTTGTTGAAAGGGGGATGTGCTGCATGACTGCCGATGGGGATTTATTAGAAACTTTTAATCATGCAGTCACCAACGCGAGTACTTTGAGGAGGAACTCTCCTTTATATGGTTAAACATCAAATATATTGAGGAAAACAAACCTACCTCATAATCATTATTAAAAACTAAAGAAAAAGTAATCCTCCAGTGACATTTTCAATATATTGCTAAATGACACCGGGCAAGAATTGCAGGAAAGGTGGAAAGATGTATGATGTGGTGAATTCTGAATGACTTTCATTTGGGGGGCGCATTCAAGCCAAAGAATCAATGCAGTGACGGGACATTATGAGAACTAGAATACAGGAAAAGGGAATGTTAACTGAAAGTTGGGTCCTCCACTTAAAAAGCAGGTGTGACTTGAAATAAATCCCTGTGTAGCTGAGTTCTTGGTACAGATAACACAAAAGCCCTAGAGAACACAGGCTTTCTGCTTTCAAGACAGACAGCCAATGGTGACATGTTTAAGGGTTCTAGGGTTGTAGTTTGCAAAGGTATTTCTTGTGGTTAATTAAATATTTGATTAAGCATAAAATATAATTAAAAAAAGAGACTGAATCAGGTTCTACTGTTAAAACTGAAGTTCTTAGAAAAATGAGTTTTCACTCACATCATCTGAACTCACTACACCTTTTCCAGAAAAGCAATTCATGGTTAAAACCAAGGACTGTGTTTTGTTTCTTTTTCCATTTACAGAAAATTTCAGTCCCATGATGCCTTTATCCAATGTATGGTGAATTTTTACTCATTTAGTTTCCAAAATATTGTGATTCCTTATTTTTTAAAGGACCATAGAATGAAAAATGTTTGTGAAAATAAACTACACGAAATTAAACACAGTATGGTTGTTCAACTACTCTAGTGCAATCTATTAGCTATTCTCAACTGACTGGCAACAAAATGAAACCGAAAATTTAAATTGAGTGCTTGGTTGAATTCACAGAGTACTAGTATTTTATATCATTGCAGACACTATAAAGAAAGAATCTAATTTTAGAGACAAAATCAATTTCAATTTTACAGTGGTAGTAATTGTAGCAAGATCTTCATAGGCCAAATATACCAAAAGGGCATATTTGGATCTTAAATAACACATAACAATTATTTGCTACTTATTCAATGTAATAAATTAAACACATAATCACATTTGTTATGAGAATAAAAATAAAATACAATCAACTTTTATATATACAATTATACTTGATGGCATAATGAGGAATGGATATTCTTTATGCACAACTTCTTAATACGATTCATTTGTTGCTAACACAAGTCAGGGAGTAAAGCAGAAAATTTTGTATTTATTTTCATAAATCAGATAATATTTAGAGCCTTGGAGTGTTTAGAATCTTCAAAGTCTTCTCCCATGATATACAATATCTTTAAATACAGTATAATAGAAACAACAGTAATTTGGTCTTAATAATCTTACCATTGAAGGGGGGATCGATATGCTCACCTAGTTTTTTAATTGACTTCTCTCTACAAAGGACATTATTACCATCGTAGTTGCAGATTAAAGTTGAAAGTCTTTATTGAATACAATGAAATTCCCCCATAGGAATCACAAGGATACTATCCTCAATATTATTTATATTGGTTGGTTGAGTTGGTGAGGAGGAAACTATATCACATACCATGTGTTAAAAGAATTAACTTAATGAATCCTAAGGAAGATGTTTTGAAATATGAGACTATTGGATAACGGACACAGAGTTCATCTCAGTTATAAGGTATTATTTCTGAGGAGATACTTGTTTATACATAAATATATGCATACATTGTGTGCATACACATGCTTGTTACTATACATCACATCACCCAGAGCTGGTTTGCTTAAGACCACCTAAGGCACCAAACTGACATTGGTGCAAAATACGTAGGTGTTTATTTCAAAATCTACTTTGGGAAGTGTGACTCAATCTGGGGGTAGCCAAGAGAAACTCAGTCAAGAAACATACCTGTCTAGCAGGTGTGCAAAGGAAAACGTAACAAGCATGAAGCACAACCCCACTGGGGCTCCAAACACATCCCATCTCCCTCTCACCCCAGCCCTGAGGAAAGCCAAGGTTCCTGAGATTCTGAGCAAATGGGACCACCTAAAATACACCAGGGGAAACTGATGGGCTAAGGCCAAAATGATGGGAAGACTCAAAATCGTGCAGAGTACTAACAAGTCCGACTCAACAAATTCTCAACAAGTGGGCACAGTGTTGAAAGCATGGAGTTCCTGGAGGCGGGTCAGAAGGTAACTAAGCAGAGCCCCACCCAAGATGAGACCCAGGGAGCTTGGGACTCAACTTTTTCCCAAAGGGACCAAGTGAGAAGGACACAAGAGGGTGTCTGAGCCCCCCTGGCCATTTGTGGGACCACTGGGACAATCTGAGTATCAAAATGAACAATGACAGTCATGGATTCTAACACACTGAATTAAAATTAAAAATCCATAAGCCCATACTGATACACAAGCCTGAGGACAGTGGGGAATGAGAGGCAAAGGTAACGTTATTCCTGACAGAAGATGAACAAATGTAGATGAATGAGAGAATCAGTAAGTCAGCCGTGTCAACTCCTAAGGTAATGGGTGATTCCAGCAAGCATCGCAATGGGTATTGAAACCATTAGGTCAAGGTCACGGGGTGGTGGGGGGAGGGGCAAAAGGTAGTCACTGGATCTGAGAATATCACCTCACAGATTCTTAAGGGCATACAATCAGTTAAGTAATATTTTATATCAAAAATGTTTACTCATGAGGAAATGAAGGGACAGATCCAGAATATGGGGCATTTGAAAAGACAACTGACCTGATCTCTTTAAAAAGTCAATGGGGAAATTTCATTTGGGGTAGGGATTACATTACATTAGAAAATCATTGCTAATTTTTGTAGGTCTCAATATTGTGAATGTACAGAAGAAGTATTCTTAGGAGATTCATGAAACAACTAGGGATGACGTATCATGAAATGTAATGAACTTTTGGTCTGGCAAATTTACATCCTAATGTATACAAATACTCAGTGAAGGGAGGGCAGGGTGACATACATACGGCAAAGTGACAGTAAGTGGTGGATGTATTGATGAGTATACAGGTCTCACTGTAATACTTTTCCAATTATTTTTGTAGCTAAAAAAAATTTCAAAATTAAAAGCTGAGGGAAAACAATTTCTACCCACAGTCATAAGAACAACTGATGAATATAATAATAGGAATACAAGCGATGGTTTATCTATTTTAAAATACACTTGGGGACGAGGTAGTGAATGGCTCTAAGCAACCCAAATCCAGGAATATTCACTGTCTGAGGAGCTAAAATGTAATTAAACAGAGGGTTGCATTGCTTTTGCATATAAAGCTCCACCATATACATTCTTCTCAGATGAAGGAATGGTTCATTTATTTGGACCATTCTGGCCTTAACAAAATACAGTGAAAGTGGGAAGGAAGAATAAAGCATCCTGTTTCCCCACCAAATATGGGTCTTAATTTCACTCACATTTTTTTTCACTATTTTAAGGTACTTTTCTTTTTATGATAAAAGTTAAACAGATATTTGATAGAAAATTAGCTTAGACGTCAACAGGCTTCCAGAGGCCGACGGATAGAAATAATCGCTTGACCCAGCACAAGAATACTGTACAAAGTTGAACGGGCTATTTAAGCTCCCTGAGCCCTAGTTTCCTCCTTTGCAAAATGGTGATAGTGATTTTAAAATCTGGAATTCCTGAAAGATTTACATTAGTCATGATTAGTTACGTATGTAAGGATATTAGCACAGCTAACGAATGACAGCTATAATGGTGGCGGTGGTGATGGTAACGGATATGATGGTTTGTAAAATACAAAACACACACAGAAGAATAGTTTAAAGTCACACAATTTGTATACCAAAACCACGACACACTCATGACAGAAACAAAGAGAGCTGACAGAGAGATATACCATGTTTATGGTTTGAAGAATTTTTACAGTTAAGATGCCAATCAACATACAGCCACAAAATGCTGGTAGGTGTTTACTGTAGAAATTAACAACCTGATTCGAAACTTTACATAGAAAAACAAGTGACAGGATGCAGCCAAAGAAACTTTGAACAAAGGGAAGGACACACACTACCTAATTTTAAGAGTTATTATAAAAATACAGATATCAAAACAACATGGTACTCATTAAAAGACAGACATATAGATTTAAAAAAACCAAAAACTGACCATACACATATGACATGGTTCATTGATTTTCTACAAAGGTGCCAAGAAAACTCCATGAGAAAGAAAGTAAATCTTTTCAAGAATTGATAATTTCAAATGGTACAAATAGACACCATATTGAAAAGACAGGAAGAAAAGGCAGGAGGGAGGAAGGACCCAAATCTTACACCAGATACAAAAACCAACTTAGAGTGTACCATAGGCCTAAATACAAAACATAAAACAACAAAATTTCTAAGAGAAAGCACAGGAGAAAACCTTTGTGACCTTGGATTAGGCATATATTTTTTAGGATACAAAAAGCATGAAACACACAAAAAAATAAGTCATACTTCTTCAATATTAAAAACTTTTGCTCTTTGAAAAATACTGAAAAGAAACGAAAAGGCAGGCTGTGGCATTGGAGAAAATATCTGCAAAATGTATATCTGACAAAGAGCTTGTATCCAGAATATATAATAAACTCCAAACATTCAATAATAATAAAGTCAAAAGCATCAAAATTTGGCAAAAAAATTTTCAATACATACTTCACAAAAAATTTTAAAAAAAGAGACATACACATGGGCAAGACACACATGAAAACACATTCACTGTCACTAGTCAGCAGAAAAATGTAAATTAAAACCACAATTAGTTACCACTACACACACATATTAGAACGGCTAAAGTTAAAAAATAAAAAAAGGCAGGAAATTTTAGAGCAACTAAAATTCTCCCATATTGTTGGTCTAAAGGCAAAACAATATGGCCATTTTGGAAAACATGCAGTTTTCTGCATAGTTAGTCCTATATTTACCATATGACCCACCCATCCTACTTCTAGGTATTCACCCCCCCCCAAAAAAAAGGAAAAAAATATGCCCACAGAAAGACCTCTGTGCAAAGGTTTATAGCCAGTTTTATTCATAATTGTCAAACATTGGACGCACCCTACATATCTCCTATCTGGCAAATGGGACAACACACTGTGGTATATCCATATTGGAAATAATGCTGAACAACAAAATAAAACTACTGATAAACTACAGTGACAAAGGGAAGGGGACTGATGCCAGAGGTGCACGACGGCCTTTTGGGGGGAATGAAAATATTCTAAACCTTGCATTCAGTGGTGGTGATAGAATAGAATCCATCTGTCAAAATTTGGAACCAAGAAGTATAGATTTTACTGGAGAACCTTAAATATATATACAAAAATAAACTTTGAAAGCCATAAAATTCCCTGTAAGTGATACTCAGCTAATACTGATATTTTAGTGGATTACTTCTTGCTCTTCCACACATCGAAGCATACACGTTTTAATAAAAGTGGGATCACACCTTAATTATGGTAGCTTTCAAATGGTTTTATTTACTAGCACAGGCCTACATCATTGCGTGTGTTTTTCACATTTTTTTCTTGAGTGTCCATGCCAATTTATTCCTGTACGTGAACTTTAGAAGCATATTATTGAGTCTGAAACAAGTCCCATTGGAATTTAAATTGAGATTCCATTGGATTTTTAAATTAATTGAGGAGGCTTAAGACATCAGCCTTCTTATTTATACACATACAATGTCTCGCCATTTGTTCAAGTCTATTTTTATGCCATTCAGGAGTATTCTGTGGTTTTCATCATACGGATCTCAAACAGCTCTTGTAATGCTGTTCCTATTGGGAGAAGTGCTTTTTTAAAAAAAGATTTAACATTTCCTATATGTTTTTATCTATATATTTGGGGAAACTATTGAATTGGATGTGTATATTTTGTAATTGAACTTACAGAACTCTGTTACTACAGTTTTTGTCACATGCAGGGGGAGGGATTCTAAAGACATCAAACCAACATCTGTCAATAATTTTGCATTGCCCTTTCTAACCGCTCTAAGTCTTACTTCTGCGTCTATACTTACTACACAGTCTATCACCACCGAGACACTGTTAAGTTGTAATAACAGCCATGTCATTGTTTTCTTAGAGGGGCATGTCGTCAGGGTCTAATTTTTTTACACTTATTTTTTATCTCATGGAGACATAACTGACATTGTGTAAGTTTAAGGCGTACAACTTGCTGATGTGACACATTTATATGTATATATATATATATATATTTATATATGATTACCATCAGTACCATCAGCTAACACTCCTATCAGGTCACATAATTACCATTTCTTTTTTGTGGGCTGAATACTTAATATCTAGTCTCTCGGATACTGGTTTAAGACAGACTTCATGGATCATATTAAGGAAATATTCCTAACCTGGAGATCATCTATAACAAAATATGTGAAGCTAAATAAATACAGTTATGAATATTATGGCAAAAGGAAGAGTTTTATTCTTGAAGAGCAAATGGATCAGCAAGAAAATTAAGCATCAAACGAGCACATAGGGACGCTTTAAATTTTTATTAATAGGGTAAGGCTGGGACTTGCCCCACCAAACATAATTATGTAGGGCAAGCTATAATAAAACTACACTCAGAAGAGCAACTTTGTAAATAAATCTCATTTCCTAGGAGGGGCCTGAAGCCACATAATTTATTCTTTCACTGAAACAGATCCAGAGGCTACTGTGATCAGACACCGTTCTTGACACCCTCACAAAGCTCATATTCTATTGGCTGGAGCGTATTGATAGGCAGCTACATGCAAACATTTCATTCACTTGGTGGAATTGCGGTAAATTAGTGAGGAAGGAGAGAGACCCTTCGGCACCTGGAGGGAGGTAACATCACACACTTGGCAAATGCATCCTGTGATGTTTTCATGTAATATTTTGCAAAAACAAAACAAAACAACAAACCCCCTTGGATGTCCACTTGTTGAGAAAAAATATTCAAGGGGATATCAATCAAAATATATAGCAATTTCCCCAGAGTTGTGTCAACATTATTCATTGTCTATACATGAGACATAATGAAAATATTACAAGAAGCCATTCCACTTATCATATCAAAATTTAGCTCCGCATTTTGTCATTTCCAAATTATTTAGCATTGATCACGAAGGTGACTATCATAATTTTAATTAAGGAACACAAAATACTGGTTTATTGAGAGTAATCTCGTTAAAATTCATATATTTTTTAAGATTAATTTTTTTCTTATGACAATCATAGACATTTCAGTTATTTTCCTCACACATACAATTAAAAAGAAAGCATCACAAATCAAATCGGATTACCTTTACCTGAAACAAACCTCTAATCGCAAGTCACATAGAGAAAATGCAAATTGGAAGTCACTTTGCAACAGATGTTCAGTGAAGATATTTATTTATTAATCTCGCTTAGACGAGATCTTAACAGCATGCAGTGGAAGGCAAATCCACAAAGTGGTACTATAGTGAGTAATTTTAATTACATTCCAGAATCACGATGTGTTTGTAAAATTGAGTATGTTTTTCACCAGTTAATTATCTGGCTAAGCAGTTGGAAGTTTGTAAATCGTAATGCTCTTAGTTCCTGTCTGAACAAGAAGCACAGTGGATAATGCAGCCCACTTGCTTTAAATTTAAGTCAACTGTTGTGTCAGGAAGGGGCAAAAAGAAGAAATCTAGGCCGACCAGTTAGGCACAAGCAAGATCAATAGGAGGCATTTGTGTGAAAGAATCAGGGACCTTGAACACTGCTTCTCGGGAATTCTGCTGAACAAATTATTTGGGATAAAACCATTATCACAAATAAAAAGCCAAATTTTAGGACTAACGTGGGCAAATGTACAGGTCTCCAGGGACATCCCTGAGCTGCTCCAACCTTCCCCACAGCATCCGATGCCACCGCTGCTCTGTCCCCAAGTTCCTGTGTTGAAGTCCTACCTCCAAAACCTCAGAACACATTTGGACACAGATCATTAAAGGGTGACGAAGGTGAGGTCTTTGGGGTGGGACCTAATCCTATCTGCCTGCTGTCTTTCTAAGAAGAGACATGCAGAGGCACACTGAGGGCGGACCAGGTGAGGACACAGTGACAAGGAGGCGCCTCAGCAGAACCCAATGCTGCCAACACCTTGACCTTGGACTCTGGCCTCCAGCATTGGGAGGAGATGAGTTTCCGATGTTTAAGCCGCCCCACCCCCACCCCCACCCTATGGTATTTTGTTATGGCAGCCTGAGCAACCTAAGGTAACCTCCTTCTCCCTCATGGTTCCAGCCACTGTCCCTGGGGTCCTAGAACTGGCCCGGCTCCCCTCCCTCCAGCCCACTTTAGAGAATGTGCTGCCTGTGCCCCCTCAAGAAGGCTCCTCCCCAGGATCACCTCTGTCCCTCCTTTGGAGCTTGGCTCCAAGGCCTCCTGTCTCAAATGAGAAGGCTGCTACATCCCATTTCAAACTGTAACCCGTCTCTGTCCCCAGCACGTCTGACCCCCTTATCCGGCCTTCTGCATGCACCAGTCACCTTCATACACATGACACACTCTACCTACTTACTATAACCATTGTTTATCATGTCCCTTCACTAGAATATAAGCTCCACGAGGGCAGGGATCTTTGTTGGGCGCCAATGGAACGCCTGTGCCTCCAAAAGACCAATAAATCCATGACAAGGCTGACTGAGGGCATGCACTCAGTTGATTTTTTTTTAAAAGAATATATAAAGTCAAAGAAAAGAAGATGGCCTGACATAAACAGGTCAAAGGGGGACTTATTCAGTCTGGCACAGGCCATAACTGAAAATAAGGAGAGACTGGTTCTATCAACTAATAAGAGAATGTACTTCTGATGAAGTGATCGATTTATTTCCGTGTCTTTTTAAAGATCCCTAAACCCATAGTTAAGTGGCACCATTCTAAAGAAATTCAAGCACCTAAGTCTTTTTCACAATACACCTGACGTACATGTTCTGAGACACAGAAAACCGGCAAGTTACTGCACCGAACAGTCCTGAATTCCTATTTTCAAAATGCCCCACGGAGGGAACTTGGAGTTAGAGAACAGCGTGACTCCACAGCCTACCGTTTCTCTAAAGAGCTCGTTCTCCACGCTACCACTTTCAAAGCAAATGTAAACCCTGCCCTGGAATGGCCTGATGAGTCTTAAGGCAAAACTACCTCTTGTTGAATGGAAACTGCCTTAATAACGACAGTCCGATATGCTGGAGAATTTGTGCCGTTTTGTACATGGAGTGAAAGCGGAGGGCTCTGTTGTAAGGGTCCCTGGGTCCATTTACTGGCGGCAGCTTGAGTACTGCCTATGGCTTCCACCCCACGCAAGCTTCGCCGGTGGCTCAGGCCCATCAGGTCAGGACAAGCCTCCATCAAAACGCAGGGCCAAGGTGAAGACCAAACAAGAGTGCGCTGGTCCCCACCCAGCGACCACTAGCTGGCATGTCCTCCAGCCAGAGGAGGAAGCAGCAAACCTCGTTCTGCCTACACTTTGTAGAGCATGAGGGAACGTGCTGCCCAGTGCCCTGTCCTGGCAGTGTCCCTGCCCGGCCAGTGAGAACGCGAGTGTCCTCCTGCCACCTGGGGACTGGGCAGTCTTGCTGGGACTCAGACACAACACAACTCTTGGGAGGGCACACCAGGCACCCTTATTCCACATTCCATCAGGAAAGAGGGAAGTCATGCGGCCAAATGGCTCAAGGACCCTCACTAGACACTCGACAGCAGTCCTCTCATAAAGAAAATTAGGCAAATGGGGCTTGTTTGAAATACTGAAACTATCTTCAAGTTGCTAATACTTTCGTGATTTTTACCAGATGGGAAATCTACTTGGTAACTATCGGCTCTCAGTTATAAGGCACGTAGTATATTCAAGCTGAGGGTTATGACAGTAACAAGGAAGAAACAGCCTGAGCTCAGGAAAACCACATGGTTTATGGAAGGCTCAGCTTTCTCCCTTGTCACATGTGACTCTGAGGGAGCTGAGCAGGGATGCTGAGAACCCATTCTCCGTCCAGCCCTAATGTCACTTCCCCAGTGACTGGGTCTGAGCCATAGGGACGGCCTCCATGTCTGCACCCCACTCGGAGTCATGAATCCAAGGGGACCTCATTCTGAAGCTGCCAGCGTGGAATGATGTGGGAGGGTCCTGCTGCCTGGCACACCGAGGCGATGGAAACGATTTGCCCATCATGGTGGCTCTGTCCCTTCCTATGCTCTGCCTTCCGTTTGTGACTCAGCATGAAGCGGCTTCTTTCAACCAGAGGGCAACATGCTGGCTCCACAAAGAGCAGGGTCATTTTGCTGCGGCCCAGGATCTGTGCAAAGCACCTGGACATCCACTGTGGCCACTGGTTTCAGTTAAAGGGCTGCTAGCAGGTGGCTTACAATGAAGACGGTGGTGGACTAGACAGCCCAACCCACACCCATCTTGTGTCTGCTTCCTGCCAGCCACATGGGGACGCCATGGGGAGGCATGGGGAGGCAGTGGGAATGCCACGTGCAAAATGTGTTGGATAGAAATAGCTGCCAAACATCCATGCAGGCAGAGCCCTACCAGTCTAATGTCACCTGCCCTCGGGCCTCGGCCAAGTGCCTTTACCCACCAACCATAACCCTGCTGCCCCGGCCCGAGGAGAGGGTGTCCATGACAGACGCTCTGGAGCAACAAGAAAAAGACTAAGACGAGAGCAAAGGTCCAGAAGAGGACGGGCCGGGATGCCCACGATGGACAAGCGGCGAGAGTACATGTGGGCTGCAGCAGTCAAGGAGGGCAGGCGGGGTGTGTCCACCGTAAGCTAGGTCTTCAGGATCCCCCACGCACTTTTCAGCAAACGTGTGCATGGTCACCGGCCATGGGCCAGGTCCTGTGCTGGGACTATGAATGGAAATAAAACAACAGGGTGCTTGCCCGTGTCTAGTAAGAAAGGGCCCTCTGTGCACAGCACGACAGGGTCGGGATGGGGTATCAGGGGTACGGTATGGGAATGCACCAAGGGTACCCAGGCAGGTGGAAGGGGGGATGGGAGAAGGGAGAAATTCAGTCCGGGCAGAGGTCTGCCGAATCACAGTGGTGGGGGCATCAGGTGCCTGAGAGCTGGGAGCCCACCAGACCTCTTTACAAGAGCTGGTAAGAGAGGCGGGAAGGAACCGGCAAGCCAAGGCACAGTCCGGGCTCCTGGCACGGAGGCAATGGGCTCTGCGAGGGGGCCAATGGGCTGGCAGCATTTGCCAATCCATTCTTATATTTGACTCTTCATCAGAAGCCAAGAAATAACTGGGGGGCGGGCCACACTCCCTGCTCGATTTTACTTGTCTCGCGTTTCCCGTGTCTTCTGTGGAACCATTCTACTTCCAAATTAAACCCCACTTCAGCCCACAGTCCAGTATGATCAATATGATGGGGAAAGAAGGTTGTGTGCTAGGGAAACTGCAAAACTCCCCAAACTTTGGTGTTCACTTAGAAATGAGCATGTTATTATATTAACTGCTTCTCACGGCTGACAGGTTTCAATTGGCTTTCTATTTGCACGCTCTTGTACACAAATGCAATTCCTTTCCCAGCAATTACAGAGGGAAAAGTGAAAAAAGATATCTTTGAAGCAATTTATAATCTTCTCAGCTATATGTGCAACAGTTAGAACTCAGAATGCTAACTCCACCTTGAGACACATCAGATTAAGCCCTGCATTTGTTCGCTGGCAGTATGGAGCAACAAGAGACAGTGACATGTATAAACAAAGGACAGGCTCAATTCCATCCTGTGTGATATGATTTTCTGGGGTCCAAAAGGAAAGAACAACGATCAGAGAAACTGTCAAGATTCACAAACCAGAGGCATGTGCTACCTGCTTCTCTTCAGGGAAGTCTCTGCAGATACCCCTCTTCTGCCTGGAGCATGGATGGAGGAAGAGGGAATACGCTTTGTTTGATGAAAATTTATTCCTTTCCTGTCATTACCAATAAAACATGCAAGTAAAAAAAAAAATGTCAGTTTCGTATTTAGAAAATTCAATTACAAGGGGCCTGCTTACAAATTACAATTCTTATTCCTCCCATCAATTACTTCTTATATTTTTGACCCATAATCATGTATGACTTCCAAACCTCTCTAATTCATATTTACTGACAGAGAGAGGATAAAGTGTTAGAAAATGTGAATTTCAGGATATATCTTGTAAAATAGGATATATATATATGTATATATATATATACACACATATGTATATGTGTGTGTGTGTGTGTATGTATAGTAACATTGAAAAATAGATTACAAAAGTATATGCAGTGATTTTTCTGATGCCCACTTCTAGTTTAATGGTTACATACAACGTTTTCTTTCTCTTCCAGCACCCTAGTTAACAAATTCATGTTCCTTAAAACATACTTGAACTTTCTACTATTTTGAGTTCAAAGGATTTTTATTATGTACACTCCTCCTTTCCCTTCCAGAAAACTCACACTTAAAATTTTCATTGATTTTTTTTATTCGAAATTATTTATTTTAAATAAATTAAGCCATGGTAAAAATACATACATGTGCACTTTAAAACATTAGTGTTTCGTACTAGTCTACCTCCATTCTAAAAAAACAGGCTCCAAAGTTGTCTTTGGATACAATCAAAGCAGGATATTTTTTCTTATTAAATAATTAATAGCGTGTGCAGAAACTGATTTTCCAGGCACAGAAAATAAATACATGAATTTTTAAGAAGGAGCATATCAGCCCAAAGCATGGTTATAAACACGTACCCAAGAAAATCAATGTCTTGTTGTGAGTCTAACTTATTTTGATAAGCTAAGTACAGGAAACAAACCCCAGTACGTGGAACTCTCACTTAGCAGCAGCGATTGGCACCATTTCACTCTAACCTTCATCACTGGGTGCTGCAAGAAACACAGCCCCACCTTGATTCTTACTGTCAGTTAAGATCTCCTGGTTCCTGTACATATAAGGAAGAGGAGTGAGCTAAAAAGGGGGAGTCAAGGAGGATGGACCGATGTCATTAAAATGCCACCACGCCATAGAGACCAACATGGGTCCTGCAGGAGCTAAGGGCTCATTCGTAGCTTGTGTCTGATGCTCAGGGTTCTCTACTGGTTCCTTGAAGAAGCGGAATATCAATATTCTACTATAATAAGTGGGAACTGGAAGTATAATAGCAACCTGGAATTATTAGTCACAAAAAATTGTGAGTTAAATAATAGCATGCTATTAAATTAAAACCATTAGAGATTTTTTTGAGGACTAATTGACTTTAGTGTTTAAACATACAAAATTTAACAGTTAGTATGTTTCTGTTCATATCCTCACAAGATGCTGATTTGTGTTGTTCCGAGTTTTTTTTTTACAGACTGTTAAAACTAAATAATCAAAGACCTTGATAAACTCAGAGTGGTTTTCAGGGTCGATTACTTCACCGAGATGCAGTATCACAGTAAAGGAAGATGCTGACACTGGGAAACTGAGTGAGGGGTGGAGCTGGGAACGTGCTGGATGGACCAAGTGACTTTTCCGTAAGTCTATCCTAAATTATAAAGCTACCTGTTTGAGACATAGAAATGCAACACCAAAACAAGGGGGGATCTATCTAGAGAAACTATAAAATGCATCTACCATGGGAACTTGTTCATTATGGAAAGATTTCTAATCGGGAAGAAAGGACAAGAAGAAACTTGCCTGCGTGTGTCAGCCTACTGCCACTCAATCAAGTCTGTCAATTTGACACACTCTGATTTAAGCATTTTGTGAAACTTAGAGACAGCAAAGGAACTAGTGTTTGAAAGAGATCTTTAAATTTCACAATATTTGTGGGTATGCTAAATACTTCTGTAGTCCCTAAAAGCTTACTGTGAAAGAAGATAAATTGCACTGGTATGGGGAGGGTTTTTATGATGGGGTGTATTGTTCAGAGATGCAAGGAGACTAATGAGGAAAAGGTGATTTAGTAAGCTAATTACACAATTGCTTTTCAACAGGTCATTTGTAAGCACAAATCCTGATTAAAAATAAATGCAGGAGATGCCAGCATGTATTAATATAAAATTTGACATGTGTACCCTTTCTGTACCGCTCCTGAAAGCCCAGACACAGTAACTTCCTCCTTACACCCTTGTCTAAGATGGCAAAGAAATGAATGAAGCCATTAGCACTGCATCTCCCTGGTAGCATTTCACTGAATTTAGTCGCTGTCACATGCTCACCATACTAGTACTTTTGTTACCCAGTCTGCACATGGCACGGCGTTTTACTCTCCGCCCATGGAGGTGGACGCCTTTATCACTTTCCCACCAGAAATGCTGGGCACCAAAACATGCAGCATATCCTCCCAAATGTTGAATTTCATCATTTTTTAATTCAGATAGCATTAAACTCTACATTAAATTAAGGAAATAATTGAAGAAAATCCAGTAAAGGAAAGATAAGCCAAAAAGTGTAGGTTCCACACCAAAAAGCATCCTTTGAGACACTTTCTGACTCCTAGGCTGCCCACCACTCCCCTATGATGGACAGGTGAACAGACGGCCCTTGGGAAGCTGCTATTTGCAGCAGAAGCCAAGTTCACAGACTCCTTCTATTTCACAGTAATACCTCAACGAAAGGGACATTTGACCTGGAGGGTTGACAGACGTTTTGGGCATCTCCTTTGATTAGGAAATATCAACAGAAAGTAGGAGGGAAACACAGGGAAAGGATCTTGAATTTCAATACGTCACAGACAATGGGTATCAACTGTGGAGAGTGGACAGACGTATGAACTTTCAAAAAGCATCCCTTTGTCTCAGCGCAAAGCATAGGGTCACTGCCAAGAGAGCATTCTTGGCTGGGAGAGTGAGAAGCGTTTGACGATCACAGGTACCAGGTACGCTCGTGAGAGTGAGAAGCGTTTGACGATCACAGGTACCAGGTACGCACGTGAGAGTGAGAAGAGTTTGACGATCACAGGTACCAGGTACGCACATGAGAGTGAGAAGAGTTTGACGATCACAGGTACCAGGTACGCACGTGAGATAGACGGGACCTGACAGCAGTCAGCAGCCTCCTGTCCTGCTCTCTGTCCAGCGAGCTATGTAAGTCACCAGTTTTCTCTTTTAAAGAAGACTCCCCCACTTACTACCACCAGATCAAAAGATGACGACTCCATTCCATTCTGAACCGAAATTACTTGTCTGGCCCCACGATGAGTCGTACAAACAGAAAATGAGCGGATTCTATTTACACACAAGAATATTTTCAGTTGTGCAGTCTCACAGGTGCTGCTGCATATTAAGTGATGTTGGCATTTCTGTGAAAGAAATCCCCATTCAAATGTTTTAACGAAGAGTCTCTTGGTTAATAAGAGTAATTACAGTCCACAATGTTTATAGCATAAAACATACAAATTTTCCTCGTGGCATATTTTCCTCAGATAATTGTGACCAGCACACAAGGAAACTTTGTTCTTCAATAAGCAAAAGCGTAACTGAGCATGCTCAGATCACCCGGATGACGGCATTATGTGAAGTATGACTTTACCATTGTTTCCATGAGGATCTCCAAAGAGATAAGAATCTGGTAAGTGGACTTAAAATTGATTAACTGAAAGTATTCTTCAAATATTGCTTTTCATATTTTAAAGTAGATGGAAAGTCCCTAGGAGGTCAGAACCACCTGGAAAGCACAGTACACTCAACAGACTGCCAGGGCACACAGTAGGCTTCTCGCCATTTCTGCTTCCAGCAAATTAGCATATTATCAGTTTAGGACAATTATAATCCATACACAGTAAAACTAATAAAATAAAACCCAGCAAGAAACTGCTTAAACCAATTACACTATGCAGTTTCACAGAAATAATGTGCAGAATCCAATTAAAAAAAACAAAACAGTTTTCATTTCTCAAAGCTGAGGATCACAGACAGAATCAAGTTACAGAGACAGAGGAAGGTGTGAGCAGGTGTCCCATTAGCAGACACGGTTCTAGGTACAAAGTCCTGAGATGCCTGACTCTGGACCGTTTCTTGCTTTTCCTTCCCACACCCTCTCCCTCCTCCTCCCTGCTCCCTCTTGGTTACAACACAGCCTCCATGAGGACAGGAAACAAGTACTGGGTGCAGCCCCGCTGCTGCAGGAAGGAGACAGGGAGAGTCTCCTCAGCCACCACCCTCCTCCGTGCCCTGGCCAGCCAACGGCCGGAGGGAAAGGGCCAAAGATGGCCAGTGTGCACCGGCCTTTACACTTGCCGAGAGCAGAGCTGTAGGGTGAACGATGCAGGAACACCAAACCCTGCCCCTCATCCAGACACCCTGAAGGAAAGACGGCGGATCCAGCCATCAACTGCAAGGCCACTGCCCTGTTGCCGTATGACTTTTCTTCGCATTGGGTACAAGGCATTTCTCCCTTAAAATTCGGCTCAAATTCTCTCCCAACTCCAGCTTCCTTACGGAGCTCTTTGGTCTGACAAGGGAGCTCTTCCATAAATGCCCTGCCTGACTGCTGTTGTGAATGCATTGTTCTGACGGCCAACACCCTTATGTACACTTAGGAAATCAATGAGCCAGAATCCTATTAGCAGTGTAAGGCCCACTCTGGGTGTCCACTGGGGGGTCTGGGCCTCGCAACGGCTGACAGACTGGAATATGAAATATCGCCAAGAGGAAAAGTGATCGAATTCCAAGACGCTTACAGAAATGGAAGCCCCGACCATTTACTGACGTCCGTGAATGGCTTCCAGTCCCAGCAAGGTGCTGCTTACAGACAAGACAGCCAAGGAGACGTGATACATGAGCATTTTTCCTGATTCACACACAGCATTTCATTTGTAGCTTGTAAGCCTGCACTTAAACTCGTTTTTCTGTGCTGTTCTTCTAATCTCCCCAGTTGATATATTAAGAACTTCTTTAAAATGTGTTTACCCAGCAACACTGCTTGTAGGAGTAAGCCTTAAGGAAATAAAGCTCAATAAAGAAATGTTTTAGGCAGAAAGATGTTCCACGCAGCATTACTTATCCCTGGGAATGACCTAAATATTTCATAGTTATAAAATAGTTAAGAAAAATAAAGAACACTCCTTTTTGGCTGGTAACATTTACAATTCACAGTGGCTGTGAGAAAGACAAAGTGACAACATGGAAGAAAGTGCCTGGCCTGGGACAGCAGACCTGGGCCGCGAGTGAGAAATGCAGGTGGAGACGTCTAACACATCGGGGAGATGCAGGTGCAGAACACAGACCTTTACACAGAAGGTCAAGATTTACACAGGGAGAACATAATACGAAAAAAGAAACAAAAAACATGAGGGGAGTGACAACAGCAGCTGGGCTAAAAGACGCCCTGAAAGACAAGGAGAAAAAGTGCTCAGAAAGGTGAAAGAAAAGGAATTTCAAGTTATATACAAGAGATTACAGTGTTGTGGATTTTTCTAAAAATCACAGGTTTTGGTAACAGCATTCCAGTTCGTTCATATACAGAGGGTGCTAAAAAAATGTATGCACATTTTAATTAAGGAAAAAAAAACCTGTATTAAAATTATGCTGATGGTAACCACTTTGAGCACCTCTTGTCATTGCAGAAGTCAATTAGAAGTGACTTGTATTCATCTTTTGTCATCAGTATATAGTGAGTATCACAATTTTAATACAGTTTTTTCCTTTCTTAAAATCTCTATACCTTCATTGGCATCCACTGTATAATGTAATACAGAGAGATGGCTTAATCTCTCTGAGTATCAACTTATTCATGTATAAATTTGAGGTGATTCCTTCCACTCTCGAGGGCTGTTTTGAAACTGTCTGATGCTTAGTGGAGAGTTACATGTATGCTCTCTGTCCGTCCATCAGCAACTAGGAAAAGGAAAGCAAATGCCCGTGAGAGATGCTGAAGGATGAGGACAGCCACTGGGCTGCTGATGTGGTCATCGAGAGGCTCTTAGGGACCCCAGGACAGAACAGCTCCAGAAAGGAAGAAGTGCAAAGTGAGAAGGCAGGAGGGGGGGGTTGGAAATGGAAGCAACAGCTATACATTCTCCAGCAAAGCACAAGGCTAGATGGACCTGGGATGAAGGAAGCATGGACAGAAGTGCGTCTGGGGCTAGGAGAGTTCTCAGCTCAGTGCGGGAATGGAGCGGAGACACGAGAGATCAGAGACGCTAGACGACGTGGGAGGAGTGAAGGCAGCAAGGCCTGAAAAGCTGGGGGAAAGAAAACAAGGATCAAGCAGAGCTGGCCTTGAAAAGGAGAGGACACATGCGTCTCCAGTCCAGGAGAGAATTACAGAAGGACATGCAAACAGGTACTGTGGATTGAGAGCGAGGGGAGCGGGAGGGACGCCACTCACGTCTGATGGTATGGAGCAAACATGTTTAACATGTTTACAAAGAACAACCGACGCGCCAGGAGCTCAAAGTGGGCGGTTGGGTCATCTGCAAGGCAGTAAGGAGGGGACACAGGTAGATGCTCTGAGCAGTAATAGAAAAAGAAATCCTATCCTGCGGACATGTATACCCTGTGGTACCACCGAGCAAAGCAGAACTAGAGACTAACAGACACGTGCAAACCTCTAAGAGCAAGGGCTGTGCCCTGGTCTCCAAGCAGGTTCACCAGCCTGGAATTTTAACCAAGTGGAAATGGTGCCAGTTCTGAAAGGACATCTGCATAGCATGGGACACATGCTCACTCGAAAAAGAGACCAGGATGTCACACCTGCCGGACAACTATGTTCTCCTCGGGTCTGACTCTTCTGTGAAATTAACTCTTTTGATGTTGCAAAACTTCACCCACGTTGGAAAGTCATGAGAAAGGGCACCCCTCTGACACTTGGGGAAAAGCGGGTATTGGGATATGTGTGTTTCCTGATTGGCAAAGCTCCAACACAGATGCTGGTGGGCGGATCGTCACTAACTCGTCGGGAAGTTACGAATTTCTCAGCGGCCGCCCTTTGCCCATGTGCAGCCTGGGGTTCAGGCTCTTCGTTTTCCAACAGGTGGAACGGTGAGGTCGCCCAGCCCAGAGGCTGCAGCACGTGGTCATAAAGCCTATTTCCAGGTGGTACCTGTGGGGACACGCTCGCTCTGAAAGAATAAAACTCCTCTGACAAGTTTCCACTACGTAGCAGGCGGTGTTCCCCTCCAAAGCTGCCAATGCTCCTAAGGCTATGCTCTGATCTCTCTTCTGCTCGTCTCTGTCCAGCAGTATCTGGACTATGCACATTCACCTTGGTTCCAAGGACTTCTTCTTTTTCGACCAAGCGTTAGAACTTTGGAAGAAAGCTCACAGAAGCCACGTAAGAGCGGATCTAATGAACAACATCTTGACAAGTAAGTTCTGGTAGCTCCCAAGTGACGCCGAAGAGTAGTTTTTGTTTTTGTTTCCCTTGCTGCGAGTCTGTGGCAGACTCGACACCTTCTAGAAAACCATTTCATTTATGAATTCGGCAACCGGTCTCCTCCCCGACACCCAGGTAGCACCGATTCTATTACACCAATCCTTGTAAATAAATCCCCCGTCACAGATCAGATGAATTTACTGGGGAGAAGCATTCCTCTCAGTGAGTTTACATTCCAGACGGAAAGGTGCAGTCAGATAAGTCAGTGGCACAAACAGAAATGAATATTCACACCGGCTTTGAATAGAAGTGGTGTGGATCGTCTGGCTAAAGGTACAGGACAAGAAAAGGGAAACGTTGCTCTCACTGCCCTTGTTATACAGATGTTAGGAAAACTTTTGTTTTCTCGGGTTTTTTGTTTGTTTATTTGTTTGTGTTTGCTACAGAATGTTGGGTTTTGACTATTTTAAAAATATCCATAAATCCTCCCATTTACATAGGGGTTTTCTGCCTCTTCTTTTCTTTAGCGCTGTGTAATTTATTCCGAGGTTGACCTTACAGAAGCACATTTTAAGCCTCTGAATGGGATTTGGCTACAAAAAGTGTCCATCAGTCAAACACCCTTATCCAATCCATCTTGTCTATTTCAGGGTCTAAAACAACAAGGCAGAGCTATCTGTTCACAATCCATCATTATTCGTACCGGCTAGCAGGAGCTCAAGATAAACAGGAGACAAAATTTAGCTGAGGTTTCTGTTTTAAATTATCTTGGTTTAGATGCCCTGGGCTTCCAAGGGAGCCGGAGGGTAGGAGGCAGTGGGGACTGTGCTCAGATTCAAGCCACCAATCTGTTCCCATCACGTGTGCTGTGCATTTGAAAGTACAATATCATAAATATAATTCTGGATTAGAAAATGAGAATGAGGACGGGCCTGAGGAGGAGCCACAGTGGCCAAGACTAAGTGCCACTGTGACATCAGGCTTTTGGAGACTAGGGAACACTGGGGCTATCCCTGCCTAAAAATGCCTTTGCCGTAAGGAGATGGTGGCCCACTGTTCCACTCCAAGGTGTGCAATCCAGAAACGCTAGCACAGGTGTGCCAGGAGATGGTGAGACGGGTGAGCTCACAGACACCGTTCTAATCACAAACATGGACACCACCACATCCCCTTGGATGGAGGGATAACTCAGGGGTGATGTCTTTCTCCACCTGCAATCGTATACAGGGAAGAAACTGAGTGAACCACCGCTGCGCCGTGGAGGAATGACAAAAGCATCTCACTGAAAGCAAAAGGCACGTCCCAGAGAACAGGCAGTGTATACTTCCTCTTACATGAAGGGCTAACGCGGGCAAAACAGAAGGAAATACTGCTAAGGAACACATCAATATGTGACTGAACTGTAAAGAAAAGCAAGGGGACAATGAACCCAACAATCTGGCTAAAGATTATATCAGAAAATGGCGGAGGAGTCGAGTTGGGGGGAGAAGGAGCTTCTAAGAATTTTGAGCTGGAGGTGGCACATAGGCACAGTTCCTTATTTTGTAAACAGCACATACTTTGCTTTTCTTCGCATGTATGCATGATGCATTTTGATTTAAAATAAGAAAGAAATGATGCTGACAGGCACTACTCATCACACGGAATGAGGCAGAAACCTCCATAATGGGAAAGCTCACGTCTTACGTCCCTTACATGTGAAGACACAGTCAAGGGAGCAGCAGTCCCCAAACTGTGTTTCTGGGGACCCTATTGCTGGCATGCTTCGCAAACATAAACAAAGAGCTCCCTGGTAAGGAAAGTTAGGAAAATGCTGTCACGCGAAGCACTGCATCTGCCTCCTCCTCTACAAATTCATCGTACGTATTAACATACTCAAGTTTCTGAAAACACTGCCATAAGGAGAGATTTTCATTTAGTTCAGTTTGATGTTATCCAATCTTATGTGACCAACACATTACGTAGAACTGATCACTATCCCCCCGAAATGTTTGACAACACC
Source organism: Rhinolophus hipposideros (assembly GCF_964194185.1). NCBI lineage: Eukaryota > Metazoa > Chordata > Mammalia > Chiroptera > Rhinolophidae > Rhinolophus > Rhinolophus hipposideros. The sequence continues at coordinate 4,247,586 of NC_138061.1, forward strand.
CAAAGTATGCTTCCAAGTCATGTAAATTCTCTCCCAGCTCAGAAGTACACCAGCGTGCTCCGTGAAGAATACATCAGAGCTTCATGGGAACATTCTAGATGTATAATCCTTCCAACGCATTAGAAAATAGCAGCGATTGCTCTGAATGAAAAGAAAAATGATCTGCCGTGCTCTTTCTCTCTCTAGGATCCTATGACTTCCTTACAGTATTACTCAAAACTCTTAACTTCCGAGCCGCTGTGAAGAACAAACACACGTGTATTTGCAGCAAAGATAATTACTACTAATAAATTTGAAAATTTATTAAAATAAAATGAAAAATTAAGGGAGAAATTATAGCCTTCAGTGTACAACAGATGAGGAATGTTTAAAGAATATTCTGGTAAAAGAAAAGAGACCACTTAGATCTGTATCTACAAACTGGTAGGAATGTCCATGTTATAAAATTATAAAACAAGCAATTTGGCAAAACTGAACGTACTCTTATTATCAGACCCAGCAATGTGCTCCCCAAAGGAGGGGAGAACTTATATCCTCACGAAAACCTGCACGCAGATGTTTACAGGAGCTTTACTCACAATCGTCCAAACTTGGAAGCTACGAAGACGCCCTTCAGTCAGCAAATGGCACACCCAGACAGTGGTATACTATTCGTGCTAAAAAGAGACGAGCTATCAAGCCACAAAAAGCCAAGTGGCAACCTTCAATGCACATGACTAAGGGAAAGAAGCCAGTCTGAAAAGGCCATATACCGTGATTACAACTATCTGACATTTTGGAAAAAGCAAAACTATAGAGATGGTGAAAAGGTGAGTGATTGCCAGGGTTTTGAATCTCAGGGAGGCACGAATAGGCAGAGCACAGAGGACTTTCAGGGCACCGAAAGGACTCTGTATGGCATTATAACAGGGTCTATGTGTCATCATACACCCGTCACACCCACAGAATGCACAACAACAAGACTGACCCCAAGAGAAAACTATGGACTCTCGGTGATAATGGTGGGCTCATCAATTGTGACAAATGTCCCACTCTGGTGGGGGTGTTGATAGTGGAGGAGGCTGCCCATGTGTGAGGGGCAAAGGGTATATCAGAAATTTCTGTACCTTCCACTCAATGTTGCTGTGAACCGAAAACTGCTTTAAAAAATACTCTCAGAAAAAAGAAATGCAATGAAGAACGATGTGACTATATTAATTCTACTTTGTAAGCACAAAGAAAACAGCCCCCTCTCTCTTCCCTTCCCAATAATAATCTAAGTTTACATGTATAAATAAGATATGTATATACATAAAAAATTGCATAAGTGCTTGGGAGCAAGAAGAAAGGTGTGTAATGATAGTTACCCGAGAGTGGGGAGAGAAGTGATTAGATTTCACGTTTCACAAAAGACATGTATTATTGCTAAAAGTAAAAAAGAAAAAAAAGTTTTTTCCTTAAGTGAAAACACGTCTCCAAAGTTAAATTTAAGCAGCAGGACATCGTCATGGACGTGAGAGGCAGGAAATTAGCCTCCGAGTAAATGTGAGTTTCTCCATCCTTTGAAGAGGGGGGAGGGATGAAAAAGCATCGACAAAACTAGTCAACTAAATACCAAGGACGCTTAACAGAGACCTCCATCATGGGAGGGCTTGTTACAGATTTGGTAAATTCATCCTTCACAGAGAGAAGAGTCTGCAGAAATACCCCAAATACTCCTAAACCAAATGAGAGGTTCTGAATTACTGGGCATGGATGAATCCCACCGGCCAGGGCTTAGCTCACCTGGCTGATTTGAAAGCACAAAGGGGCCAAGTGAATGGGGAGTGAGGAATCTGGAAGCTTGAGGCTGCGTCCTCAACAGTCAGCACTTGCATGAAGCAAAGGCTATAATATTAAAGCCTTTTACCTCTTAATGGGCACACATTTGGAAATTCACACAGGCTCACATACTCCTTCGGGCATACATAAGTACAAAATAACTTATAAAAATGAAGTCTCACTTTCCTGAAAATGCTGCCAGTGTTGTCACATACTGGTCTACTATGTTTCCAACAAAATAAGACCTAACCGGAAAATAAGCCTTGGCATGATTTTTCAGGATGACATCCCCTGAACATAAGCCCTGATGCGTCTTTTGGAGCGAAAATTAATATAAGACCCGGTCTTATTTTCAGGGCAGTATGCACATTTGCTTCTCAAAACATCTGTTACATGAGTGCAAAGACCAAAATGATTCTTAAAATAATTTCCTACTTGATCCAAGCAGACACACAAGTGGAGACCAGCAGGTGGGCAACTGTGAGAAACCAGTGACCTGGGGTTAAATGATTCTTCTTTCTTCAGGATACTATCACCCTCCAAGCCATTGGAGAAATGCACATAATCAAAATTATACACCCACTTCTGATAGGTATTTCTTAAACACTGAATGAGATACAATTGGTTTTAAAAAATTGCCCAAACAAAAACCAGTTTTTGTAATAGATGCTTATTCTCCAAAGCATTCAATTCTTCAAGAAGGAAAACACACCGGATTCTCAGAAGGGAATTTACTTTTGTTTGCAGGTTTCCTTTTTTTTTTTTTTTTAAATGACACTATTTTCAAACTTGGAATTATGGCTCCCTGCCATCTTCGGGACACACAGCAGGTTTATTCACACTGATAGGAAATGATGTACACAGTTGATGTCCAGGTGAAAAGGTGCAGGACCCCAGTCAGGAAGACAAGTGTTCTCAGGAGCAGCTGGTATCTCAGGGTGTCCCCCCGGGAGGACTCCCATTCCCCTCAGGGGGTGGCTGGAACACACGGGTGGATCCCCCTGCCATGCCATCTTCATTTCCCACCAACTGCATGTATTACTTTTGAATATATTTTTATAAATGTTATGGTTTCTGAACTTTCCTTTTTAAACTATCTCATCTATAATTTCTACTAGGGGGAAAAAATCCATTTTTGTACCAAAAATTCTGTTAAGAAAAGCTGTTAAATGGTAGAGGCACATACGACAATAAGAAAAAGCACAAAATCCTTTTTGGCAGTGAAATGACTCTGTGTGACAGTGTCATGGTGGGCTCGTGTCATTATCCACTTGTCCAGACCCACAGAATGCACACCACCACGGGTAACCGCAAGGTACACCATGGCCTCTGAATGATGATGGCAAAACAAGGTGGGCTTATCAGTTGTGACAAACGTCCCCCTCTGGTGGGGATGTTCACAGTGGAGAAGGCTGTGTCCGAGTGAGGGCAGAGGGTACACGGGAAATTTCTGTACCTCCCCCTCGAAATTGCTCCAAAAACAAAGTCTGGATTAAAAAAGAAAAATCAGTAATAAAAGCTGTTAAAGTTCAGAGGCAAATATGACGATACTCACAGAGTCCTCTAAGGGGGGCCAGATGCCAGTCAGATCACATCTCTAGACCCCCAAACCACAAATGGGGTGACAGTCACTCCACATGTGTCTGTAAAGCCTGGAAGGAGGACGGAGGGAAGCTGGCTTTGCTAAGGTCAGTACATGGGTCTCAGAAGCAGCCTGAGGAGGAGAGTCTCGGTTCTCGTCAGATGGTGTCTGATACCATCTGCCTGGAACCCTACATGAACCCACTGAGTAAATTAAGGGAAGCATCCTGCCCAGCAGAGGAGACCTGCAAACCCCTTGGTCCAGCAAGTGGCACCCCCAGCAGGCCTTCCTGAGCTGGGAGTGCAAGGCCTCATGGTCCAGCTACAGTTTCAAAAGGATAACAGGAAGTGCTGGCCGTCGTGCTTTAAGGCATGAAGTCCTTGTCACACTCTGAGAGCAACCATAGGAATAGTCTGAACTTTTACTTCACTCTTTTAAAGAAATTCAGTCATGCCGAGGCTGCTGCAACTGAGGGTGAGAATTTACAGTGGGCTTTAAACTCCAGTACTGAGGAGCCCTTGAGGAAGGAGATGGAAAGAGAAAGACCAGCAGAGGTCCTCATGCTGCCTCCCAACCTGCACCAGCCACAGCTCTTGCAGGGAGGGGCAGAGCAGAGAGCTGGCCTGGCGTCATCCATTCAATGGCCTGTACTATTAGCGTCTCCAGGTGCAATGCGGGACAGACAGGGGACACCCAAGGGCTCCGGCAGCAGAGGAGGAGGGAAAAAGAAACAGCAGGACTTGGTTCCTGGAAGGTCTGCATTTCTGAACCTGGGCTCAACCTGAGAGCTATATCCAGGCAATCACAGGAAGCCCCATTCCGCCTGGATTATCATGTGGCTGCACGCGGTCCTCCATCCTTCAGAATCACTTCCAGGCACAGGTCCCTTTACAGTGGCCCTAATGCCTCATGTCACCTCCTTGGCACTCCATGGCTTCCATGGGAGCCATTTGCAGGGCCGAGCAGGGGCCGAGCTTCCCAGAAAGAGCACTGGGTCATGTTCTGGCCACTAAAGGCACCAGCGCTCGTGCTGATGGAGCAGAACAGTCTTTACAACAGTTTCCATAGGGAATGGGACAAAAACCACCAAATGGAAGACTTCATGAATATTTTCATTCTCACTGCTAGGGAACCAAGACGCTGAGATACAAAGCTTCTGCTATTCTTTTTTTTCCTGATTCAAAGTAACAATAATAAGACTAATAAGCCTGGCATTCCGTTGTAATGCGTCCGAGTGACTATATAAAGCAGGGACGACGGCTTGTAGCAGCCACACAGCAGCCAAGCTTGCATTTCCTGAAGCCAAGTCTCCATATCCCTGGAAAACAGCACAGTGGACACTGAAGCCATGCAGCTCTGCAGGGGCGAACTAAAATTAAAGAAGTCTTAGGAAATGGGCCCCTGCTGAATTCACGTGCTCAGGCGGCCTGCATCCTTGGGCGCACGTGCTAACAGAAGGAGACGGGCTCATCCATTTATAATTGCAGCTGTGATCCCTGGGTCTATTAAGTTCTCTCAATAAACTCTGTGTGTGACATATTTATTATCACGACTTATTTGACAGAACACTTATGGGTGTGACTCACTTTCCTTCACTTTTACTACTTTCCTTGTTTCCAAACCCACAATTCTAAAAAGCAAGGCAGCTGTGCCCAAGGAAGACAGGAAGAAGGGCTGTGATGACTGGCTTTGAGCTCGCCCTCCAGCGCCGTGCTGCAGCACACACCCTGATGGTGCTTTCGGTTCTGACTATGGGGAAGAGACAGACCACCACCCTCTCCCACGTCTAGCAAGTCATGAAACCCTGCAGTATATGGGTTCCACCCCTGCCTGAGCTCTGCTCTCCTAGAAGCTTCCACTTACTCTCGCTCTTCAACCCTCTGAAAGCCCTCAACAGGATGTCCCCACACAGAACGCCCTCAGATTTTGCTTTCTTTTACAAAAATCCAAAGCAAGCCCTAAAACACACACACACACACACACACACACACACACACACACACACACTGACTGAGATTTTGTTCTTAAACTCCAAAGGTAAGCTCAAAGTTCTTCTAACTTCTATGCCTTAAATATTCTGACTCACACATGCAACCTTAGTGCAAAGATGAAAACTGGCTCTCAAGGCTGCCCCTCGACGTGGGCTGAAGCAAAGTATAAAACCAGACACTCGCTACTGGGTCATCAAAGGAATTTCAGTGCTTCTAAGAGTTGTACCGTGAGAAGATAAACTCAAAGGTGCTTCCTTCAGTTAAACACACTTGAGGGAAACGCAGTGTAGGATAAGCTTCTCATTGCAGGGTAAACACAGGGCCAGCACCAAAGAGAGAGTGGATTGCCTACCACTTGGTAAATTACAGCACAACGCACAATGGACTCATTTTAACTAATAAAGGAGCTCCAAAGTCCTAATGACCAAAATGTCGCTATATAAACTTAAATTAGAAAATTACCTATTGTCTTCAGAGAATATGGCAAAGGACAAACAGAAGATATAGTACTGACACATTTTAAAGTAGGTGACAACACACAATGACATTTATTGAATTCAGTGATCGCTATGTCACATTTTGAGCATGTAAAAAAAATGACACACGGTCATGAAATCTTTGCTCACTGATAAAATCCAAATCTGAATAATCAAATATATAACATGAATAAAGATACTTGATTATTGATCCTTATTTGAGTGAAATATCCATATTGAGTTAATACTTAATCATTTTTCACATGGGTTCAAAGAACAATTACAGACACTTAACTATTCATCTCAATTTTTTTAGAAACTATCAACGCACAAAAATATATTGTATCAGTCACCATAATAGCTCTAGTATTAAAAGCCTACAGAGAAGATATTTCATTTGGTTTCATGAAGCACTTAAATAAATCAGCCAGAGATGAAAACCCAATATTAACTGTCCAGTATTATCTCCTCCTGACTTATACAGCGTTCTCTCAGGGGGAGTGTGGAAGGGTAAAGCCTCTGAACATACTGGCTTTCCCTCTGAAGAGATTACCGCATTTGAGCTCTAATAACTAGAATATTCTCATAACCAGCAAAGCACAATTCTCTGGTAGACAACCACAAAATGGTGCCATTCCCAAACTCACTCGTGTTTTTCAAGACCGTGAATGCCGAGGCATGGAACTATTGTTTGTTACTCGAATACTAACGGACAAACAGCTCCCCCACCATATCCCTCACCAGAAGAAATCTTTGATGGGCTATCCTGACTGAATTCTGCTGTTTCGGATGAGGCAGGTTTACCTAGAATCCAGTGTACGTAAGAAGCAAAAGGGGAAAACGCTGTTTCTTGTGATGAGTCAAATGCTTTATTAATTCATCCTTAAAATCTGGATCTATATATAGCATCAAAATTCTTCAGAACAACTTATGTTGGGAACCAGGGATCAGCAAAAGAGTCTGTGTTAGAAATCTGGGCCCACCTCCTGGTTTTACAAATAAAGTTTTATTGGAACTCAGCCACGCTCGTTTGTTTACATATTGTCTATGGTTGCTTTCCTGCTTTGACAGCAGAGATGAATTTTCAGGACAAAGATTGGTGACTTGCAAAGTCAAAAATATTTATTATGTAACTGTTTGAAAGCTTCCAACCCTTGCTACAAACTATTCTTTCCATCAACAATCAGAAAGCAATGCCTAGCATCTATGTAAGCAAACCCAAAATGTTATAATCATCCCTGTTCTCAACGTGTACAAGAATAAATGATGTTATTTTCCTAGGGGAAAAGGAACAGAGCTTCCAGGTCTTCCAAAAGTGTTATTGTTGGGGCGGCCAGATGGCTCAGGTGGTGAAAGCGCAAGCTCTGAACAACAGGGTTGCCGGTTTGATTCCCACAGGGGCCAGTGAGCTGCACCCTCCACAACTAGATTAAAGACAATGAGCTGCTGCTGAAGTTCCGGAGGGGCGGCTGGATGGCTCAGTTGGTTCAATTCCCGCATGGGATGGTGGGCTGCGCCCCTGGAACTAAGATTGAAAACGGCGACTGGACTTGGAACTGAGCTGCGCCCTCCTCAACTAGACTGAAAGACAATGACTTGGTGCTGATGGGCTCTGGAGAAACACACTGTTCCCCAATAAAAATTAAAAATAAATTAATTTAAAAATTTTTTAAAAAGTGTTATTGGTTCATGTCGACACAATGAAAAACAAACAAGGCCAAAACACTCTGAATTGCGCCTCACTGAAAGTTGAACTGCCATGTGCTATTTCGGGAGTGGATATCTCATCTCCCACGGCTTCTCAGCAGCAGTCTCTGTAAAATCCCTGACTGACTTAGTCATTTGTTGACTCCGCTGTGCTTCCTTCCTCATCTGAGAAATGGTGCTGATAACAGAGCCTAGATTCATGAGCTTTTAGGAAGATCAAGGTGCTAATTCTTGTGCAGCTCTAGAGCCAGAACTACCAGAGCACAGAGGAGCTGAGCGGTCTAACTGAGGCAGCTCAATGATGACCAGCAAATAAAGGTAGTCACGTTTTTCTATTTCCCCATGAAATGGTTCAGTGGAGGAGAGATTGTCCCCAAAACCTGAGAAGCCGAGACTTGTCATTTATCCAGAAGAAATTAGCACACATTTTTAATAAAATATTTAACAAGCCAATAAGTCTCTTTGTGTTCAGGGAAGCAGGGTGTGGGCTATTGTAAAAACATGAATAAACTGAGTCAAATTGGACAGACCTGTAGAGGTCCTAAGCAGAGCACAGTAGTAGGTTCCAGTTTATTAAAGTTGTGAGAAGTGATAAGAGCAAGGGCTCTTGTACCATGCTACAGCACCAATCCTTCGGTGAACGCCTCCCACGAACATTTCGTATGCTAGGACCTTCTAACGCGGCTGAGGAGATGAAAATAAGAGAAAATAAGTGCCAGGCCCTTAGGGGGACACGTTCGCCTCTTGATTTTCTCAGCCCTGCTTTCTACTGAGTACATGCGACCCAGTAGATAGAGGGGATTTCAGCCAACTTAGAGTACCGATGTGCTGCTCTCACAGCCCAAATCCTACCCAGACTCTTACTCACGGAACATGTATGGAAATCGATCACAGACAATGCTGCCCATTGCCAGTGTATATGTGTATTCATACATGCACACATAGACGAGACTAGACGGTAGATTACACTTAATGCAAAAGATGCATTTATCTGTAAAGTCACGTATTAAGTAATTTTGACAATCCGAATCCTTCTACGCGCATGAGAGACAGTAGTTTGAAGGTAGCCTTAATCAAAATGAGCATTTGGTAAAGTGAAAGTTGTCCATTTACCTGCTGCTAAGTCATACTTTCCCATAAGGAGTTTGCTTAAAGTGAGTCATTCCCATGAATGAAACACTCTTAAAATATGGATTCTGTCTGGTATTCAAATGGAGAGATTATGCATGCTTGTCAAGAAATAGAGAACAAGGAGTCTACAGGAGGTCTCTGCCTCTTACATGGTATGTAGATATCATTCCTGCTTTAGTCGAGCTTATTCACATTTCCTGGTGAATATCAGCCACGTTTCGACACTTGTCATGCGCAAACTACCTTAAACGGGTTTCACCCCAGCACTGTTTTCAAATGTCCTTTAACTACTAACAAAGTACATACATACTTCCATGGAAAAAGCAAGAACTCAACAAAGAACTACGCAATGCCTCAGGTACGCAAGGAACACCTTTCCATAGAAAGCCACCTGCCTTGGTCCGCCTACGTGACCTGGAGGGGCTACTTACGACACAGGGGGCGCGCTCTCATCCGCTGGCCCTAATTCTTATGAGAGGGTGTCTACAATTTCAAATTGAATTCACGCAACCTACCCACAACAGTGGGGACTGAACATGCCATTTCCAGGGCGGAGACCAGAGCCTGAACCAGCCAGGACCCTCCTTCCTTATTCACACTGGAGACAGCAGCAGAGAAAGCTCCAAAAGTGAATCCATCCATTAACACCCAGGGACCAAAAGGGAAAGGGCCAGTAACACGGATCTGCAGGTGAAGATGTTGCCTCTACTATTCTCACGGTGTGAAAGGGTCACAAGTCTTATTTTAAGAGACTCAGAAGTGTCATCAGCAGTTTCATGGGACACAATATTTACTCTGCTGGGAAGCGGGGGATGGGGGCGTATCATTAAAAGAAATTTCTTCATCTTCATACTTGGACTCAGTGAACAAAATAAATCATCAATAAATTTCATCTTCTACTCTGGGCGTAAGGCGTAGAGCCCATGACAACCTAACGAAAGGGTCATTTTCCATTGGCTCCTGCTGATCAAATGGAGAAAGGGGCAGATAGATTTGAACCACGCGATGGTCCAGGAGGGGACAAATCAGGCGTAATGAGGCCACACCAAACTGTGGCCAAAGCAGCCACGGAGGGCCCATCTCTCACAGCCCCTTGATCCCTCATTTACTGCTTCACTGCCCAACCCCCGGTGGAGATGTTCAATTTTTAACCAACCGTGAAACCAGTGTTTGGGGTCCTATCGAGAACACACGTGAAACGCATCAAGATTTCCTTGAAACTTTACACTGAGTAACCAATTTCTCTAAAAAAGCTATTTCATCTTTTCAGTGCCTCAGTTTCCAAATTTACCCTTCCATTTTTCTGTTGTAAACATACAGATTTTCAACTTTCTTCCTTTAATCCACAGTAATAACCAAACAATGAACACAACTGGGAAAAGGCTTCGTGTGATTTGCCTCCCTGTCTTGACTGAAAGCCATGCTCTGGGAAACAGAGAACAACCCTCTCTCTTCCGAACGAGCACCACAATCTAACCACATGAATTTTAAGTTATGGAAACTGGATTTTCTAAAAAGATATTTCAAAAGGCATTAAGAATACTCAGCAACATTTAAAAACAGAATGTCTTGCTTTTCTTTGAATCCTGGAAGAAATTAAAATTATGTAAGAAAAGTGTTAAAATACGTTTTGGATTATTACTTTCACATCAGTTAAAGGGACATGAGTATTGAGAGAAAAAGCCAGAAGTGGGCTTCTAAGGCCACACACATTTGGAAATCAATCAGTGGAGCTCCAGACAGTGCCAATACACAAATTAGGCAAATTGGACACTGGGAGCTCTGCAGCCCCACAGTGCAGCGGCATTAAAGTAATGACCTAGTTAATTCTCCAAGGATTCAATAATATGAAAAAAAGAAATGTTTATGGAAAATCTGGAACTGAAAATCTGTGTGTGCCCTTAGAGGTCATCAAACACAACTAGAGATTTTTTAAAATGTCTGTCCTCTTCCCATTGGAACGGGGCGTCTAAAAACAACATGCCTACTTCTCAACGTACAGGAGCTTGCTACGGCCGCCTCTGTACCCACACTCCTTTGCAAACACATCTAAGGTCAGGTGGTAAGAACACCAACGGGTCTTTTAGGCCAATTGGAAGACCACGGTAACACAGTGTCATTACACCCGGCCCCAGAAGAATCTGAAACGGTCTTCTGTGGCTTATGGACAATATATATTGTGATGGATTATTTTAATAGCTGTTATTCAATGAAGAAAATGTGCGATAATATCATTGAAATTATATTGGAGAAGCGTAAGGTGCTATCTGAATGTGACAATTATGGTCTATTGCTGTTCCAGTGACTGTTTTTACTTCAAAGGATAATTGACCCAGTGATGAGATGAGGCCTAGCTAATAAAGGTAAAGGGTGCCCGGGTGAAGACACTCTTCAGTCAGCCTGCAGGTACCATCTGCTTTATGAGGACTTGCGGTCAGCAGGTAGCATTCTGGTCAGAAGCTGCCCAAGTGAGAGCCAAGCTGATACCTCCAGAGTCGGGGTTGGGGGGGCAATCCACCCTGGACTCAGGTCCCTGGTAAGCACCAGGAGAAAACCACACTGGTTCATGCCACTCCTCAAATAGGGCCATGATGTTGGAGTAGTGCATGGTAACTCCAGGTGACATTAAACGATGATGTCTGTTGTTGAACAAATCTCAAGTTCATGTTAACATAATAAACCTGAGTGGGGTGGCACTGCGTTGACATCCAGCAGAAGTGGATTTGAGGGTAGGCTCCATCACTTCCTAGGTGTGTGACGTTGGAGAAATTGCTTAACCTCTCTGTTCATCTGGGAGAATATAGCCGTACTGATTTCACGGTTGTCTTGCGCGGACAGCGGGAGATAGTGCCTGGCATACAACAGACGGGGGCCGTCGTGACTGCCAAACAGGGTTTGCGGAGAGAAAGGTGTAGGGAGTGTTCCGTTTTCTCCTCCCCCCCATCTTTGGAAACTAAGGTGATAATGGAGGGCAAGCAAGGGAATAACTGGACCAGAGGCCCCACAGCACGCAGGCCTGTGCCCACCAGGACACACAGCCCACGGAAGTGCTACCAACAGTGATGGCACCAGCAAAGTGGGTGTCACTCAGGGTCTCTGCTCCCGCTCCCCACACAAGAACGCAGGGCAGGGTGAGGCCAAAAAGGAACACCCACGGAGCCATGGATGGGAAGTCACACCACTATATTCTCACTGGTGGCTGGGCTGGAGACACAGGAAGCAGGAGCCACAATCCGCTGTCTGCTTCTCTGCCAACCAACCAACCAACCAACCGACACCCCAACATGGCCACAGCAGTTATATTAGTGGCTAATGGCTAACCGGTAACAGCTGACGGCCGCCCAGCCACAGCAGATGGCCATCTGATTACAGCTGACGGCCATCTACTACCCGAGCCAGCACCTTTCCACGTGAGGCCGAGAGCCTGGAAACTGCTCTCTGGGGCTCTGTCCCCACAGTGGGTTAGCAGAGCAGACACAGAACTCTGAAAGCAATTTTTATCACTTCTTAGCCTAATTCTGCTCAAAGGTAGCCTACTCTGGCCTGGGCACGTCACCTGTTTTCACCGGAGGCCTTGACTACGGCAGGCTCAGTGAGATGGCTGGCCTCCCCGGAAGGGATTACGAAAAGCCCCTAAGCTGTCCCCTCATCCAGAAGAGGCCTGTTTCCCACTAGATAAACCTGGATAAGGACCCCACCACTGAGACTGAGCAGATGAAGGTCAGCACGCCCACCTGGAGAGGAGGACAGTAACGGCCTTCGGGGAGGGAAAGGGTTGGAGCAGAGCCCTGCAAGTGAGGGGAGGGGCAGAGACCAGAGCCGGAGCCCTGCCTACTCCTCACCCCTCCTACTGCGTTATTGCCTGTGCTGCACGTGTGAAGAAACGTGGAGCCAACTTCCTTCTTCTCCTTCAAAATGAAACCACTCCATTTCCTACAGATAAATTAGATTTACAGTGAGGCACGATAGAAAAGTGGGGCTTTCAACTAGTCTGTGTGATGTTTCGATCGTCCAAACCACATTGTCATCTGGGCCAATACGCCATGTGTGGTCCCTCATTGCGGAAGGAAAAACACTTGGGGTGGGACAGTCCCTGCAGCACTTGGGGTGGGACCAGCACTTCAGTATCAGCTCCGATTCCCACCAGGAGGAAACAGCTTGTCGCCAGGACAATGGAGAACCACAGGCAGAGGCTTCACACAGAGGGAGACTCTTACGCTCAGAAGAGTCAGTCCAGAGAGCGGACAGTAAATGCTTGAGCGCAATGTGGAAAAGGGAGTGACTCAGAAGGGCTTCTCCGTCTTCTAGACAAAGGACAGGCCCGGGGGGGAACCCTTGGAGCACTGTGTCTGGCTCCTGAAGGAGGAAAGAGAAGTGTCCTGGTGTGTCTGATCTCTGCCCTGCAGGTTGGGGTCTGCCCGAGCCACCTGTCCCGTTGTAGGTGTGGGCCACAGCTTCGGAACTGGAAGCTGTCAGCCTGCCATCACAGACAGAGGCTCACCTGACAGTCACTTTAGAACATGAAGGGGTGAGGTTCTTGTCCTTTTTAATGTAGAAATTGAGACCTCAAGAGTTACTAAACTGTAAGCCAGGCAGCCTAGCAGTTCTCTGCACAACACCTGCTCACATCCAAGAAGATGACAGCAAAAGAAGAGAGACTCAGAGGTTTTCTCAGTCATTTGTCTTGTACTTTTTTTATGTTTTCATTCTTTAGTTGCCTCTGCTTTCAGGAAATCCCACTTTAGAAACAGCTATTTTTCCGTTTGCGAGTCTATTTTTTTTAGCAAAACTTTGAAGCAAAATTAAAAAAAAACAACAAAAAAAAACAGTTTTTACCTGATTCCTAAAATGCATTGACATTCTACCAACTTTAAGTCTTTTTTTCTGAGAAAACTGAACATAATGATTCATTCTAGATTCATTCTAAAAACATGCACACATAAAACATAATGCAACGGGGTAGGGGATCTGTGGGCGGGACAATGGCGACCCGCCCCTGCCATAGTGTTTGCCTTAAAGATTAGAGCACGATGACCCATCAGCCTCACCCACTTGGAATATATCTCCATATCCAAAGGTGTGGTGAACCAAGTTTCATGGAAATTTATGTTTGTACAGTTAAGACTTACAGTAGACAAATGGTGGGTGTCTTATTTCAAAAGTGGGGAGTGGTACCAATGATTTTAATAGACTCAAAAAAACAACTAGGAGTCTACTGGATAATGGAGTAACAAAAAGCAGTCTTGATGACATAAGAAGTTCAATTAAACTCCAGTCTCTGTCTAAGTAGGATTTCCCGACCTGCCAACAGCAGTTTTTCATTTTCTTCCTAGAACTACACATCGTGGGGACCTCAAAGAACGTGGTCCCTGGAGCCACTTGCTTCCTTTACACTGCCACCTGTGGCTCTGTTCTATCCTACGGTGCATGCATTTATGTTTATCTGTTTTCACCCATTGCCCCTAAAAATTTAGCCTTCCACATCACCAGCACAATTTCACTATTTCCTGGCAGCTTTATGTAGTGACATGTTTAAGAGATGCAAGGCAGATTTCAATTTTATGGATTAGCATTAAAGCAAGATTTATAGACTGTTCAGACCACTGGAGAATTACAGAGCCCACAGAAGCAACAGCACGTCCCCAGAGATGATATTGGAAGGATCCATGGTGATGACCTTTCCCCCCTGGCATTAAATGTCCCCAAGCCCTACACATCCCAATGTCAATTCCCTTCCAGGCAGAGGAGCAGGAGGTAGGTTTCCAGGCTGCTCCCGCATCACCTAAAATGATAATGAATGGAATCATCTCTCTCCAGCCAACTCCCATCGACATCACCAGGCACCCAGATCGGGAAATGGGCTGAGAAGCAGACTCAGGGGATCTGGGTTAAGAAGGTGGTAAAAAGCAGCACCACGTGAGCACAGTTTGAACCCACAAGTAGAGGACACCCTTCCTGGGCATATCTGGATGCCTGAGGGCTGTAGAGTTGTGTCCCAAAACGTGCTGAGAGGTAAGAGGAGAAAGGAGATCTTAGGATGCTTTTTTTTTCCAGGAGTATCTGGACACATCCCACAAACACCCACATATAGATAAATGAAGTATTTCATGTAATGCCATTTATAAAGAACAGACACGATATAAAGCACAGTGTTGGGCTTCGTTCAGATCAAAAACAAGGACTGAGCAACGGCTGGGTCCCGGGCGCAAGGCTGGGGCTGGGGGCTGAGGGCCTGCGGCTCCAGGTGTGGCCACCCGCAGCGCTGCCTCAAGAGGTGGGTGCGTGAGACCACTTTCCCACTTGTCCTTGCAATTCTTTCCCCAGAGCCTGTCACTGCCCTGGGGTCCATCATTTCTCTGTCCTTTCTTGGGAAATATTCATTCAGACTAAGGAATGTCACTACATTCAAGTATGCCCAAGGAGAATGAACTTCAAGCGCCATGGCTGGGAAAATTCAGGAAGCCATGAGACCTCTGGCTGGCTGGCTGGCTACTCAGTCCCAGGCCCAGGTACCAGCGCCTGCCAGGAACAAGAGAAATCCTGGGCCAGCTGCTTTGAGCTCAGACCTACTCACTGGTGCATTTGGGGGATGGAGGGCCGCAGGGGGTGTAGCTCCTCCACGTGCCTCCTAGATCGCCTCCTCCCCAAGTGAGCTGAACTTTGCCCTGAGACCAACGCTGCAGGAGCCCTGTGACATTTGCAGGTGGCTGGTGTGTACTGGGGGCGGGTGGGGTCGTCTTGGTTGGGAGGAGCAGTGCTGTCTGTTGTGGAGGGTTCCTAAACGTCAGCGGGCACCAGACCCAGGGGAAACTCCCACGAGGCCCTCAGGGCACTAACAGCTTGCCCTTCAGTGGAGACTGACAGGCTCTGGCCCTGGACCGGACTCGGCAGGGAAACTTGCCCTTGACCCCGGCCTCCAGAGCAGCCCGCCGCCGAGGGGCAGGCACCCCGCTCCTGGATTTCAAAGCCACACTGGGTTCAGCCGGGTGGCACAGCAGGCAGCCATCTCAAGGGGTCCCCAGCGACCCCTCCCAGGGGAAAACGCTGGGTCCCCCACTCTCCAGCTGTTCCAGAGGCGGCTCCAAGGTGGACTCAACAAGTTCCCGGGCGGCGCAGCGCCGCCTGCAGCCCAGAGACCCCGAGGACGCGCAGCTGTGTCGCCGGGCGCGCAGGCGGCAGCCGCCGGCGGCTCCTTCCACCGCCTCCTGCAGCTCCGGGCTCGGGAGTCGGCGGGCGGGGGCTCCTCCACTCCCTCCGGATCCCCCACCCCACGCACGCGGCGGCCCGGCCCGCGCCGCCCCCACCCCGCCCCCGCCGGCTCGGGGCTCCGCCCGCCTCGGTGCCAGCCGGGCGCACAGGCGGCGGGCGCGCGGCTCCGGTGCCCTGTCCTCCGGCCGCGCGGCTCCACCGAGTGGCTGGGTCCCGGGGGCGGCTGCAAGGACTTCCCTCCGGCTCCCTCCTGCGCGCCACCCCCAGCTCCCGGCCCGGCTCCGAGATCTCGCCGGGGACAATCGCAGTAAATGAGGACATCGGAGCAGCGCGAAGCCGGGTGGCTGGGGCTGGCTCCGCCGCGCCGCGGGCCAGCGAGCGCGCGGGCGTCCCCGGCGCCGGCCGAGCCCCCGGCTCCCCGCGCGCTTCGCTGAGCCGGGCCGGAGGGACGCGGGCTGCGGCGCGGGGGCCGGCGGCGGCGGACACAGCCTCCCCCGCGCGGGCGCCCTGCCCCGAGTGCTCGTGCTCCGCGCCGCGCCAGGCTCGCCCGGGTCCGCGGCGAGACATGCCCGCGCCGGGCGCTGCACCGACCCCGACTTGTCCGTGAGCCGCGCAAGGTAAGCGGCGCCCCGCGCCCGGACGGGCGCCCACCCGGCTCGGCCGCTCGCGCTCGCCCACGGGCTTCGGCGGCGGCGGGGGCTCGGACGTGCCGCTGCGATCGCGGGCGGGCGGGGGGCGCGGGGGGCGAGGTGACGCCACCACAGCTGGCGCGGCAGGGTCGCCGAGCGGCGTCCGGCAACTTTGGCGATGGCCACGGAGGAACGTGGCTGCGCGGCTGCGAGGTCGCCTCTCCGCAAACGCCACAGCCTCGCGAGCGCCCGACAGCCCCCGCCGGGCAGGACTGGAGGCATCGGGGGCGGCCGGGTCGCGGAACGTTTCGAGGGTTTTAAGTCTTTTCCCAACTAAAGCGAACGGGCAACGAAGGCCGATTAACTTCGGGGGGGGGCGGAGGGTACGTCCGGGAGGAGCAGGGGGTCCCCGCCTGGCACGGGGCTCCAGCGGGCGAGAAGGCAGACGCCCTCGTGAAACGCCCGTCTCCTCCCGTGGCGCCAGGGCTCCTGGGCCGGGGTCGTGGTCCCGGGGCTCCCCGGAGCTGGCACCCGGTCCGAGCAGAACAGGTGTGGGAAACCGACCAACGCTGCAGACCCAGAGCGGGCTTGCCGGCAGGCTGGGGCGGAGGGCGCGCGGGGCTGCCCGGGCCGGGGCAGTGCCTTCCGCCCCAAGCCAAGAGCGAGGGTCTGCGTCTGGCTGGTTCATGCCCAGGGCTCCTGGCCGGTGTCTCCATTGCTCAGATAAAGAGCCTGTCCCTGTGACCTCAGCATTCTACTACCCGCAAATATGCCACAGGGAGATGGAGCTGGCGATAAGGGGATGCCAGGAGTGGGGGAGGAGAGAGGCCTCTGAAATAGGGGAGAAAATGGGTGCCTTTAGCTCCTCTACAGAACAGGGATCCTGCCCTGACCCCTCTCCTACTGCAGGGCTGTGCCTGGGGGCTGGAAGCCAGGTCAGACCCGGAGCCAGAAGCCAAGGGAAGCCGTTTAATTTGACCTTGTCTAAGCAGACAAGGAGCTTAAATTCTGCGGAAGCATCCTGAGGTGAACTGGCCTGAGTGGGAAGGAACTTTGGGCTGGCCCTGCCTTGGCCAGCAACCCACTCCATCATGGCACAAGCCTCAGTACAGAGTGGCAGAGATGGAGGTGAGGGCGCTTGCAGGTTTTCCCTGGGCAGGATCTGCTGAGGGGTTACCTTTCCACTTGCCAGTGGGGGACTGTCAAGGTAACAGCGCTGAGGACTTGATTAAAAAATAGCACCCCAGTCACCTGACCTGGGCCATGCCCAGTGTGTGGCACATACAGGAACAGGCTTGAACCTTATTCAGCTTATGCTACAGATGGAACAGAAAGTAACCACCATGTCTCTTTGCTGGGGCGGAAAGTGAAGGTTTTACTATTCACATTGTGCTATTTATTACATTCATATCCTGTTGAATGTGACTTTTCAAAGAAAAGTTCATATTTATCTTTGCCATTTTTTCTGCAAGAATGATTAGCAAAGGTGCACAAACAGCTCACAGGAAAAATGCAAGTCCTGCATGCCTCCCTAGATATTAATAATTTACTATCCACGTTTACTACTCACATTGCATGGCACTGCTACTCATGTGGTTTTATTAGAGGCGCATTTGGAGAAAAAACTATCTAGCACAGTTATCACTAATTGCATGATTTTGCATAAATTATGTTAGCTACAGAGAATTTGAGATTTTCTTCACTAAATTCATCATTTCCTTAAAGATGGAATGATTCAGTTTAATTTCCTTAGCTACTCGAAAGACCTCTACTTAAAGAAGACAGGATACCCTTGAATAGCAAAGTATGCCTGTAAACTTACTACAACTGCCATGGCTTCATTTCTTATTTTGGTGGTTAAGACTTGGAGTTTTTACTTAAATCAGGCCGGTGATCCCAGTGACAAGCTGGTTAAGAAACAGGCTGGCTTCTAAGACAAAGCTGGATACGTAGCTCTGTGTTTGCACCAAAGAGCTTTCGAAAAGTCCTACGGAGGGCTGGATGCTCTCTGACTGTACACACTGGGGGGGGGGGGGGAGGGGCTTCTCTCTTCTGCCACAATTGTTTTCCCCACGGCAGGATAGGCAATTTTTGTCTTTTGTTTCTCCCTCTGTAGGGAAAAATCAATTAAGTAAGTATGTAAATAAAGCCTTGTGCATGAAGGGCGTCCGTCTCCTAGGAAGACTCCTATACATGGAAACAGGGAGTCAGAAAATAAAAATGATTCTCACAACTAACAGTTGGTCAGAGCAGAGCGGCTGGACAGATGCGTTCACTTAGCTAGACATTTGTATTCTCCTGTAAGCGCTCACCCTTGGCTGTCTCATTTGGACAAACAGCTACTGAACCCTCTTGTATGAGAAGCAGATTACAGGCTGCTTCGCAGGGGATAATGATAAGGAAACCGTAGCTACACCGCAAAGCAGCACCCCATGGACGAGCACTGATTTAGGACAGTAGCGACAGGGTCACCAGGACTGTTTTATCCTGAAGCTCTGGGCCAGCCCACCAGACAGCAGGGGAGGTGCAGGCTCCTTGACCAGCCAGTGGCACCTGGAAAGCCTGGGTAACCGCACAAATCCCGTATGGTTGAGGCAAACCACAATCATCTGGGGAATGTGCGGTCATCACGACTCCCCAGATCGAACTGGCATCGTTATTTTAAACAATGCTTCCAACAATGGGAAGAGCTGTATCCCTCCCCCCCACTATAGCCCTTCATTCCCCAGCCCAGAAGTAGCTGACATAATTCATGAGGCAGAGCCCTTTCAGTTGCCTCACATATTTGATTTTAATATTTCATAATGT
Organism: Rhinolophus hipposideros; assembly: GCF_964194185.1. Taxonomy (NCBI): domain Eukaryota; kingdom Metazoa; phylum Chordata; class Mammalia; order Chiroptera; family Rhinolophidae; genus Rhinolophus; species Rhinolophus hipposideros. Next base: position 4,266,919 of record NC_138061.1, read on the forward strand.
TATGGAATATTTCAGTATTTTAAAGCAAAATTTAATATGATTGATATTATATGACAATCATATTGTGCTTTTATTACCGTGAAATGTGCAGACAAACATTTGGACAAGTCTGTACCCAATATCTGAGCTACCTTGTAACATACATGTAACAGAACATTATACCTTTTAATCCGTTTATTTTAAAAGTATATTTTTCTTCTGTAGTGAGGGGAGAGTAGAGATGTGGTACCATGTTATGGGGACCCTGCCAGGATTCATATAAATAAGTTGTTTAGATATCAGCTCATGTTAAACAGTAAGCCATACAAAGTTTAGGTTCGAACCTTTGGACCAGGAATGGTACTCTATCTACCTAGCTATTTCAGATCCAAAGTTGTGAAGGTGTCTCCAAGCAACAAAGACTCTAACCTCTCAGGTTAAAAATCCATAAATTCAGAGACGGCTCCTGGTTCCAAATTCAATTCGTGACATAAACTCTTCCAGAGGCTCTTGGACCATAAAGCACCAGGATGTTCAGTATGAGTTTGTCATCCATGTTTCAGACATCATTCGTCCCGTAAATGAATGAGTGGAGGGACTTGGAGCAATAAAGATATTATCGAGTGACACAGCACTGATCTAAATAAAAACAAGACATTCTAACCTGATAGCTCTGTGTCTTTCTGCCGAGCGCATAGTCCCAGTTCTAATTGGGGCTGAGAGAAAATGAACTTGAGGGAAGAAAAGCAGATACCAGGGACAAGAAGGAATTGTGCTTCTAAATTATAAACCTTTTGGCTAATACCTTATTTCAAAGGGATTTGGAAAGAATGACCTCCAAAGTCATTATTTGTGAGTACTGTGCTTTTATAGAGTATGGAACTAATTCTTCAAAGTCCTGTACTTCCACAGACTCGCTCTCTTTACCATGTCATCTTGTTGTTAGGGAGTCTGAGCAAGAAGGGACCAGAGCGAAGACCACATGTGTACATTGTAGGCTCACGTGAGTTCCACGACCACAGCCATTAACAAGTGAAGAGACTTAAAAAATCTTAACAGCAGGCAAGATGCTGGCCGAAGTTTCTGTTGCAGTTATTATGGAAAATTCCAATTCAATCCTTAATAATCTAGCCTTGGGCATAAAATGAAATGCAGTAAACTATAGCATATGAGAGACATGAGAAGGAGACGATGGCAGGCCAGAAATACTACCAGCAGCCTTGCAAATAAAAGTTGCCCTCTCCTCAATACTCCAGAGAGAAAGGGGACAAAGGGGAGGCTGACAGTCTGAGGGACTCATTTCAGCTGCTTTGTTGAGGAACCAGCGTGGGGGTACACCATATCCCTGGCCCACCTTACTGAAACTAACTAGTCTTTTTGTTCCTAGGTCTCTCCACACTGCTTGTGCCCTGGGAAGTATCCCGTGTTTGTCCGTGGCCCATTTCTTTATCTTTTCTGTATGTCCTTAGTGTTTAGATTCTGAACACCTCGTATGATCTGCGTTTTGCTTCATGAAAACTGCTTATTTTTGTAGAAAGCAATTTTAGCATTGTTGGAAATGTGGTGGAACTACAAAGTGTGGGACACAGAAATGGGCAAGCATAGGGAAGGTAGATTGATCTGCAGGTGATTTTCTCCAGAAAGGACTGCTGGTTTGTGGAAATGTACTGAGCAGTAGCAGCAGTGACCATGGCCGTGGCCACATGTGCGACAATGCAGAACAGAGTGAGAGGTCCTTAAGAAGCTCACGTCCAGAAGGGTGAGAGGAAGTGGGAGGGAGAATCAGGTTAGGACGAGGGGCCTGCTTTGGCTCCAGGAAAGAGTGATGGTCTGGCTGAGACAAAGGTTGAGATGGGACTCCTGGGCCCGGCCACTTATATCCTGGGGCATCAGCCCAGTGGGCAGGGGCTCAGGGCAAAAGACTTGTATGGAAAGAATGAGGCATGACGTTGGGCAAAGGCTTAGGGAAGAGGGCAGGAGCCAGGAGAAGCAGTTCGAAGCCAGCTTGAGAAGGAACCAGCAGGATAGGGAGGGCCTCTTTTCATTGGCAATCGGTCACCACTGAATGCTTTGAAGAGTAACACAAATGGAGAAGATTATGTCTTACAGCTAGAGATAAACCGGAGAAGAGGGATTGGAGACCAGTAGACAGGGTGTGACAGGTGAGAACTAACTGGTACTAAGAGTGAGTCCTGGCATGGATGTAAGGGGCCACTGTGAGAGAAACATCTTTGTAACGTGGCCAATCTTGGTAACATGGCAACGTGAAGAAGGAATTAGATGATGCATTGGGCTGAGCGAGGTGGAGGGTGACATACATGGATGTAGAGACGTCAGGGAGGCAGTGGGTTTCCGGGGAAAGATGTGACTCCTATTAGAAACCCGAGTTTGAGCTTTTAACTGGAAATATTATTTTTAAAAAATACGTTTTTCATCATCTCTAACTCCTTAGCCTTCTATGAGAAACACTTTCAAAGAGGAGAAAAAGGGACCAAAGGATTCACAACACAAAGAAATTATTAAAGGACTACGGATCGTACTATCTAATAACAACAGGTTCTTAATAAATATTTAATAAGGCTATTCACAATAAACCTAGTCAGTGATTCTGCTAGAAATTTAGGGAACCAAGATTGAGTGACAGTTTTCCCCTTCATTTCAAGCTATTACTTTTTTCCTAGTCAAAATTGAAAGGAAGTATTATGAGAAGACGGGGAAAAGAAAGACTGCTTCTAGACATGAGCAATCCTTACATCGGGCCACTCTGTTTAGAAAAAGAAAAAGACTATCAAAGATTTGGGCTTTTCCACCATCAAACCCAACCACAGAGTTTCCTTTGGTCAAAATTCAGTTGGGTAGAAGGTGAAGTTTTAAAGACAATGTGTTTGAGTTTACTGACCTCGTATTAGAGGAAAAGAAACAGACAAGGAGACAGGAGAAACTCCATCTTGCCTCAGTCAGGTGGACTGAATGTTCTTGTACCCTACATGCTGACATCTTCGTTGAAAGGAAGTTTCACTAGCACCTTACAAAATACTGGAGAGCTCACAGGGTCAGCCCAAGTTACCCAGAAGACACCTGTCTCAGCCTTCACCTCACATCTCAGTTTGACAATACGACATCAATCCCATTGATGTCTGTGCCAGACCCATCAATGTATCACTGTTTTGTGGTTTTTTTAAATCAACACCGGAGTGGTACAGAAAGACCTGCTTTCTTTTTTGCTTTTTTCCTTGTTGAAACCGCATGGCACAAAAGACTAGTTTCCTGTTGAGCATGCACTTGAGACTTGCATAGCTCGGAGAAGTGTGGGCAGGAACCGTTCCCAAGAAAAGTTCATACTACATGCAAGTGGAGAGGGTTTGAAATGAAAACAATGCTGAAAAAGGCAAGTTTCTCGCTTTCACACACTGTTTTTCCCTTGACTTCTCGGGCCACAGCAGAGTCCCATGGTAGCTGCTTTTCTAAATTATTACTCTGTGTGTGTGTGTGTGTGTGTGTGTGTGTGTGTTTTAATAGTAGCCATTAGCTTGATGGTTTCGCAGAAGTAGTTTCCACTCTTGCTTAATTTGTCGTGTTCTTGCTCTGTACATGTCTCCTTACATAATATCAACGCCCCACTAAGTATATGTCTACTTTATTTATGGCGTCTATCAGATTTGCTAGTGTGGCAAAAACACACAGGGTTCGGCTGAATGATGGGATTTCGCACATGGTCGGAACAGTGGCTCTATGAAAAGATCACCGCTTCTTACTGGGCAGGGGAAGCTCAGGGTAGGCACCCCTCCTCCGTGGGGTGGGGTCTGCTGGAGCCATAGAGAATGGGCCGTAAGTGACCCAGGGCTCGTGGCTCTTGGTTCATTCCTAGTGGTGATTTAAATTCTCTACTGAAGCATCAATTCTAACTCTAGACCTAAAAAGAGTCCGTGAAAATGACCACAGGCGTGCCCCACTATAAAACAAAAACCTAGGGCAACTGTTTAATCAGCCATTCAAAGTTGAAACGTTCCAGACGGTTCTCAGACATGTTTCTCTCAAGCAGTATAATCAGTGTCACCCATATGCACAACGCGTTCCTAAGTGTCCTTGCCATGATCCACTCCATGGCTGACGGCAGCACGAGACCCACAGATGCTTCCTAGGCACCCACCCCTGAACGCTCATCACAGTGGATCGGAGCTGAGAGCGGTGTCCAGGCAGCCCTGTCTGCATTCACACCCCCTGTGCTGCCAGCACCTGTCTGTCTGACCGTGGGCACCGACTCACCCATCAGTGCCTCAGTTTCCCCATCGGTATAAAAATAACTTCTCCTTCAGAAGGCGTTTGGAGAATGCAGTGTGAGAACACATATAAAGTGCAGAACCCAACCGGCGGCCAGTACTGCGAAATGTTAGCTCGTATACTACCTTTACTCTCCCAGCTTATCTACAGCTTGCTCAGGACTCTGACCAAAACCATAGGCAGGCCGGAGCTTGAAATCAGGCAGTTGGTCTCTAGTTCTTAAGGATCACGTGGCACCACATAGTCAGGAATCACCATGTCCAGAAACGACTCTCAAAGACGAGAGTGCTAAGCGGATGACCTTGAGTACAGCCTCACCAATTTATAAGACCCTATGTGTAAAATCCAAAAGCCAATCATTCGCTGCAAAAAAGCTCCCACTACCAAGAGACCTCACACCCCAGGTCGGTGGTTGAGAAGAGCTGCCCCTAGCCGCGGAATCCTAGGAAGAGACATAGATGTGTTGTGTCCCCAACCAGAAACATCACAAGAACAAAGGTGTGAACATGCCAGATGCCGGCAGTACAACTGCCAGGCGCCAATTTACTTGGAATTTGCCCCTTGACCTCAATCCACATGGCAAAAGACCTATATTCAAACCGTGACCATCATGGCTCTCTAAGTGTCCCCCTCTGTGGAAGGTGACTCCACCCCAATGGCTGATAACACCAGTGAGGCCCCCCAGGCCGCAGAAGGGCACCCGCTCCCCACGACCTGGGCTCTGCTAATGATTTCCCCAACATCTGGCTGAGTCCCAGGTTCATTCTAGAAACAATGGAAGGGGCTGGCAGTCCTGGCTCCCCTGGAACATTGTTCACTTGTCGCTTCATTCAATAAATATATACGGGCACCTTTTCTATGCCACCTGTTGCTCTAAGCTTTGGGGAACACACAGAAAATAGAAGAGAATGGGGTGGGGAAGAAAATGAACAAACAGAAACTGTAGACCATGGCTCTTATCATAGACGCATTACTAAAACGATCTCTGCCGCCCTGAGATCTCCATGCCCCAGAAATTCTGACTGACCTGGACTCGAGTGGCGGCCAAGGTGCTTTTTCTAGAGAGCCAGGCTCAAGGATGGCGCCCTTCAGGAAAATGCATGCTTTCTTCTTCCTGTGGGGGCCCAGCCTCCCTCTGGCTTCTCATCTCCTACACATCTCAAAACGCTTTCTGAAAAAACCGCCAAAACACCGTGTAAAAGGTTCCACTTCTTCACCACCTGTGTTCTCCTGCAAAGCTTCAAGAAGGCCAGAGTACAAAGGGGTCATCTGAGGTTCTAGAGAGACTTGTGCTTCCCTTTCTAGTACATTTTTAGCATTCTGATGTGCATGGAATATTGTTTCATCATGCTTACTCACTACAGTGCCAACTTCTCTTCATGCGGCTACGTGTCTTCCCCCACTGTTCTTTCTTCCCCTCTCCCACAATCCATGTGAAGTAAGAGGGTGGCAGTTCCAAGGAGGTGCTGGAGAGATGAAAGGATAGAAGCAGGACCACAGAAATGTAAAGTCAAAATACAATTATTCATTAACTGCAACACTTGTGCTTCACAGAACATGAAACTGTGTGATGTCCCACCTCAGATGCAGGTATCACCTTGCCTGTTGTTTTGCCCTAGGACGAACTGTCAGGGTCCATTCTGGACTGGAGGAGAAGGGTTGTTGTAAGTGCCCCCTAACGGGCAGTGGAAAAGCTGACAATAGTGGCTCCATACATCAAAATGTCATGTGTGTCTGCTCCTGTCCACAGCAAGCAGGATGGTCTGACTTTCCTGAGCCCCACCCCTTCCTCTCCTGTGTCTGCCTGTCTGTCTGTCTGTCTGGTTCTCACCCTCATGGCCCTTTGTCCCTCTCTTTCTATCCCCATTCTTTCCTCTCCATGTTCATCTTAACAAATACACAGTAGTGTAGAATTATACTTCTAAATATTAATTTCGTTGATTGAATATAATTTTATATCCGGTGTTCTCAATTCAAAGTAAGAAAAAAATGGAAGTTATTTATTTCCTGTAACCCTCTGTGCCAAAACACACTCCCCTCTGGAGCAACCTGACTCCACGGCACGCTCAGGCCCTCTGGGTTTTTCCCTGAAGGTCAGAACTGCCTCCTCTACAGCAAAAAACAAAGTCTGATTGGAAGGCTGAGAATAGCCAACATTCCACACTCTATAAAATGTTCACGTTATTGCAAGCTATTGAGATTTCTGAATTAAAGTCTTCATTTATTTTGCCACAACTACATCCCACTCCCAAGAAGAAACCTGGATAACAGAAGAACAGGCCTACTGGTACTCACCACCAATTCACATTTACTACAGATATGTGATACAGACTCCAGTGTTCTTCCTGATTAAATATATACCACTTCTGTACCATCTACTAATTTTTGTGAGTGTGTGGGCCATCTCTTTCTCCACCATCAGCACTCAAAAAATAATAATACTTTAGAACAACCAAACTCAAGATACTTACACCAGGGTTCAGGAGAGAAAAGTCTCTGGACGTGGTTTTACTTAAATTAATGAAACTATCTCTTTCTGTCCACTCATCTAGTTCCTGTCGAGGTTTCAGACAGAATGCAGCCACGTTCCACCTAGATCCAGGAAGTGCAGAAAGAACCCATGGAAACCACAGTGACGCTGTACTCATCCAAAGCCTTCTGAACATGTCGTGCCCCAGCTGTGAGGATGATGTGATGTGTATCATTATATTCTTAATTAGCAAGTATGGAAGGCTGACTGAGTTCAGCAGAAAGAGGAGGTGCTGAGAGGGATCTAGGCTACAAACGTACATTTGTGTTAGGAGAGAGAACCGACACACATCCAAGAAAAGTGACTCACGCTCTAGGCCTGCTCTTCCATGGGGAGGCCGTCCAGACTCCCCAGGGAGCACTCTTAGTACTTTCCTCCCCCTCCTCCTTTCTCCGTGGTGGTCCTGAGCACAGTGGGCTGGTGTCACCCATCAGTGCGTGTCTCTCCCGTACTGAGCTACATATTCCAAGGACCGTGCCTCGTTTTCCTGGCAGGAGTCCTGCTTTACCCTAGACATCAGGGGCTATTCACTGACTCAGTGACAGCAGCAGTGAGGACGGGAGTAGCCAGAGAAGGGCTAGACATGAGGGAGCAGCAGGACTAGACATGAGCCATCAGCGAGAAGCTCTCCGTGGCACAGAAAGAGGGGGCAGTCCTGGAATGTGAACCACCGAAAGTGAAGGCACAAAGCAGGCACCGACCATGGCGTATGCTAGAGACAGTGTGCGAACTGGCTTACCTCCAGCAGGTAGAGCGTTTCTCAACAACCATAAGAAACTGAGAGAGAGAAGCAGGGTGAGAAGGATTCTAGAAGACCTTAAAAAAAAAAAAGGGTTGCTTTTTGAGAAGTGCTACCAAATGGGGACTCTTGTGGGTATCCATGGAGAAGTGAGACGTGGGCACTGGACTAAGCGATCCCTTGCTCATTTTTCACCCAAGGATCGTAGGTAAGTCTTGAGAATTCAGGCCCACATAGGCTTTGCACACATGTATGGCTGACTAGTATGTGTGATGACCCCACATGCTGAGTCTGTCTGTGGGCTTTTAATAGGACTGTGTACCTGGGCTCCACCGGCAGACGTTTCTCTCTGGTTGGCTGTCCACTTACAAGTAGAAGCTGATGATGAGAAATGCTCATTTCTCCCTTTTGTTCTTGGCTTGCTACCTCTGCAGTAAACCCTAGACCCTGCAACGTCTACAGTTTGGCTAGACTGAGGACATAAGAGACACACTACAATGAAACCACAAGGGGTTCTGTTTTGATGGTAATAGATGGGCACTCATGTGGCCTTGCCCAAAAGGCAGACTGCACCTTCCACGCAAGCTGATTTCAGTTATAACGGACGGTCCCTCCCAGCAGAAGTCCTGTCCTGGGTGTTCCAGTGTGCAGTTCTGGGATCCCCCTGGGAGAAGGACCGGGGGACATAAACTTATTTCTTGGACAAAATCAATGTTCTAATTTTAGCTTCAGATATATCATGAGTCAAATCATGCCATTTAGTAAAAAACATATGGATTCGTCATAGTGCATCCAAAGGCAAAATGCTCCGAGAGGCTATTTTAGGCTGTGCATGTTTTCACGGGAGTGAGACTCCCGTACAGAGCAAGAAAGTGAGGCCACCTCTTCTGCAGCCTCCAAACTCTGTGCGCCCCAACTAACAGCTGATTAATTACCTGGAACCATTCAGGAAATAGAGCAGGTGGGACCTTTGCTATGATGTGTAACGCCCTCGTGAGTTATGCTCAAAACTGGAGCCCCATGTCTAACATTTTCTGTAACTGTCATGCCAGTCTGGGAGGGGAGGGAGAGGAGCAGGAGAATTAGTTCCTTTTATTAATCTTACATATGACTTTGGTGAGTTGTTGGAAGCTGTTTTACTGGACTCTTTTTGGACATTATTAGCAAAGCTAATTGCTGCACATAAAATTAATTTTTTACATTCATGTAACGTCTCATTTGGAGGAAGCACTTTTTTTTCAGTTGATTTTTGCCAATATTATAAAATTTTGCTAATTCATTTCTCCTAATTCAGACAACATTTGGGCAGAAAATGAGCAAAGGTCAATACTAGGATACGCTGAAAAATAAAGAACTAAGTAAACAGGGAAACACAAAGTCTGGTCATTTCCTGGTCCTTCAAAACTTTCAACACCAAACCCCCAAGCATAGTATATAAAATGGATGGTTCACTTCCTCTGTTGCCACTCGTTAGAAGCAGGCCAGTGTGAGCCCATGTGGCAAGAGTGATTTACATTATGTGGCTGAAGTAACTGCCTATATAGGTTTTCTGTTGGTTAAAATGTATTTTCTGAAATCACAGGTATGAATGACGAGGGCCCCACCTGGGAAGGTTTTTCATCTGCCTCAACACCTGCAGTGAAACTCCGTAAATATTCCCTGCCCTGCCTCTGACTGGATGGTCATCAGTTCTCAATGAGAAGGCCCCTTGTACAGTAACCCACAAATAAATGGAGGGCCTGGGACATGGCCGCACGGGTTTGCTCCCACACGCCCCGTCCCTCCATCTCAGCCTCAGAGGAACAGTGGCATTCATTTCAGTCCTCTTAATCAATGACCTCTGAGGAAGAGAACAAATGTCTGGGAAAATATCATTTCAGCATATTAAAGAAAATTAAATAGGATAATGAATCTAACTAAGACACAGTCCAAACTCCATAAGCAGTTAGCTTTGCCCTGAGGAAAGGAGGACTTCCATTTGCCTCTAAAACGGCCTTAGAGTTAACTGTTTCCCCACAGGATGGGCTCCTTTCACGGGTGAGGCTCTGCCTTCCCTCCCTTTCCTTCCGGGAAGCTGCGTGTTAAAGAACGGCATACTCATTGTCTACAATCCCCCCTCTCAGTAGTCTAACGTTCAGGCACTCCCTCAGCATATGGAATAAAATGCTGACCCAATTAATCTTGAATTCCAGCCAGTGTCTTCGACTCCAAGGTGTCTCAACAGCAGGAAAGCCACTAGAAAAGCCAATAATATCATATGGTCCCTTTGCAGGCTCGTGGGATGGCCTGTGCAGCTCTTGTGCTCTCTCTCCCCACTGACTGATGGGACTCAGGGAGGTGCTGGCAAGGCCATCCCAGTCACCAGCCCCACTGTCCATCGGCTGTATCCTGACTTGCACATCACAGCGCAGGCCAAACTGGAAACCTACCAGTGCCGGCGGGGTAAGAACAGAGCTGAGCGCAAGGAGCCCTCTCTCGTCAGCTGCCAATACCCCACGTTTCCTTCAGATGAGAAGTGCAGATCATAGGACAAATCCGTTTTATTTCTAATTAAAACAGATGGCAAATCCCATCCTAACAGTGAGTTTGCTCACACATTGGTATTCCTTCAACCAAATACATTCTTTGCCCTCCCAACCTGTCCACGTGCTGTAGACAGGCGCACGTGCATAATGTGTACCTGTGCACATGGATATACATTCACACAGGGGCTATCACTACTTTGAAATTCACTCTTTCTTTAATCAAGGGTTCCTCAAAACAATAAAAGATGACCTTCGGGAGACAGCGTGTACCCAAATCTAATCATTTCGGGGGTTTTTCTTATTCTGATCCAAGTGTTTATATGTTCTGCCTCAGGTGTGGGCTGACTTTGCCTTGTGTTTTTGTAACAATGTAACAACACTGCACCCGCCCGCCCCCACCCCACCTCCCCCCCAAAAAAAGAAGAAAAAAAGCCCTAGAAAACAGAAGGGAAAAGAACTCTTCCTAGGATCACTGTCTTAATACCACAGTGAGGACTGTTTTTGTTCTTTGTCTTCTGGTACAATTTGGTAGAGGGCTCTCTTTCACTTAACACTCTTTCAGAAGTGTTTCTCTATGATACTAAATAATCTCCACAATTACCATTTTAATACACACTGAGTGACTGTAGCCCATACTTTACTGTTTCCCTATTGTTAGGCATTCCATTGCTGCTGTTTTTCACACCTTCAAGCTGGAATGAACATGTTTCTATAAGCTATTAATTTAAAGCAGCGTGCAGAGATGGTTCTCCTTTGCTAATCTAAAAGTACAGGGTTTATGTATTTACAGCTCACATTTGATTAGGAAATTTAATTTGAGGGTAATTAAGACATTTATATTCCACACAGCTTCTTGTCATGTCGCGCTTCCAGAGCCAGAGAGGCTATGGGACTATGACGAGCCATTTTCACCTCAAGATGGCACAGTCCGGTGAATTCTAAAACACAGTTTTCTTGTGAAAAATAAACGTCACAAGCTCCCGCTGCTTTGGAGCCAAGGGATTAACTCCAAGACCCCGAGTCCCTGGTTCCTGGGGTGACACAGCCAGAGCAAGCCATCACTGCAAATGCCATGTGGGTTCCACGCTGTGTCCAGAAGTCAAGGAGGCCCTCACCGAGGCTATGCTCCGTGGCCAGGTGTGTCCCTGGGTCTCTGAATAACCTGCACCCAGATGCTCAGAGGAGCTCCAGCTCTCTGATACTGTTTGAAGCTTAGCATCTCCTGGGCAGGGCAGCGGTTTAATGCGTGGGATTTAAAGGAATAAGGGTGAGGCCCCCTAGTTGTGTGACTGAGCAAGTTAAGAAAAACCTCCGGTGCCTCAGCCACTAAATGTCTGCAGCATGAGAATAACAAGAGAGCCTCACCCATGGAGTAATCGTCAGGGTCAAGGAGAAAATGAAAGTGAGGACTGTAGGGAAGGCTGCCATTGTCACGGTGAGGACACAACGTGGGGACTGGATGTTGACGGCACACGGGGACATGGGGACATTCATTTGCTGAATGAATGCGTGAAGAACTGGTGCACGAACTGGTGAGCCAGAAGGTTCCATGTGTCCTCTGGACTCTCATCTCCAGAATGCCCACTTTTCTTTCATGACAACATCATTTTCTTAATGGGAAGCATGTGGCCACCTTAATAGGAAAGCAATTCTTCACATCCAGGAAAGTTTTATTCTAAAGCTTTAAGAAAAATGCCATCTGGCCATCCCAAGGACTCAACCCCCTCTGGAGCCAAAAATAAGTCAATGACAAAAACTGCCTGGTGTGTTCCCGTTCACTGCGGTTGTTAGGACAATTCAATTACTATTACTCAAAAAATTATTCAGCAACACCAAGCCGAACTGATAAAAATTCCTATTTATTACCATCATTTTTGCTCACAAGGAAATGATTTTTATATACTTAGCAACTCCCTGTAAAACAGAAAAGAGCTTAGGAGGTTTGCTTTTTTTTTTTTTTTCATTATTATTATTTTGCCACTAGCAATTAATTTTTCTGATTTGTTTTATTAGTTTGTTGGTTGGGTCCAAGACTCAGAATATCTTTCCAAACCAGCAGACAGATGTAAGAAAATTATTTCGGTGCAGTTCCTGGCAAGCCGTGCTGATGAATAGCATGGCAGGACAAACTGATTCAGACACACATTTTTCAGTAGTGGCAGGGAAAAGGCTGAAAAATTACTAGTAAATTGCTTTTTGTAAAAATGTTCTCCCTTTCAAATTTCCTCTAGTATGAAGGTCTTCTCAGAATGATGGCGCAATTCGTGTACCTGGGCAACAAAGGCAGTTAGGGGATGGCTATGAGACACGAGTGAGGGCTGAGATTTAATTGTCTTATTACACCCCACTGTCTCCCACACTCTCCCCCACCCCAGGTCCTTTTGGCTGCGTCTTGTTGACCTGTAGGTCTGAGTGTCTGTAAAAGACATATATTGTCTGCTCTTAGCAGGCACACTCTGCCTCACCCATTACCCTGATCTAGTCCTCCCCAAACGGCGCCAGGATATTGACGCAGACGCAGCTCCAGTCTGTGCCTTTCCTTCTCCTTTCTCTCCAAACGGCCCAGGTTTTCCAGTGTCAAATTACAAAGGTCTCCAAATATGCTTAGCAACTAGGAAAACACCAAAGACCAAAGTCTGCCTTCTGCAAACCGCCCCCAAGAGTGAGTGTTTCTGATTCTTTCTTTGGTCAGAAGACACACAGATGCCTCAGTGAGGCCTTGCCCTGCTGTTGGCTCACCACAGAGCTGGGCTTCTCCAGACTACAGCTTCAGAACTTTCCAGACCCACTGTTCCTCTGGGAGGTGGGATTCCATCACCTGTCCCTGGTCTTTCACATGGCTTTCTCCCTATCCTTACCTTTCAGGTCACACTCTAGCATCCAAGGGTGAAAGGTCTAATGCCAACGATTCTCATTTGGGGGGGGGCTATGCCCCCCCCCAGTCATTTGGCAGTGTCTGAAGACAATTCTCATTGTCACACAGGGTTGGCAGGCTACTTGTACCTGGTGGGAAGAAGCCAGGACACTGCCATCGTCCACTCTGCCCACGAGAGGCCCCACAACAAACACTTACCCAGCCTAAAACACCAGGTATGCCCAGGCTGAGAACCTGCCTTCATCTAATCCCAATTCTGCCCTGACGATTCTGATGGCCTCTCACAGGAGGAGGAGTCCATCGTTAGGACACAAGTGAGGAAGTACTTGGATTTGCTCTAAGCCTTTTTACTCGGTAACACCAGTGACGTCCTGAACATCCCCACGCCATGCTGGCCTGAGATGCAGAGGTCAGTGTAGCTGGAGTCCCCAGACTGCAGAGAGGGACAGCTCTGTCTCTGAAACTCCCAGACAGTGGCTCTGGGCGTCTCCCTCTCTCTTCCTTCACTGCACCACTGCGCCCATGCAATCCTGTCGGTAAGAACCAAGGTTGTGGGATGTCCTTTCTCTCTGTCCGTGCAGCGTTTTCGGGCTCCTCCAGGATAGGCCTGTCATCAGGTGGGCTGGGCAATGCGCCCCGAGCCGCTCTTGTTCCCTCTCGCTGGTTCACGTCAGTGCCTTTGCTTCTCTGGCCACCTTGCTCTGACGCCAGGGCCCTGCACACCCCAGACTCCTCCCCTCTGTTTCTTCTGGAACATGGGGCAGGGGTGGGGGGCATGAACGTTAACTCACAAACAACGTACTAACTATACTTCTCACTTTAAGTTCGACACCCAAGAAAGCCCTTCCGTGTGCCATAAAGAGCTGTGAATCAGCCCAATATAGCAAAGGTTTTTTTACCCCACCGGTGTCCCCGCGAGCAGCCACGGGCCACCTGCACCTTTTGAGTGGTATTAATAACTCAGCCCAAGATGAAGCTGCAGGATTAACATAAAGCCTCGTGATTTTATTTTCTTTCAGAATTAAAATGCTGAAGCAACCACCATTGTTTTCATTTTCAGAGGTGGTGATCAAAACACAAAACTGGATTCCAGAAATGAATAATGTGTTTTAGAAAAAGTACTTTCAAAGACCACTCTCCATAGAATCAAAGAAGTGCTGAGTGCCTTTGTAGACAGAGGGATACCCTGTTCTTTTTATGGCTGTGCGAACACAGAGGGAGCGAGCTGCAGCACCAAGGTTTGTCCTTTATAGTTTCCCCATAAAGTAGTGTAGCCCACTGTCCCATGGCATCCAGAAGGCCTAACACCGAGAGATTTATTTCAGTTCCTCAACTTAGGGCTCTCCACATTCATCTGGTCGGGAGCTGGAATCGCCAATAAGTCTTTAAGAGAGAACAGCAATTCCCTTGGATTCCACTAATAGATTGATCACGTCATCCTCAAGAAATAGTAGAAACCCAAACCAAATAAGTCGCATTTGGGAAACCATCTGCCCACGAAGCAGAGATGCGCGTGTGGAACGATCATTTGCAAAGCAGAAGAGGCAGCATCGTCGGGTTTCTTGACGCATAGAGTAGAACAGGGTTGTCTGGCGGGGAAACACGCATTCCTATCACAGGAAACCCCAGTGTGTCCCACGCGGAACAGGAAGCAGGCTTTAATGCCCGGGGCGCGTCTCGCGCTGCGCCTGCCAGCCTTTGTCGGCCCGCGTTCGCTGCACAGGAAGGCCCCCCCGCCCCCCCCCCCGCCCGTCCGCCAATATCTGGGGAGCGGGCGGTCGTGGCGCGGGCTCCGCGTGCGCCGTGCTCGCGCGTGCGTGTCCGCGGACTGACACTTGTGTCCTGTTTCCCGACGCAGGCATCATGGTCAGTAAGGACACCGGCCGATGCGCGCTCACGCCGTCAGAGAGGGACGTGGCCCCCGCCGCCCGCCTGGCCCTGGAGCTGAAGTACGCGCTGGACCCCAACCGGCAGGTCAAGAAGCGGAACAAGGCGCTGCAGGTGCGGTTCAAGGACATCTGCGAGGCGCAGCACGAGCGCGGGGACGCGGCGCTGGGCGCGGGCGCGGCGGCCGGGGGGCGGGGGGCGCGGGCGGCGGCCTGCCGGTACCGCAAGTACCTGACGGTGCCCGCGCGGAGGGCCATCCCCAACGTCACCAGGAGCACGGCCGTGCAGACCTCGCCTGAGCTGAACACGTGTTACCAGACGTTCCCGCCGGACCGCAAAAAAGGGGCTCTCAAAGGCACCCCCGCCGCGGACGCCTTCAGAAGTCAAAACAATGGCTTGGTCGTGGGTCCCCAAGGGAAGAGGGAGGCCGAGCCCCGGGAGGAGGCGCGGCCGGGGGCGGCGGGCCGCGCGCACAGGACCGCGGCCTTGGTGTCCCGCTCCCACGAGCACGTGAACGCGCGGGAGCCGCCCGCCGGGGTCAACTGCGCGGAGCCCTGCCACACCCCGGGGGCGCGCAGCTGCGGGGACAGGGACGCGGAGGACCCCGCCGCCGCGCCCGGGCCCCCCGCGCTGCTTCAAACGGAGGTGGCCGCCGTGTGTGCGCCTGCCCCCGCGGCCAAGGCCCCCGCACCCGCCTCGCCAAACTCTGCCGCCGCCAGCGAGTGGTCGCTGTGCCCCGCGGCCGACGAGGAGCCGGGCAGGGCTGCCCACGTCGACGGGCTCCAGGCCCCCCCCCGGCCGTGCGTGTCCCCCGAAGGGAGCGACCAGCCCCCGCAGACGCAAGCCCCGCCGGGGCGGGACGTCGCTCTGGGCGAAGAATGCCCAACAATCGTGCCTCACACGGAAGTGTTGGACCTGAAAGCTCAGCTGCAGATGATGGAGAACTTGATCAGCTCAAGCCAAGAAACCATCAAAGTGCTACTGGGGGTCATTCAGGAGTTGGAGAAAGGAGAGGCCCACCGGGAAGGGTAGGTACACGCGTTTCTTAAGATGCTCTGTACGCTCATCACCCCAGGGTTCATCTAGAGCTCCCCCAAACCCAAATCCGTACGGAGACTAGAGCCAGCATTTCTGTAGCCAGGCTGTGGCCTAGCCCAGAGCAAGCCCAAAGGGGTCACAGGTTGTTGGATGATGCCAGGCTTCATTGCATGCTCACCTTCAAGATTTACTTGTTAGCTGGCACTCACCGCCTGGCCTGGAATTCAAACCATACGTATATTTTGAATAGGCTGAGGGAGCTTTTCTTGTTATGTCCAAAGACCAAGGGGTTAAGATACTGACGAAGTATGACAGGTATGCCAGTCCAAATAGCTAATCTACACAACAAGCTACTTGCCCCTTAGGAATCGTATCATGGGAGAGAAAGGAAAGAATTCAGATGGCATTTTGAAAAGTAAACGCTGACTCGCTTATAGTAAGTAATTGGAATAGCGCTTACATTCAGGACTGTACACGGTTTTCTACAACAGACAGCATGTTTCTCTTTCCTTACCTGACTCACTGAAGCAACGCCCGTCCTTCGACGCGCCCTATCTGTGTGGTTACGAGACAGATGCCGTGTCCCCTGACACAGCTGCCCTACGTGTCTAGCGCGGCTGTAGAGGGAACAATACCAAGTTAACAGCCAAACTGTCTAGCATTGATAACAGATTGCTGAACTTCATTTCCTATCTTTTGAACTTGAAATTGTGTAACAGCAAGTTTAAAAACAAACGACTTAAAAGGTAGGAGCCCCTCAGCTCGGAAGGTGCGTGTGGGCCAGGCAGTGTGCTATGCTGACACAAAATAGCCAGCGCTGCTCTGGGTCCGTACTTCCAAAAGCCTATGGCTTACCGGCCTTTGCCTAGACAGCCATACCTTCTCTTTCCCATTCCACCTTGAACCTGTCTAGATTCCCTCCAGCCTGTGTTCTGGAGGCGGCATCGGAGGCGGTACCCTGTTGTCTCATGTGATCAGCCCGAGCCCTGGGGAAGTGAGTTGGCAGGCAGCATGAAGGTAAGCCAGGAAACGCATTCTCAGGGCAGCAAATCACCGCATGCACAGTGTCCTCCAGACACAGTTGTGCTGCCATTACAATGTTTGCATATTGCAAAATGGGGCGGTTGCAATATTCCAAAGCAGCAAGTAAGGCTTCAGTCCTGGCTTCTCGGCAAGGCGCCAGATGCAAGCTCTGCCCTTGGCTTCTGGCTTCTCCAGCTTAGTGAAGGTGGCCCATCTGCAAGAGGAGTGAATTCTCAACAAGCCCCACCTCCTGTTTTCATAGTATGGTTTGCAGTTTGTGGCAGTGAGCAAAAGGAGTGGCTGGCCAGTCGTGACCTAACAGTAGATTCAGAGTGACCTACCGTTACAGAATGTTTTCCAAAGGCCTGTTTGGTCTTGGGTTTACATCTCCATGTTCATCCCATTTCAATCATTTAGACTCGAGTAGGTACACATTCCAGAGCTACACGCTAAGGTGGGTCCCTGAGGCATCTGTGGATCAGGAGACCACATTCCCACGGAAAGATTAAGAGGCGAAACAGGGACCTGACACTGACTTGGATTTAGTGACTCAATCCAGACAGCAAAATAGAAAGGGAAGGACATCGCCAGTGGGGAAGAAAATTCACCGAATGCCATACAGCCAGATGAATGCATATGCTCGTGTGCATGCTTCCCGCGGTGTGCAAGAATAAAAGCCTGCAAAGGCTGAATACCTGTGAACGGTATCTCCTGAAAGGAGAACCGTGCTGGGCGCTGTGTATAGGCTGCTTCCAGGAGTAGAACAAGCGCGGGGGGTTATTTTACATAGGACCCCCGAGTTCTGTGATGAGAAAGACAAGTCTACATAGGAATTCTGGCTCTGAGGGCTTGGGCAAGGGTGGCAGCTCTCTGGGAGTCATTTCTTTGTAAGTTGGAGATAATCGCCCATCCTGCAGATGGAGAGGAAGGGACAGGCGGGATGACCTAACGGGTTTCGCCCAGTGCCAGGGGCAGCTGGATGGATGTCTGCTGGTGGTGTGAGTGCTGGGCTTCCCGGTCAGCAGTGTTGGGGTCTGGGGAACACAGGGCGGCCCCCTGTCTGAGTCCCCAGCACACAGGCTGCCATCCAGTGCCATCTCTGAAAGCCCTGGGCTGCCCTGTCCAGTGCAGTGGCCCCTAGCCACATGTGGCTGTTGAAATGTAAATTCAAACTAATTATAACTGAAAATTCAGTTTCTCAGTCCCACTGGCAACATTTCCAGTGTTCAGGAGCCTCGGGGTGGCTACTGCAGAGGACACATTTCCATCATCACAAAAAGCTCTTCATCCGAATCCCCAAAACAAGGCGGAGCAAGCCTAAGGCTGACTTGACTTTAGATCAGTCGCTAGTTCAGTTGTCTGCACAGGACCAGCTCACGGTGGAAAAGCAAGTCCCTATCCTGCTGACCCCCACATCTGTTCCTAAGAACTGTCATTTCCTGCTCCCTCTCTGAGCCCTCAGGACACAGATAACAATGAAGCAAGTGGCTTCAAACTCCAAAGCCACTTGAAGGTGACCCCTCTTAATGCCCAGGGTCATTAATTTGGCCAAAATTCCAATGTCCACCACTCTTTTCTAAGTCAGAATACAGGAGCAGACAGCAGCCTGAGGGATGGGCAGGTAAGAAGTAAGAGCCTTCTTCATCCCTTTCCCAGGTGTCTGGGTCCAGCAGTCACGAGGAGTGGGAGACAGGTGTGTGTGGGTGGGCATTGCTTCCACACCTGGCTCTGGGCGGAAGAAGGGGTAGCATTTGCTGATTTTCTTGATGTAAATACTGCAACTGAGGCCAACTTCAACCAGCTCCCAAGACCCTGAATACAGAACTTTCTGCCCCCGAGAACTGGACCTGCAGGTGTGTTCCAGGACCGTCACCGTAGAAGGAGGAATGCGCAGGATGTATTTATGGATTCAATCGGAGCTAAGAAATAAGTGTTTTCATTGCACGTTATGGTAGAGAACAGGACATCTCCCTTTATGTAGATTATTATACGGTCATTATGTAACACAATGAAGAATTTCATGACCAAGTTCAAATATCAATGGCGTTTTCCTTGGGAAACATTCTGAAGTTTATAATAAGAGTAGAGAATGCTCAGAAGTGAGGTAAAAGCAATTTCTCTCCCCACCGTCTACCCCCAATTAGCTCAGAGGGGCCTACTTTGTACAGAATTTTGCCTGGGTTAAGAGCAGTCCCAGGGAGGGCAGTCATCTCCCACGCATTGCACAGCCCGTGACGTTTAACCCAAGTGACAAATCCTGCCCCGATGCCCGTCGCACCGCCGGCTTGAGCCAGGCCTGCTGGGGCCATGGCACTGCTCTGTGCCCAGGACAGGGTGACGGAAGGCAAGGCTCTCAGAACTTGGCTAGTGGCCGTGGGCCAAATTATGTTTCTTGAAGCATTTTGAATGTATAACTCTTTACTAGGACTTCTTTTCACTACTGAGATTGTCTGGCAAGCTTTGTGTAGCGCTTCTTCCTCTGTGCATAGGAATTTCTGTGTCACCAACCACAGCCACTTTTAGTAGTTTCCAGATTATTTTGTGTAAGAGAAACTCAGGAATTCATTGGTTTATGTAGATTTCCAAAGGCCTCAGCAGAGCAAGTTCTCAGCTCAGGCAAGTTCCTTAATCGCAGTGAGCTTCGGTTTCCTCTTCTGTCAGGTAGGGATGTTAGAAGCTCCAAGGTGACGTCCGCACAGCTCCTGGCAGGTAGCAGTGCACGGTGGACACTGAATAAGGGGCATATCCTACGAGGGATTCACTAAAATCCTCGTTTGACGCAGTGCAGGCATGAACGGCGGTGGTTAACCTTGCTTAGTTCACAGCTCTCAGTATTATTCTTGTCTCTCCCCGGGAAGTTCAGGGTCACACAGGCTACCAAAATGAGGCACTCATGCAGTCGCCGAAGGCTGCGAACCAGACGAAAGGGCACTGAGTGTAAACACCCACCCAATTCTGTAACGGCTGTACTTCCTGAGCGGTGATGGGCTGCTGGGCGGGAGCAGGCCTGCGGCGCTCATGGGACACAGGCACCAGTGAGGTGACATGGCACCTCGGTGGGAGACGGCTGTGTACTTCTAAGACTGTACCCCACGCATGAGTGGGGGGAGGGCTTCATTGGGTGGTGACAGCCTGGTGGTACCCTGCTATTCGGAGAAAACCTGGAGAAACCATGAGAAGTCAAGCTATCAAATATGAGGGCAGGATCTACTGTTCCCAGGGTGAGTCAGGTTCTTTCACTGCCGGTCTCTCCCAGCATCTGCCGGTGCTGCCTGTGGGCTCAGGTGTGGAGCGGAGGGAGGAGCAGCAGAACCCAGGCCACACCAACAGGCACTTAAATGTGACAAATAGGCAGAGATGAAATCATGAAATGGGGGGGGGGGGTCGTGGCTGTATTGAGTCAGAGCAAACATGAGAATGTCACTTAAAAGAAAATCCTAAATAACCAGCCAACCCAAGAAGCCCAGTGGCTGGCAGGAAGTGACCCCCAGTCTCCTGTGGGTCCCTGCTACCTGCTCACCAGGTCCTTCCTGTTCACACCGCACCGATGAGGGTGTTTTTCTCTGGCGTGATGCCCAGTTTTCCCGCGTGCAGGGCACAGAGCGATAGAAAAGAAAACGAAGCCACGCAAATCCCCTGAGATCAGGACGTCTGAGGGCAGCACTCACAGTGGATCTGACAAGGAGACAGGAATCTTTATCTGAGGAACAGCAACGCGTGAACCGGAACCCAGTGCAGACCGTGTATTAACAGGCGCTCCGCTTAGGTTTCCTTCTACTCACGAAAAATCAGGGAGCAGAGAGGGATACGTACAGACACACACATTTCGCAGTAAGGAAACAGGCTCACGGGGTGGATGCTGACTGGAAGCAAGACCTCGGAGTCCCACATGCAGACGTCGGCGCATTTCATCTGCAAAGGGCAGATGGTAAACACTTTAGGCCTTGAGGGCCACACAGTCTATAAAAATGCTACAGCGCTGCCACCATGTCATGAAAGCAGTCATAGACAACACACGTACTGATGACATGGCTGTGTTCCCACGAAACTTCATTTCCAAAAACAGGTGATGGGCAGGTGTGGGCTGTGGGCGAGACACTACCGACTCCCGTACCGTGGTCGTGTAAACATGGGACCACCTCGACACAACTGAAACCTGAAACCAAGGCAGAACAGGGGTGCAGGACTAGCCCAGGTGCGTGACTGCTGGCCAGACCGGTGTCTCAGTCATGCACACGTGCAGAACGCTTCTACCCAGAGTCTCCTAAGTGGTGGGCACTGTGCCACCCAAGGAGGGGGTAGAAGTCAAATGAACTCAGGCCCACCTTTGAAGAGTTCACAGGTCATCATTCCAGGCTACACTGAATTGTTCATCAGCTCGTACAGCCTTCGGGACTCTGCTTGGGAAGTGTGTGCGCACACGTGTGTGCATGCCTTTCTGTGTGTGCGTGTGCGTGTGTAAGAGAGAGAAGCACACACCTGCCATTTAAATGTATAATGCAGACATGACCGCAGTTCTCTAAATCATAAAAAAGGCCTAATCCTCCCACCAGCAATAATAAGAGGTCACCGCAGCACAAAGTTATGTCACGTGACTTGCCTTCACCCACTTACTGACGCCAGATGGACAGAAGTTAAATACATGCTTTGCTGCATGTCCTTATCGTGACAAATCACTGAGAATCAGGTACTCTGCAGAAGGACCTGTCAGGGGATGAGAAACCACTCCGAATTTTCTCTAATTATCCATGCACAAATAGAATAAATGCTGTATCACAATTACGGAGGAAGCATCAGGGGACAATTCAATTTGTTTAAGTCATAGAGCAGAAAGAACCAACGTGGAAAATTGTGCAGCACTGCGGCAGCCTGGGCATAACCAGGAATCACCAAGGTCTCGGCACGCGATTCTGACCGGGAGCTCCCCAGGTCCGCCCTCCGAAAGCCAAGCGGAAAGCTGGGCATTTAGGTGACCCCACCTCAGTATGGCTGGGCTCGCTATGGAAGGACGACCGGGTCACCCTTGCCAAGCCTGCCCACTTAACTGAGGGCCACGCTTTCCACCTGGTCAGCTGGAAGGGCCAAAGTGCGAGGGGGGAGGGCGGGCACCATTGGTCTCTCACTGGCCTCTGTGGTTGTGCAAAGGGTCCTCATGGACCTTCTCTGGGAGGCGGCTGGCATCGCGCATCACAGGAAAGCAGGAAACAGCTCTGGGCAGCGAGATCAGACGCACCCAAGTTCTTAACCAGCCCAATGCACTGCTGTCTGGACCTCCTCCCTATCTGAACGCAAGGAAAATGGCAGCACTTCACTTTCTTCTGTTCTGGATTAATCAGTTTAGTGTCCCTCTGCACATCTGTTGTAACCCCCAAACATTTGAAAACATTCCAGCCAGCCCACTGAGGTCTGCCTCCCGGCCACTTGGCTTTTCCATTTTCCGGGAATGAGACGGAGGAGGGGAGCCGGTGGAATGACCTGGGCTCAGCTCAGCCAGTCCTTAGTTGGCAGCTGGCCCTGCCCCTCCCTCCCCTAATGGTGTCTGGGTAGCATTATCCATCTCTCCAAACTTCAGCTTCTTATTCTGTAAAAGCTAAGAACACCTGCCTCCCGACTGTCTTTTGGGGAGTGAATGGAATGCAGAAGACAGGTCTCTCAGTCCACGACGGTGTTTGCACTCAGTAAAAGTTACTTCCCTCCAACTCAACTTTGTTAACTTCCAAGGGCTACTGTGCAGGGAGGTTAAGGAAAGGAGCAGGCTTCCATCCCTTCAGAGATAGTTTCTTGCTTTATTATGTAGGCTGGTTTATTTCCAAGGATAGGAGGGGTTGAGGATTACAGAATGGAGACGCCGGACTTTGTACTCGTTTTCAGAGAAACGTACAGGGCAAGTTGGTTCAGTGTCATGGCCAAGGCTGTTGATGTGGGGCCAGGAAGCTGGGGTTCGACCCAACTCACGCTGGCCTAGCCTCTCTGAGCTGTATGTTCCCGTGTTAAAGAGAACGGTCCAAATGAGAGGAGGGACCTCAAGGCTCCTTTCTGCTCTAAAGACAAATTTTCAGAGATGTCTCAGAACATGGTCATTTCAGTCACTGCCTTAAAACACCCCCAAAAGGTTACAGGGGAGAAGTGACATGGCCCTCTCGACAGGTGACCCTCATAAATGTGTACAGTGATCCCACTGTTAGGTTCTTTTTTCTCCTCTGGATACTTCATCCATTCCACTACCTAACATGCTGGCGTTCGCCGCTGTCCTTTGGTTTTCTTCTTTTTCTGTTATCACTAATGACCTTTATATATTTGTGGTAATATGTTCGATTTGCAAAGTCCAAGTATAAGTTGTCATACTTTGTGACTTTGAAATGGAAGCACACCTCATATTCTCTCTAGCATCTTCATTTCGTGCACACAGCCATGGGAGCCTTCTCGATAGCTTATATTTATGTAACTTCGTAAATGCTATTTTAAGTTCTTGAAAAATAATAGCCTTTCCATCTTTAATGTGAAAAATGAAGCAAATATATTTCTAAGAGTGTAAAACACATTCCAAATTCTTGCTTTGGGCTTCATGTAGGTATCACACATCCTTGAAAATGTAATTTAAATAATCTTCCTGTGCAGAATGCCAAAATAGATTCCAAATACCTCCCGAGCCTTTTCAGTTGGTAGGTGAAGAAGGCCTCACCACCGAGCCACTAGGCTGTTCAGACACCCATGTGCAGATAAAATGAGCAACTCAAAGCATGACATGAACATTTATGGGCTTTATGGATTTGTGTCCCCGAATGGGAATTTTTTTTTTAAGGATGAAATGCAAGTTCTAGTTTTCAGATATTTTCTTAGATCCCATGCAGTTTCTGCCAAGCTCCGCAGAAATGTTTGTGTTATCGTTCTTACTGGATCGGTGGGCGCGTTCCAGTGAAATGAGTCTCTGGGCTGAGCACCTACAGAACTCATCTATTTTGAGCATCTCCAACATGCTGGCCATTCGGCATTGTCTTCATTAATGCTCAGAATAACAGTGGGAGGTAAGAATGATCTCCGGGAGGAAACTAAAGCTTGGTCATGCTAGTAACATTCCCCGAGGTCAAAAGGCTGCTGGGAAATGGTAAAGACAGACCCACATCCTGTCCTGTCAGGCACACGCATCCATTCTCCTCCTTCTCTGAAAATGGGAACCCTGGTCTGTCTGAATTAAAAAGCAGAATTAAAAATTTTAAAAAGCAGAATTAAAAAACAATTAAAAAGCAGGCACTTTTGTTGCTACTGCAAATCTGGGTCCTTCCTTCTACTGGAAGGGGCTGTGCGGCTCCTGCACCCCAGACCTGGTAAGGTCCATGCAAATTTATGTTCCGGAGAGAGCAACCTGCCAGTAGAGAAAGCAGAGACCACCACGCAAAGGGATTCCAGAAATAAAGCGTATTTTTAAGGATGCGTAACAAGACAGAAAAATCCCATCTGTGAGGTAATTTCAGAAAAATCGAGGTCATTGATCTTCAAGTATAGGGATCTGAGTGCCAAGCAGACAATCTATCCACGAGCAACCTTCCTGGGGCAACGACAGCAGGGCCTTCCCGTGCCCTCCGCACCGTGAGCGGCTCATCCAGGAACCACCCCCTGCCCATCTGGCTCTAACTGCCTCAAATGTATGTCCAAGTTCATGTGACCAACAAGTAGAAGGAAAGGTTTCCATGCGACATTAAATAAGCACATCTGAATTTGAAAGACTGAGTTCCTAGGTAAAGATAATCAAAAATGGGCATATTTTGACTAAAAATGGAGTAACAGTTTCTCTATGGATGTGTCACTGGTTACAGCAATTTGCTAGCTCCCCAGATAAAAGTCTCATCATTGAATTTTAGAAATGATGACACCCCAATTTAAAGATGTTACTGTCAGCTCCAAGAGCTCTGAAGGCTTAAAAGTCAGGCTTTTGAAACAAAGCACAAAAGCTTCACAAAGAGTAAGTTCTGATTTAAATGTGTTAACTGCTGTAACAAAGCACATCCAAAGAAAGGATAAATCCCAGAGAAAAGCCTGTGTGGCTGTTTACCACCAGACCCCTGGCTAAGGCACATTAATACTTTCAAACTAAAAACTCCGTGAGTTAGCCCGCCCATCACAGACAGTACTAGAGCTGGAGAGAAATGGCAACCCAGAAGAGAGGATTTGTTTCCACGCAGTGTACTCACATTCCTATTTTCATTCTAGTTTGGTAGCCACCAAAATGTATTATAATTAATTTCCAATAAATGATATAGCTTCAACTTGTATCTCTCCTTCAGGAAAAAACAAGTCAATCATGTCAGCCTAGACTGAGCCCTAAAAAGATGTTTTCCTTATTAATAATAGTTACTCCCGGGGCCCTCTGGGGTGAGGGACTTGTTTGTCATATTGGCATCATTTTGCAACTTAAGAATCTCTTTGACTTCAGAACGTATGAAGGAAAATGTAAGTCTTGCCTGTGTGTAACATAACCGGGCAGGACACACACAAAATAATAATTACTATACTCCCCGATTTTTATATATTACGATTTTATATTATGAAAATAAGATGGTACAACACTAAAGACAAAGTCCGGCCCTAATAATAGGGGCCATCTCTGTGTCCGTCTCGGCCCAAATCTGCATGTATTTCTGACAGTAATAATAAAGCATGTGCAGTAATAATAATAGATTCCGTTTTCGTCATCATGCACGGCTCTTATAATGGAATGTATGCAGGGGGAAGGGCAGGGCCTTAGGGAGCGGCAGAGACAACCAGAAGCAGTGCAGGGGTGAGGCAGAGGGCTCGGGGCGAGAGCAGGGGAGACCAGCTGAGTCCTCATGCTCTCAGGGGCTCCAGGCCACAGGCCTGGACTCTCCAGGAAGGGCCATGCCCTATACTAGCCACCCGTATTGTCTCCCTTTAATTCTTTGTAATGAAAACACACATTAAAAGCTTCCCTCACAGCCAGAGGCTCCCCAGAAGTAAAGTATCACCACATTTGGAGAGCTGCTAGGCCAATAAAAGTTAATTTGTCAACAGTGCCTAAAGAAAGCCACCAAGTTCATTATTAATAGGGTGTTTCGCAGTAAAACTCCTTCACCAGGGCTGCTACTGGGCTAAAGAAAGGAGGAGGGGGCTGTTTCAGGTGCAGACGAGGCCACTTATTTTAATAACTCAGTGTGGGAAGCAGAGGATAACTGACCTTTCCCACTTGTTTGGGGGAATTTAAGATGGGATCACGGTAATACTTTTAGCCAGATGTTCTCGGCGAGCTGATCCAGCTGGGAACATCACAAAACTGACCATCCCATTTTCCTTTTCAGAAGAGAAGCTCAGGGGATGGGAGCAGTTAACCCAAAGGACGCTCATACAGATTCTTCATTCATCAACCTATCCATCCATCCATCCGTCCATCCATGCGTCCGTCCGTCCGTCCGTCCGTCCGTCCATCCATCCATCCCTCCATCCATCCTTTCTCCCTTCCTTCCTTCAGTGCTCCTTCATTATTCCAAAAATATTTCCTGAGCACCCGCTACACATCAGGCCCCAATGTGGGCACTGAACGTTCACCAAGGAAGAGACAAAAACCTCTGCTCTGTCAGGGTGCTGACTTTCTAGTGGGGGTCACAGGCTAACAGCACAATAATAACCAACGTCCATGGCTTGTTCCATGGTGGTAAGTGTTGTGACGTGCAGCAGCGAGAGAAGGAGGGCACTAACTTTCTGTGCATCATGAACGAAACTGGATTTGTGACACATGCACGCCACAAGCGCTACTCTGCAGATAGCCCGGAACTGGGAATGCTGGTGTTGGGAAGATGGATGGAGATGGATACATGGGCACCAAGATGCACACAGTCACACGAGAGAAAGACACCTAATCACTTCATCAGGAACCACTGCGAAAGGGCCTGTAAGACAGCCACAAACAGGGTGTTGGGTGTTTGCCAGAGAACGTGCCGAGCTGCCAGTGAAGGGGCAGTGCAAGGATGCTGGGTTGGACACTCACTGAACGAGTCTCACAGAGAGCGTGCTGCTTTTCCAAGTCACACAATTCCACTCCCTTAACGTATAAGCAGTTCCTTCCTCTTGGAAACGTGTGTCCTCTAGACTGCCAGTGTCTTGAGGGCAAGGTCTGTGCTTTCACTCATCCAACCACTGCTGCCCAGCAAAGAGCCGTGCACAGAGCTGGTGCAGAGAAGCACTGGAGGAGCCGTGCACACGCCAGCACGGTGAAAGCCAGGTAGTGATTCTGGATAATGTAGAGCAAAGTCCTTTAGCACACTGAGTGTCCTAGGAGAACACTCAGCAGAAATCGCCAGGATTACGGAAAACTATCCTGATGTGTTTATAAGATCACACGGGATTTGCATGTCAAGCTCGTTATTCAAGGGTCAATGTCTCGCTTTCCTGGCTCTGAGAGAATGGCGCGTGTACGATTTTGAGAACTTTACCTTCTGGTGGAAAAAATTAAGTAAGGGTAAGATAAACGGGAAGCATGACCCACCTTAACCTATGAATGGCTGTGTTCTAAAACATCACTCCTAAGTAATTGGTTCGGGACTCAGACACTTTCCAGTAAGCCAGAATTATACATGGTGTTGGGGTTCCTGCTAGCCCTCAATTTTTTTTTCAGCTGCACTGAGACTCAGAGATGCTGTAAAACCTAACAGTCATGTCCATAGAGGGATATTCCTTCTAACACGGGCCTCCAAAAGTAGGTTTCCCTAAATGGAGTCCCGTAGGACAGCTATTTTACATAAGGGAGGTTTGGAGCAGGTGCTTTCCAAGTCAGGGGGATCCTGAGTGTATGCGGAAATGAAGTGTTTGATGTATTTCAATTTCAATGAGAGCCCTTTCCTCCAAAAAAGAAGTCCTAGACGAATGGAAGAAACCAGTAGTTAATGAGATTGGCCTTATTGCATGACCTAACATTTCCAGGCGAAAGAGAAAGAGAAGAGAGAAACCAGGGCCATGTAATAAACGACTATTGATTATAATTCTCGAAACAGAGATAATTCAGGAATTACAATATAGCAACTCGAATGCAGACACTCCTCTATTATATTCAGGGTGCTGAACAGAAAACATGGAGTGAGCCTTTTTCAAGTTTTATGTCAAGTAAGAGCTGCTAAATTCCACTGGAACAGAGGTGAAACCGACACTCAGATCAACTGAGACAGCATTACCTTTCCAGTGGTTTTTATTTTCCACCTGCTCTTTCATTCGTCATCCCATCCAGCCATAAACCTTTACTGCCACCTGTGCTGTGACTGGCACACCAGACACTGGCTGTGCCAACAAAGAAAACTACGCAGCATGCCCTGATAATACCGAGTGACAGGCATTCTGGGCGAGGAAAGTTACTGACCACAGGGCCTCTCAACAGCAGGAAACAGTACTATTCCCGTAGACTACCGAGAAGGCTTCAAAATGATCAACCCACTTAGACATCCCTAAGGCAGGGGAAAACGGGTGCCACAGAGACTTGGGGGTCACTGTTACTTTATGTCCTCAAAACACAACCTCAGTTAAAACTGCTCTGCTATGTCTGCCTGGGGATCCCAGGCCACTAGTGGGCACAGAATCGCTCAGCCTAACAGAGCAAACCAGCCACTGGATCAAAGACGCTCCTACCAGCGGCTGGGAAGCTGGTCATACTCTGCCGGTGAAAGCCAGCACCACCCTTATTGAGCAATCTGTGATTTTGGAGTTTCTTAGGGAAATCGGCCTCATACTCACTTAACAAACTTCACTTGGCTGTTACCCAAATCCTGCCATTTAACAGCTCAAGTGCACAAAATAGATAAATAGCTGTGTCTGCACGGATATGTGGGCAAAGTCCAAATTCACGTTAGCTACTGGACAGCTGATACATGAAATAACTACACTTCGAGGGCAAAAGCTGGTTAATCCCTAATGAGAAGGCAGACTTAGGAGCAAGCCAAATCCACAGCCACGGGGAGCCTGACCACAGAGGAGGGGGTCCCTGCAAACAGCTGACCTAGACTGTTTCTGAAACTTAATTCCTCCCAACAGTAGGAGCGGTGTTGCTTTAGGCCTCTAATTAGTGTCACTTTGAGACTAGTACGTGAAAAAGCCCCGTAAGATGCTGACCTAAGTGATGGCTCACGGATCGAATGGGGTACAAACCTGGGCTAACCTGCCGGAGAAAAACACGGTTTCTGGCACCCAGTGAGGACGCCGAAAGAACCAGAGATCAAAATTGAGAGAAAAAATTAAACAAGTGCGTAAGATTAGGACTGAGAGCAGAGCGCATGCTGTTTTCCTTTGTTTGCATCAACTGCCGTCTCTAGCTGTGGGCATAACACGTACCTCTGAGTTAATTCAACGCGACAGTCCCCACACTCTGTATAACTAGTGTTTCGAGGACCATAATGAAAGGAGACGCCGTAGTTTCAGCATCATCCCAGGTGTCACTAGCTTATGTGCTAGAAACTGTGAGCTTGCTGAAAATCACGTGCCATGGAAAAGGCCAGCCAGTGAGCAACGGGACCCCAGGCCCTGTACGACCAGGCAGAGCTGCCCACGGCCTACGGCGGGCTGCGTGCTCCACTGATGTGGGTCAAGAGGACAGTACTTCTGTGACATCTAAAACCAATCCCCCCAGGAATGCGAGGTGGGGACTATCAGTTGGAAATTCAACGACTTACAGAGAAAACAGGGTCCTGGGCCTGCAGCAGCAGGAACATCTCACAAAGTCAATCCAGTGACCCGATACTCGTCATTACTACTAAATACCATAGAATTAATTTCCACCTGCCAACCAGTCTTGTCTGAGATGCTTATAACTTTGTCGGACTCTGCTCCTGATAACACGCACAATAAGATAATACGTATATATATATATATATATATATATATATATATATTACCATTCCTGACCTTTTCAAACACTTTATTTATTTTTTTTGGGGGGGGGGCTCAGAGTCATTATTCATTGTGCCTCTCAGGCCCCTTCTTCAAGGTCTCAGATATACTGAGCGAACAGCTTGGATATGTATGGCCGGGAAAACAGCTTTGTGCGACCTTTCTATGGCATTTCTCAGCACCCTTCCTACCACCGAGGGCCTTGCTAGCTTAGATCTCCCTGTGACGCCTTCATGAAAAGGCTGACGCTGTCTGGCACTCCTGTCCCCGGCTTTGCAGTCCCTCCGTTGCAGGACGCAGCCGAGGTCTCGCTCAGGCTGAAGCTGGCAGTTGTCCTCCTTCTGTTATTGCCCCTATGGCTTTGTAGCCATACCTGCTACACCAGCTCTGCCGTGTGCCTTCCCTTCCTTGTTGCGGTTTTGGTCGTGGTGTTTTTTTAAGTTCTGCTCCTGACTGCTGCTTTCGCTGTCAGTCTGCAGGAGGAATAACTGAAAACTTGCCTCCTCAACAGCGTCCCAGTGTTGTGTTGGTTTTCTATGTACATACACAAATGTGAAGTTTTATATTCAGGAACTTTTGACAATGACAGCTGAAGCATTGGAGCAGATTACTGCAGAAGCCTAAGGGAACTAGAGGTACTAGCCGGTGGCCTGTATCATCAGCTACAGTGGTACAGGTGGCCTGCCTGCGAAGTCAAACTTGAGAATTCCAGGCCACTAAAGAAAGGAGGCCCAATGCTTCCTTCCAGTGGGGGAGCCCTGGTTAGAGTCCCACCTGTCTTCCATAAACATCACTCACATCGCTTTCTTTGAAGTAGAGCAAGGTCTTGTGAAGAAATCTGGTTCACTGCAAAACAGAAGTGGACATGACACTACAATTGGACGCTGCCAAAACTACATTGTCAAATTAGCTTGTCCAAAACCTTCTGCTTTAACAAATCGGGAATAACAACTCCTCCTCCAGGTGCTTTCACAAAGCCCATGCTCTTTACATCTCTATTCACTTCATAACTCATGTCTAATCTCCTTGGGGACTAATGAGTGTCCAAAAGGCATCAAGTGAGGAGAGGTTCAGGGTCTCAGAATCGGTCCTTGGGTTGGAGCTGTGATCCGAGGGAAGGGGGACAAGAAGGTCAGGAAACAAAAAAGAGGAGGCACTGAAAAGGCAGCTCTTAAACTCCCGGCACTGTCCTTGGTGCTGAATGTTAGTTTTTCAAATTAGAGACATTGCTGAAGCCAGAAAATACTGGCAAACGGCAGCTAACTGCCACAGGACAATAAATAGTGAGTGCTACAAAGATCAGTGCATTAAAAATCCATATTTACAATGAGCATGCTTATTACTGGGGTTCAAGGGGGTTCCTAATGGGAAAAAAGCGAGGACCAGAGCTTTTCACAATTTATACTTTTCATTTGCTTTTTGCACTTGGCTGGAATTTTTTTATTAGATGTGTCTGCTACTGATCTTCAGCATGAAAACACAAAGACTGTGTTATTTGGCCAAATTAATATTAACCAAGCACCCAGGGTGTACCAGGCCTTCTGACAGGCAGAGGATTATAAACCTATATAAGGTAATAAAAGTTCCTCAAAACAAAAGGGAAAAGGGATTTACTTACCCGTGTAGCAAGTAACTTGCAAGACAAAAAAAAAAATTTGTGTTTTGATAAAGACGTTCTTCCACTACAGTTTTCATATCAATAACCCAAGCTCTGTCTTCTCCAAACTCGTAATCACTGAGATCGCTAGCCCCACTGTCACTGGAGAAATATCTGCTCCAGAGTTCAAGGTTTTTGCTCAGCTTCGTGAAAATGGTAATCTAGAAAGATAATCATTCCTAGTACTGGTTTTATGGCTTGTTTTCAAGGGAGAAGGAAAAAACCTGGGAAATTCCGTAGCAGCACTGCGTGTTCCTTCCCTATGGTGCAGAAAGAACTTATCTGTTGCATCTGTATTTGGAGAACACATCCATTCAGATGCTGCAACACAATTATTAACGTGACCATAAAATTATCAGCAAAGCCAAACCCTACAGCTTGGAAGTTCCAAGGATAATTAGATGGTTTATCAAAGCAATAAGCACAATGTATTACAAAGTTTCAGCCCTCTTTTTAAAACACCCTCATGCCTAATAAAATTTCAGCAAGAATACCTTGATTGACGTTAGCTGCTAAAGCAGCCTACGACCTAACCACATGACATACGGACAGCACTTTAAAATGTAACCACAGATCAATTTCTCATTGACCTCCATTTCTATAAACTACCTCTATGGACTCTAAACACGTGAATCCTTTAAACAAAAGAAAGGTCCTAAACAAAACCTGAGAAACAGACTGAAGGGTTTACGCCAAGAGAAGTTCATGGCAATGAGGTCCTAGAAATACTTCTCAGACCTGGTAGAAATATGACCGACCAACAAATTTTCTTTTAAATTAGCTAACTTAAGAGTGACCTCAGATACATCTCCATATAAAGTAGACATGACGACTCATTTGCTTCTTACCAACAAACATCAGGCAAACCCTGCTACGGTGTTTCCCCCAAAATAAGACCTAGGCAGACCATCAGCTCTAATGCATCTTTTAGAGCAAAAATTAATATAAGACCTGCTCTTATTTTACTATAATATTTTAAAGATAGGGAATAGTATAATATCATATCATATCATATAATTAATATAATAACACCATGTCTTCTATTAATTTTTGCTCATAAAGACGCATTAGAGCTGATGGTCCGGCTAGGTCTTATTTTCAGGGAAACGGTGTATCTCAGGACTGAGTAAGGTAGGCTGGGTTGTAAATAAGTGAGAGGAAGGAAATTGAGTGAAAGTGGAACTAGGGCAGGAAGGGGTGGAGAGTAAATTCAAGAGGAAGTGTTTTCCATGTCATTCTGTCAACCATCTATAAGAAAAAGTCTACAGTGGTTTCCCTTTAACTTTAAATCATGGCCAAAGAGCTTCCTATTGTACATGATCTCCACTCCATCCACTCCCATTTGCGCCATCTATTCTAGCCACACCGGCCTTTTTTTCTGTCCTGCAAACATGGCAACGCCATCCCCACTGCAGGAAGCTTACAAGTGATGGTCCTTCTGCTTGCAACACTCATCCAAACAACTAACTTCATTTTCTGTTATCATCCAGGTTGTATTTCAAATGATGTGCCCTCAGTGTGCTAGTCAGAGGCCTCCCTTTACAACACTTTCCTAACACACAGTAGTATCAAAAATGATCCGTCCGTCCGTCTGTCCATCCATGTATTTACATGAAGCTTGTCTGCCTCTCCCACTCTATAGTAAGATTTGTGAGGGCAAGGATTCTGTTTTGTTCAAAAATGTCTCCTCAGTAGCCAGAATAATACCTGACCCCAAGAAGGCACTTAATAACTGTTTGCTTACCAACTATAATGGGGGGGGGGGGGAAGGTGTGCTTTTTACAAGGTGGTAAGAATAGTCATTTCAGAAAGGGCTTTAAAACAGCAATGTCTAGCTGAAGAACCCCAAGGTCCTGGAAGAGGATCCTCTTGTGCCTTTCAGGTGCCTTTCAGGAGCCTTTGTGTGTCATTGCTGGATTCACTGACTGTCCCAGGCTGGCAATTACATGTACTGCAAAACACCAGTCCCAAGGTCCAAGCAGGGCGTGGTACAGCATCAGAAGCTAGGGTCTCAGCATAATGACATCCCAGACCCGACGTGTTCCTGTGCCCTCCTCTGTAAGATGAGGATGGCATAATTCAATGAGGACTCAAGGCTCCAATGTAAGTGAGACACTTGGGAATCCCACAATATTGGGAGGAAATAAGTCAGTCAATGCATCCAGAAAAAAGGGGTGTTGGTGCCAATAGGCTTAATAGAGATTTGTCCCAAGGTCTGGGGCAGGAAGGTTCTCTGTGCCCCCAGATAAGGGTGAAGAAATGCCCCCCCCCGATTTTGCCCATTGGTTTTTACAAGCCTAAGCGTTGCAGTGCGACTAGCACATAGACAACTAACACATCCCCCCACCCGCCTGCGACTGGTGGTGAGTACACGCTGGCGCAGTACAGCAGTGGCACAATCCCTGTGTGCGACCCAACCCAACAGATTGACAACACATTCCGCATACATAGGACATGTCATCACCAGGACATGGGCTCATGTATTGTCCAAAATGACCTTGGTCGGAAATGAGCTTAGGACCAAGCAGGACGGAGCAAGGCATTTGGGGAGGTTCAGGAGGAATGCACACTTGGGGCTTGTCCTGAAGAGGGAAGGGCTGGGAAGGAAAGTCTTTGCATCTGATTAAGAAAAAGTGGAAGGGTGTAACACACAGGCTCCTCATTGTTCCTCTCCTGAGAAGGCCAAGAGGAGAGAGAGGAAGAGGCCAAGTGTGAGTCCCAAAGGTGCCCCATACGGGAAGTAATGGTGGACCAAGGTCAACACAAATGCAACCACACTCGTATGATTCCAATTCTAGCCCAACTAGAATGGGTCACAGGCAGTAACAGGGAAACTTTGGGGCACAATGTGCTCACTTGATAAAATGCACAGAACTCAAAGGTCGAGCCCCGTTTACCAAAGCTCACTGAGACAACATGGCATGGAGTGGAAAATCCTTTGTCAAATGTTTATGTAACACAAAATATAATGAGGAAAACAAAAGTTATTTTCAATTCAAAACCCATGATGCATACAAGAGAAGTTTGCATAGTGAGCGTGACAAAATACTGAAGATCTTTGTTGACAGAAAACCTTGTGTTCACACTATTAATATGTTGAGTGACTCCAAAATGTAAATGTGCCCCCTAAGTGTGTATAAACCAAGTCAGACGGAAGCTTTTCTTCTGCCACAAATTTAAGATTCTGGTTATCACGTTTGTCCTTGGGTACCAAGTAATATTCATAACAAAATACAACTGCATGTTAAAAAATATCGGAGAGGAAAGGGTAACCAAAGGGATTAGAAGAACCTGTGTGGAAGCACCCTAATACTAGTTTCTTGGGGTGACTGTGCTGAGAGATATTCAAGTCCTGCTCAAGAAAATCCTGATCATCAAACTTTTAAGTTTACAGCAACTTCCACAATATACTCCATGATTTTGGCAAGAGGAGAGTTAGCTCTGCGCCCCCCCCCATCTCCCAGAGCCCCCTGCCCCAAATCCCTGGCCTCCCAGGGACGCAGATCTCCTCAGGGAACAGAGCCAGAGAAAGCACATCAGGAGGCATGGCGGTGGCAGCATAATACTCTACAGATTGTTCCCTGTGAAGATCCAGAGTCAATATTCTGGAATTTACAGGCCAAGAGGCAAAATCAAGGCTATCATGTAGATATTTATACTAAAATTTGCACAATTTTTTTAAATCAAAATTTAAAACTTTACATAGGGACACTGAAATTTGAATTTCATTACTTTCCATGTGTTCCAACTATAATTATCCTATTTTTTTCAACCACTTAAAAATGTAAAATCCAGTCTTTCCTTGCTGGACAAATCAGGCGCAGGGTGGGATTTGGCCTGAGGGCCGTAGTTTGCAGACCACTACTCTAGGAACACGAGAGGTTGTGGGGCAAAAACAGGCTATCAAGTCAGTATATCTGGGGTTGGTTTTCCCTCAAAGTTTCTTTAAAACACCATAAATATAAAGTTGCACTGAAACATCCCAAATTCCCTCTGCTTATAATGAAATCCGATTACTTACTTCATCCAGTAGCTTATGCTCACATTCTAAATTTAATTTCAGTATCATCTTAGCGTGCGGTAGATGTTGCCCTGGTTGTCTAAATGCAGAGTCAGGAACAAATTTGGAAACACACATTCATCAATTTCCATTACTATGACGAGCACTGGCATTGGGAAAGCAACTGATGTGAGGTGTCTGCTCTAGAAAAGCCAGCGACCACCAGCCACCACTTGTAATACTCTCCTGTTCTTATCTTGTAGGCTTTCATATCGGACTGGGCAAGACACAGCTAATTGTGACACATGCAGGAACAGTGCATGTATTATCTATAGGTATGTCAACGTTCTCCTCTTCCCACTTTTTCATTATGAGTGACAAATGATGTTTACCCACCAATGAAGGATCGTTGGGGGCCATGCTGGGATGACTATACCAGAGAGAAAGTAAAGGGCGTTACTTGGCCACAATTCGAAGCTCCTTCTAAATACCTGACCCCAGGTGTACGATCACGGGAGAGGGAGAGCATGAACTCATTTATCTGGCGAGTGTATCTTAGTGGTTTCAAAAATTGGTGTGAGTTTGATGGCGCGCTCCCTCGGAATCGATAGCCCTGAGTGCTACTGTACAGTGTGTTCCAGAAAAGCTGTGAAATATAAGCCCCTTGGATGGTATATATCAAAGGCAAGGAAACCAGTGTGGATGTGCTAGGAATACCACGGAAGAACCCAGGCTGCTATCTGGGGTGTCACAAGGACTGTGTGTCCCCTGGGGCGTAATCCCCTGCCTAGAGCCCCTCCAGCTGATCTTCATGGGTTTTCTTCTGAAGTAAGTTTAGATTCCTTACATCAACAGTAACAGAGCAGAAACTTTCACCAGGCAAAGCCATGTTAGCCTTTTGGCACTAATTTAGGATTTGAAAACATGGTCAGAACCTTCAGAGGTCACTGTCTTTTTTTGTTTGTTTTTTTCTGGAAATATAATTTTCCCACACAAAATAGGAAAGCAATAAGGGATGTTATAATTTAGTTCATTTTTAAAAGGTAAGCAGGAAGAACAATTTTCGTTAATTTGCCAAATTATCAAAAACAATTCTAACTGCATAGTTATATACCTAAAAATGTGTAAAGAACCCCCCCCCCAAATACACCTTCCAAAAAGATCTTCAAAGTTACCATCTTCTCAGTAAGAAGGTCGACACAGGGAGAGGGTACTGATGTCTTCAATAGAGCAAAAAGCTTCAATCCACACAATCTTGGACCCATCACACATCTCTAATCAAGAAAGAAATCTAAGACAGGGCCCCAGGTTCTTTAAAAGCACAGTTGGGTTATCTGGTGACCTTGTCTGGAAGCAGGTAGAAAAAAACCACAGGGCAGATGTGAGCACCAGATGTCACACTGGCACATTCCTTACTGCAGAAAGTCTCAACAGAGGCTGATTCTGCCTCCTAGAAGACATCTGGCAAGATCTGGAGGGAGGCCTCTCAGCTGTCACAACTGGGGAGGTGCCATTGGCATCTAGTGGATGGAGGCCCGGGACACTGCTAACACCGTATAATGCACAGGACGGCCCCCACAACAGAGGCACGTGGTTCAAAATGGCCATAGAGCCAAGGCTGAGAAAGCCTGCCTCGCTGGACCCGTCTCCAGGTGAAGGTCTAGTAAGAGTCCAGGCAAAATGCAAAGGGCTCCAGGCAGCCCTTGGCCCAGCACACCCGGCCCTCGGATGGTTCTGTTAACAAAGAGGCAGTGACAAGCCAGCACCCAGCAAGGGTTGTGTGTCAAGACCTCCCACCAACTGCACATTATTTCCTCAGATATAGCAACTTACCAGAGCACTCTGGTTAGTGAGAGTTTTTTCACTATATTCATATCGTGGAAGCGGATTTTGAATCACCAGTGAAGAGATGTAACACTGTCAGAAAACCCACTTCCTAACATCAGGCCACTAGGAAAAGAAAGGAAGAGTGTAGAGCACCGGCCATATACCCTCCGGGTTCAGCTTTCAGTGTTCTGGGAGCTAAAGTTCATCCAGCCTTCGAATGCAACAAAGCAGAAGTGAGCAAAGGTTTCCGGAAAGGGTTCAGAGAAACTTGATGAGCATAAACCCATTTAATATTTGGTGGGTGATTGAGAAAAGAGTTCATTAGGACACTCTCCAATGTGACTGAAGTAATTTAAATAAATTTGGCTCGAGATCCAGAAGTAACTCACATTAAAAGTGATATTAAAAGTGATTTAACAAGACTGAGGAAGACAGGCACTTGTCTTTTTCAGGAATTATATTGAGTGGTTGCTATTCAGAACTGGCTCAACCCGCCTTCTGCATGAATCCCGTACACCAGCCATTGGCCGGCTTTTCAAAAGAACTGTGTGTCCACCAGCACAGGAATTTGCCAAAAGTTGGCAGAGATTCACCAGGTGGAGGGATCGAGCCATTGTGATGGTGTAGATTGACATGGTGCGTTATCTCTAGGCACTGAGCAGAGACGAGGCCCTGTACGGCCTTGCCGACCCTGCCGTCAGCCCTCCTAAGGAGCCAGGTGTCCTAGCAGAGGTGGTGCGAGACCAAAAGTGCAATTTTGAAGCTCTCTTTCAGAAAAGTATTTTAAGAGCTCTCCCGCCACAGTTATAGTAAAAGCACCCCAAACTCCTGCGGTGACCAGAAGTGACTCTGCAGGGCTTAGCGGGAATATTTCAGCGGGACCCGTCTCTCCTCGTGAGGTCAGTCATCCAACTACTGTTGTTTCCCCGAAAATAAGACCTAGCCGGACAGTCAGCTCTAATACATCTTTTGGAGCAAAATTTAATACCAGACCCGGTATTTATATTATATTATATTATATTATATTATATTATATTATATTATATTATATTATATTATAATATCTGGTATTATATTATACCTGGTCTTATTTTATCTTATCTTATACATGGTCTTAAATTATATTAATGTAAGACCGGGTCTTATATTAATTTTTGCTCCAAAAGGCACATTAGAGCTGATTGTCCAGCTGGGTCTTATTTTAGGGGAAACACTGTACTAACTCAGACAAAGAGCTCACCAAACTCCGTGTCCCAATTTTCATATCACAGTATGTTGGAAATCACTAAAAATTAAGTTAGTAACTTGGCAATGTTATATGTCAATACCAAAAAGTAACACTCTCACATTGGTTACTGACATTGGGCAGGAGTTTCCTGAGCTCCTGAGAAGGTAAGATGAGTGACAGCTCACTTCTGCTCAACTAACTGAAAACCAGTCAAAGGGGAATCCTACCCTGACACGTGTTACTGTAATCTGACTCATCTCCATGGAGATCTCACCATTTACCTGATTTAAAGTCACGCCAGTTCTGAGGTGAGGCCCACTGTCTCCTGTAAATGTGGGGGCCTGCCCTGGAGTTCCAAGTCACCCTCCGTGAACACACCCGTTTTCCTTTGATCTGAACAAGGCCTTGTGATGTGTCCTGACTTCAGAATCCTTCTGGAGGCTTCCTTGCCTCTGTGTTTGTCACACTCAGGAATGTGTGGCCTCTACCCTTCCTCTTGCCTCAGTTATACTGCGTTGGCTTATGTCACATTCAGATAAGTCCAATCACTCCACCGATGAGTACAATAGTCACAAGGACCCAAACACAACACTGAGCATGCAGCTAGAGAGTAAGAAGAGGGACATGGGTCCGCGGAGGAGCCCGTCCACTGGGGCCGTGGGTGGCCCTCAGTCATGCCACGGTGGGGACGGGGGCTCATACCGCATGTAGGTTAAGGAGACTGTCATAATCCTGTGCCAACACCAGACTGATGTAAGGGGATAAAGGGAAACTGGCATCTACATGAGTGTCCTCAGGGCTGGCAACTGTTCCTACACTGAGACAGGTAACTCCCCTCAGGGTTCCCTTTGGCCAAACAGAAAGGCGAGCAAGTGGGAATTCAGCCGGGTGATGTCTGAGCTTCCTGTCAGCCCTGTGACTCAATCTTCAAATGCCAAGTGCTTCGTGAAGAACAGAGGTTTCTTTGGTGGAAAAGCATTCAGAACTCAGTAGGCCCTGGACAGAAGTCGCCTGTTTGGGTTACCGTGCAGCAGGGCACGGGGGCACTCACAGCATCTCAGGACAGACCCAGTGAGCCAGAGAGTGTCCACATTTCAAAGGCTTTATGACGTAAGTCTGTTTCTTCTTATCGAGGAAACCTGCATACTAGCCTCCTTCACTTCCTGCACACAGCTCTATACGGAGAGGATCTCCTTAGAAAGGGTGAGCTGAGCTCCAGGGCGGGAACTTCCCAGCCTGGCCCTGGCACCAGGGCCTGCATCCGAGGCTCGGGAATGCTCCTATGAGTCCTGGTACCACCATCTCTGCCACTCTTCTTGGTCTTCCCTATGGGACGACTGTGGCACCTCAGCATTGATTAGATTTACTTTCAAAATAAAGAAATTTTAAAATGCCAAAGGACTATGGTTGTCCCGGAGACGGAGAACACAAGGGGGTCAGAGGTGCCATGTCCACGTCGCAATTTGTCACACCTGTTTGCTGGCTGTTGCCCAGAGAGCCCTGCAGGTCAACGCGTTTGACTCCGCCTATCTTGCATTTATACACTGCTTTGCACTCAAAACCCAATTACCCTCTCCGAGTGGCATAAAAATCCATCACATTTCCAGTAACACTTGGTGTAGGGAGATGCAAAGGGTGTCATGTTCAAGACCAGCTGCCCAAGGTTTTGTCAACACAGTCCTGTAATAAATGTGTACCTCTGCATGGGGGGCGGTACCTATTTCTCTGTGGAAAAAAAAAAGTCCCTCCTGGAAATATGCAGGGTTTGGGGGAATGGGGAAAATCATTAAAAGGATAAAAGGTCTTGAAGCAGTTTCAGGGGGAAGGGCTGCCACCAGTACCACATGCAAAACACCTGCCAGCCAGCGCCTGCTGCTGGGACACTGGGTGCTCTGAGGTTCCGGCTGAGCCTCCATCCCTGCTGGGTGGGGTGTCCATTAATACCCTCAGGCATGCAGGGTGGCACGAAGGGAGCAGGGAGGTCCCTTCCCACAATGATGAAAGGGATGGGTGTGAGAGCATCATCAGAAAATAAACATGGAGGTAAAGGTGTGGACAGTGGAAGGCGCTTCTCAACAGGAGAGCGTCCTTCCATGTGCTGGCAAATGGATGCATGCAGAGCCAGAGGACCATTCTCGGGCAGGGAACGGACTGCCCTCTCACTCGGCACCAAATCCCCGAGCGTCACAGTGGTATTTTCTGGAGCTGGGAATTCTGAGGTGGTTGACATAATTAAATGTTTGGATCCCTTTGGCTGGGATCCAGCCCACTTGTGGCATTCTCATTCAAGACCATCGCAGCAGGGAGAAAGATTAAAGGAGAGGCAAGTTAGTTTTCCGTAGCAAAACTTTTCTGGATTATCATCCATATTGCCTGTCAAAATATGCTACAATTATTTCAGAAAATATGTTAAGGATAAATTGCTAATATAATCTTTGCTCATAAACCCTTGAAATCTTTTGTACCCAGACTATCTTGGTAACTCTCTTGTCAGATTAATCTGATGAGTCATGCTACTGATGAGTCACCTTTTGTTCAGATTTTTGTTTCAGAAAGGAACAATGAGGCATATCATTGGCAAAACCTTCATTTCCCTCCTTTACTAAAGTGGTTAATTTGTAAAATAATACCACACAAAATGGCTTGAATTCAAATTTGTAAATTTTTATGAGAATGGCATGTGGTAGCTTCCATTCAAAAGGGAATGAAAGCAAGATTTAATAGATAATAATAATGCTGATTCACATTAATTACATAGAATCTTTACCAGAATTTGAAATTTCCCTGTAAAGTGTTAGAATTCTTACCACCAGTTACAAGACCCAAAGCAAGTGTACCCTCCAGGAGGACCCTGCCCAGGCCTGCTTCATTTCTGTATCACACAGGCCACCACACAGCTGGCCTCGAGTGACACTAATAATTACGGAGTTGGTCAGTGAGTAGACTCGGAACCTGAATGGATGGGAATGCTGTGGTCTGCCGATCACTTTATTTCAAATGAGAGAGAGAGAAAGAGAGAGAGAGAACGTGCTTCTGGAATGCCCTGTTGTCTGTGCCATACGTTCATCATTTGACATGATCCATCGATGGTCAAGCATAGGCAGGATTCCAAACAACCATTCTGATAAAATACCCGACCCCTTTCCATTTGATGCTTATTTGCATTTCTTCAGCAAGCATTTGTCATGGGATTCCTAGGAGTCCACAGGCCTGGCATCAAACACTGGGAGGAATTTGTAATCTGGCTGAAGAAACCCCCCCACACACCCCCTACCATAAGACCCTTTCCGCAGAGCTCTGATAAAAGGGAGCCTCCTACTGAAGGTGTGGGCCACAGGCTCAATGACAAAGACGGAAGAGGAGCTGAAGGGTGCTGGGAGGCTGGACCTGGGGGACAGCTTCCTGGGAGGAGACAGGAACATGGTGAGGGCCATATGCTGGGGACCGCTTAGATGTGTTCTATAGAGACCCACTCCAGGAGTAGAGAGTAAGGGACAACTGGCAGGAACTTGGGTGACAAGCAGCCAAGCGTCCCCAAGGATGGGAGGGGGTACCTCGCTGCAAGTGTGCAGCATCTTCACAGCAGCCGACAAATTGCCAGTGCATCACAATCTTTGCTAACCAAGTAGGACGTTCCTCAATACTGCAAGGTCCTTTCCAAAATGATGAGAGGATTTCAAA
This sequence comes from Rhinolophus hipposideros, assembly GCF_964194185.1. Lineage (NCBI taxonomy): Eukaryota > Metazoa > Chordata > Mammalia > Chiroptera > Rhinolophidae > Rhinolophus > Rhinolophus hipposideros. The sequence continues at coordinate 4,309,068 of NC_138061.1, forward strand.
AAAGATGAGTAAGATGCCCTAAGATTATGAGATTGAACGAGGAAGTCGCCAAATTAATGGGTTGCATTTTCTCAAATCATCCTTGGTAATTCATCGCATAATCAATAAGAGCACAAAATAGAAGGTTGGAAGATGCCTGAGCAAAGTGTGTGGAAATCTCACTGAATCCCGTGGTGAGGGTGGCGCACACTTCCCACAGCCGCCAGAACAGGGAGCCTCCCACGCACGTGATGAAGCCCTACTGTTACGAGTGGTCACTGAATTTGTATGCAGAGATGGTGCCAATTCCAGCCTGTCCAAGCCCACGTGGAGAGGACTCACTGCAGCGTTTGTCATTTAGTGATTATCTCTTAGTGGAACTGCCCTTTCCAGTCCTGCTTCAATTACCACCACTTGTGCATATTAAGTTCCTTAACACCATGAGCTGCTGTGGAGGAAATTAGCCTTTTCTCTAATACTTAGCGCTCTGTTTTTAAGTATTTACAATAAGTGCTTGGGTGGGAGGAAGATGACAGGAAGTGTTTCCTGGATAATACCTTAGGCGAGGTTATTCTGGTGTAAGGAAATATTTTTTTTTCTTTTTTAATAGAGTAAATTAAGTTAGAAAAAAAAGAATAAATGAATGGACCTCAAAATTCTCCTTGAAAATTCCCAAAGCCAATAATTCAAGTTTTTTTTCTATTGTATTAAAATTCTAAAAATATAGTATTTCTTTTTCCCCCTATGCAAGGATTTAGGTTTTAGTCAACTTCACTAATCTTTGGTAACCTTGATTTTAGTATGTAATCCCGATACCTATTAAATGTTATTAAACTGATTACAGCTGTAAAACTGACCAGCGATTACTCAGGTCAACCTAGTCTTTGTAAAGCTTTCATCAGAGAAGGGCTAATTATACTGATAACCTTTTTTCCTTTTACGACCCTCACCTTTGGTTATGCCCACAGGTAAAAGTTAAGGTGGCATTCACCAAGGTCCAAAGCAGCAGGAGGGGGTCACGCTGTCAACTGCATGAGGAAATCAATGTAGTTCATTTTTCAGATGAATATGGAGACTTTTCTACGAGCTAGATACAGGATCCAGTCCTTCCCACAATGCCCTGAGTTAGATCCTGTGAAATTCCCCGGGGATTAGGGTGACTAGAGCAGGTACTGTTTGCTAAGGCCACTCAGCTGACTCTTCGCCCCCATCAGTCATCTTGAAGGAACTCTTCTCATAGAAATGACATCCCTGCAGGTACAGTGGGAGGCCGGGTTTAGACTGGTCACTGCTGACACCCGAGGACACACACAAGAAGCTAATGGCCGTCTGGTCTGTGGGATGAGACACCACTGCTTTGTAGCAATGGGAGTGGTTCACTCCACTGCCGTCAGAATATGCAGGGGAGCTCTTTAGGGCATCTAGAACTCAGTTCTGAGCCGGAGCTCAGAAGGGGTGTGGGCTGCTTTGCACGTTAGCTCCAGCACTGGAACCCCAGGAAGTCATCTGCCTCTCTGGGCACAAGAGTGTCCATCTGCAAAATAAGGGCAGACGAGGTGCTGGCCCCGATCCAGGCCAAGCCCACTCTAGTCGCCTGACCTGGTGGCTGAACCCCTGGCACCTGTGGGATGTAACTACAGCCGATTTTGGACACTTGTGTGTTTTCTCCTTTTCACTTCACTCACAACACACTTCCTGGCCAAACATTAGAAGCCGTGTGCTCTCCAATGAGGGCAAGGTCAGCAGCATATTCCTAGGCTACATTTACTGATCAGGGACCCCTTCTAATTGTAGCGTATGATCTTTGTGGCTTGCGAAGAGTGTGGCATAAAATGTGCTTAATACACATAGAACACTCTTGTTAGTGACCTGGTCCCTTTCCTACTTAAGAAATTACCATGAGCAGAGGTTATAAATAGGGCTCGAATCTCTCTGATTCAACCTCACAATTTACGTGGTTCCCGATCCCCGTGCATATGACCGGCCCTCACACTCGGGTACTTAGACGTGACCTGGGGGCCACATGAGTATTTCTTTGCAGAGAAAGTCACAGATAAGACGGACCCTGAGAGTGGAGCTTTAGTGCAGCACAAAAGGAGTATGACTCCTCTGCAATACGGTCGGGAAACAGCCAGATGTAGTCGAAAGGTCATTGTCTAACTTTAACTTTGGACACTGCATAGTACACTTCATAGGTACGATACCAGACTCATGATGTTTTGTTTTGTTTTATAACTGTAATGATCATTTCCTTCTCATAGCATACCAGGAAAAGGGGACAGGTCTTATAGTTTGGGTATTAAAATTATTGAATAGCCGTCAATTTCTGATATTTTAAATCTGATAGCAGTTCTCTAAACTTTGATTATCTACCTACTATGTGAAATAAGGGTGAGGGAAGCTTTTGAAGTTAGGATGAATTATTTCTCTGTTCAAAGTGTTAAAAGCTCGTTCTTACGAACTGTTAATATAGGAAACTATCGGAATGGGATCTACATATCTACATATAGATATGGGTGTGTGTATATATATATATATATATACATATATATATATATATCATATATCACATGATATATAACATACCCATATATACTAGATATGGTATGTAACATAGAGGCATATTTGTCTACGTAGACTTGTTTTAATGAATAAATTATATATGTCAAACATAAAACAGAGTAACAACATTCTGCTGAGACTAGAAGGATTTGGGTTCAGCTCATCTGTTTATTTTAAATTCAATAAACAAAGAAAGCACGTTCTGAGCCTGACATCGTACTAAATGCACTACAAACGTAAGATGAATTAAACATTGCCCATCCCTCGGTGAGTTCACAGACCTGAGAAAAGCAGCTGCAACCCACCATGAGACGGACGTGCTGTAGTAACAAGGTGGAGAGAACCCTGCCCGAGGAGCAACTTGTTCTGCAGGAGTTTGGAAAGCATGGAGGTGTGTGCAGATGTGGTTATTTTAGAATATCCACAGGGAAAAAAGCTGACATGAGACCTAGGTTTGAAGCGTGAACAGAAGTTTGTCAAGGAGTTTCGGGATTTCCGAAGGCGACTCTGGTAACTACAAGTAGGTGGGGAGGGGAGCGAAATGCAGGGAGGGGAACAGACTCGACTGTTCGAATAGCCAAACCAAAACTGCGGAAGGTATGGCTTAGGGCAGTGGAAGGGGCCAAAGAGGGAGGACCCTGGAGATGGCTGAGGGCGAACCCATGGAGCCAGCTGGTGGGGGCAGGCAGGAAGGACAGGTTAGCCAGACTCCAAGGTGCAAAGCTTGGCCACCGGGAGGAATGGTAGCCACAGGCTGTGTTTGGGGGAAAGGTCTGACTTTGGACATGTTGGACGTAGTCTGTCCTTCAGACAGACATAGATGTGGTCATGAGAGAATGATGGCTATTTTGCGTCTTGGTTCTTTCATAGCCTACATGTGTGGCTGTGGTCACATTGGTCAACCCAGGACGGGCGGTGCAGACACTTGCCTAAATCCCCCAGCTTCCAAGGGAGAGGCAGGCCTAGAACTGCAGCCCACGCTTCGGGTCCTCAGAACAGCGCTGGTGCTGTCCGTGGTGCTAGCACGAAGCCTGCCCCGGTCTATTCCGGCTGCTGCCCTTGCCGTAAAGCCCAGTGCTTTGGGAACACTACTTGTCCCATCCAGATCCACATGGCAATAGCCATCTCACACCCCAACAAGCCGGATGTCCTGGGCTTCGCCATGTTTCCCCACACGCCGGGCTGCTCTATGGAACCCGCCGTGGGTGGGAGCGCCTCTCCACCATCATTTCCCAGCCCAGGAAGCTCAGGCACCTGAAGGTGAGATGATTTATGCACAGTGGCAGAGTGTGAGTCAGTCAGAGCCAAAGTGAGCGCCAGGGGACTCAGATGTAATTCAAAGAGAATTAAAAACAGAGGCCCCCCTGCTCTGCAGTCCACTGAGCCCCGCCGACAGGGTCCCGGGCAAAGAAATCTGAGATCTCAGTTGTTCTTCCACGACCGTGTGCTTGAGAGCCAAATTTACCTCTTTTTAACTCTTAACTGCTACACAAAGGGGACTGGAGAAAAATGTTTTAAATACGTTTCCCTCAAATTTACTTGAGGAGCTGACGGCAGCTTGCTGAAGAAACGGTGGCAGGGCCGGAGTATTTATAGGAGCATTAGACACCAGAGGGTCAACTACAGAAGCGAGAACGACACTCCTCGCTCGGCAGCAGCGCATGAAACGGTGGGGAGATGTGTTACTAGGAAGCCTCGCAGATGCTCCAGGAATACAGCCTGGTTGCCAGCTGACACAGCGGCCTGAGATTTAGGGCAGGTTTTCACTTCTTTGGAAATGCACAGAATAATCCTTTCGTCAGAAAGTCCTCATACTAAAAATTTCCTTTTTTTTTTTTTTTACAAGAAAAAGCCTAGCAAAGCAATCCCATCTATGCCCAGTTGCTTTAGCCACTGGTCCCAACGAGTCACGTGGGGCGCTACAGAATGGCACTGCAAGGGCACACTTGATGGCCCAGCTTCAGTTCATGTGGAGGTCTCAATACACCGCGTTGGGCTGGCGGGTTCAGCTGGCTGGCGGGAAAAGGGGGATGCAGAGCAAGGAGAGATAAGAGCCCATCGGAAGCACTCCCCTGGATTTGTGCCTGGTCCACAGCTCAGCCGTCCTGGGACTGGCCGTCTCGCGCAGCACAGTCCGCAGCCTGTGTTTTCACTTAGGCATTAAGGAGAGAACACCTAGCACGGTAACGTGGTCTGGCACAGCCCTGCACGCTCGCGCTTTGAGATCCAAGGTGTCAGGACTTTTTCCAGCCTGCGTATCACCCTGAGGAACACCATGCAGTGTGAGATGTGTGTCCTTGGACCGTGCATTACAAACACCAGATCGTGCCTGCAGGAGACTCGTGGCATCACCAGCAGCCTCCGGCCTCCTGAGCGTGTGCTGCTGGGCTCAAGAACTAGGGGGTGGCAGGGAGCTCTGCCAACCCCCAGCCGGGGCCCAGACTTGTAGTACACACACACACCCCCTGCCTGTCCGATGGCGGGGGGCGGGGGGGGCTCAGTGTGTGCTGGAACCAGTGAGGAAGCAGGTAAACACCGCACGGGGGAAGTGGGTTACCTGTGACAGAGCTGAGAATCAACCTTATGCAGAAAACAGTGCCCAGGACTCCAGCTCAGCCTTCCTCCTGAGGAATACAACGACACTCCCAGCTTCCCGGATCAGAGCACAGGAGCAGCTGGCCTCCACGGCACCCCTGCTGACCCGACCCAGCCTTTCCAAGATCTTACTCAAGACTCTTCTAAAAAGGGGAAGTAGGGAGTGGAAGTGCAGAGCCGAGCTCCAAAGAGATCCTAGTATGTGTTTTGCAGTAAACTTTTCAGAACCTTAGTTGATTAAGTTCTGAAAGAAGGGAGCTGGGCCACAGATTCCACCTAAAGTGTCCATTAATGCTGCCTCCTCCGGGAGAAGCCCTAGTTGTCTGTAGCCAGGAGGGGGGCTCAGTGTGGGAGGAGAGAGGGGGGACAGGACGAGGACAACAGCAGTGACAGACGGAGCAGTCGGGCCATTGGGACAAAGGCCGAGAAGGAATTTGTCTTTTAAGGCTTTGTGCTCATTTGTTAATACAGTAAGTATTACACAGGCAAGGGCTGTGGACGCTAGGGACACAGAAAGAACATTCTCCCTGGTTGCAGCACCTGCATTTGAGGGTTGGTGGCAGAATGATATGGAAACAAATAAATACTCGTGTTGCGTGTGGGGAAGGAAGGAAGGAAGGAAGGAAGGAAGGAAGGAAGGAAGGAAGGAAGGAAGGAAGGAAAGAAGGAAGGAAAGAAGGAAGGAAGGAAAGAAGGGAGGGATGAGGGGGCTATTTTAGAAGGTGGCTGGACACTGAGGAGGTCACGTGTACCTGGGCTTGTGGCTTTTGTGCAAGTCCCCTACTCTGACCAGGACAGCAGGTAATGCTTCCTTCTGGCCATGTCACTGTGAAGACTAAAGGGACCTTTGCTTTGTGTCAGCCAGAGTTGACCAGACTATTAACCTTCGGACCCTACCCTCTCAGTGAGCCGTCTTCTTCTGAGTGAAGCCGGTGACTGGTGCGTTCCTTCCCCAGTGAGAACCACCCCCCAGCGGAAAGCAGTGCACAGAACAATGCACATTCTTCCCGCCCAATAGCTAGGCCACATCAGGGCACCGTTTGCCGGCTGGTACACACGCATTACCCTAAAGCAGGAGCACAGCCACTCGCGAGTTCCAGAAAACTCAAGGTCGCCCCGCTGGCCTCCTGTGTGCATTTCCCACCCAGCCTTCACTGCTATCCACTCGTCCACGAGGACACCCGTCCTGGCTGCAGACTCTCAGCAACAGAGGAATGCAAACAGGAATCGACTCAACGGGAAAGTCGAGTCACTGTTAACAAGGCCTCAGATTAGATTACCCTGTGATTACATGGCTCCCTGGTGTGCTAAATTGGTTAATGACAGGATTCCCAATGTAGTTGCTTAATGGGAATTCAATAATTACAGGTACCCAGAACTGCAGCGTTAGCCTCGGAAAGGCTGGCACCCACCCTCCGAAGTAATAACTCACGGCCTGTCTGGGACTGTTGAAACGTTATGAGCTGCAGGGCACGCGTTCAGTATTCAGCCAGCACTTTGGTAAAACTCCTCTTTCGTTCCTCACAGACCGTACTGGATACACTATCTCACGGACTCACTGGCAAGGCTCTTGTTTTCCCTGTTACTTTTCCAAGCTCAAGAATTCTTCTATAGGTACCTCGATCACTGTTAGCTCTCGTTCCCATGACAAAATTGGTGGTCAACAGATAATAAGGATAAAATAATATTGAATTGCATCTCATAGTTTATAAAAAAACTTTTCACTGACTTCTGAGGGAGGTGGGGGGTCCTTACCAAATCAGTGAGATAATCAGGGCACTACGACACGCCTTGACGTGAAGGAAACTGAGCTGTAACGGGGATGAGGGGCGTCTCTGAGCCCTGGCTCTTCCCCCAACGTCCAGAGGCCAGGACAGGACAGAGCTGTGTGCTTTCTGCTGCCCCGTGTAACAGACCTGAGGGCTTGTGTGCACGGACGCAACGTGTCCTGAGATTTGCACTCCCACAACCATCCTTCAGAGGAACTGTCCTCCATTAGACATCCTCTAGACTAGCAAGACAACAAATTCATGAGGTTTTCTTCTACCTCCTCTAAACTGCAGCCCTCTGAAATGAGGGGGAAAGTAAGTCTTGCTTTGGGAGCTGGGGGCAACTGGCCATAAAATTCTATGACAATATTTTTAATTTTTTTCCGTAATATTAGAGTCATGGACAGTAAGGAAAATGGAACAGTGGATTTAACACATAAAACAGTCCATTAGATGGGTCTTAAACTTGTTTTGAGACTTCCAGATAATACCACTTAGCTGTTTTGTCTTTCCAAAATGTCAAAATTTGCCTTCGATTAATGGTTCCCTAAACCAATCGGATTTTGTGTTTATACATGGTTTACGGTACTACTGGATATAAACTGTTATGAGCTCATGTATTATCATCATCAGTAAGACCTCACTGAAATCATCCGTCATTTAGTCTGGCATCCAGACCAGACACAGAAGAGCACAGAGTGGAATTCTCAGGAAGCTTGGCACGATGCAGCGCCCAGGTTCACCTAATCGGGGTACGGGGGACACGCCGAAGGGAGCTAGGCTCCTCAATGCCAGGACCATGACAGAAAAATGACACTGGGCCAGGGGGGTCCTATCCCAAATGCCAAGGGGACCCGTTAAGCGTTTCTTAAGGTTAGGGAATCAACAAGTGTCCTCATCAAAGCCAAGAAGAGAAGGGGGAATCTGGGCAAGTGACAGCAGTCTTTAAAGAAACTTCCTAAGAAACAACATATACTTAAAAAGTCATTTTAATCCTGTCACTCTAACACAAACATTATCACTGGGCTTCAGCAACATAATTACAATTTGGAGTTATTTTCACTAAACACTATCTAGGTTTTTGCCTGCAAAACTGTCTTCGATAACGACTGAATGATGTCCAATGGCGTTGACTTACAAACACACTGTTTTGCCCAATGTTAGATTCTTTGGCTCCTAATCAGTTTTTTCAGTGGTTCAGATTTTACCAGGAGAATGTAAGCCAAGGTCATTTCATTTCACAACTGCTTCAGGTGAGATAAATGGATTTCTTGATCTTGAGAAAAGCTGCACAGTAATAGAGGGGTCGTACATCGGACGTATGTGTACTAAGATGCCCCCTGAACACTCATACTTTTGGTTAGCTTTTAGTGCAGGAGGCACATACGTGCAGTGTGTGGACAAGCCAAAGGATTACTCATATGTCACATTTGTCATTTCAACAAACGCATTACAGTCACGCACTACTTCACGACAGGATGCGTTCCGAGAAGGGTGTTGTCTGGCGATTTCGTCGTGCAAACACCGTAGAGTGCACGAACACAAACCTAGATGGTCGAGCCCACTGCACACCTAGGCTGTGGGAGAGCCTATGGCTCCTGGGCTATACCGCACGTTAACTGTACAGAACAACAAGAGACTCCATCAAGCGCAAGAGAAAATGATGGAAGGAGACGCGACAAACACGAGGTGTCTGAGGCAACTGCCGGTGGAACCCGGCACACTGTTTTACAGCAAACTTTCTTTTCTATACGTACACAGAGTACGCTCTCAAGTGATGGCAAAAATTATAGCTTAGTAAAGACAGAAACCAGTAACAGGGTTGTTTATTATCCAGTATCACGCGCTGTACGTAACTGTACCTCTTACACTTTTCTAGGGCTGGCAGTGCAGTAGGTCTGCTTCCACCAGCATCACAGACACGTGAGGAATGCGTTGTGCTGTGACATTCTGGCGCCCGTGACATCCCTAGGGGATAGGAATATTCAGTCCATCATTATCTTACGGACCACCCCCGTATATGCGGTCTGTTGTTGACCAAAATGTCGTTTTGTGGTCCATGGCGGTGCAGACTTCAACGCCAACTGTGTACACTAACAATTCAGAGGTTCCCAATGAAAGCAAATGAGTTAGTTTTTCAAGATAATAAACTGATCTTGACCCTGAACAACACGGGTTTGCACTGTGGGTCTGCTTTACAAGGATTTTGTTCAGTCAATACCATAAATATATTGTCTCTTCCTTGTGATTTTCTCAATAATATTTTCTTTTCTCTGGCTTACTCTATTGTAAGAATACAGTGTATAGTACATATTACATAGAAAATACGTGGTAATCAACCATGTATGTTATTGGTAAGGTTTCTGGTCAACCGTTGACTAGTAGTAGTTAAGTTTTTGGCGAGTCAAAAGTTATACGCAGATTTTCAACTGCAATGGAGGGCAGCGTCCCTAAGCCCCACGCCATTCAAGGGTCAAGTGCAGTTCACCGTGACATAGAGCTAAAACATGTCATTCAGCCCAGTGCTTCATGCCGAGTCACAAAATTCATTATAAACACAGTACGAATGATCAGTCACCCTGAACAATGTCACCAAATTTTGCTGTCATTCAGGGGGATCTTTATATTATGTGAAAGACCAAGCACTAAATTGTCCTTCTTTTCTTTCTAGTGTGGAGCTAGATTTTAAGCAGCAAGAAGACAAACTCCAGCCAGTTCTGAGGAATCTCCATCCTTTTGAGGAAACTCAGGTTGCACCTTCGCCTTACTCTCAGGAGACTTACTCCTCAGCTCCCAAGCAAAAATCCAAAACTGAATCTAAAAAACATGGAAGATGGAAACTCTGGTTCCTTTAAAAACTCACAGTGTTTGCAGTCTAAAGGCCGTCTTTAAAACCCACTGCAGTTGAGTAAATCCTTTTCCAAAACGAATAGGGTCGAGGGAACTGTGGCTGACTCTGTGTCACCGGGTTCTCACCCTGCTTACCAAAAAGGCCTTTGTACTAACAACTAATTAGGAGACGCAAGGTATTCAGTGTCACAACTTGCCAGCTGTGCTTTGCAGTTTGCGGATGTGGGACGTAAAATCTGAAATGAAACTTATGTAGTCAAAGACAACCAGTACAAACTCTATCCCACCCAGATCGGCAAGTGTTATGTTATCAACCTGCAGAATGGCAGGCTGTCACTCTGTACACAGCTAAAACTCATAATTCTTTTCAAGCCTTTATGTTTTGGGGATTTTTTTAATAATGAGAAGAAAAAGCAAGCCTTATGTTTGCAAAGGACTTCATTTTTACGTTTCACTTTTCAAATAAGCAGGGGGTGAGTGCAATTTTCAGCACATGAAATTCTGGAGAAAGCACAATTTTTTCAAGTGGTCAGAGACCATGAATAATCTCTAAAATGTGACTATCTGTATATTTGCCTTCATGTGCTGTAGCGCTAAGCCAAGTGACCACATCTCAGTGTCACACTGACACCTCGAATTTAGCATTCTCCACATTTCCAGACACGCGACATGTTTACTGCTCATTTTTCCGGCCAGCAACCAGGAGTCCCCCAAAGTCAGGACATGCCTTTAATCAGTGCAAGTGGACAGGGTCCAAGCTACTGGACACTAAGCTTTCTTAGATCTCATTGGTAATCTTTTGGTACCAAAAGGCCAAATGATAAATGCTGGCAGGAATGTGAAAGCACACTTAGAGATACGCAATAGATGACAGCGTCACCATGAATCACAGGCATACTCTGCCACCGGAAAGTGTTTCTGTGGATCAATCTCCGAGACGCCGCTGAGCACCAGAGCGCGGGCAGATGTTTTATACAGTTCGGTATGCGTTGTCACAACGGTGGGAGACCCGACCATCTCAAGGAGAAACAGCGTGTGTAGTTTTGCTGCTACCATCAGACAAACTTAATGTCACCTACGTTTAACCTGTTAGTAAGTGGTACTAAATGAAATACCTAGGGGAAAGCTGTGAATCAAATGTTTTTAGGTATTTTTTAAACAAACAGTGATAGAGTTCTCTTTTGATGACACATTGCAATATAAATCTTAGTTCCTTTATTTTTTCACTCATTCCTTTGCAAGTATCTTTTTATAGAAATCAAAAGCCCCTCGTCTATTGATGACTTTGTGTCTCCATTTGTGCTTTTCACACTAGGAAGCAGGGATCTTATTTTGCCTTTTACGGCGTAACTTAAATTTTGAATAGTTTGTGAATATACAAGAAAACCTAGTCTTCAAGTTTCTGTCCAACAGTTTCATATCTAATCTAGTGCGGACATGCACACCTCATCAACTAGACGCCAAAAATACAGTGGCCCCCGGAACAGAAGGCTCTCTACCTGAGGCAGTTTTCAGACTGGAGCTATTTGTGCATTTTCCTCCAGACTCAACAGCAAATCCACTTGAGTTCTAAGTGGTTTGATTCGACAAGGACCTCGTCATCCGCAATCAGACATGAACTTGAAATAAATGAAAAGAGCATATCGTGTGAACGTTCTTTGGGGGTTACTCCAGCTACACCGCAGATGTATGCTTTAATTCAAAGAAAAATACACATCTTTTGTGGAAACACTAGATGAGGAGACAAATCCTGGAAAATCAGTAAACAGAACCGAGAAATATTTTTGTGCAAAAGAAGAATGAACACGTCAATTCTGTACCAAGAAGGAAGTGCAATTGTTTCCTGTAGACAGAAAATTTAAAACCTGTGTTTCATGTATTTTATACTGTTTTTAACAAAGGTTATAAAAATGTTTGCAACAAGTTATCTCTCCTTGTGTTTTAAGAATTCCAACTATCTCAGTGAATTGAAATAAGGGTATTAGCAGCTTTTTAATTAGTACTATAAATCTGTCAAGAGGACATCCTAGTAAACAAAATAATGTCACTGTTTGAAAGCAGTCTAGACCAAAAACAAAACAAAAAAAAAGAAAAAAAAAAAGAAAAAAAAATTCAGAGTCGAAAAGGAGCCTGAAGATACACTAATTACTATATAAAAATAATAGTGTCTTCAGAATAGGAAAAACTATTTCCAAAATCATTTCATAGTTTAATTGCAGTGTGTCACTAACAGATGATGATCCTTCTCTTAGAAAGATTTAAGTCAAAACTTTGATACAAAACCAAGGTAAAAAGTACAGTGTTCCCTCATATGTAGATGTACTCATGGCATTACGTATAGAGATTAAATTATTATACTTGTCACTAAGTTCTTTATTAGTTTTTAAATAAAAAAAATCAAAGGTGATGTTTCGTGTGTCGTTTAAGCTTATTTCATGGTCTCAGTAATTTGGGAAAATAGAATAAATCTCAGAAAATAATAAGGAAAGAAGGACACTCAGGCTGCAAAGAACTTCATGGAGGTTTCCGGAGACCAGGCCATTACGAGGCATGGGTACCGCCCACTTGCCTGGCCTGGCCGAGGAAGGGGGGGGAGTGAAACCCAGCGGGGCCTCAGCTAAGCAGACCATGCACCCTCGTATGGGCTTTGGCTGCCAGGAGGAGAGGGCGACAATTCTTAAGGGCACTGGGCACCCTCCAGGCTCACAGCAGGACCGGCTAACTGATACCTAATTTTTAAAGAACCTCAGATAGACAACCAAACACATCAGTGTTTTCATGGCACATCCGGCCATGGCCCGTGGAGACAGCTTCTCTCTCCATCACCCATCAAGCAGATCTCAGCCCCAGGTAATCAACCACTGCCTTCCTTGTGTCTTCCCTCCCCTGGTAGGAAGACCCACACCCCAGTTGTGCTGAGCTCCCCACCTCTCTTGTGGAGACCAGTCCACTACTGACCCCTTCCCCAAGGGAGAGGTCTGCCTGAAAGCCCAGGAGAGGAGGTCCCCACCCCCTTTCCGGGTCTCTGCAGAACAGAGTCTACTTGCAAGGATTGGAGGGGGGGGCACTGTAGGCTGAGAAAAAAGGCTCCCACTGCACTCACAAGTTCCACAGGGAAAAGAAGAGGATGAAGATAACTCATGTGCAGAATGGGGGGTAAGACCCAATGCACTACCCGGACAATTGGGGGGACACTCCAAGTCGCATGCTATAACCGTCTGGGAGCCACTACTCCTGCTGCCTCAGAGGTCCTCTCTTGTAAGTCACTAGCTACAACAAAGGACTCTGTGCCACGCAGGTGCCCATCAGGCACTGAGGGTGTGCCATGGGCGTCTGGGGATGGGTCCCAGGACCTCTGTATGGGTCGCTTCGACCTTACACCCTCCCCTAGTTCCAGCAGAGTATTCATGGGGAGTGAATCAAGGTGTGGGAAACCCGTGCTGTCTTGGGAAGGGCCTGGGAAGTTAGCAGAAGCTTCCCACGCATCCTAGAGGTTGCCAAGGTGTCCATCACCATGGAGATGTGAGGTGTGGTGTCAATGGACCAGCATCAGGCAGATGGATCCCAATCTCAAATGGTAACAGTGAGCCTGCCTTGCAAGGCCGGTCTCCTCGGGTACCGTCCCAGGCACGGCACCACAGATACACAGCCCTCAGTCACTACACAAAATCCACACCACCAAAGTGAAAATCCACACCACCGAAGGCTTGCCTTTTGCCTTTCAGAGACAGAGCAAGAACAGCCATGAGCTTGTCCATCACTCCCTCTCTGGAGCAACGCAGCACGTTCCCAAGCCCACCCTGGGTGGGCTGATTTTTCAGGAGCACTTTTATCAGCAAGTTAAATCTGACGTGACTACTACGTAAGGCAGTGTCATTGGTGAGTGTCACGTGAAGATCACAGCAGCTGCTTTCCACACCGACATAGCTCATTTTGTCTAGAAAATGCTGCCACTGGCATATTTGGCATGGGAAGAAAAGAGCTATATGACTCAGGAATAACATTCCATCCTGTGAATTAGTGTCAACTAATCACACTGTAATGGACAGCATACATTCTGGCAGATGAGGTCCTGTGAAGGCAGCAGCTCAGTATTAAGAGACCTTTGCGGTTAGGTATGAATTTGCAAGAAATGCAAAGCCCATGTTACCCAGGCACTGATGTGGTTTTTATTTCCTTTGCAGTAAATCCACAGTCCGTGACCTACCTTGAAAAAATACTAAGGACCACAGAAACCCAAGAAAGGCAGGAAAAAAATTGCTGTACAAATACCAAGTAAAAATGATTTTTATAATGTCATCACAGCTGACGTGCACCCTTGTCACGATGACTTTCTGAAAGCCACATGTTTTCAAAGTACATTTATTACCAAACATATCATTAGACACACTTTTAACGACCCTCGTAAACAAAATCCAGACACTGTCCACTTGAAGCTTTTGTAACGTATTATTTTCCTTTGCAAAATGAAGATTAATACAGCCGTTTTTTAAAACGCACATTCGTTCATAAACTCCATTAGAATAAACATGGCAAAATGAATGTTCACGCACGGAGACAGGACACCTGTGTGAAGCCTTGGTTACCAGTCTCAGTAAAGGGGATCTATATACTGAAAGACCGTTTCTATTACACTATTTCCAAATGGAGACAAGCATGGCCGGTCCTTATCAATCTCCCAGGTTCAATGGGAGTACTGGGTTTCCACTGACAGCGTCCTTCCCACCTATGGCGCTGTCGTCACAATGAAACAGGCCCCACCCCGTCAGCGTCCCCAGCAGTGAGTGTCCTCAGCAGCTGGAGTTCAGAGTGGCAACAAAGTAAATTCCACCAGTGGATCTAAGGAGCCGGGAGGTGTCGTGGTCACGAGAGCAAGAAGAGAATCCAGGCAGAAAGTGCCCCTTTCCTAAGCCTGCTTCTGGGGATTTTCCACAGGGATCTTTCCTTAGAAGAGGCCCACATTTTCTTTGCGTGAAGTGGTAATCCCCAGTCTTCTGGTGTGTAGCCAGGCCACAGAGAAATCTTTAGAAGTCCTTCTCACTCGATTACATTTGTAAAGGACCCATTGACAGAATGGAAAGCCAGTCATTTGAAAGCAGCAGCAGCTAATATCCCAGAAGGGATCTTCCTGTGGGTTAGTATTCATTTCCTCTGCTCACAACCCAGCTCTGTGTACAAGCGGTTATTCCAGCAAAGACACGGGGCAGGGGGTGCCCAGTCACCCACCTAATGGCTGCTCAGGCCACCTGCCCACAAGACAAGAGCACCTAGCCCACCATGGCTACCTGCTCAGAACTCACCAAAGACGAAGAACGCTGCCTAATGCTGAGGGCCAAGAAAGCTTTCCCAAGAGGAAAAGAAAAATAAACTGAAGTCAGACAATACAAACGTAAGCACTTCGCTCAATTATTCTGCCGCATCAGAGGACACTGGAATCAAGATAAAAAAACAGCATCCTACCTGTGTGGCAAGGTTACCGCGAGGCTTCTCTGCCAGACCCTGTGTTAGGTATCCACGTGATCTATGAAGCTCTACCTGCCAAATGGAATTCTACTTTTTTTTTTTAAAGTATAATATTAATACTTAGGATCGTGGCATATTTTTACCCTATGCATGAGGTGTATTCCAATAGCCCATGTCAAATATAATGTTGAAAAGTATAAAATGAACTAAAACAAATTATATACAACAAACTGCATAGTGTTTTACAGAATACCACAGATACAGATAAAAGGAAAGGATTATACCATACATCACAGCTCACCCAATAACATCTGAAGTTCCCGGTTCTCAATTTCATCATACATTGAGAGACCTGATCATATCGCAACCGCCTCCCAATAACTTATTCCCATGGAAACCGAGGTCACATCTCCAGTATTCTTGCTGACGACATCATGGAATGAATTGTTATGTGAAGCGTATCTATTGAAAACTTTTCTTATCACTTTAATTTTTAAGTCCAGTTTCAGTGATTACTTAGAATTTTTAGGCCGGCTCATAGTCACACCAGCTCCTTTCCATTTATGCACAAACGAGTACCAAGCACTGAGGACTGACTCGTGAAGTGTTACCGTTTACCCATAAAAGGCCTATACACCATTTCCTCGGCTTCTTCCACTCCCGAAGGCCCACTGTTCACCTGGTCAGGGACATTTCCCAAAGGTCTTCCTCCAATCTGCATTCACAGAGCAACAGCAGCGACATTAAGCAGCCAACACAGAAGCCTACCTCTGAGGACACCGGGGAGCAAGGACGTACCACTGTGTAGACATCACAAAGGGACACATGTCTCCTTGGTGACTGAGAGAGCCTTCTAAACAACACTAGTCTGACATGGCCAATCCCCTTCCTGAAAACTCTTCATGCTATCTTCATGGCTCATGAAACAAATGCAGCTTATTCAGAATTGTTTGTTTTTGAGATTCCTTCCACAACAGCTGAGTTAGTTTTACAAACGGAATTTCTGGACTCCTTCAATAGATACTTATTGACGATGGTGGAAGTGGGAGGAGTCAGCTAAGGACCTGAAACCACTTCCTGCTTCCGGAGGCTTCTGGAGAAGGTCCGGGAGGAGGGAACTGGGCCTGGATGTGGGCAGCTGGCCTCGGGCCACTGCAACTACTCCGGAGGATCTCGGTCGGCCACAGCAGGGTAAGAGTGAGTGTGGGTCCCTGTTGTCACCCCTCCTCAGAATGTGCAAGGGCTGCTCTTGGGGCCTCCGAAGGGTTCCTCAGAACACAGGTTCCTCCAGGCCCTCCAGGGAACAGGCACCCAAGTCTTGGTCTGACTCTCGTACTGCCAGGAGATCATAGCATCTGGCCCAGGGAAATGACTGAAAGGTGGACGATGGAAAGGTGCCTTCTGGCCTGGACAGCTGCGAGCCCGACAAGGAGGGGGAGCGAGGAATGGTTCACAGTCCCCTTTGACACTTCCTGCCATACCACGGAGGTCTGCACCACGAGTCTCAGCCCTACAAGAGACGAAGGCAGCCAGCTCTGGCACGGAACTTGGGCTCCCAATGAGAGCTGCCATGCTAGGTGAGGGATTTCGGACAACCTCCTGTCTCCGCACAGGGCACTGTCTGTACTTGCACATACATGATGAAGGGGAGAATTAAATGTGCATCTTGCCATGAGCCATACGGTGGCTAGCATGTGAACAGATGCTTGATGAACCGCAGCTAGTATTATCGCCAGTAGTATTAATACTAGTGGCCTGAGACCTGAGTAATTTCCCAGGGGCATCCTGGGCCACAAGGTCTGAGAGAAGACACCACGCTCCATTCACCCTTCGCTGGATCCTGTGCTTGAGCTGTGAGCATGTCTTACTGTCTCTCCAAGTTCAAGGACCCACTGAAACCTTTATGGGCATCCTCCCTGCCCTTGTCTCCCCAGGTGACTCCTGGCCAGCGGGCTGAGACCTGAGTGAACACCCACCAAGAGTCAAGCCCCTAACCAGAGACAGGATCCCTTCAGTTCACTTGCCCCCACACCAGCCACCTCCCCACCTGCCCATTATGAGAGCCCATCACTCACTCACTGTAACCCCCTGAGCACCGTTATGTCACCCCATGCTCGCTAATCCAGCCCATTCCAACAGGGGTCTTAGCACAATGACACAAAACTTATTTCAACTTCAAGCCACACGTCATTCATCCATTCTACTTAAGGTCTTCTATCACTTCCACAACTACAGTGCTCGAAGGGCACCCATGGCACAAGCCCAAGAAGACAGGATCACCAGACGTCGGGAGTGCTCCTAGACTCACCCAAGTCTCGCTCCAGGGGGCTCAGTCTCCCCCAGTTTTGACAAAGGTGTTTCAAGACTACAGAAGAACGTATTCCCATGGAAATAGGTTACGATGAGGAAATAAGTTATGATGAGAAACATGAAGAGGCCAACATGTTGACGTTTCCAGGAACTGGAAAAGCCCGCTGCAAATAAAGCTAATTTACTAGAAATACTTTATTTCCTAATTTACACACATTCTCGTCCAAACCTAAATGAGCTATACCTTAAAAAGGGAAATCTAAACATAACGTGCTGAGCTCTGCGACAGCCGGGGACTGTTGTACTGGGCGGAAACACACTGAGAAGTGATCACTTCCTACTGGGCCCCCATCTGTATTCACCCAATCTGCCTCCTTTATCCTCCCATCAGCCACAGAAAGCAACACAGGCCCAGTGCTATGTTCCTGCTTTGTCCTCCGATAGAAACGTGTGTCATCTTGCCTCCTCTAACGACATGCAGCGGGAACGGAGGCCACACAAGGAAGACCGACAGGCCAGACCCGACGGTCAGTGGAAACTCGAACCGGATTTTCTATTCTTTCATTGAGGAAGTTATTTTTCTGTTTTTCGAAATGCCATCAAAACAAACTTAAATGGTACCATGTATGAGAAATGACAGAAATTAAATGGTACCTATACGTGCATCTTTTGCTTAAGAGACCCAGTGTAAGAATAAGGGGGGATGAGGAGGAAAACGATACACTCTAGAAAAAAGGCACCATAATATAAAGCGTGACACTGTCTAAATTATTAGAAATATCCTGAAAAAAAAAGATACTATCCCATGCCTCAGGACTCTGTGTAAGAGAAACAGCACATTAGAGCAGAAAACAAAACAGCTACGTTGGAGGACCTCAGTTACTTTTTAAGGTCTGTTATGACATTTTCAGGTGTACAATTCCGTCATACAGTATCGACATCTCACACTGTATTAATGGTATCTTAAAGGGAAATACGTAGAAAGAAACTTCCAGAAGAATGAGGTCTTAGAAGAAAATATACATCCTTCACTAGAAGTAATGAGGAAATTAAAACCAAATGCTTTTGTCTCCGAAACATTGGCTTGGTCACCTCCAACTTTGACAGTGGCTTCTAAACTCATGGAAAACGAGCACGTTGTATAGACCAGACTGTAAATAAATGTGAATACATGCACCTCATCCGCTCACTAGGTTGTAGGGAAATAAGCTTAGTTTCAAAGGCACGTAAAAGGCCCAGATGGATTTCCAGGAGACAAAGTAAATGGCATTCCCAGGAAAGAGGCACTTAGCCACAGTGACATGCCCACGCGTGCGCCCCAAGTACTTACAATGAGTTCGGAGTCCCGCCCCATGGAGATGACCGTTCGGTTCACTGTCCGTAGTAGCTTCTCCATGATTATCTGGACGTGCCTCTGCGTCGGGCCCTGGGGGACACACCGTGGATGAGCACCAAAGCCCAGGACGGTCATTAGCCGCGAGCCCCGGCGGCTGCCACTGAATTCATTTACCCCATGAAGAGTAAACCAATTCTAACCCTTAACAAGATGAAAACTGGTCCCTGTCAAAGGGGAAAGCCTTCAAAGAAAACGCAAGCCATTTTATTAATTCTAGCCCATTAACAATAATTTGTCATATAATCAAAGTAATTTAAGCAAACCTTAACAATAAAAGCAAGTCTGTTTAAACAATATTATGTTCATGGCCCCTGGTTAGCCTGCCAATTAATTTTCTAAAGACATGTGGCTGTTTGTAAATGGGGGGACGGCAGATGACAACCGTCCAGGGCCCTACAAGACCATCCCGCTCACGTGGGCAACTGGCACATGCAACATAATGTTCACACGCCCTCTTGGCAACTGCCTGAAATGCATGGGTCTTGGAATTTCTATCGGTGAAAACCTGCTCTTTTTCAGCGTGTGATGAGGTTCTTCATGAACTCTGAAAATGCTGAAATACGCTCCACAGGCACTTCTGCCACGGCGTGGGCAAGCACCACCGCCGGCATGAGGTCTGGCCATTCGACCGACCCCTTTACTCCCAACCCTTTCTCCACAAAAACAGGGAGGGGGGTCCTGGAATGGGACCACAGGGGGCTGCCCTCTGGGTGCAGGCTTCCACAGGCTTTGAAAGGCAAGGTACCCAGAAGAGCTGGTGCAGCCATCATCACTGTGAACTAATTCAATCCGATCTCTTTCTTCAAGGGTACTAATTGGGCTCTAAGAGAATGAGCCAGGGCAGGACGTGTGTGTGGCAGGACGTGTGTGT
Source organism: Rhinolophus hipposideros (assembly GCF_964194185.1). Classification (NCBI taxonomy): domain Eukaryota; kingdom Metazoa; phylum Chordata; class Mammalia; order Chiroptera; family Rhinolophidae; genus Rhinolophus; species Rhinolophus hipposideros. The sequence continues at coordinate 4,328,863 of NC_138061.1, forward strand.
GTGTGTGTGTGTGTGTGTGTGTGTGTGTGTTGACTGGAAAGGTGTCCAAACGTCATGTGGCAGGAAGCTAAGAACCAGACCCACCAACTTGAAAATCTAGGCCAATCTGTCCAGGGCTCGGGTAGAGATGGCCAAGGCCCTGTACACCTTTCCCGACACACCTGGAAAGCCAATGATGTTACCTGAGTATGCACACCTGGGCACAAAATGGTGGCTATACTGAGTATGGCGAACCATTGGGTCAGACTTTTCCACACGTGCTTGCACTAACTTTTGAGTAAGAAAAAAGGTCAATGGAAAAAGCATACAATTTAGAAATGCAAAAGGAAATACTATACAAAAAAACACAAACAAAAAAACTAGCTAATAAAGCACCAAAAGAAATTACCCATGGGGAGAAGAAAAACCTGGGGAGAATGGCAGAAAGCTGCTCAGTTGCTCTTCTCAAAACTCGTAGAAGTACCACTGACTTAAGAAAAAGAACAACAATAAAAAAAAAAAAATACCCCCAAACTACTATGTGCATGTATTACTTTAAAAGAATCAGAATCGGGGGAAAAAAAAGCACGTAGGTAATTAGCCTCCACTTGTTTATTTCCAACTTTTAACATCAAAGCCTTTGTCTGAACTTAACGATCAAAATACAAGTCTTGGGAGGCATTTAGCTGAGAAGTCACAGCAAATAAACTTAAATATATATATATAAGTGGAAGAATAAACATTGTATATATATATTTAATGTGGAAGAATAAACATTGTAATACAATTAGCATACCTTATACAGAAACAAAAATAATTTGAGGGTGCAACTCTGCAGGGAGAAGGAGAGAGGCTAACCTTCACAATCAAAGCCATTTCTTTTTGAATGATTCGAACGTGCCTCTGTACCCCGAGCCTGGGGCTCACGTGAACTACCGACCTAGGTGAGGGCCTGAGCAAGCAGGGCCGTGACTCACCACGTCCTTCCTGTACAGCACCTCCAGGATGTTGCTCAGCAGCTGGCAGCAGGCCTCCAGGTCTTCCTGTCTCTCCAGATGGTACTTGAGCTGATCTGTCATCATGGGGAGCAGGATCTCTCTGCAATCTGCAGGGGACACGGGGCCGCCAGTTACCGGGAGACCCACCAAGACGCAACTCGTGCTTGCTAGCAGCTTGTTTTCCTAGCACGCTACACTGTTCTCAATGTTCTCAAGCACATTACATTTCCATCTGCCAACTGACATCTGGAGAGCGGAAATCACTTATATTGCTGTGTAAATAATTTTCACACCAAATTCCCATGGCCGTGAATACATGGGTGTACCTCATGTAAATATACAGTACTTCATAAACAGGAAGTAGTCCCCCCTTATCCGCGGTTTCGCTGTCTGCGGTTTCAGTTACACACAGTTAACTGTGGCCCAAAAATAGTACATGGAAAATTCCAGAAATAAACAATTCATCAGTTTTAAATCACGTGCTCTTCTGAGCAGCGTGATGAAATCTGGCACTGCGCTGCTCCATCCAGCTTGGGCATGAGTCACCCCTCCGTCCAGCATATCCACACTGTATATACAGTACAATACCACACTTGAGAAAGAGACCACATTCACGCAACTTTTGTTATGGTATATTGTTGTAATTGTTCTCTTTTAGTATTAGTTATTGTTGTTAATCTCTTACTGTGCCTAATTTATAAGTTAAACTTTATCATAGGTGTGCATGTGTCTGAAAAAACAGTATACATAGGGTTCGGTACGATCCACAATTGGGACATCCCCTGGGGGTCTCGGAATGTCTCCTCTGTGAATAAGGGGAAGCCCCTATCATACGTACGAGTTACGTACGAGTATAAACACACATACATGCATATCCCCTCTGTGCACATAACAAACTCAAACACACACTGGGGTTTTAATTAAGTTTGAGTAGTTACAAACTCAGTGATTTGCAACTTTAAAGGAAATACTTCCTACAACAAAAATTATTGAATTGCAGCTATCCTCAATTATTCCTCGAAGAACCGAAGCATGGTTTCCTTCTGCTCATGTACCACCACCCCCTAAAGGTTTCTGAGCTCCGCGAGTCACAACCTACAGACACCTCCCTGGGTCTTTACTCACTCGGGGACAATGTTCTGCTGGGTCTACACTTGCAAAGGGACAACCTGCAGGGAGCTGAGAGCTCAGGCTCTGGAGGGACGCTGCCTGACATCAAATTCCACTGGCTTCCTAGCAGGGCAGCTCACGTCACTTCTCTGAGCCTCAGTTTCCTCATCTCTAACATGGGGACGATGGCACTAGCTACTCACAGTTACAAGGCACCATGTACCCCTACAAGGTCGGGGGTCTGACACAGGTTACATGCTCAGGACAGGAGACTTGCTGTGACACAGAGGCTGGCTCGTCACCAGCCTCTCTCTGGCCTCGCAGATCCCTGAGCTAATGCACGAGTATGTGAGGGAGGGGGCAGTGGGAAGCAAGTATTGACCTTGGAGGTAAAAGCTCAGGAAGCAATATCTTCACCTGTTGGCATGAAGTACAGGAATTTGCCATGTGGGGCAGTGGGCAACGGAGAAAACAATCCCGGAAAGGGACCACTAGACACACAGTCTGTGAGATGGAAGCTGATATATTCACAGAAGCACATGCCCTGTTCAGAAAGGTGTGGAGAAGGAGGGCAGATGGCGGCTGGATTTCATCCTGAACATGATGGGTGGGGTGGAAGGGGGCAGGGAACTATAGAACATGACAGAGGAGAGAGGTGATCAGATCAAAAGGCTAGAGGTCCTCAATGGTGTGCCCATGGAAGGCAGTGGAGAAGGGAGGCCCGGAACGGGTCCATTAGCTACGCAGTAACTCAGACAGGAAATAATGACGGTCCGAGCTCCAGCTGACTCTTAAGGAAGAGGCCTTGAATCAGAGACACTGGAGGCAGGCTGCCCAACCTGCGGGCTGACGGACTTTGGATGGGAGAGTGGGAGAAAGGAGACCCAGACACGAAGCCCAGCATCCTCGTGATGACTCTGCCATCCAAGGAGCCTCACGGGGCCTCCAAGGAGAGGAAACGGAAAAGAAGTGGGTTTAAGGGAGAAAAACTGATGAGGGTTTGGTTTTGGACAGCTGAGCCTGAGCTGCCACTGGACACCTATTAACTCCATCGAGCAGGCAAATGGAGAGAGGGTTCCAAAGGCTGAAGGAGACTTCGGGCCCAGAAATACAGACTGGGTAGTCATCAGCCTCTGAGCGTAAAGAAAGCCAAGGAACGGGGCATGTGCAGAATGAGAAGGAAAATTTGTGAATGGCCTCAGGACATAGGAGACACACGGGCCATGAAGATGGGCCAAGGAAAGATGTGGGATGAGGCAGAGATGGGCGAAGTCACCCGAAACAAGGGAGAATGAGGTGGTCAATGTGGCAGCAAGCCTGAGTGGACGAGGACAGCTTCACCAGGTGGCAATTTCAGCCGTAGCCTCCTTCCCCAGGCAGCTTCCTGGGGCCGGCGGAGGAGGGACCAAAACAGGAAAAGGAGCAGGCACCATGCCTGGAAGCATGGCTGTGAAATGCAGGGACGGTGGGGTGTAAGATCGGAGCCAAAGAACATTGGTGTCTTCATGTGGCTTTTAGATGGGTGCAGAGAAAAAGTTGTTCAGAAAATTAAAGAACAATAAGGAGAGACAAAAACGAGCTTACAGATGAAATGCAATTCCTAATTGTCTCTCCCAGCTGGGAAGTCCCACTGGACTCCAGCAGCACTCGCTCTCCCATATGAACTCTCCGATGTTTACCGCCGGTTCTGCGCTGTGCGAGTGCCCGGCCACTGCCCTTCCAACATGCCGAGCCCGAGAGAAGGCAGCGCCCTGAAACGTTAAATATACTCAGCTTGTATTTAAGATCTTACATTGTAGGAGTTCCAATGTGAATGAGACGTCAAAGCAATGTTTTGCATTAGTTTCCCTTTTCAATATGCGGGGCAGGGGGAAGAAAAAAAACCCCAAGCATTCCACATCAGAACTGCTGAGATAAGTATGCAGAGACCCCGTTAGAAGCCCTCCGGAGCGGGGTGCAGACGGGGAGAGCTGGGGAGGCAGGAACAGCACAAGCCCTTCTGCCTCAGTGTCTTCCAGGGGGACAGCAGGAGGAGCTTCATGCTCAGAGTGTGACAAACCCCACTTTGGTTTATTCCTCAGGAAAGGGCTGGAAACAACTCCATTTGTTCAGAAAGAGTTCTGTCCTGTAAACGTCAGAATTCCCTTGCTGACTTCCTAAGCACAGTAACCAGTGCTGAGGCAGAAGTGAGGCCTGACACGCCGCAGAGCGGCACGCCTGAGCACAGGCAGACCGGGCTTGCTGGCTGTGAGGTCTTCAGTCTGCAGAAGGTTAGGGGCCGGAGCACGGCACACGGAGAAGGCGCTGTCCTGTGGGGACCAGGACGGTCCCCCCAAGTCTACGCCCCTGGATGTCAGGGGGCCCTCGCACAATTCCATTCTCGTCCCACCCACAACTTCCTGTGATCCTGGATGAACTCGGGCCCCAGGGACAGCATCCCCCCAAAGCCACAGCCTCTAGAACTCATGACGGACGTGCTCCCAAGAGCCAGACATGCTGTCGGTGTAGGAGGGTACACAGGTGTCATAGAGGCACCCAAGGACGAAGCCAGTCCAAGGAAACACCTCAAGAAAATGACTTCGTGGCAGAGAATCCAGACTGAAAATGCATCTGCCCAAAATGCAGACGCACAGATACATGCATCCCAGAAACATCCCAAAGCGTGTCCTTCCCATGCAATCTCGACATTCACATACCCTATCTGCCCTTAGTAGCTCCTGACCTGTGGCTGGACCTTGAACACAACACAGCGCCCACTGTAGGGGCCACACACCACCTTGTAGAGCCCAGCGGGCGAGCAGGTCCCTCGCGAACCTACTTGAGTCCAGCCCTGCCTGGGTCCCTCCCCATGGCGGACGTCTCCAGGTGGTCCCCTTGCCTTCAGTCTGAAACACACTGTCTGGTACAAGCACCCTCCACAGGGATGAACCGTCGGCTGCCCCAGTCAGGTGACTTTTGGTCAGCCCTACACAACCACCCACCATTCAGGAGAATAAGTCAAATTCTCAAGACATCTCAGAGGGAGGAGCTAGAGCCACAAACATCGGAGCAGGTCAGCGATGACCTCAACAACATGATTAAAGGAAACATGGCAACGGAAGCTTGGCAGGGCTGTTCCAAGCCAGCTTAGGAGGAACCCACCGAGGGAGAGGCCCCGGGGGGAGGAGGGTGTGTCCAGGAACAGTCCTAGGACACGAGGGGAGCACAGTTCTAGACTGAAAGATGGCACAAACAGCCCTTCAGGTTCTGGTACCCAGATGGCCCGGCCGAAATCCATCCCTTTCTGCCCCATTTATCTGCCACGCCGGACAGGCAGTTGTGGTCTTCACTGTTCTCCGGGGTAATTGAGTGTGTTAGTCTCATTTGTCAGAATTACTCCAGGGTGAAGGAAGTGTCAGCTGCCTTGTTCATCTCCGGCTGTCAACCATCTCTGGCTACCGTGTGGGAATGCCCAACGTGCCTGCCCCAAGCCCAAGGCTTTGTTATCCATCCTATCTTTTTGAGAAACATATGAAAACTTTGCTGCCATTTTGTCACATTTAAAGACATTTCAGTCTCTTAGCCCCTTGAGAACATAGAGACCATGTGTTATAATCCTTCAGGTAGACCTGCGTCCACAACTTGTGCATTTTCCCAACCCACCCCACCGATGGCTGGTCCAGAAAGAGTGGGCAAATGGGGTAAGCGAAGTTCGCTGAGAGGATGAGATGAGAGCACACGTGCAGGACTGTAAAAGCAGCCCCGTGTTCCAGTGTGGAGGACCGCCACCTGGCAGCCCGAAGGCACAGCTCCGGCCCTGACCACACAAACCATAGGACCCGATGACCAGAGAGGGCACCAGGCCCCCAGACTTTCCGTAAAGGTTACACAAACCACACCAGGCATCTCATGCTGGCCTCCAAGGACAGGGGAACACAGGGACAGCAGCACCCTTCAAAAAACACCGCAGGACCCTAAAAGAAGAAAAGCAGTGCCCGGAATCCTTCATAGTGGCTGACAGGACCAAAGCTGGAGGCCACACAAGCCGGCTGGGGTCTGTATGACCCAGCACAGCCCACCGATGGACCTGGGTACAAAGAGGCCTCAGCTGCCCAACTCCTGGACCACTGTGAACTACCATGGGTTCTATTATGTTTCTCTGAACTGGGATGCAATCTCCACGAGAGCAGACGTCTTATTCTAATGAAGAGGAGTAGCCCCTGCACATAATCCAAGATCAGATGAAGGCAGTACGTGTGTGCGTGCGTGTATGTGCATGTGTGTACACACACGTGTATGTGTACGTGCACACACACACCCTGTGAAGACTCGCTCTCTCCTCCTAGTCAGGTGGTTGTTGCATGTTTACTTTGTCCACGGTCATCGCTCATCAGGAAACCACAGCACTTCTGTTAAGCGGGGAGGAGGGACCTGCAGTCCAGAGCAGCCTGGCCCATCCTTGGAAGACATCAGAGGGACAACTGCCTCCCTACAAGACCTCTGCTGCCTTTCCGGTGACCCAGTCTCACTGGATGGTGGCCAAGCTGGCCCGGGAGGGGGTGTGCAACAGCACGCGTGCGCACGCATATGTGAATGTGCAAGTGTCACTTTGGCTCCTTAGCAGTTACAGGGACACAGTGTCCAATCACAGCGTCTGCAGCTATAAGCGGGTCTGCCTCCAGGTGCCCCTGCCATGTGGCTGGCCTCTCGAAAAGCGAAACCAATGCAAGTCTCTGAAACCCTCAGTTCTTCAACAGGGTCTCTGTTTCTGCATTTCTATCTACGCTCTGTTTTTCCAAGAGGTGCTGGGGGCACAAGTTTGAAATAACGGTAACATCTCTCAAATGTTGTCACAGACCAAAAATCTAGGGCTCCGAAGAAGGTACACCAGAAAACGCTCAACATATAGACACACATTCACACACACACCACACACAACATACGTAAACACCACACACATACTCTCACACTCATACATACCACACACAACCTACACACACACACACACATTAATATACACCATACTCACACACATACCACACACACACATACACAGCCGTGATGGGAACTATTCTAAAGCACGACTGAGACGCTGTCCCTAGAAAGCAAGCGAGAATGGTATCCTGTCCTATGACGTCCCAACTCGATGTCCTGAATGCCCTTGCCTTCCTTTCCCAGGAACAGAATGTCATTTCTACATGATAATTTGTGTCAACTTGTCCCTTTAGGCACAAAACAGATGGCCTGGGAATCTGACAATCAAAAACAAATCCAAAACCAACTTTATATTTTAAATAAATTGACCACGGATGCCCATTTGGAAAAGGGATGAGACAACCGCTTGACAAGAAGCAGTCCAGGAGCCTGCGTCACTGTGAGACGTGGGGAATGGCTTCTGATCTCGAGCTTCAGTCCCCCACACACAGGAGGAAATCATGGAGCCCGTCCCGCTCTGCTTTGCTTTGGATCTTGGGCATGGTACTTAAACTCACTCCCTCAGTCTCTGGTTCTTATTTGCAAAAGAAGGAGGCTGTTGTTTACTTCTGAGATGTACTGTGAGAATTAAATGACCTAATGTGTGCATTTGGCAAACAGTGAGCATCCAATAAACGGGAACTTGCAATAACAGTAATAGAACAATATTACTACACAAAGTCAGCCTTTGCAACGAAAAGTACACAAAGAAAACGGGTGCCTGAGAGCATAGGGCACAATGCAGTAGCCCCTGGGCGCCCGAAATGCAGCTCCTGCCACTGAGCAACGGAATTGCTAATTTCACTTAATTTTCAGTCATTTGCATGTAAATGTAAAAAATGACAGTTGATTTAGTTATTGGAAACAAATGTTGTGAACAACTTTGGTATGTAAATCCACTTTTGAATGGTGGGTTTTATTAAATGTTTATTAAATACAGATCAAGTAGCTTTGACAAAAATTTAGCATCCAAATAGAGGTGTGCTGTAAGTATAAAAAACACATTGGATTTCAGAGCCACCAGGTGACAAAAATATAATGTGTCATTAAAATTAATATCACCAACTGTTTTGTCCTTTTTTAAACATGTGGCCCGCGTTCTGTTTCTGTTGGACAGCGCAGTCGTAGCGTGTGCTGAGAGCAGATGTCACAGACCGCACGTGCAAGCGCTCACATGGGTGACCTGCTGCTCATCACTGGAGCAGATCCGGGGCCACAGCTCTCTCCTGTCACACCTCCCGTCACATGTGTGTGACTTGGGGACTTACCAGGGCCCGTCAGCTCTGAGTCAAGGCATACGCACGACCTCCAAGGAAGCCAGAATTAGCGTGGACAGAGAGAAGCAGTCAGCCCCGCCAAGCGGGCAGGAATGGGACGGCCCAGACTCCATGCGAATCTCCTGTGGGGATCAGCGGTCTCGCAGCACACCAGCCGCCCTCCGCCTCCCTCCCGGTACGACCCGCACTGATTACAGACGGCAATAACTCGACATCTGCTCATCCTCAGCTGCACGAGCTGAAGCCATGATGAGTAATGCTCTGGTAATGGGCACAGAGTACAAAATATTAATCTTTATAAAAAGTATTCAACAGGCATTCTCCGCTTACAGATGTCCAAGCAGAATATCTGTGTATAACCCCGTTCCAGCTCTACGTCAAAGCAAGAGGCAAATACAAGAATGAATCTGTCCATTTACAACATTCACTTTATGAACACTGAGTAATGGGCTTGTTAAGTTTTAGTTTGGTCACATTAAACAAATGATCCATCATGTACATTTAATAATGCAACCTTGAACCTGTTGCATAGAACTGAGATCCAGAGTAACACTTAGTGAACATTAAACAGTAAGACCCACATAAATGGGGGCTGGTTACCAGTCGTCTTTTACAGACAATCATCTTAGTTTTCAACCACCTAAGAACTATGTGCCCACACGATTCAATTTGTTCACGTGACTTTCTCCCTCCATCCAAGTTTTCAAGCAACACAAAAGCAGAAAACGGAGTTCGCAATGGAGGGATCACAGGGCCCAGTTAGTTATGTCCACGCCGTACAGGTGTGGGAACAAGAGCCAGAGTGAAGGGACACAGGGACGGCACCGCTAAGCAGCAGCGGAGTCGGAAGTGACACCTGGTCCTGAGGCCAGGGTGCCTTAGGGCAACCAATCCATGCATGTGCACATGTGGGTAAACATGTATGATTGCGGTGTCTTCACATGTCAAATGCAACTTCAGTTTTTCCAAGAATCGCTTTAATGGAACAAGTCATAATCGTTAGCAGGACCAAGAGAAGAAATTCACACTGAGTAACCCTTGGTTCGTCATTTTTTCCTTCCTGAACAAGTTTCTTTGTGAAATGAAGGTGATCCAACTGCCCCGCCCTGTGTTTCTGACCCGAGTGACGAGACGCCCCTGTGTAAGTGGTCCGGTCAGCAGACCCTCGGGACACTCGGCTGAGTACTGAAATGGCCAGAAATCAGGGAATCTGCCTGTCAGCCCTGAGGTACCCCGTGTCCCGGAACTTTAACTGAAAGGGTTACAAAGCAATTAAAAGTATCTTGGAAATTGGAAGGAGTTACAGGGCAGGACATGGGCTATAGAACAATGGGAACGAGAAGCTGGTCAAAGACAGGTCTTCTGGATGAAGCCATTGGGCCTAATAACAAGTGTGTCATCTTTCGGAAGAAGGGAGTGCGGCAACAGATATTTTGCATTCTTTATTTGCAGAAGTAGAATAATAGCAGCGGTTAAACTACCCATTGTTAGTGTAAGAATAAGTAATTTCTCAGAAGAAATGAAAGAAGAACCAATGGAGAAAAATCGCAAATGAGTCCCATATATCAGGAAACGACAAAATCAGACAGACTCAAGTAAAATGCAGGGGAGACTGTGTGGGAAGTACTGGTGAGACCAGGTACCTGTTCTCCAGGCAGATTCAGATACATCCAGGAGGTGACCTAGTAAGCTCGGGAAGAATTCTACCGGTCTGTCAGTCCGTGGGCAGAATCTGACCATGTGGAAAGTGAGAAAAACAGCGAGTGCACGGGCCTAGAAGGGGCATGCATTCTTCAACTAGGAAAGTGAAGGTCTTCAAGAAGATAGGTCTTGCTCCCCGAGCTCTGGCACTGACTACGCTCAGGGTGCCAACTATGAAATGTATGTGATAAAAACAATGTCAAAAACGTAGTATGGTACACTCCATCTGGGGGGTGGCCTGCGCCCTCAGGGAGTAGTTCATGCAACAGAAAAAGAACTGGACCTTGAAGGAGAGCCTGCCTGGAACAGCTCCAACTGTCCCCAGCCAGTGACCTGGAGGCGACATATCACGCAGGCACACAGCTAAGCGCTGAAGGCCCGGGAGGAATCATGAACTGGGGGGTGGAGGAGCTTGCTGTGCTGGTGCCCAGTGTCAGCCCGACGAGATGTGACACTGACTTCTAAGACCGCACTTCCTACTCCCGGGATCCACCGCCAGGGACAGGCGCCCACCCAGAGGAGGCTGCAGAACAGACCATAATAAAGGTTAGGCGACTCCACCCTGAGGGACTGCTGGCTCTGCAGTATGAGTACAGATACGAGCCTCACACAGAAAAAGCGAAAAGCTATGAAAATGCAATGGGCACATGAACACAACACCACATGCTTCGTGTACATTTATTTTATGTATGTGTCATTTGTTCATATATTTGTATTCTAGCTTGTCCCATGGGGCATTCGAAGTGAATTCTGTTTTCAGAATGCACTGCTCATATGGCAGGCGCAGAACAGTTTGAGAGTGGGTGATGGGTTTGTAACAAGACAATGCCTTAATCAGCACCCAGGTGGTGGACAGCTCCCTGCCTGGGATTCCCTTTGCAAACTCAAATGTGTTCCTTAACTGGAGCCCTTATCTGTAAACGAAGACAATTACTCTTTTCCAATTATGCATTGTTTTAAGGTGATGGCTCTGAAGCCTCTCAGAACAATTAAACTTGCTAACCAACAGTCCTGAGCACATGATAGGAACTCAACAAATTATAATGGAATTGAAATCAATGTAATTAAGTAACTGAAATTGACTTCACCCTCCTAAATTCAATAAATCATTTCTAAACGGGCTGCACTGCTGTAACAAATGGTCTTTTCAAAACACATATAATGACAGATACAGAACGATATATAGAATGAGGGATGTAAAAGGTACAGTGCTTTACAGATAAAGATTAAAATGTTTTTATGGCATGAAAAAACAGAAGAGGAGAAAATGGTGTACACATTCCACCATTACTCAAAATAGTCTTTCAGTTCACAGCTAGTAACATTCCTTCGAAATCATCAGCACAACTACCTAATAAAGTACTCCAGAATGACACAAGAGTGATACCTTAAGTGACTATATACCACATGATGGTCCCAACCCCAATTTTTCTTTCTGTACCACATCCATCAATTTAACAAAACCACCACAGAGTAGCTCTGAGTTTAAGATTCTTTTCAATAAAGAGAAATACCTCTCCATTTTCCACAGTGCAGAAACTAAAGAGATGTTATTTTGATTTGTTTATGAATCAAAGCATTCAGGTTTAGTTTATTATAGGTCTGTATTAAACAAACAGCTTTTCTTTCTAAGATTTAAAACACAACAATGTGATTAATAGGGTAATTTTCAGAGATACAAATTTTCTATCTTGGATCCAATTACAATGAAAATAGCCTAGAAATCAGACTTTGATATTTCCTAATAGCTAGTCCCAATAGGTAACTTGGCCTTTACCCTCTGATTTCCAAGGGCTGCTGTAACAAATGTTCCCACCATTAAAAAGGAGAATTTCACTCTGCATCTAACTGGAAGAATCATTCACCTTGAAAATAAGAATGAGGAAAATAATTTAAGCTTTCTAACACTACATTTTTAAGTTCTGTATTATTCAAAAATGGAACATAAATGAAGTTTTATGAGGCTGATTGCTACATTGAAGGAAAAAGCCATGGGATGGGCTAGGAACGTGGGAATGGCACACATCCCATTCCTCCTCACTGCTAGATTCCAACCATCCCAGGAAAAAAAACAAGGAAACCGAAACTAACAAAGGGGGTGTCAATGAACCCTGAGCTTCCAGCAAGGGAATCCAGCAGGAGTAGTCAACTCCTGTCAAGACCATATAGGCATATCTCCCACTAACTCTTCAAAGCTTTACTCATTAAATCTCATACACACTACCCTCCCAAAACAACTTTAAGAAAATGATTAGTACAGAGCATAGTAAGCGCCACAGAAAATCTGCCAATTGCACTGGTCACTTTCAATATGGCCTTCTCAGGTTGATCCCTTTTATTCCAGTTTTTATAACATTTTGTGGGCATAAATCTTAAACCTCGGTGTCCTAGTATTTATTTTAATTTAATTACATTGAAACTTTTCATTTCTATTATAGGATTTAAGCTTTAATTTTTTCAGCTTTTGTCAGATATCTGGACAATATAATCGCATGGGAACAAAGCTACAAATGCACAAATTATGAAGATCTGACCTTTCTGTCTCTTTTTATCTTGCTTTCAAAATCTGCTCCCTCCACATCACAGATTATATGCAAGAGTCATCTTTCTGTGAAGCACATAATCTACTTAGCCAGCTTTCAGGCAGTCCAGTCACATCAGGAGACAACGCTTGGAAGCCATCACCGCCCATTCACTGGCTCCCGTGTACAGCACGCTAACAAGTCAAAAGCTCATCACCTTGGCACTGGAGCGGGAACAGAAACATGCAAGGTGGATTCCAGTCACCAGCATGGGAATCAGCCCCTCTGCACATCCTCCCTTTTAGGAAACAATGCCATTCACTCTTTGACCACCAACACACAAAAACGTCCTCGTGAAATGCTGTCATGGCTGGGATTTGCTTCAAAATCAAGACTGACCATGCTTTAAATCAAGACTGACCACGACGTGAAAACTTCGAAGCCCAGTGATGGGTTCATGCGCTTTGATACTCTTCTTCCACTTTCTGTATGTTTGAGATATTCCATAATTTTAACCTAAAGCTATCTGGACTCCAAAGGTAGAGTTGAAATGTCCTCTCCTCCTTTCACATTGCCACAAAACTGGGGAATAATTAGATCAGAAGCAAATAAAAGACCACCCCAACTTTATGAAACTGCTCCCAGATGGCCTTGTATGTCTCAAGTCTCTCACGAGTCTTTTCCTTCTCTCATTAAATTAATCCCCCAAAGCCATCTCCTTCCTCCCCCATGATCAGTCCATTCAGATTCAACACTAGAAGCCATAGCCAGTTTCTCTGTGTGAATACACACCTCCTCTCCCCAAGATCAAGTTAACTATGTATAAATGCAGCTGGCCATGCTTCCTTCTCTGCTCTGCTTCCCAGGAAAAACAAAAAGGTGCTGGTTTTGAACAGCCATGTCCATGTTTCTTCATTCCATAAATGTGCATTGTGGGGTGAAACAGAGACAGAGCAATGACCAAACGAATGAGAAGAACACCATGCCCAGGGAACTCTCAATCCAGAGAAGGCTTACAGACAATAAGCAAGCCACGTCAAAAACACAACCATTTCACCCTTTAGAGACTGTCAAGAGAAGCCATGGGGCAGAGTACCTGGGGGTATTTTATGCAGGGTGTTCAGAGCACCTGCCTCTCAGAGGAAGCTCTGGAGGTCCCTGCATTATTCCATCCCAATTGTCTTCCAGCTGGCATTTGACATGCTAATTACCCTCTCAGATGAGGGTAGGGTCTTAAGTGCCATTTTTCTAGTGAATCCTCAACATAAATGAAAGAGGTGGCTAACATTGGTGCATTCAATACTGAGCACAAATCTCAGTCCTATCCACATATTAATCTTCAAAATATATGATGCAGGCAACAAGAAAAGGGCAGCTGAGGAACATGAAGCTGGGAGGGGAGCTTATGCAAGGCAAGGTCACTGAGTGAGCAGGTGACAGAGGCAGGATCCGAGCCCTGGCCATCCGGTCATAAAGCCGACACCACCCTCAACCCTCTAAGTACTGGCTGCCCTCATTGCTGCAAGGGCCTCAGAAGTAAATAGTGCTTTATTAAAGAGGAAGGAAAATCATCTGTAGGAGAAATGATGCAAACCAGTCATTCACTTTATAAAAATCAAAGAAAAGGGAGAGGGGTACATACTTGGAGAAAAGGCTCACGTGGCTGACACACAACCGTGTGCTGCGAGTGGCCTGAACTCTCAGAGGGCGGGGGACACGGGCCCTATCTACCATGTCTCCCCGAAAATAAGACCTAGCTAGACAATCAACTCTAATGCGTCTTTTGGAGCAAACATTAATATAAGACCTGGTATTAGACTATATTTTGTATTATATTATATTATATTATATTATATTATATTATATTATATTATATTAATTATATTAATTATATTATATTATTATGCCCAGTCTTATAAGTTCTGGTCTCATATTATAGTAAAATAAGACTGGGTCTTATATTAATTTTTGCTCCAAAAGACGCATTAGAGCTAATGGTCTGGCTGGGTCTCATTTTCAGGGAAACACTGTATCAGCCATCCACAGTGACAAGACATGTGATATGCCAGGTCTGCCCTTCAGCAGCTGAGCAGCCTTCTTACATTTGGGGGTTATTTCTACATGATGAGCTCAGTCTCCCCAGGACATAACCCAGAACTCAAATCCACAGCCACCCTTGCGAGTAAAGCCGAGACCTGGGTCCCAGGTTCTGCCGATGAGGTGTGACTCCTCAAGACAGAAGAGGAAAGGAGCACTGGGAGGAGAGATCTCTGTGAAGAACTCCTGTTTCCTTCAGACCAGGGTGTAGGCAGCACGAGTCGCAAGGTCCCGATTCACACGTAGAATCGCAAGTGGTACACGTGTGAGCAGAGGGGACAGTGACAGTGGCCATGGTGTCCACCCAGGTTGGGGCCAAACAAAATCCTATTTGCCAAAAGGCATATCTGTTGTCACCCAACAAACTCCGCTGGACGCGTCCTGAGGTTGTGTGTCCTTTAGAGGGACAGAAGAGAAGCAATAAGGGAAAGAAGGACGAGACTGTCAGGGCACCGTAAGGGGTGGCACACAGGGACCCAGTCCTGGCAAGGAAAGACTATTCTGCACAGAAGCAGTTCCCGATTCAGAATTCACTGCCAGCCTCCCAGCATAGATCAGCTTTTCATTCCTGCTGAAATGAGACTGAAACTATGCAATGCCTTTGATATTCAAGGCAGATGGAAAGAAATGTGCTAGAGCAAAGCTAAGGGAGTCTCTTCTGTGAGTCTCTTTTGCTCACGCTGATGAGCAAAGACCTGCCCTGGAAAGCACCGTGATGCCCTCTGATCACATACCCAAAAGAACGTTTACCAAGGGCTAGCACATTCAGTAGCTCGTGCGGCTAAATCTAGTTCTATCAAATTGTAAAAATCTGGACACATGGGGAGTTAGTTTGATTGGTTCCACTGGGACCAGGAAATAGGACATAGACAACAACATTTTTTACAAATTAACACGAAATGGAACAAAGCAAAAATATCACAGCCATCATATCTCATCAGAAAATGGTTTGGCTTTAAATATTTATACCAAATGTGGCAAAGAGTATTTTACAAAAGTAATGACATCTTTGTAAGAACAAGCCAAGCAGAAGATTTCCCCTGATAAGTCTTTCCTGACAAGGAGGTAAGATGGCTGTTGGCTGCTGTAAAGAGGCAGGGAGCTTGCAGATAAGAGAAATCAGGGCCGTCTTTGCTATCCTTCACATCTTACCCAGAATTATCCATAAACATTACCCAGGAATATTAATAAAACTCAAAGCCTCAAAGTGGAGCCATTTTCTCATTGGACAATGCATTCTGAAGGCTTCCAAGCAGCCGGTGAGAGTCTGGAAGCATACTGGGCTCTCAGTTATGGCTCAGACAACTTCAACGGATTGGGTAATTCTGGAGCTGCTTGTAAGACATGAAGCTTCAGGCTCATTTTGGCTCATTTAGCCCAGGATCATTTGGGATTCATACGCTGCATATAATCTCATTTACTATGTCGGGTACAAGTTGTTGTGAAGACTCAATCCCAGCTTTGTACTTAAAAAGAAACAACCTATTCCAAAATATTACATATTCTGGTAACTTCTTATTAAGCAAAGCTACCGTTTAATAAAGAGCTATAAATGCTTAATACAAGCTATAAATGTTTATTTGCATGTGACATACTTGCAAAACAGGACTTGAGGCAGTCTATGAGAAAAGACTTACAGAGCAAGCCTGAAAGTAGAAATGGGGCACCGGAAGAGAAGAGAAGCACAATCCCCAAACAGCTAGGCTGACATAATTACCAAAATAAATAGTAAGCTTCCCTGCAAGTTTCGAGTAAGTTTCAGTAGAAAGAAACATTTCCTTTAAAAGAACTTCTATTTTAAATATTTTTAATTGAACCTTTATGTCTTATGTTCTTATGCAAAGAAAGCTAAATGATATGTGGAACGAGGTTTTGCAATAGACATTTTGAAATATGTAAATGTGTCCTCAAGACGATTCTCCCTGTATCAACTCTCAGTAAGAGTTGAATACAATCAATCCACTGACAACTGTTATTTATTGAAGGTACTGGTGGTACTGATGGAGGTGATGTTGGTGGTGGTGCTGGTGCTAGTGTATGTGTGTTGGGGTTGGATGGTTAGAAGAAGGGACACCAGTAACCTACCTAGAAAGACCCAGATATAAAACTTTCAGCGGATTTTACTTGCTCTGGTATAAAGTTTAGTCCATATGGAAGGAAACAATGAAGCAGTCCCCACCCATCAGCTCTGTCATCATGCCTTCCTTGAGTCATAGTGTCCCTCAAGCTTTAGTAGATACCTAGAGAATGAGCAACAAGATCCAGCCCTCCATGGGAGCCTGAAACATGGGATCAATGGCGTAAAGAAGATTCATGTGCTCTGAACTTCCAACAATGGCAATGCTGTTGACTTCTTAGGAAAGAGAAATGACCTTCTGGCCCAGAAAGGTCTGCATGCAGGGGATGGAGAGAGCTCCCCACTTCTTGGTTTGATGGTTTTTTTCTCCAGAAGAACATCCAGATGAAGTCTTAACATAATCTCTTAACCAATGAGCCTCAGCTGTAAATGTAGACTCCAGTGCATTTTATAAAGTTAAATCAAGAAATGAGATTAAAACGAGCAGACAAACATAGAGTCTAGTAGCCCAGAAGGCACAAAGGACTAAGGCAGACACACACTGAGTTCTCAGTGTAGCCAGTAACTCAGCGGGACATCCAGGCATGGGCTGCTCCAGCTCTGATACAACGCTGTGCGTGAGGATGAAAGAGAATGAACAGAAGAGCCAAATGTCTGGACAGAAATGGATTAGAATAAATCTATGCTTCTCAGCGTGTCACTCAGTAGTTTTCATATTTGCCTCCCATAAATGAGGAAGGTTATGGAATTATGCAGAGGTTTTACGCTTTCAATAAAACTGCTTGACAAGTGTAAAATATTAATTCAGTCTGCCCAAAAAGAAAGAAAATGATTAATAAAAAGGGTAGGGAGATAATGTAGGGAAATAGAAGGAGTTTTTCAGGCCAAATGAGTTGAGAAATCATTAAAATTCTTCTTTTGAGCCGGGTTTGAAGAAACCCTGTCAAAGAATGCAAAGTTAGGATGAGACGGAACCATTATATCTAAATTTAAAGAAAACTTGAAATTTTTCTGTGCAATCATCTCAACAGAAGCAAGTGATTGCATCCCCAGGATAAAGATTCACACATTGTAAAGGCGACAATATATGCTGATTGCCCGACGGCTCTGGTGCTCACCTAAATCACACACGAGGAGGTTCTGCCTTCCGTGGGCAATGACCTATTACCTATGCTGTGTGTCAGTTACCATCTCTTGTACGGGCTAAATCTTCCTGTCTTGTAATAGAGCTGTTGTAATTGGTTGCAACCTCCACTTCTTTCAGTGAGGAGGAGAGAATTCAGAAGGGACAAGGTCTACAGACAATGAGTAATGTGACAATTTAATGAATCTAGGGGCTTCCACTCACCGTGCTGCGTGAAGAGGTCACTGTGAACAATTTCGATCAAACAATACAGCTTCTGAATGGTCAGCAGACCCATGGGGACATTCAGGATGAAATCGGTAAACATTTTGCTACGAGGAAAAACACAATGGAAAGAGTTTACAGACACATTGCAAAATGATCCAAAATGTTACAAGAAAGGACAAAGCTGCAAGGTCATTAATATGGTCGTGAAATGCCACGAGAAAACTGGGCAATACCCATTATGCAATAGAGGACCAAATCTCACCCAAAACATGCTAGCGTCAAATGTTGTTTTTTCACTTCACACCCCCTAAATGGCGGAAAGTAAAAGGTAGACAACAAGCTCTGGCTGTGCTGTGAATAAATTGGAATCCTCATACCATGCTGGTGGGAATGTCAGACGGTGTAGCCGCTTTGGAAAACTCTTTGGCATTTCCTCAAAACTATTAAAAACAGTCACCATATGACCCAGCATTTCCACTCCAAAAGAAATGAAAATACATATCCACACAAAACCTTTTAGATGAACTGTATCAAGATTATTCATAATACTCGAGAAGTGGAAACAATCCAGATGTCCACCAGCTGGTGGATGGACAAACAATATGCAGCATGTCCAGAAAGGAATAAAATTCTGACACATGCCACAACACAGCTACACCTTGAAAACATCACAACAAGTGAAAGAAGACAGTCGCAACAGGCCACATATTGTATGATTCTATTTATGGGAAATGCCAAGCACAGGCAAATCTGTAGATACAGAAAGTACATTTGTGGTTGCCTAGAGGTGGGAACAGGAGATGAGTGTTACTGCTCACAAGGGATCTTCCTGGGGTGATGAAACTAAAATCGGATTATTCTGATGGTCGCACGACTCCATAAAAATACTGAAGACTATTTAACTGAACATTCTAAAACTGGTGAACTTCATAGTATATAAATTATATCTCAAGGGAGATATTTTTTAAAATTTACTTTTTCAAATGGCCAATGATACTATGAAGGAGTAGTAGAAAAAGAGTTCTTATTAGTAACTAAAGAAAGACAAAATGGTGAGATCCTTTCTCACGTTTCATACTGGCAAGGTGCTATAGAATAGTAATCCCAGGTGTTGGCAGAGTTTGGGCAGGCGTAGACACCAACAGACACCAGCAAAAGGCTGGGTGGACCCTTTGGATGGCAACCAGAGGGTAAGTATTAAAGCCTTTTAAGAAAGTGCAAGACCTAGTAATTGCACTTCTCTGCTTATAGTAATGATATAAGTCAGGGCAGATACTACAATTACATTACAAAACAATTGTATCCTAGCATATTCTACAATTATAAAAAGAGGACCCAATCTAGCACCCACGAGCACAGCACTATGGTCCGTTCTTTGTCATCAACAGGGCTGGGTTGGCAATGATGCCTGCCATTCAACAACCACGTCCTCACTGACAACTTGCTTAGCAAACAAGTGGGCTAATAACAGAACCTAGGTCATGCCTAGGTTCTGCTGCAAAGACTAACTGAATAACACACGGAAAGGGCTTTGTGTGGAGAAGCACATAACCAATGCCAGTGTCTATTGTTGTTATTTAAATAAATGACGGGCCAGCACAGGAAGGAACACCATGAAAGTTACTAAAAAGTCTGATGGACAAGACTATTCGGGATGTGGCCAAACAAGACATCTTAAGTGTGGGAGCTGACTGCAAAATCATAACTATAATGCTGAATGTTTTCAGGGGTGTGGGGTGGGGCATAAAAGATGACTAGAAGAATCCAGTGAAGTTAAATTTGAGTTATTCTCCTCTGTGATCTCTTTTGTTTCCTCAAAACATGAATCCAATTTGTAAACAGGAAAAAATACATACTGTGTTTCCCTGAAAATAAGCCCTAGCCGGACAATCAGCTCTAATGTGTCTTTTGGAGCAAAAATTAATATAAGACACGGTCTTATTTTACTATAAGACTGGGAATATAATATAATATATAATATAATATAATATAATATAATATAATATAATATAATATAATATAATATAATATAATATATATAATACCTGGTCTCATTTTACTATAAGACTGGGTCTTATGTTAATTTTTGCTCCAAAAGATGCATTAGAGATGATGGTCCAGCTAGGTCTTATTTTTGGGGAAACATGGTACATAATTTTGACTAAATCAGTAGATAAGGTGTCCAAGAGGGACATACACATGCATAAAGGGCCAAGGGACCAAGAGCAGACAGCGCTGGCGCTGGGGCAGGGGTCTTTGGATCTCCAAGCACATGGCCCATTGCGAACATGGCACCATCCCTCCCGTGGGCGAGGGGCTGGTCCCTGTGCACATGGAGGACAGGCCAAGTGCATGGCGTGACTCACAGGACACAGCTTCCCCATGTCCTCTGTTTCTCCAGACCTGAGCTCCCAAATAGGAACATTCACTGGCGGTTTCAAAGGAATCTGGGCAGGAACCCGAGATTCTGCATTTTCTAATCAGTTGCACGGCGCTGCTGTGGGCACACCTCTGAGAGCAGTGCTGCAGAGATGGGCGCTGCAGAGATGGGCGCTGCAGAGATGGGTGCTGCAGAGGTGGGCACTCCAGAGACCCAGGGACAGGCACGCTACCAATGGGTCCGTGTTTCTCCTTTTCTCATTTGGGGCCTGCTAAGCTCTAAGCAGTGCGGTCAGTTTCCAGGACCAGAAAATAAATGTGTCCATGCAGGACAGTAAATCCTCCAGTCAGAAATAGGAGGATTCGTAGAGGGGGGCACCTCCCAACAGCCCCCTCCCCTCATGTCTAAGGCACAGCGAAAATACACGGTGACCTACGTCGACCTAAAGTACAGGTAGGATGACCGTCTTTTATTCAGGTTCACAGCCTGGGGACAGATGGCCCTTTGCTAGTATTTAGGTGGGCTTTTTAGGCTGGTCAAAACGGGGCCATCACCTACCCGTAGTTTATTGTGTCAGATGTTAAATCAAAAGCAAAACAAACCCGTGTTGTTGATGGCAGGGGTTGAAAAGCCTGACGGTGCATTTGCTCACGTCAGCTCTTTTGAGGGGGCAGTGACATGTGTACCTCGAAACCACAAAGACTGGGCTTGGATGGTGGGGGTGGTAAAATGGGGAGGAAAGAGGATTCGGTCCCCAGCCTAACTCCTGGGCCTGAAAACTAGTGACCAGCTTCCCTGAAGTTTTGTTTTCTTTTATTATCTTAGATGACAACTTCTGACTCTTGGGCCTGAGGCTTACGTTAAAGCTCCTTTGTCAGCTGTTTTAGGTGCTGAAATCAAAACCCACACCCAACAGCTATACTGAAAGTCAAACCGTAAGGAATGCAAAGTGCCAAGTTTGCGTGATATATCCAGTGGGCTATGAACATCGGTCTAAAGAAAAGATTGTGAATGTTGACAGACGAGGTCTTTCCCGTATAAAGTCATACTAGCCAAGGTCGTAGATACCAACCCCAGCGCGTGCGCCACTACAATCCAGCGCACTGACCTCTGGCAACACATGGCAGAACCACAAGCATCCCAGAAACTAAATGCACTGAAGCGGAGGCCAAGGGGAAGGCGGAAAGCCCTGGCTGCTGCTTACCTGAGCTCTTTGGGGTCAAACACCAGTTTCACATCGTTGATGATCGTTGGCAAGTATTTCAGCGCTGCCCCCTGCAATGCAAGACCAAAGAAGAATGCTGAGCCTCGTGAAGTTTGGCAAATACTAATATAAATTTATAATGACCATGAAGAGCCACTGATATCCCAAAAGAAAGGTCACTTTCTAGGTGAGAAGCTGATGTGAAACGTGATGGAAATGGAGCAAAGGAAAACACCTGTGATCCACAAACAATGGTCATTTGTTACGTGGTGACCTTGACACCTAATGCTAGCATAACAGCAACAGAAACCAACATTTCTGCCTGCTGACCAAATGCCTCCACTGTGTTACTCTTCTCCTTAACCCATCAGCAAATGACAACCGTGCCCTTTGAAGAGCCCTCTACGTTCAATGACTGCAGCTCTACCAGACTCAACCATTAAAATGATTCTTGGTTCCATTCCAGAACTGTTTTCCTGTATATCTGTGCAGCCCTTAATTAGGAATCATTTTTCCTTTAGTAATTTTCTCTGTTATACTGACATTATGTATCTTCTAGAAAACCCACACTCTAAAAAAACACAGTGATGGTAACACTGAGAGATCCCAATACACGCTCTGCGCTATGCTAGGGCCCTGGTATAGTTTCTCTTGAATTCCAACAGGACTCCATGGGGTTAGCTGAGTTGGGAGGCAGGGAAGCTGACCATGACATGTCAATTACTTAGCCTTTGATCACACAGCACTGAACTGAGCTGGCATTAAAATTCAGTTCTGTGGGAAGCCAGGACCTCAGCCTCTTCATCTATCTCTCGTTGGGGAAAGTCCTGGATTTTAAGTGTTCTGACCATGACTGTTCCCACCCCCTCCTCGGACCCGAAGTGACTCCTTACAGCAGGCTGGCCTTCCCCTCCCCGAAACAAATGGATGAAAATAACACTCATGCTAAATACCTCTATGGGTTTTGCATTAAAGCTCAGAAGCAAATTGAAGAGAAGAAGATAATAATGGGAATAATGGAGAACATGATACCTATTACATAAACAATGGTTACCACTGCTTTCCAAAAGTAAGTGGGCAGAAACCCCGGTTAAGTATGACATCCATAATACAGACAGTCAATGAGCTGATTTGCCCCCAAGGGGCACAGGCTCCTCCCCCTCCAGCACCTAATGAAATTCATTCCACACCTCGCATTCCATGTGAAAATTTACTTTAAATGAGTCACACGTCTGAAATGTAAAACTATAAACCTTCTAGAAGAAGATCCTGTGACTTGGAGCTAAACAGACTTCCTAGCTATGACACTAAAAGCATAATCTGTAAAAGCAAAAACTGATAAATTGCACTTCATGAAAACTAAGAACCCCTGCTAAAATAACAAGATGAGCCACACACTGGAAGAAAATAATCGCAAGTCACAAATACAGCTCTGTATCCAGCATATACGAAGAACTCTTAAAACGCAATAACAAGAAAGCAATCTCCCCCAACATAGGCCGGAGATTTGAAGAGATTTTTTCCAAAGAAGGTGGCAAATAAGCTCGTAAAAAGACGCTCCCATCATTTGTCACCAGGAAATGCAAATTAAAACCACAATGAGATATCACTACTATCTATTAGAATTGCTAAAACAAAACAAAAAAACAGACAATACAAAGTGCTGTCTGGAGATACTGCTGGTCTGAATACAAAACTAGTTCCGTTACTTTGCAAAAGTGCCTGGCAATTTCTTACAAAGTTAGATATGCCCTCTGCATATGGCCCAGCAATTGCACTCCTGAGTGAAATGAAAACTTTTGTTCACAGGAAACCCTGTATATAAATGTTTACAGCAGTTTTATTTGTAATCGTCAAAAACCAGAAACAACCTAAATGTCCCTCAAGAGGTGAATCCATATGACGGAACACTCCTCAACAATAAAAAATTTAAAAAGCCCTTGTTACACACAACATGAATGAATCTCAAATGCACTCTGAGAAGTAAAACAGGACAAACTCAAAAGTTACAAACTGATGATTCACACATTTGAAAGTAGAGGCGGCGCAAATAAAGGGAAGACCCTGGTCCACCTCCCAGGCGACAGAGAAACCACCACACTCAGTCGTCACCAAGGATCTCAGGGTCTCACAGTCAAGATAATACGGGACAGGAAAGCCACATCCTACACTACAGAATCACAGGGTTTGTTCTTCCAGGTGCTAACCCCACCTTTCAATGCCGGTCAGATCACGGGATCCCAACTACCTGCTTGGAGATCCAGCTTCTGGAAAGAGCGTTAAGTAGAAACAATTGCATTCTGGTTTCAGAAGTCTTGTTTCGACAACCTAGAAGTTGCTTTGAAAAACAAAGAAATATTTATGGTGACGTTTAATAATGAGCCTCTGCACAGCTGACTGCTCAGGCCCGTAGGTGTCTTGTAGAATTCGTGACGGCCCCGACGGTGAGGAACATATCAGCTTTGAGCATTTTATCCTCTACCCCCCAAAGCACCATGTGCTTGTGGCAAAGGGATCAACCGCATGTCACAAGGGCAAAGCAGACAGCGACAGACTAGACAGGCCCTTACAGCCCACCTTCCACATGCTGCCCTGAGGCGGCCCAGCGCTGTGTCATCCAGGCAGGCTGAGCGCATGAGCAGGGCCGGGACAAGCAAGGGCTTCCCCACGCCGCACACGAAGTCAGGGCGATGCCCACAGACAGGGGCCTGTGATCCCAAATCACAACCAAAAAACTGATCCTTCCAGAGAACCCTGGACACAGTAGAACCTCCATGACTCCCAGCTTTGTATAAAACACCTCTTTCATTCTCAAGAGACACCCCACCTCTTGGCTCTCAACCCAGAGAAGCCGCCATCCTTAGCTCAGAGAGGCAGAGGGAACTCCGACGTGCAGCCCCCCACAGGCTCTCCACCTTTCTTGGGAAGCCTGCTCCATCACCCACTCGTACCAAGGACCACATGGAGCATTGTGCACATCTAACACTGGTTATTTGTCGGGAATCTTTTGAGGTCCAAAGACACCGGCTTCCTCAGCACAGCTGCGCGGCTTGGCTCGATGCAGGTCTCCTCCCAGCGGACCGAGCCGCTGCTTCCAGAGCTTCCCCAGGTGGAGAGCGCCCGACAGGCAGAGCGGGGCTCCTACACAGAGGACAGACAGTGCAGGTAGAAGCTCATCCATGGAAGACACCTCGAGACAGGAAGGTCCCGGATGCGGGCAGAGCACCTCCGCGGACAGGGTCCTCAGAAGCAGAGCCAGTCCCACAAGGACCAGGGCGCCAGGCCAGGTGGGCTGCGCACGAACTGCCCCCCAGCAAGGCAGCATCTGCAGTCCGTGGTGCTCACTGGGGACACTGGGGGTTAACAGCGGCTGCCCCCGGGACTGCTGGGAGAATGGGCTGACGCACAGGAGGTGAGCGCAGCACGCTCGCCATGCATGCTACTGCCCAACAGACGCTGGGCACTGCTGCCACTGACAGCGGGGCGGGAGGGCGCGTGGACGTGTGCAACGAGCAACACGGAGAACGGCTGCGGCGTGCAGAACTCTCCAACTTGCCACCCCAGTCTGCGGAAACTTGCACGTACAAAGTCCTGTAGGAACAGGTCAACACTGACTAGAATGCTTTGCTGAATCATAAAGCAGTCTGGACAATGGGAATGCAGGACATCTGAGAGGTTCTTCTTTTTTTTTTATGTTTGGGTCTCAATTTTATTAATTTCTTGTAAATCAGTTCTTTATTTACTAAACAAAATCTTGCTCGGAATGTGTGAGGCTCTTTTGAAGTGTGGGGGAGAGGCTGGAAGGGCAGCATGTCGGCAGCCCCTGCCCAGGAGGCCGCCCAGGCCTCAGCTCGGTTCCCTGCAGACAGCAGGATGTTCATAACTGACTCACTGGGGGTGTGGGATGGGGGTGAGAGAGGAGAGGACGATGCCTGTGCCACGTGCACACCAGACAGAGCTGAGTGAGCAGTGAGGCCTCTCCCTCCATCCCTCCAGGGCGACGAGCCGGGAACTCCATAACCTGTGAGAACAACTCCCTGTGACAGGGCCTAGCCAGGAACAGACAACAGCACATGCAGGAACTTGGATGAATTCACTGCTTTTACTTTGTTTATTCATCTCCTGATTTTTAAGTCATAATTTAACTTATCAAATCAACGTTTGCTTCCTAAGAAAGTTATTTCTTCAGATCTGATATTAAACCTTTTAATTAACATGACAGTTTAAGTCCTAGCTTGCTTTTCTCTTGGAACTCGGTAAAGCTTTCATCTGTTCATCCCATGATGGATGGGGCCCACTCTAAATGCATGGGGGCCGTGGGGCCACCGACACATGTGCAGTGACCCCCTGATGTGCTGAAAACACGTTCTTGATTCCCCCACACATTCAGGCACACAAAGGATTTAGGTAAAACTGAAATCACCTCCAAACACAACAGGGCTCCCCGCCGCTGAGCACTGATTGAAAGCCAGCAAACCAAAGAAAGATACCAGAAGAAAAGTAGAGAGAACACTGGCCGGTAGTAAAGCTATTTCTGTTTGTATTAAAAGACAGGCAAGTTGCTGGGTGTCTCTTTAAACTGGATTCATTGTTGAATCCCCAGGCAATCAAGAACTCATGGCAGCCCACGACCACAATTCTGAGGAAGGAGGGTAGGTCAGAACTGAATCAAAAGGATCAGTAACACACAGAAACCCAGGTTTTAGGGGGGAAAAACCGAAACATATAAAAAGGATTAATAAATGGCAGGAAATGCTAAAATGTTCTAATTGTTGAAACAGTTCAGGTTGAAGAAATTAAATAAATTTGGCACTCTTCTCTAAGCAAATTTAATTGTCATGCATCTCATGAGAACGCCACCTTAATCCCAACTGCAAACCCAAACCAAAAGTGCACTTTCTATCTACTATTGGTTTAATGGTGTGTCTCTCTGACTAAAAATATTACCACTGATGATGATTAATAGACACTATTTTAGGGTAAAGTTCAGGCTACATTATTCAGTATAATTATTTTAATTAAATCCATTAGCATATCTTTATATAAGATTACAAGAGCTATGGGTGATACAAAATAAGTTTTGCTTGAATAATGTATGAAGCAATTATTAATTTACATATTTCTCAAGAAAACGCATATTAAAATGATTCCAGTTGGAGGTTTTGAGCTAAAGTATAGTATATGGTCCACAAATTCTCTTTTCAGACTTAAGTGTTCCGTCTTTGGAAGATCTGGGGCATAGTCAAACAGCCTCAGAAGAACCAGAATATTCTGCTGTTGGAAAATGTAGCAAGACCAGTTTGGCCAACAGATACCCCAGGACCTGAGCTTGTGTCTTTCCTGGGCAATGAATGAAACAGAGCTGGGCAGGAGGGCTTCAAGCAGCTGAAGACTGGAAACACCCAGCACTTTGGAAAAATTCGAGGATGCATCAACTCTGAACCACCCTGCTGTACGTACCGAAGGAATCCAAGACAAAAAAGAGAAAGACGTAACAAAGACTGCTTATATTCCTTATACCCTATGAAATAAAGGCTGCCTACATCCCTTGTTAACTTAAATCTAAAAATACTTCTTCTCTTTGTCATCAGGCTTCCTCTAAGCTGAGTCCGGTCTTTAAAACAGCATCTCCCATCTCTACTGTGAACGCTACAGTTCATTCAATCACAAATGACAATACTGCAGTTGGAGGGAATCATTCCCATGAGTAGTTTCATGTTTCAAATTCACAAAAGTTCAAACCAAACAATTAATGAAAAAACTACAAACTCATTACTAAGATTCTTCAGTGAACCCAACATAAGCTCCTATACTTGAAAAGTGATTTATTATGGCCAACAAACATATAAAAAGATGGTCAACATCACTAATCATTAGTGCAAATCAAAACTGCAAGATATCGCAAGATATCAATTGCAAGATATACCTATTAAGGTGGCTACTAACCAAAAATAAATGAAAAAGAAAATAACAGGTGTTGGCAAAGACATGGGGA
This sequence comes from Rhinolophus hipposideros, assembly GCF_964194185.1. Classification (NCBI taxonomy): domain Eukaryota; kingdom Metazoa; phylum Chordata; class Mammalia; order Chiroptera; family Rhinolophidae; genus Rhinolophus; species Rhinolophus hipposideros. The sequence continues at coordinate 4,356,507 of NC_138061.1, forward strand.
AATTAGAACCCTTTTGTACACTGCTGATGGGAATGTAAAATGGAACAACCACTACAGAAAACAGTACGGAGTTTCCTCAAAAATGTACAAACAGAACTACCATATGATCTAGCAATTCCATTTCTGGGTACAGACCCAAAGGAACTGAAAGCAGGATCTTGAAGATATATGTGCACACCCACATCCACTGTGGCATTGTTCACAACAGCCAGGAGGTGGGAGCAACTCAAGTGTCCACCAATGGATGGAGGGATAAAGAAACTGTGGCAAGGAAGAAAACAGGAAGTACACACTGGTAGTCACAAAATAGTCCCGGGGATGTGCAGTACATTGGGAATATAATCCATTACGTTGTAAAAGCCCTTATCAGGGGAATAACTTCTTCAATTATATAAATTCCTAACTGTGCTATACACCTGAAACTAATAAAAAATAAATTAGAATGTCAACTGTAGTTAAAAATATACTGTGTTCCCCTGAAAATAAGACCAAGCCGGACCATCAGCTGTAATGCGTCTTTTGGAGCAAAAATAAATATAAGATCCGGTCTTATTTTAATATAATGTAATACCAGGTCTTCTATAATATAAGACCGGGTCTTATATTAATTTTTGCTCCAAAAGACGCATTAAAGCTGATGGTCTGGCGAGGTCTTATTTTCGGGGAAACAAGGTAGCCATGCACGGCCTCAGATGAGTAGAAGACTAGTTGGGATGATCACTTTGTGAGTGTAAATGTCTCATCATTATGTTGTTTTGTGCACCTGAAACTAATAATAAAAAAAAAAAGAAAAAAAGATGAGATTAAGAAAAAGAATGTGGCCAATACATACAATGGAGTGGAATTCAGCCTTAAAAAAGAAGGAAATCCTAACAGGGGCTGCAGCATAGATGAAACTGAAGGACATTGTGCTCAGAGAAATAAACCAGTCACAAAATGACAAGCATTGTATGATTCCACTTATATGAGATATGTGTTTCCCCGAAAATAAGGCCTCATCGGAAAATAAGCCCTAGCATGATTTTTCAGGATGACACCCCCTGAACATAAGCCCTAAAGTGTCTTTTGGAGCAAAAATTAATATAACACTGGTCTTATTTTCGGGGAAACATGGTATCTAAAGGAGTCGAACTCACGGAGACCAAAAGTATTCCTGTGGTTGCCTGGGGATGGGAACAGAAGTGGGTGGGAATGGGAAGTTGTTGTTTAATGGGGACAGAGTTTAGGTTTTACAGCATGAAAAAGTTCCAGATATGTGTTTCACAACAATGCAAATATAGTTAATACTACTGAACCATACACTTAAAACCAATTTACATAGTGAATGTTATCTTATGTGGCTTTGAACACAATTAGAAATAAGTAGAAAAATTAGTAATTTGTCATGCCTTCCTTGGAGAATATCAACAACGGGGAAAGTGTCTCCCCGTGTTTCTAGGTGGGGGTGGGGCAGGAAGGGAATGCTGTTTTCACGGGGCAGGACCATTTTTAGGACTGCTGGCTTCCACCCATTAAATGTCAGCAATAACCCTCTGCGCACAAAACACAGTCATTGTCACAGTCAAACAGCCCCTGGCAGAGAAGCACCAGACATGACAAGAGAGTCCTGTGTGGCTGTGTCACAAGTGGGTGCACCCACAGAAGCCCTCAGCCCTTGGGTCAGCCAGACCAGCCCTGGGCCACTTGCACACTCCGGCCGCAAGTAGCTGCACTTTACAACAATAACCAGTTTCTATGTACCCAAGTCTGAACTCCGTGGGAAAACTCAGGCTCAGGCGCCCTCTGCTCTGCTCTGGTCCCCTCCGCTCTGGTGGCAAGACACACTATTGAACGTGGTTCATCCGCGTTCCCAATGCTAGGGGAGCGGGAGACCAGAAGGCAGTTTGCTCAAGGACAGAATAAACAATAAGACAATACATGGTCCATGTGTAGCTACCATGACTAAGGGAGTGAGGCCAGGTGGCTGCGGACGTGGGGCTACGTAGCAGGACCTCGTAGCAGGACCTCGTAGCAACAAGTACAAGGCGCTGGAAAGAAAGGGGGGACATGAGCTAACCACAGCACATCCCAGAAGAAAGCTCTCTTCTTTGGAGTCATTGTGCTGTCCTTAACCTCCTAAAACCCATTTGCCAGGAATTAAGTCATGCTAAATAGGAGTATTACTGTAATCCAGGCAAGAATACATTTGAATTAAATTACTGAACTTTTTTTATTACTTTTTACCAGCACAGCAGTGTAACTTAAGAGGCTCAGGGAGGAAGGGAGTGATCCTTTGAACAGGCTCCCAAATTGGCAAAAATTGGTTACCTCTCTAGACAGCTTCCAGGAGGCAAAGCATGACTTCTAAGTAAGTAATGGCGATTTTCTAAAAAACACTGGAAATTCAGAAGTCAACAGACAGGAAAATTGTCCAGTTCAAAAGCATCATAAGAGCCTGAACTGCAGTGAAGCGATTTTGAAAACACTGACTGGAGAATGTAACATGTCACACTTGTGTTTTACTCATGGTCTGAATCATCTCACAAAACAGAGCCTTTGAGGAGCAAAGGAGTAAAAGAGGGGCCCCTGCAGGACAGCGGAGGCACAGAGGAGGGAGGACACCCACCGGCTGCTGTCTGTCAGGTGCAGGGCCCTCCCCAGCCCCCAGCCATCTCCTGTGGCCCCCATGCTCCAGCCCACCTCACCAACCCTCAGAAAAACCATTAGGGATGACGATCAAGGGCGTGGACACATCGGCAGGTAGAGACAGACCAACGGGGTGAAGAAAAGCCCTGGCGGGAGAGGAAACCACGACAGCAGAGAGGGGCCAAACCCTCCTGGACCCAGGCCTGCCCCGCCACTCCCACACCAAGTGCGCACTGGCTGCCCTGCATCGCAGGCACAAACCCACCCAGAGCGGTGGGACAGTGTCCCCTCCAAATAGTCCTAACCCCTAGTACCCGTGAACGTGAACTGATCTGGAAATGGGGTCTCTGCAAAGGAAATCAAATTAAGATGAAGTCATGCTAGATGAGGGTGGGCCTGCAATCCAGTGCCTTTGTCTTTATAAAGAAAGGAGAGGGCACTGGACCCAAAGGCATGGGCAAGGAGGAATGCCGGGAAGGCAGAGGCATGTGGGGTGCTGAAGCAGCAAGCCAAGAGACGTCAAAGACTGTCAGCAGCCACCATGAGCTGGAAGAGACGGGAAGGATCCTCTTCTAGAATCTTCTCAGAGAACACCACCCCGCCGACAGCTCCGGAACTACAAGAGAGTTTCTGTCGTTTTAAGCTATCCAGATGGCGTTCCTTTGCCTAAGGCAGCCCTGGAAACACACACGCGCACACGCACACGCACACGCACGCACACACACACACACACACACACACACACCCGTCCCAGGACCAAAGGCAAGGACGGCTCCACTCCTTACCTGTAGGAAAGACCAAGGTTTGCTTTGTTTTCAATCTGTTTCCAACCAATGGCTTTGTAAAATAAAGACGATTCCCTAGTAAACCAAAATGGTGCTTGGATGACACGGTGGTGTCAAGTTACTATATGAGTTTCTAGAGTGTCATGATGTCACTAGGAAGAACAAGCACCTGTGGCCAGGACCCCGGGTCACCTGCTTTGAGCAGCACAAAGAACATCATGTCCCAGGCCCTGGCTGAGGCTCAGCTGGGGAAGCCCATGGCAGTGAGGGTGTTCCCGGTGGGGTGTGCGCGGTGGGGTGTGCGTGGTGGGGTGTGCCCAGTGGTGTGCCGGGGGGGGGGGGGGGGTTTGTGCCCGGTGGAGAGTGCCCGGTGGGGTGTGCGTGGTGGAGTGTGCCTGGTGGGGTGTGCCTGGTGGGGTGTGCCCGGTGGGGTGTGCGTGGTGGGGTGTGCCCGGTGGGGTGTACCCAGTGGTGTGCCAGGGGTGGGGGTGTGCCTTGGTCAGGGATGACAGAGCTAGGATTATGACTCCACCTTCCAGGATCAAATCCTGACACGTCCCCCATCACCACCAGCACCTCCTCCCCACCCAGCACCTCCTCCTACCAGTACCTCCTCCCATCAGCACCAGGTCCCACCACACCTCCTCCCCATTCTCTTCCCTGGAGCACCAATGTTACTGCTGTGGTCACTCCAAAAAAGGAGAGGGAGGGGAACCTTTCACGTGTAATTCAGGAGTCCATATAAATAAAACTATTAAAAAATGTCCATTCTTCAGAATAGTTACCAGATGACCAGTTTCACTCCTCATTCTATACCAAAAGAACTGAAAACACATCAAACAAAAACTTGTTCCAAAATGTTCACAGCAGCACTATTCACAAGAGCCAAAAAGTGGAAACAACCCAAGTGTCCATCAACTGATGAAGGAAAACACAGATGAGGTGTATCCATAGGGTGGGGTTTAGATTCCACCACAAAACGAAATCACTGACACCCCACAGCTTGCATGAACTCGAAAACACGCTACGTACAAAAAAACCACATATTTACGATGTCCTTTAAAAGAGTGCCCATAATGGGCAAGTTCACAGAGACAGAAGACAGACTAGCGGTGGCTGGGGGCGGGGTGATGGGGGCAGAAGGTACTGGGAACAGGGCTTCCTTCTGGGGTGAGGAAATCGATTTGAAACTAGATGGTGGTAAGAATCGCACAATATTGTTAATGAACTCCACATTCACTCTAAAATAGTGAAAATGGCGAATTCATGTATATTTCACCACATACAAAACAATTAATTAGAAAAAAGCAAAGAACGTCCTGCCCCCAAGTGTTAAGGGTACTTTTCATTAACACAGTCACAGGGCTGCTCTTTACTTACTGACTCAGAGTCACTGCCTGTCCCCGAGGCTGTGACACACGTGACTGACCCACACAATGGTTCTCAGCAGTGAGAGACCAACACCTTGGAAACAGCCACTGGCCTCAAGCCACGTCTAAACTGGGGCACGAGAGGAGCGGAGTAACGATGCCATTGTCACTGCCTGGTCACTAGGGCAGCCACCTCCCCCGACACATGCCACTGTCAATGCCACGGCCTTAATTAAGCACAATGTGATACAAGCCACCGCGGTGGAAATCCAGGGACAGCAGGGCCAGGGCGGAGAGCCACCCCACAGCCCCCAACATCAGGCACCGTCCCAAAATGCCACCCCTAAACATGCTTTCAGACATTTCTACAGTGGGTCTCCAATCTGTCTCAACAAACATTTCCTACTGAGGTCAGAGGATTTAAAACACGAACAACCAAATACGTAACGTTTTAAAAATGTACTCAGGTGCACAATGGGGAATTTTTATAAACATCGCCAAACGAACGAAAAGCTTCAGGGTAGGTAATTAAAAATGTTTCTGCAGGTCAGACAGTCTCTTCTCCTCCCAAGGACAAGCTAGCTGGGGACACTAATTATCACCGTCCCGAGACACCAGCACTGGGCAACTTCTGTCCTGGAGACCAGAGCGTCAGCTCCTCAGCTCCAGGGGGCACCCCTCAGCACACCCTGGGCCTCGTGCTAACACGCCTGTGACCCGGCCTGGTGCCCTGCTCTCCCGGGGGGGCTTGATCTCCCAGGTTCTAGATGCAGGTCAGAACCCTCAGTAACCCCGAGGTGCCCAGTGAAGGAGGCAGGCTGTCTCGCAAGAGTCTGAGGCTAGAACAGAGCAATGGGAGGAAACAAGGTAGATGCCCAGGGGATGTGAAAGTGGAAATGGAGGGGTGCTGGGCGGGGGTCAGGGCCTGGGACCAGCCAGCAGGGCAGGAGGGCTGTGAGAGGAGGTGGAGAAGGAGGGCAGGGTGAGACTGCTCCAGGAATGCGGGAGCTACGAAGAGAAGGGGTCCCAGGAAAGGGCTCCCAAACCAGAGGGAACAGGTGCAGGCAGAGGAGTCCAGACACTAAAACAGGCCCCAGGGACCGCAGAGAAAACACCAGCCTGGCGGAGGCACCACGAAGGTCAAACGACTAAGGGACCTGCTCAAGCCCAGGCCACAGGGAAAACCCTTTCACTGGGCAGCAGCCGAACCAGCTGAGCACAGTGAGGCTAAGAAGTCGACCCCCACGTTTAGGCTGCTCACTGAGTTTTGCTGTTAGAGTTCGTATGAGTTTGTTGGCGAGGCTGTAACAGCCACCGGTCCGGAAGCTTCCAGAGGCCCAAGATCTGGTGGGGATTAGGGCATCCAAATAGCAATCTGGGGGACACAGCTCAGTCCGTGACGTTGTTCCTGCTTCTCCTTCCTTTATTAATAGAAAGTCCATTCTTCACACATGCCTGCCCCAGCCTCGTGACAACACACTCCCATCAGGACCGCACACACACACCCTGCTGCCCCAACTACAGGCAATTACTCCTTCTCGGGTCCCTCCGATTTACCCCTGGGGACTACAACCCATGGGTTAGGAGACGTTAGCCTGTCAGTGCAATGAGGGCAGAGACGTGCCCTGTTGCAGACTGTACCCACACGCCACGCCCAGCACTGGCATGACAGAACAAACACAGAATCGTCGTGATCTGTAGGAGATCCTTCGGTTGGCTGTTCTTCTAGTTCCTGGTGGTTGCTGAGAAGGAAGACAATGATGGCTGGAGTGCTGACAGCAAGATAAAAAGCAAGACAGCTACGTTATCCCCGTTCATACGCGGCAAGTCAGCTCCTCTGGGTGTGCGGACTCCGGGCGAGGCCTGGCTCGGGGTTTCCGGCCTTGCTGTGAGCCAGCACACAGGGCAGGCACACAGTGGGGGGCGGCTCCGTGGACAGTGGCGTGGGGTGATCAGGAAAGATGGCCTCTGTGCAGACACGGGCTGGCTCCAATACAGTGCTCGGCCCGCTGTCTTCTCCTCTACCCTCCACACTAGCTGCTGAGCTCCCAGCTGGCTCTGTTCAGAACCCACCTTCGCTGGTGCCCAGGCCACCTCCCAACTCGTGGGCGCACTATTTCCAGTTGGCTTCTTCCTTCCACATCACACCATTTCCTCAGCACCTCCTCCCTGGCGTGAGTCCCACAATGCTCCTCCAGGGTGACAGGTGGGTGCTTTTCCCAGCAGGACAGGGAGCCCCTGGAAGCCCGGGCTGCTGCCTGCAGGCATGGCCGCCTCTGCGCTGAGCAGCTCTAGGCATTTGTAACCTCCACGGGCCCAAGTCCACTATCTTCCGCTAACACACCGGACGACCCACAGCCCGGCCATCCCCTCCTCACTTTTCCATCCCCCAAACTGAGCTCCAGATACTAAGTTCTTCCCAGATTCCCGAGTGTCGGGGCTGGGCTGCAGCCGCCTGCTCATTAGTGTAGGTGTCGCTGTGCAGGCGAGGTTGATATCAACAACCAGGTGACTTTATGTAAAGCGGGTTGTCCCGCATAAGCTGGGTGGGCCTGATCCAATCCCTTGAAAGATGTCAATAGAACTTCCCTGAGGAAGAGAGAGTCCAGCCTGAGGTCGGCACTGACAGCTCCTGCCCCAGTGTCTATTAGCACGTCCACATTTCAGACTCACCTCGGCAGCCCCACCATCACACAAACCCATTCACCTCAATAAACAAACATTAGGTTGGTGCAAAAGTAGTTGCTGTTTTTGCCATTATTTTTACCCTTTTAACCCTCAATTACTTGTGCACCAACCTAACATATACTCTATTGGTTCTGTTTTCCAGTGGACGCCTGACTGATGCCCCTCCCACGCACATCAGCACTGCGGAGGCTTACCTGGGCCAGCGACCTGAACCCCACATACCTGGAGGGGAAGGGCCCCACCCAGCTCTGCAGTGGCCTCCAGCCTCTGCCCCGCCTCTGGCAGGACCCTCAGGAAAGAACAGGGCAACAGAATAGACTGGTGCTCAGTAATTCCATGCTGAATCAATACAGGCAGAAACCAAATGCTCAGCTAACTTACAAAGGCATGAAGCCCTCACTCCCCAGGATTTAGTCATTCATTCATTCACTCACTCATTCATTCACTCACTCGTTGAACCAAAATGTATTCATTAACCAAAAAGATCTGCTAAGACTCCAAAAAGGACTGAACAGCAAGGTTGCTGCATTTCTCTGGAAGAAGCCTCCCGATCACAGGGCTTTCCTTTTCTCTGAGAGCAGTTCTGACCACGGAGGCTGGTGGTTCCTGACCCCTTGGCAGACACAGACGTCTCAGTCGCTTTCAGACCCGGACGCCTCTGGAGTGCGATGCAATTAAAACTGAGAATCACAATATCGATTCACTTAAGTTGACTTACCCCAAAACCTGGCTTCAGATTTCTTTTTCCAGGTAATACTAAAGGACTAAAACGTACCTCTTACATCACCTTTCCTAGATTCAGTTCAAACAAATCCCAAGCCACGTGGAAAGCGCCATGACTGCTATTTTCAGATACAATAAGAGAAACGACAGATTAATTTCAACCAAACAAGAGTTCACAGAAAGACACAAAACCAGGGCAAAATCACAAAGCAGTGTCGCACCTACTGTGCACATAAACGCTAATCAAGTCCACAGCTTTGACCAATCTCTGACAGGTAAGTTCCACACAGACCCAGGAATGGCATCCCGGTGTGCAACCAGAAAACCACGGTATTTTGCTCCAGAACAGGACAGGAACTACTTCCAAAAGTGACTGAAGGGCAGAGAAAATGTCACGGAAAGGACAGTGAACAGTACAATCCTAAGTCAAAGGGACAAAAGCGCCAGCTTCCAATTGATAAAAGGCTCCTTACTGGAGGACGCCACAGTGTGCCTGAACCTATAAAAAGAAAACTCTGAGGCACTCGGTGGGGGCTAACCAGTTATCAAGTTAAATAAAACTCTGAATGCATTTGCCACCATCAAAACAGAAACCTGCTGGCTTTGACTCTGCATTTGTAAAGCATGAGCTAGAGTGAACGGGAGAAAACTTTGAAATTACATACAAAAGCAACTGCAAGAAAATAATTACATTTATTGGAAAATGAAATGTCACGACCATCAGAGAGAATTACTCAGCTCTGGATCTTGGAAGGTCTGGAATTTGACAAACACAGTAGTGCATAAAAATAAAGCTGTGAAGAAGAAAGCTCAGAATGAGATTCCCCATTTATTTCCAAGATTTGTATTTGTAACCAAAGAGTCATTTATCTCTTTAATGACCAAGTAACACCAAAATGATTTTGGTTCTACTTTAAATAGACGGCCCTAAACAATGCCAATTTCTAGCTCTATGTTGCCAGTTACATTTCATCAGGGTCACCTCGCAGACGTTTGGCTGTAATCCCAAAGCCCACAGAACACTCAGAAAGAAGGGGGCACGAGCAACCTTGGAAACTTGGAAACGAAGTCTATAAACTAAAGTTCCTTTGATGCCCTCACACTCAAGAAGCTCCTAACTCCCACCTTGGGTTAACCCTTAACTGGGTTTGGGGAGAAAACTCTAGGATTTCTCAGGGATCCTCCCCCCATCAGACCACAATTCATCCTAACAGCTCAGGAGCACCGCCCACTCAATACTCTCCCCAAGATGGGTCCACAGAGCAGCCCTCCTCTTTTCCCCCTCCCCATGAGCACTAAGGACTGAGCCCAGCATGAATTTCTGGGACATGGTCAAGCTCAAGTTAAATCTTACAAAGCAATGACCCATCTTAGTGGATGCTGTAAACAGTGCAGAACTTCTCAGCATCCCCTGGAGATGATGTGTCCTGTATTGCCTAGGAAATTACAAGCCCATTGTCTGAAAACTCATCCCTCTGGCAAGTCCAATGCTAATCTGGTACCCATGCAGCATGAGCAAAGGTCCCTCCTTAATAATGGACGGTGCTCGAAGCACAAGCTGCTGAGTGTTTGTCCTTCTCCCCAAACCTGACCATGTTTCTTCACCTCTAGAGCATTCTGGAGCGTAGCAGAGCCCATCACAAACACCTCTTGCCACATCCACTCCCGCCCACTCAGCTGTGAGGAACTACCTTTTGTCCCTATGAGTCAGGTGACCCTGGATGTAAGACAGACCCTCATTTTCCCAGTGAGAGAATTTCATATTTCGACCACTTCAACTGTATATACTTTTATGCATATAGATAATAACTACTGTCTCCTTGGAAAACTTCAAGAATTTAACCATGCATTCCTATCAAACAATCATAGTATATTGCTATTAATTCGGAAATAGTTTTGTCCATTCTCGCATTTCATGAAATTATTGTAGCTTCACTTTTGACTTGCGTCTTTGTTATCCGTCTCTCAATCATCACCAACAACCAGTTTTGGTCATCACTTCACATGAGTCTAAAATGTTTACAATACGGCACTGTTTTGTTTATGAACAACAGTAAATTATTTCCCAAGCCTTGACCTCTCATCTGCATAATGTTAGCAGCTTTATTTTTAAATTTATAGGTTAGGTATATATTCATGATCCTTCATTATCACTGCAATGTAACCAATTATTCAACTTTTCAAATGACCTTTAAAAGGTTTACTATAATGACATCCAACGCTTATGTTCATGCCAGCACAAAATTGTCAAATGTTGGTGGCTGGATGGCTCAGTTGGTGAGAGCGCGAGCTCTGGGCAGTTCGATTCCTACATGGGCCAGTGAGCTGCGCCCTCCACAACTAGAATGAAGACAAGGAGCTGCTGGTGGCACATCCGGATGGGTCAGTTGATTAGAGCGTATCCTTTCAACAACAAGGTTGCCGGTTTGACTCCCACATGGGATGGTGGGCTGCGCCCCCTGCAACTAAAGACTGAAATCGGTGACTGGACTTGGAGCTGAGCTGCGCCCTCCACAGCTAGATTGAAGGACAACGACTTGGAGCTGATGGGCCCTGGAGAAACACACTGTTCCCCAACAAAATTTGGGGAGGGGAATTGCCAAATATAATTAAATTTCTTTGCTCCCGTTTAAACCAATTTTGCCAGGTAACCTGTAAAATCGTGGCTAACTTGCAATAAGGTTTCAGGCTAATGTGTTTTAGCACTGCTTTTTAAATAAAATAATGAGAAAGGTGTTATAAGGTCTCAAAGAGAAAGGTTCTTTGCAAGATTCTGTGTCCCCACGGTGGGTGCGAGAGGAGGCCCAAGGAGCACCCTGGGGTGAATGTACTTTGCTGCAGTATGAGTCCCAGTCTGGAACATGGAATTCCTCATACAAACACATTAAGGACACAGCAAACTAGCACCTTGTTGAGCTAGTCAATTGTGTTTTAGTCTCACTGACATATGACACAGGAAGCAGCAAGTGGCATTTCCGCCTACCCATCCCAGGAACGCGGTCCTGCTCGGGTGGACAGAAGATGGCACCTGCAGGGGCAGCAGCATATGTGCTGGGAAGCGTTTGGGCTCCCAGAGAAGTCGCCACACCATGAGAACAGCCCCAACCCCTTCATGCTCTGAGGGCCATCTAGGGAGAGGGTCTTCTACATTACAACTAGATTCAACATCGCTGGAGTGCTGGTGAGAGAAGGGCTTTGAACCAGCAGAGTTTGCCTAACAAAAATAAAATAAAATAGGAGATAAGTACAATGAAATAACCAGATGCCTCTAAACCCAACTTGGGTGGAAAACATCCACACTTAGCTAACATGTCTTTATATAGAACCTTCCTAATTGCACTGTGTAACATTCACTTGCCGATGAATAAGTAATTAATTAATAATCATGAAATACCTATGATATGGCCAGCAGGTTACTGGGTGAAAGATTTAAGGATAAAGGAGGTTAAAAAAAAAAAAAAAAAAAAAAAAACAAGAAGAAGCATTCTTTAGTCATCAGATGACAGGACAATATTAAGTCATGACATTTAGAAAGATTTCGATCCATTAAGCATTCTACATTTTTAGGGGCAATACAGCTAAAAAGGGAAAAGCATAAATAGGTGTTAAGTCTAAAAACTCATCATTCTATTTATGACAAGTGCCAGTAGTCCAATATTGAGATCAGAAGAGCATTTAACAATGTTGACCGCCCGCAGGTAAACAGCACAGAATGTTTGCCTATAATGTATTTTCTCTCCTGTGCCGTAACATAATAAAGCAATAGAAAGATTACTCAGTTCCAAAGCTTTAAACACCTACTTAAAGATTTTAAGTAACTTTTAATGGGTTTTTCTTTTTTCCCTATGTATCACGGGAATCTATTTGGAAGATTAAGAAATCACCTTAGGAAAAACAGAAAACAGAACTCACTAATCATCTCCCATTTAGCCTTTTATATGAGTAAAGAGGGAAATCATTTATAATCACATCCATTATAAAGAATTCAAAGTATTCCACTCTGTTTTATTATCAACAGGAAGCATACTTCCTCCCTAGGAGGTTCACTTTGTGAGTTTCTCATATGATTTACGCCTATTTTAACAGCCAAAGGGTTTCTCAGATCAAAGCAAGTGAGGTCAGAAGCCCAAACCACACGAGGCAGCGGGCAGGCCACTGTCCCTCCCTCATGCCGGGCAGTGAGGAGGCGCCGCGGGAAACCAGAGCCGCTCGGCCAGCTTCCGTGTCCTGGAACGTGGCGGCACCAGGTGCCTTAGCTCCCGTGGATGCCAGCGCACGTGCATGTTCCGAGTCACTTCTAGTCCATGGGTTCCCTTATTCCTAAGGTGTTGGTGCCCGCGGCACGTCAGGCCAAGTGTTCAACAGCCACGGGCTCTGATCGACAAGTGGCATGTGCAAATGGCCATCGCCAACGCACCTGCTTGAGTCCTTTTGGAGGACTCTGGGGACAGCGGTGGGACGCACAGGACGCCAGTACAAACTGGTATGAGCGGCTTCTGCACTGGGTTTCAGAGGCTGACTGACGGGTCCCCTGGGAGAGTTGAGGGCTCCACGCATTCCAGGGACAGAAACCTCTGCGTGCAAAGACTCAGAGACAGGCACAAGCACAGCATGGCCCGAAACAAGCAGACAATCCCTTTGGAGGCCTGCAGCTGCAGAGACGAGACAGCACAGGAGAGCACGGAGCGAGTAAGCCTGACAAGTGCTCGGAGCCAGTCAGGAGGGGACACGCATGGGGTGCAGAGGACAGAAGCCCAATGCTCGTCTGGCTTCCTCCTCTCATGCTAGTCAGTCGCTGATTCTCCATTTAAGCCTCTACAGCCCGAGCCCCGGGCAAAACCCTCCTCCCCGGCTCCACCGGAGGGCCTGGAGGGCAGGCAGGACTCAATACTCTGCATACTGAGGAGGGAGAACACGACTGTGGTCCAGCAGGGCTTCTGGGTCCTGGAGGGACGGCCCCGTCCTCATGACTACAGAGCCCCCCCCTCACTGGTCCAAGGTGCCAGCCGCCTAACACAGCAAGCACCTATAGGTCGAAGGATGGAATAGAAGCCAAAGGGAAGAGAGGCCGGGGCTCGTGGTCGTTGTCTTTGGCCTCAGCTGCTTTCCTCTGAAGAATCAGCACAAGTCAGAGGGTCGCAGACGCGGCCCAAGGGCTGTTCAGGGTGAAGAAAGGTTCCGACTCTGGACTGCGTGTGCGGTGGCAGAGGGGCATTATGAAAACCCTTAGCATCCTACACGCAGAAGGGCTGCACTGATGAAACGTAAATTACCCCTCAGCAAAAGTGATTTTACAAAGAGCTCCTGGGGGGGGGGGGCGGGTGTTTGGCCCCAGCAAAGGGGAGGAACTGCAGAGACTGCCCAACTGGGACACAAGCGCCCCCCTCCCCAGTCTTGGATTAAGGACAGGAAATCCATGGCTATGGAAGCTGCTGTCACTCGAAAGGTGACAACCAAGCTAGTAGTTCCACGTAGCAATAGAGACCACGTAGAGACCCCCAGAAAAGCGATGAAAGCAGGCAAGAGTGACGACAGGAAAGAAGCAAGAGGCACACTGACAACCTTGGGTTGGGTTTGATGCGGGGGGCATCAGGGCATACAGCCTTTCTCAGACTTGGAGGCCACGGCTACAGGAAGCAGGAAGCATCAAGGCAGGAAGGCTCAAATGAACAGAAATGCCCTGCACCTAGGGTCCCCATGAGTGCCCCTCAGTCAGCAAGAACCATCACACACAAAGACCGCAGAACGGCTAGAGCCACTTCCTTCTTCCAACAAGAGCGGCAGCTCATAGTTACATGCCTCATAAAATCATTATATCTCCTCATAAAAGGCAAATATAAATGGACAGGTTTTATAATTCTCTGAAAATAGTATTTATTTTGCCAAAATAGAGCACCATAGGTTCAGGGACCTTTCCGATAGAGATGACATCTTTAATTCAAAAAGACAGAAAAACTTCATTTAACTACCTTGGGGGGTGGGTCACGAAGGGTTGAGAATGAGATCCCGCCAGACTCTGAAGAGGTTATGGACACAATTAGGAGCTAATGAGTAGACACCAGGAGGGCAAGGGAGGAGAGAGGCAAATTACAGGCTGGCGCACTCCCTCCTCGTTCATGACAAATGCAAGACCAAAGGTGTCCTTTTAGAAATATTAAATTACTGAGTAGGAAAGTCCAAATTCAAACACAGAATAAACAAAACTGATTTTCAGTAGCCCAGCATTAAAGATAGGCTGGTAGAGACAGATCAGTGGCCACTGTGACCCATAATTTCAGTCCCTACTTAGGGCATCTTCCGGGAAGAATGGGAATCTTCAGGTCGGTGAGATGCCAGGAGCCAGGGTATGCCTGGAAAACCTCAAAGGAGGCCCATGGCCACACAATCTCCCACCTCTTTTGAGGAGGTGACACTTTCCATGGGCAATGGAATCTAGCCCCAGGAAGAACAAAGACCCAAAGGCTGGATATTAAACAGTGATGAGAATATAAAAGCCAATAGCAACCAAACCCTGTAGTGCCTGGGTGGGAGCGTGGGGGGAGATTAGTAAAAAGTCTGAAGAATGACCAGTTTCCAAAAGATGAGATGTTCTTACTTTCAAGTTTTCAAAGGAAATGAACAAGCCAGCACAGCATGATATTGGCGAGAATGCAGACTTTCTGAGTGAGAGGCATCTTGGAGTGTCTTACCTCCAAACGCCTAAGAGGAGATGTGGTGGAAAGAAGAGTTGAGAAGGCCTGCTCTGCACTGGCACATGAAAGATTCTACCGTCTTAGGAAGTATAAGCATGCCATCATGGACTTACTCCTGCTTACAATATGGATTTGTCTGCCAAAGCCTCCTTCTCCTAGCTGGAAGAGGTGAATGGCAGCCCAGCCACGACAGTGATTATCCTAAATTATGAATAAGTGGCATGTAAATGAGACTTTGCTCCACTGAACTTCACATGGCGTCAAAAAAAATGAGCTGGAGAACAGACTTGAAATATCACAGTGCGGGCACACGAATTTGGGAGCTACGATTAGTTTAAAATACAAAGACACGTCATTTATAAAAGACTGACTACTGAATGACACTAGTGTTTCTTTTAAAAATCTGTCTCTGTGCACTTGAAAGAAATTACTTCCCAATGCAAGCAAACAATAGACAGCATTTTGTCCTTTTCCGCCGATTCAGTTTCCTTTGATGTCTGCTGTCTACTCTGAAGAGGTGATGTTTGGCTTCCAGAGGGAGAATCATCGAGAGTCAATGCAGAGGGAACCCAAGAACACGGTCTACACCCTTCCTTCATTTCACGGATGGGGACAAGAAAACTCAGTGCAGTAAAAAGTTTCTGTCTGAAAGAACCCGAGAGGTGCAAAGGCTCACATTCCAGACGGGAGACTGGAAGAAACACGGCCAGAACCCAGGGACGGGGGAGGGAAATGGCCTTGACTGTGGGGCTGTGGGTCACATCAGGTCAGCATCCATCAGAGCTGGCACCTCGCACGCGTGCATTGCAATGTACAGGAGGTATACCTCAACTGAAAATTCAGCTCTGTCATAAAGGGATTTCAAACGAAAATTCTAGAAGTAAGTAGACTGCATACGCCAAATAAAAGACACAATTGTCTGATTAGGGAAAACAATAACCAAATGCTGCTTACCACATGCTCTCCTTAAACATAAGAACAAAGAAAGGTCGGAAATAAAAGGATGAAAGACCCTCCTTGCACACACTGGCCCACAGAAAGAGCAGCTGTGGCCTCCGAAGGAAGCCAGGCCTGCGTGCCCCAGTAACACTGCCACCCTCGTCTGGGCATGAGACTGGAGAGGAAAGGACTCGCTCAGTGTCTCCCATGTCCTAACGCAGTGCTCTTCCCATCCTGGCGAGAAGGAGCTGGTGGGGAGCCCACTGAGCAGCTGAGGACCCCCGAAGTGAAGGAGAGCCAGAACGCAGGGGACAGAGCCATCTGTATGTCACACGATGACTCAGAACACGTCATATCCTCTCCTGAAGATGACTGGTCCCCTTGGGAAATGATCCTCATCGTCTACGAATGCCTGTCACATAGGCGGGCTGTCACTTTGAGGCCGCATCAGCTCTCTAGTGGTCAGGACACCCTGAGTGAAGAACAGGTGTCAGCCCCACAAACCTCCCAAGTGGCTTCCCTGGGACGATTGTCAGCATGAAGGGCTTGCTGTGCCCGCCAAGAAGGGGCTCCCAGCAAGTGCCACAGAGCTCTGACAGGGGACTTGCCAGATTCCAGGAAAACTTTCGTGCAATGAAAGACATATTTTACTTAAAAATGTAAATGCGAAAAGTTATCCCATGACAAAAATAAAAGCACTAATGAAGAATTTCATGAGATAAAATTTCTAAGAACTCATGTAATTTTCATACTGAGAGACACCCGGGGAGGAAAGTCCATTTTCCCCCTATTCCTTCCCTGGGAGATCTTGTCCTTTTCGAAAAATGTGGTTTTAGATTAAAAAATAAGCCCGTATTTCAATTCTCAGTGAGTCAGTTCAGGATCTCTATCTGATGATCAGAACACATCCACACTCCTCTTCTCAGCTCTGAGGTCCCAGGATGGGACCAAGGCTGCCCCCACTGCATGTCCCCTGCTCCCAATGGAACTCTCCACTCCCGCCCCCAGGCTCCTGTTTTCCCCAAAACACAATCCACGCGTGCCACCTCCACCCTCTGTTTTTTTCTTCTCCCTCATGTCCCCAGCCTTCTGCCCCCTCCCTGAATTGTTCCCTCATCTCAACGCCCACCCACCCCTCAAAGCTCAGTGCCAGTCCTATCTGCTCCCATCAA
Source organism: Rhinolophus hipposideros (assembly GCF_964194185.1). Lineage (NCBI taxonomy): Eukaryota > Metazoa > Chordata > Mammalia > Chiroptera > Rhinolophidae > Rhinolophus > Rhinolophus hipposideros. The sequence goes on from NC_138061.1 coordinate 4,373,501, forward strand.
CCTTTATCCCGTGATTTCAAGCCTCTTGCCACTTTCTCTGAGTCCTTGCCTGCCTGTGTTTGAGAAGCAATCAAAGAAAAGAAATGAAAATTTCATTTAAAAATAATCCTCCTACAGTTTTTGTTGGCTCAAGATTCTGTGACAGACAAAGTTTTAATAATGCATCACAAAGAACTCTCAGCTTCCACCCCAGCCTGCTGCCACCAGGGATGGCTGCCCTGTGGCCCGAGGGTACCTCTGGCTGCAGTAGGAAGGTGGGGAACTTGAAAGGGTAAGTGCCCCGTAGTCACTCACTAGACACACCCAAAGGGAAATTCCAGTAAAGGAATCATCTAACTTGGAACTAACTTACATACTGCTGAGCCAGTGCTTTGTCCTCATGTCGCCTCTACTGACCTGGAAAAATAAGGCAGCGGAAAGGAGAAGGGGCCAGCTGCTGGACCACGTGAATCGGCAAGGTGCTTGCCAGGGCTCATGGGTGTATAAAGCGACTCCTCTGAAGGATGCTTTGATGGGTACCCATCAGCAGAGTCATGAACTACCCAGAACTCTCACAAGATGACTGGCCTGACAAACGGCAGGAGGAGGAGCGTTTTTCCCATCTTGATAAAAAATGAATCACTTAAAAGAAAAATAACGATAGACGGGACAATCACCTAATTTCTCAGACGTAGCACCTTTACGCTTAAATCTCGAGTGTGACCACACAAAATGTGGACTGTCACAAAGCAGATTTCTTGGAATTCTATGAAGATACTATTTTTGAAAATTAATTATACTTCCGTTATGTTTTACCTCATCAGACAATGAGGACTGTAGTTCTTCCTTCACCATTAAACTAGAGAGAGACAATTTATGCTAAAAGAAAACTAGTGTCTCTAAGAATCAATCACTGTAGCTAAAGGTTACACAGGAAAGAATAAAACCTGCCTGGTTTTAATAAGATACGTCTTTTATAGCCTTTTCTTTTTTTTGTCCTATCCCTCTGCCCTAATTCAATACACCATATTGAATGTATAGGATTTCCCAAGGGAAAAATAATTCTACTTGAATTATAAAAGTGTCACATTCACAGTTCACGGAGACTAATGCTATTCAGCTTCTCATCAAAATTATATTGCCTGGCACAAGACTCCAAATAACAGCAGTGCAATGTATAAACGGAATATCTGCCTTGGGGTATCATGGGAAAAGCAATGGGCTAAAGAACGGAAAGCCAGGGGCTGGCCTCCCTCACAGGACCACTCTACTCTGTTCCTGGGTAAATCCCTAAAAACATCTCTGGATGTGACTTTCCCACTCCCCAGTTCCCTGATTTCCCAATGTTAGCTGCTTGAGTGCTTTTGAAATCTGACTTCACATAAAGCCCATGACTTCATCAGTACATACCCCCACATAATCAATTCCATCATAAAATTTTGCCAAATGGTTTTAATGAAATTCTGTAATTATTTGACACAAGTATACGATGCTCACATATGAAATATTCCTTCTGCACAGCTGTAAATGCTACAGCACCTGCCAACAAATGTGTCAGTACAAAATACTTAAGTTCTGGTCTCCTCTCGGGCCCCGGCTTGGGCTGCTTGGCGCGGGGGTGGGAAAACCAGTCCTAAATGAAGGTTTTAACTACCCATTCCATCAGCCCAGCAGACAGGGCCAGGGGACAGCTGTAACATTCATTTCACAAAGTCACAGAGTTGCACCAGCTTCAGCTACGTGCACAGATGTCATGTCAGCCTTCCTATTAGCAGCTGCCAGCCCTCTCTCTCCACTCAAGATTAGACTCAACTTCTCTTTCCAACTTCCTAGAGTCTTTTCCTTTCAGGGATGGTTCCCCTAATTTACAGGAAGGTCAGGGAGGGCTCTTTCTGAGGACTGTCATGGCCTTGAAGAGACAGACAGTGACTACTCCTTGTCCTCTGGGATTATGAACACTAAGAAAACTACAAGCCTCTGACTACTGGTGGCCATTTTCCTTGAAATGAACAGAAGAAAGTGAGCCAAGAGTGAGGAAACCTTTCAGCCCCTGCAAAGAGTCATGCCCATCTAAAGCCTTGGACTGCCCAACTCCATGAATCAATTATTTCCTTCTGTTGGCAGCTAATTTGAGTTGGTTTTATGCGATTAGATTATGGTAGCTTTATGGTAAGACCGGACATCACGCAGCATCAGTCCCCTGACTTTGGTCTCCATCCAGATTGTGCCGACTCTTCTGGGTCTTCTGTCTCTTTGAATAAGCTTCAGAATCCACTTATCAATATCCCCAAAGTAACTTGCTGGGATTTTTATTTAGATGGCATTGAATCTCTAGATCAAGTTGGAAAGAACGGACAGCTTAACAATATTGAGTCTTCTTCTCCATAAGCTGGAATATCTTTCCATTTATTTAGTTTATTAGAGGTTTATGCCACTTACAATCAAAAGCGGCTTCAATCCGCAGAAACTCAAAATACAACCGAAACTACAAAAACCTACAGCAAATGCATTTGTGAACTGCTCGAGTGAGATGCACGTAAGCTTTTGCAGACTCTCTCCCTCAGTTCACTTGAGAAGACCCTGTTTAGACTGGTCAGACTCTTTTTGACCCTGTTTGAAACCCCCTCATCTTTCCTAGAGCGAAATCTCTCTGAGGGGGCTTCATGGGACAGCTGCAATTTTAAGATCCCAGAGAAAAGCCTGTGGACGAGAGGTATACATGTGTCCACCCACGACTCAGCTACTAAAACGCATAGCTTTTACATGATTATGTTCTCTGCCCATCCCTTTGGAAAGCTTTTTCATTATTACTTTTCAAAGACACCATGGTGGCGCTGGAAGGATCACAAGAGATAACAAGCATCAAAAGGCTTTCAGGAATGAGAGTGCAGCACAAATAGAAGGGATCAGGATTATTTCGTGCTCCACAATCCATCTGGACAAAAGCAGCAGATGAGTTCTCTCCGAACCGTACGGGAGTCTGGGTTTGGTATTTCCACTGCATTATGTAACCAAGCTTCCAATACTGGTGCTCGCTACATCTGCACCGACACCGACAGCCAATCAGCCGGCAGCACCACTAAGTTGACACCAGGCAAGGAGCAGAAACAAGAAAATGAGAGCCCGGTCCATGCAGTTAGAAACACAGGCACAGGAGACCCGGAGTGTGCAACAGGTAGTACATGGGACGTACCAGCACCGAGCGGCCGCACAGGGTCAGTTTTCTTGAGACGGCGTGAGGCAGAGTTACTGTAATAATAGCAGGTCCCAGGAAGAGACCACGCTCACGCAGCGTCTCAGGAGACGCCCGCCGTGGATGTCTACACGGTCTACACTCTCCACCCACTTCTTAAGAGGTGTCCATCTTGCAGTTGCTTAAGTCAAAGATTTGGGAGGTGACCAGGACCGCTCCTTTCCTCTTCCTCACCGCCCACGTCAGACCCACGACCACAGCCAGTAAATTATACCAGCAAGTTTCCATCCTCAAAACTCTTCACTGACAGTGCAGCCCACGGGCTCTCAACGGGGTAATTTTGCTCCCCACCCCCACCCGAGAGGACATTTCTATGGTAATAGCTGGGGACATTTCTGGTTGTCACATTAGGGACATCTGGTGTGTAGAGGGCGGGGCTTCTGCTAAACATCCTACAGTGCACAAGACAGTCCCCAGCACCAAGGATCCTCAGCCCAAACGGCTTTGGCGCGGAGGCGGGGAACCGCTCAAGCCGGTATCCCACGGTCACTCGCTCACCAAGATGATATGACAGCCTGTCACGCCACTGCCTCCTCTCTCAGCCTGCCCCATCCACCCTAACACAGCAGCCAAAATGACACTTTGAAAAGCCAACTCTGATCAACCGAGTCCTCACCGGGGGCTTCCGCAATCTTGAACCAGCCCCCTGTCCCCAGACCTGTCTCTCCAGCCTCACCCTGTAGTCCCCACTGTGTCGCCGCCCACTGTGTTAACCATCATTGAGCCTGTCATGTCCTGAAAGCAGCAAATACACTCCCGGAACTTCCCCCACCTCATGCTTTCTTTCCCTAAATCCTCCTTGAACCCAAACTCTCCCCAACGCCCCTGGTCCCAAATGCCTCGCGCACACACTGAGGTCTGAGAAGCGCGGGTCTGCAGCCTCCAGCCCACATGCCCGGCTGGCCTGTGCGTTTGGCTGGTGCAGGCCTGCTTCTCTCTAGCCCTTCTCCAGCCATCGGCCTGGGCGCTTCGACCTCCACGTGGACGGCCACTTTCACCGTAGGTTGAATTGTGTCCCAGAAAAGGATATGTTCAAGTCCTCCCCCTGGCACCGGTGAATGATGCGTCCTTACATGGCAACGGAGTCTTTCAAGATGGAATCAGTTTCCATGACGTCACACTGCAGTAGAGTGGGCTCTAGGGGCAGCACGGCTAGTGTCCTTATAAGAAGAGGAGAGACAGACACGCAGGGGGACAGCAGGCAAAGATGGAAGCAGAGCCAGCAGTGAAGTCTACAAGCCAAGGACGGCTGGCAGCCTAAGAGAAAGGCACACGCACATGACAGGCTGTGTGTTAGAGCACTGTTGTGAACTAAACATGGTCCCCTCGGGTTCATGCTGAAGCCCAAGCCTGCAACGTGGTGTCAGGAGGTGTGGCCTCGGGGAGGTGACCAGGGTTAGACGAGGGCTCTCAGGCCGCAGTAGGAGTCATGCCCCTATAAGGAACATGAAAGCGTGCTTTCTGTCTGTTCCCTGCCAGTGAGGGTGACGTGGGAAGGTGGCCATCTACAAACCAGAAGAGAGTCCGCACCAGAACCAAGCATGCTGGCTCCCTGATCTTGAACTTCCAGGCTCCAGAACCATGAGAAATAAATTTCTGTTGTTTATAAGCCACCCAGTCTGTAGTGTGCTGTGATAGCAGCCCGAGCTGAGTACAAGCCAAGCATCCAGAAGGAACTGTGAGAGAGAAAACTTCTCTAAGAAGCTACTAAGACTGAGGGAGTTTGTTACAACAGTCCTAGGAGAACAAGATCCCTTCCAAGGGTCTTGGTCCCTGAACTCCTGGACTAGGGGCCCTCCGTCTCCTCCCTGGGTCAGCAGAACTTGCCAGAAGGACTGGCCTCCTGAAGATGGATTCTCAACCAGCTGCAGCCATTCCCTTCACGGCCGGCTTCTCTTGAGCTGCCAGATAGTCTAGTTTGACAAGTCTCCCCCCGCCACGGATAACATAACCTGAAGGTCGCCATCCAAAACGTCTCGTACTTGTCCACATGAATGATGGAAGCCTTGAAAGCAAAGGCCTGACTGGTGTCTATGGCATTCCTGGGTCAATTAACACAATCAACAACAGCGCCCCCAAACCTCAAAAAGAAAGAAAGAAAGGAAGAAAAGATTTTGATTGCTTGCTCTTAGTATACCTTTCTGGCTCAAATGCTCCCAATTTCTTTAAACTTCGTGCTGGTCTATGACGGCCCCATCTCACTGGCTGCTTTCTTCAGGGCCCAGACGATTCCAGGCTGATGGAGTTGCATTTGGCAGAACTTTCATCTCCTTACCTGATGCGGCCACCAGTCCCGTGCCAAGAGAAGCTCAGGATACGTAAGCAGGTCGCTTCTGGGGATTCAACAGCTCCCCATCTGGCTACAGAACGGTCAGTCAAGTCACTCAGTCCCACAAAGTGTGCAATGAAATGGAGTAACAGACACAACAAGAGCCAAGTGGAAAACCAAGGCCGGGGATCACATTCAACACCGCAGCCCAGAAGAAAGGAGCACAGAGGGCACTCGTCCAGGGGGCAAGTCCTAACGGGGCTGGTCACAACTTTCACTGGACTTCGGAACATGTGGAAATCTGGATGCCTCGTGGCAAACAGATGGAACGAGGTCTCTGCCAGAGAGAGGGGGTCAGCCAAGGAGACTTATTAGAGCACTGTCTCTGGAAATGAAAACGAGAAACAATCTAAATGTCCTGAAACACCAAATTGATTAAACAAGTTATGATACAATGATGAGGTAATGTGTGACCTTAAAAAAATATGTCCTTCAAAAATGCTAAGGGACGTAGGAAAATAAAAGTGGAACAATGGAAGTTGGAAAAGTATGTGTATATACATACACATACATATATATGTGAATAGATACGTACACAGTTATCATACATCTATATATCATACAGATATATAGGATGACCCTACGGAGAAAAAGCATACAATTGTAAAGACAAAATGCTAACCATGTAACCTGAGGGAAGATGGGAAGTGAGATAAGTGATGCTTATTTTTCTTAATTCACTTTGGGGTATTTTCACTTGTCTAACAAGATCTCCTACTGCATTTAAAACTGAGGGATAAGCACACAAGAAATGCCTGCTTTGTTTATAGAAATCGGGAACTTGGCACCTGAGGTGGGAATTTCACACCAGGGCCCGGGAGGGGAGCTGGGAGCTGCTTTTACAGTAAATGAGGCCATGCGTAGGTCAAAAGTTACCTGGGAAACCTGATTTCCTCATCTGCCGGGAAATTATATTATTTCTGATCCTCATTTCCATCATCCCTAACACATTCAGGCACCTTTTCCTGAGGACAAAAGAAATTCTAATCTTACAAATTTGTGCGAGGCCACGTGGACCCCGGATAATAACTTAGAAATAACCCCAAAGCAACAAAAACTGATAAGGAAGAATTCTGGATAAGATACAAGGCAACTAAGTATAATTCATTTCAAGTCAGGATATTATTTTTAAGGAAATGAAAGCTGTGCTTCGTGGTGGGCAAAACTCAGCCAGCAAACACTGTGTTGATGGTGATTTTGATGTAGCTTATTTCCAACACAGTTCCTTCCAGGGAAGACAAAACAGAAATGGCACCCCAAGATGGTGAGAACTGCAACAGACGAGGGAGCCTGCACCCCAGGGACAGCCCCAGGAAGGACAGTGCCAGGCATCTGTGTGCCAGCCTCAGCTGGGGGCGGGGGAGGCCTCAAATTCAGTGGCTCTTCCCCTCAATCAGGTGCACATACCCGTACGGAAACTCACAGAGCATCAGGGAACTGCTCCTTTACAAGACGATGAAGAAAACTGCTATGTTCCCACGAAACTGAATAGGGGAGTCCGTGGAAGAAATGTGAAGCACGTGAGAAGAACAGTGCTTTTCAAATGAGGGTGGGGACACATTAGTCACTCGGGAAATAAATTTAGTGCCTGTCAACCAGCACTTCCTTTTTTCGTGAAATATATTCGTTCAGAATAGACTAACGGGTACTAGAACAGAACAGAAAATGCCAGAGTGTGTCACATGGAACAAAGGTAAGTGCGTTTTCATGAAACATTATTTAGTGTCACATACACAACACGCCCACACCCACGCCCACGCCCACCAAGAGTCTTTCTCTTACTGTGGGTCATGGTCAGTTTCCCCCTACAGAGCTCTGACATTCTCAGCCCCAAATAGAAGAGCAGACTATGCTTATGTCACAGGACAGTCTTTCCAGGATCATCCCAGAGTTGCCAGTAATATTCGTGGAACTCAATGACAGTTCTGCCTGTGATTAACTGCAAAGCCCCAAATGCCCCGAATCTTGACCACTAATTGTAGGTAATGAGTGATCAAGAAACAGAACCACCAGCTGCGAACAGTGGGGCCATCGCCAAGATCCCGACCCCCAGGAAGCCTTCAGGACGAGCCCCACCCATCTCCCTTTACTCCCACTTCAGACACACGTCCAAGTTTTCTGTTATAATCGCTTTACGAGTGAATATGGAATACACCCACTTAGATGGAAAGCTCTCCAAGGAAAGATGTTTACATCTTTGCAGCCCAAAGCATCATGTCCCTCGATATGCATGGTAAGCATGGGCTCCACCCCTAATCACCACAGGACGGCTCGTGTTTAGCAGCTCTCTGGGGAGCTGAAAGGGAAAGAGTGGGGTCCCGGAACCTGCCATCCTAGGCTGCAATCATCACTCTGACCGATCCCACGTGTGTGGCGTTGGGCAAGTTAATGACTATCTCTAGGAGTCCTCCTCTGAAACCAATGACAGAACCTATTTAATAGGGTTATTGTAAGGATCAAAATAAGTTGATAAAGTAGTTAAACCAGTAAGCGATTAGTAAATATCAGTTTTTGCTATTCTAGCACTTGGAGCTCACACCCTTTCTATCAACCATTGGTTTGGGGAAGTGATTTTCAGGATGCTTGCCAACATCCAGGACTTTGTGTTCCCTGGGGAAGGTCTTCTACTTGTGTCTCTAAGAACTACAGGTGATGAGAGTTGTCTAGGTCACAATGAAAATTTCTGAACCGGAATTTGACCTACTTGTCCAGGCACCTGAAGAACGTCACCGCTTTCTGAGAAAAAGAAGGCGCGCACCACATGCGAGTTTTACGAAAACAGTGAAATCAAGTCAGGAGAGAAGAAAGGGCAGGCCCCCCACTGCGGGTGTAGGGAGTGGAGGTGATGGTCTGCGTTAACTTCAGCGGGAGTAGCTGAGGACCCGCACTCACAGGACCTCATGGCCAAGGTGAGCGAAGGGAAGAGAAGGCAAGAAGAGAAAGACTAAGTGTGGCTCTGGAGAAGCCACGCCTGTGGTTCCATTGAATCATTCGGGGGAGAGCCAGGCAGTGATCACACGGGGTCCAGCAGAGACGAGGACCAAAGGGCACTGGTGGCAGGCACAAGGGCCTTGTGACGAGGTGTGGAAGGCAGAGAACAGCACAATGGCAAAGAAGCATCCCCATAGTATTTCACGAGTGCTGAGAAGGTCTGGGCCTGGGGGTAGGCAAAGTGAGGGGGACCATCTGATGTGAAGCCAGAATCCCAGACGGACAAGAAAGAAGTGTTACTCGGGACCCGAGAGGGAGGGGTGGGTAAGACCGGAGCGCAGGTGGAAGGGTAGTTCAAGGATGTAAGATGGACTTCTCTCCAGACAGAAGAGAGAAAGAAAAGGTGATGTGGGACAGATCTCAGAGGATCCTTTCAGTAAAGCAGACAGACCAGTATCATTTGCTAAAGGTGAAGTGGGGTGGGCGATAAGCCTCAAGCTTGAGAAGCTGCCAGAAATAGCTGCTAAGGTAAACTGGACAAGGAATTTTAAAAACAATTTTTTTTAGTAAAATGGTACAGTTGCTGTGGAAAATAGTATAGTAATTCCTCAAAAGATGAAACACAGAATCTTACCATCTGAGCTGGTAATGCCACTTCTGGTGTACACCCAAAGGAAGTAAAAGCAAGGACTCAAACATTATTTATAGACAAATGTTCATAGCAGCATTATTCACAAGAGCCCCAAGGTGGAAACACCCCCAACGCCCGTGCATGTTACAGCACACGATGGAACGCTAATCGGTCTGAAAAAGGGAGAAAGTCCTGACACAGGCTGCTACATGGTGAACCTTGGAGGCGTTAGACAAGTGAATCAAGGCAATCGCAAAAGTATAAATGCCGTATGACTCCATTTATATGACGACCCCAGAAGGGGTGAATTCATAAACACAGTCAGATGGTGGGTGCCCGGCGCTAGGAGGAAGAGGGTGGGGAATTAGCATTTAATGGGCACAGACTTGCAGCTTGGATGGATGACAAGTTCTGAGGTGGATGGTGAGGACAGTCACACACCAATGTGAATGGATTTAATGCCACTGGTCTGTGCACTTAAAATGGTTCAGACAGTCCATTTTCATGTTATTTACCATAATAAAAAAAATGCTTTTAAGAATTTGGTGGCAGCTCTGAGGTTGGGAGTAGGAAGCTGGGACAGGAAAGCAGCAGGGTGGGGAGTCTGTTTCCAGAAAGACCCAGACGCCCAGAGCCAGAGTCTAGAAGGGAGGCGACCCGAGGACCGGGCAGAGGCGAGAATGACAGCACTGCCAACTAGGCCCTGCAGCGCCCCCCCCCCCCCCCGTCAAAACAAACAACAACTACCCAAGCACTCAGTCTCCCATTGGTGTGTTTGCTCACTTAAACGAAATGTTGTAAGTCACAGGGAAAGCCACAGTGCTGCAAACTCTCGTTGTGACCTGATCTGAAACTCCTCTTGCCTTGTCCTTCTTTGAGGCGTAAACTGCGGTGGCTGGCTCCACCCTGCAAGGGGGACGTGGGTCGTGGCATCTGTTCTGAGAAGGTGACTGTAGGGTGAGGGCTCTCTGGGACACAGCAGCCACCTCTACCCCCCACCCCCACCCCCCCACGCCACCCCCAACACCACCAAGAAGGCACCAGAACCTTCTGGCCTCCTAGTCATGAATGGTGTGTACAGATCATCTCGAAAATCAAAATTGCTAGCAAGGGCCACGCTTGGGGAAGCAACGTGTAAGCCCGAAGAAAGGCCAGTCTTTGCACACGTGCTTCATGTAAGCTGATTCACAATCGTGTTCCATTTCAACAGAGCAGAACTTAAAGAGTTAAAGCAACACAAAAACCAGGGTCTCATGATGGCATCCTGGAAGCTCAGATGCGGAGAGAACACTTACTTACTGTGAAAAAACAAAATACAAAATTAGCAGCAAGGAGGCGACATTGCAAATAAAATGAAGTCACCTGTCTTGCAGATGGAAGGCTCACATCGAGGCACGGACGTCACTGAATTCACTCGTGTCTGACAATAAACCACCCAAGTCTCCAGTCACTAAGGGATCTGACATCAGGGGGAGGAGGCAGACAGAAGCCAGGCCCGATCAAATTTAGTACCGTAAGACCATATTTAGAATCCAGCTACTTCTGGGCTCCAAACTTCCTGTAATTTTTATCTATTCTTACACTTCCCCCGTCCGTTTCCCTAAAATGTCACAGGATTTGGTAGTAACTGTCCAGAACACATTGCTAATTTTAACCTTAGAACAATAAGGGAGCTTGAGGCAATATCGCGTTCCCAAAATAGTTCACCTAAAACGATAATATGCCTACCACATAGCTACTGCCTAAAGAGCACCAGGTTTTTACAACACATTCCTATAAAGAACGGGAAATTATACTGAAGAACCCAACAGCTCTGCCAGGCAGCTCCAACACCTTGGAGGTGAAAGGGACGTGAGGACTTGATTCATATTTAGTTACGCTGCTTCTCTGGTCACAGCAACCCTGAGACGCATCTGAGCAGAGAGGCGTCTTCATTCCAGATCAAAGGATAAGCATTAAAGCTGGGGAATCACATCCCCACAAGATTCTTAAGACAATAGCCATAAAGATGTTTTCTGAAAGTATACACTAAAAGAACATTAAAAAGGAAGTAAGAACAGAGGTGGCTACAGTGAGCAGCCGAGTGAAAGCTCCCAGCTAATCATTTGGAAGATTCTTCTCCTGGAAGGAATTAGCAGAGGTAGCAAACTGCAAATTGCACAGCTCCTTCTGCAATAAGTCAGCCCCACAGAAACCACCAGAACAGGCACGCCTGAGCGTGCGGGTCCTGGGGCTGCTCTGTGGGCCGCTGGCACCCCCACACCAGGACGGTATGAAGAACACTCAGACCCCATGCAGATGAAGGCACCTTTCTTCTGATGGGCAACAGGCTGAGAACAGGCAATCTGGATGGTGAGAAGAGTAGGAGCCTGGACCCCTGGCTCTGCTGCAGGCAGAAGGTGCACGAAAGGACGAGGATGTGACACCATTTGCTCGGCACAGACTGAGGCCCGGCTGATGCCTGGGGCAGCGACGCCCCAGACTCCCACATCTGCTCAGATACTAAATACCCACAGCATTGTTCTCCTCAGCTGCCCCCTATTTACATCAGGTAAATTCAGAGCCTCTCCTTGCAGAGGAGGGAAGACATAGCAATGACAGGATTGCAGAGCACCTACAGAGGACAGAGAAAGCAACTCGCTTACATGCGGAGCATGAGCGCGTTCACTGCCAAAGCCAATTGTGGGCCTTCTGCTCAAGTTCAGGCATCGCAGGATGGGGAGCCCACTTCTCTCAGCCCCCAGGGCAGTCCTGCATCTCACAGGCGGCCTTGACCATGGCCGGTGCCGGGAAACCAGGGCCTACCTTCACCCGGACCGTCTGGTCTGACACGCTGGTCATCATGTCGCTGATGGACTGGAACAGCTGCAGCAAGGATCCCATGAAGTCGGCCTCTCCCTTGTTCTCGTACAGTCTGCAGAGGAACACAGGAAACTGTGGGCCCGGCAGACAGCACCTCGCCACTTTCTGCTCCTGCAGCTACAGCTATTTGAGGTATTGTCTGGCTGATGAGTTGTAATGTCGGTGGACGTTTCCAGCATCCACGAAAACATGGGAGGGGTTTGGAAATCAGGTTTTTAGGGACCACTCAGCTCTGGGGTCATGCCTTCACATGAAAGAAGCTAAAGTTTAACCGTCGGGTGTATTGTCTCCACTGTGACATAGTACATTCCATACACAGAAAAGTAAGGAAAGAAAAGGAAACAGGGAGGCAGGAAGAAAAGAAGGAAGGATGGAGAAATTCAGCTTCAATTCCACCCCAGAGAGAGTACACCATTAATATTTTGGTGTTTTTCCTGCCAGAACACGTAAGGTCACATAATTGACAGAGACACTAAATAGCCTAAATTTAACATAATCTTATAACCATTTGGAAATGACATAATAGTAAACTCATAATTACATCCGTTCAGAGTAATGGTGGTAATCAAATTCATTCATCACAGAATTGGTCCTGGCAGGAAAACCTTCAAGAAGGGGAACATGCTAAATAAATGAATAATAAGAAAGTCATGCATTGGTTACATGTATGCAAATGTATGTTGTTAATTATAAATAAGTTTCATCTATAAATTATTTATTAGCAGTTACCTCAAGTTGCTGTGTTACTAAGAAGCAATGTATTTGCATTTTAGAATGTTGCAACTCAGATGTTTTATTAATATAGACTGGCTTTCTGCCTAATTACAAGTATACCATACCTGAAAACTTGTGTACAATGGAAAATTCTGTAAACTAAGTGATCATTAATTACCCTGGAGGAAGTCATTTGAGTTCCACTGTACAGCAACACGTCCTGTCTAAGACGGGAAATTGCAACCTAGCGTATCTGTTTTGTAAAGGGTATTCACATAGGACTTGGCCTAAACAGCGTACCGAACAATTCAAATTATGGAGTCAGGAACGTCTGCTTGGAGGTGACATGCAACAGCATTTGGCAGACACTGGTGCAAACACTCGAAAGGCTTCAAGCATGCAGTCATTCTCCCCCCTCAGGATAACCGCCAATTCCTACAACTAGATGAGTCAGGAGACTAAAAAGAGAAATGAAAACCTCTCTAAAGCAGGAGGGTTTTCATCAGTCTCCATGATAATGCAAAGAGCTTGGAAAAGGCCAGGGAGAGGGCCTCAGCTTACACAATAGACTCTAAGTTGAAAACCCTGGAGAACCAGGAGCAAACAAATATAAACTGAGGCTTCCCAAGGCTACACGCAGCCTTTACTCAGGGCAGTCACTGTAGAGAAAGGCGGTTGTCCACGTTGGCTGCCAAGAAGGGGAAAGAATGAATTGTCTCTGAAAGAAGGTCATACCATCTGGAGCTTTTCCACTTTCACATAACGCAGCCCTGCATACGACTAAACACAGTGAAAGAACAGACCAATGGCCAAATCAAAGAAGAAACAAAGACAAGACAAACAGTTTCAAAGGTGATCAAGATGTTGTAGTTAGCTATCAAGAGTTAGCTAACAAGAGTGTCAAAATACCTATAATTATTATCCTTTAAAATAAAGAGAAAAACATGAAGAAATAGATAAAAATATGAAAAACAGAGAGAGGGCAAAAACCAAAGTTAAGATGAAGAATTTTAGTACAGAAATGAATCCACAGGAAAGAATCAAATGAAAATTCTAAAACTAAATCACATATAGTATCTGCAATCAAGAATTCATTATATGGATTAAATTTAGATTAGACACAGAAAAAGACAGAATTACTGAAATGGAGGACTGAAAGGAAAATAAATAAGCAAAAAGATGAAAACCATGGAGCCAGTGTTAGAGATACAAACAATGAAGAGAACTAATATACACGTAATTGCATTGACAGAAGAAAAGGAGAAATACGATGGAATACATGCAACATTAGAATGGATAATGGCCATGGAGTTTCCAGAATTAATAAAAGACATCAATCCAAAAATTCAAGAAGCTCTGAAAATCCAACGTAGGATAAACAAAAATGGAAGTATCCCTATGCAATCCATAGTAAAACTGCTAACAACCACAGCGAGAGAAATTGCAAAAGCCGCTAGGAAAATAAGAAAAACACCATCACCTTCAAAGACGCCACAATAAGTCTGAGCACAGATTTCTCACCAGAAATGACGGAAACTAAAAGAGCAGGATAACATCTGGAGGAGGAGAATAACTGCCAATCTAGAAATGTATATTAAGTGAAAATAGCCTTCAAAAACAAAGATGAAATAAGGCATTTGAAGCATTTTTCGGTAATGAAAGGGAGGTCTCTAGCGTCTCCCCTTAGTTTTATCAAGTAAAGCAGGAAGAGCATCTTGTCTGAGCCACCTTGAGGTGGAACAAGGAAAGAGAGGGAAGAAGCCAGAGGGATATCAGTAGATAAATAGATGAAGAAAACCTAGTTACCATTCCTTGCTCTACTTAAATGTTATACATATTCATTAACAAGGAATGACAGGATCTTTGTCTATAAACTACATTCTCTTTTCGTTACCCAGGAAATAATAGCAAAAAGACAGGTCTGCAACCACTTATTCCTGATCAATAATTACTCACAAAGCTGACACCCAGATGACAGGCAAAAGCTCCACAAAGCACCTGACAGACAGAAGAGGAACACAGCAATAAGTAGCGTAATAACTGGATTCAGAAGGTCTCGTGTAGAATGCATCTGCTGGTTGGCTTTCTAGTCAATGTGATACGCCCACACAGAAAACACAGACACACAAAAACCAGCGGAGAAGTGCCCCTGACTATCATCAGGCATCTTTTCGCGGTTCCCCAAGACCCAAATGTCTTTGGGTCAGAGGTGTAAACCTTCATTTCTCATTTCAAAACAAAAGGAGCCTCCTAAACAAAACAAAAGGTAGGAATTTGCATAGTGAGAAAAATAGTGCGACAACAATGGTAAGCTTCAATATCTTCATCTCCAAAGCTTTCCCTCTTTGTTCTCGGCAAGAATAATCACCCTCCATTATCCTGGCATTTTACAAAGCTACTACGTTATATGAAAATACAGCAGACCATTTTGAAAGAAGAAGAAGGAAAAAAAGATCTCAAAAGTTTCTTCCAACTGCAAAACGAAAACCACACCTGTCAATTCTAGCTGTGAGCACAGTTGTTTTTCTCCCAATGGAGTAAATGTGTTACAGCTAAGATGATGAGAAGCCTATCGAGTTCTCTCCCTCACCTCTAAAAATACCCGATGAGACCTGCTTAGGGCGAGTTAGGATCAAACATCCTAGACCTCTGTGTGGGACACAGGGCTGCTTTTTCTTTAAGCAGCCTAAGCAAACTAGGAATATTATTTCGTCTAAAACTAACACCTTTGCTCTCACAGATGCAGAACTACTGAGATGCGTCAGGTAGCAGGGAGGGGGGCTGAGCAGGAGAAGCAGACCTCACTCTTATCCATGATTTTAAGGTCATGGTTTGTTTCCGACCATAGAATCTCTAAGATACTAAAACACCTCGGCCGTTTCAGACTACAGATTTAAATTTAAGAATATTATCATCGCCAGACAGCACGGCTATCGCTGGGCTCTCGGATTTGAAAGGAACGTATGTCCTTCCCCACACTCAGGAATTGTAGAAGGCAGCCGAGATACACAGTTAGGAAACACTTAGAGAATAAAACAAATAAATAAGGGCAAGAAATGAACCTTAACTCTGGGATTGAGTCAGGGCTCCAAAGTTCATAAAGTACTTGTTGGAGAGGAAGAAAGGGGGCGGGAGTGGGGGGGCAGGGGGAAGGAACCAGGGAAGGAGAGAGGGAGAGAGGAAGGGAGGGAGGACTCTGACCAACCAAATCCCCAGAATCACCACAGTATCTGGTCAGGTGCGGCAGGCAGGCCCAGACAAGGGCTTCGGAAGAATGAGGAAGCCGTGCTGCCTTCTGACAATTGCTGCTTCTAGGCTCTGACTCTCTGCACTTCGTGTCCTGGACAGTTGCAGCTCGTTTGACAAACAAGCCATCCAGCCAAGAACCTCAGCCTGGGGTCAGGCCCGGCTCCTGCTAGAGCCACCTCAGGACGAAGGCTAGTCCAGGACAGACGGTCCATGCCAACAGCGCGGGCATGCCAAGCAGCAGAACAAAGGCATTCCTTAGCACGGCAACCACAAAGCCCTTCCCAGGCCCGGACAAGGGTCTGCGGGGCAGCTCGCCCCGTTCCTGCACAACCTGGTAGGACCGAGTCACGCCTGTGGGTCACTTAGGGCTCCACTGATTTAAAGCCAGAGACACCGATGCCAGGAGTCTCTGAGACTGACCCCCAAACTCACGGGGAAGAGAGACGCTGAGGAGGCTAATTAAGGAGGATTTCGCGACCCAGAATAGGTTAGTGATATTCCAAGCCGTCAGGAAGCACAAACGCTGGGTCACAAGTATGAGGAACGGAATGCTGACCGCCAGACCTCTCTGTAGCTCTCTCTCACTATGTTACTAAAAGAGCTCTGATTTGTTGAAAGCAACAACAGGCCCATCGAAACACCCTTTCCAACTTCCTTTCCATCTAAGGAGCTCACGTGACATACTTCTGGCCAGTGAGATTAAAGCACACATCACTTTGTAGGGACCGGGGAAAGGTCTTCGTAAGGAGAGTAACTGGCAGAGCCCATTCATTATCCTTCACCTTTCCCTCCCTGCTGCCTGCACCATGGTTCCCTCTAGACTGGGTTATGAAGACCGTCCCTTTCCCCTTGGCCCTTCTGGAGAAGACGGCTGCTTCAGACCAAGTGAAGAGGAAACAGGAAGGTACTGATTTGGGTCCACACAGATCCAATTCTCAGTTTCCCGGTTTTCACCACTATGCTTCCAGAGTGCTGTGCTTTTAAAAGGTGACATGTGCTGTCTAATTCTGAGGGGTGCGGGCTCAGGAACTCTATCTCTGTATTTAGAACTCACAAGAACATCACCCTCCAATTACCAACACAACTCACAGTACGCCACCCAAAGCCACCCGTCGCCCAACAGAAACAAGCGGCGTGAGTCAACTTCAACTTCTCACACGCAATCTATCTTCTTTTCACATCTCTTCGTTCAGAATTAAATATCGTGGGACGACTGAAACTTATTTGAGCACAGCTCTTTATCTGCCGATATCGAATGAGATCATCAATACACTAGTACTTCGTGCTAATACATGTTCACAAACAGTTCATAAACTGACCCAGAGTGCATCACAGAGCTACAACCACAGTGTCCATTCAACATGGCTGTTCCGATGTGGGGATATCTCTCTGGAAACAAAACATGATTGTGGTTGAAGGAGAAAGACACAGGAAGCCCTACAGTCTTCCCAAGTGAGGCCATTTCACCTGGTTTCCCTTTCCGTGGTTTGTGGCTTGTTTGTCTGAATGTTTGTTCTTTTGGAGCTTTTTTCTATGTAAAGACATACAGAAAAGGACAGCAGAACCCTTGGTATACACCCTGCCCTACATTTGAAGCACTCTAGATAACTTTCAGCAGACAATGGTTTCCTCCCACATACACGTGTCTGACTCAGGAAGAGGGCTGGCCCCTGAGGGCTTACATCCACTGTTCCGGGGAGAAGTGGGGGCCAGTTACAGTGAGACGGGCCAGGCCCACACCACTACTGCTATCTATTGCTGCTCTGTCATGCTAGAAAACAAGGAAAGGACAGAAACAGAAAGCAAAAGGGAAAGAGGAAGGGTAAAGAAGAAGAGAAAGGAAGGAAGGAAAGGATTTCCTAAAAGCAGCTTGGAGAGCCAGCCCAGGTGACACCTACTGATTGAACAGGACCCGGGAGCGCACGATAAACTTGAAGATGTACTCCAGCGCTTTCATGGCTTTGTACAGCTGCTCACTGATGGCCGGCTTCTCGGCATTGTCCACGTAGTTCCGCAACACTTTTGTCAGCTTCCTGTTCATAACGGAAACACAAATTAATACGGTCAGAAAATGACAACACCTCGATCCTTAACTGGGACAGAACTACACAAGTGGGTTATCTGTATTTTGATCCACACTTATCACCATATCCCCATTGGTAAAATGCATTCTGAAAAAACTAAAAGCGACCCATAAAAATAACTCTCAGAGGAGCGGGATCTGTGCGTTTAACAAGCACTTACTAAGTTCTTGAGGTTTTTCTAAGCTTTTCAATGCGTTGTTTTTAATCCCCACAATAAGGCTGCAAGGCAAGTCATGGGTCTTATCCCTAATCACAGATGAAGCAGCCAGGCTTAGATAGGTAGGCCAGCGTCCCGATGTCAAATAAAAAGGTCAAAGGGACTTTCTCTACAGCCCAAGAGAAGCATAAAAAATCTTTGCAAAACGGCATTATACCGAATACAGTCTGGAACTAGATGACCGTTGCACAAGACTTGAATCTCTAATACTGCAAGTGTATACTGATTTAAACGTTAAATTTTATGTTACGTATGTATTTTACCAAAATACAAAAAGTCATTATATGAAAGAGTATTTGTTATCAAAAACCATCTCAGCCACCTCTATTCATTTTACTTCTTCCTCTAAGACTAGAGTTCTTACACTCAAAAAAAAAAAAAATTTAGAACCAATTTTTCAAATCTTCAGGAAACATTCTTAGTTTCTATGAGTTTTCTAAGAAACTTTATATAAAAGATGATGAACAATATATGAGAATAACATGGGTAAATACATAAAAAGATTTGTAATTTTTTTTGCATTTTCTAAGATTACACAAAAACACTTAGTTATAACAGCATAATGACTATACTTCTCTTAGAGTCTATTTTTTATAAATTGTGATCTAAAAACAATTAACTCTCTAACAAGAAAACATAACAGAAATTTACATAGTTTATCATATACCAAAATTGGTCAGAATTATTTTTAAATTTTCCACACCTTTACCTAAGTAATTATAGAACGTGGTATAAATTAAGTACATACTGGAACTTTGAGTTTAATTCATAGCATATCAATTATATTAAGTGCTTAATTCATAGGTAGTTTAAAGAAATACTTGTTAAAATAAAAGCAAAAGAATTAAGATTTTTCTATTTTTCTGTAATTCAAATAACCAGAAAGTTGAAGTGGTAGTAAATCTGCTCAAAGCTTCAGAGTATGTAAGAAGGTTAATTAAAAAAAAAAAAAAAAAGACTCCAAGAGGCCATATCCAGGTGTATCACAGAAAAAGAATCATATTTAAAAATCAGCTTCAGTAATAAATAAATACATACAAAGTAAAATAACACGAAGTAAAATAGACTGTCCCATATATACTCAAACAAATAGAAAAGACTGAAAATTAAGGTGGTCGGATGAGATGTGGGGAAGCTGGGCCCGGCTAGTGTCATAACTGACACAGCAAGTTTGGGGCAATAAACTGGTAATCTCTACAACAATTAAAAATCTTCAAATCTTTACACACCAGCAGTTCTACTTGTAATTTATTCTACAGAAACACTTATAAATACTAAAGGCTGTTTACTGCAGCAATGTCTACAATTGTAAAACTACACGCACGTCCATCCTTTGAGGACGGATGACAGAACGACGCTACATCCTTACAATGGCACATTGCACAGCTTTTCAACAAACTGTGAGGGCCAGAAGGAGAGGCGCTGCATCATGACCACCATGGGAAAACGGCCAGCTATGAGGTTTCTTTGTTTTTTAAAGGAAAACAGCGTTTTCAGAGCAGCAGGTGTGGTGGGGACCAGTCTGTAGCTGACGTCTCTTCTATTCGCCTCTTTGTCCGTCTCTGTGACACTGTCCTGGCTTATGCAGCTTTGCACGACAGTCTTAAAATCAGTTTCTTGTTCTGAAAAATTAGCCTCCTCTAGACAGGTTGCGTTTCTATTTAAGTTTTCAAATAGGCTAATTTTTTTCACAAAAGCATGCTGGGTTTTTGACCAGGATCATGTTGAACTATAGATGAATTTTGGGAAAACGGACATTTGGGCAGGATTTTATCTTTCGATCCAGGAGCATGGTATATGTCTCTTGATTTCTCTACATAAGCTTTGGATCTAAACTTTCCTGTTTATTTACTAGTTCTAGCAGTTTTTTTGAGAGGGAGGCTTTTTAAAAATAGATTCCTTACTGTTTTGCAAGTACAGAATCACATTATGTGAAAGTAAAGACCGCTTTACTTCTTTCTATCCAATTGATATACTTTTTTATTATTTTTTTCCTGCTTTACTGCACTACTTCCAGTAATAAACACATGTGGTGAGAAGAGAGATGTTCGCCTTATTCCCAGACTTAGGGGAAAGGCTTTCAATGTTTCAGCCTTAAGTCTTAGGTTAGCTGTACATTTTCTGAGATGTCCTTTGTCAGATAAAGAAGTGGCTCTCTATTTCTAGTTTGCTGAGAAGTTGTATCATAAATGGATGTTCAATTTTGTCCAATGCATTTTCTGCATTACTGAGCTCTAACAATAAAAGCACAAAGCTACTAAAACAGTGGTGGTCCAGTAGACCATCCTACAGCGAGGGGAACCTTCTCTATCTCATTATCCAGGCCACATGGAGCATCAGTGAAGGGGAGGGAACCTGAAGCAGCTCCGGGAAAGACAGATACGTGGACAGAAAGTCTGCTAGTTTTCTAGGAGAATGGTCCCCAGAGGCGATGCTTCCCTCCCTTGTCACCCGGGCCAGCTGTGGTCACTCTGATAGGACTCCAGCTCCCATGGATTCCTACCTCCACAGGGGAGCTATCTGGGAACGCTGGAGCCCTAAGAAATAATGCCCATTGCCTGGAGTCTCCTTTAATTTCTTCTCTTGGAGTTCTTGGTGAAGAAAGGCTAAAGATCTCAGTGTATATCAAAGGAAAGAAACAAAGAAAGTAGCAGGACAAGGGTCTAACGCAAGTCCATGCTGCCAAGGTTTCGGGGCGGGGGCGGAGGGGGGCAGGAGAGGTGGGGGGAGGGCAGCTCTCTGGGATATTACTATTACACTTAGCACCAGAACCTCCCAGGCTCAGAGAATAAACACTATGAGCACTTTGTCAGTGCAGACAACCTCCCATGATTTGGTTAAAACTGTGTGAATCTGTTATCTCTTTGGTTTTTCCAAATGTAAATACTCAGATGCAAATTTCTGAGGAAACACTTGGCGGTGTTCATTTATCAAACCACGGTAAGAATACTTTTTTCCAGAATGACAATTTCCTTTTCAGCAGGTTACAGAGACTGAATGAGAGGACACTGACTCTCAGCTCCATCCCCTCGCAGCTGAAAGGTAAAATGGTACTTTCTGCTTCTCCCATTGAGTAACTTGCAAACACGCTCTGATTTCCATTTTGCTGCTTCTGAGAATAAGTACATTATTCTTTCCCCAAAGGCACGTAAGGGGCAATGCCAACAGAAGCATCTGGAATGCAGTGTGGCAAGCTGATTCATCGTTCTGATTTTCTGAAATTAACGTACAAAATCTAATGTGAGAAGAGTTGTTTGGCCACCTTTCAATAAAGCAGCAGAACTGAGACAGTAACACCTACTCGGATCCTGCCGCAGTGAGAGCCGTCTGCAGGCCACTTCCAGCAGCCGGCTGGGGTTCTGTTTTGCTTGCCATCGCAAGATGGTGCCACCTGCTCTGACCTCCCCTCACAGTCTGTAAGGAACTGTCTGAAGTCGGGACAAACTGGGCATCTCCACTGAGATAACAAACTGCTTTAAACAAACATTTGTTCACAAGTAAGATAAGACCCGTCCAAGCTTGCTCTGTGTGCCTGAGGACATCGCAGCTCCCTGCGCATGCGGGGCTCCACTGCCCGGCACAGAACAGTACGGTACCCAGGGCAGACATGAAAACATCCGGGAGCAGGGCTGCCGGCGCCAGACCTCTGACCTTGAGCTTGTGGCTGCACACAGGCAGAGACAAGGCGCAGATGGGAGCTGTGATCCAATTTAATGGCCCCGAAGAGAATCGGTTCTAAGGATTCTATGTGGATGTCCTTCAAGAAATTGTATCCGATCGCTAGGGCATATACCTGAAACTAATGTAAGATGGCTTGTCGACTATACTTTAATTTAAAAAAAAATATTTAAATCTTTTCATTGCAACTTGCACAACTGAAAGTGTGTATAAATGTCAATAAACCCCACTGTGAGAGACAGAGTAACTCACTATAATGATTCTGAGAATAATGAGCTCCTAACAATTGCCTCGTGCTTTCCAAGTGCCAGGGATCATGCCAAGCAGTCGACATACAACTCATGAAAATCCTCAACAAACCTACAATCGTGCCCAGTTTACAGAAGACAGACTGAAATCCAGAGCTTAAGTGCCTTAAAGGTGGAAGTGACAGAGCTGTCGTATAAGCCCAGGGAGCTGGGCCACAGAATTGTGCCCCTCAACAGAGGTGAGCAGCCTCTGAGGCTCTGGCGTCACACACCCAGTGGGACACAGAGGGACACATGGGGACGTGGGATGGGCTGGGAGTAGCTGGGTGGGCACTAAGAACCCACGTTATTTACCACTGGAACCCAAGTTATTTACCACCAAGGCTTCTAGAACAAAAGGAAAGGCATTCTTTAAAGAGCAAAAAGATATAATGAAAGATACCGCACTGAATTTTATTCACACTAAACAAATAACAACCTCAAAATAAGAACACATCCATTTGTCCATTCATCAAATGCTCTTTGGGAAGCTATAGAGTGGCAGCACCCCTGCCCTGCACCCATCTATCTGTTTCATTGAACATAAACTAACAATTTCAAAGACAAATGGAAGGTATGGAGGAGAGCAAGAATTTACTCCAAAATGTTATGATAATTTACCACATGTCTCTTTCGACAAGATTTTTAGGACTGTTAAGAGGGAAACAATAATAAAATATTATCCCAGGAAATTCAGAGTTTTGAGGAGGAGAAAGTACAATCACAGACAAAAGTATATGAAAAAAGACTCTTACTAACAAACACAAGAAAAAAGAAAGTACTGGTTTTGAAACAACCAGAGAGAACTTACGTGTAAGCTAGCGTTGCACTAAAGTGTTTCTTAATATAGGTTTCCAAAACAGGATTAAAATGCTGAAATTTTCTGTCAGCGATGAGTCCGATGATAAATACCTGTTAAATTAATATTTTCATTAGCAAATAACGCAAACTCTTTTGGACTCTTCATCTGAGTCATGTGTACAGTGTGAGCCAACAAACTGTAGGGGAAGTGGGTCGGCCAGCTTGCCTCTCTTCACCCCACAAACCACACTTGCCTAACTATGTGTTATGGGCAGAAGCTTTCTAGCTCTCAGTTTGTCGGCTTTGACTGGATGTCCACCTGACCAGCTTTCAAGGCTGCCGCGGCGGATCCCCTCCCCCAGCTCCACACACTGCAGCATAAAAGTGCATACGTGTTAAAAGTGTTAATACGTGAGCGGAGAAACAGAGGAGGCCTCTCACCAGAGCATCGAACACCAAGGTATCGAAAGTCTCGCTCTCGGAGTTCTCCATCATGATGTTGAATAGGGCATCCAACGTGTCCTGGAGGAACTGCAGAGACACAAGGGCCAGCAGACGGGGTGAGGCCACCCAGCTGCCCCCCCCTGGATACCCACCTTTCTCAAAGGGCACCTCGGCAGCTATTAACGCTAGGGATTTCTCCCAGTCATTAGAAGCAGAAGCCGAAAATATGAGCTCAGTGAATTCAGAACAGAGACACGGGTACCTGAGTCAAGCAGGGGAGGTTCCCTCCCACGGGAACTCTCCACCCCTTTTCCTGGGTTCCATCAGTCCAGTGACAGAGCCCCACAGCAAGCACTTTTGTATCATTTTCCACCATTTTCAGATTGCAAAATCTTTGCAAAGGTCCAAACTTTATGCCATCTGCCAACAGCCCAATGTCACTGTCAACAGACTCTCCAGGTGCCAAGCCCTGGCTCGTCACAGTTCACCCAGGGTTTCTGCAGCAAGCCTACCCGTCCCACCCAGAGAGGTGACACGAGCGGTAGCCCAGGACATGCAGCAGAGTGCGGTGGCCTTGGTCATCCTGCGGCAGAGCCGCGGAGGTGCGGGGACACAAGTCTCCTGCAGGAGGTACTCACACGGGGCAGGAAAAGCCTTGTTTGACACCCACCCTGTCTAAGAACATCCACTGGAGGACCCAAATCATCATTTTCATTTCCACTGAAATAGGAGACTGTACCACTTATCATAAGAGCGAGTACTTTTCCAATCTATCTAGCAATGCCCTTCTCTACTACTACTCATAAATACACAGAAGGGAGGCCCTGGACAAACGGAAAAACACCCAGTCTGTGAGGCCCTGCAATAGAGCGAAAGGAGCCCCGAGGAGGCTGGGGGCCCCCAGTATGCCTGCCGTTAGCAGCTGTGTGGCCTTGGAGAAGTCCGTTCACTGCCAGAGACCTACAGAGCACACTGGCCAAGCGGAGGTCAAACGAGGGGAGGGTCACACAGGTCATCCTGTCATAGGTGGTTCCCTGCGCTGCACAGGAAGCAGAGGGAGAGACGTGACAATGTCCAGGGATGAGCAACGGCATTTGATAATAGATTAGACAAGGAGAATGAAGAACAAGATGGTCCCTGATTTCCCCTGGTAAGTGTGACAACAGGTCAACAGAAATACAACTAATTCCTGGTGTGCTACAGGGACTTAAAAATGACAAGGGACAAAATCTCATTAACTGTGTGTCTTCTAAAGTTACATTAACTTATTCTCCCAGCTTCCATCAGAATTGGGGAATTTACAGAACCCAGGGAAGTTTCAAAGGCAATTAACATTGTCCAGCCCGTGGTAGCTGACGAGGACTTGAAAAGATAATGAAAACTGGAAGATGAGCAAGGATACGTTTGAACGGCTCTACAATGAAGTTAGAACAAGTGGTGCGACCAAATTAATTCACACCGACGTTAACCATATTGCTATTTAACTAAGGCCACTTTACATAATTAATTTTTACAGAGAGAAGACAGTGTCCCGGTGCAAGCACCTCCGGGCGGGTGAAGCACTGGGGCAGGGACGGGCCTGGCCGTAGAGACCGTGCCAGTCGGGGACCGGCTTATCGCCTGCCAGCCAAAATGGAACATGACGAAAACAGAACTGCATTTCCTTATGAACAAGGAAAAGTCACAGGAGCAGATGCAAGGCCAGAGGTGCCCGATATTGAAGAAACTATCAGGACGGCCAACCATAGGCGAAGAAAGAACTGGAGGATGTGAGCACTCACAGGGGTCCCAGTCCGACTGTCCTCTCACAAAGACTTGACAGGGTCCCTAACGCTTCTCAGAGCCTGCTGCGAACGGGGCGAGATCCCGGGGAGAAAGACAGTGCGCACGCCAGACGCGTGCTCGGCTCCGTCCCACACACCACACGAGTGCAGGTTCAGTACAGAAGGTCCAGGGGAGCGGCGAGCCGAGGGGATGGCGGCACTCTTGTTACCTCCATTTGACAGCAGGGAAAGCGAGGCTGAAAGGCGAGGTAACCTCTGCCTGTCCGCAGCGAGGACCCATGGGAAGGGGAACCAGCACCCAAGGCTGCCTTAACTCCAGGCCCGCTGCCTTCACCGTGAGGCCACCCCAACGTCCCAGAGGAGTCTGTCCACGCAGAGGTCACAGCAGGACCCAGGTCACTGCTGTCAGAGGAATCAAGGCGAGCCGCCACCACCTTGGGAGGCAGCATCTGACGATGTGCCCGAGGACGACAGAACCAAGCCAAAGCCCGGGGGCCCCAGGCTCACGTTACCTTCACCACTTCGCCTCCATCCACCTTCATCAGCTGCCTCAGGTTCTGCTGCAGCAGGTTGGTGTTGGAACGCCACTTGAGGAGCCCCAGGAGATCCACTGGAAACAGAAAGGAAAGTCAGTTCCTCCAGCAGGAACGCTGCCCCCTTACGTATGCTCTGTGTGGGGCTGTGTGTGCGGTTTGTTTGGAACAGAAAAATCAGCCCTACTTGTAAAACATCACCAGCTTTCTAGCACACATGCCTGACATGCAGTGTGGCTGATCATTATTTCCAGCTGCACTTGCCATGAAGTGATTTCCATGTGAGAGCTTTAAAAATGCATTTGGGAGCCTAAGAAAGGACAGGCCTTTCCAACCCGCAGGAAGGAGGGGACCAACCAAGCAGCGACGGCCTGGAAGGGGCTGTTACCCACCAAGTGCTTTCCTGGCATCTCTTCTCAAGTGCGAACAGGAAGCTCGATTTTTCCCCCCTTTTTAAGATAAAGTCATATAAAATAATGAGCGCAAATCCAGGTCGTGAAACTGCAAGGTGACAAGGAGCCAGGAGCCCTGGCCCACGGAGCCCCTACTGCACCGAGCCACTGCCATCACCTGGGCCTGGCCTGCCATGGCTGCCTCTTCCAGTTGAGTTTTTGTTTATTTGTTTTCTAATAGAAAAATCACAAGCTAGGTGCGCTGGGTTTTCACAGACATAATGGAAGACGATGTCCAGAAATGATTTTTTAGTCAGCAAGATATCTGTTAAGGCTTGAAGACAGAATACAGACATCTCTAGAAAAGAGTGCCTCCACAATTTTCACTGGGAGTTATTTTAATACCTTATTATGTGAAAAACACAATTAGCAAAGGGCATCTAATTTACTATGCATGCTCATCAGAAACGAACTTCAACTACAGAAGTTGTCTCCCTAAAAAACACTAGTAAATACTAAAAAGACAAATATCATTTCAGCAATAAGCAGCATTTCAGGGAACATAAGACACCAACTAGAATTTAAGGATAAAGCCACACTTGTAAGGAGTACCGAAATATATATCGTCATTTATGTGACTTTACCCCCAAGTAGAGGTGACAAAGGGAAGAGTTAAAAAAATGGGAAAATGAGAAAGGGACAGCATCTTAAAATACTGTGAAAGGTGTAAAGCATAAGCTGAACGACCAGCTGGGCCACACCACCACTATATGACCTTGGGAAAGGAACTTCACCTCAGTTTCACCATCTGAACAACGGGTACAATGTGGTCTGACCCACAGGGGTTGGAGCAAGAATTAAGTGGCATGACGTGAAGAAAACATTTAGCGTCACACCCAGCATTGAGACTAAGGCAGCAGTCCACCAAAGAGATGATCAGAAATTGAAAATTATAGCCATTCAACATGAAAGTGAACGTGTTTTCATTTCTAATCGAAACTGAAGTGATGATTAAGGCAACATCATGCCCAGACATGCTTTTGGTCCTGGGGTTTAGAGAGATTTTCATTCCACAAGAGCCACCAGTGTTTTCTTAATGAAGATAGCTAGTAATCTGGGTTCCATACATACAAAGTCAGTGGGACTTTGGATAGGAGGTAGGCTGAGGTTATCTCTGCTCTGTACATCTGAGAAAAGATACAGCTAGGCAAATTAGTAGTGAACGAACACCTTGGAGGAGAGGGAGCATGTTTGCATGAAACAGAGCTTGCCCCGCCCCCAGCGACCCAGGTCAGACCAGGCATTCCCTCTCCGTTCGCGGGGAGCCACTGCAGTCAGACTCTTAATAATTCTTTGTTTCATGACTTCTCCCTCTCTAATTATATAGTAAGCTAATTGAGGAGAGGAATCACATCTTATATTCTTTTTATATCCCCCACAGCATCCAGCATAATTCTGAGGACAGAGATGTGTAACACAAACCTCGATGAATAATTCAGCTACTGCTTTTCCCTAAGTAATGGAACTTCGCAGTAACAAATCACGGTTTCAGAAAAATGACTCTCCAGTGAGAATCTGGCATCAATGCTTAGGGCCAGCTGGGGGAGCTCCATCTTTCCCACACCTGACACGCCACCATCCCCAAAAGAGGAATCGTTGGCTGGGGTGAAATGGAGCCAAAAAATGACCCCCTTTCCTCTTAGAGAGCAGCAATCACACTGGAATTTCCCAGTTGCCCAGCAACGGCTGCTGCGAGCCCAGGGCGCTGACTCCCTCAGTTCCAGGGAGGGAATTACCCGGGGGCCAGTGAGATGCAAGGAGCTCAGAGGTGAAAGGAAGGGTGGACAGCATCCCCGAGAGATTTCTGTGACTTAATACCTTGGGGAATAACTAGTTCACAGTCTTCTCCTCTGGGGATTTGTGGGTTAAGAAGGAAGGATTCTGTGGGCGGCTCTCACAACCTAGCTGCGATTCAGAGTATTGTTTTGATGAGGGAAATATGTTCAAGTTCAAAATACCAATTTCCAAACATGCTTTTGGAATATGACCCACCTACAACATGGTGGTCTCCTACACAGTGACAATGGCAATGCACCGCAGCAATCAATTGCCCAGCACCTACTAACAAGCTACAGTGGCAGCCACACAGATGCGGGGAGGCTCACTGGACAGGCTGCCTTTGCCCTGAGTTAATGAGCCCTGGGTGCAGCCCTCAGGCTAGAGGACTATCAGAGAGGAACATATACGTCGCATTTAGAGGACGACCAAATCCAGGGAATAATGTTTAATCTATAGGGCATCCCTTCCATAAGCCGGTCCCACATGCTCCCAGGGCACTCTCTCCCCCTCCCCACGCCTGCACGGGACCCAGTGTCCCAGTTAAGGGTTTTCATTTGCTTATGGAGGTGACTACATGACCACAAGCTAGGATAACTCATAGCTTAGGGTGAACTAATGTTCCTTAAGTAATATTAGTGGTACAACTATGTATCCCAAATCCAAATGGCCTCCACATGTTTGAGTGACAATCCCCTACACCACCCCCCACATAGTTTACTCAGCAGACAAGCGGTGAGAAAGCGCAGCTCCTATTGCCCAGGAGAGCAGCACAGAGCCAGAGGCCTGGAAAGTATGAAAGGACCTGCCCACCCTAACAGCCAACGCATTTTCCACCACAATGCAGTGGCTTTCAGATGATAGGGTTACTTTTGTCCTATGTTTATCCTGTTAAAGTCCAAGCAATGACTGTCCCTCGGGCAAATCCGAGACAACTGCAAGATTTATGGACAACCCCCAGGGACACAATTCACGATAGCAACAGACATTAATAATCAAAACCCATATCAGGTAGTGAAGAGGGAAAACTGCATTTTGGAGCTGAGTTTCGAGAGAGCACAGAGTCACTGCACAGCTGTGACACTGTCACTTTTGTGGGACACGATTTTTAAATGGAGGATTTGTGCACAGGAACTTCTGCCTCGCCCAGACAGCGTGCTCTGAATAAGAAGTGGCCCTGGCCAGACAGCCATGTCACCGGGGAGGCGGGAAGCAGCGGTGACAACACGTGGCAGCCAGGCCAGCACAGGGACACGGGCAGCGTGGAGCTGCCTTCAGGCTGTGCTTCTGTGCGCGACATTCAGCACGGGGCGCCTTACCCCGATGGGGGACTAGAAATGTCTTCAAACTAGAGAACACCAGTGATCACCTCCATGAGTAGCCGGGAGAGGGGAAGACACAAAGAGGTGGGTACCTCCCACCCACACAGCCCCCACAAAGCCATTTTGGGCAGGCACTGTCACCAAGTGTACAGATGAGGAAAACGGGGTTCAGAGGACCTAGCTCAAGGTCATTTCCAGGGTTAGCACAGGGCAAGGGCTCAGGCCCAGGTCTTTGGTGTAACTTTAAATTTTGTGGATTTCCCCTTATGCCATGCCACCTGCCTTTGGCCGAAATACTTTTTAAAAAGTAAACCCACTGCTTTCTTTCTATCTTTAAGGTTAATCCTTGGATCAAAATCAGAGCGTGAATTTTGAAGTCCGATGACTGTCACCCCCTTTCCTAATCCGTAGACCTCCACACAGGCCATTACCGAGAAAAGCCAGGAATGACTTTGTTCAGGCACCTGTAGAAGCCTCCTCCCCTCAGCTAAAGCATGAGAAGGATGGGGCTGCGGGAGGAAAACGCCGGGGTGATGTGTGTCTGCCCTAAACTCACCATTCTGGGTTAGTTTCGTGGAGCACACGAGAGTTGACACCTGGAAGGAATCTTTGCTGATGGTGCAGCTCCCGAGACTTTGCATGCTTTTGCCCGTCGCTGAGTGGCCCTTCTCCTCCAGCTCTGCTTTCGTGGAGGGCAGACTCAAGTACGTGCCAGCATCTTCCAGCTTCTTCGCTTCGGCCTGGGGGGTTAATTATGCAATACGTGGACCCCAATTCACCGTCAGTGACCCCCACATTATCCTTGATCCTTTTCACCATCATAATATTTGCATTTGATCATTTGCTAAACAGTTTATTCTAATGATTTCCCTAATTCCTGTCAATTAATTCATGTCACCAGAGCATTTCATCCTACAGCGCCTGATAGGTTATTGTATATATGTATCATCTTCTCGCTTTAGAAGCAGCTCAAAAGCTGGTCATCGGAAATGTGCATTTGCATGACTACATGCTGCTGGCCAGCAGCTGTCTCACAAAGGGGAGAACCGCCAGCTCGGGCCAGGAAGCCCAGAAAGGCAGGCAGCAGTCAACATCAGCAAGATGGCACCCATGGAAAGGCCTACCTTATAGACGATAAGATCGTGCTCGCCGTCTCTCAGAGTGGTCCCATCATATCTCATCAGCTTCACAAACGCTAGTGCAAATATTTTCTCAGATTTGTCTTTAGCTGCAATAGAAATCAATAACGTCTTCAACTGCCGTCGTAACAAAGTAACATCCTACGATGGTGCGGGGGGACTGCCTTCATGAAACAATTATAAAACCGTATTGACACGTGTCAAAGGAAACACAAATAAGTGGGGAGAGAGTAAGGTTCGGCAGTAGGAAAACTCATCATAAAGGGAATTGCAAATTCAAAACAATTCCAACTCAAGTCTCACAGAAGCGCTTGCTCATGAATTTGAAAACTGATTGGAGAGTAAAGGACCAAGTACCAGGATGATTTTGCAGGAAAGCCTGCAATACTAGAAGCCAAGAGTAACTGTACAGTGATACTAATGAAGACAGTGTGTTTAGCCTGAAGACCCACAGACCAATGGGAATGGCCATGGTCTGGAAACACGAGGCCCATGGCCAATGACAGCAAAGGGGCAACACGTTCACTCGGGGGAAACAAGCAAAGAGGATGGAGTCCGACCACACACCATCCGCTAATATAAATCACAGCGACTGAAAAACCTCACTGTCACCTTCCGTTCCCTATCTGGCAAGGAAGTTCCTCCCGAGGTGTCTGCAGGAGAGGCTCCTGCCCTCATTTCCTTCAAGTTTCGGTGGAAGTGTCACCCACTCCGAAGTGAGCAGCTGATTAAGACAGTAAGTTTGTAGCCTGGTCACCTCCTTGTCCTGGCCTGACTTAGTTTCCTTCCTAGTTACTATGGGCTGAATCGTGTCCCCGCAAATTCTTATGTAGAAGCTCTAGCTCTAGGGAGGTGCTGAAGGGTAAACAAGGTCATATGGTGGAGCTCTGATGCTATACAATCGGGGCCTTTAGAGGAGAGGGAGAGACGTGGGGTTCTCCTCCATGTGAGTTCGCAGCAAGATGACAGCTGTCTGCAACCTGGAAAAGGGCTCTCACCCAAACGCAACCATGTTGGTGCCCTGATATCAGACTTCCAGCCTCCAGAAATGTAAGAAAATAGATTCCTGTTGTTTAAGCTCCCTCGTCTATAGTATTTTGTTGTGACTGCTGGAAACAACGAAGACAACAGTCCTACCGCTACCAGATTACCAGGTGTGAGAGCGTGTGAGAGCGTGTGAGTGTGTGTGTGTGAGTGTGTGTGTGTGTGTGAGTGTGTGTGTGTGAGTGTGTGTGTGTGTGAGTGTGTGTGTGTGTGAGTGTGTGTGTGTGTGTGTGTGAGTGTGTGTGTGTGAGTGTGTGTGTGAGTGTGTGTGTGTATGTGTGTGTGTGTGAGTGTGTGTGTGTGTGTATGTGTGTGAGTGTGTGTGTGTGTGAGTGTGTGTGTGTGTGAGTGAGTGTGTGTGTGTGAGTGTGTGTGTGTGTATGTGTGTGAGTGTGTGTGTGTGAGTGTGTGTGTGAGTGTGTGTGTGTGTATGTGTGTGTGAGTGTGTGTGTGAGTGTGTGTGTGTGAGTGTGTGTGTGTGTGAGTGTGTGTGTGTGTGAGTGTGTGTGTGTGTGTGTATGTGTGTGAGTGTGTGTGTGTGTGTGAGTGTGTGTGTGTGTGCGCGCGCGCATGTGCGTGTATTCGTTGTTTATGGTTAATTTCACCCACTGGACTTTGGATTCGGGAGACAGTGTGTATTCTTTCACTGCTGTCTCCCCAGTGCATGAAATAGTGCCCACCATATATCAGGCACTCAGTAAATATTTGTTCTAGTTGGGGAGACACCAAAAGCTTACTCTTTCCACTAACAAAGTCAACAAAACTTGGTGATTTGTTGAAGGCTTATGGTGGGAATGGGGGCGATCTGGTTGGGGGGCAGAAAAGGTCTCTCTGAGCCGAGATGTAAACCTTCCAGGAAAAGAGGTGGCCAAATGCAAAGAGCCCACAATCGGAGCGGATCTGGCTGGTGGGGAGACAGAAAGCCAGTGTGACCGGTGAGTCGTGGGCAGTGAGGGGTCCAAGGCTGGCAGGGGCCACATCAGGCAGGGATGGAGGGGGAGTCTGGACTGAAGAGATGGACTCGCCAGGAACTCCTCAAGATGCAATCCGAGTATAGCATGGAAACACTGAGTCTCAGAGCAGGAACTAGCTTTAAAGTTATGTACCCTATGTTGTCCTTTTAGAGACCACAGGACAGAGGTCCAAGGCGGGAGGAGCACATGTCTGCCCACGTTGAGTCAGGGACTAAAATATATACCAGAAGACGCCACTGCGTGAGATAACACAGCTCATTAATCTTTGCATGGTGGTGTCCTTCAGTATCTGGCACACAGTAGGTACTCAACAAATGCTAGTCAACTAGATGAATGAATAAACAATCCACTAACCAAAAACAAAGGGGGGATGAAAAGTAAAAAAAAGTATGCACCTTAGGAATCAAAGAGAAACCTTTGTAAAAAGGCACTAGAAAATGCAAAATATCTTAATGTTCAGGTGAAAAGAACAGCTCCTTCTAAGTTTGGGCTGACACAAAAAATAAAGAACGTCTCTGTGAAAGCTGCCGCGACTCAGAAGGACACGTGACCACACCTACCAGGCGCGGGCTTCTCCCATCACACTATCAAGTAGCACAGAATAAAAATGCTCCTCTTTTATTACTATCATACATCTTTACACCAAGGGGATGGAGTCCGGCCCCACGTTAAATGATCATTAGCAGCCATCATGAGAGACAAATTCACAAAACGTCAGGCACCACGGGAGGAGGCCGTGTGCTCCAGGAGCAGGCCGGGCTGCCCCACCCAGCCAGGCCCCCTCCAAACAAGGGAACCCACCAGCCCCTGGCAGGCTGGGCCCGGAAGCCACACACCTGCTCTCTCTCGTGTAAAACATGAGCTGATGCATCTGGAATTGCTAACAAGTGGCTGGAGAGTGTCACACAGTGACATCCGCCCAAACTTCCCAACCCCGAGGATAGATCCCAGCCTGAGAAAGCCCAGCACTTGCGCCCTTTGGGGGAAAGCAGCTCATATTCTGCCGGGAGGGGGCTGCACAATGTGGTCTCAGTTCTCTCCATTTCTGACCCAAAGGGTCTGCAGACGGGGCCAGGGGAGAGGCCCTGGTGGCCACCATCACCCCAGCAGCTGACAGCTTAGAATTTCGTCAGCATCACCCTTTGCAAGCTCAATACGGCTCCAAAGTCCCACAAGCTGTGGCCACGGAGACTTCATTAATTATGCAAATGTGTCATGGTACGTAGGGTGATAGCATCTTGTCTATAATGAGTTCTTAAAACAGACAAGAAAAACAAGGATTTTGAAAATTAAAATGCAACAGAAGCTACCCCTCTGCCCTAGTGAGATTTATTAATTAGAGAGAACGAGCTTGTTATAAGGGGGAGCGTGCTCAAATTTTGAGATCAAGGCCTCTGTGGATTCTAGAACGTTGTTCCTGCCCTCCAGCGCCACTCGCCTCCTGCTCCCCTGCAGCCCACTCAGCCGTGGTCTGACCAGCTGCCATCCCCTGCTATTCCACTCCCTCAGGCCTTGGCTGCAGACCTACCTGCCCTAAATGTCCCCCATGCACACACTCACACCTCTGCACTGCACCCGACCCTCCACGCTGCCCTGCTCTACTTGGTTCTCACAAGTGACCACAATCCTCGACTCAACCTCAGTTCTGTAAGAGGAGAGCCCTCCTGTGCAGGCCCCAAACTCGGGGAGGGCCCGGCTCGGGCAGGCCCCCAGAAACAGTCAAGAGGATGGACCACTGTCACAGCAGCAGTGGTGTCCACCAAGCCTCTGCTCTGTGCCAAGCAACGTGCCACGGCTCAGGAGACTCCATCTCGCCTCACCGAGACCCTGTCCTTCTTACCCTCAAGCTGAAGCATCTGCGGAGGTACACAGAGCCAGGCTGAGGCTCCCCCCGTGTGGCCCTGGCCCCACGGGGTCATTGGTGACCCTCACAGCCACACAGATCACCCTTTCCCTCGATGGTACAGCACACAACTGTAGCCACCTCACTGTCACTTGTTTCCCCAAATCTATGGATAGAGACCTTGAGGATGGGGAGCAAATCTTCCTTCTGTGATTGTATTTAGTGTCTGACACAGGGCTGTGTCCTCAGTAGACAATTAATTCAACAAATGTGAGGAGACAGATTTCAGTCATCGATAACCAATTCTTTTGGAAGGTGAACGTTTCCAAACCAGTTCTCTCTTCCCAAAGTCTTAGCATCATGATCAAAGCTGCATCAGCGTCTCTGATGAGAAAAGCTCTGCCCAAGTTCTAGACACCAGGGCCTCTGGAAGGCCTCAATGGTTTTCAATTCCAATGCAGAGTAGTAAGAGCCCACGTTTGGAATCTACTTGTATCTCAGTGACTTTTCTGATGGATGGAACCGTGTTACAAGCAAAATGGAGGAGAGGAAATCAAAAGAAGAGCCAGTAGCAGCACCTCATCGGAAAAACTCAAGAAGAACATTGAGATCTCCTGTGAGATCTTGGCTCGATGAAAGAATCAATACAAATTCCGAGGAACAGGGAAACGTGGGACACGAGCTGAAGTGTCAAGACCTCACTGTGTTATGGCAACCAAGTTCTAGAAACTTCTAGAACAATCTAGAATAGAAGTGCAGCCTATTGGGTTTTCCCTTGACAAACGTGGGATTAGGTGTTGGATTACTCACAGTCCTGCGAGGATCGATGGCGGAAAGTGAACCGAAGGTGACTGCGGTTGACGTCCTCGATGGGAATGGCCACCTTGCAGAATTGAAAAGGGAAGTTTATGCACCTCGACCAGCATCGTCTCGCTTTAGCAGCTCTATTCCGCTGGAGAGACCCTGCACAGCTGCACGTGTTTCTACACTGCGGTGCCGGAAACACTGGCTACCTAATCCCCTGTGTGGTTTTCCTGAAGGCACCTTGCCTTCTGAAAATTTAAACAAGGTAACGTTGGAAAGGATGCAAAGCCAGCTCTGGGAGGCAGCTGAAGTTTCTTCAAACGCTCCATCCTCACTGCTAAGATTCTATTTGTAAAAGTCGCCGTTTTTGTTGTGAGCCCTTCCGGGAATGTCTGTGTTCCCTCCACAGCTTCAGGGACCTGCCCTCAGCGGCAGGATGAAAGCCTTCCTGTCATGACTTATGGTGAAAGAAGAAAGACCTAATGCATGCTGCCTTTAAGCAAAGATTGTGCCTGATTCGCATATCTAACAGCTGCCTGCTTAGATATCCAGCCGTCCGCTGGCCTGGTTTGCAAATACTCGGGCCCTTGGTGTGTGTCGGCTGGTGTCCTCCACGGTGGGCCACCGTGGGATGTCGGCATGCCACGTGCATTATGAAACGCAGCGGCAGCGCCAGGGTAACGGGACCCTGCCATACCCTCCGCATAATGTCATCTCTACTTTTTTTCCATTTGGTGTAAAGACAGCATTTCACACATAAAACATACCCGGCAAGAGAAAGACAATAGCTGCCTTTAAAGGACTCTGTCATTTGTCTCCATGAAAGTCCTATTTTCATGTCCCAAAGGAGATGAGAGCAAATGTATTCCAAGAAATGCCCGCGTGGTTCCTTAGCAACCTTGAGTGACTTTGTGGAAAGGTCCTATTGCTCAGGGTGCCTGTCGGTGAGCAGCCCCTGGGCGAGATGGGAGGTGGGGGCTGCCTCAGGACACTAGTGAGTATTTCATAACCAACCCCAAGGGACAAAATGACCATGTAAATGATACCTTCACAGTCTCAAACCAGCGCGGCTGTTTCACTTGGTAGTAAATTACGGACTTGTACTCTGAAATCGCTTCATCACCAGCACCGGGGAAAATCACATGCTTTAAAAGAAAGCACAAGGAGTTCACATCAGATCTCACAGAGCTTGACATGGCACCATCTCCCACCTCCCGCCCCCATTAGACGAGCCAGCAGGAGCGTGCGCACTCCAGGAATGCCAAAAGAACCTACAAATGCAAAGTGCTCCCAGCAATGGAAGAACAGATCCATCTGACGCCAGCAGCCAGCATAAAACCCTTGCATTCAGACAATGAGGTGTTAAGGGCTTTGCGATAATGGGGGGTGTGCTGTCATCCACTCTTCTTACCCTCCCCCGTAATAACGCCAACATTAGGATCTTCAGGAAGTTGCCTGATTCACTCAGTACCTCTAGAATAAAGGGCTACGGGCAAAATTTAGGAGGTGACAACACTCCCTCCATTCCTGCAGCCATAAACACTGACCACGCGTCTAGTGGGAACAGTACTGGTTAAGCCCAACTGGCAAGGACAACAGTGTCCAGTGTGACACTGGACATGGGCCACCCTGAGAGAAAGGATGCCCCTACCTCCTGGCTGGCACAGCTGAGCCTTGGGGTGAGCACAGGGTGTTGAGCTCAGCCACGTGGGCAGAGGGAGCCCAGCCCTCCAGCCGTGGTCCAGAGAGGCAGCCAGCAGGGACACCTGCTTTGGCTTGGCCTTGGGACATCGAAGGAGGCCACAGCCTCCAAGCACGGCCCAGGACACTGAGTCCTGCACGCTGCTGTGACCACTCCAGAGGAGGTCTGGCCAACCAGCACCGCCCAATAGAGCACAAGCTCGGATGCCCAGCTTCACTGCCACGCTCCACCTCTCACGAGCTCTCTGAGCCTCAGCCAGCCAATTTATTTCTCTGGGCCTGAGTCCCCTCACATCTCAGGTGGCATTAATACTGGTACCCAAACTACTAGGACCTCAGGCGCTGCTGGGACAGGCTGCCCCTTAGACAAGAGGGAGAAAAGGAAGACAGAGCCAAGGCGAGGCCCTAGAAACAAGAGTAGGTCCTTTCGTATTCTGTAGCCGCACCAAGGTGAACCCTTGGCAAGTAACACTGTACCACCACAGATTAAACTTTGCGACAATAAATACCTCCAGTCGTTTTCCGTCTTCATCGTAAACAGAAACTGTGACTTCCACATTCTTTGCAGTCGTTTTGCTTCCTTTATCAAAATCTCCTTGAACTAATGTTACGTAGATGTCATTTCGAACATCACCTGGGGGAAAGAAACTATACCTTTACAACCAATCCATTATTCATCG
The DNA here is from genome assembly GCF_964194185.1 of Rhinolophus hipposideros. NCBI lineage: Eukaryota > Metazoa > Chordata > Mammalia > Chiroptera > Rhinolophidae > Rhinolophus > Rhinolophus hipposideros. Next base: position 4,411,012 of record NC_138061.1, read on the forward strand.
TGTAACCGTGGATTTTGCAAAATGGTGTAACTCGCTACCTCTCCTAGCAGACTATCATAAATACTGCATTAGATTATGAAATATTTTCTACAAAGTTATCTCAGCATTTAAAGGCATGACAAAAGCAATTTTCATCATCATCCTAAGACTTGAGAGGAAGAGGAAAATGTTCAAGGCCCCTAATTATCTGCTTGGTTCTTCCGCTGGGCCGAGAAGCCTCGAAACCTCTGGGCAGCCCCAGCCCAGAGCCACTCAAATGCTGACGATGAGTTTGCCAGGACCCACCCCGTCTCTAGTGCCCATGGCTCACTGCAACCCACACGACCATCCCTCCTCAGACCACTGGCTGCGGTAATCTGGATCCCAGTCGCCAAAAACCACCACCACATCAGCTGGCACAGTGAGAATAATTGGCAAGGTTGGTATCTTCTTCATTTTACTAAGGAGTTGAACAAAAAGCTGATTAAGGTGGGAACCAAAAGCCCAGGTCCTGAGTTGCCCGGGATCAGGGACGAGGGATATGTGCAGAGAGGGGGTTTCTGCATGGATCGCCTCTCCTCCAGGTGGGCAGCTGGCAGGACCCAGAATGGGACCACGCAGCAGAAGGACAAAATAGAGCTGTGAATTTTATGCTTTATTACAGTGGAGTTGACATGCAGTACAGACCCAGACATCTGAAACTGGGATGGGCCTTACATTGGGGGGAAAAAAGAAAAAGACCCACAACTAACGAGCTGAGATGCTTCCCACTGAGTAATATCCGAAGCCACTGGCAATGGTCTGGTTGGAAAAACTTAGCAAGCTTCCTTAGCAACATGACTTAAAGGAAGCTTCCCCACTGTCCGTATGGCCACCTCCCACGGCTGACCCACCTGCTGAGCCCTGGGGACACAGGACAGTTTTTGTCCAGAGCAGCACAGGGCCACGCTGGGCACAGAACAAGGAAACCTTAAGAAAAGAAATCCCCTTGTTTTCTTGTTTTTCCTGTTTTTTACTGCTCTATTTTGGCTTTTAATGTATGCAACTATTAAACTTTCATTTAAAAGTCATTACGATAATAATAATCCCTATGGGCCGCTGCAAGCTAGTAAGTGCTGGGAAAGGAAGCAGGGCTGCACGCTATCCCGACTGTGAGACACGTTAGGAATGATGGAGCCGGGGAGTCAGCACCGCGAGGCAAGGCTGCATTCAGAACCTGCCAGGAACGAGCTGTGGGACCGTGGACCAGTCACTTACCCGCCTACCCACTCCAGCATCTACTGCCAAACAGTTTCATCAGTCAGGGGAGTCTGGATGATCTTTCTCTCAGCCTGAAAATTCCATCAAAGCACAAAAGCCACAAGCCAAAAGGTGCCGACACCTTCACAGAGACCACATGAGCCAGAGAACTAACATGCTAGGGCGGAGAGGTGGGTAAGCCCTAGGGTCTCCCTCTCCCACTGGCCCACAGATACACACGTGGGCCTTCCCAGAAGTAAGACCCCATGTTTAGTGGGTAAACCCCGCACACAGGTGCTCACAAGAGGCCCTCGGCAAATGCCTCCTGGCTCCAGGCTCTCACTGAGGGGAGGACAGAACCGGAAGGAGACTTGGGTGGATTCAGGGGAGTCCACCTTCCGTTTGCCTCATCGAAGCCTCCAGCCACCTTCCTGGTTCCCTCTCCTCCCCCACCCCGCCCCAATATCCCGCAGGACTCCAAGCCTTCCAGTGGTCAGGAGAAAGGAGAAAAGCTGGCTGTGGTAAGGGCGATCACAAGCTCTCCCACTGAGCAGAGAGAGGTGCCTGGGACAGGGCGGGGTGACACACAAGTTCTCCCAGGCGACAGGCGGGGATTGCGAGTGAACACCCTCAGGCCTTCTCTCCTCCAAGGGTAAGGCGTGGCACCCACAGCGTGGCAGTGATTACTGGGCTGCAGAGCTGGCGGTGACTCACGCAGGCTAAAATCCCGCACGAGAAGAAGCCCCACTCCCAACGTGGCACATGGCACCCAGCGGAACGACGGTCAGCCGGATGGCTCCCCATGAATCTATCATGAGATGACTTTAGAGGTTGCGGCTTCCTTTTAAGTCTATCAGTTATAAGTTAAACACGACCAGTGTGAACTAGAAGCTTCCCAGGTCTCCCTTTGAACATGAGGACATCCTAAGGCCACCGAGAGAGACAATGTATAGATCTGCATCTCGAATTCAAATGCAAACACAGCCACTGAGAAATCCAAATGAATCTGCCTCGTACAGACTTGACCCGTACAAGCAGCAGAGGTTCCAGCTTCATAGCACAACGAACGTCACACTTCCTTCCTGCACAGTTTAACCAATTTTAGATGTCTTTCATATTGATTTACCAGACAAAGTGTACCATGACCCACAACAATCCTGAAAGCAGAGGGAGTAGGAAGAGCGTGTCCCCAATTGCCCTAAAATAAAGCAGTAACTGTGACAGCACGCTGAGTGGCCACCTCTCCCCTCTCCCTGCAAGTGCACAGCAGAGCCCAATAAAAGGGGGCCGCGGGGAGCTGTCAAACGTGGGGTGGTTGGGCCCCATTTCCACTGCTCATTAGCCGTGTGAATTTCGCGGTGGCTTAATCTTGATGGGAATTCATCCAACAACAATTTATACCCTTCCGGGACCCTCAGGTAAATCAAGCTCGACCATCAGGGTGAATGTCAGCTGCAAACCATAGACATAAAGGGTAGATATTAACATGCTTCCAAGATCTCGTGAGGATCAAATCTGATTATTAATATGAATGTTGTTTGGAAACGGGAAAAGTATCACATATACAGAAGAGATTAATCTTAACACGGGCGTGGCCTCATTGGTTGAAGAAGCGGAAACTCCATGACTGGGCCTGAGCAATGCAGGTGTGATGACAAACACACTGAGCAGACACCCAGGGGAAACACGCACATTCTGCTCCTTCCTTCTGATCAGATGTTCATCCAGACTTGCAGGGTGTCCACGCCTCCCTCAAGCCACTCTTGCAGTTGGGAGGAGCTGACCCCATCCAGACGTCCAGGTGGCCAAAGTACACTCCACCACCCGGCCCGATGCTCTCCAGGGTCTGAGGCGGCCCAAGCAGCCCCGGCAGGATGACACTCAGCCTCCTCGGCTGGAAACACTGGGTCAGAAGCATGCCATGCCTTTCAGGACACTGGGATTTGGGGAGAACTTGGGAGGCAACAGGGTCTGTCCCCCGAACAGGAAGTCAATATGCGAAGCACACAGCTCAGCAGAGCGAGCTGGGGGGTAACTGAGGCAGGGCACGGGCAGACATGGAGGCCTGCTCTGCTCTCTTCCTCAGTCCAATGAGCCGACCCATGAGACTCCTCAGGGTTCGGCCGTGTGGCCTTGTGTTTTCTGTTACTTATAACCCTAACGCGTCCTAACTCCAACCAGCCCTATAACTGAACCAGCCCTATAGGTGGGAATTATTATTATTCTCCTTCTTCAGAGGAGGCAACTACAGCTAAGAAAGGTCAGGTAACGTGTCCAGGCCATGGCTCCAAACAGGAGCAGACGTGAGACTCTAAGCAACGCACCAAACTCCAGGCCCTGCGTGCTCACCTCTGGGGCCAAAGGGTGGGGTGCGAGACTGTGGTTCGCTCTGGTGAAGAGACAACCCACAATCTACGCAGAGGGCCATTTTTCGCAGCCTGGGAGACAATAGGGTATGGTCACCTACCCTGTGCTCCCTCACTCTGAACACATTCTGGATGTTTCACATGCTCTTACAGGACCACACGAAGGGCCGAGGGACAGCACCGGGAACCTACGTCATCATCGTAAAGAAGTCACCTTAGTCCTGCAGTGAACCAACCATCATAACCAATCCATTCACCAGAGCCTAAAGGGAATTCCGAACAACTCTCCCAACGGTCCCCTCCTGGTCAGCCTTCATTTCGTGACTAAGCATGACCCAACCAACGCATGCACTGCTCTGGCCAGGTATGGGCAAGAACAAAGCGTTTCCTTAGGTAATGAGGATGGTCACCCAGCTGGTGACAGGAACCCATCTCACGTCCTCGGGGCTGGGCTTCTGGTAGACGCTCATGTCACCCTTGTGTTCCTATTACTGCATTGTCAGGACTCACTTCCCACGAGCCCTCCCAGGTTATTATAACTGAGAGGAGACACTTCTGCTCGGCCTGAACCTGGGAGGTCTGTTCTCACTGAGGCCGCAGCTCCTGCCTGAAGAAATGACCTAAAACCACCTGCCACACACACAGCCCTCTGCCTGTCAGCGCTCCTACAGGTCACTGTCCCCATGGCACTAACTGTGACCAGCTACGGGAAGTCCCCAAACACCGGCTACATCCACACCACACTCAGAAACACTGCAGGAACCGGTTCTTACCGGGCATGATTATCTCCGGGAACCCCGTTTTCCGAGCCACCGCTGTGGTCCTGTCCACTAAATGAGGAAACTCCTTTCTAATCTGATGGATATCGCCAGGGAGTAATTTCAGGGTTACCCACAAACCTAGAAAAACAACAGATGCATGAGTCACATTTTATCTTGTACATTTTTAAAAGAAGGTATCACAAAGCCCCCTTTAATGAATGAGCAATGTTTAATTCCCAAGTCAATGTCTTAAGAGAAAACGTGGGTGTATGGGAAAGAGAAAGACTGGCCCAGGGGAATTCCCTGCATCTGATTAGCTGGGAGACGGACCATGCACTGGAGGTGCCTAGCAACAGGTGTGCACATCACAGCAGCTGTGCACCACGTCTGCCCAGGACCAGCGATGCTTTTGAGTTGATACGCATTGAAGATAAACCAGAAGGTAGCATTTTCTGGGAGTGGACTGAGAGGCCATCACTTCTCATTCTCCCAAGAAGGATGACAGTGGAGGAGGGCTTGGACGTTACGCTCACAGCTGGACCCACGGAAGCTGCCAGATGCTACGCAGCACCGCTGCTCCCCAGGTGGGCAGCAGAGCAGGCCAGGAGCCAGCTGCAGCCGGGCAGCCTTACAACGTCACGTACAGGAGAACAAATGCTCTGGCCGCTGCTTGGCTCTTTCCTCTAAGGGGAGAATGAAGACTTTCACACCCTCCAAGCAAGACGCAGAGGACGTCTTGGAGAGAACAGGGTGAAGTCACTAATGCCTGCGAGCTGAGTGTGTGCCCTGCTCTCCCTCCTAGAAAAGCTGATGGAGGTTCATGTTTGGTATGAATATAAAACACTCTCAGGCAGGAATACAAAGGGGGTAAGGAGAGCGAATCAAGATGACACGTTTAACAAAATCAAAGGCAGGAGACAAAGCAGTTGCTTGGTTCTCTCTGTCGTTTTCAAGGATGCTGCCTTTCTCCCAAATCAGAAGGGAGTTGTCACTGTCAGCTGGCACACTGTGAGCTCCAAGAGCCCGGGGATCGGGCCTACTTGCTCCCTGGTCACTCAGCTCTGTAGGATCCCACAAGCCCATCAGAATATAACGGCACCTGTCCTCACTCCCACTACAATAGACATGTGTGTCTGTCTGTCTGTCTGTCCAGCTAGCCCTCCTCTCAATACAAGCCTGAAGGTTGCAGGGACCATTCACCAGTGCTTAGCTCAGCACCCAGAACTCAGGAGAGGACGATGGGAAAGCCACAGCCCTTGCCCACAAACTACCTGCATTCTAAGTGGAACAGGTAGACGTCTAAAGGGTCCATGCAAGATGCCATCTGAGGCTGCTTCTGCCGAGAACGGCTCTACGTGATTGAATCCCGCCCCTCATACCCTGACCCTCTAGCTTCCTCAACTTCTAGCAGCTGGGCTGGAACCATCTTTGTCCTCTGCAACCATCTGCACTGCCTGTGGCTGATCAAGTCTGTGGTCACTGATGGCATTTTACTCTTTGCCAGCTGCTGACACCCCTTTCCTCTTGCCATCGACTGAGTCCCTCTGATTTACTCCACAGTATCTAAGAGCACCTACTGTGTGTCCAACACAGTGGGCACCGCAGACACATAGCGAACACTCATTCTAGCCCCACCAGGTACTTGGCTTCCATTCCATGAGCCCAACACTAAGCATGGGCTCTCAGTGAAATACGGAATTTGGATACAAAGAGGTTTTTTAAAGGAAAAGTCAATTGCATGTGAAGACTGCATCCCCAAGACTGCCATCCTGGGGTCACAGAGGTTCCCCCAAAAAAGGGGCATCACGCCGAGATCTGAAGATGAGTTGCAGGCCTGCGTGGCTGGAGCTCCGAGACACAGGGCAGAGAGCTGTGAGATGTGGACAGGAAGCTGGCAAGGCCCAACCCCGTGTAGCCCTGTCAGGAGTGGCGGGAACTGTGTGTGGCCCATCTGAAGGACAGTGGGGACCCAGAAGAGGAGTGAGTCCCTGAGTTTGACTTGACAGCACTCTGGTGGCTGTGTGGGGCTGGACAGGTGGGAGTTTAGAGCAAAGTGAGAGGGGCCACTGCTGGAGCCCAGAGGGACATTGGCAGGATGACACCTGTGGTCGGGGGAGCATGGAGGTCAAACGAGAAAGGGAGGAAGGAGATGGAAGGAGGGGCGGCTGTCCGAGACAGACACAGTTGTGGGCAGGACCAATAGCAGGCCCAGGGCACATTCCCCTGAGCCGGGAAACCCTGCATCCCAGAGGGGACATCATGAGGGGCAAGAACACAGAGCGGGGAAATAAAAAGGGCCCCGGCATGGAGAACGCTGCTGTTTGGAACCTCATACGGGGAAAGAGAAGCCAGCGGGGTACACGGGGAGTCAGGGGAAAACAGGGACAATCAGGAGGGGTGGTGTCAGTGTGGCGACAGCACAACATGCATCCCACGGAGAGGGGAGAGTCTGCGGAACAGACAGCCAGGTGTCACGGAGACCTCTGCAGGAGATGTCACTGCAGGTGGAAGAGGACGAGCAAAGGCTGGCAGAGAAGGACAAAGGAGGCAGAGAAGACGAACAGCAGCGACAGCGGGAGAAAGGTAATGAGACAGATGTATGATTCCAGGTAGGATTCTTTTTATGGTGCTTTCCTTTTCTTTTCTTTCCTTTTAGATTTTTTTTGTTTTGTTTTCTTTATTTTTAAGGCCTAGCAATCCTGATCGTGAGGAGGAGAAGTTGAAGATGGAAGAGAAGCATAACCAACAAAAGGAGGTCCCTAATGAGATGTCAGGGGATGGCACCCAACAGGAGCACCTGTATCATCGCTGAGGATGGGCACTGCACAAGGCCCGTGGCAAATACAGGCAAGTGGGAACTAAACCCAGCCCCACTCTGATCACCGAGCCTTGTGCTCTGGCCATGAGTGCATCTCCCCACTCACCCAGAGAATGGGTCCCCTTTGTCTAATCCCCACAAAAGCACCACAAGCTGGCAGCAGCTCTGGCCAGGGGAACACGTGGGCAGACAGACCCTTGACTGGCCAAACATCTGTCCTCCAGCAGAGCAAACCAAGTGAAGAGGACACTCACAGATGTGCAAGGGGAATTATCACTGACTGTCACTGACATGGAGCTGGTCCTTGCTGGGGAAACCAGAATGCAGCTAAAGGTCCTCAAATCTTAGGAGTGTGAGTCCCAAAACCTCCCGATGGAATGAGTGTCTGCAGTATAAATCGAACTCAAAGATACTTGTCAGAACCTTTCCGGATGTGATGAGGAAATTTGTTTACAGGGGCCTAAGGTGAAGAAATGAGGACAAGACATTTAATAACCTAAAATCTAAATCCTGTCCTCCAAACAACTTTTCTTTCTCACAAATATCAGCTTGCTCAACTATCTCAGTTCATAAACTAGTAACTTAATGACACAGTTCCATTTGTTTCAACACAACATAAACATAGAGATTAAATCTTCCTGATCATGATGGGCTTAAAACACTTTCCTTGTGGGAGAAAATAAGGCCAGTTTTCTAAGAAAAAGTGCATTTTTGAGTTGACTTTTGCTTAACCAGAGTAAGTATAAACAAAAGGAATTAGCATGTATTATATTTCAAACAATAGGAGCAGATGGCGGGGGTGTTTGAAGATTCACTGTCCACATGAAACGCCAGCACCTCAGGGTTCAGGGTTCAGAACAACTTGGGCTAAATATAAAAGACGTTGTCAATTCCGACAAGTAAACATGTTGATGTAAATAAAGCCCAAAGAGACCAAAGTCTGGAGATGAGCTCAGAGGAGCGTGGGAACCTCCCTGGATCCTGGGGCAGGTGAGGGCTCCTCCTGCCGTTCCCCTGCCCTGCTCCGGACTGGGCCTCGATGGGCACACAACAGGGTAGGCCTGGATCCTACTGATGGAACACGGAGCAGCGCAGGGCACACCCACAGGCCAGCAGGCAATTCTGTGCGGTGTTCACTGGCCCCGCCTGGAATGCACTGAAGCGGCCCCACAGGACGCCGTGAAATGCTCCCTTCCCTCCCCCCTCACACCTGAGTGAGTGACGTGGCCTTGGGCACTTTGGATCAGAGGCTTTGTGGTCTCCACAGAAAAATAGTCGCTGTTCTCGTCTCTGTTCCCACTGGGACTTAAAGACACCCCTCCTGCCCTTGGAGTTCAAGGAACTGGGCCCTGGCATCAGCCTCTTCGCTGCTGGTGTCACATACTGGCCACAGCCAGTGAGACTGACAGGCAGGCTTTGGGTCCTCTTTCCAAGAAATTTCCTGCTGGCCTGACCCCAGTCTCCACTTTTCCAATATGACTCTGTAATGAAAGTCTATCAAAACTCTGATGACTCTGCGAGAACAAGGGGACCCAAGGGGAGCCAGGGGCCTGGGGCCCCAACCTGACAGTGGCTCTACTGGAAACAGCTTAAATTGGACCTCCCTGTGGTTGTCAGTTACAATGCAAATTGGGAGGGGGGTTACTTTATGAGAAGATGAGTCCTGGGTCAGCTTAAAATGCTCTGTCTATACAGGTCACATTTCATTAACATTGGGATTAGGGGTATTGTTTTGCTATTCTTTGCCAGGTAGGGGGGTAGTTCACACCAAAAGAAAGCCAAAGGTCTCTCCTACTGCAGAGCGATTGGACCCCAGAACACTCTTCAGACTCAATTCACACTCTCCTTTAGAACACTGGGAAATGAGTCAAGATCTGCTCACCTAAGCTTGACCAATTTATGGTAACTCTCCATCTAATCAGGGATGGAGAAGTAGATTTTCCCACCAGTGCTAAAAGCAACCGAGGTAGGAGGGAGGTAGGAGGGTTCCAAAGGTGACTTCCCCTCAGGCTGGAGGCGGGGCCTCAGCAAACAGTTGTTTTCTGGCAGCCCTCCTGGCCTGTCCGTGTGCCAACTGTCACCAGCCTGAGGTGATTGATTCATTGCCTCTGCCAACAGAAGGTCAGCTGCTTAGAAACTTGTCAGCCTGATATTAACAATGATGAGTGCAAGTGAGGGAGGAGAAATCGCTTCAATTACAAAAATGACATGGAATGCATGTGCAAAAAGTTCTCAGGGGGACAGGAGAGGCAGTCCCAGAAAACAATGTGGCAGTAATTAGGGCAACGCAGGCAAGGAATATCAGAGAGAAGAGTGTGTGGAGAGGTGGCTCAAATGTCCCCATAACTCTATGTAAACAGCAAAGTGACATAACAGCCAGTAGACAGTTACTGTATTCTCTTGTGAACTCATTCAAATGTTTTTAAAAATGATTAGGATGAGAGGAGATGTTTAGAGAAGACTGAGGAAGGCCAATAAATGAATTGCTTCCAGTCTCATCAACTCTGGTTTCCAAACATTTAATCGTATCCCACTCAGTCTCCCCTCTCATCTAGGTTGGCTCTCGGCATTGCTTACAAAGGTGATCAGTAAGAGAACCCTCACATGCTATATACATCAGGGACAAGTACATGTCATTATCAGCAGCAGCAGCAACAGCCTTATCATCACAATCATCACCACCATCACCACCATCATCATCATCACCATCACCACCATCACTACCATCACCATCACCGCCACCACCATCACCATCATCATAACCACCACCACCATCACCACCATCACCATCATCACCACCACCATCACCATCACCATCACTACCATCACCATCACCATCATCACCACCATCACCATCATCATCACCACCATCACCATCATCATCACGACCATCACCATCATCACCACCATCACCACCATCATCACCACCATCACCATCACCACCATCACCATCATCACCACCACCATCACCATCACCATCACTACCATCACCACCACCACCATCACCATCATCATCACCACCATCACCATCATCATCACAACCATCACCATCATCACCACCATCACCACCATCATCACCACCATCACCATCATCACCACCACCATCACCATCACCATCATCATCACCACCATCACCACCATCTTCATCACCACCACCAGTCATTAGCATCATCTTCATATCATTGTCACCATCATCTTCTTCATCACCATCACCACCATCATCACTATCATTATCAGCATCATCACGTGACATCATCGTCACCATCATCATCATCTGCCTCATCATCTTTATCATTATCATCACCCCCATCATGATCATCATCAAACTCAAATGCAAAGCACACAGCACAGCCCCAGGTTTGTATACGTGGACATGTATAGGAACGAAATGCTAGAATACGTACCCTGGCCCTTGTGGTTGACTTCTTTGGCAGCAATGACTTTGTTTATAACAGTCTGAAGGAAGTCATTCTCCCCTGCCACCCTGGGTGAAAAACGGGATGACATGTTCAGCGGCTTGTGTCGAATGGCGTCATCCAACGCGAGCCTGGAGGGCACGGGACGACCAAGACCACAGGAGACAAAGGGGCACAGAGACCCAGAGGTCACGGTAACAAGGGAACACAAGAGATCAGCGTCACCGAGTGCGAGAGAGTCATCATGAGTCAACGCACGACAAAGGACAGGATAGGTGACAAGAGAGACAGGGAAGAGCATTGGTCAGGAAAATGCTGAACCACATCAGAAAAGTAAAGCCAATGAGGGTGACCCTATCCCCAGGAAACAAATGGGCCCCAGGCCTGCACTCTTCCTACTGGGCAATGAAGACAAAAAGGAGACCTATCTGAAAGGAATGTGGGTGGACATCATGTAATCGCAAGGAATGTTTATGGCCATTTCTTCAATTTCAATGGCTCGTGGCCATAGCGTAGGTCAAGAGGCAGGTGGTTTGAAGGAAAAGGCAAAATCAATACCCCAAAACGAGATCCCTCCAACCTAATGTCTCGGGAATCTGGGGTGATGACCACCTAGGGCGGTAGGGCGGGTGATGACTCCCCCCCATCCAACTGTGTACTCAGTGTAAAATACTTAAATGTGAAAAAAAATGGCAGTCTTTGGAGAAGACAACTACCACGCCTGAAAAGTGAAATCCTGACACAATCAGGAATGGAAACCACCAATATTTTGGGGGCCCAGGGACCAGGAGCTTTTAATAGAAGCTGTACTAAAACCAAGAGAATCAATACAAACAGGCAACACGTGCAAAGAGAAATACCGTGTAGCACAGCAAAGAACGATATGCAATGAGCAAGGAAATATACGTCATGTACATAATGTTTAAAACCATTTCTAGAACCAAGAACAAGTATTATTCATCACTTGCGCCCACGTTTCTCAGGAGAGCTGGGGACTATTTTAATTTAGTTCACCAAGTTAAACAAGACACAGGGAGAGAGAGAGAAATGTAGACTCTGCTTCCTTCCCTAAAACTTATCCTGTAATACAATAAATCAGTTTTAATGGAGCAAAAAATGGTTTCATTAGCATGGCATTTCCCAAAGAACTGGTTTCATTGCTTATTTTGCTATTAAAGGCATGCTGCTCTTTTGTTTGCAACCCTGCAAATATTAATCTGGATATTAGTCTTCCTTTAATGTAGCAAGGAGTCACAGATTACAGCAGGAGTTGAATGTGTAATAATTTTTTTTGAAGTGGACATTTCACTAAAAGATGGAAAAAGATGGTGGCAATACGCCAAGTAGCTCATAACATGTCCTGATGAAATTTAGATTAGTCAATCTACCACTAAGAATCCCCCTAACTTTTCAAACAATCACCCAAGTTATTTTCTGTTTTTTCGTTTTTGTTTTTTTTCCCTTGACTTTTCCCAGAAGACACTAGCAGGCAATGGGTAATTTCAACTCAGTGGTCCATGGGGCATTGAGAAACTCTGAGGTCTAATACTACAGCATTCAAACCAGCCCTGGGCTGCATTATTTCTTATGGGCGAAAGAAGCAACTTGATACTTTCATTTTATAAAGGTGTATTTTATGTATTACCTCAATATCTGCCCATGTTCAAAGATGATGGTCCCCTAGTTTACTGAGGAAGCGTCTAGATTCTGCAGAATTGGCTTCCTTTGTACCTAACTTTACTGGGTACAGCTCTGAAGCGGCTCTATCCAGGAGATGGTGGAAATGTTCTAACCTGCGCAGACCGATATGGTAGCCACTTAGCCACATGTGGAACTGAACCAGTGCAACTGAGGAGCTAACTGTTTGACTTTATTTAATTTTCATTCACTGAAGTAGCCCCACGTGGCTAGCGGTTACCGTTTTGGGCAGAAGAGTAAATCTGAAGCACTGAAGCCACAGAAGATTTTTGCCTCCAGTTGGCTGTGGGGACGCACATATAACTGAACCCCAATTGCAAGCTTGGTAATGCAGGCTTTTCTGGTGTCCTCGTGTCAAAAAGGTGGCAGGATTTTCTTCTGAGCCAAGGTTCAGGATGCTCTCTGACAAATTACACTGTTCTCATCCTGAATAAGTCGTCACTCCCAGGGCTGAGTGGGGTGGTCTGTTCATGCAAGGAGGTGGGAAGCAAAGGGAAGCGGACCTCTATCTCCTGCCCACCCCAACCTGCAGATAGGATTTCTTCAGCCACCCACTGTGTATCACCCACCTCCAAACCCCCTCGGCCAACACCTGCACATGATGTAAAATTTCTAAAATAAAATTTATTTCAAGCCTGCAACCACTAAAGTCAAAACAGAAATGAGGAGAACAGGCAGCACACAGGGCACTATGACAGGGCATACTAATTCGCCTCATCATTTACTCTTCTGCAATTTCACATTCCAGGAGGAAACTGTCTCTTACAACTGACCTGAACCATTCTAATTCCTTTCTCTCTTTCTCTCCACCCCTGGCTGAGTGACCTGGAAGTCGCCTCAGACCATTCACTAGGTTCCCTCTTGCTTTAATCTCTAGGGAAATAACAATAATTCTTTCAGCCTTTTCCACAGGATCCACCTTCAAATCAAAGAATCAATTTAGAGAATCTCTTCCAAATGTTTTTCAAGCTCCCCATTCCTCTGCAGATTTCATGTCAGAACTAGACAAATCCCGGACAAATCCTTAAAATGGTGAGCACAGATACAGTCCACTCTCGGCAACAACCAAGACAGAATGATCGGCAGTGTATTCACTTGAAAGTATTATTTCTCACTTTATAAAAAAATTCATTATTATTTTGTTTGGTTTTTCTATTTTAAAAAACAGCAACCTCCTGTGATGAATTTGAAAGTCCTGTATTTTGAAAATGTGAATCACTGCTAGAATAAATCAATTATGTAAAGAAACATCCATGCTCAGAGCAGAATTGTAAACCTGCGTGCCCCATGCGATAAGGCAATTCCGGAATCACGTAAAATCTTCTACTTACAAGATGATAAACTTTAACCCTGGATTCTTACGGCTACAAAAATTCCATATATTACAGAAGTGACTAAACAGATTTGTCATTATTTTAAAATAATCAATCCCTAATTATGAAGATAACTATTACAAACATACGTTTTCCATATTCTATCCAGTTAAGTATTTTGATGGTTCCATACTTACGGCTGAAAGGGAATGAAATGCTGTTTATCTTCATCGTCTACTTTTCCATTTATTATATCTGTTACATCCATCACTGGGGACAAGAAAAAAACAGAGATTGTTTTTGCTCAAGTGGTATAATCAGAGAAAACAAACAAACAAAGGAACATTAGAATGCCTTCAGACAAACAACAGCATGAACTGCATGGTGGAATTTTCTTATATTCAAGTAAATTATCTCCCTGTTTGAAAGACAAAGGAAGTTCTCTGAAAACACTGGCTAAAACGGGGTTGGGGCTCAAATGGCAGAGTTCCATTTATTAAATTCCTTTGCCTGGTATCCAGCAGGCACCCTAGAGCTGCACTTTGTGAGAACTTTGGGTGATGACGAAATGTTCTCTAATGACGAGCACCTAAAATGTGGCAAATGTGATAGAGGAACTGAATTTTTACTTAGATTTCATTCATTTAAGCAGCCACAGGTGGCAAGGGGTTACCATACCGGACAGTACTGCTTTGGTTATTTCACTCCCCCAAACAACCAAATAATAATAAAGTAGCTACAACGCACACACCCCATGCTGGCACACTTCACAGCTATCCTTCACAATCACCTCCTATACAGCCAAGGACTGAGGCTCAAAGACGCGAATCAATGACATTTCCCAAAGTCAGAAGACCAGACGGCCTCCACGCCCAAGCTCAGACCAACAGCACAGCAGGAAAACCCAAGAACAGCCCTCGGGGACACTGCACACTGTGTGTGTCTGCTCAGCCTCCACATTTGACTAAAGATAAGTGAGCAACATGCCTCATTTAGTTTCTTTTCCACAATCCCTTCCCTAATGAATATAATCTTATATTGCAAATGTGTGCAATGTCCATTTCTATCACCCTCCCTCCAAAAACCAGGGAGGGGTCTGTGGGACCAGAACACGAGCATCCAACCTCCTGGTTGGTTTAGTGGAGCCCAGAGCCCACAGCACATCCTAAGGAAAAACACCCGCACAGATGCCCAGGAACCAGCGCTACTCAGAGAGCAAAGAGCCTACCGATGTGTTTAGAGATACAGGTCAGAGTCGCAAATAATTTGGAGCGTCGAGTTGCGATTGCTCAGAAAATAGCCTGGACTCCAGTCTCCACCTGGTAGAAGACTTTCCAGCTTCAAGCGCTCTTGGCAGTGACTGCTTGGCACTAGACCACGACACCCACCCATTGTTAAGATGCTTTTACATCCAAGACCACATTTTGACTACCTGTTCAGAGTCATCCATAGAGCTGATTTTATAGCCAAAGTCCAACCCGCCTCTGGTATTTGCAGCAACAGCCCACACACCCAGCAAGGGGCCAGAACAAGGTTCGTCAGAGCCTAGGAGACCATCCCAGCAGCCCAGTCGGCAGGGGGTGCCCTGCGTCCTCTGTCACAGGCCTCATCCCACAGCTGATGGGGAGTCTCCCTGAGGACCATGACCCATGCCAGGTCCCCGTCTGCAACCCTGGAACACGCCAGAAGGCCAGCAGCACGTCCCAGCAAGGGCACCAGGGGGAGAAAGCACCTTTTATCTTGCTGCTTCCCAGAAGGGACATCCCTTTCCGGCCTGCCCATCCCAAGCCTGAGGAGAAGGTTTAAAATTGGTCAGCGCGTACTTTCCCAATGATTTTCCCTTGCTGCTCTTCAGCACACAGGCCCATGCCAAGGAATTTCTCAGTGTGGTTGCCACTTTGTCACCAAAGGAAGAGATGAAGGACTGGGGGAGGGGATGGGCGGAGGGCTCACCTCCAAACTGACAGCCCAGGGTCTCTACATTCACATCTGAGGGTCAGACGTAGGAAAGCCAAGAGCCCAGCGAGTGCAGGCTTGGTGACCGTGTGGTGGAGGGTGAGAAAGGCCTGGCAAACAGGACGTCGCGGAAGGCAGGGGGAGGAGAAGGAAGGTGGCATTGTGACAGTAGTGACGGAGGATGAGGGACAGCAAAGGGAGGAAACCAGGAAGGCAGGGAAGAGGAACACCCTGCAGAGGAGAGGGGCCGCTGGCTCAAGACATCACCTCCGGACAGCTTGCTCACAGCAGCTGGGCACAAAGCATCAAAGAGGCCAAGATGAAGTGCCACTTCCAGGGGTTCATCCCTCCCACAGTCAGAAGGGCACAAAAATCCAAGTTCAAGGATGGTCACCGCATACCTACGACACCACAAAACTGGAAACATCCCTGAAGCCCCAAAAGGAAGCGTTGCTGAAATAATGGCACAGCCATAGATTATAGCCGTATTTAATAAAATGAAATGTCCACAATAGGATGTTAAGCTTTTTAAAAAGATCAAAATGTACAAAACGCGTAATGGGAATATACTTAACACTACTGAACTGTACGTTAAAAATGGTTAAATGGTAGACAAATAAAGACTAAAGAGACCAAAAGAGTAAGTAAACAAACCAAAAACCAAAAAAAACACCACCAGCACAGTATGATCTGAACTTGTTTTTAAAAAATTATAAACCACACACAGAAAGAAACTAGAAAGAAATATATTGGATAATCATGAGGTACAACCCTAGCTAAAATTATGAATGTCTCATTTTCCATTACACTTTTCTTTCTTTTTCATAATTTTACAATTTTATATCACTTTTACGTGACAAAATAAGAAATGTAACATAATATGTTCACTAGAAGGCTAAAAAGTGTAGGCTTTAAGGTCCGTGAACACTGCTAATTGGGACTCTGCGGACACAAACAGGCAGAAGTTATTCTGGATAAATCCTCAAAATTAAATCTGTCTGTGCAAACTGTACTTGCACAGGAATGGGCAGAAAAACAAAACTGGAGGCATCAAGCTTCCCTGACTTCAAACTATATTACAAAGCTGTAGAAATTCAAACAGTATGGTATGGACATAAAAACAAACACATAGATTAATGGAAAAAAATAGTGAGCCCAGAAATGAACCCACACATATACGGTTAATTAATTTAAGACAAAGAAGCCAAGAATATACAATAGGGAAAGAACAGTCACTTCAATAAATGGTTTTTATTGAAAACTGGACAGACACATGCCAAAAAATGAAACTCGATCGCTATCTTCTACCATACAGAAAAATTCATTCAAAATGAATTAAAGATTTGAATGTATTCCTGAAACCATAAAACTCCTAGAAGAAAACACAGGTGGTAAGTTCCTTGACATAGGTTTTGGCTAAGATGATTTTTTGAGGATGATTTTTTGAAAACTTAATATAAGAACCGGTCTTATTTTACTACAAGACCTAGTCTTATATTAATTTTTGCTCCAAAAGACGCATTAGAGCTGATGGTCCGGCTAGGTCTTATTTTCGTGGAAACACGGTTTATGAAAAAGAATTATCTTGCCATTTGCGACAACATAGATAGACTTTGGGGGTATTATGCTAAGTCAGAGAAAGACAAAAACCATATAATCTTCCTATTTGCAGAATTAAACAGAAGCTCCTTGATACAGAGAACAGATTGGTTGTTGCCAGAGGCAGGGGCTGGGTGAGAGAAATGGATAGAGGAGGTCAAGATGTAAAAAAAATGTAAAAAGCAATGCCAGGGATAGTTTGACTAAGAAAAAAAATAGTCATTGTAGTGGGTGATTACATTTTCCTGTGACGTAATATTATTTATGTTACAACCTCAGAAATCTTTTCCTGTCTCCCTCTAGCCACCTCCACCATCTTCTGCCCATCATATTTCATTCTGACCATCTGAACAGGTGTGCTCTCCTGGATGCTCTCTGTGGTAGTGAAGATGCCACAAAGGTGCAGCAGGTCCGGGGACAGGATGCTGCTCAGCCGTGGGTTTTGCCCTGCAAAGCTTAGCCTAGCGAGGTGGGCAAATAAATTGAACAGTTGTGTACACACAGTGGGACAAGTTACATCCCACGACAGAAGAATTCACCGGGTGTTATGGGGGTACAGAGGAGGGGTATCAACCAGCCTGGGTTGGAAGTGGGGCTCGGGACAAGTTTTTATAGGAAACGATGCTTTGAATGGACTTTTGCCTTGTTGCTACCATTATAAAAAAAATTTAAATGCACGTGTTGTAATATAGCTCAATGAATTTTGAAAAATGCATACATCCATGTAAATACCACACCCAACAAGATAGAAATCATTTTCAGCACACATGCCAAAAAGTCAACCTGTGAAGGCTGAGAATTTTACCCTCAAAAGGAGGGCAAAACGGTTAGGTCTGGATGTCATCACCGTTTTAAGAAATCTGTGCACTCATGGGAACTTACCACTTTACTGGTAACCTAACAACCAAAGAATTACAGCATCAGTGTGGGTAGAGGCCCAACTTGCATACACTGTCAAAGACTTCTCTGGTCACGTAACAGAAGCCCAATACACCTGAGGTGAAATGACAGTATTTCCTTAAAACTACCACCGAGGTGGGAAAGAGAAAAAAGAACCTTGAAAACTTACAGGTATTTCAACTATAATACCAGATTACACGTAAAAGATACTACAGGTTCTGGAAAACAGGTGCACTTTAAAGTGCGTATTCAAGTAATCGGGGAAGAAAACATGAACGTATGTCCTGAGCCCACACTCATGGGGACCTCATAAAGGCAACCTCACCCTCAACATTTCACTCACAAATGGAAAATTCAAGAGCACACCCCATTCGGTAGCTCTGTTGGTAATGGAAGTGAAGTGAATTAACCTGCTTCTTTCTCATAGGGCCCTTATCACTTATTGTTTAATCCTTATACAGTAGTAATCATATATTTAAATGATTTGATGGTTTATCGATAAAATCCAGGTAGAGGACAGAGAATTTTTACAGTCGTGAAAACTGTGTGTGATACAAAGATGGGTAAACACAAGCCATTAAACATTTTGTCAAAACCCACAGGATGACCCATACCCAGAGTGGGCCCTCATGTGAACTACGGATCGCGGGTGACGCATCAGTGGGGGTTCATCTGTTGTAACAAAAAGCATCTTGGTGCCTGTGTGGGAGTGGGGCGGGGGGGGGTGGAAATGCTCTGAAATCTCTATACACTCTGCTCAATTTTGCTATGAACCTGAGACTGTTCTAAAAGTAAAGTCTATTCAAAAGGAGTTAAAAACAAAGCAAAACAAACCAAACTAAGCCCTGAGTTTCCTGGCAGCCACAGTAAAGAAACCCAGCTGCGCATCAGAAATAAAGAACTTTTCCCACCTGCATATTCTTATACATCCCAAGATTCACAAACAGGATGAGACTAGAAGGCTGTGTAGTGGAAACGCCACTACAGCCATCAACTTGTGAGGGGAAATCCCTTCCCCAAATGGTGAAAACTGAGTGACACTGAAAGAGGCCCACTCAGGAGAGCTTCCTGGGGACATTTCCATCGTTCCGCAACAGAGGTAACACATCGCCCGCTTCTCCTGTGCTGTCACCAAACCCAACGAAACCGACAGAGAGCACAAATATGGCGACGACAGCCTGGTGTCTGCACCCTGCTGCCGTGCTTGCCTTCTTCGTCTTCGTCACTGGCCACTGGGACAAATCCCTCCTCAATCAATCAATCAGTCCCTAAGTGCAGAACCCCGGACATTCCCCAGTGACCGGCTTCCCTCCAGGCTGCACATGGGGGCCGGCGCTCCCCAGGAGAGGTGACCACTTTAAAACTAAATCCGTGATTTACATCTGAAATTCGGCTGCATCCTGAGCGGCAGGCACGTGGGCCTCAAAGCACCCAGAAGAGAACGGATGGATTTTCTTTCCCTCCCCCAGAAAAGCCGACAAAACCAGCATCCAGCAGCCTGCAGCCACAGCATGAACGCGTAATGAGAAGGGGACAAATGGTTACCGGCCACTCCGAAAGGCCGCCGCAGGCCCGAGGTCAGCTTCCTGGTGTTGTTCTCCCGCAGCTCCATGCGGCCCACGCGAACGATCTGACAAACGAAGCTGATTTTCTCCCTTTTCAGGTCTTTGCTTCCAAGGTCCTGGAAATATTAATTTCCATAAATTACTTTGGAGCAGCAAGACTCAATGCAGGTTCAATTGATACAGACAGTAAAGAGATGGATGGAGACTCATCTCTCTGACCAGTTGTTAGCATTTTAATAAGCTGTTCATACGGCAAAAAGGAACTGAATAACAATAGTCAATTAACCTTAAGTGGACTTAAGATACAAGGTTAAGAGCAACGTTCGGGGATTCTAAGGGAATCCCCAGAAGGCTTCTGGGAAGGGTGCTGCTATATGTAACTACATTAGCACGTATTACAGGGGGGCCCACAACCCGGGCCTACTGCCCCGTGAGAGGTCAGCTGGGGTAGCTGAAAGTCGTCATCTGAAAGGGAAGCAATTCAACCAAAGGTCCTTGGAGGCACTTACCGTAAAAACCGCCCGCAAATTATGTAATCTGTCTATGTCTTTAGGCAATCCCGAACTTGACCAGCGAACCAGGTAGTTTTCACTTGAAAAAGAAACGAAAAAGAAAAGCGAATTAATTTTCCAAACATAACAGGACACCAAATGTACATCCACACTGACTCATGGTTCCTGTGACAGAGGTCCACGCCACAGACGACCGTGCGCGTTCAGACACATCAACAGTGTCACACAAAGCTGCTCTTCCTTCACCACAGGAGGTAAGTAATGGCCCACACAGGCAGGATGCCAGGCCTGGCGGCAGCAAGTCCTTGGGAGGATTTGGTTTCGGATGTCTCGGGTTGTGATTACCGTGGAAGTATGAGAAAGTGCCATCTCAACAGTTATCTATTTCTAAAGCATTCTTGTTCTTTTAGAATGACTACAGTCTACAATTCACCATCCATTCATTTACAACATAAACACTGCACATTTCTTTCAGAGTCTATGACAAACCACATACAACTTAAAAACACAAGAAATAAAGTCCTTATCAGAAACGAGAACGAAATTCACCCGTTTGTTCTGTTTTCTGTCATATACTATGCTTTTAAATTTTGAGTAATATAAGTGAAGATACTGGACTTTTACACGCACGCATGCACACACTTTACACATAATTTAAACCATCGTTTTTCCATTTGGACAAAGAGAAAGTTATACTGAGGGACAAAAGCAAGAATTAAGAAAGAGACCACCACACCAGAAATGACAGGAATGGCAGATAGGATTTACAGTATTTTATTCAACAAATATTAACTGACAGCCTTTAGGTAGCAGGCACCGTTCTGGACACTATTCCAGCCATTCATACTGGAGAAATAACAATAGGTTAAAGGTCCAGGAGTGACATTCACAGAGAACAAAAGATGGAAAAAGTAAGATAAAGAGAAGAGTGACATTTGGGGACTCCGGATATATAAAATCCCATGAACATAGGAGACAGAGCATTAAATACTCCAATCTTTAGTTGCTAGGTCCTTAAAACTTTATAAGAGTAAAATTCTACAAATAGCCTCGGCCCCGAGCCCAAGCCAACTGCCATCACACTGCCGCACAGGGCACCAGCTCAGCTGTGTGGGAGAAGTCTGGCCGGCTGATGCCCCCCCAGAGCTCTCCACAGGCGTGAGACCCTGTGCTGGGTGAGGCCATTTTCCTAACACTGACCAGATAAAGACAGCAACCCGGGCGTGTTTACTGACCTGATGAATTTGGACTCCACAGGGTCATAAAGAGACATGAGCACTTCAGCATCTTCTCCTATTTTACAAACCACATTTTTGAGGTTGACAAACAAGGCCAGAGAAGGAGTGGCAGCAAACTTGGCTTGTCTGTTAATATCTATGTTCTGCTTCTGAGACTGAAGTAGAAGGAAAATAGAACGGTGGCGTTAGCAGCAGTCATCGCTACCCCTTGCTTTTGTATTCCCTACAGAATAGAACACCGTACAGAACCCGTTGGCCTAACCCAGCAAAGCCATTCATGCAGGCACTTCCTTGTCCCCACTTCAAGTTCTCGAGACACGCAGGCACCCAACTAAAAATAACAGCCTGTGCAATGATCACACGTGCGAATGGAGTATGTTCTTCAGAGATATGAAATGTTGGAGTGTCCAAGCAATGAATGAGAATGGTGATTGCACGTGTCGTCGCTTGCTTAAGTTCGGGTTCTCCCATGAGACTAAACCCTCCGAGGACACCTCTGTCTTATTCATCATTATGTCCTCAGTCCCTGGCACACAACAAAGCTCAGTAAATACTTACTGAAGGAATGGGTGACTCAATCAGTGATTGATTTCTGAATATCTACTGTATAAAAGACGCCATTAAAGGCCATGGAAGGTGAAAAAGATCAGTAAGACATGCGTTCCCTGCCCCCACCGAGCTTACAAAATGTAACCCCACTCCCCCACACCACCACCCCAATGAAGGAGGATGTACAGAATCAGGTATCGTTTCCCGTGAAATGAGAACGGAAATTCAATGTCATTAAGATCCTGCCCCCTGAGATGGAGGGCAATGCTGTACACCCCCCGCCCCCCAAGGGGTGAAATCCTTTCAGGTCATCAGCAACATGACTTGACACGGGGCTCCAATCCATTCATCACTGTGTGAAATGTGCTGGGTCGCTGTGCCTGCTCAGGTCCTTTTTAGGGCAAATTCTGGGCTTCGCTGATGATTTACTGGTGTGGAAAATCGTTCCTGAGAAAGTGTACTCCAGACGTAAACGGCGTGTTACAGAGCGCTGAACTTACTTTTTCTTCTTGTAACCGTTCCTCCACTTGTTTAGAAGCGATTTCATGAGCTCTGAAGAGACTGATCGTGCTGGTTAGTTCTGGGTCCAAGATGTTCCCATCTTCGTCTCTCACCACCAAGTCCAAATCGAGAATTCTAGAATGACAGGAATTCAGAACTTCATGGACACAAACTAAGGGCCTTAAATTCTCTAACACAATTTCAGTCCTAGCACCTGAGCAGAAGAAAACATCACAGAAAGACGGGGTCACCACAAATATTCAGGGAACACAATTCTGTAAGGTCACGTTCTGTAACTTAAAACAAATCCACCTGGATATCAGAAGAAAAAAAAAACTCAATTTTTACTTCCATTGCAATAGTGACTTTGTCCTACAATGAGAAATTTTCACAGCTCATCAACAAAGCCCAAAATAAGTGTACGTTATTAATTACTATGTGACAAGGACGAGTAGTTTAAAGCACACACATGCTATGTATGTTGTGGGAGGCACAATATATACAGAGGGTGCCAAAAAAATGTATACACATTTAAGAAAGGAAAATTGTATTAAAATTGTAATACTCAATGTATACCAATAACAAAAGATGAGTACAAGTCACGTTTGACTTCTGCAATGACAAGAGGTGCTCAAAGTGGTTCCCATCAGTGTCCAGACACTTCTGATTACAGCGAATGACTGCTTGAGCAACGTTGACCAAAGTGTCCACTTGCATACATTTTTTTCACACCCCTAGTATATGTGTGTATATGCATGTGTGTATAAACACACACACAGTTTCTGTGTATATAATATATATATATAGAATGTGTGTACGTACACATGTATATACATATACATACATACAAACGCTTATGTCCAAATACATAAAGTTGGTGGCTGTGACATCATTGTTGGGGTGGGAAGAGGAGGGAGGGAGGAAACACTGAAGCCCAGGCACATCCACCACTCGGTTTCCTCACCACTGGCCCTGGGAGATTCCAGCACAGCTTTCTTTCTACCTAGCGTCAGTTCTAATCCCTAAATTAGCCCATCAGAAGATTTTCAATAAAGATGTTTCATTGCATTTCATCACCAAACATAGGGAAGTCATGCACAATAACGTTAAGCCCCTTTCTGGCAGGTGGTGCAATGTGTAGCCAGCTTCCCACACACGCAGCCTCTGGCCAATCAAGCTGGCCATCTATCTATCTTTGGAAATGCTTGTGTGCAACATTCTCTCCGTTTCCGCAAATCCAACAAAATCATCTGGTGATTTTTACCACAATTTGTATTTAAAGAACAAAAAACAAGCAATTAACAGAAAGAAACCAAGAGTCGTGCTTTGGTGATGTGTTGTGGTGTTATTTTTGATAAGCCATGAGGACCCTAACCACAGATGCCTTTGGGATTTTCTGTCTGCTGTTAATAAGTCTACGGAGTAGAAATTTTTAAGTTTTTTAAGCATCTATCAAAGGAAAGTCTGTTTAAAGAAAGCGAAACTTCAATTAGAGAACGTCTTTAACAGTTACAAGTTTAAGAGGAAAGTTGACTTGGCAATAAAGATTCCATCCCCAGAAACCAATCTCCAACTTCTCTGAGAGTCACACACCTTAAAGGTGAGTATGAGCCTGATGAGGTGGCAGATGGGTCTCATTGTGAAAGTTATGCTGGACCACTGCACCATTGGGGAGGCAATCACAAAAACCTTATTTTCGTCCTTTTCAAATGTGTTTCGCAAGTTCACTGATAGTGAAGCAGGACCAACTGGGCCTGTGAGCAGCATGAGCATAAAGAGGCTTTTCGCCTGGCATGAAAACAGCCTCGGCAGCTGCATGGATTGTGGACCTTGAGATGATCAGAAAGACCTGTTTTTACAGCCTTTTAAGCTCTCATTCGGTATCTTTGTAACATGTTTCCCAAATATCATTGCTTATCCCAGCCCTGAACCTGTCCCAAGGAGGAGCCGGTATGAGTGTGGGTGGAGTCAATGCTAACCAGGGTGGAAAGGGGAGGGGATTGCTCTGTGTGAGCAGAGCCCATGGGGGTGTGGGTGGGGCTGGCTTGAGGAGGGCTGGCCAGAAAGTCTTGCAGGCCTCACAGAATCAGGGTCCCTGAAGAGGGGGGTCCCAGGCCAGGTGCCAACCTGCTGCATACATCCTGCCAGGTACTCCTCACAGCGCTGCCAAGAGCGATGGTCAGGCCCATTTTAAAGAGGAGGAACCCTAAAGTCAGAGAAACATCTAGAAGAGCCAGATCCTGGATTCTGAGCACATGGCCCTTCCAGAAGGCCACGTGCAAACCATCACAGGAAGTGGCCTGTCATGGAACGTCTTCATGCCAACTATTCTTTGTGCCCTTCTCAGCAATCAGTGCTCAGTGGGCCTGGATCCAGAGTGCCTTTCCATTATGAAGGTACATCTTAACAGACCAAGAAAATCGAACACCATTAGCGACCAATTCCACTGGCGCCTAAAGCTCGTTGAGGAAAGGAGAATCGAAACACCCCTGAAATTACGTGCAAAACTGTGTGTGTGAACTATACACGTGCATTTTTCAGGAAGATGGTCCATGATTTTAATCACATTCTCCAATGTCTCCCAGAAACCACTTGAAAATCGAACTTTGAACACTGTGATTTTATGTTGTATTATTTTTTCCGAAGAAAGAACTAAAAAGGTATGTGCAGAGAGCATTGGGCTTTAGAGAAATGATGGCATATACTTGAGTTCCTTGGGCAAAAAACTGTCTTATTAAGGATTATATTTCCTGTCAAAGTAGTAAATGACGTTTGGAAACTCTTCCTTTCTTAACTGGATTGTCCCATGACGTAATGTGCTTTGGTAGCTTCCTGCAGCCAGATTAAGCAGGTGGTTTCTGAACAAAAGTTCTATATACAATCTCCTACTAAAAATAAATTTGAAGTTCCAAAAGTTTGCTTTTTTAAGCAGGTAGTCTTGAAATGGGTTTTACTGCGAAAATCTCAAATATCCTATACCCAGAAGTCCATGGCTTTCTGGGGGAAAAAAACCCAAAACTGTATGTAGCCTTTCTAATCCAAACACTACAGTTAACTAATAATGCTGCTTTTGGAAACTTCTCATACTTGAAAGTATAAATTACTAGAAAACAAAATGATGTTATAATTCTGATTTTTTACAGAAAGGTTCTTTAATTTATGCAGCCTTCTCTTCAGCTGAATGGCTGGGGACAAACCTCTCGTAGTCTCTGAGCTTCCATCCTACTGTATAAAATGAGGGACTCGGACGAAACCCGAAGTTTTGCAACCTGCTGTCCATCATGGGCCAACTGCAATCAAGAGGTGAGATTTCTAGCCAGCATTCCATACAACTGAAAACAGACTCTTCAGAAGTGGATCCTAGGAGTGTGTGTTTTAAGAGCTCTCCCAGTGACTGTGACATAAGCCAGCATTTGGCAACCATGTGACCAGATCATTTGCAAGGCTGCTTGCAGCCCTGACATTAAATGAAGAGCCATGCAGTTATCCGGCGGGAAAGGGCAGAGCCTCATTCTGGTCCCAGCCCTGGCAGAAATGGGATGAAGCGGCCCATTTCCGTCCAGGATCAGATGCGCTTGCTAACACGCTTGGATCACACAGCTCCGTGGGGGAGGGAGCACGGCACTGCCCAAGACATTCAAGCGGCGCTGGGCGGAGGCTTGTGGGGATGGAACTGTGCCTGAGACATACTCACACAAAACAATTACTTGTTTCTCTGAGACTCCAATTTAGCTCATTCTATTGCTGTTTGCCAAATCTGTCTGCCCTACAACGGTGACAACTTTTAAGGTGACCTTTGCTGTCCTTTCCAACTCTCACAACTTAGGTTCCACAGAAAGAAACCAAGTGCTTGTTACTGCACAGGTACCCCTCCATGTCCCGACTCAAAGTCAAACACCGTGAGCAAAATAAAAGTTCCTGGTTGGGGGGATTGCTGTGGGGCCCCCTCCACAAGAATGAAAATGACAGGCTGCCCCAGCCTCAGCTTCTTGAGAAGAAGAGGTTCAACAATGACTCAGAAAACTCCTGATTTTCAAGATGCAACAGAACATACCTCTTCCTTTTAAAAGTGAAAGCCATGCCCTGTTTTGATGCTAGAAATTTTGTTTTATAAAATAGGATTTTAGTCTCCTCCAGGCTTACGTGGATGTTATGATATTGGATAATTTAAGCATGAAGTCATCGTTCAGATAAACAAACCTGTTTCCATAATCAATCTTGGCAGTGACCTTCTTCTTCAGCTCTTTGAGCTCATCCTGCGGCAGAGTTCCAGAAAGAATCTGCGATCGCCATTCGATAAGGTCGTAGATCATGTGTCGCACGCTTCGAAACATCTCCCTGTTATCTTGCTAGATGAAAGGGGATAAAAAAGTCAGTTGTAAAGCGCTTAGTGTAAAACAGCATTGTGATTTTTATTTTCGAATACACATGCAGCATATGCTGTATGGGATAGGATGTAATAATGTATGTCAAATTGAAAGATGCTTATATAGAATTTGGTTCATATCAGACACTAGAAGATAAAAAGGACAAAAAGCAATGCACAATCCTCAGTATTCCATCCAACATTCCAGGCCATGTACCCCTGAATCAGGAGGCTGACCAGAGCAGGATCTGGACCGAGCCTCAAAGCCTGCCCACAGGTATGTGGCCCACGGATGAGCACACACTGCCACTCCCTCACGACCAGTCTGAGCCTACACGTCTGACGACCGAATCTTCACAATGCCCTGCGCACACTGAGATCTGAACCCCTCGGCCTGGCTCTCAGCTGACTACCCAGGACAGGGGCCAGCCCTCCGGAGCACTGAGCCACACTTGGCACACAAAGGAGCTTCTGCAAGAAGCCACCTCAGAGCCTACAAGCTTTCGGGACATTTATGCCAAAAGGAAACCGCAAATAAGACGCAAACTTCACACTTCACTTTCTACATATTTCAAGCGGATCGATGGAACAATGAAAAGCAGCAACTGCAAGAGTACAATTGATCAAGGAAATTAGGGATCATCCAAAGGAAAAATAACCCAGTGGTTCTTTCTGTGAAAAGAAATCTGGGTGAGACCTAAACTTGATAATTTCTAAAAATCATGATCCCTATAAAAAATTAAAGGTAGTCATTGCTGCTTTTTAAAATAACATCTCCTCTACATATCTGAACTTTGCACCCTACCATTTCTAGTATTTCACCTTCTTTCTAAGAATCTCTAAGGTCCCCACCACCTACCCATCACATACACCCTAGCAGACCATTCTACAGCCTATCAAACTCTAAAACTATCCTAATTTTAATTTCTTAAATGAAAACTAAATGGTCAAAATTAATGGCTTATTAGAAAATCATGCTTGTTTCCCTCGTAGGAATTCTCCTTGTCCATTTTTCTAAGGCTTTATGAAATCTCTAAAATCCTTAATAGTTTGCTAACTCGTCTACAACCACACAACAGAGAAAAACCAACCACATACAACCACTGCATGCGTTTCTCTTTGGCTCTGCACAAATCCAACAACGTAAGTCCGTAAAAGGCAAACCGTACAAAGGAAACCACGGTGGTTGTTAGGAATGCCTCCTTCAGAGCTGCATGGCTACGGCCGGGCCCACTATGTATTAGTCAGCATCGACTGTTTGTTTTGCTGCCATATTTTTGTTTAAAAAGTACTAAATCGAACATGAAAAACCGACTACAAAACTGCTCCGATTTACACAAAACATTCATAGCCAACTTGACGCTCTTAGGTTTTTGAGAACATTTGATGAACAATTACTGCAGCTCGTTATTACTGTGCATTTACAGGAAACCGCTGTATAATCACAAACAACAAGCCTGCCCAGAGAGCAGCTGGGACGTTCGGAAGTTGTCTACGTTCCCGAGAAATCAATGTACCGACTTCCCTGCATCGCCCAGCTTCTGCACTGACAACATTAGCATATGAGGAATCAACACTTTGAATAGAAGTCCAGGCTAACAAAAGGGAATCTTCTGCAACTAGGAATTTATGTGCAAAGAAATGCCCTGAGGGAATATGAAACGGAAGATGTCACAGCCCCAACCTCTCCAAATTTATAAGACTTCGCCAGTGATCAGGTGCGATCGAGGAAGTGGACACCTGCGCACAAAGCCAGACTGTAAACTGTTTCACCACCTCTGCAACACACATGCTTAAATCTAACAGACTATGTAGTTTATCACAAATGAGAAGAGGCATACCTACGATGGCAAAATCAAATAAGTAGTCACCTCCTACGCATCCACAAATAAGCCCCTATTACAGTTTAAGAGAAGGTGTTCATTTTCATGACCAGTATATAAACTTGGATGGTAAGTACATCAATGCAGATCACCTAACCTTGTCTCTGAAAGCCCTAAAGCAGTCCCATTCCCTTCCCAGCACAAGGGAGGTGAAAGCCGTGATGGACCTTTACAGCCTTCACCGTGGTGAGCATGGCTGCACCCTGCCACAGAGCAGGTCAAAAGGCACACCGCCCCCCAGGGTGAGCAGACTATGGAACCAGGTTGCTTTCTTTGGCCTTCTGAGTACCACGCTGTCCCAGAAGGTCTGCTTTTGAGGTTCCCAGGGAAAGAAAAGCATCCCGTTGGCACAGAAAAGGGCCGGAAAGACCATTCTCTATTTTCAAGCTTTGCTTCACCGCCCCATTCTCTCACCACGTAGAGCTGCCTCCAGATGGTGGACCACTCTCGCAGGGTGGTGGTGACTTCCTGAATGAGCGGGAGGTCACCCGGAATGACTGTTTCATGTTGCCTGGGAGGAAAGGAGGAAAGGAGAGCTCAGTTCATGACTTCATGAAACTCTGCGAGTTGCACCTTGTAAATTCCAAACCTAGGCCGTAGAGTTAAACACAAAGGGTGCAAAAAAAAATGTATACGCATTTTAAGAAAGGAAAAAACTATTAAAATTGTAATACTCAATGTATACCGATAACAAAAGCTGAATACAAATCACGTGTGACTTCTGCAATGACAAGAGGTGCTCACAGTAGTTCCCATGAGCGTCCAGACACTTCTGATTACAGCGAACTACTGCTTGAGCAACGGTGACCAAAGTGTCCACTTGTGTACATTTTTTTGGCACCCCAGTATTTAAGCAAACGGGAGAGAAAACACACAAATCAGACTGTATCCACACATAAGAATACATGCATCTCTAAGTGTCACAAGTAATTTTTGGACAAAGCCTGAGACTGTTTGTCCATTATCCTGTGATGTCCAACTAAGATAAAAGAGGTACATAATACCCATCAAAAGTCTTCAGAACATCAATGTCTGGGAAGTGGAAATACATTTATAATATGTGTACCCATCTATCTTATACAGGCCATAAATTACAACCAATCTGTGTGGCATTAAAATGCAGGGTTTTTTGTTTATTTTTATTAATTTAAATTTGTTTTTTATTACTGGGGAATATTGGGGAACAGTGTGTTTCTCCAGGGCCCATCAGCTCCAAGGACTTGTCCTTCAGTCTAGTTGTGAAGGGCGCAGCTCAGTTCCAAGTCCAGTCGCCATTTTAAATCATAGTTGCAGGGGGCCCAGCCCACCATCTCATGCGGGAATCGAACCGGCAACCTTGTTGAGAGCTCGTGCTCTAACCAACTGAGCCCTCCAGCCGCCCCAAAATGCAGGTTTAGGTTAAGGTGATTTTTACATTTCCATCATGTATAAAACTCATTATATGATAATACATGAAGCAGTTATCCGTGATGAACTACAGTACCAGCGAGGTTACAGCTTTCACCGTCCATAGGCATTCTATCTGATCCCAAAACCCTAATTATCCTTTCTCTTTTCTCTCTACCTCAACAGGTTAACCCTTGACTTATTCTGAACTCCGTATCTATTTGTGCATTGTTTTCATCAAATCAACCATTGCTTTCCGGTCACACGCTCTGGGTCAGGCATTGTGCTACACAGAACTCACTATTTGGTACAGTGGAGAAATTGAGTGTGTGGCCACCTGACCCACAGGTCCTGAGCAGACAGGCGTCCTGAACAGACGAGACTCCAACCAGCGTGAGAGGTACAGGCAGGCTCAGACAGGTCCCGCCACACAACTTGACTGGCACGGGGCCAGACCTGTGGGCAGGACCTGTGGGCAGCTCACAGGTGGGGTTCAGGCCTTTAGTGACTTACTGATGGGGGGGGGGTTACCAAAGGAGGAAACAGTGGAGTCCCTGAGAGAAAGTCAGCCTCTGTGGGAGGTCAGCCACATGCTCCTGCTGGAGGAGCAGCGACCGGATGTCGGAGGGAGGGATGCATTGGAGACCACCCTCCGCAGACAATTCCTAAAATTGCTTTTCGGAATTCACCTCTGAGGAGACATCACCAGTTACTATGAGAAGCGACGTTAACGCAGCCAAGTCTGTCACCAAGCTTCCCAGTAAGGATGCCGATAAAAATGTGGCTCATTGCACTCTGCAGAGTCGTCCTCACAAGGCCTCCAGGGAGACGCTCTCTCCACTCAGAGTGAGCACGTCCATCAGCGACGGGCTGGTTTTCATCCTACAGATCCCGAGTTTCATGCTGAGTTCAGGGGCCTCTTCCCACTGGCTTAGGGGCCTGGAGCTCGGTTAGACTCCGCTCTCACGTGGCAAGGGCCTCAGCGTGCGTGCTGGACTCAGGAGCACTACGTCCCTTTGCATGGGTCTGATCTGTCCTTGGACCGATGGGTCAGCTGGGTCTACGTCTTTAATGTGGCTGTGTTGCATTATCTTCGTAACCCGTTACCTGCGGGGCGTCAGCGCTACAGAAACCTGACAGTGCCTGCCGCACAGGGTCGGTGGCAAGACCGAGGGGAAGAACGAGATGGAGGGCATGTGGGAGGAGCAGTGGGCCTGGCACTCGGCCATCAGTCGTGATTCACATCAGTTACTTGGCTCTGCGTGACGGAACTAGACGTCAGGGACAAGTCAGGGCTGGAGGTCCGGATCCAAGCATCACCCATAGGGAAGAGCTGAGGGTGCGAGAACAAGAGGCGATCTGAAAGAGGGAACTAGAGAGGCCAAGGAGAGCACCCCGAGGGGAGTGGGCACAGGGGACAACAGGGTCGGGTGGCAACAGAAACAGGGAAAGAAGGCATCACAGGAAACAAGGAGCTGTAAGTGCTGGGTGGCCACCGTGTCTGACACTGCAGAAACGCTCCAGAAGAGCAGGACTGAGAAGACACTTTAAGTCTGAAAATTGGGTGCCCATGTCAATATGGGAGAAGGGACAAATGGAAACTGCCTTGGTTATGTAGGACAAGGTACAGAGTCGGCGGCAGCAGTCCCTTAGTAATGATTTGGGATGTCTGAGAGTGAAGGAAAGCCAGTGTACAGAGAGATGAGAGACGTCCTGCAAGAGAGACCAACCAGAGACATGCAGGCGGGCAAGGGTGGGACGGAAGTGTGGCCCGCGCTAGAAAGGAGGAAGGGCCAGGAGGAGACAGGGAAGGTGGCTGGAGTAAAGGAGGAGGGGTGAGTTCACCTGTCACATCTGAAGGCAGGAGGTTCTCCACCAGGAGGCGGCAATAAGGCAGGTAGGCTTGGGCGGGAGCAGCGGACAGCAGACAGTTAGGGCCAGGTAAACAGCTGGAGAACAATCACCGGGACCCCCAAAGCATCAGCAGGGAAGTTGTTTTCAAACTGTCTCTGTCACCAGTGCTCCACTCATTTGCTCATACTGGGCTCTTACACTAGACCCAGTAATGGGAACAGCCGCGTCTCTGTCTGTGTGTGTCTGTCTGTCTGGCAGGGTGTGAGTCTGTTTATTGAGAATCAAATGATCTCCTGTTCACTTTACCATTATGCTTCATAATTATATTTTGTATATATTTGTTTGTATTCATCAAAGTGCTATTTTAAAAAATTAATCACATACAGTCTGACTCCTACACTGATTCTGACAGAGGCGAAAGTGAAAATATACTGAATGCATTTTATTCAATCATTTCCACAATTGCGTGAAAGTTTCAAAACTTTTCTGGGTTTTTTTTTTCTCTTCCCTTTAAAACGTTGCATACAAAACACTTTATCCGTATAAAAATACCATGCTCCGGGTTATCACCAGTTGCGTATGCCTCTAAATCACGTTCTTCGCTCTAATGACATATCATGGTACCACAGAACCCTAGCAGGTCCTTTCCATACATTAAAAGCGCAGTGCTTGGAAAGGCAATTTTGTAATCAGCCAAAGAGATGTGATTATGCAGTAATCATATGATTAGTAATTTTATAATTTACATATTTAACTGAGTGTGAAGATATAGCAGAGACAAACGAGGAAAACATTTTAATGTTCCTTCTTCCCAGTTCACACCTGGCTGTTCGACTGCCATTCCTGCCTAATGGGTTCCTGTTCTGCAAATGTCCTGTTAATGATCTGATACATCACTTTTATAACCTCTAGGAAACATACACCACAATTAGACAAAAGGTAAATTTTACATGTAGCAATTTAACAACTGTTGCTCCATCCTAAACTCCACTTGTATCGAAGCCTGCAAAGTCTTCTAGAAAAATGGGTTCAGAGCTGGGGAGGTAGCGCAGACGCAGACGAAGCACAGAGCCCTAGGAGGCTTTCCAAAATCAACATCAGGTTCAAGGACAAACACCGCGGTTTGTAGGCTCTTCAAAGGCTCAGAGCCATGTTGCTCACACCTCTAAATCAGAAGTCCCCTTTCTCTCCCAAAACTCCTGGCACAGCCAATCACCCCCATTTTCCAGCCCCCTAATATTACCCTGCCATATGAAAGAGCAAGACGGCTAAATATAATCACTGCACCCTTCATTTAAACATGAAGACCAGACTCACCCTTTTCCTTCAACTATGGCTTCTTTAAGATGAATATATGAAGCAGGAAATATACCCTTTAGGGGGAAAAAAGAGCAGTTTTTATTATCAAGATGAATACTGATTGTCAATCAAATAACTGTCCCCAAAAAGGGAGGGGTTTGGGGGTGACTGGATCACTAATATTAATTATGCAAGTTTTATGCTGTGTCTCACATATAACATATCACAGAAAACAAAGAAGCATAAAAGATGGCAGCTCAATCAGCTTGTGTTTCAGACGCCGCTGCTGTCTTACAAGAAAACGGAAGTGAAATGTTAGCAAGGAAAAACGTTCCACAGGACCTTCCTGTGTCTCTCCATAGGGCCCACCTTGTTTTTACTGTTGACCTGAAAACAGGCAGCTCAACAGCCAACTGAGGCTTAAAGACAGTTTTTGGTGATGGTCTCTGACAGTTCCTCCATTCAAAATGCTAAACTTGTGGTCGAAAGTTCATTTCTACCATTGACCATCGCGTATGTACCGAATACTCACCTGACCCACGCAGAATTTCTCATCAGTCTCCAAACAGAGGGGCTATCTGATCAAATACAGCAAGTGGGTGAGTTTTGCCCCATCTGCGTGACTACTGGGGGAGCGTGCCAGTTTACGTTCAGTCTCTGCCTCTCCACAGGGCAGAGCACACACGGCCTGACAGAACAGTGCCCGGGACACAGCTCAAGAGGGCAGTGTCGGGCACAGGCCATCAAGTGCCAGGAGCTTCCCCAAGAGTGTTGGTCCCGCTTCCTGTGCAAGCAAAACACCTCCCCGTGAAGCACCGACGAGCACCTTACAGGCAAGTACGTGGGCGCCGGGGCTGAGCTCGGGGGCGGCACCACCCAAGGTGTCCCGGTGTCCTGCGTGAGCAGAAATCCAATCAGTGGGCCGGGGGCTTCTAGGTGCCTGTTGTGGGAACAGGAGCTCCTGACTGGGGCTCCCCGGCATCTGGCCCCGCAGGATTTACACAGGCCACCCAGAAACCACTACTTATCACACGTGGGGCAGGCAGGGCACCAATGATTCATGCTCCCCTGCCTACCAGGAAAGTGGCCGCATTTCATTTAAAGAATTTTCAGTGAGGGAAAGAGAGAGGCCGAAAGACAGAAGCTGAGCAACAGAGAGGAAGGCCCCTGGTCGGCCATGATCCCATCCTCTCTTTATTAATAAGTCCTGAGCTGTGGCTTTCTCAGATAAAACTCAGGGCTGCACCTAGAGGAAAGGCACCCTTAAGTACAGAGGGCAATCCACGCGGAACAGAACTTTCCCTGGGGAAATCTATCCCATCCTCCTCGCTGGAGCCTACCTTGTTCAGGCCTCAAGCCCCAGGTCACAGTGGGTGGAGTCTGAGCCTGGAAGGGTGGGGGTGGGGTAGGGGTGGAAGTGGGAGGGCGCCGCTTGACCACTGGACTTCAGAAGCCTCAGTTACAGGCTGAGGGCCAGGAGAGCGGCCCAGCCCAATGACGACATAATGAGAGGCAAAGGGTAAGAAGCAGAAGTAAAATGAACCGTCTGTCAAGCATAATTAGATATTAAAATGTATAACTTAACGTGGACAGCCTAACCACAGCTTAGAATGGACATGACTTCAAAATCATCAAATGAAAGACCAGAGCTGTAATTGGTTTTGTGGAGCTAAGAACGGAAAGCCACAGCCGAATTGTGTACAGGAGTGTCCCGCACAATGACCGGGGTGTCACTGCACATCTAAGCTTCAGAAATTCACACAACCACACATGCCAGCTGCTCTGCGAAAGCAGAACGTTCTTCTTCTGCCAGCTGACGTTAAGTGGTATCAAAATAGTTACGAGCAAGAGGGAAAGGAGCACACATGAGCTCGGCCAACCTGTGCCTTTATCAGCGACGATAACGTAAAACTGAAAATCACGCCTAGTGTTTTGGTGCTGTTGTTTTCTAAAGTCATTGTACCCAGGTCATTCTCTTACACATCCTGCGCTTAAACCAGATAAAAACTCCACCAGGGAAAGAAGTTTCCACGTTCCATGACAGCAGGTCAACACCGTCTCACAGCCCAGCATTGCAGTCATGGAAATGCAGCTGCAATTTCTACATACACCTACTGTCAGAAAAAAGCAATTCAGGGCAGTACACAGGTCAGCCCCTATATTGTTTAAATTCAGAGAAAGAGATATAGACGGAAAACTCTTAGATACAAATGAGACAGAATTGATTTCTTCTCACGGTGATTTATGAAGCGGCCATGCACTGGGTTTAACAAAAAGGACTTACCTTCTTCGACTTTTTTCTTAAGGTGTAACCTCGGTACCACCCTAAAGAAACACAAAGTTGACACGGTTAGTACCCGGAGAGTCCCGGTGTGGAACTAACTGCATTGCAGGACCTGGGACGTCAGTTCGTCACCAGAATTCAATAATGCCAACGCCTTGGAGATAAACTATGGGGTTTTGTAGAGGGCGTCTCAGAGCCGTCCTGGAGACCTGGCTATAGCCTGAGTGGACAGACGTGGCTCCTTCGGCTCCAGGGGCCGCACATGGCCTGGAAGGCGTCAACTGGGAGTTACGAAGCCAATTCTGGGAGGACGAGCATCCTCCTGACAGCTCGCCCCTGAGCAGACTCCCGGAGTGCACATTTTCCTCTCTCTCCCTCTCTCCGACTTGGGTCAGGGTCACTGCCAAGTGCAAATACCAGCATCCTCAGATCATCAAGAGCTGCTCCACAACAGAAATCCTATTGAGAGCTGGGACCCCTCCCTCTTCCGCACAGAAGGCTCTGCCCTGGAGCGGCCACAACCTCACAAAGTCCTTCTGTGACAACGACGCAGCCCTCCGCAGGAAGCAGTGGCCCAGAACCGGGCCCTCCTACCCCCTGGGCTTTGGCCTGGGCTCCAGTTCCCATCCCTCCTGAGGGAGAGAAGACAACAGGGAAAGCAGAAGACACACGTGCTGGATTGCTGGCATGAATGACACGCTCAATGGGAGAGTCCCTTCAGGACAGACCGGACCTGACCACATCCTTGGCACCCCGACTCAGACACTGTCCCCGCAAAACCCCGTGGGTCCATGGCTAGGCACCAGCCGCCCAACAACTCCACCCCAGCATGACGTCAGTTTCCATGTCCAAACACACTAAAGTCGCTTTAGGCCACCTCGCCCAGGGCAAGTACATCAGAAGCTCAGAGAAATTCCAACTCTGCCACACCGGAGGAAGAGAACGGTCCAGAGAACCACACGAGCACATAGAAGGTACAAGTGGGAAAATTCCCAGAGTAACCAAATACAAGGTTTCATACAATATCAGCAAGTCAGGCCTTAGAAACCAGGGGTGCGGAATCAGCTCAGAAACTGAGCCTGGGCAAATCTCACGGCAATGGCAGCTCCCCCTCTTAAACAGTAGGCGTTTCCACAACCAGAGGTGGGGAAAACCAGAAAGCGACGGGGAGAAAATGAGCAAAGTCCTCAGGCAATTATTAAACAGATGCTTCGTGAGCAGTCAGGACAGGAGCTGCACACTCCCGGGCACCTTGCCGGGGGTGTGCTAAGACCTAGAGAGGACCAACTGTACCCACTGCGCTTTCCCGAAGGGGGACACACAGATGGCCGGGGGGCCCGCAGACACAGAACGTCTAGACTGCAGCTGCAGTGGGAGGATCGTCTGAGAGCCAAACCAGCCACGTCAGCGCTTCCCACGTGCCAGCGCAGCGTCGGAGCCCGTCTAGGACGGCGTTCGCACACGGTGTTGTGAAGGAATGGAGACGTCGACACAGCCGGGTGTCCAAAGCTACACGTCCTCAATGGAAAGGACTGTCCTCGCTCCTGTCATTGTGTCGTCCCTACATTTTCAAGATTAACATGCCCTTTCTTTTCTGAAACTGACAAAGGATTAATGTCCTAGAACATTCAAGAAAATACTGCAAAGTGACAAGAAAAAGACAGAACCCAAGTAAAATGTAAAGAAAGTCTATAAACAGTGCATAGAAGAAACCCAAAAGACTTAACACGCATATAAAGAGATGCTCAACTTAAACCAGAGAAATGAAAACTTAGAAAACAGTATTACTGCACAATTATTAGCGTGGTAGATTGTGATACTGCAGGACGGTCGCCCCAGGGATTGTGGGTGGGAGTGCAAACTGTGGCGATTAATGTGGGAGCAGCTGGCCCTACCAATTCACAGTCTCTATCCCCAAACCCAGCCCAGCAACAGCCCTCCTGGGAAAGCACCCTGAGGACATCTGCACGCCCATCCGTGCCAGGCGGGACAGACACAGCACGCCACGGCAGCATGATCTAGGCGGCAGGCAGTGGGGCCGATGCGAGTGCCTGTGGCTGGGAGGGCAGGTAGGAAAGCATGAGGAGCACGCACAACGCCGTGAGGGCCTCAGACTCCATCTACACAGACAACAGGAGAGCATCTGAGAATACAGAACCGAGTCACAAGTCAGAAACAGAATCAGACCTACAACCAAGCACATTCACATACATGAAAAATACATGCACGCCAACCAGTAAAAGAACACAAGCAAACAACAAGCCCACTTCAAACACAGCAGAAGGGTTTTCTGTGAGAAGGGGGAGGAGAAAGGGTGAGCACTGGGGAAATCTTTTCTTTTACGTTATGATAGCAGATTGCAGCTTCTTGTTCAGTGGCTTTCCATACCAAGAGGAACACCTATGGGTTTCCTCCCTGGGACTTTTCTGTATGCATGATTCTTTCAACCAACTGAGCCCACACACTATGTGCCAGACACCACCCTAGCCGGAGCAAATCTAGAAACAGACTGGACCCAATTTTCTGCCCTCCAAGAGCTCACAAACTGCAAAACTCCCTAATACAAGCACGGGGCAAACCACAAACCGAATTGCAGGACAGAGATTGCGGTTTGATCAAAAGAATGATTTCCTAATCTTTGTGCAAAGCCTGCAATGTCCCTCAGGTTCAGCCTCTAGCACTTATGTAAATGAGCAGGCAGCCAGCTAGGCAGGCTTGGCACAGAGTTAGTCTGGCGACAGCCACTGAATAAACATCTGTGATCTCCATTCACCCCTCCCATCTGCTTGACCCGGGACACGGCATACAGGCAGGGGCATACCCTCAATGACCCCTCAAAGCCCTTTCCACCTTCAGAGTGGCCTGTAAACTTCCTGTTGCTTGTTCTACACTCCCAGCCTTCAGGAGCCTGAGAGAAATTAACCATAACTTGAAGGTAAATTTGTTTTTTGAACCTTAATATAGAGAATGATCTTTTAGAAATTATATTCTCCGGAGCAATCGCAGTAATATCCTGAAAAGGATCACAGAGAAAAAGAAAATCCAATTTGACAAACAGACATAAATTTTCTTAGAGGAAAAGTGGGAGGGGGGAGGAGGAAAACAGAAGCAGAAAATGCCAAACTCTAATAATACAATCCGTGAAATTCAAATAGAACAAGAGGAAACAGTAGAAAAACAATTATTCCCTTTATACTCGATGGTAATAAAATCACCAACTTTCCCAAAGTCCAAACTACTTCCCCGGATGCATTTCTCTGACCAGGTTCTGATTCAAACCAAAAGGCAGTTTCCAAATAAAAAAATTCATTCTATATCAAAGGGTCTTTACAAAAACTAGAATATTTTAATCACAATTTACAAGATGGACTAGCCCCGCAAATAAATGCTCACTGAAGAGTCGTTTCCCATGCGGGATAAAAAAGTCAAATGCCTGCTATCCAGTTGTTGGTGTTTTGTTTTGTTTTGTTTTTAGGTTAAATGTATAACAAGGACCACTGACTGGCCCACGGACTCCACTGCTTTAAAGCGGACATTCTTCTTACAAAGCAAAGGACAAGAAGTTGCAGTCCCTACGTACCCAGGCTGCACAGGAAGCTCTTGTCTATTCAGGAATGATGTCATTGCCCCGTGTTTATCAACCAGGATTTCAGCTTCAACTGACCCGGGGGCAAAAACAAAAAAGATATAAGAGCATTTTTCCCTTCAGATCAGAAAAGGGTCTGTCTGAGATGAGAGGCTTGATCCTTAACCTCCAGTTAATTTCTCTCTGTTTCCTCTCAGCCATTGGCAATATATACTGAGAGCAGACAACTGTCAGCTGTGAAAACTGAAAACAAGCAGGCGGCGCCCATCACAACTCCTCATGCACTTAAGGACCGGTTCCGTTTGTGTAGTGTTACATCTGCTCCCAGGCACACGCCACTGGAGCCATTTTTTTCCCCCAACAGGACTTGTGCAGGGTAAAGGATGCAAAAGAAATAGAACTCTAACTCAGCATACATCACATGGAGAAATAAGGGACGTGGACATTTTAAGACGCCGCGCCTGTCACAGGAAGCTACAAAGAATACTGGAGCAAGTTGCAGCTTGCCAAGCGCATAAAAGCTCACTGCTGCTTCGTTCTTGTGCAAAGTGGATTTCAAAGACTGAGTCTGAAGTTCAATTTGTTGATTCCTATCGGATGTCTGCAATTCCTCTCCCACCCCCACCTCCTACTTGGAAGGGTTTGGCTAAACCCAACATAAAAGCCATTTTTCTGTTGAAATTATCGACTTCAATCAGTTGTTTTTATTCCTGTGCTATAAGGAAGTTACCCCTTCGATCAGGAAATAAAGCCACCAACGCTGATACTCAATCTTAGAAACTCCAGAATCCGAGGACTCTAAAAACCGAGCCTGTCCTTGCCGCTCTTCTCTGCAATAATAATCGCAGTGCAAAACGAAAGGTGGCCCGTTCAAATAGTCTGCAAACACTAAATATGAAAAACAATTGCCTGAAAAACCAAGGACATCGGAAATCCACTGTCACCAACAGTGTTATTTATGGGATACTTATAGCAATTGTTTCCCTGGACCAAATCCCACATAGCTGTGACAATCTCTGTTCACTCCTAGGAAAATGGGGTCAGAGATTTAAAAAAAAAAAAAAAAAAAAGGAAAAGATAAGAAATGATAATTTGGGTTCTTCTGAGGATGCTGTTGACAAATCTGTGAGCATAAAATGTCTCACCATTCCCATCAAACATCTCAAAACAATGGCTTCAACACTAAAATATCTTACATGTATTTCAAAATTTTTTTTTCAAGTGGCCAGTTGTTAACAGTCAGGATTTACATACATTTGCCAAAAAAAAGAATCAATGAGCTTTTTTTAAATGAAAACAACTTTTCCAACAGAAAGCGTTAGTGGTGAAAACCAGGAATTTTCAGTTTTAATTTCATCTTAAAAAAGCATGATTTAAATAGCAGAGAGCCGCGTTACCGCTCTTACCTGAAATGGCACATCATGCAAGAATATGGGTCATATGAGAAAGAAGATGAGTACACATGCTTTCTTACCAGGGTAATGCTTTGCCCACTGAGCATTGAAAAAGCATGCTAACTGCCCCAAAACACAAGAGAACAGATACCAAAATGTATACGCACCTTCGTATGTTTCCAAAATGTGCACAGTGTCTCCTATTTGTAAAGAAAGTTCATCCACTCCCCTAGCATCATAGTTATAAAAAGCTGTGAAGAAAGAAAAAAGGGTAAGAAGATATTAGTAGAGGTAGAAGTCACGATGCTGGGTTGTTTCTGCTTGTTTTTAATATTAAAACATATTCAGACTTTCCCTGGATCATCCTCAGATGCCCACAAAAGTAGCCTTTGCTTTCAAGAAACAAAAATAAAGGGTCATCATTTAAGGAGAAGCGATTCATAACTACTCTTGATGCCAGACAACCATAAGTGATTTTTTTCACTTGTGGTAAAATATACTATAGACACAGAGTTTGCCTTCCTAACCATTTTTCAGTGTACAGCTCAGTGGCATTACTTCCATCCCCAGGGCTGTGCTACCATCACCACTATGAATTTCCAAAACTCCTTCATCACCCCAAGCAGAAAACTCATACCCATTAAGTAATACCTCCCATTCCCTCCTCGCCCCCGCTCCTGAAAACCCAAACCTACTTTCTGTCTCTATGACTTCAGCTGCTCTACCTTTCTCAGATAGGTGGTCATACAGTATTGTCTTTTTGTGTCTGGCTTCTTCCACTTAGCATGTTTTCAAGGTCCATGTACACTGTACCATGTATTAGAACTTTATTCTTTTAGTGGCTGAATAATGTTTGTAATATGAAGAAAACTAAGGGTATTGTTAACAACATTTTAATTATCACTTCACATACTACTTGTGTTTCCATTAATTAATTTTTTTATTAGCTGACTTTTTCCTATGAATCCATTACATGTGGACTGAATACTCTTTGGAAACCAAACTGGGAAAAGGAAAAAAGAAAAAAATAATTACACACACACACACACACACACACACACACACACACACACACGTTTCCCCGAAAATAAGACCTAGCCGGACAATCAGCTCGAATGCATATTTTGGAGCAAAAATTAATATAAGACCTGGTCTTATAGTAAAGTAAGACCGGCTCTTATATTAAAGTAAGACCGGGTCTTATATTAATTTTTGCTCCAAAAGACGCAATAGAGTTGATTGTGCGGCTAGGTCTTATTTTCGGGGAAACACGGTATGTTGCTATTAAGCCAAAAAGCTATGCTATAATCAAATAGGCAAAAATATTCCCAATATTAAGAAGAAATCCTTAAAACTGGCAGTACTCGAAGAATCTCTGAAATCCCCAATCTTTATCCTGACATAAAGCAGTTCCTATTCTAGATAAGCCCTAAAAGTTATACCATAAAATTCAGACTACACGTGTACACAAGTATTAGGGGATAAAGGCAACTGTTACAGTGAAAAAAGGATGTTAGAAACTGTTTAGACCAAAAAATGATTCAATTATTCTCCCAATTAAAAATACAGTGATCCAGTCATGTCCCTCCTTCTCAAGGGTTCTCCTAAAAAGATGTCATACTCGGTGGAAAACTCATCTCCAAACCCCTGATCAATTTCTCGTACATGCTGAACACCCCAAAGACTAGGCTGCCCTTACATGAGACCCTTACTGTGACCCTCTCTAAAATTATCCTTGGTCATATCATGTGCAAACCCCCCCAGCAGGCATGGTGGGTCCCTCGTGGTACACAACTCCTCCCAACCACACACTACGGGTGTCCCTCCTTTGCCCTGAAGGAAAGAAGCTGGCCTGTCCCACACCCGTGTGTACTGACTTATCCTCCCGTCGCCAAACGGGTCTTCCCACAGGGCGCCATCTCTTCCAGAAAGCCAGGTTGAAGTGTGTATTTGCTTTTTCAGCCCCCTTCTCCAAACACCTGGTTCCACAGCTCTCTGAATCCCTGTCGTCAGCTCCACAATTGAGCCACTTCTGGCTGTGACAGCACTCAGACTTTCAGGCCCCCGGCAGCCTCCCTGGCTTGATGTCCATGGTTTCCAGAGCCAGACAAAATGCAGGGCAAGACCTCTACCCTGAGGCCCTGGGTGACCTCCAGCAAATGACCCACCCTCTCCATCTTCAGCTTCCCTGTCTGTCGGAAAAGGATATTGAAACGTACACCTCATAGGATCATATGCATTTTGTGTCTTACAGAAAAGAATGCTGCTGTCAGATTTGGCAATAGAGCGCAATGGGGTCCCACAGTGAATACTCAGTAAATGGCAAAGGCTCTTATTGTGGCTGAGAGGACTGGTGTGTCCTGCAGCAAAGACTCCTGTCAGTACTAGAATCCTTTTGAAAAGCCAGCGCAAGCTTACTATCACATACTCACAAAAATCCGAAAACATCCAAAGCCATACATATGCAGACAACTTCACTTTCCCAGGTATTTTCTGGTATTTCCACCAAAAAATACACTGTTGGTGGGAATGCAGACTGGTACAACCGCTATGGAGGGCAGTGTGGAGGTTCCTCAAAAAATTACAAATAGAATTACCATATGACCCAGCAATCCCTCTCCTGGGTATCTACCCAAAGAATTTGAAATCATTTATATATAAAAACACATGTGCTCCAATGTTCATTGCAGCTTTGTTTATGGTGGCCAAGACATGGAAACAACCAA
This sequence comes from Rhinolophus hipposideros, assembly GCF_964194185.1. NCBI lineage: Eukaryota > Metazoa > Chordata > Mammalia > Chiroptera > Rhinolophidae > Rhinolophus > Rhinolophus hipposideros. The sequence continues at coordinate 4,454,200 of NC_138061.1, forward strand.
AATGTCCTTCGATAGATGAATGGATAAAGAAGTTGTGGTATATATACACCATGGAATACTATTCGGCGTTAAGAAAAGATGATATAGGAACATTTGTGACAACATGGATGGATCTTGAGAGTATAATGCTAAGCGAAATAAGTCAGACAGAAAAAGCAGAGAACCCTATGATTTCACTGATATGTGGTATATAAACCAAAAACAAGACAAACAAATGAGAAACAAAAACTCATAGACACAGACAATAGTTTAGTGGTTACCAGAGGGTAAGGGGGGTGGGGGGAGGGAGATGAGGGTAAGGGGGATCAAATATATGGTGATGGAAGGAGAAGTGACTCTGGGTGGTGAACACACAATGGGATTTATAGATGATGTAATACAGAATTGTACACCTGAAATTATGTAATTTCGTTAACAATTGTCACCCCAATAAATAAATTTAAAAAAAAATGTAATGTCCTCAACTAACATAAATGGTTATTACTAGTTACTGAAGTTTATGCAGCATTTTATGGTAACTCTTTAACAAAAAAGAACTGCATTAGGTCCAGGAAGCTCAGAGCATGCCCTCGCCTTCCAGTTCTGTGTAACCATATGCCCAAGCCAAGAGGTAACCCACTGGCGTTTATCACAGCTCTTAACAACACCGGGCAGCGTGTCTATTCTTTTATGGACAAGGAAAACTTAAACACACCAGAAATAATAAAAATAAAACGAGCACGTCCACTCTAAACACATTCAGGTCCATGTGACTCTGGAAGGCACACACACGAAAACCTTTAAGGAACTGCCCCCTCCATCTCTGAAGGAGGCAGACAGAAGCTGTTGTGAAAATCTCACACATGAATACAGAAACTCCCAATTTAACTCTGCAATGAGCCCTAAAGATCCCTGATTTTATAGATGAAGGATAAAAGGGCCTCCAGAGGGTTAAGGCATATGGTCCCAGATGACACAGCAGGTGGCGGCCCAGCCCCCTGCCGTTTGTTCTTCTTAGTATTACTGCCTAAACAGTCCCTTATTAAAAGCAAATCAACTATATAAGATTACTGCACAGGGGAGTGGGAGGGAGGAGTTAAGTGAAGTAGATAGAACAATGGCGCCCAACGCCACCCACATCCGAATCCCAGAAACTGTGAAAATGCTACCTGACATGGCAGATGTAATTAGGGTAAGGATTTGAGACGCGGATGCTGGTCCTGGATTATCCGTGTGGGCCCAGTGTAATCACCAGGGTCCACATAAGATGGAGACAAGAGGGTCCGAGTCAGAGAGGCAACGTGATGATGGAAGCAGAGGTCGAAGTGAGCAAGGAAGGGGCTGCCAGCCAAGGACCATGGGCACCTCCAGAAACTGGAACAGGCGAGAGGGATGTGAATTCTCACCCAGAGCCCCAGAAGGAACACACCTTGACTCTAGGACTTTTGTGATCTCTGAAAGTGTAAGATTATCAATTTGAGTTGTTTTAAGCCTGTAAGTCTGTGATAATTTGTTACAGCAGCAGTAGGAAACACATATAGGGAGGTATAGGAAAAACAATGGGAACATGGTATTTTGTGGCTTATTTATTTATTCAATGCTTAAGGCAGCTGGAGCAGGGGTCCCAACTGCAGGCACCTGAGTCTGACAAGCCTGTGGCTGAGGTTCCCTAATTCTTGGATGACAGAAAAATGAGAACAATGCAGTACATTTTTGTTAAGTAAATCCAAAAGAATTCAATTTAAAAGATTATTCTTCATTCTGATTATTTGACCTTTCAAAGATGCCCCCTTTTGAGGGGTGAGAACAGGGACCAGAAAGAGCAAAAGTGTCTTCTCCTTTATGAAGGATGATGATAGATGGCATCTGGGTTTAAAAAGGTCTTTGCCTGACAGAAGCACAAAGATGGCAGCCTTTCTGCAAGTCAGCCAATTTGTCTTCTTTGTTTTCCCAGAGTTAAGGTCCGGGAACAGCTCCGCAAGAGAATATGGTCACCACGTATCCATTCACATCTGCAGAGGGTATGGCATCGCTTCCCCCAGCTGCTGGGCTACATGCCTCTTCCTCAGATCATGTACCTTTTGACTGGCCTGGCTGCGAGGGTGGCACTGGGGATGCCTGCTCAGTCCTGTGAGCTTCTCCGTCCTAGGCTGCAGAGTGCAGTGCAGAAGCATGACTTGTGTGAAAAGTGACATGGGAACAGATGCAGAGATGAGCGCAGCACGATGCTTCTTTCCCAGGGGGGTGTTGTTTCTGTTTCTGAAAGAGCAGGCATCAGCCTAGGGTCATGGGCACCTGGATCTTTCTGTCTCAAGTTAACACTCCCGTCTGTGCCCACACAGCACATATGCCTTCGAGATGTGAACATGGACAGTCTTCAGCTCTGCTCAATCTCCTGATCACCCTAAAAACAGCTGCCCAGGGGTGTCAGCAAAGAACCGTGGCTCATAAATCACAGGGAGGGTTTCCACTGCACCCATATTAGTAACACTGATGGTGACGACACTACGCATGAACCTGCTGCTGCTGCTGGTATAACTGGCACACCATGGTGACGGCGGTGGTGCCGGTGGGGGCGGTGGGCGGTGGCGAGGGCGGTGGTGACGGTGACGGTTATAATGGTGACAGCGGTGTTGACGGTGGTGGTGACGGTGGTAGTGACGGCGGTGGTGACGGCAGTGGTGCCAGTGGTGGTGACGGCGGTGGTGCCAGTGGGTATGGCGGCGGTGGCGATGGTGGTGGTGACGGTGATGGTTGTAATGGTGACAGCGGTGGTGATGGTGGTGGTGGCGGTGACGGCTGTAATGGTGACAGCGGTGGTGATGGTGGTGGTGACGGTGACGGCTGTAATGGTGACAGCGGTGGTGATGGTGGTGGTGACGGTGGTAGTGACGGCGGTGGTGACGGCGGTGGTGCCAGTGGTGGTGACGGCGGTGGTGCCAGTGGGGGTGACGGCGGTGGCGATGGTGGTGGTGACGGTGATGGTTGTAATGGTGACAGCGGTGGTGATGGTGGTGGTGACGGTGACGGCTGTAATGGTGACAGCGGTGGTGATGGTGGTGGTGACGGTGACGGCTGTAATGGTGACAGCGGTGGTGATGGTGGTGGTGACGGTGACGGCTGTAATGGTGACAGCGGTGGTGGTGGTGGTGGTGACGGTGATGGCTGTAATGGTGACAGCGGTGGTGATGGTGGTAGTGACGGCGGTGGTGACGGTGGTGGTGCCAGTGGTGGTGACGGCAGTGGTGCCAGTGGGGATGGCGGCGGCGGCGATGGTGGTGGTGACGGTGATGGTTGTAATGGTGACAGCGGTGGTGATGGTGGTAGTGACGGCGGTGGTGACGGCGGTGGTGCCAGTGGTGGTGACAGCAGTGGTGCCAGTGGGGATGGCAGCGGCGGCGATGGTGGTGGTGACGGTGATGGTTGTAATGGTGACAGCGGTGGTGATGGTGGTGGTGACGGTGACGGCTGTAATGGTGACAGCGGTGGTGATGGTGGTGGTGACGGTGATGGCTGTAATGGTGACAGCGGTGGTGATGGTGGTAGTGACGGCGGTGGTGACGGCGGTGGTGCCGGCAGTGGTGCCGGTGGTGACGGTCGCGGGGGCGATGGTGGTGGTGACGGTGATGGTTATAATGGTGACAGCGGTGGTGGTGGTGATGATGGTGGTGATGGCAATAACGCTGCTGCTATGATAGACTGACATTTACTGAGTCAATTTTCTCGGCCAGTCAGTGAGCTAAGTGTTTCACATGTTCAGACTAATTTAACCTTCACAATAGTCCTATAGGTGGCTACGGAATTTTCCCTTTTCCTCATCAGAGTTTACAGCAGCTCAGAGTGTGCCCATGTTTGCGCAGCCAGTGGAGGGGCTGTACAAAGCCAGAGGCCAGCATGGGTCAAGGGACATAGTGACAAAGCCCTGTGCGGTCCCATCCTCAACCCTCGGCCAGAGTCAGTCATCTCTGAGCCTCAGATTGCACTCCTGCTGGCTCCCCAGCAAATTACAACATCCAGCTTGGAGTTCCCTGACAGGCCAACAGGCCTGTGCGTTCCTAAAGTCCAGCACGTCTAAAGCACCATGCTAATGGATTTCCTTCTCCTTACACAGAAGAAGCCAAGTTGGGGTGATTTCAGAAATACAGGGTTGGTTTAACATCCAAAACCAATCAATGTGATTCACCACATTAACAGAATAAAGCATCATCATATGATTATGTGATCATCCCAACTGGTACAGAAAAAGGACCAGATGAAATGTAACTCTTATTCAAGGAAAAACAAAAAAACCTACTTGACTACTCTGACATTAGGGGGAAAAAAACATGACAGTCCATCAACCCATTTAACAGATGAAAACACAGAGCCCTACAGAGGAGTTGTGACTTGCTCAAGGTGGTGTGGTGAACTGACCGCAGCCCTGGGGACCCTGTGGTGTCTCTACCACCCCGCTCTGCCTGGTCCAAGTTTTCACAGAGCTGAAAAAATGATACTTTGGCTGATCTCCCAGCTAAATTTACATTAATTGCATAAATTCTCTTTTCTTCTATCACTGTAATTATCTTCTTTAAATCTCACTCTAAAATCTTATCATTTCCGTTGACTTTCTGAATAGCGCCTAAATTCTCCAGCACATCATTAAGCCCTGTGATATCTGACTTCAACCCACCCCCAGTCCCCTCCTCCCACCCCCCTTCCCCGGACCCCTGAGCCTGCCAAAGCTTCTCCTTCCTCTCACCACCTCTGAAGACCCACTTGTCCGCAAGGCCTGCCTTTACCTTCGCATCCTTCTCCAGTCCTCACTGAATTCTGACTTTCTGCCCCAACCAAGAACAGCCTGAATTAATTGCTTGCTCCTGACCTTTCCTATCACCTCTGACTCCCCACAGCCCTGCAGAGTTGCTTATCTCTATGTCTGTCTCTCCCTCCAGACCAAACTCCTTGGGGGAAGTAAATGTTTATTAATCATTGAATTTCACACAGTAGCTAATACCATGCCTTGCAGGGACTCCATAAAAATTCACTGAATTTAACCAGATCATAAAGTGTTCCTTCTTGTGAGGCTAGCAATAGAATGAAAGCAAAAACTGAATCATTTCTTCCTGTACAAAATGATCTTGCCCTCGACAGAAAGATCCAGGAGCCCAAGATTTATTCAATCAATAAGAAAGAGACACAATATTAGCTTTCCAGGCTCTGCTTGGTCTCTTGCCTGTAATGAGATAATCTACCATCAGCACTCAGGTTCAAAGCCTTTGTAAAATGTCCAAAACACGGATTGACCACACATCACTTCTCGAAATCTGCTCAATTCAGTTTCTCTGTCCCACACATTGTCCCCTTGAAACACGACTTCAGGGTTTCAAGTAGCAATTTAAAAGTTAATTAATCCTTTTAAAAAGTCAATTTGTGAAAATGAATTGCTCTGTTTTTGATCTCACTCCATCTTGCCTTCAGTTGGAAAAAACTGCTCAGAAGCATATGTCTTCTCGGGGGCTGGGGAAAATGCCGACCGTGGGTTTAAGAGGACCAGGCAAGAGCCCTCCCTGTCTGTGCCCCTACGGGGCTTCATTCTAAAAGGCTACCTGTCCGCTGTCCTCGAGTTTCACAAACTCTACACATTTCTCTAGTCCATGCGAACCCCACATTTGGCCATTCCCAAGCCTCTGTCGGGCTCCTGCTCTGGTCCAGGGCTGAGCTGGTGCTGGGGTTGCAGTGATGGGCTGAGCACAGCACAACCCCAGGGAGTAGCGGCCCACAGCCTGGTCCCTAAGGAACAGCCTTTTCACGCACTGGACCCATTCGGGAAATAGAGCGTAGAAAGAATCAGGTTATATACACATCCTTTCTGGGCATGCAGCCAGAAGGAGGGAAAGCACAAACTTAACCAGCTATGGGTCCACCCCTGTTCACAGCGCCACGACTCACAGCAGCTGTGTTGTGGAAGTAACCCAGTGGCCATCGAAGGATGAACGGACAAGCAAAATGTGGTCTCCCTCATACAACGGCATATTATTCAGCCTTAAAAAGGAAGGAATTCTGACACATGCTCCTTGAAGACATTAGGCTAAGGGGAACGGCCAGATATTGCATGATCCCACTTAGTACGTGAGGCACCAGAGGAGTGAAATTCAGAGACAAGGTAGAATGGTGGTTGCAGGGGGGGTGGAGGGGGGGGGAGGGGGGAGCTCGGGAGACCCACTGTGGTGATGGCAGCACAACAACGTGAATGTGCTTAATGGCACAGAACGGAATACCTAAGAATGGTTCAAACAGTAAATTTACTTAAGGTCGATTTTACCATAATAATAAAAAAGATACAGTGAATAAAAGGAAAGGCTGGTAACGTAGGTACATGAGGAATGTTGCCAGTGGGTCTAGTATCTCCAATCACTGTGATCCGTGAAACCGTCAATGGCTCAACATACAAACTGCCACGGTGGGTAGCAATTCCCTTACCTGGTTCACCCCAGACAGAGAAGCAAGGGGAAAGTAGGGGGGATGGGTTCAGGTCAAAGGACACAACTAGAACCGTGTGTGTGTGTGTGTGTGTGTGTGTGTGTGTGTGTGTGTGTGAGAGAGAGAGAGAGAGAGAGAGAGAGAGAGAGAGAGAGAGAGAGAGAGAGAGAGAAATGGGGGGAGGAAAGTAGGGGGACAGAGAGACAGAATAACCACATTTCCAAAAAGGATACTACTTTCAAAGTCACAAAGTTACTTCTTCTGGGTTCCCATCTTTCTTTCTTAGAAGCAGAGTGTTTCTCTGCCAACAAAAACCCCTGCAGCAGGACTCCACGCGACATTTGGATATTAGAATCAAGGAACTCATCTAATAATTTAAAAAATGGAGCAAGGCATCGGAAGATAAAGTAGCCATCATTTGTTATTCAGTATTTCCTTTTGCCTTTTGGATGGAAATAGGTGGGAGACATGGTGAAGATAAGAGTGTGAAAAGAAATATATGAAAGAGTCTTTTACAAATTCTAATTGAAGTGATACACACAATTCACAGATATTTTCATTTCTTCAGAATATCACTGTCTGCCTTACCCACAACTAGCCAGCAGCTATCATATTTCTATCTAGTCTAAAAGGCCACCATGCCCAAAACATGCAGGTTTCTTAGGAAATACACTGGGTGGTGGATGGATGCCAGCCTTATTGCTTTTCCATGACAGGAAAAACAAGATTCCACTTTTCAAGACTTTCGTCTTCCATAAAGTCAGTGCCAGGATGGAAAACCATCGACCTCATTACCGAGTCTTTGCAAATCCACCCACAAATAAGAAAAGACTTAACTGACCTGAAAATTATCTATTTTTGCATTTAATTTTGCTTAGCAGCAAAGAGTTGTAGAAAAGAGATGAGCGGAGATTTAATCTCTTTAATCGTCCTTCTTCAAGGCAGAAAGGTTATTTCAATTTAGGAAAATATATGCTAGTGAACTGGCCAGACACTTCCCCTCCCCCAGAAGGCTATGGGGACTTTGTGTGACCTCTGGGGCCCACAAACCCCACCACCAGGGCCAGTTGGAGGAGACTCCCTGCAAATCAGCCATGAAAGCCAGTCAGCCACATGGAATGCGAGTCCAGTGGACTCCACAAGCAGGGGCCGGTCCTGGTGACATTCCTGATGAAAACCATGGGCAGCCAGGAGCAGCCAGTGTTGGATGTGACGCAAGCCTTACTTTCTTTTCTCAGCTGTAAACCTGGCCAGAACTTGCACTTCCCCCCACCAGCCAAACAGGTTCTGCCTAAAGGGCACAGTGAAAACACACCCCTGAGAAAAGGTGAGCCAGGTCTGCATTGCTGGGGACACACCAGAAGGGCAAAAGGAGAAGAGGAGAAAAACTGACTTTGACCCATTTATCTGTGATAGTAAATAATAAGGTCACTTTGTCAGGCCCCGAACCCCTTACTGGGCTTCAGTAAAAAGTCTCTCACAATTTGTTACGTAAAATATGAGGTCACTCTTTCTCCTCTCCTCTCCTCTTTTCAAATCATTCACGCTCATATTAATGGTGACTAATAAAGAAAGAACAAAGGGAACATTCCAGCATGTAAATTTGTTTTTCTTAATGGCAAAGAAAAAATTAAATTCACAATAAAGTTAGCCATCAGGCTGGGGGGAACCTTCTGTCATTATGTAAATGTAAGCAGAGGAGGGGACCACAGTCACCCTCATCTGTGGCCACCCCAGTTTGTCCAAAAGCTTCCTTCTATCTGAATGCCCTTTCCTCCCCCTCTTTCCCTGGCTTGGTCCTCCAGGCCGTCCATCACCTGGATGAAAACCTTCCCGTCACTTCCCACAGTGGGGGGTGGAGCAGGTCAGTGTGTGCTCACACCAACTCAGTACTGCCCTCTGCCCACCCTCACAAAGGCCCTCAGAACACTGCCCTTTGTGCTACCCACTGCTGGCTGTACCACCGCGGAACAGGTATCCAATAAGTGTTTGTCACATGGAGCCACAAATAAGGGCCTCCCGCCTGCAGCTTCTCATTCCCTGAGCAGCTCTTCTAAACACCCGGGGGAGGGGGAGCTTTATCCTTTCCCTCTGCTGCCTGATGCCGTTCACACCTGCCCTGCACCTTTCCCATCTCTGCATCTTCGCTGAAGGGAGCCTGGCACCCACAGGGACACAAATGTTGTTTGAGTCAGTCATTTAACAAATCAATAGAGAAACTCGAGGCAGCAAAACTATTACTTGAATCCTAAATCCACTGGAAAACACTGCAGTTTTGTTTGTGTTGATTTCATACTGGAAACTGAAGACCCAACCTCTTAGCTGACAGAGACAACTTCTAACATCTCAGTGTGGCCAGTCTAACCAGGGAGGCGGGTCCTGCAGATCCAACCGTACAGCCAGAAAGAAAGCCCAGTTTCACCTGGTGCCAACGACCCCCCCCCAGGGCAGCTGCACACTCGTAGCCTTCTTAGCTGACCCACACCCTCCATGGGCTCAGAGGGGCAGCTGAGCCGGTCACACGTGGCCCTGAGCAGGGTTCTGCTGGGTGAAGATGCTGCAGGGAGACCGAGCCAATGGTCTCCCGCTCCCAGATCACCCACCAGCAACCCTTCACAAGAAGAGGTCTGTCTTGGAGCGAGCGAGCTGAGCTGTGCCAACCCGAGAACGAAGAGGATTGCCGTAGGTCTGAAGTCACTGGGGTCCTGTGCTCTTCTCCGGGGCACAATTACTCTGGGGCTCACCTTCCTCCAGGCTTCCAGTGAAAACGTACCTGCGTTTTCCCACAAGGCCCCGAGCCTCCAACATCATGTCCGCATTCCCCATCCTTCCTTCAACACATTCTCCTCACGCCCAAGTCAGACTCTGCGCAGAGCAGGGAAACGCGCTGAGCCAGGATGCCCCAAAGCACAGCCCATCCTGTGGCCCCACGAGCTGGTCCTGTCCCTTCAACCTGCTCTGCTGAAGCCCCTACAAACCCTGAGGGTTTAAAACCACTGGGAAGAAGCAGCCAGGTTCCTGGACATTGTGTCAAGACAGCAGTATCTACTATGTCTAAGTACAGGAAACGTAATGCAGTGACCCATACAACACACACACACAGAAGGTCGCTCGCCGACATCTGCATGCATACACTCACATACTGTGGGGACGGAGTCCCAGGGACCAGTTTCCAGGCTCTCGGCCTCGCGTGGAGAGGTGCTGGCTCGGGAAGTGAATGACCATCAACTGTGACTGTTTGGCCGTCAGCTGTAACCAGTTAGCCAATTGGTTACTGATGTAATTGCGGGGCTGCGTTGGTTGGTTGGCAGGCAGAGAGGTGAATGGCGGACTGTGGATCGTGTTCCTACTACTGCGTGTGTCTTGCCTGCCCGCCAGCGAGAATACAGTGGTGTGACTCCCCAACCTATGGCTCCGTGGGTGTTCCTTTTTGGCCTCACCATGTCCTGCGTTCTTATGTGGGAAGCGGGAGCTGAGACCCCGCAGGCCGCCCCACACGACACATGGTGCAGCGAGCAGGGTCTCCCGCACGACACATGCATATGTATATTCTAATGGATAGAATAGAATACATCAGCGAGGTGATCAGTTCGAGTTTAGAATAATTCTCTACCTGAGGCAAACCCAAAATAAGATGTCCAGAAAGTACTCTCATGCCCTTCTCTAGACAAATTTCCTCCCACAACACCATTTTCTAATTTATATTATCACCAAGATGAATTCTTGGATTCTATTAAATCCAAAAATTATACATGAATTTGGTCAATTCTTGGATACAAATGCAAGTCCTTGTACACTTTTATGCCTGCCTTCTTTTACTCAGCATTTTGAGATTCACCCACAGCTGTTATCAGTTTATTCTTTTATTGTAGAATGGTATTCCACTGTTAACAACGTATCACAATGTGTCTATTCGTTCTCCCACTGATGGTCATTTGGGTTATTTATTGCCCGTTTGGAGCTATTATACATAAGGCTGCAATGAACCTTCTCTCACGAATCTTTCTGTCAACATGTTCTCAACCAATGGGAATTTCAGCCTTGATTACAGATGCCCACACTTTCTGAGAAGCTGCAGGTGGCAAAGGCATCCAGCACCTCTGAGCAGCCAGGAGGCCAGCAGGTGACATTGGGCAGGGACAGCGGGCAGGAGAGCAGGTAGGGGGCTGGGAGCGGCGGACAGTGACGGCAGGCTGGGTCGGTGGGCAGGAGGGTGGGCAGGGGATGGAGGGCAGGATGGCGGGCAGAGACGGTGGGCAGGGGGCAGCGGGCAGAGAGGGTGGACAGGGAGTGAGCGGCGGACAGGACGGCGGGCACCCCTCAGCCCTGGAGTTCCGGGGAAGACTGACTCAGCACCACAAACATCTGGTGTCTTTGTACTTTGTTGAAATTCCTCCTCTTGAGCGTTGTATTATTTAGCTTTGATAAAAACAATGAAGTTGAAGATTAAGAAACAAACGAGCCCTCTGAGAAAACCAGCAAAGCTGAGCACACGTGGGGCGTGGGGTGTGCAGGAAGGGGGGCCGTCCCTGCAGCCCAGGGTTTCCAGATGCATGCTCCCGGAGGAGCCATCTCCCCTCTCGTGTAGGGGCGTCAGGCCACAGACCACTGGGCCTCTTCACTCTGCCTGCCCTGAGCTCCCACACACTGGACAGCACGGCCGGCCGTTCTTTTGCCCCATTTTGCAGATGAGGGAGTAGCCAGAGAGACGTACCCGTGTGAGGCGCCCAAGAAGTGAAAGAGCCCAGCAACACCTGACACGGGAGCCCAGGGCACCTCGTCCCCACAGACACATGGCACTGTCCCACTGCCAGGCGGGCCGGCCTGTCAGTGCAGCCGGTCACACTCTCTCGGTCTCTGCAGACCAGCCCAGCCATTCTCCCTGAGCAGGGCACGCAGACTGGAGTGGAAACACGGACTCAACCGCAAACCCCAATCTGTGCCCCGGCCAAGTAACACAAGTTCAGGGAGGTCCCGTTTCTTCCTCTGAAGTGGGGTGATGCAGCAAAGATAGCACCCCAGAGGTATGTGGGGGCAATGCATGTGAAGGTTTACCCCATAGGTATGTGGGGGCAATGCATGTGAAGGTTTCCCCAGCGGGCGCTAGCCCCTAGAATGTGCACAATAAATGTCACCTTAAACTTAAAAGGGTTCAAGTGCAAAGTGAGGATCTGCTTTCCTCGGGCACAATGCTCGTGCAGAGCCAAAGCCCCAGGATCCTGGCATCTTCCCTGCCACATCTGAGCCATGCTCCCTCGTGCCCCGCCCTCCCCTCCGGAGCCCCTCTGCTCTCTCACTCGCTGAGCGGCAGGGTACGTACAAGGACAGTCAGTTCCGCAAGAGCAAACAGAGCGGACAGGCTCCTCGCCTGCGGGGCCTCACACAGGTCTGGAAGCCGCTCTCGGAGCCCAAAGGACAGGACCAGTCCCTGCTCCCTCTCCCCACACAGTCCCTGCCTTCCAGAAATCCCCACAGAGGGCCGTGCTCTGGAAGGGAAGCCTGCTCAGCGGTGTCTGCGCACTCCGGAAGCTAACTGCTCATCAGGCCGCCCAGACACAGCCCGCTTGTTCCCAGAGGGGAGAAGCAACACTGGGCAGTCGCAGAGTGGGCCTGGCCCAGACACACCACGTGAGGAGAAGGGACATTTCCACGCTTGCAAGGGAAAGCCGGGAAACAAGAGTAGAGGCCCGTCCCAGCACAGCCTGGAAGGAGGAGCCAAGGTCACGACTGGGCCAGGCCTGGGCCACCTGCCACTCCGTCTGGTTTACCAGGCACGTGGAAGGGACTGATCCAAGGCCTCCAGCCAGGACGCCTGTCGGAGCCATCGAGTGTGTGCTAGGAGTTCCTGGAGGACACAAGACAAACCTTTCCTTAGTTAATCGTTTGATAAATTTGCCTTCGGTGGTCACTATGCAAAGACAGGAGAAGCAGCATGTTAATTGAAAAGGTGTTTGCAGGTGAACCGCCCTTCACAGAGCAGGCCACGGGATCCGCTCGCAAGTATCATGCAAAGTGGACACTCAGGCATGAACAGAGATCCAAGACGAGGCACTAAACAAACCAGCAGACGCTGGGATGTCCGCACTGCTGCCTGCTCACCGCCCCCGAGCCTACTCGGCAGACCAGGGCCTCCCAGGAACCGCCTGGAGGCCCAGACAGCACGAGCCTGTCTTCCCCATCAGGTCGCTAAACCGCTAAACCTACAGACCTTCCTGCTCTCGAATGTGGCCGGGCATCCTCAGAACACCCGGCGTGCCCCAGACAGCATCGGTTCCCAGCAGGGCCGGCTGCGTCATTTTCAAGGCCCGACGGAAATAGAAGAACAAAGTCCCTCATTCAAAATGTATTTACATTTTCAAGATGGTTGGGATGGCTACTATCCTCCCCACCTCCCCCAAAAGCACACAATAACAAGCGTGGGTACAGATCTAGAAACACCGGAAACCTTCTGCACTGCTGGGAGAGGGTGAAATGGTACGGCTGCGAGGAAAACCGTTTGGCGGTTCCTCAATAACTTAACATGTAATTAATATACGACCCAGCAGTCCCACTTCTGGGTTTATAGCCCAAAGAACTGACAGCAGGGACTCGAACAGATGATTGCACTCCCATACTCAGGGCAGCATGACTGCCAAGAGCCAAGAGGTGGAAGCACCGAAGCATCCATCAACGGAGGAAGAGATAAACCAAACGTGGTCTACACTGTCCGGGCTGCAAAATGAAGGAAATACTGACACACGCTACAACGTGGACGAACCCTGAGAACATTGCACCAAAGTCAAACAACCAGTCACAAAAGGACAAATACTGTCCTCATAGAGTCCCAAGGCGGGGACTTCAAGGGAGACCGCAGTGATATTCAGCAAGGAGGTATGTAGCACGTTTTCTAGGATGAGTTCACGACCTTAATTGTCCGACCTCGTAGGACCCCACTTACATGAGGTCCCGAGAGCAGGCAAATTCATAGGGACAGAAAGTGGGATGGTGGCTACCAGGGGCTGGGAGAGTCGGGGACGGGCACTTAGTGTTTCACGGAGACAGTTTCAGTTTTGCACGACGACAAAGTTCTGGAGACGGACGGTGTGACAGCTGTACAATAATGTCCGTGTACTTATGACACTGAACTTTAGCCACCTAATAAATGGCTAAAGTGGTACATTTTCATGGTAAAACCAAAACTGAAAAAAGACAGAAAGAAAAACATGTCCGTGCACGGTCCTGTGTGACTGCACAGGCCTCAGGCTCTGGTCTCAAGAAGGTTTCTCTTTCCAGGACGCAGGTGCGCATCTCGCAAGGGCAGTGCTTCTCCAGCAGAGCTACAGTGAGCCTGACAAGCTACGCTAGATTTTAATAGTCATTTCGATTGACTATAAAAATACAGCATCACATACTAAAATTGCTTTCACACCATGGTAGGAACACTTAGCAAGAGGGTATAAACACCTACTTGCTTGCTTAGAGTTGCTGCTGACCAGGATCAAAGCCAAGAGGATAAAAGGAAGGCAGAAGAGAATCCATCCCAGAAAATGCACACCAATGTGTCCACCACCATACTCAAGAGACAGGATCCGCTCAGTATTTCTTTTTAACGCACTGAGCAAAAAACTGACCACTGACTGTGGCTGCACTATTTGTTTCTTTTTTTTCATTTTTAACTTTTAAAGCTCCAACAGATTTGACATCAGAAAACACTCATTTCCCTGCAATTCTGTGTTGTTCAGCTGACTTAACCACAGTGTGCTCTAGATAATACCATGGCTGACCATTGAGAAGCCACAACACCCCCAACCCCAACACATGTAGAAAAATATTTCCTCCACCAAAACAATCTCCTAGGAAAAATCCTAACTACAAACGAGGGATATCCTATTCGCACTATTCCCATGAGGCCTATGCCCCAAAGGCATTCAGTGAGAAAGATGGGGTGCTCACCACCACCACCACCACCACCCTCACTACCACCACCACCAACAATACGGTCAGCACTATCACCATCACCACACAATCATCACTACCACCACCATAATCACCAACACCTCCATCACCACAACAACCAACACCACCATCACCACCATCACTACCAACACCTCCATCACCACAACAACCAACACCACCATCACCACCATCACCACCAACACCTCCATCACCACAACCAACACCACCAACACTACCATCACCACCAACACCATCACCACCGTCACCACCAACACCACCATCACCACCAACACCATCACCACGATCACCAACACCACCATCACCACCACCATCACCACCAACACCACCATCACCACCAACACCATCACCACGATCACCAACACCACCATCACCACCACCACCATCACCACCACCAACACCATCACCACGATCACCAACACCACCATCACCACCATCATCAACACCACCATCACCACCACGATCACCTCAATCACCACCAACACCACCATCTCCACCACCATCACCATTATCACAGTAATGATCACAGTTAATTTTCATTCTGCACTTATTAAGACCAGGCACTCCACTTAAGCCTTCATGCATTTCCTCATTCCACCCCCTATAGCCCTATGACGTAGGTGCTAAGAGCCTCCCCATTTCTGCATCCAAAGCTCTGAGCAATGAACAGGGAAAGGAGTCCGTGCTGCCTAAAGGCTCTGGGTATCATGTGACCTCTGGCTGGGAGAACAGCCCTCCCTGGCTGCTCTGTGCCTCAAACAAAGAGCAACTATGCTGTTGCTTCACAAACAAGGGCTTCCAAGTGCCTCCTCTATAACCAGGGCCCCTCTGCTTCAAAGGGGCTGTGCCAATTGTGGACAGTGTCAAAGGCGCCAGATCCCTCACTCCAGAAAGCCCTTGAGACATAATGTAATAATTATTCCATTAATCCCGTGAATCGGACCCCAGTCTAGAGGAGAAACTGCCTTTCCACGTCATATCTGGCTAAGCGTACCCCACAAGAAATACTCACCAGAACCTCTAAGACCATCAGCCATCCAGTCCAGTAAAGGGGGAACATGTACACCCAAGATCCCAGGTGAGCACTGAGGGGCAGGTGGAGACTAACAAGACAAGATTTCTATGCCAAGAGAACTCACAACTGCAAACAACCTCCCTCAGGCCAAAACTGGAGCTGGAACTGATACAGACATGATGCAAAAGAACCCGAGTTGGCAGCCAGGTCTCCAGATGACGCAACCGTAAAGAGCTACTAACCCCTGGCCATGGAATAGCCATGTGGCATGTGGCATGCTTCTCGAGGGTTATCTACTACAACCATCGCAAAACTTTATAAGGCAGGTATTACTATTATCATTCCCATTTCTCAGGTAAAAAAAAGAAAACAACTGAGGCTTGGAGATGTTAAGCTGCCTGTTCAGAGCCTCGGGTCTGGAAGGCAGGGGACAGCAGGTTCTGGCCAAGCATCTGACTGGTGTGTGTGTTGGTACAAACACAAGGCAGCTGGACCTGGATCTTCCTGCCTGGCTAGTCTCCCTCTGGCCCTTCCTGAATAGTCCTACAAAACCAGGCAGAAAGATGTCAAAACAAAAGTCACAAAAAATATCATCTACAACCACACAAGGACTGCCACAAGCAAACCTTGTCACCAAGTCCTTTTTAGGTGAAATATTCTCTAGTAAGATTTTTCCCCTCCAGATCCTTCCTGCATCAGTCAAACCCCTAATTCCTGTCTTACATGAATATATAGTTACTGCATAAAAAGGATATTCAATACCCCATGATCTTGTCACACAGAGAAATCCATCTGTGTTCCAGCTCTGCCCTGCTCCTCTGAAATAAAACCAGGGAGCTACCAATACCCTGGGGAAACAAGGCGTTTGCAAGGACAAATCCCATCATAGGAATAACCCTCACCCACCTACCCATTCAAGACCACTATGTGCAGTTGGGTAGGTTGTTGACTGCACAAAGGTTCAGGTTCAAAGGGTACAAAGTAGCTGAAGTCCAGCCCACCTTCTGTTTACCAAGTAGAATGTCTGCCCCAAGTGGGCACCTTCCTGTAATTCTCAGAGGTACTGCCTGGCCTAGGGGCATCCTGAAGCTCCCACCTCCACACCTACAGACAGAGCTACATGAGAATAGGAGTGGGGGGCTGTTAACCTCATGTCCCCAGGGCCCAGCACACAGTGCACACGCAACAAACATCTTCAGGAATCAGCTGGGATGGGTCAGCAAACAAATGCAGAGGGGAATCCAGGGTACCAGGCGGGGAGCAGAGGGTGGGGTCCCTGAACAAGGAACGACCTCCATCCTGCCAGGACCTGTACCATCGCCCAGCAAGGGTGGGCGGGATCCTTAGGGGCCCAGAGTCCCCGGGGAAAGGACGTGAGGGTGGGGGGCATGTGCAGGGAGGGAGGCCTGGGCGAGTCAAGGGAGCTGGAAGGCCAGCTTGCTGGCAAACACACGGCCTCAGCGCTGCCCCGGCTGGCTCTGCGGACCAGGTGAGGTGATGAAACCCTGCAGGCACACACACCCCACCTCAGGAGGGTGGACGGGGGCAAAGGCCCCTTCTGAAGGAGAGGGTGGGAAACCAAGCCCAACGAACCAGAGAAGTTTAGACATGCTACCAGGGACGGGAAATTTGAGGTTCATCGTAGCTGAAAACCTGGACTCGCAAAGCATGGGTTTCTCAGGAAGCTGAGACTCCAGGAAAACAGGACCTCTGGTCCAGGGTGCTGGCCCTCAGACCCGGAACCAAAATCTGTCCCCTCCACCCGACCCTGGAGGGCCCACTGCAACTAGGAAAGGTTGTGCCGACATATGTTGTATGTATAGGTATGTGCGTTTGTATGTACGCATGTACATATGTGCATGTATGTATGTACAGCATTTTACATGTAGTTTATAGTTTAGTTTTTACTACTTAATATACTAAATATGTACTAAACACATTTTAGTTGTCAAACTAAGGAAGGTTGGAAATCCTTTAATCTTATTAAAAAGCAGTACTTCCCTCGATAAACAAGCTTACCATCCCCCATCTGTTATTAGAGTTTTAATTACTCCAAGGAAGGGAGCATATCTGTGACAAAGTATTTTCCACTCCAGCCCTGGGGAGTGTTGCAGGCTTCAGCTTCTTCCCTTCCCGCAGTGTAAGAACCCTCATGTCAACGTCCGCAATCTTTCTTTGGATATTTATACTTTTCAACAGTGCCTTTAAGCAGCAGAGTGGGACAAGGCTTGTCAAGGTTTTGTCTAAGGAGCTCTTGCCGCTTTACAAGTAACCCATGTAAAAAATGTCTATTTTTCAAAACTTGTAGATAAAAATATAGATCCAGTTTTTAAAGATAAATGACGTAGTATTAATATTACATTGAACTGCATACTTCAAATGGGTGAACTGCATGGCATATGAATAATCTCAGTGGGAGATGAGGGTAAAAGGGATCAAATAGATGGTGATGGAAGGAGAACTGACTCTGGGTGGTGAGCACAGCTCATTTTCATTCTGCACTTAACCAAGACCAGACACTCCACTTAAGACTTCATGCATTTCCTCATTTCACTCCCTGTAGCTTTATGAGTAGGTACTAAGAGCCTTGCCATTTCTGCATCTAAAGCTCTGAGCTTTAGAATTGTACTCCTGAAAGCTATGTAACTTTACTAACCATTGTCACCCCAATAAACGTTAATTTAAAAAAAATCCTCACTGAAGCTACTTTAATAAAAATAGAGTATGTAGGTGGTGGCCCTGCCCAGCGGTGTCCCAGCCCCTCACATAAAACTTTCCCAACAAGTGGTTGCCGCAGTTTCCTTATATTTAAAGACCACTCGGGCAATCAGAGGCCCACGGCAGTGACCTGCTGGTGACCTCTGTGCACTGCCACCGACACTGGGCTGCCCACCTCAGCAAAACACCCGAAGGTTCCCAGAAACCACCTCCCACGGCCAACAGGAAATAAACTATCAGCAACAGAGCACTGAGCGGCATGCAACAGGATTTGGAGACCACATGAGTCTGGGGACCGGAAACGGGGACCAAACACAGAAGACTCAACCCACACCTTAGCAGGCCCAGGTTTCAAGGAAAGAGTGTTTCCCTTACTACATCCATGTTCCTAGAAAACCCATACAAGGCATCACACTAAAATGTGATCTACATTTCACTAGCAGAGAATACGACTGAAAAAAAAATCGGCCTTCAAGATGAAAGACTTTTTTTCATTCTTGGTCATCTATTTGACCAATTCTGGAAGGAAAGTCCTTGGGGTTGGCTGAACTCTCTGCACGAGGGAGGAGGGACTTCTACGGCCCCTGAGCTTCTGCCTCACCTCCCTGTGATGGGCAAAGGGCCCTCACAAGGCCAGACGGCCTCCGCCCAAGGGCTTGGCAGTGCATGTAGGGGGCAGAGGAGGGTTGTGGGGAGGGGTTACAGAGACGTGTCCCCGCTGCTGTCGTGTGGGCTGCCAGCACCCGCTGTGCCGGGCATCCTCCCCCCACGCTGCCTTCTGCACTGGGAGCCACCTTGCCAGGCACTGCCAGGAGGAACCCACCTAGGATGACCGCGTCTTGGGACAGGCTGCTGCAAGAACACAGGGCGAAGGCCAGGCCCGGGGCCTCAGGGGGGCCAGATCCCAGGTGCTCTTTGCACTGCAGAGCTCCCCGTGGCTCCAGCTCAGGGTCTCCTCCCTTCCGGGCTGCTTCCCTCACCTCCCTCCAGGTTTCTCAGAGCCCAACCCCCCACCCGCCCATCACTGGGACCAGAGTCCCAACTTAGCTACCAACTTAGAAGTAGGAATACTGACAAAAAGGAAAGTTAAAAAAAACCTCACCAAAGAAAATATAACTTCTACAGATTCCCAAGGCAAAAAAAAGTCCAACTCCATACCAAGAAGTGAGTGAAGGAAGAGAGGGAGAGGGGGAAGGGGAGAAAGAGGGGAAGCTGGATTTTTAAAATAAAGCCAGAGAGGTTAAGTAACCTGTCTGAGGTCCCACAGCCTAGAAGCCGCAGGCCCTGTCAGGAGAGGAGCGCCTTAACGGCCACGCCCCAGCACCTCTCAAAAGCGCCCCATTCGATCTCCACCAGCCCAGTGTGCAAAGTATAACGTGAACAATAAAACACAACAGAAAACAGTCAATGTGCGCCGACCCACAGAGGAAGCACCCGAGGCGTTTTACTTTCTCCTGCCCCAGATCTGGGGTCAGTAACCACAGCCCACGTCCAACCTGGCCTGCTGCCAGCTGTGCAAATAAGCCTTTATTTACGCACAGGATGATGGGAGAGGCGAGGAGTTGCCCCAAACAACGCAAACCATGGCTCTGAGAATCTGCAGGACTCCTAGGCGCACAGCTGCAGGGCCCCTGGAGCCACCTCGGGTGACGAGGAGCCTGTGGATCCAGTTCAGGCAGCATCTCCATCCACCCCCACCGCACCGACACGTTCCTCCCCAGGGGATGGACAGGACAGGCGACGTGCGACGTGCTCCTGACAAAGGCGCCCGATCCACCCTGCAGTGAGGAGGGCCGGCCCTGTGTCTCCCCAAGGCTTACTGTCCGTCCCCCCCGCCCCCGGATGCCAGCCCCACTCGAAGCATATTGTTTCACAGACGAGCCTGAGTTCCACGAGCAATCTTCCCTTTTTCCCAAGGGGCAGCTCCCTTTCAATCACGGTGTCTGGGAAATTCAGGTCTGCGTTGGCCTCTCTCTTCTGAGGGTCCCCACAGGGAGCTACTGCTTCCTGCACAGTCTCCATGGAGTGTGCTGGGCGCCCACCCCAGCCTGCGGGGGCATGAGGTCACCAGGACATCCCACAGTGAAGACACAAAACTCAGAGACTAGGAAGGACAGACTTCCGAGACGGCCCATGGCCCCACAACCTGGTGTTCGTGCCCCTGTGGTCCCTTCCTTTGGAGTGGACTGGACCTGGTGACTCACTTCTTGCCAATAAAATATGGCAGGTGACAGGTGGTTGCCTCCGTAATTTGGTTAGAAGAGGGTCTGGTTTCAATAATTCTCTCTTTCTCTTTCTCTCTCTCTCTGTTTGCTCATGTTGATAAAGTCACCTGCCATGTTGTGAGCTGCCCTATGGTGAGGCCACATGGAAGCAGATCCTGTCCCACGCAGGCGAACCCTGAGATGATTCCAGCCCTACACGCAGCCCCATGAGAGCCTGAGCTGGAGGGCCCAGCGGAGTCACACTCAGATTCCTGACCCGCAAAACTGCGAGATAGTAGATGTTTCAAACCAACCACTACATCTTGCTGCCATGTATTCCGTGACACTTGAGCCCCAATGCAGAGCTGGGGTTCAGCCCAACCTCACTGCACTCCCAGAGCTCCCCCTGCACACACACACCTCTCTCCAGCTCTCACTCCCTCTCACAGCCCAAGCTCTGACCCCACCGAGCTCCCCCACAGGCCAACCCACCTGCCACTCAAACTTGCCCTACAGGGTCAAAGACATCCCTGGCGAAGGTCACTCCTCTGCCTTTTTCTGTCGGGGCCACTTCCTCCTCGGGGTGGTGTCTCCCCTGAGCCTCTCTGACCAGGCTTCCTCCTTCTCAGTGCCTTCACGCTGACGGTCCTCGGGGGTTCTGTGTGACCTTAGCGACCTCTCTGTCTACAGACTCCTGCACAAGTCATCCACACCGGCTTCCATCGCCATCTACCGTATGCGCTGTCTCCGGACTCTACAAACTGTGCTCCCGTCCATCTAGCAGCAGTGCGTGGGTCTGTCCATTGCCTTCCCAACGGAGCTGACTGCTCAGCGCGTAGCCCAGCAGAGGCCTCCTGTCTGCGCTGGGTCCATCCTTGCCCACGAGTACCCATCCCAGCATCAGCAGCACATCCGTCCCGACTGGATGCCTCCCTCCTCCCTCTCCACCCACCCACATGATGTCCTTCGCCCCCGTAACATTTCTCAAAGCCACCTGCGTCTCCCGTCTCAGAGGGCCACGACCCTCATCCAGGGTGAGGCTGTTCACCTGGATGGCTGTCAGAGACGCCTCATCTCCCCCCTCTTCTCCCTCCTCCTTCCTATTCCACAAACCACGGGATCTGTCTACCACAAACCCGATGATGGTGCTCCCTGGCTTTAAATCCTTCAATAACTACGCACTGTTCTGAGGAGAGTCAGATTCCTCAGAAAGGCTTAGAAGACCCGGCTGGACAAGCCTGCCTCATCATGCACTTTGCTCCATCCTCCACCCTTAGAATAATCCAGACTGCACTTCAACAGCACAATCTCTCTCGTGTCTCTGAGCGTTCAGGTGTATTCATGCTACTCCTGACGACCCTTGTTCATCTCATTAATTCATACCTATTCTTTAAGTCATCCACTAAATGTCACCTCTTCCAGGAAGCCTTCCTTGATTGTCCTTTCTCCCTCCTAGCATTCACCACATTGTATCCCAGAGTTTAGCCCAGTGACTAGCATTTTTGTAGGCACTTAGTGAATATTTACTGAATTTATTTAGCCAAACTTAGTCAAAATCCTTTCATGATCACAAACTTAAATAAACTTAGGTGCTTACACATACTAACTCAGTTAACCATCACCTCAGCCCTATAGCCATGACAACTGTTACTATCTCCTCTTGACAGACAAAGAAACTGAAGCATGCAGAGGCTGGTTTGCCTACGCTCACGCAGGTAGTAAGTGAGAGAGCTGGGATTTGATCCCAGGCAGTCTGTTTCCAGAGACCTGTGGTTTCCTGACCACAGGAAAATAAGCCCTTCAAAAAAAGCAGTCAGGTTCAAAGAAAGCCTTCAACCTTTTCTTTGTTTGTTTTTAGTGGCCATTTCTAGATGAAAAAGGAAAGGAAGTCAATATTTTTAGGATAGTAATTAAAATCTCAGGCGTTCATGAAAACTCAAGAATCGACAGTGAGGCTCTGAAACACATAACCCATTTGAGTATTTTCTGGGAAGAAACGCCTTGTAAATAAAGACCCAGCAATCAGAATAATCAGCTACCTCCTACTTTCCATTACAAGCTTCCCAAAAGGACAGATCTGCTTATCTTTCAATGAATCTTTGTAATGCTGAGTGTATTTACAGGAAAAACACGCAGGATGAGATTCCTCTCTTCATCAGAGGTCCCAGGTTCCCAGAGATGGCTCATCCCTGGAGGCCAACGCATTCCATTAAGGCAACTTCCTGCAAATCAGAAGTAAGAAGCAGATTCGTCCATGACTCTTTGATTCTGATGCTTGTAGGTCTTTCAAGATTTATTTCCACTGTAACAGCAGGCAACCTGCTCCCAGATGAATCTATCATGCCATTTCAACCAGAAATGGAAAGTGAGCTTCATGCCATGGACAAGTTAAGAGAGGGGCTCAGCCCACCTCTCCTTGTGGGCATTACTCAGGGAGCACAGGGACAATGAGCCAGCATCACAGAGGGACAGCACACGCCACGCCTCCTGACCCTTGGCTCCACCCACATGACTTTCGCACCCACAGACACAACACTCAAAACAAAGGGCATTAACAGACATGCACAGAACCACAGGCTACATCTTCAGCTGGGATTTTGGACTCTCAGCACCCCACCTGCAAAGGCTGGCTGAGGAAGAAGAAAGTTTTCGAGGGAAGGCGATCGCACATTCTTCAGACAGGTAAAATCGACAAATTCTGTTTCACTGTGAATTTGCCAGTTTTCTGTTGCTATTGTTGGGTTGATTGGTTTTGTGTGTGTGTGTGTGTTTTAAAGGATGACTAGCATCAAAACAAGGGCCATAAAGTGGAAATTTTCATCAGGATTTAGAGCTATGCCATCTATGCACATGTACTCTTTTATCTGTTGCTTTGTGGGGTTTCTTTATACAACATAGCATCTCCTCTCATAATCACAGAATGCATACCTTCAAACTTTCTCTTCCTCTCTGTCCACCAGACACCAATAAAATCTCGACACTCCAAAGAGTTTCTGGAAAGTTAAACTGCTGACATGCCCTCTGGTGCCATCACAGGGCAGATAAACCAATCAAGCAATATTATGCAGAATATCCTTCCAGACAATGGCCCAACAGATTACTCTGGACCAGCAGGTCCCAGAAATAGTGTGATGGAAAAATGTAAATGTACAGCTGATAATTACTTTGGTTGTTTATCCATCTGTTTGCTTTCTCATCTATATGGTTTCATGATCACATTTAATCACTCTCAAAAGAATTATCTTGGTGAGTTCACAGAGCTTCATAATAGAGTCACTATAATTCAATAGACACTTTTGATTTCCCTGATAGATAAAGAGTCAGCAATTACTGTTTGTTATTGCAACTCCAGTTCTTGTCAATAAGATTCAAATTTTACTTGATGCACTCATTACATAAACCCTAGCCAACTACAAAAGTTGGCACTCTGAATTATTTGGAGTCAAGAGTTTGTTTATTGAAATAGATACTTTAAAAAATTATATTGAGTAGGAAATGCCCCAGATTTCCTCTGTTAACTAATTTGGAAAATCACCCTGGTTTGTAAGAATAAGCAGAATGGTTGCATGGATCTCCTCCTCCTAGGACTGGTTTATTTCAAATCATTCTCAATCAACTCCCATCAAATGAACCAAAGTTAGGAAGCAAGGCAAGTCACTGAGTCCTCAAATACTCCGTGGCCTGCCACCGTTCCTATAAACGCGTAACTCACGGGGTCAATTCCTCGTAGGTTACTAAGACTCCAAGGAAATGTCCAAATCAGAGGCAAAAACATCATCCAAGTAGAACTTTCCGTAGAAAGGCATTTGGGAGAAAGCATCAACTGTGCCCACGTTCTCCTCTTTCTTGCCTCTCCTCACATCCGTCTTCCCCCGGACTCATCTATTCCAACCGTGATCCAGGGCCGGGAACAGCAAAAGCTCGCCCAGACTACTGCTCAGGCCAGCCTCGGGACATGACCCTCAGAGGACAACAGATCCAAGTAAGGCAATTACTTACCCCGAAAATAAGACCTAACTGGACCATCAGCTCTA
The DNA here is from genome assembly GCF_964194185.1 of Rhinolophus hipposideros. Lineage (NCBI taxonomy): Eukaryota > Metazoa > Chordata > Mammalia > Chiroptera > Rhinolophidae > Rhinolophus > Rhinolophus hipposideros. The sequence goes on from NC_138061.1 coordinate 4,478,562, forward strand.
ATGCGTCTTTTAGAGCAAAAATGAATATAAGACTCGGTCTTCTTTTACTATAAAACCGGGTCTTATATAATGTAATATAATATAATACAAGACCGGGTCTTATTTTACTATAAGACCGGGTCAGAATAATATAATATAATATAACATAACATAATATAATATAATATAATATAATATATAATATAATATAATAAAATAAATACGATATATGATATGATATGATATGATATGATATAATATAATATAATATACCGGGTCTTACATTAATTTTTGCTCCAAAAGATGCATTAGAGCTGATTGTCCGGCTAGGTCTTATTTTCAGGGAAACACGGTATTACTTTTCTTCACTTTTACACTCATGTCTTTTTATTTATTCTTTTGAAGCGGGAACCCTGCCTTTGTCGGGAAAGAATTCAAGCAGTCTTAATCTCTAGTAACCACAGAGACCAGAGGTCTGCAAACGACAGCCCTAGGACACACCTGGTCTGCCTGAGTGGGCTCAAGGATGCTTTCGACATTTTTAAATAGATGGGGGGAAATCAAAATAAGAATATTTCGTGACCTGCAAAAATTATACAGCATTCTAATTCTGGTGTCCATAGATAAAGTTTTATTGGAACCCTGCCACATTCACGCCTTGACGCCTCATATGCGGCTGCTTTGGGGCGACAACAGCAGAAGTGAGGAGTTGCAGCAGACACAACGCCTACAATATTTACTTTCTGGCCATCAGCAGAAAAGATTTGCCAACTCTTCTAGAATAGCCCCAATTTTGAATGTTCTACAACACATCCACAAATCATCAAAAGGTTTTGGAATTTTAACATTTCAGCCTCGTTCATTCAACAAATATTTAACAACCAGCACTGCGCCAAGGACAGCTCTAGACACTCAGGATATAAAGACGGGCTAGGCAGGTGCCATCCCTACCCGCTCCGAGTTTCTAGTGTGACAGCGGGGACGGTCCAGTATCCAAGTGGCCAGGGCACAGCCTGAAACCTTGGACCCTAAGACACAGGATGCTGTGGGCAGCACACAGTAGGGCACTTTAGCCAGACTGAAGGCAAGTGTCCAAGGGGGCTTCCAACCGTAAACAAGGTCAGAGAGAAGTTACACAAAGAGAAGAGCAGAGGGCAGAAGGAAGGAGGGGTTAGGTACGGACGGTGCCACCCCTCCAGGTTGACAGAACAGGACACCTTCGCTATCCCAAAGCTGCGAGGATATGGCTCAGCCTGGCTGGTCTTCAAACAGCAATGGTGAGGTGTGCCTAGGGCAGCAACAGAGACCAGGCCAGGCCCGGAAGAGCTGTGCTGGCCCTTTAAAGAACCGACCACCACCCCACATCTCCTAGGCAGGTGCTTCATCTGCCTGGCAGCCGGGATTCCCCTGGGGTCTGTCAACAGGGAGCTCGTTTCCTGCCCTACTCCCGTGGGCTGTACAAGCCCAGCACATGTGAGCACTGTCTAGCCTAAACTACAGGATTGCTATTCAGAAACCAATAAAATGTACTAAGAGTACGACTCCTCTCCAACTTCATGGAGTTCTTAACAGAAAATTCTAGATGAAAATCAGCAACATCCCCATGGAGGCTTTTTACGTGGCTAGGATACAATAGCCCACATTTGAAAAGAAACATTTCATACTTTCCATAATCCTTACCATCACCCTATGCCTATAAGGGCTCCACCGAGCAGACAAGGCAGAAATCAAAACTAAAAGCCTGTAAATTCCAAACAGGCTGCAGCTAGCCGTGCTACTGAGCCACATACAAAGTCCGCTCGTAGCAGGTGGGAAAACAGATAAAGCTGACGACACCCGGCTGGTAAGCAGGAACGAAACCCTGGAAACCTGCGGTGTCGATTTCCAGTCGCGGCCCAGTCTTGCTCCGATTTATTGCTCCACCTCAGGGAAGAATGATTTCTTTTTAAGATAAAGTTAAAACTCATCACAAGGTATTCGCAGAATTCATCAGGCTTTGATCCTAAACGCCAAGTGTTATGATTGGGATAAAGTAAACCAAGTCACACATGGCTCCTCTTAGAAGGTGGGGCTCTGCAAGGAGCCCTGTGAGGCAGCCAGCGAGTTACAGCCTGCACGTCCTGCTCAAGGTCACCGTGAAGAGTCCCACTGACTGTCCTAGGCCATCGCTGACTTCCACCTGTGACAGTGCTCCTTTCCCAGGCTGTTTTGTTTCGGGGTTTGGGGCAATGAGAAACTCAATTCTACTAAGATGAAAAGATCATGGAAATGCTACATATACAGCTGGGCTCACATGTAACGAATGCCGTCATGTTAAGAATAAATACAGTAACTTCCAATCACAGATCTGAGCACTCCACGAGAACCCGTGTCCTGGAGGTTTGAACTGCTCCAAAGGAAGCATCTGCTGCCTGGTGTAAAACACGGAAGGTCTCAGAGGGAAACGTGACAAATACGGATGTCACCCCCACGAGTTGCATAAAATCTCCCCCAGTTCCCTGCATTTCTGTCCCCTGCTCCCCCACAGCGACATGTGCCTCCTCCACAACTTTGATGCCAACCCCAGGCCAGTGCGAGACACACCACCCTTGACAAGGGCCACATGCAAAACCCAGGAAGGAAGGTCTTCCCCGAATCACTGTTAATCTTCAATAGGTGAAAGCTTTAGCTTAAAATGGGCAGGAAGCACCCCAGTTCCCCCGACACCGATGAGCCCAGCTGCTGTAGACCTGGGGCCCTCCCGCTTCCCTGCCCCACTGACAAGCAGGAGACAAATCCCTAAAGCAGGGCAGTGTGGCGTGGTGCTCCCTACAGAAAGAGCCTCACCCCCAGGTAAGGCGGCAGCCCCGAGAGGCCGCAGGTGCGGGCGTCTAGTGCATTGCAGCACCAACAGGAACCATTGTGATCAGCTACACCTATCTCCCCCCAAAATAAAGTCATACTTCCATCTCAGCAGACCTGTAAGAGCTACAGATCTCAATGCTTCCCACCCCAGAATCCACCCCCACTGTGGGAGGTGGACACGAGTAGACAAGTGCTCACCACGCTGGTCAGCCCACTCGTCAGTGCTGTGTTTCAAAGCCACTGGCCCCTGGGTCTTCCACTCCTCCAGCTGTCCAGAGCCAAGGTCCTCAGGGGCCTCTACCAACCACAGAAATCCTGCGGGGTCCGTCCCTCAGGACCTATCCAAGCCAACCCGGGAAAATGGACTAGGGTCCGCGTCCGTCAGGAGCTGACAGATGAAGACATGTGGTTCCTGGGGTCAGAGGAGATTTGTACTCGGTGGCCCGAGAACCCTGGGGAGAACCCTGACCGGCCCACTCAGCAGATGAGGACCTGGGGGCAGTGACCCACACGGGCCGGGGGCTTCTTCTTCGACTTTCATCCTGTCTCTGCAAGTCACAGCCCAGGAGAGGCTTCCCGTGAAAACACGCTGCTGTCCTCGCCCCCAAGGTCATCTGGGAACGGACGGCTCAGACCTGGTCGCTGAGGGACTCCTGCCTTCTTGGGTCCCCGGTCCTTACGGGGCCTGTAATGTCATCTCTGAAGCTGTTGCAACCCCTTTCCTTGAATCCCTGCTGGCGTCCTTAGCTGGTATGACCTCCGTGATGACCGCCCCAGGTCCCAGCCACACCCACTGCAGCTCTGGTGAGATCCAGACAGTTGTTTCCCCCTCGCTGGTTCCCCGAAATCTAGGAGCTGTAACCGTCAACCCAGCAAGTGAGGAGTTAGAGAAGCTCAGCTGGAGGACCGTGCCACCCAGTCCTCCCCTGGAACGTGCATGAGCAAAGCACTGTCACTCAGAACAGGTTTCCTCCAGGCCATCGGCATTTACCAGTGTTTGTAGTCTTCCCTGCATTCTACACCCCTGGATAAGATCTGTTTATTGTGAAATACTCCTAATTGGTAGCTGTTGTGGGTTACATATTACCCTCCCGAAAGTTACATTCAACTACCTAACCCCGGGCAGCTGTGCATGTGGCCTCATTTGAAAAAGGGGTCTTTGTAGGTGTGATCAAGTTAAGATGTGGATAGCCCCTAATCTAATGACTAGTCCTTATAACAGGGAAATCTGGACACTGAGCAAAGCAACACAGAGAGAACACCATGCAAAGACGGAGGGAGACATCGGAGAGATGCTGCACCAGCCATAAACACCCAGGACAGCCAGAGCCAGCGGACGCTGGGAGAGGCAAGGAACAGACTCTCCCCCTGCGCCCCGGAAGGAACCGACCCTGCCAACACGTTCATTTCAGACTCACAGCCTCCAGAACTGTGAGAGAACACATTTCAGGTGTTCCCAGCATTTTATTATGGCAGGGAACTAAGATGATGGCTGTCATTCATTCATCAATCACTCTGACTGTACAGCACCGTCCACCCACTTGACTCCCATGAGCCTACACCATTCTTAGCGTTACTCTACAAGGTAGGTTGCTAATCACACTGCTTGGAGAGCAGAAATTGTGACACGTCAGCTGCCCACGGTTATGGGGATAGTACGTGGTAAAGACAGGGCATGGTCCCAAGTCTGCCTTTCCTTCAGGGCATTAACCCCTTTTCCAAACTCTGCCAATCCTTGTCCTATCATCCCAGGCCCTGTTACACTTGGGGGTTACCTACCTCTTATTACCAGGTGCACAAACAATCATCAATTGACACATCCACTCTAAGTATTAGGGTAAAAGCTGAGACCCAGTACTGCCCTCATCCTTCTCCCATGTAATTTCCCCACCGTGAAGTACCGGGACCCACCACCAGCCCCACCCTTCCCTGCTTATCAGAGCCTATGGCTCCCAGGACAGCAGAGAGAGCAGGGCTCCTGGCCCACCCCACACACTTTGGGGCTCCAGTGAGCCACAGAGCCCTCACTGGGTGGGGAGTGTGGGGAGACCTCCGAACTCCAAAACTGAGCTGGGGACCCTGTCCGCGACTCTGTGATGCGGGCATCACACCCCGGCAGGGGAGATCCGTCTTGACTGCTCACCAAGCGTTCACTGTTATGTCTAAGAATCGCACAAGTAAATCAAACATAGATCTACCATATGGCCCCGCAATTCCACTCAAAGTGGGTGTCTCGACCCAGAAGACTGGAAAACAGGTGTTCAAACAAATACTCGTCCATGAACGTCCATAGCAGCATGAGTCGCGATACCCAGCGGTGGAAACCCAAATGCCCCTCAATAGAGGAACGGATGAACCAGCTGTGATATCCTCATGCACATAAGGAAACATTATTTGGCCACAAGAGATGACGCCCTGGCACGGCTACCATGCGGGTGAACCTCAGAAAATGGTGCTCAGGGAGAGAAGCCAGACGACAACGGCCACATACTGTCTGATGCGTTCCCATGAACTGTCCAGAGAAGACACATCCATGGAGACAGCACAGAGTGGCGGTTGCCAGGGCCTCGGGGGAGGGGGGCCCGGGGAGACCGTGCTTGAGGGACTCTTACTTTGGAGTGATGGAAATGCTTTGGAAACAGACAGAGGTGGTGGTGGCCCAACACCAAATGCACGAAAGGCCACCGAACCATTCCCTGGATAATGCTTCACTGTGTGTATGTGGATCTCACTCAGTACAGTACTTTTTCTGTAAGTCGTGCGACTGATTCACATACTTACAAATGTACTCGAAAGTGCTCCTGTCGCCTCCCACACTCACCGCCTGGCTTCTGGTCCCTGCCCTGGCCAGCAAGCTCTGTCACCCTGGATGGTCCCTGCCCTGGCGGGCAAGCCCTAGGCCGGCCAAAGTCCCCTCCCGGCCTCCCACACTGCAGCCCGGGCTGAGCCACCACAACTCCTCCGCATCAGGTGCCTGTCTGCTTTCCCTCCTGTCCTTGGCGCCCTCCAGACCCCTCCGAAGCCCTTCAGGGAAGCCCCCCAAACAGCCCACTACCCACGACTGAGCCAAGACCGCTTCTCGGACCAGGAACAAACACGTGGCACCCCCCTCCCTGAGCACGGTCACCCTGGATGGTCCTTTTCCCCACCAGACTCTTGAGAACAAGTCCAATAGGGAACTGCATGACCGGGGGTTAACTTTGAATCCCTTAACAGCACAAAGGGGTGGCAACTGGTATTGTCCCTGGGCTACGGATGAGTAAACCACAGCACAGAGGGAGAAATTAGTTCTCAATAGCACGCAACCTGCAAGGGGTATGGCCAGGGTTCCCCCCCAACTCAGTGCAACCATCTTTTAACCCTCTGGGATCAAGGCCCATAAGAGGACCTGACAACGAGTTGAAGAATCAATTCCGACGCAAATAACTGTGCGTGGTTTTCATGTGTGTCAGAGAGATGTACGGTCGCTGGAAACTCCGGGTCCCTCGGCCTCCCCAGACAACGGGGGAAATTAACACTTCGGCTTTCTTCACGGTTAGCACGTTTTCTTCCCTGCAGTCTTTCCAACAGAGACACCATCCTCGAACAAGACGTATGGAAATGCCTCGAGAGATGAAATGCCCACAGCCACGCTTCTGAAAGTGACCTGATTAAATACTTAACCGTAATACCAGTCTAGACTCAATAGATCAACCCTCTGGCTCAGGGCAATCCCGGCTGTGTGGCAACTGTGCAAAGTAATGCTTACAAATGGAACAAAGGAAGCCCGTTTCTCCTTATTTTCTGGTAAATTGGGAGTTGGAGACTTAATCATGCCGAGCAAGTTTACAAGTCAGGCTGAGCGCTCTGCTGAGGCCCCGGGGGGCAGAGCCCAGCCATCAGCCCAGGACACAGCCCGGCACCACTCATCACTGAAAGCCAGGCTGAGGCCGCCCCAGAGCCGCCGGCAGGGCGATGGCGTGGCTCTCCCACTCCTCTCAGGCCCCTGCATCCCACCGGGGCGTCCTCCACCTCACTCAGGTTTTAGATTCAGAACCCAGGGATGTCTTCGCTGCACTCATGTGCATTCTTTCAGGTTCGCCAACAAGCCACTCATCTCCCCTCCAAGCCTCGATGCGCAGTTCCCTCTGCTGAGAATCCTCGTCCCCTCTCCTCCTCTTGGGGGTCTCCTGAGGCCCCCGGATCTCTATATGAACAATACTTGCTCCCGGCAGCACCCCCAGACTGGCAACGCCGCGTAGGGGCCCCGCACCTCCATAGCAGGTGCCCTCCCCCTAAGAGAGTACTCGCTCTGGGCATCAGAGCGGCCTGGTCCCAAGTCCGTCTCTCCCACTCGACAGGTGGCGACCTGAGGGCACACGTGAGCTCAGCCTTGGTTCTCCACTGAATCCCAGCACCTAGAAGGGTGCCTGCTATGTAGGCATCTCTGACTCCACGCCAACGGACAAATGCAGGAAGGCAGGAAGGAAATGACTCAGAGACGATCTCTGGAGGGAAAGAGAGAGATCATCTCCTCGGAAACGGGAGGAGCCAGGAGAATCGCCAACGTCCTTGTCAGTAGCTGACCCCTTGGAGGGATGGCAGTTAATTAAGCACTTTCCTGTTCACCTCAAGTTCTGGTCAACAAACCACGTGAAATCCAAACTGAAACAGAAAAGTTGTCCAAAGAGACCAAAATCTACTAACAGTATCACATACCTAGCACATTTGTCACCACCTCAGTCTCCGGACATTTTTCTAAAAAGATGACACAACAGATGGAGGAACGCGACCCCTCTAAGCATCCTTTTCCTCGCTGAACGGAGACCGAGGACAAGGCGCAGAAGCACAGGTCCAGAAGGAGCCACGAAAAGGTCACGCATCCCTCCTTCCAGACGGTCTGCTCCCCAAAGCAGCTTTTCACCTGCATCTCCAACGCAGTCCCGCCCTAGCTCTCCTATTAGGGCCACCACAATGAGTGACTGCCTATGTGGGGGCTCACAACACAGTCAGCAATGTGTGTGTCGAAACGTATCCATGAATCCCGCGTGGTCAGAAAAGGCATCAGACATCTGATGGGTCAAGAGAAGACGCTGGACTAGGTGGTGCCAGGGTTCCACCCGGCTCTAAGTCAGCGTGTGTGTGTGTGTGTGTGTGTGTGTGTGTGTGTGTACACGTCATTCAAAGTATTTTTGAACAGAAGCAGAGGGCAAATCAGGCCCACTGCCCAGCAGGCAGGCTGTATAAAACAAGAAATATTAATAAAAACTGAAAACAAGACTCAAAGGCACGCTTCTGTTTCTTCAGGCTAGAGATGCACTCCCAGCCATGAGATGAATCATTACTAGGTCAGTGATAAAGGCGAAGCCCAGTGAAAATTTTATCACCTGGTCCAAACACTGTTGGAGGATGACACATTGAGAGTCTGCAGAACTGCTGTGCCCGTTGGCACGTAAGCAGCAGAACGTGGTTACACAAACTACGGCCTTTCAACCTGGAAGTACTAATGCAATGCTGCTTATGCCACAATTATCAACACTTTGTCCTTGCGAAAAACTTCCATCCGATCCTTCATTTCCAGGGACTTAGATTCTTCACTCTGAAGGCCCACTCCACATTAATCCCACCTTTAAGCGCTTTCCCATAAATCAGGAGATCAAAGAGAGAAATCGTGCAGACAAATGTTTTAGAGCCCTTGACGGGCGTTTGGTCCCCACTGGTAACTGCTGGTTAGATAAAAAGTGCGAAATGGAGATTTTATGTTCTATTCAACTGGAGGTGACATGGTTGAAGGGGCAGGAATCCCAAAGAAGTGGATTTGTGTTAAATCACTTTCTTTTTTTCGACCTTTCATTGTCCCACCTCACCCCACACATTTCAAGTGCCTCTTGGTCCCAGCTCAGCTGCACCCTGAGCCCGATTCCAGAGCTGAAACTTTCAGGGTCTACGAATCCCCCAATTCTCCACGCTCCACGCACAGGTTATTTCTGAATGGTCCCTTATTTGGAGAAAGCCTGGGAGATTATTTACATCTTTCTACTTTCCATACTGTTTGCATCTTTTCATAATTAGCACCTAATGTTATTACAGAAGTAACAGTCATTGCTTTAAAGTTCAAAGGTCCTAAGACTCTAAGCCAGGGGCCCACAAACTATGACCCACAGGCAAACGCAGACACAGCCTGTTTTTGTACTGCCCATGAGCTAAGGAAGGTTTCCACTAACTTTTTAAAATTGAGATAAAACTCACATAACAAACAATGATTTTAAAATGTATGATTCAGTTGCATTTCGTATATTCACAGCCATGAACTCTATCTAGTTCTATTTTCGTCACCCCCAAAGGAAAGCCCACATCCGCTGAGAAGTCACTCCCCACCCCTTTCCCCCAGCCCATGGCAACTGCTAAGCTGTTTTCTGCGTCTGTGGATTTGCCTCTTCTGGGCACTTCACACAAAGAGAACTCTAACGTCCACGTTCTCCTGGGTCTGGCTTCTGTCACTGACAGAATGTTCTCCTGGTTTATCCAGGTTGTTGTGGTGTGGGTGCCTCGTTCATTTTCAGGGCGGAATAATATTCCACTGTGTGGGCACGCCCCATTTTGTTCATGCCGTCATCCACTGATGGACATTTAAACAGTGTCCCTCTTTGGGTACTGTGAATAGTAACGCGATAGCATCCAAGTACCAGTGCCTGTGCAGGCTCGACTTCGGTCCTTTGGTATATAGACCTAGGAGTGGAATTGCTGGGGCACATGGCATTTCTCTGATCAACTTTTTGAGGAAATGCCAGTTTTCCAGTTGTTACATTTTTTAATGGTTCCATTTTTTTAATGGTTATATACATACCTGCATGGGACCCTCAATTTTGCCTCCTGGCCTGTAAAGCCTAAAGTATTTGTTATTGGACCTCAACAGAAACAAGACCTTCTACAAAGCAGACATGTGTTACTGTTCCTTTTAGCTGTTCAACGCTTTACAAAGTACTTCCACACATATGAGGATGATCGACTTCGATTTCACTGACTTTCCATCAGCACGTTCGGGGGCAGGAAAGAATGGCGGCAAGACCATCCTTTTAGACGACTGGCGGCCCTGCCAGCTGTTCAGAGCCCAGTGCACTGGGGTCCCTCAACGGCCAACAGCTGGAGCCAGGACTCACCCCACTCCCTTCTCAAACCCCGCTCTCCTCTCTCTCCTGCTGGTCCAGCCTCTGCAGTCAACTACACAAACGACTGCACTAAGGAAACACGTTGTTGGAACATGACATTAAAAGGGGACTTGAGAAGTAGTCTTGTATCAGTATTAAACGGAGGGGGTGTTGGGGGGTTCTAGGGACAGTAAAGTCACAGAAGTGCTGATGACGCCAGGTGATCTGAGGACCACTGAATGACACTGTTTGGTTGAACCACCTGACCCGCCAGCATCACCAAATGCGTACGCAGCATGGGACCGACCAGGCATCTGCTAGTTCGGGACAGAGCCCCTTTTTAGGAAGCCTCCCACAGTCGGGGTGGGGAGCTTTAAGGCCGCGGAACCCAATCACCCACTGGATTCCTGAGCTGACTCCACCACATGTCCTGGGAGGGTCACCCATCCAGGGAGGTGACTCCCCAGCAATAGAACTCCTGACACTTTGCTGAGACAGAATCTCTCCGTCCCATCTCCTTCATCCACAAGGCAGGCCAGGGAGTACAGAAAAGAACACAACCCAGCCCTGTCCTCAGGGCCCTCTGTCCAGCGGGGACGTGCGTAAGGAGTGCACCCCCCACACCCCGAGACTGGCGTGCAGGCGTGTCATGGATTTGCACAGAGCAGCATGCAGAAGGTCCCCTCATTCGGCCTAGGTGAGTCAAGAAAGGTTTACAAGTTGAGCTGAGCCCAGCAAAGTTAGATGGGGGGGAGGTAAATAAAGGCTATTTCCAGACAGACAGAAAAGCATATGCCAAGGCCTTCCAGAACCCACGGGGGTGAGTGCCTCAGAGCCCGGCTATGAAAATGCCACCCAACATCACTGAGCTCAGCTGCACTGAGTCCCTTCCCTCGTGCACGTGGGCGGCCCCATGCCCACCTCGCCCTCCCCTTGGCTTCTCCAACCCCCCAAAAAAAACCAATCTGAGGAAACTTGGCAGCCTGGCCATCGTGCCTGGAGGACCACGACGCATTCCTGCCTTTGAAAAATGGGCACAGAACACACATGATGTTAGAAGGACTTGAAAATAAATCTTGTGAAGTTAATAGAAGCACAGCAATTTGGAAGAAAAATCATCACATTTCCCTCCCACTAAATCATTATTTGCCCCTGGTAAAGTCTATTATGTTAAAGAAAATAAGTTATTATTTTAGAAAGGAAAAAAAAGCAGGCTTGATAAGTGCCTTTGTGCCAGCAAATAAAACTCTGAGAGTGAATGCTTGATTTCCTGTATGTATGCCGGTGTCACAGCAGCCTGAACGGTATTCCTCAGACAACACACCGGCTGGGGATGGCCCATAATTCCCCTGGTCCTCTCCGCATCCTTCCTAGGACCTAACCTCAAAACTGCCATCTGTCTCTCAGAAAGGAGAAGAAACACAGCCAGAAACACAGCTGGCTCCTGACCCTCTCCAGGCAGCATGGACACCTGGCCCAAAACACCCCCACCCCCATCCCCACCCCCCAGGCTTCCTTGTTGCTTCCTTCTAATCCTCTTGCTCAAACACACCCAGCAGAAATCAGGTCCTGCAGGTTTCTAACTCTTCTTCCCAGATATGCAGGAAAGACTCTGCTTCTAGTAATAAGGCAGCAGCACTGTGAGCACAGGCTGTGGGGTGTCGAGGGCGACCTTGGTGCCACTCCCAGCACTTCGTCAGTGGTTCCCCACGGGAGCCCTCTTGCCCCCAGGGACACGCGGCACGGTCTGGAGCTATTTGGGGTGTTCACAACTGAGGGAAGGGCTTGCTATTGGGATCCAGTGCACAATTCACAGGACAGCCCTGCGCCACAGAAAGGCACCCAATCCAGAATGTCAACAGGAAGCAGGTCAGACCCTGCCGCCCAGGCCAACCTGGCCATCACAGTCCGGGCTGTGACCGGGCAGCCTCCACTGGGAGTAACTTCTTGGTAGTGAAGGCACTGAATATTCGCAGGGACAATGCCCTGGGCCTCAGACAGGTCACTTCCCGGGCAGTGCCAGCTACCACTGGGCAGAGCTGGGCCCCTCCTCCACATTCAGGGCCAGCTGCTCCAGGGCCCTTGCTACGCCCACTGAACAGCTCATCCCTGGGCCACACAGCTCCATCAGCCCAGTCTGCTGAGGGCATTCTGGTTAAAGAAATGAAGAAGGGGACCCACAGCACTATGAGTTCTGGGGGACCCCAGGTCTCCTCAATCCTGACTCCCTCCTGTCCCTGGACCATGCTTGCCCCCCCACCCATGCTCTCTCTACTCCTCTCCCCACCCTGCCCCCTCTTCTGCCTCAACACTTCCAGGCCCTGGGGACTCAGGGCCATTCTTTCTGAGCCCTCAGCCCTTACACACACTTGTCCCCCCAGCCCAGGATTACAAAAAAGGGACAGTCTCTTCCAGAAGGGGTCAGGAGGCCCACGCCTGCAATCCTGGGGAGGTGGGAGGAGGCACAATCCCTAACAAGCAAAGGTAGGAGGGAGGAAATCAAAGAGCGGGACCTGGGACCAGCCAGGCGGACAGGAGCGGAGCAGGAATTGAGGCCAGGAAGGCCATTGTAAAGGGTTGCCAATCCCGTCAGCCACCGTCTGAGAACTTAGATCAAAACCTAACAGTTTAGCCATGAAAAAAACCAAATAGACAATCAAACAGATCCACACCCCCTGAAAACTGTAGAGTTTGAAAGCGAAAAGCGAGCCTCAGTGGAGATAAGGCTAATTATAGGTCATTGCCCTCACGCTGTGGATGGGCCACGTGTCTGACTGCCGGGTGCTGCCCACCTGCTGAGGGGCGCTGGGCGCGTGACCCGCCTGCACAGGTACCAACTTTCTCTCCACACTGTGACAAACCTGAATTCTGAAAGACCACTAGCTCCAAGAACTGCAGATAATAGACTGCTGACCTTGTACCAGAATATAAGCCCCATGAGAGTGGCTCTGGATCCCCAGTGTCTAAAGGAAAAACTGGGAGCAAACCGGAAGAAAGGGAGGCGGAGGGGAAAGGGCAGGGGTTCTCTGAAGGCAGTTTTCTGTTGTCTCTAATTTCTCTGCTGCTTATGACAGTTGCATGTGTCCCTCAGGCTGGGACACACGTACCACCTTCGCCACCATTCATCTCTACTGGTGGTTCAGCTGCCCAGGTCAGCTGCTTATGCAGAATTCTCATCCGCTCACAGTATTAATCAATTACTAGACAACTTGCCTAGTGACAAATAAAATAAAAATTGCAAAACCTTAGGAAAAGTAACGCTCACAAGTGCACGCTGCCCCTTTCCAATTCAAAAGTGATCCAAAGCATCACCATAAAGGACATGGTTTTTCCCTAACAAGCTAACATCGCCAAGCTAAGTAAGCATTAATAGTGTCACGTTGAGCAGTGCTGTCTCCTTCCGCAAGCTGGTCCACACTCACTATCTGGCCAACTGCTCCGGGCACAGTGCAGGCGAAGCACTATTACTGTCCCCTCTCCCAGGTGAAGGGCCTGAGGCCCGGAGGGCACACGAGGTGCCAGGAAGTGTCGCACTCGGGCCTGCCTTTAGTACACCACCTTCTGCAACCCAAAGCATTCAACAGATACAGGGAAGGGGTCTGGAGGTGCCATGAACATTTTAGGATGACAGAATCGGAAGTGCCAGACGAATAGGAAGATGAGTCACTTAGAAAGCAGTTTTCCTTACGCTCACCGCCCCCAGGAGCACCCCTGTGGGTTAGGTACACGGAGAACACGTGAAGCCGTAGGACCTAAGGAGCAGAACACGCACAAGCTAAGGCAGGAGAGAGGAAAAAGAGCCGCGTCTGTCCTCAGCCACACCGTGCCGCGGCTTTGCAGGACTCTGGACACCTGTTCTGCCAGGTGACTCTCAGGGACAACCAGGTGTGAGACCTTGCAGCCCCTCCCCGCTCTCAGAGCCTACGGCGCTAAGGGTCCCTCGTTACTCTCCTGATCAGTGGGAAGTGAGATGACCGAGCACGTGGAGGAAACGCACAGCCTCCTTCCAGTCTGTGCTGCGCACACCAGGCGCCCCCTCCGAGCCCCACGTGCCATTAGGTCCGGACGGGCAACGAGCTCTGGGCAAAGGAATGCGAGCCGACGGGCACCACCTCCCAGCCAAGCCTAACGCAGAAAGGAAATCACGACACGTAGGTGTGCGTATGCAATGGGCCTAACGCATCCAAGGAAGTTAAACAAAATCGCTCAGGACGCATGTACATTTGGGATCACGCTCCTGAGGAAAAGCAGCAGCAAATGGCAACTGTACCAACCAATGGCACCGGGAGAGAGAAAGACCCGAGTGACAGTTCTGACGAGAGGCTTGATTGTCCACGGAAGCTTCAGAGATCTGCCTTCACCTGGCCCTGCCAGGACGCCAACCTCAGAGGGACATTAAGTTCCAGGGAATCCACTAAACATCTCCGCCACCATCGACCCTCGCCTCTCAGCAGCAGGGCTGCCAAAGCGATGGGGCCAGCGGGTGCTGCTGCAACCTGGGAGTCAGATGGGGGCTGGGAGAGCCTGCCAATTAGAGAGTCAGTCTGAGGCAGCACCAGTCTTCTCCTTCCAATCAGTAAAGAATGAAACGAACATTTATCAAGCACAGACGGGGCCAGCTGTGTGCTGGGTGACCTCCCTTTTTCCCCAGAACTGCCCAACAAGGTGAGTTGTTATCACCAGTCTTACAAAGGAGAAGCCTAAGGGAAACAACTCACCCAGGGTCACCTGGCTAGTAGGAGATGGAGCTGAAATTCGAAGAGGGACCTCAGGCCCCCAAACCTGTGATCTTCTGGCACAAACCGTATGCTGAGAGAAAACACCCTTTTCTCCCCAAGGCACCACGATGAAAATTTAACAAGCTGATAGACATCTGTCTAGGATGAAACCATCTGCCTTTTGACATTCAGCACCCCACGTAAGTAGATGACTGCAGAATGCCCTGCTGCCAAATGGGTGCTTATAGGTAATCAAGAAGCACCTGTCATCCATTTGTCACAAGCCAACACCCTCCCCTGCCCCCTTAGCTACTGAAATTACGGCGCTCCCATGACTGCCCAGGGCCACTGCGGGCTGTGCGTGGTGTCACCGGCTTGGAGGCGCCAGCCTCATGGTCTGCACAGTGAAGGGCAACCCCTGGAGTCGTGCGCTGGGCCAACAGCGAGTATGCGATATCAGCACCAAAGGCCTCCTGCCATCACCGGGGGGCTGGGGTTCCAGGACCACAGTGAGCCTGGCCACTCCACTCACACTCAAAAACAGAAACGCAGAGAAACTGGAAATCAACCCTTGCAGGATGTCTTAGTCTCCCAGGAGCCACCTCAGGAGAGCGGGGAGGTGGGGGGTGAGGGGGCAGCTGGAAAGACCGCCCTGGGGAGGGGCCTTCCCCTGGCGAGCTCGCAAGGTGAGTGACCACACTTACAAAACAGCACAGCTTCCCTCCTCGTCTCCAGCTACCTGCCGGTGTTGTCCTGTCTGACTACAAGGAGTGCCCAGGTTTCAACACACAAACCAATGAGAGTCCTTAAGTCAGATTCCATGAGCCTTGTGAAGGGAGGGAGGCTTACACTGTGAGCAGCCACCTCTCACTGCTCAGGTGTCCCCGAAGCACTGGGGACCGGCAACCTCACCAAAAAAAATCACCCAGGTGGGGCCATGGAAGAAAGTGAAAATTCAGAAGAAAAGTCTCATGTCCTGATAATCATAATGTTGTGGGCTAACTTGTGCCCCCCTCCCCCAATTCAAACACTGAAGTTCTAACCCAGTACCTCAGAATGTGACGGTATTTGGAGAAAGGGTCCTCAGAGAAGTGATTAAGGTGAGGTCATAAGGATGGGCTCCCCTCATCCAGTGTCAGTGATAGGATAGTTAGGTAGGTAGATAGAAATAGGTAGATAGATAGAAATGAGCAGAAAGAGGAACTTAGTCCCAGTTAGAAGGCATCTGGCACCTGCCCTGCGGGATTCCAGGTTTACACATACCCCTAGGGGATGTGATTACACGTGCCCCTAAACCAAGGGGACGTGTTTACACATGCCCCTACATCAAAGAAAAGCATTGCTCAATACCAGAGAAGGCAGGACTAGGCACCGCAGGGGGAGAAGGAGAGATAAGAGAAGGGAGAGGGGGAGGCAATTCTACCCATAAGGCTGTCTGGCTTCCTTGGGTCAGCCCAGCTCAAGGATGGACTGTAATCAGGGAAATGAAAATCCAACCCACAATGACACACTGCTGCTGAAACAGACAGCAGGGCAACGACAACGAATGCTGGCGAGAATGTCACAGAGAAGCAGATCACATATACATGGCTGCTGGGAATGGGAAACGGTACAGCTCTGGAAAAGTTTGGCAGTTTCTTAGAAAGCTAAAGTTGTAGGCAACGACCATACAACTCAGCAGTTCCACTCATGGGCATTGATCCCAGCAAATGAAGGCTTAACATTCACACAAAAACCTGTACACGGAGGTTCACAGCAGCTGACTGTATGGATATCACACCCTGGTTCTGAGAGAATACTGTATTGCACAAGATATAACCTTGGGGAAATGGGTAATGGGCACATGGAATCTCTCTGTAGTGTTTCTTACAAGTACACGCATCTATAATTATCTGAAAATACAAAGTTTAATGAAAAAAGAGAAAGAAGGAGAGGGAAGGAAGGAGGAAAGAGGGAAGGAAAGGAGGGAGGAAGGGATGGAGGGAAGGAGGAAGGAAGGAAAGAAGGAAAGAAGGAAGGAAGGAAGAAAGGAAAGAAAGAGTGTGCACATGTCCGTGGGTACTGTGACTCTCTGATGGACCCCGCGAAAGACTAAGGACGGCCGTTTTCTTTCTCTGGGTTTTTACTCTCTGAATCGTCAGTGGTCACAGAAAACAAGAGGAAGAACTACTCTCACACCCTAAGACAATCCTGCTAAGATGTCTGATATTCTAGGCAAACACTGGCACAACAATAAATTTAAAATGTATATAATATTTCCAAAGTAAAACCAGGTTTGTAGAACTATAATATGCCCTAATTTGGTTTTCCTGCAACTCCAGTGAAGGAAAATGTCTGCATTTCTATTTACTTACGATCAAATCTAATTGTCTTCCCTGACATTGCAACTTGCTTGCTACTCTGGATAACAAAAGAGATCTCTCTGCAATTCCCACACTTCCAAATTTATTTGGATATTACACTATTCCTAGCAAGTGTCACTCAGAGCTACTCTGAATACACACAAGTCATGCTCCCCACACCCAGCAAATGTCACTTCCCCCCAGTACAGGGGCAAAACACACCATTAAGAGACCAACTTTTGAAGAAAAGCATTCTTTCCACAACCATGACTGTTAAGTCCTAGCAGAAAATGACTTGTTGCTACCTTTCCAAACTGGGCTTTAGTAAATAATTGATAAAGCAACACCCCGAGAGCGTGGCTTCTCAGCAGCGCCCCGCGCTCTGTCTGCACTGTCTCAATGAACCCTCACTGGCTTCTGCAGTGGGCAGGCTTAGCTCTGCTTTCCAGAGCAGGAAACTGAGGCTAAGAAAGCGTGAGTCATTTGCTCACGGGTCACTTAATGAACGAGACTTCAAGGTGTCTGCGGGGCCAACTCCGAGCTCTGGGTGGGTGCAGCCAGAGTGCAGTGCATACTTGGGTTCCCTAGGGGCTCAGACAGCTTCCTAACAAGGCTCAGCGCTAGAAAAAGAACCTTCCTGTCCCCCCAAGCTGCTCTCCACACAGCCCATTAGTTCTCCATCGCTGCCCTGACAGACTAGCACACCCTGAGCAGCTCCAAACCGCCCACATTTAGGATCTCACAGTGCTCCAGGTCAGACAGCAGTGGCTCTGGGTCTCAAAGTCAAGGTGTTAGCAGGCTGGGCTGCTACAGAAGCTCTGGGATGAATGGCTCCCAGGCTCATCCGGGGTGTTGGCAGAATCCAGCTGTGACTGTACGACTGAGGCACCTGATTCCTGGCTGGCAGTCGCTGGAGGCCACCTTAGCCCCTGGGGCCTCCCCGCGGTCCTTACAAGTGGGCCCTAAACCTCAGGGCCACCAGCCCTGTGACTCTGTTCCTGAGTCCGTCTTCGGTGACCGGCCAGACACAGTCCTCTGGTTTCTGGGCCCGTGTGGACAATGCAGGGTCATCTCTCCATCCAGGTTCGTGACCTTAATCACATCTCAAAGGCCCTCTGCCATGTCATATGTCATTTTCCGCGGTTCTGGGGATTAGAGTATGGACGTGTGTTGGGGTGGGGGGCATTATGCTGCCTGTAACACCAGCCTCAGGTGTGACTGGAGAACATGCCGCACGCAGCTTTCTACCTAATCTTAGGGCCAGGATCTGTATGAACACCAACTTCATTCGTGTTGGAACGGGAGACTCTGCCTAGTTGGGGAGGCGGGGGGGGGGGGCTGATGGAAAAGTTCATCCGCCCCAAGCTCTTGGTATGACGACTAGGTCCAAGTTCATGCTCACGGTAGTCAGCCAGATCTGTAAACACTGACCCTCCAAACTCAAGTCCAGGGGGGTAAATTAAAGGCTGGCAAATTTAATGGGCAACCCCCACGGGAATGATTGGGGGTGGGGGGAACCAGCATTTCCTGCCCTTGCTGTTTACGCCTTTCCCAATTTTACAAAATAAATAAATAACTGAAGTGTGTCATTTACAGACAATGCTTCTAACCGCTTCCAAGCTCACAAACAATGAGCTGTGATTCATGTTTCCAAATGAGATGGAGTTTTATCATTTTCTTTCCCCTCGTGATTCATTCATCGGCCAAGCCAGTGGCCAGAGTGGAACCACGGGAGCCCTTCTAGAGAAATGCAGCTCTGCTCTTAGGCTCCTCAAAAACAGTGGTCGGGAAGGGGGACCTCCAGTAATTTTCCCTCAGGCTGAAATGGCCAGTCAGCAAATGGGACTGAACCCCCGCACCCCACACTCACACCTCCCATTCAGCACCCGGGAGACCCAGTGGAAGCCTCTAGGGCAGAGGCCACAAGCCCGCATCCCGCCACCCTCTGCCATCCTCTGCCATCCTCTGCCCCAAACTGGAGTTCCAGGCCTGTGGCCGCTCCTAGCAGGGGGTTCTAGGTATTTAAAGCTGCTTGGGATGCTGAGGGAGTTGTACTGTCTTGTCACTTCCACCCAGTTCAGCGGTCTCATCCCCACCTGGAAAAATTAAGCACACCAGCCTGCTCTCTCCTCTACCTGGCAGCCATTTACACCCTTCCTAGAATTGCCTGGAAAAACCTTCCTGGTCGCTTTTCTTTGGAAACTTGCCAACATGGAGTTTTCTTAAGACCAAAGCTGCGATGTTCAAGTCACCGCAGTGAGTGCTAGCAGAGCTTCTGGAAGGCATGTGACTTAACACGGAGGAGCACAGCTGTGTTCTAGCCCACAGCTGCCTCCCCCAGGAGGACACCCTGCTTTCTCCATCTGCAAACCTTCCCCCTTGGTCTTCTCTGGACATGACATTCAAGCCATTCTACAGCTGTCCACACGTGCGGCATCCTCAGTGACACCCTGCAGGCCAGCCTGAGAGCTAAGGAAGGGTATCAAGGTGTCTGATAGTGATGCGCCCCAAAGAGAAGTCCCTCCCCACGCACCCCTCCCCGTCCATCTCCTCCTCAGTCTCTCTGGAGGAGGAGTGTCTGTACCCAGCTGTCCTCGTAGACATCTCTGCAGGTTCACCACACGCCATGCTGGCCCAGGCAGAACCTTCACCCCAACCCTCCCTCATCAGATGCAGACTCATGGGGACGTTTCCATCAGGACTCACCATGGAATGAACCCACCCAGGGGTGCACAGGGTGCTTCTTATCTACTCAGCACCCAGTCAGGAAGCCCCTGACCTGCGTGCGTGTTTGAGCCTCAGCTTGATGGCCTCTAAGACAGGAGTGGGAGGGGAGCTCAGCCACAGTGGTCCTGAATCAAGGAGCCCCACCCCCACCCCAGCCCCATGTGTGAAACAAGCTGAGAGGGGGACCTAGCACTGTCTCAGGACTGTTCCCTGCCACTGCCCAAGCTGGCTGCACTGTATGTCCCTGACACCTAGCAGAGATAAGCAGCTGGAGTCACAGAGAGTCCTGGGGGCTGGAGCCACCCCCCAAGACTTCTTAAAAGTCAGAGGGCCAAGACTGAAGCAGAGCAGCGGTGGGCATGGGCAAGACACCCCTGGAGCAGGGAGGGCACTGCAGAGACAGGAGGTCTGGACCCCTAGGAAGACAGCCTGGCGGGGAGGGGAGGCCAAGGTCACAAAAGGCTTTACAAGTCAAGCAGAGTCTGACCGGCTGAGGCTGGTGGTCAGAGTTCTTGGGGTTGCCCAATCCAAGAAAAGTGAGGCTGAAAACCAACTGGGAAGATCCAGGGTGGGGAAGGCAGGCACCGCCAGACTGGAGATGGGGTGGGCAAGACAGAGAAGGCAGGAACCCAGGGGCCTTGGCATGCCCGGAAATGCCCTGAGGAGGACAGCAGGCCAGGCACGGCTGGGGGTCCCTTTTACCACTAAGGACGGCCTGCCTCTGGAATGTGTACTGGGGTCTGAAAGGTAAACTTGCAACCGGACACCCCCTACTCTCCTCAGGAAACGACAAAGAGCAGTGGAGCCGCCAAAACAGGTCCCGCCCTCCCCGACAAGCCCTCCGTGGGCCCGGGGACACCAGAGCGCCCTGCCGTGCCTCTGCCAGGGTCCGCACAGTCCAGGGGAGGGCCCCCAAGTGGCGGGCAGCCCATCGGCCGCCCGGGTCGCGTGCCACTTCCCACTGGCGGAGAGCACAATTCTTCTCTTTGATCCCTGCCACTTGAAACTGTCCCCCGGAGCCCGAGACCCCGAACACAACTTCACCTAAAAGCAGCAAGGCGGGACAAAACAAGGACCCGGGCTTCCCGGCCGGGCCCAGCACAGCTGCAGGCTTGGCCCGGGGCAGACCGGGACCTAGGACTTAGGGGCGCCCGGGCGGCTGGAAGGCTCCACCGCCGGGGCGCCCGCCCGAGAACTGGATGTCGGAGGGGCCACCCGGGAAGTGACACAACCTGCCCCCGTCCCCGCGTGTCCCCAGCCCGGCCGGCGCGTGCTCTGGCGGGGGCGGGGGGACAGCGTGCGCCCGGGGTCCCAGCGGGCAGTGCCTGGCGAGGGGGTGCGCTGCGGCCGGGCCGGGCGGCGGGGGGGGGGGGACCGCGCGGGGCGCCCGTTCCGCCGCGGCGGCCACTCCGCGTCCCGCCCGCGTCGCCGCCACAGGCTCCCGGCGCCCCCGCCCGCGCCCGCGCCCCGGGAAGTTGGAGCGAGTGGCCGGCGGCGGGCAGGCCCCGCGCGAGGTCGGCGCGCTGCTCACCCACGCCGTACTTCTCCTCCCGCTTGGTGGGCACCCAGCGCGTCATGGCGCCGCCGGGACAGCCGCCGCCGCTGGTCGGGCAGGAAACTCCGCGCCTAGTCCGCCATTTTCCATTCCTTTCGGGCCGCGACAGGATGGGGAGGAAAAAGTTTGCGGCGGAGGCGGTGTCATGTGGGACGGGGCGGGCGGAGCGTCGCGGGCCGGATGGGAAAGGCCGGGAGCGCGGGCGAGAGGCGGGACGGCCGGGAGGGATGCGCTCGCGCCCAGACCAGCCCGGGGGGGCCCAGGACCGCCGCCCGCCCGGGGCCTCGGGACCGCTCCCCGTCCTGGGGGACTCAGCTCTGTCACCCGCACCCCCACCCTGTCCCCACGCTCAGGGCTAAGGGACACCCCAGAGCAGCATCCCAGCGGGGACGTCCCTTTTCATTATCAGCGGAGTTTCCGTGACTCAGTGAGTCCCCCTGAGTCTGGACGTCGTACAAGGCGAGGGGTGCGCCCTGGCGGGGTGGGAGGGAGGAAGCCTGCGGTTTGCTCCGCTCCGGGGTGTTTGCTCAGACAGCCGCCCGGTGATGTAAGGTCCGCATTGGTGGAGAGTCCTGGAGCGGAGCAAACCCGGGAGGAGCCTTCCAGAGCACATGGTTCATTCATTCATTTGATAAACATTAAGTGAGCACCTACCCAGTGCCAGCCTGTGCCACGATCACGAAGCAGCCAGGTTAGCGGGTGGGGAGGTGATGGTCAGGTAACAACAGATGGATAGGTTGGTCTTGGTACCGGGCAGGACCCCCAGGTGGGTGAGAGGAGATGCTTCCGCGCTTGTCAGGAAGTGCTTTACAGGGACATGGCCCCTGGCTGGAGTGTTGAATAAGTGGTTACCCAAAGAGGCGGAAGGAGAGGCAGGCAAAGCCTAGCTATGGCAGGAGAGCTCAGCCTCCTTGGGTTAACCTTCTGCTAGTTCAGTAGGACTCAAGATCTGTGAAGTGGGGGAAGAGAGGAAGTGGGAGAGATGCTGGCTGAGAAAGGAAGCCTCAGGCCAGGCCTAGGGCAGGCACGCATGGCCTCCTAGGAATTTGGTCTTCACCCCAGTAGGTAAGTTCTCAGACTTTCATGTTTTTCACACCAGGAAAAATTGGGGCTTCAGATTTCTCTAAGGAAAAACTTAAAACAACATACATACCTATTTATTTTTACCCTAATTTCAGAAAAGAATTGAAAGGTTAAAGGAAATAGCCTCAGAATGAAGGCAGCACATTAAATGGAGTAAATTTAGTTTCATGGAATATTAACTGACTGTCCTTTTCCCTCTCGTGCCCCCGAGAACCAGTGACAACGGCAGTCGGCCTGGGATCCTTCAAGGATTGGAGGAAGGAAGGAAAAAGGATGGAAGGCTCCATGGAATAGGGATACTGCTAGGTGGCAGAGCTGGGGAGGGGGTCGGTACGGCCTGGGGAGGGCCAAGTGGGCCCCCGCTCTGCTGAAGGGAATACCATCGCTTGGATAACCTGTGATGTGGCAATTGGTGGTAGATCAAGCGCAGATTCATAGGAAGTTACAGGCCTTGTTTTACTGATAAGGAACTTAAGTGCCACGGAGGGAAGGGCCTGGGCTCTGATCACACACACTTAACGCCCTCTGTGGAAATTAGAAACCTCGGGGGCTCAGGCCTGAACCATGGCCTGGTGATTCTGACCCGGTGACGGAGAAGCTACTGTGAATATGCTTGCAGGAGAAGTACAGTGCTCCGAGACAAAGGACATGGCGGCCTGACCTACTCTAGGCCAGGGGCATCCCCTGAGGAAACAAGGTCAGCCCAGGCTTTAAGGCGAAGCAGGAACCAGCGAAGTGAACTGCCGAGGGAACAGCATATGAAAGACCCTGGAGTAGGAGAAACACAAACCTTCAAGGAATCGTATGGCTAAAGCACAGGGAACAATGGGAAAGGGGCACAAAATGAGCCTGCAGCAGAAGGGCCCTCGAGGCCTTGCTAGGAACTCAGATTCTCCAAAGAAAACCTGGAAAACAAATTTGGATTGTACTTACCATCTTTTCTGCCCAGTTTCAATTTGGAGGGTGTGGCTCTGTTGCCCAAAAAGGGTTTGCTGCCCAACGTGAGTGGCAGCTGATACTTCGACATGGGCTTTTGGGGAAAGTGCGATGTTTTTAATGCGGAGTCAGCTCCCAGGAGGCCCCACTCAAGTCTGTCTCTTGGATCCAGGGTTTGGGGCGGGTGTTTGAGGGGTTCGGGGAAACATGCAGAAGCTCTGGCTGGGCAAGTTTTCACTGGAGGACCCGGAACTTGGCCGTTTATCAGAAAAGGCTTCGGGACTGGATCTTCCCTGACACCAGATGATTCGCTTTTGAAAGGGTTACGGTGTTCAAGTTCCGGTTATGTTCGGGTTCTGTGGTTCCCTGGGGCGGGAGGGGAGGGAGTGAGCCTTTGGTTCCGGGTACCGCTGGAGGTCAGAGTTCTCTCTTCTGTGCATGCTTCAGCTGCCTGACCTGTGGGTTTGGGCCTGCTGTCCCTGGAAAGCAATGCAATATCTTCTTAGAAACAGGACGGGGCCATCTGGAGCTGGTTCTGCGCTTACAGGTCCGCAGTGGGGAAGATGGCACGTTGCAGTGAAAGACCAAGGGCTTGAGCGTCACGCCAAACTGGGAGGCCTGGCTTCACCGTTGCCAGCTGCATGACCATTCTCCTTGGGTGTCTGGCCATTCTTCTGTTTCCAGGCCTTGGGGTTCTGATAGTCCTGTATATAAATGAGGACTCATCATACCAACTTCACAGGCTCTTCTGAGGACCGCAGGAGAAGGCGTGGCTACACAGGTAAGACACTAACTGGTTGGCGTTCTCATCTGACACTACCTCATGATTCACCTTTTCTAGAATAGTTGCCACTTTCCCACGGATAAAGGTTACCCAATGGATATACAAGTAAGTGTGGTGCGGGATTTGTGTGCTTTTGTAAGACTGTCGTATTCATTTCTAAAAGCGAACTTAAAAATTTCAGATAGATCGTGAACTGTGTTTCACACAATGAGGTTTTGGCCCCATTGTCACGATATGGGTCCCATCGTGGCTGAGAAGCTGTACGTGTGGCCACAGTCCCCGCAGCTCTGAGAAGGTTCGTCAGCCTTTCCTGGCTGACTCCCGCACTGGTCTCATCTTGCGACTCTAAATTGAGTTTGTGGCCCTGGCTCCTTGCCCTGTGGTGGCATGAGCACGGGACTGGCTCCACCTCCGGTTCCAGGAGCTCTGCAGGTGGTTGGCCTTTTTAACTCCTGAGTTGACATGGCTGGGCCACAGATCTCAGCCATACCTCCCGGCTCCGTGTAGGCCTTGGGTGGATGCCAGGCATGCCGGTGTGACCTGCCCGAGAGCAGTCATTAAAGTTCAGACGAGGGACCCCTTCCAAAACATGGCAGAATCTTGAGATGGGGACATAAAAAAGTATAATCGACATTACAGGTTTAAATTTTGAAAATTTTTAATTTTTTAATTTGAAAAAAAAGGTTCCATGATCACAATGCAAACTCAGGAGGTAAATTCAGCAAAATCTCGATGGTGGAGCTACCGGAAGGTACAGAGGGTGGGGGAAGCATGTTCCTACAGTGGGGTGAGATGAGAATGGGACAGGGATATGGGGATTTTGCACGCTTTGGAAAGGGGTGTGGTCAGATTGCTTGCTACCTGAAAGCGGAGGAACACTGTCTGGCATTGAACCATCTAGTTGCCGCCCTTTGACCCAGTGGCAGATCCCATCATATTAGATGATCAGGCACGTGGTCCCAGTATCACTGTCACACAGCACCAAAGTATATAATCAAGACTTCCAACCTAACTTTTAGTTGGCAGGAAATAGAGGGGATTGCAGAATAAGTTAAATGACACCACAAGAACTATAGCCAGATAAACCTAGAAGGTGGGACCTTCCACAGGACACTGGCTGTCAACAAGTCAGTATTATTGAAAAAGAATGGGAAGATGGGAAACAGCTGTTTTAGATTTTAAAAGACTTAAGAAATAGAACATTCAGATGCAATGCATAGTCCTTGATTGGACACCCCTTTTAACAAACCATCTCTAAAAGATGTTAAGGACAAGAGGGGATTTTAAGTATTTTTTTGAATTATGCTTCATGTTGTTAGGGTAGTATTACACTGGTTGTGTCAGAAAAAGTCCTTATATCTTAGAGATGCATGCTGAAGTGTTTCGAAGTGAACTGTCACTGTGTTTGTCATTTACTTACAAGTACTAAAGAAAAAATAAAGATGAAGCAAAATTGTTCGGTCTGGGTGATGGGCAATGAGGGCTTCATCGCTCTGCTTTCTTTATACATGTTTGAAAAGTCAAAGTGAGGGAAAGGCAGGGCTTGAGATTTAAAAACCAGCTTGAGAAGCTGTAGCCAGGACTGACTTCTCTCTCCTAACTCAGCTGCTGCCTTACCTCCCAGGGGCACTGCTCAGCGTTCTGCGGGAACATTATTAAGGCAGACCCTGCTTGTTAAACCTCAACCAGCTGCATAGAGCAAACGTGTTGTTCAGTAGAGGCGGCTGCGTGCTGCGCCTGTGTGCCTTGTGGGCAAGTGTGACTGAATGTAAGTGCAGACCAAGCAGGCCTTCCCATGGGGAATACACGAGGAAATGAGCTCTGGAGTAGGCAGGGCCTCCTGAAAGTGCAGGAGCCCAGGATCTGGGTTGCAAGTCCTGAGGGGGTCAAGACCTTGACCTGGAGGCTGGATGCCCTCGGGGTCCCCCCTGGGCCTCGGGGTTCTCAGACAGTGCAGGGTAGTGTTCATGGAGTCAGCCAGACGCATGGCCAATACGTGGGCAGCTGCCTGACTCGGGGAAAGTTACCTGGCAGCCCTACGTTTCCTCACTGTTAAAATAGCCGGACTTCTAGGGTGTCGTGAGGATTTCATGAAAGAACAGGAGCGGAGCTTAATACTGGTAGGGGTTTCAGATGAAACAATGGTTTTCAGATATCAGACGTCAGGCATGCAGGACTGTGATCCTTGAAAGAAGGGAAATGAATGAGGTGAGCCCTATGGTGGGTTGCCCAGCTGGCTTCCTGGAGGCAGTGGCTGGGCCGCAACCCAGGAAGGGAAACTCAGCTGAGCCTGGTATCTCACTGAGTGGAGACAGGTATTGGAGTTCAGAGAAGCCGCAGCTGTAAGCTAGGACTTGCAGGTGAGAGGACCCAGGAAGAGGGGCTGCCCACAGAGAGAGATCGTCAGAGATCCGCGGAAGGGCTGCCCTGAGTCTCTGAATACTGACCTGGGCATGTGTGGAGTGAAACTAGGTGAGTGCTAACCTGTGAAGGGTCCGCGGTGGGCCAGCTACCAAAAGAACACCAGAAAGTTGCAGGCCCCGGATAATTCCCAGAGCTGACACAGTAGTGTTCCCTCCAGCCAGGTGGAAAGACGCCATAAAAAAGAGTAGGACAGGTAGAACCCTCCAAAGGACCACACCCCAGAAGTGGGGCTGCATTCTCCCACCAAAAAAGGCTGCTCTAGTAAATGACAAAGCTGTAAAACAAACTTAAGAAAATGAAACCATGCCCAAGTAACTGAACAGCATGCTGGGGTGAAGTGTGATCCCATTTATAAAAATACAGTAAACCCAAGCACCCAATCATATGTAAAGTTCAGAATGTCTGTCATCTAGCTAAAAATGACCAGGTATGCAGAGATGCAGGCAAACATGACCCATAGCCCGGGGAGAAAGCCATCAGGAGAAACAGTTGCAGAAGTGACAGGGATGATGGAATTAGCAGACAAAGCCCTTAAAAACAGTGTTGTCAGTATGCCCCAGGTACCCAAAAAGGTAGAGGAAAACACGGAGAATATGAGGAAAGTAACAGAGACCATAAAGGCAGAGTCAGTGCTTACACACGGGACCTCTTACTGTCACTGTGGACTTGCTCATATCTCCGAGGTCCCTCATTTCATTCGGGCAATTCTCAGAATTCTCACAGCCTCTTCCTCTTAAACTTAATCAGATGAGACCCTTCTTGTCTGTGGTTCTAGAAGCTCTCACTGCTTTGGGAGTGGGGTCTAGGACTTCTTGGCCGTGTGAATAGGTGGTCGGGAATTATAATGGGTATCTGCTGGATTTGTCTGTCCCCTCCCCACTTCTCTGAGGACTCCCTCTAATATGCTGAATGGTGACCCCCCAAAATTCAAAGTGAAGCCCTAACCCCTAGTACCTCAGAATGTGACTGTATTTGGAAATAGGATCTTTAAAGAGGTAATTAAGTTGAAATGAGTCCGTTAGGGTGTCCCTGATCTGGTGCTCTTATAAGAGGAGGAAATTTGGCCACACAGAGACATCAGAGATGCGTGGAGGACACAGCCAGAAGGCGTCCCGAGGAGGCCTCAGGGAGGAACCCTGGTCCCAGACTTCCAGCCTCCAGAACTGAGATGAATTGGCCCTCCCTGGCTGATTTCCCGCTGGCATGTGGCCTCACCCAGAGCCACCCCAAGCACAGGACAGGAAGTGGGTTAGGCACTGGAGGCTGGCCCTGCTCCAGGGTCTTGCTGCTGCCCTCTGAAGCTTCAGCTGCAAAGGCAGCACTTCCTCTTCTGAGGCTCACATCTGATCCCTTTGCCTGAGGTTCCTTCTCAGCCCCGAGGAGGAGTCTGAGTGAGGGCTGACCTGCGAAAGGCCCACTGTGGGCAGGCTCTGGGGATGTCAGACACACACACACACACCTTCCAGAAGGAAGAAGATTCAGAGAAAGCAGACAAAGACGTGACAGTCTGGGGGACACCGTGAAACGTGACAGTGCCCTGTCATTCCAGGCAGAAGGAACAGCGTGAGAAATGTCCCCCCACCCTGAAAGTGTTCAGTGCCTGAGACTGGACGATGGAGTAGGGTGCAGAGTGGGGGCAGGAAGCAGGGCCAGAGGGGGAAGGGCTGTGACCGCCAAGCCCTGAGGCCCACAGAGTCCCAATCTGTGCTCTAGGAAGCTCGACCTGGAAGAAGGGAAGATGGACTGGGGAATGGAGAAGATGGGTCTAGAAAATGAGCTAAGAGGGAAGGGAGGATGACTCTGGGAAGTGCTTTACAGATTTTTACTGAGACTGAGCCCACTAATGCACTAACAGCTTTAATCCTCACGATAACCCATGAGGTAGGTGCTGTGGTCGCTCCATTTTACATGTGAGGACACTGAGTCTCCCAAAGATTCTCTGTAGCTTGCCCAGAGTTCACAGCTAAAAAGTAAAAGGCACAAGATTGATCCCAGTCATGCAAACGTCAGAGCCCAGACTTGTATCCAACTGGGAGTTTGGTCTCAACAGCAAATCCACAGGGCAGGTGTCACGGACATTGTTCTTAGGCCATTTTGCTTTTGGCTACTGCAGCAATGGGCAGGGAGGTAACAAAGAAGTGAGGGAAGGAGGTGAGCAACGGTGGGGAAGAAAGGGCTGTAGCAGCAAAGGGCACAGCAGGGCATGTGGGCAGAGGGAAGCCTGGGACCAGTGTGTACACACACGTGAGTGCGTGTGTGTGTTCACTACAAAACCCACAATCTGGCACTCCCCAGAGGGGAGCTGGCCTAGTCTCTCTGTGCCTGCCGCTCTAACAGACATTTATTTCTCCTCATTCTGGAGGCTGCTGCAGGTCCGAGATCTGGGCACCTGCAGACTTGTAGGGTGAGAGCCCACTTCTTGGTTCATAGCACCGTCTGTCTTCAGTTGGCAGAGAGGTCGAGGGAGCTCTCTGGGGTCCCCTTATAGGGCACTATTCCCATTCATGAGGACTCTGCCCTGGTGCCCTAAACCCCAGTGGGCCCACCTCCTGATCGCATCCCATTAGGCATTAGGATTTAACCTGTGAATTTGGGGGAGCACAGACATTCAGGTCCCAACAAGAACATTTGGGGTGGGGGCA
The DNA here is from genome assembly GCF_964194185.1 of Rhinolophus hipposideros. Taxonomy (NCBI): domain Eukaryota; kingdom Metazoa; phylum Chordata; class Mammalia; order Chiroptera; family Rhinolophidae; genus Rhinolophus; species Rhinolophus hipposideros. Next base: position 4,507,723 of record NC_138061.1, read on the forward strand.
GGGTGGAAGCATGCTCCCAGAAGTAGCTTGGGGGCCACACTGAGCCATGGGGATTCACATCATGGGCAGGCAGAGCCATGGAGAGTTCTCTCAGGGGATGGTATAAGACTTGGGTTAGAAACCCTTTCTGCTGGACTGGAGGGGGCAAGACCAGAAAGGGGGGCTGGGCTGCGGTCCTGGGAAGCAGAGCTCGTCCAGGGCAGAGGCTACAGGGGCTGCCACATTCAGCCGTTCAGTTCTTCACAGTCAGCAGGACAGTGCCAGGACTCTCTGGGCATGGGACATAGCACCCGAAAGGAACGGTTCCTGAGCCCCCCATCCTGGCTCCTCACTGACCTGCTTGTGGGTTACGGACCGGTCAGGGTATGCTTGGAGCAGACATTTGAGTTCTTTCTGGATCTACCCTACTCCACTGGAACTCTGAGATGCAAAGACCGCCCCTCCGCCCCCCCTTGCCCCACCCCGGACATGTGAATGTCTTCCAGGGTTGACCTGCCTGCTTTTTATCGTGTTATAAAAAATTGAAACTTCAAACTACTCTTTCATAATTGCAGTATGTGTAGAATTCCGATTCGTAATGAATGCAGTTTTCCGATTTTCATTTGCTGAAATTTATTTGATGATGACGATTTTTTTAATCAGCTCGATACAAATAGTTTAAAGACGCACGTGCTCTCTTGTATGTGGGGCATCTTGATTTTCTTCTTTTCTTCCCACAAGTAAACATAGAAATGGAGAAATCCTGCGAGAGCAGCCCCTCTTGCAGCAGGTTTCCTGAGAATGTCGAGTCTATAGCTCAGGGCTCTCTAGCTGCCTGTAAAGAGACGAGTGGTGGAGATGACAGGTGGCAGAGGAGCTGCTGGGAAAGGGGTCTCCCGATCCCGCTGTCCGTGCTGCCAGTGGAAGAGGCCCCGGAGTCCGAGAGGCAGCTTCGGGCTGTGGGGCTCCAGGGAGGGCAGGTGGGGAGCCAGGCTGCAGCTGGCACCCCAGCAGCTGAGAGCTAACAGGTACCGAGCCCTTGTTTCTGTGGCATGATACTGGAGATGTGGAGTTAGGTTCCCCCAGCGTGGTTCTCTCGTCCCCCACTGAGGGCAGGATGGGGGTCCCCCAGGCAGTGGTCCCTCCTGCCAGGGGCTCCTGCAGGCAGGAGGCAGAGGCTGCAGGAAGTCCAGATCCCTACCCAGGTGACTTTACCTGCAGCTGCTGTGAGGGTAGGCTGCCCCCTGGATGGGGCCCACCCTCGCCCAGACTGAGACCAGTGACTGATGGGCACGCAGGTGCAGAAGGCATCTCGTGTCTTCCAGTGGGACAGCTCTGGGCAGTTCCCGTCCTCAGGCCGGCCTTGTCCTCTGGGTCAGGCTGAAGCTGGTCTTCCTGCTTCACTCCCTTCCCTTTTCCCTAGAGGCCACTGGACACGCTTTCCCACCTCAGGTTAACCTCTAGGAAACTGACCTGAGATCTGTGTGAAAGTCAGAGGCCAGTGTCCTGGATTGGAGGGGAAGGGAAGGCGTTTGTAGATCAGGTAGAGAAGGGCGGGCCGCCTGACTGAGATGGGGACCCCCAGCACCGACACAGCAACCCCACAGTCACTCCCCCCCCCCCACACACACACCCAGGGCAGAAACCAGGCCTTGCAGTTATTTAGTCTTATCATTTATTTATAGGAGTGCATGAGTGCATCCTTACATACACTAATAATATGTAGTATATTTATTATTATGTATTATCACTCATGAGGGCTCTTCTGAGGGCTGGGAGTTGCGGGTGCTGAAAGCGCAGATTGTTCCCACTGTCAGGGGCTCCTGGCACCCAGCACCCCAGCCTTTTTGAGGTACATCCTAAAGGCATAGGTCCATTTTCTGGAAAGAATGTTAGATATTCTTGTTATTTTTTCAGTTCATGTCCACACTCACAGCAGCTGAGGAATGGCCGCACTGGCAGGTCGGGTTACCTGGGCAGCCACCACCAGTGTCCACCTTGATGAATGTAGCTTAGTACAAATGCAGAAAGGGGTGTGGACTTCAAAAGGGCAAGCTTTCATCTTGGGCTGGCTTCCTTTTCCTGGAGCACTGAACGGGGATGCTTTTCACTTCAGTAGTGGGGTTCAAAGTTCAAGCCCCAAATGCCTACAGGGCCCTGGTGGCTGTGTTTGTAATCGCCTTGCCTCTGGAAGCTCAAAACCAAAGTGCTAATGGAAGTATTGTCTACTGAGGAGGCTTCACTAGAATTAAATGACAGGGTTTTATTCGAGGGTCTTAAGCGACTTGCAGTACTTTACACACCACCGGGCAATTCCCAGAGTGTCTGGAAGAAAAGGACAAGGAGAGAGCTCTACAGCAACAAGCACATTCCTGAGAGGAATCAGCCCTGCATTCTTAGCCTCTGGATTGGGCCGAGATGGTAATCTCCCAGATGTCTGGTGGTCTGGGCAATGGAACAGTTTTGCCTTAATTCTTCAGAGGGTTATCTAGGATTTATGTACACCCAGGCTCTGATGCACAACTGGGAAGTTCAGAAGATTAAGTTCTCAGGCTAAAGTAAGATAAAAATCAGTTCCTTGTTTCAACTCGCTCTGATTTCAGTTTTAGTAGCTTGACGATACTGACTCCATTTTGTTTCTTCACTCTTTCCCCAGGAGCCAGCCTAGGGGAACAGGAGGAAGCTGGGCTGAGGAGGGCGTCTCTGGAGTGCAGCCTGAGCCCAGACCCACTCAGAGCCACTCGCTAGGTAGAGGCAGGGAGCCCTTGCGCAGCTCAAGTCCAAACTGGCATGGGTGACCTTAGGTGACCACACCGGGCTTTCCTTTTCTAAGGAAATGACAGAATCTCAGACTCTCCCTCTGTTACTCTCAAGCAGATGATATAAAAGTAGGTTTGGTTCTGTTGAAGAAATATGACTCAAAATAGGAGTTGTGGGTGAATTTCTCTTCCTCAGACTGACTCAGAGCCTCGGGACACTCAGCAAGAGGACAACTTTGTGTTCGTTTTGACACCTGATAAAAGTTCCTAGAGAGGTTTTAAACACATCTTGGTTGTATAGAAATAGTTTTCATAATGTGTAGACAAGACCAGGAGACAAAGCAGGTTTTAGCTTTCTGAAAGGAAATTGTCCTGGGGGTGGGAGGTAGACCTTTGTTTTTGCTTTTAAAAATCTTTTTATTGTAAAATCACAAATACAGAAAACTTTACAAATCCAATGCAAGGCTCAGTGAATTATTTCAGGGCAATCACTATCAGGATAAGAAACAGGACCTGGCCAGCCACCCGGAAGCTCCTCCCAGGTCACAAGGGCCTGTTCCAGCCAAGACCCCTCCTCTGGCCCCATAAGCAACCATTGTCCTGACTTTTACACTAATAACATTCCTGTGCCTTTTTAAATGGACTTTTATCACTCACACATGCAACCCTGTCCACTATTACAGGCAAACTGTTTTCCCACTCACAACACTTCTGACACCAAATGTGTGAATTTTCCACAACAAGCAATTCTCCGACGCCACCTGGGTGTCCTATAATTTAATTCGGTTCTGACACTAACTACCCAGAGTTGGCGCAGACCCCCCAAGTTAAGGGTTCAGTCCCACAAGACTTCCTCCTAACTTCAGACACCAATCACAAGTAGTGGGTTCCCAGGTTACCCACATTTGTGTCCAACTCGGCTGTAAGGCAGGGGTTCCCCTGACCCCCTCCTCAGATTAATTTGCTTTATGGACTCACAGAAGTCAGGGACACACTTTATTTCCCATTACCTGTTTATTATAAAGGACATGACAAAGGATACAAATGATCAGCCAGATGAAGAAGCACAGATGATGAGGTCTGGGAGGGTCCCAAACACAGGAGTTTGTGTCCCCTTGAAGTTTGGGGTGCACCATCCTCCTGGCACATGGATGTGTTCACCAAGCCAGAAGTTCCACAAACCCCATCATTTAGGGGTTTTGTGAAGTTCTGTCATGTAGGCAGGGTTGATTAAATCTTTGGTCACTGGTGATGAACTCAATCTCTAGCCCCCTTCCCTCCCTGGAAGTGGAGGGTTGGGGCTGAAAGTTCCAATTCTCAAATGGCTTGTTCCCCTGGCAGCCAGCCCCCAGCCTGAAGCTGTCTGGAGACCCCTCAGCCAGCAGCCGTCACTGTACCACAGACTCTCCTGCACTCAGGAGATTCCAAAGGCCTAAGCTCTGTGCCGGGAACCAGGGGCAGAGCCCCAGTAGCTATTTCTTACCATGTCACAACTATAGCCTTACATTTATTTTTTTAAATTTATCTTTCGAGTCTCTTTTAATCTTTAGGTTCCTCCTCCATCTCTCTTTTCCTTGCAGTTTATTTATTGAGGGACCTTTGACCTGTAAAATTTTCCAATCTGAACTTTACTGATTGCATACTTGTGCTATAGTTTTATTTGTCCCTGTATTTCCTGAAAATTTGCAGCTGGATCCAGAGACCAGATCAGACTTAAGTTAGGTCCCTTTGGCTAGACTTAATAACTAGGTGTCTTGCTCTTTCTAATGCCTGATTCTGTTAAATTATCAGGAGTAGTTAAGTGGTAATATTCAAATTCCATCATTTCTTTTCTCATTTATTAGTTGGAATACAGTTTTAAAGAGACACTACCCCTCATCTATTATTGGTTCCTCAGTGGGACAATTTATGTAGGAAAGATAGGATAATGCTTGATTCTTCTCCTACAATGACTGGTTTTCAAGATAATTAATTCTTTCTCTGTCATCTTCATATTGAATTATTTTTTTGTAGTAACTTTATGACATTATAGATTTAAACATATTGGGTAGGTTTCAATCCATTGCAATTATTACCATTATTGAAGCTCACTGTTTCGTCTTTGGTTTGAGTCATTTTACCTTGGTTCCTGGGGCCTTTGACTTGTCTCTAGGAGTCTTGGATCACTTCTGTGCTATTAGGTATTAGAAGATATTTTCACTATGTTTCCTGCCCCTGACTTGGAATCAGTCATTTCCCCAAGAAGCACTAGTTTCTTTCAGTAAGAAACTGTATTTTACATGACAATCTTAGTTCTAGAAATGCTCACTACGATTGGATTATTTTTTCTCAGCCTTTTCCGTAACTTTATACACACACACACACACACACACACACACACACACACACACACACACACGGTGCCGAAAAAAATGTATACAAATTTTAAGAAAGAAAAAAAAAATTGTATTAACTGTAATACTAAACATATACCAATAACAAAAGATGAAATCAAGTCACGTTTGACTTCTGCAATGACAAGAAGTGCTCAGACTGGTTACTGTCGGCATCCAGACACTTCTGATTACGGCGAACTACTGCTTGAGCATAGGTAATATCTCTTAAAAAGTGTGTATGTTTTTTGGCACCCCCAGTATATATATCAACAATTTTAATTTTTTCTTTTCATTAAAATTATTTTTCCAGTTTTATTGAGATATAATTGGCACACATCACTGCATGGTATACAACATAAATGTTTGATTACCATAATAAGTTTAGTTGACATCCATCATCTCATGTAAGTACAGTAAAAAGAAATGAAAAAAAATTCCTTGTAATGAGAATTCTTAAGATTTACTTTCTTACTAACTTTCCTACATACCACATAGCATCATGCTGTATATTCCATTCCGTGTTCTTATTTGTCTTATAACCGGTAGTTTGTACCTTTTGACCACCTATATATATGAGAATATCTATGTATATATGAAAAATCATATATATAAATTTTTTTTCTTGAGTTCATATTGACCTTCCAAGTCAACTTTAAGACTCCAGAGCTTGGACATAACCTCTCCTCTAGTTCTTTTCTATTTTATCTGTGCCTTCTATTTCGATACCGAGAATCCTCGTTCTCAGGGACACAGAGGATGATGGAATTAATATAGCCCAGAATCACACATATCTTTTATCCCATATTGAGCACACAGCAGAATAAAAATACCAATACTACCATGAACATATTTTAAATACGTTCTAAACAAATGTTCTCCACATCCTCTCCTTCCCCATTGAAAAAGAGTGGGAGTTTCTATCTTCATTGTCCCAGCACATCCCAGGGCTTCCTCTGACCTGCCCGTCTTCACCCTCTTTTAGTCTTAGTTCCACAGCTAATGTGGTGTTTAGTGTTCACCACCAGCCCTTATGCTGATGACTTATCCCTTGGGGGATCGTAAGCCTCTTCTCTATTAGCTGTCTCAGGAAATGCTCATGGAAAACACTACTCCGTGATTCCTTGCATGTTCATAACTTGTGTCTATATTTGAAAGTTGGTTTTGCTGGCTATAAAATCTTTGGCTTATAGTCCTTTTCTTTGACTTTCTTAAATATGTGCTCCATTTTCTTCTAGCAGAAAACATTGCAGTTAAAAAGGCTGAGGATTACCTAATTTTGTTTCCCTCACAAGTCCTATGTTCTTACTTTTTCTTTAACTCAGTAATTTAACTAGACTGTGTTGGTGTTCTTCTATGTCAGTAGTCTCAGGTGTGTGGTACGCTCTTTCAATATGTAGTTTCATGGGTTTTCGTTAATTTCAGGACCTTTTTCTTTAATTATGTTTTTAATACTTTTCTTCCCTTGCTGTGATTATCTTCTTAATGGACTCCTATTACCTGTGTGTTTAATCTTCTTTGCCTATCTTCTGTATTAGTTACTTTTTCTCAAATCTGTTTTTTTTATTTCTTCTTGATGTAAAAATATTTTTAAATCTCGTATTTCTTTTTAGCTATTGTCTTTGTTTATTCACTACTATGTTCCTTCTATTAGGTTGGTGCAAATGTAATTGGGGTTTAAAAGATTAAAAATAATAATTGTAAAAAATGCAATTACTTTTGCACCAACCTAATAATCTGGTCTTTATTTGTGATATAAACTTTCATTTTACTTCCAGCTCTGTGAGTGCTGTTACCTCATTTCTGAGTTTCCCTAAATGCTTACTCATATGTTGTATCATTTTAGCTTATTTTGAAATAATAGGTTAATTCTGATTTGTTCTGTGGTGACGTCTTTGTGGCATGCTTTGATTGTCTGTAGGGAAGTTTTTCTGCTGCTTACTCTTTTTTTCTTACAGTCCTTTTGTATGGGACTTGACCTTGATACTCGATTGTCGTTCATTTTTAAGTAGAGTTAGTTCTGCAGGACGTCCCCATGAAGGCAGTGTTCAGGAAAGCTTTCTCCCTCCACAGAGCTCCCTCTGTTGTTTTCCTGAATTGTTTGTAAATATGGCAACTTGCATTCAGAGCAAAGTTTCCTGGACCGACTCCCCTACCCCACTGTGGTCTGAGTCTTCTCTCACCTTCGTCTTTATTGTCCTTGTCCAGATGCATTTTAATTCCATTCCCTGAAGCTTCTCCTTTGTGTGTGCCCTGCTCTGGGAGGATCCCTGGCAGGGTGGTTTGAGAGCTCTTCCAGCTCCATCAGACCTTTCTGGGTGCCCCTTGGAGACCCCTACTGACTTTAAGTGCCCTTCTCAGAATTCCTGTGCGCCTTTGCTTTTTGAGGACTTTTAAGTATGGTCTACTCCCTCCATAATTGCACTCCAGCTGGAGTTAGCAGATACCACAAATGTTGTCGCTGTTGTTTGCTGTTACAGTCAAGGGAGGAAGAAAGAATACACTCTAGATATGTAAGCATAAGCCAGGACTGATTGGCAACTGAACTTGCCCTAAAAATGAACGCTTTATAATGTGGTTGAATGAATACTGGACATAAATAATGGGTTGACTGCCTTCGTAATTATATCACGAGCCGAAAGGAATGATTCGTGCTTCTTTTAGTATCACACCCTAATTTGGAAAATTTTGACATGATTGTCAGGCGCGATGAATAATTTTTAAAGTTTTCATTAATACCGATAACAAATATGTAATTCTGAGATATTAATTGAGTAAAAGGATAAAGTCTTAAATCTTGAGTAGGTCTGTTCATCTCTGTATTAAAATAGAAATGAACTGAAAGATTATTTTAAATATCCGTCTGTTTTTTTAGGGGCTGGTTTAAGTTTAAAAATTAATCTTTAAAATGAACTGAAAATTCATATTTTGTGACAGATGGGGAAAATCGAGTTATGAATCATTTATAGTCCATGGTGAATGAAAATATTATGGGAAAAAGAAAATCTTTTCGTGGAATATCATTTTTATACTTGAGTTGAATTTTTGTGCTGAATGCTGTGAGACCAAGAATTTAGGTTGAGGCTTGAGCAGAGGTCACTGGGAGATTACTTCTCAAGGGGAATAAAAAAGAATCAAGGGTCAAACAATTAGCCTTTTATGGAACAATTTAGCTGATTATAAATGTGTGGCCTCAGGGATGTGAGGATTCCTAGCTGGAGCAAAATCCCAGAGTCCCCGCGAATCACCTGCAGCTGCAGACAATTCCCAGGTCACCCCCCATGCCACCGCCCGGAACTCTGGCTTCTCTCGCATCCTCTCTGCTTGAAGGCTTTCTTTGGCCTTGGAGTGTGGGTAGGTGCAGTTTGGACGAGGAGTGGAGAGCAGAGGCCTCCAGGGATAAAGGCCAACCAGTGGGGAAGGGATCGTGGGCAAACGCTCCACCTGGTATCTCAGATGGTCCCCAGTGGGGACCAGGTAGCACCCTGATCATTAATGAAACTCCACCGACTTTTCTCTCCTCCTGTGCGCACTTCCCTCACTTCTCCCCATGTGCTGCCTGGGATCACCTTCCAAAAGACTGTCTTCACTCAAATCTCTGTCATGTCATCTGCTTTGGGGGCATCCAAACTACGGCACCAGCTAAGTGGAGGATTAGTTCCAAAAGGCTTAAACCTCATCCCCTACGTATGTGCAGTCTGAGGAAGGGAGAGGGGCTAGAAAAGGTGCAGGCAGAAGGCAAAGTTTGGTCCATTCGGATCCCAGTTTCTGGTGAGCAGTTAGAGCCCGCTCAACGGTAATGACAGGGCGACTGGCTGGCGGAGTCCCCTGGCCTTAACCTTCGGGTCACCTACCAGCAGCCTTTGCTGGATGTCACGCTCCCGAGTCTGACGTGACAGTGTACCTTCCCTTGTACGTCTCCCTCCAGGGAACATGAGCATTACAGACTGCGTAGCATTTTCTTTCTTGATGTCAGTGAACATGTGGCTGCTCTGATCTCACGGTCACCTCTTGGAAACTTTGTTCCCATGAATTTGTCCCTATGTTTGGTCACCTCGAGATTCAGTGTCGGGATCTGCAGTGCTGACGTCCGTACATGGCACACAGGGGCTCAGCCAGGACATATCTAGCTTGTGCCCTGCAAGGCCCAGCAGGCAGAGTCACTTCTAGCCTATCTTTCCTACTGCAGCAGGAACTCTGAGATGTCAGTTATCTGTTGGTCCCAGTACAGCACTAACGCAGACTAGACGGATGGTTGTCCGTCTTCCAGGGGGAAGCCCGTGCCTCCCGGCTCAGCAGCGGTTGTGGACGACCCCCCATCAGTCTTGTGTAGCGTGAATGCGTGGTTCTTACACGTGAAGGGCCTCTCCTTGAATTCAGTCACTATTTTTAAATACCTGAGTTCTTTACATCTCTGCTCTTAAATTCCTTTTTCGATTCTTTCTCTCTTTTGTTTTCATTTATGGCATGTTGGAGCAAATGTTTATATGTCAGTAAGTTGTCTTTCCCATTAACCCCAAGTCAGAGCCTCCCACCTTTGCCACTGTGAGGACAGTCTCTCCCTTTGAGCCCTGTGCCACCTCCACGATGGTCCCTACCAGCTGACCTTCCTCCCCTGCTGCTCTGCCCCAGGCTTGGACACTGGCCTCTTAAGTAGGTCCCCTTGGCCCAGATGACAGGAGCTGGCATTTTAAGAAAAGTTTTTGGCAATAGCTGTAGTAACAGGCTCTGTCCCCTTCAGTCATCCATTCAATGAACATTTGTTGAATGACTTGTATGTATCCGGAAACATCCTGTCCCAGACCTCAAGGAGGTGACGGTCAGGTGGGGCAGAACACAGAGTGACACTGAAGCCTGGGGCAAATGCTGAGGACTTGGAAGCCTTATCAGCGGAGGAGACATGACGTTTTGGGAGATGAGTATAGTGAGCTGGGGCAGGAGAGGAAAGCCCTTCATAAGAGAAAACAAACTGGGTGTGAGTAAAGCTAAGAAGACACGAAGTGTCTCGTATAGCTGGAGTGTGGGGTGAGACGGAAGGGTGAGGAGCAATGAAGTGAGACGGGAAAGGTGCTAAGGGTGAAGGTGAAGGTGAGGGTGGGAGGGTCAAGGTCATGGCTGCTTCAGTAGTTCATGGGTAAGCCTTCTCCTGTAGGCACGCTTCCATGTGGAGTATCAACGTGATCGTATTTATACTGGAGAGCAGACGCAGGGGCTGCAACGGGAAGGCTGGATCCAGGGGGAGAGATGCCTTTCGCTGGAGGGTGAGCGGTCTGGGTGGTGAAACTCATTCTCACCTGGAGAGAAGAAATGAAGGCCTGACCAGGCAAGAAGGATAGGAGCTGATGGAACAGACGAGAGACAAGATAAGACAAGAGCTGAGATCCTTCTAAATGAATCTGGGGTTGTTGGCACAATGAATTATCTCATACCAATTCTTCAGGAGTGGCGGGTCCTCAAGCAAGATGTGGAAGTGTGGGGCAGTGGCTCCACTAAACCCACATCCTTAAGTCACAGAGCCCATATCTAGAATACAGTGATATTGAGAAGTTGATTATTAGTACTTAGTATAACGTGAATGATGCTATTTTCATCAGGCTTGAGAGAATAAACACATAGAATAAAATGCTTCAAGATTTCAAAATTAAAATTTTATGGAGAAGGTTTATAGCTAAAGGTCACACAGGGTCTGAGAGTGTGACCAACCGATATTAAAGGGCAAAACCTATCTCTTGGGGGAAAGTCTTGCATATTGCCATTTAACAGTCCCTGTCCTTTGTTCCTTATTATACTGCGTGCATGCGTTCTTTACATGTATGGAATTCGCCCATTAGCACGAGGTTTTTGACTTTGCGTAGCTGTGGTCTCTGACCTGATTTCTGACGGAGATTCACAAAACGTTCTGGTGTTGGTGCATTTTTGATGTCTAACTGTAAGACCTATACTTTTGGCTTCAAATAGTTTTTCTTACTGAAATATAATCCTGACACACAGTTATAGACAAATGACAGGTCAAAATCCAAATCCCAATGAAAGAAAACCTAGGCAGTTGATGAATGGCACGATTGTAAAGCTGTTAGTCATTGCGCGGCACGGAGTGGCCAGCCACAGGAGTTAAGGGTTAACGTGGAAATAAACGTTTCTTTGATGTTTGAGCCTAAGGGTTATAAAATGGGCCCACTTATTCGCTGCCATTTCTGGTGTCGCTGATTTATCCTCAAGCCCAGGTTGACTCTAATGTAAAATGTGCTCAGTGCAATGATGAGATTGATTTAGAGGAGGGATAAAAGGAAGCGTCCTTTGTTGGACTTCTGGGCCTCACTTTCATTTGTGCGTTGGTCTTTGGGGATAGGAGGACGGTAATCTCATTGATCCCGGAGGTAGCTTAGTCCTCAGAAGACTCTTGGGGATGCCCTTTCTTGAAAGACTTCATAGCCCGGTCCCCCACTGATGGGTCCGTTCAAACATTTGCTCATTCTTACTTCCCTCCCGTGCTTCTCCGTGATCACAGTGTTTGGCCACTCTCTCCAATGGTGAGAGAGGCTGGGAAGACAGACGATAAGCAAACAGGCATATACACAAGAAAACGAGATGGCCGAAAGGGCTCCGCAGACATTTAAAATGGGGGGGAGGTGACCTAGGGCAGATGTTGGGAGAGAACATTTAAGATGAGACTCAAAGGTGCCAAGGGGAGGGGGCCACGCATCCCAAGGAGAGTGGCTGGGGAGACCCGAGACCCAGCATGAAGAGTGATCGGTGTGTTTCAGGCATAGACACAGCCCCGTGGCTGGCACACGTGAACAAGGAGAGTGGAACAGCCATGATAAAGGGTTGGGTCTTCTTCGAAACGTGGTGGCAAGCCTCGGGTGTTAGGTTGAGAGTAGTAACATTTCTCGTGTTTGAAATCATTTTGCCAATTGCACTGCTGAGAGGAGACCACAGAGGTTCCAGCCGTCGAGGCAGGAAGACCCACTAGGAGGTACCGAAGCTCTCTGGAGATCAAGTGTCCTTGTGCACGTGGCCGAAGGGACATGCCAGACTCAGTCATGGGCTGTAAGTGGGGAGTGAGGAAAAGGGGACTCCGTGAGGACTCCTACATTTTCTGCCTTAAAAATCTGGGTGGCCAGTGGTGAGGGTTACAGAGATGGAAGGGACTCGGAAAGATAGGTACAGGCTGTGGGTAAGGGAGGGAGATAAAAAGTTCTGTTTGCCCTGTGAAGGCTTAGGTAATCTTAGTGACCAAGAAGTTATATCAACACTTACTTGGCTCTAGGTTTCTGGAATTTGGGGAGGAGATGGGAGCAGGAGATATGGACTGTAGAGGTCAAATCATAGCATTTAGGGCCTAGAGACAGGATGAGATTACCCGGGAAGAATGTGCAGAGAGAAAGGGAAGGGGGCCCAGAGCAGACCCCGGGTATGCAGTCATTAGGGTAAAAATCTAGAGCCAGCAAAGGGAGCTGGGAACAAGCATCCCAAAGATCCAGAGGGAACCTCAGAAAGGGTGGGGTCCTCGCAGGCAGGGGAAGGTGACATGTCAGCAGGAGGAGAGGTCCACTGTGAGGGTCACTGAGAGCTGGGATGAGGAGGGAGGAGGGACGATATGAGTGACAACGTGGAGATCATGTGTGACCTGGACATGAGCAACCCTATTGGTGCCGTGAGGCGTGTTTGGAGGGAGGTCCGAGATGCGAGACACAGCACATTTATTTCAAGTGCAGGTTTGTGTGCTGATGGGGAAGAAAGGGATGGAGCCAGAGAGAGGAGGGCAAAGCACAGGAGTTCAGCCCTGGCCTTGGTCACAGGGTGTGGGTTCCAGAGCACCACACTTACTGACTTGGGAGGAACCCCGTGCGTGTGGCCTCCTAGGATTCAGGAGCGGGGTGGGAGCAGGAGGGCGGGTGGGTGTGGGCTCAGACAGAAGGACCGGACGCTTCCAGGGGGGCCTTTTGGGAATCCTTCGAAAGCCATCTTTAACACGGGCCAGCGTATGTCTGTGGGCTGGGAGCACATCCCTCTTGCAGCCCAGCACACTCTCTGCTTTCTCTGGATGTGCCTCCCTGTCATTTCCAGGGGACCCAGCTGCCTCCAGAGTGATGGTGCTCCCAGCTGCTGCAGGATAGGAAGTGGACCACTCGGGGGGTGTCCTGTGGGCTGGAAGGAGAGGAAAGTGTTGGTCTGAATGCCTCCCGGGCTCCCTGACATTCATGCCGAGGACAGTTCTCACCAGCAGCCTGGACTGAAGCCTCTGCCTGTAACACTGGTGCTGGCGGTGGCCCAGGGGACATGTGTACTGGGAGCTGGAGCCAAACCCCTCCTGTTAGCATGCCTCTGAGTTCTCTGGGAGTGCCGTGCGTGCGTGCGTGCGGCTCCTTAGCCTAAATCTCCCTCCTGTCTCTTTTGTCCATTTGCTTCTCAAAGCTGCTTCCTTGCCCTGTAAAGGGCTCCACTTTTCCTGCTCCTTCCACCTCCCAGTCTTGCTTCTCTTCTTTGCTTTGGTATGTCATGAGTCATGCCGCACCCCGGCAGGGTCTGCTTTCTTCTTGGTTGTGTGCACAAATCCTTTAAGCCATGAAGCTGCATGATTCAGCGCTGTCCCAAGGGACGGAAAGAGTTCAGATGGGTTTTCTTTACGGGCCCCTGCAGTTGTGAAGCTTTTATGAAGCACTTTCCCCAGGCTGTGGCGGGGGTCAGGGCTTTGGAACTAGTAGGGGAGGGTTCCACTTGTCACTTCCCTGTGGGGTGCTTGGGAAGCGGCTTAACTGTTCTCACAAGGGCTCCTGCGTATGGTTGCACAGGCGGCACACAGCACAAGTCTCGGGGGCGCCATTTATATCGATGTCTGCAGGAATAGCACCCCCAGGGGTATGCTGAATGCAACACTCACATCCCCGGAGCAGCAGCCCTGATTTCTTCTCTGTAAAGCACTTGGTGATCTCATAGCACAGAATCCTTGGGGGACGTAATCCATGTACCCTCCTGGTGTCCACCGGCACAGGGTATTAGTCGGGCGTGTGGCAGTATTGTGTGACTGGACGCCGAGAGGCGAAGGGATGGTCTTTGTCCTTGGACAGGCTTACGTTCTCGTTTGAGAGGAAAAGCATCCTCTTAAAATTAGGCACTTCCAGGCATGTGACCCTCGGGCAGACACTGTGAGTGTCCTATTCATGCGGCCTGCATTTACCGCTCCAGGGCAAACTGGCCAGGGCCCCAGTGCCAACATAGACTCCCCCCCAGAGATTCTGCTTGCCAGTGGACTCATCTGTTACCTGCGTCGCAGGTCAGAAGTGCCAGGGAGTTAAAACCCTCGGGGAGCAGGCTGATGGCTGGGTGACAGGTGGGGTCCCTGGGTGGGCCAGCTCTGAGGCTGGCCTTCTGCCCTCGCCCCCAGGTCCCCAGCAGGGTGGAGCTCTCGTCCCGCGGGATGTGTGGTTTGAGAATGCTCTTTGGTTCTCACCCTCCTGTGCTCACAGGGCCCATGTGCATTTCCGTCCCAGGGCTTCTTGCAGCCTTGCCCCCGACACGGTGAGCACCCTGACAGAGGGCTGAGCCCACATCTTATCTGATGCTATAGCCCCAGGGCTCAGCTCAGCACCTGGCACACCGACTACATATGGGCTGAGAGTGTAAATGATGTGCAGCTTCGCTCATGCGGCATTTTTATCTCCCAGGCGGAGATAACCTGAGAGTATTTTCCCCAGTATCTACTGCGGAATGAACTGTGTCTTTTTCATTGCAAGTTCTAATGAGTGATCATTAAAGACTAAATCCGTAATTTCACTACAGATTCTGGAGACAAGACATGCTGAAGACTCTTGACATGGGACAGCCGTCTCCTTCTCTTGGAGGCTGTGGATGTCTGTGAACTCCCAGACCGGGACACTGCTGCGTGTGGCCCAGGCCTCGCTGGAGTGTTTGGGAGTGGACGTGGGGGAGAAGCCTGCCCTCCGTGAGAGCAGTCGCTGCTGTCTGTCACCTGGCAACCTGCACGCAGCCACCGTCATCGCCAGGTAGGGGTCACCAGTCCGTCTTGTCTCCACTCTTCCTATGGCCCCTTTATGGAAACATCATTGCCCTCTGATGAAGGTGAGTACTGCTACCAAAATGATATCTGAGTTCCTGCTTCTGACCATCGGCCTACTGGTGATGACTACAATTGCTGGCATATCTCTAGCATGTGTTTCCATGGCTACCCATCTCCAAGGTTGTAGCTCTTCCTTGACTTATGATGGTTCCTGTCCAGTCTCCCATAGGTCCTTTAGCAGGTCACTTGACCTCGGTGCCTCAGTTTCCTCCATAGGAAAGTGGAGGTGACTGAATATACTGCATTATATGGAGTTATTGGAGGATTAAATGAGCTAGTCCATTTAGAAATGCTTACACAGTGTGTGGCATTGAACAAATGTTCGGTCAAGGTAAGTCCTTATCAGCGAAGCCATTTAGCTGTGTACATACATGTTCTGCTGTTGGCTTTCAGACCCCTCTTAACGTCCCATCCCCCTGGAGGTCCTGTATGAGTCATGCTAGACCATCTGGGTAACCTTGGCCCTAACCTTGGCCATGTCATTTCCAGTCAACTCCAACCCCTTGACCCAGTTCCCACTGATGACCCCTCTCCTCCCATATCTGCGTTTACAAGTCACCCGTCTTTGGGGCACTTGCCCCACCCAGCTATTTCCTCTTCACATGCCAAGCCAAGGCCAGAGGCTGACTGAGGATGGAGAAGAGGTAGCAGAAAGGCTGAGAGCCATGAGAACTTGCTGGGACTTGTGTTGGGACCCAATCACATGTCAACACTGGGCTCAAAGCACAGGCACTGAGAGCAGGAAACAGCTCAGGAGGAGGGGGAGAGGCCTCCACAGGTCTTCAGGCCTCTCCTTCCTCCTGCCCCCAGGCTGCCTTTCGCCTGGAGCCCAGACCCCAGCCCTGTAATTAACACTCACCCTGTCCTGTCTCCAGTCCATCCGTCACTGTGATGCACCCTCCAGCTTCTTGACAGACACTTTTATCTTGCGACTGACACTGCTGGTCACATGATACTGCAATATTTATGTGCTTGTGGGTTGCAGATGCCGAGGAGGGGAGGAAGCCATGCAGGTGAATTAGACGCCAACAATGCAAAGTTGAGCTGGGTACAGCTCGGCTCTCGTTAACGTCTCTGTAAATCATCCAGTTGCTTCAGGACGCTCAACATTTTCTTACTCATCTCCATTTTTCAAGGGGAAAGTGTTCGGTCTGTCAAGCTGATTCTTTATAAGTGGCGTGTCTGTTGTCGAAGCATCGGGTTGAGTCTCTAAGGACCTGCGATCATACCAGAGACAGGGACGGCTTGACGCCTAATGGTGACATCCTACGTAGGGTCCTAATGGATCAGCAAAGATTTGTTGCGACCTGGCCATGTGCCAGCGACTGTGTAGGGGGCTGTGGCTACAGAGACCAATAGAGTCAGGCCACCCCCCCTTCAGAGGTCCCCCATTTGCTGAAGGAAGCACTTCGGTTAGTGGTTACATAGTAGCAGTGCCTCAGTGGAAGCGTCTGAGGACCTTGATTACCCCACATGGGGACTCAAGGGAGACTTGGCAGAGGATGGGCTTTTTTTTTCAGTTTTTTCAAATTGTGAAATACACATAAAATTGATCATTTTTATCATTTCTGAGTGTGCAGTAAAGTAACATTAAGTGTATTCACATTGTTGTACAATCTCTAGAACTTTTCCTCTTCCCAAACTGAAAGTTTGTACCCATCAAATTATAACTCCCCATTCTCTTTTGATACACCTCTATTTCACTCTCACCACCAGTTTTCTAGCTTATTTTCTGTTACACATCCAGTACCCACCGGGGCTAATGGTGTCCTGTTCATCGGTCATCATTGAAGTCCTTAGTCCCCTTGTCACGTGGCTGTGATCCACGGGCCACTCTTACCACCCCAGTCTTATGTACACACTCTCGTTGGAGGCTTTGAACACAGGAATGACATCTTTTGATGTAAAACTGCAAAGACCATTCCGATTTCTGCATGGGACCCAGACTACGTAGGGCAGGAGTAAAAGCAGGGGCACCAGCATCTAGGTAACTTGAGGTACCTGCAATAACCCAGGAAAGAGGAGACAGTGCATGGAGTGCTGAGGGGATGGAGCGGTCTTCTAGGGGGACGTGGTAAAGAAGGCACCTTCAAGACTCGCTGATGGAGGGGAGGCTGCATTTGAGAGAAAAAGCAGATTCAAGACAAATCCATGATTTTGGCCTAAGCATCTGGGTGTTCTGTGTTGCTGAGATGGAAATAACACGTGGGGCAGGTGGAAGTGGAGGGACCTTGAGTTCAGTCTGGGACCTGTCAAGATGGAGAGATCGATCAGAATCCACAGGGAGGTGTCTGAGTCTGGAAGCTCGGAGGACAGGTTGGGGCTGGGAACATAGAGTTGGGCACCATCAGTAAACAGGTCATGTTGACTGCCGTGGGACCAAATGAGGCCCCCAGGGAGTCAGGGCAGATAAAGAAGTGAATCCTGGGGTGACAGCGGCCAAGGGAAAGGGCAGGATTTAGCAAGAGAGATCCAGAAGGAGCAGCCAATGAAATACGGGGAAAACCAAGAAATTCCGGCATCCCAAAAGCTAAAGAAGGAGTTCTGTGAACAATGATCAGCTGATAAATGTAGTGCAGACATCAGGGCCCAGCAGGACTGAGCCTTGACCACTGGATGGGGCACTGGGGACATTGTGGCAGGAGGAAGACACTGGTGGGGTACGGGTCCCACTGGAGGGGGTTCAGGGAGAAAAGGTGGAAGACGTGGTTGGCAGGCTGTCGATCTCCCCGTGATGTTCACATAGAAATCTCCCGAGCCTCTGAGCAGTAACCTTACATGGCAAACGGCGCCATTGCAGGTGGGATGGAAGTAAGGATTTCGGGATGGAGAGATTGTCCCGGGTGATCTGGGTGGGCTCAGTGTCACCACGAGGGTCTTTATAAGGGAGAGGCAGAGGGTCAGAGTCAGAGAGAGATCTGAAAATGATACGATGCTGGCTTTGAAGGTAGAGGAAAGGGCCACGAGCCAAGGGACATGGGCAGCGTGTGGAAGCTGGAAAAGGGAAGGAAATGGATTTCCCCTAGAGGGCCGAGAATCAACACAACTCTGTTAACACCTTGAGTCTAACCCCACAACACTCATTGTGGACTTCTGACCTCCAGAACTGTAAGATAATAAGTTGGTGGTGCTTTAAGCCACTAAGTTTGTGGTAATTTGTTGTAACAGTCATAGAAAAGGAATATAGGGGATAAATGAGCATGTTTGCATGGTGTAAAGATAAAGACCTGTGAAGATGCAGGAGAGCAAGGGGAGAGTTCTAGGAGCAGCATCTTTGCGAAGGCAAGAGAGGCTGGGACCCAGTACTCAAGTGGGGGAGGGGCTGGACTTGCCTGTGCAGGAGGGAGGTCAGAGAGCACGATGGTCAGATAGAGGCAGATTGCAGGAGTCGGTCAAGGACAGGTCCGAGTGTTCTTTCTAATGGCTTCTGTGCTGTCAGTGAAATCAAGAGCAAAGTTTGTCAGCTGAGATGAGGAAGAGGAAGGAAAAAAGGATGAAGGAAGGAGAAGTTGTAAGATGGTTATTTAGAGAGTATATTTCAGTCATTCTACTTCTTGTAACTTTTCTAAAAGGAATAGTCGAAGAGGTGCACGGTGTTTTATCCATAGGAATATTTCTAACAATATTGTTTAGAATGGTAAAAAATGGGACAGTAAAACGCGACAAAAAGTTATTAATTAAAGAAATACAGTATATCCACCATGGATTCTTCTGCAGCCATTATAAACCATGCTTTCGAAGACCATTTAATTAAAATGGACTATCATGTTAAGTGAACGTAGTCAGAAAACAAATATGTACAGAATGAAACCAATTTTGAAGAAATGGTGTGTGTAAATACACATTTAAAAAGACTGTAAGGAAATACATAAAAATTAAATAATGATTATCTCTGAGTGAGGGAATTACATGTATTTTAATTTACCCTTCGTACTTGTCTTCATTTTTATATTAAATAAAAATTATTTTTATGTTATAGGTCCCTATATGAGTGCAAAAGTGAAAAAAAAAGTCAAAAGGCAGATGACTTAGAAAGTAACCTTTATCAATTAGCTAAATTCTCAATACGTATTTTATTTGATGATCAAACAACCCAAGAAGTAGGTATTACATTCACACATGACTAAGGAGGAAATTAGGCTCAAAGTAAAGCGACTCATTCAGTGTCACTTGTAATCAGAGGCACACTTGATAACCAAATGCAGTTCCCCTTATTTTGCTGCATGACATTTGCATATGTGCCCGGCATTCTGCCAACCAGCTCAAGGGCCACCGACCTAGGAGATGCCACGTTTCTGCCTCAGAGGCCTGCCCTTCGGTTAATGAAGGGGAGTGTCTACTAAATGTTAAGAGCTCAGTAAAGGAGGACACTTGCCAGGTACCACTCCGTTTTCCATGAATGGGATACTTGCGTTATGGCAAAAACACTACCATGGAAAACACACAAACACACATGCACACACACACACAAATGAAATTAAAGATAGTCAGAGGTGAAGCCATATCTGGTCTGGAATGTTCCACCCTGAGAAAGGGATTCTGTCCCAATGATGGTTGGGATCTCTTAGGGATTGATTTATGTCCCTCAAAAAGATACATTCAAGTCCCATTATGTGGCAATATGACCTTTTTGGGAAATAGGATCTTTGCCAATGTACTAAAGTTTAGATGAGGTCATACAGAATTAGAGTGAGCCCTAATCCAATTTCCAGTGTCCTTAAAAGAAGAGGGAAACTTGGACACATACTCAGAGAGACACAGACAAGAGAATGGCATGTGAGGATGGAAGATGGAGGCAGAGCCCCTAGTGTGGCTGCCACAAGCCAAGGAATGCCAAGATGTCCAGAAGCCACCAGAAGCGAGCAGGGGGACGTGGAATACATTCTCCTTCAGATCACTCAAGAAGACCCCAACCTTGGTGACACCTTGATTTCAGACATCTGGCCTCCATGAGACAGTTTCTCTTGTTCTGAGCCACCCAGCATGCAGCCCTAGGAAAGTACTAAAGAGTCAGGGACACAATGACAGTTATGTTTGAAAACACAGCAGGAGCCTATGTGCTCGGGATGGCTTCTGAGTAAGATGCGATTGTCAGTGGAGGCCATGAAAGCTGTGGTGGCACATTCAGGTGGCCGGGCCTGTTCTGCTGCCTGGAGGAGTCTTTGGGTGGTGCAAAGGCAGGGGTTACTCCCAAGATTGGAGACTGGAACTTGGGACAATGGTGTGAGGCTGGAGACAAGATCACTCTGCCTGGCTTTGCTGTAACCAAGGAGAGTTGGGCCCACTGAGGGATGCAGGGACTGGGAGAGGCAGTCACCATCCTGCACTGGGCATATTGCCTTTGATGATGAGGCAGGAATGCACTTAATTATAGCAAAGGTTTGGGGAACAATTTCTAAGCTAATGAATCTGTTGGTCAGGAGAGTCCAGTGACATCATTACTGATGGATATACACGTAGGTCTTTTTAAATCACGGTCTGGAACTACAGATGCAATATGGTAGCCATTCACCACATGCAGGCAATTACGTTTTTTAAAATTTTACTTTCAGTTTGCATATAACAAATCACTATTTTTGATGTACGTTTCCATAAGCTTTGACAAACGCAGTCAAGGAACTGCCACCACAATCAAGACGCAAAATAGTTCCATCACGCTTAAGCGCCCCCACATGCAGCTCTTTTATGAACAACCTTCTCCCAACCCCTGGTAACTTCGATCGGTTTTTTATCCCTATAATTTTGCCTTTTAAATTTCAAATTGATTAAAATTATGTAAAATAAAAAATTCCGTTGGTTAGTTGCACTAACCACATTTCATGTGCCCAATAGTTACATGTGGCTAATGGCGACCATTTTGGACAGTGCAGATATAAAATATTCCCATCATTCCAGAAAGTTCTATTGGTCAATGCTGGTGAAAGTATATGTATTCAGTGGTTCTTAAGCATTTGGTGATCATATCCCCTCTATGGATCCTCTTCCTAGAATAAGGCACAAAGACATACAAAAGAGTCTGGTGCAAATTTTACGGGCATCCATTGATCCCTCTAAACTATCTCCTTTGGGGTTAAGACTCCCTAATTCTGTGAAAACTCGAAAGTCTAAAAGCATTTTCGTCAAGCCCAGCTTTCTGCTTTGTGTCTTCAAGTTCAACCGCAAACCAAAGCCCTGTCTTGTAAACTTGCTGTTTCTCTTTAATCCGCCACGCTGACCGGCAATTATTCATGGAGATTATTCCACGTGCTGTGTTTGCCAGCCGGGCCTCCCGCTCTTGGCTGCAGGAACACGCTTTTCAAGATCATCATTACCTGTAAGTAGGAATTGGGAGCATTTGAAATAACTGACTGCAAGTTTAGCTTCTCTCACATTAAACCTTCTTTGTTAAAGGTAATGGTAAAGAAGTTTTGGAATAAGCTTATCGTGTTAAAAAAAAAAAAAAGTAGCTTGTTTCTTTAAACAGTGTTCTCCATAATTCTAGCCCAGATCAATTTCATTCTGAAAGCTGCTTCCTTCCATTGCACCATTTAGGTGCAATAATTGTGCTGGTCTTACTGACCCCGTCTAGTTCACAATTTCTGTTTGATGCTGGCTGTTGTTCAGCTCCCTGAAAGACTTTTCTAAATTATTTTTTTGGTTATAAAATGCCCCGTGCAAAAGGAGAAAGGGCCTGGCTTCACTACAGTTTGTTTGGTTGTTTTTTGTTTTGTTTTTCTTTTCACTTTTTATATATTTTAAGTGTGTTTTTCCAGGACCCATCAGCTCCAAGTCAAGTAGTTGTTTCAATCTAGTTGTGGAGGGCACAGCTCACAGTGGCCCATGTGGGGATCGAACCAGCAACCTTGTTGTTAAGAGCACAGCGCTAACCAGCTGAGTTAACTGGCTGCTGCCCTGACTTCACTACTGTTAATGATGTTCATCTATGTACCGTGTTTCCCCGAAAATAAGACCCAGCTGGACCGTCAGCTCTAATGCTTCTTTGGGAGCAAAAAGTAATAGAAGACTCGGTTTTACTTTAATATAATAATATAAGACCGGGTCCCTCCCCTCCCCTACCTCCTCTGCCCTCCCTTCCTTTCCCTTCCCTTCCCTTCCCTTCCTGTGCCGAGGGAATAGATGTTGCTAATGGATATTTCTAATGCAGAATAAGTTGGCACCATCTTCTGTGTCCTTGGATCTTGTTCACACCCACAGCCAGGGGACCTTATTCCTCCTCCATATTTATCAGGACTCTTGGGTTGCAAATGACAGAAACCCAAATCAAATGAGCTTAAGATTAAAGAAAAACAAAAGTAATCTATTGACTCCTAAAACCCAAAGGGAAATAGCGGGGCTAGGGCAGCCTGCAGCTGACTAGAAGGCTGGGAGTACTTTCTCTGTGTCTACCCCTCAGCCTCTCACAGGTTTGGAGATTCTCATGCAAACAGCTTTCTCCAGGTAATGGGGATGGGGTTTCAGATAGTTATAGTTATGACTCCCATCCCAGCCCACTTGCCTCCAGAAAAGTAACAAAGGCCTTTCCCAGCACTTTAAGGTAGAAAATTTCAGGCAAAGCTCTGATTGGCCTGCCTCGGGTTTCACACCCACCTCTGGACCAATCAGAGTGGACAAAGGACAAGGTATTGCAACCTGGGCTGGGTGCCCTCCCCTGCAATAAAGGAAGCCCATTCTAGATCCAGATGCAGGGAACGAGATGCCAACAGGATGAAAATAACAGCTGGTGCATAAAACAAGCAGCTCATTGACATGTTTACCTCCACTGAGACAGCTGCAGACGAGGAAACTGGGGCTTAGAGATCAGACATGTTACAGGTCCTGTGGTGCACCCACACACAGGTGAGACCAGAACAGAATTCTCCCCCACTCCCCACTACTGCCTTTAGGAAGGTCTACGTAATCTAGACAGTAAAAGTGTTTCGGAAGTTAGAAATTATGTATGCTCCTGCAGGAGGCCCTTTTAGTCCAGCAAGGTGGGCTGAAAGGCATTTTACGGCTATCATTTCACTCATCCTTCTTCCTCTGCTCAGACGGACATGAACTGTCATCCCCTGAACCATTTCCAAAAAGGTGAAGCAAGAGCCTCTCACAGTCAGTATTTAATAACTTGAAGCACCTGGAAATTCTTCCTTATTTTCCAACCTAAATCCTTCCTGATGCAATTGAAAATCATTTCCTCTCCGTGCTCAGGAAAGGGAAACCAGATGGTCAGTATCCTGTGCATAACAACTGTTAATAACCTTGCTGGAATTCGTGACCCCTCATGCAGCCTTTTTCTTCTCTGGGTTACATAGTCCTAAATCCATCAATTTTTTTCTCTTAGGTCTTGTTTTCTGAGTTCCTTTTCTCTAGAAGAGACTCAAGTTCTTGCAATTATTCAGTGTGTGTGATAGCTTTAAATACTAGTGAGGCAGGAAAGAATCAGCCAAGAAATCCCCAGTGTTAAATGAACCCGGCTCCAGAGTGGGGACCCTCGAGGAGATGCACTAAATTCTACAAATGGTGGGCCCCGAGTCCATGCATACCCGCCAGACTTTTTTAAAAGCTGTGACTCATGACTTACTTATTGCTTTTTACTTGTAAGATGTTTTTTTATCAGTTCTGAACCATCTGTTGGAATCGAATTGTTTTTGCTGAGCCAAAAATGGGAGCACGTTTTGTGGACGTATTCTAGGTTATTAGCATGGGCACCTCTCAAGAAACTATTTCACGTTCTGTCGGGTAGAGTTAGTAGCCCTCGGCATATGACAGGGGAGGATGTGGTTGAGCCTGTTCTCAAATACAAATCCAAAACTGGCAAAAATAACCTTCCCAGTTGTTAGAAGGCAGCTCATGTTCCAACCCACAAACCCCAGGGTAAAACAAAGGTTCTGCCAGGACAAAAACGCCTGGCTTGCTGACGAGATCATGGACCCCGGAGTGAGAGCAGATCAAGGAGCTGTGTTCTCTCATCGATGCAGGAATCCCCTGGCAGCCCCATGACAGTTCTGTGGGGGCACTCATAACTTTTAAGAGCTGAATGAACGAATGAGTGAATGAATGAGTGAATGATTGAATTGAAGATGGTTCGGATTGCTAGGGAGTTTTTTTTAATAACTTAAAGTTTGTATCTCTGGACTCCTTTCACCCATTTGCCCACCTCCTGACCCCTTGCCTCTGGCAACCACAAATTTGTTCTCTGTATCTATGAGCTTAGTGTTTTTATGTGTGTGTGTGTGTGTTGTTTTTTTTTTAACGATTCCACACATAAGTGAGATTATATGGCATTCACCTTTCTCTGTCTGACTTATTCACTCAGCGTAATGCCCTCAAGGTCCACCGATGTTGTTGCAAATGGTACGATTTCATTCCTTTTTATGGCTGAGTAATACTCCACTCAGCCAATACTTCCTCTGCTCAGAAGGACTCTATACTGACCACTGTATAAATGCACCACCTCTTCATCCATTCATCCATCGATGGACACCCAGGTTGTTGCCATATCTTGGCCATTGTAAATAATGCTACAGTGAACATGGGGGTGCTTGTGTCGTTTCAAGTCAGTGTTTTCATTTTCTTCAGATAAATACCCAGAGAGGAATTGCTGGTAGTTTTATGTTTAATTTTTGAGGAACCTCCACACTTTTCCATAGCGGCCGCGCCAAGTTACATTCCCACCAACAGTGCGCGAGGGTTTAGGGAGTTCTTTATGAGAGTTGAAATTTGTTGTCTTCCTTGGCTGTGTTTGTGGGGGGCACATGGGTGAATTCTGCTTCTCCCTCAAGGTGATGGCTCAAGAAGTACTGCTCACCTGGCATGGCACCTGGCACCTGGCACTGTGCAGGCTGTGAACTATGCCACTCCAGCAGGCACCTTTCACATCATTCTCTATGTCAAAGGGTCCCCTGCAGTTGTTCAGTGCACAACCTGCACGGCTGTACATGGCAGCCCCATTGGTCTCAAAACTCATAGACCCTCTTGTCAAATCATTTTACCCATCTGTGTCATCCACTACATGAACAGTGTAGATGTTAGATGTTAGGAGATGTTAGGAGATGTTTCTGAGTATAATATGCAAAACACAAATTTTGACAAGTTCCATTAAATTTCTGTTCATATTTATAGACATCAACTGCCTCATAAACTTTGTTTTCAATTAGGTATGCTCACCGGCTGTTCCATTTTTTATATGTTTAGGAAAAGTTCACATTTTCAGAAGTATAATTATTTCCCATAAAACATCTGATTCTGAAATTTTGTATCTGTACAGTACAAATATCATAATGGCAAGCAAATCATGCTTTATGCTGTAGTTAAAGTTATTACAACTTTCCACACATTTTGCTTTTCCGTGTCATAAATCAATATCCGTGGGTACAGTCAAGTTTTAAAAATATTCGTAACCTGGAGACCCAGCATCTACTTATCTTTCCAGTACACGTTGTATTTCTTCTCAGCCCAGTTTGCCCAATAATATTTGTATTGAGGTGGAATTTTAAAAAATGCTTTCTCACCCAGGGGGTTCAGTTCACCTGGAAAAGGTACAGTAGGAGGAACAAAACTAGCCAGGTACTGGATGAGGGGTAGACTCGTGGGGTAGATGGTTAGCTGGAAGAGAAATGTACACCTCCACAGACCCCAGTTTAATCAGCCTGAGCAATGAGGGTTTCTGTTTTTCTAAAGGGTTGTGGTCAAGGGAAGTTCCACATAAGGAGGGCGTAACCCTTCTGGTGTAATGAACTTCGCATAAGCTGGTATTAGAGATGGTTTCTATGCTTTCTGAAGGAGACTCAGAAAGAGGGTCTTAAGGGGACCGTTAGAATACCGGGAACTCGTGTTTATTGTGGGAGGCAGGCCCACTGGTGCCCAGTGACGAGTGCAGTCCAGGTATCTCTGACCACCTCACTCCTCTGCTTGGGAACCATCAATGGCTCCCTGTTACTTGTGGACAGAAGTTCAAGTGCCTTGGCACTACATTCTAGGGCCTTCCAAAGTGACCCCCTTGTACCCTTCTGGAATGCTCTCCCACCTTCTCCCTAATAGATGGTCTTACAATCTATTTCCTGGATGTTGGTGCTTCCTCCCCGCTTCCCAGAAACTGGCATGTGGATGGCCCCGCTGCATGACGCCAGTAGAGGGGTTAGGATGAGGTGGGTCTGCACAGGGGGATGTGGGAGGGCCAGAGGGTTGGAGAAGAGGACAGAGAACCCAGATACTTAAGGACATGGCACCTGGCACCATCTGGGGCATGATAGGAGATGTCATTGGAGACGAGTGTACAGGATGGGTAGGATCTAGGGAGTGCTCTTGCTATTTGCTTCTATATCAGAATTCTGTTAGAATGCTCTGATTTTTTAAAAAAATGCTTTTGCAGAACCCAGGCAGGGAGAGCCACTGGCCCTGCCACTTGTTAAAGCAAGTTTAATTGCTGAATAGCAGAAATACCAACAAATCCAAGGAAACACGCATGGGCGTTTTGAGGTAGAGGATTCCAGTGCTTTTCTGATGAAATGTACTGTGATAGAAATTTCTATCTTTGTGAACTTAAATGACTAATGTTGCAATAAGTGATTTTAAAAAGGATTTTGTCCCCATGACAGCAGTGTTTTAGATGCTGCTAAATAAAACCTTAAAGATTTTTCTTTAAAATTAAACACTCTAGGAAGTATGTGAATGTATATGATGGTTTCCCTGGGCATACAATCCAGAGTTATTTTGTGGTGGGGGCTCATTAGCGGTAATAATCACATTCAATGGGGTGTTTAAAGTTGTCATGGGACTTCCAATAGGACCCTGGAAAAATCCTTCCTACACACACTTCCACATACAGTTATCACCGGTTACGAGACTTCTGGAAGTGAATTCACACCGTGGTACACGGAAGTGTCCTCTGTAGTGGGAGTTCAGCATGGCCCCTGCCCTGTGACCACGCTCGGGCCAAGCTTCATGGACTTTCTCCCCAGCTGCCGTCCTCTCCCCTTGGCACCAGTGGTGTCGAGAGCCCGTCCTCACCCTCTCGCCCCGGCCACCCCCCCTCCCCCGCCTCAGATCTCATTCCCAGTGTCAGTCATGGCTTATGCTCAAGCTGCATGTTAATGAGATGAAAAATAACACCTATGTTTGAGAGGACCGTATATAAATTAGTTATTGATTTGAAAACACCTTGGAAATGTAATGTGGGAGGCAGTGAGCCGTACCAGTCTGAATAATTAACAGGAAAAACAGATGTGGGAGCTCTGGCTCCATTCCTCCACCGATCCCCGTTACCTGGGAACTAACTCAGTTCTCAGTCAGCGGAGAAGGGTGGCCGCCCTGGGGTGGGGACCTGAGACCCCTCAGCTCAGACCCCACAGCCCTCCAGGTGTGCGAAAGCCCCCTGGACACACAGATGTCACTGGAACCCCTCTTTAAGAAAACCCAAAATAGCCATTCTAAGCTGGCCTACGGGCATAGGGGCAGGTATAGGTCCCTCTTAGAAGAAATACATGTCATGATTTCTTTATATAATAAAGTAATAAATGCTCACTATAGAAAAATCTGGTAAGTATGGGAAGCCAAAAGGAAAAACAGCATCATAAACTCATCACCCAAAAACAGTGTGCTTGCTTTTTTATTCTACACAGAATTCTATTAGAATTCTCTGATTTTTAAAAAATGCACTTGCAGTAATAGTCTTCATATAGCATGATATGGCATGGACTAGTTTGTTTCCTGCGAATATTAGATCATAAGAAATTTCTCATGTGACTGTGAGCGCTGTATAAACATCATTTTAAATAGCAACATAGTACATTGCAATTCTATTATTTCCTCAACCATTTTTCGATTGTTGAACATTTAAGATACAGATCATTTGATTCTGGCAATAATAGGCGAGTGAATGAAAAGAACCTCCAGATGATGTGCTTAGAAATTAACACATGACCCCCAGCCGGGGAGGGCTCTTCTCGCCTCAGCCTCCAGGGGCAGCCACTATAGTTTCCACATGGCTGGTTGACTCTTGGCTTCCAAGGTCGAACATTAGTCCATGTGCCCTTGGATGCCACAATGGAGGACTCACAAGCATTTTTTAAATTGTCATTCATTCATTCATTCACTCACTTACTCATTTATTTGACAATTATTGTGCACAACATTGCATGCTGATGGTGGCAGGTCACCTGGGGCCATGTGGGCTTCAAGCCAGTGATGGGGAAGGGGTGGCTGGAGGTTCCTGGTGGGGAGACCCTGATGTCCCTTCAGCCACAGGCATTTGGGGGGCAGGTGGTCTGGAAACCCCCTCCCATCCTTGTTACAGGATTGTGCAAGCGGGGAACCGTGGTGAATGGGCCTGTGAGTGTGTATGGTGCTGTCACACCAAGGTGTAATTAAGGAGATGTACGCTAATTTTTAACTGGTTAAGGGATATTAACTTAGACAAATGAACCTCTCCTTTCCCAATAATTAGATATCCAAACAAACACACACTTTTCTCCCCAATTAAATGAATGGAGATTTTAAACCACGGAGCCGGATTTCAATATGGCCTATTTGTTACTGGTTTCCGCTTCACTGCCTTCACTTCACAAAAGCAAATGACACTATAAAGATACATAATAAAATCATAACAGTAAAAATATCTTTTTGATTTTGGAAGGACATAAAACAGTTCTTTTACAATCAGAAAAAAAAAGGCCCTGTTCAGCTAGAATGTCACATTGTTTCCAAGAGAATGTGATTTAAAAGGCCTAAGGGGCAGTAACATCCAGGTGGCACATTTCAAAATTGTTTTTAATTTAAAGCAGTCATGCCTCTCCCTTCGGTATATACAGGATGCATAATATCAAGCAAAGTTGATTTTTTTAATTAAACTACAAAATTAGTGGAAGGAGGAAATACAGTTGATGAATTTATGTATACTCTTTGATGTAGGGCAGTGAGTCCCAAAGCGTGACGTATGGACTATACATGACGCTTTTCGGTGATCTGAAGACAGATACCTGTGTGGGGACAGAGCCAGGAGGGCAGTTTGCAGGCTCTCGGCCTCAAGTGGAAAGGTGCTGGCTCGGGTAGTAAATGGCCATCAGCTGTGATGGGATGGCCGTCAGCTGTGGCTAGTCGGCCGTCAGGTGTAACCAGTGAGCCATTGGCTTCTAATGTAACTGCCGTGGTTACACTAACGGATGACGGGGGCTAGCAAGAAGATGGTGGCTGAGCTAGCAAGAGCGGATTACAGAGAGGCGGATGCCGCCAGCGAGAATATAGTGGTATGACTCCCCTATCTATGGCTCCAAGGGTGTTCCTTTTTGGCCTCCCCATATCCTGCGTTCTTATGTGGGGAGCGGGAGCTGAGACCCCGCAGGCAGCCCCGCAGGCCACCTGTTATTTTCATGTTCGTGGCTGCAGCCTGTGCGTGCAGGTCACTTGCTGGCCCTGGTGTGACCCACTGTGAACAGGGTGGGGACAGAGGTCCGAGGCACCCCCTGCATTTCCGCAGCCATGCCCCATTACTCCCTGTACCCACTGTTTGGGGCTTGAGAGAAATTTTCAAGACTAGCGTCAGTGCACCGGCAAGTACAGGACCAGCCAGTCTGCTTAAGTAAAAACAATGAGAACTTAAAACAGTGGGTGTGTTTCCCATGAGTACTTGTGAAATTGCAACGGAAACCACACATGTGCAGTCTATGGAGCTGTGCGCGGGGTCCCTGCTCCAAGTTAGATGAGGCCCACAGAAACCACAGTCATGGTCCTGGGCGGAGCCCTGCCTGTAAGCAGAGAACAAGCCCAGCGACCTGCACTCCTCCCAATGAAGCCTGACCCTTAGTTACTGTTTGAATTACGACACCAGAGGCCCCACCTGGGTAAATGTGCCCGGGGCGGGAGAGGGGGGGCTTGTTGCAATAAGTGCGGGTTCCGTCTGTGCTCCACGGGTTGTGAAGAATTGGAAGACTGGACAGGTGGGGTGGGAGGGCGAAGATTTGGGTACATGGGGCAGCAGAGAGTAGAGGCCCATCTGGAGGCGAGTGGGAATGTGATGGAGAGAGTTCAGCAGAAGGAGAAATGCTGAGACCCAGTGTTGCCTGCCCTGTTCTTCAGCTGGTCTCAGTTCTCTCCAACCCCGAAATCCCCCTGCCCCACTGTAGGGTCAGCACAGCCCAGACGACTCTTGGGTGGAGCTGAGAGGCCAATGATGAGTCCCCCATGAGGAAGGGACCCAACAGTGTGATGACCAGTCACACCATAGACTCAGAGTCGGGCCACAGGAGGTGGTTACGACTGGCAGTCAGGGCTTTCTCCCCCCAGGGTAAAGCCTGTGGAAAACGGCCCAGGTTACTGCCCCAGCGATATAAACACAGCCCAACAGGGGCACAGTCATTTGTATGGAGCTTTCGGATTCTCTGTCATGTAATCTTTCACACACACACACACACACACACAAACACACACACACATACAAACACACACACAACTTTCAAGACAGGAACTGCTATTATTATTCCAATGTCATAGATGAGGAGACTAAGGCTCAGAGAGCATAAAAGACACATCTCCGGTCAAGATAGTGCGGGAAAGTGGGCATCAACCTCACAAAGAGGCCCCCAGACCTGCCACCCGCCCATCCTCAGCCTGCGTCCCGCCAACAGCATGACGGGAAAGGACGGGAGCATGATGGGAGGTGGTCTTTCCTGCAGCGGCTGTTACTGGATATTCTCCACTTGTCGGGACACTTTGCTGAGGACCAGGCACAGTGTCTCTCTTCTTTAGATGGGGCAGGACTGTGACAACCACACAGCAAAGACAACCACAATCACACTTTTCAGGAGGCTGAGTAGCGAGGTGGACCTGGGCATCGCACAGGCCCGGGCAGGGTTCCTGAGATGCCCTTTATCACGAGACTTTGGTACATTACCCAGTTGTCTGCTCCCAGCTTTGTGTGTAAACTGCTGTGAAGATAAGATGTGCAGCGGTGTCAACACCTGACACGCAGCAGCGGCTCAGTAAAGCGCTTCGTTTAGAAAATCAGCTCATTTGATCTAGGGGGTCAGTAGCTAGTGTTGTCTGCGTCTCCTAGGAGACTTGAGGACTAGGTCAGGCTTTGCGTGCCTCTGTTGAACTTGGCCATAGGGCCTTTGAGATGAATGGACTCCAGCCCTCCGTCCCACGTCCAGGTCATTCTCACCACGCCCAAGGGGCATCTGTTCTCCTGTCATGTGGGTTCTGAGTGGCTGCCCCTGCTGGCACCACCCTGCCTACTCCACCTGCTTCCCAGGTTGTCCTCAGCCGTCTGCATCTGCCCCCGTACTCCTCACACAAGGCAGATTTACCCACGGTCTGGCCAGCGACGAGGGAATTGATGTCACAGCGGGAACCACGCAGGGATGACATGCGACCTCCCGGCCACGGTGCCCTGGACACACTTCACCGGCCTCCCACCTCTGTCCTCCCCTGCAGGCCCCCTCAGTCTGTTCTCCATTCTAGTCTTTCCTCATACAGCCCATTGTTTCGCTGCCTCTTTCTAAATTGGAGGCTACAAACCAGTGCTCCACGGGCCAGATAGGTTCAGCAAACAGCTGTGCTTTGTTTGGACCTTAGCATAGTTGAAAAATTTTGAAATAGAGACCAATATTTAACTTTTGGTGCACTGCACATGAAAATCTGGTGTTCTGGTTTCTTTTGTAAGTGTGGACAATCTGGCAAAATGGGGACCCCCTTCATGGGTAAATCAATCTTCCCCTAGAAGGGGGCCCATATTGTCCAGTTGCCCAGAGCCCTGCCATCCCTGCCACCTTCCAGCAGCCAGCTGGACAACCCCCTTGCCTGCTGAGCCTATGGTCTTCGGCCCTCAACTTGCACAACCCAAGAGGCCAATCAAAATATTCTCCTGATGGCAGCTATTAGTGCCTGGCTGGCTGGGTGGCTACCTATCTATCATCTATCAATCATCTGTCTGTCTGTCTGTCTGTCTGTCTATCTATCTGTCTATCTAATCTATCTATCTATCTATCTATCTATCTATCTATCTATCTATCTATCTATCTATCATCTATCTATTATCTGCCATCTATCGTCTGTCTTTTTAAACCTACTGCATTTGTGTCTGCAGCCCTTAGCACAGTGGCTGGTACATAGTAGGTATTCAGTCAGTATTTCACAAACCAATTAGCAAATACATTACAGATGACGAAACCAAAGCTCCGAGAGGCTGAGTGGCCATCTTGCCGAAGGCTCACCAATGGGCCAGCCAGACCCCGTTCCCACCTCGGCAGGGACTCCTTGGCTCTCTTACCTCGGGGTCAAGGCTGGCTTAGGGCTTGTTCTGGCCACTGTAGCTCCCTCTCTTCACGTGCCCCCTTGCTGGCAGGTCCCAGTGCTGCTTTTGCCCAGTTAACACTTGCGTGCCTTATGTTTTCCTGGTGCAGGCACCTCACTGTCCACAAAGCCCTTCAGGCTGGAGTCCATGGAGAAGCCCCCGTCCTCTGAAGAGCCATGTTCCCTTTGGTGTTTATCAAACCGGGGCCGTTTCCTGACTGAAATGACTTGGTCTTACTGACCTTGGTCTCCACTGGCTTCGTTTAGAGTTAGCTGGGACATCCACCACCACCATTTATTGGTCACTTACTAGGCTATTGGCCAGAACTGCAAGGACTCAGGTCCCATTCGGGACCCTCAGATCAGAATCTGCAGGGTGCAGCCCTCCAGGTGACACGGACACTCACTCGGGTCTGAGAACTGCTGCTCTGGCCCTTTCCTCGTGTCTTCTTCCCCTGCCCCGAATCTCCACCCATGTATTCAGAAGGCACCTGGGCTTCCTGCCATTACCTGAGGGAATAGTTAACCAGCCTCTGATCCCTCGATCCCCAAGGCCTCTCACCTGGAGCAGGTGACGCCACATTGCCTTTGGGAGAAGCAGCTCACTTATAAGCCAGTGCCTGCAACCTGGAGCCTCTGCCTGGGTAATTTACCTTCTGGGGGTTCATTTTTGAAACGATGGCTTGCTTGCTGTGTGAACAGCGTCTTAGCACGCAGGCCCTGTGGCTGCCTTGGGAGGGAAGCACGTGGGATGCACTGGGCTGCCCGTGTCAGCTGCACTGGGCTGCCCGCCAGGCCCCACGAGGCATTTCATAAGCCTGGACCTTAATATTAAGTCACATCATCCTCAACCAACCCTCTCAATTTCGTGATAATCTGTCCACGCACTTTTGTGTGATGCAGCAATAAGAGAGAGAAACATAATTTTATCTTTAATAAAGGCACAAATTACATGTTTTGGAGAGTGGAAAATTATCGCAGAGATACAGTGTTTGTTTCCTAGGAACCT
The DNA here is from genome assembly GCF_964194185.1 of Rhinolophus hipposideros. Lineage (NCBI taxonomy): Eukaryota > Metazoa > Chordata > Mammalia > Chiroptera > Rhinolophidae > Rhinolophus > Rhinolophus hipposideros. The sequence continues at coordinate 4,541,188 of NC_138061.1, forward strand.
CGCTAAAGCCTCTTTCTATAGAGTGCGAGAGTTAACCCAAAACCAATTGACGAGTTTGTGTTGGTACTGATTCTTATTATGAGAATATTACATATTTACTTTCATGATAGGTTTTAATTTGTAAAATTGCCCTCACATTAGCAGGTGGAAGAAGCTCTGGGAGTCTGGAGCCCTTATTTTGACTTTTGGCTCTTAAATAAATGAAGCTTTAAAAATGTCGAGAGTAATGTCAAAATAGAATGTGGATTTCACAGTGACTATAATTGTGATTACAATTAGATGACTGTAACGATACAAAAGACACATTATCTTTATAATTTATGATCTTCCTGGCCCAAACTCAACATCTTAAAAATGCAACATTTCAGTGCCATCTGGGAGATTTGCCCAACAAAATTATGTATAAACAAAGTTCTTTATTGACTTGCTGAGATCCAAGTGGAATCAATCCCACATTATTGTTGTCTCTGTCGGCACTGTAGTGTGTAGGACAGCTAAAGACCCACACCCCATAAATCATCCAAGTGTAATTTCCCAAGGGGCTAAGTTTGGGGTGGAAACAAAGCTTTGTTGGTATTTTCTGCTTAGATTTTTTTTTGATCACATTCAGAAAGCGAGTCTATCTCTTTTCTCTGAGATCCCCAGTGAGCTTCTCCGAGTTCTCTGAAGTGGTCCCTGGAGCACATGGCGGTGTGTGAAGAGAGGGAGGTGGGTCCGGGGATTGCAGGGAAAGCGATGGCCTTTCGAGTCCACTCTTTTCACGTCTGGTGCACTCTAAACATCAAAATTCTGAGAAGTCTATATTTTATAATACTAGTGAAAGATTGTACTGAGCTATTCGTGACTGAAGGGAAAAAAAACCATTTGATTTCAGAAACGTGGCCTCCCAGACCCCTCAAACTCTGGGGGCCTAGAATATGTCTCATGTTACTCGGTGGGTGGTTATCTCAGAACTCAGGAGGCAAGATTCTCTGAAGTCGACCGCACACTTGTAAAACGTAAAGACAGACCTCATCTCCAAGAAGGGAGGGTACCACGGAGGAAGACTGGTGCTGACACAGCCACACAGACCGTCCCTGTGACTGGGCCACAGGAGAAATCCAGCCAGTGCTTTCCTGCCTGCACTTTCACAGAAGTCAGGCCTGTGGGTGGTTTGTCCCCAGGCAGAGGTCAGGAACTGGTTGACCTTGATGGCCCTTCCACCTGCTCTGGTGTTGGTCTACTCTGGGTCAAGAGTGGTCGTCTTGGGTGGTCGTCTTCCTCTTTTCTTGAATAGGCATATGTCCATTCCACCATCATTCCCGAGCAACCGTTACGGGTCCACCTGGGCTCTCCTCTGGGCTGTTATTGTCAACATTAGTCGGCCAGAGCAACTGGGCAACAATGGTCAGCGTGGCGGGTTCAGGGTGGGAGAACCGTAGAGGGACGGGGATTCCCTATGACGGACTCAGAGGCTAGAAGGATGAGAAGCAAGCCAGGCAAAGTGAGAGGAGGGGAGTGGACCAGGCTTATGCCAGGCCAGGAGGTGAGGGTCCAGAAGGGAACCTCAGAGGACTGAGTGGGTCTGAGGGTGGTAAGAAGGGCTCCAAGGAGCAGAGCCTGGGGAGGTCAGTGGGGAAAGATTGGGTGGGGCCATCAGGGTCCTCATGGGATCCGCCTCGATCCTGAGGGCCCCAGGGAACCGCGGCTGTGTTTATTTCAAGTGGGGCGGTAAGGAAGTCAGATCTGCAGTGCAGAATGTACACTCTAGCGGCTGTGTGAGTATGGGACGGGGGGCAGTTAGGAAGTAGCCATCTCTGTCCATAAGCGAGGAGGAGGGCTTGAACAGCGTGGGGTCAGGTCAGATAGAAGATTCCAGACAGGCGGGTGCACGTCTGCAATATTTGGCGAAATACTCAGCTGTAGACTTGTTTTTTACAGGGATGTGGAGTCCACGCTGGGATCTCCATCTTCCCAGTTGCAAGTAATTCCTCACCTTCGTCCTTGAATGTGTTCGCTTCTCCCGCCATGGCTTTTGACCTTGCAGACTGGGCTGTCCCATCCTTAGGTAGAAGGTGCACTTTCACCTCATCAGGGTTACGTTCCCAGCGTCAGCACTCTCCTGCCCCCTCCCCCAAGGTGGACACCAGCACCCCTCGTTCCTGGGGGAAGAGGAAAGGCCTGGCTTCTCCAGGGTGCTGGCCCAGACAGAAGTTTTGTGACCATGAGAATCCAAACTGGTTCATTGGCTCATAGTAAGCACTCAGCAATCTTTTGCTCTTGTTTTTAATATTGCTTTTATCAATAATAATGTAACAGATGCCCAATACATATTTGCTAAATACTTCGTGTTAGGCAATTGTGCTAATTGATATAAATCATGGCTTAATAATTTATGTTGGCACAGAAAGTACTTTAGTTAGGAATTTTTCTCTCCATGAATTACTATGTTCTAGAAAAGCTGTGTTATCTCTTTCTGGCTTGTCACAGGAGACAGTGACAGGTGGTCATGGATCTTAGATTCCTTGCCCTTTGAGTAGGTGAAGATGACACCTGAAGACTATCCCCCCCCTTTTATGCCATGTGGCCAGGTTCTGATACTCAGAAATTCTCAAGTCCGAGAAAGGCTTTGCAAGGAACAGGAAATCTAGCTGCTAGGAACCTCCTCACCGAGTGACAATCCAATAATAGTCGTCGACTTTCATCAGGTGTCACTGTGAGAAACCTTCGAAGCAGCTCTCTATTCCTTCCCGAATGGTCCAAATGCATCATTCATTAGGAAATTGCTGGTGTCCTGTGTGCTTCAACGTGACAAATTCCCCTGAGTGTTAGAGTTAGATGTTAGAGTTTCTTTCCCAAAGAACTATTAAGCCTCCTCTTGCTAAACATTGCAAACCGTATACAGTGTGGTTCTCCCTTGTGACCAGATACCCAGGAAGCTCAGAGCTATTTTTGGTGAATAACTGCAGTAGGGCGGTGCTGGATTTGTTTTCATCAACATTGTTGCATCATTGCAATGCTATGGTTATCCCCATTTTACAGATGGCAAATAAAGGCTTGGATGACTTTACTGACTCATCTAAGATCCCACCACTGGTAAATAATAACATTGACCAAGGATCCTGGAATCACGCTCTCCTCCTTTCTCTGCTGGCTTCTGTGTGCTGGGAGCTCCAGAGGCACGTCCTTAATAACTAATGAAAAATCAAGTTCAGTCTGTTCTGAGCAATAATAGGAGCTGTGCCTGGAAACGTTACTTACAAGGTACACTGAAATCCTTACACGCAATAAATATTTATGTAAACACAGCCTCTACTAAAGATTTAGAAGTTCTTTGCAAAGACTGTTTCTAAAAGTTAATAACTCTGTACAATTCTTCTTGCATTAAAAATGTGTATTATGAGAACACACGATGGATGAGTTCTATTGTGAGCCTCATACAACTAACTGGTTAGCAAGAGATGTCCCAGCTCAGGGCCAGGCAGCCATGGGGAGCACTGTCAGTGGGAGGGAGAAGGAAGCGGGGGCTTACTGAGCCTCTGGGCCACCCCGTACATCTCATCTCGTTAAGCCCTCATCTGACGGATGGGGAATCTGAGCAGCTCACCCAAGATCACATAGTGAACGGAAAGCAGAACCAGGATCCAGACTCTGGAGGGAAATCCCAGGCACGGTTCAGGACACCGTGAGCCTCCACATACCCTTCTGGTTCCATTAAGAGAGGGGCCTGGTGTGCCAGCTGTGGAAAAACAGATGTGGGCACAGTTAGGGAGAAGGGGCGGCGGGGGGTTGGGGCCAGAGTGCAAAAATCTCTCTCCAAAGGGTGGCCTGTGAGGATTATTTTAAAGCAGAATTAGCTTTCAACAGACTTGGCAGAGTGGCATCCTTACAGAAAGAACAACAGAAGCAAACACATAGAGGCGGGACAGCATGGGGGCTGCTGGGTAGTGACAGGTAATAATAGGAAGTGGGGCCAAATGGCAAGTCTGTGCTCCGGAGTGCAGGTCAGGACCCCATGTTGGAATCAGACGGCTTGAGTCGGAATCCCGGCTCTGACATTAGTTAGCACTGTCAGAACCTTGTCAGAAAAGCACTTAGCATGTGCCTACCTAGCACATAGTAAGTGCTCAGTGAACAGTAGCTTGTCAAGAAATGGAAACATTTCAGGGTCTGGGGGACCAGAAGAACATGGTCTGTACCATTGGCTTCCCAGGTTTTAGGAACCTGTGGGTTCTGACATTTGAGGACTCCTTTTTTTGTTGTTATTAATTTTTTTTTTTCTTACAAGGCTTCATTCTTGTTCACTGTCAGTGAGAGCCGGCTGTTTTAACTCGGTGAAAAAATGGTAAACGAGGTTTAACTTTTTTGTGATTGTTGCCTATCTCCAAACTGGTGCATTTCTCAACCTTTCAAATAAAGTGGGCAGAAATTTTTTCAGTTTGTTTTTGTTTTTTATTGCTTTGTATGTTAACTGATCTGGCAAGAGGGTCACCAATTAGGATCATGATGGTTGTGGACTTGAACCAAATACCTATATTCCCTCTTAGCTTCCTTTCAGGCACCACAGTTCTACCGGTGTTTCGAGCGTGCTCACGGCTCCAGAGTGCCCTGTGTCTCTCTCCACTCACAGTGATTATAACCGGGAATACAACTGTTTTCTTCCTCCCAAGTGTTTATTTAATTTTATAAAATTAAGAGAAAAGGAAAGGGCCATAATTCATTCTAAAATGGTGTGTGTGTGTGTGTGTGTGTGTGTGTGTGTGTGTGTGTGTGTGTGTGTTGGGGCTTTTTGCATCTGTGCAGTTATTTAGGTGCAGGACCTGCCTAGAGTAGGTCCAGGATCATAACCATAGTCATAGGATTTATTGTGTTTCCTGCGTGCTCGGCATTGGGCAGAGGGCTCCATGTACTACAGAAAGTGTAGCAAAGATCCGAGCACGGGGTTAGGCAGCCATGGATTCTAGTCCCACTTCTCCCTCCACTAACCTTGGTGTACAGAGATAAACCTAAAATGACAGCTAGCTTTTACTGATTCCTCTGTTCCAGCCATGAGCTAAACCATCTCATTCATTCTTTATTTGTCAAACACCTCTGTCTATGGTGTGACATTATTATCCCCATTTTATGGTAACTCTGATCCCAAACTCTGTTTCCCTGGAGATTTCAACAGCTGCTGAAATCTCTGCTCATCTCTGTCAGCTTCCCTGTTGGCCCGTTATGTTCCCAACCCCCCTTGCTCAGAGTCTCACTGGCTGCTGGCAGTTCAGGGCCAGCCAATGATTTGGAGGAGAGACTATTTATTCACAGACACTGGGACTCCCTTTTCTGTGCCTTCCAGCTTGATTGGATTTCCTTAATTCCTAGTCACCCTGGCAGCCCCACATTTCTCTGATCCTGCCCACCAGTAGCACTGTGACTTTCCTTGAGATGTATCTGACCCTCACATGCAGAGTGGAGTGTTCTCGAAGGAAAAGCAATTAAACATGAATCACACCTAGTGTGATTTCTTTCTCTCCAGGGTTGACCTACCTCCAGTTTCTCCCCAATTTCGGGTGCTCTCCAGTGACTTCAAAGGTTTATTTTTTTAAAAACATTTTGTCCAGAGTTTATAATTACTATAACCACCATGAGGCTTAGTCTGACACCAGCTGCTCTGTGTTACTGGAAGGCAGATCTAATAGTTTATAGCTTAATTTTTTGTATTTTGTTTTGTGCCTGCTATGTTTCTGAACACTAATTTTTGTTGTTTCCAATATGATTTGAATTTTTCGATGTTTTAATGTTTCTCAGATCTTCCAACTTGCTTATCTTCTTCCAATTTTATAACATGTTTTGAATCTTTTTATCTCTTCTTTGATCTCTTGTATCAGAGAATCAATTTGTCTGTTGTCTTGGTCTGTGAGCTGCTATAATAAAAATAACTTAAAGTGGGAGGTTTATAAACCACAAACATTTATTTCTCACAGTTCTGGAGGCTGGGAATTCAAGGTCATGGTACAGCAGATTCGGTGTCTAGTTCATAGATGGCGCCTTCTGCCTGCATCCTCATATTGGAAAGGGGACGAGGGCTCTCTGGGACCGCTTTTATTAGGGCACTAATCCCGTTCAGGAAGGCTTCACCCTCATGACCTAATCACCTCCTTAAGGCCCCGCCTCCTAACACCATCCCCTTGGGGAGGAGATTTCAACGTGTGAATTTTGGGGCGACACAAACACTCAGTCCACAGCACTTGTGATACCTTTGAGATGAAAGGAAGTACTGTCTCACTTTTCAGGAACCGAAACTCGGTGGGGCTTTTATAACGTCCATGGTCACAGCCTCTCTGTTTTACGATCTGGTCATGGCTGCCTTCCTGTCCGCCTTTCTCTGGCCATCTCCCACGGTTCAGACGCTTTGTCCACAACGACAGTGGTGTCTCCTCATGGTTTCTCCTTTCCATTGACCTCTTCTGACCATTGATCCATTTGCTTCTCGCGTGGCCTACCCTGTTCACGATCTAATCAAAGGCTGGTGACCGGAGTAGCCTTTCAGGGCTGTGACACTAACATGAGTGGACATTTGTGAGTGGCTCAAACCTGGATATGCACCTTCTCTCTCGCAGTCTTCCTGGCGACCGTTTTTCACAGCACTTTGCAGGTATGCACCCTTTTGTACTTGGCAGCTGTGGCTCTCTCTCTGTCCCTTTGAGGATGTTTTCACTCCATTTTCATGTTGTTTGGGTGGCACTGAAAGGGGTGAGAGAGCTAGGTGTACTCACCGGTCTTTAATCAGAACGGTCCCCGTGTCCCAGTTGTCAGGATCGTAAATTGCTAAGTGAGGGCGCAGGCGGGGTCCGGCATGCGTACGTGTCTGTTGCACGCCATCACCAAAGTGACCACTGCCCGTATTCAGCGTGGTCAGGTAAGTTCTAAAATTGAAGACGGTCGTGTGGCTCTATTTTCTTTTAAATGTTTATATCTTTTATTGAGGCTTGAAGGGAACACAACACAGTGTTTCCACCCAGAATGTGAAGATTCTGACAGTTTTTAAGGTTTGTGTCCATTTTTCGGCCTATTTGATTTAATGAAAGAAAGTTAACTTCACAGGACAATATGTGCTAACTGCCAGGTGAGTGTCAGGGAATGTCATGGGCAGCGACTTCGCACATTGAAGAAGGATGAGTGTGTGGACTGCTGTCCCCCTCAGGGGGACGTGGGACTGAGTTAGAACTGGAGGAGGAGTGGGACGTTTTCGGCAATGGTATGACAGGCCTGTGGATGCCATTGTGTGGGAGGATCTAAGGAGACGTAGGGAACAGATAAGGGAGAAGACAGGTGCCATCGTTCACTGGACACTCTGTCGTTGTGCTTCCACCATCAGAGTTAGCGGTGCCTGTGTGTGTGTGTGTGTGTGTGTGTGTGTAAAGCTTAACAGCCGGCCATGAAAGACCGTATATGCTGATCTGAATTTAATTTCAGCTTTTCCTATGCCAAGTTTCAAACATGCAGCATAAAGAGAATTGTACTACGAACCACCCATGTTCCCAACACCCAGTTTCAACAATTATGAACATTCAGTCACCATTGTTTTCATTAGTATTTCCACTCACTCTCCTCCACACTTAATTATTTTTGCACGTTATTTTTTGTGTTTTTTTTGAGGTAATCTTTACAAACTTTGTAGCACACAAATCTGAGCTGTGTAATGCTGATAGAGTGGTATACCAGTAATACCGATATCCTTAGCATGATGTGCAATGTTTCCATCTCCCCAGAAAGTTCCCACAGGTCCCTTACCTGTCAGTCCCTCCCACAGCCTGCAGACAACTGCTGTCCTGAGTTAGTTTTCACCTTAAATCATTTTCTCTTGTTTTAGAACTTAAAAAGGGATTCACGTATGTACTCTTTTGTATCTAGCTTCTTTCTCTGAACATAATTTTGGATGAGATTCATCCATATTGTTATATGTCAGTAGTTTGTTCCTTTTATCATCAGGTGGCATTCCACTATATGAATATATCACCAGAATAATATATATAACTGTATAACCTATATAACTATGCGATATGTAATTATATTTGCATAATATGATTATTATATAATATACAATGTAATTAATATAATATATAAATATATATCAATATAATCGTATATTGTATTGATTACATTATACATATGTCATACATATATATTATATATTTATAATTATATGTAACATTATATAAAATACTATATTATGTATATCAATATATGAGGTATACTTATTTTGGATTTGCTAACATTTTGTTAAGAATTTTTGCTTTTATGTTTGTGAAGGATATTGTGCTATAAAGTTCTTGTCTTACAATGTTATCGTTAGATTTTGGAATTAAAGATAGGCTTATCTTCTTATGTAAGTTCACAAGAGTTCCTTATTTCTGTGTTTTCTGAAAGAGTTTATGTAAAGTTGGTATTATTTCATCCTTAATGTTTGGTAGAATTCACCGGTGAAAACATCAGGGCCAGTGATCTCCTTTCGGTGAATTTTTTAAATAACAAATTTAATTTTCTTGACGAGACAAAGAGCTAATCACATTTTACATTTCATGTAATTTCAGTTTTAATAAGTTGTGTTTTTCAAGGAATTTGGGCATTTCTGTTAAATTGTTAAATTTATTGACACAATTTGTTCATAATTTTTTGTTGTACTTTTGATGTCTGTGGAAGTTATAGTGACATACCCCTTTTGTTTCTGTTACTGGTGGTTGGTTTTTCCTTCTTTTTTCCTTCATCAGTCTTACTGGGGGTGAATCAACCAGAGTTATCTTTCCATAGAACCAATTTTTGCTTTTCTTAATTTTCTACAATTGTTTTTTTTTCTTTTATTATTAGTTTTCCTTTTTTTGTTATGTCTTTTCTCTACTTACTTTGAGTTTACTCATCTCTTTTTCTAGATTTCTCAGTGAAAACCTAAATCATTGATTTAGGCCTTCTGGTTTATTATCAGATTGATAGTTCATTTAGAAGTTTATTGTTTTAATTTTCCGTACTTGGAACTTTTCTACATATCGTATTGGTTTTTAATTTACTTCAATTTTGGCAAGAGCACATACTCTCTAGGATTTCTATTTTTTTGGACATTTAATGAGACTTTTTTTATAGCCCAGCATATGGTCTAGCTTCATAAGCATTCCATATGCATTTAAAAAGAATGCATGTTCCGTAACTATTAGCTGCATTGTTCTGCAAATATCTATTAAATCAGGGGTTTTATTGTGCCATTCAGATCTTCTGTATCATTGCTAATATTTTTCTAATTGTTCTGTCATTTACTTAGTGAAGGGTTTTTAAATCTCTAATTCTAATTGTGGCTGTGTCTATTTCTCCTTTATTTCTGTCAGTTTTGCCTCATGTATTTTGAAACTCTATTATTAGGGACACAGTTATAATTATGTCATGCCTCCCTGATATGTTGACTTTTTTTATCATTAATAAAATGCTCTGTTTTATCTTTGGTAATGGTTCTTGTCTTGAAACCTATTTTATTGGATATTAATGTAGCTATTCTAGTTTTGTTATGATTAGTGTTTGCATGGTATATCCTTCTTCATGTTTCTACTTTCAACCTTGTGTCTTTTTAAAACTATTGAGTGTATTCATTGTAGGCAGTGTATACTTGGGTCTTAGTTTTTTATCAAGTCTGAAAAATCTCTGCTTTTTGATTAGAGTTTTTAGTCCATTTACATTTAATATAATTAATGACACCATTGGATTTAGGTATGCGATTTTGCTATTTGTTTTCAGTTTGTCTCATTTGCTTTTTTTTCTGTTTCTTCTTTCTTGCCTTCTTCTGAGTAAATACAGTATGTCTTTTGTTTCCACTTTAAACTTTTTTGCTATCTCTGTTTTATTTTTTTAGTGGTTCCTGTAAGGATTACATTATGTGTCTTAATTTAACTTATCACAATCAACTTAGACCTAATGTTTTACTACTTTATGTATAATACAGGAACATTGCAACAGTATTTTAGTTCCACCAGTCTATTCCAATTCTAGAAGGTGGAATGCACCCTTCTTTTTTCTTTAATTAAAAATTACCATATTGTAAAATTTACTATTTTTCTCTTGATATATAGTTCTGTGAGTTTTGACACATGTATATCTTCATGCACCCATTACCATAATTAGGACACAGAACAGTTGCATTATCCCCTCAAAGGCCATCATGCTATCCTTTCATAATGGCACCTTGTCTTCTCCTGACATTCCTGGCAACCACTGATCTGTGTTCCATAATTATAGTTGTGTCTTTTTGAGAGTGTCAAATAAATGGACTTGTATAACATGGAAACTTTTGACTCTAGCTTCTGTCACTCGCCACGTCTCTGAGATTCATCTGAGTTGTTCCATGTATCCGTTTTTCTTCTTTTTCACTGCTGAATGATGATAATTCATTGCACGGATGTTCCACATCCATATTTATCAGTTTACCTACTGAACAATATTTACATGGTTTCCAGCTTTTAGCTATCGCAAATAAAGCTGCTATGAATATTTGTGTACAGGTTTTTGTGTGAACATAAATTTTATTTTTTTAATCAAATATCAAGGAATGGGATGTTGGGTCATATGACATAATATGATAAGTGAATGTTTAACTGTATAAGAAACTGCCAAACTGTTTTCCAGAGTGACTTCACTATTCTGTATTCCCAACATCAATGTATAAGAGTTGTAGTTATTTCACATCCTTACCAGCATTTGATATTGTCAGTATATTGTTTTAAATTTTAGTCATCCTGCATAAGCACATTTATAGTGGTATTTCATCATGCTTTTATTATAATTTGCATTTCCCTAGTGGCTAATGGTGTTAAACATCTTTTGTGTGCTTATTTACCATCCTTAGATAGTTTCCAGTGAAGTGTCTATTCAAGTCCTTTCCCCATTAAAAAAAGTTAGGTTGTTTGCTTTCTTGTTGTAGAATACAAGTCTTGGTTCTGTATGTGATTTATAAATAGTTTCTTCCAGTCTTTTTATTCTCTTGATAGTATTGATGGATGAGCACAACTCTTAAATTTTAATGAAATCTAACATCAATTATTTTTCATTTTTGTTTGTGGGTGCATACCAAATTATTGTTGCTGAGAGTGGTAAGAGCCAGCGCTCCCATTTCACCATCTGCTGATGTCTATCAATTATTATTCAGTAGCTCCTGATTTTGGTTCTTTCTATGCGCTCTTCATTTAACCCTAGGTTTTGATGGTTTTCCTCTAAAAAGTTTTATAGTTGTATTTTTATATTTAGAGCTCTGATCCATTTGATTTAATCTTTATATAGGTCCAGAGTTGTTTTTGTTTTTTTTTTTTTGATGTGGACAATAATTATTTTAATATCATTTGTAGGAACATTTTTTTAAAAGTAAATCTCTCTCACTCACTACAGCTCGGTAGAAATATATGGAGTATACAGTTAAAAATACATTTCTCTTTCACTATAGTACATTAGTTGTCTAGTTACTTCTACAGAGACAATAATGACCAATTTCTAATGGATTCTTCCTGGGAAATTGTTTGCATATAGAAGTACAAAGATATATACCTCCTTTAAAACCATCCCACCATTTGAAGCATACTATACCCACTGATTATGGCCTTGCTCTTTTTTCACGTAATAATATGTTGTCTTGGAGAACATTTGCCATTAGTACAGGAAATGCCTCGTACTTTTAAACAGCTTTATAATATTCCCTTATATGAATGCCATGATCTATTGAACCAGTTCACACTAATACATCCTTAGGATGTTTTAATTCATTTCCTATTCTGTTGTATCCTTCTAATTATCTCAGTCACAGACGTTTTATGTCCCTCTGAGAGTCCAAAGCAAAAGGTGACATCGCTGCTATTTAGAAAGAATGGCAGGGCACAGCAGGATTGCTTTCTCTTCAAGGAAGAATAAAGAAACTTTCTGCAAGTGCAAAGAATTATCCTCAAATAAAATTCAGACAGAAATACTTCAAGAACATCCCTCACAATGAGACTTTCCTCCCTAATAGTCACTTACAAGGCAGCTTAACAAAGGAATGAAATGGTCTCATTTCTTTGCACAGATCGCCCTGCTGGAGAAGCTGTTTCTGACGAGTGCTTCTGTTTCTGTCTTCTGAATGAAAGCACGGCTCACATGTCGAACAGACCTCTAAACTTGGACACAGGCACGTTCTCAGAGTCACAAATTTACCTGTCCTGGATGGTGGCAGTCTGCCAGACCTCGCTGAGCAACAGACCTGTGGTGCTGGTGGCAGGGCTGCATTTTTAGATTATTTCCCCAAATGTAGGAAATAAAATCATGAGGAGAAAATATGCTAAAACTTGGGCACCTTGTCATATTACCACAGGCCACAGGAACCCGTGACTAATATTTTAAGTTAAAGGAAAGAAACTGATGTTGAGGGTGGAGAGCAAAATCCTTCTTCACCATCTGTGAAATGTGGTTTTAGGTCAGGAAAGGTTAATTATGCCTCGTAACTATTATTACTCCTGTAACAACTCTGAAGAGACTCCTCCACCACCACCCCAAATTTAAAGTACTTGGCTCAGTATGTTTTAAATCTTCAGAGTTAAGCACTTTGAAAAGGTGAATGAATATTGTTTTGTATTGGGCTATGCCATAATTTTAAGTTTCGATAACACAATTTAAGTGACAGAAGCTTCTGGAAAGAAGATTCCTTGCTTTGATTAAGCTGGCTGGGCCATTAGGTCTCTAGTATTCTCATAGCAGTCGGCTATGGTAGAATGCAAAACCATTGTGTTTATGACCTGAGAACTCTTTCAGCTAAATGGAAATGATGATATTAGCACAGTGACACAATTACACTCTTTGGTTCTGAGAGCAAATATGGAATTGGTCTCTAATGTGTTTTAATTGCTCATGCAACTTTATGGAATTCTTAAGAGTGCAGTACTTATACACGTTTCTTCGTGCACAGATAAGCATTTCTGCCACTTCCCTGGTTATTCTACTGCCCTGTGAGGTGCGACTTCATTAGTCTATTCTGAATTTGTTGTTCTTTGGATAATCTGAAACTTTCTATTCTGAAGCCTAGTTAGAAGCAGTGACAAAGGTTCTAGGTGCCAAAGGAACTAAGAGCAGTTACCATTTATTCTGCACTTGCGATGTGTCATGCTTCATTCTAGGCACAAAAATAAGAAATTAATAATTATATTTGCTAACATCTATTGAGCACCTGCTATTGCCAAACAGTGTTCTAAGTGCTTTACATAACGTCACGCATTTAATCCTCACGAAAACCTATGAGGTGTGGTTTATATTTATCCTCCTTTTATAGACAGGGCGGGAGACAGAGAAGTTAAGCAAATGTCTAAATAAGTCAGCTGGTTAGTGATGGAGAAGGACCTGAACGCAGGCAATGTGCTCTAGAGCTTCCGATCCTAGCCACGCCTTCCCGACTTCTTAGATGACAGGTGTAAGTTCGCATGCAAAGTGTTCCCTGGGCCCCATCCCAGGGTGAGCTCCTGGCCCAGCACGTCATGGTGTATGCTACCTTGCCAGCCAACATGGAGCTTGCATACATTCATCCAACAAGTAATTGTTGAGCTGTCTGCCACCTGGGAAATTAAATACACACTCAGCTGCTGAAAAAAGCTAAGCATTAAACAGTACTGCAAACTCCATATTACGGGAGTTAAAGGGAGATAAAATGGTTTCCAATGGCTTCAGGGTGCAAGGGAGGCCACGTGGGTGGACGGGAGTTAAGAAGAGCCTTGTAGGATGTATCAAAACAGGATGTTCTGAGGAGGGGAGGGAAGGATTTCTTCATAAAGGGAGCGATAATCGTAAGCCAGCCACTTGAGCACTCTGGGTCTTGGTTTCTTTTTGTGAAAATAACAGGCAAAATGAGAAAGTTAAATTTGATGACCTCTAAGGTCGCTTTCATTTTTGAAACTCTGTGATTCTCTCAACCTAAGCCTTATGGGCACTGATTGATGAACCTGAGAGTACTCAAGAATTCAACAAGAAATGTATTTAATTGTATCTTAGCTATATTCACCCCAGAAAGTCATCTGTCAGCTCTGATTTGCTCAAGACGGCTCGCAAACTTTTTCTTTCCATGGATTCTTTCCCTGAGTCTCAAACTCATTTACTTTCCCTCACATCCTCAAAACAGTCCCCGAATTATCCAATCCTTTGTCTGGGAAGATCATTTAATTTCTTCAAATGTCCATTAAATGTTCCACATATTAGACCCTCAGTATTATAAATTAATTAATGGATGTTTAAAAATATTTAGTCCTCTTAATCAGTAACAACAGACCTTTGTTGAGTATCTATTAGGTACCAAGAACTGTGCTAAAACCAGGGAATGTAGCGTGAGCAAATTAATCTCAGTCTGATGTCTTGGAGTTCATACTCTAGTGTATTACACCATTTCTGTAGAATCAGAACTCAGGTGCCATTCCGCTCCACCACTTATGAGCTGTGTGACCCTGGGCAAGTTACTTAACCTCTGTGTATGTCAGTTTCCTCCTCTGTAAATCGTGCATAATAATAGTACTGGATTATTATAGTCATTAGGATTATATAGTCAATTATAGTCATAGGATTATTAAGAGGATTAAATAACTTATTTGTAATGCTTTTGTAAAGGGCTTGGGGCAGTACCCAACCCAGTGGGTTCTAAGAAGGAATTAAGTAAATAAATTATTTAAATCAATTGATAGCTACATGTTTTCTCTGCTTATTGACACACCATGGGTACACTGTCCTTCCAAATGTCTTTGTAGTTTTATCTTTATCTCAATGTATAATTTCTGCAGTGGTAGAACTGCTTGTTGAATCAAGCCTGTATTGCTTATCTAGAAAGAGACTAAAATCATAGGAGACATAAACAGGAAGCTCTGCCACATTTGCCATTTCACTCTTTATCCCAAATTTCCACTTCCTGGCCAAGAACCATCATTTCTTAGATGCTTTACTTCCATCACCAGCACTGATTTTCTTTCTGATATTATCTTTTTAAAAAATCCGTTCCTGGGGGCCGGCCCGGTGGCGCAGGCGGTTAGAGCTCCATGCTCCTAACTCCGAAGGCTGCGGGTTCGATTCCCACATGGGCCAGTGGGCTCTCAAAAAAAAAAAAAAAAAAAATCCGTTCCTGAGAGCAGCTGCCTGAGCCATGGCCTGTAGGGATGAAAGCTTTGAGGGTCTAAGAATTCTAGGCTTCAGATGCAGACCCTGTGAGTGTACACATAGGGTGGGATTAGCCTGATATTCCAGGCACAGGAAATAGACCGTGCAAGGGCCTGGTTGCAACAGACAGCACACGCATGTAAGAGGCTGCGATGGGAGGAGAGGGGCATATGGGATCCGGGCAGGAGGCGTGCGGTGGAGAGATAAGCAGCAGACAGATCTCAAAGGGTCTCCAAAGAGTTGACTTGACCATGAAGGCAGTGGAGAACCACTGAGGAATGTTCCAGGGATGTGTAGTGTAGAATTTAACCCCCAAAGGTCCCCCAAAGAGGTCTGGCCTTTGCTCTTGGCTTCTGGGTATTCTCTAAGCTGTTGGAATGTCCAGCCTTTTGGGGGGTGCAGGGTGGTGTCTTGTTTTCCACGGGGTCCTGGGCAAAGCTGGTGACTAACCAGTGATGTTGGGTGGTTACCAACATCACCACTGGTCAGGTGGTATCAGCCGGCCTGCAGAGCAGTTGGAGATAGACCAGCTGCGCAGGCCATCAACCACCCAGTGTGGTGTAGCCCCGGTCGGCACTGGGCCACGGTGCCTCAGGTAAACATCCCTAGTGGGCAGTATCGTGCGTATTGTCACACACCGATGCTGGGGAGGTCATGCTGTGCCCGGCCCCCGGGAGAGGACAGTGGCAGCAAGGCATTTGGTCTTTTCCCTTGACTCTGCCCCTGAGCCTCTTCCCTCGGCTCATTTCAGTTTGTGTCCTTTCCTTGTGAGAAGCCATAACCATGAGTATAACATGAGCTTCATCGAGTTCTGAGTCCTTCTAGAGCGCTATCAAACCTGAGGGTGGGTTTCGGGAATCCTCCCAAATTTGCAATTAGTGTCAGCAGTGAGTGTGATCCCGTGGCCGGCGCTCCCCCTAATTTAGCCGTGGGCTAACCTTTGCAGGGGGTCCAATGTTTCAGTGGATGACATTGATTATAAATATGTAATGATATTCATTATTAAAATTTTAGAAAAGTAAAAGTATATAAAAGTGAATGTCACTCATGATGACAATTTTGTCTCTCATACGCACGTTGTGGCTCAGGCACCTGGCTTATTTGCTGAGGCTTTCCTGGCAAGTGCAATCCCAGGGCAGCAAGAGTCAGGCAGAGAAGGTGGTAAACCAGGTGTGACGTGGGGCATTACTGAGCTATTAAGAGCTTCACAGAAAAACACAGAGGACGGCCCTCTGACAGGCTGTGAGGGACCTCCACGCCTGGGAGCTCCCCGTTAGCAGTTGGAAAGGTGAGGTTCTTATCTGAGGGTTCCTTCTAGTCACTTGCCTCTCACTGGTCAAATTTTGCCCCACAGACGTCAACCTCCTGGCCCCTCTGTGCTTTGTTATCAGCCTCTATGGTCAGACATTGGAGAGAGCAGATCCCGTCCTGCATCTCTGTGTCACCCGGGCCTGGAAGTGCTGGGATATGCGCAATGGCCTACACAGGGTTTGGGGTTTGGACCTGGCTCCTGGAGCCACGGGGCCTGAGCCAAAGCCTGGCCCTGGGGAGACCAGGTCCTGGTGGCAGCAGGCAGGCCCTGAGGCAGGGGAGCGTGGATTAAGCTGACCAAGCATACTAGGTCCACTACAACATATTGTATAGTTTTCTCGCTCCGATATATGCCATTTTTAGGTTATTAAACGAACATCTGATTATAGCACATATATCATTTTTAAAATGGCTGTGTATTTTCTCCCTGGCTATAAATTACATATTACTGCTACATTGCTAGACATGTAAATTGTTGCCAATTTGTCAGTGTTCAGTCTGTGTGCTGCTACGTATCATTATACATATATTTTTGGACCATGTTTCCTAGGGCTGTGTTTCTAGAAGTAAAAAGCTAGGTCAGAGAGGAACATTGGGCTTTCAAAGTGAAATCAGTGTCTCACAGAGAAGTCACTGGTCAAGGAGGCAGGAGACCTGACTGCAGTCACAAAATAAAGTGTCCCCAGGATCCCAGCAGCGCTGACGGCTGATGGAACCTGGTGGGGACCTGGGGGAAAATAGACACTGCACATTTGAATGGTCAGCACAGCGGGATTGAAGATATTCAGACGTGTAAGAAAACAAAAACAACCCAAACAAGATTCATGTGCTGGCCTTAGCGGCAGAGCTGGGACCCCTGGTTATTGTAACCTAAACTTGACACACACCCCCCGTGCCCCAACTTCTCTGAGCTTCTGCTGTCGGATGAGGGTCACCTTTGATGTCTTCCAGAGTTTTCCTCCCCACAGATCTCACTTTGGGAAAGGCAGCATACAAAGTGCATTTCTTAAAACAGCCATTGCGAGTCAGTGCTAGAGTCCGTGTTCTGATGCCAACTGAAAGCAATTTTGAAAATAAATATTTGAGTGAGATTCTGCAGCCTTAACTCAGAGAAGTGCCTAGGAAACAGAGACAACAGATGCCCCATTATTACCTTTCGGGCTCCTGCCACGTGGGACCACTGGGTGGGAGGCACAGGGATACCAGAGGGCATCGGCAGCGTGTGCTGAATGGCCCTGTGAACTCTGGCTTCCGGGAGCTGCCCTGGCTGGCTCCCTCTCTTGAACAGTGACGGGCCTCTCCCAGGTGCTTCTGCTCCTGTCGTCTTCTCAGCTGGGTGGGAGGGCTGGGCCCAGCTGCCGACGTTTCTCTCGGTGCTAGAGCATGCTGCATGTTTGCCCGCCTTGACATCTGGAGACTAAGTGCCTTCTGAGCGCCCCTCTTCTCGCCCCATTTACTCCTCCTGGGAGGAAAGTCCCTTGAACAATATTCTGTAGAGGAGCAACCTTGGCTCTGAGAGGCGAAGGAACTTGTTAGAGGACCTGTGGCTATTTCAGAAATGCAGCAATTTGGAGCCAGGATGCCCGACACCAGCCACAGGCCATCCACTGGGCTAAGTCTGGCCAGAGGCAAGGAAGGCTCTGTGGTGGTGAGCAGAGTACATCGGTCCCGTCCCAGGTAATCGAGGAGAAAAGTGGAGATGAGAGGGTGTGTGGGAGACTGGAGCTGGCGGTGTCAGATAAAACATGAATCTGGGCTTAGGTACTGAGAAACTTTGCTTAGAAGGATTATGGCAGTCGGGGAGGGGACTGGTATTGCAGAGAGGAGAACGATGGACCCTGACACCTGCAAGCTGCAAGGTCAGGCAGCAAAGGGATTTTCTTCCACGAGCTGTGATAAAAAAATACGGTAAATGCTGCGGCCGAGTGCCATCCAACAGAAAGGCAGGGATCTTCAATATGGGAAAAAACGGCGCATTGAACCTTTGTAACAGTGTGTGACATGTTTCAACTTGTTCAATGCAGTCAGTCGAGTATGAACTATGGTTGAGAGACGGTGTGTTTTAAAATGTGCTGTAAACCATCCTCCATCATGACAACGCATGGTGTCACACGTCTCTTTGGGTATACAGCAATTTCTGTCCAATAAAAACATTATGGTGTGTTCTTATCCACCTTACTCACTGGATTTGGCACCGTGCGACTTCTGGCTCTTCCCCAAAGCCAAAATGCTTCAGAACATGAAGGCGGCTGTGGGGACAGAACCCCAGAAAGCAGTTTCCAGGCTCTGGGCCTCACATAGAAAGGTGCTGGTTCAGGTAGTAAATGGCCATTAACTGTGATTGGATGGGCATCAGCTGTGGCTAGTTGGCCGTCAGCTGTAACCAGTGAGCCATTGGCCACCAATATAACTGCTGTGGCTACACTAGCAGAAAAAATGGGGGCTGGCAAGAAGATGCTGGTTGGGCTGGCAAGAGCAGATTACAGAGGGGTGGATGCCGCCAGCGAGAATACAGTGGTGTGACTCCCCTGTCTGTGGCTCCGTGGGTGTTCCTTTTGGCCTCACCATGTCCTGCGTTCTTATGTGGGGAGTAGGAGCTGAGACCCCTGACAAATGGCACAGCAAGCAGGGTCCCCTGCATGACAAACCGTGTGGCCACCAACCCACCTGGAGCTCCCTTCACAAAGAAACGCCTGGCAGGGCTTTCAGGTTGGCCGTTTGCCCAAGCAAGAGCTTAAGACTCTGAAGACACATTGCTTTGAAACCTCGTGCTTGAAAGTGAGGAGTCGGAAGAAAGCCCCTCAGCATGGGCAGACGAGATGCCATTCTGGGCGCGCTCAAGGTCCTTCACCCCCTTAGTTACCGTGTGTATGGAGAAAATCGAATCGGCAGCTGTTGGCATTGGCACAAATGAGGCAGAAGGTGCCTGCCCGGGCTGTTTGGTAAGTTGCGTGTTTCAATGAGAAGCGTGTGCTTAACTATAATTTTCTGTCACACTCATTGGTTTTTGCCTTGAAAGATCCATTTAATTATCTATGTTTAAAAACTACAGGGTGGGGGCCGGCCCGGTGGCTCAGGGGTTGGAGCTCCGTGCTCCTGACTCCAAAGACTGCTGGTTCAATTCCCACATGGGCCTTTAGGCTCTCAACCACAAGGTTGCCTGTTCAACTCCTTGAGTGGCACAAGGGATGGTGGGCTCCGCCCACTGCAACTAAGATTGAACATGGCACCTTGAGCTGAGCTGCCGCTGAGCTCTCTGATGGCTCAGTTGGTTGGAGTGTGTCCTCTCAACCACAAGGTTGCCGGTTCGACTCCCACAAGGGATGACGGGCTGCACCCCCTGCAACTAGAAAGGGCAACTGGACCTGGAGCTGAGCTGCGCCCTCCACAACTAAGACTGAAAGGACAACAACTTGACTTGGAAAAAAGTCCTGGAAGTGCACAATGTTCCCCAATAAAATCCTGTTCCCCTTCCCCAATAAAATCTTTAAAAAAAAAATACAGGATGTAAGTGAAAGCATCTGTAGAAGAAGACTACTAAAAAAAAAAAAAATCACAAGTTTTGGGCAAAAACCCAATTTCCTTTCTATTTGGTTGACAAATATTCCAGGGGCTCTTTTTGGTGCAAGCTGGCTGAGGATGTGGTTCGGGGGGCTCCTAGAATGCCTTGGAGTGCTTTTGGGGAAGAGCCCTGGGGGGCAACTTGGTGAGGATTCAATGAGACTGAACATAAAATGTTTGTTATCCCAGAGCCTGGCACCTGGTAAGCACGCAACCAATGCTGTTTGTCATTTTTATTTTTTGAAAGTAATGGTGTGAAGATATGTTACTTACCAACAACGTGCAATGCTCCCATTATCATGAGCTCTAAGATTTTTAGACGTTGAATTGCAGAAATCCTCTCCAACTCTCACATTTTAGGGCTTACTTTGGCTCGACTCAGTGATGAATACTTAGCGGAAATGAAGAAAACCTCATTTGGCAAGAATTTTAAGAGTGTGGAATCTGTTAGCAACTTGTTCCTTGGGACACTCATTCCTCCCCAGCTTCCTGGAGGACCAGAGGTTTTACCTTCCCCGGGAGGAGATTCACTGACTCCGTTGTTGCCCGTCTAAACCCCAGAAGAGGCACAACACACTGCCTTCGTTGAAGCCACCTGTTTCACTTCCCCTTCCATACTGCATACACCTGATTTCACAGGCTTTCACTGCCTCATTTCTTCTGGCGTTTTTAATCATCTCATTCCCTGCTACTTTGTCTGTTTGGGATTATTTTTCCCAGGTGCTTTACCTGGCATTAATCCACCTGCAATCTCCTCATCTTATTGTCTGGCTCTGTGTATAACCTCCGTAGGTCCATTTTTACTACTTGTGTTTCTTCCCTGGTTTTCCTCACGCTGCCCAATTTAGTTATAAGGATGCCACCAATTCGCGCAATGTTTGCATTCTATTTGCCCTTCTCTGTGTGGGTTTCACCAGCCCGTTCTGATTTAGCATTTAAAAACAGAAGCCACTCATTCTATTAAGATATTAACCCCACCCCCCCATCTGATTCTTGAATAGTTTAATATGTACCTACATCTTGCCTATAATTGGATACAGTTAAATCAGTTTAGCCCAGGGCCAAGGTAAATTAACCAGTGATACTGTTATGATGGACATGTTGGTAGATTTAAAAAATTGGGGGGGGGGATTATTTTTTGCAAATGTATTGCCTGGATTTCAGAATTCTGTGAGTCCCTCCGACTTTGACTTCTGCTTTTCCCATCCCTTTGATGAAAAAATAACTTTTAAAAGAACGGCTTCAGATTTACAGATTATTGCCAAGACAGTACAGAGTTCCCACATACCCCACGTCAGTTCCCTGTTACTAACGTCCTACATTAATATGGCATATTTGTCACAATTCATGCACCAATGTTGGTATACTATTATTGATTAAAGTTCATAGTTTAGAGTTCCTTAGTTTTTACCTAAAGCACTTTCCTGTTTCAAGGTTCCATCCAGGACACCATTATATCTAGGCTTCACGTGTCCTCGGGCTCCTCTTGTCTGTGCCAGTTTCTCGGACTTTCCTTGTTTTGGATGACTTTGACAGTTTTGAAGGGTGTTGGTCAAATGTGTTGCAGAATATCTTCCCATTGGGATTTGTCTGATGTTTTTCTCATGATTAGATTGGAGTAATGGGTTTTCTGGGGGGATGAGCACAGAGGTAAAGTGCTACTGTCATCACATTATATCAAGGGTACACGCTCTGAATATGACCTATCACTGTGGACACTGACCTTGGTCACCTGGCTGAGGTCGTGCGGTCAGGTTTCTCCACTGTAAAGTTACATTTTTGTTTTTCCTTTTCCCGACTGTACTCATAAGTGACCATATGCAGCCCACGCTTACAGGTTTGGGAGTTATGCTCCCCCTCCTTAAAAGTGGAGTATATGCATAAATTATTTGGAATTCTTCTGCATGCATGATTTGTTTATTCTTATTTATTTAATCATTTATTTACATGTATATGGACTCCACATACTGATTTACCATTTCAAGTTATAATCCGATCCTACTTTATTTTATGCTATAGCTCCAATTTTTTTCTAGTTTGGCCATTGGGAGCCCTTTCAGTTGTTCTTATATCCCTTTGAAATACCCCCATCTTTTTTTTTTTTTAGCACTTCTTGCATTATAGGATTCGCCAGTCTCATCTTGTGTATTTCCTGTCCCAGTCCTGTAATCCGCCATCACTCCTAGAGGCCGTTTCCTTTCTCTGGAGAATGGTATTAGAAACCAATATCTGAGTGTGAGCTGTGCTTATTGCTACTGGGATGTCATTTCTTTGAGGTCCCCTCAGCTGACAGAGCAGCAGCTATATATGCAATACGAGTCCGTGTGTGTGTATGTAAATATTTCTGCGTGTAACCATCTGTATCTCTAGCAAGCTGAACTTGAGTTTAGTTTATTCCTGTCTCCAACTCTTCTCCATTCCCACATGGATCATCCTCGTGTCCTTGCTTCTCTGTAACCTTCCACTCCCACAGTGAGAAACTTGGCTCCTAGCACATATTAACTGCTCACATCCATTACGTACATATAATGGTTTCAGAATCGTTAACACATACCCCATGGGAAACAGCTTTATCAACCACGGTGCTTACATATAGTTCCTTTGGCTTGGTCTTAATAGCTTCTACTCAATTTCCAGAGTTTCCTAGGTCAGCACCTCAACCCCCACCCCATTCAGCAAGATTGCTTCATATACTTTAAATACATTTATATTTCTCTGTTGTAGTCTACGTTCTATCCTAGGATCCCCCGACATCCTAAGTGATTTTTATAAATTTGCCTAATTTGCATACTTTACCCTTTGTAAAGTATGGTTTACCCTTTGTGCCATCAAGTCCTATGGATTTTGACACATGCTTATTGTCTTGTATTCACCATCACAGTATAATACAGACTAGGTTGCTGCCTAGAAATGCTCTGTGCTCCACCTACTCATTCTTCACACCCCCACCTGGAGCCCCCTGCAACCAAAACCTCTGTTTACTGTCTCTCTAGCTTTTCACTTCCCGAATGTCATATAATTGGAATCACATAGTAAGTAGCTTTTTCAGATTGGCTTCTTTTACTTAGCAATATGCATTTAGGACTCATTCATGTCTTTGCATAACTTGAAAGCTATTTATCACAGAAGGATAGTCCATTGTATGCGTGTACCATACTTTGTTAATCCATTCACCTATTGGTGGACATTTTGGTTGCTTCTGGTTTTTGGCAATTATGAATGAAACTGCTATAAATGTCTGTATAGTTTTTTGTGTGTGTGAACATGAGTTTTCAAATCATTTGGGTAAGTACCTATGAGTGCAATTGCTAGATCTTATGATAAGGCAATGTTTAGTTTTATAAGAAACTGCCAAATTGTCTTCCAAAGGCTGTACCATTTTTCATTTCTAACAGCAATGACTGAGAATTTTTGTTCCAGATTCTTTCCAGCAGTTGGTATTGTCACTGTTTGGGATTTTAGCCATTCAAATAGGTGTACAGTGGTGTCTCATTGTTGCTTTAGCTTGCAGTTATCTAAGAATAAGTGATGTTGAGCAACTTTTCATATGTTTATTTACCATCTGTATATCTTCTTTGTTGAGATGTCTATTGTTTTAAAACTGGGTTGTTTGTTATTGTTGAGTTTTATGAGTTCCTTGCATTGTTTGGATACAAATCTTTTATCAGATATATATTTTGAAATTTTTTTCTCCCAGTCTGTGGCTCATCTTTTTATTCTCTTAACAGTGTCTTTTGCAGAGCATGTTTTCATTGTAATAGAGTTCAACTTACCAGTTTTTTGTTTCTTGGATCATTCTACTGGTGTTGTGTTTAAACACTCGTCACCAAACCCTAGGTCATATAGATTTTCTCCTGTGTTTTCTTCAAGAAGTTTTATAGTTTGGCCTTTTACATTGAGATCTATGATCCATTTTGAATTAATTTTTGTATAAGCTATAAGGTCTGTGTCTAGGTTCTTATTTTTGCAGACAGATGATCAATTATTTTTACGTGCAGTACTGTTGTTGAAAAGACTTTCCCCATTGAATTGTCTTTGCTTCTTTGTTAAAGATCAGTTGACTATATGTGCCTTTGTCTATCTCTGGACTTTTAATTTTGTTCCCTTGATCTATATGCCTATTCTTTCACCAATGTTGTGCTGTCTTGATTACTCTAGCATTATAGTAACTTTTGAAATCAGGGAGTTTGAGTCTTCCAGCTTTGTATTCCTTCATTGTTGTGTGTGCTGTTCTAGTCTTTTGCCTTTCCCTGTGAACTTTAGAATTATTTTGTTGATATCTACAAAATAGCTTGCTGGTATTTTGATTTGTATTAAGTCGAATCCATAGATCACATTGGGAAGAATTTACGTCTTAACAATATTGAGTCTTCCATTCCATGAATGTGGAATATCTCTCTATTTATATGGATCTCCTTTGATTTTTTTCATCAATGGTTTCTAAGTTTCCACGTATAGATACTAGACATATTTTGTTATATTTGTACCTAAGCATATCATTTTTGGATGCTATTAAAAATCATATCCTTTTTCATTTCAAATTCCAATTGTTTGTTGCTGGTGTAAGGAGAGCAGTTGAATTTTGTATGCTTCTTTCTTTTTATCTTGTTATCTTTCTGTAGAACTATCTTTTTAGTTTCAGAAGTTTTTTTTTTTTATTGCTGTTGTTCATTGGGATTTTCGACATAATCATGTCATCCAAAAACAAAGAAGTTTTGTCCTTTTCAATCTGCATACCTTTTATTTCCTTCACTTATCTCAGTTTGCTAGCTTGCACTTTAAGTATGATGTTGAATAGGAGTGGTGAGAGAGGGAATCCTTATTTTGTTTCTGGTCTTAGGGAGAAAGTGTTCAGTTTCTCACCATTAAGTATGATATAAACTGTAGGTTTTTTATAGGTGTTCTTTATCAGGTTGAGGAAGTTTCCCTCTATTTTTAATTTGCTGAGGTTTTGTTTTTTTTCATGTTGTGAATGCATGTTAGATCTTGTCAAATATATTTTCTGTGTCAATGGATATGACAATATGACTTTTCTTCTTTAGTCTGTTTATGTGGTAGATTACAATGATTGATTTTCAAATATCAATCAATCAAAAAACCCGCCTTGCATTCCTGAAATCCCACTTAGTTGTCAATTAGAATGCTTTTACCCATTGTTGGATCTGATTTTCTCATATTTTTTGAGAATTTTTCAGTCTATGTTTTTGAGAGATATTAATCTGTAACTTTCCTTTCCTGTAATGTCTTCATTTGACTTTGTTGTTGGGGTAATGCTACCCTCTTAGAATGAATTAAGAAATGTTTTCTCTGCTTATATTTTCTGGAAGATATTGTAGAGAATTGACATTATTTCTGTCATAAATGTTAGGTAAAATTCACCCGTGAAGCTATCTGGATCTGGCTTCTTTTTTGGAAAGGTATGATTAATTCAATTTCTTTAAAAGATGTAAGACTATTCAGGTTATCTGTATCTCTTTGTGTGAGTTTTGTTAGTTTATGTCTTTCAAGGAATTGGCCCAGTTTAAATTAAATTTGTGAACACAGTGTTGTTTGGAGTCTTCCTTTCTATGTATTTAATATCAGTGGGATCGGTAGTGATGAACCTTTTAAATTTATGATATTGATCATTTGTGTCTTCTCTCTCTTTCTTGGTTAGGATGGCTAGAACTTTATCAGTTTTATCGATCTTACCAAAAATATAGCTTTTGGCTTTATAGATTTTTTTCCCTGTATTATTTTCCTGTTTTCAGTTTTATTAACTTCTGCTCTTTCATTATTTCTGTCCCATTCCAGCTTTAGGATTAACTTGCTCTTCCTTCTCTAGTTTTCTAAGATGAAAGGTTGGATTATTTATATTACCATTTTCCTCCTTTCCAATATGTGCAGTTTAATGCTACATATTTTTCTCTAAGCACTGATTTTACTATAGCCTACAAACTTTGATAAATTATATTCTCATTTTAATTTAGTTTGAAATATTTGTATGTATCTCTTGATACTTCCACTTGGTTGGCCCCATATTATTTAGAAGTGTGTTGCTTAATTTGCAAATATTAGGAGTTTTCCAGCTATCTTTCTGTTACTGATTTCTAATTTAATTCCTTTGTGGCCTAAAAACACACTTTATGTGATGTGCTTTCTACTCTTTTAAATGTATTAAGATGTATTTTGTGGTCCATCTCGCTGAATATTCCATATGAGCTTGGGAAGAATGTATATTTTGCTGTTCTTGGATGGGATATTCTATACATGGCAATTAGATTAAGTTGATTGACCATATTATTCAGGTCTATTATATCCTTATTGATTTTCTATCTGCTTAATCTATCAATTATTGACAGGAAGACGTTGAACTCTAACTGTGGATTTATCTATTTCAACATTCAGTTGTATCACATTTTGCCTCACGTATTTTGATGCTCAGTTGTTAAGTGCACACGTCTTTAGGACGGTTATGTCTTCTTAGAGAATTGACCCCCTTGTCATTATGTAGTGCCCCTCATAATTTTCCTTGTTTTAAAATATGCTTTGGTTGAATTAATATAGCTACTCCAGCTTTCTTTAAAATAGTGTTAGCATGGCCTATCTTTTCTTATTCTTTTACACTAAGTTTATATTTGCAGTCAGTATATGTAGACAATATATACTTGGGTCTTTTTTTCTCTGACAATCTCTGTATTTTAATTATAGTATTTAGGCAATTCGTATTTAATGTGGTTATTGATATATTTGGATTAATATTAATATCAACCATGTTTGTAACTTTTTATTGTCAGGATTTTCTGCCTTCTGTGATTTAATTTGAGTATTTCATATAATTGTATTTTATCTGCTATCTTAGCATATCAATGATACTTCCTTAAAAATTTTAATTGTTGCTCTAAGATTGGACGATATTTATTTTTAAGCTAATTTAAGTCTACCTACAAATAACGTCCCACTGTCTGTGTGGGGAAGTTATCTCATAGAAGAGAACTCCCAGATTCTCCCTCTCGCCCGTATGACTTTGCTGTCATTGATTTCACTTTTCCATTTGATCCATTTGCTATAATCATCAGTACATCATTACTACTTCAAACAAGTCGTTATTTCTTAGATCAATTAAGAATAAGGAAAGGTTTTACTTTCATTTATTCCTTCTCCAGCGGTCCTCCTTTCTTTGTGTAGATCCAAGATTTTGACCTGTATCATTTTCTTTCTGCCTGAGAACATCTTTTAACATTTCTTGCAGGACAGGTGATGAATTTCCTCAGTGTATGTTTATCTGAGAAGATCTTTCTCTTTCAATGTTGAAGGGTAATTTCTCTGAATATAGAATTCTAGATTGACATGCATTCTTTCAATAGAAAATGTTTCACCCCGATCTCTCTTTTTGAATGGTTTCTAATGAAATGTCTGCTACAATTTTTATCTTTGTTCATCTAGAGGCAAGGTAGATTTTTTTCCTCCCTCTGCCTTCTTTCAAGGTTTTCCTTTTGTTGTGGGTTTTCTGAAGTTTGAATATGATATGAGTAGGTGTAGACTTTTCGGTATTCATTCTGCTTTATGTTCTCTGAGATTCTGGATCTGTGACTTGGTATCCGTTATTAATTTTGACAAGTTATTTGCCTTTATTCTTGAAATATTTCTCTTCACACCCCATTAGGACCAGGAAAGGGACGTTCACTGCATGACTTTTGGAGGCTAAATTGCCAAAAGAAGAGGTCTGGAGTCAGTGCATTGTATTTCTCCACTTTCTGTACCAAAATCTCCCTCAGCGGAAATCTTCCAAAAGGAAGATCTGTATTTTAAATTATGAGCCTTGGTGGTGTGGTATCAGTCTCTTTTCCCGGGTAGGCAGGGCCCTGCAGAATCTTTTGGGTGAGAAGTTTCCATTTTCCATAAGTTATTATTTAAATATAATGCAGCTGTTGTCATCAGGCAGATGATACCTATGTCTCGCAGAGCAGGATGTTAGCTGGCCACTGTAATATTAGTTATTCGTGGCTCTCTGCCCCCGACACACACACAGTTCATGCTTTGAAGACTTAATATTCAGAACTGTGTTGGTAGTTCAGTCAGTGTGATTCTTTTCTCAGTAAGAAATGTGGAAAATGCGGCCCCAATGTCACATGCTTTCCCAAGAGGAATTCAGACCAGGAGCCCAAGTCACGGACCTTAAATGCATTCAGAAAATTAGACCAGCCTCCCTCTGTCAAACACAGCTGTGTTCTATCAAACGCGGGCCCTGGGAGTTTTGTTCCTGTTTTCATTATGAATGTTCTGACAGCTACAATTCTAAGTAGGGATTGTAACTGGTGAAAACCTTGATGCCCTAAGATCTTGTGCTCCAAAGAAACAATTACAATCCCTAAGCATCGTGTAGAACCTCAAAAATGGAGTATGTGAACTGTAGACACAGGGCATTTGTTTGACACGTCAGTGAGTGCTTACATCCACTCGCACACACAGGAATGAAATTAAATACTCGCTTCAACTGGCTGCCATGTCCCCCCACCCCAGGCACGGGCTGGTGAACCCCATTAACAGAACGTCTGTGGTAGGAATTCCTGGTGCGGCTGACTGGGGCCACTGGGTTTCTGTGAGAAAGGAGTTTCCAGGGATGGAGGAAAATTCCAGAATGCCTTATGTATCCCGGACTCCCCTTCGTAGCTGCTGCCTCGATTCCCCCGAACGTCTACCGGTCTGTGACAGTCTCACTTCTGGGAGGACTGCATCAGGCTCAGGGCCACTTAGGGTCTAGATGTCCTTTATCTTCTCCAAGCCCCGTGGAATCTCCCTGTTGTTCAGGAAGATACAGGTTCCCCTGAACCCCTTTTCTCGGGGGTCCATGGGCCCTGTGACCCGGACCTCAGTTTGCCCAAGAAGCTCTAAAATGCCCCAACTCTTCTTCACAAGGTTGAGATTCACAGTATGTTTGAATTTGCTTCAGAAACTTGTTCTGTCTTAGAAGCTGAGGTTTGTCACTCTTAGCCCCAGGCGGCTGCATTCACTGCTTCCCTTTCCCTGTGGGTGTGAAGGAATGAATTCACATACAGTTCTCACTGAATTGCCTCACTCCGGTTAATCGCCTTTGTATGTCTGAGTGCTCTTCTTTTATGTTTGAAGGGATGACAGTGGGAATAAGTGGGGTGGCTGTTGGGGATTTTATGAACTCCTCCTGGATGTTGGGAGCGGTCAGAAATGCCCCAGTGTTATCGGTCAACACCAGAGAGTCGGTGCCTCGCCTGGGCTTCTCTGTTTAGGATGCTGTCTGGGGTCCACTACATTGTAGGGCTGCCCTGTCCAGTAAGGAAACCCGCCAGCCGCACGTGGCTGTTGAGCATTGCACACGTGACTACTCCAAGCTGAGATGTGCTGTAGCAGGACATACACTCCAAATTGCAAAGGCTTAGTAGGGAAAAGAGAATGTAATAATATCTCGTTACGATTGTTTATACTAAGGATGTAAACAGATTCTGTCAAAAGCCTGTCCTTAGTATAGTCACAAAACCACATATAAGAAATCCTTTTAAGTTCAAAATAGGTGAAATATTTAATATTACACATTATGGAAATGCTAAGATTAATTTCCAAATATTAAGTCAATAACCACTCAAAACGCATTTTAAAAGATTGATTGATTACATGTTATAAGAATAATTCTTTGGATATGTTGAGTAAAATATAGTGTATCCTCAAAATTAATTTGACTCGGTTCTTTTTATTTTTTTAATGTGGCTACTAGAAAGTTTATGATTGTGTATGTGGCTCTCATTACTTCTGTTGGACAGGGCTGGTCGAGACAGCTCAGGTTATTGTGCAACTCAAACAAGAATGTCCACTCGTTAAAAATGATGCCAAATCATTCCTGAGCTTGTTTACATTTAGGCTGCCCACTGTGTAGGAGAGCTTCCACGAGGTAGCATTTTACTTGAAACTCTTTCAGTATCCAGCCGATGATACTGCTTGGAGACTCATAGCATTGTACATAATCCCTCTGGGAATTTCCTAATGCACAGGAATATAACTGGTTACTGCTGTTAACTTGATCTCAATGTGTAAAAACGTGGAGGACTAATTAGTTTGGCTCTGTGAACCACACATCGGCTTGTTGAAAGCAACAGGCAGTGTCTTTGCTTTACGAAAATAAAATGTTCCGTTTGATACATTGGTTGAAATCACATTTCTGAAATATATATTTAGTACCTGGGTAAAAGTGGCCATGTTTCAAAAATACAGAAAACCTACATTAGAAAGGACAATACAATTAAAATCAGAGCAATATTAATGTGGAAACAAGAAAGTGTTAAGAGAACTTATAAAATTGAATTGATAACATCGACGAATTTATGTGTAATGTAATTACAATAGCAAACCTCTCTGATGGCTTCACGGTAGGACCTTAGCTTGCTCAAAGTATCTTCCAGATGCCTTGGAATTGTTTCTGTGAGTTCCTCAAGGGTTTCCAGATTTAGCAAATAAAACACAGGACGTTCAGCTCCATGCGACTATCAGATAAACAATGATTAATTTTTAGTGCAAGTATGTCCCATGTAATATTGGGGTATTGTTTATACTAAAAGTGATTTGTTGTTAATCTGAAACAAAGAATGTCAAGAAGACCCCCTGGAGTTTCACCCTGGCCTCCCGCAGCTTGGGCCCCGCTCTGCTACCTCTGCCATTGCTGTCCCTTGAATGGGCTCCTCTGAAGGTCATAACTACTAATGGTCACTCAGCCCAGGGGCTGGAAAGGTGAATTATGGCTCCTAAAGGTGACCATGTCCTAATCTCTGGACCCTGTGAGTATGTGACCTTACCCGGCAAAGGGACTTTGCAGATGGGACTAAATGAAGACTCTTGCCATGAGGAGATTCCCCTGGATTCCGGGTGAGTCCATTGCACTCACAAGGGTCCTTGGAAGAGGAAGGCCAGAAGGTCAGAGTCAGAGAAGCAGAGTGAGGATGGAAGTGGAGGTCAGAGTAATGTAGCCATGAGCCAAGGAACGCAGGAGCCCTCTCGAAGGGAAAGGAGGCAAGGAAACAGATTATCCCTCAAAGCCTCCAGAGGAAGCCCCAGCCTTGTTTTAGTTCTCCAAGACCCACTGTGAACTTCTCATCTCCAGAAATGAAGGAATGACTGTGCTATTTTAAGCCACAAAGTTTGTGGTAACTCGTTACAGCAGCAATAGGATACTAATAGAAGGGCCGAGCTTGGCCTGCCTCCTAGCTCCTCTGAGCCCTGCAACACAGCAAGGACCAGCTTCCACCTTCTAGAAAAATACGAATGCTGAATCTGTGATCCTAGGAGATGGGCAGAATCCCGTTCCACACCACAGAGGGTCCTGGACCAGCCTCCTCCCTGCCAGCTTCTGCCTCACCATCGGTCGCTCCCAAGGCAAACTAGCCCCAGACCCTAAGGCTACAAGGACACTTTTCCCCTTCACTCCAGACTTGATCCCTTTAGGGCCTTTGGTTTGCCCACTACCAGCCATGGAACATAATTTCATGTCTCCAAGCCGGGCTATCTGGTCTCTAATCCCACTTATTGGCTGGGCTGGCCCGAGGGGAACCCAGTGTCCTATTGAATCTCTCTTGGAGTGAGGTGATGGATAGGCTTGCATGTGCTTCTTGTAGAACTCCATACCCCACCTCTGCCACCTGAAACTGCTGGACCCCCCAGTATGTTCAACCCCATGGAAGAACATATCGAGTGCAGGCTCAGTCCTCACTTAGGGAAGAAGCACCTTTCCATCGCTAACATCCTGCAGAATTGGGAGCAGTGGCTTGGATGACGACGCAGAGGTGCATGGCGCCCTGAAGCCACAGTTTCTCAGGCCCCTCCTTCCCAGTAGAGTCTTCGCTTTGCAGGTAAGACCTTTGGCTGTTTTCCCCAGAACTAAGGAACAGATCACATCAAAGTGCAAATTCAAGCACCTCCAGCTCAGGAAGAAAACTGCTCACAAATGTATGTAAGCTTTCCCAGTTTCTCTTTACCTGCATTTAAAAAAACCTCAGTGGCTCAGGCGGTTAGAGCTCCGTGGTCCTAACTCCGAAGGCTGCTGGTTCGATTCCCCCATGGGCTAGTGGGCTCTCAACCACAAGGTTGCCAGTTCAACTCCTCCTGCGAGGGATGGTGGGCAGCGCCCCCTGCAACTAACAACGGCAACTGGACCTGGAGCTGAGCTGCGCCCTCCACAACTAAGACTGAAAGGACAACAACTTGACTTGGAAAAAAGGCCTGGAAGTACACACTGTTCCCCAATAAAGTCCTGTTTAAAAAAAAAAAACACAAAAAACCTCAGGGGCCCATCTCACCTTGGGCTGTCATGTTACACTGTTCTAGAGTAACAAGGACTTGGCCCCCATCGCCTAAGGCCTAGAATGACGAATCATCCAGAAACTTGCAGTGGTTTTAGAATTTACGAGTCAGGTAAATCATGGGTTTACAGTGCAGGGGAACTTGGCCTCAGTTGCAAGGTGTAACCATGTATTTCTGGTGGTTAATTACACATTGTCACTCTCTAGCACATGAGTTTTCCTAATATTGTCTTCTTTCAGCCATTTCTAATTTCTTGCTAAATAGAAAAAATACTGTTTTTAAGCAAGACTGCCTATAGGTTTGTATATTACTCAGAGTTGGTGCTCAGAAAACCTTCTAAATGGATGATAGTTGAGAGGAAGAAGGCCTCACTTAGTATGTTTTAAAATTTCCATTTTGTGATTAGGGGAGAAGAGAGAAGGCGACATGGAGTCTTACGGACTTTCGACCCTGAGCAAAGATGCCGGAAGTTGCTACTGCCCCCATTTCTTGGAGTATTTCAGTAGGGTTTGGGTATACAGGATATCTGTCTTGAGTCCATAGAGAGAAAGAGAGAGGAAAGCATGCCCAACTGAAGTGGTCGGCGCCATTTTATCCTTAATCCTTTTGTGCCTTGCTCAAGGTAAATCCTTTCCTGGGGGGAGTTGAGGGGAAAGGTGAAAGCTCAGTGGAGAGTCATAGTAAATCTCTCAAATCAGAAAACATGTACTCCATGGAAAAAGTTTTCTGGGGGAAATATTTTCTTGTTGAAAATTGGTAGTACACTAGTTCCGCCCTTTGTACACGGTTTTGCTTTTTGTGGTTTCAGTTACCCGTGGTCAACCTCAGTCTGAAAAGATGAAACGGAAAATTCTCCCTCCTTCATCTCATCACGTGGACCGTACCGTCTCACAGCATCCCAAGAAGAAGGGTGAGTACAGCACAATTATATGTTTTGAGAGAGAGACCACATTCACATAACTTATTGCATTATATTGTGATAATTGTTCTGTTTTATTATTGTTAATCTCTCACTGCAACTAATTGGTAAATTAAACTTTATCATAGGTGTGGCTGTAGAGGGAAAAACATTGTATTTATGGGGTTTGGAAGTATATGCTGTTCCAGGCACTCACTGGGAGCCTTGGAATGTGTCCCCCATGGATAATGGGGGTTATTATAATGTCAGAAGAGAGACTTAAAATCAGGGCACTTCGCCCCTTCTTCCAGCCCACCGAAGATTTGGGGAAATCCCTTCGTGCTTTCACTTTCTGCTCCTACAGGACACACGACCTCTGTGCTCTAGGCCATCCTGAGTGGATAATGCTGTCTCTTCGCTTGGCTTCCAAACACAGGGCCTGTGTGTGTGGGCTTGGGCTTGAAGGAAGGTTGGGGAGATGAAACCGATTTACAAATAACAACGAGATGTTAGCTGTTTTGTTCTTAAAAGCCCCTGGGGAACCTCTGCTTCAACCTTTCTCTCTCCTTTCCTCTCCTGTCTCCTTGACCCCCAAAGGCAGAGCCGATTTGCCACATCTTTTGTTGGCTTGTTTCAAGTCTAGCTGGATGGGAAAACCAACTGTGAACCCCATCAGCAGATTATCAAGTCATTTTCCTTAAGAAACTAAGCACCCCCCCACACTAAAAGAATGTTGGTGTTTCCATTAAGATGATTGTTTAAACTTCGCCACATAAACACAACATATTTGCACTTTAAAATTACATATGGTAAAGTACATTTTTTTTTTTTTTTTTGCAACATGTGAAAATTCAGCCTTGGGTTTGCTTAATAACAAATTCACGTGGTTTTTTTTTTTCCATCATTAAAATAATGGATTTAAAAGATTCAATGAGATAGTGTGGTAATGCACAGGATTATTATCTTCATTAAATATTTCCTGAGAAAGTGATAATTATTGTAGTCAAACTGTCAAAGCCAAATGAGTCACAAGACAAATATTGTAGTTAAACCCTATATTTCCTCCAGTGTAGGCATTTGCCTACAAAATATAGGTTTCTTAGTTCCTCTAATTAACAGAGGAGCGCTTTCTTAGGTGTGAGAGGAATGCAATCCCTTTCCAAGACATTCCACTTAAGGAAATTCACAGATTGTGGATACAAACTGTTTATGGTCACTTTCTAAAAGGGGATTGTAGATGTGCTTCAGAAGACTAGCGGCTGCATCATTTGCAGCCAAGGCACGTCACCCTGGAGTATCTGCAGATTTACGGACATATATGCCAAAGACATTTGCACATTGTAATTTTTAATTGGTCTGGTGATTCCACATGGAAGCCTTTTGTTGAAGACTTTCTTGGGAAATTCTACTCCCCCCTTCTTCTAGAGAGGAAAACGTTTCCAAAAATGCCTTCACAGGCTGGCTTGCAAAAGAGAAAAGTTACTTGTATCAACTTTCCTAGAAAATAGGGGACCTTTTCCAGTAGAGCAAGCGTTTCCCTCCCTCCCGGTCAAGTGACATTAGATACGTGGCAGCTCACTGATGTCTCCACCTTCTCAGAGTTACTTTGTCCTCTGCTCCTCTGACGCCAAAAGCCCCAGACCAGGACTGGCTGTATCATTTTCAGAGCTCAGTGCAAAGTGCAAATGCCAGGCTCCTTGTTCAGAAATTAGAAATAATTTCATGTTGGCAACAGTAGAGTATTAGACAAAACCCAGGGTTCAGGTTCAGGGCCTCTGCAGCTGCCTACATTGCACCCCCTTGGAGCAGGGCCAGTTCAGACCCTGTTTGGCTCTCTCTACCCTGTTCAGACTTGCCAAATCCGTTTTATGTTCAGAAATCTCCTATTTCAACTCTTGATTTCAAATCGTCTCCCCAAGCTTTCAGGGAATTGAGAATATAGAATCGGTGACCCTACTTGTATTTCCTTCAGTTTTTTTTGTTTGTTTGTTTGTTTGTTTTTTGTTTTGCTTTTTGTTTTTTATTTTTTGCATCACTGCTAATTCCATATTCAAGCAGCATTTCGATCTTCGGCGTGTGTTTTGTAGTTCACCAGCATGAACCTTTATTTATGTAGCAGCGTTCTGTTTTTCCGTGTGAATTGGATGATTGTTCTTTGATAAAGTTTCAAGTTTGGTGTTGTGGTCACCAGCTAAGCAAATCTATCTAGATAATTCAAAATAGAAATCTCAAGTCTTAGAAAATATTTCTGAAAATTTCAAGAGAGTGACATCATCAGAAGGCAACAAGGCTCCTTTCCAAAAGGTGCCAATCCAACCCAGGAGAATTGATTTTAACAAATGGACTTATCACAGCAAATCAGTATTGCGTGCTGCTCTGAGATCAGTCTGTGTGGCATTCACCAAGGACCAAGACACGGCTTGCTCTCCAAAGGAATCTATCATCTAGTAAAGAGAATGTCATGAGCACCCATGGTTCTAATAAAGGCAGCAGAATAGCAAGGATCCAGGAAGGATCCAGGAAGGTTTCCTGGCAGGTGGAGTGGATCTGGGCCTCCAGATGATTTTGCCAAGGAGAGACAGGAGGTGGGAAAGGTGCACCAGAAAGAGAAACTGTGTGAGCGCAGGGGGGAGGTGGGAGGTCCAGAGTCCATTGGACAGGGCCAGACACTTGGGATACGTGAGAAATGCAGTACTTATGAAGGAGGAGGGAACCAATCTGCAAAAGCTGCCTGAAGCAAGACCAAAAAGGGCCTCTGATGCCAAGTTGAGGGGATTGAACTATACAGAAAGCAATGTGAGAGGTGGGTGTGGGAGCCGAAGGCTGTCAGATATGAGTATTGAATGCTGAATATAGGAAGATCTACTGAGAAGTTGTGTTGGAAAGAAGAGACACTTCGGTGGGAGGCCGGGCTGGTGTCGAAGAGAAATGCAGTAAGGACTTGAGCAGGGTGGCAGCAAAAGGGATGGGAAAAACTTGTAGGGCTAGTAGGGAATTCAAGGAGAGTTCAAAGACCACTCCTGGGTTTTCAGTTTAAATGCCTGGAATAATGCTGGCCCAACCGGTTGAAATACAGGAGTTTGAAGTAGAAGAAAAAGATGAAATTTTAGGTAAACCTAAAGTGAGCATTAGGCTCTGCTGGGACATTCAGGTAATGACATCCCTTAGAGAGGTGACAGTGTGGTGAGTTGGGCTCAGGAGCCCTCGGGAGGTGTTAACTGCCACCCAGGTGGGTTGAGAAGGTCAAGGAAAGAGGACATGGAGAGAGTGGGAAAGAATTGGGCCAAGAGATCGCTCTTCACTTAGGAGGCGTGGGAGAGAACCGTTCAGCGGGGAGGGTGACACAGCAAAAGGGAGTATGCATTTTCTTTTTGGGGAGGCCTAAGTGTATCTGCGGCTTGGTGCTAGTAGAAAAGCACATGTTAGAGAGAGGGAAAGCCAGAGCAGAATGGAAGAGCAGGTGAGAAAAGGTGATGGGGGCGAGGACCACTTATGCATAGATGGCGAGAGAAATGAAGGAGCCACAGACTGTCTCAGTAGGCACTCTTCTCTTTGCCATACCAAACACCACCAAATACCACAGATGGTATCTTTTGGAGATGTGGGTAATGTGAATGTACAAATGTTAAGACTTTACAGTGTCTAGCTCTGTCCAGCAACCGGAGACCTTCCTGGAGATGCCATCAGCCCAGTGGAAAACCAGCATCATGTAAGGGACTGTCAAGCATTGCATTCCATCTGCAGATTGGACCAGATTTCCTTCGTCTATTCTCCCTTCCTTTTCCCTGATGCCTCAGGCCTCCATAAGTACTGCCTCGGCATTGAAACGCTGCTGATGATGCTTGTGTATTGGGAACTGTTTGACTTTCATAGTATTTTCACATACATTTGACCCTCACAAAGAGTGTGTGAAGAAGTTGGGGCAGTTATCACTGTGTCTGCTTGTGTGACGAGAGCCTGAGACCCTGGGACACTGGGTGACTTACCAAAGTCATACAGACTATGTTGGGGCTGGGAACTTTTGAGCCTATGTATTTCTCTTTCCATAACGTGGGACAGGGACTAGGTTTCCCCACTGGACACTCGGCATCTTTCTGGTGCTTCTTTTCGAGAAAGCAGTCGGAGTGCAGTCCTGATCCTTGAGATCGGGGTGTGGGGTGGGCTTGCAGCAGCAGGCTGAGAATGGTCTCTTACTAATTGCTCTGAAGAGTGGGATTTTTGTGTTCTGAGGTGCTGTACTTATGATGGCATCAGGCAGGTTTTATGACCTTGCACATGATTGCACCCATATGTAGGGTAATGCAAATTGGCCACCCGATGCATGAAGTGCCAACAGGTGAGGGGAAAGCAGAGCAAGGGAAGGTCAGGAAGATGGACAAGTTGTGCCAAGTGCATACTTATCATTACAATAGGGGCAGTTCCAGGAGTGAGTAAATCCAATTTATTTTTCTGGTAAATAACTGCTACTGTTGACATTGCACCGTGATACCAGGTCCCTTCCTGCATCCATTCCTTTCACAAAGAATCCATTAGTTTTGCACGAATCTGCAATTACCCTGTTACACAGTCTGCAGGAAGCAAAGTTATTTCACTTGATGAAGAATCTCCTCTTTTACTCTCCTAACTATTTAATCAGTGATCAGACCATAAAATACTAATAATCTTCTCTTACATCACATAAAATATTGAAGAAAATGTTCTATGGATTTTTCTGTACAATCAACACTTTGACGTCTGTGTGTAGGATCCATCCCTGTCCATTCACTCCTTCAAAAAACACATAGAGTGTCTACCATGTGCCAGGGACTGGGATAAATCCTGGGTACTCTGTCCATTTGACAATGGGCCCATCTACCTTGTCCAAGAGATTGGACACACTTAGGGCTATTTCAAACCAACCCCAACAGGAAGACTGTTAGTAATAGTTAATAATATTGTTGTGAAGTTGCCTCTACTGATGATAAGCCTACCAAAGAGCTTAGACTTCTTTTGAAGTTTGATTTTTAAAGATTTTGGAATAATTACACATCTACAGAGAAGTTGCCAGTGGACTACAAAGAACAGTGGTTTCTTGGACCACTTGAGTATAAGTTGTGGAGCTGGTGCTTCATCTTCCCTGAATACTTCAAGGAATTCTTTAAAGAGAAGGCAGCATTTGACCTAAATCCAGAAAACTAGAAAGATTTTGGATGTTTGGGGATGGGCAAACAAGCATCCCAGATAGAGGGATTAGTTTGAACAGAGCCAAGTAGGTGGAAAATTATGGAGCCCACATAGCAGACAGTAAAATCACAAAAAGCAAGATCAGATCATGTGTCAGTTAAGAATTTTTTGGTGGGAAATGACAAAAATCCAACACCAATCAGCTAAAGATAAAAGGAATGTATGTGTTGTTTCACTTAAGTGAAAAGCCAGGGGTAGTTTTAAGCATGGCTCAAAAAATGTCCCAACTTTGTTTCTAGCCATCTTGTCATGTGGCTTCAGTTACAGGCTTCGTCCCAGACACCTTTTTTTTTTCATGACCACAAAAGAGCTTCAGACCTCACATTTCTCAGCAGAAGATAGTGTGTCTTGCCCTGAATACCTAGAAAAAAGCCTCATTAACTCTAGCTGGTCATGTGCATATCCTTGAACCAACCAGCACGTCAAAGGAAATGTGATGTATTCCCTGATTGGCTTAGATCCTGTTCACATGCTTTACCTCTGGAGCTTATCCTCTGGAATGAGGCCAGGTCTCCTCCAACATCAAGCAGTGAGAGTTTGGTAGAGGTGGTTCCCCCAAGAGGGAAATAAGGGTGGGGTTGGAAAGGAAAATATAATAGACCCCAGGAGGTCATGAAAAAAAGCCTGAATGTGTATGACAGGCAAAGCGTTTGAGGTCAGATTCCAGCAGAGCGTGAATGCCAGGCTGTGCTCCCTGGGGACACTCAATGTTGTGGGGTCAGCTCTGATATCTGTTCAGAGTGGTGATGATGATGAGGATGAGGATGACGACAGCGGTGTACTAGACCTTGTCCCCTGCCCTTTGCCCACGTGAGCTGATCTTTTGAATGTACCTAGCGCCGTGCAGGGCACCATCCATGACTAGGCCACAGGTTGAAGATGTCCAAAGACACAGGCTTGAGGGCAGTGCGGCCACTGGGGGCCTAGGACATCAGCCATGTATGATGCTCTGCTGTTTACAGTGTTTGGAGGTAGGTAGCAGGCAGACCTGGACCATAAATGCCTTGATAATATTCAGTATGCAGGGGTTAGGGTGAGCCCTGCAGGGCAGGACTGATCAATTAAATAGTAGTTCACCGAACTACAGACGTTGGAATTATTAAGTTTGAAGACCTCAGACTTAATAGAGCCAAAGACAAACTCATTAGTATTAACTGGGACTCAAATTACATTATTTCCAATTAGGTGCAGAGGAGAAGCACGAAAGTGTAAACAAGAGGCTATTAGCTAATTGTGATATTGTTTACAGTAGGGGGTCCACAGGTAAAAGCTAAATGAGGAGGAACTAAAGTATGATAAAACTGTAGTAATATAAAGGTAACTACTTACACAAAAATGCAACCTTCCTAATTTCCAAAAATTAAAATAAATAGCAGCAAGATAAAAGAACCCCAAAGACCACATACTGAAAGAGAGACTATTAGATGTATTTCAATATGTATGTACATATGTGTATAGGTGTGTGTGTATGTACACATATGTGTAATATACACACAATTATATGGTATGATGAAGCTGAGGAAAAATATATTGATTATTAAAATAAATGTAAGTGAGCTTGGCCTATTGAAAGAAGGGTTCACAGTTTGGGCTGCAAAAGAAAAATCCAACACTATTCCCTATGTAAGAGTCACTCCTAAGTTAAATAGTTCCAAGGGAGGTTAACAATTAAAGAATGGAGAAACTTATACTATGTGAAATAATAAATAAATAAAAGAAAAAGAAAGATTAAAAAATGCATGAAAAAACTTGGTATCTTTCAAGGCAGAATTCAGATCAGAAAGCATTATGAGACCAAGAAGATAGTTTATAACGTCAAAGCCTCCACGTCACAATGAAGATGCCAGTTACTAGTATTTAGGCACCAAATAACACAGCAACAACCTTGTAGATTCTATGAAAGATTCAAGGAGAAGTAGTCAAGCACATTAATACAAAACAACAATTAAAAAGCATTTTTTATTAAACAGCCCTTTGGTCAGTGGGAAAATACAAAATGAAATTGCAGTTCTTATAAGTAAGTATAGATTAAAATATAATCTATGAGAATCTAAGAGATATACAGCTAAACTGGTTCTCAGAGAAAAACTTGTAAAATTAGTTACATGTAGCAATAATAATGAAAAATAAATAAATTGAACACCAACTCAAAAAGATAGGAAAAGAACAGCACAGCATGCTAAAAAGAAAGCAGGAGGTATGATCTAATAAACATAAAGAAGTTAATACCTTAGGGGAAAAAAACAGAATTGATCATAAAGAAATCCAAGAGTGAATTTCTTTAAGAA
Organism: Rhinolophus hipposideros; assembly: GCF_964194185.1. NCBI lineage: Eukaryota > Metazoa > Chordata > Mammalia > Chiroptera > Rhinolophidae > Rhinolophus > Rhinolophus hipposideros. The sequence continues at coordinate 4,581,913 of NC_138061.1, forward strand.
GAAACCAACAACATAGACAAATGATCAGCTAATCAAATCAAGAAAAGAATGGAGAAAGCAGAAATTCAAAACATCAGAAGTGAAAAAGGGTGAAACTCATGAATTAGAGAAAATTTAAAAATTGAGTGTACTTTGCACACTCTATGCAAATAAATATGAAAACCTAAATGAAATGGGTAATTTTGTAGAAAAACACAACTTACCAAAATTTAATTTAGTGAAGACAGTAAGTCTAAACGGATTACTTAACATAGAAAAAAATGGGAAAATAATTGAAGAACTTTCCCCCTGCAAAAGCATCAAACCTAAAATGCACCTTTCAAGTTCATATAATCCCAGTACCAACCAAACTATGTTGGAGCATAAGAAATAAAGTAAAACTTTTTATGAAGTGAGTATATCATTAATCCTCAAATTTGAAAGGTTGCACTGAAAAATAAAACTTCTGATTAGTCTTACTTATAAATATTGATGCACAGTTTTTAAATGAAAACTAATCCAAAAAAAATCCAATAGCACATTAAAAGAATGATACATTAAGAACAAGTTCAATTCAGGAATGCAAGGATAGTTCAATTTTAGGAGATATATTGGTATACCATGCTATTGATAGAGTTAAGTAATAAATCATATCATTATTTTCATAGATATGGCAGAGGCACTTGACAAAATTCAATACCTGTATTAATCTGGTAGAGCTGCTGTGACAAAACACCACAGCGTGGGTGGGTGTCATAAACAACAGAAATGTATTTTCTCACAATTCTGGAGGCTGGAAGTCCAAGATCACTGTGTCAGTAGGGTTGGTTTCTTCTAAGGTCTCTTTCCTTGGCTTATAGATTCTCATCTCTTTTTTGCTGCCTCACGTGGTCTTTCCTATGTGTACGGGCTCCTGGCACCTCTTGGTGTGTCCAAATTTCTTCTTATAAGAACAGCAGTCAGATTGGACCAAGGCACACCCTAACAGCCTCGCTTTAACTCAATAACCTCTCCAAAGGCCTTTGCTCCCAATGCAATCACATTCTGAGGTATTGGGGTAAGGGATTCAATGTGTGAATTTGGGAGGACACACAATTCAACCCATAACAATATCCGTTTTATAAACACTTTGTAATATAAGAATTGACGGATGCTTTCATAACGTGACAACCATAGATATGCCTCAGACCAAAGTTAGCTTGTTAACTTACTGTGTTTCCCCGAAAATAAGACCTAGCCAGACTATCAGCCCTAATGCGTCTTTTGGAGCAAAAATTAATGTAAGGCCCAGTCTTATATTATAAATATAAGACCTGGTATTGTATTATATTATATTATATTATGCCCGGTTTTTTATTATAATAAAATAAGACTGGGTCTTATATTAATTTTTGCTCCAAAATACATGTTAGAGCTGATTGTCTGGCAAGGTCTTATTTTCGGGGAAACATGGTAGTAAGAAAATACTTGAGGCTTTGCCTCCGAGGTCTGGAACAAGAAATAATAACCACTGTGTCCACTATTGGTTAACATTATATTATTAGCCAATGCTATAAAGCATTTATAGAGTAGATATTGGAAGAAATAGAAAAATAAAACATTTATAGAATAGGTATTGGAAGGAATAGAAAAATATCTCTATGGGTAATATGATAATGTGTCAACTCAAAGAATCAATGGGCAACTACTATAAAATAGTAAGAAAATGCAGTAAATTAACAAGTTATAAAACCAACATACAAATTAATAGTTGTGTTATACACAAACAAAAGCCAGTTAGAAGATATAATGGAAGAGAAGACTGCATTTTAAATAGCAAGAAAGAAAACAAAACATCTAGGCATAAACTTAACAGGAAATGTTCAAACCCTATATGGAAAACTTAAACACCCCTCCAAGATACAACAGGAGCTATAAACAAATGAAAAAGCATCTTGTATTTTGGATAGAAAAATTCATTTTCACAAATGTGTCAATTCCTCACAGTTAAATTTATAAATTAAAGGCAATCTCAATTAAAATTATATCATTGATTATTTTTTTAACTGGAGTGAGACAGTCACTTACAAAGTTTATTTAGAAGAACAAATGAGAAAGGTTTACTAGGGATAACCAGGAGGAAGGTGAGCAGTAGGGGTGGGGAGCAGAGGTTAATCTACTATAAAACATGTAGAATTAAAACCTTAAAACATGCCCGAAAGGCTCTATAACTAAAATAGTGTGGAATTCGTGCATGTATTGACATACCAATGGAACAGAGTAGAAAAATCTGGAAATAGACCTAATCGCTTTTGGAAATTCAGAACTCAGTAAAGATGGGATCTCAAGCCGGGGGGTAGGCAGTGTGGGAAGGGTGGGAAACAGCAAGGACTTGCTCATCCTTTTATCAGAGGAGGTTGCAGTTACAGGGTGTCCTGCATTGGATACTGTCCCCACAAAATTCATGTCCTTACCGGTACCTCATAATGTGATGTGCTCTGGAAATAGGGTCATTGCAGGGGTCATTAGTTCAGAGGAAGTCATGATGGAGTAGCGTGGACCCTTGATCGGACATGACTAACACCCTTATACAAAGAGACACAGAGGCACACAGGAAGAAGCCCATGAGATGATGAGGCAGACCTTGGGGTGAGGTATCTACAAGCCAAGGAACCAAGGGCGTGCAGCCACCACCGGAAGCTTCACGAGGCAAAGGAGTCTTCTTCTCTGGGGCCTCCCGAGACACTGTGGCCCTGCCGTCACCTTGCTTTTGGACTGTTGACCTCTAGAGCCATGAGAGAATAAATGTCTGTTGTTCTAAGCCACCCAGTGTGTGACACTCGTTACAGCAACCCCAGGAGACTGACACACTGGGTCTGGAGACAGGCTGCTGGACAAGCGCTGGGACCCACCAGCAGGTGAGGACCGTGAAGGGGTGTGGTGAAGGGTTAGAGATATAAATGCCATGATCCTACTCCCTGCCCTCCCTCTGATTTCCTTGTCTGAGCTCCCAGGATGGTGGCCACTCATCACACGTAGCTATGGTGTGCTTGAAATGCGGCTAGTCCGAACTGAGATGTGCTGTGCGTGTAACATACACACTGGATAATGAAGGCTTAGTAAGAAAAAGGTTGTAAAATATTCCATTAGTAAGTATTGTTTGATATTGATCATAACTTGATATGATCATTTTTAAGATATATTAGGTTAAATAAAATATATTATTAAAACTGGCTTCACCTATGTCTTTTTTTCTTTCTAAAATGTAGCTACTAGAAAATTCAAAATGACGCATGTGGCCCACATCGGTGGCTTGTGTTTTGTTTCTGTTGCACAGCACTGCTGAAAAAGCCAGAGAACAGGCCATTCTGCTGAGAGGGTTCATCAGGTCAGACGCCGGGGCCCAGGACATGGGGAAGGGAGGAGGGTGGATCCAAAGGGGCAAACAAAGGACATCCATCACAAGTACCTACTACGTGCCAGGGGTGATTCTGGGAATAAAGCAGTGGAAAATAAAGCGGTGAGAGATGGCAGTGTCTTGGGGTGGTAGCAGTGGGGATGAGGAGAAAAGGGGCATTTAAGAAGGGTCTAGGAGGCAGAGTCAAGGACCTTCGAACTTGGACAGGGAACGAGAGAGGAGCCAGGTGTGTAGATGGAGTGACTAAGCAAACGTGACACCATTTTCTGAGACAGGAGCAGAAAGACAGTTTCCATTTTGGAAATGATGAGTTTGTGAAACCTGGTTGAATATATGGAACCAGAGCCTAGGAAAAATGAGAGGCCAGAGATTCTGATTTGGGAATTACCGGCATATGCTGCAAATCATTGCATCTTAAACAGTTTTCACATTAGACATTATGACCCCAAACTGCCCCTTTTCACCTTCCCAGTTGAAGAAACACTTTTAATAACCACAGAATTTCATTGTCCAAAGACATTCTGAGAGAATTATTTGTACAACAACAGAATTATCTATGGAACGTATTTATGATTATATAATTATCTAGAATAACATCTCACAAATCTTAGCAATAGAAGTCTGAAGGGTTCATATTTGTGCCATTACATATCGTCCTAAATCAGGGCACTGGAAAATTAGGGGCCAAAAATGCTCTGGACGCTAATAGGCATCTCATTATATAGCAAACCAAATAGCTCGCGAGAAATTAAAGCGATAATGATGAGTCAAACTAATACAGATTTCTAATTAAAAGGGAATAATAGCAGCAAGCCCCAACCACCAGTCAGGGCAATGTTGACAAGCATTAATGACGCAGCAGCTCCCCTGAAAATGCCAAGTGCTTGTTTGCTCAGGAAGTAGGACAGCAATGAGGCTGTCAGGCAGACTCCTCAGTAAATTCTAATACGGGGCTGCTTTTAGTTTAAGAACTCCAAACTTAGAAATGCATTTACGGGTGACTCTTAGTCTTATAAAAATAAAAGACTTTCGAACTGCATGCCATTTCCCTGTTAGAAAAGAAAAGTGATTTGCACAAAAATATTTGCATCTAAGTAGTTTCAGCCTGTGCTGTTCCCTTTCCCAGGCCATCCTGACATTTTGGGGGCATTTGTTGCATCCATCTGTGTAATGAACAGAGCAGAGCAGGGAGGAAAACTAAATTGAGTATGTAAGAAATCACGACAGATATTTGTGAAAAAGGGAGCTCTAAAGTCCGGATGGACGGGATGGTATTTTCAGGAGGAAGATGGGAGGACGGGTGCACAGGAAACACCTGGGTAGACGTGAGAGATTTGGGGGGTGCCGCTGCCTGAGGCGTGGGCCTCTGAGCCAATTCGGATCATCTCACAGACAGCTGGGCACGGGCTTGACTTCACCGACCACCGACATGGCTTGTCACGTTTGGGCTGTTGGTCTTGCTTTTGTGTTGCATCTTTGCTGGGGTAACAGGGCGAGAGTTCACAGCCTCTCAGAGATAGGGTGAGAAGTCCTGCTGTACATGGTCGTTGGATGTCTCTGGGTTCATGCGATGGCCCAGAGTGGACGCAGCATACCCTCCGTCCACTGACCTGGAGAACCGTGCTTGCTGTCCGTGGCTCCTCAGTGGCTGGGCCGGCAGAAGATCAGCATTCTCTCCGGGGAGGGATCAGAGTCCTTCCACTTCACTTCTAGGGTCACTGACTCAGAAAGGCGAAGCCCATTGGCATGAAATCTGCAAGGCTGGGAATTTGCCTGCAGGGTCTCCCGTTTGCCAAGCACCGGCTTCTTTCTGTTCTCCTTGCTGTTGGGACTGAGATCTAGTCCCTTCTTCCTGTAACCTGGGTGTGACCAGTGTGAGTGTATGGGCGACGACAGTGTTGGTTAAGCAGGATGTGGCAGGGGCAGCCCTTCTCAAACACTTAAAAGTTGAGAACCCTGAAGAAGTTTTGTTAATGGGGGTTTTGTCTGTGGAGATTTACCACATTGAAACTTAACTGGGACAGTAAAAATTATTAATTAATTGAAAATAATAACAGCCCCATCACATGTTAAGATACATTACATATTAATAAAAAATAACTGCCTTTTCCAAGAAAAAGACAGTGAGAAGAGTGGCATTGGTTAACATTTTTGCAAATCTCTAATGTCTGGCTTACTAAAAGGCAGCTAAGTCCTCATAGCTGCTTATTCATGAAATGTGTTGTGATATGTTTGGTTGAAGCCTATGAGAAAAACCTGGCCTCACTCAGGTGTGTAGTTGGACAAAGGATATTCTAATATTCTTTGCAGGTAATTGTGAATATTGTTCTTTTTATATCGTATCAAAACTTGAAAGTAGTTTCCCAGAAGTTAGTTGCTGTGTGGAATATGGAATGACATCGAACTTTTCACTCCCTGGTATATTAAAATCCATTTTTCTATCTGGTACTTTGAATGGATCTTTTACCTATGCATGATTTTGTTATCTCACGCATGGGCCACTTGGAAAATGGTGGTTCACCAAGTTAGACAGCCCTTCTGAATGTTGATATATTTCATTAGACACTATCCAAAATTGCGTTTGTTAATATCAGCCCCAATCATATCAGGAAAGTGTTTAAATACCGGAAAGCTGTCCAGCTCATCGTGGCATATGCAATTTTTCTAAAATGTAATTTTCACTTGAAAGCTTGAATTTTATCATTGGCAACAAATAATCTGTTTTCCTCAAAGTGCCAGGCTCACTTCATTCACTCCAGATAAAATATCCTACCATTTATTAGCAGTTCTTTCAAGTAGAAACACTGTTTCAAGAGTATGAGAGAGAGAAAAAAGGCTAGTTTAGTGTGCAACTCAAACAATGGCACAAAAACTTTTATTCAAGACGATTATGATCAAGAAGTATTTTATATGTAGTTTCCAATTTTGCCACAAGGGCTATTTAAAGATGTGTTCTCATAGAAAAAGACAAAATGAAATTAACAATTTTTACTGCTTCTTCCAGAACATTCTTGAATGGAACTGGCTTCTTTTTTCTTTCTAGGAGTACATGGTGGTGAAGTTCACAGTGGTGGCTAGCAGGTCGGTGTCGCGCCTTTGCTGGTTGTTGAAACACCCTGTTGTTTGCACTGTTGCTGCAAATGTCAGTAGAGAGTAAAAAGCAAGTGGCATCTCAGTAATACTGTGAAAACTGTTTTGATCTCTCAGACTTTCTGAAAGGGTCTCCTCATACCAGGTGTCTATAGGCCCAACTTGGTCAACCTCTGGGCCAATTGATGCTCATTATTCACGGATTTGTGAATCCATCTACTTAGATTTATTTGTGGTTCTCAGTCAATACTCGGCACGCATTTGTGGCCATTTAATGGCAAGCACATGACCAGAGTGGCTTACATTGGAATGACCGGATGTGCACGTTCCCAGCTAAGGTCAAGCAAGGTGACACCCGCTCTCTTGTTTTGACTCTGATACTGTATACAAGTGTCTTTTTTGCAGTTTATTTAGTGCGATGTGTTCAACTTTAGTTTTGTGCTTTTTGTTGTGATGGTACTGTTTAAAATGGCCCCCAAGTGCAGTGCTGAAGGGCGGTCTCATGTTGCTGAGCACAGACGGCTGTGACGTGCCTTACGGAGAAATACGTGTGTTAGGAAAGTTTTGTCCAGGCATGAGTTATGGTGCTGTTGGCAACAAGTTCAATGTTAATGAGTTAACGATATATATTAAATACATAAGGTGTCTTTAAACGGAAACACATGTAACACACGGTTATGTTTTGATCAGTTGATGAAAATGTTGAAACCAGAGCCTCATAGGAAGCTAACCTTGCATTCCCTTCAGGGCCAATGATTCAGTGTTCCCCAATTCAGTGTTCACTGCAACTTTACAGAACGTAACCACTGAGGTTAACGAGAATCAGCTGCATGAGGGACCATGGCGCACAGCGGCCATCACTTCATCAGTTACACTGGGCTAGTTATGCTGCAGTAACAACATCCCGACATCTTAATGGCTTCGGATGATAAAAACGAAGTTTCCAGTTCATGCTTCATGTTGCTCATGGGTGCTTAGGGCTCTTCTGCATAATTCCTTCCCCTGGGATGCAGGCTGACAAAGACCCCAGCAGCTGGGACATTGCCAGTCAGGGTGGCAGCAGAGGGACATGTGGCTCACAAGTATTTAAAGATTTTATTCCAGAAGGGGCATCATTTCTGCTCATATTTCATTGGCCAAAGTCAATCCCCCAGTCACACTGAATTTCAGAGGGCAGTTGAGTGTAATACCATGTGTCCAACAGGTGAGCAGGAAATGTTGGGTAAATAGCACTAATGACTGTCACATTCATTACACTTCCTCAGCTCTCTTGAATGTACACCATTATTTTATGTACCAATAAGAAAGAAGAAATGCTACTAATTAAACTATGACATGCTAGTCATTGTCAGACTCATTCTGATTTCACGTGGGTCGACATATAAAAATGCTGAAGCGTACAATTGAGGAAACATGGTAGATGCTGAACTTGAGTGCGTAATTTATGTCCTGGCTGACTGCTAATGTCTTATTACCTCACGGTATAATAGTTACTATGCCTCTCAGTAATTGACGATTAGCACAAACTCATTGATATCTTATTATTTTAACTTTTCATTTTGAAATAATTCTAGATTTGAAGTTAGTTGCAAATATGGACCCAGTTTCCCCCCGTGGTGACATCTTGTGTAACTATAGTACAGTGTTGCAACCTGGGAATGATGTTAATATAATCAATATAATATAATCAACATAATATAATGATGTTAATATAATCCACAGAACTTATTCTGATCTCACCAATTTCCATGCAGCCAGTTGTGTGTATGTATTTCTGTGCAATTTATTAATATATAGATTCATGTAACTACCACCCCAATCGAGATACAGACCACTGGTGTGTCTTTGTGATAATAATAATACATTTTATCCACATAAGCTCAGTGTTCAAGAAGATGACTCACAGAGAAGAGTTAGCTGCCTGTTTGTAACTTAAAATAAAATTAGTGGGCACATTGTTGATGATCTCGTTCCTTGATATACTTTGGGCCAACTTGAACATGTAGGGTTGTCTAAACTAGGAACTCTCTGACTGGAAAGTAATTTGTGAGAGATTTTGAAAAAGAACTATTGAGATCTGTTCATTTTAGAAAGAGGTACAAGAAGCAGTGGGGAAATCGAGGAAGGAAGAATAAAGAACACACATGATTGTTCATATCAGATTCATAGACTTCATCTTTAGAGGAAAAAGCACACAACTTTATTATACACATCTGTGATTTAAAAATGTGCTTCATCTCCCACTGTCTCATCCATTTGCATAAAGACTCTAAGGCAGTACCTGGAATCGCAGCACATTTAGTGACCGTTGTCACTGAGCCACTGCCTGCTCTCTGCTACCCCCTGGCCTGAGCTCTGGTGCATGTTGTCTGTTTGGATGCTGACTTCATGAGGCAGGATTTCTTTCCCCCATGTTGCAGAGAGCAAACTGATGAGCAAACTGTACAAGCTAAATGAGTTTCCCTCTGTCACTCAACCAGTAAGTGACAGAGCAGGGTCCCACACCCAGCTCCTTTGTCCCAAGTCTGTGTTCTTCCACTTGGCGGTACTGATTTGCTTTGTAGCAGGGCGGTGGGCCTTTCACCACATTTTTCAGCAGATCTGGCGAGGAGGCCACCAAAACGTTAGTCTATTGACTTGTCCTTGGGTTGTCAACTCTCAGTATGGTACACAGGAGGCCGACCTGCACCCACTGGTCATTCCCGTGATACTTCTAAATGCTGATTTCTTTACTTTCAGTTTTAGACACTCTTCCGCTCAGCGTCCCCGTTCCCCAAACCGTCCGCTGATCAGAGTTGCCTTCGTCTGCCACGGGGGCAAATCAGAGAAACGTGGGATTGCGCGGTGCAGGGGAAAGCAACCACCAGCAGAGGGCGCTGTGACACTTACGTGGTTGGTACCCAAAGGGCCCGTCCACTCTCCCAACAGAGAAAAGCGAGTTCTCGGAGATGGACGTTCTCTTTTGACTCAGACATTGCCTTATGAGGATAGGTCACAGCGGTCGCCGCGTGTTACAGAGTCTTTATGCGCACGGCTAGCATATTGCAATGGAAAGTAAACGTGCCACTTTAAGTTATTACCCCCTTCCATCCAACAGTGATGGATGAGGGTCACTGAGGCAGCTTTTCCCGAAACACAGGTGTATTCAGTGGCTCTCTTTAGAACCCACCATTCGATTTATCCTAACACTAAAATATAAGTAGAGTCACAGGAGGGTCAGCAGATTGCTTGGGATTGCAAGCAAAATTCTGGGCCCTGTTGATTTTGGTTTAATGCTGTGTTCAGGTGTCTGTCAGCAGCTAATCAATCAAAGGGAAGCTAGAGTCCACGATGCGAAGCCAACGATTTCTTTATGTAATGGGAACTCCCATCATTTCTAGTCCCAAGCTGCCCACATGTAACTGGCTTTCAATTCTTCTGACCATGTAGAGACCCTGATATTTAATTATATAAAGTGATGGAAAGGAAAACGGCCTGGGTAACGGACCACCCATTTACAGTTTGGTCCTTTGGTTGTCATACTCCGCCACGGGCAGCCTCTTTGGGAAAGGAAATCCTTGGTAGAGACAGGGCACAGGATGACTGGAGCTGCCAAGGGTGTATCATTGTCCCTCCAAGAAAGGAGACAGTGCCACTGGCAGGACTCCACAAATGTCGCTATGTGACACATGCTGCGCTTTGGTCCGTAGGTCGGGTGCGTGCATTCTGTCTGGGCTGTGCCACCCCCTTTCCTGAGGAAATTCCTGGGCTGCTTCTCAGCAGATTGTGTAATGAATGCTGCCGCCCATGGTTCCCAGGTTACCCCCGAGCTACTGGACCTCAGCGTGAAACAAGCTCTCCCATGGAGATCAGTATTTTATTAGAGGATTTTTAAAAACGCTGCAAGTAGTCCATTCTAATAAAAAATAAAAGTCTTCTCTATCACCTCCTCCATGCCCGTTATATTCTCCAGGTATAATCCCTGTCATAGTTTTAATGCGTGCCCTTCCAGGTCTTTTTCTGTGCACATAGAAACTTCCGCACACTGTTATATATAAATGCATGTGCTTCATTTCTTTTTAGCAGAGTTGTATATATACTCTCTGTGGTGGCCATCCCCAATAATCCAGCACAGGTGCCCTTCTAAGAGTGGATGGACAGGTACCTCATTCATTTAAACTGCTGCACAGAGTTCCATAGCATGGGGGTATTGTAATGTACGTTTTGAGTATTCGTGGACTGTTAGAAGGGCTCAAATATTTTTGCCGTTGCAGACGAGACCGTAGTGAACGTATTCTCACAAATAGCCTTGATGCATGGAGTTGCTGTGCATTTTATTTGTTACTAGGCATTTCCAAAACAGTCTCAGTTTATTTAAAATAGAGGGATTTTGGAAAGGAAAAGTCTTCATGTTGAGAAAAATGACTATGAGACAGTGGGATCGGGGTTGCAGAGCACCCAGGGAGGGGAAGGGCAGTCCTGCTTGCAAAGGAGGCACAGCCAGTGTGTCCTGGGCTTGGGCATCTGGTCAACCATGGTGATGGAATCTGCAGGTGCTGCCTTTGTCTGCGATGGTAAGCAGTACATATCCATGGACTCATCACCCACACCCTTGATGGAAAAAGATTCTATAGCAACAAAAATACATGGAATTCAGAAAACAGGCGTCCCCGCTCAGGAGAAGGCGTTAGGAGGCCCCTGGTGTGCGCTGCAGCTGCACGGCCAGGAGGTGGACTGAGTTCACTGGAAAAGGGCTGTGATGATATTGGGAAGGCTGGGTGCTCTAAGAGCTAAAACACTCGACCTCCATGGAGACAGGACACAAATAGGTAGTGTTTAGAATAACTAAACTAACACAGAGCAGGAGACAAAGCATACTTTTTAGTAATATGAAAGAAAGTGACAGAAAAATAAAAGGAAGAGTTGAAAGTTGTGGTTACTGAGAATAGGGAAGTGGATTTTGTTTTTCTAGGGAAGTTTTAGGTTCATAGCAATATTGAGGAGAAGCTTCAGAGATTTCACATCCTCTTTGCCCTCACACATGCACAGTCTCCCCACTGTCCGTGTGCCCCACCAGAGTGGGACATTTATTACGATTCATGAACTAACGTTGACACGTTATCGTCACCCACAGTCCAGAGTTTAAGTTATGGTTCATCCTGGTGTTTTACATTCTGGGGGTTGGACGAATGTATACTGATAGGTATCCATCATTCTAGGATCATACAGAGTAGTCTCACTTCCTTAAAAGTCCTCTGTGCTCTGCCCAAGCCCTGGAAACTGATCTTATGACTGTATCCATAGTTTTTAAGCCTTTGATTTTCTAACTATCTCATGCATTACGTAGATTAAGAAAACTTCAGTGGCTTTCACCTAAAAAACAAACATCTGCCTTCTTTTGAAAAACCAGAAAATCTGGAGGTTCAAGGCTGCCACTGTGCCAGGTGGCTTTGGATGGAGCTCCATAGCTGTGGGTCCTTTGGAATGGGAGCTGCCCTTCCAAGTTTGCCACAGTCCCCAACAGGTCAGCTGCCCTCATTTCCTTACAGGCTTTGAGTTCCTCATAGACTCTGAGTGTGTGCTTTGCAATTGAGTGAGTCACCTCTGTACCCGGCTCGCCTGTCGACCAGCCTGAGCGTTGGTGTGTGCAAGCTGAGGTTGACACCAACAATTGCCCTATATTGGAAGCCCATTCAGTATCTGAGAACAGCTTCTTGCTAAATCACCCTGTCTTCACAAAACCCCAAGTAGGAGATTCTGTAAGTGGATTAACATTGATTTAGTGAAATCCCACTTTGAGAGGCTCAATTTGTGGGCAAATGCTTTCAAGCCCAGTACCCTTCGTGGGGGTTGACTCTACTGAGCAGATGGCATATGGCTCCTTTGTTCTGCTCCCAGGATGGAGAGGAGGAAATCATCCCGCCAGAGTGTTGTCAGTAGGAATTATAAAAAGTGTATTTCATGCCCCCAGGAGTCCACACTGTGATGTCAGTGCCACGCTGCACAGATCTTTGATCTCTTGGTGTGTTGTTTAAAGGATGATTGTCATGCTCATAAGAAGAACGAAAATCCGTGGAGCCCTAGACCAAGGTGGTCCTGGCATTCAAAAAGAGCAGGATGGATTACTTATGGTTGAGAGAGAGAGAATTTGTGTGTGAGTGAAATAAACAGATGGATGTGACACGAATCTACCGTGTCATGTCCGGTGTTCTGACATATGAGGCATCAGAGGTATCAATAGTGAGGTTTAAAACCAGGGAAGGTCCGGTGCTGGTGAGTTCCCCGTCTGCTGGGTATGTTTTCTGTATAAATGGATCATAAGTGTGGAACGTTTCCAAGGCACTTATCACATCAAAGGCTGCGGGGTGCGTGCAGAGCACCCCTGTGTGGAACATGCCTCCCTATTATTCCGTGTTTCCCAAGGTGTTGTCCTCCACATTCAGGACCCGTAACATGTTTAGGTTCTGGGGCCCACCTCCTGCGGAACGTACGCTTTGCCGAGGAGGATATGCATCTGTGCCAAACACCCCATATGACTCTCAAGCACGTCCAGGTCCCGGAACCTGGGGATTCCGAAGGTCTCATGTCATGTGACGCTGCATGTTGTGGGAATGATACAGGAAGTAACAGCAAGTCCGAGGCATTCAGCTGCCAGGCCGGTAGACAGACCATAGGGTCAGCGTGTCACCAAGTGCTAAAGGATTGGACCCGTCGAGACATTTAAATGGCAAAACACATCTGTTTGCTTCTAGTGAATGCCTCAAACGAATTAGTTAATCTACTTCAAATGCAATTTTGGTTTTCTCATTAAAGAAATCACTGGTGGAAAGAGTTGAATTTCAATCCTCCCCTTCACTTCGTGTGAACACCAAGGACAAGCTCCAGTTACTCACCATGTAACCCATGGAGACTTGCTCACGAGTAGGCGTCGATGCTTTATTTCATTGGTTCTTGCTTGTTCACTTTAGTTGTGTATTTTGTGCCTGCAACTTGAGCCTGCGTGTGGTAAATTACAAGGTCATGTAAGGGATGGTCCCACGATGGATGGGGAGACTTACACAATTTTGGGTACAGAGACTAGTGCCGTTTTGGAAAATGAATATGATTTGCACGTTGGATTTTTTTTTTTTAAGCAGGTTGTTTAGCAGGAGTTGTAGGGAAATGTCTGTAATTAGTAGTTACAACAAGCTTAAGACACAATTAATTTTAATAATACATGTATACAACTAAAAGTCTTTTACTTCAAAACGATCACGAGTGGTAATTGCTCTTGCTGGAATATGTCATAATGATTTTATGAAGTACCTCGTTAACCTTCACGATGGCTTCGTGAACTCATTACCATTCTAACCACTTTTTACAGATGAGAAAATGCCTAACAGAGGTCAAATGACTTGCTTAGTTGCAGAAGCAAGCTTGTTAATACCAACCTTAAGTCTTTTTATATCGTACATGTCCCATTCCTAGAAATAAAATCATTAAAAACAGTAGAGGGGAGTTCTTTATTTTTATCAGCTTATTATGATAAAACAATTGGCTTGGGGAAACTTTAAAATGCAGTCATGCATGTGTTTCTGTACCCTGCATTCTTGATTTTTAGCTTGACGTCTACTGTTACTGAGAAAATTGAGTAAAAATCTCGAAAAAAGACCTATAGCTTTTTGAATGTTAATCCAGTGAGACATCTACCTAATTGAGGGAAAACACATAATGAAGTGTGCCTGATCTTCTTTTTTTCTTTTCTATAATGAGTTATCACGATTCCTTAAAATAGAAGATGAATGTCTCTTAGATTGAATGTGTAGATAATGGTGTGTGTAATAGGGTATCATCAGGGATCAGGACAAGTCTGATTTCCCAAGAAGAAAGGCATTCTCTAGGTGGAATTCTGTCCATTTCTCTTGTGACATTACCAAACTGGTAAGAGAAGCGTTTCCAAGTGAATGGTCTTGTACCCCAAATTAGGGTTCAATGTGGTGGCCACTTTGTCGATGATACGTGTAAGCGCCCAAGAGTGGGCAGCACATGAGGCCAAACACATGGAGCCCACCTCTGGGTGCTGGCTTCCTGGCATTGTGGCTTGGGGACTTCTCTGCAAGGACAGCCCTTGCCAAGCCCAGTTCTCCTCCAGGGTTCGAGGCTTCAGCTCAGGAGACTGGAATGCTTCCGGTCTGGTTGTACCATGCGTTGTTCATTACCTTGTCCCCACGTGCCAGCACGGTACCTGGCACGAAGTCGGCACTCACATGTGGTCGTGTCTCCGTCCGGCCCTGTCCCTTTGCTCCTAAAGCCCCACGTGTTCACTGTCACAACTCTGATGCTGCCGGCTGGCTCTACCCACTTTGAATGCGCTTCCGGCCCCCTGGTGCCTCCTGAGTTCAGGCTTGTGTCAGCTCTCACTGGCCCTCAGCCATGCCATAGCATCTCTGAGCACCCACTGTTTGCCAGGAAGTTTCTAGACACTAAAGAAGTCCAGATGTATAGGACTCTGACCTCTCTTCATGGAGCTCACAATCGAGCATATTTTCATGATTTGCTTTTCCAGATTTGAAATCTCTGAAAACAAGAATGGTGCATGCACATGGTTTTAGAAATCACATTCTAAAAGTATGTAAATTGAAGTGCAGAAGACTTCTATAATCTTTTAGACATTTTTGTAAATATGTACGTATATACGCATACATTTTTTTCTAACATGTTTAACAACTTGCTCTTTAAATTTAAATCTCCAATGTCTTTTCATGTCAGTACAACAGATCCATCCGTTTTACTCTTTTACTGTGTATTACTCAATGTATTGAATGCATTGAATAATAACTGAGAAAGTCTCAAATGCATGGAATAATGCATAAAATGCATTTATTCATTCATTTAATAAATATTTATTGAGTGTCTTCAGCATTGTCAGCTACTGGTCTTGGTGCTAGAGATAAAGACGGGAACAAAACGAAAATCCTCGTTTATTATGGGGCTGACATTCCAGAGGGGAGAACCCATGAACACACTGTTAAATGAATAGTATGTTTAGTGGAGAACAATAGCGTAGGGTAAGTGGACGAGGGAGTATGTGTAGGGCTTACTGTCTTCTAGCGTGTGGTCAGAGAGGACCCCTCTGGTGAGAGCGCATTTGAGCAGAGACGTGAAGGCAGCAGAGGTGAGAGGACGGATCTGGGAATGTTGTTTTAGGCAGAGCAGTGATGTGACGGTAAGTGACTAACAACCAGCTCTCTGAAAACACATGCCACATTGGCTGACCTCCGTCATGTAAACACATGCCACATTGGTTGACCTCCGTCATGTAAATACCTGCACCATAGCTGATGTAAAGCCACCACTAGGTCACTTAATGTGGAGTTGGGAAGTGATACTCATAATTGTCTCCAGTGGGTGTGAGCCGGCCCCTGCACACCACTGAGGCAGAAGGTGTCTGTACTGTGGCCCAGGGACAGCCAGAAGGGCCATGTGATTAGAGCGGACTGAGCCACAGGGAGGGAAGAAGATGAACGTAAAGAGGCAGGAGGGGGCCAGGTGACACAGGGCCCTGGAGGCCAGTGGGAAAACTTTGGATTTCCCTCCGTGTAAAATGGCAAAGCTTTGAAACGTTTTAAACAGAAGAGTGACTTGATCTGACTTCCATTTTTGAAGTGCTGACAGGAGATTATAGGAAAGTCAAGGGGGTTGGAAGGAAGCTATTACAATAGTCCAGGAAAGCAATATTGATTTGGACCCAGATGGTAGTGACAGAGCTGGTGAGTAGTGATGGGATCACGGGTGAATTCTGAAGGAAGGTGTGCTATAATCTGCTCATTAATTGGACATTGGTTGGGAGAGGAAGAGAAGAGATGGCAGAAACTCCAAGGCTTTGGCTTCAGCGGCGGGGGGAATGGTGTTGCCATTTATTAGGCTTGTGAACACTGCAGTAGAAACAGACTCAGGGGAGGAAATCGAGAGTTCAGTTCTAGATATGTTGAGTTCAAGATGCCTGTTATCCATGCACGCAAAGAGCATAAACGGGCAGTTGGAAATACAAATGTGGAGTTCCAGGCAGAAGTTGGCACTAGAGTTTTAGGTGAGTTATGAGCCTTTGAGGGATGCTGTCAGCCAGGGAGGGGGTGCAGATGGAGAGGTGCCTGAGGACTGAGGGCTCCCTCAGAGTTCAGGAGGAGGAAGAGGGAGCAGCAGAGGAGCCTGGGAAAGGGTGGTGGTAAGAAGCGGGGTGGGGACAGAAGAACAGCTGGTGAGTGGGAAGATGTGTCCCAGCCGAGTGTCGAGTCAGGTGCTGCAGATGGGTCAAGTAGGATGAGGACTGAGCCAGGTCCTGGGATTTAGTCACCGGTAGGTCCCTGGGGACCTTGAGGAGGGCCTGGCAGTGAAGTGTGATTGGAGTGAATGCCACAGAAAATGGGAGATGGGAAATTGGACGGTGCTGTTCAGATGTCTCCGGCCATGAGTTTTGTTGTGAAGTGTAATGCGGGGGACGGAGCAGTGGCTGCGTGGGGTCAAGACGGAGTATGATGCCTCAAATTGTTTTATTATCATCGCACAACATATGCGTCTATACCAACAGAAAACCAGGTATAGTCTCATATGCCTGGGTGTATGTTGAGAGCTCTTCTGTGAACTCCAAAAACCAAATCAAATAATTAACCCAATACCAACTGAAGGACGACACCAGTAAAGCTCGAATCACAACAGCGCTGTGACAGGATGTTTTCCTGAAGCTGAATCGGCGATGTTAGGTTTCCCAGTTGAAACGTGCGTTTTTGTGCTTTTCAATTTGTCTGTTGTCTAATCGATTTTTAAAATTTCTCCTTTGAACCTAATGGGCCTCTCCCTCCCCCAAGAATCCCTTCCCCGCCCTTCCGCCAAGATTGGAAGTTACTGCATGTCCGAAGGTTCAAGAGACGATCCTACAGGCAGAGGGGTACAGGTCCTGATTGATTTAAGCAGCCCCATCCTAGTCACACGTTAACCAGCATCCCTGGGAGGCCCCACCTGGCCTCCCTGCTCTAGCTTTCCCTTTCTCACCTGTTCTTCATGCTGCTGCCAGATTCCCCTTCCTGGAGACCCGCTCTGATTATGTCACTGCCCTACTTTGATGAAAGTGAGTCTACACCCAACCAAATGAAGTCCTCACGTCTTGGTCTGCATTCATGGTGCTTTGCTCTCTAGTCCCAGACTGGCTTTCCATGGAATGGGGCAGCATTTGTGAATATGCCCCAAACAGTGCCCGCTCATGTTTCCAAACCATGTACCCCTTCCATGAATCTCTGCCCCACACCCACTGTGCCCATCATCCTGCCCTTATTTCTGTTCCCAGGGAGACTCAGGATCTCAGCTCTTGGGGTTTCTTCTCTCCACCCCATGCGTCCTTGGGTGCTGGGGTCTCCAAAGGCCACACGTTCTAAAATTCCTTCTCTGCAGCTGTCCTCTGGGCCCCACGTGGCGGGCAGCTTAGTTCTCCTTCCTCTGGGTATCCCCACGTGCCTTGCCCGGACCCTGCACACAGATCAGGGTATGTTAGTAGGTGCACAGCACTCGGTGAACCCTTCCCTGTGCCGGGGGCTGTGCTCACTGCTGCTGTGCATTATGTAGTAACCTTCCCACAGTGTCAGAAGAAGGTACTTTGAAAAACAATCTCTATTTCGCTTTTGGTGGAGATCTTTGCCAAAGGTCACACATTTGGTGAGCAGCAGAGCTGGTATTGCACTCGGGTGGGGCACTTTTTATCGACCATGCTGTACTGTTAACCAGAGGCTGATAGACTTCCTGAATGAATGAATGAATGAATGAATGAATGAATGAATGAATGAATGAATTGTACAAAGGGTGCCCGACAGGGAGGTGGGGATTCTTTCATAAAACTCCAGAGGAAACAACAAAAGCTGTGCCTTGTAACTGGAGGAGCCACTCCCGAGCGCACTTTGTGGCATGATGGTAGCTGTGGTGGCAGGAGGTTGTTGGAACCACGCGGAGCGCTCCCAGGGCTGGCTCTAGGATGGTTCATTTTTGTCCACTTGCCCAGATCGCCAAGTAGTCACTCTAACCCAGGTATTCTGTAGAATAAGAAGCTATTTATAAGCCATTTCTTTTCCTCTCAGATGGAGCATCTTCATTTTGAAAGAATCAATAGCCTGAAATAAATTTTTACAACGACTTCTTTAAAAGTCGGTGTTATTTCAAGAGGGGAAGGTGTCCTGTATCTTACCAGCAAATAAATAAATACGATTTATAGCTCCTTTAGTGTTTCATTCTTCCAGACTACAAGTTATCAAACACTTAAATATTTAAAGCCGCAAATTAACTTCAAGATAACACTAAAATGCACCAACATCTTTTTCCCTGATAAGAAGAGCAGTGAATGAGTTTAAATTAATGCCAAGTGTACCTGTTCTGAATGCAGCGAGGAAGCCTCGCGATTTGTATGCCTGGCTGAGCCCGTGCTCCTTCTCTTTGCAATCGAGGCTGGGCGCTCATTAAACAATGCTGGTGACAAACAGCGCTGTGATTTCCAAACGCCACCGGCCCGCCAGGGAGCAGGCAGGCTGCAGCTCCCGCCTGCCCTGCCCGCTGTGAAACTGCCAGCTGCCTGCAAGTCGCTTGTCGAGTAATGCCCAACATTTGCACATCGAACAGTCCGGGCACATGCTCAGTCTGATTGGCTTCTTACAGGTGCCTGGGGAGGTAGGCAGGGGACCGATTACTAATAACAAGTCAGGAAACTGAGGCACAGGAAGTATGAGTGGCTTGCCAGAGCTGGGTGCCGTTTTCTTAATTCAGCCACGTGGGCTTTGCTGATTGGCCAGGCCGGGAGTGAGGCTCTTCTAGGGGACTCCACACCCACACAGAGCTGGGGAAGGGGAGGTCCCCAAAGGAAGGTAGTGACACTCTCAGAAGAGAGTCAGAACCCACTGGGGTCGGCCCCCAATGTTTTTACAGTGAATTGAAGGGAATTTCCATCACTAGTTTTATTTTTGGGATGACCATTCATGCAGTTATTCCTCAAGCGGGAGCATCTTGCACCGGCCTTCTTATCCAGTGTGGCCGCCCCCATCTCAAGGTCCGAGCTTCCCCCTTCTCCTAAATCCTTATCCATAGACCAGACACCAACCTGCAGTAAGTGTATGAAATACACACTCACTGCTCTCCCACAGACACAAATTCCAGCACAAAATCTACTGAAGGGGTTGCATTCGTTTTCTGGGGCCACCATCACCAATTACCACAACCTCGGTGGCTTAAGACAGCAGACATTTATTCTTGCACAGCTTCGGAGGTCAAAAGTCCAAAAGCGAGCTGACAGCATGGCCACTTTGTCTCGGAAGGCTCCGGGGAAGAAGGCGGCCTGGCCTCGTGAAGCTTCGGCTGGTGGCTGGCAGTCCTTAGCTCCCTCTGCTTGCAGACACAGCGCTGTCCTCCAGTCTCTGCCTGCACTGTCACCTGGCATTTTCACCTGTGCGTTTGTCTCTGTGATCCTTCTTCTATTCTAAGGACACCAGTCATATTGGATTAAGGGACCGCCCTACTCCAATATGACCTCATGTTAACTAATTACATCTGCAGCGACCCTATTTCCAAATTAGGTCACATTCTGAGGTTCCAGGAAGAACGTGAATTGGGGGGGGGGGTTACTGTTGAACCCAGTAAAGGAGCTATAAAGAGAAACATAATTCGATAATTCAGTGGGTACTGAGGCTGAATACTTCACTGTTGGAAAAGTAGAGAAAATAGACAGAGGGGTGAAAGAAAAGTGAGAAGGGTAAGGGGGATCAAAGATATGGTGATGGAAGGAGAACCGATTCTAGGTGGTGAACACACAATGGGATTTATAGATGATGTAATACAGAATTGTGCACCTGAAGTCTATGTAATTTTCTAACAATTGTCACCCAATAAATTAAAAAAAAAAAAAGAAAAAGAAAAGTGAGAAGAGAAAAGCATGGGTAGGAAGAGGGCCGATGACAGTTCTCTAACTGGGAAGCATTCTGTCAGCCATTAAAAGCTCCCACAGGGTACCATGTGGCAGGGAGCCTGGCTTCGGTCTTAGCCCCATGGGCCTCATCGCTCTCTGGGCTGCACTGCCACATGTGCAGGGCACCTTCCTGCCACTGCAACTTAGGAGGAAAGGGAGCCGGTGACATGAATCATGCTTCACTGCCCTGATGGCTTGGGAAAAGCACGCGAAAGATGTGTCGGAAAGAGTAAGTTACTGTGCCAAGGAACTGGGTGTCCTCATCCCTTTCTGTCACTCTGGAGCTGGCCTGGACAGCGTTCCCCAATGGATCGAGGTCACTGGCTTCAAGGCGAGAAGTAAGTGTGAAAGTTTCCCAGGTGTGCGCGTGCTCTCCAGGTACAGAGGCTGCTAAGCAACTAACAGCTCTCGGGAGGTCACTGGGCCATATTCTCTTACCTGTTGAGCTTGTCTACAACACAGGTTACTTCTTGACATATGGACCCTTGGAAAACTAACAGGACTCCAGCTGAGTGGGCATGACAGCTGTGGCAAATGCAGTCTCTTGACAAAAGGCCCCAGACATGGCGGGTGTGGAATTCTTTCTTTCATTCAACAAGCCTGGCGTGTCCTTGCTGCTGGCGTTGTCTGGTTTGAAGGACGTGGCTCCTGTGTTTTTGGAGTCACAATCTTTTTCAAGGCTTTGTAAGCTGGGACCCCCGTGCCTGGTGATCTTGGCTTTGGAAGTCTGTGAAACTTCTCAGCAGTGTTAGTGCATTCACGAGGGTGTGTGGACATGTCACTGACACTGAGTGCCCACTGTGTGCTGTGGGTTCTGGGCTGGATTGCGTTGATGGTAACTTGATACCTGTCGACAGGCAGGCTCCCTTTAGCATCTTTGTAGTTCAGCTGACTCTACTGAAACATTTCCATAGAAGTTCAGCTCTTTTTCTTTTGTCCTCATCACTCCAAGCACCGTCGCAGTTGCTGAGTTGAAGAAGTATCTCTACTTCAAGACCCTCCTGAAACACTGTCTCCCTGGTGGGAATTCTGCCACCTTTTAGGGCCTTTTTAGGACCTCAGCGTCTCAAAGGCAAAGCGACAGTCCACATCCAAATGCATTTCAACTCTGGCTGTTTGTATAACCACCTACAAAAGCATTTGCACTACAGCATGGATGGCTCAGTCCATACCCCAGTGACTCAGATTTAAATCATGCCAGAAATGATCCAGACGTCGGTGTGTTCTCAAAGTTCTCTAGACGGTTTTGAAGTGGAGCTGGAAGAAAGAGGCCAGAACACCTGGCACCCCCCGGGCTGTTGTGGTGTTTTGAAGGGGCAGCAGAGGCAGGCCCACCTGTGTCCAGGTCCCCAACCAGGGTGGGTCTCTGAGCAGAACCTGCAGAGGGATGACTGAAAGCCTGGGGGCTGGAGAAAAAGGCCCAAGCTTTGAATTGCGAGGCAAAGAAGTCTGTCCAGATGGTGGCAAGTGTGTGGCAAACGCCATAGACTCCAGTGGGGATGCCCTCCAGGTGTGGCCAAAGGTCCTGTCTTCCTGCTCCCTGGGGATCCAAGTGAGAAAGCGGCTTCCTGCAGCAGGCAGTGGGCTTGCCAAGCAGCTGCGGATGGATGGGCCAGGGCAACGCAGAGGTGGTGAGCCCTGGGAAGGGACTGGAGGCTTCCAACAGCTCTGCCAACTCAAGTCTCCAGCTTGGTTGTAATAAAAATAAATAATAATTATCACAAACAACAGTGATAGCGCAATAAGTGCTGATATGGCAGCCACAGCGTTGAGTGCTTCCCTGCATTGTTTTATTGAAGCAACAGTAAACGGTGTAGCTCTTCTTCCACTTGCTCAGGTCAAATACATGAGTGAGACATTCTTTTACTTATCAAGATCTAATTGACATATAACAGGGTGTAAGTTTTAGACGTACAACTTGTTGATTTGATGCTTACATATTACAACATGATTACCACCGTGGTGTCAGCTAACACCTCTGTCACTTCACATAATTATCAGTCTTTTTTGTGGTGAGGACACATTAAGATCTAGTCTCTTAGCAACTTTGAAGTTCACAATACCGTATTGTTGACTATAATCTCTATGCTGTGCGTAAGATCTCCAGGAATTATTTATCTACTAATTCTAAGTCTGTGCACTTAAACAATGTCTCTCCATTTCTCCCCAGCCCTTGGTAACCTACTATGTTTCTCTGAATTCTGCTTTTTTAGATTTCATATAGAAGTAAGATCACACAGGGTTTGTATTTGTCTGTCTGGCTTATCTCATTGAGCATGATGCCCTCAGTCCAGCCATGTTGTCAGAAATGGCTGAATAATATTCCATTGTGTGTGTGTGTGTGTGTGTGTGTGTGTGTGTGTGTGTGTGTGTTGTGTGTGAGAGAGAGAGACAACTTTTTTATCATTCATTGGTAAATGCTTAGGTTGTTTCCATACCGTGACTATTGTGAATAATGCTGCAGTAGACGTAGGGGTGCAGGTATCTCTCCAATTCCCTCTTTTCATTGCCTTAGATACACAGTTGGTCCATGAACAACGTGGGGGTTAGGGACACCAGCCCCTACACAGTTGAAAATCTACATGTAATTACAGTTGACCCGCCATGTATGCAGGTTCCCAACCATGGATCGAAAACACAGTTGATCTTTGAACAACATGGGGTTGGACTGTGTGGGTCCACTTATATGTGGATTTTTGGAAATTTTCAAATTTTTTCCCCAAAACATAACCTCATTTATTCTGTTATGGTAAATTACATTGTTATTTAATGTTAACTTTCCATCCTTGGAATAAACTTTAGTTAGTCCTGTGATGTGTTAACTTTTTATATGTCCTTTTTATATAGCAAAAGCAATTTGCTAATGCTTTGCTTAAGATTGTTTTTCTTTTGCTGATGGCTTTTTTTAAAAGTTGAGATAGAATTCACATATAACGTTATATTAGTTTCGTGTACAATATAACGATTCAAGTTTTATACAAAATAATCACCACAATAAGTCTAATTAACATCATAACAATGCAGACTTACAAAAAGTTTTTTCTGGTGATGAGAACTTTTACGATCTATTCATGTTTAAGATTTTTAAATTTACATTCATGAAAGAGATTGGTGCTGGAATTTTCCTTTCCAGTAAAAACCTTGTTGTGTTTTGGTATCAATGCAATGCTGGCCTCACTAAGCAATTTGGAAGGTTTCTCCTCTTTTTCTGTTCTCTGGAAGACTTTAGAAAAGATTTGTCTTATTTCTTAAAAATTCGGACAAGTTCAACAGTGAGGCTAGTTTCCTTTGTGGGAAAAAATGCCTAACAATGAATTCAATTTCTTTTATACACAAGAATATTCAGATTTATTATTTCTTCTTGTGACGTATTTGCTAAGTCATGTTTTTCAAGGAGTTTTCTAATTTTATCTAAATCATCAAATGTATTGGTGTAAAGTGTTCATAATACTCTTTTATCTTTTTATGACATTTTCATTTCTCATATCTGCAATCCATTTTTTTCTGATAAGTCATTTCAAGTAACCAATTACTATTAGCTTTTTAAAAATTTACATTTGTTTTCTAGTACATTAATTTTTGCTTGTGTTATTTCCTTTCTTTTACATTCTTTGTATTTGATTTGCTGGGTTTATTTTTCTAGATTCTTTAGTTGGAAGCATATCATATTTTTAATAATTTTTCTTTCTAATATATGAAATTAAGGCTATAAATTTCCCTCTAAACATCACTTTAGCTTCATCCCACAAGATTTGCTCTATTGTATCTTTACAATATTTAGTTACAAACAATTTCTTATTTTGTTTACCATTTCCTTATGACTCAGGAATTACTTATTCTGAATGATTTCAATTTTTTGAAATGAGTTCTGGTTTGCTTTATAACCCAGAATATGGTCCATTTTGGTAAATATTCCTTCAGTGTTTCAAAAAACATGTATACTGTCATTATTGAGAGCAACATTTCATATATATCAATTAGGTCAAATTTATTAATTCACATCTTATATATATTATCCACTGTACATTTTTGTCTTTTTGATATAAACTATTGAGAGAAGTGTGTTAAAATCTGCCATTATGATTTTAGATTTATCTACTTTTAATTTAGCAAATTTTTTGCTTTATGTGTTTTGAAAGTATGTTATTGGGCATGAATATATTTAGAATTGTGATATCATTCTATCATTATAAAATATCACTGTTTATCTGTAGGTTGTATGCCTTAAAGTCTACTTTCATATAGTATAATTACATTATTTTTCTTCTGGTTGTTGTTTGCATGCCTTATCTTTTCCCAACCTTCCTGTATATTTATACGTTAAATGTGACTGTTGTATTTAGCATAGAGTTATTTTTTAAAAAAATTCAATCTGGCAAGCATAGTCTTCTAATTGAAATATTTTATCCATTAATATTTAATTATTGATATATTTGGATTATATCTATCATCTTATGTTTATGATAACATAAACATAACCCACCTCTTTTATGTTTTTTTTCCTCACCTGTCTTGCCTCCTTTTGGATTAATAAAATGTTTTTTATCATTTCATGTTTCCTCTCTTAACTTGTTAATTATACAGTTTTCTACTGTTCTTTTAGTAGCTATTGTAAAGATCACAGAATGAATCTTGTCTTATTCCAATCTAAAACAAATTATTACTTTTATGATTTCTCCAATAGTACTAGAATCTTAGAATCTTGAATTCCATTTACCCCCCTCCAACTTCTGTGTTAGTGGTTGTCATGCAACACTACATATATTTTTATTCTACTTTCATTTTGAAATCCACAAGAAGCTACTATAATTGTTTTGTACAGTGCTTTTTTTCAATCAACATTTATGTTTGCTTGTATACTATTGGTCTTCATATTTTCTGCAATTCTGTGTTTCTCTCCGAGATCGTTTTCTTTCTGCCTTAAGATATCTCTTTGATATTGCTTTAAATTAAGTTTGGCAATAGATTTTTCTCAGGTTTTATTGTCTGAAAATGTTTTTAATTTACCTTTTACCTTTATCTTGGAAGAATTTTATTTCATTTCATTTCATTTTATTTATTTATTTATTTATTTTTATTTTTTTTTTTTACTGAGTTTTGAATTCTAGGTTGGCAGTTTTCTTGCAGAACATTAAAGATTTGTTTCCATTGGCACTAGAATCCATAGTTTCTGTTGACAACTCAGCTGTTAGTTTTTCTGTTGATCTTTTAAGGAAAGTTTATTTCCCCTCCTCAACTACTTACATGATTTTCTCTATATCTTTGATTTTTATTAGTGATACTGTGATATACCTTGTTATAGGTTTCTTTATATTTGCATAGAACATCTTGGATGTGTGTGTAAGTTGATGTGTTTCATCAGGTTTAGAAAATTCTCTGCCAATATGAGTTCAAATATTGCTCTGCCCCATTCTTTTTCTCATCTCCTTCTAGACCACTAATTACACACATCTTAGACAGTTTGTGACCCCATATTCTTAAATGTTTCTTTCTGCTTTTATTCCATTCTTTTTCCCTTTTCATGCTTCAGTTGGGATATTTCCATTAATCTGTCTTTTAGTACAAGTAAATAATCCAGTATTCTCCTGTGTTAAATCCAATCAATGAGTTCCTAATTTCAAACATTATCTATTTGTTTAACCTTTTAAACTACAATTACTTTTGCGCCAATCAATTGGAGAATGTTCATTTATTTAATATTTTATAGATAATAGCGCTATGTTAAGATTCTCTGTCTTATCACATCTATTATGTATTTTTAAAATCACCAGAAACGTGTTAATAATGGTTATTTTATAGAGTTTGTCAGCTAATTTCAGTATCTGAATCCTTGTGAGTATGTTTCTATAGTTTTTTGGGTTTTTTTCTCTTGTTATTTGGTCATGCGATTATCTCTTTTCATCTACCTGGTAATTTGTTAATTTAGAGTTCCCAAGTTGTTTTGTTTTCCTCTGGACAGGACTTAACCCTTTTCTCTGCTGGGAACATGGAGTAGTGGCTGCTTACCCCAGTGGAATCAGGGTCTGACTGAGGGGTGACAGGCTGCAGCCTTAGGAAAGCTCATCTATTCTGATTTACCTCTAACCCTCCAAGGAATTTCTGCTAAGATACAAGTTTATTCTGCAAGACCTCTTTTCCTGGAAGGTCCTGAGTGCAAATCTTTGTCTCTTGAGCCTGTGCTTTTCAGAGGCGTCCACTGAAATTTTTAGCTGACGTTCTGCAGAGCCTCAGACCTTAGCTTCATATTAAGAGGAAACTGGTCCATGTTCTTGAGAATGCCCAACATCCACCAGTACTCTGCTGGTTTTCTTTTCCCCCCTTGCAGTGGCTTTATCCAGTTTTTCACTGGGCTTTACGATATATTCACCCCATACTTAGAACTGGTAAACATCCCCAAAATAACACCATCCAGGGACAGCCAGCTTTCCTCTCTGAAATCTTTCCTTTTCTGGAAGCTAGCCTCTCTAGTTCTCATTGCCTCTGCAGCTCTCTACTGCTTCCAGGCAGGTGACAGTGGGCAGGAGAATGAGCCTCACAAACCTCCAGTCACCAGGAGGCACTAGTGACCCGACGCATAGCTGCTGTGCGCAGAACTCTGTCACTGCCTTTGTACTGAGGCCACACCTCCCATGGGCTGCTCTTAGCCCGTGACTGAAGGTTCCATGGATACTAAAGCAGACCCACTCCTGGGAGGCACAGGACCCCTCTATCAGATGGCTGTGGCTTGAGACCTCCCTGAGGGCTGTGCCCAGCCTTCTTCAGCTGCACCCCAACCTCGGACATCTCCTCTCCCTTTCTTCTTCACTTGCCATCAGACTTCCATCATGGTCTGATGACTCTCCCTGCCTTTTCCCAGCTCCCTCTCTATTTTTTTCCCATAGGACATTCCCCGCCCTCTCCCCCCACCCCCATCAAATTCATTGCACCTTCAATCTCATCTTGATATCTTGGAGGACCTAGATTAACACAGGTTATTTCTCTATGTTATCAGCTGTTACAGCTGTTCTAGGTGGGAGCCCAGCTCAGCCACCAGTTACCTGAGCCCGTTTGGAAGCGAATGTCCCAATAATATTTTGAACTATTAATCTATGATTTATTCCCAGTATTTTCTACTCCCCCTAAATGTGTTGCCTTTAAGATAGGCTTGGTAAAGTTAGTTTAGCCAGAATTCAAAGAAATGAGACAGGAAACCTTCAGCTTCCCCCCGACCCCTGCCCAGAAAGTGCGGTGTAGATACAAGTAAGATTTAGAAGAGGACTTAAGAAACCAATTTTTCTTTCTCTTAGAGAAGAAAACAAACATTTGCCTGGGTACTGGCTGGAGAGAGTCAGAGGGAAAACCAGTAAGTTAGATGCTAGCGTGAGGGTCTGCAAAGGCCTTGTTCCATGCCCCCTCCCCACCCCGAGAGTTTGGTAAGTACCCCCAAGGAAGAGGGATGATAAAACCACTAAATAAACCACTAAATAAATGGTGTCTTAGAGCAGAGCAGGCCTGAGCCCCTGGGTCTGGTTGGGCCCAGGAAAGCATCAGAGCCCTAGCCCTAACCCCATGCAGGAGGGTAGGTGTCGTGGAGTGGGGGTGGGGGGTGTAGGCAGAGCAGTTTTGAGAAAGTCCCACGGGGGTTTAAACAGCCGAGAACACAGGGCAAGAGCGTCTGAAATTTCCTGGGTCCTTGAAAGATAGAGTTACCCATAACACAGGGCGTCCTGTATTTTTATCTGCTCAACCTGACAACCCTGCTGAAAGGGGTTTGTAGAAATCAGCAGAGATGGCTGCTTCCTCGAGGAGGGGCCATGTGAGCTGGATGTGGGGCAGGAGAGGTGGAAGGTCGGAGGAGAGGACACCATGTGCCAGGCGACAGAGGCCTGCTTTGTTTCAGGAGCAGCGAACAATCAGGGTGTCTGGAGCCTCTGGCTTGAAGGTGGGGATCTGAGTTGCCTAAAACCGGGGATGAATTTCTGGCTTGTGTTTGGAAGTGTTAGATAAAGGTTCTTATCTTTCCTTTTCCCCTAATTAAATAATTACAGCACTATTGCTGCTTTCATTATCTTAACTCCGTTCGCACCTCCGCAGGTGCACAAAAATCTCATATTTTGTAAGGATCCTGTGTGTACCCTTAGCAGAGAGCACCTCTCTGTGGGGAAGCATAGGACCTTCTGTGGGCG
Organism: Rhinolophus hipposideros; assembly: GCF_964194185.1. Classification (NCBI taxonomy): domain Eukaryota; kingdom Metazoa; phylum Chordata; class Mammalia; order Chiroptera; family Rhinolophidae; genus Rhinolophus; species Rhinolophus hipposideros. The sequence goes on from NC_138061.1 coordinate 4,610,495, forward strand.
GGGAAGATGGAAGTTCTCTGTGACCTTAGGAAGCTCTATGAAGGCTCTGAGGCCACGGGACATGAAAGCCCCGGGGCAGTATTCACAAGGCCGTAATGCCCCATCTCATCAAGCTCCCAGGAGCAGCACATGCCCCCAAAGCTGAGTAGTTTGGCTGCTTTTCACTCACCAGCTTGTGTCCCGGGCAGCAGGAAATCACGGGGCCTGGGAAATCCCTGTCTGACCCTAGAAAATGTCACTTGGCTGCAGTGCTCCAGAGGTCCAGTGGGGAGTGCATTTCCTGGACAAGTGCGGGAGGACACAGATTCACCGGCAGGCCCAGCGGCTTGGAGGAGGGCAGCTGTGTGGGGGAAAGGACAGGCCCGGTCCTGCTGGAAGCCGAATGCGGGCTGGGCGAGGCAGCCTGTGTGTGGCAGGAGAAGCTGAAACTGTAACTGGTACTAGAAAGTTAAGGACTGAGGGCACCTGGGGACATTTTCTGAAGGGGTGGGATCAAAGGGCAGCATGGACTCCTCCCTCTCTGTGAGCCGGGGGAGGTGGCAGCGGGCTCCGCAGAGCACAGAGTGGAGAGGGCCTCGGGAAGTGCTCACAGGCTCCCGGGCTCCCTCTCCATCCTGGACCCTGTCCATGTTCTAGAGGCTCAGGGTTCTTGTCCCCCCTTGTCCCCAGGATGGCGCTCAGGATGTCTATGCTTGTCCCGGCTCCATTGTTCATCACCGATGGAACTCTGAGAAAACTTCATAATGTCAGCCAGCCTCAGTTTCTCCATCTGTAGAGTGGAGCTTGTGTCTGACGGGAGAGTCCGCACGCAAAGTCTGAGTCCCTTTATCATTTGCTCCTCTGAGAAGTCTCTAGTACTCTAGAGCATCTATGCTCTGTCCCATCAGACAAGGGCCCCAGAGCAGGGACGTGGCAACGCTAGCCACAGAGCTTCTGGGAAGATTAGAACATCCTCAGGTTACACCTTTCTCACATGGTTTGCCTGGGACTAGTACTGAAAATGGAGCCTGCGCTGTCCCCCTGTGTTCTCTGCTTCGAGGTCCCTGGGACAGGGCGGCCGCTGTAAATGGATGGACCTCCCGGCCATAGGGTGCTTACAGTCAATGAGCGCCGCTCTGCCTGGTCTCTACCCCCACACTGCTCCTCACCAACCCCTACCTCACTCTGCCCCCCACCCTGAGTCCCCTCAAAGATGCCGGGACTCTCCCCAGCGGCAGGATCACCCCTTCTCCTCCCACAGCTGCTCTCTACACCACGCCCTGCATCCCTGTGTCCCAGTCTGGCTAACTCTTACGTTTCCTTTCCCAGGTTAAATATCGCTGCCTCTAGGAAGTCTTCCTTACTGACACCCTCCCCTCATCCAAGTTATAAACCCCTTTTCTGTGGCTTTCCAGCCTGCCCCCACTGATGCCTTGGCTTCTTCCACTGAGCATGTCATCCAGGTCCGTGCATCTTGTAGCCTGAATCAGTACTTCATTCCGTTTTAAGGCTGAATGCTGTTCACTGTGTGGCCAGAACGTTTCCTTATCCATTCATCAATGGCCATCTGGATTGTCTCTGCCTTTCCGCTGTCGTGAAAATCACTGCTGGGAAGAGCCAGGTACTCAGTTATGTGTGCACACCTATTTCAGTTCTTCGGGGTGTATATACCTAGGAGGGGAATTACTGGGTCAGGAGGTCATTCTATGTTTACCTTTTTGAGGAACCCCCAGACTGTTTCCACAGCAGCTGCACCATTTTACATTTTTACCAGCAACATACGAAGGTTCCGATTTCTTCACATCCTCATTAACGCTTGTTATCCACCATCTTCTTTTTTTTGTTTCATGATGGCTCCCCTTGTGGGTGTGACTGGCAGGCAGGGCACACTGTCGTCCTCACAGTGGTGCTGCTGGGGCCCCGGACCCTGCCAGGTGGGCAGTAGGACCTTGGGAAGGATCTGCCTGTGGAACGAGTAATTGTTCCCCTCACTTGATCCAGGAAAGGCCACCTCATGCTCCATCAGACTCTGAGCTTCTGGGGTGACTCAGAAGAGGGTCTCCCTTGTCCACGTTTTCCCGCAGAGTTCTTGCAGCCCACCCTGGTTCCCATGGGCAAAGACCAGCAGCCCTGGATGCCGCCTCCGGCCTGGGTCCTGTCCCACAGTCGCCACACAGACACTCACCTGCTGGACAGGAAATGGAGGCCCTGGAAAGATTCCTGGGTCTCCAGTATGCTTACTGCCTGCGGGAGACCTGACCCAAGGTGCCACCGGGAACCCTTCCTGCCTTTTACTTTTCCCACATTTCCCTCATTGCCACTCGAGCCGCGTGGCACACTGCCCTTCATCGTCACTCTTGTGCTTTTCATCCTCTTAAAATGCTGCTCACAGGCAGCAGTCCTGCCTTCTAGGGCCACTCTTTTATGTTAGATCACCCGGAGGCGGCCTGAATATTGATAGTTGTTTTGTGGAAGCCTAGAACGCGACACAGTTGGTTTTTTTCACTCCCATTTTAGAGCCACCCTTACCAGGAAATCCCCTTGGCAAACACCTGTCACATTCCCGCCCAGCTTGGGACCCGCCTGTCACATTCCCGCCTCAGCTTGGGACCAGGTCACAGGCAAGGCCGCGGTTCAGGTGATTGTAAGCAACAGAAGCTAACATCAGCTGGCCTAAAACCAACAGGAATTTGCTGGAAGGGTGCGGGCAGCTCACAGAAATGGAAAGCTGAAGAATCTGGCCTCAGGGGGCTGCTGTGCCAACCTGGGGAGCAGGAGAGAGTGGGTGGCCTCTGCAGGGAGCCCTGCCAGCTGGCTGGGCGGTGGGGCCAGGGGCCCTGATTGGCAGCCCCACCATCACTGCGTACTAGGTTGGAGGGGCTAGTCCCACAGGCCAGGTGTGGCTGCTGTAGCTGAATGCAGGGGATGGACGCTGGCAGGCATATGCCTGTGCCCTCCTTGGCAGGTTCCAACGGGAGCCAGGCAATCTTCAGCATTAGGTTAGGAGTTCACGCTGCGTTCCTACATGAGTTTTCTTGAGACATTCAGCGAGAAAGGACGTGAGGACCATGAACTAGGGCTTCTGTCAAGGGGCTCCATGGCCACATACACTAGAACCGCGTGGGGAAGCGTGTTGATCCCCGGGACTCAGCATCTCAGGGGTGGGGGTGGGGGCTCTGAGTGCGGCCAGCACATTCGCTCGGTGATTTTTCTGACTTCGTCTTGGACCCAGCTTGTCCTTCCAGCTCTTTGATTGCAGGAGCAGGATGCTGGCTGCTGGCTGGTGCCGTGGAAGTCCCATTGCAGGAAACTGCACACATGGCACAAACTGCATCTGGACGAGGAGCAGTGAAGGCCAGAGGTGCAGGGGGACAGGAGGGGGCCTGACAGGTGGACACACCTGTGCAGGCCTTTAGGGTGGCCACGGTGTTGTTCTCCACTAGAAGCAAAAATGGAACTCATGTGTCATATTTGGACTCCGGTAAAAATGGAGACTTTTGCTAGATAATAAATAAATAAATAGGTAAACAAACAAACAAACAAACAAATAAATAGAGTGAAGACACTCTCTTTGTCTTCAAAGTGTTGGTTCTGGGGAAGGTTATAGAAAAGCAAACCAACAATGCTGATGTAACAACAAAACACATGAGGGTTCTAAGCCAGGGACCCCTACTCTGTGGTGTGGAGCAGGGGGCAGGATAGGAGTGGAATCAAGGAGCGCTCCAGGGAGGAGGTGATCATTGAGCTGGATCTTGATGGACGAGTAGGAGAACAGCAGGTGGGCAGGTTGGAGGAGAAATGGAGGAGGGGCAGGGCATGGCAGGCTGAGGGCAAGTGTGCCAGTGCCTAAAGCATGAGCACTCCATCCCAAGAGGTCCTGTGGGCATTGAATGGGGATAGGGAGGAAGGAAATGCGATGGAAGAACGGCTGGAGATGAGATGGGAAGTTTACGTCAGGTTACAGACATGTCCCTAGGCATTGTTCATTATCCTGTGTATCCGCCCCCTGTGGCTGCAATGCAAATGACCACAGTGTAATGACTTATGCAATACAGTTTTATTACCTGACAGTTCTGGAAGCCAGAAGTCCGAAATCTGTCCCACTGGGCTGAAATCGAGGTGTCGGCAGAGCTGGTTCCTTCTGGAGGCTCTAAGGCGGAGTCTGTTTTCTTGCCTCTGCTTCTAGAGGCGCCTACTTCCCTCGCCCCCTGGTTCCTTCCTCCATCTTCAAAGCCATGAGCAGTGGTGGGTGGGGGGAGCCCCTCTCACGCTGCATTTCTCTGGTCCTCTCTTCCACTTTTAAGGACTCTTACAATTGCATCGGACTCACTCAAATAATCCAGGGTCATCTCCCTATTTTCACATCGGCTGACTAGCAACATTAATTTCATCTGCAACATTAATTCCCTTTGCCTTTCACATGTCAGTGAAAGACACCCCAAAGGGTGCAGCGGGTGGTGGAGGGGATTCCGTTATCTATTGCTGCATTAAAACACCCCAAACTTAATGACTTGACACAACGGCCACAATGCATTGGTGTCTCTCCAGATTCTGTGGGCTGATGGGGTTTAGCTGGGCAGCTGCGATGTAGTGTCTGCTGGCACTGCCATCTGTGAACGTGGCTGGGAACGGAGCGTCCAACGTGGCTCCCGCACATGTGGGCTTGTGGCACTGGCTGTCGGCTGGACGCTCAGCTGGACTGTTGACCAGGAAGCCTAGGTTCTCACGACATGGCAGCTGGCTTCCAAGAGACCCATCTAAGAGTGAAGGGGGAGCCGTAGACATCTTGGAATGTGTAGACACTGCCCGGCCTTGGAAGTTACCTCATGTCACTTCTGCCACATCCTGTGGGTCCACACAGACCACAGGGCTAGCACAGATTCAGGGCCACGGGAAATTGATTGCACCCGTTGACAGGAGAAATAGCAAAAAATTGGCAGTCGGCTTTAATTCATTGCAGGGGCCAAAACGATGGCCAGGTGTGCAGGTCCCTTACAAGCTGGTGTGATGCGGGGACAAAACTTGGGACAGCTTGAGGAATGTATAGCCTCCCTCGACCTCTCCTTCCAGCAGCCCCATAAATATCAGCTACTGAAAATGGTGTTCTTAATAAAAAAACAGGGAGTAGAGCGGTCAAAGTGTGTTTTCCAGCCAGGGTGTGAAATAGCTGCAATTAAAGGTAGAGCTATGTGTCTCGCGCGCCATGCAGAAGGCGAGTGTTTTCCCCTAACACCTTACCCCTTCGAGTTTACTTTTAGCCACAGAAATGTTGCTGATCTAACAAAACTGGGGCTAGTTCATCATGAACACGCCGAGTGACATGTGTGGTGGCTCTGCATGGGGTCACTTGGCTAAACTAGAATTCGGTTTTCCAGGCTCTCCTTCCATTTGATCCCAAGTGAAAGTTGGTCAAGGACTTTTGTGTGAGATTGGAAGGTTGTAATGAGGACTCTACTCCGTTTCTTGATGCTTGTCCGCTGACAGCTTCTCAGCCTTACCCTGCCTCACTCCGTCTGGCCCACATCTGGACGAGCTGATGAGAAAGCTGCTCCCTCCTGTGGGTGCTGGTGGGAGGTTCGTGCCCCAGAAGCCCCTGCCTGTGCTCAGAAGCCCTCCCTTTGGCCCCAGCCCCTGACCACGACAAACCCGAGTCCATCTCCTTTCTGGCTTCAAGACGTCCCAGCCAATCCGGCTTCAGAGAGGCTGTTCTGCTTCCCGCAGAGCCCTCAGTGACATGGGAATCATCCTCTTTGTTCCCTCCTGGTGTGAGTGTGGTGCCATCAGTCTCAATATCTGAACCAAATGTGGGATGGGGGGTCCACCTGCCTCTGCAGGTGACCACAGCAGGTGGCAATGACATGGCTCCTATTACTCTGTAAAGGCCATTGGAGTCACAGTCTGGGAGGTGTGTCGGACTCCAGCTGCCCGTGGCTCTCTCTGCCCCACGACCAGCCCTGTCCCCCAATTGCTGGCCTACTGGCTGACCACAACGCAAGGCAGAGAGGGCACCTCGCCCAGCTCCTCAACTGGCTCTCTAGCCCTTCATGGTCCTCTTCTGGTGGCTCCTGTACCTGGTTTCAGGGGCGCTGCTGAAGGCGTGACTCCTCTGACCCATTGGCTTGCCTTTGGGATGCTCCTTCCTCAGCACCCCATGATTATATAAAATCTCATCCTCTAAAAACTCCTCAATCCACGATACGCAGGTGTTTCTGCTCCCCGATTACACCTGGGCTGATAACTCCTGACACTACTTTTCAGACCAGCTATTGATGGCACCAGTGTGTGGATGATAGAAGCGAATTGAAACCCAGAGAGAGTGAAGTGAGCTGGTCAAAGCCACATGGAGACCCGGGCCATTAAAATTCAGGTCTCCTGACTCCACGTTGCTTTCTCCCACACCACTAAGTGCTGTAGTGGGATTTCCGTAGGACTGCAAAAGGAGTAAGATACACTCCCTGATTCCAAGAAGCCCCCGCCTGGGAAGACACAAATGTATTATTGTACATGGTCCGTAGATGACAACCATTACATACATACACACACACAACACACCACTCTCAGTTTACGAAGACTTTTCACACCCAGGCGAAGTGCCCGGAGTATGGACAGCAGATCCTACGAGAGACCAGGAAGTGGACCTCTCCTGCTCAGTGGGTCAGTGTGCAGGCTCTGGGAGTGCCGCCTGCCCTTCGCCACGCACCCGGGCTTCTCATGGGTGTATTATGTGCAGCAAGATCTTACTTCCATGTTGTACCCTCCCAAACACCCGCCATGTGCTGGGCACCAAGTCCCACGAGTGGAAGTGGGCTTACAGATGAGACTGGCAGGCTGAGGTTATGTTTTTGAGGGGGACACCTGTTCTTGTAGGGGACAATAAGTTCTTCTATAATTTTTTATTGGCTATAACTTCAAACTTAAAGAAAAGTTTCAGAAAATTGTACACAAATTTCCAATATCCCTCTACTAGGATTCACTGATTGTTTACATTCCACCCCCATTTGCTTTATCATTATCTATACCTTTTTTCCAAGCCACACGAAAGTGAGTTGGAGACATCATTTCCCTTTACCCCTAAATTCTTCAGTGTACATTTTCTAAGAACATCATCACAATACTGTTATCAAATGTGTACACACCTGTGTTTATATTTATTTCTATATCTGTCTTGTGCATGTGTGTATATGCGTCTGTGTGTGTCTGTGTAGACACATACATGTATATATGCATGAGTCCATAGTGACCACTCCAATTCCAATCTGGTACCACAGGACACTCTCCATCGTTACTGCTCACCATGTCCGTAGCCCCTTTTCCATGAGCTGGATGACTGCTGTGTGTGACCTCTGGCACCGCATTATCTCCCAGCTAACTCTCAGTCTCACCTGTGTGTGCTAACGTCTGTCTCCCGGCCAACGGGAGCTCCCACGCATGGCCCCCTACTTTCTGGCATCTGCTCAGCAGGGCGACCATCCTGTGTTTGGGTGTCACCTCCCACCCAAATGTGCAGCTGTTCGCCATGTCACTGGTGTGCCCCCTCCTCTGGGGGAGTACTCTGCTGCACTGCCCGTGGTCCAGCATCTCCAAATAGTTGTCACATGCATTGTATTCAGTTTTATGTGTAGCTGTCATCTTGGTCTGCTCAGGCTGCCATAGGAAGATACCACAGATAGAGGGAGGGGCTTACACAGCCGTCTCCACGTATGTCTCACAGTTCTGGAGGCCGAGACGTCCAAGATGAAGGTGCCGGCAGGGTGGGTTTCGTTCTGAGGCCTCGTCTCGGCTCACGGGGGGCCAGCATCATGCTGGTGCTCAGATGACCTCTTCTTTGTGTGCAAGGTCAGAGGAGCTCTGTATTCCCCTCCTGGGGGCCCCACGCTCAGGACCTCATCGAAACCTAATCACCTCCCAAAGGTGCCACCTCCAAACACCATCACTTGAGGGGTTAGGGCTTCAATATGTGAGCTTTGAGGGACATAGACATTCAATTCATAACAGGTCTTCCCAGCAAGCAGGGAAATCTGAAACTAGTGACTGTCTTACCATGTAAGTCTCCATGTAGGTTTTGTTTAACACTCCAAAGCACTGTATTCAGATTGTACTGTTGTGTGTTTTAACTCTTGATCACATCCATAGCCTGGCCAGGTGTTGGAGGAATGGATTCGAAACAGCACAATTGGAGACTTTGAGGCGAGAGAAAGGCCAACTCTGCATTGTAGAAAACAGAATGAACTCATTTCTTTCAGGTCTCGTTGCACCCTGAGGCACTTGTATTTACACATTTTATCAATTTGCAGTATCTCTCAGAGAAAAACATTGTTAGCAATTCTAAATCATCAATGGCCTTCTCATATGTGATTGTTTTCTGTGGGTCTTTAAAAAAACCACTGATAGTTCTCTATTTGTGTGTTTCTTTTAGTTTATTTCCCCCTGATTTATAAAAGCTTGAAATGTCACTTTTTACAAAATTGGGGAAATAACATGAAAATACTGTATAAAGAAGAAACTTAAATCACCAGTAGTGTCATTTAAGGATAGCTACAGATGTTCCTTCATATTCCCCAGAGCGTTTGAAATAGGCAGGCCTTGCTTTAAAAAAAAAAAATAATTATTATTATTCAAAAATCCCAATATACACGAGAATTGTGGAACTTGAGAGTGGAAAGGACCTTCAAGGATATTTTGTCTCAGCTCCTACTTTTGTATCTGGGTAAACTGAGGACAGGGCAAGGGCACCTACTCAGGTGTGCATGGCTCTTTGCCTCATGTCTGTTTGTCACAAATTGTGTCATTTCTATACTGTCTCCTCAATATTATCATTGTCATACATTGGGGGGATCACTTTTCCTAATAACCAAAGACCTTACTACTAGAGTTAAAACATTCACCCATGTACTGCCCCGCATTCTATCAGGCACCCTGCTTTGTCCTTGTCACCAGCAACCAACAGGAGCTACGTTAGGGAACAGTGGTGTCTGTAACTATCTAGATCACTTCCATGGGTGTCATCATACAGTCTAAATAATGAGCTCAGATGAGCAAACCTTACAGTCCTAGGATTCTCATTTTTCAACTTTTCATTCTAAATAATTTAAAGGGTACAGAAGAGTTACAAAGATAATAGAGGGTTCCCTTTGGCTGGCTTCGCCAAGTGTTAACATCTCATAGAAACACGGAACATTTGTCAAAACTTAGAAATTAACTTCAGTGCAATGCTATTACACAAACCATGGACTTCCCTGGACTTCCCCTCATGTCCTCTTTCTGTTCCAGCATCTAATCCAGGGTCCCACATGGCATTTAGGCCTCAGGTCTCTTTAACCTGCCCCAAAGTGGGACACTTCCTCAGCTTTTCCTTGGCTTTCATAATCTCAATGCCTTTAAAGAGTGTAGTCAGCCATGTTGGAGAATGTCCTTCCGTTTGAGTTTCTCGGCTGTTCTCTCATTATTAAGCCAAAGTTATAGATTTTGGGGATGAAGAGAGGTGATGTGCCCTCCTTATCATGTCCTGTTATGGGGCACGTGACACAACGTGACTCATTGTTGGAACGTTGACCTGGATACTTGGCTGAGGTGGCGTGTGCCATTGTTGTCCACTCCGCAATTTCCATTTTCCCTTGTCCACACTGTGTTCTCTAAACAGTCCTCGTTTTCAGGATCTCATTGATGCATGAAACAGAGAAGCACAAAGGCCCCACCTCACTATTCTTCTCCCTGTCTCTTGGGTGAAGTCGGTCTCTGAGCAGCTGTTAAGCAGTGATTCTCAATGCTGGCTGCACACCTGGAGGTACTGGGCCCTTCCTGAGAGCAGAGGTTCCCAGACCAGCAGCATCAAAGTCAACAGGGAGCTTTGTAGAAATGCAGTCTCTTAGGCTCCTCTGGACTGACAGATTGGAGACCTTGGGGGTTGACCAGCAACCTGAATTTTAAGAAGCTCTCCAGGTCATTCTGAAGTCACAATGAGAATCATCTTAGGGGTTCTGATGTAGTTGGCCTGGGGTGCAGCCTAAGCATTGGGAGGTTTATAAAGCTTTCCCTGATTCTGATATGCAGCCAAGACTGAGAATTTCTGTTGGAGCCATGTGCATGTTTTAGGACTTGTATCTCAAGCAAACTGGCCTCCTGTAGGCTGTTCATCTGAATAATGGCTTTTTCTATTGTTTATGGCAGATTTTTCTTCATCTCTCTAATCTGTATTATAAGAGAGTAGAAATGTAATTTCCCAGTTAGCTTATATTTTACATGAAGAATGGCTAGTTTGAATCAGACAAAAGGGAAGATATCTTTCAAAGGGTAATGACTCCTGTTTAGTCAAATGACAGCTTTCCTGTTTTATTGCAAGAGGAGGGAACAATTCATTTCTCTTAAATGGGTTTTCTTCAGGGTATCAGCCCCCCCACAAGAACCAGGCTGGTGAGTAAAATGGCAGCAGCCATGAGGCCTCGGGACCGTCTGGACTTCAGATCACTCGATACATGGCGTGACTGAGAATCAGGTTTGCACAGCTTTGCTGGCAGATCTCAGATTTTAAGTTGAAACTCTAGCTAGGAGGAGACCTTCGGCAATGCGCAAACCACAGGTCTCACAATGGCACTCAGCCTGTGACACTGCCAATGTCCTCCTTGCTGGCGGGCTTTCTCAGCCTCAGCCTGCTGACATTTGGGGCAGGATAATCCTCGGTTGTGGGGGGTCGTCCTGTGCCATGTAGGATGTTTAACTGTATCCCTGGCCTCAGCCCACCAGATACCACAACACATCCTTTCTGGAGACAACCACAAATGTCTCCAAACATTGCCCAATGTGCCCCTCGTCACGGGGGTAGGGGACAGGGAGGGAAAAATGGTCCAAGGCATGAACCACTGGCCTTAGGTGATGGAAGTCACAAGGACATTACCCAAAGGGCAGCCCAGCAGCGTCAGTGGCCCTGCGTGTAATCTCTTCTGCTTCCCTGGCCTCCCCACCTGGGCCTGTTGGCTCTGCCCTCCCGATGGCCCTTGCTCCTAGCTTCCAAGCCCACCTGGCTCAGATTCAATGTCCCTACCTTTCGGACTTTGTACGTGTCATCAGCGGCAGCAAAAGGCATTCCAACTATGAAGGACAGCCAGAGGGCCTCAGCAGGCTGTGAGTGGACCTTGATCCTCAGGCTGCTGGAACTGGACACTGGAGACCTGGGACGGGGTCTTGGAGGAGTCCACCCATCGTCCGTCTATTTATTCTCGGTTTTGTCATTCAGCTGAGTATGCTGCTCCTTTGTGGCCACTTACAGCATTTTCATATGTGTTTATACCTGGCCCCTAAGGGATGTATTTTTCCCCCTTCATATGCTCATGTAAGTATTTGGGTTGCCTCTTTTTGAAGAGATATTTTTTATTAGACTCAGCAAACTAATGGAATCAAATCTTCAGTGCTCAAAACTATTCCAGAAAATATATCCCTGTTTGTTCCAGTCTTCACCTCCCCAGGTTATTCTGGTTCCATTAGCATGGTGGCTGTGGGCCTCCACTCGTGAGTGACTTCAGAGAGAGCACGCCTCTTTTATGGACTGTGGACACTATTTCCTTAAAGCCCATGAGGGGACGGTCACATTTTCTCTTTTGAATAGTTTCCATGCAGAAGGAAGAAGACTTTCCCCAGTGTCCTTACCGAGTAGGGGGTTCAGGACTCCCCTAGTCCGTCACCCTCCCAGGAGTCAGGTGGGCAGGACCAAGGGAACAGCTGAGGCTTAGGTTTGAAAAATCTCCTGTCCACACCTGAAGCCTTCAGGGGACCATAGGTCTATAGGATCAGACATCTGCAAAGGCGGGGATTCTGGCAGGAGCGTCCATCCCAAAAGGTGACCACACCGACTGGTGGATTGGAGTCTCTGGCTGGCCCGACACTCCAATCAACCAGTCAGTGTGTCCACGCCCTCTTTCAAGAGCAGCTCCTCTTGCTGTGCAGGGATGAAGTGAGGAAAGGGGGTGTGGGTGTGGTGGACCCCTCAGGATCCCTCTCCATTCTCTCTTCTGGGAAAGGTTAGGATACACGAATTAGCCTTCAGAACTCCAAATGCTTTTGGTGAGAGGTCAGGCTTCTCATTTTATTTGAGTGTAGGTGAGAACCAAAGGCAAAGACAGGCACAAAAAGAGTGTGGAAACCATCTCCTCAGCACAAGAGGGAGAAACCAGGGTGAATAAGAGATTTTCTGCCCTCCCTGTCTGGACTCAGAATGACAACAAAGAGACTTATTTCCAATGCCAATTCTGGCCCACAAGCAGTGTCCACCAGGGAGAGAAATTGAGGCATGTGAGGCTGTATCCAGGGTTAGTAGGACCTATGCCTTGATTGACCCAAGAGGTCTCAATCGGTCCTCAGAGGGAAGGAAGTGGGGGAATAAGACAGGTGGCCCCCAATGCAGAAGTAACCACAGAACAAAACAAGCAAAGTGCACTTGGAAGAGAACTTGAAAGTATCAGAGGCTTGAGGAAGAGGGAGTTCACACTGAGTCTGGGGAATCGTGGCAGTCTTCATTTAGAGTATGTCTCCCAAAGGGAGGTCTGTGATGGACCTTAGTCCGTAGAATGTCTATCATCATTTTGAATTCCCCAAAGATCTACAAGACGCGGTTCTGTTTCCACCAGGCGTCCATGTTTGAGGAAGCATAAGATAGAAGCCCTGGAGTGAAGAGAATATGTGGCTTATTGGGCACAGGAAGAATGGCAAGGGCTCGGTTGGCTCACATCCACGTGCTCTATGTCACATTGTACTGGACCAATGACCCCACTGGGTCAGATTTAATTTGCTTCCCTTGGTCCTAGGTTTCAGACCCTCCTTTTTTTTTTCTTTTGTCTTTGGTTTTATTTTTATTTTCTTAAAATGACTTGGATTTTTGTTTAATTCCCATCTCCCCACCCTGTCCCCTTTGACAACCATCAGCTTGTTCTCTGTATGTATGAGTCTGTTTCTGTTTTGTTCATCACAGAATGCTAATATGCAGGTTCCAGAATGTTTTGTTTGATCTTTGTGACTTGACAAAGACTCTTTCCTAGGCCAAACTTCAGGCTCATCTGAGCTCTCCTTCCACAGGGTCTCAACCTTGGCTCCTGTCTTGTGTTTGGCCCGCCCAGCCTGTCTTAGCAAGAATCCCTCTACCCTTGATATCTGATCACCCTTGATATCTGATTAAGCTCCTTATCACCTGCTTTGATGTGTTAACCCTTGGCCTGCCTGTAGCAAGAATCCTGTTAGGTCAGTTTAGCAAGAATTCCTAAACCATCATGTCTCCTCTTAGTAATTTTCCATCCACCAACCCTTTATCCTGCTCCTTGGCTATAAATCCCCACCTGTCCTGGTGGTATTTGGAGTTGAGATTGGTCTCTCTCCCTATTGCAATAGCCTTGAATAAAGTCTTCCTCACCATTGTAACAAGTGTTACAATAATTTTTTCTTTAACTCTCTAAGGTGGGTAAGGCAAACATTGCCCCCATTTTACTGAAAGAGAAACTGAGGCTCCAGTTGTTCAGTTCTGTAGAATGTATGACAGTGCTGGGTCTAGAGCCATAGGGCCCTGACTCCTGGGTGAGGAGGTCACTTATGGTTTTGAAAACTATACAACCTGGTCCCTTCAAGCCAGAAATTGGTGTTCCCTTCCTTAGTTTTCCTTACTTTGGTTTGCACATGGCCAGGAAACTCCATTAGAGATGTGCAGGGGAAAGGGACCCATCAAAAAAAAGGATGGAGAGGGGAGGGAAGATATTGCTTTGGCCTCTGGGTCCCCCAGTGACTAGGATTCCTCCAGCTGCTGTTTTAACCAGTTTCTGCTTCTGCTCCTGGAAATAATCTTCAGGGTGGAATATTTCACTCTAATTTAAGATCATCCCAAACAACTTCCACTTACAATAAATGGAAAGGTCACCTCTAGCTGACGGTGTGACCTTGAGCAACTTGCTTAACTCCTTTATGCTTTGTTTTTTTTCTTCTTGTGTTCAATATGAGAGGCAGCCAGTGCTAAGGCTAATTCCAGTGATAAAATTCAGTGAGTCTAGTATTCAGGGCCACTGATTGTGGATGAGGTTAAAGAAGCAAGGAGGGGAGAGAATCCAGTTATTGACAGAATTTGGAATCAGGGCTTATTTCCCTTTCTCCTTCTCTCCCTACCCGTCTGTGTCAGCTCACTGTGGGCTGTCACTAAGCCTGACTCTGTAGGACTGACGCTGGGGCCAGGAACAAGGAGTTTGAACATCAGCAGGAAGACTGGCTCCCAAGCTCATGCTCTGCTTAGTATAAGACATGATATGTAGCCTGTCATGCATTAACTGATGAAAGATGTTCAAGTGAACAGGGTGCTCGTCGACTTCAGGGAGGAGAGGAGCTAAAGCTGGGTACAACACACTTCTGTGTTGCGCTCCATGTTTAGCCGAATCTTTCCCTTTGCCCGTCTTCCATTTTCTATTACACTCTACTTAAAGCATGTCAGGTAACAAATTGTATGTTCTTGGGCTTTCCTGCATTTTGGTCCTCACTTTCAAAATTATCGTAAGACCCCATAAGGAGAACTAGAGAAATATATTGAGTTCCTATGCTGTATTATTCTAGGCACTTCTCTGAGATATTTATATTATAATCTTTGCTCTGGCCCTCTGCAGGAGCCATTATCTTCCCATTTCATTGATAAGTAAACTACGCCTCAGTGGGGAAAGCAGAGGAAGAGTCCCAGGTGGAGAATCCAGTTGCCACTCCCGATAAATCCTTGTCCTTCTGGCAGTTTGGCTCTTGGATCTGTCCTGGGGTTCCTTGAGTCAATGGGTTCTTCTCTTTGTCCAGCCTGGTGCAGGTAGGTTTCTGTCATTTGCTACCCTAGGAATCCTAACACGCTGTCCTTATTTAATCTGCCACTAGACTCTGAGCTCCTGGAGCTTAGCTGCTGGCTCCATACCTGCTCTCTGATCCCCAGAGGAAGAAAGGAAAACATTTTCTGAAACAAAATTAAGAATAGAATGAAAATTAAAGAGACTATTTAAAATCAGGATTATCTTGTAAATTTGGGCCAGATGATCCTTTAATATAAAGTTTCTTTTAACTTGAAAATTCTATTTGTTATAACCAAGGCATGAGTGTGCTAAACCTTGGAAATTCCCATCATGGGCACTTGGGTGTCTTCTCAGAAGATAATTGGCAGTGTGTGCACAGCTGGTAAATTAGAAAGGAAGAAGAAAAGGTGGCAGAGTGAGTGAAGCTGAGTGCCTGGGGGAAGCCTGCAGTGTTGAGAGAGAGGGGGAAGACAGGCCAATGCGCTGTCCACTGCATCCTAGCTACAGTGACTGCCCTAGTGCAAGGCACAGAAGTCTTCAGGAAAGAGCAAGGGACGTGGGATTTAAGCTTAGAATGAAAGCGTATTCCTTAGATCCTAAATACAGCAAGGACAGGCAGGCCTGACGAGGGTGTTCTAGCATCTCTGTCGCCCCTTTTGTCTTTGCTCCCAGCCTGCTTTTTTCTGCTCTCTCCATAGCCCAGCTTCCTCTGCTCAGCCCATGTGCATGGTCCTGTCAGGGCTCAAAATGGCAGCCCTCCGTTTACATCAGCTTCCCAGTTGATCTCTCATTGCTAGTTGATTCAGTCTCTCCCCCTCCAACGCCCCAGAATACAAAGCTTCTCCAAGAAAATTTGATTGGCTAAGCCAGTCACCTAAGTACCCCTCACCCAAGCATCTGTGGTCAGTGGGGCATGTGATTTAAGGAGCTCCTGGAGAGATAAGCCATCAGTCAGCTAGAACCTGCTTAAGAAAACTTGGAGCAACCTTTGCAACTTATCGATATTCCCATAAACTGTATAGGAATAACTGTAGAAAATAGCTCACCACCAGTTTATTTAAAAAAAAACAAATCCAGGTGCTTTTGCGTATTTCAGGCATGACCCAAAATGCAATGTTCTTGATATAAACTGGGTTTTCCAGAAGACATCTGCCATGTTTGGTAAGGCAGCCTTGAACTGCATGTTTAAGCCCTGTCTTGTCTACAGTGGTTTACGAGGCTGTCAGGTGGCCTTATTTTATGCAAATGTATCTCCCTCTTACAAGGCTGTCTACTTCTCTAATTTAACACATGTGAATGTTCATGTAATCCTTGAAAGAAATAAGGTGAAGGAGCAACAGTAAGATGGATGAGACCAGGATGTACTTTTCGGCAGGAACATGCTGCTGTTTGTTCGTGGGGTTACTTTCTACGCAGTACTTGACTGATAGAGCAAAAGCAGGACAAGACAAGATAAAACAAAAACGGGGCTTAAGCCTATTAATCAGATTAAAGATCACACTGTAGGAATCATCTTGTGAGCACAGCCGGCTGAGATATAAGAAAACATAAACATGTCCCTGTGTCCCCTAATAGACAGGTGAGCGATGAAGGAAATGAGGCCACTCTAGGGAACTCAGTGAGCGTAACAGAGATGCTGGAAATGATGGGGCTGGCCTCTCCCCTTTGCTCCAAGTCAATACTCAGAGTCTCTTCTCTCCTGCCTGTGGTCCTTTGTGGCTCGGCTCGGTCCACATGGAGAGACACGTAGTGTTGAGTCAGAAGGATGAACCGCGACCGCAGGGTGAAGGATGGAGCTCACTGGCTCCTGAGACAGCATGGATCACAGAAGCGGACACATCTCTCCGTGTCCAGGTGGAATAGTTCCAGGGAAGTGAAGCCCAAGGAGAGTCCCCTGGGATATCAAAGTCAGCAATAGAAACGAGGTACGTCGTAACTCAGAGAGCACGCAGTGAGGATGCTTTTGGGTGCAAATAAGAATTGAAACTGTGTTGAAATAGTATCTGGGATTTATTTGCGTCTGGAGCTGACAAGTCCAGGCTAAGGTGGGCTTCAGAGATGCTTTGATTTGGCTGCTCCATGTCATCGATTGCCTAACTGCTGACAGCTTTGTCCTCAGGGGGAGGTGGAGACAGAAGTTTGGACTTCACAACCCCCTCCTGCTCCAGGCACAAGGAGCAGGTGTCTCCCAGCGGGGCCAGATCAGGGACAGGTGCCTTCCTTGGAAGCCTTAGCAAACTCTTTTCCCTGCAGGCTCAACAGGAACTGACCCAAGACAGAGGGTGCTCAGAGGCTAGGCCTTCGAGGCCGCAGCTGAGGCCAGTGTGGGGGTGCTCTGACAGCACCCTGGGCCCCACGCTCCAGAGTAGGTGCCGTAACATCAGCCACAGTGGGACACCTAAGGGCAGGCTCTAATTCTGGGAGGGCAGGGGGTGAGCTTGGCCCAGGAGCAGAGGTGGCAGTGATTCAGCAACGGCTCTGCCAGGCTCAGCAGTGCCATCTTGCAGGGTGACAAGCAGCCCCAGAAGCAGCAGAAAATGCCCCCAAAGAAAATAATGCATGAACTCTCCCGACCCCACTGGAGAAAGGAGAGAGGCACAGTCACTGTTTCTGGACTTGTCTCCCCAGTGCAGGTCTGGAGGCCTGCTGGACAAGGGCCACGTCCCACTGCCACTCGCGGTGGTCAGCCACTTGGCTTGTGACGCTCCCCAACCTGCCACCAGCCTTACCCACACCAAGGAGGAGTCAATTCCAATCCTGGGAAGGGACCGCCTGCTCTCTTCAGAGGTGCAGAGAGCCATCCTCCCAGACGGGGGGCACAACTCCACTTTCAGCCATTCAGCCCCACCACGAAGGAATTTTAGGCCATTCCAGGTGTAGGTCCAACTTTCATCCATAAAATGTGGCCATAAGCTGGTGCACCAATACAGTGTTATGCAGAACTGTATAAAGTTCCACACAGGTATTGAAAAAGATGAGATAGAGATAAGTATAAATAAAAGTTGTGGCCTTTTCTTTCACCACCCCTGCGGAAAACAACATCTGTGCAACTGCCAGACCAGCTTTGAAGACCATGTCAGAGCCACCAGACTCCAGGAGCCTTGAGGGCAGGGACTATTTGTTTGTTTGTTTGTTTTTAAATTATTTTTAATTGCGGTAAAATATATATAACAGACAATTTGCCATCTTAACCATTTTTAAGTGTACAGTTTAGTGGCATTAAGTACATAAGTACACTGCTGTGCGACCATCTCCAGACGTCTTTTCATCTTGCAGAACCGAACCTCTGTAACCATTACATAATAACTCCCCGTTTCCCCCTTTCTCAGCACCTGGAAGCCACCATTCCACTTCTGTCCCTAAGAATTTGACAATTTCTGGTACCTCATGTAAGGAGATTCACAGCATACGTTTGTCTTTTTGTGTCTGACTTGCTTCACTTGACATAACGTCCTCAGGATTTATCTACATTGTAGCAAGTGTCAGAACTTCATTCCTTTCTGGGACTGAGTAATATTTCATGGTGTGGATAGACCACATTTTGTTTATTACCCTTCAAAGTACACTTGGGTCGCTTCCATCTTTTGGCTGTTGTGAATAATGCTGCTGTGGACATGGGCGTCCAAATATCTCTTGGGAGATCCTGCTTTCACTTCTTTTGGGTCTAGACCCAGAAGTGGGGTTGCTGGATGGTACTGTTTTGAGGACCGCTGTATTGTTTCCACCATGGCTGTGCCGTTTGACCTCCCCCCAGCAATGTGCAATCTAGAACTGTGTTGTACTTAACTGTATTCCTGCTGCCGAGAACTGTGCCTGCCATCGGGGGACGCTCAGTGTCCCATGGAGTGAATCCATGGGCAAGAGATAACACAGCCTCCCTGAAGTTCCGGGGTCAAGGGAGCGAGCTGTGTCGGGTGGCAGGGACGAGGCACGGGTAGGAGACGCAGGGTCTGGACACCAAGGTCAGCAGGAAGCTCCACCAAGCACTGCCCGGTGCGGCCCGGCGTGGGCTCCGAAGTATTGGTCGTCCAGCTAAGATGCCAAGCAGGCGGACTCTCCTTCAGAGACCTCGGGCTATAACTTTTAAAACTATTTTAGCCTTTGCACTTGACTGGCAGGATGCATTCTTCATGTTAAAAAAAATCAACAACAACAAATAACCCCTCAGACTTTCTATTTCTCCTTTTAAAAATGGCACTGGGCTGGTCTGGCCTGGTATTCCTTGTTCATTTCAGGTCTCGTATAGCAAGCAGGCTGTTTCCTTCGCTTAAAAATAGCGCTGTCATTCGATTGGAGTTTTAACTGCAGGGTAAGAAACACAGAGAAACCCTAGCAAATGCAGAGAGAGGAGCAGGGACACCGAAGCTGGGAGAGAGAAAGCGCACGGGAAACCCGAGCAGGAGCATTTGGTGATCAGCCGGCAGGGAGGACAAATGGAGGCCGAGGTCCATTTCCCCTTGGTGACGGGCTGGCTGGGAACACAGGTTGGACAGAGCAGCCCAGAATGAAGAGCCACAGGCTGAGAAGCTGAGGGACACATGAGAGGGGAGAGGGCGGGTTTGCACAGTGAGGTTGCCTTGCTCCAGTAGGTGCCAGCACTTAGGAAGCAGGCAGAGGAGCTGGGGTGCGGGATGCAGACACTGGACAGACCGGTCCGGCAGGCTTCACCCTCCACGTCTGTCCCCTTTGCCTATCAGACCACTGCTGGGTGCGGCTGGGGGAGCTTGGCCCACCAGCTGCTCAGGTGTCCTGTGGGCTTCCTAGCAGGGCAGGAGAGCACTTCAAATGCAGCTTAGAAGTGAAATCCTCTTCTAAAGAGCTGTGCATTTTGCTGAATGATAGCCAATCCCATTAACAGAAACCTGTTGCTCCAAAAGGGGGACTCCTATCATGGGGAGCAGTTCAACAACATCGACAGCGCCTGGCCTTGTGGCAGGAAGGGCCTTGGGCAAAGTCTCCAGGTTCCTGGGCTGCAGGCTTTGGAGAGGCAGAAACTGAGGAGCTCACTGTGGGGGGTCTGTTCCTTTCACTGGTGCCCAGTCAGGCATGCTGCTGGGGCGAAAGCGATGAGGAGCCCATGTCCCCTTTCCCCTCTCTGTTCTGTTTTAATGTTATTAAATTTATTGGGGTGACATCGGTTAATAAAATTATATAGATTTCCAGTGTACATTTCTACAACACATCATCTGTATATTGCATTGTGTGCCCACCACCCAAAGCCAAACCTCCTTCCGTCACCATATATTTGACCCCCTTTACCCTTTTCTACCTCCCTCCACCCCCATTTCCCTCTGGTAACCACCATGCTGTTGTCTGTCTATGAATTTTCATCTTCAGTGAAATAAGTCAGATGGAAAAAATTGAGACGGAAAAAGTTGTGAATCGTATGATTTCACTCACATGTGGGATATAAAACTGAAAGCAACAAAGGAACAAGACAAACCAACAGACAGAAACCCCCTTCATGGGTTTTGAATGCAAAAAATAACTCTGGGTGACATTTCTTCAGGCTCACAGCCCCTCAGGAGACAGGTTGGAATGAGAGAAATGTGCCGATTGATTGACTGCTCGCAGAAGGGGGAGAAGACGAATCTTGTGGATGAATGTGCGACTCAGTACCCTACTCTGGTGTTCTCCTTGGTTTTGCTGCTGCTTTTTGGAAAGTTGAAGAAAGTATCAAATTATCCTAGTTTCCAAACGTTGTATAAAGAAATAGGGAAAAACGTTTTCCATTTACAGAAGAGAAAAAGGTACACACTTAAGAAAAGATAGTTGATACCTTTTCGTTTCATTCGTTTACTGAACAAATATTTATTGAGCTCCTATAATTGATCGCTGAAATGATTTCCCCTTGTCTAATTCATCGATGCTCTAACCCAGCACAGCTGAACGATTTTCAAAGGGATGGAATTCATCAAGCAGGCTTGTATTCTCCTAACCTGGTGGAAAGGTCCGGGTTCCCATAATCAGCCATATTGTTCTCGGTCCTTTTGTTTTGTTCTAGAACCCCAGTGGGTAGGGACTAAGGGGAGGAGAAATACAGTGCATCCGTTCTGTGTCCCGCAGCCCTGTGAATCTCACACATCTGTTTTGAAAAGATGATTGTTTAGATGTGCTCACAGCAGGCGCCGTGCCTCTGAGAAGAGAGAAAAACTTCAGCTCCCACCTAATGAGTGAAGTGCCCATAAATAAAAATGTCATTTCCACTGAAAAGGGAACCAAATTATGAATTCAGAAATTCACAGTCATCTGTTTTTATTGTTGCCTAATGCTTTTTAGATCTGCGCAGGCCCTGCAGAAAATCAGCTCTGAAACTCTGCATAATTAGGACATCTTTCACAGTCGTAAATGCTAATCCCACTGGAGAACAGATTAAGAATTCACAGGCATGAATTTCTGGCACCAGGTACCTGCAGTTCCTTTTCTTTTTGAATAATTCATTACTTAAATACTGTGCTGCTACCCTGTACAGCCCTGCCCATGGTATCAGGGGCAAGGGAGACATAAGAATGAATTTCACATATATTTTAACACTAAACACACTCCAGCCTCATTTAGGATGACTTGGAGTCATCGGATAGCAATTGCTAACGAGGTTACAGTCAACCCAGGGAACAATTGAGGGAAATTAAATGGGATCTTCTGCAGGACGTTAGGAAGGTCAGAGGTCTCACTTTTATAGTCAACTGAGTTATTTGGTTTAAAAGGGAGAAGCAAAGGGTTCAGATAGTTGTTTTCCAGAAAGAGTGATGATAATTGGCAGTAAATACGGCTTCAGTGAACACTTCCCCATTCTTGGCTGGGACTGCTTTATGATGAAATGTACGACAGTCAGTGAAAAGTGAAGCCCTGAACTTGACTTTTGTCCCTGCCTTGCCAGCCGTGGGTTTCGGTAGCACACCAGCTGCTCTGCAAGGCTCCAGGCCATAGTCTTTCTCCCGGCGAGGGTTTCCATCAGCCTGGAGCCAGCCTCGCTCGTGGAAAGCACTCACTGTGCTCTGAGTGACTGTGGAACAGTCTGTCCCTCCAGAGTGGAACTCCTTGGGGAAGCAGAGAGTCCCTTTCATCTGTGCGTCTCTGGTACCTGTACAGTACCTGGCAGGCAGAAGCACTGCACATCTGTTTGCTTAATAAATGAATGCGTTTTCAAGGACTAGCCCGAACTCTGTTGGGTACAAGTGACAGAAACTCCACTCTAATAGCTTAAGCCTAAAGGAGAAGCTGGTATGATGATATTAGAGTCTCATAGATGGGAACCTGGTATCAGAACTACCAGGGTGCTCCCTTTTGGGGGCCCTGCCTCCCTCTGTGACAACTGCCACCCCCACCAGCAGTGCCTGGCGTGTTCCATCTCGCAGCGTCAACACCCACTCTTGCTCAGTTCCAGGACCAAGATTCTTCAGGATGGACTTGGATTGGCTCCAAATAGGCCAGGTGCGCACCCCGAGCCAATCAACTGAGGTCAGAAACACGATGTTTTTATAACACAGGCCAGCTCCCCGAGGTTGCAGGTCAGGATAGAACAGGGCTCTGTGCAGACCAAAGAGTGTCCGGGGTCCTTGGCAAGTATTGGTGCATGAGATGGCATGACACTGCCTGGTGCCATTCTCTTGTGACAACAGATTCACAGCAATTGTGATTGTCTGTCCTTTGGGTGAGGAGTGGCTTAGTTGGGTACATGCCTGGCACTTCCTCCTTCCACTGTTTTTTGGTATCTGGCATTAAAAGCCTACATTTGAATGGCTTTTTAGATATACAGTTTATAGAAATTTCACCTGCACTGACTCCCTAATGCAATGTTCACACCAAGGGATACTTTCTCCGTTTTTCATGGGAGGATGTGAAGGCTGGCGCCTGTCGAGTTCTGGGCACCTCTGCTTGGCAGAGGAGAGTTAGAATTCAGGTCTCATGGTGTCCACTTCAGGTCCTGATTCTCCTAAAGAATCTTCCTTCTTTATAATTAAAATACTGTGTCTGGCATTTTACTACTTAGAAAGTCTTTGCCCTTTGGGGGTGACTAGGGCTGTCGAGCACATACAGTACCAGGCTGTCCCAGGCACTTTTCACGTGACAGCTCCTTCAGTCTTCACAGAAACCCACAGAGAAAGATACCATTGTTATCCTATTAAACAGATGGGAAAACTGAGGCAACGGTAGGTTTGCAGTCCCTCCAAGGTTGCAAGGATAGGAACTGAAGGATGATAAAGGAACGGAAGCCTGAGGGGAGTGGCTTGTCCATAATATTGTGCTAGTTGGTTTGGGGGCCCATCCCCTGACTACTCTTTCCAGCCTGCTGACCTCATGACAAGCTTCCCTACCTCTGGGCCTGTGAGGAGGGATCAGATCCGACAACCATGAGGTTTCGATGCAGTCCTGTTAATGAGAGGTCTGGAGACCCGCTCAAGGTCCCATTGCTGCTTTATCTCGGGGCTGCACTGGCTGCTTAAAGCCCAGCCACGCCTGTGGTCCTGGGAGAGAGAAGAGTCACCTACGGCCTCAACGACCCTTAGAGGCTCCAAAGCCACTGCAGGCTGGCACTGCCTGGGACAAACGGCTCTCAGCAGACCTCTCATGGCGCGTATTCTATATAGCCCTGCGTATTGCATCAGGAGCAGCCCTCAGCAGACCTCTCGTGGCTGACCTCCAGGCAGCTGGATGGTCAGTCTGCTGGCTGCATGCTGCGCAGGGTCCTTGGCTGTGCTGTGGTGATGGGAGAGACTGTTCTCACCAGGCGTGCAGGAGCTGCTGGGTGGGCACGGACAGGCACCAGCACGAGCTGGGGCCGACGGCGACTGTGGGGGCATAGGGCGTGGCCTTCACAGCTCCCGCACAGCTGAGCGATGCCCTCTTCCTTTGCTGCCCTGTGTGACTTTCATTCCTTCATTGCCTGAATTTCACCAAAGGCTGTCTTCATCAGGGGGCTTCCACCCCATGGCATACCTGGGGAATAGCTGGCCTGCCTTTCAGGCTCAGATCTTGGTTGTACTGCATTCCCATGGGAACCACGTCTGCCACTGGTTGTCACTGATGTCCTTGGGGGAATCCCAGGCAGAAATGGACAGTTCTGTAAGGAACGGCGAATCACGCTTCACATTGGTCTCGGGCAGCTATTTAATCTCTGTGGGTCTGTTGTCTTAACACCCAGATGAGAACGTTGGCCTAAGTGATCTCCAAAGTCTTTTCCATCGGCTGCTCTCTTTTTGTTCTCAGCTTCAACATTCCATCCCCTCCCGCTGGGGAGTTTTCCTTCCACCGCCTGCCCAAGTCCCTGAGTGTGTGCACCAAACTCCTGCTTACATCAAGGAGGGCAGAGCTCTGGGCCAGGGACCAGCTCTGTCTTCAGGAAAGACATTGGGAGTCAGCCCCTCATGGGGTCACCGCCATAGCTTTCAACTTGGGGAGGGAGAGTTACCGGGGGCGGGGAGCATCATTGCCTAAAGCCGAGAGGAAGCTGCTGGCAGAGTTTTGTGTGTGGACTCAGAACACAGCGCTGGTGCCTGTCACCTGCTCTCTCCTGGCCCAACGCTTCATCCAAGGTCTGGAATTTCCACATCTGAATTACTGGTCTAACAGACAAGGTACGGAAACGTGAAATAAAGCGAGAAGGGGTAGATCATGTGTCTGCGTTTCTAAACGACATTCAGAGCCCATCGTTTTCAGCATTGTGCAGCTATGCAGTGGATTTGATGTACGGAGAGAGACAGTGCCAGATAATTTGGCAGGAAACACGTACCCGTCCTTCGGAGATGAGGCCTTGTAGAGACGCTCTATCGCCCGCTGGGCTCTTCCTACTGTTTTGCTCCCCTGGTCTTTCCAACAACCCTATAAGTGGCAGGTATTATTATTCCAGTTTTTCTCCTGGGGAAAGTGAGGTTGGGGTGGTGAGGGGACTTCTCACGGCTGAGTGGGGACAGGGCCCTGCCTAAGCCCGTGCTTTCCCCGCCGGGCGGCAGCCGGGGCTCCCTGACAGCCCCGTCTCCAGTGCCCACTTGCAGCCATCGCTGCTTCTGTGCCAGAGTTCTCTTTTTCACTTGAATGTGTTTCTTATCTTCTCCGGGGCTGAGGTCACTCTTTGCGTCGTCGGCGTCTGCTCTTGTTCCTGGCAAGAAAAAGCCGGAATTGTGAGAAGCAGCCACTGTCACTCCGGGTTTCTCTGTACCGCGTCCTGTAAATAATTTATTTGGATGGTGAGGGCCTGAGCCTGAAAGCATATGGAGCCTCACCCTCCGTCACCGGGCGAAGTCTGTGTTCAGAGCTTGAATGCAGCGGACGAGAGAGATGTGTCTTTGAAATCAGAGAGGGCTGAATGACCAGAGAACACAGGTGGAAGCGCCAGCGACGGATGGACAGCAGCAAGAAGGAGTCTTTTTATGGCCCATGAGGTCGTCCTCGAGAGGTCCACATACATTCCCCGCACGCCATGCGTCGCAGCTGGGGCATGGGGACCAGGAACTGTGGAGGTGAGAAGCTACGGGAGAGGTTGGAGCCGGGGCACTTCCCAAGTCCCTCCTGCTGCACTCAATACCGGGATTAAACAAAGAAAAGTGTGTCTGCCAGGCTGGCGAGCCCAAGTCACAAGATTGCAAGTATCATGCAGCACCCTGGAATTCCTACCAAAACTCATCAGCACGGGTACGCTGCCCGCCACGCGGAGACGGCCGTGCACCGGACTTTCCAGATAAAAACATTTACTACAGAGTTGAAAAACCATGTGATGGTCATGGATTTCGTAAAGAGCAACTGGTTTCCCTCCCAGAGAAGAGCCAAAGTTTGTATCATCCATTTGTATCAAGGCCTGAAGACAGCTGAGCAGACAGCCAGCAGACACGAGGTACGAGGTACGGCGGGCGGAACTGGGGCTGGGAGCAGTGGGGCGCACACCCAAGTCAGAGGAACGGAGGTGCTTGCTGCTCATCAGACAGTTCAGAGGGTCTGTCTGGACTAATAAATTAATCATCTGTTTTCGTTTCTCCCAAGGGGTTTGGAAAAGGCTTTCTCATCCCTTAATGTATTTCAGTGTTTGAAATATGGGGCTGGGAGAAGCTTATCTGATAAATGTAATTTACACCTGACACACGTCTGCATTTGCAAACATTTATTAGTGCTCCAAAGAGTTGGATAATTTGTATCCACATGTAGTAACCGCAGTACATTTCTGTGAGTTAAATGTTCTTGGTACTGTACATTTGCAATCATCTGTCTTTAAAAACAAATTCCAAATTTGTTTCCTGACGTGTTCATGCAGGAGAATAGCCATGACTTGCCTTGATCCAGTTAAAATAGAATGATTTAAATTAGGCCGGTAAGAATGGTCTTTTATTTTTTTGAGGGGGAGCTCAGATTTTCAAGCAGAGACTATTTTTGTCGGGGGGAAAGCAGAACTTCGGGACTTTAGAATGCAAAGTGAAATAAACTAAACAAATCACTCTGAAACATTCGTCTTCTGCGACTAGTATAAGCCACAAGCAGTTATCTTTCGGAAAGTAAACACGCATGAAATCCGATCAGCTCTTTATTGTACGTGGAATAAATTATGAATGACATTGTAATCGACTCCCATGTAGCTCACTTACCCGTCTTTTTGGATAAATGCAACATGCAGATTGCTAATGTTTTATGAAAAGGTAACCTTTCTGAATATTGATGCTATTATTAGGAAAGCTTCCCATGAATGCTGGCAACTACTCCCCATCTTTTGTTACCCACACTGGCTTCCTTATTCCAGGGCAACGTGAGAACCTGTTCTGCAGGGTTCAGGGCAGGCTTCTTCCAGTTCCAGCCCTGGGATTGTGAATTTCCATGTTCACAACAGAGACATAAAGGCCACAGAAATAATGGCATTAATTAAATTCAGTAATAGTTGTTCATTAGTTCATTGCCCAATCAACCAGAGCAAAGGTGTGCAATTAGAGTATAATTGAAAGAAACCAGAGATGTTATTATTCACAAGTAATTAATAGGATGGGGACAGAATTTCATCGTTGTATAATTTTCATCGAGGTTATTTTTCAGTCCTCCAGAGAGAGAGAAACTTGTTGAATTACATCCTTCTGCTTTTTACAAAAGTGTTTATGGCTTCATTTTAAACCCAAAGTAGCAAAGAGCAGCTCTTACATCCCCATTTGTTTTTCATGCATAAAACTTCACTCATTCTTAAAGCAATACTGAAGATAACGGTGTGGAAAGGGGCATCTTTGCAGGAGGTTGTAAAAACCTCCCAGTATCCTGACAGCCAGAGCTACACCCTTTTTGCAGCCCATCTCCACCGGAGGTATTACCAATTACAGCCAACAGTCGAGGGTGTGTGCCTGCTTCTTAAATGTGAACTGGAGTCTAAGGTTTTATGCTAACATGAGTCCGAGACCCATCCCACGGCAATCAGCCTGGTCAGATGCCTGGGCCTCACTGTGACCTGAGAAGTGGTCCAGGTAGGGCTTGCCCCATCCGCTCAAGGGCAGGTCAAGTTGAAAAACCATCTGATAGAATCTGCGGTTCCTGTCCCTCTGAATTCTGAGCTCTCTTCTTTTAGTAGCAAACAGTTCAGAATCTAAAATATTCCTTATTCATTGAACTGTTCAGATTATTTCCACAAGGGCATATCAACACCATTTAGATTAGGAAACCCAAGAAAAAAGGCAACTTCCTCACTCAATTTCCACCTTGAGTTGATGAGAGAGCCCAATTAACAGCCCTGGGGGCCTGTTAGACTTGGCCCACGAACCCCTTCTCTCTCTCAGGCTACAAGGCCATCGGTTAATCTGTGCAGACTTTGCCCGTAAAGTACTCGATGGGGTGAAAAATGAGCAAGGTCCCTGGAATGAATTCAGTGCACAAAGGTGCGTGATTAAAGATGCTGGCTGGTGCTTTAGTAAAAGTGAGCTGAGGAGATTTTGTTTCTGTAAAAACTCTATGGATTTCCAGTCCTTCCCATGAAGACCCGCAAGTCTGTTTGAGTGGAGTTCAAGGTCTTTCGATGGGCGTTTTTCTAACCCTGTGGCCTTGGTGCTGTGCTGCGTTCACACCTGGAGATGCTGCCTCTTCTCTGAGGCAAGCAGTGACCCAGGCTAACTCTGGCCACACTCATCCCCTTCCGTAAACCGTCTTCTGATAGGAAGGACCAGCTCACCTGTGATGCCGAAAGGTCACTAGTTTTGGGAGCCGACGGTGGGGAGGGTGCTAGGATCCGGTCTCCACGTTTGCAAAGCCTTGATCCCTGCTAACTCCACAATGTCCCAACAGTGTATTGAAGGCCGTTTTACATTGAAGTGTAAAAACAGTGTATTGAAGGCTGTTCTCTCCCTGCATACATATCTGATCAATTTCAGACATCACAATAGCCATAACTGGGCAATGGGAGGGGCCTGTATTTGAGTTCTGGCCGCCGTCCACACTGCAAGCATGCCCACGTTCTCACATTCCTGGGAGAGCATAGATGGTTTCACCAGTTTCAGCAGGGAAACTGCGTGGAATTCAGGTGAGCTCGCCTCCCAGAGTTTGCATGTGAGTCGCCGTCTCTTAATTGATTGTTGAGACCTTTCTGATGATGGACACTGGCTGGGGCACGCAAGCCGAGGTTTGCCCATCCGTCTTCCTATAGCTGACACTTTCTAATACATTTAATCATGAGATGAGCCAGGGAAAGCTTCTGTATTTGGTAATTGCCATTTGGCTGCACTGCTTATGGATTTCTCAAGCTTCCATCATTTTGATCTCCCCCCTTCCTACTCATTTTTCAAAATGTTTATTTAGCTAGTGATACCTAATTCTGGCCAAATATAAGAATCATGGTGAATTTTGATTTAAAAAAATTTTTATGATGTACAAAACTTTTCTCATATTTAATCTCTACATTTTGACGAGTTGGGACATAACACGCACCCATGATGTTATCACCACAGTCAAGGTACTACACATATCCATCACCTCTGAAAATGTCCTTGTGTTCTTTTGCGGGGTTCTTTCTTGTTTGTTGTTTGGCGGTAAGAACAGTTCACACGAGGTGTCTTCTCAGCATGTTTTAAAGTACAGAGTACCATAGTGTATAACCGACGTCTAGAACTTACCATCTTGCATAACTGAAGTTTGATACCCGTTAAGCCACACCTCCCCGTTTCCCCCTCCCTCAGCCCCTGGCACCCACCGTTCTGTTTTCTGCTTCTATGGGTTGAACTGGTTTAGATACCGCACACGAGTGGCGTCATGCAGAATTTATCCTTCTGTGATTGGCTTATTTCTCTCAGCATCATGTCCTCTACTTCGTCCACATGGTCACAACTGGTAGGCCTTCCTCTTTTTTAAGGCTCAATAATATTCCATTGTGTGTATAACATTTTCTTTGTCTGTTCATCTGTTCATCGATGGACATTTGGATTGCTTCTTTATGGGGAACTTTTAAAAATGACATAAGCCCGAAGCCCAGCCAAGGCCACTGTGACCCAGGGCAGGTGTTTGATTGTGTTGCATTCCTTGAAAGAGCCTTGAACTTTGTTCTGGCATGAGGCTGTTACCTGAAAACAGTGTGATTCTTCTGAGGCTTCTCTGAAGACTATTCTAGGGCAGTGGTCCTCAGTCAGGAATGATTTTACCCCCGGGGATATCTGGTCATGTCTGGAGGCACTGTGGTGTGACAACTGGAGAAGATGCTACTGAAACCTGTGGGGTAGAGGCCAGGGAAGCTGCTCCATGTCCTAAGGACCCAGGACAGCCCTCTGCCCCCCACAACAAAGCCCAGCCCAGCCTGAAATGGCTGGATGTGGCGGCTGACAAACCTTGATCCACGGCTGTCACCCCCACTGTTAGAGCACGAACCTGGGAGGACCCTGCTTCCTGCAGAGATCTTTCCACCAGGGACAGTGGGAATGTAACTGTTTCCAACTCTGGATGGCGTCCTGGAAGTGCCCTTCTGACTCTCCTAGCTTCAGGTTGTGTTTCTGTCAAACTCGTGCGAATCAGGATTCAGCCAAGACTTGACGAGCCCCTTGCAAGTTGCGAGAACTTTCTTTCCTTGCATTCTCTCTTCTTCAGTATTTGGCCACACATATTCTAGGTAGCTCAGCCTGTCTGCATCTGATCTGTGCCTCTTAACTCAGTGAGACCCCAGGTGCTCCACTTTTTCCTTCCCGCTCTGCAGCCTGGAAACTGTCCCCAGATGGGGACAATTGTAGGGCTCACCTCTCTCATTTCCTCTCTCACCAGGCCCACAGCCCCACAAGGCTTACTGCCCAAGATCTGGAAACCATTGCTTCATAGCTTTTGTCTGGTTACTCCCACGTAGCTGGAAGTGGAAGTCTCCCCGTGAGGTTCGGATGTCCCACCAGGGGTGAGAAGTGCCACTCTGGGCTTTGATGAATGTTTTCCAGCACTTGGGGTGAGCCCTTAGGTCATATGATATAAAAGCACTCAAATTTTAAGTTGCTTGGGCTTCAAGATAACTTTATTCAGGGAATAAAGAAGGCACTGAGACCAAACAGGAGGTAGAACAAACATTCCCTTTCTCCTTGCAGTTATCAAAAGGCGCAGTACAATGTACTCAGTCCCAAACCAAGCCAAAGAGATTGAGCCAGATGAGAGTGTCACTTTTCTTCCGGAAGTCTTGGCCTCCAGGCGATGTTTTTGCCGGGAGATGCTGGTATTCTGGCAGCAGCGAAGGCTCTGGGCCCTCCAGAGTGAGGAGGGTTGAGAAAAGGCCTTTTTCCAAAGGCCAATACATATTTCCATTGGCTTAGCCACCAGGCGACAGATGAGGACCTCCTGCCTCCTCCCTGTGCTCCTCTGAGGAGCCTAGGCCACTGACCACCATCCACAATGGCTGGTAGCCTCCATCCACCCAGAGGAGAAGGGAAATCCAAGAGACCAAAGATGAAACAACCCTTGGGTCTCAGTGCTGCCCAGTCGCCATATCCTTCCAGCCCTTCCCTGAACCTGCCGATGGGAGGCTGGCTGTCAGAGGGCAGGGTCTGAAGGGGTGCGAGAGTCGGAGGAGTGAAATTCATTTTGTGGCATCAGGGTACACAGCTGGTGACTAAGGGCTCCAAGTGACCTGCACTATGTTGTACTATAAGTTGAGTGTGAATCGATCGAGAACATTTGCAGCCAAGTCTCATGAGATCTAGCTGAGATCTCATGAGCTCGAGTCTGGCATGGTGGGGAAACTGTGCACATTTCAGCCAAACCAAGGGAGGGAGACGGGAGATGCAAGGTGGTGTTGTGACTGAGTGAGGGCACTGGACAGGGTCTTCCTGGGGTCTTGCTAGCTGGTGACCTTGGCAAGTCTCTTGCCCTCTTGGTGTTTGTGAGAACCATGATATCTAGCTTACAGGGTTGCTGGGAAGATTAGGGAGAGAATCTATCCATAGGCTGCACCACAGACGGGCATAGAGGCAGCATTCCATAAAAGTGAGTCTCCATTGGTGTTTAAATTCGTGTGCCTTTTTCTGCCATGCCCAACCGAGCCACAGAGCCATGGCCTGAGGACACGGCCCCGGGTCCTGGATAATTGTGACCAGTGCTTTAAGGATCCCCCCTCCGTGCAAACAGTCCTGTTCAAATTGGGGTGGACACTCCCTCCCTTCCTTCCCCACACTCAAGTGCTGAGTAACGGGGATTTGTGACCTTCTGTGCTCTTGTCTCAGGGTAATCTCCATTCCCCAAGCAACTCAGAGAGTAGTTACCCAATTGGCCCCGAACTGAATGCACAGCTGTCATTCAGAGCCACCCCCGTCCTGTTGTCAGTTGCAAATGCCATCGTTGACAAGAGACTGTTGAGAATGCGAGTTCGTACACATCCGAATCCTGCCTGATGAAGACAAGACTAAGGCAAGAAATATTACGGGGCATTTTTCATGTAAGATGCACCCCCCATCAGGAGACCTCCAGGGATCCAAATGCAATCTTAGCACCTCATAAAGGATGACATGGCCCTCATGCGTTAGTGTCCTTCAGAGTCCTCAGGAGAACTTTCTAAGCACACAGAGCCCCAGGCTCTGGGAAGGCTGGTGTCCAGAGATCTATGTTTTTAACATGAAAACTATGTAATTCTGATGCAGGTCTGACACCCTGATCTGGAAGTTCCAGATCAGTATTTCCCAACCGCATAAACCCAGGAGAGAATGACAGAGAGGCTTATGTGAGTTGTCTGTGTTGAGACAGCTGGTGTGAAGGCGCATGGGTGTGGCGGAGGGGAGAGATGTCAGAGAGGGCCTGGTGAGGGCTGGACCATTGTGTGCAAGGAGAGTGGGGGGCAGACATGTCACAAAGGGCCTGCTGTTGGGCGATCCCTGAATCGCCTCATTGATCCTCACCGCAGCTGTGGGGGGCACACGAGGCCTGGTTTTCCAAAGAGAAACTTCTGTGAGGCCCTGAGAGATGGGCAGACTGCCCAGGGATGCAGTCAGGACTGGCGGAAGGAGGGTTCTACCTCAATTATGTCCCACTCTGGGGGAGATGGCGGGAAAGCAGCATCTGTCCTGATGCAATAGCTGGGACCCTGGCGTATTCAGAGTTGGCCATACAGAATGAAGTGGTAAGAGACGGGTGCAGAGCCCCTGACTCTCTCTCTCCTTCTGCTTTAGGCATCTTTCTGCCCAGGGCTCTTTCACTAAGCACCTCCTACTGGTTCCTGGGTCCCCACTGTGTTCCCGTTACCCTCTGTTTCTGCTGACCCAGGTTCTCTTCCTTCTCTAGTGGAGCAAATGAATTAAAGAAGAAGTGTTGGGCTGGCTTGTTTTAAAATATATACAGAGGTTACCAAAAAAATGTATTATACATTTTAAGAAAGAAAAAAAGTTATATTAAAATTATGCTGATGGAAACCACTTTGAGCACCTCTTATAATTGCAGAAGTCAAATGTGACTTGTATTCATCTTTTGTTATCGGTATATATTGAGTATTACAATTTTAATACATTTTTTTTCCTTTCTTAAAATGTGTATCCATTTTTTTTGGCACCCTCTGTATCTAGTAGGTCAAGGACCCCACCCCTGCTCATCATCGGGTGAGGGAGGTGTCATTCCGATGAGTGCCGAGATGGGGTGTCTGCACGGAGCCCTAGACCCACAGAACTCAGCAAGAGTGCACAGAGAGGGAGACGTCTGCTCATGTTCTTCATGGAAGGTTGGGAGTTTCTCATGTCAGGCAGAGGAAGTGAGAATATGGGGCAAAGAGTGGGGACATCTCAGGCAGAAGGATTGGCAACTTCTGGATGGTGGCAGAGGAAGGGAGAACCTGAACAGAGCCCAGTAGACTCTAGAATTGCAGCTAGAATTTGCAGGACAGCGTTCCTGAGAGGAGGGAGCCAGGCAGAAAATGAGCTCCAGAAGGCTGGTTCAGGTTCCATCGGCTGGCTCTGTGGAGAAAAACCAGTCTATGCTGTGAAACTCCCTGAGGCCAAAGAACTGGAAGATGAGGAACAGTTACTGGGAAGGTACACGATGGACAGTCCTCAGAGCTCACGCAGGGCCAAGGGTCATCCTAGTTCCCCACCATCCTGAACATAAAGACTTCATTGAATATAAGGTAGATTCAGTAGAGATTCTGGAAGGCTCATGCCTTGGACGTATGCTGAACTACCTCTAGAGTAAAGGCTACTCTAGATTTATCCTATAACAATGTTAAAAACAATTCTTTAAAGAATCAAGTAATCCTTCAAGTAGTTTAACTGCCTGCCAGAACAAAGTTCAACATTCTTTAAAAGATTACAACAAAATCCAGCAAGCAATGATGTACAATTAAAAATGTTTGGCATCTGGGAAAAGCTTGCTAGACGTTGAAAGAAGCAGGAAAGTATGACTCTTCACCAGGAGAAATTATGGTTAATACAAGGAGCTCTATAAATGACAGTGATGATGAAATTAGCAAGCAAAGACTTTTAAAAGAACTATTATAAACATATGGTTTCCCTTTAAATTCAAGGATTTAAGGGACAATATCACCGGAATAGGGAGAGGAATAGTTGATATAAAAATGAAGCAAATTGAACTTGTAGAGAAGAAAATAAATGACAGTATATGAAATGGAAATTTTACTAGACGGGATTAACAGGAAATTGGATGCGACAGAAGAAAAGATCAGTAAGATTTCTAAACTGAAGATGAGAGAGGGCGAGCAGAGCCTGAATGACCTTTACGACAATATCAACATCAAGAGGTCCTACACACATAATTAGAGTCACAGAAAGAGTGAGGAGGAGGTGAGGGCAGAAAAAATATTTGAAGAAATAATGGCTAAAACATTTCTAAATGTAGCATCATGTATGTCAAAGCGTTGCTTGTCAAGTATACGAGGTGTGATCACAAAATATGGTGAATGTTTAAATTTAAAAAAAAATTACAGTAAAAGGCACATTGCCATTAATCACCCTCAGAATACTCCCTCTCATTTTCAACACCCTTATCCCATCATTGTTGCCACTTTCTGAAGCAGTTCGTGAGTGTCTTTAGTTGCGCTATCGAGGCTGCCTCCAAGTCCTGAATCATTTTGACTTTGGGGAAGAGCCAGGAGTCGCACGGTGCCAGATCCAGTGAATAAGGTGGATGAGGACACACCGTAATGTTTTTATTTGACAGAAAGTTCCATGTACCAAAAGTGATGTGTGACACAGAGCGTGGTCATGGTGGAGGATGAAACCGTTTGCCCATTTCTCAGGCTGTTTTCACGCCCATCGTTTTCTTAAACGCTCTAATAAGTCCTTATAATATTCAGAGTTCACTGAAGTGTTACTGGATACAAACTCAGCTCACACAATTCCATCACTGTCAGAAAACACAATTCACATCACGTTGATGTTAGATCTTGATTGACACACTTTTTTCACACAAGGAGAACTGGGTGATTTCCACTGAGAACTCTGAACCTGGGTCTCAGGATCACAACCACAGACCCAAGTTTCATCTCCCGTGATGACATGTCTTTAAAAGCTGGAATCTGAAGCAGCACGATCGTGCAACTGCAATGAAATGGACAAACGCTGTTGCATTTATTTGACAATCAAAATGTAACACTCACTCGCATCCTATTCAACTCTGTTGTTGAAATGCTTTGAATGGAAGCGTAGGAGATGTTCAGATCCTCAGAAATTCCCCTAATAGTCAATCGCCCCTTTCATCGAATCATTTCACTTACTCTTGCCACATTCTCTTGGGTTTTTGATGTTGCAGTACGTGCTGCTCTCTCCTCCTCCTCAATCGATTCACAATCATTACGAATCACTCAAAGCACTTGTAAACCATCTTCATGGGCACTGGAGCATTACCATAAATGAGTTTTCACATGTTTTGTGTTTCATTAGCACTTTTTTGTAGTTTTTTGCAGATTCTGCGGTCCAAAGAATATGTTGTTTCCTTGTGACCGCCCTGTGTAAATTAATTGAGGCAGCTGGCTTCTTTACTTATGACTGAGATAATATCAGTTTAGTGTAGGATCACAGTGAGTGTAAGATTTTCTGCTGTGATTGGCTGTTATAAAAAGGCAAAACAATCCGGCAGACACTATCTGTAGTCTTCTTCTATTGCTGTAAAACAAATGATCACATGCTTAGTTGTTTAAAACAATGCCTATTTATTATCTCACAGTTTTGTAGGTCAGAATTCCTGATGTGAGTTAGCTAGCCCCTCTGCTTAGGGTCTCTCCAGGCTGAATCAAGGTTCCCAATGAGGCTGTGATCTCATCTGAGGCTCAGAGGACTCTTCCAAGATCACGAGTTATTATTAAAAGTCATTTCCTGTGGTCATAGATGGAAGTCCCCATTTTCTCAGCACTCTCAGCTCCTAGAGGTTTTCCTTGGGTCCTTGTCATGTGGGTCCAGCCACAGGCCAAGTCATAACATATTTGTTTGCTTTCTCAAGGCCAGCAAGACTATCTCTGATGTTTGAATGCTCTGGCACCTTTTAGAGACACACCCGATTAGGGCAGGCCCACCAAGTATAACCTCCCTGTTGAATAACTCAACGCTAACTGATTAGCACCTTTAGTTACATCTGTAAAACTCTTGTGCCGCACAGCATAACGTAATTGTGGAAGTGCCAGCCCATCATCTTCACAGGTTCTGCTCACACTCAAAGGGAAAGATATCCAGGGCACATGTACCAATGGGTGGGAATCTTGGGAACCATCTGAGTATTCTACCAATCACACTATATTGAAAGTTTTTGTGTCTGTGCAGAAAAGAAAATAAAAGGAACTGAAGGCACATAAGTTAGAGCCTCTGTCTGGGAGCTCCATGAGGAAAGGTGCCCCTAACCTGCTTAAGCTCACCACTGTGCCCCCAGCACCAGGTCAGCCTTTAAGAAACGTTGTGGAGTGTATGTATGAATGAATGAATGAATGAATGAATGAATGAATGACTGCACATCAAGTGTGTTTTACATGAAAACCTGAGGCCAGAATGAGTGGTGGGTGATGACATCATACATGGGATCTTCCTGATTCAGTACTTATGTTAGGGTCCCTTAGCGAGCCATTCATTTTTCGATCATCTGCAGACAGACAGACAGACACACAGGCAGGAATCAGCTCTAGTTCGTCCAAGTGAAGCTCCACAATGGAGGTCCCTCGCCTTGTCACCCCTTTCATTCATCAAATTCCAAATAGAGAAACTGTTCAATTTCCTTTCGGGCTGTCTAATGTGTATTGCCAGAAAGGAGACAGCTCTAAGGATGAGTATCTTGGAAAATATCCAGGGTTTAGGAATAATAATGTTTCAGAAAAACAAATAGGGCTGAAGACAAACTGGGGAATTATTTTTTTGAAGTAGACAACAAATTGCTAGTCATCGTGTATCAAAGGCAAGAAGCTACTTCCCAGCAAAGCAGCCTGCAGCCAACCACCAATGGCTTGGCCCCTCAGGGGTGCAGATGCCTCTGATCCAGCTACTTGTCCACCTGTTATTTTAGCTACAAATGTGCTCAAGTCCTCACTGATGGGTCTGGACACTGCTGGCTTCTCAGGGCGGGGCTCTGGGGGAGCTGCTTCTTGTTGCTCTGTACTTGCAGGGGAAGCCTGCTGAGTGATGAGGGGCTGGGCCAGGTGTGCGACAGGGACTGGTTCTCTGTTGATAGATATGCAGGGGAGCCCAGGAGTGAATGGGCGAGGCCCTGGGCTCCCGTCCGCTCTGTTGCTGGGTTGATAACCAGGGAGGAACCTGTTGTGGTCCCCGTGCATGTGTGCTGCTGTGCTGGCTGTCGCACAGGGAACAAAAATCTAAGCCTCCAGGAAACCCTCCTCCAGTGCATGGCCCCTTACTCAGGGTTCGCTGTAGCATTTGTGGTACAAAATGGACATGGGGTCCCATGTTTAAAAAGCAGAAAAGATTATCATTTAAGATACGAAACTCTATAAATCTTTTATCCTTTCTTCCATTGTCTTTCTCTTGTTTTATCATGGTATTTTTTATTTGCTATTTCATGTTGGTCTAAGCAGAGAAAAGTCAAAATTTTCAATTGTCACCATGTATTTCACTGTTCACCTTTATATTGTGTAATGCCAGTTTTAACGCAAAGATAAAAGCATATATAGAAAACTCATATATAGAATTACAGAAATAATACAATTTTAACTTTTATCTCATGCGTGCATGTATGTATTTCATTCTTACTAGAACAATGGAAACAAACAACTCAGATTTTTATTTCATTCCTTGATATAATCATATTCTACTGACACCCCTGGCTCTGTCTTACTGCTGAGGAAGGAAGAACAGAAAGGAAGAGGAAGTGTGTGTTGCCCTGTCTTTCTTTTTCGTTCTGCGACACGTTTTCATCACACACGGTTGGCTCACACAGGGACATAAAATGAGTAAGAAGGAATATGATAGGGTTGCCTGGTTACTCCTGGTTCTCAGGAATCTGTTACCTTCTTTTCTGCATTTGACTGCTTTTCTGCATAAGTCTGCTTACAGTGGAAAGCATGGCCTCTGGGGCAGTCGGCACTCTGCTTAGGGAATTGGAGATGTAATTCGCTTTCCCTGTGTTCACTCTGAGTTCCGCTGAACTCCCAGGCATCGTAGGTGGACCCTAATTCCGTGATCGAGGAACCCTCGAACACCGTCCGTGCATGGGCCAGCATGGACATCAGCACACACACAAATGCTGCGCATGTCTCTCTGCTCACGTGCACACTCCACTGTCCCATGGGACTTCACTTACAAGACGCAAGTTCCAAGATAATGTTCTTTAAACATTCAAGATGGTGATGCCAAATGCACACAAGCCACAAAAGGAAAGATGGATAACTTGGACTTCATCAAAATGAAGACCTTGTGGTCATCAAAGAATACTATCAACAGAATGAAAAGGCAACTGACCTGCAACGTATATATGGACCTTGAGGACATACGCTCCGTGAAATAAGCTAGTCACAAAGGACATGTGTTTATTTGACTCCGTTTTTATGAGCTACCTGGAATAGTTACATTCACAGACAGAAAGTAGGATGGTGACTGTCAGCGGCTGGGTGGAGGGGGAACAGGGAGTTAGTGTTTAATGGGGACAGAGTTTCCGTTTGGGGGATGAAAGAGTTCAGGAGAGGAATAGTGGGGATGGTCGCACACCAATGTGAGTGCACTGAACCTCACTGAATTTCTCCCTTAAAACAGCAAGCATTATGTTATGGATATTTTATCATGAGATGGCAACAGTAAGCTACGCATGTGGCCCTTCTAACTACCTGTGCACCTGCCCAGGTCTCGTGTCTGTGCTGGTCCTGTACTCTCGTGTGTTTCTAAAATGCCCTAGACAGTTCCCTTTCATTAGATGTTGAGCTCCTGAGATCAGAACCTGTGTCTTATTTCACTCACTAACTCTGTCTGTTGACTTGAAACTCGGAGCTAAATTGGAGCTCATTCATGATACATTAAAACACAGTCAGCCTGGTCCAGGTATAATACACATGCGTTAATATTCATACATTTTGAAAATGTAAAGTTCCTTTTGTTTTGACAAATGTGTGTAGTTGTGTAACCAGTACAAAATCATGGCATAGGGCATTTCCACCAGCCCAGAAATTCATCTTGTGCCCTTTGTATCCAAGCCACCCCCACCCCCCAACCTAGCCCCTCGGCAACCTCTCATCTGCTTCCTGCCACTTAAAGGCTGCCTGGTCCAGCATGTCCTATTACTGAAATCTTGCAGTGTGTAGTTTTTTTGTGACTTTGGTTAAGTTTTTGTTACAAACTTTGGTATCTTAAATAGATGATGTTCTATTGAGACAGCAGAGGGGGCAGGGCTTGGGCTCCAATTCAGGTAAACTTGGATTTTGATCCTGACTCTGCCGTTTATTAATTCTGACTTGGCGTGAACTCTTCTTACATCTCCAGCGTCAGTTGCTTCATATATAAAATAGAGTTAATAATATTACCATCATCTAGCGCATTTATGGGATTGAATAAAGTGGTATAATGAGAACACTTAGGGCCATGCCTGGCTCATTGGAAGAGCTCAGTAACAGTAGTTTATCATATTGATATTGATGTTATTATAACAATAAGATTACGAATAATGTTTCCTCACCTTTAGAATGAGATTATAGTGGTACCTTCCTTCTTTAGTCGCCATGGAGATTACATAATGCCTGGGAAGCCTTCGCAGGCGCCCTGGGCTGAGATGAGCTCTGCAGAGTAGCTGTTATTATTATTCTGTTATAAAGCCATTATGGACCCGATTCTGCTCTTGCTCACTAAGTAAAAGTCATCGCTTCTAATTCTGAGAAGGTGTGAAAGTCAGCTATAAAAAG
Source organism: Rhinolophus hipposideros (assembly GCF_964194185.1). Taxonomy (NCBI): domain Eukaryota; kingdom Metazoa; phylum Chordata; class Mammalia; order Chiroptera; family Rhinolophidae; genus Rhinolophus; species Rhinolophus hipposideros. The sequence goes on from NC_138061.1 coordinate 4,649,984, forward strand.
GGCACCTTGTACATGGCTCTCTGTCAGGCTGGGTGAATAAAAGGTTGCAAAAGCAACCATCAGTGGAAGATAATAAAACCTTTTCCCCACAGGCCCAGGGGAGCCAAAGAACAGGAAATACCTTCGCCTTTTCTTTTTCTTTTTTTTGGTCTCTGTTCCTTTGAAAGAAGAAAAGCAACAGCAATTGACTTAAAAGTTGTAAGGTTGAGTGGGTGATTGAATTCTCAGAACTTTCTGAGGTTTTCCGAAGTCAGGGTAACTTTATTATATTCAATTTTGGAGTATTTCAAGCAGTTCAGGACTGTAATTGAGGGAAAGGAGAGAGTGACAGTAAACAATTACCAGGGAAGATTCCACATGGCACAAAAAGTGGATTCAGTTTCTAGAATCATCAGCTCACATTTTCAAGTCAAGAAAATGTTGCAGATGACAGGAAACAGAATAGAACAGCTAAAAGGTACACTTAAGGAATCCAGGGAAGTCTATGTCTTTGGTATACAAAACAGTTCAACTAAATTTGACTTTGTAACTGGGTAATTAACATGACTATAGTAGGGAGTTCTGTTTCCCCCGTGCTTGAGGTTTGCATAGAAATCGCCCTCCTTGTGCTTTGTCATTGCTGTTACTCATCTCTGCAAACAGGGAACTGGAGTCCCCCTGGTGGGAAAACAGAATGAACTCTCCATAGACCACTGCTCATTAGGCGGCCAGGGGAGGCTGTCTTCCAAAGTGTGTCTCACAAGAGGACAGATGATCGAAATACCATATCCTCTTTCCATCCCACTTTGTCTCATTTTCAAGCAGAATCCCACCAGACACCACCCTTACAAACAAAAGTGAAGGAGAAGGCAAGGAGAGATGGGAAGATTGAACTGCGGCATCTTCATTCAGACCCTAACAAGGGAACAATCGTGCCATTTGCAATCAGATAAGGGATATTATCTCAGTAATAAAAGGCAATTGAGAATCTAAATGAAGAATCTGATGCTTTTCATGCTGATTTATTTTAGATTAGAAAAAGTTAAACCAGATGTAAACATTGAGAGATGAAGCATGAAGAGGGAATCGCGGCAGAGAGGTAAATTTCAGTTTGAGTCATAGGAGCAGTGTTGCATTAATCAGAAAATGTACTGTTGATCTGTAAACTGGTCTGACGTTAATTACTGTTGCAGAAGAGAGTTCAGAAGATTGAATACAAACATGCAACTCTGGCAGAGATCAATCCTGCATGTAGATTAGCCATGGAGAGTGTATGTCAGTCAGTCCCCAGAGATAACCCATATGCAGTCCAGCCTGGGACCACCCACCACGGCTTGCTATCTGCCCTCTAGTGGGACCTCCATCATTCTCAGGAGAAGGCACTGGGATACTGAAAAGACGTGGCCCTCATTCCTGTTCTGCTGTCAGCCCCCTCCAACAATGTCTGCCCTTGTCCTAGAGAAGATCCAGCCAAAGTCCACCGTTGGTCTTTGACAACCTGGGATATGAGTAGATTCAGAATCTCTCCTCTATGTTCTCCATGAACCATCCATGTGTCCAGAGGGGGCAAAGAAGAAGGGGGATTCTCTTCAGGCCTGGAAATTCCTATACTCCTCCCTCTCCTTTCCTGGGGCATATGAAGTTTCAGTCCCTGTTTTACTTGCTCAATGCTTTACAAAGCTGGGGAGCCATCTTTAACTACCTCCACTGCCCCCCCCCACACACACACAGTAATATGGGGGGATGCTCTCTCATTCTGGGAGAGTCTTTGCTCTGTCATTTAGTAGCTCTGTGACCTAGGGCAAATTACCTAATCTCTCCATACCCCAGGGTCCTTATCTATAAAATGCAGAGAGAATACCTGTCTTGTGGGGACAAGATAACAGGGCATATGGAAAACCCTAACCCAGAGGCTGGTGGGTTCATTAAGTATCTACGCTATCCAGACGTAATTCTCCAGCCAAAACTCTTGGGGCCAAATGTGATTCAACAACGATTTCTTAATTTCATTTCAGAAAGGTAATACTGCATACTGTTCTCAATGGGATCTGACTAGCACCCTGTAATTAAGCTCACTGGTGTTTCTGCAATAAAATGTATGAATATTCACACTAAATGGAATAAATTAATATTACAAACAGCCGCAGGTTAGTTCAGGTACGGTTTTGCTGTCAGATTAGTTTTCTATAAACTCAGAGAGGAAAACTCTCAGATTTCACAGCTTTATTGGTTTTAGGATTGCAGATCAGGGATTAATGGGTCTATCGTGAGTGCTCAGATATCTTGAAGGAAGACTCAGTGAATTAAAAAAAAAAAAAAACATCAAAAACAATCACCTATATGCTCACTAGAGCCCAGCTATTGTGGCAGGACTTGGGAGGAGCAAGTGAGAGCCTGCAAACGTTGTTTTATAAAGCAGCTTTTAGTCTTGTGTAAATGGAATGTTCTAGTATTATTGTAGCTTCGAAGTTCAAATCTCACCACTGTGCTGTTTGTGACTCCTGATGGAGTTCACAGACCACACGATTGTGAGTGTCGTCAGTGTCCTACTGGTGTCAGGTGTGACCACAGAATTTCTGCTGGTGGCAGTGCTGCTAAGGAGGCAGGTGGTGAGGAGGTACGGAAAGGACGCCAGACCAGGGTCGGGGACAAGTGTAGGTGCCAGACCTGCCGTATTTTGTTCTTGGGCAGTTATGTCTTTCCCCCTCTCTGGGACTTGGTTTCTTTAAAACAAAACAAAACTTTGTGTGTTCTGGCCACTTCGCAGAGACTTTGGAAAATCAAAATGAGGTAATTATATAAAAGAACTTTGCAAACTGGAACATTGCCCATGATTGTGAAGTGTCATGATTCTTTGAATGTGCCTGATCCTAATCATAGTTTTCTACTCCCGAGGAGTGATCCTAATTGCTGGGGTTCCAACCGGGGCTCCTTTACTCGCTTATTAGGTGTGTGTGTGACTTTGGGCAAGTGACTTAACCTCTCAGTGCCTCCATTTCCACACCTGTAAAATGGGAATAATAATTATACTTTTCTCACAGAGTTGTGGGAGGGTCACTGAGGTAATTGGGAGGCAGGCGGTGAACCCTCGTGACATCAGCTGTGACCCCAGGCTTTATCCTAGTCCAGGGTCTTAAATCTTTCCCCCTATTGTGTGGCAAAATTACTGTGGCCATTCACTGAGCAACACACGGAGGGCTTCAGACACCTAAGGGAGAAAAGACCTTGAAAGGACTGAGTTAAGAGTCACTTACTAGTTACTGAGGAAGTCAGTTGGGGCTAATCGGCCTCTCCCTGCGAGTAGTAAATACTAAGAAGTACAGCAATAACTTTTGTTTACTAGGAAAAGTGTTTCTCCCTGTGGGAAGAGTGCTGCATGTATTCATTTTTCTATGCCTTTTCCGTTTTTTCACAAAATTTTGCTTAGCGGGAATCACAACAATCATCCAATCACGTTACCCGTGACATGAACAGAACATCATTAGCATTTTCTCATGTGATTCCACAGTCATTTCATGCATTCAGTTATATTTGCAAAGATACACTATGGACCTGGTGCTGTTCTAAGAGTTGGGATTACAGCAATGAACAAAGAACCTACTGTGTGGAGTTTATATTCTAGTGGGAGAAAATGGATAACAAATCAATAAATGTGTGTCACACTCCACAAACTAAGAACAGAAGAAAACTACCTCAACAGCCATATTATAAAAGTCATATGCAAAAAGCCCCTACTCCATGGTGAACATTGTACTCAATGGTGAAAGACTGAAAGCTTTTGCCCTAAATCAGGAACAAGGCAAGGATGTCTGCTTTCACCACTTCTATTCGGCCTAGTACTGCAAGTTCTAGCCAGTATAATTAGGCGAGAAAAATAAATAAAAGGCATCTGAATTGGAATGGAATAAGTAAAGTTATCTCTGTTCGCAGATGAGATAACCTTATGTGTAGAAATCCCTAAAGATTCCACAAAAACACCTGTTAGAACTAATAAATGAATTCAGCAAAATAGCAGGATCCAAAGTCAACAGAAAAATTAGTTACATTTCTATATACTGACAATGACAGGCTGAAAAGGAAATTATGGAAGCAGTTCCATTTATGATATAATTATAAAGAATAAATGCTTAGGAATTAACCTAACCAAGGAGGTAAAAGACTTCATGAAAACTATAAGACATTGCTGAAAGAAATTAAAGAAGACATCAATAAATGGAAACACATCAATGTTCATGGATTAGGAGAATAATAACAATATTATTCAGTCTTGTTAAGATGATAATAACAACCAAAATGATCTACAGATTCAATGCAATTCCTATAAAAACTCCAAAGATTTTTTTTTTTTTCAGAAATAGAAAACCCATCGTAAAATTCAAATGTAATCTCAAGGGACCCCAAACAGCCAAATGATGTGGAAAAACAAGAATAAAGCTGGAAGACTCCCATTTCCTGATTTCAAAACTCACTACAAAGCTACAGTAATCAAACCAGTGTGGTGATGGCATAAAGACAGACATATAGATCAATGGAATAAAATAGGGAGCTCAGAAATAATCTTTCATATATGGTCAAATAATTTTTGACAGTGGTGCTAAGACCATTCAATTGTGAAAGGAGAGTCTTTTCAACGAATAGTGCTGGGAAAACTGGATATCTACATGCAAATGAATTAAGTTGGATCTTTATCTAAAACCATATACAAAAATTAACTCAAAATGGACCAAAGACCTACATGTGAGACCTGAAGCTGTAAAACTATTAGAAGAAAACACAGGGCAAAATCTTCACAGTATTGGATTTGGCTGTGATTTCTTGGATATTGGACACCAAATCCTTGGACACCAAAGGGACAGGCAACAAAAGAAAAAAATAGACAAATTGGACATGAAAATTAAAAAATTTTGTGCATAAAAAGATAATATTAGCACAGTCAAAAGGCAATCTGCCACATGAGAGAAAATATTTGTAAATCATATATCTGGTAAAGGGTTAATATCCAGAATATAGAGAAAACTCTTAAAACTCAAAAATAAATAAGTCAATTAAAAAATAGCAAAGGACTTGAATAAGCGTTTCTCCAAAGAAGACACACAAAGGATGAATAAGCACATGAAAGATGCTCAATATCACTAATTGTTAGGGAAACGCACATCAAAACCACAAAGAGGTACAATTTCACGTCTATTACAATGGCTACTATCAATAAATAGAAAATGGCAAGTGTTGGCGAGGATGTGGAGAAATTGGAACACTTGCCTCCTGTTGGTGAAAATGGAAAACATGGTGCGGCCTCTGTGGAAACAGTATGGTAATTCCTCAAAAAATTAAACAAAGATCTAGCAATTCCACTTCTGGGTCTATACCCCAAAGAATTGAAGGCATGGTTTTGAAGAGGTGTTGTACGCCCATGTTCATAGCAGCATTATTCACAACAGCTAAAAGATGGGTACAATCCAGTGCGTCTATCGATGGATGAATGAATGAGGAATTTGTGGTTTATACACGCAATAGAATATTATTCAGTCCTAAGAAGGAAGGAAATGCTGACATAAGGGACAACATAAGGACGTCCTTATAGACATAAGGACGTCCTTATAGACATAAGGACGTCCTCAGGGTGGGTGGACCCTGAGGACATCTTGTTAAGTGCTAAACCAGTCACAAGGGACAGATACTGCATGATTGTATTTGCATGGGCCGCTTACAGTAGTCAGAATGACAGACAGTGGCATGTTGGTTGCCACAGGCTGAGGGGATAGAGGAAGGGGGAGTTACTGTTTAATGGGGATAGAGTTTTCATTTTACAAAATGAAAAGAATGATGGAGCTAGATGGTGGCGATGTACAGTTTTATGAATGAATCTATTTAACACTACTGTACTATACACTTAAAAATGGTTACAGTGGTAAATTTTATGTTTTTTGTGTTTTACCAGAGTAAACAATGAAGAGAACAAATATGTGTCCCCATATTAGACTTAGTAAAAAACATAGTTGTAAAACGTTGCCTTTCCCAGCGGCAGTGATGATGTCAGCTCCCAAGTAAGGGATCCTGAGACAAGAAGACTCTCACTGAACCTGTGTCAGGAGGAAGTGTTAGCGCGTAGCTGAACGTAAGGCATGTGCTCTTCTTGTTCCACAGTCGCCACGTCTTCCTGTCACTTAGCGTAGAGTGCAAGGCCGCCCGTGCTGTGTTGTCCTAGTCCGTGGACACAGAGACTGTAGTGTGGACCGTGTCCATTGTTACATGATTGTGGACGCATTGATACACATGGTCTGACCCACAAAGCCATTCCCACTGCTGGGTGTTTTGCACACTTCTGTTGTTTTGCCACGATCAACCCCACTGCAAACACGTCTTCATTGATCTGGCTGTTGCTGTATTTTGAGTCAGTTAAAATTCCAAGGGTTTTAAGCTGGGGAGGGACGTAACCAGATTTGCTCTGTGGAAACATGGCTGGAGTGAGAGTCAAGAGGCTGCTATGAGGCCTCCATGAAGGCAGTGAGTGGGGAAGGGGAGGCGGAGATGGGAGGGAGTGCGGCCAGCAGGACTTGTGGGCAGAACACGGCCCCTGGAGTGGCAGCTGGGTGGTCACTGGAGAGCGTGACGGGAATGTCAGTGCCAGGGGTCACAGTGGCTGGTTCCAGACTGTGGTAAGGGGATGACTGAGTGGGGGGTGAGGGACGGGGACAGAGAGAGAGAGAGAGGCCGTCTCCTTCAATAAAGATTTGCTGGGAGTGAAGTGACAGGGAGGAAGGTAACGTGTGGGAGGGAGCTTGTTGGTTTTGTTTTTATGTTAAGAAAGGTTTGCATGTGGTTAAAATGCTGAGGAGGGCAAAGTTGAAGACTGCAGGGAGGTCCAGGGTCCTTGACGGTGCGGTGTCTCCAAGGAGACAGAAGTGTGGATTCCAAGAGCATGTGCACAATTTACCCTGGATGAGAAGCTTTGTTTTCATGAATGAATGAATGAATTTATTTATTTATTAATTTTTCCATCCCTTTTTTTTTCAACAAATAGTTATTGAAAGCCTGGTATGTGTCCAGCCCTATACTAGGAATCCATTGACAAGCAAAGCAGCAATGACTTTATTCTCAGAGGTGTTACCGTCTAGGGGAGAAGCACACATTGTTGTAGATTCACACAGGTCAGTGTGCATTTAGAAACCCAGGTGAGCAGGATGCTCTGGAGGAAAAGGAATGCTTCCGTTGGAGCTTAGAAATCAGAACCCGGAACTGGTTTGCAGAGTGGTGCCTGGAGAGACACTCACATGAGCAGGTCCTTTGAACTGAGATATGGAGAAGGACGAGGGGAACAGCAGGCTGGAACGGCATGTGCAAAGGCCCAGTGATGGGGAGAATGTGTGAATTCAAGAGGCTGAGAGGGGCTCACACAGTGTGTGGCCCAGAGAGATGCGCTCAGTGATGCCACAGAGATTAGCAGGTGCAGACCACCCAGGGCCCTTGCTGCTTGTCCTAAGGGCGATGAAAATTGTTGCTCTTTTGCACGAAGGGATTACAATGAGCACCCAGCAGAAAGTAGAGCCAAAGCCAAGTCTTTGCAGGATGTTGCTTGAGATGGGATTGAGGCCTGGGTCAGTTGATGACAGAGATTCCGCAATCACCCTGTTGTTGGGAATTCTTGGATCAATAGTGCCCAGAGCCTGTACAGGATGGTTCCAGGCTTTTGGAGAAGCCAGTGGTACCTAGTCAATTTGTTATTTACTGCCAACCACTGGGACCCCAGAGAGAAAGAAGCTGGAACCCATGGTGGAGCTAGTGCTGGGACTCTCCCTAAGACTTCATGGTGCTTCGGGAGTTTACAGGGTAAAAAGTAATTCTGTACTATCAAGTCCCAGGTTAACTGACTTGCTCGACTGAATAGTTACTTTAGAAATTACACATAAAAATCGTTCTTAAAAGGGCCATATAAGACAACAGCCTAGGAGAGAGAAAGCTTTAAATATGCTAAGTGAGACTATCTCTGCAACCTCCTCCCCTCACCCCACACACAACATTCTCTCTCTCCCTCTCTCTCTCTCTCTCTCTCTCTCTCTCTCTCTCTCTCTCTCTCTCTCTCTCTCTCTCTCTCTCTCTCTCCTTCTCTCTCTCTCTGTCACACATACCTTCCAGATCCACCTCCTTATGTTGTAGTAGCAGAGAGATAACTCATTTGTCTACAAAGTTGGGATTTTAATAGGTTTCCACATTCATGTCTAATGTTGCTGTACATCTGCTTCCTTCCTGAAAAGTTTTCATATGTTATCCAGTACTCACTATGACGTGTCTGTGCTAAGTCTGAGAAAGGGATGTGTATAAGTCTGGTGCCTGTATACAGTCCCATAGCCAAATACTAGTCCTTAGTAAAAATAATACTAACGATATGGGGGACACTCTGGCTAAAAGCTCAGGTACCATGGGTCTGACCACCCTGGTCTGAACCCTGGCTGTGTCACCCCCTATGAGCCACCTCAGCTTTGGCTATTTCAGCTGCCGCAGCAGGGCTGCAAACAGCATATCTTTCCGACAGTTGTGAGAATCCCATGAGATAACGTTTGGAATGCACTGAGTACAACAACCACCCGTATGAAATGTCATTAATTGTCAGCAGTTCTTAGGATAGTTATAATTAATAATCACGTTACTGAGAGGCGATGGCTGGGTGAGGCCCAGGGTACCAAGCCCAGAGGGTAACAGAAAAAGCAATATAGCTTTTATTCTCCCAGACTCAGCCCAGCCCCAGTCCGGGGCCTGCCCTCATTCTTTCTCCTCTGCCATGGGGTCTGGGAGGCCAGGCCCCTGCTTGGGACAGCAGAATGGTTTGCTTGCAGATTCTCCTCGTGAATCCCCAACCAGGTTCCCTGGGTGCTGCGGATGATGAGAGGAAGCCAAAAATGGGACCTGAACCCTGAAAAGCTTAACTCAGCCCTGGGACGAAGGAGATAACTGGGGTTCAGCTTTAGAGGCTGGCTGTAGGTCGGTGCAAAAGTAATTGTGGTTTTTGCAATTCTTTTTAACCTTTTAAACCGCAATTACTTTTGCACCAACCCCATACATTGGTGGGGGGAGCAGAAGAGTTATTTATTCTTCAGCTTTGGGGTAAAGTCCTGGGGTGTCAGGGGACGATGGGCCTGGGGGCAGACCCAGGGTGGAATGAGGTGCTCTGGCATCTGATCTAAGTTTATCAATCAGAACCAAAAGTGAAATGCTTTCGGAATAAACTTAGGAAACAAACCTTTGCCTTTTGGCAGAGGAAGTCAGCACAATAAGCAAACCTGCAGACAGCAGAAGACGTTTGTGTATATTAATCTTATTTTCACTGGGTATTGAAGGCTAATTCCGAAATTTCATTGCTCGTGTTTAATCAATTTATCAATATTTATCAAACGTCCAATTTTTGCTCCACACTCATTCAGCATTCTGATGGGATAGAAAAAAAATATTAGATATGGTTCTTTGATCTCCCAGCAGCATCCATGTTGGCGGATTACTCCCTCCTGACATTCCTTGTGTGTTTGGAATCATCAGAAACCTGCCTTTTATTGACTGGCTGAGGTTACTGGGCGAGTGTGGAGGGACAGATTCGTCACCATGCCCAGGTCTTGGGAGAACGGAGAGATGGCGGGGATGAGTTAGATTTTTTTTTTTTAGCAATAATAATGTACATTATTGAAGATTATATACCTGGCAAATAAAAATATGAGACTGGGAAGGTTTCTGTTTATTTTCCAGATCCACAGTCAGCTCTTCTCATCCCCGAAAGATCACGCTGCCTGGGAAAGAAATGAAAGTCTTTCGCATGCAGGTAAAGAATTGGGCTCTGAACGGGTTATCCCCATTCAAGCTTGTATTTACGTTCTCTCCTTTACTTTTATTAATAATGAAACGGGCTTTGGAGCCGAGGGTGCCCCCAAACAGGAGACGGTAGCTCAGTGGCTCAACAAGTTTTGAAGCTGATTTGAATTTCTAAACACACAGGCGATTAGGCTGGCAGTCTCTGCAAAAGCTAACAATGCAAAGGAAATATCATTTGCCTCAGGTAGCGAGCGCCTTGGGAACCCAAGATAAGGGTGGCAGACTGCTGTGTGTTCCCCGGTTAGGGCAGTGGGGGGCGGGGTCTACCAGGAACAAGGAACCGGACAAATATGGCATCTTCCCAGGAAGGGGCCGGTGCAAGTTACAGCTCGGCCTGGTGTCTCTGCATTAATAAATCATGTTTATGAAGATTCCGTTCACAGCCACTAACCTGTAAGACACCGAGGGGCGATGTTTACAGTTCATAACTTATATGAAGTTTGTTAACATAGTGAAAACAAGCTCTTCTTCTCCCTTTCATGAGAGAAACGATATGAATTTAGGTCAAAATTTCTGATGGTACTGTAATAAGTCTCTTGGGTTGATAGACTATATCAATTTAGAGACTCTAGCAAAACTAAATTTTAAAAGAATGTTTTCATGTAGCAAGTTTTATTTTTTAACCTTCATTTTAATTTTAATTTGTAAATGTGGCAGATGAATCGGTATATATAAGTACGTATATATGTGTGTATGTGATTATACACATTTATGGTTTCTCTTTTCATTACCTTTTACCACCTTCTTATATCAAAGATATCAGGGACCTGAATTCCTTTCCATAACTGACACAGTCAACTAAAGACAAAAATATCATCTGAAAGAAACTTTCATAGTTAATCCTTTCTGCAGCCTCCAAGATGGTTTATAGCTTATGCTTTAACACTTTCACTGCGACGTTCGTCTATCGTCAAATGACATTTCCGTGCCACTGAGCGCAGTGTTCGACTTTACCCCACGAGCTCAGTGTTCCAGAAAGGAAGGTTAGGAAAGCAGATGTACATTTTGCTGTATTTTTGTGTTTTTCAAGAATGAATAACAATAGGAAATTTTTATACTTTCAAGTCACCGTTTATTTTAATAAAGCATAGCCCCTTAACTGTATTTACTTAACATATAAATACTGTCATTATTTTCTGTGGATTTTTGACACATTTTGGAGGACCAACTTGAAATCAATGAATGCAGAGAAAGTTAATAATGGTTGATATTTAGTTTGGATCCTTTAAATGCTTAGCCCAGAAATTGCCTGTGGTAAGAATGTGAATCCACTGACAGACGCTTCTGGTGGTGTGAATGACTGGCTTACGAAGCACGTCTGGCCACCTGCACCCCAGGAAGTTTGGGGACGTTGAGAAGAATGGCATGTTTTCCTCAGAACACTCAGAGGTGGCTCTGAGAACAGTTTGCCCTGGGTGACCTAGATGCGGACGCCTTGGTTCTCTTCTCAGGAGAACTAGTTCTGCTCAAAGTGGCCCTAATTGGGTACTTCCGCAGTGAACCCCTGCTCACAGCTCACTTAGCAGTTTAATGACTTAGAATCCAAGTTCATGCCGGCTCGAGGCCAGAGGTTAATGGTCAGGGTCGAGGGCCTGTGCCCAACCAGCCTGTGTGAGGAGGGAGACACATACCAGTTGGCCCCTTCCAACCTCCCTCCCTATAGCTGTCTGTCTGTCTGACTCTCTCTTTCTTGTTTCTCTTTTTTCTAAATATATATTTCCCAAGTTCTGGTTATGAAAGAACACTTTCAAGCAGGGGTGTCCAAACTTTTTTCAACGTTTTTCACCAAGGGCCATATGCGGTAAAATACACAAACAGCCGGGCCACTCACTCGAGGTGAAGTACGTATTGCCTCACCTAGTTTATTTAAGTAAACTAAATATATTTTTGGAATTTGCTGTGGGCCAATTAAAAATGGATTACTGGCCGCAGTTGGCCCGTGGGCCGCAGTTTGGACACCCCTGCTTTAGAGGCAGCCCAAAATCTTGGGTATTCTCACAGAAGGCAAGCAGTTGTTAGAGAAAATATTCTTTCCTGACACTTATTAACGCAGGGAAGGCAGATTTTATCCAGGGAGACAACTACAGTGGCGTCTGACAGTAGGGCAGAGAGTGGGCTCAACTCCGTGTACAAGGAAAAGTAGAAATTTATAGCCAAGGTGGGGGTGAGTGGATAGGATATTTGTAAGAAGAGACCTAGGGCGACGGGGGACTTGGGTTCAGTTGACTTAACATGTGGGACATGAGGAAATAAATCAGATATCAAAGGTGGACAGTTTTCTTGAAACTGACCCAGCAGGATTCTTGCTATTGGTTAATAAAATTGGACCCAATGGACAAAAGACAGATACCAAGGGTGAGGCCCCGTCAAAAGGAATTCTCAGAGAAGCTGCAGTCTTTTGATCCAGGAGAGTCTCCGTCAGTCACGCTGTGACTCGGTTTCCCCTACAGGGCTGACTCTCAAGGGGCCGCTCACACTGCGTCTGCCTGCAAGGCCGTTTCCATCTGTTAAAGAGAAACTGCACTGGACACTGGTTAAAAATGGCAAGAGGGATTTTATTTGAGCTACCAAAGTAGGGGAGAGAGACTTCAGTACAGAAGTGAGCTCAGCTCTGAGCTGGGCAGCAAGGGATTCACGCCAGCGGGAATGGTAAGGGGATCAGTGGATAGAAAATGACTGAGAACTTGATTAGACATCAGAAGTGGGGAAAAAGAAATTTAATTACATGTCAGGAGTCAGGGAAATTCTCAAACTGGCCTAACAGGATTCTCTCGAAGACTGAACTCACTAGGATTCTTTGCTCAAACGGGGCCTGACAGAGCAATCACGTCAGGCTGAGGACAAGGCCTAGTGGACGAGAGGACCAGAGGAAGGAACCTGACTAAAGTTTGCTCAAGGAGGGTCCTGTCACGCCTTTCCTAGGAAAACTGATCTGAGAGGCTACTGTGTTTCCCTCAAAATAAGACCTAACCAGAAAATAAGCCCTAGCATGATTTTTCAGGTTGACATCCCCTGACTATAAGCCCTAATGCGTCTTTTGGAGCAAAACTTAATATAAGACCTGGTCTTGTTTTCAGGGAAACATGGCACCTCTTCCCTGGAGGCTCCTAATGGTTGTGCTTGTGTCCTCAGGAAAGAACAGGAAATTTGATTCAGGTATTGAAACCCTGTCCCCACACCCAGGAGAAGGGCCCAGCACAAGGATGGAATCTTTCTCAGCCCTCTCAGGGGCTTTGGGAAACTCAGAGCGCAGAGTTTGAGATCAGACCCGGGGTTGCAAAGACCAGAAACACACTGTCATAGACAAAAGAGAAACCACTGCAAGGAAGCCGTGGATATCGTGGAAGCAGCAGCCACGAGGCTGCAGAGGAGGGAATCAGGGCCCCGTGGCTGCCTGCTGCTGGAGTGGAGCTTCACCCAGGGCTACCACGCAGGATTCACTGTCCAACTCATGCTGCTTGTATCTCTCAATTAACCTCTTCAGGCTCCGTCCTCATTCAATCATCTCAGGGCAGGAGGCAAGGTCAGGTATCAGAACCATGGCTCAGAGGATCTGGCCTTGTAGGTGCCTGGCTAGTGGGGCAATTGTCCCAGAAGAAGGCATCCGTAGGCCTGGGCCAGGCAGATGTCCCCACGGCATAAGTTTGCCCAGGGAATCTCCAGTTTGGGAGGGGCCATAGCTGTTATTTTGTCCAGTTTCTTCCTGGTATCTGATGTCTGAAAGCCCCCTCCTCATTGCCATGCAGGAGTGGGGCGGCCTCTTCAGGGACAGCTGACCACATGGTAAGTCCCAAGGACAGGGGACACACCTTTGAAATGGCTCCTGACGTGCTCACACAGCGGGAATTATTAGAAAGCTCTTAGAACATGTTGAGCTGGAGTAAAGTAACCTTATTTATTTATTTCTAGTCTGTATTGAGTAGGCAATGAGGACCCATGAAATATTTTTTAGTTGCTGGAATATGTGATCTGATCCATATTGCTTGTGGTGTTCCAAGCCGGGGAGATGGTAGATTTAGACTAGGGCAGGGGCGGGGGTGGGGGTGGGGCTAGAACCCTTGGAGCACTGGGAAATGACTAAATTACAGGCAGTTGGAATAGATGTGAAAGATGTTTGGAGTGAAAAAGGTGAAGGGATTACGAGGCACAAACTGGTCATGACAAAATAGTCCCGGGGATGTAAAGTAGAGCCCAGGGAATACAGTCAGTAATGCTGTAATAACTATGTATGGTGCTGGGTTGGGGATCACTTTGTAAGTTACATAAACGCCTAACTATTGTGCTATACACCTGAAACTAATATAATACTGAATGTCAACTGTAATTGAAAACTAATGAGAAAAAAGAAGGTGTTTCTGGGAGGCTAGAGCTAGCGTTAACAAGGTAGGGAGGTTCAGGACCCAGGTTACTCCTGGGGTCAAGGGGTGGTGCTGCTGAGAGGATCCTGAATTTGCGGGGCTTGGACTCTATGTGAGAGACCACCTCACACAGTGGGCCGTTTGCTGCTGAGCTCTGGAGACGGGTCGGGGTTATAGGCCTTCTGCGATCACCACTGAGAGGTGGGTGACGTGAGAAGCCACGAGAACAGCTGCGATTAGTGCAGAAGAGGATATGCGAGCTGGGAAGAGAGCGGGGCTACAGGACCTAAGTAGCCTACGTGCACGGTAAGAAACGGGGCACCGTCCTGGGAACCACAGACCTGGTATCAGGGTTTATTTTACAAGTTGAGGTACTTAGTGCCAGTGTTGACTTTGCCCCTAATTTGGGAAAGTGTTTCCATTTCCTCAGGTCTCGTTTCGCTCTTAGACAATGGTGGTTATGGCTGCTCTAATATTCAGTGGTATGGGTGCAGCTTGTGTTGTAGAAGCTACACCAGTGGGGCGTTTGGTCCAAACAGGGTTCAGAGTGCTCACACAGGAAATCTGAAGTGAAATTGTCCCTGGATTTCCACTTGGCTTCCTTCATTTGCACAATGCAACTATTCACTGCCTTATTCCAGGACTTAGAAGGGCGGGGAAGCGATTTTTTATGGTAAAATTGTCCTCTTGGCAAGACCTGTGAAATCTGTTGGCCTGTGTAAAACGTCGGTTTACTGTGATTAATAGGATCTGATCACCAAGGGAGAAAAACATGTAGGAAGGGTGACTGTTTCTGCCCAAACTCACATCTGTTTTCCCAATCAGTGAACGGTAGGAAGTCCCTTTCAAATTTCCATCCTCCATGTTATAAAAGCATTCCATTTACTCTTTTCCCATCGCTGAGCTACCTGCCTGCAGGTGAGAGTACTCAATCTAAGGATTTAGCAATGCGGAGGAGGTTCAGGTGCCTGGTTAAGCCATTTCTGGGGAAATCAGTTATGGGAAATGTATGTAAGGGGAATTGATGGATTTCACTTGGAATTTTTAATTACTAAGTCACTTGGCAAAGGAAGGAAGGTGGGGCAGCATGGAATTTGCCCCCTCCTAATCCATTAAGCCCGACCTTTACAACTGGCAGTTTTTAAAGAGTAGGTCCTTGATTGATGAGTGGGATGAGGTAATTATATTTCACTTACAACTTCAGAATAATTGTTCCTTTATTCCTGCTTTTACAAGAGCAGTGATTTGCTACCTGGATAACCATAGTTAAGTTTCATTAATTTCTAGTCAAACCGTTAGTGCCTCAATAAAACACACGCCCTGACTGAGCTTCCAAGATGATTATCCCATTATCCCTTAAAACCCACTCAGACCCTGATGTGAGTTGTATTTCTTTTCTCTTCCGGAAGAAGTCTGTCATGCAGGGTGTCAGGCGGGGTCTCTTCTGGGGTCTCAGCTCCCGCTCCCCACATGAGAACCCAGGATATGGTGAGGCCAAAAAGGAACACCCATGGAGCCACAGATAGGGGGTTCATACCACTCTAGTCTCGCTGGTGGCTGGGTTGGAGACTCAGGAAGCAGGAGCCACACGATCCGCAACCTGCCGTCCACTTGTCTCTGCCAACCCACCTCACTTGCTAACTGCAATCCACCTCTCTGCAATCCGCCATCCACACTCTGCCACACTTTGCTATCTCAGCCACGACAGTTAAATCAGTGGCCAACGGCTAACTAGTCACAGCTGATGGCCATCTACTACCTGAGCCAGCACCTCTCCACATGAGGCTGAGAGCCTGGAAACTGCTCTCTGTCTCCACCAAGTCATTTGTAATTGTAGTTTCTCTATGAACAAGGTATAGAAGAGACGCTACATTTACCTGTTTGTACTTGGTTCTACTTGTTGAAGCACGTGGATACTTTGTTATAAGCGTCCGTTTTGATCACGTCGCGGGCCGTCTGCCTCCTACTCAAAGACAGCCCCCCCCCAAACGTGGAAAATGTATCTCTCCAACAGTGCATAAGAGTATCTTTCATCAGTGCAACTTCTCTGGTCAAATATCACATTAGAGGTCAGAGGGCAAAGTCTAAGCTCCTTGGCGTCCCGGGCCATTCCCCTCTGACTCTACACTCGCCCGTGGAGTCTCCAGGGAGCTGACAATCCTTCCCATTGTCACACGCTTTCCCCAATGCAACCTGCCCCACCTCTGGGGCTTCAGGATTGTTCCACAGTCATGGCCCTTCCAGCATTCCCCTTCCAGCATGGGCTCCCAGAGCAGGGACCTTGTCTCACTCATCTCTGTGTCCCCAAGGTCAGAGACTGGCGCATAGAAAGTATGCACTAGATTGACCAGCATTGTTAGTACAGAGGAGCTGGTTCTGCATTCGGGGTTCTCACATGCCCCTTCCAGGAAAGCCCCCGAGCAGTCTGGGAACTGGGTCATGTGACAGCATTCGAGAGCCTGTCAGGGCAGCGTCTGCCTTCGGGGTTTTCCAGGATTCTTGCAAGCGCTTCCTGCCCTATATTCAGCTGCGTGTGGTGAGCGGCAGGCTTCCCCCAGTGGTTCATGTGGAGTCTGCTCGGTGCCAGCGGGGAGCAGGGAAAGCGGCCTGACGACTCTGCTCACCAGAGAAGGACGACACTCGTTCCTGCCTTCTGGCACGTTTGGGTCTGTTGTGCCTACTTGCATAGGGCAATACTGGAAAGAAAAAAGACGGAGTGGCCTTTGTCACAGGGCATGCGGTAGTCCCTGCTCGCTCTCTAATGAATGACCATTATCTCCACGTCCCTCCAGAATCCTGCTTAGTGAAGAATTCCGGGTCCTGGGCATCAGCTTTGCTGGAATCACCCAGAAACAGTGCAATAAGCAACTGTCCCCACCGTACAAGTTTCTTCCTCTAGCTTCGTCTTTGCCCATCACCTGGCACATAATCTAATTTTTAAAATAATGGGGAAAATAATGAGCAAAGAGTTCAGCTGAAGTTTTCCCAGTCTGTGTAGCTTTGTGTCCGCAAGAAACGCATCCAGCCAGGATGAACTGCTGCCTCTCAGAGCCACGAAAGGTCAGTCACTGCCTCTTGTGTACGGAGGGACAAAGGGACCTCATTCCGCTCTGAGGAAATCAGACACCGGCGTGGACCTGAGGGCCACTGGGTCTCATTATCAGGAAGGTGGGGCCCCTCCCGGCTCCTGCTGGAGGATGTGATTGGCTTGTTTGAGGAAGTCTATGGGCTGGCCGGGAACGCGGGTAAGCAGGAGCCACTGTGGTCCCCACGAGAGCAAGGTCATGTGGCTAAGAGCATGTAATCTGTGGGAGCAGAGTTGGAAGGGGTGTTTGTGGTTTGGCCAGAGGAAGCCCTCCAGATGTCAAGGCAGCACACACTTTGGGATTCTAATCTACACGAGGGCCTGGCATGGAGAGAGCAGGCGGAATGAGATGTGCTGCCACCTGCAGGTCAGCGCCCCTGTTGGGGCAAGGAGGACAGAAGGGGACCTTGGCCTGAGCTCAGAGAGTGTGGTGAGAACCAGGTGTGGACACCCCACGGGCACGAGGCCGGCGGTGTCAGAGACATGCAGCTCGAGAACACAGTGTCCTGAGATGCATGTTGGTGCCAGGGAATGCGGGTGGGGCCACGTGTAGAGAGAGGTGTGACTGGGTCTCACACAGGATGGGTCCTGCCCAGAGCGCCTGAGGTCCCAGCATCAGGTACAGGAATCAGGTACATGTCAGGAACTCACTCCCCAGCTGGGCAGAAATCCGAGTTCTACACAAGGTGGACAGGAGGACCAGTGAGACCCCGCCATCTCTCAAAGCTCAGAATTGTGCTCCATCTGAGGTATGGCACTGCCCTCCATTTGGTTGGCCAAGCTGGAAACCTAGGCGTCTTTCAGCCGCTCCAACTGTGCCATGTCTAACCCATGACCACGTCCCACCGATTTACCTCCTAGCCACCTCTGGGGCCCACCCTTTTTTCTCCATCCCTGCTGCTATGTTGACCTGGACTGTTACAATAGTCTCTGCTTTCCCTGTCTACTCTCTAGCCTCAGCCAGAAGGAGAAGTGTAGGCCATGCCCACCCCTACTGAAACCCTTCCATGCCTTTCAGTTGCTCTGAGAGGGAAGACCCTTCTTACTGTGGTCTGAACGGCCTGGGGCATTGGTTTCTGAGCTCTCTCTACCTCCCTCTCCCCCTCTGCTCCACGCCTGCTGTCCAGGTGCCTCCTGCTCTGGGAACCCTGTACAAGCTGATCCCTTTGCTGGAGCTGTGCTGTCTGCCTGTTCCTTTCCCCCTAAGTAATCTTGCGTCACCCAATAGACCCTCACCCATGTGTCCTGGGAAGCCATCCCTGATCTCAAGACCAACCCACCTCTGGCAGCTGGAGTCTACCTTCTCCTTTGTTGTACTTGTCACAGTCATGTTACATTTATTTCCCTTGGATGAATATCTGCTACCCCATCAGATCGTAAGCTGCACAAAAGCTTGCATTGTGCTTGCCAGCCCCTATACCAAGCCTTAATGGTCCATACACACCGTTGGGGAAATGACCTGGCTGGGTAGAGAAAGGAACTGTCACTTCTGGAGCCCGGATAGCTGTGGGGACAGGGAGATCGGCACATCTCCATGACATCAAAAGGACTTCCAAATGATGCACTGAGAGAAACATGGTGTGTATCTCCCTTTCTGCTCTCTCTCCTACTGCTCTGAATTGATCCGACCCTCCCTTGTAACCTCGCTCTTTCAGTCTCCCTCTGACATCGTCACCCTCTCTCCCAGTGTCACCTGGCCCCAGAGCCCCTAGTTCCAGCCTGTGAACACGTCTGATTTGGGATTATACATTATTATCGATGTGATTTTAGGCTGCTTTAAAGATATGCATTGGTTCCAGCATCCTTATTAATTGTGAGTTATGTATCAAGAGCCCCATAAGAGAAAAATAACACTTACAGACAACTGTTGAAAGTCACATACTCCTTGTGTATTCCTGGGGAAGGGCGAGTAGAAGACGCCTTCCCAAATGCCTGTGGGCCCTGCTGTGCAGAGCGCTGCTCATTTTGGTGAAATATTGTTAATTAGGCATGGAGAGAATAGACTTGGTTAGGAGTGTAAGTGGTTATCTTTTTTTTAAAATAGCTTTTGCACCCAGCTGGCCATCTAAAGAAAATGTTTTGTAAAAGAGTGTATATACAAAAGCAGCCTAAATAGAAAGTGACACACGGAATTAAATGTGTGTTTGAAGCTTATTGTGTTATGTAATATAATGATCGTCTCAGTGTCCAGTTTCCCAGCACAAAAGGTGTGTTTGTCTGGCAGCTGTGGCATAACTGAGCCGGAGGGGACGAAGACTCCAGGTAAAGCCACTCCCAAACAGAGCCAAACCGGCAACCTCTTTGCCTCCTTTACATGTTGGTAAAAATACCAATGTTGGCCTTAAGTTCATTCTTGTAAAGCAGCTTTGTCTGAACAAAGTATCTCCTAACCTTGTTTTCTGAGAAGGTCTCTTTCTCTCCCTCTGGGTGTGGTGGCATGCTGACAACATGGCCTTAGCTCAGATGGTGAGATGCAGTAGGTAGGAAGGCCCGTGTCTGGCAGAGAGAGAGCGCATAGCGACCATGAGAGGGCAGAAAAGGAAAATTAGGGCCAGTGCCCCTTTCCAGATTCCAAAGGAGTGCAAAGACGTCCTGTGTCCTGGTGAAAACCAAGTTCCAGCAGAGACAGGTAAGAGCTGGCTTCTCTTTCAAATGTGCCACTGTTCTTTAAAGGGCCTTGGCTCATGTCACATGCCTCCCTAGGGCGCCTGAGGAGACCTTGTGTTTATAAAACCTTCTGAAACATTCTCCCCTTAGGCTGGTATTTGACAAGGCCACTGTCTGACCTCCACGCTAAGGAGAGAGTGCCTGAATTGGATTTTAAGAACTTCTTCTGTGAAGTTTCTGTTTTTCACAAACTACCTTGACCACAGAGGGCAGAGTTCCCTTAAAGCGATGTGCGTTATTTTTAAACGGAACTCTTTCGTAACATGGACTCTTATGGGAAACCACTTTGTGGACCAGGTAAAACCAGAGGCGCCCTGGCAGAACGGGGCGCCCAGGCGGGCCCCCACCGCAGGAGTTGCAGGAGTCCAGCTGTGTCCAGGGAGTGGTTTGAAAACCCCTCCACAGGACCGAGTGGAACCAGAGAGCAGCCGATTTGAATAAAAATGGATCGCTTTCTCACGGAATCCATCTGCACCCCGTGGCTCGAGCAGGTGATCGCCGTGGGCAGTCCACGACCATCCAGAGCCGTCCCCGGCCTCCCCTTGGCCTGCACTCGAGTTCCTGACTCTCGCTTACTTTAAGGGTCTCATGACGTAGGATGTTAGGGCCTTCGAGCTGAGCTGACCTGCAGGAGCTCAGGAAGGAGGGCTGGTTCCCATGCCCCAGGGAGGGAGAAGGGGCGGAAATGGTCCTGAGTTTTAGCCGGAAGGTGGGAGGAAGCAAGAGAGTCGAAGGAAGGAGTGTGCTTTTACTTTTCCCTTCCACTGGTATTGATGGCTCCACTTGAATGACCTTGCGCGCGGCGCACCGGCCCTGGCCGGGCTCCAGCTACTTACTCAAGCCCAAACACGGCTTTCTCTATCGCCTTGCGTGTGCTTCATTTAAGTTTGTTCTTTGGATGGGACTTCGGAGACAGCCTGTGAGGGGATTAAACACTGAGGCAGGCAGCCCGGGGCGGGGTGGGGTGGGGGGATGGCCAAGCCCGGCTCCTGGACGGTTTGATGACAGGCAGTGCTGGGGGTCAGGGACAGCTCTTCCAGAAAGCTGCACTCCTGATGAGGTGGGGAACGTGGCTTCTGAGCGTCCACTGCCCTGGGCATCAATTAAAATTTGGATCCAAGGAGAACGTCCATACTCTTGGACGCAAGGTCTGAGTCAGTACTCTGGGATGAAACTGGGAAGCTTTGGCAGATCCCAGCTCTTCCACTGTTCAGTCTTCGGCACTGGGTACCTTCATTGCCGTCTGTGAGGCTCAGTTTTTCCATCTGTAAAAGGGGTATAATAACACCTATCTTGCATTGTTGTTCTGAGGAGTAGTTATAACAGATGGAAAACACTAATCCTACCCATTTAAAAATTTGTATTTGATTGTGGTAAGAATGCTCAATATGAGACCTACCCCCTTAACGGACTTTCAAGTGTCCCACACACTCCCGTTCGCTGTAGGCACAGTGTTGTGCAGCAGCTCTCTAGTGCGTATTCATCTTATTTAACTGAAACTTTGTGCCCGTGGCTTGGTAAGTCCTCCTCCCCCCCTCCAGCCCCTGCTCGTCACCATTCCAGTCTTTGAGTCTATGGATTTGACCATTTTATTGGTTGGTGCAAAAGAAATTGCGGTTTAAAAGGTTTTTTAAAAAATTGCACAAATCGCAATTGCTTTTGCACCAACCTAATAGATACCTCACGTGAGTGGGACCGTGCAGTGTTGGTCTTTGTGACTTGGCGAATTTCACTCAGCATGGCACCCTCGACGTATCCCTCCCTGTTTGTCCTCCATCCCTGTTGTCACATGTTACAGGATTTCCTTTTTCGGGCTGAACAGTCTTCCACTGTATAGGTAAACCACCTTTTCTCTATCCGTTCTTCTGTTCATGTACATTTAGAGCATTTCCACATCTTGACTATTGTGACTAATGCCGCAGAGAACCTGGGGTGCAGACATCTCCTCAAGATCCTGATTTCAGTGCTTAGGTAAACACCCAGAAGTGGGATTGCTGGATCACCTGGGGGTTCTATTTGTAATTTTTGAGGAATCTCCACACTGCTTTTCATGGGCCGTTTTACATTCTTACCAACAGTGTGCAAGGGTTCCACTTTCTCCACACCTCTGCCCGCTCTGGTTTTTTTGATAAGAGCCATCCTAACAGATGTGAGATGATATCTCATTGCGGTTTGGGTATGCATTTTACTACTGACTAGTGACTAACCCTAATCGTGATTTGTAAATCAGCATTGCATGATATCAACCCCCCTACCCTAAAATACAAGTGCTTATAGTTCATATTCTTTTCTGAAACATCCTGCTTGAGCTCTATGCTAGGGGAAGGAGAAAGAGGTGAGGGCTGGGGTGGGGGGGCATGCAGACGGAAGGACAGCCTGTCAGATGACATGTGGGTTCACTCCAGGTCTGCCAGACCGGGAAACTAGGCTGCTCTCCCCTCATTATCGACACACAGTTGGTCACCGTGCTGGGCCCATCCCCTGCCTGCCTTCTTCTCTGCCCTGAGCTTTGTCCCGGACAAGCGGCACTCTCTCCACAGCTGACTGCGGAGCTGACAACCTTCCTTCAAGGACAACTTTGTCTGTCCTTGGCCACCCGAGGATGGGTTCGACCTGTGATTCTAAGTACTTCAGCAGGTGGCTGGTCACCTCCTTGCTCTGTGTGGTGTGATCTCAGGCAGACACCTCTGTGCCTTCTCTAAGGACTCTCCTGGCCTTGGAATGTTCTGCATCCTCTTCTACAACATGTCTTGTCTATTAGCAAAATCCCCGCCTCCTGAGTCTCTGGGAAATTAGTGGAGGGATGTTGGAGAATGCCCGTGGAGCCTGGACACCACACCCACGCCAGCAGGTGTCTGGTGGTGGCCGGGGACGCCTCAGGCTGGTGGCAGCAGACACCAGAGTCACACCAGGCTCCACATTGAGCCAGAAGTGCTGTTTTGTCTGCGGACCCAGAGGGGGCTGAGGCATGAACAACAGTGATGAGACCCAGGCATCTACCGCCATGATGACGCCCCAAAGCACAGCACCCCCAAGACGCAGAGAGTCCGAGAACAACACACGTCTGTCTTCTTAGCTCTTGAGGCTGCAGATTGGCGATTTTGGCTGCTGGGCTGGTCTCGTCTGGGCCTGCTCATGTGCTTGGGGTCAGCAGGGGTGATGGTCCACTCGAGTAGGCCAGCCTGGGAATGCTGTCGGGGTGCAGGCAGGGGACAAGAGCAGAAACGGGAGTACAGACTTGTCTTCAAGCCCAGGCAAGTCAAACAGCAGAATTCAGAATCTGGAGGCAGAAAAATCGACCCACCTGTTGATAGAAGGAGCCTCAAAGCCCATTGAAAAGGGTGGTGTGGGGGGCATGGAGAATCAGGTCTGCGGCTGTCCCCTGCCGGCCACTCCACACCTGCAGTTTGCTGGGCATGGACGTGGGTTTGTGCGGTTTTCACAACCGTTCCATGAGAAAGGTTCAATTATTCCCATTTGATAGGTAAAAATCTGGAGATTCCAAAAAGTCCAGTAACGTATGGGGTTGGTAAATGGCTCATCCTTAAGATTCAGGTCACAGTTTCTACCCCATGTTCTGCTATGGGGGTGAATGCACTGGGCATGTTAAGTGCTTGGGGCACCTGTGCCTGGCACACAGTGAGTGCCCAGTAAATCTGGCTGTCCACTGGCAGAGCCTGAAACTCAGTGATTACATGTGTCACATGCATCACCGCAGCCCCAGGGCCTGGCACAGTGTCCAGAACCCAACAAATAGCTGTTCAGTGGATGCGTGACAACATATGGGATCTTGGAAAGGCAACACCTCAAGGTCATACATACAGATCTAGTCTGAGTCCAATTAGTCATTTAACGGTGGGATCTCTGGGTTTGGAGTCTGGAAAACGTGGTGTCTCTTTAAGGGCACTCTTGCAGATTTCCAATGTCATCTCTTTCACATGAATTTTGCCAGTTTATATGTCTTGGGATTCTGCTCCCTGGGGCCACTGTGTTCCAGTTATGCTGGGGCACCCACAGCTACACAAGTGAGGACCGTGTCAGTTCCCCCACTGATATCTGCATCATCTGCTCTGGCCGCTTCTGCAGTGGCTTTGTCCTTGACCTGCAGAGGAGGCTGCCCCTGCGGTTCCTTTGTGATAGTTTCATTGTCTCCATGCTTCTGTTTATACATGTGCTCCTTGGGTCCCAGGATTTATGTGTACGCCATCGATTTGGGTCATTCTCCGTTCAAGGCCCCGCCACCAAAGAAGTTCACAGATCCCAAAGGCCTGGAAGACAGAGGTTGGGGACATCAGAGTGGTGGCTCCTCTTTCACTGAGCACGTGCTATGTGCCAGGAATGGTGAGCTTGACATCGAGGGAACCAGCTGTCCTGAAATTTATATTCTAGAGATTCAGGATGAGCAAACATCAAGTGAACAGACGAATAAGCAAAATTATTGCAACAAGGAGATGAGAGAGAAAAACATGAGGGCCCCTGTGTCAGATGAGGCAGGTTTAAAGGGAAGTTGCCATACCAGGAGCCAGGGTGGGGTGTTTCAGGCAGAGGATTCAGGATGTGCAAAGGTCCCTAGGAAAGGAAGAGCCTGGCACAGGCCAGGAGCTAAAAGGAAAACCAGTGTGGCTTCTTCGTGCTGAGGAAGGGGGAAGTGGTTGGAGAGGTGGATCGGTGATGGATCAGGCAGAGTCTGGAGGGCTGTGCTAATGGGTTTTCTGTATAATGTGGAAGCAACTAAAGGGTTTGAAAGGAGGAAGCTACGGGACCCGTTTTGCTTTGTGAGAAAACCATTGCCTGCAGGGGCAGACTCGACGGTTGGGAGACATCAAGTCTATATCATTTGGGCACTTTGTTTAAGAAACAGAATATGAAAGCTCAGTATCCTGCTAGGGACCGGGAAGATGGTCCGGAGAGTTAGCCTCCTCTGCTTCACACTGGGCCCCACTTGATGGTGTGAATGATGGGGCACAGGAGTGAATGCAGGGAGGCAAGTTCACGGCCAGCAGCAGCTGTCGAAAGGGAAGACAGTGGTGACTAGGGCCTCAGAGAACTGGCTGCACTCAGAGATGTGTTGGAAACAGAGTCCGAAGGTTTGCTCAAGGATCGGACGTGGGTGGCAAGGGAATGGAGGAATGGAGCGTGACATCACACAGCATCTTCACTAATCCTCTCGATACGTTTAGAAGTAAAGAAATGGACACACGGAGGTTTAGTGTCCACGTCTCAGGACCGTTTGGCATCAGGTTTGAACCCCGGCTGGGCTGCCCTGAAGCAGCTGCCTTTTGCCCAGTGTCACCATGTGCTTGTGGGGCTGCAGAGCCAGGGGTCACTCATAGGGACTGCTGACTAGCCTGACACTCACAGGCCTGTGAGATGGGCCTGAGAAGAGGCTCTGTCCTTCCTCCTTCTCTTCTTCGTCCCCGTCTGTGTCCTTCCTCCCACTGCTGATACCATCCCCAAACCCCGGGCCCCCTGCAGCTGCCCCAAGCACTGCCTGGGCCATCTCCTCCCAGGCAGTCACCTCTCCTTCCTCCTTTGCCTCCCATCACCAATTGCACGAGCCCACTGACATGGTGACCGCCTGCGGGCAGTCCTGGGACCTCCTCATCCAGCAGCTTTGGGACTCAGCACACGCAGGCTCTGTGGATGACATTCTGAGTCCCTAAGGCCAGCTGCAGGTGGGCTAGGTGATTTACGCTCTGTCACCTGTTTTCTTGGGATTAACTGGTAGCCCCTGTGTTATAGGTCCTCGAGAGGATTAAACAGTCACGTGGGCACCGTGCCTCATGCATAGGGCACACATAAACAGTTGCTATTTTTGTTATCTATATTTTAAGAGGGAAGAAAGACGAACACTGTCATATAGTTCATGTAAACTAAAACTGAGGACTATTTGCAAGTTAAAAGAGAAGTTGGTGAATGCAAAAAGCAGGCTCTCTAGCAGTGAGGTTCCCAGACAGTATTTGAGGTCTGAGATGCCCTCCCCCCACACCTCTCCTTGCAGCTGGCGTTCACCAAACCACACAGAGCCTGGCCCCGGACAGAGCTCTGCAGGGTTGGCGGCTCCGTCTGCACTGCATACAAAGTATGTGGCTTTGCTAATGGGGAAGGACGTCATCTCCACGTGGAATAAACACAGGCCGTGCAGAGTCCTGTTATGTATCCGTTTTTCTCCAAATGGCTTCGCGTGTCTTGTGAGCATCAGTTTTTCTGATAAGGTGAACTAACATTTTTAATATGTGGAATTCAGAATTACTCGGAGAACTTTCCCCATCTCAAGCCATGGTATAGAGAATAGATCCCTCAGATGTCTGCAGCTCCCGGGCAGCTGGAAGCTGCGTCTCCTGCACTCACTTTTAACACCTGCCGTTTGTCTCCACACAGGCTTTCCTTGATAATTGAGATGTGCTGTGCACGAAGCAGGGGTCTTATTCGAGGGTGCTGAGGATGGTCTCTGGCCAGATGTTTCCCCTCATTAGAGTGTGTGTTTCACACATTGCTCATCAGAGATCATTGCTGGAGGGCTCTGCCTCTCGCCCTGTTCGAGAGGATAAGCTGGGCTGCTCGTTCTCTCAGCAAAAGGACGGAATTAGCATTTGAGAAGCTGTCATCATAACTTGTCACTGTCCACAATTAATGCAGGAAGAGGTCAGTGATGGCAAATTAATGCTGCAGACACCCGCCGTCATTATTCATGAGCAGTTAGGGCCCTAAATGCCACATCTGAAGGCTGCCTCTGCCTTCCAATCCCTGGAGGATGTCACTGTATGGAACACAGGCTTGTGTCTGGAATCTTAATCTCTCCATTGGCAGTGTCACAAGGCGTCCTGTGTAGACCCCAGCTCTTCACACAAGGACCATTCCGAAGTCTCTTCAGACACCGGGGTGAGCCATGGGGTAGAGCAAATGGCAAATGACGAGTATTGCCACCTATGCAGTTGGGGGACACACGGAAGCAGCCCAGTGTCTGGAAGAGACAGGGCTGTCACATTCTAGCCCTTCCATAACATAATGAACTGGGCTCGCAAGTTGGGCTCCGCCTGTGAGGAAGGTGCAGAGTGGGTGGTGGGTTGTAGGGAAGCCTGCTGTTGGAGAAGCTTCAGGGACAATGAAGGACAGAAAAGTGATGCTCTTTGGCCACAGAGATACTCAACTTAGGAGGGCTGACTGCTAAGTATTCAGAACTGTCCACTCGGTAAAATCAGCCCCAAATTACTTATTATTGAACTGTTCTTAGTGCTGAGAGGTACGAGCCCATGACACTCACCTTGGAGACTGATCTCTAGTAAGATCAGCACCGTGCCCATTGGCTCAGTGCCATGGGCTTGTACCCCACTGACCGTCGAAACTCAGAGGGTTGACTGTGAATGCTGGGATTCTCTACAAATAAGAAACCCATGAAATAGTGACTAATATAGCATCCAATCCTGTCCTTCTTTCCTTCCTTCCTTCCTTCCTTCCTCCCTTCCTTCCTTCCTTCCTTCCTTCTTTCTTTTCTCCTTCCCTCCCTCCCTCCCTCCTTTCCTTCCATTTATTCACCTAACCTTTCATCCATTCACCCACCTACCCACCCGCCCACCCACCTGTCTATCTATTCAACATATAATGGGTGCCAACTTTGAGAAAGGCCCTGAAAATACATACACAGACCTTGACGTTTTGAATTCACCACAACAGATGGACATTGGTAGACCCCAAGAAAGTGAAAGCCAAAGAGATCTTTAGAGTCTTTGTCCTGTTTGACCAATAAAAAAACCAACTCACAAGACAGAGGAATGACCCAACCAGGTTGAGCGAGAATCCAGGCCTCAGAGCTGCCAGTGAAGGAGTTTGCACCCTTCCCTGAGGAGTACATCTTCGTGATAACAAGACACGTACGCTGTTTGGATTAGTATAATTCCATGTGTGTTTCCAAGAGACATCTGCTAATTTTGATAAGGAGAATGAGCTAGAGCTCTTATTCATAGAAAACTGGCCCAGCATATTCAGAAATAAATCAGATATATTCCCATTGCCATGAAAACGCACTCTGCCAAGCAGCTGGGATCTGGGTTTTCTTTTTGCTGGGGTGCCAAGGGCCATGACAATGCATGGCCTTAGCACAGCCAATCCCCCTTCTTACCTGGACCTGCCCAAGCCAGAAATGAGCTGTAAGTGATCTAATATTTTGTCTAACAGTGTATCTCCCTCTACCCCAGGCGTCCCCTTCTGTGTTTAAACCTCCAAATGATGAAACCTCTGGAGGTTCAGTCTGGCCTCAGGACTGGAGGCACGAAGCCCATAGAGACCAGGAGGAGATTTGCTTTCTGCCAGTTTCCCTTTAGGTGTCACTTCCAGTCGTCAGATGCTCTCTTTGCTTTTTACCCACGTGGACCACGACCAGGTTCTCCTAATCATCCATGAGGCATAATAAATCGGAACCGTTCCTTAGAAATGAAAATAACCAGTTTACCCCCATTATAAAAAAAATCACTTTGCTTCCAAGGCCAACCCGGCTTCATTGAGCCTCATTTCAGTTTAGCAGGCTGGCTTTTGTCATGGCAGCTGAGGTAGGTGCAGATGGAAATGTCCTTGCAGACAATGAGACAAAAGTTACAAGTGTTGACAACCCCAAGGACAGTTATACTTTCACTTGGAAATGAAGGTTATGTGCTCCTGGTGAAGTGGCTTGAAAGTCAACTCGCTTCTTTGAGTGCCAGCACCGTCTACCCGGGAAGCCTGCAGTCAGGGCGCCCATAGAGCTCAGTTTATTGATCCCTGGGACTCAGTGTTTCTCCTCAAGGCACATCTGAGCACTTTGAACAGATCAGCACAATAGTTCAAGGATCAATCATTATTTCTCCCGACTGATCCATTTTAATGGTGACATCAAAGATACAGTAATCCTTTCTTAAGTCGGAGGAACGTATTTAAAGCCAGTGTAAAATTTTATTGTCATGGGGATGAGCCTCTCACAGGGTAAGCAGGGTAGGAGGCTCATCAGTTCCAGAGCTGATCCAAACATCCACTCCCTGAGCTTACTGGAAGCTGCTGCAGTCAGCAGGTCAGCCCGCCAGGTGACCTCCTGTCGTCTCTGCTCACCACAACACCTGGGAGTTCTGGGGACACGTGGTCTCTGTAGGACAAGAGAGGTGCAGGATTGGCATGGGCGAACGGGGGTGGACAGTGAGCTGGAGGTAATGGCCCACTTTCCACGATAACCTGGCTTTAGTTCAGAGGAGGGTGGGTTATTTTCCAGGAAAAGAAAGGGGTCTGAGGGCTTCTTCGCACGTTTTGAGAAGGAATCCAGCATTCCATGGAAAGTCTCTCATCTCAAGTCCATCTGCTGAAGGAACTTAAGATTGCAATAAAAATACTGGTGAACAGTGTAAAGAAATGAAGTGAGTGAATTGCAGTCCCGCAGTTAACTTCGACGTTGCCCCTCGCTGTTTCATTTTGGGTCTTTGATGCCTTTAGAGAAAGTAAGGAACTGCCCAAACAGGTCAGCCATCACAAAAAGCACACATGTTGTCTTTATCAAGCGCTGCTTCCCCGCACTTCCACCCTCTGAATTTCTCTTCTTTCTCAGGGTGTGTGGGAACCAATCAGATAGGAGCCAGGTGGCAGAGGGAACACCCCCTGAAACAACGCGCTATTCTGGGTCAAGTTTTCTGAAAGATGTCCCACTGGTCACCAGTGAAGCAGGATGCTAAATACGATTGTATTTTATAAAAATGTCGCTTGGTCAAGTCAGTTTGGGAAACACTGGGTTACTGAGATGAGCCGTTTCCTTTGCTGGGGGCCCTTAGAGCCCGCCACATGCGAATGGGCATATTTGGGTCATTTCTGCAGTCTGCATGACCTTCGTATGACCAGCGTCCCACAGGACAAGCATCATGTGGACATACATTAGGAAGTGGTGCTCTGGGGACATTTACTGAACAACTATTCTAGAAGGCTGGGCCCCGAAGCCTGGGGGGAAAGGACAGACCAGTGTGTGCTTAGATATAACCTATTTCCAATGAAGAAGAGTAGGGGGGATTTTAGGTTCCCATCCGACACCTTCTTCAGAACTCCTGCAGCTCCCCGTGTGGGCATGGCCTTTGGGCCACTAGACTTGTCTCATTCTTGACTTGTAATGTAATAATAAGCAACTGACCTCTCCTTGGGGGAAAGGCAGAGTGGTATTTGCCCAGCTTTGGCTGTCGAGAGTCCCTTTCTATTTCTACTAGCATGCCAATTTTTTTCTGGGGATATCGTTAACTCACTGTGGCCAGCCTTGTTGGGGATAAATATGGATACCTGTTCCCCACTATGGAAGCAAACATGGTCCCGAGGTGGACTTCCTGCCAGACCCTTCCTCTTCCTACTCCATACATTAGCATATATCCTAAAGGTGACCCACTGGATGTTCTTTTCTAGAACTTTGACCCTGGAATGAGTAACAAGGAGAAAAGAAATAATTATAGGTCATATGGCTCACTGTTTTTATCCTGACTGTGTGTCTGGCCATAAAACCATTCCTGACTCCCTCCATTGCTTAGTTCTCAGGAGCCCACTCAGTTCCTGCCATGTTTCCAGTCTTCTCAGCAATTCTGCAAGATTCCCAGATCCTGCTAGGACCGGGTTTTCATTATCTTGCAATCATCCTCTAGTGCTGGCACCCACCGAGCAAGGTTTCAATACCTACTTGCTGAGTTGACCAGCAGAGTTCCTCATCTCTTTGTATTATGGGGATAGGCCCAAAATTGTAACGATGGAGTCATTTATTCAACAAATATTTATTAAGTAAGCATTATGTTCTAGAAACCATTCTAAGGGCTAGAACTATTGCCATGAACAATCAAAGACCCTGCCACATGCATCTCTCATTCTACGTCAGGAGATAGATAAAGATAGAAACTGTCAGATGGTAGGCTCTGTAATAATAATAATTAATAATATAATAATAATATAAAAAAACAAAAGAAGGTGGTAGACAGGAATGGGGGGGATCCTGCTTTCCTCATCTAGGTGGTCAGAGGAGACCTTTTGCGTAAAGCGAACTTTTGAGAGAACTGAATGAAAGAAGAAAGTGAAATTAAGTAGAAATTTGGGGGAGGACAAAATCCTGAAGCAGGGACATGGCGTAGCGTGTTTGCGAACAGCATGGAGGCCAGTCCAGAGCTGATGAACAAGGAGGTGATCGGGGTGACATCACAGGTGGGGGGCCATCTGACCATGGTAAGGGTTTTGGCTTTTACTCAAGTTGAAGTCAGGCGCCCAGGAAAGGTTTTGAGCAGGGGAGGACGTGCCCTGACTTGTCCTTTTAAAATCATATTCTAAAG
The DNA here is from genome assembly GCF_964194185.1 of Rhinolophus hipposideros. NCBI lineage: Eukaryota > Metazoa > Chordata > Mammalia > Chiroptera > Rhinolophidae > Rhinolophus > Rhinolophus hipposideros. Next base: position 4,681,231 of record NC_138061.1, read on the forward strand.
TCTGCAGTGACATCCAGCTGTGAGCTCATCTGACAGTCCTGGGAACTGCTGGTTGGGCAGGGATGGGCCTTGTGGCCCTGGGCTGTGCTGTTTGCTCTAACTTCTGTGTCTCCCACGGAGGACAACTGCATAGAGCATTTTGAAATCAAATTATATCGTTAATATTTCATGTGAGGCTTTCCAGCATTGCTACTTAATTTGTGGCAATGATGAGTATGTATGAAAATATGTGCTTGCACATGTAAATTAAATAATTTTATGTTGCGTAGGTATCTGAAAGGTTGTTGAGTTTTCTTTGCATAATAGGGATGTGTGCACCTTTGTGACTTTAGCATGGTTGGTGCTCTCAGAGCTGGGGACCGTGGCTGCATGCACCGTCATTCTGAGCACCGCTGCTGAAATCCTCTCTGTCATTCAGGTTTCTGGGGAAATGGACACTGACTGCTAAGTGGCAGCAGAGGGGGTGCTGAAGTAATTGGGAAGGATTTCACAGAGCAGCATTCTCAGATAACAGACATTGCGGCAGATAATTCTTTTGCAGGGAGTAGGGGCTTGCCTAAGTATTCTAGAATGTTAGCTGCTCCCTTGGCCTCTACCCACTAGATACAGCAGCACCCCTTCCCCTGGTTATAAAAACCCAAAAGATCTCCAGGTATTAACAACTATCCCCTAGAGGCTAAAATTGCCCCAGTTGAGAACCACTGTCATAGAGTATCAAGACTTAAAAAAAATAACATTAATAGAAAGAGAGGTGTTTCTCTCTTGGTCACTGGGAGGAGAGAGGATAGGCGGGGTGGTAAAGAATAGAAAGTTGGGTCTGGGTCTCCTCTCTAAGCATGATAAAATTATTCCTTAGGTAAGTTAAAGAAGGTGATCTGCATGAAGTCTATGTGAATTATTTTCATTCACTCAACAATAAATCTTACATCGCTACTATGTCCCAGGGGCTGTGATAGATTCAAGGGTGAAGGGTAGATTGAGCATGAGAATGAACCAGACACAATCCCTACAGATAATTCTAATACTTGATGCAAAGTGCTTTGATAGGGGAAATGTTGGGGTGCCAGCAGGAATTAGGGGGTGTATCCCAACCAGCCCATGGGAGGGAGAGGCCAGGAGGATGTTTGGTAAACTGGGACTCGGAAGCAACTGAGTATAGCCAGTCGGGGGTGGATGGGGCAGGGGTGGCAGAAATGGTGGCAAACAGCATGTTGAAAGGCCAGGAGGCAAGAGAGAATGCAGGACAGCCAGGGGACTGTAGGGGGTTGAGTATCGCTGACACGAAAAATAATTGTAGAGTACGCCTCGATCTGTGCTGACGAGTTAAAGCGAAGTAGGGGAATTCTCTCTAAATGTTCATGTTTATACTACATTAATCATATAGAGGAATTTTTATTGTTATCAAGAATTAGAGGAATGGCCTCAGGAAAAGCAATCCATAAGATTGTCAGACTACAATAACTAAGTTGGGGACTCTTATTCATGACAGATGCCACTAAAAATAAGTATACCATATGTCATCATTATCATAATAAACAATCAACATTTATTAATTCCTTCCATGCAGAAAGCACAGATGGCAACTATAGATGGGAAAGAATACTTGGAACAAATATGACTTTATTCACTCGGCAAATATTGATTGAGCGCATGCTGTGTGCCTGTCATGGCCAGCCACTGATGATATGAGATAGTTCCACATTGTCCTTGACCCAAAGGAGCACAAAGTCGAAGATAACGCAAATAACTACTGTTTTTGTCATTTAAAGATGTGCAAATTGATAAGAAAAACGTCAAGACCTTGCTATGTCGACACACAAAGGAGGTGTGACTAGAAAACACGGTGGAAAAATATTCAACCTCATTAAAAGTAGATAAATTGTAAATTAATTCACAGTGTGTGTCTTGAGGCTGAACATGGCCAGTGGTCATCTAAACTAGTAAAGAAATAATTCTAGGGAAACTAGGGAAGAAATAATTCAACAGAAGGAAAACAACTGCATACCTGAAGATGTTCACTGCAGTAGTAGCTATCCTAAGAAAAATCAGAAGCAACCTAAAAGCTTGATAGGAGGGACAAATTATGTAAATCTGGGTAATAAACTTAATCAAATGTGTTTATTTATGAAAGAAGTTATGAAGAAGTTGCAATCATACAAAACCTGCTATAATGCTTATGGCAAATTCAAAAGCAATGACCAATTAAACATGTGAAATAAAGACTAGGCAGGAATACATTAAATTTACAATTGTTAAATTAGTTGGGACAATCAATTATTCCCTTCCTTCCATTTACTGAAATTCAGAAAATATTTGTATGGCTTCTAAAAACCAAACAAAATAAGAACAAATGATTAACTGTGAGTCTCTCTAGCCTTTTTACCTCCCTGGTCAGTGAGAAAGACCCTGGATTTACTGAATGTTTCTTCCCTTCACCCCTGTACCCTCCAAGGAGAGTCTTCTATTTTTTCTGACTTCTGGGATGGAAAATAGGAGAGTGAAGTAAGGTGGGCAGAAGGAAGGTTGTCAAAGCATGATGCTCAAGAAATACAAATAAAGCTGTTGAATTGTGTTAGTTCCAGTGGACTGTGTTCTTTGGATCAAGACACTGTCTTGGGCATGAATCCTGTGGGTGACAATTTGACAACATAAATTTTAATATGGTTTAATTTGTTATTAATCAAAGCAAAAAAGCTAAAGTGCTCAAGACAGTGTGGAATTGATGCAAGAATAGACTAGAGAGCCGAGATACAGGGCTGCTAGAACACAGTCGCCTGTTGTCTGGCAGTGATGATGTGGGGGAGGAAATCGTCCTGAGTCGGTTGGAAATACATAAAGAATTCAGTTCCAGGTGGATTGTAAAATGTTTTACCTAAATATGAAAACTAAAATAATTAGATTTTAGAAGATAACATGGGAAAATATTTTCCTGATTGTGAGGTAGGTAAAAAGTGAACCACTAACTGTAAAGGAAAAGACTGTTCCATTGGATTATTTAAAACTTACATTAAAATTGAGAACTCCTGCGCATCAAAAGATACCAAGTAAGATAATAAAATGGCAAGCCACAGAGTGACAGAAGATAATTGCAATAGATGATAGATGGATAGATAGATAGATCAAAGGATTTGTATCCAGTATCCAGAATATATAAAGAATTTCTATAAATCAATAATGAAAACAACCCAATTTTTAAAAGGGCCAAAGACTTGAACAGGTCCTTCACAACGGGCAACAAATACATGGAGAGATTCTCAAGATCATTAATCACGAGGGAAATGCAAACTGCAGTGAGCCATCACCCACCAGAGGGCTTAAATGGAGCAGACACTATTAAGTGTCGGGGAGGGTTTGGAGCAGGTGGGACTCATACATTGCTGGTGGGAGTACAAACTAGCACCGTGACTTTGGAAAACTGTTGAGCAGTCTGTCCTGAAGCTGCCCAATGGCCAAGCATCTGTACCTTTCTGATATTCCCCATGGTAATGTGTCCTGGAAGACATGTTTATGGAGACCCATGACAGCATTATTCGTAATAGGCATTCATGGGAAACAACCCAAATGTCCACCCAGAATGAGATGCATAAATACGTTCCAGGAATGAAAAGGAACAACCCACTGCCACACACTGCAAACTGATGTGCAAAATGGTGAGCAAAGCCACCGCAGGCACAGGCGTATATGCTGCATGCTGCCATTTACATACAGTTCAAAACAGGCGAAAGGAATCTCTGGCTCTGACGGAAGTTAGAATGATTAACTTGGGGGTGGGAGATGAAAGGGGGGGAAGGCATGAGGCAGGCTCATGCTTGTTTAAAGTCAGAGTGGTGGTTCCCCGGATGTGGTCGCTTGATAAAAATTATCAAGCTGGACCTTTGTGAGTTGTCCCTTTTTGTATGTATGTATCGTACTTTAGTAAAAAGGAATTGAAGTTGTTTGAGAAAAGACTGGGGTGCTTGCGTCCTGTCTTTAAGCAAATACAGGACTTTATTTAAAATACGGAAGGAAACGTCTAGCTCATACCAGGTAAGAGCAAGATCAAGCAAATATAAATTAAAGCAGCAGAGGAATTGGCCAGGCAGGAAGAAGCACTTGTTGAGAATAAGGACGACACAAATCCAACAACGGTTTGTGGGGTGGTGACCTCTGTCTTAGAATCTTCAAAAACGAAACAGTGTCCCAGCACTAAAGAGTTCCTGTGGAAGTCAGGAGCGGAGCTAGCCAAAATAACGTATTTCATTGAGTCTAAGATGCGCACTTTGCCACATTTTAACGTTTCTGAAATCTAGACGCCTCACACAGCGGCTGGCCCTTTGCAATTCATGGTGGTGTCTTTCTTTCTTAGGTCCAGGAAATGATGGTGCATCAATGTAATATCGTAAGATTGAAAGGCACCTTTAATTTGATGAAATATGATAATAAAACCTCTTTTACTGTCAAGATTCCCTTCTGAGCCTCACAGTGAGGGGGCTTATTCCCTTAGGAAAGCATTTTCGGCCCCTCCTGAGGGTTCTTCCATAAGAGGGTCAGAAGGGGCCTCATCCATTATGGACACTCAGTAAATATTATGAATCAGCTGTGGCACGCAGCCAGCTCTGAATAAAAATTGGCACACGTTAACATTTATTGCTCATGGATTTTGTGACTGATGATCTCTCTCTCTCTCTCTCTCTCTCTCTCTCTCTCTCTCTCCCCCTCTCTCTCTCTCTCTTTCTCTCTCTCTCATAATCGTAATGGCAAACCCAAGGTAGGACAAGGGAGAACCTATGGTAGATGGTACTTTCTCTGTAGATTAAAAAGCAGAATGAGGGGAAGGATCAACCTGACAGAAAGACAGGAGCCCAGCACACGGATGAGGACAAAGGTCTTGGTATCGGAGCTCCTTGCCCTGCAAAGACCTCAGAGGCCATTCAAGCCAATGAGGTACAGAGCTGGGGAATGGCTCTCCCTCAGGGAATGAACCCAGAGGCCGTGTGCCCTTGCATGCCCATCCCCATTATGAACGTTCAGTCATAATACCTACGCCTGCTCTAAAGACTGGCGTTGGGCTGGAGGAGTGTCAGGGCCCAAGCGATGAGAGCTCGAGCTGGTGGTTTGGAAGAGTTCAAGCAGCCATGCTGAGTGGAAGGCACAGCATTTCTGTGTAGGTATGTAGGTCGCTGGTGTTGTCTTGCGGTGGCGCTTGTTCCTGCCAGTCGGCAAGCAGAGTGTTCTTTTCACTGGCGCCCTGGGGAGAGGGGTGGAGATGAAGCCCTGGTCTTATGACATTCAAATTGGAAGGAACGCCCCAAATTCTCTCATTTGGGGTGGGGTGTAGGTATACAGAGCGATTTGGGGCAAGTCAAAGAGGAGGCAGCTCAGAGAAAATTAGCGCAGGATGTAGAGGAAGGTGTACTGTTGGATTGTGCACAGTGTTTTTCACTTTCGCCCTCGTTGGGTTGTAAGAGACAGGAGGAAGTTTCTCTGGGTAGGAATTAAGTCGGTTCGGTTTTCTCACAGCAGCTGGTGCCTGACAGCTTCAGGAGAAACACAGTCCAGGAATTTCAGTCTCCCATTGTCTTTCAAGTTAGATTAAGTAGCTCTGGTGGGAGCAGGGGTGGTGTGGGCAGCAAGAGGCCAGGTCACTTAGTGTTGCCGGCCTTATGTGGCCAGGGCACCGAAGGCCACTGACCAAGGAGGGAAAACTGGCTGTTATTATTTTTCTTTCTGCCTGAGATTCAGTTAGGAGCAGACAAGCAAAGAGCAAGGATCAAAGGTTTTGTTCAAGTGGCATGAATTGTCACAAATTTGACTTTAATCATGAGTGGCCATTCATTAAGGAGATGGATTGTTTCAACCAGAAAGCCAAGGCTCAAATACCCAAAAGCCCTGCCCTGACCTCTGAAGTTAAGTTAATGGACACAGAGCCGCCATGTTGCTGATCAAGAGAGTGGCGGAAGCTCCTGGGGAGGATTCACGTGGTGTGACCGCCTTTGTGCCTTTGCCACATCCACAGTGCCTTCCTGCCTCGTGAAATCCTCCCAAGGCCCAGTTCCATGTTCCACCTCCTACCTGCACAAATGCCAACTGGATGCAAGGCTGGCTGGTCGAATCCGTGCAATGGGTACAATCATATTTGAATGATTATTTCATATGCATCTGCCCCCCTCCCCACCCCTATGCTCATCACACGCCTTTAGGTGAGCCCTGAAAACCTTTCCCCTGGACAGCTAGCTGGGGGTCACCTATTGCTTATTGGAAGAGGATCGCTGCAGAAATGGAAGCATAGATGGTGGCAAATGCTCGAGGATTCAGTTCAAAGGTCATTGGTTTAAGATGAAGCAGACAGGTTTGCATGGACATCTCCAGGCTAGTTGATCCCACCCCCAGAACAGATAAAAGACTCCCAGGCTTGGAAAGAGCCCCCCAGACAAGAATAGCCAAGCACTGAGAGACTGTCAGCTCCTGGCAGATCCCACGCACCAGCAGGAGCCCTGTGTCAGTTGTCCAGCAGAACGTGCTTGCTTGTGCCCTGGGACATGGCTCAGCCCTCATCCAGCCACCCCAGAGGACAAGCCCGTCTCTAACGGTCCAGGACCCTCAGAGTGCCCTATCCATGAGGCCAAGATCTCAGACAACTTTATGGTGGTAGTTCCCTGAGGGGAGGTCCCCAGCACGTGGTCGAGTTGGAACTAGATGGAAAGTGTTTGGGGATTCCATGAAGCCCCAAGAGCGAGGGGTACATGGGGTACATGGGGTACATGGGGTATGCACGTACAGCCGGATCTTGATGCTCTTTGGACTCTTCTCTGCTTCTCTGTTCCCATCATGCTTTTCCGCTCTCTCATGGCAAAGATTACCACGATCTGAGGAGAGACTCTATTTCTCCCTGTGGGGTAGAGAGCATATCTTAGCCCTCCCTGTGTCTTCACGGTGCCTCATACATCATAGGTACTGAAATAGGATGTTTGCTGGATAACTGAAAGAAACCGTATGCTTCCTTACATAACTTCCTGCTGTTTTATTTATAAATTCCTTACGTCTATCATAATTTCCTTATATAATTCCTTATATTTTATTCCTTAAGGAGATCTGATTAGAGAATAAAATATAAAGAAATTAAAAACATAAGTCAAATCAGATCATTGCATTTCAATTTTATATTTTTGTGGTCTTCGACTGCATCTTCTTTCATAGATAATGGTTACTGAAGTCCAATGATGAAATATTGCTCATAAGTATAATGGCCTAGATACTATTTCAGCCTTCTCTACATTTCATTCAACAGAAGAGATGTGCTTTGCTGGTTTCTGGTGTTCACATCCCATCTTGGGTAATTTTGGATAGAGTGCTGCAGAAATGGCCTCTGATGAATGATGTCTCCTGAGAGCCACGCCCTTGGGTAGCTTCTCCCAACTCACTCTGTGACTTGCTTTGGCCAAAGGAACATTGGCAGCGGCAATGCAAGCAAAGCTAGAGAAGCCCTTGTGAGGGGGGGCTCATCCCCCTAGTTTCTGGGAATCTTTATGCCTCCGTGAGAATAAGCTCGGGCCTGCCTCCTGGAGGATGAGAAAACAGGTGGAGGGAGCCCCAGGATCCCAGCTGAGAACCAGACGTGTCAGTGAGGCCATGCTAGACTATCGAGCCGCAGCCAAGCCAGCCTCGAACAGAAGATGCCTCCAGCTAATGTACGAGATCACGAGAAATCATAACATGGGTGTTTCAGGACACTGAATTTTGCAACCCAATGTTATGCTGTCAGTGCCAACTGATACTCAGCTGAGCCCAACTGTTGGAATAGAAGTCAGAGTATTTGTGCTGCTGGATTTCCCAGATGATCTCAGATAGTGTCAAGTATGTTAAGCTAATGTTCGGAAGCTAAAGCCACTCCTCTTGGTTCTATGTCATGCCTTCAGAGGAATCAGAGGAATGAAGCCCTTTAGGTCACTGAGTAATGCTCCTCTCTTTGGACTGTTAGTCCCCAGCTTTGATGAGCCTTCGCTGGTGTTAAAAGGCTGAATGGAGGATAGGAAACCATGGAGGAGTATTAGCCCTGAGCTGGGACCCCCAGATGTGGGAAGGGCAAGGGCTACTGGATTTGATGGCTTAGTGTCAGGTGATACCAGGCTCCTTGGATGTCATAGGTCTTTCCGTAACTCTGAGTCCACTAAGCAAAGGCGAGCTGTGCCTATCCTTGACCTTGAAGTATTCTTGGTGGTGCATGCCACATTTTATGAATGCTTTTATTTCTTGCATAGTGACTAGACCCCTTGGTCACTGTCCCACTCCAGCGACCTTGAGTAACTCGTTATTTCCTGTGTCCTTCTCCATAAAGTCGAGGTGATCAGACCCGACCTCCTTGAGAGTGGGCAGTGGAGTTGTAGGAGTCACTTCGTTGGCCTCTACGGTGTCACTTAGCTTTCTCTTCGTCCCTGAAAGACTCAGGTTGCACCTGCTCTTGACCCTACTTCACAACTAATTGACTTTTCCTGATACTCTGAAGTTGCTTTGGGGACCCTGAACTGCAGGAGATCTGATGTGTGGTGGGAGCACATAATCCACCCAAGTTATGCACATGGAATAGCACACAGGCCTCCAAGAAAGGAGAATAGCACCCGTTTCAGCAGGGCGTTGTCTCCTGACTGACTGGAGGGCAGTGCTGGGCGGGGCTGCCCGCTGCACATACTGAAGGGCGGTGGGCGTGAGGCTGCCAGGCAGCAGCTTCTCGCAGGGTGCTGCGTGTTCTGCCCAGATGTAAACGCTGCAAACCTTGGCTCATGCGTACGCTGCAGGCTCATATCCGAGAACGGAGTTCCCAGGATGCCTTTCCGCCTTTACTTGAAGGTCACATGTTGTAAATTAGATTTTTCCTGATGGAGAAGTCACCAGTCGCCTATTTAAAACAAGACCTGGCAAGAGTTAGGTTGTCCACAGTGATTGAAAGGTGGATGGGGGGAGCTCTGTCGAGAACTGGACTTTCTGTAGTTTTATGTGGTTTTTGAGATTTGAATGAGTAACTGCAAACTTTTGTATAAGTACATTGAAATGTTCACCTGAGCTTTGGTCCTTGGGCATCACTTATTTTCTGACAGAGTGCAGTATAATAACTTTAGAGATAAGGCTGGTACCCATCGAGATATACAAACAATAAGGAGTGTTTGCCTGCCTTTCAAGGTGTAAAGGATATACTCTGAATATTAACAATAATAAAGATGTGTGAAATCCAGCATTTGCTGCGTCTCACCAGATACCAGCCCTTATGTTCAAGGCCGACTCTGCCTTAGCATGTGACACGCCATGGGTGCTTCAAGGGCAACTTCCTCTCTCGAAACCACGTGGTTAACATTTCTAACACACCGGAAGCTGGAAAGTGTTAATTGACTGCTAATAATTAATAGCACATATGCAGAGATTTTTTATTATTATTATTTTTTTAGAAATGCATGAATCTCTTACAGAAGAGTTCCCAGAAAGAGACCATTTTAGATGTTACGTATTTCTCATCCCAGTCATGGGGGTTTGGCCAGTTGCCCTAAGGAGTGAAAAGAATAGCTTACGTGTCAGTGAACTTATTGGAAAATATGATCATCACCTTGCAAGGCCTCGCGAGGTCTAACTTTCACCATTTCTGCATCAAAATACACCCTCGTCCCACTTTTGTCTTTTACCCCCAAGAATTCTGAGCCTCTTGGGCCATGGGCGTGTGTGTCACGGGATTCTTACACGCAGGGCTGGCCACAAGGCTGCTCTGGTGAACGCTTCTCGCAGGGTGGTGAGGTGCGGTGCCCGTAGTCTGTTTCTCCCGTGCTACCCCATGGGACTTCTACAGTGATGGAATATGTCCCATCTGCGCCATCTAATCCAGCAGCCGCTAGTCGTATGCAATGTGCCTGAGCAACTGAATGTTTCATTTTATTTCAAGTAATTTCAATTATAATAGCCACATATGGTTACCATATTGGACAGGACACCTCTAGAGCATGCAGAATTCATGCCGTTGTGGAATTTGTCTGGATTCTTGATGTGCTACTTGGGGCCACCCTTACTCAGCGCCCTGGGAGCCTGGATAGAACTCCAGAAATTGTAAGGTGCAGGGAAGCAGTTCTAGAACAGCCCCTTAAACATGTGGTGACTTTCATGGGGCGTCCAGGTAGCTGATGGAAGCCTCTCCTGGAACTGTTTAAGAGTGAGTATAGAGCTATCATAAAAAAGACAGACAATGCTATGTGTTGGCGAGGGTGTGGGGATATTGGAACCCTCATGCACTGCTGGTGGGAATGTAAAAGGGTGCAGCTGCTTTGGAACACCGTCTGGCAGTTCCTCAAAGGTTAAACATAGAGTTACCATGTGACCCAGCAATCCTACCCAAGAGAAATAGAAACATATGTTCACGTAAAACTCGAACACAAATGTTCTTCATAGCACTATTCATAATAGCCAAAAAGTGGAAATAACTCAAATGTCTATCAACTGATGAATGGGTCAATAAAACGTGGTGTATCCATACAGTGGAATATTATCTGGCACTAAAAAGAAATGAAGTATTGGTGCATACTACAGCATGGACGAATCTTGGAAATATTACACTAAATGAAAGAAGCCAGCACAAAGACCACATGTTGCATGATTCCATTTATATGAAATGTCCAGAACTGGCAAATCTATAGACAGTGGTTGCTTCAGGCTGGAGGGGTGGGAGGGAAATGGGGACTGACTGCTAATAGATGAAGACTTTCTCTCTGGGGCGATGAAGTAGTTTTAGAATTGATTATGGAGGTGGCTGGACATCTTTGTGAATATGCTAAAAACCCCTGATTAGTACACACCACATGGGTGAACTGTATTGTATGTGAATTATATCTTCATCGAGTTGTTACATTTAAAAATACTTAAATGAAATTAAAAGGCAAATAGAAAAAAAGAAATAAAGAGAAAGAACAAGTATAGAGACTCCCCCATACAAGTGTGTGCCAGGGGAGTGTGGAATCCTCAGTGAGATTTGCAGATGGGGCTTCATTTGCGTTCTCATCTCTGCTAACTTGTTACATGTCTATTTTTCATTTATTAATTGTGGGTGGGTGGAGGTTTGATTATAGCTATGGATTAAAATAATGACTAGGAGACGCAATTAATTCCCATGCTAAAGTGTTTTAAAGCATTTGATTTAATATGTGGACAAAGTTAAAATAAAAATTCATTTATCATTCACTCATCCAACAAATATTTAATAAGTGCCTATGATGTACCTCAGCCTCTTCTCGGCTCTGGAGAAGAGCAGTGGACAGGACAGAGGAGGCCCTGCCCTCCCCGAGGGCCATCCAAGCCCAAGGCATTGGGCTGGACTCCTGCGAGTCCATTGGTCAGGGGCCTGGAAGAGGACTGAGAGCGCATTCCATTTGGGTAATTTTAGGAGAGCCTAAGAAAGAGACCATTGGTAGCATGTCGGCAGGGGATAGTGCAGAACCCTAGGACTTGGGTCAGCAGCTCTTTCCAGTCCTGCTGGAGGTGGTGAGGTGAGGCTGGACCACAGAGGTAGAGAATAGGGGCATGGAAGGAGACAGAGAGCCACCAATAGGAACTTGACTCAGCCAGCCCACAGATGGCCCAGGAGGAGGAACCAGGGGACTCAATGTCCCAACCTCTTCCTCCTGTATCTTACCTGTGGTCCTCTTTGGGGGAGCACAACCGGAAGCCAGAGGCCAGGGAGCTCTGTCAACATGGTCCGTGCAGGTCAGCCTGCCAGGGCCACGCACACACAGGTGGAGAAGAACAGAGTGGGTCTGGAGAGGTACATGGGCGACATCAGTACAGTGGACACACGGTGAGAGGATCCACTTCTAACCCAGACACTTGTCGTCTTGAGGGCCCGTGGAGAAGCAGACAAAGAGAGGACATATTCCTTGGCCCCTAAGAAGGTTCCAAGTAAAGGCCCACTGTGAGCAGGCCCTGAAGTTTTGCCCAGGCAGAAAGGGCAATTCTGGGGAGGCACACATCACGCTGTGATCTTGTTAAAGTGGGAATCAGATCAACTCACAGCTTTGTCCAATATCTCCCAAGCCTCACAGCTCCCGTAGAATGTACCCAAAGTCTTGCCAATGCCCATAACAACCCATGTGGCATCATCGTCTCCCACTCAGACCCGGTCTTCTGCTCCGGCGCCCTTGTCCATGCTCCAGCCCCACGGGCCATCATGGGTCATCCTGCACGGCCATTTGGCTTGATCCCCTGCCCTCTCTGGGCTTTGCTCATAGGCCACCTTCTCAGCAAGGCCTTCCCTGACCACCCTGCTCTAAATCTCCGCTCTCTAGGACACTCCCCACCCCCTCCCTCATGGCAGTTATCCCTGTCACTGGACATTTAAATGCACTGGAATAAATGCACTGGACATTTTATTCATTGGGCTCATTGTCTGCTCTTCTTGTCAGAATATGAGCATCCTCAGGCCAGGGATTTTTGTCTGTTTTGTTTGCAGTTGTTGCCTCAGCACCTAGAACAGTGCTGGCACTTAGTAGGCGCTCAATGAGGAAACAATAACAGCTAACACCCACTGGGGGCTTACAATGGGCCAGGTGCTGCACTAAATGATTTACATGCATTATTTCATTATTACCCCCATTTTAAAAACAAGGAATACAGGCACAGAGGATTAAATATCTTGCCCACAGCCACACAGGCTGTAAGTGGCAGAGACAGAATCTTTTAGACCAGTAGATCTCTAAGTTTCCACACCCTCTTAAAAATTACTGGGACGCCAAAGAGCTCTTATTTATGTAGGCTCTATCGATTTATATTCACTGAATTAGAAATGAAAACTAAGGAAAACTGAAATATTCATTTATTGACTCATTTCAAAGAACAGTAACAAATTTATTACTTGTTGACATGACATATTTTTACCAAAATTAACTTTTTTAAAACAAAAATTATGAGAAGGCTAAATTGCTTTCCATTTCTGCATATCTCTGTAATGTCTGGGTTAATAGAAAACTACTGATTCTCACATCTGCTTCTTCATGCAGTCTGTTACCATGTGATGTTTGGGTTGATGTACAGGAAGAAAATCAGATGGGATACAGGAGAGTGCAGCTGGGAAAGGAAGAATATTCTAATTGCCTTTTTATATAAGGATATGCTTCTTTGATACTATACTAACACTTGTCAGGTGATATTTTCCTAAAGGTTAGTTACAATGTAGGGAACATGGAAACTATCTCCGAACTTTTCTTACTTTGTTACATTAAAATCTATTGGTTGGTCTTACACTTGAACCAATCTTTTATCCAAGTGTGATCTTGTAACATCATGTATTGGTGATTTGGAAAATGTTGGGGTGGCCCAGTGGCTCAGACAGTTGGAGCTCTGTGCTCCTAACTCCAAAGGCTGCTGGTTCGATTCCCACATGGGCCAGTGGGCTCTCAACCACAATGTTGTCAGTTCAATTCCTCAAGTCCCCCAAGGGATGGTGGGCTTTGCCCCCTGCAACTAAGATTGAACCTGGCACCTTGAGCTGAGCTGCCGCTGAGCGCCCGGACGGCTCAGTTGGTTGGTGTGCAGACTCTCAACCATAAGGCTGACAGTTGACAGTTAAAAAAAAAAAAAAAAAAGAAAGAAAATGTTAATTCCCTGAATTATGTAGAACTTCCAAGAGTTGACACATTTTGTTTTACAGTAAGAAACACTGAAGTTGTGACCACTGATGTCATCAGAAAAGTCTTTAATTGTTGAGAAGCTATCAAGCTCGAGAAGGCATATACGTGTTCTCAAAATTCTAATTTCACTTGAAATTTCAAATTTGATCATTGGCAACTAAGATTATCCATTGTTTTCCTTAAAGTAACAGGTTCAGTTTGTTCATCTTGAAAAAATATCGGCCAAACACTTAATGCCTGAGAAACTCTGGTGTGTCTGTCAGTAGTTCTTTCAAGTTAAAATGGTGTTTCATGAAAAAAAGAAAAAAAGGCTAGTTACCAACTGCAACACTGAACAATTGCACAAGTGCTTTTCCTCAAGACAACCGAGGTCCTATCACTAATGTGAGCCTTCCATTTTGTCACACAGAATATTTAAAGGTGAGTTTTCAAGGATAGCTGAATAATAAAATTAATAATTTTTCTGTTTTCATCAAAAACATTGTCAAGAAAAATTGGCATTTCTTGTTTTGTTTTATACTACAAGTATGTAAAGAATACAATGGCTGCTACCGTGTTTCCCCAAAAATAAGACCTAGCCGGACCATCAGCTCTAATGCGTCTTTTGGAGCTATTATTAACATAAAACCTAGAATTATATTATATTATAGCCGGTATTATATTTATTATATTTATATTGTCTTGTCTTGTCTTGTCTTATCTTATCTTATATTATATTATATTATATTATATCATATTATACCCGGTTTTATATTAAAATAAGACCAGGTCTTATATTAATTTTTGCTCCAAAAGATGCATTAGAGCTGATGGTCCGGCTAGGTCTTATTTTCAGGGAAACATGGTAGTAGAGTTTGGTGCCACTGCCTTAATTCCTGTAATGTGACCAACTGTGTCACCTGCCATTACTTTTGTACCATCAGTGCCAGTGTGAACTTAGTGGGGAAGGTAAATAACATCTTGGTAATATTATAGAAATAATTTTGACCCTGTGTGACTCTGAAAGGATCTTACGTTAGAAACCACCATTTTAAGAGATGTCCATTTTCCACAGGTTCCTCTTTTAAGCCTTAGAGGTCATTTCCTGGACTATTCTGATGGCTTCTGTTCCTGGTTCTGTTCTTCATCATGTAATTGAATATGAGGTTTGGAAAGTGAAATCCAGGAGCTACATTTCTTTCCCCAGGTCCAGCACGTTCATGATGGAAGGGCAGGGATACTCCCCAGTATTTGTACAAATAGTCCAAAATAAATACACCAGCCCAAATGGCTACATCATTGAAATTATTGATCCTGATACAATCAAGAGCGGAGCTATTCTTGGTTCTGTTTCCATCCACACCCCACTCTCAGACTCTAAAAAGATATTATGCTGTTAGTCTGTATCCTAAGAGCAAATCATCAGAGCCCCCGAAAATATCTTGGAAGTAGACTAGAGCAGATGGAACGCCTAGGCCATTTTTTCTGGTAGTAAGTTCCCTGATTTTGCTTGCCCAGAAAGTCAGTATCGGCAGCCGACTCCTGAATGACCTTCAGCAACAGCGTGGATGACCTGTACCATCCTCATGTTATTCAAAGAGAAAGAGAGATGAGATACGCACAAGTCACAAACAACGTGAGGGAGCCCACAGCCATTAGTAAGACCCAGACTGACGAATGGTGTCATGGTAATGGGCCTTCCATGTTTTCTCCCCCAAGCATTTTAAAGCCCAAATCATTTCTCATACTGATTATAACCTGCAAGGGGAACATTATTCATCTTTTTAATATCATTGCATGTCTCAAAGGACATTCTTTTAATCATAGCATCAATGCAATCCCTGATGGGTATTCTCCTACCTTAAAAGTTACTATGTACTGAAGACAGAACTCTTGAGAAACGCTGGGCCCCCACCTAGGGTGCAGTGGGACAGCATTCACATACTCTAACCCCAAACTGCGTTGTCTGTAAATTGCTACCCTCTAGTTTGAGCGATGTCTTCTATTTAATTTCAAGGCTACTAATTTGGGTCCCAATAGTTGCCACACTCTATCTCAATTCATAGGTGGAGTTTTTAAACTTAAAGATCACATTTTGTTAGACAAAGTTATTTTAAAAAATACTGCAATTGCATTTTATTATTGTTGTGGTTATTTTAAGTTTTCCTTTGTGTCTTCTCGTCGTTCTATATCACGAGGAGCTGCCTTTCTGGGTTTCCTGTTGAACTACACTGTTGGGCCCACGGGCCCACAATTCCCAGGCTGTAGACGTTCTTAGCCTCTGGGTCTACTCCCAGAAGCTGCCGTGTCACCTCAGTAAGAGCAGGTGTGGTCAAGTCAGGACCCCAGAGGAAAACCAGGACCCCAGAGCCCGCCTTTCTCCTTGGCCACAAAGGCTGGCGGTGAACGTTCTCCAAGGCTGTGGGCTGGGGCCGAGGCTCATCTTTCCTCCTTTCCTATCTGCCTTCCCAGGACCACCTATACAGGCTCTTCCCACCAGAGGCCCAGGGTGGCCAAGGGACAGCTATTCTGCAGTCACAGTGGGACCGCTCTAGGGTCCTCCACATCCAGCCCCCAGAGGGAATAGTCTCATTCTGTGCCCTGCAGGACTGGCCCTGCCCACTCCCACAGGCCCAGCAGTGGTGGCTGTCAGACCAGGGGCCCATGCTTGCACTGGAGTCAGGAGAGGAGAGTGTGCGAGGCAGCAATATCCCTTCCCGTCTCCCTGTCACCTCTGGTTTGGCACACCTAAGGGCGCACTCCACGGAGGGTGTTTACAGTCATCCATATTCATGACTTGGCCCAAATTCCGTCTCTACCTAGAAAAAAAAATAGGAAGCCATTTTTCAGAATGCATTTTTTTCTTCTGTCTTAGTTACATGGTTAAAAATGGCCATTAAGTGATCAGCGGGACTGAAAACGTGATGCCACATTCATTTGAAAGTCAAGTTCTTTTTAATATGTGCACTCCATTTTATTACAAAATCTTGTACAGCCTGTTTTGCTTTTTCTCTGCATTTCCCTGGTGTGGTAGCAGATCAAAAGGGTACCCTAGAGTGACATTTTATGCAGGGGCTACATGACCAAATCCCAAGATCCATTATGGAAAAATATGCATACCTCTTGCGCCTTATTATGAAAATGTGCCTTATCTTACCTGATTAAACTGTCAGCTCTTATTAAAATGGATCCATGTAGCTGAAGAAATCCAAGCTGGGTAGAACTTGCAAAGAAGTGTAGATAAATTGTTACCTCAGTCAAATGTGTGTCTATTATCAGAACTTCAGCCTTTCTGAACCTCGGGATGTTGAGAGATGTGGTAAAAACCAATTGTCTCAGTCTACGGCTTCTGAGGAAATACAAAATTCCTAAACTGAACTTTGCCAGTCGTCTGGGGGAGGGGAAGACGTCACGTCTGCATTTGCATTTCTGTTCTATGGACTGTCTTTCCTGTCTTGAGCACTGGAGATGAGGTTCTCCCTGAAGACTGAAGGCTTTTTGCTCAAGCAATAGTCTATCTTTTAAAAAGGTGCATTTATGTAGGTTTGTATTTTTCCCCCTTCAACTAAAGATCAAGTCTGAGAAAGGAAATGAAGGCTCAAGATAGCCAAACCATTCAGGCAGAAATATTGGATAAATTACCTGAAGGCTTTACCTGAAGGCTTTTTTTTTGTTTGTGAAAATGTGGCAGAGAAGCAGGCTCCCAGGTGACCGAGGCTCATGTTGTCCCCATGGCTAAGGTATGAGGGACGGTCAGGCAGAAGGTCAGGGCCAGGTTGCCACCAGGGATACTGAGAAAGGCCAGATGAATCTGAATCTGTGTTTCCCCAGGGCGCCCAGGCTGGCTCTAGGAGGGGTCCTGTCAAAGTGGGTGGAAGTGAAAACATCACGCAGGCCCTGAGCACCATCGGGAGAGCCATGGTCAGCCGGAAATGAACGCGAGCACCCAGTCTTCTCAGGCTTTTCCAACCTAATTTCCTCTCGACCTTTGTAGTCACCCTCCCTTGACCCCAACTCTGAATGCAGAGGGGAGGACAGCAGGAAGCAGTCCCTGTGTCAGGTCCCCTCACCCTTCCCTCTTTTTTCTGCTTTTTGTCTCCCAGCAGATGCTCCCCACCCCAACCCCAAATCCAAATGTTTGTGTGGATTCAACCCCACTCTTAAGACTGTCTCTTCAGCCCAGAAGCAGTGTGAGAATGCTTTAATAGGTAAAATATAGATGGATGCCATTTGGGAATAACTGCCTTCTCATGTATTAACACACCTAACTTTCATGCTAACCTGGGAGACAGGTGCAACTCTTAGCCTCTTTACAGATAAGGAAACTGAGGCACAGAGGGCTTAAGGAGCCCAGCTAAGGTCACACAGCTAGCGGGTCGGGGGCAGCCAGGTGTCAAACCCAAGTATTTTGTGTTATTCAAGACATCAGATGACAAGCATGCTGCCCCCATCTGTCCTCTGGTGTCTCGAGTGAGATTCATGTAAAACACCACACGCTCCCCCAAAACCTGCCTTTCCTCCCCGCCCCTCCTCCTCCTCCCTCTCTCTAGCTCTTTCTCCCTCCATCTCTCTCTCCTTCTTTCTCTCTCTCCCCTTCCATCTCTCTCTCTTTCTCCCTCTATCTCTGTCTCTTTCTCTTTCTCACTCTCTCCCCCTCCATCTCCCTCTCCCCCTCTCTCCCCTCTTTTTTCTCTTTCCCCCTCCACCAGTCTCTCTGTCTCCCGTCTCTCTCTTCCCCCTCCCCCTTTCCCCATCCTCCCTTTTATCCCCTCTCCACCCCTCCCCCCAGTATCTCTCAGTCTCGGTCTCCCCTCCCCCACTCTATCTCTCTCCCCTAGTCCCTACTCTGTGGATGCGGCACCATCCACATTACCCATTGTTTGTTTTTCTGAAACTTAACACATTCTCACTTGGAATGTATTTACAGTGGGGTAAATAGACACTGCCATATTTCATTAAATCCAAGATCCAATTAGAAGATTCACTATTATTTTACATGTAGCTAAGAAAAAGCCAGAGGGAAACCTCCAAACCTGCCAATTAGACAATGACACAACAGCCCCTGTAGGATACATCCCGACTCCGTGATGTCCAGTAGCGCCCAGCAGCAGGCAAACTGGCTGGCACACAGATTGCCAAGCCCAGGTACTGACAAGGGCTCGGAGCCAACCAGGAAAGCAGTGACTGGAGTAGCTCCTACCCATGTGGCCAATTGCCCCTGGGGCCTGGCTGTGCCCCAGGGAAGCATATAGGAGCGGGGGGGTCTGCAGCCCCTTCACAGCGGGGTCCTTGCTGGGCCTCCCTATGGGGATGTGAGAGGAGATATTCCGAGGAAAGCGCGGGATGGGGAGCGCAGCAAGAGCTCACTAGACCTGGGCTTCCGTTCCCATTATCATCACTATTATGCTCAGAGCTGTTTGTTCACCCAGCACGCTGAGGGGTTCAGGGAAGAATTCACTGCCTGAGCACCCGGCACTCTCACTGTAGCTCAAAGCCTGGGAAACGGTAAGCGCTAGTAATACCTCTGTTTAGAGATGGAATTCATCAAAAGGGCTCGCTGCCATAAGAACGGCAACCCAGGGGATGATTTTCCTGCAGCTCGGTCTGTGAGCTGCTCGAAGGAACACGGGGGCTCCGAGGTCCCAAGAAGGCTGGCAGTGACGAGAACCTTTGCACAGTGACATGGAAATGGCTGTGTGACTAGCCCTGCTTTTTCCTACCGCGAGGTGCTTGCTCAGTGTTTATTCAGCCCACAAGGGACTTCGTGGCATTGAAACTAGTTACAGAGAGGAGTTCAGCTAGGAGAAAGTCTTGTGGAGGTTTCCTGCTCCCTGATGGCACGTGGCCCAGCTCGGGGCAGGCCACGCTCCCTGCATGGCAAGAGGTGCGGGGCCAGTCATGGCACCATCCAGGTGTCTCATGGTTCCTTGGGAGAGTGGCTTTCAGGTTATTCTGGGTCCCCAAAGAATGTCTGTGTGGTGGGCCTGTTAGAGCATGGAACTTTATCCAGCCTTTGCATTCTAGGGTATAACTAGCAAAGCCAACTTATTCTATGAAAATTTTAAAGAAAAAGAGTCATTGATATCAAATGAGATAATTGTATATAAATGCACCAAATGATAAGAACTGGAAAAACTGATTATTTGAGTCAGGCCTCATCTAGGATGCTTTAGGGAAAAAAATGAAGGTACATAAAACACAGCCCCTGTCTTTGGTATCCCTTCAATAAGATGCTGCATTTAAACACAGACGTGCAGAAACACACACACATGCACACACGTCTACACGTGCACACGCACACATCTGCACACACACATGCACACACACCACATTTTAGTGTCTATCTGGGCCTGCAACACAGCCTGTACATTTTCTGGTGTGAGCAGAAAGGAGAATCTAGGTATCTTCCATTTGTTGTTGGAAGTTCAGAACATTGATAAGATAAGTTTTCCCTAGATGAGTGAGGGGCCGCCTGAGTCTAGGCACTTGGCATATAGCTCCTTACTCGGCTTTTGTTTTGCTTTGGGTGCCCTGAGCTGCTTCTCACTGCATCTGCCTCGTCCCCTGGGGTCTCATCTGCACTCAGCACAGGTGTCTGCACCAAGCTCCGTGCACCTGACTGGCCACAGAGGAGGTAAAAACATTGTCCTGAAGATTTTCCATGGTATCTTCCAGAAGCCAAGATGGCAGGCTCAGAAGCCCTGCTCTCAGTGTGGCAGCTGTGGTGAGCTGGTCATCTGCTCTTCCTTTTGGCCACAGCAATGTCACCCACCTGCACCCTTCCCCCCACCAGGGAAGCCTGGGTCCCATTACCTGAGTCCTCTCTGTGCTTTAATCTAAACAATCTGACTGCAGTGGAATTTTCCACTAAGAAAATTCTTGGGGGAAATGATAGGCACGTATGTCTCCGAACTTGGAAAGTTTCTCCCCAATTGAATGGGAAAGTGAATGGTAGTCTTTTCCTCCTGTGTTTTATATCTATCATATAGCTTTGTTCTGAGAATAAAACACAAAATGCTTTCCTTGGTGGAAAAACCAAGGCAAATGTTACCCTATGAAACTGCTTTCTCTGGTTCCTTTTTTGAAAAAGTAGTTTGTAGTTAATGAAAGAAAAAAGCCCTCTGGTTAATATTAACAAATGGAAGGGGATTAATGCCCAAATCCCCATTACCAACCTTTCTAATCCACCTCTAATTGTGCACCCATCTGTCAGTGAAGTCTTTAAAACCTTAAAGCAGAGTGGGCAGCCAGAGGGGCAGTTCACCCCGGTGTCTCGGAGGAGTGCATGTGGGCCCCGTCCAGCCTCTGCCTCCTGGAATTTCCTGACGGGCTACCCATCCATCCACTGACCTGCTCCGCGAGCTGCTTCCAGCCTTGTCTTTCCAAGAGTGAGAGTCCAGCGGGCCCGGCATCCTCAGCTCTGTTGTACATAGATGGCTCTGCTCCCTGTGCAGGGGAGAGTGCATCAGGAAGAGCTGAGATTAAGGAAAGGAGAAACAGGCTTAACCCGGGCCTCCCTGACCCCAACAGAAATGTCTTCAAGTTTCTAAATAATTGTTACAAAATAGCAACTATAATTTGCCAGCACATATACCTGAAGGTTTGTTTAGAAGATAGAGCAGAGATCAATTATAAACAGTCACAGGCAACAAATTCTTTGTCACTTAATTGGAAGGAAGGAAGGAAGGAGGAAAGAAAGAAAAGAAGGAAGGAAAGAAAGAAGGAAGGCAGGGAGGGAAGAAGGAGGGAGGGAAAGAAGATGGGAAGGCGGGCGGGAGGGGAACAGGGGAAGAAAAGGAAGGTGGGGGTGGGAGGGAGGAAAACTGGAAGTCTGTTCTTATCTTTCCCCTCCCCACCCCAATGCCAGCGATGGGAATGCTCCCCAGGAACTCACCACTTAGTTTTGACAGCTGCTGAAATCAGCTCAGAAATGCCATTGCTGAATATGCTCAAGTGTGAGCCCAGAACTGCTGCCCTCCTAAAGGCAGCTCACATGCCAACTGCAAACGAAATGTTTGCCAAGCGAGTGGCTTAATTGCAGGTGTGGTAGAGGAAGACACAGAAAATGGGTAAGGACCAAGGAGACTGCTGGCAGAGGGCGCGAGCCCATACAGGTGTGACGGATGGTTAAATCATAACCTGCTTGCTGGCATAGCTGGAGGACAAGGTGGGTTTTGTTCTAAATACCTGCTTCCAGCGGATTTAGTATTCAAAGATAGGAATCCCCATGCGGTCAGATGATAGGGTGCTCAAGAAAGAGAGTTGTCAAGAGGATAGTTCCTGTTCTCTTCTGCTCTCTTCCAAGAAAAGCACAGCAGATGTAATTACTCTGAGTTGATAACACGCTGCCCAGGAGGTCAGAGGCTGGCTCTGTCAACCCGGTGCCAGAGCTGCTGGAGAGAGGGCAGAAGCGAGCAGTGCTCGGAGCCCCGTGTGGGACCAGGGATGACGCACAGGGAACCAGCAAGTCCCTGGCTATCTCGAGGGGACCAGGAGCGTTTACAAGAGAGCAAGGCGTCTTACACTCTCCTTCCTTTTCTGTTATGCAGTTCAGAGGAATGCCATGGAAATAGGATAGCTGGATGCCCACGCCTTTGGCCAGGTGTCTCGTGAAACCCTTGAAGGAAGCGTGGGGACGTGGCTGGGTGGACCCATAGCTGGGAGGGAAGAGTATTGTTTCAGGTCAGCCTGCAGGAGGGTGTCTCTCGTGCAGTGCAGCACCTCGTCTTGTTTCCACATTTGCAGCAATGACTCAGACGCCACAGACACTGATCAGAATGGTGAGCTGTTGCTTAAGTGCCCGAGGACAGAACCCAGAACGGAGGGTAGAAGCCAAGATGAAATGTCATAGGGATAAGCCAGATCATTTTCCCGAATCCAGTTGGTTGTCAAGTTCCGTTCATACTATCCCTTAAAGCTCCCTAATGCACCCACCCCTCTCTCTCATCACCGTCCTAACCCCAGTCCGGTCACCTCCCGTCTCCTCGTTGGTCTCTTGTTCTCTGCTCTTGGTCCTTTCCAGTTTACTCTTCCCAGCTGCCAGTTGTGCTTTAAAAATGCAGATCTGACCCAGTTGGTCTGCTGCATCATCTTTTTCTGTCCTTAGAACGAATCCAGGCTGCTAAGCATGCTTCCCAGGGCTGTGTGGCACCTGGCCTGCCTCCTCTCCATCCTCATGTCCTCCCCACTTCGTCTCCCCTCACCACGTACTTCCGCAAATACACTGTAAGTACTCTCGCCCCCAAGTTCATGAACGTGCTGACCCCTTCCCCTAGAACTTCCACCCACTCCTTTTTATTGCTGAGTAATTGCCGGTTGCATGGACCCCCCTACTCCCACTGTTGTGACTAATGCAGGTATGAACACTCTCATCCAGGTCTTTCTGTGGACACATGTTTTCATTCCTTTTGGGGGAAATCCCTAGGATTGGAATGGCCAGGTGGTGCAGTAAACCTTTGTAGTTTAACCTTAGCAGAAATTGCTGAGCTGTTTTTCGAAGAGAACTGTACTTAACATTCTCCACAGCAAAGTATGAAAGTGCAGGTTTCTCCACTCTTGGCAACACTTGCTTATTCAGTAGTTTTAGTTTAAGCTATTTTTGTAGGTGTCTAGTGATAGCTCATTGTGGTTTTAATTTGCATTCCCTGATGACTGAAGACGTTAAACTTCTTTTTACCTGCTTATTTTGTCATCTCTATCTTTCTTTATGACGTGTTTGTTTAAACCGTTTGCTCACTTCTTAAAATAGATCTGCCTTCTAACTGATATATAAAATTCTTTGTATGATTTAGATACAAGTCTTTTGCCAGAAATATGCAATGCAGATATTTTCTTCCAGTCCGTGACTTGCCTCTTCATTTACTTAATGGTGTCTTTTAAATAGGAGGAGATTTTAATTTTGATGAAGTTTAATTATCACCTTTTTTCTCTTATGGTCAGTAGTTTTGGAGTTCTAAGAAATCTTTGCTACTCCAAGGCAAACACATTTTGCCCTGTTTTATTCTGTAAGTGTTATAGTTTTATTAGATTGGTGCAAAAGTAATTGCGGTTTTTGCAATTATTTTTAAGCTTTTAAACCACAATTACATTTTCACCAACCTAATAGCTTTTGTATTCAGGTCCATTATCCACTTCAAATGAATTTTTGTATATGGTACGAGGTTAGGGTTGAAGCTCATTTCTCTAAGTGGAATAGCCCAATGAGCTTGAGGATTTCCTGCGCCCAAGGTGAGGAGCCGGCTGGGATATGTGTTGTGGAAAGGGGTACATGAGCTAGGGCTGAGGGACCCCTGATGGTCCCCCACTCAACCATGTCCCTCCACTTCTATCTCTGCTTTCATTGGTCTTTTGTGTAGGGTTTCATTTGAACAAAGGGTTCCACATCTAATAATGCTAGGATTCTGTCTGATCCCTGAGTTACAAGATGGGGAGACTGGGCCCAGGGATGATTGTGTTGTCCCTGGTGGGTCTGTGCCAGAGCTGGGGCCGGAGTCAGGTCTCCTCCACCTTGTACCTTCCCCTGCCCCACCTCCACGCTGCCTCTGGTTGGGAGCTGCTGGAGATTCCAAAGTTCTTTATTTGCACTTTGTCTTTTCAGCATTTTAAACATTGAAAACGGGCAACCCATAAAGCTAAATAATTTAGATCTTCTTTTTCTGATGCTGTCACTGGCGAGGGAAGAGAAGATGGGTTTGTCAGGAGGGGTGGCAATTGTCCAGAGGCTACGCAAGCACGTCTGAATCTCAGTGGAAGAGCCCAGTCCATCAATCACTGTGGAGCAGAGGTCAGCTTCGTGGGTATCAATTAGGATCTTTTTTTTTCCATTTTCTGAAACGCAGCCTGACATTCTAATCATCTGCTCTGGTTTCCAAAGACTGCATCCTTGCAGCTTCACTAACAACCGTAAGTGCAGGTGGAAGTCCAGTAAGGGCTGAATTCCAGAGTTCAAAGACAAGGCCCGAGGCTTCCGGAGTCCCTAATGAGGCTTTTAGATGGCAGAGAGAACATGAATACATTCTCCTTGCAACCCACTGGGGCCCAGATTGTCTCCGCCCACCCCTGAAACCACTGCTGTCCAGCTCATTAGTGATGCTCGTGTTGTCATCTCTCTTCCACATCAGGTCCCCTGTCAGGAACGTGTGACACACGGCTCACCTTCTCCCTGATCCCTTTTATGCTCGAGCCTTCAAGGTCACTTCAGTCATCTGCTGCTCCTTTTTCCTTCTCTGTCTTCCTTGATGGCTTCTGCCCAGCTGCTGCCTGCATTCACAGCTTCCGTCTGAACCTGCTCCCGTGTCCCACCCCTGTCCACAGGACAGCCCACTTGCATCTCCTCTCGGTGGGCAACTCACACTGGCACCCTTGTTGATTTTCCCTCCACATCTTGCCCACACTCCCACCCCGTCCAGTCTGGTCAGTTTCAATAGTAAAACATCTTCTGCTGCGTTGCTCAGGCCTCCACTCAAGGGTGACAGTTGTCCTTCTCTTTGGCCCCATCTCACACTGAATACACCACTTCTGCTGCCACTCCCCTCCACAACCACGTCACCCCCTTCCTGGGCTTCTGGAATATTCTCCACGTGGGTCTAGCTCCCTGCCTCTGCGGCAGCCAGAGTGACCATTCTCAGCATAAACCTGATCCTGTGGGTCTTCTCCCCCCTCAGAACTCTCCAGCGCCCCTTGGAAGACAACCCACACCCACGGCTGTGCCCTGACGCTCCTCTTGGAGCCTCTCTCCCTCCCTCCCCTCTGCTCACCGCTCACAGGCCATCCGTCTCCTTTCTGCCTCTTCTTGTCTCAGGACCTTTGCTCCCTGGGTGACCCTCTTGCCTGGAATGCTTTCACAATGCGCCTGCCATGGCGTCGTCCTTACTGTCATTCAGCTGCTTGGAGAGGATATGTCCAGCCACAGCTGCCATTCTCTGTCGTATCACCCTCCTTAATTCTCTCCAGAGCGTCCATCGGGCCCTGATGTTACTTATGTGTTCATTTATTCTCTCCTCCCACCCCAATGTAGTCACTGGGAGGGCGCTGCCTCTGGGGGGGGGGGACGCCGCTCAGCCCTCTTCTGCGAGATCCAGGCGCCCTCCCCAGAGATGCTCACAGCTCGCATTTTCACGTATTCCCTCCCCATCCATCTTCTGGCCATTTACACATCTACTTGTGTACTTCTACACATACATGATTTATCTCTGTCTCTGGCCGTCTTTTTCTGTGCTTTACGTAAATGAGCCCTTCCTAGCCACACTGACCTGCAGCTCGCTCTGATCACCTGGGAACGTGCCCAGAGCGAATCCTTCTGCGTCAGCACCGCGCTGCCTCCTTGGTAAAGCGGCCTGTGTGACCATCAGTGGAGGCATGGGGCGTGTCCCCTGCTGTGGTCCCAGGACCTCACCAGCAGTCCCCCCACCCCCAGCCCCGCACAGCAGGCTGATCCTGCTTTGGGGCGCTCCTGTTTTCTTTGCCTTGTGGGACCCCATTTACCATGTGGCCCTGCCTGCTGCCTCCCCACCCTCCCCATGCAGATTCAGGGTGGACGCTATCGTGCCCAGGACACCTGGGCTGCTGTTCCCGGAGTGGATATTGTACCACCCCCACTCAATGTTTGAAACCAGAATGGGATTTAAGACAACAAGGCACCAGAGAGCACAATGTATCATAGGAAATAATAATTTTAAAATAATGTACTTCTTAGAAAACACTCCATTCTTGATCATTTTGAGCGACCCTGACCCTGTGACTTCCTTGCCACCCTCCCAACGTGTGTGGGTAGCAAACACACAGCTCCTTCTCTTGTCGCCACCTTCTCCTCCTGGAAATCCTGTGTCCTCATGGCAGCTCATTTCCTCACAAAGCTTAACGGGTGAGCGTGTAACACGCCTCACAGTCACAACCCGGCAAGAGTTTTTGTACTTTAGGGACAGCCTGCCTGCTTTCCAGGGATCTGTGAAATGGTTGCGGCCCTCAAAATCATTTGACTGGCACCAAAATGCAAAAAGAGGAAGTATAAAATTAGTAAATGCTTACTTCAGTGACTACAAAATATCGCATTGCGTCCAAGAATCCACCAGCTCGCCACCTCGCTGGTCAGCTCCCGAAGTTCTGTGGGGGTTTTAATATTTCCTAGGCTGTGACTCAGAGACCCTGAGGTGCCCTGGATCTCATCCATGCTTTAATACACTCGTTATCCAATCAGATACAACAGTGGGGACTCCCGACGTCACTGCTGTGATGTCACTGGCTGTGGCATCACCGGTGGATTCCGTCATCCCCAGGTGTGAAACCTCATAGCTGGTCTTTCTTTAGCGATTACAATGGTGTGACTGTAGAAATGGATGATTACGGAATCACCTTCGGACTGGTCCTGTTCTGATGCTGCTCTCGTCCAGTCGCCTCCCTTGCTGGCAGAAGACGCCAAATACAGCCCTTCCCTGCACTGGCCTGCGAATCTCTTCATCTCGGACTTTTGTCGAGTCAGATTCCCGAGGTTTGGGGGTGCGGGTGGTGAGGCGTGGGAAGTCCCTGAGGAGCAGAATCCCTGCTGTCAGGACAAAGCACATATTTTACAACTGAAAAGATTCATTAAACCAGTGTTTCGATGTCCCTCTGGAGGCTCACCCATTCCCCTTTATCCAGGATCTTAGAAGGTCCCCAAGGTCTGTCACCCTCCACATGTGACACTTCCTTCTCTTAAGTTTTGGGGATCCAGAGCCTCAATTTAGAAAATGTTTCCTAAGCATATTCCAAAAGCAGGCCTATGAAATTGAAGACTGTGGGGACAGAGCCAGGAGTGCAATTTCCAGGCTCTCGGCCTCACGTGGAAAGGTGCTGGCTCAGGTAGTAAATGGCCATCAACTGTGATCGGATGGCCGTCAGCTGTAACCAGTGAGCCATTAGCTACTAATATAACTGCTGTGGCTACGCTAGCAGCAAATAGGGGCAACAAGAGGATGGTGGCTGAGCTAGCAAGAGCGGATTGCAGTTAGCAAGTGAGGTTGGTTGGCAGAGAAGTGGACGGCAGGTTGCGGATGGTGTGGCTCCTGCTTCCCGTGTCTCCAACCCAGCTGCCAGCGAGACTACAGTGGTGTGACTCCCCTACCTATGGCTCCGTGGGTGTTCCTTTTTGGCCTCGCCATGTCCTGTGTTCTTATGTGGGGAGCGGGAGCTGAGACCCCGCATGCCACCCTTCATGGCAAAGACCTTCAGGAACGAAACGGATGCAAATGGCCATTTAGAAGGTGCTGGGCAGCAAATTCCTGACCTGCTTTTCAGCTGTTATTTTGTGAACGAAGGAGGGCATGAAAGGCATATCTAGCAGCTGCAGAAACCCCGAATTTACTCACGAAGGAGCATCACTTTGGCTCTGAAGGCCATCAGAGTTTCTCCTGTCAGCACCTTGCAGGGGCACCACCTCCATCCGGGCTCCACAAACGCTCTCTTTTGCTTAATTAAAGCCAAGGGTTTATGGGCTGCCGCTGCTAGGGGAGGCTAAGCACTTCACTTTCAGCATCCTGAGGGCGTGTGCCCCTTGAACAGATTGTCTGCAGCTCTTACTCGTCACACCTGGATATCGGTCTGGGAGGGTGTTTCTGCATTGTAAATATTACAGCAGCAGAACTGTTCCTGAAATAACTAAGTATTAGACTAATAACTGAGTATTAGAAAACATTTGCTGAAAGCAAAGAGATGGAGTTAGGACAAGAAACAGCGTAAACTGAATTTAGCATTTAACTGTGAAAGGCTGGAGAAAACAAGTCACCTCCATTTTAGGACAGTTAAGTACTTCTCTGTTGGAGAATCTTCCCTGACTCCCTATTGCTTACAGCGGGGGTGGGGTGGTGGGATGGGGGGGTCTCAAACTTCAGCAGCATCAGGATTACCTGGAGAGCTTCTCAGAACTCAGGCTGCTGGGCCTCACACAAGGCTGGGTGGCTCTCCGGTCTGGGGCGAGAAGACGGCCACTTGAGAGTCTGTGTTTCTATCTAGTTCCTGGGGTGCGCTGCTAAAGCGGAGGCTGTGGTCTGGGCACCCCGCTTGGAGAGCCACCAGTTTTTAGCGGCAGGTCTAGGGTCCTTAACCCGGCGCTAATATGCCTTTCCAGTCTGGTCTCCGACTTCTCAATCCTTTACTTTAGCCCAGTGGGATGCTCTCTGTGACTTGCCCCACATAGGCTGCGTCTGACCACTCCTCCCTCCCTCCTTCCTCCCCTCTTTCCTCCCTTCTTCCTCCTTTCCTTCTTTCCTTCCTTCCTTCCTCCCTCCCTTCCTTTCTTTTTTTCTTCCAATGCTCAAATCCCATCTTCAAGGATTCAAACATCACTTTGATTCCTGCCTTCACTAATGCTGCCCTGAACCGTTGCAGAATAACATTCCAGCAGGAATCCTGCCTCCAGCCTGGTCCCCCTCCTTCCATCCTCTATGCTGTGGGGAGACATCTCCCAGACAGAAATCTGATGCCATGTCTGTTCTTCCGCTCAGACTTTCCAGGGCTCCACCAATGTTTGCCAACCTGGGCTGTGTGCGTGTACTTGTAGGGGAACGGAGCGCTTGTTAGAACCCCTCAGGGAACTTCTGAAAGACATACAGACATCATTGGGATTGAGACAAATGGGCATGAGAACTGTGAAAACTTCTTTAAAAAGTAACAACATTCTAAAATTCTAAAATCCTACAACATAATAGTGGTTCTTGGCCCCTCACCTCCAGGTTCCAGGAGTGTCAGCCACTCTCAAATTAGCTGGATTCTTGGGGCGGGGTGGGGTGGGGTGCAGCAGGGGTCCCTGTGCCGTTACCATGGTGGGGCCACCCAGAGTGATGGCTGTCTCCTATAAATGGGAAGGCCCAGGTGGGCTTCGTTTGATACTCCCCCCATGTGAACAGCACACATAGGGCTCAGTTCATGCTCCTAGACCCCGTGCCAGATGGGGACGTTCACTGGGGGTGTTGGACAGACCTGCAGATCGGCTGTTGTTGTTTTGGGGGCGTACCCTTCTGGATCAGAGCACCGACTTTTTATCCAATCTTGCTTATCATTTCCACTAGCCTGCTAGGCTCTGGGGAAGTGGGTAGCTGGGCTGTCTTTCCTGAGACAATGTGTTTGGTGGCCCCTGAACGCTGGAAGAGCTCACAGAGCTGGGCACAGGAACGCTGGCCAGCTGTGGTGAGTCTGGGTGCACGGCTAGCTTTCATCATCTGTCCCCCCAGGGCATAGTTCCTTCCAGACGCTGAGAAAAGCTGCCCACCAGGCCCGGCTGAAGTCTGAGCAGAATAATGCCAAGAAACTATTCTATAAAAGAACAGAACTGATAATGCACATCCTCATAAATATGACACAGAATGAAAAGTAGGAATATAAATGCAGCATTTTTAAGCCTGAAATAGAAAGTTGGATAAAGGATTTTTTACACAACCTAGGGTCTGTTTTCAATATAGTGTCTCAAATAGAGGGAGATGACTTTTGAGGATGAGAGATTTTCAAGCTCTTTGTATTAGATTTCTTAATGATGTTTCCTCTCTAAATGTTTCAGGAATAAAAGGAAATTACCTTGAGATTTAATGTACAACTTATCGCTCCTTCAGCTAAAACACGTGTGCGCATGCACATGTGCGCACACACACACATTCACACAAAAGTGCAGTGTTTCCTGCACTTCTATTTGGCAAAGTGGTCTGTTTTGCCCCTTCAACCAAATCACAGATTTTGAGCAGTTCTGAACTAAGGCTGATTGCCCCCCAGGGGTCCCTGTGGCAGTGACATCTGGAGACATCTTTGGTTTTCAACAGGGAAAAGGGGTCCTACTGGCACCTCGTGGGGAGAGGCGGGGATGCTGCTAGATGTCCTGTAATGCTCAGGACAGACCCCACACCTGAGGCACAGCCCGTGCCAAATGTCAAGTGTCCACCACGGTTGAGAAACCCTCCTGTAAAGAATGACTTTGAGCCACTGAGGGGACAGTGTCCTGATCCGCCATGTTCTGGCAGCACCACCTCCTTCCAAGTGGTATGTGATGCATGTTTTCAAGTTTCAAGCAGTCCGATACACATCTCATTTCAAGACCTTGGGCCCACTCCTTCAGCTCATTGGAAGCAATGTGTGGAATATTGCTTGCATCTCTGGACTGCAGCATTTTTATGATGTTTAGAAAACACGAAAGAAATGTAATCCCGAGAAGAGAATAAGAAGAACCCAACTGAAAGAGACACATCCCCTCATTCATTTCCATAGTTTTGTTGCTCCATGTGTACCCCCACTTCTCTCATACAAATGAGGGGCTTTGTTTTATGCTTAACTATGGAGATGTCTGGGGAATCTGCAGACACCAGCCCCTCTCGCTGTTCTACGAGATTCAGCACATACTTTCACAGCAAACGCTGGTGTTTTCAGCAGATGTGTACCTGCACAGCTTTGTTTAGCACACCTTCTTTGCAGCCTTAGTAAGTGTCCTTAGGTTTCGTCTGAATTGTAGGAAAGGAACAAGGAAATCAAAAGAGCTCGATCAGGGAAGCAGAGTAAGGTAGGCACTGTGCATTTCGGATCCAAAGTGTAGACGCCGTTGAGGAACTGGGAGCAGTGAAAGAGCAGTCCTAGTCTTAACACTGTCCTTAGTGCACACTCAGCACAGACGCAGGGAATTGCCCAGTGTTCTTCGCTGCAGACCTCAACGTCCCCTGCTGTTAGTTCAGGGGACTAATTGAGGGACATCGCTGGAGGAGCCCCGAGAGCTGGCTACACTCCAGGAACAGGTTCCCGAGCCACTGCAAGGTGACCTGGTAGAAGAACTGCAGCTGATGCCAGATTATGCTGTCCCTGCCACAGCCAGCAAGCTGCTGCGTCCCTACGCCCCTTGCCTGGAGCCCTCTGTCCATGATACAACCAGAAGTTGGCACCACTGCTGCCAACCTCAGAATCACATTGCCCTTTGCGGCTGCGATGCCACCACTGTGCCCCAGCAACAGGGCCCCACGAGATTCCTTCTGTACTTGCTCTCTGAACCAAAGTTCCGCAGGGGCATGTCTGATTGGTGGCCTCGAGTCACATGTCTGCAGCCTAGCAGCAAAGTAGGCTGGGAAACGTAGTTTTGTCGGGTTTCGCTTTAAGAGTCTATATTCCAAGTACAGGAAATTTCCAAAATATGGGGAAGGTGTTCATCACATTCTATGCAGCCACATGTGACAACAAGTCCATGTGTAACACTGACAAATGTGAGCTGCTGTTCATTTTGGACGCTGGACATCAGTTTCAGGCCCTGAAGAAGATGACAGCCTGTGAAAAGACAGAAGGCAAAGGTCTGTCCCCTATAAAGGGAGAAGAGAGGAAACATGATCAATATGAGGGAGGAGCTCATGCACGGCGCCCCAAGACTATCTTCAGGCCCGTGTGGGGCAGGGGGAAGGCACTGTGGCAGGATGGACCACCATGGAATCACTACTGGTCAGATCTCTAGCACCTCTCTCCTGGCTGTCCCAACTCAAGGACGCGCTGCTAGGAAAATGGCTCACAGTGGGTCTGACTACTCTCCCCTGGTGCACACCTGCTGGTCAAACAAACTCTGGGGCTGGAATTCTCACCATAATACAGCTTTTTCCTTCCAGTTCCTTTGAGTTCTTCAGCATGAATATCCCTCTCAGTCCCATTTTGTCAAAGGGGCTAAGTAAGGCAGAGGCATGAGAAAGCTGACCTAGGAGGTCCAAGCTAAGCAACAGAAGATTTGGCATGTGTTCCCAGGGTTTTCCAATCTGCAGAGTAACTAGTCTAAGCCGGTTATTTCTCAGGCAAGCTGTGAGTGAGTTCTCTGGTTGGACACCTGTGGCTTTGCCTTGTTACTGTAAATTAATGCCTCCTGTGACAACTGTCATTGTCAATCATGACTGTTGGAAAAATAGGGAGGGGAACGTGGGAGCAAACTGACAATGTGGCTAGCCCCTTATGGGTGGGGCAGGGAGACATGTGCGGTGGGAAGAGGGAGGGCAGATATCTGTCCTGAATAGACACACACACACACACACACACACACACACACACACACACACCCCTTCACACCCTCTTGTTTATGCTACGGAGAAGTGGAGGTGGGTATCTGGTCAGTGGTCCTTATCTTTTTTCATCGTGGTGAGAGAAAGCAACTCAAATCAGCCTTTGGAAAAGTAGATTTATCAGAAAAGAGACAGATCTCACAGGATCCAAAGAAGAGTTGAAGATCCAGGTCTCAGGAAGAGAGAGCCAGGCTGCCCGGGGCCCCTGCAGTAGAATTCAGGTGTTCCTGGCTTTCCCCCTGCTATTCTCCGTGAACGAAGCTCCAACGCATCCCTCTTCCTTGGTAGCTTTTAGGTAACTCAGGATGCTAGCCAGTAAACAGGTGAATTCCCACTGGTCAGGTGTCTACGCTTAGGAAATCGGCCATGGCCCGGGAAAGGCTCATTGACGCAGCGTCAGGACCCAAAGGCTTAGGCTTGTGCGTGTGGACATCAGGTACAATCATGAGCACTGGTACCAGGCCTCTGGGTCTGTGTCTCGTCGGCTTCGTATAAGAGATTTGTGGTCTTGAGCAGGCTGTTGAAGCACTCAGCTTCCTCGTCTGTAAAAGGAGGGCTATTAAACAATCCTGCTTGGGGGGCTGTCACAAGGACGCCTGTGAGTTAATGCCCGGAAGTATCTGTGACCAGGCCTGCCCTGTGAGTGCAGTAAGAACTGGATCTTTTCTCCCCCATCACTTCACCAATGTATATTTATGTGGGAAATATTTTGCAACAAAATGATGGTAGATTTCAAGAAGAGATTGCTCCTGAAGAACTTCTGTTGTTCCTGTCTTTTCTCTAGCTAGGAATAATATCTGTGCTAAACATTTTACAAGTTTCAAACAGTCTCTGATTTGAATAGCGTTCAGTGAAATTTGCGTAGTGTAAAATTGCATCGAGAAACATGGATTTGTGAAACCCTTTCAGAATGAAATCTCACTGAAACACCGGTGTGCAGGAAGTTCATCAGTCTGACCCGGTGGTCCTGCTTCCTTAGAAGAAGGGCTATGGGTGTTCTGTGGCTCCCTGGGCAGCTGGCGCTAGATGCCTGCCCATAGAACAGAACTGACTTTGTTTTAACTTTTAATGAACCGCACATAAAAAGGCACGGATCCTTGTGCAGACATGTGTGGGTGCCAGGGGCAGGTAGGCAATCAGCAGAGCTGATCGGTTGGAGCGTTCTCTGGGGGACTGACTGTTGGTGAGGGGCTGCTTTCCCTGAGAC
The DNA here is from genome assembly GCF_964194185.1 of Rhinolophus hipposideros. Lineage (NCBI taxonomy): Eukaryota > Metazoa > Chordata > Mammalia > Chiroptera > Rhinolophidae > Rhinolophus > Rhinolophus hipposideros. The sequence goes on from NC_138061.1 coordinate 4,715,076, forward strand.
TTCTCAGAGAAGTGGGGGAGGGAGAGCAGGCGTCTGCTCAGGGGAGGGCTCACGGATGAGAGTCCAAGGCCGGTGCACCGTCGGACCGTGGAAGGCCCTGGTGTGCTGGGGGGCTGCAAAAATGGAATGTGACTGTAGACGCCATGGGTTGTTCTGGAGCTGAGGCAACTGAGGCCAGAGGCCAGTGCAGGTTGCTGCTCAGAAGGCCCTGGGAGACCGTCCTGCGGCTGCCACCCTCTCCATCTCTTCTTCTGAGCGGGCACAGGGCCTCGAAGGCCTGCTGCTGAGTGCTCGGTGCCTCTCTGGGTTTGGCATCCAGAGGCCTGAGGTTTTGAGGATTTTGACTTCTGGCTCCCTAGTTACCTGCACACACCTGCGGAGCTGGTGGTTTAAGGGTGAATCCCAGTCGGGCCCCACCTGTCTCATCCTGGGAGGCTGTGCTCCTCCTTTAAAGCCAGGAATAAAAATGGATGGTTCATCTGTGTCTTTGGACTGGAATGCTAATGATGGGAGGTGAGAACACATTCATTATTCAGGTGCCAAGTCCTACCTCCCCGGGTGCAGGGACGCCCTGAGGCTTCCTTGCAGCCCAGCAACAGGTGACAGAGTCTCTGCAGCAGGAGCAGCCCTGCCTTGGCCAGCCTGGCCTCCCAGGTTCCGGACTGCGTGGGTCCTGGGTGACTCCAGCTCCAGAGGGTGCTCCGAGCCATCCCTCTTGAGAAGAGTGGGTCACGCTGGTGAGTCTCAGGCACCCCTGGGCTTGCATGAGGTTGTGGGAGCCCCCATGGGGTGCAAGAGGGATTCCTGTCTCTGAAAAGTGATCTCTCACCCTCCTTGCAATAAGAAGCCTCAGTTCCCAGAGGGACGCTGAGGGTCAGTTGCTGGGTTCCCTGCGCTCACTGCTGTGTCTTCTAATTGCCTTTACATTTCTGACCTGGCTCCTTTAAAAGGCACCAGAGCCAAACCCGACGTTTATTTCCCTGGCAATTGCCGGCAGGCAAGCACATCTATTTTAATGTCAGTAGAGAAAACTGTGAGCCAAGGATGGGTTTGGGTAAAGAAAGGGAGTGGATGTGGCACTGGGGACTGCTGTCTGCGGAGAGGCTGTGGGCATGCACTGGGAAAATATGTTTCTGGGATCTTGATAGAGGTTCTCTTGTGACTCAAATACTTATACCTTTTTTTTTTTTTTTGCTTTTATATAAGATCACTTTAGTTTAAAACACTGAGAGAGATGGGAAATGTGGAAAAGAACAGAGCTGTGTCCAGTATAATGAAATAGAAAGGACACTCCGGGACCTCCCCAAAGAATTGAGAAGTCACATAATAGGGACTCGCTTCTCTCTCTTGCAGGAACGACTGCGTTCTTGTTTGGTTTCTTATTTCTTTTCAGTGAAATACCTTCAGTGCAAGTGTAAGAAACAGTACCCTTGAGGATGAGTTTACAACAGCTCCAAAAACCCTATTCGGGATTTCCATTAGATAAATCTCAGGAATATCAGTGCATTATTCCAGAGTTTCCAGAAATTCACTAAGAATCCTGTGTAGTCTCTAAATTTTCCTAATTAAGTTTTAAAGTAACTCCTTTGATCACTTAAAAGCCATTGAGCAGCGCATGAAATAAAACTGTGCTAACCGGGTAATAATAGATTGTAGGAGTCCATTTAAATGCATCAGATTGCTGCTGAACAAGCCTGGCATGGTGGGAAGTCAGTCAGTGTACAAAGTTCTCTGTGCACCGCGCTGTTGAAAACGCACATAACTCTCCACTGATTGACACAGCCTTAATGAAGTCATGCCCCGAGGAGCATCTGAGTCTGCAGGCATCAAGTGTGCTGTGCGGGGGCGTGAAAAGACTTGGTGCACAAGCAGCACAAGCCAGGTCTGCAATCAAGCAAGAAGGAGCGTGCGATGAGTGCAGACCGTGGCGTGCAGTGTAGACCCGATTCATGGAGAGCATTTGCTTTCTTTAATTTTTAAAGACATATTTCTTTGACATGCGTGCTGTTCCTTCTGTGTCACGAGGATTACAGTGAATCGTGTAGTACAGCCACCGGGCCATGTGCTGGGTCGCCTGCGAAAAAGAAGTCTTTTTTTTCTTCTTTTTTCCATTCCCTTTAAAGAAAAAAAAGCCTGAAAGTGACACATCTGCTTCCGGCATAGTTCAGAAATACTTTGGGAGGTTTGGGGCTCCTTCTAAAGTTGGTGGTCCCGTGCCAAGAGTTGATCTGAGCGGGAACAATCACAGGATTGTCCTTTGTGATGTTGCTTTGGTTGGCCAAGGGTTTGTAACACTCAGAGCCATTAGCATAGGTTGGCTATAGAAACCGAGCAGGTTGTGTTGAGAGATAAGGCCCCACACCTGCAATAAACTGCCCTCTCTCGTCTTTTTCCCAAGACACACCCTTCTCTCTGCTCACCCTGCCCTCTGCGTTTGATGATTATTTTTTATTTTCACACCTATTTTCAAAACTTTTTGCCGAGACTCACACTTGGTTCACCCCCGGGCCCCCTCCCACCTCATCTGTCTGGGGTCTGACTGGTGTGCTGATTATCTGTGGCTGGGATTGTATCAGGTTTTGGAATCCTCAAAGGAAGGACCTGTGTGTCAGCCCCCTCTGTACTGAGCCTGGCACAGAGCCTGGCACGGGTTGGGGTGAGTGGGCTTTCCAGGTTATAAGAAACAGAGACCCACTCAAGTTCCTTCACATACAGCTTATTATAAGGATTTGCGGTGCAGTCGAAGAGGCAGGAATCTCCAGGGACCCCAGGAAGAGCTGCTGTTTTTGTATCAAACGCTGGGCAAAGAACAGGTTCTCTTGTTACTCCAGAGCCCCAGGGGTTCACAGACTGGTTCCTTCCCATGGCTCCCCTTTGGCTTCTGCTCCCCTGTTTCCATGCTTGTTCTCCTATACCACCAGCCCCCATCCGGGAGCTAGAGGGTGTCTGTGATCCCCTCTGACCCCCACTAGTACTCCCAGACTGGTTTCCCTCCCTTTGGAGAAGCCAGCTGGCGGTAAGTGCCACCCACTGACTTTGCCAGTACTCTCTGGTGACCCGGTCCCGCCCCTGTCTTCCTTTCACTCCTCCCAGCAGCCTAGCCTTTCCTCCTTCCCGCTTTATTCTTTGACCCTCCTCCCCCACCCCCATGCTCTCTCCTCCCACTTTCTCAGCAGATGAATTTGCCTCATATGGCACTAAGAAACAGACAAGAAAATCTCTTGTCTGCCATACTCCTAAGCCTCTAAATATGCTGCTGTTTATCTCCATCTCTCCCCTCTATCCTTGGAGACAGAATTCTGATTCCCAGCTCCTGGCACTCATACCCCTCTAATTCCCTCCTTGTAAGTGTGGACTGAACCTGTGAATACGATGGGATTTCACACCCATGATTGGATACTAATCAGTTGAATTTGACTTCATCAAAGGGAAGATTATCTGGGTGGGCCTGACCCAATCAGCTGAGCCATTAAAAGAGTCAGAGACATTGAATTTGAGAGAGTCTTTGTGCTGACTTGGAGATGCAGGGCCATGTAGTGAGGCCCTGACGGTTGCCCTTAGGAGACGAGAGCAACCCCTGTCCAATAGCCAGTAAGGAAACAGTCACCTCAGGCTTACAACTGCAAGGAAGCGAGTCCTTTCTCTTCCAACCTGAGAGAGCACGGAAGAGCGCCTCTCGCTCCAGGGGACGGAGCCACCTGGCTGACAACATGATTTCAGCCTTGAGGACCTTGAGCAGAAAGCCCAACTGAGTCCTGCCCAACTGCCACAAGAACTGTGAGGTAATAGACCCGTGTAGTTTTAAGGGGTGCTGTTGATGGTTATTTGTCACACAGCAACAGAAAACCACATTCCGTGGTGACAGAATTAGGCCTATGGGCCAACCCTCCACTTTGCTTCTGTTCTCATGCCCTCTTCCTTCTCAAGAGCATGTCTCCTCCTGTTAGCCCTCGTGCAGTATCTCGTACAATACCACCCGTCTCTTCTCTCCTGGACTATTTCCATCAGCGTACAAAACTGTCCCATCTTTAAAATATCCTTTCTTGACCATGGTCTCTCGAGAGATGCCACTCCGGTTCTCTGTTTCCTTCTTCAACAAGTTTCTCCAGTGCCTACACCGCACAGTCATCTCTAGTCCCCAATCACTCCCTACCCACTGCAGTCTGCCCTTGGCTCTAATCAAGGTCAAGAATGGCAGCATCTCTCTGTCCTGATGTCACCTGACCTCCTAGCGGCAGAGGACAGCAGAGGATCCCGCTTTTGGTTCAAGGACACCACGGTTTCCCGGTTAGTTTCCTTCATGTCACCGGCCTGGTCTGGTGGGTCTCCTTTGTGTAACACAGCCCCGACTGCTGGCCTCTCTCCTCTCTCCCCGGGGTGGGCCTCACACATTCCCATGGGTATAAACCTCTCCTTTATGCTGAGGTTCCCACTATCTTGCAGCCAGTTGTCCACCCAATGCTATGTAGGAAGGGTAATACACATCTCAGTCTGAACATGTCGAAATGAAGTGTTCCCCTCCCTCCGCCCAGGTCTTCTCCCCAGACTTCCTGCCTCTGTAGGAAATCGAGAGGTCACGGTGAAGTCCTCCCCTGCATGCGCTCCATCACCATTCCTGCCTGCCCTGCCTCCCAAGTGTCTTCTCTAACTGGTCTTTCTGCCTCCACTTTGCCCCTTGCAGGCCCACTCACCACACATGAGCAGAAGTGCTTTTCTGAGAACATCACCTCCCTGCCCTATGCCCCGCAGCTCCGGGCCCTGTCGTCTTTCAGACCCTCAATCTCTCCGGGTCCTTTCTGCTTCAAGGTGCTGTGTCTGCCCAGATTGCGGCCTCCTGTCGGGATGCCCTTCACCCTTTTTCTGCCGGTTGCTGCCTTCTCGCTTTTCAGCTGTCTCTCCAAGACGCAACGCTGGCCACTCATCTAGCAGGGGTCCTCTCGCATCCTTTATTTCTGTCCTGTGTTTCCATCCTAGAACTTTGTGACACTCAAAAGTAATTCTTTATGATTTAGCACCCCCCACGTTTGTCTCCTGAAGGGCAAAGATTCAGTCCAATTTCTTCACTACTCTGCAGCACTTAGCATAATGCCTGACACAGAGGGGCCCTCAAGTCATATTCGTTGAATAAAACAAAGTACTGAGCAACATCAATTGTTGGCTTGCTATCTTTCAAGCTCAGATACTCCATTCGATGTACTCTATAACCCCATCACGTAGGTAGGACGATCATTAATATTTAACAGGAAAAGAAACCAAATCAGAATGAAGCGAAATAATCTACCCGAGGTTATTCTTTTGAAAACGCCGGGGACGGGGCTTGAAGGCGGTGTTTTGGCTGCAGGGCCCGCCTCTCGGTCCTGCACTGGCTCATTGTCCATTCCCAGCTTTATTGAGGGGAATTAGGAACTAATGACTGCAGGAGTGTGAAAATACACAGAGCTGCACAGAGGGCGATGCTGTCCCATGTGAGTGTTGAAAACGGGAGGCAGACACAGAGGGGCAATCTTTACTTTATCTAGCATCTCCCTAGTGGCTGGTCCTCCCCTGTTGGGTGCATTGGCTTGCATGCTGTGACCTCGGGTCTGAGTTTCACAATAACAGGAGCAGGCTGCTGGGACCAGCTTGAGAGGAGTGTGGCCACGGGCCACATCAAAAGCGCATGGACTGTGTTTGCATGGGGCTGTCTTCTTTCTCATCCCTTTGTTTTCTGTTTTCAATTTGTCCAAACAACAGGGAGCTTTGAAGCTCCTCAGACCCGCCCACTGCAGGACCCGGGAGCACTGAGCAGTGAGAAATTTCCATTTTGCTGGAAACATGCTGATTTTTCAGATGCTAATAAAGGAGGACATTTTTAAAACTAGAGCTTGGCTAAACCAGAGCTGGGCTAAAACAGAGTGCCTTGTTTTTAGGGAGAATGACCGCAAATTGGTGTACAAGTTTGAAAGTTTTATATATCTATACAAATATACATGTATTTGTATATATCTATATCTATATCTATCTATAGTATATATATAGACCTTGGGTTTAGAGTCTTATTCCTAAACTTGTAATTGAGTCAACACAAAGAGGTCTTTAATTTCATATTTAATCAGATGAACTGGGGAGGGGAGGGTGGGTGAAGGGCACTTAGCAGGCACAGGCACTCACGTGGGAGGCAGAGGAAAGAAGAACAAAGCCAATCTGCGTGCCCAAGTGGACGTGGGCCAAGGCTGGCCACTCCTGCTTGAGATGAGGAGGTTGCTATGGTTTCAATCAGTGGTCTTCTCCAGGATGCGAAAGGCTGAAAGGTGGGCCTTTCTTTCCCACTGAAGACAAACGTATGTGGAAGCCCTTTCAGGCAGAGGTCAACGTGACGGTTGGTTAGTGTTATTCACCTGAATTCGGAGGCTTCCTGTGTAACTGGCGCTCCTGCCATCAAGCCCCGCCTGCCCATCACCTTTTTCCTTAGGGGGAAATCCTGCGGCTTGGGGTCAGCAGTGTGGGCTCTATTTAAGTCCCATTTCCAGCTCTGCCACGTTCTGGCTTTGGGACCTTGACAAAGGCGCACCTTATAGAATGGCAGGAATTATCCCATGCCAAGGTGACAGAGAGCCTGGCGACTAGATTCTGTATTTCCAAAGCCCTCAGCCTGGTCTCGGTGCTTGGGGAGTGCTTGGTGGTGCTCATCAAGTGTCTTTATTAATTTTCCCACTTCTTACCCTCGTTGGCTACTACATGTTCTGAGACCTTGGGAAAGTCGCTTTGCAGACCACAGTTTCCTTGTCTGCTAAGTGAGTGTGGGGGGGATTCATTTAGTAAATACTGCTGCTCTGCCGGCATGAGCCAGGTGCCATTGGGCCCCCCGGGAGCCAGGCTCTGCGCTCACTGAAAGTTGTGAGTTTTGATTGTTGGCTTGTGTTTGGCACGGAGAGAGGAGGGGTCACCTGTGGAGGGACTTTGTTCCTGTAGCTGCCTCTGAGGCTGGGCCTTCAGGCAGGTCTGTCATTGCCTCTGGACCCTTCCTTATGCTCACCGAAATCTGGTGGGGATTTCGTCCTTTTTCACAAAGATGTTTACAAAAGCTGAATGATGACATCAAAATGCTCGGTTTGGAGAGGAAAGTCATTGCAGACACTTTGGTGACACATTTCCGTGTTTTTCTGAACGGGCTGATTTGTAGAGTCTGGCAGTGCAGACGCCCTGTGCCCTGACCCCATAACCCCTCAAGAAGATCAATTTCTACCTAAGGCACAGTTCTCAACCACATCGAGTCTGTTCCCCCAGGCGGCATTTGCAGTGTCTGGAGATATTTTTCATTGTCACAACTAGGATGGAGTGGGGAGCTGCTGGCATCTAGAGGGGAGAGGCCGGGGGTGCTGGAGCACCCACAGTGCACAGGACGTCCCCACCAGAGACTGCTCTCCCCAAATATCAACAGTGCCAAGGTCGAGAAAGCCTGTTCTGAGCTCTCGTCCCAGAGTTGGGACAAGATGCACACATGTGACTCCTGTTCTCGCCTCGAACTCCTCTGTCCCCTGCATGGACTTTGAGTGAGTCACTCAAAGGCAGGGCCTGCATGTGGCTGGTCCTGAATGTGGAGTGTCGGTGGAATGAATGGTGGGATATGCATTTAGCACATTTGCTGCTGCAGCCGCTTCTCTGCTCTAAGGACCAAGTCGTTTCACTGCAGGCACATGAGCAGAGCCAGGGTGCGGGAGGTCCTGGGCTGTGCTTTTGTGTTCAGAGCTCACAGGGGCCAGAGCAGGGCAGGCTGGCAGGGTGGCCACCTCTCCCGCCATCCTCAGGGCCAAGTGCTGGCCCACACATCGTCACATGCACGATCTCATTTAATGCTGGCCACCCCGCTGTATGGAAGCGACGATGGCTGTTCCCCTCTGACAGGGGGGGAGATGGGCCCAGGAGACCCACAGCTGCACATCTATGAGCAGGAGCCTGGCGTTTGGCAATTTAGGCTCCCGGTTAAACCCTGGTAAAGCCAAGGCAGGTCCCCACGTGCGATGCCCTGGGCCTATTTCACTGTGCGTTTGGGGCAAAAGCTGGGGCCACAGAGCCCATTCTGTCATATGGTGGGTGCAGCGGGAGGTATGTGGCAGGCGCGCGGCGGGCCGGGTCCCCTGCGTTTGGCCACACGCAGCTGTCCTGCTGGATGAGCTGTGCCTGGACGTGTGCTGGGTGGTCTTCAAAGCAACCAGCTCATTGGGGGACGCCATGGGGGGAGTTGCCGAGTTGTAGTCTGTGCCGCTTTCTGTAGTGTAAATACTCCCCTCGTGGCCGGTTTCAAGCTATCAGGGCGACGCCACTGAACACAGAGTTGGGACGAGATGCGCACACGTGTCTCTCGCAAGCCCGTTAGCTGACTCAAGTACACCCTTTGCACATGGCCGTGAGGTGTGAGGTAAATCAGACCCCCAAACCTGGGAATCTCAGTTTCTGCAAAGTGTGAAATGCAGCAGCACATTGATTGGCAGATGGTCTCATGTGCATTTGGTACATTATAAAAGGAGCGTCCCTGTTAGGGTGCTCTGGCAGGCTTTGCCCCTCAAGATTACTGAGAGATGGTTACAGGGCTCTTAGCTGCAGGACATAGGAGCACGGGTGTAACCACACAACTGCTGCCCATTAAAACTGACGTGACTTCTGAGTCCAAAATTGTCCCTGTCCCCAGGCAAGGGATGGGAAACACTAACTGAACTTCTGCAAATTGCTCTGTACCCATTTGACAGGTGGGGCAAGCTTCCTGTCAGCAAGGTTGCGTGGGCTGCCCAGGTGGCAGTTAATGGCGCCGGAACTTCCATCAGGGGTATGTGTGCCTGTTCTGTGTGCCTGTTCTCTCTCACAGTATGCAGATACCGAAAGGATTTTGTTAGGACGCTGTCTCCCATTGCTTCCACCCTGAGCCACCCTTGGAAGAACATAGTGGCACCCATTACAGATGTGGGTCCTGGGCTGCATTTCACCCAGTGTGTGGGAGCGGAGGGGGGAGGCAGGCCAGTCCTTTCGGATCCAGGAAGTTGCAGCTGCCTACAGGAGCACACCGACAGTGACAGTAACAGCCACAGCCAGAAGGGGCTCCTTCCCTCTCTCCATTAGTCGCCCTCTGGGCTGTGCTAACAAAGGCTTCAAGCCACTGGCAGAAGGCTGCTAGATCTGCACTTCCGCTGGGCGTTCGGTCCTGCTCTGCTGGCAGAGGGGAGAGAAGCCAGCCAGCACCTCAGCTGGGGGCCCTTCTGGCTCTTTCGCTGCCAGGAATTAATGCTTCATCCTGGCCGAGCACTTTCCTGACTGTTTTTCATCCGAGGACCTTCCTGGTCTCAGCTTCTACCCTCCTAAGTCAGCTGCAGTGGGTTTGTTTCTCTCACTTCACTTCCAAATTTGCACCTCTTGTCTCTCCCTGTACTCCTGTCCAGAGGTGTTGATGGGTGCTTAGCAGGCCGGGAGCCTGAGGACGGGGGCCTGCTTCCTGAAGATCAGGCTCCCATCTCTGCCTGCAGTTTGCCTGGCCTCTGCCCCTCTCCTCCTCTGGGCTTGAAACGCAGGTCTTGTGTTCCTGAGAGTCCCCTTGTTTCATGTGCAGCTGCAGTTCTAGGAGGTGACATTTGACAGGCCCATCCAAACCTCATTGCACTGCGGATATTCTGTGGTTCCCTGCCGCACAGAGGGAACGTTTGCTTTTATTTATCTTTTTTTTCAATCGGGACCACCAGAATGTCACAGTCCAACTACCAATCCTGAGAGCAAATTTTAATGAATTCAGCAGAAACTTGCATAGCCGTGATACAATGTAATTGCCACAATTTCACACCCACACTCGCCTGTATTAGCTGCAGATTTTCAGCGAGGTTACCACTTGCTGGCCGTTTTGCAACTTCGTCACCATGGAATCACGGGCTCCTAAGGTATTCAAGCCCCACAGATGTCTGAATGAAATGTGTGCTGAATTTTCATCAGGATGTCAGGAGCAGAAGCAGGCAGCACTGCCATTAAGATTAATTAGAGAGTGAGGGCCCCCACTTAGGAACCAGCGGCAGACTATGAATTACATTCTTAGTGTATTTTACAAAGATCCTCTGTTCCAGAGCATCTGACTATCTTCCGACCACTCTGATGCCTTTGACCTTACGAGCCGAGCCGACTCATTCTGGGGTCCACTCTCAACGCCTCTTTGACAGCAGCCAGGGTGTGAACCAGAGGCTTGTGCCAGTGTCTTAAATTACCTGCCGAGTTTAGTTTGCTCTGAAGGGCTTAGGGGTTGCCCTTTCTTTATGGTCTCTGTAGAACCGGGAGATACTGTCCTACAAAATTGTATTGCCTGTTTTTGTAAGACCTCTGAGCTAAGAATGTTTTTCTACATTCTTAAATGGTTGGGGAAAAATAAAAGAAAAATATTCTGTGACACATGGAAATGATATGAACTTCACATTTCGATGTCCATAAAGTTGAGTGGGACACAGCCAGGCCCAATGCATTTTTGTGTCATCCCCAGCTGCTTTCATGCTGCAGTGGCAGAGTTGTGGAGTTGAGTCAGAGACCCTATGGCCTCCCAAGCCTATGTTTACTGTCCGGCCCTTTGCAGAAAATGTGTGCTGGCCCTGGTGTAGGAGAGCAGGTGCCCAGGTTGAGGGCACTGTGGTCCCTTGGCTGTCACTGAAGGACCCCTGTTCTGGTGTCTTGTATCAGTGAAGAGTTGTGTTTTTGGTAATGCCTATGAGGTGGGTGGTTTGAGACCCATGCCCTCCAGTGACCCTGACGGATGTTGGGAGTCAGGGACCTACAGGACAGCAGGTTTCATCCTAGAGGGAGGGCCGCGTGACAGTGTCCATTAAGGCGAAATAGAGGGGCCTCTAACCATGCTTGAGTGCGCTGGTGGCTTATTATTTGCCATTTATCATCGTGCCTTGAACATTCAGCAAAATGAAAAGTGGTTTGCCAATGAAGTAAAGTGGAAAATTAATTTCAGTTTTCTTCCTGTTGCAAGTAAATGCAGAAATTAAAAACGAAGGCTGTAATCACTGCTGCGTTTTCATCTAAGGCTGAGTCTTACCAACTTAAAAACTGGGGTCCTTGCTAATTTTATTCTGAAGGTAATCCATGCTGGCCAATGAGAAGTGCCCACTGAGAAAAGACAAGTTCTCTTTTACATGTGGCTTTGCTCAAAGAACAAACTGAAGAATGCTGGGAAACAAATGGTGTGGTTTGTAGATGTATGGCATTTATTGTCAAGAACAAATACTACAAACTGGAAATCTGCAACCTTCAGACAGCCTAACTTCCCATTAAGCTGCTGTATGAGGGCAAATAAAAAAGGCCTAGAACTTTAAAAATCAAATACCACTCAGTTCTCCAAGGTGTCTAATTTCATGTTATTTGTCAATTTCAGATAATGGGATGCTACATTTTCTCTGGAACTGTTGAGGGTCTAATTTCAGTAGAATTCCCGTCAGGTATTTTGAGCATAAACCAGGAGCTGTTAATAAACTCCAGGAAAGATATTCCAGACTTGCTCACTCAAGAAAACCAACTCTGGGTTAAGCTGTTATATAAAATGTCCTAACTTTGCCAGTTGGCATTGTATAAGAACAAGAGGAGGCTGACTGGCTGGGTGGTTTTTCAAGCCATTGGGCTGCTGCCTGGATACAGCAGAATGATCCTGCTTCTCTGACTCCCATCTTCTGGTCAATTCCTCCCATCTTTTGGTCAATTCCACCAGCACAGGGCCAATATAACTGACACTGTTGTGCGACGCTCTGCCAGGCTCTGGAGCAGGAGGTGGAAGGAGACGGGGCAGGGTCTGGAGGTAGTGGGAATGCACCTGCCCCTACGCCGAGGTGGGTGCCTTCTCCTACCTGCCTTCAGTACCGCTCCCAGTGGCAATTCTAAACAGCACTGTAAGAGCCCTGATGCCAACACAGGAATTCCCTTGTTGACTGAGAAGTGATGGGTGACAGTGAAGGTCATGGACAGAAGGGATATCAGCTGTCCATTTAAAAGCTCAGCCCTATGCCTGTTGATGTAGGTATAAAGCCTTGCATAGCTCCCGCCACATAAAGATGGATGTTGATCACAGTGGAGCATCAGGAAAGGTTGGAAATGTCTCTGTTGTTTACTTTAAAAATTCAGGAAAGCAAATAATCAGGACTGATTGCAAAATATTTAACAACTGTAGGGTGCAGATACTGACCTATGACAATAAATATGGCTACAGGCAACTGGTTCAGGTGTACGAAAGAATATGGGCCAGATATCAGTGGCATATACTATATACTATTTTTAGAAAAACTTCTGAGTAATTACTAAACAAAGTATTTCTGGCTCAAAGGGATCAATTTCAACTGTGTGGAAAATCTACTTTTTCAGAATGCCACATTTCTCTGTAATTTTAGTAGTGAGATGATTACTCTTCAGGGTCTCTAAAGGTATGTGGCCACCCGTGTTCCCCAGGTGAACTGATATAAGTCACCTAGCATTCACTCAACACCTGCCAGGGGTGGGCACTGAGCTGGATCTGGGGAAGAGAAGTTGTACAGCACAGTCCTGAGAGCCCAGCCCTGTGTGGGGAAGAAGAGAGATGAACACATGGGTACTGATCAATGTGAACACACCACGGGAGAGGCAAATGGGGGCTTCTGAGAATCATGGAGTCGGGCCCAATTGGGATGGGGTAGGGGCTCCAGAAAGACTTCCTGAGGATGCTTAGAGGTGTCTTCCAAGACCAGGACCCAGCTTTGGCCAGGCAGGGAAAGGAGGGGGGACTGCCCAGACAGAAGAAACCACAGGTAAGCTGAGAGGGTGAGCAGCAGTCTGGAGAATTTCAACAGCTCTTTAGTGGTGGATGCGATGAGGCAGGCCAGATGGGTGAAGATCAGATTACAAGGAGTCTTATACGTCATGCTTTGGAGTGTGGATTTCATCCTGAGGACAAGGAGAAGTCGCTGAAGGATTTTTAATGCGCAGGGGAGGGTTTGATGAGCTTCAGGTTTCTGTTTTAGAACAGTATTTCTGGAATTGAGACTAGAGGCAGGAGACCAGTAATGAAGCTGGTAAAGCAATACAAGGATGAGATGATGGTAGCCTGACCTAGCAGACTGGCAATTGGGATTAATAAAAGTGGGCTTGAACTAGGGCAGGGCAAGGAGAGGAAGGCTGGGCAGATACGTCCCCACAATCCAGGCAAGAAATCCAGGTTTCTGACTCAATACTGTCGTTCCCCAAGAGAGAAAACTTGGAGGAAGGAGGAGTGGGGAGTAGTCATGTGCTGGACATCTAAACATTTTTGAAATTTATTCTCTTCTAATGGTAAAAGTAATACCTGTCTGACACAGGAAATTTGGGAAGTGCAAAGTAAAGTGGGGGAGAGAGGGGAAGGAGGGAGAAAACGAGATTGTCCATTTATATTATACCGTGTTTCCCCGAAAATAAGACCTATCCGGACCATCAGATCTAATGTGTCTTTTGGAGCAAAAATTAATATAAGACCCAGTTTTGTTTTATAATATAAGCCAGAGTCTAATATAATATAACATAACATAACATCAGGCTGGATATGATATAATATATAATATAACATATAATATAGTACCAGGTCTTATATTAATTTTTGCTCCAAAAGATGCATTAGAGCTGATGGTCTGGCTAGGTCTTGTTTTCGGGGAAACACGGTACAGTAGTGAAAGGAATCAGTTGGAACTATATGTATTAACATGAATGTATTCAAGTGTTGAGCAAAAGTCAATTGTGACAGGGTATATATAAATAGTGTAATACTTTTGTAAACATCTGACAACATGCACAACAATACCACATATATGTGGCTAAAGGAAGGATAAGCACCAAATTCATAGCAAGAGGTATAATTAGGGAAAGGTACAATGGTGGTATAATTGGGGAAAGCTATAATTGGGGAAAAGACGTTAATTCTTTTGGTAACATTTATTTCTTAAACTGAGTGGTGAGTATGCCATTGTAGAATTTGTTATTCCCCATAACTCTACATGTCTTAAATATGGCATGACTTTTGAAAGTCACCAAAAACCCATCACCTGAGACCATCATTTTAACGCATCTCCCAGGAATGTGCTCTCCACTCTTATATAGAGCTTTCACAGAGATACCCTGGGACCTACAGCTCCGCCTGTCGCCCTCTGGGGCAGGGTTTCTTGTCTGGGGTGTGCAGATGTGTCCATAATCTGCGAGACCTCTCCCATGCCCTTCTTTTCAGAGATTACACAACAGATTGAAGAAATACGGTGTCTGGGATGCCACTATCACTTAAGAATCCAACATCCGTGATTCAAATCACTGGAGATGAGCTTGAAGACGACCTTGCCCCTAAAGTGTTGGTTTTCACCCTGGCACAGAAACCCCACTGCCCAGGAACCTGGTTCTAGAGCTAACATTACACTAGTGGCATGTTCTGCTCAGGTGGAGTATTCCACACACTGGCTCATAAATTGAATTTCATTTTCAGAGCCAGGATGAAATGAAGAAATAATTTTCCATACTCTACATTTATTGAAATTATATCAAAATAAACAATGAAGGTAAATTTCTCTTGGTAATACAATTTCAAGGATCATTTCGTGAGCTTGCAGCTAGAAAAGCATCTAGGTTTGATAACCGCAGGGAGAAACTGTCTGTACTCTGTTTTGATCATGAAAGAAGAAGATGGGGTCACTTTTGTTCCCTTTGCTGGGCCCACTCAAAGTCTCTCCTGTCTGGCCCTGCTTCCTATGTTTTAGTACCTGTTGATATTTTGCAATCTTCCATCTTCCTTCTTGATATCACAGAACAGATATCATTCCTTCATCATGACAGAGGACCTGAAATGATGATTATGGGACACAACATTCAACCAATGGCCATTTTGGCCCATGCACTGGCAACCAGCTGGTTTTGATAATATCAGAAAGATTCATGTATGATCTGAGCCAGACATTGCCCACCAATTTTGGTTAACAAAAGGATAACTCACTTTACAAATTCACCAAAATTGTATAATTTCACGGAAGTTTTATGGAGGGTTAAAATGTGCAATTGACTCTGGCCTAGATAGAGTGATCTCTTTGTGGGATGTAACCATTTCTCTCTAAGAATGAGCAACTTCTGAAGTGAGCTAAGTGTGTAGAGAGAGGGACTTCTATCTACCTACTTCTGCGGGCGTTTCTATGCAACGCTGATTTCACTCACATTGCCCCAAGTGTGAATTTGGGGGGGTTGATTATCTTATTTAGAGCAGTGTTTGCTGAGAGGTATAAGCTAATGTGGCAACCTCTCCAGTTCCTTTGCTATTTGGGAGCTGGTGCTTGGATACTTCTATATTTTGTGTTTTATTTACCACTCCCAAAAGCCCAATGCACTTATCCTGTAAGCAGTCAAGGTTAACCCAAAGTCAGGTGGTGAATTAGTAAGAAATGAAATGCTGGTAAGTCAGATGGGACCAGCTCTATCACCACTCCAACCTACCTTATTGAATTTCCTGGCTTCAAGGTAGAGTCTAACTGATAATATACACATCTTGGGAGAAGTTGCTTTTTGTGTATGGACTGTAATCAAATTGTCTTCCCTGAATAAAGGGGATATTCAGGGGAGACTTTCCAGAATTATAAAAGACTCCTGAGGAGGGTGGGTGCTGTGAGAATTACAGCCAACAGGACAGGGCGTCTGCACCTGCCCATTACTTGCTGCGTCTGAACATCAGCCGTCTCTCCATTTGCTCCCTTCCCCATCCTGATGCTGGCTTGATTGTGCTTATGTTGTGCTGAATACCTCGCCTCTGTGTAATCAGCAGGAGTACTCACTTGAAACAAAGGTGTCTTTGACTTTCCTACACATTTTCTGAGACAAAAAAGAAAACAGGAGTAGTTTGACAGCTACTGGGTTAAAGCTTAAAAGGTATTGTATTGCTCCTGCAGTGTTTCTAGAGAAACCGGGTAGCAGGAAATGGGGTTGGGGAAAAAAATCTATATGGTAGTATGAAAATTAACACAAATGAAATGTCTCTAACCTTCTTGAGTGACTACTATGTATTTTGCACTGTATTTTTATTATGGATTTTTATTATGTTTCATGGGATGTCACATTTATACAGCAAAGCACGCAGATGTTAGGTGTGCAGCTTGATGCACTTTTGCATAAGTATATATGTCTATAACCACTCCGCAAATCAGGATAGAACATGTCCAGTAAATCAGAAAGTGCCTTCATGTCCCTTCCTCTTCCATAACTGCCACCTCCACCGGCCTCACCAAAGTAACCACTATTCTGACTTCCATTGCAATAGATTACTTTTGCCCATTGAACTTGACAGAAATGGGATCGTACAACCTAGACTCTGGTATCTGGCTTCTTTGGGTTGACATTGTGTCTGAGCTTCATTCTCGTCTTACTGTGTCTCAATATCCTGGTCTTTTTCGTAGCTGCATACCGGTGGTATTCTATTGCATGAACATACCACTATTTATCTCTCCTACTCTTGGTGGACATTTGGGTTGTTTCCAGTGTCTGGCTGTTATGAAGGACTCTGTCACAGTCTTGTTTGTGCCTCTAGTGGACACGTTCATCCATTTCTCTTGGATGTATTATTACCTAGAAGTGGAACAGCTGCAGTACAGGGTAGACATAGGATTTTTTTTAGCTTTGTGGGGAAGGCCCAAGAGTTATCCAAAGTGGCTGTATTAATTTTACCCACACTAACGCTGTATGAGGATTGTGGTTGCTCTGCCCCCTCTCTAAGCCTTGGTACTGTCAAACATTGTAATTTTAGCCTTCCAGCAACGTTTTCTTAATTCAGTTATTCTGATGATTAATGGTGCTGATTTCTGATTCACATGTTCATTGGACACTGGGCAGCCTCTTTCATGAAGTGTCTTTTCAAGTCCTTCACCCAGTTTTTAAAATTGTGTTTTCTGCTTTCTTATTGATTTGTAGGAGTTCTTTATATATTAAGGACAAATATATATGTACTGTAGAAACCTTTTGTCTATCTGTGGCTTGATTTTTCATTCTTTTAATGGTGTCTTTTGGTGAATATAAGTTCCCGATTTTTCTAAAGTCCAATTTATCCATCTTTTCTTTTATAATCAGAACTTTTTTGTACATTTTTGAACAAAATTTTGCCTGCCCCCAAATCATGAAGATATTCTATGTTTTCTTCTTGAAGCATTAGAGTTTGACCTTTCTTATTTAGGTTTATGATTTTTCTGGAATTGATTTATGGTGTGAGGCAGGGGTCAAGATTTGTTTTGGTTTTGTTTTTTTCCCCTAAACTGATGTCTATTTGGCCAGACCATTTATTGGAAATATTTTCTTCCCCTACTGCATTGCAGTGATGTGCTGGGTGTTTTACATGGCGTCTGTAATTTCGTTCTCACCATAACCCTAAAATACATATATTGGTTCTATCCCTGCCATACATTTGAGGAAACTGAGGCTCAGAGAGATTAAATAACTTACCCTGGCCACATAGTAAGAGCTCATAGTCGAGGACTTTACCCTCTGCCATAGAAAAGACACGCTTTTCCTGCCTTTCCTTTCACGCTGAGTGAACAGTATGACAAGGCGGCAAGGAAATACCATGTAATCAGATGGCAGGCTGCTGGGTATTGCATTGTACTTCAGGTGAGTGTCTCCTGGCAGCACTCAGTGCAGCCTCAGGTCAAAGCAGATCTGGTAATTTCTCAACAATAAAGAAACGAACCCTCGTGAGGAGGCACCATGAGGAAGAGCCTTCTCTGGGTTCAGGAGCTGATGGGTGCATAGCTGGGTTTCACTCCTGCAGAGAGATCCCCTGGATGGGGACCACCTGTCCAGTCTTTCCCTGTTTTTCAGGAAGACTTCCTTCACTGAGCATGCCAGACTCCACTGCATTTTTCCCCTCGGGTTTTGTTTCTGTACCAACAAGGAGATGTCAGAGGGGAGGCTTCTGTCCTTGGACTGGATGTGACAAGGACAAAAGCAGACCACATTTAGTGGTACCATCAGTAACCCAAGCACTTGATAGCAAAAGCAAACCCTTCATTCATTCATCACATATTTACTGAGGGTATACTGTGTGGTTCCAGGCACTGGAAAAATGGCTTTGAACAAAATAGATGGGGACCCCTGTTCTCCAGGAGCTTCCATTCAGAGAATAATCTTTTCATAAAAGTGCTCTCAAGCTTTTTCATTTAAAGATCAACTGAACTTTAATAAACTCCTTCCCTCCTCCTCCAAGCTTCTCCACTTTCACTGGCATTTTGACAACCCAGTTCTTCTAGGTTGTAACCCTAGGCAGTCTCCCAGTTCCCTACCTACTTTTTAGTAATTTCTACTTATCTCCAAAGATTGGAAAACAGAAGCAGCAGCTTGAAATGCCTCAGAAAGGAGGTGGTTCCTATCTTGTTCTGGAGGATGAATTCAATTGTAGGCATTACTGTTTGTGGTTATACCACCAACTAAGTGACACATAGCTGCCCTCTTCCTTGTTTTACAATACTGCAGAAATGCTCAGTATTTTTAAGATGGTTTTTAGCAAGAGGGTAAAGCTCTCCTTATCAATAAGGAAGCCAGTTTTGGATTTAATCCTGCAAACCACTGGTTTTTCTTCTCCTGGTCTTTTTTCCTGGAGACAATATGTAAAATGATCTCAAATGGAGCCTGTGGCCTTCGATATGAATTTGGAGAAATTGTGCATAGTATAGAGTTTTATGCTCCTTGAATCTGCTGAGATAAAGCAGGTTGTTTTCATTCTCATGATTGGTCTTCAATTACTGATTTCAGTTTCCTTTTGCCTCAATTTCTTTTGGCTTAGGTCCCCCCTATATGATACTTTATTCCAGTAATTCAATCCAGAATGCATTTATGAGGTATTTACCATACGAAAAACTATGGGTCATTCCAGGGAACAAACGAATGAATAAAACCCAATACTTTGCACAAGGAGTTTCCAATCTAGTGAGAGAGAAACCCAGATTCCATCAACTACTGCATCAAGCCAAGTGGGCTGAATCTAGCCAAAGTGGTGATGGCCATAGAAAGAGTTACTAGTTATTAAGCATTTATTATGCGCTGGGCAACGTATGTGGGTTTTGCAAATGTTCTCTCTAACCTCAGAGCAACCCTTCAGAGTAGATTTAATTATCCCTCTTTTACAGAATTGAGGCCTGGAGGGGATGAATGACACACTCAAGGGTTTTCAGTTGCCATATAAACAGCCAAGACTTAAATCCAGGGCCACCTGGCTCCAAGGCTGGCTGTGCCCTCCGCTTCCCACTCCTTACCCCGAGGGGGAGCAAACACAAAGGAGGGCCGGATTAATTCTAGTTTAGAGAGAGGCAGTAGCATGGGCTATTTTTTAATTAAATTTAAAAATAATTTTTTGAAATAATTGTGGGTTTACACGTAGCCTTAAGAAATAATACAGAGATATTCCATGACTCCTTTACTTTGTCTTCCCCTACTGACAACATCTTACAAAAGTACAGTACAATATCACAAGTAGTATATTGATTTGATACACTCAAGACATGGAACAGTCCGTCACACCAAGGATTCTTCCCGTCGACCTTTTATAGCCACAGCCACTTCCCTCTTGCTCCCACCCCTCCTACACCCCACAACCACTTATCTGTTCTGTATGTCTGCTTTCTTGTCATGTCAAGAATGTTATGCAAAAGGAATCGCATAGCATGTAGCCTGTGGGGGTGGCCGTGCCTTTGGCATAATTCTTTAGAGATTCATTCAGGTTGTTGCTTGTATAATAGTTCGTTCTTTTTCAGTGTTGAATAGTATTCTGTGATATGGATATACCACATTTGGGTTTTTTTCTCTAGTTTTATTGAGAAATAATTGATATATATCACCATATAAGTTTAAGGCGAACAGTGTAATGGTTTGACTTACATGTGTTGTGAAATGATTCCAGTCCATTAGTTAGCAGTCATCATTTCATATAGATACAGTAGAAAGGAAACAAATCTTGTGATGAGGTCTGTTAGGATCGACTCTCTTAATAACTTTTTTTCCGTCTGTGTAACTTTCATTTCCTTTTCTTTATTGCAGTGGCTAGAATTTCCAGAATTATGTTGAATATCAGTGGTGAAAGGAGACGTACGTGCCTTGTTACTGATCTTAGGGGAAAGACATTCCCTCTTTCACATTAAGCATAAGTGAGTTTTAGGCTTTTTGTAAATTTTATAGATTTTTTTTTCTCAAAGTTTTTTATCATGAATGAGTGTTCAATTTTGTCAAGTGCTTTTTCTCCATTGATATGATCATGTAATTTTTTTAGCCTGTTAATATGGTAGATTACATTTGAGTTGAATATTGAACTAGGTTTGTATTTCTGAAATAAACCCCACTTGGTCATAATGTATATTTCTTTGTACATATTACTGAATTCTACTTACTAATATTTGTTAAGGAATTAACATCCATATTCACATGGGACATTGGTTTATAATTTCCTTTTTTTGTCTGTCTTTTTCTGGTTTGGGTAGTAAGGTCCTACTAGTTTCATAAAATAAACTGGGAAATGTTCTTCTGTTTTCTGGAAGACATGATGTAAAATTGATGTGTATGCTTTAAATGTCTGGTAGAATTCTCAAGAGAAAGCACCTATGCTTAGAGATTTTAGAGGGAGAGGTTTTAATTATGAATTTAAATTCTCTGATAGCTATAGGACTAGCCAAATCATGTATTTCATATCGGGTGCATTGTGGTAATTTGTGTTTTCTGGGAATCTCAGTTGTCAAATTTGTGTGTAGAATTGTAGATAGTATTCCCTTATTGTCCTTTTGATGTCTGCCAGATCTTGAGTGACGCCCGCATGTTTCATTCCTGCCACTGGTAATTTCTTCTCTCTTTTTTTCTTGTTAGAAGTTTGTCAACTTTATTGGTCTTTTCAAAACACCAGCTCTATGTTTCATTCTTTTCTCTATTGGATTTCATTGATTTCTGCTTCACCTTTATTATTCCCTTCCTTCTGATGCTTTTGGGATTAGTTTACTCTTCTTTTTCTAGTTTCTTGAGGTGGGAGCTTAGATTATTAATTTGAAACTTTTCCTCTTTTTCTATAGCATGCATTTAGTGCTATAAATTTTCCTTTCAGCTCTGCTGCAGCTGTAACCCACAAATTTTGATATGTTGTATTTTCATTTTCATTCAGTTCACTTTATTTTTTTTAATTTCCCTTGAGACTTCCTCTTTGATTCATTGATTATTTAAAAGTGTGTTGTTTACTTTCCAAGTGTTTGGAGATTATCATTTTTCCTGTTACCAATTTCTAATTTGATTCCATTAAAGGCAGAAAATACACTTGATCTGATTTCAATTCTTTAAATTTGTTGATGTTTGTTTTATGGCTCAGGATATGGTGTACTATGGTATGTATTCCATGGGCACTTGAAAATAATGTGCATTCTGCTGTTTGTTTTTGAGTATATATTCTATAAATGTCAATTAGATTTTGCAGGTTGTTGGTGTTGTTGAATTCTTCTGTATCCTTGCTGTTATTCTATCCAGTTTTCTATGAACAGTTGAGAGAGGGATGTTAAAAATCTCCAAATATAACATCAGATTTGTCTAGTAATCCTTTCAGTTCCATTAGCTTTTGCTTCACATATTTTGCAGCCCTGTTGTTTGGAACATATCTGTTTATGATTTTTATGTCATCTTGGTAGATTGAGTGTTTCATCATTACATAATGTCCCTCTCTTACTCTGGTAATTTTCTTTGCTCTGAAGTATACTTTATCTGATATTAATATAGTTAGTCCTGCTTTCCTTCGATTATATACAGAGAGTACCAAAAAAAAAAAAAGTATACACATTTTGAGAAAGGAAAAAACAGTATTAAAATTGTAATACTCAATATATATTGATAACAAAAGATGAATACCAGTCATGTATACATTTTTTGGACATCCCGTGGTATATCTGTCTTCATCATTTTACTTTGAACGTGCGTATAGTGCTGTATTTGAAATGAATTTCTTGTAGATAGCAAATGGTTATGTAATGTTTTCTCATCTACTCCATGAATATCTCATTTAATTTGTGTATTTAGACCATTTGCCTTTAACGTAATTATAGATATGTTAGTGTTTAGTCAACCATTTATTATTTTCTGCTTGTTCTGTTTTTCGTTTCTCTGTTTTCCTTTTATGCTTTTCTGTGTGTTACTTGAAGATTTTTTAGAATTTCATTACGATTTTACTACAATGTTTTTGAGCATGTCTTATACTTTAAAAAGCATAGCCTTTTTAGTGGTTATTCTAGATATTATATACATACATGATTCACCTTTATATACATATATACATATATATATATATATGGTCTCTTCTTTTTCTAGCATTTTGCGAGTTCAAGTAAAATGTAGAAACTTTACCTTCCTTTATATCCCTTTGCCCTCCACCATTTATAATATAAGTATTTTAAATACTTCCTCTACATACATTTAGAACCACATCAGATTGTGTGGTAATTTTTGCTTCAACCATGAAACATAATTTATAAAACTCAAGAGAAGAAAACCCATTATAATTGCCTATATTTTTGCTCACTGTATTCTTTCTTCCTTTATGATATTCCAAGGTTCTTCTTTCTTTTTTTCCTTTCTGTTTAGAGAACTACCTTTAATGCATTCCCTTAGGATAAGTCTGCTGCCCACAAATTTTCTTAGTTTTTTTCTTTTTTCGTTTGTTTTTTCATCTGAGAATGTCTTGATTTCCCCTCTATTCCTGAAATTATATTTTCACTAAGTATGGGATTCTTTTTTTTTAGCACTTGAAAAATATTGTGTCACTTCCTTCTGGCCTCCATGGTTTTAGGAACTCTGATAAATGGATTTGCCAAAGAGAGAAAAGGAGATAGTGTTCTATTGAAATATTATAAGACATTTCTGCCTGCTGTTTCCTTAGCCATATTGGGATCACGAGCAATGGGTAGAATTGAGCCTGCAACAGCCATAACATACTGGTAAGACTAAGTGAATAATTAAAAAGCTTTCTTTATCAGTGGCCACAAAAAGTGAAGCACTTTTGTCATTCAGTTGGCTGGGTATGCATATCGTGATTCCTTCCTCCACATAATAAAGGAGAAGGACAAGGAAATTAATTGAGGCCACAGGGACATCTTAGCCAAGAGGGGTTAGGATATTAGAAACCAACCATGGCGTGTACATTTTGTACACAGATAGTCGTTTATGGGAGGTTTTTACTGTGCTTAGTCTCATCTCAGGTCCCACAGGTCCCTGGGGACCAAAACATGGCTCAGGGTGAGAGATGAGAGGAGAGCTGGATGTGAGCGGGCACACAGAGAGGAAGGCGGGTGTTAGGAGTGCAGTCACACTCGCTGGGAGGTGGCGCTGGGACGGGAGATGCATTATGCATGGCCTCTGCTGGGCTATAAGTCACTCTCACGCACAGGGTAATATGCACCACGTCTTTTAAATAATAATAGGTCAGCATTTATCTCTTCTAAGGAGGACTGTGCTGTTTAAAAATCATTTTGCCCACACCAGGGATGGGAAAATCTAGCCTGTAAATTGGCTTCATCATCAGTCACCCTGCCAGTGCTGATCAAGAAGGAGGGAGAGATACTAAAAATCACCAGATAATCCAAGGCCCCTCCACCCTTTGGCAGTATGCGCAGCAATCGATAGGGCAAGGCTGGGGCATATTACACCACCTGGGAAGAGAGGGTTTCAGAGTGACTCTCCCCAGCCATGCACTTATGTGATTATTCACTCACCCCACTTAAGAAAAATCAATTCTGCTTTAGCAGTGCCTGGTGGCCGTGTAGATTTTTTTCCTCCTGATGCCATCATTCTTTTTTATATGTATTTAAGATCAGCTTTCTATAAAAGATCCACGGACAAAGGGGAGATGCCAAATATCACCGATTCTGTTGACTCTTTAAGTGATAAGGAAACAACACTCTCACGTGTTGTCTCGTGGCGAATGTGTCTTGTGACTTATTTTTGTTAAGTGAGGCATTGGACAGCATTCCAGGTGTTATTTCAAACAATGACCCCCCTGGCCCACCAGCAGGGGGCGTGGTGTGGAGAGGAAGATGGGGTCACATCTGGAGGCAGATGATTGACAGGCTGGGGATGGGAAAGTGACTCATATTCACGGAGGGCTTTCCCAGACCTGAAGAACAGGGTAGATTGTTTTCCCGCAACACCAACAGCCATGGCCTGGGAGCACCTTTGGATGCACCATTTCTAATCTCCAAGAGTAAGTGTGTGTCACAGACGTCACCAGCTGGGACCTGTGGGCCAGGTTCCTCCCACAGAAGCATTTGGTTGGACCCCAACAGTGTTGTTTTTGTTGTTTACTTTGAATTAGTTGATAATATTTTTAAAATTTGGAAGATTGCAAATATTAAAAGACAGGCCTAGAGTTTCTCTTAAAAGACTAGGAGGTCTGGCAACACCAGACCTCTGCTTCCATCAGCTGAGTTGAGAGGTGCCCATCCCAGGTGCCAGGTGGGGGGCGCTCTCCGCCCCAGCCTCAGCCCCAACCAGCCTGCCTTCCGCTTCCATGGCACAGCTGGCTTCTGTGAGCACATCGTCTTGTGACCCTGGCATACAGCTGAGGTGAGATGCCAGCCCTGAAGCTCGAGTCCTAGCACACTCCATCCTTAGGGAAGGTCAGATTGTCAGGACCTTTCGGAGTATCCTCCACACTTTGATTTGAAAAAGGCTTTTCTTGAAAGTAATGGCACTGCTAATACAAATTGACTTTTCTTTCTAACAGCTTATTTTCCAGAGAACAAATATGGGGAGCTCTTACGTACATATACAAATGGTAGAGAGCACAAGCTTGGAGAATGCAATCTGTCACCAGAGCATGTTAGCGCTGGTCTCAGCCGTGAACTGTTGGCCCAGTCTCAGGGAACAGGCTGATGACAGGCAGCTGCCACGCGGACTGAGAAGTGATGAGAAGGGACCCCCTTGGCGGTCAGCCTGCCCGCAGCGCACCTTCTTTCTTCTGTACTGGGCCTGCGCCCACACTGCAGAGCCCTTACTCCATCAGATTATGTAACACGGTCCACACATTACCTTCCTCCCCTTCCAGAATGTCAGCCCCTCCCAGGCCTAATCATCTCACATTTGTTGCACGCTTCAGGTGTACCTGAAACAGTGCAGGGACTTTACCTGAACTAACTCGTCACTTCTTCTCAGTGTCCCTCTGAGGCAGGTGTATGTGGCACCCCCATTTCTCAGATGAAAGAACCCAAATGCAGAGACACTTGAGTTTCCATCAGCAAGCAGAGCTGGCAGTGTGCATATTTACAGGTTTGTTGAAGTGTCTCTAAGCAGTGTCACACTTGAATGATTGAATTTTTATTACAACCACTTTGTGGAACTGCATAGTATACATTATAGTGTAAATTATATATTTTTCCATTTTTATTACTGTGTCACATTGTTTACACACATCACGCATGTGTAATTTATGGACAATTCAAGGGATGTTCAAGGGCAATTAGAGACCAAATGGTCCTTCAGTTTCTTCTTCAAGGCATTCAAAACCAACAATACCCATTTGCAGATTATTTTTCATTTTGTTTCATTTTTTTAAAAACAAGTAAAGCATCAGTGAATGTATACATCTATCTTGGAGCAATGTGGAATTGAACCCTCAAGTGAAACTGATGTGTCAGAAGGTATGTGCGTTTGAAATTTTGATAGATAACGACTTTCCTTCCCATGACTGCTCTACCAATTTGCATTTGAGCCAACATTGTGGAGAGAATCCCCTTCCCGCATCCTAACGCTGGATTTTTTATAGGTGTGTGTGTGTGTGTGTGTGTTTGCCAATCTAAGAGAAAGATAACCTTATCTCATCGTTGATTTTGAATTGAGGTGAAATTCACACGACAAAATGTTTACCCGTTTTCAAGTGTACAGCTTAGTGGCGTGTAGTACATTTGCAGTGTTGTAGCTACCACCTGTATCTAGTTCCAAAACAGTTTCATCACCCCCCACCCCGAAAAAAAACCCCTGCACCCATTAGGCAGTCACTTCTCATTCTCCCTTCCCCCATCCCTAGCAACCACTAACCTGGTTTTCATCTTTGTAGATTTACCTGTTCTGGATACTTCACGTAAAGGGAATCATGCCGTACGTGACCTTCCTTGTGTGCCTGGCTTCTTTCACTCAGCATGATGGTTTGGAGGGTGTGTAGCAGGTGTCCGTACTTCATTCCTTTTTTACAGCTGAATATTATACCGTTGTGTATACATGAAACAGTTTGTCCATCCATTCATTCACAGACATTTGGGTTGCTTCTACCTTTTGAATTTTGTGAATACTGCCGATAAGAACATTTGTGCACAAGTATTTGTCTCAATACCTGTTTTCAATTCTTTTGTGTACATACTGTGTTTCCCCAAAAATAAGACCTATCCGGACTATCAGCTCTAATGCGTCTTTTGGAGCAAAAATTAATATAAGACCCCGTCTTATAATAGAATATAATATAATATAGCACTGGGTCTTATATTAATTTTTGCTCCAAAAGACACATTAGAGCTGATGGTCCAGCTAGGTCTTATTTTCAGGGAAACACGATACATACGATATGGTCATATGGTAATTATATGTTTAACTCTTTGAGGAACTACCAGGCTGTTTGCCCCAGCAGATGTATATTTTACATTCCCACCAGCAATGTCATATGAGAGTTGCCATTTCTCCATATCCTCACCAACACTTATTATTCTATCTTTTGTTTTAGTTTTGATTTAATGAGAACCATCCTGGCAGACATAAAATATTATATGCATTTGCATTTCTTTAATGACTGATGATGTTGAACATCTTTTCACGTGCTTGCTCGCTATTCATCTTCCTTGGAGAAATTCAAGTCCTGTGCCAATTTTTAAACTGGGTTGCTTGTCTTTTTGTTGTTGAGTTGTGATAGTTCTTTGTATATTCTGGATTGTAGATCCTTATCAGATACATGATTTGCAAATATTTTCTCCCACTCTCAATTGTCTTTTCACGTTCTTGATATCTTTTGTTGTATAAGGTATTGTTTTAATTTATTTAAATATTGTTGTATTAATTTACATTTTACTAATTGCTAAAAAGCTCCAGCTCTTTAGTGTATATTATCCCTTTGCATTTATTTTTCTATGGAACCCATGTTCAAACCATTTGCTTACTCATTTCTAAAGTGTTTTCTTCTAATATAATCATAAGAGTCACTTTTATAGCCTGGATATTAAGCCTCGTCTTTTAATTTTATGTGTAATAACATTTGTCATATCAAAGTTACTCGTTATTTTACAGTGCAGTTGTTAATCTTTTATGGCCTCTGGATTGTTCGTCTTTAAGAAGAATTTTAATATTATGAAAAATTGTCTTCTATTATCTTTTAATTTCACATTTTTATGTTTATACCTTTCATTCATTTTCAGTTTAGTTGCATGTATGGCTTTAAATATGGACTGTAACATTATTTTATCCTCAAATGAATGATCAAATTTGTAGGCTATCCCATTCCCTTTAACTTGAAATGTCCCCTTCATAATCCCAAATGTGCATGGGTGTCTTACTCTCTGTTTTATTCCACTGATCTCTTCATCTCTTCCTTTACTGAGACTGTACAGTTTTCATTAATGAGAGTAAGTTTTGACAGGTAGTGTGGCAATGTCCCACTCCTACTGTACATTATTTAAGTTGTCTTGGGTGGTCTCTCTTCCATATACATTTATGATTCAGAGTGACAGTTTTTTATTTTATTATGTATTGTCAGTTTTTGAATTAAACATGGAATTTACAAATTAATTTGGGCAGAATTGATGTTACAATTTTGACTTTTTCATTCAGAAACATGTCATGCCTCTCCATTCACTTAGTTTGTGTGTTTTTTTTATTTCCTCCAGTATAATTTTATGATGTGCTCCACATAGGTCTAGCATGTTTCGTGTTAGGTGTGTTCTTAGACGCATTGTCATTTTCTTGCCATTGTAAACTTTTTTCCTCCTGATGTTTTCTGCTTATTGTTGCTCTTTGTGAAAGTTATTGATTCTTGGAGGTTGCTTTCGATTGTGGTTAAATTAGTCTGTTCTCCTAGCAGTTCTAATAGCTTTCAGCTTAAACCCTTGAGTTTCCAGGTAGACTGCAGTCATGTTATCTGAAACAGTGAGGGTTTTGTCTCTCCCATTTCAACGTCCTGCCTTTTACGTCTTTATCTTCCTGTGTTGGCAGCATCCCACGGTCTTGCGAATGCTTGCTTTGTCCCCAGCTTCTAAAGTGTCGTTATTTGGCACTTCATGGTCTCTCACAAGAAGTCTCATTATTTCTATGAAATTTCAAAACATCCAGAAGTCATCTCACATGTTTGATAACTACACACTGGAAACTTTTATTTACAAGCTGGTCCAAATATACTGGTCTTAGAAATTTTGCCCATTTTATAAAAATCACACGATAAGAATGAAATGTCTTTTGCTTTGTTAAAACTTTTTATCAGATTTTCATATTTGATGATTTCATTTACACTGTATGTATGGAATGAACTTATTTCTACAGCGATTTGGCTGAAGACCTGTGTGAATAGAAAACTCACTGAAATGCATTTATTTATTTGATCTCATGTTTTAACAGTGTAGTAGATGGAGGCAGCTTCCTTGATATGAAAACTTCTCCCCTATCCTAAAATGCTACTGCAGAGACTCCCATTAACAATAAAGAATCCTTCCACATCCTCCCCCTCCCCCACCATAGGAATTTCATTTTCTAACAGGGTGACCTTGTTTGGGGTATAAATTCACCTTCACCTGCCTGTGGTAATTTTAGCCTCTGTTGTGGAACAGAACCCTAGGGCGGATTTTTCTCTCCCTTCACAGAGGTTTTGCTTTTCCTGCTAAATGCACTAATGCAGACTACAATGGAGTTGCTGAGTGTTCCAAACGTGAAAAATACTTTTGCAATGCCGCACGCTGCCCTCGGCGTGGAAAGGTGCCTCCATACTGCCTTGCTCAGCTTGGAGACTGTGGGCTTTTTCTCCCCGTGGCCCTGGAGACACGGAGGTTTAATAAACTTCAAAGCTAATTTCACTTCAGGCTCAGCTTTCTGCAGCAGAAATCTCTTGCCCATCAGCCAAGGACCAGTTCTTGGCTTCGGCTCAGCTGGCACGGGGCCTCCGGTCCGCATGTTAAGTACTTCAGGGTGCCTTGGCTCCCAAGCTCCCCTGCCCTGGCCAGCAGCTAGCTTTGCTGTGCGTTCTTTTTGGAGGCAACCCCTCCCGTGGGGTAACAGGAAGGCACATCGAGAAGAAGCAGAGGAGGAATTCCAAAGGGGTTCATTCCGACTTGAGTTGGAATTCCAGCACCTTCCCTGAGGAGCTGGGGGATGTCAGACAGCTGAGCCACAGCTGTCTGTGTGTTCAGTACAGTCAGTCACACGTGGGCTGCTGTGGGAGTTGAATGAGAAAGGGAAATGACACACCTATAATGGTGTATCTGGTGTGGGAGGAACATCAGTACACTCCTAGGGCCCCCAAAACAGCGCCACAGATCAGGGGCTTAAACAACTACTCGCTCACTCTCTGAAGGCCAGGAGTCTGACATCAAGGTGTCGGCAGGGTTGCTGCCTTCTGAGGTCTGGCAGGGAGACTGTGTGCCAGGCCTCCCGTAACTTCTGGGGGCTTTGCTGGCAACCTTTGGGGTCCCCTGGCCTATAGAAGCATCTGCCTTCATGTTTATGTGTTGTCCCCCTGTGCATATCTGTCCAAATTTCCCTTTTTATAAGCATATCCCACCGAAATGACTTCATTTTAACTTGATGACCTCTGTCAGGGCCCTCTATCCAAATAAGCTCTCGTTCTGTGGAACTGGGGTTAGGACTTCAGTGTATGATTTTGGGGGGTTGGAGGGGTCAGGGGGCAACGAGACACGATTCAACCCGTGACAGTATTCAGTAACTATTATCAGTTTCAAAATGTTCAATTATAGAGCAAAACCTGGAGAGTTACCTCCAGATGAAAAGGACAGAAATCTCTCTGTGGGGCTGTAGAATTTCTTGAGTATCCAGAGAACCCTTTAGAGACAAAAGAGTAAATTACGGTTGAGCCCTGTGTTGCAGAGGAACTTGAAAAGTTGTGAGGACTCTAAGGATCTTAATCTTTGAGGAAAACAACCTGTGAAGCTCAGGCAGGGGGGCTTTTGTGCTCACTATATGTGTGGGAACCCCCCTGACCCCCAACAGGGAAGAAAGAGAGGGTTGCTGCCCTGGGAAGCACTTTGCTTTGGCAGCTGCAGAAAATAGCTGTGTCTGTTAGAGATGTTCAGTTTCACAAGAACCAGGTAGCAGGCAGGAGTTTTGGGGGGCTGGGTTGCTAGGCAACAGCTTTCTCATTTCCTGGGAAAGCCACAAACCATCTCATTCCCCTTGTCCGAACATCTCTTCTTTGGTGAAAGCTACATTTAGAGAATTGATGATAATTTAGAACTTTCTTTTGTGGGGGTCGGGGGGGGGGGTCGGGAATGTATATATGTAACCAATCAGTTAACAAAATCCAAACACAAAGCTCTCCTGTTGGAGATGACAGGGTTGACATTCCTTTGTTGTTTCTTGGCTGTTTTTTTTTGATTGGATTGTAAGAGCATCAGGGTGGGTCCTTAGCTGATGGGGAAGTTAAGGATCTGTGGGCTGCAAAGTTGAGAGGTGTGATATCCAGCCTTGCTCCTTCTTTACTTTCAAATTCCAAGTGTCAGTGATAAAAAAGCAATTAACTGTTATCTTTTGTTGGAAAGGGAGATAAGCCGGAGACCCACTTAACATTCCCTTTATTTTTACCTTCCTGTGTTTGTTTAATCTTAGGCGTTCCTCTTCCAGCTTCTGGGGACCTGGCAGGGTGGTGACTGGCTTGTCACATCCCACTCCAGGAGCTTCATGTTTGAGGGGACACAGAGGCAGTGGGATCAAGAACCCCAAACCTCCTCAGCTGGCCGGGGATTTTCTGGGCTGCCTTTGAAACGCAGCTATTTTTGTCAGACTCAGACAGGGCTATGAAAGAATTAAAAGGCAACTTTGTCTGTGAGAACACAGATAGGGCTTCTCCGCTGGTTTGGAAGGGACCATCTGGATGTTGAGAGCATAGGTCCTTGCAAAGAGAGCGGACACCCAGGCAGACAGGAGTTGCCGTCATTCGTTCCTGAAGTCTTGGACAGAATCAAGACTAGGGCTGATCACCAAGGGCAGCAGAGGGAGGGTTTTAGGCGTGTTTGCCCAGGCGTGTCCATTGCACACTACCGCATGCTAACACCACCCCAGCCACCCCTCTCCCAAATTCAAAGTTGTATCAAGCCCCTACGTCCACAGAGCGAGGACATTTTGTGTCCAACAGTGGGGCTGGTTGTATCTAACTAAGGGCTGGTTTCTGGTGTCAGTGCCCCCTGGTGCCCAGTGCAGCGCCCCTGCAGAGGCCACTTCCAGAAACCTGCGTGTGCAAAGGGAAGCTTGCCCTCTCTCCCAGCACACCCTTCTCATAACCCTGAAGTTGGCCCCCTGTGAGGGGACTGTGTCTTTGTTCCACACCTGTCAGAAAAGGAGTAGGAATCTAAATCCTGCTGCACGCCTCACCAAATCATGGGCTCTAGTGACATCTCAGATTGTTCTTGGAGAAGAGAAACCACTGGCAGGGGTTTTAGCACTCACACCTAATGTGGGCCTGAGCCGGCCCCCTGGAAGTTCAAGGTGGGGAGAGGGGGCTCATGGTAATTCATGCTCTGTACCCTAATGAGGACATTCAAGGGAGATTGGCTGAGGAAGGCAGGAGGAGGACAGCGTGTCTTGGTGGCCTGCGGAAGAAATGGCCACCATTTTCTCTGCATTTATTTCTAACGGGGAGATTCCAGACAGATGAAAGGAAAGTGGAAAAAAAATGCAATTGTTATTTTTACTATCTACGTAATTAGAATCCCTGCTACTGTGGGTTTAAATTGTAAATACTGTTCTCACTATTTCCTTGACATCCAGGAATTTCAGACAACGCACGACCTGCAGAGGTATTCAGCAGCACCTCGTCATGGTCTACAATCTGGTAGCAGGAATCTATTAAGAACATAGTGGTAGATTTGGGGGTCTACTTAAAAAGTGCCCTGGACTGCACTGCAATATGTGGCTCTTCACATGAGTGTGATCTCAGGAGGCCACTGGTGTGGCTGGTGTTGGCTCCCAGGAGGAAGGGAGGCGCTCCTGGGGTGACCGTGACTTTCCCAGACACTGGCCAAGGGGCACAGCATGTGCAGACCCCTCGGAGTATTAAAGGCAGTGCTGTGTTCCCCGGCCTGAGTGAGAAATGCATGGGAGCTTACCCCAACTGCAAATCCTCCCACTACCATCTCTCCCTCATTTCTGTCCATTTGCTGAGAGATTAGGGGAAAACAGTAAAAACAGCACCAACCATCACACTTGGAATTCATTCTAATTCTGACATTCTTTGTAGAAAGATGAAGGTCATAGATCAGGGGTGTCCAAACTGCGGCCCGCGATTCATTGTTTATTGCCCCTCAGCAAATTAAAAAAAATATATATTTAGTTTACTTAAATAAACCAGGTGAGGCAATACGTACTTCACCTCAAGTGAGTGGCCGGGCTGTTTGTGTATTTTACCGCATATGGCCCTTGGTGAAAAACGTTGAAAACAGTTTGGACACCCCTGTCATAGAGACCGGTGGCATTATCATCTTTTCTTCCTTGGAAAGTGAAAGAGAGAAGTAAGAAAGCCATCGCTGTAGACCAAGAAAGAGCTACATTTGTGTCATGGACCTTGGTTTATGACTCGGTGGTACTCCCCTGACAGGAGGGCCCGTGTACCCCAAATATGGCAGTAGCCTCTGTTTGGCAGAGCAGCTTCCAGGCAGACCTAAAGGACTGGGAAATTTGGAAAGAAAAATGCCCACTTCCAAGTGTAAGAGCAAGCCCGGTGGAGAACGGCAGATGTGACAGCAAAGAAAATGAAATGGCAGAGAGGAGATGCCTGGAATCCTCAAGTGACAAAATCAGAGAAGTAGTTTGGGCACAGAAAGTAGGCGTTCTGAGGCCGACATTGAAGGCCCAGAATAGGAGCAACCAAACCGACCTGGGTTTTGCACAGCAGGTAACCCCAACTCTCATGGGTGGGGTGGGGCCTGTGCAATGGGGTGTGCATTGTGGGTGTTCTCTGGGGAAGCTGATCCAGTGGGGAGAGGAAGGAAATTCCCCAGCGGGAAGGTACAGCTGTGGCTGGAAGCTCCAAGTGAAGGTAAGGGGAGGGGGAAATAACAGATATGCCCGGCACAGCGGGGCAGTGCGTTTCCTCCTCTCTCTTTCTATGTAGATACAGCTTGGGTGTTCTGGTCCAATTTGGCCTCAGCTCTCACGGGCATGCTGGCTTCAAAGGCAAGGTGCCATGTGGACACCCTGGATTGGGGCCACCCCTGGAGAAGCAGCACTTGTCATTCAGCCTAGTTCAGCAAACATTTAATTAGCTCTTATAGTTATTGGCAGCTGCCATGTCTCAGCTTCTGCCACATGCCAGACACTTGTGCTAAGGACTTTCCATGCAGAAAGCAATTCCACAAAGGAAGTATGACGCTTGCTTCTCATTTTACAGATGGGAAACAGGCTCGGAGAGGTTAACTTGGCTGAAATCAGAGTTGGCGTCCTGTCCTCCAGAGTCCAAGGTCGCTCCTCATTGCTTTATCTCCCCCAGCACCACATTAGGCGGTGGGGAGAGAAAGGGGGAGTCTGCTGCCCCAGAAGGTTACAATCTCTGAGGGGCGGGGGCAACTGCTGACCACCACAATCCCACATAGAAAAGTAGCCTGGAAACACAACTACTTTGGTATTTCTGGTGTGTTTCTTCTGGGGGCAAAAGCTTGCAGAGGGATTGAGTTTGAAAATGGGCCTTAAATGACAGGGCAGATTCCCCCTGTGTTGAAAGGGGCTTATTTCTATGTTTAGAGGCCTTCGGGAAGCTGTTACTTCGACCTCAAGTTTTCAGAGCTGCAATCTGTAAGATATGGCCGGGAGGAGTTCAAGTATCAGCCTATGTGAATAGCAGCTGTGGAGCTGATCGAGAACCCCAGAACTCCACTGTCGGGGGTCGGGCTGGGTTTCCGTGAGGCTTAGCAATGTGGTAGAAAGCTAATTTTTGTTTTTTAGAGAACACTTGCTCTGCGCTCACTCTGCTTATGAGTCCTGACCCCATTCATTGGGGGTCAGTCTGGGGTGACCCCCCCCCCCATTGCTCAAGCCCAGTAAAGCCTCCAGGCCAAAAGCTCAGAGCGCTTGAGGGGGCTGTGTGTTCTCCGAGTGCCTGGGGCCAAGGGAAGCACTGAGAAATGACAAAGATGCAATTGTGAGGCCACCACGGGGAGTGTGGCCTCAGAGCCCGGCCGGCCTGGCCTCTTGGAAGGTGGAGTTTGCAATGAGGCAGCTCACCTCCTGGGCATCGGGACCGCCAAGAGGACCGCCATAAAGTTACCCACCGTAGGCAGACAGCCATAGGTC
Source organism: Rhinolophus hipposideros (assembly GCF_964194185.1). Lineage (NCBI taxonomy): Eukaryota > Metazoa > Chordata > Mammalia > Chiroptera > Rhinolophidae > Rhinolophus > Rhinolophus hipposideros. Next base: position 4,749,570 of record NC_138061.1, read on the forward strand.
AAGTTAGAGACATGGCAGGTGGGACGGAGTGAGGAGATAGGAAACCAACTTTGCCCAGGCGGCCTGTAGGCATGGCTGAGAAAGGAGGAAGTCCATCCAAACCCCAGGACCAAGTTACACACGCCAGGAAATTTGGTGTCCCGGGGGTGGGGCTGGGCTGCCTGTGTTTCTCAGGCAACCAGCCCACTATGGGTTATTTTCGTCCTAAGGAGGGTAGTTGACTATTTGGTAATTCCACTTGATGCTGGGTTGTCTTTTGATTGTTAAGTTGTAGGAGTTCGTTCTATACCCCAGGCTTCTGTCCTTTGACAGAAATACAGTGTGCAAATATTTTATCCTGGTCTGTAGCTTGCCTTTTCATTTCTGTTCATTTCTCCTCATGAACAGAAGTTTTTAACTTTGAAGTCTAATTTATCATTTTTTTTCCTTTTATGGTTATTCCTTTCTGGTTGCCGCTTAAGTAAACTTTGCCTGCTCCTGATTCGCAAAGCTGGTCCTCTGGGTTTTCTTCTAAATGCTTGATAGTTTTAACTTCAGGGTTAGGTCTGTGATCATCTCAGATTCATTCTTGTGAGTTGTGTGAGGTACATTCGCCCTCCCCCCACCCCAGCTGCATAGCCAGTTGTTCAAGGACCATTCCTGGGATACATTCAACGTGATCAGGACAAATTGCTCCTGTTTCCGTGTTGCTGGATTCTATTTACTAATCTTTTGTGAAGAATTGTTGTGTCTGTCAGGTTTCTCAGCTCCAGCACAGCTGACGTTTGAGCTGGAGGACTCTCTCTGGTGGGACTGTCTTGGGCAGTGCAGGACATGTTAGCGTCGTCCCTGACCTCCTCCCCATAGCTGCCAGTAACGCTCCTCCCCTCACAAGTGTGACGACCAAAAGTGTCTCTAGACGTTGCCAAATGTCCCCTGTGGGCCCAAATCACCCCAAGTCGAGAACTTTTGGTCTATGTTCATGAGGGATAGGTACTCATCTGTAATTCTCTTTCTTTTTTTGTTTCTGGTTTTGTTTCTTTGTTTGTTTTTTTGTTGTGGGATGTCATTGTCAGGTGTTGCTGTTATGCTCATGCTGGCCGCCTCTAGTCTCTCAAGAGTTGTGTAGTGTTGGCAGTATTTCTTCCTTAAACTTTTGATAGAATTTATCTTTCCCAGATATGCCTGTGGGCTGCCTGGACTAAGGTTTGGTTTTCTTCCAAACAGTTTTATTCTATCTCTGACTCTCGCTTCCCTGTTTCCAGTACAACCATCTGCGCCTGGAGTTTTCTATGTAAGAAGGTTTTTGATGAGGAGGTCATTCCTTTAATAGCAATAGGACTTTCAAGATTTTCTGTTTCATCTTGTGTTGATTTTGCATTTTTAAGCAATTTGTACTCTAACTCGGTTTCACTGTCCCCTCACACACACAAAGAGGCTGCTGTCGTCTGGGCACCTCAGAGAATCCCACCATAGCCTGGGAATCAACAGTGAGGTTATACTAGAAGCCTCACATCCCACGTGGTCAGAATATTCTTTTAGACGGACTTGAGAGTCTCATCTGCTGGATGAGGTCAGAATTGCTGGACCATTTTGCAGATGAGAAAACCAAGTGACTCGTTCACTTCTGTGGCTAGGCCATGGTGGAGCAGGTCAGTTTAGTGTGTTTCCACCACAGAATCGCTGACCTCTAGACAGAGCAGCGTTTCCCATGGTCTTACAAGCTCATCTGTTCAGTGGGTTTTGCTCCCAGTTCGCAGAAGAGTTCTTGAGACCAGCAGTTTTAGTCTTCATTCAGTTTCATATTTAGCCCCACCAAGTCCAGTCTAGCTGAGCCTGTTTTTCAAGCAGCAAGAGCTGTTCTCGCTCTTTCTCCCCCAGTACCCGTCTCATTTACTTCTTCAGCCTAGCTTTGTCTCACTTATCTGTTCTGATGCTTCTAAACCCCTCTCAGATTGGTATCCGTGTATTATTCCTCTCTTTGCCTAGAAATCTGAAAGTGCTAGATCTTGGTGTTTGCTCCTTCTTTTACAATCCTGAAACCTGGTGGCTCCACAGCCAGTGGCTTCTCAGGCCCTTTTGTGTCTCTGTGCAGGTACAGAGGAAAGAATGGCCATGCTGGGGAGCTGGCAGGAGCTATAATTACTGAAGCTAATGCTTCGTCTCTCTCTAAAGTTCAAGTTCATTAGTGAAACTTCCTTTATCTTGTCATTCTAGATTTTGGTTTCTGATGAGCTGTACTTATTTCGCAATCAAGGATAAAAATGTTGAATTATAATAACTAGCACCATTGACTTTTGCTCGAATGGTAAACTGCATATAAGCTCCCTAAGGGAGGTGTTTTCTGTTTATTTTGCTCCTTACTGTGACACTGTGACAAGGGCCTGACCCGTGGATGATGCCATATAAATGTGTGCTGGACAACAAGGAAATAAATTTTATTGAGTGCTTCTTATGTGCTATACCTCAAGAGAAGTAGTTTTAGTGTGTCTTCTCTCTTGGCTCTCATAATAACCCAATGAAACGGATATCATGATCCTTGTTTTGCAGATGGGGAAACTGAGGCATAGAGAAGTTAGATGCCTTTTCAAAGTCACAGACTTTCTAAGCAGTCAAGCTAGGTTCAAGTCCATGTCTGTGGGACACCAAAGAACTCCATGCAGGAATGCCACTATTGTGGAAGTTCACAAATAGGAGTTGCTATTGTCCCTTTCACTCACTGAGAGGGGGGCGTGGGAGGCATCATTAAGCAGAGTTTTCCTCCGGCTTCTATAAAAAGACAAATAACCCAGTTTAAAAATGAGCAAACATCTGAACAGATATTTCTCCAAAGAAGATAAACAAGTGGCCAATAAGCACACGGAAAGAGGCATGACGTTATAGGTCATCAGGGAAACACAAATCAAAACCATCATGAGATACCACTTCATACCCTCTCTCCTGGCTATTATCAAATAGATAGGCAATGACAACTGTTGCCAAAGCTGGGGAAAACTGGAACCCCCTTACATTGCTCGTGGGACTGTAAAATGGTACAGTCACAGTGGAAAAGAGTTTGACATTTCCTCAAAAAGTTAAACATGGAGTTTCTATAGGATCCAGCCGTGGTTCCCCTCCTAGGTCTGTAACCATGGGAAAGAAAACCTGTGTCCACATAAAACCGTGTACACAGATGTTTGTAGTGGCATGTTCATTAGAACCCCACAATGGAAACACCCCAAATACCCATCAGCCGATGAGTGTAGGCACAATATGTGGTCTACCCACACAATATGACTATGAACACAAAATGAGTATTATTCAGCCATAGAAAGGAGTGGAATCCTGACATGCTACAACATGCTACAACATGGATGGGTCTTGAATACGTGATGCTCAGGGGAGGAAGCCGGACACAAAAGCCCACACAGTATCTTATTCCATTTCTATGAAATGCCCAGAATAGGCAAATCCAGAAAACATATATTAGTGGTTTCCAGGGACGGGGGTGAGAGGGAGATGGGAAGTTATCGCTATGGGGCTTCTTTAGGGGATGATGAAGTGTTCTGGAATTAGATAGTGGTGATGGTTACGCAACTTGGTGAATATGCAGAAACCATTGAATTGTACACTTTAAAGGGTAAGCTTTATGGTATGTGAATAATATCTCAAGAAAGCTGTTGTTAAAAAATTTAACTGCAGAGAGGGAACAAGCAGCTCAGCCCAGCTAGACAGTGTGTGTAGAAGATAACTTGACTGAGACCCAGAGATCTGGGGTCTTTTTTACCTGACTGAGCGAGCCTGACTCTGCCACTCCGAGCTGGAAGCTTCTCTGGCAAGCCCTGCCCCTCTCTGCGCCTCTGTTTCCTTTTTTTTTTTTTTTTGTAAACTGGCAGGTGTGGACCAGCCAATATTTAAGGCAGCCTTCAATTCTAACGTGCACGCACACTTCATGGGACAGTTTCCCTGGTTTTTGCCTCAGTTCAGGGTCTGTTACAGTAGGAGGGACCAGTAGAGGACATAGAGTGCTAGGATCTTTGCTCCATTAAAGTACAACAACAATACAAACTAACAAACAAAAAAACGAAACAGGCGAGAATAGCAACCTTGTCGCAACTGTCCAGCCAGCTGATTAGGTGTGAGGAGGCCACATCGGTTTTCTAAGTAGGATGCAGAGTCACAGCAGAGTGACTCGCGAGCATCTCCCAGGCTGGGTTTTCCCCTGAATGCTGAGCTCTGTGATCTGCTCTGGAGACAGCAGGTCTCTCTGCAGACCCCCGGCGTGCAGTGTGTGGCTAATGGCTCTTCTAATGAGAGATTTACGACTTGGAGCTTTCAGACACTACGCCAGCCTCGTTTGTCCAGCCCATGGTGAAGCCTGTAATCATCTCTGTGGGCGCCTGCTTCAGGCTCCAGCCAGGCTCCAGCCCAGTCAGCTGTACCGACAAGACGCAAGAAGCCACACAGGCCCACAAACAAGAGTCATGTTGCTTCTGTGAAGGGCAGGAAATCCATGCCGACACCTCGTGAAAATGTTTTCGTGGCTTGTTTACATAATGAACCCTGAGCTGACAGTTTCTCTTGGTCTCCCTGGAGTGTGTGGCTTTGCAGCTGGGCAGGACATGGTTCCAGGTTCCTTCGCAGGAATTTTCAAAGATGTCCCATTTTTCTTCCTCGTGTGTTGGTCATTATCCAGCCCTGAATGAACAGCAAATAATTCATCAGTGCTCGTCCTACAGAAAGCTGCTTGGGTCATGAGTGTGGTGAGTGGGAGGGATCCCGTTGCAGCCGAGGTAACGTTTGAGGTACGGGGTGCTGGGCGTCTCTTTCTGGTCACTGCTGTCCGTAGCAGGGTCCCGATTTTCTGCCACCTACCTGCAGAGGCAGAAGTGGTCACCGCTGAAGTCAAACCACGCTGTGATTTTCAATACAAGATGATAATGGCTCTTGTTCAGTGAGACTGATGGTGCTTGAGGAAGACAGGACATACTGATACATGCTTCCCACTTTCGGAAGCAGGCCAGCAAAAGGGAGATGTCACGCTCTCCCTCAAATGCCCCCAGGGCCTCACCACCCAGCCATCACAGCACAAGATCTCATGGCACAGCTACACGTTGTCCTGGAGACCATGCAGGCCCCCACACGTTCCTCGTGTCACAGATGTGGGGGGCTGAGCCCAGCAGACAGGCTGAACTGCTCAAGGTCACAGCGGAGTGGCCAGGAGGGATCTGAGCCTAATGTCTTGCTGTCTATCTGGTGTCTTCCGCCATCTTGTGTTGTGTCCTTCTGAGGGCCAAACGAAAGGGGAAAAAGATGCTTTCCACCTCTCCCACTGCCTTCTTGCTGCCCAAACCCGGGCCCTCTGCTCGGGCCAGGATGCAGGTCACTGGGAAACCAGAACCCTAGCTCCTGCCACCTAGGCCCTGGTTTTCTGAGTCTCCTGGGAGAAGGAGGTGCGTTTTCTCCCTTGAATGTTGAAGCCCGCATTGAAGGTTCCACTGGGTTCCATGGCAGACACCACCTGTGCTTTACCGCTTACCTCTGTCAGGGACCGAAAACAAGATCCACTCCCTCTGCCCTCCCCCTGCATGTGGGTGCAAAGGGAGGAAAAGATAATTTTTAAAGATGCTGTTGAGGTGATTGCTGAAGTGATCCACGTGTCTCTTTGGCCCTATCCTGCCTCTCACAAAAAGGACTCCAGTGTTTGCTAAGACTAGATAAATCCAAGATAGGACCACATCACGGAAGGCAAAAGACAACCTGTAAGAAAGAATTAACATCAGGGACACTCGGAGAGCTATTTGCACACCCATGTTCATAGCAGCATTATTTACAAAAGCCAGAAGGTGGAAGTGACCCCGGGGTCCATAGGCACATAAATGGATAGATAAAATGTGGTGAGTGCATACAATGGAATATTATTCAGCATTGAAAAGGAAGGAAATTTTAAGAGGCTGAAGGAGGGAGACATGGGGACTTATCATTTAATGGGGATAGAGTTTCAGTTTTACAAGATGAAAAATGTACGGATGGATGGTGGTGATGGTTGAATGACATCGTGAATGTCCTTTATGACACTGAACTAGACCTGTTAAGATGATAAATTTAATGTTACGTGTATTTTACCACCATTTACAAAAAGACAGCCCATGAGAGAAGATAATGAAATCCACATTGTGTTGTGAAAGCTCTTGTTACGTGACTCATTCACCCACGGGGCTATTAGCTCTTCAAGATGGACTCCTGTGCTCTCTTCAACTCTGTTACCCCAGCGCCTAACTCAGGTCTGCAGAGACATTAGATTCTCCGTAAATGTTTGCTGAGCTGGGGTCGTGGTGTGATCACGTGAATGCCACACACACAGGCAGGGCTTCGCGGTTTACAGGGTGCTGTGTACGCTCAGATTTGCTGTGCAGTCCTTACATCCAGTCTTCCGTCATCTTCCAGGAGACCCTGCTCCAGCCACACGAAAGGCTAAGGGCCAGAGTGACGGCACCTCAGACTTCAGGCATGTCGGAAATCAGCCAGAGCCCAAGTGGCTACAAAATTAGTGGACAAGCTTTTAAAACACCTTGATTACTACCTAGTGTAATTTTCTGAGTGAGAGGAAGAGTACATGCAAAACTGGGGCAAATAATAATCCATTCCATTATTTCAGGGCCCACTATGTGACAGGCATGGTGCTGAGCCCGTGAAAACCTTTGTTAACCTTACTTCCTAGTTCTCAGCCTACAATGCCTGTCAGTGTGCCTCTGACCGAGGAGTGGACAGAGGCTTGGAGGTGATACTACTCATCCAAGGTTAGAGCATCAGAACGTGGTAGCTGCAGGGCTCACCCCAGCCTGACGCCAGAACCTAGGCTGCTCCGTCAGCTTTCTCAAGCTTCAGAGATGTCAGATTCTGCCGATTCTGCCCCATTCCTACCGTTTCTACGTGGACAGTGACCATGTACATTGCAAACTCAGCTTGAGGCTCACTGGGCGGGTATGGTTTGGCAGAGTCAGCTTCTGTGTCTGTAAAATGGGGAGGTAACAGTGCCCCCCTCTTAAGGCCATTTCGAATGTGAAAGATAACACTTGATTCCAACGTCTGTCTCACAGGGAGAAGGCAATAAATGTGAGCCTTTATGACGTAATAGTGATATTCACCAAACTCAAAGCACCTTGGGATTATCCAGTGAAATGTGCCCTGGTCCAGCGTTTACGAAAATGCTTACAAAAGTGCTGTCCATTTATATAATGAACCATACTTTCAATGTCTTATCCCAGGGGATAAGGGGGTAAGCTCTTTGTGAAACAGTGCATTTCATTGGAAAGGCAACGAGTTATACAATTTATCACGTTCCCCTTTGGCCTTGGCTGTTGGAAACTCACCCTTATGTTGTGATTCATACGTGCCAGTGCCATCTGTAGCCCAGGCTTTATGGTTCAATGATTTCTCCAGCTCCTTACTTGCCGCTTTAAAAAAAAAAAAAAATCACAGTTTCATCCCTTTTTATCTGTGGTGTTAATTATAAACTACCTCAAATGTAGTTAGGTATAAATTATAAAGCAATGTTCATTATGCTTTAGTGTCAAAGGTGTTTTATTAAATTGTATGAAAACCAATCAGTCTTGTAATAGCTTGCACGGTAAACAGACTGCCCAATTTTCTAGATGAACCGTTATGCAAAAAATTGGTAACATCTATTGCAAGTAGATTATACGAATTCATGTTGTGATGTTATCTGAATGTATTCTAATGCTCAGAAAACTTTTAAACAGTGAAAATACTTCTTGGCAAGAAAGCCAGCATCCTCAAAAACAGGTAAAAAATAAACTACTGAGAAGTTGGGGATGAAGAGAAAAGTGTGTATCTGACAGGAGGCAGCAGATAAAATAGTTCTCGTCACATCTAACCGTGTTCCGCAGAAAACTTTCCATAACGATAGTGCAAACTTTTTTTACTTGTCAAAGGAACCTCAGATATAAACGTCAAAGTGATGATTTCTGCTCCTGCTGATGAGAAATGGCACCAAGGTGGACAACTGGCCGCCTCCCTTGGTTGTCGTGTAAACATTCTGGTGACTTCAGCATGGGTGGAAGAACCCTAGGAGGTTCTTTAGCTGGGATGGAATGTGGGAGCCTGCCTCATTCTGAGAGTAGTTACAGATGGAAAATGTGGCCTAGTCTTCGCTTGTTTAGCCAAACACGTCCTTATCGTTAAAAGACCTTTGAAATTGGGTAAAATGTTTCTGAAACACCCATGGGATATCATCAAACTGTCTGAGGAAGGTATGTTCTGATTTTTTCCCACTGATGTAGTACCTCTTATAAAAATATAAAATAATTTGTTAATTCAGCCAACATTCAGTGAGTGTCTTCAGTAGGCCAGGCACTGAATGGGGGCGGGGTGTGTGGGAGACTTGTAAAGACCTCGGTCAACTCGGGGACTGACTTCTGAACAGATAATTACAGAACAGTGTAGTAAGGACCTATGATCGTGACAGCCTGCCAGGGGACACTGTTGTAGGTTGAACTGTGGTCCCCTAAAAGACCTGTTCACATCCTAACCCCAAAGCCTGTGGATGTGACCTTATTTGGACATCTTTGCAGATGGAATCCCCACGAGGTAAAATTGGATTAGGCTGGACCTTAAATCCAATGTCTGGTATTCTTATAAAAAGACAGGCATTTGGGGACACAAGGAAAAGCACAGGTTGGAGGGAGAGCTGGGAAGCCCTTCTAGAGAGGAGGTGGTATTGAGTGGTATTAGAGGGTGAGGAGTCAGTCTGGTGGGAAAATTAGGAAGGTGGCACCGAAGATCAAAGACACAGGGACATTGGAGCTGGCCACATGTGGGAAGTAGGAGCACTTGTTTTACTGCTTCCTGTTCTGGCCTCTTGAGCCCCCTTCCTGCACGTGCATGCAGATTCTTACATGTATGTTTCCCATACCCTGTTCTGGGGGCAAGGGAATGTGTCCCTTTCATTGGAGTTTTCAGAGGAGCATGGGACCCCCACAAGGTCACACATGGCTGTGTCAAGGGGATTTGGGGGAACCTGATAGGAGACTAGGCTGGTAGGGTCACAAGCTTGATGGTGACCTTGCTGAGACCAGGCAGTAGAGGGAAGATTCAACTGATGGGATGGAGCAGAGCCTTTTTCCTAAGATAAAACAGGCCTCGGCTCTCAGCTGCACGTTGGAGGTGAGGGAAAGGGAGGGGTATGGAGGAGGATGCCTCAATTTCTATTGTGGGTGATGGGAAGATTTGGGCCACTCGCCAAGATAATAGACACGGGGTGGGGTTGGGGGGAAGGAAGAGGAAGAGGGGGCCGCAAAGGTGTTGGTTGGTTGATTGGTTTCGTAAAAGCCCCGTTTCATGTGACTTGGAAGCGGCTCGTTCTAAGCTAAGCACTGGTACTTGTGGGTGAGAGCCAGGTCCTTCCTTGGCACTGATTTATAAAGGGAGCAGAGGCCATGGCATGTCTCGGGGAGCACGGGCGAGGATCAAGGAGAGACCCCACAAAAGAAAGCAAGGCACACAGTTGCCAGGAGGGAGGAAGACAGTCAGAAGGCTACGTTGTTCCAGAGTCAGAGATGGGAAGATTTTCCAGAGACTTTGGGTAGCTAATAGCGTCATGTCTCACAGAGATGCTTAATTGAGACTTGGAAAGTGATTCCCTCTGAGAAACACTTGTTTTAAGGGTATGGCTAAAGTTGTGGCGGAAATTCAAGGTAAGCCTTGACTCGTCTCGGGCTAGAAACGAGAGAAGGCACTGGCCATCCAGGAAGGGGGAGTAATGGAGAGAGGAAAACAAGCTTATAAACTGACGAAGGTGGAATGTCCGCCATCGGCCCGTGACACGGATGGCTTGAGCCGCTAGGCGATGCGTGATGATGTCACTAGTCTGCTGTCTCTGTGGAGACAGCTCAGGCCGTGTTGGGTGCCAGGGAATCGTGTGTGACTCTATTCCCCTGTCGTCTGCTTTGCCCACTCTGCTACTTGCTATTCTCCGAAGTTGCTAGGTTTCTCTGCTTTTCTGTTTCACCGGAGCCATTCCCACCTTGGCCTTTCACCTCTGCTAGGCCTGTGCCACCTTCTCCCCTCCCCACTTCCACTTTTGCTTAAATCCACGCATCCAGCCAGGCCGTTCCAAGCACCCCCTTCCCCACCCTTTCCTGGGCCCCTTGGCTGGCAGGGCTCCCTCTGTGGCTTACTGAGACCAGAGGTATCAAAGCTGTGACTTCCACTAGAGCCCTGCCTCTCAGCCTCTAACACCCTGAGTGCTGTGTGAACTGCTCAGTCGGATCCCGTCGCTGAAGTACACCTTCCTCCAGGGGGGAACCTGGGTTCCACAAGAGCTTGGCTCAGGGCCTCATGGTGTGTTCAGTTGTTGCTCGTGATTCTTGTGGCCTCTGGGAAGGGGCTCAAAGGGGGTGGGTGTGGACGAGTGGCGCTGGCTGATGGAGACAGAAGCATGTTCAGTCCTTCCAACTGTCTCATGGGAGGTCTTGGGACGGACTAGGACGCACTCCGTAGCCCAGCACACTGGGCACCAAGCACAACCGTGATTCATAAGCGGCGATGATGGGTGGTTGACTAAGCTGGTTTTTAATGTGCTTCAAAATAAAAGTCAGCACGCTGGCATTCGTGATGACTTCATTCTAACTGAAGCCAGCGGTGAAAAAGCCTAGACAGGGTTTTCTAAAAGCTGTGGGGTGGCTTTGAATCAAACGCATGATGGTTCTCTCTCGGATCTCAAACTTGCCGCCTGTAGAGGAGCTTGTTGTTCTGAGGCCGACAGTGTCCGCGGACTTGATCTGCACCAAGTTCTGGAGGCCTCGGCGAGGCTCACATGGCCGCCCTCCCCAGGCTTTCTGACTCAGTAGGTGTGCCTACCCCAGAGTTCCCGAGAATGTGCATTTCTAACAAGTTCTCCCCCATGATGCCGAGGTTGCTGGTCTGGGGGTCCCCCTCGGAGAGCCCCCATTCTTAAACAGCACTGTAAAGTAGGACCCGTCTCAGGTCCCGTTTCCAAGAAGCAGAGCCCGAGGCAGGGATGGGCGGACTTGTGGGAGGGGGGGTGCTCTTCAGGAAAGACCACGAGAGAGTCGGGGAGGCCTGGTGGGAAGAGGAGGAGCCATGCGAGGCCGTGGCCTCGGGGACCAGCTGGCCTGGGTGTGTGCTCTGCAGCGTGCATGACAGGGCTGCCCTGGCATTTGTACCCGGAGTCGCACTGGCTGTGGGCTGGCATGGAAAAGGTATAGCTTCCCACAGAGCAAAGCAGTGAGCCATGGACAGTTACCATGAGTCAAAGGAAGCATGTGACCTGTCTCCAGGGCGGTTAGAGGAATATGGGATGATGAATATCAAGCATTCAGCACAGTGCCTGGCATGGGATGGTCACCTTCCCTGACTCTTCCCACCTGACCACAGAACTGGCACCACTGGCAGAGGCCCCCACCATTGGGCGACTCCCCCTGCACCCCACCAAATGACATTGCTGAGCAAGATCAACCTGGTGGGCATTTGGGGCAGGTTAACAAGAACAAGAAGGCAGGAGGGTGGAAAAAAAGTTTTAGAGAACGGCTAAACAATGCTTAACCCATTTAGAGAACTGCTTTCTCAAATCCCTTCTGTGTCATCACCAGCATAAGCAGTTGAGGAACCATTCTTTGTAGACTTTTGAAAAATCGTTTTCCCCAAAACATCTGTATTGTGGAGGCAAAATTGTTACCCTGGGTTGGGAGACTGGCTCACACAGACTCTTATCTTCATTCCACTTCCCTGAGTTTGATTTATTTTTCTACTCAAGACGCCCAGGCAGAGGTCCTAATACTGCCAGGTTGCTTTAAGAGCACTTTCCCTTCTGTCCAGGGCTCTGTGGGACGTGCAGGGCAGGTGTGTGGATGAGGAAATGCCATAGAGCAGGTCCATAGACTTGTTCCTGGTCATCAAGCTCGCTGATGGTGGAGCCAGCACTGGAACCCAGGTCTTCCATGTCTTGGTGCCCTGGTGTGTACACTTGACCTGGTGATATTGTCGGCTGTCATTGTGGCAGATGTTTCTATGGAGGGCTGTCCACAGTGTCATTTATCCTCACATTATCATCCCAGAATTATCCTTAGATATTCCAAACTGGCTTTGATATCAGCGTTTGAGTCATTCATCACTCCATCAAGAATGGTTGTGTAAAGAGCTGGAGGAAAGTTGGTCTTGTATTTCAGCCATTCTTAACTCTAGGGGGGCTGTGAAATCCATAGGTGAGGTTCTCTGTTCTGCTGGATGTAAGCTCAGCAGAAGGCACGGGTTAATGTGAGGAGGCTAAACTCGTTCAATTATTATTGAGTCTGGGAACATAAACAACTGTATGAAAGAAGGAATATTTCAGCTTAACAAACTAAATAATAATGAGCTCAGAGACCCTAAATGGGGTAGGGGAAGAATGGGGAAATGTACAAGGTGTTATCATGGGTCAGAATATACTGGATTCACCACTGGCTAGTATAACACATGAAGAGGTGACATTAAATTTTATAGTAAAATTATACACTCTATTTTATCTTTTCATATACTAAGAAGTAGCAATATTATCTCCTTTTCCCTAGGATTACGGGACAATCAGTACAGCACAAACGATCGAATTGCCCTTAAAAATCTCCAGTCTGAAGTTACAGAGAAGCAATCTGACTTCGCCAAGGTAACATATGTTTCTAACTTCTAGAATAGTCAGCAAAATGCAGGCAACCATAAACAATGTGATCACTGGCCTGCTTATGATGTGTTCACATTTTATTTTGCTTAGTCAAAAATTGAATTAACGCAGCAGAAAATCTAACCATCAATGACGAAGACTTGTTACATGAAAGTGTGCAGTATATATGCAATTATTCTTTAATTTTCACCAAGAGTCTGTAAATTTGCAGTGTCAAAGCAGAGTAGAGTGATTGAATCTCAGTTTAAACCAAAATTAATCTGAGAGAGAGAGAGAGAGAGAGAAAGAGATGCCATATAGCATTTTGAAGGTGGAGAAGACGTAATTTGAAATCTAACAGCTAGTACAGGTTGATATAACCGCAGAAAGTATTAGTGGTCTCAAATCGGGAAGAGAATTAAAGGTCATATTTATAAAATGAAACGTTTCTGATTCTAGAGAACAGAGAACTCTGGACACAGTGGTTAACAGATGCCAGTGTATCACGTGGCCCTGTGTAATTGACTCGTTTCATCCTTTCCACAGTCCGGGGAGGGAGGTCTTGTCATTATACCGATTTTGTGAGTGAGAAAACTAAATCCAGTACGTTCAGTGGTTGACTTGCCCCAAAGCTCGCAGCTCGTAAGCTATCTGGCTTCGGAGGTCGGGTTCTTACCTTGCGCTAAAGGGCTGGCCCAGAGGAGGCTCATTCCAGTTGAATAGAATTTAAAATATGGACTTTTCCTTCCTGAAGGGATTGTCGGCGATGTCACCGGTTACAAGGTGTCTGTTGTCTTTCACAAGTGAATATTCTGCCACCAACTTTTGTAATGCTGACAGTGAAATTATAAGAATTGACCTCTCATAACAGATTAAAGTAGCAAGGGTATCCGTAAAACATATTTTTTCCTTGAAATGCCTGCCTTAGGTATTATCCTTTGATTCAGCTCTGCATTTAATAAAACCCGACATTTCCCTGCAAGACCCTGGGACTGAAATCCCACACAATGGAGAACGGATGTTCTTCTGGGTCCTGAGATTTAGTCATCCATATTTAAAGCCCTTTCTATGTGGAAGGGCCGAGCTCGCCGTCTGAAGACGTAAAGATGCGTGTCTGTAATTAATTTGTTCCCTGGCAGCAGGAGCAGGAACCCTGGGTTGCAGGGAGGGAAATGAGTAGTGGATCATGACGAACCTTCACTGGGAAGAGCTAGAAGCCAGTTAGAAGGGGAGGGTGAGGCCCAAGTCGGTGACCACTCTTTTAGGAAAGATACCAACTGAAGCTCTTTCTTGCCTCTTTCCCCACTGAACAGGCAACTTTCAGTCTTTTCCTGTTGATGTTAATGCTGTTTGGTCATTAACAATCTAGAGCTGGGGGACCACGTGTCTGGGTCCCTATAACACACACTCACACTTGGTCATCATCTGCGCCTCCGTTGATTACCTCCCAGAAGTCACACCTTCTCCACATCTGCTTTGGAATGACCTGGATCGCCTAGTTTGATCATGTCAGCAGTGTGACTTTCAAATTTCCCTTCTCACTTTGAGCTGTTGATACCCATGCCTGAGTGTGTGTTGTGTGGCTGCTGCAAATGATGAAACACCCCAAACAGACGCCCTCCTTTGTACTTGCCATAAATCCCACCTCGCCATGAGACTGATCCCTTTTCCTTTCAAAACCCATCGAAGCTGTCAAAATGATAGGCGGGCACTTCTTTAGCCAAGTGTTTATTTAAAAGGAATGAAATATGGAACCGAGGGTTCTTTTTTTAAAAAAAACCAATGTATAAATTTTCCTTAAAACAACAGTAATGGCAACTCCATGTAGACACTTACGAAAAGGCAGAAGTATATTTATTTCCCTTATTTTTTCATGCAGTTTTTACATATGACTGTAACATATCTCAACTTTTATAGCTCCCTTTTATTACGTAACACTCTATCACAGACATGTTGCCATGTCATTGAAATTCTTTGTCATCTTTATTTGTAATTTCTGCAGAATATGATACAGAAATTATATTGGGCCATGACTTACCTGCCCAATCCCCTTTCTAGAAATATTTCGATTCTTGCCAGCTTTTCACTGTTATATAGCGTAGTGCATTGAATCTTTTGCTATCTAGTAAATTCATGGAAAGACAAAAGTTTCAAGATGGAGAGGGAGAAAAGCTTCAATTTTGCCATTTGTCTTAGAACCGTCCTTTCCTATTGCTACAAACCAGAGTGAACTCATACATACAATTGAAAATGCTTTACAGTCAGGATGAGACGTCACTGTGTTGACAGATTACCGGTTGGTGCTAATGGGAGTAAAAGCATGCTTGCAGCTGATACGGAGGTACCTGTAGAGACTATCTGTGGGGAGATGGGGCCAAAGAATCCATCTGGGAAATATAGTTGTACGTTGCAGAGTGGCTGTGGAAAAGGAAGTCATTGTCTCATGGAGAAAAAATACAGATTTCAAAGCTATAGGTGGGATTAGACACTTATCCTTTGGAGAAATAAATCACTACGGAATAGAAACACGTTCACTCCAGTGTTTCAGGGCCTGATTTTTCTGACCATTCGCTGTTTATTTTGTTCTTACTTCCGTTAATGAAATGGTGCCCTTCTTAGTAATATGTCTTAAGGCTTAAATATAAAGTTAAAAACAGTCAATAGAATGCATAAAACTGCGAAGACAGTTACCAGCACTACAAAATCATGTTTGAAACATTTAAAAGAAATCAATATCTTAAGCAGAATTTATGAAAAGGAAAATGTACAAATGCAAGTGTTGTGTGGTGCTGGTCAGGAAATGGGTGATTTACTACCAGAGCAAGGTGCAGAATCCAACGATTCATTTGACCTCTCTCTGACCTTGAGCAGTCTACTTTAAATGCAAGATGATTTTCTTCCTTTCAAACCAAATCTGACATCGGTTAATTTTATTTTAGATAAAAGGTGTCTTTTTTCAAAGCCATGTTCAGTTAACCCAGTATAAAGAACAGATGGAGTGACACACTGAAATAGCCTAATTGGGAAAGATATTTGATGTAGAAGATGTGATTCCTTTTTAAGGAAAATTTGCCCTGTTTTAAAAGTAGTAGGCCAACTTAGGAACATCAATATGGTGTCTCATCTCTTTCTTGGTTTCACAGCCCCCAAAGGACTGGACACAAAGGGATGTATTATAGCCTGTTATGGGCTGAATTGTAACCCCCGCCCCCCAATTTATGTGTTGCAGTCCTAACCCCCAGGAACTCAGACTGGCCTTGGAGACAGGTCTTTAAAGAGGTAAATGAGGTCCTATGGGAGGGTCCTGGTACAATATGACTGCTGTCCTTATAAGAAAAGGAGGTTAGGACAACAGGCAAGCACAGAGGACATGGGCAGAAGACAGCCATCTACAAGCCGAGAGAAGAAAACACAGGAGGAACGGACCCTGCTGACACCTTGGTCTCGGCCAGGCTTCTAGCCCCCAGAACTGGGAGAAATTCGGCTTCTGTTGCTTGAGCCACCTAGGCTGTGGTACTTGGTTATGGCAGCCTGAGCCGACTGATACTGATTTTGAAGAGGTTGGACCTTATCTTTAATTACTGAATGGGTCTCAATGAGAAAATAGGATTTGATAAAGAGAACTTGCCAGACAAGAGTATGATGTGTATTGGACAGCAAAGAATGCAGTGTTTCCTTTTCAGTTTCTCTCATTTATTGGTTGGGGCTTTTGTCAAAGCTGAGTCCAAACACCTGAGAAAACACTGGATGATTTAAGCTCATACTCCCTGTCATGGTAATTTGATTACCTGCTTGATGTTATCTCCAGTCTGGTAACTCCAGGAGGCCAGGAAGCTTCCTCAGCACCCCACACAGAGTCTGGTGCATAGTAGGTGCTCAAGAAATATTTGTCTGATGAGTGAATAAATAAATGGTTTCACCATGACTGTATGTCATGAGTAATGGAATTTATGTCTGAAAAGGTTACGTTCATTCTATATTCACATGAATAAAATTTCAGTGTATTGGGTATATAATGGGTTATTTCCATTTTAAACAATTCAAATAAACTCAAATGCATTCATTATAAATTCCATTGAACTATCGTATAACTTTGATATAAAAACTCCTTTATTCCTCCATAAGCTTGACTATATCAGATATTCCCTGATTTCTGCTGAATCATAGAAAAATCAGACCCTGGAGTTATACCACATGTGTGTACTTTGGGAGGGACTTCCACATCCATCGTCAGTTTTGATCTCCAAAACTTCCTATGAGGTAGGAAAGGTAAATAGATTTTTTCTTTGGAACTGGGCTTCCATCAGCATTTATTCCCCAGGTCAGTGTTACCCTGACATGCTCAGCAATTCCAGAGGGGTCTTTTCTGTCCTTGTTCCAGGCTGAGATGACATTCATTCATTCATTCCTAGAAACTCACCCCTTGTTTCTGGTACCCATCGTTCATACCTGGGCCAAGGCTTCCATGGGATCCTGACCCAGAAGGGTGGGGTACCCTCTTGATGTCGAAAACCAGCTGGACAATGAAGCCTGGGATCTCCACAGGAAGTACTGTTTTCCCCTTGATCTACAGCTCTGGAAAGCAAGGCTCCTCCGGAGTCCTGTGGCCCGTCTGGGAGCCCCAGGCTCAGGACAGACAGTAGGAGGTCTGAGTCCCAGCCCGCCATCCTTTCCGCCTTATCTCTGCAGGTGCACCCGCTGCAGCTGCTTAAATGTACTCATCCTGTGCTCATCTCCATGCATCCTGATTCACCCTAGGTCCAGGGAGGGAGGGGCCCAGAAATCTGCATTTTAAAACCAGTCCCTAGGTGTTGTTTATGCAGGTGGTCACTGGCCTAAACTATGGGAAGCAGTGCTCTATAAAATAAAACCAGTGCTGCACAGTTTCCAAGATGGATTTGTTTCCTCTCCCAGGACTAGCATCAGAAGGTCTTCCCAACGTCATCTGCCCACGCGGACTACTGGAAGCTTTAAGAACACTGATGCCTGGGCCCCACCCCAGGGGTCCTAATGTAATTGTTTAGGGACAAGGCTGAGCATAGGGGTTTTACAAGCTCCAGGTGACTCATGTGCCATTGGGCTGAGAACCATGAAAGGGTTTTGAGAGGGCCTGGCTCGTGTCGGCCATCTGGAAAAAGGTAGCCAGTGATTTTTCACTTTTTTAAAAGATGAAGTAAATTTTCAGATGACTCTCCTATCTCTTTCTTCTTCTTCACCTACGGAATCTCTCGTCATGTTTGAACTTGCAATTTTCCACATACCTTTAAAATATGACCCTGTATGAGGTGATGGATATTGCCATGAAACACAATAAAGAAAAAAAAAAGGAGAAACCAAGAAAGACAAGCCGACCATCTTCCGGTGTCTCCCAGGAAGGACCGATGAGCCTCGGCCGAGTGCTAAGGTCACACACGGGGGGCCACTCATGAAAAGGCCAGCTGGAGGAGAACAGGACGTTCGTGGAGTAAATGAATATTAATCCTGCTCTGAAGAAAACACTTTGCTCTCATCGAATGTAGGGCTTTCCGCTCCCCCATCAGGTGAGCAGCCCCGTGACGCTGCTCCCATTTCTCAACGTGTGCTCCCAGATCACATACATCAGCATCACAGGGATGTTGGTTAAACTGCAGATGCCTACCCCTCTCCCCCCCAACACACACAGAACCACAGAACAGAACCTCTGGAGCCTGGGGAAGCTGCCATTGTAAAACTGCAGGTGACCGTTAGGCACCTCGGAGCTTGAGACCTGCTGCCCCTGTGCTGAGAACCAACCGCACCTTCGGGCCCCCGAGGTGAAGGCTGCAGGGACTGGGGGTTGAGTAGCTGCCAGTATTATTCTGGATCCTGTGCAGTTCATGCAAGGGCTTATCTGAAGCACTAGACTAATGAACGTCAAATGGGGGCTGGGGCCCGCAAGCATGTGCCAGTGCTGGGGGCCATTCAGTGTCTGTCTTCTGCCGCTCTGCCCATGCACCCGATGAAAGCAAAGCAAAGACAGAAGACACTCTTCTGCCTGCTCTCAGCCTGCTTGCGTGCTGTATTAAAAGTGCCAGCACATTGTTTTGGACACACTAGTGATTTACTGTTAGGACATACGACCTGCGGATGAGGAAGTCTGAAACCCCTTGACCGTGATATGGACAGAAACCTGCGTTTCTGCAGCAGAGCATCGAAAAGCAGCTGAACTGTCTCAGTCCTAACCCCCACCCCACCCCATTCTGATAAGTGATGGTCGTGGTCAGCGTGCCAGTGGGGTCGGCTGTCAGCCTTGAAGATTCGTTGCTGTTGTTTTGCTCTCTGGGATTTGACCCCGCGAGGGCAAGCATGGGGAGCCACACTGAATTCCATCTAAACCGGCAGACGTGGGGATTCCTCTGGGGAGTTGGAGACCCAGGCAGGGAGGGGGGATCCCGGGACTCAGGCTGCTGTTTCCATGGAGAAGCGCTGACTCACCTCCACGTGAGCAGGTGCCCCAAGTCCCGCCCTCCTCCAGAATTGTGTCTGCCCTCCCCGGGAGGCTGTGAGTCTGTGTCAGGCACTCCTGGGCCTGGTGGAGGTGCTTATCGAAATTGGATGATCCCCATCGCACACAGACCATTAAATAAACTAGAAATAGACACCTGTCAGAGACAAACCAATTCCCCAGGCGGAGAAATGTTTCCAGGATGTCTAATCGGTTCACAAACAGATTGGGTTTCCTGCCCTTCCGAACAAATGCTCAGAGGTGGTGTCGGGTGTGTGGCCAACGCCTTGGACGGGAGTGTCAGGGACAGCGTCCTGTGGGCCCTTGAAAGAGGGTTTTTTGTCTGTGGTACAAGGGACGGCTTGAATAATTGCCATCTGTTTCCATTCGCAGGAGACTCTGGCATCACAGAACACAAAAATGATTTCATCCATAGTCATCTCACAGCTGATTGATGAGAATAAATCAAAGAATGGGGCCGCCTTACCTGTGTCGTGCCCGCTGGCTCAGCCTCACACGTGTCCCATGAGGCGGTCTCTGGCTAATCGCAGCGGAGTCACCATCGACAGGGCGTTCGCCTTCCTTCCGGGCAGATCAGGAATTCCGACGTCGCCAGTGGGGGTGCGAGGACTGGAGACAGAGCCGCCCCCCCGAGAGAAGTCCTGCAGCCGCCCCCAAAAGGGATTTGCATCCATCACCATCACCGCCAGGCGCGTGGGCTCCCCAGCCAGCACCCTGGTGTGGGGGGCTAGGCGAGACCCACGTTGCACCAAGTGCAGGGCCCAAGGCACACTGCTCGGGGACCCCTCTGCTCTGGCCGGTAGTGCTGACCCATGTCAGCACAATGGACCCTTCGCTTGCACGGAATTCTCCAGAAACAACTCTGTGATGAGACTGACATTCCCTGAGGCCCATGCACGGCTGTGTGAGGGACACGAGTACTGGGTCCCCAGTGTGGACGACAGACAGAACAGGTTTTCTCCAGGCACCCCGCAGTCAGGAAAGAGCCCACTGGTGTTCAGCTCCTGCGTCCATCTCAGGGTGTCTCAGCAGTGTCCGAATTCCATCTACTATCTGGACAGGTCCCTCTCTGTCCCCATTGAGCCACCTCAACTGGCGGGCCCTAAAATGCACAGATCTGTCCTGTCGCTCAACCTAAATTGCAGTTCACACAGATTGACACCAGATGGAGTAGATGGCACAGCTAACGGAGGGCCAATAGGCAGCACCCTCAAGCCAGAGCTCAGGGAGGGAAGCCAGAGCCTCCTGGGTCCGCACTGGACCCCGAGCGTGCAAGAAAGTTTCTTCAAGGGAAACCCGTCGTTGGGGCGGCTGCATCTGGGGACCGGCTCATGTCCTTGGAGTGGCTCCCCTCCCGTGGAGAATACAGATGGAGAGACTCACCAGGTGACTATAAGGAAGGACAAGGACGACCATGCAGCTCGTTGTCACACTAGCCTTCGCGCCAACCAACTGTCCATTCACATTCCTGGCTGGAGTTACACGGCAGGTGAGTGACCGCCCACCCTCAGGAGGGGCCGCCCAGCCCAGGGGCTCCCCCCTGGTCGGTCAGGTCCTCTGTAAACGCCCTGCCGGGGCAGGTAGTGAGTTTCTTGTCTATAACTTATTCCAAGAAGTGATTCTCGATAGAGTTGCTTTATCTGCTCAGATTGCCTAATTGCGAGCTCGGTGTGGATGTCTGGACGGGGTGTGTTTTCTTGTATGATCCTTTCGTGGATTGTGAGACACTTTCCCTCAAAGTTTTGTTTCCAACAATACTTCGAGATCATATGTAGCAAGTGGGAAACGATAGCCCTCAAATCAAGTTATTGATAGTTTAGGCGGCCACCATCCCAAACAAGGTGGGAAGAACTAAGAGCCGTCACCCCCAGAGGTTTTGTCTCCCTGCCCCCAGCATCTGCATATCCGGAGGTGCCCAGAGTGCTACCCTTTTCACTTTTCAATCAGAGAGTTGGTATTTATGGATTGGCCTGAGGAACCTATTCTCCACATCCCCATAATGGAGTACATGTATGTGAGTATGTGTGTGTGTGTGTGTGTGTGTGTGTGTGAATGTGTGTGTGCGTGGTAATTATGGCACAGTTTCAAAATGAGGCAAACTGGGGACTCTCTCTATGTTAAACAGCAGAAGCAGCAGTTTTCTGTTTCCTGGGTTGTATTTTCGGGGGCAACTTGGCCAGAATCTGTTGCTGTTTTGATCATTCCCAGGGCCAGCCAGAATTCCCAAAGTCAGCTGACCCCGGCCTCCCCTCACCTCTCCTTGGAGGTCAGAGAGGGGAAAGCAGACCTTAGGTAGAACTCACAGTTCGTTCTTTCTCTGTGTCAACTTCCGATTTTCTGCTTTACTTGCTGCAAGAGGCTCTGGTTTATGAATTAGTGACTTTTCACTTGGGGAGAACATTTAAAGATAATAGTAAAATTGAAAAGGCAGCATATGCATAATAATTTTACAGTGCTATTTTTGTCCATTAAAGCTTTATTAATTAATAAAAACGACTAAAATATTCTAGAGCTTTCATGTGTGTAGAAATATTAAATGATGTAATTAATTAAACGAGCATTTGTGTTAAGTGCTCAGATTTTTAAGGCAATTTGACACAGCTTTCAGATTGATTAGACAGTTGAAATGCCTGAGTCTTACAGACGTATTATTGCAAGGAGGAAAATGTAAGCAGCCATCAGTGTTGCAAAGGTGGGCCTCACTCTACTATTTAAAGGAGTTGCTGAAGCCAGCCACTTCCTTCCTTGCAATAATTCCTTGAGGAAGGTTCTGGAAATACATGACCTACGTTGTTGTAAGCTCATCTTTGTCTTGATACCTTGTCTCATGGTGTGAAATGATAATTTGCATCTATGGCACTTGCACCAAAGGATCTTTAAAAATCACTGGAGCCAGGACTCACCCATTCATCTCAGAGCAGAGGGGCACGAGCAGAGATATCCCCGCCCCCAACTTATTTTTGGCTTTGGTGCAGAGGAGATTTTTGACTGTGACTGTCAATGAGTCCTCCTGTAACTGACTTTCTTAGGCAAAGAGTATGAGTGAATCCTGCTTCCCACAGGCTGACTTCCCTCAGGAGAGCTTATGTCCCAAGGGCTCACACGTGGAGCAGAGTGGCTCTACATCACGTGGCCTCATGCTGCCATTTAAGGAAAGAGATACTCGCAGAGCCCCAATCCCCTTTTTCAGAATTGCTGATCTATTATTTTCAAGTGCAGTGAATGGGGCCAGGCCGCACTAACTCTCAGAGTCTGTTTCCTCATTGCGGTAACTGGAGAAAGAGGTGGATTTGGTGTTCTCGAAGGTCCCTTCAAGCGTGAAGAAATTTCAGCTCTATTTGCCTGACGTGAAATCTGTGAGGGAAAGAGGCTTCCTGTGACTCTGGGTCCCTTAGTCCTGAAGTTCAAAGCCACAGAACCTCAGGCTACCGTTGGGGGCACATGCCTCAGACGAGTACAAATGCACACACACACTCACACAAACACATCCCGGTACTTTCCTGCTCCTGCCCTCAGAAGCTAATTCGCAATGGAATGCGTTTCTTCCCAGGTGACAAGCACTGTGCTTGTCCACGTTGTAGAATTCCTGCCTGAATTTTACAAGCACAACCACCACTGTCCGTGCTGGTGTAACCCGCACAACCCTGCAAGAGGCAGCTCGCTGACCTTCAACCTGACAAAGCGTGTTAGTCGTAACGCAGTGCTCTCCGACACTGGGGATGCTCATTCGAACTCCAAGGAATGGTTTGTGCCCTCCTGTTGGAAACTGGAATCTTGTCTGAGGCGTCTTGACAGCCTCCTGTGGTGACGCACGCCCTTAGTGGACCTCAGACTTCCTAGTTTATGAACCTGGTCCTTTTTATCTGAAGGATTCCAAAACAGCACGTGCACAGCGTCCTCTCTAGCTGGCTGACTGACATTCAGCTGCAAGGTGGGTGCAGTCTGGGAGATTCTGCAAATGGAAGCAAGGTGATCTTGGTTCTAGTTCAAGGTCGTAAGACAGGAAGTCCTACGAGTTGCGATCTTCAATGAGCCCCCAGGACACACCCCCAGAAAGATTACTAAGATTAAGGGAAACAGGATAGTAAGAAACACTGTGCCGTATGGATAGGCCGTGTCTCCCGGGACGTAGCATTCTACCAGACCCAGGGTACCTGCTGTCGTTTCAGGGCTGAGGATTTAGGACTGGCTCCCTCTTTGCTCATCTCCTCTGTCCCTGTAGGCTTGTTCCTTACATCTCCACCGTTAGTAAGCATCCTGCCAGCAGCTGCCAGATGGGCATTGTACAAACTCCAGCTCCTACTATAAGGAAGAGTTTCATCATCGTTACTGCCACTGCTGCTGTGTCATCACCATCATCACCCTGTCAATAACCATCGCATACACTGTGGAAATCCTTGATGCCAAGCCCCGGGCTACAGCCATTGTATCCATTACTTTGAATCATTCAAACCATGCTGTAAAGAGAATATCATTATCCCTATTTTGTAGGTAAGACAAACAAGGCTTGAAGATTAAATGATTTATCCAATCCATGTGGCCATTAAGTGCCAGAGATGAGAACAGTTCCGTGCACCTGGCTCCTGCCAAGCCCTTCTCAGTGACAGCCCTAAGCAGAGCAGTTTGGCTGGTGGGGACCCCCCACCCCCAATGTGCATGATAGCTATCAGACGTGATGTTTGAAGACCACTCTTGGATGTAAGGAGTAGCACTAGTATTTGATGGCCAGCTACCCTGGTAGAATCTATTAGGACGGCGAGCTACACAGCATTTCTAACTAAATGTAATGAGCCATGTCATTTGATATGGTTAAAACTTACTAGCTCAGAAATCCTTCCCAGCCTGAAATCCCGTTCTTTGTGGTGTGGTATGCTATGGCATATACAGCATTGATCCCAGCGGTTCTCTCCTCGCTCGGTATTATATGCCTAAAACAGTATTGACTTCGATATATTACTTGTAGTGAATTTCATTTTGCATCTTTGGCCTGGAGCTGAAGCTTCCCCAGTTCTCAAACCATCCAGGCAGATGGAACAAAACCACCTGATTTTGGAGAAGAGACTGATGAGTACACTTTTCACCCACATCTATTAGCCCCAAACATTGAGGTTCTACGGCGGACCCTCTGTCTTGGAAGCCCCAGGCAGGGCATGGCCTTCTGGTGACATTGGGCTCGGACATCTTCGGTGAAGTTTCATCTCACTAGTGATCAAAGACGTGAATGACCAGAAAGGAAGGAATCCGAAGGGGTTTTCCTGCCAGCACATCACGTGCGGGCTGTGTCTACTAGCGTCCTGACACTAGACTCTCACCCATTAGTAGTGAGTGACGTTTATTCCATGAAGGAAGAACGCATACCACTCAAGGGAAGACTAGATCACAGACTGTGCCTGTGTGAAGCCTAACGGGGAAGTGTGCCTTCGACTCAGCTCCCCCAGTCCCATAGGACTATAAACTGGAAGGCCCAGAAGACATTTGAGGAGCCCTTATTTTACAAATGTGGTTTTTCTTTAATGATCCAGAACTGGAACCAGCAAGCTTTTTTTTTTCCGTTTTTGGTAAAGGGCCAGATAGTAATTAAATTAGGATTTGGGGCCAGACGGTCTCCATAGCAACTACTCAACTCTTCTGTTGTAGAACAAAAGCAGCTACAGACAGTGCATAAATAAGTGAGTGTGGTTATGTTCCAATAAAACTTTATTTATAAAAACAGGCAGTGGGCCAGATGGGTCCTGCAGGCTTTAACTTGCTGACGCTGATTCATCCATCCTCCAAGACAAACTTGACCCTGTTTGCCAGTGCTGCATGTTGGATGCTCTGGAAATTCAACTCTGAGATGGAGTTTAATGGGCATTTATTGGGGAGTGGTCTTGGGAATGGTGGCACCCGTGGATGTGAGGGAAAGAGAAGGAAGCAGGACTTTGCAGGGGTTAGAGTTGCTCTGTGATGCAGTCTTAATGAAGGCTGGAGGGAATTCTAACTTTGGGATGTCCCTTCAAAGTTATTCTGAGTTAAGGCAAGGGGGCTGGACCTTTATACCCCTTGGCGAGGGGATGTGACCTTAGCTCCCTTTGGCCGGCCAGCTGCCATCCTTGTGGTGCAGTGCCAAGGATGTGTTCCTGCAGAGGAGTCCCAGGAGCTGGTGGAATAGACCCTTCATTCCCGAGGGATGTCTGAGTGCCTCACATTTAAATACTGTTTCCACTTTGTGATCCCATAATTCTCTAAAACGAGTCAAGGTTCTCGCCTGGCTGGACCTGGGGCTGTGGGGTGGAGGGGTGGGGTATGGACCTTGGCACCTGCATAAAGAGGACAGTGGGGACTCCTGCTCTCCCACCTTTGACATTTATTCATTCACTCAACACTAAATATTATACAGTTGTCCAGGAGAGGGAGCGGCCACGTAGACCTGCATGGCCGTGGTGCTGCGGGGTGATCAGATTTCTGGGCGAGGTTCTGAAGGTAAATCCCAAAGTGTTGTCAATAATCAGATGTCAATAATCAGACATCTGACTGATACCCTGGAAATCAGTCTGCATTGTAGACTGTGGTCGTGTTCTAAGCCTTTAACAAGGGAGGCCTAATTTAGAAAAGGGAGGTGGTCGAGAAGAGCTTTCTGAGGGAGGGACTTGTAAACTGAGTCTTAAAGCAACAGTAGAAGGACAGGCATGTGCCAAAAGCTGAAGGCAGAGAGCTTGGCACTTTGGAGGAACTGAGAAGGCCAGTGTGCCTACAACATAGCAAGTAGCGCCATGAGGCTGGAGGGGTGACCGCGAGCCATGGTTAGGGTCAAGGTTAGGGGCTTAGAGGCAGAACAAGGGTTTATATACAATTGTATCCTAAGTGCAGTTGTGTGTGCTGTAATGTCTACCTTATTGACATAATGTACGCTTTAAAAAGATCACTCCTGCTCTTCAGAGTGTAAGCGCTCAGAGAAGGTGGGGCTATTGCTATGTGTAGGTGGAGCCCTGTTGGAGGCTGGGGAGGCAGGGAAGTAGCCTGATGCTGGAATTGACCAGCCTTGGTCATCGATGAGGTTGGGAGGAGGGAACAGAGAGGTGGCAAGGGTGACATCTGGATTTCTGGCCGAGCACTGGGAAACTGTTATTTTTTTCTTTTTTATAGACATTTTATTTTTCATTTTTCAGTTTTAGATTCATAGCAAAATTGAGAGGGAAGTACACAGATTTCCCCTAGCCCCCTGCCCCCTCACCCCCCCACACACTAATAACCTCCCCCCACTATCAACATGCTGCAGCACAGTGGTATGTTTGTTACAATTAATGAACCACATTGACTCGTCATCACGGGGTCGAAGGCCATCATTTACCTTGAGGTCCACTCTCGGTATTATACACTCTCTGGGTTTGGGCAATTATACAAGAACGTCCATCTACCATTGTAGTTTTGCAGAGTATTTTCACTGCCCTAAAAATCCCCTGGGCTCCCTCCATTTATCCCTTTTCCCACAACCTCTGGAAATTACTGATCTTTTTACTGACTCCTTAATTTTGCCCTTTCCAGAATGTCATATACTTGGAGTCATAAACATGTAGCTTTTTCACATTGGCTTCTTTCACTTACTAATAATCATTTAAATTTCCTCCATGTCTTTTTTTGTGGCTTGAGAGCTCAATTCTTTTTAGTGCTGAATAGTATTCCATTGTCTGGATGGACCACAGTTTATTTATCCATCACCCACCAAAGGACATCTTGGTTTCTTCTAAGTTTTGGCAATTATGGATAAAGCTGCTATAAACATTTGTGTGCCGGCTTTTGTGTGGACGTAAGTCTTCAGCTCCTTTGAATAAATATCAAGGAGTGTGATCGCTGGATTATATGGTATATAGACTATATGTTTAGTTTTGTAAGAAACTGCCAAACTCTTCCTAAGGGGCTGTACTATTTTGCATTGTCACCGCCAATGAGGGAGAGTTCCTTTTGCTCCACACCCTTGTCAGCATTTGGTGGTGTCAGTGTTCTGGATTTTGTGTGGTGGTATCTTGTTTTAATTTACATTGCCTGATGGCATATGATGTTATCGATATTCTCCTGGCTATCAAATTAATACATTATAGGTGGCCATGAATAATAAAAAGCAGAACATAAAGCTCTGAAATGCTTATTGTTAATATTCTAGCATATCTTTTTCCATTCTCTTTCTGCGCATGTCTACTTTTTATTTTAAATAGTTGAGATCCCACTACATATACAATTTCCTTCTGGGTCTCTGCCACTTAGCACCATTTCATAATATCCGAATAATCTTCGTGCATACTCATTTGCCATCTGTAGATCTTCCTTGGTGAGATGTCTATAAAGGGCTTTGGCTCATATTTTATTCAGCTTGATTGTTTTCTTATTGTCAAGTTTTAAGAGTTCTTCATATATTTTGGATAACAGGGAAGAAGGTTTTTTTCCACATGGGTGGTATGTCAGGACGAGCAGAGAAGGTCCTGAACGCATTGGGACAAGTTATGTGTGAAGTGTCAGTGGGATAGCAGGTGCAGATTGCAAGCTGGGGGTTGGACCCATGAATATGGAGCCAAAAAGAAAGTTCTAGGTTAGAGTTATGGTTTGGGGAGCCTTCTTCCTAGAGTTGGTGTTTTATGCCACAGCAGTGCTTGAGAACACCCAGGGAGAGAGAAGGACAGGAAGTGAAAAGGACCTACAAGTGCTAATATTTAGAGGTCTGGCAGGGGCAGCAGCTTTTCAGCTCAGGACTAGTCCTCCCACCTCTCCAGCTGTGGCTTTTGTTTCTGAGGCCATGCTCTGTGACCAGTTACTTCACAGGTTTTACTGCATTTACTCCTCCCTCAAAGTCCACGGGATAAGTACATTATTTTCCTTCATTTTCCAGGTAGGGAAACTGAGATACCAAGACGTAAAGTGATTTGCCCAGGCCTCACTGCTAGTTAGGTGGGGGCGGGCCAGTCTTGACACTCATGATCTGGCTGGGTTCCCATGGCCTCCTGACGGCACATCCCAGGCCACTGGTGTCACCTTCCTGCTCATCGTAATGGTCCCCTCACCTCTGGGACCCCAGGCTCAGAAGTTTGAATTGTCTTTGAACTCTTGATTCCCTTACCCATGATGCCACAAGTCAAAAGTCAAAAGTCTCTTATGTCCATCCATCTTTTCCATGTTCACTGCCGCTGTCCTCATCAAGCCTTTATCTTCATGAAATTTTTATGCCCAAATGGATTTATTTTCCTGACTACCAAATTAATACATTGTAGGCAACCAAGAATAATAAAAAGCAGAATAAAAGCTCAGTATTCTGAAATAATCATTGATATTTTAGTATATTCCATTCTTTTTCTATGCATGTCTGATTTTTTTCTTTTAAATAGTTGAGATCCAGGGGCATAAGTACTTTCCCTCTGGGTCTCTACCACCTAGCACCATATCATAAATATTTCCTGCTATTAATAGTACTTTACAAAGATAACTTCTAATG
Organism: Rhinolophus hipposideros; assembly: GCF_964194185.1. Lineage (NCBI taxonomy): Eukaryota > Metazoa > Chordata > Mammalia > Chiroptera > Rhinolophidae > Rhinolophus > Rhinolophus hipposideros. Next base: position 4,778,148 of record NC_138061.1, read on the forward strand.
ATTATGGCATGATTTTACAGATATATCCAAGTTTACCTATTTCTTCATTGTTGGTCCTGAAAGTTGTTAGTCATTTTTCACTTTTTGAAGTAATATGAATGTGAACACTTGGCATTTAAGGCTTTTCTGTATTTTGGATTATTTGCTTTTGAAAAAAAATCCTTGAGGTGGAATATTTAAATCAGAGAGTATTAGCCTTTTTAATGTTCTTCATACGATGTCAAATGAGACTCCAGGAAAAGCCTACGTGACGGCCCTTTCTGTATGAGCTTGGCCAAGATTACATGTCAATATGCAAATCTCTGCACATTTCCAGATGAAAAATACTGCTTTGTTTTGGTTTGAGCTAGCATCTCTGCGATTGCTAGGAAAGGGGAGCATTTTGCTTTATGGTTCCTGCTTCTCCAGAACCCTGACCTTGGCCATGGGTGACTCGGTGGCCCCCTACCCGCGTTGCCTCCTCTCTCCTCAGCAGTATCAACATTTGGGGGTACATCGTTCTCGGTTGCACACTGTAGGATGTTTAACAGCATCCCGCACCTCTACCTACTAGGGGCCAATACCCTCCCTCCCACCCGTGACAACTGCGAACGTCTCCAGGCATTACCTGGGTGGGAGTGGGTGGGCGGAGCTACGACCAAAGCACTTTTCATGGAGAACCGCTGGCAGTACTGTGCCCAAGCCTCCCGACAGCCCCCTGTGATGGGAGACCACGCTGCTCAGCAGTCCTCACTGCCCACCACTGTGACTGAGCTTCAGTGCATCTCCCCAGCCTCATCTCTCAAGTATAAGACTCCTGGGAATTTTATAGCCTTGCAATGCAATGTATGTGCTAGGTCATCGGGGTCATCTTCTTCGTGTCGACAGCATGTTGCTGAGGTCAGGACCCAGGTCTTTTCATGGGCACTGACCTCTCCATGCCCAGCTGTGGGTGCTGGGGCACAGAGCACTGGCTTAGGACCTGTGCTTGGCAGAGAACAGGCCATTCTGATGACCCAACAAAGCCTTGCTGATGTCAAGGTCACTCAAAAGCTTGTCGCCTTTTCTTTTTCAAACCACCTCTCCCCTTGGCCATATCCCACACCTCTCTGCCTAGGAAAGAGTGGGGAGCCATGTAACATTCACCATCCAGAGGTAGGTGGTGAAAAATAAAGGGAAAACTATAGCATTCCCACTTGGTTTTAAAATTAAGAGGGGGTGGGAATCTGAAAATACTGTTTTTCTCTAAGAACTCAATAAGAATAATCAAGTGTTGTCATGGAACAAGTTTATTTTCTTCAGATGGTCAAATTCAATGCCGATAAACAGAAGATACATGAACAGTGTTGCAAAAATAGTTTGAATGTTTTTGGTGTGTGTAACTCACAGTAAGGCTTGGTGAGACTGTATCCTTTCTGCCATAACCTTGAATGTGACGTGAAGACCATTCCAGAGTCTTCTAGTCTCCAGAGGTTGGTCACATCAGCCACCCCAGCTGTCTGTACTAAGAAAAGGGCTTTCTTTTGTCTTTCCGAGGGACTCCCTCAGTTGTATGAAAGGGTTATGTCCCCACATTACTTGGAAAACAGTCATTCTAATGGGCGATTCACTCAAGTTTGCCAAGTATGGAGTGAGAGAAATGGACTCAAGGCCTGTAGCAGGCTGATGAGACGATGGTTGGATTTGTAAATTGAGGAATTTCAGAGCAACCCTTTACGCGTGCTTAAGAAGAGTGACCATCAGGGTGACCGAGCAGAAGCACCAGGATTTTGGGAAGGAGACCCACCTCAGTTTCAATTAAAACTCTGCCAGTTGCTGACCTGTGTCCTCTAGGGGGTAATTTACATGAGGAGTACCAAGCTTAGTGGGAACTCAGTACATTTTGTAATCATCATTAGTCTTCAGTTTCATCTGAGCAGTCGGTAGGAAATCACTTTAGACATGATTTTGGAAAGAGGAAGTGATAATAGCATGGTGAATCCTGTAAGAAAAAGCATTTCAGATATAGATGACCCTAAGAAAAAGAAAAAAACTAATAATCTGAGAAACAGGTGGTGTGTTTAATTCCTTTGGCTTGATGTTTTCTTTTTTGTTTTTGTTTTTTGCTATTTTCCCAATTATCTTAAAGCAGAAGCTCAGCTCTTTCCAAAACGTGTAATTTTATTTTTGTTGATACCGACAAACATTGGAGAGACCCCCTGTGAAATCATCTTAAACTATGTTGTCCAAGGAGTTTGTTGGTAAATGCAGAAATCTTGTAGACATTGCCATCGTGGGGTCATTTCTGTCCCATGTTCAGTCATAGCTGCATGAAGCCATTACTGTGGGTGAAGTGCCACAGCTCACAGTGGGGCACGCTAGTGACCTTACGTGGTTCAACAGCTGTTATCAGAGAGTATGGAAAAGGTGTTCTTCAGCAGGGAGGGCATCAGACTCATCAGGGATGCTTTATTCAAAGTACCTGTGCTGGATCTACCTACGTACCTACGCTGAGTACCTACGCTAGAATCTGAATCTGTGCCTCCCTGGTAAAGAGCCCTGTTGGAGGAGGTAGGGGATGGAAATAATTTCTCTTCCACCTAAGTTCTCTCTGGGGCTCTTCTAACAAAAGATATATATTTCGCAAGAGAAAAACAAGCAAGTCTATTAACATGTGTTCTGCAGGTGTACACGGCAGCTACCCAGGGGGAAATGAGTAACTCAAAATGGTGGCTTAGAACCCTGGCTTACACAGCATCGTCAACAAAGAATAATCATTTTGTGGAGAAATGACAGGATCAAGGAAAGCAGTTTTAGGCATCCAAGGTCAGCAAAGTGAAAAGGTAAACACATAAAAGGACACTAATGGTGGACGAAGGCTAGTAAAGTTAGTAACGTTTATGTCAGTTCCTCTGGTGTCTTCTCCAGCTCGTGGGGGCTAAAGTTGGTTCCAGTGATTAAATAAATTCTGTTTTTCCTAATAGAGAAGAGAGAAGGGACACCTTTGTAAATTTATATCCTGCTTTTAGGCAACTAGGGGGAAGACAGAGAGCTTTCCTTATATCTGCTGCTTCTCAATTGGCTTCACCTCAAAAAAATCCTTATACCAAAATGGCATATTTTGGGGTGGTGTGTTCTGCGCCCCTTCACGGACAGTCCTGTTCTGGAGGACAGCTTGTCCCTTCTGTGCATCTTGGTGCTCAGCTATTTAGGGGTAGAGGTCAGACTCTTCAAGGTCCCCAAGAGGTCCTGGGGCAGATGTGCAGGACAGGTGTTCTCTTTGCTGGAAACACAGCTTTTGTCATTGTGGGGACAAAACCCCAAAAAACAGTTTCCAGGCTCTCGGCCTCACATAGAAAGGTGCTGGCTCGGGTAGTAAATGGCCATCAACTGTGATCAGATGCCAGCAGCTGTGGCTAGTTGGCCGTCAGCTGTAACCCGTAAGCCATTGGCCACTAATATAACTGCTGTGGCTACGCTAGCAGAAAAAGGAATGGGGGCTAGCAAGAAGATGGTGGCTGGCAAGCGCGGACTGCTGTTAGGCAGATTATGTAGATCCTGCTCCCTGTGTCTCCAGCCCAGACGCCAGGGAGAATATATTGGTTTGACTCCCCTACTTATGGCTCCGTGGGTGTTCCTTTTTGGCCTTACCGTGTCCTGCATTCTTGGGCGGGGAGTGGGAGCTGAGACCCTGCACGACAAATGGCGCAGCGAGCAGGGTCCCCTGCGTGACACATGGCGTAGTCGGCAGGATACAGTGCTGGCCAAAGCTTTCCGAAGGGCAGTGGAGCAGTTTGTGCCTATGAAAGCTCAGTCTGAGGAAGACCAGGAGGAGCAGCTGCCGGAGAGCTCGATTCCCGTGGAGGGGTGGAAAAATGTGGATGGTTCCCCAACCAGCAGAGGCCGGAGAAAGCAAAGGTTGTTGCCGCCCTGTGGGCTGGGAACTGCTTGCTGAGGAAGCCCAGATGCGGGACTTGTCCCAGGAGGAAACGCTTGCTGAGTCTTCCTTGGGAGATGAGGGTGAGGTCAAGGTCATCCCTCACCCCCAGGACAGCCCTGGCGAATGACTATGGACTATGGGGAATTGCCTTCCATCCCTAATTTAATGGACGCTTGACTGTTTGGGAACATACCATCATGTAGTGGGACTGGTTGATGTTTGCTTTTGTGTCTTGACTGGCCGCCATTGATAATATGTAAGCACCTTGATGTGAGCCGCTGTTGTTCCAGCACGGTACCCCGAGAGGCACAGAGAGAGAGTGGCAGTGCCCTGAGAGCCCTGGCTGTGTCCAGGAAGTCTGGCTGTGTCCAGAGAGAGTGGCAGTGCCCTGAGGCCCTGGCTGTGTCCAGGAAGTCTGGCTGTGTCCAGAGAGTGGCAGTGCCCTGAGAGGCCCTGGCTGTGTCCAGGAAGTCTGGCTGTGCCCAGAGAGAGTGGCAGTGCCCTGAGAGGCCCTGGCTGAGTCCAGGAAGTCTGGCTGTGTCCAGAGAGAGTGGCAGTGCTCTGAGAAACTCTGGCTGTGCCCGGGGAAACAGGTGGTACCCTAAGAAGCCCAGGAAGTCTGGCTGCGCCCAGAAGTACTGTGGTGGTGCCCTGAGAAACCCTGCCTGTGCCCAGAGAGCCTGGCTGTGTTCAGGATAGTGCATTCACCTCCAGGCTCCTTGCACAGGGCCCCTCGCAGAAGACGCTTGTCGCGTAGATTGTGAGGCGAGACCCTGTAGGGGTGGAGTGTGGGGACAAAACCCCAAAAAACAGTTTCCAGGCTCTCGGCCTCACATAGAAAGGTGCTGGCTCGGGTAGTAAATGGCCATCAACTGTGATCAGATGCCAGCAGCTGTGGCTAGTTGGCCGTCAGCTGTAACCCGTAAGCCATTGGCCACTAATATAACTGCTGTGGCTACGCTAGCAGAAAAAGGAATGGGGGCTAGCAAGAAGATGGTGGCTGGCAAGCGCGGACTGCTGTTAGGCAGATTATGTAGATCCTGCTCCCTGTGTCTCCAGCCCAGACGCCAGCGAGAATATATTGGTTTGACTCCCCTACTTATGGCTCCATGGGTGTTCCTTTTTGGCCTTACCGTGTCCTGCGTTCTTGGGCGGGGAGTGGGAGCTGAGACCCTGCACGACAAATGGCGCAGCGAGCAGGGTCCCCTGCGTGACAGTCATGCTCTTATGAACAGAAGGCAGGCTGCCGCAAATGCCTGCCCTTACCCACTCTTGATTCATGTGTTAAATGCCCCGTAGAAACATCCAAACTCGTAGTCCGGGTGGGGAGTATGTAAGTTGGGCCATTAAGTGCTGCTTGTCTATAGATTCAGAAGTTGGAGATGAATGCTGCAAAAAATCAGTTCTCTGTCATCATTTGCCCAATGGGTGGAAGCATTTGCATCTGAGGACTGTATCACTTTGGTCTTCTGTAGAAGTGCTTTTGCTTTCACTGTGCTGTGACGTCGTATTACAATCCTACATTAAGGATGTGGGTCATTCATTTATACCATGTTATTTATCTGCCCCACAAGAAAAACACAAAAAACCTCCACCCTCCCGGTTCCTAGAGTTGGGCATCTGAGCAACTGGTGCTTAGCCCTCAGAGCATTTGACCCAGGCAGCTCCTGCTGTTCCTCCTCTGACATCGTGTGTTGGAAAATGCAGGGCTAACTCTGAGACCTGTCTCTTGCAAATACACAGAATCTTATTAGGTGTTCTGGCGTTGTCTTGTCTTTTCTATGCATAAATAAATCAGCTAGCTGAAATGAAGGTGTGGAGACAGGGCCCCAGAAAGCAGTTTCCAGGCTCTCGGCCTCATGTGGAGAGGTGCTGGCTCGGATAGTGGATGGCGGTCAGCTGTGGCTGGTTGGCCATCAGCTGTAGCCATTAAGCCATTGGCCACTGATATAACTGCCGCGGCTACGGAGGGGAGCCGAGGAGAGTGAAGGAGGAGACTGAAGGAGAGTAAGGAGAGTCGAGGAGAGTTGGTCGGTTGGCAGCAAAGCGGACAGCAGGTCGCACGTCGTGTAAACCCAGCCTCCAGTGAGACCAAAGTGGTATGACTTCCCTACCTATGGCTCCGTGGGTGTTCCTTTTTGGCCTCACCGTGTCCTGCGTTCTTATGTGGGGAGTGGGAGCAGAGACCCCGCCAGACGCCCCGCACAACAGAAGGGAAAAAAATTATATAGTTTTACTTCAGATCTGCTCCCTCCTTGGGCAGGAAACTAAATTGAAGACCCAGGCTGGCTGTTGAACAAGATGATACACAGTCTGTGGTGTTTTAAGAAAATAGAAGCTTTTCGATGGTAGTATTGATCAGATGGCATCCTGTCCCCACCCTCATAAATGTGTGTGTGTGTGTGTGTGTGTGTGTGTGTGTGTTGGGAATCACTAAGAAATCAATAATGGTACAATACTATTAACTGAACTGCAGACGTTATTCAGATTTCACCAGTTTTTCCACTAATGTCCTTTGTGTGTGTGTGTGTGTGTGTGTAAGACCAAGTGACCCTCTTCAATTCAAAAAATGATAACAAAGGAGCTGTGATGTGGAGCAGGAGACCCAGCCAGCAAAGTTTGGGAGGGCTGGTCCATAAAGCGCACCGAATGTCACAGGGCTGTACGTTAGGGAAATGGCGCTTACCTAGACATCGGCGGCGAAGTTGTGCTGATGTACTCGGTGTGGCAAACCCCAGCGGGGTTCTGCCAGCTGAGAGCCCACCTGGGCTGGAGGCGCGGCTGATGGCACCGTGGTTTCTCTCCAGGTCTAACTTCGTCCATTAAAATGTTGCTTAGTAAAGGGCGTAAATGTGATCAGGTCTTCTTCCACCTTTCTTTTCTAATGTTTTTCTCCCCTTATTGCTAAAGTAAAATGTGCATTGTGAAAATTAAAATGCAGATAAGCAAAAAAGAGGAAAATGAAAAGCAACTGTGACCCCAACACCCACAGATAACAGCACTGCTAGTATTTCAGTAGCTTTTCCCTAAAGATTACTTAGTACTTCTCAGATATGCACCAGTCTTTTTCTTTATTCTTTCTTTCCTTTTCTTAACAAAAGGGGGGTCATGGAAAACATGGAAAAAAAGCCTACTTTTTTTCTCAACAACAAAACGTGAAATTGCTTTTCAGGTCCTGCAACCATCACATGGCTACACAGACTTCTGCTGTATAGATTTACCTAAACTATTTTTTAAACATCCTTGTCGAATAGATAGTTTCCATTTTTATAACAGTGTGTTGATAAACGTCCTTGTAAGGGAATCTTCATAGGCATTTTATGTGATTTCTGTAAACCAGATTCCTAGAACTTCTGGTTCAAGTGATAGGCACAACTTTAAGGCTTTTAATATAAATTTCCAAATGATCGACTATGTCAGTTGTATCAATACTCTATTAACTCATAAATACCAGCTTCCCTGAGCACGCACAAGCATGGGGTATCGTCATCACAAAAATTTCCATGTCATTTTGGTAAGTGAAGAATGGCATTTATGATATATTAATTTGTATTTTTTGGATGGAGAGGTTGAACTTTCTCATGTGTTTATTATACATCTGTAATTCTTTTGTGAATCGCCTCTATTTTTCCTTTGGCCATTTTTCTTTAATCTTTTTTTCTTTTGAATTTTCATTTGTGAAAACTATCCTTCTGTACTCACTTTTTAATGTTGTTTCTTATAATTTTTTAAACTTTGGATTTTGAGATAATATCAGATTAACAGAAGAACTGCGGAGATAATACAGAGAGTTCCTATATACCCTGAATATAAGCTTCGTCCGATGGCAACATCTTACATCATCACAGTACTTTTACCAAAGCCCGAGTTTCTGACGGGATGATTCTTGGTTGTGGGGGGGCTGTCCTGTGTATTATGGGATGTTCAGCGGTATCTCTGCCCAAGAGATGCCATTAGCAACTGCCCATCTCTCCCCAGTTGTACAACCAAAAATGGCTCCACACGTAGCCAAATATTCCTTGGGGAGCAAAATCACCTACAGTTGGGAATCACAGTTGGGAACCACTAAGAAATCAATAATGGTGCAATACTATTAACTGAACTGACTTTATTAACTGAACTGAATCTGACTTTATTCAGATTTCACCCGTTTTTCCACTAATGACCTTTCTCTGTTCCAGGACCCTACACAGGATATCGTGTTACATTTAGTCATCTTGTCTGTTTATGGTATTTTTTTGACAATCAGATGTTATCTTAATCCTTTTCCCTTTGTTATCACTGACAGGCTTAGAATGGCCTTCTCTGGCCTATATTCCTCTCTAGCTCCTTTATTTTATCCTGCAATCCCTCTGGATAGATTTCCTCAAATAGTGTAAGGTTGATCCCAACCTCACTTTATTTTTCCTAAATGGTTTGCCAGTTGTCTACCAACTATTGATGAGATAATCCATTATTTCTCTCCTTGTTGGAAATGCCAATCGTATAGTCGTATGTACACAAGGATTCCCCTGGTTCATGCAGTTGTTTCCTTCTAGAAAATTGCATGTCACTTGAATATTATGTGACTCACAAAAGCTACCCTGTTATTGTCTATGGATTTGAAAGATACTACTTTTAACTACTGCTAAGTGTAAACTCTTGGCATTGGATGTACCTCACTACTGTGGGAGTCAGGTGGTTAGAGAGACTGGCTGGCATCACATCTTTTCAAATTTTACTTTTTACTTTAAATATGCACCTTCTCCATCATATCCTGCACTGTTGTTTGTTTTTAGTCAGCTATATTGAGGTATAATTGACTTATATTAAATTTCATGTACGAGTATACGCTCATGTAACCAACACCACATTGAGACACAGATTTTTTTCATCCCTTCAGAAAACTAGCTGGCCCCTTTGCAGTCGGTCTTCTCCCTTCTCTCAGCCCCAGGAAACCACTGATCTACTTTCTGTCACTATTCTAGAATCTATAGAAATTGAAGTAAATTGCACTTTCTTTGTGTAAGGTTTCTTTCATTCAGACTAATGCATTTGAAGTCTTTCCTGTCGTTCATTGCCTCTAACTTTCTATCTTTAACTTCTCTCTGCCGTGTTTAGCAGTTTCATTACAGAGCTCTTTCATATAGTTTGTTAAATGTATCTTTAGTTATTTCATATCGTTTATGCTACTATAAATGAATGCTCATGATTTATAAAAATTGCATTTCCAACCTTTTTTGCCTACGCATAAACCTGTGTCCTTGAATCCTGCATCCTTGTGAAAAGCACTTAATTATAGTCGTGTGTTTGTAGAGTCCTCAGGATTTTCTGTGTACATGCTATTATGTATAAAGTTTTATTTATTCTTTTCCCATCTTAATGTCTTTATTTTTTAATTTATTTTTTATTTTTATTTGTTTATTTTTGCCTTATTGCAGTAGGTAAGGTTTACAGTAAAATGTTGAATAGAAGTGAGAAGAGTGAGCATCTTGACTTACCCTCTTGTTACCTGTAGAGATTTGGGATAGATTCCATCGAGCTAGTTGAGGAAGGTTCCTTCTATTCCTAATTTTTTCCTTTCTTTCTTTATTCTGATAAAACTTATATAACATAAAATGTATGGTTTTAACACACTTTTATGTGTACAGTTCTGTGGCATTAAATATATTCACATTGTTTTGCAACCACAACTATCCATCCACAGAACTTTGTTCATCTTGCCAAACTGAAACTACCTATTAAACACTAACTTCCCGTGTCACCTTCCCTCTAGTCTCTGGAAACCACCATTCTACTGTCTCTTTCTATGACTGACTACTGCAGGTACCTTATATAAGTAGAATCATAGAGTATTTGTATTTTGTGTCTGACTTATTTCACTTAGCATCATATCTTCAAGGTTCATGTATGTTGTAGGTCAGAATTGCCTCCCTTGTTATGGCTAAATACTACTCCACTGTATGGATGGGCCACATTTTGTTTATCTGTTCATCTGTCAGTGGACCCATGGGCTGCTTCCACCTTTTGGCTATTGTGAGTTATGCTGCTGTGAACATAGGTATACGAATATTTGTCCAAGTTCCAGCTTTTAATTCTTTGGGGTATATACCCGGAAGTAGCATTGCTGGGTCATGTGATAATACTATGTTTGATTTCCTGAGAACCACCACCCATTTTCCACAGCAGCTCTGCCATTGTACTTTCCTTCTAGCAAAGCACACGCTTTCCAGTGTCTCCACATCCTTGTTCACACTTGTGATTTTCTGATTTTCTGATAATAGGCATCCTAATGGGTGTGAAGAGATCTCTCATTGTGATTTTGATTTGCATTTCTCTAGTGATGCCCTAGTGATGGTGAGCACCTTTTCGTGTCCCTCTGGCCATTTGTGTGTCTTCTTTGGAGAAATGTCTATTCAAATCCTTTGCCCATTTTTTATTCAGGTTATTTCATTGTTTCTATTACTTACTTGATGAACGCTTTTATTATTCATGCATGTTGAATACTGACATACTTTTTATGTACCTATTGGAATAATAATAGGATTTTTCTCCTTTATTTTGTAAACATGGGGAATTACATTGATTATTATATGTAATTATATATTTCTAGGTTAAACTCTAGTTAGTCATGATACATTATGCTTTTTAAAAGTAAATATATTGATGGATTCTATTTGCTAACATATTTAGAGATTTATTTTTTCATTATATTTTTAAGGGACATTGGTATTTCATTTTCTTTGAAAAGTTTTGGTTTTGGTATCAGGAAAGTCTCAGCTTTATATAAGGAACTGGGAAGTGTTCTCTTCTCTATTTCTGAAAGAGACTTTGGAAGATTGATATTATTTTTCAAGTGTTTGGTAGAAATCACCAGTGAACTCATCTTGTCCTGAAGCTTTCTTTGTGGGAAAGCTTTAATTATGAATTTAATTTTTTTAATTGCTATATGACTAGTCAGGGTTTCGACTATTTCTTGAGTCTGTTTGGTAATCTGTCTTTCAAGAAATTTGCCATTTCATCAAAGATGTCGAAATTATTGCTATAAAGTTGTTCATAATATAGTCTTATTATCCTGGAATCTAGTGATGTCCCCATCATTTATTTCTAATACTAGTAATTTGTGTCTTTTTCCCTTAGCAGTTTAGCTAGAGGTTTATCCCTTTTATTGATTTTGTTTCCAAGGGTCTAGGTTTCATTTCATTAATTTTTCTCTATTGTTGATTTTTCTATTACATTGATTTCTGCTTTTAGCCTTATTATTTCCATGTGTCTATTTACTTTGTCCTAAATTTACCCTTTTCTTTTTTTAATTGTTTAGTTTACGAGGGAAGATTAGATTAAATGCTCATATCAATGTTTCCATACAGTTATTTAAAGATATAAATCAGAAGTTCCTCCTAGGTTTGATATGTGTTTATTCATTTTTATTCAGTTTAAATATTTTCTGTGAATTCTCTTCCAATTCCTACTTTATTTTAATTGTATCTTCATAATAAACTTTAATTTTTGAAAAGCTTTAATATCTTCATAATAAGCTTTAATATCATAGTACGCTTTAATATTTAATTAGGGTCACTATTCTTCTTTTTTGCAAAGTTTTAGTCGTTATTTTTATATATTTCTTTTAATTCAAAAATTTAGACCATTTACACTTATGTTGATTATTGATATATGTGGATTTATTTATATCAGGTTATTTAGGCTTTCTGTTTGTCCTTTTTAGCTCTTTAATAGTCTTGTGTTAAATTAATTTTTTACTCATTCTGTTTTTTTCTCTGCTAGTTGGAAGTTATACTCTTCATTTCTATGACTTCAGGGATCAGCTAGAAATTGTAATGTAAACTTAACAAAGCCAAAAGTTAATAGTTTTAATCATCTCTCCATTTTGAATCTTAGAACACCTTAACTCCCAGTACCCACGCCCAGACAGATACACTATTGCATGTTTTAGTTCTATCTTGTTTTATTTTTGTCACAACTCGAATGTTACTTCTACACAGTGTTTAATTTACCTCCTACTTACCATTGCCTGTGTCCCCCTTTCATTTGTGCGTGTCAGATCTTTGCTTCTGATAGCAATTTTCATCTTCCTAAGATAAATATTTCAGAAGCTCCTCTTGGCGGTATGTCAAAGTGGAGAGACTTTTGGTGTTATACTTTCCAAAGTTTGTTTGGGTGTGGAGGAAAGCGGGAATTCTAAAAACATCTTTATTTCACCATGTTCTTGAAAGAAGAATTTGCAAGGCATCCAATTCTATGTTTACGCTTATTTTCTCTCCACCCTTTGAAAATACTACCCCTGTACCTTGGGCTTCCACTGTTGCTGTGGAAAAGACAGCTACAAGTCTAACGGTCAAAACTGCCTGCCTTTTCTTTGAGCCGTTTTCAAGATCTTTCTGTGCTTGGGGTTATACTTTTTTATAATATTTTGAGATGTGAATTTCTTTTTTGTTATTTTCATGATTTGTTGTGCTTCATGAATCTGATGGTCCCTTTTTTTTTTATTAGTTCTGGAAATTTCTCAACCATTTCTTTATTTCTCTCCTTCATTTCCTCTGTTATCCTTCTTCAGGTTGACTACAATTACCCGTGGCTTAACAATGGGGATGCATTCTGAGAAATGCATCATTAAGTGATTTTGTCATGAGAACATCACAGAGAGCACTTTACACAAAGCCAGATGGCCCAGCCTGCTACACACCCAGGCTGTATGGTTCCTCAGCTACACACCTGTACAGCACGTCACTCTGCTGAGTACCGTAGGCCATTGTAACAATGGCTTTTTGTGTATCTCAACATATGTAAACATAGAAAGGGCACGGGAAAAATACGGTACAAAAGATAAAGTTGTGTGGGGCAGGGTGCTGGGCGTGTGTTGGAAGGGTACGGGGAGGGCTGTGGAGAGAGGCAGATCAAAAGAGAAGGGGAGAGAAAGGGAGAGCAGAAATCAAAAGAGACCCAGAGAGATAAAAGGTTGAGTCAACAAATAATAAAAGGGAGAGGAGAGAGAGGGAGGGGGTGGGGAGAGAGAAAGAGAGAGGACCAGGTCTGAGAGGAAAGAGAAAGAGAAACTGAGGGAAGGAAAGTAAGTTTGTAAGCATGAGAGTGTGTGTGTGTGTGTGTATGTAGGGGTGCCTGTGTGTGTACGGGGTGGGCATGGGTGGGTGGGGGCTCCCAGGCTCCCCTCCTCTCCAGCCCTCTCTGCTGGCTCCCTTGCCATGCAGGTGCAGTGGGGTTAGACAGCAGGCTCATGCTCCTTGTCTACATAAGCCACCCCGAAATAGTAGGAAATCTAACACTTAGGTGGGTCCAAATTTTCCTTTCAACTTTGCAAACAAACCTCTTGCTTATAATCCGTTATAATCTCCTGCGGCCACCAGACTATATGCGGTTCTGTGCTTGACTGCTGGCTCCTTCTATCTTCCTTTCTTTTAACCTGTCTTTTGCATTTTCCATGTACTTGACTATGATGCATTTAGTAAACATTTTTTAGGTTTATGTTCTACTTTACTAATTTTATTTTCAGCTGTATTTAAATTCATCTGTTTTAAATTCCAATTAATGTATTTCTCATTTCTGGGAGTGCTTTTTAGTTTTTTGAAATCACTCTGGTCAGTTATATAGCCTGTTTTTCCTCACTTATAATTTTGATTCACTCTTTTATTCCTTCAGACATATCACTGTTTTATAACTGTATCTGGTATTTCTAATATCTGAGGTATATGTGGGTCTGATTCTGCGATTTGGCTTGTCTGCTGACTTTCACTAATTGTGATTGTTGTGTGAGCTCTGATTTCTGGTTCATACATATTGTTACTATGATTCTGAGCTCATGCTCAGTGGAGTTTTATCTGTGGAAATTCTCTGAGTCCTAGATCAAGGATAAATTCCTCCAGAGATTTCCATGCTTCTGTCAGTAGGCTCCCATTGTACTAAATTTGGAGCTTATGGTTGTTCATACTAAGCAGCTCATGTGAATTTTGGCCCCAAGCCTGAAAGGAGATCAGTTTGAGATTGTGCATTGAGATTCTGTGCTGGGGTTTCCAAGATGAGTTCCCACATTCTCAATTGCTAGGTTTTGCCTCCTAGCCCCTTCTTGGCCTTCAAGCCAAAGCTTAGATGACCAGAAATCAGCAGTTGCCCTTAGGGTAGATGGATTTGTTCTCCAGTTTTCTTCTCAAGCTGTGAAGGGTTTCCTTACTTTCTTGCAAGCTGAGCCATACATGCAAAATAAGCATTTATGTGTATTTCCAAAGTTTTTAGTTGCTTTCTGTCATGAGGGTTTAGGAGTATCTATCGTAGTCTGCCATGGTGCAGGAAATTAAAGATCTCATTCATTTATTTTTTTCAGTAAAATTTTGTTAAGTTGGCCATCCATAAATAGATAATGTTAGGAGGTATGGAGTTTTTAAAAAATTAAATTTATAAACTAATGGTCATCATTACAATACTAATGTATGTCTCTTTATTTACACAGTTAGACTTAATGGTGTCTATTCTGTTTTTAAAGTTTTTTTTTTATCCTAACATTATTAGGCTTTTTCTAACATTATTACAGTTTTTAGCAAGACCTATTTCCCACGTTATTAAAAATTGTCTGCAAATATACAAAATAGCTAATATTCAGATCATATGGTGATGTAAATTTTTTAGTCATCAGTATTGGGCAGTTGGCTTGTTTTCTACTTTTTCACTACAAATAATATTTAATGTATGTCTTTTTGTGGACATCTTTGACCACACTTCCAACAAGGAGAATTGTTGGGTAAAGGATTTGAACATTTTTAAGCCTCTGATTCTATATTAGCAATGGCTTTGTGAACATGGGCACTGCCCCTGGTATTATAGGAGAGTTTGTCTCCCTATGTCCTCTTTAGGATTGAGTGCATATATTTTTATGCTTTGCTAATTTGGTAGGTGCGGGATAGTATCTTATTCTTGTTTAATCGGAAATTGCAAGCAAAGTGGAACTATTTGCTTATTATTGGCCATGTATATTTCCTACTTTGGAAATTGTCTTATATTCTATCTGTCCTTCAACTCTTTGAGTGTTAGGGCTTTTCGCAGGAGTCTTTCATGTACTAATTCTTTTATGTCCCTGGGACCATGATGGTTAGCCTGCACCATTTGGGCCAGCGTATAGTGACCCCTAAATCACTTTGAACTTGCATTTTACATTTCCGTTGTTGTACTCTGGCGTCCTTGTCTGTAGAGAATTGGTGTTATGACAACACAAAGTAATCATGGTTCTAGAGGGAATAGGCACGTGCATGAAGTGAGCTGGAATGCAGAAAGGACACCCTTTAAACTTTTCCTGAAAACAGAGTACAGATGAACTAGTACGCTCAATGCTGTTGGTGATACAGTAAAGAGAGAGAACTTTCTCTGTCCCAAGATACACACGAGCTAGTGAGAAAGAGGGAAATGCGGAGTGAGTAAAAACCGGGCCTATGGATTAATCCAAACCCGACGCTGAGCCTGCAAAGCGATGGGGGTGGATTTCCAGCGAGAGAACTAGTGGTTTCAGGGAGAAGATGGCATTTAGTGGGGTAGAGGAGGACATCCAGGGGGTGAGAGCAGCATGTGGCAGCTAGGACATGCAGAAAGTCTCGGAGAATGCCAAACGGAATGTGTCCTTGGGATCCCTGGCGGCTGGAAGGGTTGTAAACAGAATACGTTAGTGGAAAAGGAGTTCAGGACCCTGCGTGAGTATAGTCCACACCAAACAAAGACTTCAGGTTGCTCTCTGGGCCATTGGGAAGCTCTCCAGGGTTGCATGAGATTAGTAGCAAAGCTATGTTTATGGAGCTAATGCAAGAGTCTTATTTTGAAGATATATTCCTCTTTCCTTAGGATTTCCTTATAAAAATGCTCCAGTGATATCAAATCACAAATAAAAGCATGTGTGTCTTTTCAGACAACTTTGACTAAACTAATAGTATATCACCGATCATTTCAGGCTCAGCTCCACGCTTGAAATGAGCTTTCTGCTTTTCTCCTGAGCACCGATCAAGCCAGCCCACAGGCACTGAGGCCAGGATTAGTAGAGAAAGGACTGGAAGAGGGTTTTTAACATGATGTAATTGGATGTGAATCGTTAATTACATTACGAAACTTAAAGCACAAAAGCCTGCGTCTCTGCAGCTGAGTTGAATTAGTTCCTCAACCAAAAGAAATTAGAGTCTAGGTCAGAAGACCAGCAAGGACCAGAATGCTAAGCGTGCAACAGCGTATTGCACTCGGGCTCCACCTGCTAAGCATGAAATGCTCTCAGTGTAATACCAGGCAGCTCCCAGCTGGCCCCGCCTTATTCAAAACCTGCTGGCCACATGCCTATCAATATGGTGAACGATCTTGCTTTTGGAAAGATTTATTTAATATCAGCTTCATTGGGATATAAAGCACACGCCATAACTGTCTTGCATTGTGTTGCTTTGGCCAACAATATCTTCCAGACGGAGATTTTGAAACACATTGCATTTCTAAATGTTGCATATTGTTACGTGTTATTCAGCAAGAGTGCCTCATGTCACAGGTGCAGGGAAGTTAACATTAAATATCGCCCAAACCGAACTTGTTCCTCAACTCCCTTTCTGGCCGAGTAACATCCCTTTAAAATTTGGATTATGTTTTCCTTCAGGGAAATGCCCTCTCCCTTCAAATCTCAGACAAAGTCCGACCATCTTGTTTTCCCTAACGACATACCAGGGTTTGCTGTCTGGTCTGCACGGCCTGTAAAGCTGATCTCCTGCTTCCTTCCTGAAAATTGCCCTCACATGGCTAGACCGGTGGTCATGTCAGAAATGGAAAATGTGTAATTTCAAATCCAGGGGAAAGCCATAGCGACAACTCCTAGCTCGTTAGGAAGGAAACGATTTCAGTCTAAGTGTAATTGACCTCTTTGCGTCTCTGTTTCCACTCTTCCATCCACCTGGCTTTTGTCTAATTTTCTACCCATCTGTGCTTCTGCTAAGAGTGTGCAGAGAGAGAATCTGAAGTTGGAATTGGTCAAATTTGCCACTTAGTTTATAAACTTCTGGGAGTAGAAAAGGGCAGGAACCGACATCCACGGTGAAATGGTTATAGTGAGGTCTATTCATTTGAATTTTTGCTCATGTCCAGTCCCTACTGAGCTGGGGTGCACACAGCCCCACTTTCTCCCCCCTTTCCTCTTGTCCCTTTCAGCCAAATGGATTTGCAGCTCCTGCCAATATGGCAGCCCAGTTAAGGCAAGCAAGGCTCCCAACACCCTCCTGAGCAGAGTAAGTGACTCGGGAAAAACCGAGGCACTAAGAGTGGGAATGGAATTATTCCCAGGTGTAAAGCATTTACCCTTCTCACAACTTCCCCGACTTGCCCACTCTGAGGGACCAGTAGCCATGTATCTATGCTCACATCACACGCTGAGTTCATGGCAGGAACTAGAACCATATAAGTCACCTAAAAATACTTTGGAATTATTGAATTAATGTTGACCCCTAAGAAACTGTCCACATTCCCCTGGTGATACTTTTGGGTAGGGATTGTGTATTTCTTCATTTTCTCTTATTACCTGATAGGCAAATGCATCTTCAGGAGTTTGCTGGGCTCCTCATGGGCTAACAAGCACTGCCGAAGACACGATGACGTGTGAGTAACTTGGCAAGTGTTTACTGAGTGCCAGGTATCATCTAGATGTCAGGCAGTAAGCAAAGCAAGGTCCCTGCTCTCATGGAGCTTGCTATCGAGTGGAGAAAGACGGGCAACAGATAAACGCATCAACATGAGAAATTTCGAGAGGTGATAAGAGCTTTCACTGAGCAGTAAAACCAGGTGATGTGATTGATTGGCTACCTGTTGGCTTCCTTACATGGCGTGGTCGGGGAAGTTGTGTGTGAGTGACATTTCAGCCAAGATCTCTATGATAAAAAGGAACCCACCTTGTAAAGGTGAAGACGATGAGCCTTTTAGACTAAAGGAACCACAGGTGCAAAGTCCTTGATGTGACAAAGAATGGAGCTGGCACATTCCAGGGACAAGACCAAGGCCAGTGGCACTGGACAGTAAAGGGGCTGGAGGAGGGGCCCATGAGCTGAGGGAGGTGGGCAAAAATGAGGTCACCCTGGGAGAACTGTGATTTATTTTAGGGGGAGTGGAAAGCCATGGAAGGGATTGAAGTGGAGAACTTCCATTTTCCCAAGATCTCAGGTAGAAGCAGGGAAGTCAAGAGAGCAGGAGAGTCATGTAGATGAGTAATCTGAGGAGGAGATTTGCATGGCTCAAGGCAGGTTTGAGTTCGAGTTAACAGGAGTGATGGATTCCATGTGGAGAGGAGGAAAGGAAGGAGTCAAGGTATTGCCTAGATTTGGGGGTGAGTATGTCACTGCATTAAGGGACAGGACGGTTGTTAGCTCAGGTCTGCTCAATCCTTTTCAAATGTATGAGGCAGTGAGCAGACCTTGCTGTGTGTTCGCCGGTCCCTGGGGAAAACCTTCATTGCCAGGCAGAGACTGGATGTGTCTGTAGATTTCCAAGCAGTGGAGCAAATTGTGTGTGGACGCATGACCATGTTTAAAGATGCCTGCAAATTCAAGTAATGGGAAAAATAAAGCAAACAGTGAAATGATGCTCGATAGAAAATTAGAAATGTTAATACCAACAGAACTTTTGCCATTTTTAGAAAATTCTACGCTTATGTGAGACAGGGCAGACCAGAAGTTCATTTTCAGTGTTGCTATTTTGAGACATTTTGAATTTGGCCCGTGGTGCTGTTAGTGTTTTGATTCGTAATAACATTTTATCATTGCCGTTCCTTTAAACATGGAACTTTAAAGGAAATTTGTGTTTTTAATGTGATTTTCTTATATCCAAGAAGTGTTTTTTAATCCTTGCCATACATAATTACAAACGTATAGTGAAAGTCATTAGAAAAACAAAATTCCCTTTTTAGTAATTTTCTTTACAGTAAACTTTTCTGGAATACAGCTCTTATTTTGCACCTTACTACAGGACCGTTCCATGGTCCACTAGCTAATAAAAACTTTCAGTATCCTGGTCATCGAAGAAAAGATGGGATATATTTTTCAGGGTATAAAAAGGCATCAGACTATGCTCATATAGTAAATTGAGCAGGCTTTCATATTATTCCACATCTAAACCTATTTAAGTACAAGCAACTGATCTGCTCTTATAATCGAGAAGGAACTGCGTCTCTTGGGCAGTGAATATCTGTTTCCTTTTTGTTTGTGTTTTTATAATCCCAAATAGAAACAATGCATATGTTTTCCTTCACCACATTTTATTTTTAGAAAAATCTGGAAAATGAAATGCCTTCAGTTCAGCCACATGACTCCCATTAGTCTTAATGGGAGAAAGGCCTCTCCATAGAGGAAAAGAATCACCCCAAGTGTATAAATAACAGTGGGCTTGTGGCCACAAGGAGACCTTGCTGCAGCGCACATCAGCAGCTGGGGGTTAGGGGGTCCTTTGGCTCATCCTGAAGCCCTCCTCCAGATCTGGGCCCAATGGGCGGGCTCTGCCATGCTTGCTGGGAACCCCACACCCCTTGATACCCACTGCATTCCCTTCCCCAATTCCGGGACACATCTATGTGACTATGTGAAAATAAGCCCTAGCATGATTTTTCAGGATGCTTGTAATATAAAATAAGCCCTAGCGTATTTCCCTGAAAATAACACCAGGTCTTATATTAATTTTTGCTCCAAAAGATGCATTAGGGCTTATTTTATATTATGAGCATCCTGAAAAATCATGCTATGGCTTATTTTTTGGTTAGGTCTTATTTTCGGGGAAACACCGTATTTGTTTCCAGCTGAATCTGACCGAAGTGGTCTGGGCATCTTTGAGGATGAGAAGGGTCACAGGAAAGGTTCAGAAGGGTCAGGGGCTACTGTTACCCCTTCAGGCCCATTTTTGCCCTTGAAGTTCCCCTGAGGAGCTCAGATCTTTTCCAGCCCTTGCAGCTGGCTCCATATCCTTCTCTGTCATCTGCTCCCCAGCAGAAAAGTCCCCGACATCACACAGGTGGGGGCTTGCACATTTAAGGGACAAGACAGAGCCAGGGCAGTTGGAGAGCAGACCACCCTCCTCCCCGGGCCCCGAAAGATGGATCGTTTGCCCCACCCAGAGGACAGCTCTTATTCCACCATGTAAGGTGGCCATGGCCCCGAACCCACATTGATTCACTGGCCTTCATCTAGTGAGTTTGACAAAGTGGGCAGGAAAAGCAGTCTTTGGACAGGGGGGTGGGACGTGGGTCAAGGACCACACAGGTCTTCCCTCCTGTGGCTCCCGTGTGTATATGTTTTCCTAGATTTGAAATGAGAGACAAAGTCTATTCATATCACTTAAGGATCACTTTGTTTTTAATTCTTTAAAAAATCTAGTTTTCAATTACCGTTGACATTTGTGTCTTAGATATGGGCTCCTCAGGGCTTGTCAAACTATGAAAGGCTCACCTTTGCACAGTGTTTTATTCTTTTTGAGTTTTCACATTGCCCCATTTCGTCCTCACAGCACAGGATGATTATCATCCCATTGTACAGATAACTAACTTGAGGCCAGATGGGCTGGGTGACTTGGATACAGTCACAGGGTAAATGGGAGGTGGAATCAGGCAGAAAGTAGAGCCCTGATCTCTGGGTGTGTGTTTCAAATTCTTTCCATCTTTTGTATTGCAAAAATTTCTGTCTTCCTGAAAAGTGACGTCATGTTGCAAACTTGGCCATCCTGGGAGGATCTGTGATGACCTCCATGATGGGCCGTGTAGATGCCCGGTGAGCAGAGCGGACCCTGGTGGCATTCTGAGCAGCTGATGACTCATCTCTACTCAGCAGCAGAGTGATGGGAACCAAACCATGCTGAGATACATCCAGATGGTTTGATAAGCATAGCACAGGGTTTTACAAACATGTTTCTGCCGTTTCTGGTGAGTCAAAGAATGCAGATACAGTGAGTCATATTACAGAGTTACTGAGAAGTGCCTTTCAACTATATGAAGAGCTGCTCCTGTGGAAAGTTTTTTCTGACCTTTCACAAATGACCATTTTTAAAAACATCTAAGTTTGAACTAATTTTAGACTTAACAGAAATGGTGCAAAAAATCATACAAAGAGTTTCCCTGGACCCCCTCACACCTCTTGCCCAAACGCTAACAGGTAAGATGTTAGCGATGATGATTTTGTAAGCATTGTTCTTAAGTCGTCCGGCACCAGTGCTACCTAAAGACAGCCTGAAAATGCAGTTTTTAATGGGTGCTGTGCTTCCTCTACAGTTTGACCCAAAAGATTTCTTTGAAAGGCATCAAGATGAGAAACAAGGATGGCTCAAAGGTGGCAGGAACTGAATGGGACCAGAGGGTATGAAACGTGGCCACTTACCTTCCTAAGAGAAACCTTGGGAAATCTTGAGTGGAGCATTTATAGCTTTAAAAGCCTAATGAAAACCAATCAACTATGCTTTTTTCCTATTGTCTTGAAATGAAGAATAAGTTAGATAGTCGGACCCAAAAAGGGAGGGGGAGTTGATAGGGGAAAGAAAAGTACACATCCCACAGTTATTCTGTGTAATTCACTGCCGATGACACAAGTTCATGTAAAACAACGCTTAGTTGTATTAAGTGAACATTTAAAATGTCAGAAGGAAGTTATTTCCTCTCCTAGCCAGCATAAGACAGCTAGAAAGAATAAAAGTACACGGAGCCTCACTCCTTTCCCCAGGCTCGTATATTAGACATCAGTTCAGGAACAGCTTGTGATTTTTAGTGATTTTTGCCTTCTCCACGTTGGTTCAAAATGACGATTTTCAATAAGACAGTGATGAGTTTATTTTCAAAAAGAACTCCTTCCCCTCTTTAGGGCATAAGGGAAATGTTTTTACTAGACACGAATGCTCACTGTAGCATTTAAGAAGCAGTTCAACATATTTGCATTTTTCCACACCTAAGTGGTCTCTCGAGGCAAGCCCATAAACTAAATATGTTTTATTTCTTATGAATTAGTCTCAGTGACAATAAATAAATAACTCAGAAGGTCCCGGTTCAATGGGAGTGATTGGAGGAGCGTATGCTGCCATCCCACTTGTTTGTTTCACTGGGAAATGATGGTCATTTGGGAGGGAACGGGCAATGAGAGGACATGAAATGTCTAAGCCTCGTCATCATGGCGGATGGATGCAGGCAGAGAAAACCAGCCAGCATCAGGGCCCCATTCCCGCCACACTGACTGAGGTCTGACCGGCCCCAATTCATGCTCCTTTGGCTGCTGGATATACTCTTTGTTACTATTTTCATGTGACATGTGCTTCTCTTCAGAGGCCCTGGAGGGTCTCTCCAATTCTGACTTTCAAAAATAGTTCCTCAAAGGGAGCAGCATTCTTAGAAGACCATGCGCCCAGGCCAAGTGTTTCCAGCTGAGTTTGGGTTGACATGATTGAGGTTTGTAAAAAGCTCTGAGAAAACCAGAAAAATGAAGTCAGCCAAGCCAGGAAGTGCTTCTAGGGGTCCCAGTAGGGCTGAGAAGTAGAGCCCAGAGCCTTTTCCACGGGACCCTACAGCTCTGGAATTCACTTCCTGTTCTGACCTGGGACCCAGGGAGGTATTTATATCTTCCTAAAATGGGGTTTCCAGATCTTGTACTGGAAACAAGGGTCTGACGGATTGGAGGGAGGAGCAGACTGACTGGGAGAGGCAGGAAGTGCAGGTATTGTGTTGGGCGAGCCTGTCTCCTTCCTGGCCCCAGCCCCACAGAATGCCCCAAATAGTGGACTCCTTACAGCCAGTGTCCTGAAAACTCTGAGAAGGGGAATTCTGTGATCTGGGCTCTCAACAGTATTATAAAGTGGGCAATTCTGTGTCTCCCACTTTAGGCCCGGTCTGTGATCACGTGTGTGTATGTATATGTGTGTATGTGTGTGTATATATATGTGTGTATGTGTGTGTATGTATATGTATATGTGTATATGTCTGTGTCTCTGTGTATATGTATATGTGTGTGTATGTGTATGTGTGTATATGTATATGTATGTGTGTGTATGTATATGTGTATTATATATATGTGTATATATTATATGTATTGTAATTGCGGATAGTTTGAAATTTTCTCTCGTGCAAGGAATAAGTCAAGCCAACAGCCCTTCCTAGAGCAGTTGAGGGAGTACTGAGTGCCCAGGGTTACTGCCTCCCCCTTTCTCTGGAATGGTCTCTTTGTTCCCCTGATCGTCCCAGGACCAAACTCGAGGACAGCACAGTCCTTTCTAAAGTGAGGAGAGACCTTGATTCCGCCCCCAGGTGCCATTCAGGCTGCCTTTTCATTTGCTCAACACCAAGCTCACCTCTTTGGTTTCTGACATTGTAGTGGTTTGCTAGAGGAGAGCCCACAGGTGAGGCAGGAGGCTGAGATGGGTAAACTGTACATAAAACACAGACACAAGAGCCTTCCGAAGGGGTGGAGGGCAGTCTGGGGCCACTTAGGGTGGCTGCAGGGAACACGGGACCTTTCGGAGATACTGAGCTCCACCCTGTAGTTGGTTTAGACACAGATTTTTATATCAACCACCATCACACTGACACACGCTTCAGTTACTGTATTTCAAAGTCACGGTCCGTTTGTGAGATGGTCCAGCTTTTGAGGGGAGAAAACATCACCAGTAGGACCATTGAAACATGGAAGAAAATGTGTGCCTTGGACGCAAGGAAGCCTGCTTTGCTCAGAAATGTCTCTTTAGTTGGTTGTCTGGTTTTAGTCTGTTTTAGGAAAGCAAGAAGGTGCACAGAGCCGAGCCCTAAACCTTCGAGCAGATTTTTCTCCAGCTGGACAAGGGTCCCAGGGAGCTGAAGCTTCAGCTTCAACACCAGCACACCTGTCCCAAATTCTAAACGAATTTGGAGATAAATGAGTCTATTAGGTTGGTGCAAAAGTAATTGCGGTTTAAAAGGTTAAAAATAATTGCAAAAACCGCAATTACTTTTTGCACCAATCTAATAAAATGTGTTCTACGTGTTATTTACCTGCCGTGGGCTATTCAGTGTCCCCACACAGCTCTGCTATGGGCTTGTGGATCTGTTCTCATGCCCTCGTCCTCTTCCTTTACAATGTCACTGAGGGTCTGGCTGCAGTATTGGTCCCTCTCCTTAGCAACTCCTCTCAGCTTCCTAACTTCCTGTGGTATCCAGATTGCTGCTGTTAGTAGAATTGTGTGCAAATGGCGGGGGGGGGGGGCTAGTGGCTCAATAGGGGCTCCTCGAAGAATAGAGAAGGCTAGATATCACCTTAATATTTGCAAAGAAGCAGGAAAGTGACATTTCTATCAAATGGGTTCATCCTGATATTTTCTGACTAACAGAGGTAAGATATCTTGCGGAAGGGGTGCCTTTTCTTCCGTTTGTCTTCTGTGCCTGTGTGGGCTGGTGGTGCCTTGCCCAGGGTTGTGTGTCTTTTCAGCTGGGCTTGATGCTGGGTACATGAGGCCCCTGCTGTCCCCTCCCTGCCCTGCATGTGGTCATCTCAGAGCCCACATTTCACCCCAGTAAAGTGTCCTATTGTACCTTATCCCTAAGGTCTGCAGTGGACACGCGGAAGTCAGGGACAGGAAATCCAGAGCAACTCAGTCCTCTGACCCTCCTCCCGCCAGCCAGCCCTGCCTGACCGTGGTGATCAGCCTGTTTTCAGGGCTCATCCAGGGCTCAGTACCTTCTTCCTCCAAACCATATCCCGTCTCCTCTCAGGGAAGCTGTGGCCCAGCTAGTCGGCTGAACTCTCTTCTCGTGACAGCTTTTGTCTAACAGATGTAATGACGTCCTTACCTTAAAATAACCAGCTTTGTGCTTCCTACTCAGATTTTCGGTGTTGGACATAGATTATTTATAGATACCTACAGAGGTGGGAAAACTATAGACAGAAGCTATGAATTGAGTAACACACAATTTAAGTGAGCGGTTGTTTCTGCATGTGTGTGCTCCAGAAAGGGCCCAGCGATGACATCTGAAGCCCAGGGAATGTGCTGTGTCTTTATCTGGGAAGGTACATGGGTGCTCTGTTTAATATCTTTAAATTATAGATTGTAATACATTTCACAATCAAAATGAGAGTGAGGAAAGCGTAAATGGGCACTTTGTAATGGTTCAGAGCTCTTCTCTGAGTCAAAGATCAGAGCTTAAAGAGGAAATGCATGACTGTTGGGCAGGAGTTTTTTGTTGGTTTTTGTTCACCCTCCATGCGGAGCTCAGTTCTGGAGAGGTGAGTTTGCTGGATAGTTGAGCTAAGAATACCAGTCAATAGGCCAATGCATTTTGGAAAAGGGAATAGAGAGAACATTACTATTTAAAGACCTGTGGTGCCCCAGTTCCTCCCAGAGTCAGGCTCAGGAAGCAGGCTTTGAGTTTTAGTCTAAGAAACAGAAATGGCAGAGGTGGCCTCTTTATGCATGTTCCCCTAATAGAGGCAGAGCCTGCACAGGCAATGGGTCTTCACTGGGGTGATGCAGCTTAAAACTTGGGGCGTGAATAGGGAACCTGACTCCAACCTGCATGCAGAGTGTATGGGGTAAAAGACAACCATGCCTCCTTGCCTAGAGAAGGCCCATCTGAGGATGATTTCATGGCTGACGATTGTACTTTTCAGAATCCACAAAGAGACCTAATCAACAAGTTGTCAGGAAAGTCCTTCTTGGGGGCCATGCTTTTCTTTTCTCCAGGAGACCAACTACTTTCCACTTTCTGGGAGTTGTTTTAACCCTTTCGAGTCACAAGAGAACATCTGACTTAGAATCGGTCACACAAGAATCTACCAGACAGATAGGTAATTGATAGGTAGGTAAACGGATAGAGAGAGAAAGAGGTCGTTAGATCTCCATGCGTCTCTA
Organism: Rhinolophus hipposideros; assembly: GCF_964194185.1. Classification (NCBI taxonomy): domain Eukaryota; kingdom Metazoa; phylum Chordata; class Mammalia; order Chiroptera; family Rhinolophidae; genus Rhinolophus; species Rhinolophus hipposideros. The sequence continues at coordinate 4,803,886 of NC_138061.1, forward strand.
AGTAAATACATTAATTTAAAGAGCCTAACACCAGCATGGAAGTAGCAGCTTGGGGACTGTATCACTAATAATGGATTTCGTTTTTGATTCTTTAAGAGAGTTTCTAATAAAAGGAAGTAAAATAGAAAGGAAGAACTATTTTAGGACATTTTGCTTATGATATTTTATATTTAAACAGGATTGACAGTTTTTATTAATTTCAGGTGTGCAAAACAACATGCTGATTAGACATTTACACCCGTCACAAAGTGAAGCCATCCCCAAGTCTACTGCCCCTCTGATACTGATATTGTATATGTTGTTACGATACCATTGACTCTATTCCCTACGCTGTACTTTACATCCTATGAATGAATATATATATAGACACCTATATAGACACATATATATATATACACGCACATACATATATATTTAATTATAGTTGACATTCAGTATTACTCTACATCAGCTTCAAGGGTACAGCTCAGTGGCCAGGCATCCATCTACACAGTCTATGAAATGACCCCCCCTGGTAAGTCCAGTGCCCATCTGGTACCCTACATGATCTTTACAACATTATTGATTATATTCCTCATACTGTATCTCACAACCCCCTGGCTATTTTGGGACTACCAATTTGTACTTTCTAATCCCTTCACCTTCTCCCCCATCCCCCAACCCATCCTCCCATCTAACAACCATCAGTTAGACTGAGAAAGACAAATACCATATGATCTCATTTATGTGTGGAATCTAAAGAACAGAATAAATAAGCAAACAAAACAGAAATAGACTCAGAGATACACAGAATTGACAGTTTTTGAAATCAAAGTTTGGAAAGAGATTCCTGTACAAATTAACAAAGCCAATAGGAGACCTCTGTCCGAATGAGAAGGTGTAATGACAGCCATTTTTATTTTGAGGAATTTCCATGTACAAGCTCCAAGACCCGGAAGGTACTTTATCTATATTTGGTCGGTTTCTTTATCAGAACATGGAAAGCTGCGTTTACCCCTTGTTGACTGGCTTGCCTCAGATCCCATGGCCAGAAAGCACATTGAGGGGACCCTCTGGATTCTGTGTTCTTCCCTCTGCCTTGCCTGGTGGCACCACACTCAGCCTGTTCCCGTTGTCTGGGGTAGCAGGCCTCAGGGACAGAGGGGAGAGAACAAATTGCAGGCAACTGAGACATTTTAAGAGAGGTCGCCATTATAATCAATGCCAGGTCATCGTGGGTTCATTTTGTTTTTGTGTATAAGATATTTGAGACAATATAGCAAGAATCTTCTAAGAGATTTGATTATTCCAAGGGTCCCCAGGACAGGTTTTCTGCCCCAATATATGAGGAGGTTTGGACACGCCCCACTGGCAACAGTGGCTCTCTCCCCAGGGGGGGGGGGGGGGCGGGGGGCGTCCCCATCTACATATGCAGAGATGAGTCCCTGCCTTATTAAAATGCACACCACCTTAAAATTTATAGAGTATGCCGAAAGAAAAAATGAAAAACAAAAAGAGTGTGAAACAGGGAAGCAGTGAGAAGAAAGTCTCTCTCCCACTACCATCCCTGGTCCTGCCTTGCCCCGCTCTGTCCTCCCCACCCAGGGCAACACTGTTTCCAGCATCTTCTGGGTCCTTCCAGAGATATCCTGAGCCTATCAGCATTTACTGAGGAAGCACACCTGACATGCTGTCTCACGTTTTGCTTTGTTCACGTGATAACATATCTTCGAGATTATTCCACGTGGACACAGAGCATCTGCCTCATTCCTTTTTTACCACTGCAAAGCTTGAAAGTGCTGGAATGTATCGAGTAGCCCCCGACTGATGGGTGTAGATGGTTCCAGATTTTTGATATTGCTGTGTGGCAACAAGGCATTATCCACATTTTAGGTCCACTTCTGTGTGAGAAGTGTGCACACTGATAAATTACCTCCCCTCCCTGTTCCTGCCGTAGCACGTAACCCTGCATCAGTGTTTCTGGAATCATAATGATAACCAGCATTTAGTAAATGCTAACTACGTGTCGGATATTATGCTAACTAAGCACCTTACACAGGTCATTATTACATTGTGTTATCACCTTGATTTTAACATTTAATATTTATATTAACAATATAAATATGTCAATATACAAAATGTAATTATATGAAGTATATAAATATATTGTTTCTTAATATATATGCTTATTATAAAAATAGATACTATAATAACAAAATTAAATCAATACTGCTTAATATTATTAATGCAATGTAGTAGTGACTAGATTTTATAGATGAGGCCCGCTAGCTGATAATGGTGGAGATGGGATTTGAACCCAGGTACCTGGCCCCGAGTCAGTGTGCTTGACTCCATTGCCTGTTGTCAGGAAGGTCATGTGAGTTCCCAAAGGGCACCAGCAAGCACGCTCTTTACAGCCTAGTACTTGAGAGTGCATATGATGGAGCCTCCAACTGAGCTCCAGGGGAAGGCTCGTCAAGAGTGACGGCCGTGTGTTAAGTGCTAGCAGAGCACGTGCACGCTGGCCACAATGGCCCCTGTTCTCCAGACGCAGCCCCACAGTGACCTGCCTGTCTCGGGGAGCGCGTCATGTAGTGTCCAGCGGTCAGGATGATAGGTGTGCTCTTGTCAGCTGTTTTGAGCACAAGTCTCATTTCGTTTTTAGTAGAAACAAAGGTATTTTCTGGAAGCAGCGAGAAGCAGCCAGAAGCACGTGTGACTTTGTCTGCTCCCCCAGTGGAACAGAAGCTGGTTAAAGATTTTCTTCCCGATGGGCGTAGCTCTCCAAGCAACAACTGTCAGTCTACCAACATTTCTGAGCCTGCAGAGTCTCAACAGCAAAGCTTCCTGAAACCCAGCCTTCGTTTACCTGGGTTTCTTGACCCCTTACAAGATTTATGCGCAGCTCCACAGGAAGACAATGGTGTTCAGATAGGAAGAGAGTTCCCCAGAGGTAAGGAGCAAGGGAGGTAGGGCTGAAATGATTCCTCACTGATAGTCATATGAAAAACGGTACCGCGTCTCCCTGGGCCCTGGTTCATACACGCCCACCTTATGCAGCTGCCCAGCTGTGCCAGGGGAGGGAAGCAGGACTGGCCGGTTCAAATGGTGGGTGGCTTCTACCCCCCAAGCATGGAAATGGCAGCTCTGTGTGGGATAGGGACCCCCAGCCCTGCCATGTGCAAGGCCAGTGTCACCGAGGCTGAGAAGGCCATCCCACGTGTGTAGCAGGCTCTCAGGCTTAGGGAAGGTCTGAGGTGCTGAGGTGGCCGCTCTGTAGGCGGCAGGCCACCAGGCTGACTGTGTCCCCCTGCACCCGAAGAACAGGGATAACAGCTGAGAGCTGCCAGCCCCCACCTGTGCCCTGCACTCAGCAAGCTGAGCACGCTGGCCCTCACAGTGCCCTTGAGGTAGTTCCCAATGTCAGCCTGTCACACGGGAGGAGGCCAAGAATTCAGACCAGGCCATCACTGCTCCAAAGGCCAGTGGCTGACCCCACTAACACTGCAGTGAGCACTGAACTATTCAAGAGCACAAGAATAAAATAGAAAAAAAAGATCTGTAGCGCCCAGTCATGTCAGTGGGGAAATTTAGATTTTCTCTTACTCTAAAGCATTTTCCCAAAGAGCTATGGATAAGGACAGAAAGGAAAATATCTGATTGAAGAGTTTTCCATTTTAACAGTTAAAAATTTACGGTAATTGATCAAAATCATTTCACTTGGAACTCTGGACAAGGTGGAGGTCCGACGGGAGAGGCAAGGCTGGGGATGGGGACCAGCCAGACATGGCCCAGCCCGTGTCACTGGGAAGAGGGATCACAGCAATGGAGACTTCCACGCTACGTGGACGAAGCTTAGCTGTGAGCACTGAGGAAAGCGGCCTGTTAGGGCTGAGGGCACTTGGGTTGCTGGGTCTGCTGATGGGGAAGGAGTAAGGACACTGTGGCTTCCCTGTGTGTCAGCTGAGCTAGAATAAAGGTTCATGACAAGACATGGAAACAACAGGGTGGGAGGTGTAGCTAATTCTCACTGGAGGGGGGTTGGGGTTGGATGTCAGGGCGAGTGCTGAGGACTCAGGCAGCAATGTGGGGAGCAACAGCAAAATCCTCCAGAAATATCGGGAGCAAACGCTTAGAAGAATGAGAGAAAATAACTTGAGAACTTCTAAGTAGTGTATTGTCGGTAGAGAATCAAAAGTGTTAGTTGGAGGTGGAACACGGACCATGAACAAGCCAGGGAAAGTCTGGTCTGCTTGTAGGGCTTGTAGGTACCAGGGAACATTGATGGTTCTGATTAGAGATAGGACAGCTGGTCCAGACCAGACAGGACCCAGGAGTGAACGGTGGGGTTAGAGCGGGGGGTTCAGCTAAGACATTCACGGGACCATGGGACCCTCCAAGTGGCCATGTCTCCACTCCCAGCAGAGTTAGCTCCTCTGGGTGCTGTGGAGAGATCCAAGGTGACCGTGGCATGGCCCAGCCCTTGAGGGAGTCACAGGCTTGTGGGGTGAAAACATCCCATTAAGCCCCCGCCGTGTAAGTGCTGAGTGTGCAATGTGTGTGCCACTGCTGGAACACACAGGAGACGGGATGGACGGAGCCTGCCCTGGGAAGCGGATGTGGCCTCCTGAGCATTTGGGGCTCAACCAGCGGTAGGAGTCACCGGGTGGAGGAATCCACGCAGCTTTGTGGAGGGAGGGGAGCCTGTGGGCGAGGACTGAGAAAGCTGCTGTGAGCTTCAGAACTGGGGGGCTTTGGTTTGGGGAACGTGGGGTGGGGAGGGCCGGGGGGGAGGGTTCAGACACAAAGAGTGGCCTAGGACAGGCTGAAAGGACATTGTGTTCCAGCGGAGGAGTTGGTCAGTGGCGGGCAGTGAGTGTGTATTCATGCACCTTCCACACCCAGAGCCCGCCCTGCGGGGAGTGCTGTTGAAATCAACTCAGTCCTGACCTTTTCCACAAAGAAATGTCAAAATGCCCCCAGGATGAGACTGAATCCAGTCTTGAGAGAGAGATCATCCTCGTTAGGACTGCAAAGCCAGCGGTTGTCTCTGGCAAATGAAGGGGAGGGATAAATAATTGAACATCGTCCCTCCCTCTTACATCGTTAATGTAGCAAACATAAGGTGAATTGATACTCTGTCCCCAAACAACCACACTGTCATAATCATCAGGACACACTTAATATGAAGCACAGACTAGAAAAGTTTCTTTTTGTTGTGAGTAAAGGTATCTCGATCCACAGAAGCCAAGTGAATACCTCCATGGCGTAATTAGCTGGTCATCCAGTCTGGCTGCTTGCAGACATTCTTCTCCGTGGCCAGGGCAGCCAGGGGGTCTGTGATGTCATTGGCTTCACGAGCCCCATTAATAACCCACTGGCGTTTCTATTTTCAAAATTGTCTTCCGTACCTAATGGTGTTGAGGAACTAGGCAAAAATCCCTCGGTGCCCTCTAAATGGAATTCTAAATCTTCTCTCCTAGGAGATTACGCATGCTGCGACTTGGTTGTAAAAATAAAGGAATGCAAACAGAGGGAGGACTCTGTCTCGTCGGAACGCCAGCCAGCGGCGCCCGCGCCAGCACCCTCCAAGGAACCAGACAGTCCCGACCTGCAGGAAAACTGTTCTGAGTGCCAGCAAACACCTGCAAGCTCCTTGACCTTGCAGGTAAGGCCTTCTGCGCGACCAGGCTTGATTCCCACCAAGGGAAAATCTTTCCCGGGGAGTCCACAGTCACACGACCTCACTCTCTTTTCTGAGGCTGGAGACCTGACTCCCCTTCGTGGTGGCTTCATGTGTGACTCTGGGCCGGTGCCCTAACCTCCCTGGGCCTCTCTTTCACAGTGTGAGTAACGGAGATAATGGTATCGACTCCACTGCTGAGAATGAGGTCATATAATCTCAATGGTGACGGTGAGTGTAGCAATGACAGCATTTGTTGAAGTCGTGGGTGCCCAAACATTGGGCAGGTCACTTCATAGGCATCAGCACCTTCCATCCTCGGGGCACCCCTTTGAGGCAGGAGTCCCTCTAACCCCATCTTTAGATAACGACGTTAAGCCTTTGGAAGTACCCAAAGTCATGCAGCCATGAGTTCAAAGATATTGAAGCTTTCGTTTGGTGGCCTTTCCAGATTATAGAAGTAATATGTGCACATTTTTTAAAGTTCAAAAAAATACAGAAGTATCACAATTAGCGGAGCAAACCACCTCACAGAAAGCCCTTGCTAACAGTGGGTTGCCAGCCACACCTTCCAAGAAGGCACTTGATATGCTGTAAACCACCCTGGAAACTGGAGATGGCTCCATCACCAGTCCCTGGACCCCCGGGGCCTGGCTGGGCCTATGGGAGAGACTCATGGGGCCCCAAAGCAGCTGCGCCTCCAGCCTCAGGGCGGACAGAGCCACGCCTGGGCCAACAGGCCGTTCCCAGGGGCTCTCCCTCCAGGCCCAGGGATGTGTGCCTGGTACCTAGGGGCTGGCCCGTGGAGGCCAGCTGGCCAAGAACACTCCTTTCCTGCCACGGCTGCCAGGGGGCTTGTCCATGACACAGATGGAGCTCCGGCTGCCCTCCTCCTGGGAACTGTGACCTCCCAGAGGGCTGGGAGAGGGATGGGGCGGTGCCTCCAGAGGGCCTTTGCTGAGAGCCTACTATGTGCAGGGCTTGGGCACAGGCAGGAAGGGATACCACGTGGATGAGACATGGCCCAGTCACACAGGAACTCATAGCCCAGGTGGAGGTGAACGTGCGTGTCACTCCGACACTGTGGTCTGTGAAGTACCACAGTGCTCAAGCTGCAGGGGAGACCCCGCGGAGCTTACAGGGAGAGCTGGGCCCCGAGCCGGTGGGTGTGGCTGGGGTAGGACGCCAGTGAGACGACTCAACCAGAGGGTTTCAAGGGACGGGAAGCTGAGGCAGTGAAGGGCAGTGGGAAAAACATGGGCTCCCGCAGCTGAGGGTCAGCACGTGATCTACCAAAGCACAATGAGCCTCAGCGTTTGCATGTCAAACAAGGGTCCATAGAGCTGCCTCCGGAATCCGTGTGGGGGTTCCCAGAAACCACGAGTACACCTAAAGCACCTGGCCCAGCGTCTGGATCAGGATGTGTCAGGGGCATTTATTGTTTTCAGTAGACCTGTGTGGATGGCTTAGTGCAGGGCCCAAGTGACACTATAGGGGACTCTGGCCTCCTCTGTGGAGCTTCCGGAATCATTTTGTGTAGGCAAAGATATTTTGCCAGCTCCTTCTGCCTGGGACAAGACATTGCTTCTCTTAGGCACAATTCCTGTTTCTCCTGAAAAGGCTCATATTTTGCGCCAGGTGGGTCATCTGGCTCTGTGCTTCTTAAGGCTTCCAGCCCCAGCAGAGGCAGGTGACACGTGATGTTTCCATTCCTTCCCCACTCATGTGTCTGTGGAATATGGGATTCAGGGCATTCCTGTTTTGGTCTGTTAGAAATGAGTTACCTGTCAGCGTAGAGGAGCGAGTGGCTAGGCGTGGCCCTTGCACATATAACCTTGATGTTGCAGTGGGGTCCTCGGCGAGGACACACTGCCAGGACCCATGTCACCAACAGGTCCGTGACAATGTTCACATGAGGTGGTGGGAGAAGACGGTGACGAGCTTATGCACGGTAGCTGTTGGTCTCCAAATGTCGTACTTGGGGTTGGCTTCTTGATGCGTCAGATGGATGTGCGGTCTTTCTGGGTCACTTCTCTTAAACAGCCTTAAACAGCAAATACTTTCTTTGCTCCAATCAGGAAGCGCTGGAAGTCCGTAACCCTCAGTTCATCTCTCGCTCGCAAGAGCGGCTGAAGAAGCTGGAGCACATGGTCCAGCAGAGGAGAGCCCAGCGGAAGGGGGACCAGGGCCAGAAGCAGAGTCCGTTTCCTATCCGCGCCCACAGGAAGCAGTTCACCATCCCCCATCCTCTTAGTGGTAAGCTCGGGGAGCTGGGGAGGCTGGGGGATCCTCAGGGCTGGAACCTGGCCCTGATGTGGTGGCCCAACCGGTGCCACTGACGTACGCGGGACACATACTCGCTCCCAGTACCTGAACCTCCTTATCATAAAGCCTTCTCTGAGAGCCAGCCCACTCCGAGAGATTCTATATGGGCACTGAATTCAGCAGAAATAACTTGGGACACAAATTTACCGTGCTAGCTGGGAAGGAAGCCACACCACTGTAGCAGCCAGGGTACAAGTTCCGATTCTTGGCTCCTGACAGATATTTGCAAGAGACCCGCACTGCCCTTTAGAGATTGCAAAACAGATCTCAGGGTGAGAGGTTGGCTCCAGCTTGTCTACATAAACATTCGTCATCTCGAAACCCCGTTCCTGCTGTGAGCTCAGAAAATGGAGGGCCAGCTTTCCAGGCGCAGTGTCACGCTCATCCCACAAGGGGTGGCACACATTACAGAAGGAGATACCAGGAGCCTTCTCCTGGCCAGACACCATGCTGGGAGCTGGGAGAGTGCAGTGAGCACGACTGTGCCCAGCCCTCTCTTCATGGAGCTTTTAAACAGACTATGCAACCAGCAAGAATAACAAGGAGAGACAAGGGCAAAAATGGTGGACATCAGAGCACATACTGATGGCCTACCAACTCAAATCTTAAAATCTGGAGGTGTGGGGAAACCTCCGTTTTATTCCTTTGGATAGAGGATTAAGATCTTTCTTCCTAGGAAAACCTTCTTCTGGCCCCCAGGAGGTGAAATCATGGGTATAATGCTGAATAAAAGTCCTCTGGGAAATAACCATGTTCAATAAAATGCAGCTTAGCAAGCATTACCAGATCTTTCAGGTGGCCTAGGGGACAGAGGACAAAGGGTGTTGTCATAGGACTCCTGCTAGCATCCATGGTCCGTGCAGGCTGTGGCCCTCATCCACCCAGCATCGCTAGGGGAGTCAAGACCCCGGCAAGGACAACCTTGAACGTTTCCTTCTCCGGGTGAAGGATTTAGCCAAACACCTGATACTCCTGCCCAGTGACACTTTGCAGTTAGCTAAGAAAGCGCAATCAGCAAAATGCTTGTGCCAAAGCATTCCGCCACGTGCAGATGTGACTCGCCAGCAGTGTGAGCCGACTGGCTGATAAAGGGTCTAGGTGGGGGCTGTCTCGTCTCTGGCTCAACAGAGAGCACCCCCCGGGCGAGCGCAGGTGCTGACTTCTGAAGTGAGAGACCAAATGTCAGCCGCCATGGGAGTCCCCTGGGGCCTCCACTCGTTGTGCCTGTGACATGGGGGCTACTTGGCCTCAAGAAAATCCTGCTTGATAAAAACGGTTAGGTTAACAAATGCGTTGTCAGCCCATATAAAGCAAGGCTGCTTTAAAGCTCAGCCTAGTCACATGTGACAAAACACAGTGTCTGAGGGGCTTCCTTGTGTAGGAAGAAATGGAGACCCAGGGACATCTGGGAACTTACATGATGGATCCCTCATCCCCTCGGCCCGCTGTGCTGGATGGTCTGGAATACCATCGCCTCCAGCATCTGTATTCGTTTCCTGGGACTCGGTGGCTAAAATAACAGAAGCGTATTCTCTCATAGTCAGGAGGCCAGAGTCCAAAATCAAGGTGTCGCGGGAGAATCCAACCTGTGCCTCTCTCCCAGCCCCTGGTGGCTTCTGGTGGCTTCTGGCGTTTCTTGTAGACATGTCATTATGATCTCAGCCTCCATCTTTAGTGGCTCCTCATTGTGCCCATGTGTCTGTGTGTCCAAATTTCCTCTTCTTCTAAGGACACCAATCGTTGGATTAGGGTCCACCCCGGTTCAGTCTGACCTCATTTTCACTTTTGTACATCGGCAAAGACTCTACATCCAAACAGCCACTCACATATCCGGGATGGGGCATGAATGCATCTCCTTGGGGGAGACACAGTTCTACCCTCTACATTGTCCTGTGGTGTTTTGCCCTAAACAGATACCCTTACAAGTTCACGTTCCTCTACGTGAAAGTCTTAAAATTGTATAGCACAAAAGGTGAGCAGACCCTGTCCGTAGTCTTCAGCACCTTTTCCTCCCTCAACTTCCGAGACCGTCCCGGTGACTGCAATGCTCTGGGACTTGCGTGCGGGGGTTTCACGGCCCCTCGGCCTGTCCCTGTGGTATTGACGTGTTGATGAGAGCTTCACGCTCATGTTTGTTTGTGTTAGGTCCGTTAAATCAGACGAACTCTGAAACCAAAGCCTCGTGTGAGCATGGGCAAGTGAGGGGCAGTGTTTAACGCCCCATTAAACAAGTCTGCAGTACACATCTTGTCTTCAGCCTGTCTGCTGGCAGGGTGATAAAAGCGAGATGCAGATGTTTTTCTTACATGCTAAATTAGTCCATAAATCCCATGCGTGAACGAGCTCTGGCTACAGTGTCAAGACGTCTGTTAGAGAGACTGGATCGCTTTCTGAGCTGAGCCAGTGGCCTCCAACCAGGGCTTGCACCGCAGTCTTGGCTCCAGAACAATCCTGAGAGGTTCAGGTGGGAGCTCTGGCAGCTGACAGACGCACACTCGGGCAAGCGCTGCAGGGACAGCCAGCGCCTGACTTGCAGGGATGATTACTACGAGGGCTGGAGGGTCAGCTCTGCTTCCTGTTGGCCAGTGCATTCTGAGCCGTCTTTAAGGCCCAGGGTGCCTGCAAAGTGTGTGAGTGTTAATTGGGCTTGAGACGGGAAGATTTTTTATGACAATTGGGACTTCGGAGAGAGGAGGTAGCATGATAAAGGTCCTGCCTGCAGCCCCAGCCTGTCTCTGCTGACAGCAGCTGCCTGCATTCCCAGAGCTAATTAACCCATAAGTCTCTTTGGTCCGCCGGGAGCCACTTGGGTCCCCTTCGCATGGCTCTAGCAGTGACACAAGGACCTTTTTTATCCATTGGTTACAAACCTTTCTTGAGAGCCCACTCTGGGCCAGGCACAGTCCCTGGTCTCACACACCTCCCCAAATCATGGGGAAAACACGCAGGTAAGGAGGCAATGACCTTGGGGTTTGCTAAATGACATGAAAGGAGTTTTGCTGGGTTACCATGGCAACCCACGGGCGATGGACTTGTTCTTACGTATGGCATATTGATGTCTCCTGATGGAGGAGACCTCCAATGACCTTAGGATACGTGGAGATAATGCAGATGGACGGTGTGCAGGGTGGGGAGAGTGGGATGGTGGTGAGTGAGGAGGCAGAATCACAGGAGTGAGAGGTCCTGGGGCTGCTTAGCTCAGCTGTGGCTGGGCGGTAAAATGGGGGTTTGGAGCAGACAGGGAGGTGGGGGCTAAAAGGCATTGTACGTGCTGCTTCCGAGTTGAACCATATTCTGAGGTCCAAAGCTCAGGCAGGATTGCACAGCATAGCTCCAAGCAACGTATGACTACGGTCCCCTGGGGCAGGGCAGTGGAAGGCAGAACAGGGACAGAGTCCTGAGGTCTTTGGGTGGCAGAGTCAGTGGAATGTGGTGACCGCCAAGTTGTGGAGCAGAGATGAGCTCCATGAAGCTAGAGGAGGAAGGCAGGAGGTGGCCTATGCTCGCATCTCTGAGGCCCGGACTCAGCAGTCTGAGGGCCTTTCTCTCCCTCTCAGGTCGGGGCTCCACCTAGTCACGTCAACCTGAGCTTCCCAGGGCAGCATCAGGGCTTGGTCGCTCAAAGGCCAGTCACAACCTGGAATTAGTGTCTCAGGATCGGTCTCTGCTTCCACCTTGTAGGGTGACTCTGCAGCAGGGGGCACTGAAAACATGTGGTAAGCATAGGGATAGCCCCACATGTGGCATAAGCACCTGCAGGCAAGGCAGTCGGAGGCACAGCACCTGCAGGTACGAGGTGCTCGGTCGGTGGTAGCCCTCACTGTCCCGCTGACCAGTTTGTGGCTGTTCTGACTGCAGCTCCCCAACCCTCGCCCTCATGGTCCCCACCGCACTGGGGTCCAGCCTCTCAGTCTCCCTGGATTCCATCCCCACCCAGCAGCCCCGACCCCTCCCAGCCTGCCTCTGCCCACCCCCACCCTTCCCAGCTGGTCTCATTTGCTGGTAACATTCACCATCAGGGTCCCCGAAACCCCTGAGAGAAGCTTTATCTGTCCCTCTTCCTCTCTGACTCCTGCCTAACCCCACAAGCCCCTCTCAACTGCAGCCTCTTCCCACATCTCTGAAGCCCCAGGCGCTTCCCTGATTCCTGTAATGCAAGACATGGGCTGTGTGGTAACTTCAATTCTCAGTCCAGCACTTGCTTCTTCCAGAATCACTGCTTCTACCCACCCTCTACTGCAGCTGGCTGTAACGCCTGGCAGTGCTCAAACACAACTCAGCTTGCCTTGCTTCTGTCCCCCTATTCCCCTCTGCCTGCCGTGGTCTTCCTCATGGCGCTCCCAGGTTGTCCTCTTAACCTGTGATGGTATAGAAAACCCTTCTTCCATGAAGCCCTCCCTGACTACTCCCATCCAGTCTCTTCCATTGGAGGACTTAAGGCTCCTGCATCCCTCTAGATCCCCTGCCTTCTTGCCTTCTTCGTTTGGGATTATTGTCGTGTGGGTGTGGTGGACAGACTGCCCCAGATCGTACGTGCCAGTGGGCACACAGCACACTAGGTCAGTCTGGGAAGCCCTGCTGTGTGTAGCAAAGCAGACGGTGTTCATCTGAATTGCATTATCCACACTCGCCAAGGTGAGCCAAGTACGAGTCATTCAAATCACGGATCAGTAGAAGAATGGAGTTTTCCAGAAAGCACTGCAGAATTCCTTCTCCAGCACAGCGGCCTTCGTTGATGATTCTTGGCTGGAGCAAGTATTAAAATTAATTTGCATTCCCAGAGCATCTAGCTAGAGAAATGACCCAGCAGATAGGAGATAGCTGGGGAAGTCATCGCAGTAATAAAAATGTGCTGCTTATCACGCAGCCAGCCAAACACTGGCCACATCCTTCCTACAATTGCCTGATCCGATCTCGTGAATGTTTTTCCATAAAACATTTGAATGTGTATTTGGGGGCAGTTCTCCCAATATTGCTCACAAAAGAGTTTTAAAAAGTGCTTATCAGATAAAAGTAGATTGTTACTTCATCAGTTTACAAAGAAAACACAAAGCATGATTTAGCTAAAAGACCGTTTCCCTGATTCGAAGACACTATTATTAGTGTGCTTCCCAGACTGACTCTAAAGGTCTTGTGTTGGGGACCTTTAAGAAACATGGGAAGAAAAGATCAATTTCTGTCCATTGATTAGTAGTAGGCTGAAGGACAGGGTATTTCCACTAAAATTAACCCACCAGAATTGGACTGGCAAGGGAAAATGACTATATGAAAGATTCCTTTTCCCAATTGCCTTGATTTTACTTTCCAAGTGATTGCGCTCTTATGCTACAGCGTAGTTCAGTAAGAAACCATGCGGTGACACTAAGGATATAAACTACTTGGCAATGAGAATGAGAGTTTATTCATCATCTACAAATCACCATATTTTGTGGCGCTAAAAACTGCTGGAAACCCTGGAATTGGAGCAAATATTGATTCTCAGATCCATAGTTAGTCTTTCAGAGTTGGACTACATGTCACTCTTTTATTGGGAAGGTGTGATTTGAGTCCTTGTTATTATTAAAGTTCCTTTAAAGGAGTAATTTAAACTTACCATTTAAAACATGCATATACATGAGAAATATACATTTGAGAAAATGTGGAGAAAGTACACCAGATGTGTGTGTGTGTGTGTGTGTGTGTAATCCTATTCTATTACCACAAATATCTTTTGAAAACTGAGAATAACTATTTATGTTCTGCAGTTGTCACTTTTCTCCCCAGTATCCTCAAGCTGCTGACTATCCCAAATGCATTTCAGAGGAAGACCAACCCCTCAGGTTCCTTTACAACGCCCGATGTATGGTAAAGGCACTGATAAGTCCTGCAACAATGAAGGCTACTTAAATTTGCTTAACCTTATTTTCCCTAAACTTCTTTGACCTTGGAACACTTTTATCTAATTCTCGAGAGTCAACTTTGTGAACATTGCTCTAGGATTCTTTGCTTGTAGAAATACTTATCATGCTTTGCTAAAGAAACCCCCACTGGAGATTCAATCTGCCATTCCCCACAGAAACCTGGGACTTTGGGAGAATGGTTTTCCTCTCATTACCTACATCCCTTTGGTCTGGCAATGCCAGGAAGTGATGGCTGCGTGCCCTGGGGACTTCTGGGCAGTGGGATATAGTGTTGATTCCACAGCCTGTGGTTAGCTTTGCTTCCTGGAAGCTTGTCCAGTGACAGGACCTGCCTGGGTTTGTCTCCATGTGGCCCCCTACCATCTGTAACAACTGCATCATGCTGGTACCCAGCACAAAGTCTGTTGGGGAAAGAGGAGCCAGTCTTGGTCCCTACGGAAAGGATTTCACAAGGTCACAATATCAAATAACCAGGGAGAAAAGAGAACCAGATTTATCAAATGGAAAATACAGGACGCCCAGTTAAATTTGCATTTCAGATCAACAAAATCATCTTTAGTATAAGTATATCCTAAATATTGCGCAGGACATATCCCCAAACAGGCTTCATTTTTGATCTGAAATGCAGATTTAACTGGGTGTCCTGTATTCGATCTGCAATGCTTTCTCAAAGCCTTGAAAACCATGGAGGGTCTTGGCTTATCGCGCTTGTTACGTTCTGTCTGTGGCCCTCACGCCTGAGTGAGCACCTGGGGGGCCTGTGACAATGCAGACAGTTCTGGGCCCAGCCCCAGAATTTCTGATTCAGATGAAAATGACATGTGTATTTGCATGTGTGACGAGTTCCCAGACGCTGCTGACGCTGCTGGCTCAGGGAGTAGACGGTGCGTGAAAGCCACACAGTGGGCATTCGTGTCAAAATGCAAGCCCCACTTTGCCAGCCGCGACTGGAGATCTGCAGAGAACAGAAATCTATACATTCCATCCGTAACTCAGGCCCCCGGTGTCTTACCTGCTTCCTTTGAGGCCTGAGGTAACTGCGAGACCTCAGCTTCCTCACCTGTAAAGAGGAGGGAAGACCTCCTTTGCTGGGTTGGAGTAAGGATGAACTGCATCCTGAATCGGGCGGCAAGAGGGATGCCTGGAGAATAGTGGTAGATAGTGGTAGAAGCTTGCATCTTCTCGGATTACAGCATAACTTCTGCTTCCCAAGAAACTCCCAGGAACCCCTAAGACAGATGCCATCCCCAACACTGAGCAGAACAGGACCTCAGCGAGCTTGAACAGCTTGTCCAGGGCACACGGCCACCTGGCCAAGGCCTCAACTGGCCCAGGTCTTCAGACTCAGACCGCAAATGGACACCTTACATGGTGTGGAGGGATCAGGCAGACCAGGGGAATCATCAAATGTGTATCGTGTTTAATCCACTAATGCTCGCATTATTTTTATATACGAGTACACAGAAACTATGGGTCTCCTGCCATGTCTAGTGAGATCATAAGACTTGGGGTCCTGAAATCCTGGCGGACGGGTGCAGCCGCCCATCTGCCACTGGTGTGCCTGCAGCCCCACCACAGTGCTCATTGCAGGAAACGCTGCCTTGCTCTTACCACAGGGCTGCCCGGGAAAGGCACGCTTTAGGCAGCTGGTGGGAGCCCTTGGCGGGGGTTCAGTTTGTGAGCTTCTGGTCTTGAGCAAGGATCTGCTTTAGTTGTGAGTCTCGGATCCTGCAGACGCCAGGGTGGTCTTAGTTTGCACGGTGGCAGCTTGTGGTTCCATGGGCAGCCTGCCACGGGAGCCACCGAGAGCAGAGGTGGTGCAGGTGAGAGCCACCACTGAGACAGGGCGGTCTTCCTAAGTGGTCCCCAGGCTTTCATGGGGGCTAATGGAGCACCTCGGGCCCCATTGCCCCCTGCCTTACCTCTTGAGGACTAACCAGACATTAAATAGAAGTGTTAACATGTGGTGTCCTTGGCCACAGAGATGGGTGTTAGTGGAATGGACTGCGGGTATGGGGGGTGAGGAGGAAGCAACTAGAGCAGAAGAGATTCCCCCTGTCCTCCCAGGATTCACAGCCACTTGGGGAGAGAGTTGGCCAAGCAGACAGCTGTAAATTAAGTCTAAAATCACATAGGATAGGAATCCAAGGGAAGGGGGGTGTAGTAGGGGCTGTGACAGTGCTCTGGGGTCCAAGAGGTGGAGCAGGATGGAAGCAGGGATTACATTAAGGTTCCATTTCTCTCCAACAATGTTCTTCATGGCCATGTTTGACTTGGAGAACTGCTTCCTGTAGCTGGGGGAGCTGAAGCCATGGCCCCTGGCCTTGTCTACTCATGTTGCACCCAAGCTTCTCTGCTATGAAGATCTGGTGAGGACAGGGGGACTCATGGGCTGCCGGTGCTCATGGGGGCCCTTCTCATTGCCACCCCCTGTCCCAGAGGGACAAACCCTTTCCAAATCCATCTCTGCTCCAAGCCCCCTGTCTTTTCATGGAGGTGCTGAGAAGGAAGTCCTGCTCTAAACCTGAGGGCGAGGTCTGTACAGGAGCTGAGCTCTCCGTGAGCAGAATGGTTCAGTCTTCTGTAACCAGGAGCCTGAACCCTTCTCAAACTGAGTATGCAAAGCGGAATCGAGACCTCTGGGAACCTCTGCTTTGCTTTTCATTTCTTAATTTTGTACGCCTTCCCCAGAAGGCTCCGAGAGCCTCACTGCATCTCCATACTGCGACATCAGCATCTCTCTGGTGTGTCCGGATGACACTGGCACGCGGTGTTATTTTCCTAGCAATGCCAGCATCTGTGCGGCTTCCGCCCACCTTCCAGAGCCCTGGAACAGGCCACTCACACACACAACTGTCATTCCTGCAGGATTCCGCAGAAGCCTCGAAGTGATTTTAGAAAAATGAGAATGTTTACCCAGCACAAGATTTTATCATCACAAGAGCACTTCAGAGGCAAACAGCCTACGTGTCTCCTAACTCCCGTTGCCCGGGGCAGCGGGCACTGCTTGATTTCTGGAGGGCTAATTAGTCCAAGATAGACCACTCCACCATTGCCTACGTCAGCAAATGAGGTCCCACTAAGGGGAACTGAATAGAAATGAAGCGCAAGTAACTGGATTTAACTCCTGAAGACCATAATGTAATTAACCCTAGTGGCCAGCTGCTCACTGGTTGTGAAACTGGCATAATAAACAGCCTTGTGGTCTTAGAATACATGCGTCCTGGGGTCCTTGTTCAGCGGGGGAATCCTCTAGGGATTTTCCTGCCTAAAACATACCCCATTTATTCCTTTCAAGAGGCTCAGTCTTTAATAGAAGATTCTGGGAGGTGTAGACTTGGCATCTACACTCCAAACCGGCTTGTTGGCTCCTGGCTGGATTCTCGCCAACAGGCATCCATGTCTTGGTCTTGGTGTTTCTAAGACAAAAGAAGCGAAGTCTGAGAGTACTCAGGGTGACTGCAGAAAATGAGCTCTGGGAGGACATTGTCCTAATAACCCCTGTGAACTTGATTATCATTTAGATTACTTGTTCAATAGAGAAAAGGAAGCTTTTCAGAGAAGGGCTCTGTGGAGGAAACCAAGTCTAGGCCCCACATACAACCAGTCATGCTGGCGTCCAGGTGACACTAGCTGCCTCCTGGTGACACTGTCAGCTGCCTGAGTGTCGAGGGCACCTGTCCCTGTGTATGTGTGCACCCATGCGAGGGGAGGGCTTATAATACATACCCGCATGCGTTTGTAGAGATTAATGGGATGGTGGGACCTGGCTTGTAGTCAGCATCTCCCCGTGTGCGGCCTCAGAAGAACCAAGATCTCGTAGCTGGTTGTTTGCTGACTTTGAAACAAGCAAAGGTTTAAGCATGTCTGGCTTTGCAAATGAAATTAGCAGCAGGCCCTGTCGTCTGGATGGTAAACCGTAGTAAGCCAGACACAGAGATTCAGAGTTAAAAAAAGAAAGAATAAAAAAAAAAAAGGAATTTCCAGAAAGACAGAAATGGGCGATTTACCTTAGTAATTTTATTGAAAACAAAACAAAACAAAACAAACAAAAAAAAACACCCTCCTCTATTTGAATGATAATGAGACGTAAATACAACCACAGTTCTCTTTCCTCCATATTAGTGAATTAGAATACACAAAGCTTCAAGGAACATCCATAAAAGACTCATAAGTGGGTTGAAAATTGTTCTCACTAGTCACTTTAATTTTATAAAGGCAGAATTTCCAAGAAAAGAGAATTGATAGATGGAATTTCACTGTATTCTTGGACAAAGCACATGCAGAATGGTTAACAGTTTCCATCCCATGAAATGAGGTCCCCAGTGGGTCCTGCTGCACGTGACCTTGACCAACCGTCTGTGGCCACAGGCAGGCCCCAGGGCCCTGGTGCGCTTCTGCCTGGGCCACCATTCCTCCCAGCCTTCCAGCCGGCTGTTGTGGACACAGCTCAGCTGTGTCTTGCCCTTTCCTGATGGGTGACCATGCCTGCATGAGCCCTCTCCCTGTGCAGACGTGGGTCCTGGTACCAACCGGCCTTATTCATCTGCCTCTCACCCTGGGCTGTGAGCCCTGAGTCTTACTTATCTTTGCACCCCTACTGTCCAGCACCAATGAGGTGAAAACTTTGTTATTAAATTGGGTTATTAAACCCAAACCATGAGTCTTCTCTCGCAGCCCTACACCCCGCTTTGCACGCATTCCCTGTGGATGAGCCCCGCGTCCTCCCTCTACTAGGCCTGCATGCGTACTGCCGTCTGTCATTTGCCAGGCTGCAGTTGCCTGAACCTGGCGGGTTCTTGTGGTCCTTCGGGTCATGGTTTAAATGTCTCCTCCCCTGGGGGCCTTCCTAACCACCCAGGCCCTCTTTACCATCTGGCCATGTTTCACTGTCTTCAGAGCTCTTGTCTGAAATTTTTGTAGCTCCTTTGTTAATTTTCTGACACCTCTGTCAACAAATGAAATCTCACCGTGGCAGGATCTTACCTACTGTTTTTTTGAGCGACTCCTGGTATCATAGTAGCTGCTCATTAAATGTAGAAGGAGGGAGTGTAAAAGAACGAATTTTGGGTTGGTCTCATGGGAACTGGGCTAGCACTTGTCAGGGCTCCCAAAACATGGATTCTGCAACCTCAGGTGCTGGCTGTGTGTTCTGAGGTTAACAGCATCTGTGGATGGGGCTGGCCTGATTTGGGCTGAAACTCAGCTCTGCCTCTTACTCATTTACTGTGTGAACTTGAGTAGGAAACACTGAGCCCTTTGACCTTCCATTTCCCCAGTCCTAAAATGAAAAAAATCATGAGCTTGCCATGGGATTAGTATGAAGATCAATTGAGCTCCAATAAACCTAGCAGTATTTTCACAAATAGTAACGCTTGATCCCCCAGGTATGTCACGCTGCTGTATCCCCTCTCTCTTGCCATGTCCCCTCTCAAAGTGCCAAATAGGGTTCTCTTTACTCTGGTGAGGTTGGGACCCATTAGCAACACACTTGCTTTATTTCAAACCCCTTCCTCTAGGAAGGTAGACCGTCCCTTTTGCCTCTGTCTTTCCTGGGGCCAGAAGGGCCCCCATGATTCATCAGCTGGGCTATTATGAAAACTCAAGGTCAACACCAACCAACGTGCAGATGTGTCCCCAAGCAGTGGGGCAGCACCGTCAGCGGGGGAGGGAGCAGCCCCTTGGATACTGACCTGCTTGTTCTGCACGAACAGAGGCTGCTGGGCCCAGAATTTAAACTTCTGCTGAGGCACAGCAGGACGACAAGAGTTCAGAAAACAAAATGGTGGAGCTGCTAAACAGCTCACATTTGCTTTTGTTTTCTCTTGGAAATAAAACCAAAGCTTCACTGTGGTATCAGTTGCTCTAAAGAAACAAACTGAAAAAAAAAAAAAGCCCGCCAAACTAATGTCTGAGAGTAGACCACATGCAATTGACCTGAGTTATAAAAATGTTACAAAATTGCAGTTTGTAACATTTTTATTCCCTTCCGACACCATCCCTCTGTCCATATTGGCCTCACCCTAAACTTGAGCAGCCCCCAAGGAATGCCAACAGAGACTTGAGTCTAATTCTTTATACAAGGTTTATTCTCCCTGCCTGAGTGGGACTCGTTCAGCTGTCACATTTGTGCTTTCCCAAGACCCTCACTGCCTTAAGGTGACAGCCATTTCTTAGAGAACGACCGGGGCATTTTCGGGAGGCGCTAGGCTCTGACCTAGCCCTGTCTGGAGTGGTCACTGCGGACTCTCGGCAGATCACAGTCTCGTAGTGATGCTCTCTGCCCCTTGCTCTCATGGCCCAATGCTTTTCCAAACACGGGAGACATTTTCCCTTAATTGGGAAAGTTCTGATTTCTTTCTCCTGTTATTTCTCCTTTGAATTTTGTCTTTTAAGTAACGGGGCCAACACTTTTTCTTCTGTGTTGAAACAACTCGAGAGAATCCAGGCTCAGCCACTGGGTCGTTTCCATATTGAACATTGGTAGTTGTGTTGTCTTTCTCCAGAAAAGAAGGACAGTTTTAGTTTCCCACCTTCTTGTATATTCCTGGGACATTCTGCCTATTCTGAAGCCTGAGAAGTCTTGGGTGGCCTCACAGGAGGAATGAGCGAAGGGGGAGGGTCCAAGCGAGGGTGATTGACAGGAACATAGTGGGATCTTCACCAGGGACCACAGGGCTCCCACGTCAGCTCTGTGATTCTGAGCAAGGGTGCCGGGTCTCCTATCTGCTGATGCTCAGGGAAGTAGGGGAGCGGGCTCCTCTCCAGGTATTCCAGAAAGTGTGACAGCTTTCACAGATAATGGTGTATCATGGTGACAGATACACCATGAAACAGGCACCCAGCATGTCATTGTCATTAGTAAGCCTCTCCTTACATCAAAAACAGTGCAGACTCACAGTGGATTTTAGCCACTGTGCAGTTCTTCAGTCAGAGGACACGAGATAGGCAAGGCATGACTATAATGTTGTCCCGGGCACTTTCTGGCACTGGAAAGGGGTAATCCTTACAATGGGTGCAAAAGCTGGGGGTGCCTGACGGAAGGCTGGAGAGGTGAGTGACAGCCCCTGCTCTCAAAATGCTCCAGTGATGGCGGGGAGATTTTCTTGTCCTCAGAGGCACCAAAAACCTAGTGTGGAGATATTTTGTGGATGGGATGACCTCACACCCAGCGCCCTGCACCCACGGTGACACTGAAGCACATTTTAGTGGCACCCTAGCACTGCCCCCAACAAACCATGACTCTAAATGAAGCATGTAGAGGAGTCGCTGTTCATAAAGTGTGTTAGACGCCAACCTTGTACTTCATGCCCGTATTTCACTACTGTCAAGACCAAACTGTTGGTTGTTGATTTCAGTACAACCACTATGGTGTATGAGCGTCTGCTGAGTCCCGCAATGTTTGTCACGTGCGGGGGATTAGATTCAGGGTCAATAACACAGTGTGTGCCAAGTCCTCCATAATGCGTTTCTCCAGAAACGGGTGACGTCCATACCTTCTGAAATTAATCGTCTTTCCATTTTTTCCAGATAACTTGTTTAAACCCAAAGAAAGGTACATTTCAGAGAAAGAGATGCACATGCGATCGAAAAGGTACTTGGTTATTATATGAGGGGGGAGGGGAGTGGGGGGAGGGGGAGGGGGGAGAAAAGGAAGGAGGGGGAAGGGGAGAAAAGAGGGGGGAGGGGGAGGGGAGGAAGGAGGGGTGTCTTGATGGAGCTTGGCACTGCCCAGCGGGGCCACTGTTTCTGGGTCCACATTTAAGGTCTGAGGTCTTCTTGGCCGTGAATTTGAAAGTCTGGCTAAAAGAAATGCAGTTGTTGAATTGCACCTCTGAATGTTAATGCCATTTTTGGAAAAACCTTAGGAAAGTGGTGGGTCTTGGATTCTGAACCGATCCAGTAATTGGTCTCTAAGAGATCCCCAGACTCATAAGGGAACACTTCTGAACATTCCCATCATCGCTCTGGGCAACTTTGGTTTGTCACTATGCGCCTCGGAAGGTAACCTTACGAGAAAGAGAGAAACTGTTTCTCCTGGGGACCTTGATGGAGGCAGGGCCTGTAGGAAAACACCTAAACATGGGGGCCAGTGGCACCTGGGAGCCAGCGAAGCAGCAGAGGGCCACAAACTGGCCTTCCTGGGCGGGTTGGGCGGCCCTGCCACCAGCAAACCGTCCCTGGTCTATGTGGCCGGTTGGTATTCCAGACGCCTGCTAATTCTCACCCCCCGGATGCACTCAAAGGCCGCCATTCTTTCTAGGACCCGGCCTCCTAACCGGAATGTAAGAACTGGGCAGCGTTGGCCTAGCTTGTGCAAGTAAAATGTCATTCATTTATAACAAAGTGTCTAGCACAGGGAGGCATTATAATAATTCAACCAAATTGATAGTGCTCTTAGAGAAACCACGGAAATGGGAAGAATACGTTTCTCCCCACTTCAGGCACAAAAATGTCGCTCTTACCATGATTGTGCTATTTCTATGATAACTAGCCACGCTGACCATCTGTAGGGACCCTCTTTGTAAATAAAACAAGTGAAAGTGAGGAGAAGGGGGACCATCCCATTCATGACCCAATGCCCTGCGTTTTAAGGGGGGGTTTAAAGGGCCACCGGGTTTAGGGTTTCGAGACTTGCTGTTTCAGAAGTGCAAAGTTGGGTACACCTCAAAAGTAATCCCTTTCAATTTAGTGAACAAAACTCAGCCAAATCTTCCCCTCTCAGTCCCCAAACCCAAAGCTGCTAGTATGGAGTCTTCCAATTAAAACAACAGATGTCAAAGCAGCATTTGTGGACAGAGAGTGTCACACTATCGTTTTCCTGAAGAGGAAACAGAGACTCGGACGGGACCAACAAGCGAGGTGATGGTGACATCAAGTCACTGCTCCCCCAGCCAGGGGCCAGGTCCCCTCTGAAATTGGGTGCTGGCCCTGCTCTGGGGGCTGTGCCCTGGGAGGCTCTGAGACCTCACCCACCCACAGAATCACACTGGTGCTTTCTTTTCTTTTGGATCCTTTCTTATTAATTACGTTGTTAAATTACATTTTCATTTTAAAAAATTCAAACAATGGAGATGAAGCTCAAGTCCCTCATGACCAACTACCCCCCTCCCACCCCCCTCCCCCAGCCCTGGTCCATCTCCAGAGACACCCAGTGGTCAGCCTCCTGTGTATCCTTCCAGGTCTTTCCCTGAAAATAGGCTTCTGTTTGTACGTATACAGTTACCTAATTTTTAACCATAATGGGATCTGTTATCTTTGTATAGCTCGCTCTTTTCACTTTATGTCTGTGCGGTCTCCCTGTGTCTACCAATGCAGACGATTTTCCTCCTGGGTTTTAACTCTCTGCAGAGTGGTCTAGTGTATGGTTGTAGCCTGTTTATTTAGGAAGCTTCTTGAAGAAAACCCTGCGTCAGAGGTGAGACCTAGGAAGGCTTATCTTAACTCCCCACGTGATTCAGATGGTCCACATTGGGAAGACGGGTCTCTATGGATCCAAAGGGATTTCCACTGTGGAGCTTTGGGACATCCAGCTTTCCTACTGATTCCTTACAGCCCTTCCTGGAAGAGCTCCTGGAAGTGACGGTGTGTGTCCATTATTGTTCAAACCAAATCAATGCTCGCAGCGTGCTAGCTGCAGTGCGAGGCACAAGTGTTTCCAGGTCACTTTGTGTTCCGAGCTGGGGACAATGCTGTGTGCTCTCCATCAGTCACATCCCAGCTGAGGGTCTTTCCACAAGCTCCTGACCTCGTGGGGCTTAGGCTCCTTATCACGGAACAGCAGGACACTGTCTGCCTCTTGCAACTGCTGTGAGCATGACATGAGAAAATTCATGTCAAGTGATTTGCCTCGTGCCCAATAACCAAAGTAATGTCACCTGTTACTTTTGTCATCATTGATATTTTTATTCTTCGTAATTATTATGTTAGCAGTGGAACCTTTTAAACAACATTTGTCGGGCTTTCAAACATGAGAAAAAATAAAAACGAGATGCTTTAACCGAGTGCCATGTATGTGAACCCGACAGCACTGTGTCTGTGGGTTCTAGTGGAATATTGCTTGGCATTGGTACAGAAAGAGTTTCCTTACAAGGCAGGAAAGAAATGTCCAGAAGAGGGGTCCCTTGGGCTCTGCTTATAACCTGGAAGCTCCTAGTTTTACACTAGGACAAGCACATCAGATTTATATCTGAGATGAATTTGGAAATAGCTTAATCAGGAATGCAGTCGGTGAGGAGGTAAACACAGGCTCTCACGCACACACACATTCGTGTACACACATATACGCACGCGCACACATGCATGCACACACACGCACACACAAGTATTTATTGTGCGTTATTCCAACATCATTCCTGCTACTTCCATTTACTTGCTGCTCCTTTTCTAAGTCAGATAGATAAAGGCAAAAATTGAATGGCGAAAACGTATTTAGGGGCAAATTTGCACTCAGAGAGCTTAGTCTAGGACCCTCCTTTTACAAGCAAGTCACTAAGTATCATAAAGAATGGAGGGACAAGAAAAGTGACTTCTAAATAAATCACTGGCCTCTCCGGCTTGGCCCTCCGTGGGCCTCTGCCTGCTGTCCCCTCCTTGCCTCAGTAGCCCGATTCTGGAGACTGTCAGGGGAGGCCTGAGTCGTGCCGTCTTGCAGCTTCGACATGGCCCACACGCAGCTGTTCTTCCCTTTGAAATGGAGGAGTCTGCTGAGACGTCAGGATGCAGAGCCACCCCAGGTACGCGTCGTCTTGCTACCATTCAATACGTTTCCTGGATCTGTTTCAGGATCTATAATAACTTGCCAGAAGTTAAAAAGAAAAAAGAAGAACAAAAGAAGAGGGTGATCTTACAGAGTAACAGACTCCGTGCTGAAGTCTTCAAAAAGGTAATGGCCTGGCCACCGGCAGGTGCGACGCGTGTGTGGCACGCAGACGCGGACTCTGACCTTGACATCTTTGTCTCCTACTTCCCTAGCAATTACTGGACCAGCTCCTTCAAAGGAACGCCGTCTAACCACAGCCTGCCCTGCTGACCTCGTACCTGGACCTGGGATGACTTCAGACACTGGATAAACCATTAAACTTAGCATTATCTTCATGACGTCAGACACTGTTTTTACTCTTGATTTTTTTTTTTTTTTCGTAAAGGAAAACCTAGCTTCCTGAATTGTTGACGCAAACCAAGCAGAAACAATGACCCTGGAGGAAGTGGGTCAGCATACTGGTGGGTGATCCGGTCACATAACTCACCAGATACAGTCCCTTTACTTCTTACTTCTGAATTTTCCCTTTTGCTTCTGATTTTTCTCCCCCTACCATTTCCACCCAGACAGAAAGACCTTATACGTTCACATGGGCTTAGATCCCTGGGGGCGATTGTTTTTTTCCCATCAAATTTCTGGGACCCAAATCCATCACTTTTTAAATACCAATCCCAACTTCTGCCAGTTCTAGCAACTCCAAACTTTAGGTCATCACACGGTGTGTTTAAAACCTCCCTGGATGTGTGTGCCACGTAGACCTGGAAGCTGACTTTGGAAATAAGTGGGGCTGTGCCAGGGAGCAGGGAGCAAGCAGTCTGTTTCCCTGTGACCAGGGGGTGGTCAGCACAGCCCTCCCTGCCCCACCCCACTCACAGCACCTTTCTTCCTTTAGCACGGGGTCTGTTTCCATGGAGGTTATCAGGGCAGAACTGGCTGAAACTAAATGTAGGTGAGTGCAGTGTTCTCTGCACAGCCCCTCCTTCCCCAAGGAAGAGCGGTGTTGCTAAAAATGGCCCGATGGCTCCAAGGCTGCTGTTCGTTCTTCCAACATTTACAAAGTCCAAGATTTATAAATGTACGCTTGGAGAGTTAAGAACAAACCAAACCAGTTTTTATCAAAAATGGAAATAAATGCAATTATTACAAAAATGCAAGTATTTCTCTGTTATGTATTCTGTGTGAGCACTCATCATAGCTGGGGTTCAGGGAGCAAGGCCACGAGGACCTGGTGGGAGCCTTTGACCTGCGCGTCTGCTGCCCCAGCACCCAGGCCAGGAGCCTATGGCTTCCGGGCGCCCTGGGGAAGAAGGCTGTCTCCCAGAGACGGGCCACTAGAGAAGCAGGGAGGGTGTTGAGAGCAGGGTTTGGGACCCTGAAGACCCCAAATCTCCCTAGGGAGTCTCCCTAGGAAGGAAAAGGCAGTGTAGGGCATTAAGCGGGAGCCCTGGTGACACGTCTGTCTGCTCCCCTCTGCTCGCTGCTGCTACTTAGTGGGTTCCCTTTTCTGGAATGCCTTTCTGTGTCTGCTGGAAAACTGTTTAAAAACTCCGCCTCTGGGCTCTCTCCTGACACCGTCCCCTCTCTGCCCTGCCCTGCAGTATGGATTGGTACGCAGCTCTTCGTGCACATTGTATCAGAATCTGTGCTGGACGACCTAACAACACAGCGGGGAGTCACACCTTGGCTGCACGGCTCCCTGGTCCACATCCTTAGGCAAGGGTCTCAGTCTGGAGCCAGTCGGAAGAGAGAAACCATTCAGTCACGTAGACAGGGAAGTCTAGTGTATATGAATATTAACCATAATGGAGGATCGGAGTAATGGAGTGGCTACTGAGAAGTAGAAAGAACTGGAAAGAACACAGGTGGAAACAGCAGATAGAGGGAGCAGCACTACCCCTAGAAAGAGCACCCTCCATTCCTGGGCTGAGACCTAGATATTGTGGGAGAGGGCGTGCTTGGAGCTGGGCAGGTGACAGAGAAGGTTCTGTGCTGCCATGCCCATGGAACTTGTTGAAAATGCACTCTCTGGAACTTGCTGGAAATCTGCATTCCAGGATGACACTCTGCTGCTGTGCCACCTGAGGGAGGGCACCCCAGGAAGCAGCTGGCCACTGAGTGCTGTGCAAATTGTCCCAGGTCCAGGAAGCGACCCTCTTTCCCCCCTGCAGTCCCTCTCCAGCTCCCTCTACTGACACAGGTTTGCATTGTACCAGAAGGCAAAGAGAAACCATTCAAAGGGGGGGAATCCGTTCTAGCAGAGCAGGCAAAAAGGGTGAATTTGGAGGTGAGAGGTGATAAAAGGTGAGAGGTGATAAAACTGCCACGGCAAGTTATGAAACCTTGCCGCAGTTTCCTCATCATAAAACGGAGAAAATTATGGTGCCTCCTTCACAGGAGGGCACCTGTTATGGGACTAGAAGTCAGTGTGAGTTCATAATTAGAAGGATGCCTGGCCCAAAGCAAACACAACCTGAGTGTTACCTGTCACACATATGTAGATATGGAGGTGGGCGTGTCCTGAGAAACCCTGACTATAGAGGCTGTGGCTTGTTCATTCCCATAATCCCTCAGCTTGGCCCAGAGAAGATGAGCCAAAAAGACCTTTGAATTTGTGGGTGTTACTACAGCAAAAATCATAGAAACAGGATGCTTTGCAAACTTATTTTGTTTTCTCTCAAGCTCCTCTAACTCTTATAATTTCAACATAAGCTTACCCTTAGGGCTAATTCTGGCTTTCCTGAACTTATCAGGCCTCTTCCAGGATGTTACACTGAATTTCTATTTACATTTTTAATTTTTTTAAATAAAAACTTTAAATCAAGTCAATGACATTAGTTCAGGATAATTTTTCTTAGGTAAAGATCTTGCTACACCTTTTTCTTGTTTCTCTGTAATATCTTCAGAGAGTTTTCAAAGCTTTTCCTAACCAATAATTTAAATTCAGGGCTCAACCTCTTCTAGATTATTCTATGACACTTTCCAAGAAGTAGATTTATGTCAGCCAACATCTAAATATCTCAGAATGCCTGGATGGAGCCAGCTTTCAAAAATACCCTTGAAGAGTTTATCACTTTTACGAATCTGATGTCACATCTTTAAATTTAAAGAGTAAATAAAAGCCAACTTGAGATTAAATGCCATTATATATAATTCTTTTTTTGGCTTTTTAAAAATCTCACCCACCTGCTCCCCTTTGGCAACCATCAGCTTGTTGTCTCTTTATATGGGTCTGTTTCTGCTTTGTTTTGTTTGTTTTAGATTCCACATATAAGTGATATCATGCAGTATTTGTCATGCTCTGTCTGACTCATTTCATTTTAGCATCTTAGCATAACGCCTTCTAGGTCCATCACGTTGTTGCAAATGGCAAGATTTCATTCTTTTTTTATTGCTGAGTATTATTCCATTGTATATAGATATCACATCTATTTTATCCATTCACCGATTGATGGAAACCCAGATTGCTTCCATATCTTGGCTATTGTAAGTAATGCTGCAGGGAACATAGGGGTGCATATATCCTTTTCAAATTAATGTTTTTGTTTTCTTCGGATAAATACCCAAAAGTGGAATTGCTGAGACGTATGGCAGCTCTCTTTTTAATTTTTTGAGGCATCTCCATACTGTTTTCCATAGTGGCCGTACCAATCTGCAATTCCCCCATCAGTGTATGAAGCTTCTCTTTTCTCCACATCCTCGCCAGCACTTATTTATTGATTCTTTGATGAAGGCCTGAATAATGAATGTATTTCTGAGGACAATTTTGAACTAAGGTGACTGAGGTAGAAAATGGTAGGAATACGTGATATCTGGCTCAAGCTGGTCTTTTCCTCTGGACAACCAGCTCAGTATGAGGCTACAAAGTAAAGTTTTGATTTCTGCTAATATGGTATTTTTCGCTATTGCTATTGGTGGTGGTGTTGGTTTCTTAATGCTGATGAGTGAATTTCAGATAGCCAGCACTTCTTTTTTGTTATAATACGGCTAGAACAGAAATATTATAACGTTATAATAAATATGGAAGCAAAGGCTTGAATCACAAAAGCCGTCCCTTATATTTCTCTCAGGAATTGTCACCCATTGACTGGATGTTGAAATTCTAGGGAGAATCACCATTGTAACTTCAATAGTCAAATTCTGTTTTGGAGTCGATTTCCTTACATCTGAGTCTATTCAGGTCATGGCATGGACCAATCGTTCACTGACCCGGCAGGTAACAGTAGGTAAAGATTTGTAGCTGACATACACAAACTCAGACCAACCAGCATTTGACATCATTTGAAATGGACTGGTGAGATCAGCCCCAGACTCACTTACTGTGGTCTCCATGACTTCGTGTTGAGAAATTCCTATTTTCGTCACTCATCCTCTCTGCCAGCTGGTAATAGAGTAATGGAAAAACAATTGTCTTGGGGTTTTTTTTGCCAGTGTCTTTTGCCAAACTTCCTGGAAGCTGTGTGTGCCCCGAGTGAGTCAGCAAAAGATTGCTCACATGAAACGAAGCTCTTTGGAAGAACTATCTGTGAAACAACCGATTGTTGGAGAGCGGTTGAAAATCCGAGGCCTTAAGAAGTTGTCCCATTTCAACACGTGTTGGTGTAAAACTTGCAGGCCTTGGACCCAGCCTCCAACTACGTCAAATGGCCAGCCGGCTGAGGATGAAGCCGATCTGGTACAGAATGACAGGACAAGGGGAAGTACGTGGAGTGGCCACCAACGGGGACGTCTGACAGCGGGATGCGAGAGTTCTGGGTTAAATGCGATAGAAAAACGATTCACTGTGGATCTGTGTGAGTGTGTTGGCATGCACATTAAAAGCCAAGGAAATGATCTGTGAAGTGACTAAAATGAGTCTATCAGCAGATGGTTCTGTGCTGCAGAGCTCACTGTATTTGTACTTTCAACGGTACTTGGTAATTACCCACGGATGTGTAGCTAAATAGAAACCTCTTGGAACTGGCTGTCACTGAGCTGAGCCAGCCCACCCTGAGGGCTGAAACATTGTGGAAACCAGTACAATCTTCTGTCCCGGGCCGACAGGCCATCTCCCCACTTATCAGGAGAGCAGGCTGTCAGGAAACTTGGGGAGATTCCTTCGGGCCCCCCCTTACTCCCCACAGTCAGGCTGCTCGTCTGGGAGTGGTGACTCCTTCACATAAATGTTTTCTCCACATGGAACAAAGCAACAACTTTGGCAAGTCTCCCCTAGCATTGAGGGCTTTTCTCAAGTTCTGATCCTGAGATCCCAAGAGACCGTCTGAGGTAGTTGTCTGGGGCGGGTGGAGGTGGGGAGGATTGAAATTCTTCCACGTTTTTCTTGCTGCACTAAGAAGGTTCTGATGTGCACTTTTCGGATGCTGCTGTTACCTGCCAGGCTACAGCTGGAAACGGAAATGTGACTTCTGTGGGTAGCGTCTCTCTCAGATCTTAGCACATCAGGAACTTGAAGGGGGCGGGGGAGGGAGAGACTTGGCCTGCCTCTAGGATCTTCAAAAATGCTGAGTTATGCTTATCACAGCTGAAAAGGGAAAAGAAAGGTGTTTATTCTCGAAATTGCAGCTGAGAAAAGAAATATGAATTGAAATCTTTTTATGAAGCAGCACCAGGCATAAGAAAAGTGTTGAAAGGCATAAGAAAAGTGTCCTGTTGATGACTTTCAGTGTATCCTTCCTTTGTTCAAATATCTTGACTTTCCCGACATGCCTGAAACGGGGCAACAGCTGTAACTGACATCAGGGAAAAGATATTACAAGCGTCACCCATGTTAACTCCACGCGACGTGTAATATCCTTTGATCAAAGCCAAGGAGGCTGTGGGCTGTACTTGCCCACGATGCCAGTGAGAGGGAAATGATAAATCTTTTTACTGCTGCCAATTTCTAAAGCTCTAAAGAAAGAAACCCACATGGTACATTATATCTACTGTGGTTCCTTGTGGCTGGTGTTATTACACGGACACCAACGGGACTAGTGATGACCTTCCACTTCATAGTTTCATGTTGCCAGATACGTGTTTAATATTAACTATGGAGCGCACATACAGAACTTGTATGTTTTCTTTTATTTAAAAATATACCTGAAAGCTGGTTAGGCTGGATTTAATTATTATGTGGTGACATAATTGTAATTCCAAATCTTGCTCTCTCAGCTGAAACATTGGTTAAATCAAAATGACAAAATAATTCAGGATATTTTTCTGGGTGTTTGGCAGCGTGTGACATTCCATTAGCAAGGCTAAGCCTATGTATCTCGACAATGGAGAGCAGGTATTTTTGCATAGGTTAAACTGCGGTATGTGGTTCGTGGACGTAAATAGTTCTAGATGGTGAAATTGATTCTGAAATGTGTTTTTGTTGAAGCATTTGTTTCAGAGTGTGGTGTTTCAACTCTAATTCTCAATGAGCAGTTGAGCAAAATTCCCTCACCTTTCAGCCCCCCAACACATGAAGTGTTTTCTGCTTGGTTGATTGATTGATGAGCATAGCACTTTCTGAGTAGAAAAGAGAAGACCCTGAGCAGAAAAGTGCTGAACCCAGGACCAAATTTGAACATTTCTAAAAATAATAGCTTAATTGTTTTTTGTTTGTTTTTGAGTGCTAACTACATGCCACGCACTTGAGGAGAATTTTTCCTCTATCCGTCTTAGGTTCCCACCTGAGGCTCTGTAACAAAAGACAAATTAACAAGCGAAAGACAGAGGTTTGTTAACATGTATATTTCAT
The DNA here is from genome assembly GCF_964194185.1 of Rhinolophus hipposideros. Classification (NCBI taxonomy): domain Eukaryota; kingdom Metazoa; phylum Chordata; class Mammalia; order Chiroptera; family Rhinolophidae; genus Rhinolophus; species Rhinolophus hipposideros. The sequence continues at coordinate 4,835,256 of NC_138061.1, forward strand.
ATACATATGGGAGAAACTCAGGGATGACTAAAACAGAGTCTCAGATCTGCTTCTAGGACCTTTAGGTAACAACGGACCTTTATGGACTAAAGAAAGGTCCATAATTCCCCCTCCCCCAATTCACATGTGGAAGTCCTAACCCACTGTATGGCTGTGTTTGGAGATGGGGCACCTAAGGAAGGAATTCATGCTAAATGAGGTCATGAGGGTGGGGTCTTGATCCTGCAGGATTAATGTCCTTATGCTAAGGGACACCAGAGACCTAGAATCCTGTCTTTCCATGTGCACAAAGAAGAGACCATGTAAGCACACAAGAAGATGGCGGCCGCCTACAAGCCAAGAGAGGAGGCCTCAGAATGAAACCCACCTTGCCAGCACCTTGGTCTTACACTTCTCAGCCTCCAGAACTGTGAGAAATGAATTTCTGTTGTGTAAGCTTCCCAGTGAGTGTATTTTGTTATGGCAGCCCACGTCAACTAAGAAGGATCCTTGCTGTCCTCTGCAGCCACTCTGTTCCTTGCCCATTCTGTCATCTGCTATCTAAGCCCATAGCAGGTGAGCTCTCTGACCTTGAGCCTGCTGGTTTGCCTTGTTGACTGGGCTCCACCTGTGCATTCCTGAGTACAGTGTATCCGCCTGAGCTCTGCCGTGAGTCCCCTAGACAAATGGTCTCTGTGTTCTGAAGCCTTTGCTACAAAGACACTTTGCTCTCAATGGCATATCTCTCTGGCAAGTTTGCCAGCCAGTACCACGGGCTTCCTCAACCACCCATGGCGTATAAAGGAACTTGTTGACACCTTCCTGTGTGCCCTATGAAAGGACCTGGGAAACACACTGGAGAAGCAATTAAGGACCTTCTTCTGTCCAACCTAGAGGTAGTGGATTTCTCCTCTAAGCCATATCCTGGATTCTCTCTGCTCCTGCATATGATGATCTTGGTGACCTAGTCCCTTTTAAGAGCACTTGAGATGCTAATAAAACTCCAGGAATTTAGAAAAGTACCCTCTCCTCTCCCCACAAGGCTTGGCTTTCAAGACACTTGTCTCATGAAATGTCAAGAGAATGGGCTTTAGGGCTCAAAGCTGCTCAAAGATTCTCTTTTTATTTTCTGAGATATTCCATACGTTTCTTTTCTATGGCCAATGAACAGGTGCTCCTCGCACATTTACAAATCATGCCCATTTCACACTCATTATTCTCAGAATAATCCTAGGAGTTTGGAGGAAGGTAGATTCTGGACTGGCTTCCTTTTAATAGATGCTGGAGAAGTGTGTGTGTGTGTGTGTTTGTGTGTGTGTGTGTGTGTGTGTGTGTAGTGGGGGGATAGTTTCTACAGGCAGAGAAGAATGGAGTATTATCAAAATCACTCTTAAAAATGTCTTAGGTGCCATTTTGTAGATAGAATAACACATCTCTCAGTGCAGGTCTGCCAACCCGTCAGTGTTTCTTCCAGCTCTGAAACAGATCATCAGATGAAGAAATTGGCATGTTCAGGGAAGTGATGCAAACAAATTTGTCCTTTTGAATACGAGCCTCCCACTCAGCACAGTGAGATGGCCATACTTTGAGAAGCAAGGGACCATCGATTCCCATCTGCCACCTGGACCCCCTGCAGGGGGGGCTTGGAGTGGAAAGATGAGTGTCGTGAACTGCTGGTGAAATCGCCCTCTCTCCCCGCTCCCTGGAGCTGGTCTCTAAATTTAGAGAAGCATGCGAATGTGAAGTGACCCATGGAATAATCTCCATTTTACATGAGGAATTGGAGGAAGTGAGAAGGTGGGTGTAACTTGCCCAGGTTATTTCATTTTGGGAGGTTGGGACTAGGGTATGAACCATGCCCCTCTCCCCTTCCAGCACCCCAAGTTCTTATGCTGACACGATGTTGTACACATAATCTAGGGATTAAAGGTACAGACATACTGTTGGGTTTCACTAAGATTTTAAGTAATGTTACTGACACAGAAGAGACTTGCAGTCCTCCTTGGAGGAAAATCTTTTCTGGGACCCTCCTAGGCTCTCTGGTTTGGCTTGAAAATCAAACTGATGAAGATTAACAGGAGAAAAGCAGACATATTTATTTAAATTTTCCATGCCCTGGGGACCTTCCTAAGGAAATGAACACGAGAAGAAATGGCTAAAGGTGAGTGTTTTTATACTGGGTTTAATGAAGACAGGAAAGTCATGGAAGACGCAGGATGAGCGGTCCAAACTAAGAGGAGTGTGGTGGTGAGAACCTACCAAGGAAAACTTGTTCATTCAGATCCCGCTCAGCGTTCTTCCGTCTTCTTCCGATAAAGAGATAAGATGCTCTTTATCTCTGGGTACACGGAACACACCTCTCACAGGAGTGTCTTCCGACTGCTTCAGGGAGAAAGAGGACATCAGAGACTCCTTCCTGTGCCTGCCATTTCTCAAATCCCTTCAGCTTAAAACAGCCGAGGCACCATGTTTTGGGGTGGTGTGTTCTGAACCCCATCAGACTGAAATTATGGAATAGGATACCTCAAAGCTTCAGGGAAACAAAATTAGAAAATACGTGCCTTGAGAACTTGCCTCCTGAGCAGTGAAATATCAGGTATAGCAGAATAAGGAAGAACTTAGTTGGTTTATCATGACATGGGAATAATGGAACACTGTGAAATTTCGATTGGACTGAAAGCACCATGGGAGGAGAGGTTATATCACACTTCTCCTCCCCAGCAACTAGCAGCAAACCTGGCACCCATGGGAGTCAGGATGTTCTTCTAATTTCAATGTCATTAGCCATCAGGGCTTAGTTTTTTCATGACATCTGAACCTCGCCAGCTGTTCCTCACTTTTCTTCCATCTGTGTTTCAGTACATCTGGAAAAACAAACATTGTACATGTAATCTCCTCAAAGTCAAAAGCAGTGGGATAGACAGACCCTCTTCAAATTCTGAACAGAAATTGCCATTAAGTTTGAATCACAATAAGAGGTGGGAAAGACTTCTTCTCTACACATGTAGACAGCATATTCACAGGACCCACCTCGATTCTTCAAAGCCCACATTTTGGCATTGCTGGTGATCAGAACTGTGGGTGAAGGGCATAACGGGTTAGGAAGGCAGACGGTACTGTCCACAACCCCCTTAGCCACAAGTAGGAACAAACTTCTGAATTCTGTACCGTCCAGGTTATGTCAGTGAAGATACTTGATTCTCAATACAAAACAAACGTAAGTCACGACTGCACTGTGATACCAAGAGGTGAGATTCAAGGTTTATAACCTCTTCTTCCTTCTATAGAATACACGCATTTTCCTAAAGACATGTATTATTAATAACCCATTAAGTGTTCACTTCATTATTCATTATTAACGTCACTAAATTCATTAATAATGTAATCTGTGCAGTACACATGTTGGTTTTCTCCGGACACTTTAGTTAGAAAACCCAAGCTCCCTTTTTGTTGAGGTTGGTCAAAAGAGACAATTCTACAAAAGCTGACTTGTAATGACGAAGAGAGTCCATGCTGTCGTAATTCAGGAATCGAGACAGAATCAAGAACTGTCAAAAAAGCAAGATTTCAAACCAAAGATTGTTTCCCACGCCTGAGAAAACACAGGGGCACTGTGGGAGCAGCATGTCTTTAGAAATGCGCTGCGTGGATTTGGTTTTTATTTTTTGTGGGCACTTTTTACAATGGAATCGAAGGTCCTGGAATCATCCCGATCCCCACAATGATGTTGCTGTTGTCTCCCACAGCCTATAAAGATTTGCAGTAGCAGTGGACTCATTGCCCCGAGCTGTGAACACCACTTCCCCGCGTTAAAACAATGCACTGGCTTTGCTCTTGGCAGACAAGCCCTGTGTCATCAACTCTGTATGAATTTTCAGAAATTGTTAACGTTGGAAGTACACCTCATAATCCAAATCTCTGAAGGGAAAGAAGGAAGATGACTTCTGTTATGGGACACCCACGCTCTAGGAAAAGCTCACTCCCACTGCCTTCTGAGGCTGTCATCCTGGGACGGGCAGCCCCCATATGTGGTTTGAATTCAATTAGCCGGATCCTCAGAGAGTCACTAGGGGACCATTTAGGGCACTGCTTCTTGAATTCTCATTTGCAGCCTTGCAAACAATGTTCAAAAGTCATTAGACCATAAAGAGATTTCATTACCCTTCCTTCGAATCAACAACAAACACTGATTGAGTGTCTGCGTCGGGTGCTGTGCTAGGTCCCGAGTGGGTGGAGTGAGAGGGGGTGCCATGCAATAATCCCAAGTGACGGGGAGAAAATATACAGATAAATAATGTATGAGCCCATGGAAGGCAACAACTTTGTAATGAAAGCATTTCTGTAAATGTGGAGCTGTAAGTCAGAAAACAATGATAGATTTAAGTATACAAAAACAAGGGACTGCCCAATGTCCAAAGACACTGCAAACAAAATACAATGGCAAATACCAAAGCGGGACACCTATTTGACATTACACGACCAAACGTGCTATGCTTTACAAAGGCTTCATATGGATTTGTGAGGATGCGCGCTCCAGTAGGAAAATGATCCGAGAATATGACTGAGCAAGTCCTTCAGGGAAGAAAGGTGAATGGTCAGCAAACATAAACAAACAAATGCTAAACAGCACTAGTCTTTGAAGAAATGTACTTAAAATAATGAAACATTTACACCTATCAATTTTTCCTTTTTTTCTTTTCTTTTTTTAAGACGAAAACATGTACCGAATGCACAGGGAACAATGAGACTTGGAGATGTAGGTCACTGCCTCCTGGTTCCTGCCAAGTCCTGAGACGTCTGTTTGCCCCACACCCACCCCACCTACTATTCCCAGCTGCCCTCATCACGGAGGGCCGAGGGCCACTCAATGGCAAGGGCCTGGAGTGCAGGGCCAGAGGGGACACCACGCAAGCAGAGGGGCAGAACTCAGCTTTGCAAAGAAGCTACCAGCCCGCCAAGAGGCGGATGGGGCAGGGAAACAGTTGCAGAAAGAAGACGCTCAATGGCAGCTCCCAGGCTATCCAGGTCCAAGATGTCACGTTGTGCTTCCTGGAGGCCCCCAGGCCCTATATGAGCCTATAGTAGACCCCGCTTCCCACCAGAGCTGTTTCCAGCTGGGTTCTGTTTCTGGCGACTGACAAAGCAGGTCTGCCTATCCAGTGGCGGGCAGAGCAAATGAGCGGAAACTGTCCAGAGGCATTCGGAAATCTGTGTTAGCAGCGCTCCCCAGTTAGGGCCTTTATCAAAGATGAGATTAAAGATTTGTGTCCAGGGACACTGATTTGAAATATAATTTTTAGTAGTGAAAAATTGGAAACAACTTAAAAGTTGCACAGGAAGGAAACTGTTTACATCCCAAAGAAGATAGTCAAAGGGCACGGCAACATATTTATGGTAGACTGTGATGTTGTGAAGCCTGCTGCTAGAAAAGCTAAGTAATATAAACCATAAATTGGCAGAAAACTGTGTTTTCATGCATAGGAAAAAAAAAACCCTAAAAGTATATTACCCAAAATCTATTAATCTTTTATTTTGAAATAATACCACATTTATACATTAGTTGCAAGAATAGTATAAAGAATTCCCATAAATCTTCACCCAGGCTCACCAACTGTTTAACATTTTGCTACACTTGCTTTACTGTTCTCTCTTTACACACACACCACACTACCCACCACAACACACAATACCTATTATGACGCTCTCTATAAAATAATATGTATGTATTTTATATTATATACATGTATAATAGATATAGTATAGAATTTGTATGTAATATATCATTGTATATGATATACACATATGTGTATCATTAATGTATATGTGTAATATTTATATTTTATATGTATGACATGTATGTCTAACATGTATGTTATTATATATGTCATAGTATGCATGTTATGTAAAACTGTATAGATAATTTTTCTGAACTATTTGGTAGTAAGTTGCACAAATCATGCCTTCTCCCCCTAAATAGTAACCTTTATACATAATTATTTTCTCCCTCTCTTGTTAGTCTACCTTTTCCAAATTTTCTAACTTTGTAATTAGATAAAAATAACAACGTATGTTATCTTAAGTCATAAATCACAACTGTTTATCTCTCAGGTTTTTAAAGTAATTTTTTAAAATTATGTGTTAGACAGTAAGTTGATACAAGTCTCTTTGAAATCAACTTAGAAATACCTATTTAAGCTTTAAAATGTACATTTCTTTTGAACTAATAATCTTACTCCTGGCAGTCTATTCTAAGAAACACTTACAACATTTTAAAAGGACATTATGTACAAAATTTAATTTTTTCAAGGGAAAAACTTTAAATAAACCAAGTGTTCGACAACAGAGGAGTAGTTATAAAAAATGGTATATCCATTTGAAAAAGTCATTACACATCCATGAAACTGGCATGTATGAAGGACTTATCATCACTAGGAGATAATGGCAGCATTTCGAACTGACGACTTGGGTGGACGGGGTGTGTGTGTGGGAGGCCACCCTGAAAAGGCTTTACTGGAGCCCCTGAGAAAGACGGGAAGTGTCTGGTCTGGGCCAGGCTCACCTCTCCTCCCAGGCGCAGTGAGCCCAGAAGGCCGTCCAGAGCACAGCAGAGAACACCTCACTTTCTCCTCATCCCGTGCCCTAGGTCACCCCATGACAATGATGCCTCATCTCCTAAGCCTACTTGCAGCCTCAGAATTCTTCTCGGTAGAGCGTTCTGGAAACCACCACACCGACTGGAAATGACCCTCCGAATGAACCTATCTTGCCCCCTGAGCCAAGCCTTGGAGGTAAAAGTGTAAGTAGAAACTCGTGGGCCATTAGCCTGGGGGTGGGAGAGGGTGGACAGTGAAGGAATGAGAAGCCTGCACCCAGAGCCACCAGCCAGCTGAGAGCGAGGCCCCGACTACAAAAAGGTCCATTTTCAGAAACAAATGGTCACTAACCTGGAGGAAGGTTTTCATTTTTAAATTGTCTGAATGGTCCTGGTTTCCTTTGCATTTCACTCCAGGCTGTGAAGCCCCCATGGATTGCTCCCATACTTCTGAAGGCTACTCTGAGACCTGGCTGAGTGCCCCCTGTGAGGTGTGGCTGTCTCCCAAAGCAGGGGAAGTTCAGCTCTCTGGGAATCTGGCCGGATGCAGTGATGACTTTGAAAAGCAAAATACTGTTCATCCAGCCTTCTTGCCAGGGTCCAGGATAAATGTGGAGATGTAGGCTCTTAACTCCTGAGCAGACCACAGACTGGGCCGATTGCCCCCCAAGGAGCAGAATCGGACTTGGTGACATAGCTCTAGGGGAGGCCAGTCCAGGCCAGAAGGAAACGGTCATTCTCTAATACGATTCATACAATCTTACAAAAAAAAAATCATTTCTAAGATGAATACGGCCATAACTGCTGCTTGAAGAGAAGAGAAAATCATTAAAAATAGCAATACGCTCAGTGCCAATTCCTCCATCTTAGCAGTAGAATGTCCTCAGGGCCTCTTCTAGTTCAGACGGAAAGGTTTAGAAACGTCAAGAGTCTCAAGGATTTGCCAGAGAGCCCTGTACTATATACATGCAGGTCAGGATGTTGGACCCAAGGGGTGAAGCAGCTGAAAAGGCAAAAAGAGACACAGTCCCCAGGAGTAAACCTCCAAGTGCAAGTTTGCATTTTCAAATCACTTTCATTTATGCCAAATGAGAGCTGCAAAGAAGTGACATTTGAAAGGTCCGAGTCCATGCAGAAGTAACAAAGACAACCATTATGTCAGACACAGCAGCCGTTCTTTGATGTTTGAAGGGCAGCTGACAGCGTGCCCAGGTGGAATTAGGGCTGGATTAGGAGGCAGCGAGTTTAGGGAAGAGGCTGGGTGAAAACAGTCTACAGTTTCAGACTTTGGTCTGCAGACAGTGTGACATGTGGACATAGAACCCAGACTCGGGGCCCAGACAAAGAGAGGCTGGGCAGCTGAATGCAACCTCCCTAGTGGGAAAGATGCAGTACCTGGCAAAGGAGCGTGTTCAACGTGACCTGTCCCCTGTAGTCTGGGGCCTGGAGTAGGAACTGGCCCATTCTTCCAGAATGTGGAGTCTTCATTTACACTGTGGTGAGCAGAGAGACTGTTGTTCCCATTTTCTGTTTGGGAAAGGGTGAGAAAAAGTGGCTTTGGGGATGACGCTCAGCAGAGATGGGCTACACTGGCCTGGGAGGGAGAACTTGCAGAGAGAGAGCCCCTGACCATCTTACCTGTGTCCCAGGGGAGGAAAACGCACTCCCCACCCCATCAACTGCTGCCCATTTAAGCAGCTGCTTGGAAGTCGAGTTTTTATAAGAAAACCCAGTGCAGGAAGCACTGTGTGGCTCCCAGTTCCAGAATGTGTGAGGCTGGCACATCGGACCTGATGCACTCTGTCTTTTTGCCAAGAAGTGCTTGTAAGTTGGTAGTAATTAAATGTGCTTATTTCTGTGTCAGCAAGTTTCAGTTCTGCCGCAGGTTGTTGTCCAAAGATTAGAACGACCTCCGTCTTTCAAACAGGCTTCAAGGTAATGACTGTATCGATGCTACTGTCGTTGGAATGTGCTTTTCTGGTGGTGTTGGAGTATTGCTTTAGGAAAATCTGGTGTCTGCAGTTCTTTCCTGGAATTGCCATTGTGGGGAAGTCATAAATCAATTGTGAAAAGGCATCTCCTGAAGGAAACAGTGACCTGACCCAGATAAGAGGCTGGTCTTTCGGAGGGTGGTGGTCGTGGTGAGTGTCCTCGGGGGTCTGGCCCTAGCCTATCGCCTCCCAGCCCCTGCTCTCCCCTCTGGACCAGGAGGACCAGGTACAGCTGTAGGCAGTGGACTCTGGGTTTATTCCTCCACATCTCTGTCCTTCTACCAGGAAAGTCACCCCAATATCTTTCCCTGCCGAACTCCTATTCACTCTTCAAAACCTCGTCTCTTCTAGCAAGTGGTTCCTGGCCTCCACCACTAAGTTTCCACACCCTGTGTGACCTCTATATAATCACTTCTCAGATCGGATTAAAATCCAGTTTTTAGGGATGGATAAGACAGTGTACCAACATGGGAAACTGTCAATACCTGGGAAGTAAAAACAATCTAGTATAAAAAGTAGGTCCAGTATGATCTCAAATTGGGTTAAGACAGCTAAATAAATAAAAATGTGTGTGAACTAAACTGCGATTATCTGGAGAGAATAGTGGTTCAGATGGGTTTTGCTTGCTTTCTTTGTGCTTTTATGTAGTTGCTAAAATTTTTATCGTGAACATCGTACTCATTTTCTAATGCCACTATAACAAATTACCACACATTTAAAACAACAAAATTGGTTATTTTACAGTTCTGTAGGTCGGAAGTCTGGTGTAGGTCTCACCAAGTGAAAATCAAGTTGTCGCAGGGCTGCGTTCCCCTCTGGGAGCTTTGGGGATGAATCCATTTCCCAGCTCATTCAGGGTGTTGGCAGAATTTAGTTCCGTGTGTCATCAGTTCCCTTGGGGTCCCCATTTCCTTGCTGGCTGTCAGCTGAGGATCATTCGCAGGTTCTAGAGCCCAGTCACACTGGTTGGCTCATGGCTCCCTTTCTCCATCTTCAAAGCCCGTCACAGTGGGTCAGATCTCCCTGAAACCTTGAAACCTGTCCCGCCCCTGCCTCCCTCTTGTTTCTCAGACGGATGCTTCTGCATTTACAAACATTGGGCCCACCCAGGAAACGCAGGATCATCTCCTTCTTCTAAAGCCAGCTGATTAGCAACCTTGAATTAAGATCTTCCAACTTAATTCTCATTTGCCATGTAACTTAACAAATTCACAGGCATAACACTGGGTGTGGGGTGGGGGGAGAGGGAAGAAAGATATGAGACCATGGTGACCAAAACCTGTCTCCCACAAACATTTATTTTTAATTAAAGAAAAAAATACCATTGTAAAGGGAACCAATTTAAATGAGGTGAAGGAGTGTCCACCATCTCTTGGACTTTTAAAACAATAGTGAATCTTGGCTACAAATGGCTCATCACGTCTGTAAATATATAATTTTCTTAGTAACCTCTGGCTTCTTGGAATTCTCAACCCAAATCCCAAATCTCTTGGCAAAACTTTCTTGTATTTTTTTCTTTAAGAAGGAGCTTCCTTTTTCCTGATTTCAGAAGTCGTGTGCGTTTTCCCATGTGGCCAGTTTCCCCTCCCTGCATACCAGTGCCCCTGAGCGTGGGCAACCTCCTTCCCCATCCTGCCATCCTGGTTTGGCCGGTGGCTTGTTTCAACCAGAGAACAGGAGCAAGGTGATGCAGTCAGAAGCTTGAAAACAGGATGCGTGGTGGGACATGGCCTCCCTCCTGCTCTTTGGTCGCCTGAGAGCACCACGTGATGAGCCTGGGCTGGCCCAAAGCAGAATGAGAGATGACTCAGTATAGAGACATCAGGCCCTGAGACCAACCAACCTGCCAACTACCTGAAAACGCAGGTGTGACCACACTAGGCCATCCTGAGCCATCCTGGCGATCTGACTAGGATGACCGCAGAGACCCCCCCCACGCCAGTCTGGACCCAACAAACAGCCTCACTGACCCACAGAATCATTAGAAATGATATTTCTTGTTTCTTCATTTAAGCAACTAAATTTTGGTTGTATTTAATATGAAATGGTACTTAGAGACCACAATCTGAACACTAGAAGCAGTCATTACTGGTGGGTTGGTCATTGTTTCCAGAACTTTTGAGTACGTTAAGCTAGAAAATACGTCTTTACAAATTAAATATATAATGAGTTTATCAAAATACTTTCAGTTAGAATTTAGGAGGTATTTTACTTGATTCTATTAATCTTAAATCTCAGAATAACCACCCTAACCCTAAAGTCAATAATATGATGGTTAAAAACCCTGCAGTTTGTAGATTCTTTTTGTTCTTAGGGTATGTCTTACTAATGTTGAATGTTTTAAAGTCGAATGGAATAGTTTCTGTCTTTGTGGTCATGCCAAAAATCAATATAGAGTTAGGTTTATTTGTTTCATTTTGCTTTTGACTTTAAGGGACTGCTTTTTTGAATATTTCAATTTGTTTTTTAATTGTGTAAGAATATTTTCATGGTTTCAAAATCAAATATACAAGCCAAAGTATGTTCAGAGAAATCTAACCTATTCCTTCCTGTCATGTTCCTTGATTTCCCTTTTATGATTATTAAAATTAAAATTATGAATAATTAAAACATATTTACGGTTTATCTATTCTTTTAAAAACAATATAATATTAGTATAATGCTATACACATACATGTCTGTTCATACCACATCTCCTTGGATAAATGGTAGCTTAACATATACGCTTTTCTCCACCTAGCTCTTGAGAGCAGTTTATAATGTCAAATATGGTAGTAATTCTTTCTGCATTCACTGAATAAGAAAATAAACAAGGACACAAAAATTACAATGCATTCCGTAGCACTTTTAAATAAATTCATTTAAGTAAATGTATTAATCCTCATGTGTTGGTATATAATTGGAAAATGTTAGGCCACACATCTGTTCAACCTACAGTAAGTAACACTTGGTGCAAATTTCGACAACCAGGAATCAGAGAATTAATAAATTTCCATTTTCCCTTTTATTTATTTAGATGTCCCTTAAAAAAAAATCTTTGAAACTTTGAAATAGTTTCAGACTAAAAACAGAAAAGTTGCAAACACAGTGCAGAGGGTTCTCGCATACCATTCACCCAGTCTGTGCTGTTATCTGCACCTAAGATAACAGCACATTTGTCACAGCCAGAGACCGACGCTTGTCCGTTACTACTAACTAAACCCCAGACTTTGTTCAAATTTCACTAGTTTTGTGACTAATGTCCCTTTTCTGTTCCAGGTTGCCATCCAGGATCCCACATTGCAGTTAATGTCTTTCCATTTTTAATTGACATAAAAATCTATCCCTTAGAGAGGGCTTCCATTTTATAGGTGGTAAGGGACGGAAACCAAATGGTTTCCTGGCAGTGGGACGATCACAGGCTTTAAGTCGTGATCTTGGTGCAATCTTCTGTTGTCTGATTGTCGGTCTGATTTAGAGGAAGGAAACGCAGACTCTGCAGTTAGGCAGACCCTGAGTTTGAGTCCTAGTTTGGGTTTGCTGCTTAGGAGTTGTGATGTCTTGAGTAATTGATTTAATATCACGGAGCCTTAATTTTTCGTGTGTAGAATGGGAAGTTGACACATGCCTCACAGGGTAGTAGGGAAGCTCCCACGTAATATATGAGAGGTGTCTGGACCATGATACGTGCCCAAGAAGTGGTATAATCACAGCAGCCTTGTGGGGCAGAATTACGAGTAGCTCCTAGGAACTGGCTGTCTGGCTATGTGCTATCCAGAGTATAATTCTCTCGTATAAAACGATAGGTCATTTTTATTCTGCTAGCTTCCTATGTGGTTATAGCCCACATATGCAAGGGGAGGTTTTGCCTCTAAAGCTGCCATGACTCCTATGTCAATCGTTGACTTCTGTTCATAAGATGAGGCTTTCCACCAACAGGCACTGACATTGTCCTGCAGGTATTTTACCAGAAAATAAGCATCTAATACGTTAACATATATGTCTTTTACTTCTGAAAGGGCTGTTGACACTTTTTAAGTACTTTTTGACAAGGGCTTTTTTTTTCCTTTGACAGAAAACAAATGCTCCTTTGTGGAAAATTACTCCAGCCTTGATTTCTGGGGTGTGTGTATGTGGGTGCCTCCGCACGTGTTTCTTCCTCTTCTTTTTCAGGAATACAAGAGGCTTTTGTGTCACTTTCTAAAATAGAACTCAAAAGTAGGTCAGTAAAAGGGCCATAAAATAGGCCAGTTGCCATCAGTCTACGCAGAGAAGGCAGTGGGGTTCAGCCCTAGAAGGGGGTCATGTTCAGACCTCTGCCGTCTGTTCTGTTAAGGCCTAAAGGGCCATTTGGGGGGTAACACCAGATATGCTATTGCACTGTGACTGACTGCATGCACTCTCTGTCTCCCGGATGGCTGCCTCTAGGATAGAGATCATGATGGCTGGATATCAGAATCACGCTGGCAGATTGAAGCCCGATGGTCACTAACTAGGACGCCCAGCACAGGTTTGGGCAAACCATTCTTCTCGGGGACAAATAAGCAAGGTACTTTCTTCCCTCTGTGGATAGGTGAAGAAGTGGCTGACTTGGAATAGCAAAACCACACTTTTTGGGTACTGCTTCTGGTATTCCAGTGCAATGCCGTGGGACATGGAATCTCATCACACATCACCCCACCCCAGAGACGCGGCAGTTCCCTCTTGCTGCTGGACACGTGCCTAAAAGGATTAGGCTGCAGGACTGGCTTTTACCTTACTTTAACGGGCTCCTCTTTAATGATATGCTACTTCCTCACCACTGCGGGTCATTTTTCCATATGGCACACGAGACTGTCTGCATCTGCCCCCAAGAGGGACAGCATTTTCCTGATGGTGCAGGATTTTGATTTCCCAAGACTGGATTTGGTAAGGTTTCTTGGCGCTCTACCAGGTGGAAGGGGCTCTCTAATACATGAGATTATAATTTTTTAAAAACCATCAAATTTGATTTTGTGACCGAGGCTTTTCCATGTGACTTTCTGAATTATTACCAACACACATTTCTAGTTTCAAATTATTCTGACTCATGCTCTCATTTATTTTTTCCATTGTTGGCAATATCTCCAAGTAACCACAGTCTTTATCCATTGTCTGATTACCAGAACAAAACAGAGTTTGAGGTTGTTTGGAGCTTTAAAAAGAGTTTTATTTTTGTTTCTATTAAATTTAAAAATCATACCAGAAGTAACAGACTTAGTTAAAAACCAAAGATTTTAGAAAATCAAACGTGTGCTGGTACAGATTGCTAGTTCTTAGAAAGTCAGTCCTAGCTTGATTTACAAAGGTAATGGGCCTTACCTGGAATAGTTATAGATGTAATTGGGAGAATGATTTTGGAGAAGCATATGGAAAACCACAAAGTGCTAAACACTTTCAAATGTCGAGTGGCCCCATGTGGCTGAAGGACGGGGCTGTATATCAGGGTGGGGGTGGGAGAGAAAGGAGGCTAGCCCAAGTAGCCTTGGATATCCCATGATGCATTCTGTATCTTACTAAAGACCATGAGGACCCAGAAAAGTTTTCTCCAACTTTCATTTTAAAAGTGCTCTTGCAGCAGCAGTACCTGGCGTGACAGCAGAACAAGCCCCAGGAGCCCGGTGACTGTCCTCGAGGGAGGCACCAGGGTTCCCTAGCCCTGGGCCTGGGGTGGGGGTGGGGGTGGGGCAGAGGGGGGAGTGGACAGACTTCAGGGGTATTTCAGAGGTGGAATGGACAGGACTTGATGACTAATTAGAAGGGCATGATTGAGGGAGAGAGAAAGGAAAAGGTCAGCTGTGACTCAGATTTTGGGCAAGCATCAACAGGGAGGAAATGAAAATGGAGGATCCTTGGGTTTAGATGGACCAGCTTTCAGTCCCACTTCCAAGTTTTGCTTTCATGGACAAGTCACTTTGCAGAGCCTCCATTTCCTCTTTCAAAAGAAGAGTAATGGACAGATTTCCGGGAGGGTTGCTGAGCTCCTGGAGGCCTGAGGCGGAGGAGATGCATGGAGGCCAAAGTTTAGGATTGTTTCAGGTATTCTCTCTATCACACATCTAGGGGCTCGTGAGAAGAGGGGCTGGTATCTGTGTCCCTGACGTCAGCATGGGATGCAGAAGGAGCTCTGGGGATGTTTGGTCAACTTCTTTTCTTTCTTTCTCAGCCCAGCCTAAGACAAAGAAAGCTGAAAAATCCCTGGTGAGTATTGCTTAAGGGCGGCGGGGTGCTGGCAGTGTTTATGCCCAAGGAAGTGCCCCTTCCCCATGGATAGGTGTGGGAGGGGTGCTGCTGGGTTAGGACGTGACGCTGCTGAAAAATGTCAAACGCTTGGTAACTGCTGAAGGATTAAAGCTATATCAGATCCCAGTTCAGAGTTTAGTTCACGAAGAAGAACAATGGATCCCAGGCCCCAGAAATGTTGAGTTGGCTTTTCTGCTTGAGTCCATCAAGTAGCTAATGGGAGAAAGGAGTCCTGCATAAAAGTGCCCACCCAGATGCAGAACCAGAACTGAGAGAAGTCAAATCAGCATGGGCCCGAAGACTGAGATCCAGGAAGTGGACCGAAATAACAACAGTGAAGCAAAAGGGCTATGAGTGGCACGAGCAAAGGGCACATAGTGATGGAACAGAGGGCTACTCCCCCCCCCCCCGTCAGATCAGCCTGCCTCCCCAGAACCACCCACAATCACTCCTTCACCCCAAAAGAGGAGTTAAGTCTCAACTCAGAGGGACCCAGCAGCAATAAACCAGGCCTCCCTCTGCTTCCCATGGCCTCGGGCAGAACTTCCTGGAGCTCCATGGCCACATTGGGTTTCCACAGTTTAAGAGAAATCAGGAAATTGGAGAGGATCCAAGGGAGAGCAAAACCCATGATTAAAGAGAGTGTGAATAGGACCCAAGAGGCAAGTTAAAGAAATTGGGGTTGATTTGCCTAAAATAGTAAAGAGGAATGGGAACTGCACTCAAATACATGAAGAGAGGCCAGTGTCCATTATTTTCCAATTTCAAGAGCAGAAAATAAGAGGCAAACGGCCTAATTTGCCACAAGAGAGACGAGGTAAAGGAGTTTCCTAAGTGTATGCATGTTTTGGAATGGTCTTCACCCGAGTTACTGTAAACAGGGCTGGTCTCCGTCCCTGGGGGGAAGCGTGCTGGACACCAGCTTATCTCTCCAGAGTCCCTACCCGTTCCCGCTTACCTAGCTTCTTGTGACTTCGTTCATCTTTTCAGAGCAGAAACCTGACAAGTGAGCGGCCAGCCTGGACAAGTTCACTTGCTCTGGTGGGTCTGTCCATCCAAGAGCAAGCATGAACTTTAACCACATTTTCTCTTTGAGGTGTGCAAGATCCGATCAACAGCAAATGTGGGCAGGTTTGGGGGCAGCTGGGAAAAAAAAATGTCTCACAGCTTCTGAAAGTGGCAGTTTAGGTCAGATCACTGTGTGACTGGTAAGCGTGCCGTGAAAATACTCAGAGGACCTTGTGAAACTCCCCACCCCTAGACAGTTTCCTCTGGGTGTCCTGGTGGTCCTTAGTCCTGATTGTGTGAGGTAATGAAGGTATCCGGACTGAGAGGAGGCTCTGTGGGAGGAGGTGAAGCCATGGGTTCTTGAAGTGAGAAGAGCTGTGAAAAGAAAAACGGGCTACATGTTATTGCAGGCTGAGAGGATCATGAGTCTCCATCTCCCCAAGAGATGGAACTGAAAATATTTCCAAGAAGTTTAATGACGGGGCGATTGTATTTGTTTATTTTGCAGCAAGCTGGGGGACTGTGCTGGGACAGATAAAAGCTGTTTTGTGAGCCTGTGTCTGAAGCTCCATCAATAGGTCAAGCTGCAAGAGGCCAACCCTTTGCTTACTGCAGAAATCGGGAGTGGCTGCCTGCAAAATCCTGGCTTAGGAAAATCTGCCTCCATTTTTCATCTGCTTGTACTCAAAATGGATTGAGCTAAATGAGAGCTTGGGTAAGATATAAGTACCCTGTTCACTGTGAGTGTCCAGGCTGTAACACCAAAATAGCACACAGGAAACGGTATTGCAAAGGTCAATTCTTCTGGGAAGGAAGGGACAACAAGCCATCTATCTGAAATTTTAATGAGCAGATCCTGGCCTCTGACCCCATACCATTACCTAACAATCCAGTATTGAACGCCATGTCAGCTTCCATTTCCTGTGAATGAGGAGGCAGAGTTCCCATCCAAAGACTGACCATCTGCCAGACGAAAGATACACTCTATGCCTAGTTGGCTGTTACTGACGAGCACTAAGTCTTTCTGGGAAGTGTCAGTCAGGCTCCTTGCTTCACAGAGACAGGGAATCAGAATCTTGAGAAACCAAGGCTGGGCGCGAGGATTTTCTATCCTGTCTTCCCCACCCCCTGTGTTGGCTGTTTTGTTTCATTCGGTCAAAAACAAAGCGAAGACAGTCTTTGGGCACACTTAGCCCTTTGGAGAGAGCTTTGCAACTGCCAGGCATTTTTTTTTTTAAAGGACATCTATAGTCAAGAGTAACAGCTGAAACTTAAAGAACAAAAAGACTGGATTATTAGGAGAGAAACTGTATAAAGCCCCCAATCCAGTGCACAGCACATCTTTGGTCCGTTATAAGCAAGCAATTGAACCAGTCAGAATGATTCAAGAGGCCAGCAGCTAGACTCATCCTAAAGCAAGTCGGCCCGCTGACCTAACAGGAAACAGGTTTTAATTGTCTGCCACGGGTGTTTCTGAATGTCCTGTGGTACACAAGTATCAGAACTACCTGAGTATGTGGGAAAACTGTCATCCCCGGACCTTCCTGATGAGAATCTCCAGTGTGAACGCCAGGGGAGATAAATTCTTCACAAAAGCCAGGAATCTGGTGGTTGGGAGGGCATTGCGTTTGCTCATTTAATGCTCACTCCCACCTGGGAGCTTTGTACTTTATTTGCACTTGACATGCCAACCATTGGAAGCCCAGGTTAAAGACACAGGTGGTGTCTGCAAACAGATCTCCAGTGGGTGCCCACTTGCCCCTGAGCCGCGTGATCGCAACAAAGCTGCTGAGCCTCAACAAAGCTGCTGAGCCTCCACGCACTGCAGTTTCTCATCCATATACTAAGATGTTAAAGCGAAATAATGTGTGGGAAGCATTTTGGCACAATACTCTGATTCTGTGAAGAATGTAATAAATAAAGCGGGAGTTAACAAACAAGCGAATGATTATTAAATCGGTAAAGTAACCGACTCACACTGTTCAAGAGTCATGGTTTGTCAGTTTGCCTACCAGACAGAAAAGCCTTTGAAGGCAAGAGGCATGTCTCATTAGTTTGCTTTCCCAAGCATTTGGAACAGTGTTGCTAATTGCTGATGGAGCAATGAATGAACAAAGAAAGGACTGCGCCGGAAGTAGTAGGGCTGGGTTTAAACTGGGGCTGGGACCCAGGCCTTGCCTCCAGAGGGAATGTTGAGATGTCCTGGTGCTGAGAAGGGGACCCTTGGGGCAGTGCCTCTGGCTTTGGTTTTTTTTGTTTTGTTTTGTTTTGTTTTTTAAAAAAGGCCTGTACTTTCTTGAGAGGGTTGACCTGGGTTCTTCCGAACACTACAAAAATCAGAGGATGGGAGGGAAATAGTGAGAAAAGCTACATGCCAGGAAGAAGAGATGATGGGGGAAGGAATTTCTTCAAACGTTGGCTACTCACCTATTAGAATGGGACCCATCCCAGGAATAGGTGGTAGGTCGCAGGACAGATTTCTACAGGTGGTTCTCCTTCCTGGCTCCACAGGAGGGTCACCTGGGGCTTTGAGAACTCTTGAGGCTCTGCCCCTCTTAGCAGATTCTGAGTTAAAGGATCTGGGTGGGAGTGGCCTCATCTTGTTAACCTTTGTGGCTCCAAGAAGATGCCAAAGTTGGGAGTCACCATAGCCCCGACAAGGTGGGGACCACCATCCCTGTTACGTCCAGCTCTTTTATTTAGTCTGTGGCTCCCAATGGCCCCCAGAGGCCAACGAGTCCTGTGATAAAACCTGACACTAAGCAAGGCTCTCAGAGACCACCAAGAACTAGCATTTGAAGGTGAAGACCTCCATTCACTGCACTGGTGTTTCCCAAGCACCCCCTACTCCCCGGGAGAGACCCATTCCAGAGGCGTGGGACTGTGCCCGGGATCTGTATTTTTAAGAGACAAACCCAGTTACTTCTCACAAACAAGAAAGTTTGGGAAACATCGCTGTACACCCTTTTCTGGGTCACGCCATGGAAAAGAAAAGTGAGTCCATGTATCGACGTAAAGCCTAAAGCAGTACATCAAAAGCGTAATGCCCAGACGCTGTGTGCCTGAGTCCACGTTTTTTTCTCAGGCACCAGACGTCCCTTTGGGGGCCTAGGGGACGTCCCGGGATGCCCGCCGGCCTGGGGACCGCCTTTCAGACCTGTTACCCGCGTTCCGCGGAGCGAGCAGCCTCGTCATCATTTCCAGCCTCAGCCTGGAAAGCTGGACCGTGCAGCCGCGCGTGCTCTTGGCAGCCGGGCGCTCGGGGCGCGGCGGCCACTGCTTCTTGGGGCGGGGACGTGTGCGCTCCGGGCGCCCGCGCAGCCACCGAGCCACGTCTGTGCCGCCGGGGCGCGCAGCCCGGGAGGCTCCCTGCAGCGAGGCGTCCCGGGGGCGGGCGGGCGCGGGCTCTGGGCGGGACCCTGGCGGGGACCCTGAGCGGTCTCTAGGACCCGCGGGACGCCGCCGGCGGGCGGGGTGCGGGGGAGACCATAATTTGTTCCGTGGTAATGAGACGGGGACTGTTGGCCGTGGATCCATTTCACAGGCCTGGCCTGTCTCACTAACGAGCTTCCCCGTCCCCGGGCCAACTCGGACAGCTTGCTCATTTACTGCAACGGTCAAGGCTGGCTGGTGCCAGAGCAGCGCGCGCGCGCACACGCGGGGGGGGGGGAGAAACTTTTTTTAAAAAAATGAAAGCCTAGACGAGCTCGTCGGCGGCGCGGGCGCTGCGCGCGGGGTTCGGAGCGGACTCCCCGCAGCAGGGAATCCCTCGGGTCGCGACGTCCCGCCCCGCTCGGCGCCCGCGTGGGATGGTGCGCGCTCGCGGCCGGGCACCGAGAGCTGCAGCCCCGAAGGCCGGCCACCATGGCAGCGCGCCCGCCGCCCGCGCCCCCCGCCCGCGCCCTCCTGCTCGCCCTGGCCGGGGTCCTGCTGGCGCCTCGCGCTGCCCGAGGTAAGTGGCCGAGCCCAGGAAACTCCCTGCCGGCCCCCGGCTCTCCTCCCTCGCCTGCCGCCCGGGGTCACCCGCTGGCTGGGGACTTGCCCCCGGTGGCCCCCACGTACCCCGGGGCGGGGGGGACGCCGAGAGGCGGCGCTGCCCCGCGAGGCGCGCACCGGGTTGTGTGCGCGGAGCCCGGGCTCCAGCTCCCGCGCGGAGAGGAACCCCCTCCAGGTGCCAGGTCCCGGGGGACGCCGGGGACGCTTGGCCCAGGGCCTGGAAGCGCCAGCGCGTCGCCCGGACGGCACAGCCTCGCGGCTGCGCCCCATCCCCTGCCCTCGCGGGTGTCATTTGCCAGGCTGGCTGCGTGTCTTGACAGTTACACGTGTCGCCAGGGATGGTGTGCGTCCAGTCACCTTACCCTGTCTGTCCCTGCTGAATCGCCCCCACCCCGAGCTGTGGGTCACGCCTCCCTGAGGGTTCTCCTTCCATCCCTCCTCCCCACGGGATCCACTCGGGAGACGCACAGGAGCCGCGCAGGTGAGCCATCCGCTTCTCCTCGGGTGTGCGCTCCACAGCGGTCTCCATTTCTTAACAATGACTTTTGCCTCCTTTATTTTCCTTTCCCTCTTTTGTTAATTCCGGATCGCTCCCCCGTTGCCACTGGCGGCCAAACTTGAGCAGAATTTTTCCGCCGCCCGCCACTCGGTCAGTTTCTCGACCATAAATAATCGCTTAAATCAACCTTGTGCAAAGCGACAACTCATTTCGAAGTTAAAGTATGGCTATGATAGCTGTTTTATAGATCTAGGTTTTCCCGAGTTGTATCACCCTGAAAGTGGGCAGCTGTGGATCCTTTCTTTTTGCATAATGAGGACTCACCCAGCAGGTGCCTTTTTAAAAATTCGGAGCTCACCCTGGTCGCCGCCGCCGCCCCCACCGCCTCTGCCGCTAGAGGCGCTGTCGGTCCAGCAATGAGTGAGGAGCGTGACCTCCAAGTCTACATTTCTATGCTTCTATCCACACACAGACATTTCTTTGCAACGACTAGCCTCAGTCACGAACGGTTACCCCTGGATGGTACGTTTTATGCTGCAATTGCCACAGCTACCCTCCAGCCCCACCGCTGTACTGCAACGTGGCTAAAACCCAGCTCTCCTTAAAATCCGCACAGCGAGGAAGACCAATTGGGGAATTGATGATTAAATAAGAGGATTGCACAAAGCAAGGAAGAAGCAATGAGAAAGCCGAGAAGGAGTCCAGCTGACTGTTCAGTTACAGTACTCTGTGACCTGCAAATGAAAATAATAGTGCTCAGAAGTGCTTTTGAAAAACTTTTGTACAAATTGGTTCTTTAGAATGCTTCTTGAGAAAGAACGTTTTGAAAACGGAAACAATCTCCAAGTGTGCCTTGAGGTACCCTTGAACGTGGCATATAGTCTATACACATAAACAGAAGTCCACTGCGTATGGATGATATTTTTTTACAGGCAAATGTTTCCTAATTCAAGCTAATAATGGGAAAGTATTTCATGGAGGGCGGGGGCTTTTATTATTTTATGACTGCCGCTTTGGTGGAGACAGTTTCTCCTTAGGATAGACGACTCAGAAGAGAAAATCAGGGAGGCTTAAACATTTTGAATAGGTTACATGCTGTGATACCCCAGGATTCACTGCTTGTTTACCTTGGGTTCTCAGTATTAAGTCTTAAATCTATCAATGCCCCAAATCATAGCACTGAGGTTGTTTTAAAAAATCCAAACGTATAATGAAACATTTCTTCGTGTTGGCAAGAGAAAAGGAGGAATTGTTACTTGTTGAAAGCGGAGTCCATCCTGGGGTTTGTCTTCCTGTGTGTTACCCTGAGCCCCAGAACAATTGCCTAGTTAGTACCCTTCAGTGGCATGTCACCCCTAATAGGTCCAAAACACAACCCTAGACCCCTAACCCTCTACTCCTGAATCCATTCCTTCCCCAGTATTCCCAACTCAGTAATAACATCCTCTGCCTTCTCCAGATGTGTCATGCTAACACCTGGGAAGTCAACCCTGAGTCACCCCTTTCTCTCCAGAAGCCACCAAGCTCCAAAATCTATTCCCATCTACCCGCTTCCCTCCATTTTAAAGTGTGCCTTCCCTTATACATACTACCTTTTTGTTTTTTTCTTTATGTCTTCTGCAGAAACCTCTTCTCTCTAGTATGGTGGCCTCCCACCTGGTCTGCTGACTTTCCCACCTGTCCCCATGTGGTGTGTTCCTCCCAACACCACATCCAAAGTCCTTGCTGTCAATCGTGAGTTAGAGCGTGCAGGTTTCCTGTTTAAAATACCCCAGTGGCTTTCTGTGGCTCTCAGGAAAGAAAAATCCAAACCTCTGGATAACCTAATCCCTGTTTTTCTTCTCTAATCTCCTTTCTTACCATTCTCGCCTCGCTCACTGTACCCCAGCCACTCTGGCTTCTCTTTTTTCCAGCTTTCCAATATAGTACCGCTATATTGGAATATATAGTATAGTATCCAATTGTACACTATATATTGGATATATATATTGGATACCATATATATATATATATATATATATATATATATATATATATATCTAGGATACTATAGTATAGTATCCAATAGTAATTTTTAAACATAATATTTAATGTTTGTATTATGAAGACTGCAAATATTATTCACAGTTGAGCCACCCAGTGTTCTGTGATTCCATTTTATCCCTCTTGCAACTTTTTGTTTTTCCTAGAGTTAATTGTTGATTTTTTTTTTTTACTGTTTTGCTTTGTTTCCTGTGTACTAATCTCTGCTTGAAAGTTTTTTTCTGAGAGAACTATTCAATTCCTTTCAGCATTATCAAACACATCAGGTAACCTACCCATTATTTTTTCTTGGTGTCCTCTCTCCTGGAGCCCTTTATCCTCCTGTTCCGATATAAACTGGTTACTTTTTAGGCATACAATTTGTCTCAGTACTACCCTATCCCCAAGATGCTAGAAATTGCTCTTGTGGCCATCTTGTATTGGATCACTCGTTTTCTGAGCACCACAATTGTCCCTTTCTTAGTTTATTCCTTGTTTTTTGTGGAGCACATTTTCTAGTAATTTCCTGAGGAAGGGGGTAGGGGAGATAAACTTTTCTGATAACTTGTTAGAAGGCTTTCTTTCACCTGCAAATAACAGAAAACCTGACTACAGCAATTAAAAAATAATATTTTTTCTTTACCTTTAGGTAACATGCAGTTGTGGAATAGCTGGTGTAGCAGATCAGTTATACTATTAGGGAATCAAGCTCTTAGTTTTGCTTGTATCCGCCATTCTTACATGTTGACTTTTGCCGTACGCTTACTGCCTCATGGTCTCATGATGGCTGCTGTACCTTTTGGCATTATGTCGGCATTTCCAGCAGCAATAGTATAACTGACCTGTTAAGCCTGAGGTCTTGAGTACAGAACTTCTCCGTTACAGTATCTCCAGAAAAGACGTCTCCTAGTCTGTTGGGGAGTGAGGGGAAGTCACCTAGCTCTGCTGACTTTGTAAGGAACCTAGGGCTCTAACTTCCCCTTGGGTGGTCATTCAGCCCAGTTGTATTGGCCACCAGTGCCTCCCATTCCCAAGCCTTCCTGGAGTTCTGTGCGTCCATCTCACCTTCTTGATGGCTTCCCTCCTCCCCAGGCAACAGGGCTCCAGCTAAGTAGGTAACCACTTATCTGTCCTCTTCCATCTTCCAAAGCTTTGTTGTTTTTTCTCGCTTGTTGTTACCTTCTCTCCAATTTTTTTTATTGTTATTATTTTTCTTTATCGCACGGTTTCAAGAGGGAGTGCAGATACGCACCTGTGGGTCTCCCACATACATCTAGAAGTCAGCCCATGCTGTTAACTACTACACTCCGCATACAGACATGTTTCCTTTCCCTCACTTGTCATTTTGCTCTTTTTATTCCTTCCTTGTGGAAACAAAAATTACACCCATTTTTAAATGTTTTGAAACTTTCTTTTAAAAATCTATATATACTCAAAGTCAACATATACCTAATTAGATAGATGATGCAGCTGGGGGAACTGTAAAGATTTTTTTTTTTCTGTTTTTAGCTACATCATCTAAAGAAGCTAAGCATATTTCTTCCTGGTGTAGATGATGCTGTAATGAGCTCATTACAGTTGCAAAAAATTTTTTTTGTTTTTGAATCAGAGTGTGTTCCAGAGGCCTTTCTAAGCTAAACTGTTCCTGCAGCATCTATAATTTATAAAGACAGGTGTGAGAAACATTTTCAGATGTTTCTTCTGTACCAAATGGCCAGCCCGATAGCCCTTTGGCTGTGCGCCCATCGGGAGCTGTATTAAACAGCCCTGGAGGATGTACAATTCTTTAATCATTAGCATTCAGGGATTGAGAAAGTGAAGTTGGTATAATCTAGACAGAATGTTTTAGGAAATAGCGTCTGTGCGTGTTTAGTAGCTGTTTCTTTGTGGGTTTTTTGTTGTTTGTTTGTTTGTTTTAGTATTTTATGAAACCTAAAGTTTTTATACCAGCACAGTTGAAAAAGAGCATTTATTGAGTGCTTTGGTGTCAGGAGTTGTTCTAAGATCTTTGCATGCACTGTGTCATCCAGTCCTCGTGGAAGAATTGTGTTGTTTTTCCTGTTATTACTCTCACTCCACAGAGGAGGAAACTATGGCTTCGAATGGTGAGTATTTGCTGAGTGTCAGATGCAGGGCCATCTCTAGGCTGCCTCATGATGGAGACCATGTCTTAACCTAACCATGGTAAACATTTTATCATCTCTGTACTCTGTCTTTGGAGTGATTATAATGTTGATAGCAATGTGATTGTAATTTAGTTTGGGTTTAATCAGAATGGTAATGTACTTCAAATAAACTTTATTTGCCAATTGAAATGTGCACATTGAATATCATGGTCCCTAACAGGCAGCCATTTCAGTCTTCATGCTCCAGCTCAATTTTCATTCTTCTTCCTTCTGCTTTATTTAATGCCCAATCATGGCTCCAGTTGATAGATGGGATGGAGAAGCTGAATAATTCAGCATCATATTGGTATTTTGTAGCCTTTAAGCTTTTATGTCATTCCTAAGGCTGCATTAGGAGCTCAGTTTCTAGGCAAGTGCTTAAAAATTGGGCAGTCTCATCGGGCTAATTCTGGACCTCCCGTCTGTCCACCTGCTCCTGGAAGCTGTGGCCTCCCCAGTCAGCTTAGATGACCCATTCTTAGAACTGTTGATGTACCCCAACATGTCACCCCCCAGCAGGGCATGGTGAGCACTGCATTTTGATCAAACACTTCCTTGTTTTGTATTTTGCTCTATTTGTAATTAAAGCCAAGATAGGATTTAAGCATTTCTTACGAGATTTGTGTTCACATGACTCTGAATATCATCAGACAACCTGGTTTTGCTTTTTAAATCCTGGGCTATTTGCGAGTGTTCTTGGGAGCCTGAATTAGGATTTAGCGTCTGTGTTACGGCTTAAAGTACAATGGGATGGATATATTCCTGAAGTGAAGTATACTAAGTGCGATTTCTGAACTAAAATCATTTTTCCAGCCAGTTTCAGTATAATTGAGATATGATCATGAAAAAATGATTGAAAAAGGATTATGGTCCCTGACATCTCTTCTCTTATAAAATGTGAAATATTTTAAAAGTTGGAAAAAAGACATAGAATAAGTTATGCACCCATCTTCTTCTCAACCAGATTTCTACATGTGCTTTGTAAAATTGAAAGATATAAAATGTTAAAGATATTTTTATAGCGATCCCCTGTCCTTCTTACCCATCCAATTCTTCCTCCTCGTGCAGACGCAACCACTATTCTGAAGTTGGTGGGTTTATGTGTATATACATATCCCTAATCAGTATTTGATATCAGTTTTGTATTTAAATTTTATATAAATGGGACCCGACTGTATACGCCAGCCTTCCGTAACTTGCTTTTTAAAAATCAATATGTTTTTTATGGTGATGGAAGGAGAACTGACTCTGGGTGGTGAACACACAATGGGATTTATAGATGATGTAATACAGAATTGTACACCTGAAATCTATGTAATTTTACTAACAATTGTCACCCCAATAAAAAAAAAGAATATATTTTTAAAGACTCATTCATGTTGATATATGTGCTTGCTTCATTCCTTTTAATTGAATGACTGGACCATACATTGTGCACTCCTCTATGGATAAATGTCTGTTTTCCCCAACTTTTTGATAGTGTGATGGTGCCCGGCTACTTGTCAACCTCCTTACATATAGGTGTGAGCTCTAGAGAACCTGTTGCAAATGAGTTGTTGAGTTGTAGAGCACACCAATTTTCTACTTGAACGTATTCTACACTGTTGCTTTCTACATTGGTTGTACATGCCTACTTCTTAGAGAGGTATGGTTATCTACAATTTGTCCAATGCTTAGCATTTTCTTACTTAAATGTTGCCAAGCTGGTTGTGAAATGTTTTGTTGCTTTTATTGACATTTTCCTGATTACGAGAGACACTAAGACTCATTTTATGTGTTTATTTTGTTCTTTGTATTTATTCCTTGAATAACTTATTCTTATCATTTGCCCATTTTTCTTCTGACGTTTGGTTTAAGAAATCCTTCTCTCTTTCCTAAGGTCCAAAAGATATTTGTTATAAATTCTTCTAAATTTTAGCTTTCTGCTATTCATTCTTAGTATACCTTGAATTTTTTTTTGTTTTTTATTGTATGAGGTCGGCATCTATTTTTTCCCCATGTAGATAAGATAACCAATCATCCTAATAACATTTATTGAATCTTCTCCCCTTCTGATACCGTATTTCCCCGAAAATGAGACCTAACAGGAAAATAAGCCCTAGTATGATTTTTCAGGATGACATCCCCTGAACATAAGCCCTAATGTGTCTTTTGGAGCAAAAATTAATATAAGACCTGGTCTTATTTTTGGGGAAACATGGTAAACACCAAGACTAGATGGATAAGCTTCTGGGTTTCTTGTTCTGTTGGATATTTGTCCTACTTCCAGTATTACACTATTTTCAGTATTCTACACTTTATAAGGAGTTTTACAGTTTAGATTGGTCAGCACACAGTGGTGCAGATGTCAGACACTGAGACCAGCTTGCAGGGGTTTGCATATCAGCTCTGTCACCTACTTACTGACATGTGATCTAAGGAAAGTGATTGACCATCCTGTGTTTTCGGGTCTTTCCCAGTTTTAGTACTGAGAATCTCACATCGAAGAAAACCACTCAGTGCTGGGCAAATTGTGATGGTTGGTCACTCTAAACCTCAGACAAATTATGTAATCTTTGTTTCTCCCTCTATGAAATGATGACAATCATAGTATATGCCCCCATAGGGATGTGGGAAAGATTAAATGAGATAATACATGGAAAGTACATTGAATAGCTCCTGGCTCATGCTAAGTGCTCAAAAAAGGTTAATTTCAGTTCTATTAATTTAGATGTTATATATTAGTTTCCACAATTTTAGTAGTGCTGTAACATTTTTAATATTTGCACTTTGGGTAACAAAGAGTAAAGCTGGTCAATAAGTGGCCTCCTTCTAAATAATACTACAGGCCGAGAATGCTTTAATATCTTTCATCACTCCTCCCATTTATTATTACTATTTTTTAGCATTTTAGTTCTACCATTTTGAAACACATCTCTCGTAAATATATATATATATATATATATATATACACACACACATATGTATATATCCATATACATACGTGTATATAATATATATATATATATATTTGTATGTATATGTATATATGTTGGTGGTAGGCTTTGTTTTTGTTTTTAATAGTCCTGGCTTATTTTGGTTTATCTAATGTTATCAGTTTCTTTTTTCCATCATGGCTCCTTGCAAACCAAACCACTTCTGCCTCCTAGTAGATGTGATTTGCTTCGTATCAAAGTAGTGTTCCATTGAGAATCTAAGTAGCATATTCTTTGTATTTGTTTGCCTGGAAAATGTTTGTTCGCTCTTTTCCATGAATGTTAAGTTAGGTATGCATAGGATTCAAGTTTGACAGTTGTTGTCCTTTAGCGGATTACCTATTGTATCCTGGCCTCTACTGTTACTGTTGAGAAGTCTTTAGCCTAATGATGGTTCCTTTGTACTACACCTGCCTTTTTCTCTGGTTGCTCTTAAGACTGTTCTTTGTTTTTATGTGGTTCTGTAGTTTTATTATCATGTTTTTTGATATAGATGTATTTTAAATTTGTATTTATGGCCTTGCTGTGCTTCTTGAATCCAATCAATTATGGAAAATTCTTAGCTATTATCTCTTTAATTATTGCCTTGTCTTTATTTTCTCTATTACCTTCTTTGGAAGTTTTATTATATGTAGTTGGACCTTATCATTCAGTTACCTTGTTTTTAACTTCTCTTTGTCTCTTCATCACTCCGCTTTGTAATCAGGGTAATGTCTCCAACTCTAAATTTCATTTCACAATTCTCTCTAGCTGAGTCTAAATTGCTACTTAAACTGTCTATGGGCTTACTTTGCATTTTCTATTGCCTTTAATTTTTTCATTTGTGGAAGCTTTATTTTGTTCTTTTTTTCAAGCCTGCTGTGGAGACAAAGCCCCAAAAAACAGTTTCCAGGCTCTCGGCCTCACATAGAAAGGTGCTGGCTCGGGTAGTAAATGGCCATCAACTGTGATCAGATGGCCAGCAGCTGTGGCTAGTTGGCCGTCAGGTGTAACCCGTAAGCCATTGGCCACTAATATAACGGCTGTGGCTACGCTAGCAGAAAAAATGGGAGCTAGCAAAAAGATGGTGGCTGGCAAGCACGGACTGCTGTTAGGATGGTGGGTTGCAGATTATGTAGATCCTGCTTCCTGTGTCTCCAACCCAGCCGCCAGTGAGAATATAGTGGTTTGACTCCCCTATCTATGGCTCCATGGGTGTTCCTTTTTGGCCTCACCGTGTCCTGCGTTCTTATGTGGGGAGCGGGACCAGAGACCCCGCAGGCCGCCCCGCATGACGAATGGCGCAGCGAGCAGGGCCCCCTGCACGACACCTGCTAAATCTTTTACAAATAATATCCTTTTGTTATTGTCTCTACGTATGCTTCTGTGTCTTTAAAACTTTTGTTGTCTTTTGTTGTCTTTAAAACTGTATGTTGTTATCCCTTTCTGATTATTCTGTCATCTCGTTCTACGGGTGTTGAGTCTGTATTGTCATGGATTATCTCTTCCAAAGCCTTGGCTTTTGAATTTTGAACTCATTTTCAATATCTTTTCCCTCCACCACTACCCTCTCTGCAGGAGTCCTGTGCATCTTGGATTATAAAAGGTCCAGTGGAGTAGTTTGTTTCCTTATGATAGGTGTTTCAAGGGTTTCACTTATCTGAGCCCAGTTTTTGTGTTAATTTTTCATTTGGGGAATTTTACTCCACATGGTTATTGTAATTTTGGTCTCTACATGCGTATGGCAAAGACTGGACATTTTTACTTCTCTTGGAAGGTTCCCTGTCACAAGCTCTCTGGGTGTGTGTGCCGCTTTGCAATTTCCCTGGGGCATTTTGTAGACTTTTTTTTAGACTCTTGAATTTGAGAAGGGCAGTCCTGTAAGACCCTAGCTTTATGTAAAGCTCTCAGCTCCTGTTACCATCTCATGTGTTTGAGATCATATCTCCTGTCATTAAAACTACATCTCCTAGATGGAAGGCCTACATCTGCCGAGCCTCGTGGATTTCCATGGTACTGGCCATGTTTTAATGCTCTGGCTATAAATTCTCTTTTTATTTATGGATCCTGGTAATTTCCTTTCCTTTCTTTCTAGTTTAGTTATGTCTATACTATTAAAATGTCCCATTTTATTTAGCATTTTTATGTGGTTGTAGTGGGAAGCTTTTCTCTCTGTATCAGCTCAGTCCCCCATGCTTTCAGAACTGGCAGCTCCCAACATTGAGTCTCTCGCTCTCTCAGCCCACACATTTATTTGCCTACTGTAATCCGATTGGGCCAGGAGCTGGGAATATGATGGTAGGATAACCAGACACAGCCCCTGCCTCTTGGCGAGGGAGTGGATCCTAAAGATGTGCAGAAATCGAGATGGACCCACCTGGCCCCCTGATTCTCAACTTCAAACACTCCAAAAACTCGGTCAGCAAAGGGAGTCAGCTGCTTTCCCGCTGTTGTGTTCGTCTTTGCCTTGGCAGCTGTGGGGGTGAGATGTGCTGAGGATGGGGCCAAGCACAGCTTTGGGGGTGAAGCCATCAGCTGTTCCCATCTCCCTCTGGCTGAGGCAGAATGAACAGCTGGGAAACAAGAGCACATACACTCCCAGAAGCTGCTCCTCTGCCAGCAGAGGTGTCAACAGAATTCCATTCATGTGAGCCTTCCAGGGGCGCATATTGAATTTGTTCCATACTTTAAAATTCAAATAGAGAGAGCGGATTGTACAGTGGGGTAAGCTGACGACTGAAACACTCATCTGTACATCTTTGTGAATCGTGGAATGCAGAGTGTGATCCCATGGAGATTGATTTCTCCAGAAAAGTCAGATGTTTGATTCATCACTAAAATTTGGATTTAGTCGATTCGATTCATTAGGTTGTACTTGTAGTTTCTTAGCAGGGAAAATCTGTTCCTTCAAGCAAAATTTATTCACCTGAAGTGAATGGTTCTCCTGGAACTTCCTGGCCCAGCTACACATAGTTCAGTCTCTTCTCTTTTTCTTGTCTCTGTTCACCCTTGAAAAGTGCATTTCAAACTTCCTTCGTTCTTATTCAGTACAGGTGAGGGCCACGACATTGGTCACAGAGGCTCAGCAAGAAAAGGGTGACAGAGGGGCTGCATAGGATGTGGTTTGAGAAGCCACGCCAAAGCCACTCTTTTAAAGCACTAAAAAGTCCCTAATAGAAGCTTCCGTTTCTCTTAGAGGCATAAACGACATCAGATAATGAGGTGTATTTACCCGCCCTGAAGCTGCGTCCACGTGCATGCCCAGGAGCAGAGGGCTGTGTGTTCTCACCTGGTAGCAAAGAAACAGAGACTGCTGGGGTCCTGGCCGGAAGGCGGGTTGCGTGAGGAGGCATGACTTGAGTCAGGCTTGGCCTCTTTACTGCGGTGGGACCTCAGGAAC
This sequence comes from Rhinolophus hipposideros, assembly GCF_964194185.1. Lineage (NCBI taxonomy): Eukaryota > Metazoa > Chordata > Mammalia > Chiroptera > Rhinolophidae > Rhinolophus > Rhinolophus hipposideros. Next base: position 4,866,102 of record NC_138061.1, read on the forward strand.
CTGCAAAATGTTTCTGATCCTCAGCTTCCTGTTTGTCAGAGAATAAGCACAGAGCCTACCTTACTAGGTGGCAGTGAGCGTCGAATGAGGAGAATGTTGGGCAAAGCGTCTTGTAATTTACCGTCTTTCCTTTAGCTTGGTACTACTGTGTGCTATTAATATTTTCATTTTACAGATGAGGGGTCTAAGGCAAAAAGAATTTGTGATTTGCGTTAGCTCCTGCATCTTTTAACAGGCTGAGCCAGGACCCAATTAGACAGTTGATTTCAGAGCCCATGTGATGACCCACTGGGCTACCATGGAAAAAACATGACTTCCAAGGGCCCTTCCAAAGCTGGGACCTTTGCAGCTGTCCCTGGGGTCTCGGGTTTGAGGAGAGACCAGCTCATCTTTCCAGGAAGGCCCTGATGTGGAGCATTACTTGAGACCTTCACTGCATTGGTCTTAGGGGCTTTTCCTGGCATTGGGCCCTGATAGGAAAAATAGGACCAGAAACTCGTTTTCAGGGTCCAATGTCTGTGACCCTTTGTTTTTGCATTAAAGGAATATGTGGACTTGGGTAAAATGTGTTTTTTCTACAGGGGAAACTTACTATTCAGTAATTACATATATTGCCTTCTGTTCTCTCTCACAAATAAAACGCAGGACTCACCCCACCCACATTTATTCATCATGGTTATAGAAGATATTTAAATTATAAATTTACATACATGAGCATATTAATTATCTATTACTGTGTAACAAGTTACCATGACCTAATGGTTAAAAAGTCCGCACACTTATGATCTCACCGTTTTTGTGGCTCAGCAACATCGGCACAGTTTAGCTGGGAGCTCCTGCTTCTTTCAGAGACTATAACCAAGGTGTCAGCCAGGGCCCGGGTCTCATCTGCAGGTTGGAAGGGTTCTGCTTCCCAGCCCACATGCTTATTGGCAAATTCCGTTCCTTGAGAGCTGTTGCGCGGAGGGTCTCAGTTCCTGGCTGGCTGTTGGCAGCCTTCCCTCACCTCCCTCACAAGCAAGCCTCTCCAGCAGTGCAGCTTGCTTCCTTGAAGCAAGCCAGCTTAGAAGGCAACAGTCAGCCAGAAAGACAAAAGTCAGTTTTTGTAATCTCATTATGGAAGTTACCGCCATATTCTGTTGCTCATAACCAAGTCAGTTCTCTGTCAAGGGGAGGAGATAATACAAGGGCGTGAATCCCCGGAGGCAAAGGTCATTGGGAACCATTTTAACAGTCTGTCTACCACAATGAGTTCATTATAATTAGATAATGAGCACGGTTAATATCAGGTATGGCTTTGACAACTGGAAGCTTCTGTCTCAAGGGTGTCTCCTTACCAGTACAGGCATGCAGTGCCCTGCTAGTAAGGTGGCTCTGTGTTCCTGCTTCTTCATTCCTTAGCTGTTCCACGGTTCCATGTCCTTATTATTACAAAGCACATCGCTGCTGCCTGACAGATCTTTCCCTACCATAACCTCCAGCATTTGGCCTAACTCCCACTTAGCTTAGCCATCACTTCTTCAGAGATATCTTGTTCTTGGTCCTTGCCATCCCACTGCAGTCGAGGAGAGGTCCCTGTTAAGTGAGTGCTCAGCGCTCTCCATTTCTCCAGCAGAGTACTTAGCATGTTATCATCACCGGTTTGTCTCCTCGGTTAGAATTTAAGTTCCAAGGCGACAGAGACCCCATCCATCTTACTCTCCGCTGTCCCCAGCACTAAACACAGCATAGCTGCTCGATAAATATTGGCACAATGAGTGAACAGCCCCACTTCATGTGCTTCTTTCTCATTTCAACAAATGCGGTTCACTAAGCTCTACCCTTAAATGTTTGTCTCTGTGTGACATTTCATGTAAACGAATTAGCACATTTGGAAAATCATTTTTAGAAACACCACGTGTCCTAGTATTTGGTACGGAAGAGGTAGTTAGTGTCTATGAGTGATCTAAAAGAAACTACTCTAAAGAATCTTGTGGAATGAGTTGAATGTTATTTTTATATAGGGTAGAAAATGTGAGCTGATAATTTAATAAACATCAGACGCGCCCTGTACCCTTTGTAGCATGTTCTTGTGGGCTCCCTGAGTAGCGCAGAGATGAAAGGATACAGAGGAATAACTGCAAGTTTTGGTTTGGATTTTCTGTAGCTAGTGTCTAGTGACCTACTGAAGATAAACTTAACTGTATACTCACGTTTTTTTCTTTTCATTCCCCCTCCCACATCAAACTTTTGATGTGATTTTGACCCCAATGAGTCCAAGTTCAATTGGGGGATAAAATGACTTTCTAAAACAAAGCTCAACTTCATCAACTACAAAGCAACATAAAGCAAAACCCAAAACCCCACACCAGGCTCATTTGCAAATCACAAATTTGGCTTTGTTTTGTATTATTTCCTTGCATTGACCTTTATTTATATCCACGTTGGAGGATTTCAGTGAATTGGAGAAAAACAATTTTATATGCAGAAGTTTGAAAACATCAAAGTTTATTGTTGATAAACTCACTGTAATTTTAAAAGCACATTTCTTAAAGTTGTGGCCTATTTATTTTTATACACTTTTTTACAAAATGTATTATAAAAATACGTGTATTATAAAAATATATTATTTTTATAAATAGGACACAACTTTCTTAAAGCTGTGCCCTATTTATTTTTATAATACATTTCTCTCTTGGTGGTTTACCGTCAATCCTTTGTAGAAAGAGCGTAAAACCTAAGCCTAGATTACAACATTTTGAAGTAGGTTATCAAAGGAGTAGTGAACTTCGTGTTGCTGAAGCGTGTTCATATAAATAAGAACCGGTGGCCTAATGAGGCGTGATTCTGGGAATAAGGATAACATACTAGGTCTACAAATTAGCATGCCATACTTTTCTGTTTCTATACAGTTGATCCTTGAACGACATGGGGATAAGGGGTGCTGACACCCTCCCGGCGCTGTGCAATCAAAAATCCAAAACTGAATTATTGTTGATTTTGCACTTGTTAGATGGGGTAGTATTCTATAAATGGCATAACTGTTTGATGGTGTTTTCAAATCTTCTGTAAGCTTACTGATTTTTTTTAAGATTTTTTTTTTTTAAATTGGGGAAGGGGAACAGGACTTTATTGGGGAACAGTGTGTACTTCCAGGGCTTTTCTCCAAGTCAAGTTGTTGTCCTTTCAATCTTAGTTGTGGAGGGTGCCGTTCAGCTTCAAGTTGTCGTCCTTTCAGTCTTAGCTGTGGAGGGCGCAGCTCAGCTCCAGGTCCAGTGGCCGTTGTTAGTTGCAGGGGGCACAGCCCACCATCCCTTGCGGGAGTCAAACCACAACCTTGTGGTTGAGAGGACGTGTTCCAACCAACTGAGCCATCTGGGAGCTCAGCGGCAGCTCAGCTCAAGGTGCCGTGTTCAATCTTAGTTGCAGGGGGCGGAGCCCACTATCCCTTGCAGGACTCGAGGAGTTGAACCGGCAACCTTGTGGTTGAGAGCCCACTGGCCCATGTGGGAATCAACCGGCAGCCTTCGGAGTTAGGAGCACGGAGCTCTAATCGCCTGAGCCACCGGGCCGGCCTGCTTACTGATTTTTTTTGTTTACCATTTTTATCACTGACTAGGAAAGTAGTATAACTTTCAACTAGAGTTGTCAATTTATCTATTTCTCCTTTTATTTCTATCAGTATTCTTCATGTGATTTGAAACTCTTATTAGGTTTATACACATCTAGGATTATTACGTCTTCCTGATGAAATAACTCATCTATCGTTGTGAAATGTCCTCTTTATTTCAGACAGTAATTCTTTCCTTTAAGTCTACCTTGACTGATATTAATATAGCCACCTCAGCTTTCTTATGCATGTTATAGGCATATGTATGCATGGAGTATCTTTTCCTATTATTATTTTTATTATCATGTTACTTTCAACGTATCTATGTATTTATGCTTGAAGTGCATTTCTTGTGAACATTAAGTAGTGGACCTTGCATTTTAATTCATTCTGAGGGCCTCTTCTTTTAAAAATGGAACACTTAATCCAATTACTCATAATCTAATTAGTCATATGGGTAGTTAAGTTCAGGATCTTGCTAGTTCTTTTACATTTGCCCAAAGTATTTTTGTTTCTTTTTTTTCTTTTCCTGTTTTCTTTTGGATGAGTAGTTTTAGTATTCCATTTTTAAAGTTATGTTTGTTAATTTGATTATGGTTATCTTTTAATGGTTGCTATGGGAATTAGAACCTTTAACTTACTTCACTTATCAGAGGAGTCATAGAAAAGAGTATGGTCTCGCTGTGAGATCCAAAAAGTTATTGTGAAACTAGTATACCAGTGTTTTCCTCCAGTTTTATAGTTTTATTTTTACATTTAAATCATTGATCCAGCTAGTGTTCTTTTTGATAGAGAGTGAGAATAGGAGCCCCCTTTCTTTTTAGATGGCTACCCAGTTGTGACTGCTCTTTTATTTCAATTGATTTGAATGCTACCTTGACCATGTACTAAATTTTTGCACATGTTTGATTTGCTTCCCTCATTTTAATTCGCTTCTATTTAGTGCTATCCATGGAGTAGTACTGCATGCTTGATTATTGCTACATGATCTTCCTAATATCTGGTAGATCTAAAATCCTCACACAGTCCTCTCAGAGTTTTTCTGTACCATCTTATTTTCCATGTAGACTTTGGAATCTAGAAGAAAGCTCCATAAATGTGAGCAGGATTGCACTGAAATTGCTGATGAACTCAGAGTGGAGCAAGCACCTTCTAAAGTGTGTGCCGTGCTGCAGTTAGCCTTCCGGAAGCTACCTTTATGGTCTTCCCACCTGCTTTTCTGAAGACTCTTTATCGCCAGCCAGTGGCATTATGGTTATTGATTGTTACCACATCTTCTGTGTCAATTTTGTGGGTTAAAACATTTCAATTCACATTTGAAATTAATTGCTGAGGTTTTCGGAGTCTTCACAGGCAAACCACTCTCCCCCTCTTAAATTCAGAATGCATTGAGTACGCAGGGGGCTGACTGTGTGGTAGCAAACTGTCACTTACCACTGGAAAGCTGATTGGAGAACTTGGCTCTGCGTCTGTGGCTGAGTGGGCTTGTTGGTTCCCGTGCAGATCTGCAGATCTGAGAGTCGTCAGTCTTGCTGACACTATGGGATCTTACCTCACAGGGTCACTACCCTTATCGGAGGGCAGAGGGCAGAGCAGAATGAATGCCTGGTACACAGATCCAAGAAGAGAGGGAGAACCTCGAGGGAACTGGGTTCCTTCTCCCAGTCTCCTGTCATATAGGTCACTGTGCCCTCCCCTGAGGAGTTGGGCACGGAGGGGAGACCAGGAATAAGTTCATGCACACAGAAACAAGGACGAGGGTGTGGGTCGGGGAGTGGGGGGAGATCCTCTTTAAATACTAATGCAGTTGAATTTTCCCCTCTTAGGTTTATCAGTAATTTGTGATTCTTTTTCTTTTTCTTTTTTTTTGGATTCTCAGTTCACATCCTTCGGTCACTTTGTTATTGAGGTATTTGTCTTCTCTTACTAATTTGTTAAGAGCTATTTATATATTTCACACTACCCTGTCGTGAGCCATAATTTTGGATAAACAGCCTTATAATCCATTTCTTATTAAGCGTTTTTAGGTGGGTTTTTTTTTCCTAGTTACTTTTATTGTCATTATAAATGGGATCCAATTTTATTGTAGTAATGGTATCTTCTTGTATTGATTTACTCATATACATTCTGGACGTGGCCTGTTTATTAAAATGTCTTGCTGTTTTTAGTAGATGTTCAGTTGGTTTTCTTGGGTTTCATAGGTAACTAATCATAGCACCTATAATTTCTCTTTTCTAACATTTATTTCTCTGAATTCTTTTTTATTGCTTTCTTGCATTCTTTCAAATAAAGAATAGTTTCAGAAACTTGTGCAACTAGCAGGCCTCCCTGTTATGTTTTGGTCTTTCCTGTGAAGGCCCTTGAGTTTCACCACTGATTATAATATTGACCATAGGTGTAAGATGCAAATTCATTATTTTAAGGAAGAATCTATTTCTAGTTTTCATATAGGAATCTTTTAAAATCAGCATTGGATGTTGAATTTTATTAACTGTCTTTTAGGCACTTACTGAGGCACCATATCTTTTTTTCTCTCTCTCTTTTAATCCTTTGATATAAATATTCTGATATAAATATTCCTTGACTTACTGATATAACTATTCAGCGATGGATTTCCCAATATCAAAACATCTTTACACCTTTACAACTGTGTAAAGGTGTATCATATTTTTAATATGCTGCTGAATTTAATTTCCTAGTGTTCTAATTAAGATTCTTTTACATCTATATTGAGAAGGCATAGTGGTCTTATATCAGTTGTCTATTGACACAATAGTATTGCCTAATAAATTAGCCCCAGATTCAGTGGCTTAAAACAGTAAAACATTTCTTTAGCTCCTGAGTCTGTGAGTAATGGATTTACATTGGGCAGTTCTGGCCTTGGTGAGGCTTATGCCTGTGTTTGTGGGTCCACTGACCATTGACAAGGTCACGGGGCTATGGTCCACGTGTCTCTCCCATCCCTACAGTAGGTTTAGCCCAGGTACCTTCTCATGGGGTACAAGAACAAATGAGCCCTAATGCTCAAGCCCATTTCCAACCTCTGTTTGAGTCTCACTTGCTAACGTTTCATTGTTGGGTCAGGTAAACCAACCCAGAATCTAGGTGAGGAAAAATCGGCACTACCCCTTGAGAGGAAATGCTCCAGAGCAAAATCTGAGCCTCAAAGCAAGGAGCTCACTGGGGCTCAGATAGAGGAAGGGTGAAGAATTAGGGCCATTCTAGCAACCAGCTGGAAGTTTCTTTGTCTTGTCTTTGTGCCTGTGTTTTTTGGGACAGTAAAAATAATATGAGAATCACTTATCTTTTGGGGCTTTAAAAACTCTCCCTTAACATTATCTAGGTCCAGCATATCCATAGGACATAAATCTCTTAAAGATTTTTCAACTTCGTGCATGGTCATTGGTTTTGCTGTTTATTGAGCCAATTTTGGTAACATGGTTTCCTGGAAGATATTTTATCCATGTTTTCAGATTTATTAGAATAAATTATTTTTAAATTATTTGTAGTTGTAACTTAATTGTAAATTAAATTTGATAGCTGTAATTATACCCATTTCTTATTTACAATTTATCTTTCTCCTTGTTTGGATTTACCTGAGTTTGGGATATATATTTGGTCTGTCTGAGAATTGTCTTGGATTTATTAATCAAACCTATTGCCTTTATTTATAGCTTTTAATTCAATACTTTCTGTTTTATTTCTTCTTTGTCTTTCATCATTCTGTTTTTTTCCAGCTTAATGCATAGTTCATTTATATTCATATTTCTTGATAATAAATGCATAAAACTATACATTTTCCTGTTAGTAAATTTTTGACCCTACCCCATCCCATATATTTTGATGTGTAGTATCCTTTAGATAGAATTTGAAATCTTTTCTACCTTTAAAGATATTTTCCTTTTTGTGTGCGAATTGCTATTTGAAGATTGACATAAGCTGGCGTGTGAGACGGAATTTCTGTGACCACTGTGAACTCTAAGACCAAGGCAAGTTTCCATATAAAGATGTGAGAAACTTCCACCTCCTTATTTTGCCACCACTCCAAAATCAAATGAGTATAGATTTAGAATTTCGTTGCTTGAATATCTTTTTTGAGTATTTTTCCAAAAAAATTTCTCAGCAGTGGTTACCTGCAGTCTTGCTGTGGTCCATTCTGTGGCATTCCCTTTGCGGATGAATGCGTTAGAAGACTTAGCTGTTCATGAGTACTTTTTATCCCCACGAATACTCCCCAGAGCTTTTTTGTTTTGTTTTGTTTTGAATAGCCAACCAGTTTATTCTCAGCATGAAACTTTTTTTCCATTGAAAACTATTTAAAAAAAAATAGTGATGGAAATTGTGGTTAAATTTAAATGTCCTTTGCATGTATCATTGCCAGTAAAGTATACAGAATATAAAGAATTATGGGATTTTAGAGGGATATCAGAACCTAGAAGGTCACCCAGTCCTATTGTTACCAACTTTTTCATCATTCCCTCCATACATGTTCACAAGCACCTACTGTGTGCCAGATACTGTGTGCGGTTGTTCTGAATCCTCCTTCGCCCGTCCTCCCAGGACATAAGCTCACTGGTTATGGAAAAGTTGAGGTTTGGTGGAGGGCAGGAGCCAAATGCGTGAAACGCACCAGCAGTATTGCGGGACACATTTTGGGGTTTTACCTTAATAAAAATGACTCCTAGAACCACAGTACTGTGTTTTTCGAACCCCAAGAAGCCAAAGTGATAACCCATGAATCTGTCATTTTTCCGATGAGGAAAGTAAGGCTGAGGTCCAATGACTTGTTCAATGACAGACACCAAACCAGGGAAGAAGCAGGACCTTCAATGGGAAAATAAGCTCAGTAAATACATGCAAATATCCTCCCCTTTTTACAAAGTGTTTTTAGTCAGCATAAAATGATTTAAAATATGTCATCTCAAATGTAAAGGGGCTGACTTCCTTTGTTATTCCATGTCGGAGTTGGCGGTAAATGTGATTTCCCTGACCGGAGCCAAGACCTGGTTTTGTGATTTTGTAGACCTGTGAAGGGTCGTTATCCCTGGGGAATGCAGTTCCTAAAATAAGGGCAGCTGGAAGCCTACGGTGGCAGTTTGTGCCAGAGCAGTCAATTCGTTACAGAAGGCAGTTTCCCCTTCTTTTTAGGGACTCTGGAGGGTACATTATGAATGAATCTCCCAAAAGGTGTATGAACAGGGTCAGTCTAGACCTGCATTCCATGACTTTTGTCTACTCACAAGCAGTGGCTAGCATTAGAGGAGTCATAAATCTCTTATTTACTTTATTTAGCTACCAGAGGCCCTCATATAGCTCAGGCCTTTAGTAAACAGGTTGAGTACTGTGCAAATTAAATGGAAACGAGGACATTCTAATGTCACCACAGTGTCTCCTTGTTTTCTCATGGCCGCGTCTATTTACACATGTTGCTTTCTCATCCCTGCACGCCTCCTCTCTGTGCCTGCTAACCCCTGTTCCTCATGAAGCCTCCTGGACCACTGTCCTCTCACCTCCGCCCCGGTTTCCTTCTCCCCGTGTGGTAAGCAGTCCGCCCGGGTGCCCCACTCTCTTGGTCTGACACCTTTGTCCTCCCCACTTACACTGTGAAATCTGTCAGAGCTGGGCTTCTGACCTTGAACTCTCGACCCCAAAGGCCTGCAGCATCGCGGGTGCTCAGTAAAGTCTGGTGGGTTAAATAATGATGCTGTGAGCTCGTTGGCATCAGAATGCATGACTGGTACATCTCCACTTATAAGGTGTTGCCTCCATTTGACGATAGGGAGATAGCAGTACCTTCCTTTGAATCCATGGGCTGTGTTTGGTATGTAGGAGATGCTCAAAGGTCCCATGGAGGAAAGGATGGCTATGGAACAGTAGAAAGAAGCCTGCTCCCTTTGTGGACAAGAGTGGTCAGCCAATGGCTGGGGGGGTTAGGCATGACATACCAAACAGAGTTTGTCCTAATTAAAGACTCGTTAGAGCCTCCCTAACTGGGAAGGGAATAACTTGTTCCCCCATTGACCTAGTGTCATATACCTAAGAGCATCTCGCATCCAGGCAGCTGAGGGGTTCTGACCCGCTGGGAGGTCTGACCCTCTGAAGGGTGCCGATGCGTGCGGGTCTTGAGAGACTTGAGGCCCCAGTTCCTTCAGCGAAAATCCCAGAAAACTTGGTGACCATTTACCATTTAACTTGGCCCTCACCAAATAGGCAGAGGGCCAAGTTACAGTGACAGAAGGGAGGGCCCAGAGACCTGCAGTGACCAGCGAGTGCTGTTCATGGTCCACTCTTTGGATGTGAGTGAGTTTAAAGGCTCAATGAGACTAAATGCTGGAATTGGGGGTGGGGGTGTAGATGACACCTGAAGCCACCTAGAGCCTCTGGGGGCTCAGGGCCCTTCACTGGAGGGGAGGCCGCAGTGCCCAGATGGAGGCATTGTCTTGTTGATGAATTGTTGGCACTTTCTCCCTGGACCCTGGACCCAAACCGCCAACAAGGGAGCACTTTCATGCATACCATTTGACAGCTTCCAGACCTTGTTTCCCTCTGTCACACCCATTCGGCACATTTATTGAGCATGTGGTAGGCCCAGGGTACTGTGCTGGGGGCTCAGAGTAAAATAGTCATCTGTCAGGAGGCCACTCCCGGGTGGCCAGGTAATGACCACGGGTCGTGGCACAAGGCCCTATGTCAGGAGAAGACACAGTGCTGAGGGGTCTCTGGGGAGCTCTCCAAGTGGGACAGGGATCTGTTGTACCTGGATCATGCCGCGTGACTTCTGGTGAGGCACAGAACCCCCAGTCCTTCCAAACTGGAGACCCCATTGGTTTGGGTAGGGCCAGCAGAGGGCAGAGACGGCAGGAGCACTGGTCACAACCAGGCCACGTAGGTGAAATGCAGACGGCTACAGGGAATCTGAGGCTGGAGGGGACAGAGTGAAGGGCCAGGGGCCCAGATGCCTGACACTGGCTTTGTGCTGAAAGTGGGGCCTGGACCTCAGGATGCCTCTCGCTACAGCCCAACTTCTCCTGAAAGCTGGGTCATTGCCTGCCTTCCAGGTCCCATTTTGTGTGACTCAAAGCCACCAAGTTGGATACACCATGGGGAGTGGGGGGTGGGGTGTGGGGAACAGAAGGTGGTGATCCTGACAGATGGGAGGCCAGCAGGAGCAGGAATGCATGGGAGGTTAATGGGAGAGGGTGCGAGCGATTGGCTTAGACCACAGTGTACTCTGGGGCTGAGGTGACCACAGCAAGGTGGAGGCCCTAAACTCGCTGCCATGGGTGTGAGCTCTGATAAGGCATTTGGCTTCCCGGAGGCCCACCGCCCCACACCCCATCCCCATCCCCACGCCCACCCCTTGGCAGAGGGGAGTGCGTACAACCAATGGAAGCATTTTGCGGTTGGGTGAGATGACATATGCAGAAAGCACTTTGTAAACCATGAAGCTCCTGGGATGACTGGGAGGGGTCTGATACAAGACTGCCACTTATGATACGACACGCACACTCATATATACACACGGTCACTATGCAAAGCCCTGCAAGAAAGGAGCAAAGTCAGGCTCTGGGGCAGGAGCTTCCTAAAATGTGGTGACATGAGGATGTGGGGCAAAGTGAGCCTAGTTATGCTGAGAGCACCGCAGGCAGCTGTCACTGTCCTCGGCCTAATCCTCCCCTCCCCTCTCCATCTCTGAAAGTCTGCCCTCTAGCTGTGTGCGCGAGTGTGGCTCCGTATGGCTCTGATTTATGCTGATACTGTCAAGTTAGAAAATACAAATCATTTCCACAGAAAATCAATGTGACAATTTCTTTGCTCCCCATCCAGCCCTTCTCACGAAAAATAATTTTGCGGACACACTGGAAAAGTTAGTAGAATTCCAATGTGTGCCAGTGTATGGACACTGCTTTCTTTTAGTTGTTTCAATTTTTCCATTTTCTTCTTGGGAACAGGGAAGGTATTGAAATATTTACAAGGATACCATTGGCCAGACAGTGGCAAATATCTCTCTCACAGACTGAAAGCTGTGTGTACATGCTATCAGATGGAGGAAAAATGAAAAAGGTGGGGGAAAAAGAAGTCTGCAAATATGTGGCTTTTTGATACTGAAAACAAAATACCTTTCAGTAATTTTCAGTCTTCATCTAGAAATTTGTATCAAGGGAAACCATTTAGAAGTAAAGGCCCATATACCTGAGCAAGTTTGCATACAGAGAAAGTCATTGTTAACTTTTTCTACTTTTGAATAGCACAATAGGCAAACCTATATGTGTATGCATTGTTACAGATTTGATGTAAATGTGGTTTTCCTAGATGGAAGAGATACTCCGGACTTTCAGAGTCTATGAAAAGCGAGTTACCATTCTTGATCATTTCATCGGAAAGTTGGAGCTTTTGAGGGGAACCTTCCTCTTTGCATAAGGAATTATGCAAATGTTTAGCTCAGAGTGGATATATTTGGGTTCTTGTCCCTTGTAACAATTGCACACTAAAAACAGGCATCTCTGGCAGTGGCCCCCTCATAAACCCAGTTTTCTTTAACATATTTAAAAAGCAAATGATTTTGGTATTGTGGTCTGCTGCAGACATCATTTGTAGTTTAGCCAGGTTATTATTTGGGAGCTGCAAAGCTCTCTAAGTATTACATCCGTATATAAACCATGTGTTAGAAAGATATAAATTCAGTTTTGAAATATTTGTTAGACTGCTTTGGGCTTTCAATCCATGCCAAACATGTGCTCCAGTGACGGATGGAGTCATGTGGACCCCTGAATGAAACTCTTTATTGTGCATAGAATTTGTCTTCCAGCAGTTGGGTTAGACAAGCTTGGAGATTAAGAGGTTTCAGTTACTTAAGAGGTGTGTTCTCAAGGGAGCTTAAAATCTCTTTTCCCCCTTCAAAATATGTCACTGGGTTATTTGGCCACAAATTCTGTGCCATAGAAAATATTGTCATACTCCCTGAATTGATTGAGAATAATTGCATTTCAGGCATTCTCATGTTAACTCCAAATTTTGAAACTAGAATATGTTCCTAAGAATCAATTGAAAATTTTTGGCTTCGTTGGCTAGAAACTTATTCAAGGAAGCCTGGGTCTAGGACTGCCAGATAAAACAGAGAACTCTTAGTTCCATCTGAATTTCAGATCAACACTGAATACTTTTTTAGTATAGGTATGTCCTCAATATTGCATGGGACATACTTACACTAAGAAAATCATTTGTTGTTTATCTGAAATTCAGATTGAACCAAAAGTCCTATTTTTGTTTGCTAAATCTGGCAACTCTACATAGATCCCAATTTATTATTTGCTCACATAAACAGTGACCATCAAAGAAAATTCCTCAGTGATGAAGGTTTTGTGAGTTTGAAAGTGCGTGTGCCATAAAGATGGAGGAAATGTCAGTTCCAGCCCTTCAATAGAATGAAAACTAATGTTCTATTAGAACAAAGTCTAAAAGTGGACCAATAGATCACATTGATTGCACTTCTGACTGGACTTGGATCAACGCCTTTTTCTCCTCATATACTCCCATTTCCTCATATTTCCCCTCCTCTATCCATGTCCTGCAGACAGACCTGAGGTATAATCTAAGAAGCCATCCTCTCCCTTTGCCCCTAACATGTGAATGCCCAAATCCTACTGCTTGAAGCCTGGTATAATTGACACCCATTTTGTGAAGACTTCCTGGACCATCTCAACTGCAATCAGTGTTCTAGCTCAACTCTGATGGTTCTTAAAGGCTCCTACCTATCTTTCAGTCCTCCTTACTAGACTTCATGCTCCCTGAAGGCAGAATCAAGTCTCACTTAAGGAAAGAACACGCAGCGTGGAAGCTGGGGCGAAATTAACACTCAGAAGAAGGTTTCTTGCTTTTCTTTCTTCCCTCTGTAATGGCCACTTCTAATTGAGCTCCACCATGGACCAGGTGGTAAGCCAAGGCTTTCCATAGTCTCATCTCCTCCACTATTAACCCCATTCCAGGGGTTAAGTACTGTGTGCTCCATTGTATGTATTGCAACAGTCCCACCTTGGGTGAAAAGCAGAGCTTGAGGTGTACTTGACTACACGGAACCCCAAATGCTGTTGTCTGTTACCCTACTACCTACATCCCACTTCTGAAGAGCAGAAGAGAGATTCCCACTGGCCGTGCAAGACCAGCCTCCATGCTTAGGGGAGAAGTCTGGCTGACTGAGTACTGATGTGTTTGTTTGTTTGTTTGTTTTAGAAATAAGCCTGTTGACATAAATTCTTAACATGAAGTTTTGTATAAATAGAACAAATTAGAACAATTAAAAAGGGACAGTAGATTTGTACAAATAATCCCCAAATAAGACATGAAAATACCTGATAAAAATATGAAAAAGTTTAACTTCAGTGACAAATATACGCTAAAACAAAGAAATATGGTTTTTCCTTTACACAGGGTCAATTCCTTTTTATAGGGTTTTTTCTTTTTAATGATGGGCTGCTGAGTTGTCAGTGGGCCAGGGCCCAGTCATTGCCGAGTCAATGGAAAACAGTCATGTTTCAGATTCAACGAAGACCAGGAAGAACCCCAGCTTCCTCCCACCCTTCACCCCTGCCTCCTACATTGATTAATGCAGAGAGGCCTTGGAAAATCGTACCTCCTTTTGTTGGTTCAACTGCTATTCTGTGTGTGTGACCAGCAGCTGAAGGAGGAAAATATGGCACGAGCTGCCAGTATTGCCAACTGTCCTGTCCCAATGGTGGCAGTTGGATGACATATTAGTACTAATTTTACAGAGAACCAGAAGTCCATTTAGAACAATTAATGCATCATTAGTGTGAATTTTAAGCCAAGCCAATGACACTCAATCCACAAATGCATAGCTCTGATAAGATACTTGTTGGCCAGTACGGGATTGGCTAGTTCTGTCGTCTATGGGAATAGATCGGAATCAAGCTGGGTATTATTGAGAGGAAATTGTTTAATAGTTCCTAAACTGAACATTTTTACTTGTTTTGGCTTTATCTGTATAAGATGAAGCAAGTGTTTAAAGACAGTGAAGCACATTGTTCAATTTCAAAAACTGAGAACAAGAGGATTTCTTTTTTAAAAAAAAATTAGATGTATTAGGGTAACAATGGTCAACAAAATTACATAGGTTTCAAGTGTACATTTCTATAATATATCATCTATATATCACAGTACGTGCTCACTACACACAGTCAGCTCTCCTTCCATTACCGTATATTTGATCCCTTTTACCCTCTTCTACCATCCCTCCTCCTCCCCTTGCCCTCTGGTAACCACTAAACTATTGTCTGTGTCTATGAGGTTTTGTTTCTTTAATCGTTTGTCTTGTTCCTTTGTTGCTTTCAGTTTTATATTCCACATATGAGTGAAATCATGGTTTTCGACTTTTTCTGTCTGACGTATTTCGCTCAGCATAATAATCTCAAGATCCACCCACATTGTTGCAAATGGTACTATTTCATCTTTTCTCGTAGCATAGTATTCCACTGTGTGTATACACCACATCTTCATTCAATCATCCATCCAAGGACATTGGTTGTTTCCACACCTGGTCACTGTAAATAAAGCTGCAGTGAACATCGGAGCACATATATCTTTATGGATAAATGTTTTCAGATTTTTTGGGTAAATATCCAGGAGCGGGATTGCTGGGTCATATGATAATTCTAGTCTGAAAGTTTTTGAGGAACCTCCACACTGCCTTCCATAGCGGCTGCACCAGTCTGCATTCCCACCAACAGTGTATGAGGGTTCCTTTTTCTCCACAGCCTCTCCAACACTGAACAAAAATGTTTCTAATCACATTAAAAGGTCATCCTAGGTCATTCCATAGGCCTAATAAATATTTGTTAAATCACATAGAATTAAAACTTCTGTGAACTCAGGACTCTAATCCTGTGTTACAATAGTTTTGATTATCCTGTTTCACTATTTCAATTTAGATTCCGGTTTGGGTCCTCCAAATTCAATGGGCAAAAGTCAACAATTAGAAAATGAAGAGTTGTAAAAATCATATCTGCCCCTACCTCCACATGGCCACCTTTTACCCTTGGTCGTTAGGATTTGGGTAGGCATTCCCTGACTAGTTTCCCCATCCTCACTTCACTTCCAGTTCCACCTTGAAGCCAAGACTCCCAGTCTTGCCCTGTCCCATGCCCATCCTGCCCAAACCACAGGGTCGTTACAATAGAATGCCCAGCAGGTGGAGAAGGGGGGGGAGAACCTTCCTGTCCTAGGGACATGAGGCATAGATGTGCCCTTGCTGTTGCCCTCTGGAATTCCTAATATATTTTCTAATAAACACATATGGGGTTTCAGGTCTGGAAACTGTTACCTGAGTTAAAACTCAAAGTCCACTTTTCTTATCAAGAAGATGGAGAGTTCTAAATAGTGGTATGAGTCAGCTCCATTACAAGTTAATAAGCATTTCAGAGCCAGCCTTTGAGAACTCACCAAGTCTAGAAAATGCATTCAAGTTCCAATCATCAGCCTGTGCTCACTAACTTGGGGTGTATGGGGCATTCCTCCTGAGATCTAGCTGTCCCTTGGCTTGCGTGGCAGATACACCTGAGTAGAGAAGGAACTAGCAGGCTTCCACGACGACAGTTCCTTTCATGGTCCCTTAGTGCTCTGTTCTGATCTAATTTGGCTCTTCAGAAAGGATTTCGTGCTGGGAAGATAATGAGCAAAATGCCTTAGATGAGCATTCCAGTTGACTTGCCAGTTCTTTCTCATTAAAAAGAAGTAAATTAGAATTCTGGTTTATAAATAAGACTCATGTGGGTTTGGTCCTGTGCAGTGACCTGCAGGGGACCAGACATTGCTAGGTGGCTAAAAATCAACCTGTCAGAACCTCCAAGATTGGAACCAAGCCGCGGCCCCCTTCCCCATGTCATTAGGATCATAAGGCTGTGGAAACTGTCCATTTGTTTGCTAATAATTCGTTAAATAAATACTTGTTTGTGCATCAGGCTATAGCAGTGAATTTGACAGACAGTGCCCCTTAGATTGTGAGTGGCATGGTGGACATAGAGGCATAGATGAATAAATAAGTTCAGGTGCTGAAAAATGCTATGAAAGGAGAAAATAAGATGGTGGGCTGGAGAAAAAGTTGAGTTGGGATGAAGAGTCTTTAACTTGGGCAGCCTCCCTGAGGTGGTAACATTTGAGCTGAGACATGAATGATGAAATTGTGATCCTGGAAACGGTTGAAAGTAGAGTCTCCTCAGCAGAGGGAATGGCAGATGCAAAGAGCATGGGGTAGGACATAGCTGGGCATATGAGGGGTCACATGGGTGGTCAGTGTGGTCATAACAGAGCAAGCCAGCTGGAGAGGTCAGGGGATGAGGTTCCAGAACTTGTAGGACTCGGGAAAGAATTTGGATTTTATTCCCAGTGTTTCCTGGCCAGAGGGGTTGTTTATTTATCCCGGAGCGTGGCTGCGGCACAGCTCCGAGAACTTGGCCGTGTGCGTTGGCCTTCTGGCCTCATGATTTGTTTGGCCTTGGGCAAGTTGCTTAATTCCTCTGTGTCTCCAATTCTTCACTTATTAAATGGGGATTAACATGCTAGGGCTGTTGTGAGGTTTAAACAAGTTAAACTTATAAAGCAGGGGTGTCCAAACTTTTTTCAACGGTTTTCACCAAGGGCCACATGCGGTAAAATACACAAACAGCCGGGCCACTCACTCGAGGTAAAGTATGTGTTGCCTCACCTAGTTTATTTAAGTAAACTAAATATATTTTTGGAATTTTCTGTGGGCCGCAGTTGGCCCGCGGGCCGCAGTTTGGACACCCCTGTTATAAAGGATTTGAATGGGGCTTGGTGCACAGCAGCTGTTCAATTAGTGTTTAACCACTGTAATCTGTAAACACGTATGGATTCTGTATGGAGCCTTCACACACTCCATTCTCAAGCAGAGGTTTCCCATGTGTATCAGATTTACTTTGCTGAAAAAGTCTAGAATGCCTTTCCATTGCATTCAGATGAAACCCACCCTGTTCCAGGCCTGTCTACTTCGACCCACACCTCTCTCCATCTCGTTACTCACTTTGTTTTAGCCAAACGACTGCCTATCTATCCTTAGAACCTACTAAGCTTTCTACTGCCTTAAGACATTTACATTCACGTTGTCTTGATGGAAAATCATGCCTTAGAGTTCTTTTCTCTTGTCAAGTGTTTCTCTCCTTTAAGGTTGGGGGAGGAAGAACCTGCAGATGATGAGACTATCTGGAAGGATTCAGTTAAGAAATAGGAGTGTTTTTAGGAAACAAAAGAAAGAAAAGCGAAGCTCAACACACCCAATTGGAGTTGTTGATGATGCACAATTAAAAAGGTCTGAGTCAGAGCAGTTGCCCAGCCATGTGCGCTAAGGAGGGGTGAAGGTGCTGGTATTGGCAAGACACATAGGGTTGAAATGGCTTGTTTTCTGAGCAGGGGATGGAGATGGAACCTTTGATTTTTAACCATACTGGATTTGAGGTGATGTGGTAACAAGACATTGAAGTTAAATGTCTAGTAGATATTGTACATACAGACTGTGCTTAAGCGAATTGGCCTGATAGAAAAGGATTGATGTGGGAAACCTCACTTGCAAGTTAACGAGTTCTCTGGGGGACAGTCAGAGTAGAGGAGGAAGATGACCAAGAACTTAAGGCTGGAGGGTGTTCAAGTCCCCCAAGGAGGGAAAGGGGCCAGAGAAAGGAGCATGTGTGAGGAAAGGCAAGACCTGGTCAGAAGTGGAAGAAAACCAGAATCATCAAGTGCTGCCAAATCAGGTTTGTATTTCAGCGGAAGGTAGTCAGTAATGACAAATGGCGCAGCGAGCATGTCGGAGACTGCCCTTGGATGGGACAGGTCATTAGTGTAGGTGCAGAATGGCTGTTCTTTCATTGTTGTTTAATTCCGTTTAATATGTTTACAATAGTGAATGGAATAGACTACTTTCCATTTTTGTCCTTCTAAAAACTGCCCTCCGGTGTATAGATTTTAATAATTGGTTCCATTTTGCCCTTCTATCATTTCTTGCAAACTTCGGAAAATTCTGACCCCACCTCCAAAAATCTTACAGGTGGATTTCTACAGCATGCCTTTGTCCCTGTTACAAGGCACGAAATGCATTAATGCATTGGGAATGTAAAGGGCTTGGATCTGCCATTAATTCTGCCATTTATTATTGAGAAACATAAGGAATAACCTTCATAACTCTATGGTTCTGTCTCACCATTTGTAAAATGGGACTTGTGTTAGCTTCCACTGACCAGCAAAGAGGTATTACATGTAAGTTAATCTGTAAATGATTTTGCTCCCCACAGATGGGAGACACTGTGGGCATGAAACGTAATTTTTATGTGCAGTAGCGACAACCTGTGCTTGGGGTATGAATATATTTGAAATATTTATGGGAAGCTATAACTGGCTTCCTCTGAATTATAAAACATCTTTTCAAAATTGTAATTGTTCTAAAGTACTTAGTTTCTTTTATTTCCCAATGAGTTCTGTCCTCCAGGTTGCTCAAGACTGTGTATCCGTGATGCCAGGAAAGCTGGTAAGAAAGTAAAACATTCAATCAGTTGGTTTGTCATTATGACTCATATAGTTTATTTTTTTATCCGTCATGAGAGTTTATCCATCATAAAAGTTATATGGGCCAACTATAGAAAAATCAGAAATACCTACAAACATAAAGAAGAAAAACGTAATGAATTCATAGCCTCAACACTCAGAGGAAACCTGCAAGAGCATTTTGGCGTATTTCTTCCCAAAGACTAATTTTTGAAAAACAAAACAAAAACGAGGCTCCATGATATCCACGTGTACTTTGTATCCATGATGTCCCTTGGTCCTCTTGCCAGCCCTCCGCAGTGAGTGGTGAACCATACCTTGCTGGAGACAAAAAGGATCTAAGTGTCAAGGAATGCAAGGCCTTGCCCGGGATCATCCATATAGAGCCCGTGGTGACACGGCACGTGTCTTCCGACTCAAAATGCTGCGTTGCTGCCTTTGTACCACACTGCATACGGTCATTCAGCCTGCGGTGTGGACAGCTACAAGCTTGGACTCTGAGAGGATCTGCTTCTGTTTCTGCACCCTTTTATCAAAGTATTTATGTGACAGGCGCTTGGTGTCCCCTTCCTAAATCGAGCGGAAGGTCTTCCTTTTCACTGCTCTACTATCCAATATTGCATTGTAGCCCATAATTTAGAAAAATTTCAGTTTTTATCGCAACTCGTTGTTTCTATGTTCTGTAAAGTACTCGGGAGGACGGAGAGGGACCTTTGCATTGCTTAAGGATCAACTGTTTTCACATACCTCTGCCTTTTTATACTCTAGCAAACCTTGTCAATTTTTGGGCTTTTTGCCTGACTGCAGTGACCGTGTCTTTTCCTCCATCTGAACAAACAGCAATGTTAGAAGAGAGAGGGAGGGCTGCCACTCCGTTTGGCTGATACTTGGAGCCCTCGGTACTCACCAGGCATCTCTTCAGTCTTCCCAAATTGAATTGTTCCAGAATGACATTATTCTTGCAAGATTCAGATTGAATTTTTAAAATTGTTAATAGGCTCATAGGACAGCTTTAGATTTATAGCAAAATCAAGAAGTGGGTAGAGGCGGTTCCCGTACACCTGACATCTAGGTCCCGTTATTCACATCTTACATTACTATTGTGTATTTATTACAATTAGTGAAGCGATATTGACTTAATATTTTCAACTAAAATTCATACTTTATTGAGATTTTCTTACTTTTTATCTGTTCCTCAGTGCCATCCAGGGTCCCATATTACATTTAATTGTCATGTGCATCTTTTTGGGCTCCTCTTGGCTATGACATTTTTTTCAAACTGTCCTTTTTTTGATGACATTGAACGTTTTGAGCAGTGCTGGTCAGGTTTATTATAGTTTGAGCCTCTATTGGCATTTGTCTCAAGATTAGACTGGGGTTATGGGGAGTAAGATTGCAGAGGTATTATTTTCATTACATCCTATGAAGGGTACCTACCATCAATAGGACTTACCACTGTTGATGTTGACCTTGGTAGTCAGGCTGAAGTAGTGTTTTTCAGGTTTTTCCCCCTGTAAAATTACTCTTTTCGTATTAATTTTTCCATGGTTCTTTTGAGCATTCTGAGCTGTGTCAGTCTAAAAAACTGACATCTCTAGTTTCCACCCAGGGAGAGATGAGATGAAAGAGTGACATGGTTATTTGGTGAAGACTGTAGATGTGAATCTGAACCAAAGAAATATTTTTTTGTCTTTATGGGAGTATTGCCACCATATTTCCCTGAAACAAGGAGCTGCTCAGTTAGGTCTATAAGATGTTCTTTAACTCTCAGCTATTTGAGGCGAAGGAAAATGCTTCATGAGTTTCCAGGGGCTTGTCTCCAGCTTCTTTTGCAGCTCATTAAGGCCGCCTCAACTCATTCCCTCCTCCCCACACACACACTAGATTTTCAAAAGACTATTTATCTTAATATCATTTTTGGTGCCTTAGATTGATTCTCCTCTCTTAGGTTCATTAGGTGTTGAGAATGATTCCCCTTTAAAGGCGGAACTCCATGTATGATGTTTAAATTTTATCTTGACTAGCAATCTCTCTGTTTCCCCAATGGCCCGTTGGGCGGCCTACATAGACACCCACCTGCACTTGAACCCCGGCATTTTCGAATGATTGGTATGTGGTTGGCACTTTCACACTGTTAGCATGGTTTGATGAGACAAACCCTACGTAGAAGTCTGGAAACTTGGATTCTGATACCCTAGACTGATTTCCTATGTTAAGCTTTTTGAAGGCCCTTTGACTGCATGGAATTACTTGAGCTTCTTTAACCCAATGAGAATCATGAGGGGAGAGAATGTGTTCCCATATTGTAGAGGGCAGACCTCAGAGGCACACCTTGACCAAGGGAAGAAGTCAGAGACGAGTCAGGACCAGGTCCAGGTCTCGTGGCTCCACAGAGTTCCTTGTCCACTATCTCAGCCATTAGCTGGGCGTCAGGGTGGTCTGCACCTCCCTTAGTAAGATGGGCGGAAGAGGCTTGGCTGGAGCAGGGATGGGGCAGGACTTAACAGCAGCCACGCTTTGAGTGATTCACCTGGAGGGGATCAGGTGTCACCTTGGTGGTGGGGGGGGAAGGTGTCCTCATTTTGGCCTTTCCAAGACCTCAAAAGCCATTGCTGCAAAGATTCTTGCCTAAGAAACTGGATCTATAGCGTCTCTCTTGACCAGCTGTCATCAGGTCTGAAGAGGTCAAGCTTAGACAAGGAGACAAGTGTAGTGGGAACACGCACGTCCCAGGGGAAAGCAGAGCTTATTGTCACAGAAGATAATTGTGGTAGAAACCAAAATATCTAATAGGCTTCTTTCTACTCTGAGACTGAAGCAAACTGGCCATTGCATTAAAATGTCACAAAGCAGTGTAACAGGTTACCCACCAGCAACAGCTGAAGTTCCTCCCCAATATCAGCTCTTCACATTTTTTATTTAGATAGCTGAGTTCTGTTGATGCCCAAATGCTATGAGAGACAAAAATGTATGCAAACTGTATATTTTATAAGGTCATATTTTTTCCCTCAGTTTCTAGGGCTTGAATGTACCCATCATTCAAGACCTGCCTTTATGGTTTGTCAACAAGATCACTCCATAAAATACATTCTGATATCTCACAGCTGTGTGTAATTTGTTTTTTAACTGTGTGTAATTTATTCTGTCCATCCATGCAGCACAAATAAAATTTTTATTTCCATCATCTCAAAGAAATACCAGTGTAGAAACACGAAGAAAAGCTCCTAAGAAATGGTCTTCTGACTACAGATACTGCTGGGGAGGATATTGTGCAACCAATTAAAAAGCTGAGAGATGGCCTCATTATCATGTATGTAGATAATAAGTACCATACTCAGCAAATAGTACAGTCACTCAGTTTCTTAAAAAGGTTGCACAACATTCTACAAGTGCTGGCACAGTCTGCCTCTCAATTCTCCTGGGAATACATACAGATAAAGCCTCTCAGAAGATAAAACTCCAGCCAGAAAGGACTGCTTTTGCGCTAAAATGCTGAAATACAGAGGTGAAAAGGGCTGGAACATGTTACCTTCAGGAGAGTAAATAACCGTCTTTTTCTGCTCCTAAGAGTCTTAGAGGAAAAGGATCCAGAAGACTTAGGGTGTCCTTGGTATTCGGTTTGTGCAGCTGCGGCCTGGTTGTCAAACAGGAGGCCTCTCAGCTTCCACAAAGTCAAGGCTCTGGAGATGCTGCCTCTCCTAGGCCCCCGCCTGGCAGAGGCATCTGGACCAGGAGACCTGGAGTTTGTGGCACCATCTCCTTCCTTCTGAGACACACAGCTTCTCAAGCGCGATCTATTACATGCAAGGGCTTGTTCTCCCAGTGCGAGAGACCTGGGTGAAAATCCTCTAGGCCTTTGGGCATTGTGACTGGAATCCCCCTGAGCCATCCTGTCCTCCCGCTGCGGTGGTGGTGGTGGGAGGTGGCAGAGGACTCCAGTTTGAGAACTCCTCCTCCATCCCATTGAACAGACCCTTGGACAATAGGATTTGTGACGAACCCATGGGTCTGACAATTCACTTGTGTTGGAAACTTAACTGACAACTGCTAGGAGTAGCTTATCATCAGACGAGTTTGTTTACTTGGAGGAAATTTGGAAATGCGTGCAATCACTCTAACAGTTTTACCTGACTTTTCAAAAGTCCAAAATAATGGCCGTGATGACTCTTGACATGTGGCGTGGTTTTCATTGATTGAGGGGAAAGTTCAGACACATCTCCAGTTTATACTCCCTGATTGCTAGTATTTCAAAGCCTTCTTAACCCAATACAAATAACATACCAGCTCTCTTTTAAGATAAGTTTCATTCGTTGCACTCTGTTGTCCAGCTCTGCAGGGGCCATACAGCTGGAGCAGAACTCACTTTGTTTCAGTAAATTCTAACACGTGGGTCTCACTGAGGGCCCTGAGCAGGAGGCCCGAGGCCCTAAGCTGTTCTCTCCCAAAGGTGAGAGAACGATGCCCCAGAAACCAGCTGGTGTTATTCAGGCTTCAGTGTATTATCTCCCCCGAGCGTGGCCACTCTCTGCCTCATTTTATGGCAAAAGGAAGCACTCACTGTCCCCTGATGACACGCTCCTCCTGTGGCTCTGTGTGGGCCTGGGTGCTTCTCCTCTTCACATGTTGGCTTACATGCTCCTCGTCCCAACAGCAACACACAAAATGGTCTTTCGTCACCTATCCATCAAGAGTAGCCCTCCCCGCCACTCTACCATCACCTCGTTTTTCTTAGTAACTTTTTATTTTGAGTTCAGTTTTGATTTACGGGAGAGTTAGAGATGGCCCAGACGGTCCCCGTGGCCCTGTTGTCAGAGTGCTGGCTGTTTTCTGAAATGGTCTTATTTGTTCAGTCGTCTCTCTCCCAATACAAGACTGGAAGACAGGAAAGCAGCTTTATCTGTGTCCCTCTGTGGGGACAGAGTCCCAGAAAGCAGTTTCCAGGCTCTAGGCCTCCCGTGGAAAGGTGCTGGCTTGGTTATTAGGTGGCCATCAACGGTAATCAGATGGCCATCTGCTGTTACCGGTTAGCCATTAGCCACTAATATAACTGCCGTGGCTACGCTAGAGGGGTGGTCGTTGGTTGGCAGAGAAGCAGATGGCAGCTTGCGGATCGTGTGGCTCCTGCTACCTGTATCTCCAGCCAGCTGCCAGCGAGACTATAGTGGTATGAACCCCCATCCATGGCTCCGTGGCTGTTCCTTTTTTATCTCACCGTATCCTGCGTTCTTGTGCGGGGAGCGGGACCAGAGTCCCTGCATGACACCCTCTCTTAGATACGCAGAACAGAGCGAGGCGAGTGTTCTGGGGTGAGACTCAGGCGAGGAGATGAGGGTCCCGGCCGTGTAGGCAGAGGGCCTGGCTCCCCCAGCACGTGGGGGAGTGCCGGCCTGAAGCAGGGAGAAGGGGCTTTTGAGTGGAGACATCGCATCTAGACTGACCCTCTCAAGGAAGGCAGTTAATAAACAGTCGTTGAATGGTGAGCAAGAGAACGAATGAATGAACACGAAAGTGGGCAAACTGCTGGACCCGGGTCCCACAGCGGATCTGTGGTCGAGGTGGCACCGATACTGACGTATGTCTTCCTCCAAAGCCCCTGCTGGTAGCAATGCTACACTCCCTCGGGGCACATGGAAATCAAGCCACTGGGCAAGGTTCATTTACTCAAGACCTGCGCGCTGCCAGCTGTCCCTCTGCAGCCAGGGCTTCTGATGTCCCCCATTCAGACGGCCCATTCTTTCCACCTCCAGCCACCCCTTCACCAATGTCCGCAGCTGTCACCACCCAGGGCCGGCCCCTCTGCTTGCACAGCCAGAACCCTCATCTCTCGGATACGGGTTCAGCCCTGAAGCCCCAGCTCAGCCCAGCCCCGAGCAGCACAGGTCTCCTGCCCTTGCTCACCTATGCTCATGGTCCCCTCTCCCCCTCTCCTCCCCACAGGGCTGAGGGGCTCAGCTCACGCCCTTTGCTACTGGCCATATTCCCAGCTTTCAGTGCCTCTTGTCCCCTTGGCTCTCAGCACCTGGGAGTTTTCAATGTGTTGTGACTAACTTGAGAGTTTTCCAGAGAGGCTGTGTTAGACAGTTAATACTCGAGTAGTAATCCTTTCGTAACCTGAATATAAGTGCAGACTTCCACATCGAGAATGATAAAATGGTGTGGATTTAAAAGTATTTGGGGAGCTGTAAAATGTCTAGGATTAAAATTTCAATACCATTTGTGCCCAATAAATGTGAACTCCTTAGTAACTTAAAACTGTGCTATTATGAGTCAGGTCTGAAAATTATGAGCCCTGGTTGAAGAAATAGGAATAACATGTGAAGGAATCTGCCCCCATCTCATACCTTGAGGGATATTCTGTGGTCACAACAAAGAAAAGGAGCGTGACCTCATAGGACAGCAAGCCCAGAGAAATGACTGTATTTGTTAAGAAAGTGATACACTCTCCAGAAGAGAAAAATGTTATACTTTCCATTAGGATTGTTTATGGAAATTGGGCTAAATTGAACCCGTGTCGGTATATTAACTGCTTGGACAGACAGGACCCCAGGAAACAAGATCATATAATCGTTTATTGAATGACTTAATTTTTTTTTCATACACCAGTCTAGTCAGTCTGTACTGGCAAATTAATTTTGTCTGTAGGATCACTCACTGCATCATATAAAATTAGCCTCTGTGAATGCGGGGAGGGGGGTGGCATTGTGCTTGACTGATTCCCTGGTGCTTAGAGAAATGGATTTAGTCTTAATGCAACTAAAGCCTTGAGACTTTTCCTAGAGAGATGATCTTAAGCAAAGCGTTAATTCATCGTTTAGAAAGTCATGGTTGCAGTTTTGTTGCTTACTGAAGACAGAATTATATACTTTGACTATTATAATCACCCCGCACATCCATAAGTCTTGAAAGAAAAATTTTAGCTTCTGTTTTCTTCAAGTTACAAAATTTTATGGTTAGATTGACAGAGATGTCCTCCCTCTTGACATATGTTGTGATCCAATAGATTATGGTGTTTCCCTAGCTTTACTCAACTTCCAGATATTTCCACTGAGTCATTTGCATCAGAAGCTTCTGATGCCAAACTCTTCCTGAGGAGAATGAAGAACGGGGCTGTTTTCTTTTTGATGCAGGGGTGAACTTGGGAAGCAACTCAGCCGCTTCTGTGGGACAGGCCCAAACAAGGGACCAGGCAGGCGCCTATGAAGTTGTCAGTGCCTCTTTTTTGAACGGAGACCTCTGGAACCCAACGAAGAGCCTCGACTCAAAGGTCAGTTGTTTGATTTGCTTTTTTCTTTACTTTGATGGCTGAGGTTTTAAAATCACATTTACTGCATTCATGCTCTTTCATTCAAGTTTTGTCTTTATTTTAATTGCTCACTTCATCCTCATAAAGTGAAATTTTTATTCTCGTGAACATGAAATACAAACCAATTTTGATGTGTCAGTTCCGATGAGTGGTGTCATTTGCATGTGTTGAAAGTTATTTTTCACACACCACCCCCGGGATTACGTATCCAGATACACACTTTTGCGTTTTGCTTTTTTTTCTTGAGTCTTGGGTATTTTTCTGTATTCGTGTCTAGCTCATCAACATTTTGGTTTTATTGACCGATTATTGGTAGAAACATTTTAATGCAACTTTCAAAAATTCAGTTTGTAATGAGTTTTAATGCAGTTTTACATGTCGTTTACTTGGCCATGTGTTTGATTTGAGCCTTCTGTGATGTAAAAGAATAATATAAAATAATTCAAATATTCATGATTAAATTAAATATTTCAGTGAGTCTTATCTGCCAAATCTACATGACTTCCTTAAATTTCAGAATTTGTTGAAAGAGTTGGAAAGTGATAAAATCTATGGAAATATGAGCTCTTTGGAGAGATCAGACAGATGGCTTTGTCCTTGTGTTATATGGAACTATTTTTTAGGTTATTTTTTTATAATAGAAAACAGATTTTTTTTTTTTTAAGAGTGATTTGTGAAAATTTTCTGTAGCTTTCTGGAAGGGCTGTAGTGGACCACCTTTAAATGAGTAATAATAATATGGGTTACATCATTAATTGATTTTCTAGAGAGCTTTCAGTTGAAAGTGAGCATTCAGAAAAGTCAGAGGTTTGGTTAAAGGATCTTAATGCCAAATCTGCACTTACAAAATATTTCTGTTTCATGGAGACCGTTGCAAATTGAATACACAAAGCACAAGTCAATCAGTGTGGTGCTCATGTTTCCTGGAAGAAAAACTTAAGACATTAAAGACCATTTCATTGTGCCATTAATCAGCAAAATTAGACATGATTTGATAGATGCAGAGACAGAGAAGTAAACGATTTCATAAAAAAGTACATCTTTAAAATATCTATGGGCACTAATTAATAATACAAAAATAGGGAACCACCCAAAGTTTCTTGGGCAATGGAAGCTGTCACGGGGGCTTTCCCTGGTGGTAGGGTTGCCAGATTTAACAGATAAAAGTACAAATGCCCCATTACACTTAGACTTCAGATAAACAGTGCATTTTTTAAAAATATATGTATAAGTAAGTCCCAGTGCAATATTTGGGGATGTGATTATACTAAAAAATTCTTCGTCGTATATCTGAAATCCAAATTTCACTGCTGTCCTGTATTTGATGTGGCAACCTTACCTGGAGGAGTTGGGCGGTATGGGTTGTTATGCGCTACTGGAATGGATCAGGGTGGCACTGGTTTCTGACCCCCAGCTTCATAATTCCTGCCAGCTAGCCATCTTGCAGACATCATGAGGTGGCCAGACAGGAAAGCTGCACGTCTGCTGCCGGCCACATTGAAGCCTGATGACGGTGGGTCACTAGTACCACCTTTGTAGAAAACTAGGAGGAGCCGCTATTGTTTGATCACTGTCCCAACTCCCCTGGGATTCTACCTGCAAGATTAGAACCTCGTGGGTAGGAGGCACATACCTATTGTGTTAAAGTACCTCCAGGTTACTGAGATTATTTAAAGGAATAGGGAGCTAGGTGATTTGGGGAATGGCATTTTGTTGTAATGCCATGGGGCTCATCTCAACATACGGCTCATAGGACCAGCATTATGGCACTATAATTAGAATATCTCCCCATAAGTGATGGTTAACCACTAAGACCCTGAATGGAAAGGGATACATGTACATAAGTGACCATCAGTGTGCTTTTACGTTTGCTGTAATTCTCCATTGGGTAGATATGTGCACCTGTTGTGGGAATAGGGATTCTGGCTAATGATGTGTATGTCTGTCTTGTTGGCAAACCTAATAGTAAACGTTTTAATTTAAACTGTGTTCACAGAGTGTATCTTCGAGTATATAAAACACACATTCAGGAATATTTTTGTGGCACAACTTTGCCTCCTGTGCCTTAGAATGTAGACACTTTAGATTTGCATTCTTGCTTTCCTGCTCCCCTGTTGTATTTCTTGCTCCCATGTTGCTTTCTATTCAGCCCTGTTTTTTTACCTGAGCACCTATTTTGTGCCAGGTGCTAGGCACACGGTTAATGAAGAAGGCACACGAGCTTTCTGCCCCCGTGCAACTTACATTCTAATGAGGAAAATGTAAATAAAACAAATTCAGATTGGGATAAGTGTTAAGAACGAAACAACATATTATTGAAGGGACCGACAGGGGAGATCTACTTTTATAGGTTGCCAGGGAGGACCTTTTTATGAAAGCTATTAAACTTTTTCAGTAAGCTTTAAAGAGCCAGACGAGAAAAGAGCAAACGTGTGAGTAGCTGGTGTGTCTGCAGTGCACTGGGAAATGAGACAGTCTTGTGATGACATGGGAGCAGGAGGGGCCAAACACAGGGCCGGATTGAGTGGGTCGTATGTGGCCTCACTGTAGTAATAGTAGCCTGTAGAAAACAGACATTTGTCCTGAGATGATCCACTGTAACCCTCTTTCTCTGCTAAGTAAACATTCTGATTTTGTGACCAAACCGTAACATTCATTCCTGTGGTTCTTTCCAGATGTAACACATGCAGTGTTCATGATAATAGAAGCATTCCTTATAATATATACAGAAACACCTAACTCTTAAACAGCGTTTCTGTCAGGACGGACATCAGAAGTCCAGTAAACTGGACCTGGAAGTGTGAACAGACGGTTTCTAGTTGGGAATGACACAGGACCTGGGGACTTGGGAAGGTAGAGAAGGGGACATGTAATTCCAGGGCAGCCTCTGGTTTCCTCCAGACAGTCTGCCAGAGTTGTTGCCCTAAAATGAAGCTCTAACTCACCCCGGTCCTGCTCGGAGGTGGACCTCATGTCCACAGCACATAGGAAAACTAGGCTTGGCATGAGAAGCACATCACCACGTGGTCCTGACTCACTAACCCTGGCTCCAGGACCCAGTGTTCTGATCTGCACCCCACGGGGTGGTCAGGAGATGTCTCCTTGTGGAGGTCACATTGAGCAGTGACCTGAAGGAGGGACTGGTGAGCTAGCCATGCAGAGACCTGGCAAAGAGCATCCACACAGAGGGAACAGCAAGCATAAGGCTGGAACAGAGGGAGAGAAGGGGGGAGTGCACAGAGGTTGGCAGGGCCCAGATGAGGTTGGGCTGGAAGGGGAAGACACTGCAGGGCTTTGCGTCTGGCAGTGGCAGTGAGTTTTAACAGAGTGCTGACAACTGTGCAGAGACTCCAGCATGGGACCCCAAGTGCAAACCAGGAGAGCAGTGGGGAGGCTGGTGCAGCATCCAGGAAAGCAAGGGAGACAGCTCCCACCCTGCATGTGGGCCATGGTGAGAAGTGATCAGATTGAAGGGAGAGTCCATTGGACTTGCCAGAGGATTAGACACATTTTGCTCCTGCTAAGTAGGTGAGTGGTGGTGCCATCATAAATACCCTCAAAGAGAAAGGATCCCTTTATTAATTTGGTTTTCATTGCATCATCTTTGACTTACCATAGACAGTGGTTCTCAGCCTGGCTGTGTATTAAGGTCACCGGGAAACATTTATAAATAACAATGTCTGGCATGCAGTCTTTGAGAGTTTGATTTCACTGGATTTGCGGAAGGCCCAGGCATCTTCCTTTTTATAAAATGCCCTCAGGAACATGCAGGGTTTAGAACCTGGTACTTGTGGAAACCAGAGAGCTGGTGAACTTGACTCTTCTGATTCTCTCTCTCTCATTGAAATATGTGATAGGATATTATTACATCCTTTACAAATTTAGAATTAAGCCATCATTGCCACTGACAATTTAGCGGAAAGAGTAGAAGAGTGGGGAAGAATGTGACTTTGGGTGTATGGTTTGTTTGCTTACTGTCGTTTTGACGTATAACAAAGAGGATCGGCTTACCTGCTTTTCCTCACTCTTAGGGTCATTGTAGGAATGAGATGAAACCGTGTCAAACTACGGTGGAAACTGAAAACTACTACATACGTGTAAAGTGATATTGAAAGTTTAAAGTGTCTCTAGGGGCCAATCTCCAATTTCATGTCTTGAAAACAATCAGCCGTGGACCCCGGGAAGACATGTCAAGATCTGATTAATCGTGAGATGACCTCATTCGAGCTCAGGCTTGGAATGCTCCAGGAAATTTCCAATTTCTAGCTTTCTTGCATGAGAATGAAATTATGGAACTAGTACATGAAATGGAAAATAAAAAGGCAAATGGATTAGAGCATGAAACCAAAGCTTCCTTTAGCCTCTTGCAGGTCTCAAATATCAAATAGCAACTAATTAAAACCGCAGAGGTGGATTCTCCCTACATTTCCATTTGCTCTGTTTCACAGCTGAGAACACTGAGACCTGCTTATCCCTCAAAGAACCACCCTGTCACCCCTTCACAATCCGTCTTCTCAGAGGGGTGGGGACATGTGCTAGCTCCGCTCCTCATTCCCTCTGCTCCCCTCGGTAGCAGCTTCCACGCGCAACCCTTCAGCACAGCTGCGCTTGCCAAGGTCATAGGTGGCCTTCTAACATGCCGAAGCCAGCACATGCCTTTCATTCTGTATCTTACTCGTCTTGACTCTGATTCACTCTCCTTTGAAATTCTCACTTCCTTTGGCTCCCGAGGAGACCCCGTTCCCTCTTGTTTCTCCTCATATGTTCCTAATTCTTGCTTTTTAGTCCTCTTTTTAGCTTTGTCTTTTAACTGTTGGTTTCCCCTGAGTTTCTTCCTAGACCCACTTCTGGTTAAGGGTTCCCATTGGCCATGTCATTCATTCGTGTGACCTCACCGTCCAGCTGGAGCAGGGAAAGGATGGACTCACATGAGTAAATGAAGGCTCGAATAGCCGCCTCATTTGCACTCATCCTGTGTGTGAAGTGCTGTGTCAGGCACATTTCATTTGACGAGCTCACCATTTGTCCTCTATCACACATTGGCTTAAAATCTGCGTTGCTCAGCCTGCCTTGAACCCGGAGATTGGTCACTGACTTCCAGTGAATTTCCGGCCCCTCCAGCGGAAAGTTCCCACTTACTTTAAATGCACTGTGCCCCGAAGTGAACATAGCACCCCCACCATGTTCTCTATGGAGTAGCCCCGAGAAGAAAAGGTTGTCACCCCCATCTCCCCTGCAATCATGAGGTTGGAGACACCCTTCAGAAGCCTCTCATGATACCTACCTGCCTCCAAAGCCAGGCTCCTTTGCATGATGCCCAAGGTGCTATGCAGGCTGGGCCATCCTAATGCCAGAGGCTCAGTTCCCAGCTCTCAGCCTGCCAGCTGGTCAGCGGCAGTCGTTGCCTAAATATGCCATGCTCTTCTCCACGGTGCTTGGCATAGGCTGTGTCCCTGAGTCCTGCGCACTCCCGAAGCCCCTTCTCTTAAGAAGCCCATTCCGACTTCCCCAGCCACATTGGCCGTCTCCATACCTTTTCCTCAGAAGTCACGTGTGTCTCTGTGATGTGCGGCCATGCCCAGAACACCCTGTACTCACGCAGGTAGAGCCTGTGGACATGGCAGAAACAGATGCTGCAGACACGTGGCTTAGAGCATACGTCCATCCTCTGATCTCCCCAAAGTATGTCCTCGGTCCCTCTTCCTCGCATGGGGCAAACTTCTTACTCCCTGACAGTGACTCAGCTCCTTCAGTTGGATATCAGTACAGAGCAAAGGCCCGCAAATAAGCCAACTGAGCTATGCTCATTCTGAGAAGTAACATTCTGGAGAGAAGACATGGCCGTGTTGAATTTGTGGGAAAGCACGAAAACTGGAAGGTATTTCGTAGGTTCACTGAGACCCGGCCTTTGGTCCTCCTCCTGCCTCTGTGCCAGCTTTAGACGCTAACTCCATGGCTTGGGGCTCAGCACTTTGGCACGAATCATCCTTGCTGTCTTTGCTAGTTTATAATATCTCCACTCCTCCCACCAGCCACACCCTCCCTGGGGGACAGTGGCCTCCGTTTATGCCCCATTCCTTAGTGCAGTCTTGGCACCTATTAGAGCAATGCGAAATGTTTATTGACTGGCCCTAAACCTCCCTCTGTGCCCAGGGCCCTGGTCGCTCATGGTGTGGCAATGCCCAGTTGGCCATGGCTGCTACAGAAGGCAGAGCAGACAGAAGTCGAGGTTTGCAGTTTATTCAAACACCAGGGCGGGCCTTGGGAGCCGCTTCATTTCTGCGGAGACTTTGCAAAGCACTCTCGGAATACCGGGACATTTTAGAGGTTGCTGACTGCCTTTTTGCAAGTGTAGGTACTCTTAACTCATTTGGAGGTCTTGTATAGCTTGACGGAATGCTGCATTTTTCACTTCTGTGGCTGCGAATATCTTACCTGGAATAACTCCCCACGTGTGCCTCTCTGCTCCAGGTGGGGTCCTGTTCCTCCGCCTTCCTTTCCCTTAACTCATTCTGCACCTTCACTTCCTCCGTGGCAGGGCTTTTCAACCTCAGCTCTCTTGTCTTTGGGGCTGCTCTTTGTCGTGTGTGCAGGGGCAGGGGCTGTCCTGTGCACAGTAGGATGTTTAGCAGCGTCTCTGTCCTCTACCCACTAGATGCCAGTAGCACGCTCCCCTCCAGTCATGTCAACTCAAAATGTCCCCTGAGGGAGAGGGTGCAAAACTGCCCCTGGTTAAGAACCAGTGCACTAGGGGTATGGCTGGGAAGGGTCAGGAGACTGACGCTCACTAAGAACCTCCTCTTGACTTGGATGGAGCTAGACCAAAGGCCGGCAGATGTTTTCTCTGACGCACTGGACAGAAAGCATCTTCAGCTGTGTGGGTCCTACACGCTGTCACAGCTACTCAGCTCTGCCGTTGTCATGGAGAAGCAGCCACAGATGATACCTAGACAGATGGGCGTGGCCATGTTCCCATAAAACTGATTTATGGATGTTAAAATGTGAATTTCATATAGTTTCCGTGTGTCACGAGGTATTCTGTTTTATTTTTAAAAAGTCATTTAGAAACGTAAACCATTCTTAGCTCGCAGGCAGTGTGCTGGATTTGGCCTGCTGGCTGTAGTTTGTAGCCCCTGGACTGGAGGTACTATAGGCAGCATCTCACCGGTGCCCCCAGCAGTCCTGCAAGGTGGGTAGTGTGTATGCGTTCGCAGGTGACAGTGCAGAAGTTGACAGGTTAGAAAGGGAAGTGACGAGACTGGTAACTGAGCCCAGGTCCATGGACTTCTAGCCCTGTGTTCTTTCCACAGTACTCTGCTGCCTCACGGAAAACCTCGGTTTTCTTTCCCTTATGCATCTTGTTGAGACTGGTTCATAAATCAGAAGCGAGGGGACAGCTCAGAGAGCAGGCGTGGGGAGCACTTGCTGTCACTGCCCTCACTGTTACATAATGCTAAGGGATATAGTTGTTTAGATTGCTTTTTGTTTGTTTTTAAGAAGGGCACAGCTCACAGTGCCCCATGTGGGGATCGAACCAGCAACCTTGGTGTTATTAGCATAACGCTCTAACCAACTGAGCTAACCGGTCGCCCTACATTGTTGAAACAGAGGTTATGATTGTTTTTTTCTTTGTAATCCTTAGGTAAGACTCTCCATGTTTGACTGACGCGTAGAGCATAAGGTTGCTAGATATTAGGAGAAAAGGGGTTTGACGATTTCTGTTTTCAGTTTTCATTCAATCATCCAAGGACGTGTGAGAGTCTGCTGTGTCCCCGGGCTGAGGTCAAGTTCCTGTGACTGCAGGGATGGGTGAGACCGTCCTGCCCTTGAGTAGCTCACGGTGGACTGAACTAATGATTGTGATACATATAAATGAGAACTTAGTTTTAAAATCACATATCTCTAATTAAATGATGTAAAGAGTTTTTAGATTTACTGACAAACTGCAAAGGTTGTGCTGAGAGTTCCCACATGCCCCACCCCCAGCTTTCCCGTTACTCACCTTTACACGTATACATTTGCAACAATGAATGATACGTGTCTTTTTATGTTTTAACCTGGACTCTCTTAAGAAGACGAAAAGATTCTGAGCATTGAAGTATTTTACTAGAACATAATTTCTGGAAAGCACTAGGATTTTAAAATCATAGTTTAAGACTAAAGAGCATATCTTCCCAAGAGAGACTCAATGTGTGTCAATGTCACATTTAAGAATCTCCTGTCACATGAAGGCCGAGGAAGCCATCACCTGTGAATTTAGTCTACAATTTCTCTGAACTTACAACGTAACCAAGAAGACAGTTCCTTCGTAGGTGCTCGATGAATACTCATGATGGTGAAGATGTTTTGTTCAACCAAAATTTAAAGTTCAGGTGTTTTAAAATGTGCTCCTATGCTTTCCTTAAAATTATAAGAAATCTTTTAAAATCTACTCCGAGAATACCTGCAACCAAGTATGTGAAATCATATTAAAAATAACAGCTGAACACAGTGCTTCATGCGACTAGGATGTGATCCTGTGTAGAGAGCTTGTGAGAGATTTTCCTTTATTGTTGGTTTAACATGCTCCTGACTTCCCCCATTTCTTGCATGCGTCCTTATAAGCATTAGATATGTGTTTTGGGTGGTTTACACCAGTACTTTACAATCATTTTTCATTATTGCCTGCCTAAACAGAAAAATTGAATTAATTAAAATTAATTCTCTTTAGGGAAAAATTAAATACCAAGGAATCAGATTTTGTTGGGTAGCACTGAAGTTTGGAGGTTCCCAAACCATTATATCATCTAAGAAGTTTTGCCCCATCCCCAAGTATCAATTTTTGCCCCTTGGGGGCAAATATCCACCCCACTGAGAATGCATGTGGGCACCACATGCAAATGGGTAAAAGGAAGCGCATGCCTTCCAGAACGGTGTGTGTTTACAGAAAACTGCCTGTTGGAGATTTGGGGTAGGGAAGAATAAAACTGGATTTTTCCCTCTCCCAAAGACTGCTCTTGTTAGATTTTTAGAAATAAGTCTTTTATATGATTTACAGAAAAATTGCAAAGGTGGTATAGAGAATTCCTACATGCCTCACACCCGGTTTCCCCTGTCCTTACCATCTTACATTATTTTATTTGTCACAGTGAACTAAGATTGATGCATTATTATTTACTAAAGTCCATACCTTATTTGCATTTTCTTAGTGTTTACCTAATGTCCTCTTTCTGTTCTAAGATCCCTTCCAGGACACTGTGTCCCATTTGGTCATCATGTGTCCTCAAGTTCCCCTTGGTTGTGACAGTCACTTAGACTTGCTGTTTCTGATGATGTTGACAGTTTTGAGTACTGGTCAGGGGTTTTGTGGACTGTCCCTCAACTGGGATTTGTCTGATGTTTTTCTCAGTGTTGCCCTGGGCTTACCTGTCTGGGGGAGAAAACCATAGTATCAGTCTTGTTCCACTATATCAAGGGCACATACTATCAACAGGACTTATCACATTGATGTTGACCTTGATCAGCTGGCTGAGGTCGTGTTTGTCTGGTTTCCCCTTTTCCATGCTGAATTCTTTGGGAAGAAGTCACTGAGCGCACCCCGTGTTTAAAGGAGCTGTGCTCCACGTCCTAGCAGGTCAAGTCGCTATAGAAATTTTTTGGAATCCTTCTGCAGGTGAGGTTTGTCTGCTCTCCATATTTACTTAAGTGTTGAATCATTTATTCCTATCAGCACAGATTCATGGATGTTTATTTGTATTTTGGGTTGTCATCCAGTCAACTATGTTGTTTATGATATTGTTCAAATTATTCCTGCTTTGGCCATTGGGGTTCTTTCAGTGGGTGCCTGTGTCCCTTTAATATATACCCATTTGTGTGTGTGTGTGTGTGTTTTAGCTCTTCCTTACTTTCTATCACTACAAGATGTACCAGGTTTATCTCATTTATTTCCTGCCCCAGTCTTAAAATCCGCCATTTCTCCAAGAAGCCCCAGTGCCTTGAAGAAGGGTGTTAGAAACCAAGATCTGGGCTCTGGGTGTGCTCGCTGCTACAGCAGTGCCTTTGCTTCTTGCTCTTCTCAGCTGACAGAGTAAGGAAATGCACGTGTGCCCTCTTGTTAGACTTTAAAGGAACAAATCTTAAATGCTGGGTCATAACCGACGCACCATATACCTTTTTATAGGATGTATTTCTTTTTAAACATTGTGTAGGAAAAATTATAGCAGGAATTGGTTTTATATGGCTATACCTATACAGGTCAAAAAAGAGGAATGGCTATTTTCAGTAAACTAAACCAGTTCTTGAAATCAAACCCAATCATTATGTTCTCTTCCCTAACATGTTATTTCTAAAAAATTAATTCCCAGTTCTATAGCATTTGACCTAACTCTGCCTTCTCATTTTCCCTAAGTCAATCCATGCCTCAAGGCTACCTTTCTCCTAATTACTTAAAATTAATTTGACCTTTTTTTCTAAAAGTGGAACACGAAGACATTTTATTCTGCTGCCATAACCATTTTCAGATGCAAGTTTTACTCAGTGAAGGTACTAAGGGTCTTCTTTTTGCTTGAACTACTAATTTTCCCAGTATATAATTTAAAGACTTGGTCATAAACCCAAAACAGAGTTGTGAGACCAGGATTATGGAGTGTGTCTCCTTTTGGGTTCCCCGTTCCCATGGGAGCCATTAGCCTGGCTCAGTTCCCTGGCCTTAAATGGCACATCTTACCCTAGCAGGCATCTCACAAGGGACCTCTCAAGGTCTGTGGAGGGATCAGCCCAAATGCAGAAACATTATGTGTACAGTGTCCCCCATCACTGAGGGATTAGCAGGGCCATATTTGTATATGTAGGTGACACACTTTACATGTTTCCCAACTTTGATCACCCGTGACCCATTGGCAGTATCTTGGCCTAATTATAGAAGCAGCCACACTTAATGGTTTGACATGCTTGATGTACTTACTGACTTTTTTCTCAAACACATAAAAGGAATATAAATGATTAAAACGAAGTGTGCTATATATCTCTTTAAATGCATCTGTCTGTCATTGGGAAACATAGTCTACCATTTGAAAAGTAGTGTTTTAGAACTTTAACAGTGTCTTGATTTTTTTTTCATCCAGCAGATGTTTATTGAGTATCTCATCAGGGGTGCCATGTTCAGCCACGCAAATTGAGCCCTGCAGAAATGGGAGTGGGGGGTCCATTCATTCCTGAGAGTTGGGCAGGGCAGCATGCTTAACTGTAGAGGGTGGTGGCCTTGTCTGGCAACAAGGCCCCATTCCATGGAATTCCATCTCAGAGTTTGCATATATAACTGTTGAGCGGGGAGGGAATTTACTGATTAAAGATTATCCTGCTTTTCTATTGAGATTTTTCTGTATATTCATCTACTCAACAAACAGTTATTGAAGCACATTGTGTCCCAGGCCCTGTGCTTGGTGATAGAGAAATTTTGGCCTTTTAAAAAATGCACAAGAACTGGCAATTGTAATCCAGGACTACTTTGAAGTTTGCTCAGACAGAACTCGAGGAGATGTCAACTCCTGCAGAATGAATATAAGGAAGAGTTAAGAGCCCACCAGGGGTAGAGAATTCTGTCATAGGTCTTTTGAAATCTAGACCCTTCTTTTATAGTTCAAAACAAGACCACTGGGGCATATAATCTTTGGCCGTGCCTATTCAGCTAATAGGAATGTGTTTGCATTGCCAAAAGTCATTGCTGGTTTCAGAGCCTTCGGTGGAATACGTGGGAATGCATCCCATCCCAGGGGCTATCGGTCGGCCTGTGCTGGCCGCCTGGGTGTATCTTTGCCCATCTGGGGCACTGAGAGCAGACATTTGATGGCTTGCAGTTTTCATGTCTGGGTTGTTTTGGAAGAGTTAAGACTTCCGGTTCTGCAGACCACCCCCCACCCCTTGCCTCATGGCTATAAGTAAGGGGAGGAGGGAGCTTTTTAAGGTTCATCTCCAGAACAGTCTCAGTGGAGTCCCAGAGCTGGGTTTTTCCAGCCTGCTGATTCATTGGCAGGTATTGAGGCTCGTCTGGTTCAGTCTGGAAGCCTTTCTGGGAATGCAGCTGCCCGGGAAACGCCTGTAATGGGCATAACACAAACTGCTCGTTTTCTGAGTTCTGAGGACGAAAGTCAGAGGCTGATTTCTGTACCACATCCTTCAGGTGCCGAGACAGGTTTAGCAGGAGCTGTCAGGTGGGAAGGACAGAAGCAATGCTCCTCAGATACAAAACACTAAGTGCATTTTTGTTGATTCTAAAAGACAGGAACATGGAGACGTGCTTTTTGCTCCAGCAGGCGTTATGGGGAAGAGCTGGCCAGCGACGTTGGCAGGTGGGGAGATGAGTTGGAGAAGTTTTAAAGATCTTTTCCTATAAATGTCCAGAAGCTGTGGAAATGTATGTCTTTAGTTAAGTAAACACCCTCGAACACAACACATACGTTTTTCGGTGAAACCTTACCAGTTACGACTGCCCATCTTTCCAGATTCCAAGAATTTCAGTGCAGAGTTGGCTCACTTCACTCACTGACCTCCGAGGCAGCTCCTTTCAAGAAATTCCTACGGCCACGACAGCAAATTAATTTAACTGCTTTATTTGAAGCATCCAGCCTTAGAATTTCTTTGCTTAGATTTCTGGATCAAATGGGAAGAAACATTAATTAAGTGACAAGTCCTAGCTTCTGTACAAACCAAGGCAGCCTGTGGGAATTCTCCATGCCTTTGTCTCCTTATGGAAAAGGTTCACAGTCGAGATCTGGCACCACTCTTGGCATTTCTGGGGCTCAGCATTTCCGGGGCTCAGCATATCCGGGGCTCAGCATTTCCAGGGCCCTGGAGTATAGAAACTATGAGTCATACTTTTTTCTCTTTGTTTTCACAACTGGCTCTTAAGCACCTGTCACAGATGCCACCAGGATTGGGGCTTAGGGTGAGCAGTTTTCAGGTTAAGTAGGGTCTTGACTGTCAGGCTAAGAAGTGAGCATTCCATCCCAAAGGTACTGGAAAGCCCCTGGAAGATTTTGGTAGTGAAGTGACATTCAGGGCAGTAGTTTTAGAAGAGGTCAGAAATAGAGTGTTTTAGGAAGGAAAGGCCATCAGAGCTGACGATTTACAGGGTGGCTTCGCCAAGAGGAGCCGGGTGTCAGGGGTCAGACCCTGCCCTGGCACTCCCTTGCTCTGTGACCTTTGGCAAGTTACATGACCTCTTTGAGCCGCTGCTTCTCCATTAAAAACAGAAACCCCAAAATGTACCTGTTTCAGAGGGTTCTTGCTAAGATTGATAAGATGGCGTTTAAGGGTCTCGTCCATGCCAGGTTCATTGTGATGACGATGATGGTGATGATTTATACTCCCCAAGCCATGAAATATTTTCGGAAAGTCTGGTGTTTCTTGGCACATCTTAGTAGCACCTTACTGGACCCTTCCGTCTCTGGCCTCTCCTTGCCGTTGTAGAAAGTCTTTCCTCAACACAAATCTGAGCGTGTCTCAGAACTGCTTCAAGTCCACCAGGGACTCCCCATTTCTTTCAGAGTGAGACCCAAACCCTCAGTGTGGGGCTGATACACCTGCCCTGAGCCCCCTTCCGTCTGATGCTCATTCCTGCATCTGTGCTCTGCATAGTTTTTCTACACTCTTTCCTTTCCTGCCCTGAGTCCCTCATTTAACACATCATGGCTTCATTTTTTGGGACTCGTCACAGAAGTTACCTTTTTGGTTGGCGTTACAGGCCAAATATTGGTGTGCCCCCCAAAATTTACACTTTGAAGCCCTAACCCCCCCAGTGTAGTGGCATTTGGAAACAGGGCCTTTGAGAGGTGATTAGGTTTAGAGGAGGTGGTAGGGGTAGGGTCCCCATGATGGGATTAGTGCCCTTATAAGAAGAGACCAGAGCTTTTCCTCCACCATGGGAGGGCACAGTGATAAAGTGGCCATCTGCAAGCTAGGACAAGGGACCTCACCATGACCCTAACCATGCTGGCACCTTATCTTGGACTTCTAGCTTCCAGAACTGTGAGAAGTAAATGTCTGTTGTTTAAGCCACCCGGTCTATGGTATTATGTTATAGCAGCCCAAGCAAACTAAGACAAGTGGTTTTTCCTCAACTCTTCATGTTCATACCCATCGTCAATGTCTAGTAGCTGCCACATACCCAGTCAGTACCTCCTTTATGGATCAGATTACCCAAATACTTAGTCGGTACCATCACCATGGATCAGGTTACCTGAGTACCCAGTCAGTACCTCCAGCATGGTGCGTGTTATCCATACCTAATGGGTGGATTTCTTATTGGTTTCCCAGGGAACCTGTGGAATATTTAAAGGCAGATACTCTGTATCGTGCGTCTCAGCACCCTCAAGGCCCATCACAGTGCTTGGCACATAGTAGGTCCCCTAAGACATTTGAGTTAATAGTTATGTGTACTTTGAGAGTCCCCTGTTTTTCAGTTATTTCATTTCATTTACTTTTGTCCTGATTTTTGTTTTGGTCTGGTGCTTTTCTATTTAGGTTTGATGAATGCCACACAAAAAAAAGAAAGAATTTTCACAAATAATTTACCAATCAAGCATTTCCCTTAGGCGCTTGCATTTTTAAATTATTGAAAATGTTACCATAAACAATGAGCTCTTAGGCAAATTTCTTTCCCTAAAAATATCCATGTCGTATCTCTTG
The DNA here is from genome assembly GCF_964194185.1 of Rhinolophus hipposideros. Classification (NCBI taxonomy): domain Eukaryota; kingdom Metazoa; phylum Chordata; class Mammalia; order Chiroptera; family Rhinolophidae; genus Rhinolophus; species Rhinolophus hipposideros. The sequence goes on from NC_138061.1 coordinate 4,907,225, forward strand.
ATTGATTCTGGCGTGTCCCAATTTGCATGTGGCTGGTGTTCCCAAAGTTTGCCTAAAACAGGAAGCCGGACTCTGTAATGTGAGGCCCCACTGAGCTGATGCTAAACCGCAGGCAGACTGGCCTGAAACCCTAAACTCATATGTGCTCTACTCCCTCTGCAATAACGCTCTCTTCCGCCATATCCTGCCCCCACACTGCCCTCGGCTGGTTTCTGCGTTGCCTCACTTGGACCATCTGATCTCCTCTCCAGCAATCAAACTGGCTTCTTTCCCCACATTCTTGGGACTTCTGTCCACTCCCCTCTCTCCTGTCTTGACGCCTCTCCACCCTCAGCTTCTCTGGCAGCCCAGAGGCTGTGCCGTGCACACCAACCTCTTTATTCAGAGCTCCGAGGACAAGGTGTGTGGGCTTACCTTCCACACCTAGCCTCTCACCTCATTTCTGACTTGGCTTCTCCTCCGAGCTTCTAGCCAGAAGAGCCCCAGAAATCCTCCTGTGAACACCTGTTCCTGCCTTCCGGCCATGAGTTCCTCCATCACACGTTGGCTCACATGGTGGGTGGGTGAGCCTCTTCTCATCTCTGCGTTCAAACCACCTTCTTAAGGGAGACTTTCTGGTCATCGCGCTCTGCTGGTTGCTATATTGCTCTCTGTTTCCTTCACACTATATCTTGCCATTTTATTTGCTTGTATCCTAGTTTCATGTCTGCCTCCCGAATTGGACTGTCTGTTCCAAGAGGACAGAAACATATCTCCTTTGCTCACCACTGTTCCCCAGAGTCCACCGTAGAAGCTTGTGTGATAAAAGCCAGTCCTATCTGGGCGGGTGATGGATGGATGGGACCGTCGCCCTGTGAAGCACATGGTGTTCGTGTGGCCTCTGAGTTCTCTGCCTCCCTGCTGTGTGGTCTCCTGGGGCCCTGGCCATTCTTTGTAAGATCTTAAAATGTCCTTCTAGTTCCAGGGTGGGAGACTTTGTTCCCAATTAGCATAGTTTGAATTTGCTAAGTTGAATTTTCTAAGCTGCCTTTGTGATAAACTACTTCCCTCACCCTGCTGACACCCCTTCCCACACTGAGTCAGGGTTGGTCTGTTTCACCAGTAGAAGAAAGCAGGAGTGTAGTGTGTGACCTTCCACTTTTTAGCTCAGTCTCTTGGCTCTGTCCCTTTGGGGTAAACGAGCTGCCAAGCCACGAAGATACCTAAGCCGGCCTGAGGAGAATCCTCCCACCAATCGGTGGCAGCGCCGCCGTGTCAGGCCTGTGAATGCGCCACCTTGCAGTGGACCCCCAGTCTCAGTCAAGCCCTCCGATGGCTGCAGCCCCCTGTAAGCAAAGTAGCAGCTAAAATCCTGTGTTCGTTTGAACCAGACAGGTTGCCTCCCACATCAAAGGGAGGCAAGTAAGTAAGAAGGTGTTACGTAACATTACAGACAAGAGGAAAATACAAAGTCTGAAGACTTGACTGAAATGCCCATTAGCTTGGCAGCGCCTCTCCACAGAGGTGTGTGTGTGCGTGTGTGTGTGTGTGTACACACACGTGCGCACCCACCAATAAGAGGGCGCAGTTCACAGTGTTGGGAAAAAAGTTGTGCTGATCCCGACAGTGTTGAGGGGGCTGTTATCTGCTGAGAATACAAGAGAGGTGCTTGTTACTGGAGCAGGGAAAGGGCTAAAACAATAAACAAACTGAATGTTTAAGGAAGCCAGCCACGATCTCGGTCTCATGATTGGCTTGGTTTCTAGGTTTAATAACAAAATTCAGAGTGAGAACCAAAGAAGAGGTTTCTGCCTGTTGCGATTTTCCTCCTCCTCAAAGGCCACCTCCTCCCTGAAGCCTCCCCTGACCACCCAGGCTCCATGACCCCAGTCTCCGAATGCCCCCACCGTGTGGTCAGGCCACCCAGCTGCACACACAGTTTTTCCTTTTGTATTTGTGTTGAGGAGAGACACAAACTGAATTCATCCACCTTCATCCAGAGGTACAGCCAGGAGTTGTGAGTCTGGGGGTGTGGGCGAGGGCAGGACCCAGCTGTTGGAGAGGTGGGGAGCCTCTTCCACACATCTGTGGTTCCCCCATCTGATGTTCCGGCTACAGCTTTTTTCTAACTTTTCATGTGTCTTCTTGTGGTCCTAACTGCACTGCCCATGTACTGCCTTCAGTATCAAACTACTTTTAAAAGTTATTGTTTTTGGAGAATGGCTTCAGAGGGGTAATTGTCCTCTCCCAGCTTGCTTCTTCTCCCACCCAACCGCTGTTACACTTCTGCATTCACTCAGCAAACATGGATGGAAGGCAGTGTTGCCAGGTAAACATAGGGTGCCCAGTGAAATTTGACTTTCAGACAAACAACAAATGTTCCGTGCAATGTTTGACTTTGAATTCCAGATTTAACTAGATGTCTTTTTTTTTATTTTCCTAAATCTGCTACCCTAATTGACCGTCCGCTCCGTGCCAGTCTCCCTGATAGGAAGACGAATAAAATACTGGGGGTGCCAAAAAAATGTATGCACGTGATGTGTATTCATCTTTTGTTATTGGTGATATACTGAGTATTACCATTTTAATAGTTTTTCCCTTTCTTAAAATGTGTGTACTTTTTTTTTGTCCCCCTGTGTATAATCCCTGCATTTTTCAGCCCAGCAGAAGAGACAAACACCTAAGTAGAGAAAAGTGAGTTTTGTCTCTAAAACTGTGCTAGAACCACACCCAGCCTGGGGGGGCGGAGAGGTCCCCAAACCCCGTGGGGGCGTAGTCTTATGATTTCAGGGGCACAGCTCCAAGGGGGCTTCCCGGAGGATTATCCTGAGCGGGACGGCAACGTAGACTGGCACCCCCAGGAGGCAGGAACCTTGTCTTCTACGTTTTAGGATCCTCTCTGATCTGAGCAGGAGATGCTGGGCAAAATCGCATTCTTCTCTTCATAGTACGCAGTTTCGTATTTTGGTCCCTTCCTGCAGAACAGACATAATGCAGCTCTTGGTCATTTTACTGAGCATGTGCTACTCTGCATTGTAGCTTCACACTTTTGTTTACTAAGTTTCTTAGACTGTCCCAATGCAAGTGAGACTAGCAGTAAGCGGTAACTTGCCATCAAAGAGGAAGCCATGGCATTTGTATCCTTTTGAGTTCACCGCCAGGTCCTAGGTGCCCACCTTTCCACCCACACCTCCGCCACCAGGCTTCTCAGGCAGCTGGTGGCACTGGGGTTGACTTTTCCCCGGGGCTTTGCTGTGTGACTCACGCAGCCTGGCTCGGCCCCACCACTTGCCTGGAACAGTTTTTGGCAAAGTCAGCAGAATCCTCAATAAAGTCCTTGAGCTTTTCTCCGTCTCCGGGGTCTTCCGCCTTTTGGTCTTTGAAGTTGGGGATACCTTTGTCTTCCTTCCAGCTGCTGCCCCTGGATTTCTTGGTTCCAGGTTTGTCCTTGTTCTTCTCCCTCCCTGACCGCCCCTCTAGCTTCCGCCCCTCTTCCTGTTCTCTTCCACCAGCCTTCTCAATCTATGCAACTCCCCAGGCTCTGTCTTCTGTCTACTTCCTTTTCCCTGCATTCTCTCTCTGGACCCTTTTACCATACTCCCAGATTTCCACTCTCACCTCTGTTAACATGACAAAGATCCTCAACCCCAGCTGACCTTTTTTCAAGGGTCAGGTCTGTATTTCCCACTGTCTTACATCATTTCAATCTGGATATTATGCCATTCTCTCTAGCTGCTAGACCCTGCAAGTGGATTTCTTGAAAGCTGAATGGCTTACTGGTGTCTACATTCGGGTTGTGACACAGCCAATTTCTAAGCACAGATCCCTACTCAATGTAATGTAATCAGGGCACTTTAATTATATGTCCACCTTCTGGACCCAACTCGCCAAAGCTAGCCTTTGTTTTGGAATGGACTCAGGCTGAGAATGATAATCTATTGTTGAGAATTACTTAATGAATAAACTGACTCTTGGTTATGACTGACAGAAAACTAATGAAAGCCTGCTGTGTTACAGAGGGATTTTTTTTTTTCTAATTAGAAAACTGGAAAGTCCTGGGGTATTTCCTGGCTTCAGACACGATAGGCTCCATTGTCTCAAAGTGACTCAACCAGTGCCCTTAAAACTGATATTTATTCTGCAAATCTCTGCGCTTAGCTACTCTATTAGCTCTATTTTCAGAGAGCCCAGTCTTCATAGTGGCAAGACAGCTGCCAATGGCTGCAGTCTCATATCAACCTTGTAAACAAGAGTCCTCAAATTGAATCTCTGAGAACTAATTTGGGTCATGTGTCAACACTTGAAGTGATCAGTGTGGTCAGAGGAACGAGATAAGTGACTGACCATGTCTGGGCCATGTGTCCACCCTTGGTACTGGAGGAGGAGATAGTCAATCTAATCATGGAAACTGAGTATGACTGTGGTGATTCCCCCAAAGACCCCTGGGTTCTGTGACTGCACGAGAGGAGAATGGAAGGCAAGCTGGCAAAATGGTGTACATCTACTCAACTGTATGAATGCATCTCTCCAGTACCCCAGAAGAAGCTTTGTGACAGCTGACACGGGCATCACTCTAGGACTAGCAAGTGATAAAATCTGACCTTCAGGTATGAATGTTGTATGGACAGGACTCTCTGCATGTCACAGCTGTTACTTGCAGTTGCTCACTATGGGATGGTCGTGCTTCGTATCTGAGATGAGATGTTCAGATGTACTCCACTACAAAGCACACCAGGCATCAGCCAATTTGCAGTGGATATTTTTAAGCTTCTAGGATATAGTTTGAGGGTGTTTCCTCCAATAGAAAATCAAGATTTGAAAAAAATAATCAAAACACCACTTAAAACTTAAATTCATTTTAACCAATGACTGTGTGGAACTTTGATTTTATATTCTCTATTAAAACTGCTAAATAAATGAACAGTGAAAGCAAGATTTCTATGGGCATTTGCCCTAACCCTATACCCTAATGCTAACCCTAACCCATTGACAATGACTGACTTCAGTAACATACATTTACATGTGAGTTCTGGTGTAGTTCAGGAGGCTGGGAAGCTGGGTGGGAAAGGCAGAGTGAAATCTTCCACACCAATTAGTACATGCTAATTGGAACACAGATCCAGCTAGAGGAATGGGGCTTGCACCAGTCACATAATTGGTCCCCCCGGTGCCAGACTTTAAATTTATGTGGATTTGTGCTCGCTTCGGCAGCACATATACTAAATTTATGTGGGTAAGGAAGCTAACGAGTAAGTAAGCATCAAATCTCCAAAAGATACATCTGAATCTTGTGCAGTCATGCAGGGTTGAGAGAATAGAGCACCTCCAGATTCTCGGGACCTGGGAGGGTCACCCTCAAAACATAGGCACTAACCAGACGTGGGCTGAGTCTTACTCAGAGTACATGCAACCCAGCCCTGACAGGTGAGGGATTTAGCACATCGGTCTAATCTGCCCCAGAGGCAAGGCTGCCCTCTCTCTGCTGGGAAATGTCATCTGGAGCCTGTATCGTACTTTCATATACAATGTCTGACGTGAAATAAAAAGTAACTAGACATGTATAAAACTAAAGAAAGGAACTTATCGTAATGAAGAGAGGGACCTGCCATAATTGTATTTGGAATCGTTTCCCTTTAATCTTGAAAACTTCCTTAGAATTTATTCAAAATATATATCACTAAAATTACTAGACCAAAAAATCATCAAATGACAAAACTGTATCACAGTGGAGATTTTTAATCGCACTAAAACAAAAAACAGTAAAATGTACCTATTTTAAGTATACAATTAAATGAATTTTGACAAATGTATACACCCATGAAACTACCACCAAAATTAAGATTATTGAATATTTCTATCATCCCCCAATTTTTCTTTGTAATCAATCAGTCCCTCTCGTCAACTCTGGCCCCAATCTATTTTTGTTTTCATTACTAACATTCAGATTTCTCTCTTCTAGAAATTCATACACTGCACGGAATCATACAACATGTACTCTTTTGTGTCTCACTTCTTTTGATAAGCATGATGTTTTTAAGATTCATTTGTGTTGTTGGTATCATAGTAACTCACAGTTTGTTTATACAGTCACCTGTTGATGGATATTTGGGTGGATTCACGTTTTGACCTATGAAGAATAAAGGTGTTATGACTATTCCCATGTAAATTGTTGTGTAGACATATTATTTCTCTTGGGAAAATATTTAGGAGTGGGATTCCTGTTTCAAATGCTAAGTTCATGTTTAGCCTTCTAAGAAGTTGTCACATTGTTTTCCAAAGTGGTTGTACCATTTTGCTCTCCCACCAGCTGTATATATATTTCTAGTTGCTCTTACTCTTACCAACACTTGTGGTCTCAGTCTTTTGTTTTTAATCTCAGGATTCTCATGAATGAGTATTGGTATCTCATTGTGATTTTCGTTTACATTTCCTTAATATCTAATGAGATTGACTCTGTTTATGTGCACTTATTGGCCATTCAAATATGTCTTATTTCTGGTAAATATTCAAAAATTTGTGTCCATTTTTAAATGGGTTTTTTATACCCTTCTTGAGTGGTAACAGCGATGTCTGTATTCTGGATACAAATCCTTTCTATTGCAAATATTTTTCTTTTTTGTTCTTAAAGAGTCAAGTCATTTAATATTCTGGAACACATAATGCCTTCCTCCTTGAAGTAGTCAATTTATCTGACATACATTGTCACATTACTATATTTTCTTGATGATGTCTTTTGAGAGCAGAATTTTAAAAATTTGAAATCGAACTTACTGAATAGTGCTTCATTTTCTGTAGTCTATCATTTTCCATCCTTTAACTTTTAACCCATCTGCATTTTTGTATTTAAAATGTGTTTCTTTTCTCACAGCATATGGTTAAGTCTTGCTTTTTCACATAGTTTGTCTCTGCCATTAATTAGCAGTGTTTAGACCATTAACATTAATGTAATTATTAATATGGTTAGCTTTATGCAAATTGTTGCTATTTATGTTCTTTCACATCTGTTTTTATGTTTACTTTCCTACATTGTTTTGGTTTAATGTAGGTGTTTTTTTTTAATATTCCATTTTTCTACATTGTTTTCTCTTTGTCTTCATTGATTGGTTGGTGGGTTGATTTATTGCTGCTGTTTGTGGGAGGCATAAAGTTTCTCAGAGTTTCTCATCTGAATCACAGAGTCAAAAAAAATGAGTTAACTGTGTGTTTTCTCAGTCCTCCCCAGAATGATACAAAACCAGCACCACTTAACTGCATCAGAAAGAAGTTAATTCATTATGTATAATGGATGTCCTAAGGCATTACAGTGTAATCTCTGGAGGAAGCCGGATTGAGAAAGGCTGTGGAATTTACAATATGCTTCTTTAACTTATTCATAGTCTACTGTCAAATAATATTATGCCATGGTGTGAGAATTAAACAATTCCTTCGGCCTAGGATCTTCACCCTTCTATGAACCAGCCACTTCGAGGTATTAATGTAATGGTGGTCTTACTATAATATTAGGAAAAGCAAGGTGAGGCATTACCTTGCGGTGAATCAGGGAGCCTAAGTCACCGTGGGGAAAGAGGCTTATTTGTGCAGAGTTCGTCTGTCTCAAAGCATGCATGTGCGTAGGCCAGCATGCAAATATATTGCTTGCTTCCCTGTTGTGCACAAATAATTTCCTTTTACAACACTCTGGTTTTCCTCAAAGCATAATACCTCGCCTCAAAAAATTCCCAAGGGCTAGGAATAGGGTCTGACCTTCATCTTGGCCTTTAATGCGTATCTTGAGGGAAAAGTACTCTATGAGAATCTTCTGTTCTTAAGAAGTAATTTAATGACCTGTCTTAGGAAATGGCCTGGAATCCTTGTCTAGGCTGTTACATTCCTCTTTTCAATCAGATTCCTACAGCTATTTAACTATCCCCACTAATCACGAAAGACCAATTTAATAAGGGAGAGAATAACAGTGCTGCTTAGAAAAGCTGTACAAGCATTTGTACTTCTCCAGCACAATGACAGCAGCAATAAAAGCAGCTGTTGTTATATTAGTGACATACATAGGTTAGCATGAGCAACTGGAAATACCGCAGGGATGAAAAGCACGCTGTCATCAATGGGGATTTTACCAACCAACGACCAATGTGTGAAAAGAGCTATCTGTTTCCTGAAACAGAAATGGGTCACACTGTAGTTAAAGAAACATTCACTTCACGTATGTAAAACTACTTAGCCCATCAAATATAAAACATTATCAAATCTGTCCTCCCTCTCCTATCCCTGTTTTCCCCAGGCGTCAGTGTTCTCCCAGCACCCAGCTTTCAACTTTGTACCTTCCTTGGCTTATGTTCTTCTTTTATTCTTAATGTGCAGCCTGTTCCAGCGCCATGTCACCTGTTCTTCTGCTCTCTTGCCAAGGTCACTTCTTTTCTAGCATCACAGACACTGTGCCCAACTAGTGGAAATTGGATGCAGTGAGTATTTCACTGTATTAAGACTTTAAAAGCCACACAGTTTAGCATTTATAATTCTGGAAAGATACATTCTTTGGTAATGGTATGGCTAGCCTATTTAAAAGGAAACTTTCTTTGTAGAAGTTGTTTTTTAGTGGTGATTTTCAATTTAGCATAACAGAAGATTCTGTCCACTGGTGGTCTCCTTACAAAAAAAAAAACAACTGAGTGCAAACTGGCTTTAGACAGGGGACAACTGTGCTGGTGTTAGAGGTCCTTTCAAATCCTTAAGACCTCTCCCCCCCTCCTGTACCTGGGGCTCCTTATCCTAAGTGTCCCCATGCAAGGGGTGCATTCTCCCCCATGTATCTGCATTCTTTTTTATCATCATAATTTCTGGTTTTGCTAAAACTCGTTTATCATTCTCAAAATATAATAAAAGACCAATTACTTTCTAAAAAATGCTGACTTTCCATTTTCGGCCCAAACTCCCTGAGATCGCATGCAAAAGGAACACGAATCCAGAGGCACATCTGTGATCACAGGAACAAATTCGTAAGGGTTTCATCTGAGCCCCCATCTTGTGGAAGGACGGTCTGAAGGCTGGAGGCTGAACTTGCAGAGTTTGGCACAGAAACAAGTGTGGTGAAGCAGAATGAACAGTTTGGAATGATAAAAGCAAGGAGGGGGGAGGGCGGAGTGGAGTGGGATTTGAGGAACAATAAGAGAATTAAGCCAAATGATTATTTGATTTAAGCATCAAAATTGGATGACCCTGAGAAACCCTCTGGAGAACACACTGCAGATTGTTGCTTCTCCAGAGAATGTCGAAATTGTAGATAAGGCCAGGATGTTTTTTGTACATTATTTGGACTGGAAATTTTTCTTAAGTGGCTCAAGCTGTCCCATGGTCATGATACATGCTACCCATATATGTTCCTTAAAATTGAAAAGGATTACGTGAGTAGGCCTCCGTCACAGACCATAAACTAAGGAGGCAGCGTATTAACCATGTCTTGAAATTAGGAAAGACCTGAGAGTATTTGCAAAGTGTGATGTCGTCCTCTTGGATGAGAGGAGCGCGGCCCCATGTGTTTTTATCTTCGGAGTATTTCTCAGGGGACTTGTTTTAGTCCCTGCCTTTCCATTGCTCAGGATTAATGCATACTTTTGATGATTGTCCTCAAATCTTCCTGCCAACTGGTCACACCCTACAAGCCTTGATCTCACATGAATACACAACCCCCGCCCCAAAACCCCGCTGTTCCAGCTATACCACCCCACCCCCACCCTCCTGTTCCTTTTGCCTATATCCAAGTTTTTGCACATTTGACTCAGAAACATGCAAGTTCTTTCCTCCCACCAGCATGCCCTAGTTTTCCTTTAAACGAGAACAGAAGACCTGTCTCTTCCAGAAAACCTCCCCAGATTAAATACACATTCATCGATTTTTCCAGAGTACCATCAATTCTGAGACTGAGTGAAACTACATTCACACTGACATAGATTGCAGGTAGTTGCTCTATTTTGGCGAGTTTTCTTCCACTTGAAGGTGGTCTGAAAAAGTACATAATACATCTGTTTGCATATGTAAATGAAGTGATAAGAAAGAGTGCTATTTGTCAGCCAGTGGTTGTTAATACTTATTGAATCATGGACCATCTGGTTAAATACAGCTATTCATGAAGAAAAATTTTAAATCATGGTTTCTCAACTGAGCAACTCCACATTTTGGACTGGATAATTTCTGCGCTGGGAGGGGTGGATGCTGTCCTGTGTCCTGGCGGATGTTTGGCAGCATCTGCGGTCTCTACCCACTAGATGCCAGTAGCACCCCTTACTGCCTCATTGTCACGTGTCCCCTGTGGGCAGAATCATCTCAGGTTGATAACTACTGATTTCAACCTACCTGTAGAAATACTTGCTTATTTTGAATACTTGGTTTTAATATCATGGAATATCTTAGCAATGTTTGTGTTTGAGCAGCTCTCAACATGTGGATTGTGAAAAGAATTATGTGCTCAGCCTATGTAGACTTTTACAGCCGGTAAATGTTGCTTTTATTCTTCTGTTTAGAATGTTATTCTACAGTCAGGTCAGTTTTTTGTGTTTCCTATTCATAAAAAAAAAAAAAAGTGAGGTCTTTAGTTAGTAAGATCTGCAGTACATAAAGTTGGGGTCTTATGTTAATAGCAGAAATGCTGAAACAGTACTTCCGTATTCAAAAAATGTGTTTTGACCACAAATTATGTAGACACATGTGATTGATCATTGCTCTGTAGAAATAATTTTTCTCTCTAAGTTGTGAAATTGTGATTCAGATAATATGCAGAAGTTACTACCCCGGTTAAGGAGGATAACTCTTAGCTTGGGGAGCAGGAAGAGGTGCACTAATGGCATCAGCACTCCCTTTCCCCACTCTACACATCACCCGGCCCCCAGCACCCAACTCCTATCAGGGATTGGGGCAGGCAGGCGGAGGAAGCAGCCTCCTTCCTTGTTTCCTGGGCCACCTTGGAGCTTTACCTTTGACCTTGATCCCAGCTCTTGGCTGGCATGAGTAGACAGCAGCTGTGTATGATTTATAGCACTGAATGGTTGGAAATCCCTGCGAGGTTCTTCCAACTGCAGAATGCTGTGTGTTGACATCTTCAGAAATAGAAGGTTGCACATCTCACAAATAAATCCACCGTATTTTATCCTGCAAAGTCATAGAGAAGAGGAAAAAGAGTTAAAAGGAATACTTTGAAGATGGTGAACTGAATGACAGTGATGGGGGATATGAGAGGAAAAAAGCTGATTGGTAATGGCAATAAAACTTTAAGAGAATAATGTGGAATTATTCTGGCTGAGCACCCATTCATGTGTTTATTGGGAGTCAGAGTTGATTAGTAAAGAATCCATGGGAAGGAAAGAGACCTGAAGTACACATCTTCCACTTATAACGACTGATATGTGTATATGACACAGATATTGCTCACGTGACCTTAAGCAAATTGATTAATCTCCCTGGGTTTTTCTTCTTCACCTATAAAATGGGTGTCTTTATCTCTGTGGTCCCAGCACCCTGCATGATGCTTGGCACATAATAGATGGTTAACAGATTTGTTGATAAATTAGTGAAAATGAAGAAATGGATGTAGCCAGAAAAAAATCTGAACTATGTCTCTAGTGACTGAAGTTCCAGGTAGGAAACCAAGGTCTGGGCTCATGGAATCTTCTTCCAGTTAAAAACATGTTATTGGAAGTAAAGACATTGAAAATGGACATGGGCTGTGTTTAAAGTCCTATAAACTTATTCATTGGGTTGTTTACTTCTTTCTCTAATGACTGTTAAATCATGCCTTTAATATTCATTTAGAGGTTCCTACATGTTAATCTTACTTCCTCATTCCTTCCTGCATCTCCAAGCAGCTATCAAGGTAATTTTCCTCTTGCCTGAGGAGAGCTTTTATTTCTCTAATGCAATCTGTTACTTATGAGTTTTCTCAATTTTTGTCTATCAGAAAATATCTTTATTTCACCTTCAATTTTGAAGGCTATTTAATGGGATATAGAATTGTAGGTGAAAATTATTTTCTTTGAGTACTATGGTATATTTCATTGTTTTCTATGATGTCATCTGTCACATGTTGCTCCTTTTAAGATATTGTGTCTTTTTCCCCCTTCATTTCCATTTTCCAGCAATTTTACGATGTTAGGTCTAGGAGTGGTTTTTCTTTATAGTACTTGGAATTCGTGGTGCTTTTAGAATATGGGTCTTGATATCTTTTGCCAATTTTGGAAAATTTCTACTTTCTCTTCACATATGGCTTCACATTATGCTTTAGTTCTGAATATTTTCTTCAGATCTATTTTCCATTTCGCTATTTCTCTCTTTAGTTGTGTTTAAACTGTTGAAACTATTGAGTTGTATTTTCCAGTTCTAGAATATTCATATGGTGATGTTTTCTGCTAAAACTTTTATTTTTAAAATTTCTGGAACATATTAAGCATCAGCATTTTAAAGTCTATTTCTGTTAGTTCATTAACTGGATCTCCTGTCGATCAGTTCCTACTGCCTCCTATTTCTCCTGCACTTATGTCTCCTCTTCTTGATGTCCACTTCTGCTGGGTTATTTTTTGAATGTCAGATATTATATATGAAAATCTTAAAGATCGTTTGAAGCACTGATGTTATGTGGCTGGTGCCTAACCTAGGGACACTTGTGATCAGCGACTGAGCTGGTATCAGTCTCTGTGAGGACTAGTCTACTTCTCACTCACCCTTTTCCCAAAGTGTAGCATTTAGAGATCCCAACCCAAAGTCCAGACTGGGGGGTTATCAGTACCACCTCTTAGCAGATTCTGCTATCCAGTTTGGTCTGCTTAGCCCTGTGAGTCTGCTGTCCCAACTGCCTCTTCTAACATCTGCAGATGCCTTGAGTGGGAAAGTTAACCTCCAATTCTGGGTTCATACCTTGGGTCTCCTTCTCTACCTGGGTCATGGTCTCATACTTCTTCACTACTTAGGAAACTCTACCTTGCCTTCAAATAGGGTTTTTGTATATTTTCACAGCTTTACTAGCTGTTTTCAGTGGCAGGATGAATCCAAATTACTCAGGCTATCATTGCCAGAAGCAGACCCCTCCCTTCTTGTACCATCAGTTTAATGACTACGTAATATATCGTGTGGCTCCTGTGTCATTTTTTTCTTTTAACCATTCCCCTAGGGTGGACATATAGGTGTTTTCTGACTTTTCAATGTGAACTATACTAAATGTTTGTTTTGGTTTTTTTTGAGGGGGGGTTGCTTATTTCTGTGCATACTTTTCTGGTTATTTCTTTTAGATGAATTCTTGGGAATGGAATTGTTGAATCAAAGATATATACATTTTTAAGGAATATTATAGCTATCTCCAGATTGGTTCATGGAAGGCTATACCAATTTACACTTGTACCACTTGTGCATGACATTGCCCATATCTTGACATCCTACAAACACCAGTAAACTGTGCTTTATTAAACCTGGCATGGCCCCAGATGGCTACCAGGTTGGCCAAAAGAGTCATGGCTTTCAAAATTCTCAATCAGTTTGAACTACAGTTCAACATTCATAAAATAAATCAGTGCAAAATGAAAAGGCCTTCAGTTCAATAAAAAACTAGCTAAGCAGGTCTAGGATGGGGGAATTCGGTATGTACAATTGCAGTTCATAGGATGAAGGGCTGGGAAGCCCAGTAGGTGACAAGCTAATGACTCCTAGACTCAATTTATAGACCTGGATGGTACAGATCAGGGAGGATAAGGAGCATCAATGAACTCTAAATTAGGTGACTCACGTCTGAAATATTACAACTGTAGTTGCGTTTTAAGGACCTGATCGACCTGAGGTCCATCGAGTAGAGTCCCAGAATGGTGACTGATTTGGAACTATACTATGTGAAATAGAGTTGAAGGAACAGGAGCGTGTAGCTCCCACAGATGGTGTTTTGGGGAGGGAATGATGATTTGGCATGACTTTGAAAATGTAGTTCTTTCAAAAAGATATTTTAAAATAAGGAACAGTTACCTACCAAGCATTTTATTTTAAAAAATGTTTTGGTACAATTTCCTGATGGTCCCCACAAACAGGGATGGATAGGAACCTGTTGTTCTCTCCAGCCACTGCCTTTCATGAAAGCTACCTGCCAGGAGCTTGAATGGTTTAGCAGACATGATGTGTGGATGCAGGGTTTATTCGCGGAGTGCATGTGTGTTTCCCTATTGTTCAATATTTCATCACAGACGTTTATATTTAGCTTTTATTGTCGGATGAAGAAAGATTGGCTTGCCTTCTGTCCACCCCACACCCCATGGTTGTGTTTGTTTTGTTTTTCTTTACAAATAACATCCTTCTAGGGAAGATCAACAAAGTGTACAGGTTGAATGGGGACAGGGACATGTTTATGTTTTTGTGGTGAGGGATAGAGTCCCCTGGAATTATATTTTATTTGTTTTTTTAAAATATATTTTTATACATTTTCTTTTTCTTTCTTTCTTTCTTTCTCTCTTTCTTTCTTTTCTTTCTTTTCTTTCTTTTCTTTCCTTTCTTTCCTTTTTCTTTCCTTTTTCTTTCCTTTTTCTTTCCTTTTTCTTTCCTTTCTTTCCTTTCCTTTCTTTCCTTTTCTTTTTCCCCTAGAGTTATTGAGAAGGGATTTATTAACCATTCTCTTCTTATTCAGATAACTAGATTGATCATTTGGATGAGGTACTTAGGAGTAATTTTTTTCCCAACAATTCCAATAGAAGAACAGAAATAAATATGTGTGTGTATAGGTTTTTTTTGTGATCAGATGTTATGGTTTGTAACAAAATGGAAACTAGATTGTAAGAATGGGGCTGTTTTGCTGGATTGGAGGGCAAAACATATTCTTAGACAAAGCAACATATATATTATCAATAGAAAGGGCAGTATGGAGTAATCCTTCCTGTCTGTCACATCAAGGGCTTCCGACGTGCCAGCCCTGCCCAACTATTGATCTAAATCAGGCCATTTAATCCTCCAGGCTCGTATTACTATGATTTACAAGTGAAGAAACGGGGCCTTGGGGAGGCTGACAGTCACAAAGTCTCAGAGGTAATGAGTCATGGAGCTTAGATTTGACCCCATGTCTGTGTGGTTCTAATTTATTTTGGGGAGGCGGGGAGAGGTTATAATAAAAAAATGAGTTCCCGTTTAGCATAAAGTTCCTGATGGGCTTAACTGATCTCCTCTTTTATCTTCTACTAAGCCTGGATTTTTGTTTCTAAAGAATTAGCAAGGAAACTTTTAATTTAAACTTGAGCATGCAACAGTTTTTTTATTTCCTTATTTCTGGGTACCTTTAGGTAAGATCCTGTTTTATGCTTAAGAAAAATTCATACACACAGACAGCTTTTTTATTCAAAATGTCTTCTAGCTAGTTACTCATATGAAATCTTTCAAATCTCTTTGAAATTGTTGCAAATAAAAGATTTTTCAGCAGGACTTCGGGTGTTACTGTACAACATTCTCTCTCTAGAAAATAATGGGATTTTGGTTTTCATCGGTTAACAATCTTGTTCGCCAGTTATGAATTATTCATGCCTATGTGCTATTTCTCTTTTGTCTCTTCCTTCTCTGTTTTGCCTATTGTCAAGTCAACATTACTTAGTTTTAAGGTCCAGTTAAATTGATTGTTTGTGCAGTCATGCATCATTGTTGTAAGGTCGTTTTTGGGAATGGAGTCCCTCTTCCCTCTTCTCAGCAGGACAGGGAGGACAGCCCTGAGAACACCTGCCTGTCCTCCCACAGGCAAAGCCATGGACAGCCCTGGTGAAGGAAATGAAGGTAGTGACCACGAACTTCATTTATTGTGTCCGCTTGGAGGCAGCCACTATGGTCCTAGTAGAAATCCTACAGACTCCACAGTGGCCTTTTAAATGCTATCTCATTGATGCTCTTTTGATTTAGTTCAAGATGGGCTAATCCAGGAAGGTGCAACACACACATTGGTGATCATTCCAGCCTCATTTTCAGCAAGGACTAGATTTACTATTTTGGTCTGAAAATTGTGTTGAGGGTGAATTTAAATACCTAACTTTTCAATACAATAATAAAGTAGCTAGTGTACT
The DNA here is from genome assembly GCF_964194185.1 of Rhinolophus hipposideros. NCBI lineage: Eukaryota > Metazoa > Chordata > Mammalia > Chiroptera > Rhinolophidae > Rhinolophus > Rhinolophus hipposideros. Next base: position 4,923,253 of record NC_138061.1, read on the forward strand.
CATTTGTGCAGTATAATAAGATATTTTCATGACTTTGAGCTTTTTGACCAAGGTCAAGATTAATTAGGATAGACAGCCTGCACCGATCATAGCATCTGTGCTAAGCTTGCAATATTAGGTAAAGGAATGAGTGAGCAAGATTTTGTAAAGTATTGATCAAGCCAATCAAACCAATAGGTGTTAATTGTGGACTTTGGTTGTACAAAATAGCAGCACCTAAGACATCTTGATGAATTCTCAGTGTTGGCTTAGGCTTCAAGGAGTGTGTAGCCTTGTGAGTACACTGCCGTGTACAAAAATACCCGCATTCCAGGCAGGATGTGGAAGTATGGCTTAAGTGCAGAGAGAGGAAAGGCGAGCTCTACCTGAGCCATCTGGGAGGGCTTTGAAGGTCAAGGAGCATCTCAGGGGCCCTTATGGGATGGGGAGGAAGTAGTTCAGGAAGTAGAAGAAGAGTCAAGTGAAGGAAAAGTGTGCTCATCCATTCCTTCCATGCATATCTATAATCACCCTACCTGTTATCATCCTTCTTGACTTTAGACCAGAGATTGTGAATTTAGATGCCACCAGGGGCCAGGCTGGTGTTCCAAACAAGTAAGGCTTGCCAGGCATAAGATGATAGATGACCTTTGCCCCTTGGTCTCCATGTGCAGTTACACTAGGGCACAGTTGAGCTGGGAGGCCTGGCAACTTTACTTCAGTTTTAGATGACTGTCGCCACCAAGTCTGATATATTTCCGTTTGTCTGATATATTTCCCCTCCAAGAAGCTGTACATCCAGATTTGTCTGAGCATTCTCCTAACACTTAGATGTTAGCAACGAAATCAAATTGAGAACACTTGGTGGCATGCACTTGAGACCAAACCAACGACAGCTGCGGGCAGAATGAACCTCATGAATTGCCACCCTGAGAAACGTGGTCTGGCCACAGTGGTCCTGAAAATGTGGTCCTCAGATCAGCATCTGAGGAGCTTGTTAGAAATGCAGATGCCCATGCCCACCCCAGCTCTACTGAGTGAGAAACACTACGATGGGTCCTCTAATCGGTGCTTCAACAGCCCTCTGGGTGATTTTAATGCTCGCTAAGTTTGAGAATATCTTTTACATTTGTTCTGAATTTATTTGAGCAAAACTGACGACAGTCGCCAGGAAGCAAATTCTCAACATATTGAGAAAATGCTCCAGAGAATGGCAGTTTTGCAGCTTATTTTATACATTAGAATCAAAGGAGAAGATGTAAGGAGGATTACATGAAATCCAGGGGTGGTAGATTAAGGGAGTGGGAGAAAGCAAGTGGGGGAATCTCTGGGATTGGATAAAAAGCAAAATGAGAGACACACACAGACTTCTCTTAAACTAGTGGGTACAGGGTAATTAACAATTAACATTTACAGCACACAAAAGTGGTATTTGGGGGAACAAGATAACTGAAGCGTTCTGTGGTCTCTGCCCTGGAGTGGTGGGGGTACTCTGAGGGGTCTGGAACATAAAATTACTCTGACATTTCAAAGGTATGTTATCTTAGATGCAAAAACACAACAGATGGGCTCACTTTAGGTAAAGCTTGACCTTTATGGGGGAAGCTACAGGCCTAGGATACGACTACCTGCCATAACCCACTTTTAGTTGGCAATTATCGTGTTTCCCTGAAAACAAGACCTAGCGGGACAATCAGCTCTGATGCATCTTTTGGAGTAAAAATTAATGTTAAGACCTAGTCTTATATTATGTTCCATAAGACCCGGCCTTGTATTGTATTGTATAGTATTGTGTTGTGTTGTGTTGTGTTGTGTTGTATTGTATTGTATTGTATTGTATTGTATTGTATTGTATTATATTATATTATATTATATTATATTATATTATATTATATTATATTATATTATATTATTATACTTGGTCTTATGTTAAAATAAGATCAGGTTTTATATTAATTTTTGTTCCGAAAGACGCATTAAAGCTGATTATCCAGCTAGGTCTTATTTTTGGGGAAACATGGTCTTGTGTTCAGACCATCCTATGTGGTTACATTTGGTCTCTGAGTTTGTAGGGCCTGCCATGCAGGCCTCCCCTGAGCTTGTCAGGTTTAGTGTGTGGCCCCTTTTTGTCCACACTTTCCCCTTTTGGTCATAAATCAATCCAAAGGATGCACTAATGACCAACCTCTTGGTTGAATGATATGGTCCCATGGTGCTAGGAAGACTCATTCCTAAGAAGCCTTAGTGTTGTCGTTTGTCCTGCTGAAATGACGGACCACTGAGGATGAAGCAAGTCATAGGCAACCTAGTGTGGAAGTCAAGGCCGAGTTTTTCTCTTTTCCCTTTCTCAAAAGGGAAAGGCAGACAAATGGGAGGCAGTCAGGTTTTATGGGCCTTCATTAAGACGGGAAAAAAAACAAAAACAAAAACTCCGGATTATTTCTAACCTGCAAGCTGTCATGATCCAAGTGTGGCTGCCTGTCTCACTTTTCTGCATTTTGCATCGAGTATAACATTTATTTATAGTTTGAGGGCATATCGTATACCTCTTTAGTTTTCACAATCTGGCCGTGAAATGGGTTCCCATTTACTGGTGGTGTTATTACTATTACTATTATTATTTTAATATGGCTTATCTACTTCCCATTGGAAGCACTGAAATGTCGTTCATTATATATATGATTCCTGCTATTTGTGCAATTGGGAACTGGAACTTTAAGGTTTAATCGGGGCCAAGGTTGTAACAACACAATGGTGTAAATTACAATTACCATCTAAAAATTTCCATAGGCCAGGAGGACAGTAAGAATTTCATAAATAAATTTCCTGTGCCTCAGCAGCCATTATAGAGGGCCTTTTTTTTTTAAATAGCCACTTCAGCTTCCATCCGAATTAATATAGGTAGAAGTCTTTGTTGGGTTAGGAGGTAAACATGTTTCCATGATTGGGTTCTAGCATTTACACACAAAATTCCTTTCTCAATATTTCTTTTCCACTAACCTTCTACAACTTCTCTTGTCCTATTCAGTTTGTCTCCTTTGACTCATTTAGAAATAACCAACTTATTAGGACAAACTACTTCCTTTTAATTTCTCTCAAATACACACACACACACACACACACACACACACACGTGTTCAGCAATTATTAACACTTGGGCTATACAAGAACAAGGTTTGAGAAAAGCCCAAAGAAAAAGTATAGCTATTATTATGACTAATATTAGCAGACAGGTAAAGACAATCAAACAAATGGTTTTTGAGTTCAGCGTAAATTTGTAGGTATACAGGCCTGGTCCGTGTCTTGGGATAGCTGTCTGCACTGATGTCCGTGGCTTCTCATCCTTGAAGACTTTGATGTCCACTGTAGGCGGAGGCGAGTGTCAGACAGGGGTAGATGTCCACTCTCAGGCACCCACTTTTTGGTTTTTAATGAGAAATGTGAATCCTGAGTTAACACCATTAAGTTTAGCTGCACATGGATTAGTTATAATACCTAAAAAGTCCCTTCCAGTGAGCTTGGAGAGTCTTTAATTGATGTATTTTCCAATGGACAAAATCTCCAGGTTGTAAGTTGTGGTCTTTGAGGTCTTCTTCTCCCAAGAGCACACTGAAATAAATCAGTTATTCATTGATCAGTTTCTTTATGCTGGTTAATCCGTCCTTGATAATATCCAGAATGTCTCCTTTTAGTAAGCTTGGCTCATATGCCCCTTCATCCAGACACATAGGGTGACCAGTGACTATTTAATGAAGAGAACGTGTGTGTTTACCAAAGGGAGTAGATCTCAAGGTTGAGCAGCACTATAGGGAGAGCTTTTGGCCAAGGCAGATTAAAAGCTTCTGAAATTTTACCTAGCTGAGTTTTAATTGTACCATTTGTACGTTCTACTAATCCAGAGGACTGGGGTGAGAAGCACGATGAAAATGCTGTAGAATAGGCCAAATATTACAAATAGATTGCATTATTGGCCCCGTGAAATGAGTCCCTCGGTTACTATGTAATTCAGAGGGAATTCCCCAATTGGGGATTATTTTTTCCAATAATAAAATTTACCTACTGTTAAGGCTGTTGCTCTCCTGCAAGGGAATACCTCAGCCCAGTGAGACAACATACAAATCATGACCAACACATATTTGTATCCTTGACATGGTGGCATTTGGATAAAATCCAATTACCATACCTCAGATAGAGCTAAAGGAAGTGAGAAATGTCCTTGGGACCCATGAAGTGACTTTTCAGGGTCATGTTTTAGACAGCTAGAACATCTGCTATATACTTTATGAGCTACAGTAAGAGAAGGTTTCCAGTAATATTATTTACTCCATGAAATCATCTTTTCAAGACCCCAATGTGTGAACTCATGTACATGTTGAAGTGTAGGTAATTGAGCCCTTATAGATAAGATTGGTTTCTGATTAGGTCCAAGCCTTATCTGTTTCTCTGGGTCAGAGGTTCCCCCCTTTTGGTTGCCATATTTTCTTTTTCTGCAGTTGTCCACTGGAGATGCAAAAGAGAGTCTTTTACTGATTTAATCAGTAGAATAAACATTCTCAGGTCTGGATAATTTGGCTGGTTATTGCTGCCTGTGTAGCCGCAGTGTCTGCTAAATTATTTCCTTTTGCTTCCATGGTGGCAACTTTAGAATGTCCTGGAATTTTGATAATTGCCAATTGTTTCGGTTGATATATGGCATCTAATAATTTTGCAACCTGTTTTCCATTCTTTATGAGCTGCCCTGAGGAAGTTAAGAAGCCTCACTGCTTCTACACCATTCAAAGTTGTGAGCTACCCCAAAGGTATAGCAACTATCAGTGTAAATATTGCCTGCTTGATCTTTGGCCTATTGAGAAGCTAAAGTTACAGCAATTAATTCAGCTTGTTGGCTAGATCTTATTCAGGTAAGTAAGAACTTTCAGTTATGTCCACCATGGAAGTTATTGCATATCTAGTTCGGTAATGTGCCTGTTCGTCTTTCAGATAAGATCCATCTGTAAACCAAATTAAGTCAACATTATCAATGGGAGTTTCCTGTAAACCATTCCTACGCAAAGAAGGTGGTCAGTAAGCAAAACGCAATCGTGGATGTCTTCCTTCTGCAAAGAAGATGGCAAAGTTGCTGGGTTAAGACTATTACACAGAGTTAAAGTATTAGGTGCAGAGGGCAAGAGTACTTCACAAGAAGTGTTGAGTGTGATGAGAGTTCAGTGGAGAGAAGGCAGAATGAGGAACGTAAATAGAGGAGCGCCCATAACTATCTCTTCTGTTTGCACAACGTGGCTGTTGCAGAGATGGCCGTCATGCGGGGAGGGGGCCCTTTGGCTATGGAGTCTAACTGCTGACTATAATATCCTATGGGTCTGAGATGATCTCTGTGTTTTTGAGTTAAAATTCCTGAAGCATTATCTTTATTTTCATGTATAAAAAGGAAGAAAGTTTGTAATTAAGGTATCCCAGGGTGGGAGCTTTAGATAATACTTCCTCTAGAGCTTCTCCAGCCGGTTTCCCTGGAGGGTTCCATTGAATTGGATCGGGTTGATCTGATTTTAATAAGACGTATAGAGACTGGGCCATTAATGAAAAATTTGAAACCTAATTATGACAGTATCCAGTCAGATCCAGAAACCCTCTTAGATGTTTTTTTGTTTGTTTGTTGATTTTTGGAACAGAAAAGGATAAGATTTCTGCATTAATTAGTAGTCTGTCTTTAGACATTACATGACCAGGGTATTTTAACTTGGGGTAAAACACAACTGAAGCTTGTCCTTTGAGGCCCTATGTCCCTTTATGGCTAGCTATTGTAATAGGTACATTGTGTCCTCTTGAGAGACTAATATGTCCTAGAGCATAAAAGGAAATCATCCACATATTGGAATTTCTGAAAAATTCAACATCATTCAGGACAGCTTTGAGAGAAATAGGTGGGACCCTCCTTATACCCCGAGGCATTACCGTCTAAGTAAATTCTGATCTTCCCCAGGTAAAAGCAAAGAGGTATTTCCTGTTTTGTTTTGTTTTTTCTTTTTAACAGGAATGCTGAAAAGGGTATTACATAAAGCTATCACTGAAAAATATTGGCAATCCACAGGAATAGGTATGATAATAGGGTATGTGGATTTGGAACCACAGGGTGTTTTTATATCTATGAGATCCTATGCAAATCTCCATCCTTTCCCATTGGGTTTCCTTACTGGGAGAATAGACTTACAGGGTCTCCTGCATGGAATTACAAGCCCCCCTTTTAAGTAATTTTGTATAATGAACTTAATTCCAGCTGATGCATCATGCATCAGGTCTTAAAGGATACTGGTGAATATTAGAGGGAAAGTATTGTTAATAGTTATTTTGGTAGGAGTGGCTGACTTAGTCTTGCCAATATCTGTACTGGAAAAGACCCAGAGTTGCATTGAAATGTCCTGTAACAAACGTTTGGTCTCAGATAAGTTTCCTCTTGTGGATGTTCCTTTAAAAGCATTATTTTCCCAATCTGATTCATTTGGTTCTAAATACATTTCACCCTTCTGGGAAAAGGATATGTGGGCATCACTGGTTTCAAGAAAGTCTTGCTCTGTCTGGTGAGTTGGGGCAGATTTGACTAGTAAAAACGTATGTTGCCCCCTAAGTCCCTAGCTGGAAACAAACAGACTCTGATTTAAAAACAGACATTGGTTAATGTCCCTACCATTTGTATAGAAGCTTAATGCGAGGGGGAGGGCGATTTAGTTGGGCAGCATTAAAAACAGATAAAGTAGCCCCAGTCTCTACAAGGGCCTTGGTAGTTTCCCCTTTATGATGATTTCAATTTCTCCAAAAGTATTAGTAAGAAAGGGAAATGTCCTCTCACAGTCCTCAGAACAGCCTTATGCTTACTGCTATTTCCTTTCTTTTTCTAAATCCCATTTCAGTTTTCTACAATCTTTCTTAAGGTGACTTGACTGTTTACAATAAAAGCAGACTCCTCTACAGGAGTTTCTAACAAACCTTATTTAGTAATTCTGTTGCTTTGCTCTCAGAAACCAACAGGTGTGTTAATTGGAATAGGTCAGAATAGCCAGGATCATATGTTCTGACAATTAAATCAGATTCCTTAGCGAACCCATCAGGGTCCTAGAGAGGGTCGGGAAATCTTTGCTTGGAATTCTTAATTCTGTCCTAATACAAGGAGGATGGATTACGGCTAGTTCTTCTTGTCCTGAGACTGGCTTTTCTCTAAAGAGAGCTCCCAGAATTTCTGGGTGTTTTTTTATGTGTGTTTTTTCCTAGTCTATCCTGGTCAGATTTTCTAGTCTGAGTGTCCCTTCCGTCAGTAGGGAGCTGCAGTAGGGGAAATGTAAAGAGAGAGAGAAGAGGGAGGAGGAAAGGAGACTAAGTCTGAACAACGAAGTAAAGGGTAGAGTGGGGCATTTGGAAAAGAGGGAGAAGTGGGGTATTGGCCTTGAGCAGCTTCGGGAACCTTCTTTAGTTCAGAGACAGTCGCTAAAATGTTCTTACTAACTTTCTGGAGAGAAGAACGTCTCTCTGGTCTCTGTTTCGGAGGCTTTTATTTGCCAGTTGAGGAAAGCCTCCCATTCGTTCAATTTGATTTTAAAGCTGGCTTTTTTTTCTTTTGTGAGTGCAAAAAAAATCATTTAGGTGTCAAAAGAACTCCATTTCGGCTATCTTAAGTTGAGGACACTTCTGGTTAAATCTCCCCATTTCTGTAAGTACTTGCCAAGTAAAGGCTCCCTGGGGACTGTACGTCTGCAGGAGTATTATTGGGGGCGGGGGCTTGCCAGGCTGGGAGGCACGACTTCCCATGTTAATTTTTGTTTTCTTTTGAGATCTGCAGAGTCTAAATACATGTCTAGGGATATTGTGTAGTGGGTTGAAGTGTGCAGCTTACGGGTTGAGCCACAAGGGGCTGTCACCTCCCCAGTTGCCCCAACCCTCTCACGTGTCTCGGTTTCTCTCCCCAGCTGTCTCGTACAACCATGAGGACTCAAAGCACTAGGTCACCAGCCTTTACGTGCACGTCCCCGGACGAGTCAGTTATAATGACAGTTGGAATTCCCTATGTGCCCGTGCTTGTTTTGAGGGGTACCGGACCTCTGACACCTCCACATAGGCGCTTAGTCACCTGAGAATACCTGAAATTCGAGCTGGAGGGAGTAAATGCCCCTTGCCTTCAGAGCTGAATGAGTCTAGACCCTCATTTATCCAGCAAAAGGTTTTGTTCAGACTCGTAGTCAGCGACTCCAATTGAAAAGCCCAAATTAAAAACCAGCCACCCATTCTTTTTCTGCTGTCCCTGACTTATCTCAACCCTTAACTTCTGGTGCCATCGCGAGGATTTTTTTTATTATTATAATTTAAGAACAGCTCAAATAAAACCAGGGCCCTCCAGTTTACAACAGGGAGATCCAGAATTCCAAGAAAAACTCACCCAAGTTCACCCACTGTAAAGCTGGGAGTTCTGGGGCACACGGGGTCCCTGGCTGGTACCCAGCACCTGGCCGGGTCCTGGGTGGTCTAGGATGGGCTTCTTGGGAATCCTGCCGACTGCGCCAAGTAACTGTTGACGTAAGAAATGTTCAGACAGTAGAGAATTTTATTTTTATTTGCGCTAAACTGACAATAATTATCAGGAAGCAAAATCTCAACAGACTGAGAAAATGCTCTGGAGAATGGCAGTTTTGCAGCTTGTTTTATTTGTTAGAATCAAAGGAGGAGACATAAAGGGGATTACATGGGTAGTAGATAAAGGGGGTGGGAGAAAGCAAAGTGGGGAAATCTCTGCGATTGGATAGAGTGTAAATTGGAGAGATACAGGCTTCTTTTACACTGGTGGGTGTAGGATAGTTATTAATTGACATTTATAGTACATAGAGATGGTATTCGGGGAATAAGGTAACAATGAGGGATTCTGTGGTCTCTGCTGTGGTGCTTGTGTTGTGCCCTGAGGGGAGATTACTCTGACATTTCAAAGATATGTTATCTTAGATGCAAAAAGACAATAGACAGGCCGACCTTTGTCCAGGAAGCTACAGGGTTGGGCTGTAACTACCTGTCATGACCCACTTTTACTTAGGAATTTTTATATTCAGACCATCCTATGTGGTTACTTTCGGTCTGAGTTTGTAAGGCCCACATGCAGGCCTCCCCTGAGCTTGTCAGTTTAGGATGTGGCCCCTTTTTCATCTACAACAGAATTCCAGAGAAACTCCAGAGGACAGAGGATGAGGAATGCACTTGGAGAAATGCTGGGGGGCGGGGGGGGGGAGAATTCAGTGAGGTTTAAACCCTTTAGCATCAGAGGTGCCTGTTGGATGTGTCTTGTGGGGTCTTTGTATCACATATGTTAGGTTCGAGATTTGGAACTGGGGGTCTCTTAGAGGGCGAAGTTTTTGGTGTCACTGGACTTATGACTGGTTGTCACTAGATTATGACTAATATTTTAACAGGAAGAGAATTGTACCCAAGTTTTCATTCAGCTAAGTATACCTATTGGGGACCTTTTTGTCCCAGAACCAAACCAGGCTGAAGATGGGAAACTATATCCTCAAGGGGTTCAAAGCCTTGTTAGCCAGTAAAGTGGGGGTCCGTAAGATGGCTCCAGTAGGTCACTCGCGTTCTTTTTCTTTTTTTTAGGTTTGGAATCTGTGCTTTTTATTTTATTTTATTTTATTTTATTTTATTTTATTTTATTTTATTTTATTTTATTTTATTATATTATATTACTTGGGAAATGTTGGGGAACAGTGTGTTTTTCCAGGGCCCATCAGCTCCAAGTCAAGTTACTGTCCTTCATTCTAGTTGAGGAGGGCGCAGCTCAGCTCCAAGTCCAGTCGCCCTTTTCAATCTTTAGTTGTGGGGGGGGGAGCCCACCATCCCATGTGGGAATTGAACCGGCAACCTTGTTGTTAAGAGCTCACGCTCTAACCAACTGAGCCATCCGGCCACCCCTCCGGCAGCTCAGCGGCAGCTCAGCGGCAGCTCGTTGTCTTCAATCTAGTTGTGGAGGGCACAGCTCACTGGCCCATGTGGGAATCGAACTGTCAGCCCTGTTGTTCAGAGCTCGCGCTCTAACCAGCTCAGCCATCTGGCTGCCCTCGGTCACGCACGTTCTTGACTCATTCTTCTTGAGTTGTTACTGGCAGGGCTGCATCTGGGCCCAAAGTCCAGTTCTCTGCGGGCTGCATTCTCCTAACTGGGTGGAGCGAGCGCCCCTTCTCTTTCTTCTTCCTGCTGTCTCCCTCCTGATTCTGAGGCCCAAACACCCCAAGAAACAGCATGAAAGGCAAGTGATGGGAAAAGCTGGCAACACTCATACTCCAATTTTTGTCTGAAGTTGTGAAATGTGAATTCTCAAAGATCTCTGTGAGACTTTTAGCATGAGTTTTCATTGAGCAATTAGAGTGTATCTTATAAAAAGTTATCAATTAGCTGTGATGCTGTTTGTAATACAAAAATGTGTTTGCCTCGGCTTCCGCCAGTACACAATGACTTGCCAGTGCTTCTGGGATGGATAGCAGCATTACTGAGATTACAGTGATGTTTTATAAATGTCCCCTAGTCAACACAATGGGATATTCTTCCTAGAAGACAGCTTGCATGCAAACAAAGTCACAACTTAAGCTATTAACTTCCTCTGACTGACAGTTTTGAAATGGTGTGGTAGAAAAAAGAAAATGGTACATGAATATTTCCAGACATCAGATTAGTTAGATAAATGAACTTTGACTTGGAAACCAAGCTTTCTCGTTAATAAACACACTGCGTGCTTTCTAAGGTGTGTCCTGTAAGACGAGGCAAGTCATTCCAACAAGCAACATTCTGTGCCATTTTCTACTATTATAATGTCCCTGATTATACCAGTAAGCACATCTTACAAAGTATTACCTTTAGAGTATTTTACATCAGAATGAAGTGCATGCATATATTTTGTGCTGTAGCCGCATGGGTCTTTCAGAACTTTCTGTCCCCTTCTGTGATACTCAGAACTCATCAGAGAGGCCTAAGACCTTCTTTCCATATAAAAGAAGAGCCGCATTGCTTTCAGCCATCTCTCCAGGAAGTGGCGCTGTGCCTGAGTCATAAGTAGGCCCCCAGTTAATGTATAATAATTTGGGGGGGAAACTTATAAGCTTTAAAAAAGAAATCTCATTTACAATATCCATTTAGATCTAAATACAAAAAGCACAGAAGAGTTGCAATTTGGATAAATAGCAATAAATAATAAGTGAAGTGGTATTTTGTCGCTGTCATGCTGTGAAGTAGCAGTTTCATTTGTGATTAGATTTCTGGAATAAAGACGCATTTTCATTTTATCACGCACAATGGTTTCCAAACACGGTTTGCCATTGGAATCTCACAGCAATCTTTCTGATTGTATCATTTTTATATCACTGCTTAACCAACTACCACCATTTAAGTGGCTTAAAATGATACCCATTTATTATCTCTCCATTCGGGAGATCGGAAGTCCAGTGGCTCAGCTAGGTTAAAATCTCACTGGGTTACAATCAAGGTGTTCGCAGAGTGTCCTTTTCGGGTGGAGGCATTAGGGAAAGATCTCTTGCTTCTTAGAGATTTTGGCAGAATTTTAGTTTTTTAAGGTTGTAAGGCCAGTCCCTCTGTTTTGCTGGCTACAAATTGAGGACCAATCCCAGCTTGTAGAGGCCACCTCGTTCCTTGGCTCATGGCTTCCTTGCTTCATCTTCAAAGGAAGCAAAATGGGTCAGGTTCTTCTCGTGTCATATCTCTCTGCTCCCAGCAATGAAAGGGTCTCTGCTCGTAAGGACCCCCATGATTACATTGGGCCTGTCTGAATACGCCAGGATAATCCCCCTGTGTTTACCCTTCATCGTATGTGTCCCATCCCTTTTTCCAAGTACGTAGGCAAACATATTCACAGGTTCCAGGGAAACTGAGGCCCAGCAGAGTTAAATGTCTGGCCAGCAGCCCCTCAGCCGAGTGGCAACACCCAGCCAGTGTGGACAGATCTCTCGCCTAAGCTCCTGCCCACTGTACAGCCTCCCAAATGGAAAAACACTGTGTTTCCAAGGGGATAGGAAACAGTTCTTTCTGATTTAAAGTTAATATTCCTTTGCAATCAAAGGAGAAATTGTTACATATTTGTAAAGTTCCAACTCAAGATGCCCCTAGAAGCCAGTCGGGCTCAGAGACCTCCTTCCGGGCTGTCGAGGGTAGATTGCGGATGTGAAAGTGTATCTGGGTCCTCACACTGCCGAGGCCTTCTTCACACAACATTCCTCATCACAAGCCCTGTTTCGTGGTGGGACAGTAGCATTGTGACATCCACAAGGGGCCGAATGACAGGAACGTTGTGCCAAGGTGACAAGTGGGCTTGTGAGTCGAATGGGGTGGGGGCATGGCTAATGGGCACGTCCTGTCTTAGCCACTGGCCTCCAGCCCCAGTCTGCCTCTCCTTCCTGCTAATACAGCTGTCAGAAAGCAGAAGAAACTGGAGGAAAGCAGAGATCAGAGGATGCAGTACTCCCGCCTGGTGGAGTCTGTGTCAGCTTGGCCCCAGTAAGGCTGATTCCAGCAACATGACCTCACCCCACAGACCAGCTTCCAGGCCACCATGTCACCACACGGTCCTGTCCCTGGGCCACCATGTCACTGTGCAGGCCAGGGTCCAATCTGTGAGCCCAGGGCCATGACGAACCATTAAGTGGCAGACGGGATTTCCTCAGGTCGCTCTGACACTGGGTCTCTTCCACACCCTCCCAACCCCGATGTGGCTCTGATTCCTAACTGTCCTCACCCCTGTGCCTTGCATTTTACACGGATTTGTGTTTGTCACACTCCCCGCCTCTTCTGTCACTTGTACCTCTGCGCTGTTGAAATTCTTCATCACTATGGTCTAGAGAACCTGAGTAAAAGGAGCAGAGTCCTCTCCAGAGATCAGAGGTGCTGGAGCCAGGCTGGGAAGGGCGGGGGGCTCCCTGGTAATCTTTCTCCAGCTGTGAGAAATGCAGCTCTCTGCCAGCCCTGCCCACTGTCCACAGTGGAACAGAACACAAGTCATCTTCAAAGATCCGTATCCTCATCCATGAGGAAGGTCTTCTGGATAGCCACGTGTGTCTCTTAGTGATGTCAGCCTCCGGGGGTGAGGCAGGCGGCCCCTCGGGGTCAGAGGGACACACCTTAGCCTTCTGCTGTGACTGGGGAGGAGAGTGCAGACATTCATTTCATGCCCACTGAGGTGACATTGACAGCTTCAGGGTCCCTTTGCTACCCCGTCAGCGGTCCCTCTTCCATCTCCTACCACCTCTATGCCTGTATCCTGTCATCCCACAGATGTTTCTAGGTGGCTCTGTTACAGACGTCGGAAATAGAATATGGAACAAGGCAGAAAAATGCCCTTCCCCCGAGAAGTTTCTCTTTTACGAGGAGGTAGATAGTCAACAAGTGAAGTAACCATACCAGTAAATGATCACAAATGATGAAATATGCTGGGAAGGGCGAGAACTGGGTGTTTGAGAGCAGAGACCCACCGAGATGGCCAGGGGCTTCTCTAAGGGGGTGACGTCCAGGCTGAGACCTGGAGGAGAATCCACTCAGAGCCCGGAGGCCCTCCAGGCAGAGTCTGGCCAGTTCACCAGTGTGATGGAAGCTTCGTGAGCAGACAGAACTCACAGCAAGACTGAGGGCTGAGCAGGAGGAGTTTTGAGAAAGAGCCTTGTTATAGAGATGGGAGGACAGGTTCTGGTGGAGAGCTATCGTGGATTTTCCCCAACTTTCTGTTTGTATGGGATGGGGAAGGGGAAGGGTAGCAAAATGAACAAAACCTGGAATTTCAGGTGTGTTAAGAAACCTGCATTGTAGTGTTTTCCCCGACTGCTTCCTGGTAAGTGAGGTGGTTCCTCTCCTCAGACAACCCAGCAGTGAGCTCCAGGAGGGAGCTGCTTCCGAAATGGCCGTTGTACTTAGACACAGCACACGAGGTAGCGTGACCCTATAGTGCACAGATGCCTGGGGGAGGCAGGCAGTGTTTTGGTGACTAAATAAGGCTTCCAGGTGCTCTGGCTACAGCTACGGGAATCTAAAGTGAAAACCTGAAATATTTGCTGCAAGCCTAAACATTAGGGACGTCACGAGCAGCAATAGGACGAAGACCTGGAGTAAGAGCATCACGTGTGCGAAAGGTGGGGAGGTTGTGCCTTTCCCTAGTGGGAGGGAGGAGGGGGGCTGAAATCTGCGATTGCCTCATGCCCCGATATGCAGCAAGAAGAGGACACTGCAAGTAATCCGACATTTAACACAAAAAATCCTTAAAAACGACCTCCTATATATTTCCAAGACAGCTTTTATCTAAGGTTGCTATGTGCCAATTCCCATCAGAAAAACTTACCCATAACTTATGAGTAAGCATCATCATCATTCACGTAAGGACGACAAGGCCCCAGGCCGGGGAAGCCCCATGAGGGTGTCACAACGCCTTCATTCCTTACGGGGTTACTCTGCAGTTAGTTCAGTTTTGTCCTCTTTTGTGCATGTGTCTTCCCGGCTGTGAAACTAACCCACTAACAGTCAAGTGATGATCGAGATTGCCCCTAAATATTCATAGCAATCCATGGCGCCCTCATGCCCCCAGGCCTGTAGTCTGAGGCATCTATTCAGTGCCGACAGGGGGCGAGTTAGTTCCCAGGCCCTTGGAGGCAATAGTTTACAATTGTTCTGCTTGAAAAAATGAGGTCCCTCGGAGCTCCCACTATCTATCGATGGCTGAGATGAAGGGCGTTGGCTCCAAACTGACCGTTCTCTTTGAAGGGGTAACCTAGAAGTCGTGATGGGAGTGAATTTGGCTCTCCACCCCACATGTTATTCTCTTAATGCAATTCCCTTCCTTCTGCTGGCTCCCTGCCACCATACTGCAACTGCATGATGGAGTTCAGATTCCTCTAAGTCATTGAAAATTGGCTATCCTTCCAGGACCTAGAAACACCAAGTCGATGCAGTGCATGTTTCCATCCATCAGAGAGAAGTTGTAAGTGTCGCTGCATCCACATTGGTTGACTTGAGATATTTTGCACCAATACGGCTGAAAGAATTTAAATTCCAATTTGGACGAGGTCCCAGTTACACAGATGATAGAAGGCAGCACAACATGGATAAAGCCGAGAAGAAAAATAAACTGTAGCTAATCAATTGATCTCTACACATCTGTTTACACTTGCAGTTAAGTAGGCATTGCTTGCCAAGTCCTCTGGAAACCCTCAGAGAGAGCACCGGGCAGGTGAGGGTCCAAGCGATGGGACCCTGGCTGGAGCCTTTCTTTGCTGACCTACCTGAGCAAACCATCTGGAGGCAGCTGGTCTAACTCCTTCTGGGAGGAACTTACAGGGAGAGAGACCTCCCAAGAAACCAGATCTTGCTCTTGGACTTCTAGCTTTCAGAACTGTGTGAAAATAAATTTCTGTTGCTTAAGTTACCCAGTCTGTGGTATTTTGTTACGGCAGCCAAAGCCGACGAACGCAGGGTCTTGTAAGATTCTGGTAATATTTTGGTTTTGCAGCTGGGAGCCCCTGATGATGATTTTATAGTTCTTTAAATTGTGCTTATACATTTTATATACTCTTCGGATGTATTTTTTCCAATTAAAAAAGTAGAAGTATAATGACTGCCAAAACATTAATGGCCTATTGATTAGCATTCCATTGATTTATTCAGCAAATGCGGTTCTTTAAGCATTCAGTAAAAGACAGTTCCATTAGGGTGACCAATCTATCATTTCTAAGAAAAGGATTGCTGTATTTAACCAGCCCTGGTTCATTATTTCCAATGTATAAAAATCAAAAGAAAATGGAATGAATACATGCTTTTAAATTAAGAAATCTAAGGCAATTAGTGCTTTTGAATTAAAATAGCTCTCTGTTCTCCTTTTCCATTGATTTCTCCTTACCGTTCAGATCTCAACTAAAATACACAGATAAAGGTCTTTTTGCCTCCCTGGGGGAAACTGTATTACTTTGAAAGATGTTGACATCCAACTATTATAACAGCTCCTGTAGGGACTTTATGTGGAATTAGTTCAAATATTAATGTTTAAAGGAGCTCACATCTTGGGGGGAATAAAGGGTCCTGCGGATATTTCATGCCTTGAGTCAAGACTCTTAATCATTGACTTGGGCTCGCAGGAGGGAGTGAGGCATGTTTGGCCACCTGAAGTAGGTTGGAAGCCACCTGGGTTAGAAATGTGAGTTAAGGGACTCTGCCACGGGGAGGGGGCGGGGGTTGTTCTTAGGGCAGGCAGAGAAACTGGTCGGGATTTCCAGGGCAAGACAGAGAACATAGGTGCCTGCTCCCCACTGACGGGGTCACACGTGGAGGAGGGTTTCCTGGGGCCGAGAGGAGAGGAGAAGGACAGAGTCTGCCTAGCAAAAGCGAGGAGAGTTTCACAGAGCTCTTCACCCGAGTCATTAATTCCTTCATTCACCAAATATTAATTGAGCTTCTATTCTTCATCTGGCACTTCCATGGACATAATAAACAAGTGGACCCACTAATGAACATAGTGAATTATTACAAGTACAAAGGAAGTTCTTCCTTACAAGGAGGAAAAGCACAGGAAACTGGAAGAAAGAACACCTGGGGAGGGAGGAGGTTACAATTAGACTGGGCAGTGAGGTAAGGCTTCTTTGAATTTGGACATTAAAGCTGATGCTGAATGGAAGAGTTGCAGGGAAAGCATTGCAAGTAGAGGGAACGGCATGTGCAAAGCCTCAGAGCTGCAGGGCAGGCTGGTGTGTTTGAGGCGCTGGCAAGACCAGTGTGGCTAGAACCAGGTGAGCAAGGAGAACAGCCGTGTGGGTGTGGAGGGACGCAAGGGCACAACAAAGACTTGGCATCTTACCATCCAGTGGAATGCCAGTACAGGCTCATTATAAGCAGAGGTGGGTTGATGAGCTTGTGTTTTTAAAGATATCCCTCCACTGCCATTGGAGAATGATTAGCGGGAAAGCGAAGGTAGATCTGGAGCGGCCCACGTTAGAAGGGATTTGCAACAATCCAGGTGAGAGATGACTAAGGTGTGAGCTGGAGCCGAGTGCTCATATGTGACCTGGACAGTGAGAGTTGTAATTTGGAGGGCGTCTCAACGGGGCCTTTTCATGGATTAGATGGAGCTGGTGAGGGAAAAGGAGGCTTCAAGGAGGACCTCACATTTCTGGCATGAGCAGTTGGGGAAAGGAAGGTGCTCTTGATTGAGACAGGGAAACTGAGGAAGGAGTTGATTATGGGAAAGTGGGGTAGAGTCAAGAAGAGTTCCACAGGTATATGGGCAGAGGAAGGCAGTGCAAGGGTCAGGAGTCCCGGCCATGCCCATGCCATCCAGGAGGCTGCTGCCTTTTCCAGACTTGTCCTGGCCTTGGGGTCTGAGGCTGGTCCCCAGGAGAAAACGTCTTTTTCTCTCCTATGACTAAATGTGCCTGGAGAGCAGATTCTGATACTGGCAAGTCAAAGGGGAACTTTTTTTGACTGACTTTTCTTGTTTATCTTTCAGAATCATCCAGAAGTGTTGAATTTTCGAATACAACTGGAAAGCAAAGAACTGACCATAAATCTGGAAAGAAACGAGTAAGTCACGTTAATTCTTGTTTATTGCACGATAGGAGAAAGTTAAGACAGTGTGGACTAAAAAGTGCCGTGTGATTTATGCTGCCGTTTCGAGAAACAGAACTAAGTACGTGGATTTGTAATGCAGATTGGGATTTGAGGCTGGAATTCACTTCAAATAGTGATTCAGTGGAAAAAGAAAAAATTTCATCACTCAAAAAAAAGAACTTCGTAACTCAGCAGGTTTTTCTCAGAGTTCTGATCTTCTACTCTTCAGAGCCCAACTTTGTGAAGGACAGCATTTAAGCACCCTCTCTTCTGTTCAAATATAATAACTGTGTTCCGTTATTGGTTGACTTTTGGCAATTCCTGGCTTATGCAAGGAGAAACAGCTTCAAACAAATAGAAATGCTGTAGACCCTGAGAAATATCGAGAGTTTATTTTATCTTTCTGGGTTCGTCTCCAGTGGTAGAAAGTATTTATGTTTTTATTTAAAACTGTGGCCCTTTCTTTGCAAGGTTATATACATTTCCAGAAAATGGCATTGTATTTGTTTCTGGAGCACAATGATAATGTCACATAGTTAGTATGCCTTCCCAGTAGAAGACTTATCTGCTTCAGGGCGTAAGTAAGAACAATTCATATTTTTGTCGTCCTTTACACTGTATGGCTATCCCCCAGGCTTCCTCAGATCTAAAGGACCCCTCACGATTCTGTTTGATTAGTACCGGAAAAGAACTGAGCTCTCCTTGGAGCAACCTGCATCGAAAGCTATAAATCAAGTTCTCAAGTCCTGCTTCATTCTCTCTTCTAAAACTACTGGTTTCTATTCCTCACCCACCAGTGAAGGGCTGAGGCTTCTTTTGTTTGTTTCTGTTTCTTTTTCTTTCTTCTTCTTCTTTTTTTTTTTTTTCCCCCTGAAATGATAGCCTCACTGCGATGAGTTCTGCCAGAGATACTTAGTCACAAAAATCTGCTTCTTGGTATTTCTTACCTGTTTACCCCTCACCATTGCACTTTGGTAAGCAGTAAATGTGTTTTTAACTTCCCCAGTGACTTGATGATCTTAAAATAGGAGTTCAGACATACATCTTGGATAATCAGGAAGCTGAACAGAAACCTGTATGTTGCTTGTATAAATATTTTCATGGTTTTTTTTCCACATAAGAATATTGTGGGACATTGGACATTTTTATTTTTGTATATTGCTGTTTGTGTGTGGTTTGGAAAATACATCTGTGGGCAAAACTAAGTATTCTCTGAAAGGTCAAAAGAAAATAAGGCTCGCGGTGGCGGTGCGTTTCCTCGATGGGGTTTTACGATTGGCAGTTGGATTTGGAAAGTGTCTTTCCTATTTCAGGCTGTTGGAGGAATATGGTAAATAGCATGAGTAGGACCGATCCTGAACTTTCAGATTGTGTTATAACTGCAGGTAGAGGAATAGAAACAGGCTTAGTAAAACCTTAAGTCATTTGTTTTTACTACAAAACATGCTGCAAGAAAAAAATAATAAAGAGACCAAAAGAAAAAAAAAAGTGCTCCTACGACCAAACACAGTCCTGGCTAATATTTTGGTGGATGTTCATATAGATTTTTTTCTTATGAGTAAGGTTTGCATCTTGTGTCGCCCTAGTTGATATGTGCAATTTGATATCCTACTATTTCGTTTAGCTTTACAATACCCTTTCTCATGTAAAAATGCATTTCTTAGAGGCCATGTGGTTCTTTGAGTCTATAAAATGGCTTAATAGCCTTGTTTCCCTCTGAAAATCATTTACCTTTCATTAACGCAGATAGTCTAATGCAGGTAGACAGTGACTAATTTGTATTAAAAAATCATTTTAAAAGGTGCCTTAATTTTCTCACTTCCAATTTTGGGCCTTTCACAAAAAAAAACCCTCAAAGGTAGAAATGTCAAAAGCATAAAACTCTTCTTGATTTATTTCTCGCTTCCAAGCCGTGCCGTCAACTTTAGAAAGTATGTGGAGAGTGTTTAATATGTTTAATATAACAGTCTATAGCTTTATTTTAATTCTACTACTTATACCAATTGTAGAGATTTCATTCTGATAAAAATAACGTTTTCATAAGTAGAGCATGCCAATACCACTCTTAATAAAGCATTCCCCCAAATAATTCAGCATACCAATTTCTTGGAGAAAGGTGACATGTCTGTTTTGTGCGGACTTCATGTTTGAGAGAATGACTACCAAAAAAATCTCTAGTTTTATAAGTAGAGTGAAATGCTTGTAGGCTACTAGCAGTTAATGCTGTCAGACACAAATGGTAATCAATTATCTGGTATAAAATAGAATTTTTAATGTGAATAGCCTTTGGCTCAACACATCCAATTAGAGAACTTATCCAAAGGAAGCTACAGCAGCCAAAGATGAAAGTGCAAACAAGAGTCATTTCAGTATTTACCAACCAGCAGCAGTAGAGAGCCTGACCAATCAGAAGGGAAGCTGGTGCCCCCAGGCTGGGAGGCAGCCCTTGTTCAAATAACATCATTGCAGACTGTTTTTACTTAAGAGTACATCCATAGGAGATTGAGTAAGTAAATTATGGCTCAGCTATGAAACAGAGGACTACACAGCAATTAAGGATGATGGTGGACCTCTTTATTATTATCAAAACATTCATGATATTATCAGTGTAAACAACATGTTGAATATTAATTCACATGGCATTCAGGTCATATCTTTTTAAGTTATCCACGTGTGCGTGTGTGCTGAATATTAAGAATATGGAAGACATTCACTTTCTTATTGTCTTCATGTTTTACAACAAGAAAATATTGGTATTAAAATTAGGAGAACTTTTCATATTGAAAGGAAAAAAAGCTGCTGCAAAAAAACTTAAAAATGGTTGAAAAGAAGAATGTCGAAGTATTTATTACTCATAAAGAGGAAACGCTGGGTTTTAGAGAGGCCTCCAGCAAATTGCAAAGGGCTAAAAAGCTCTACCCATTGAATACTGGGTCTTTAAATATCCGGAAATTTATGTTAATGAAAAACCTGCTTAGAAATCACAAGTGAGAAAGTCATGAGGTAGCTTTACTGCCTTATATAAAAGGCATAATCTAAAGCTAATGCTCAAAGAGAGTCGCCTAAGAGACCCGACTCAACAACTCTTCTTGTAAACCAGCTCTTCGTGAAGGAGAGCTGAATTTGAATTAATCAGTTGCTTCAGGGAGTCTATTTTATTTGCCTTCTGGCATCCCTAATTTGTGAAGATCGGATGCTACTCACTTCAGATCTGCGTCTGTAGAGCCATAATCGAATGTTTAAAGAAACTCAAGGCTTCCCCAGAGAAGTGTTTTTCAGTGTTGCTGTCTGCCCTGGAGCTGCAGGGACCTGCTTTATAACTTCCGTAACTCGGCTGGGTCCCTGTGGACTCTCGGGCCAGCCCTTCAACAGGTGCTCTGTGCAACTGCCTCTTTGATCAAAATGCTTTATTGCACAGGCTGCCCGGCCTCCACACGCGTTTCCCCAGTTGAGGATAATTAGAAGTGATGGCAGTGGGTCACGCTCCCCCCATCTCTTGAGCCCACCGAGCTTTCTGTTTTCCAGCCCTGTCCCATCACTGACAGAATGAAATCCACGGCCCACTGAATTTCTACCTGGGGTGTCTCTGAGCTCGAACTTTGGCCTTGGCTTTATGTCCGTCTGGAATAATGCTAGAACATCTCTTTAGGGGCAGTTGTAATTAGTGTTCACTCTAGACCAGTAGCTGAGGGGGCATTTGAAATATGTCACATGTGGACATAAATATTTCACGACGTCTCTCAGAATGCAGGATGGAGAAATGCAGTGTGGAGATAGCATTGGTGGATTCGTAACTGCCCAGAGGGTACTAACCTACTGTTCACATTGCCCCAAACCCTGTTAGACAGCCGGACTGAGATTGCTGTCTGTGGCCCTGGGGCTGTGTGCACGGCCTCGGCCCGGCCCCCCATTCTGTCAGCCATCTCTGTGAAGGTGTAAAGGTGCAATGATCACCTTTCTTGGCCGTGCAGAACTGGAGGAGGAAAACTGTAGCTCTGCTCTGCATGGCGGAATCTGGATTATAGAGACTTCAGCAGTTTGGACCAATGGGCCCACACTGATAGGATGAGATTTAATGGGGATGAATGCACAGGCCTATGCCTGGGTTAACAACACAATAGTAACCAACACTGTAAGTTCAGAAGGAAATTTCCTAGTAGTTCTTGTGAATGAGCCCTGCAAACTCAGTCTGAGTCCCTGGGCTGCTGTGGTTGCTGAAAGGTGGCTGCCATCTGCGTGCCATGCACGGGTGCCACGGCAGGTCCTGGACCGAGTGATTCTGCTGTTCAGTGACCCTGGTCAGGCCACATGCAGAGCCCTGGCTCCTGTGCTCCTCCAAGCATGATGTTCAAGAGCTGTCTGCCACTGTGCTTGTTTCCACTGTTGGATTTTCCTCATCTCTCCCACCATCCACAGATGTCCTTAAGGTCAGGGGCAAGGTCTTCACTTCCTCTTCCACCCCCTTCCTCCTCCTTCCACAAGGCCTGGCTGGCAGCAGGCACTCGAGAAGCACTGATCAAAGAGTGGATAATGGAAGGTGGGCAGCCTGGACCCGGTCCGAAGTGAGTCACCAGGAGGTGAAAAGTCTGTTTTGGGTGGTGTGAGAAACCAATTGCTCAGGGAGAAAGCTTCTGGAAAAGACACATGGTTTGGAGTCAGGAAGCCAGGCTTTGAAACTCAGCTTTCCTTCCAACAACAATAAATTATGACTCAGTAAACAAGCTGCTTATAGTCTCTTTGCTTCCTCATCTGCAAACTGGAATCAAAGCCCGTATAGTCACTGCCAAAAGATTAGAGCTCAAGTTGTTCTTGCTGACGAGGATTGAATGATTTGGTGACATAAGTCTGTGGATCCACCAGTGTGGGCTGTGTCACCTAGTTACACCCATGGCTTCACCGTACCTGTAGCCTGTCTCAAACTTCCTAAACTGGTGGAGACCAGATTGCACCTAATCTTTACCTGCGTATATTGATGCTAGCCAAACATCGTAATTCTGACAAGAGCTGGAAAGGATTTGAATGACAGTCCTTTGGATTCCTGGTGTTGTAAGGGCCTTAAGTTCACATCTTGACATCCTCGAGAACTAGAAGTTTTAAATCTTTGTGCATAGAGTGCTATTGCTTTTCATCTCTACTCTCGGAGAAGAAGCCTGGCCTGCCTATTAGAACCTCCAGTGCTGATTTGCCTGGTGGCTCTGATTAGTGACTAAACTAATGAGGGTGGGGCCATATCTCAGAAACTTTACTATCTAGTTTCATGCTTTTTATCTCTCCGCTTCCCTCACACATCTTTTTCAGAGTCCTTATTAATTCAAATGATGAATACAAAATTAATAGTAAATCAATGAAATCATTTCTTTATTTACTGTGTCCCTGAGTCACAATCATTTATTTAATACCAGATGTTATGTTGGGCGCTGGAGATGGAATAATAAGCAAGGCAAGTCCTCGTCCCCTTGGAGACCCAAGGAGCCCAACACTAACCAGTCATCACAAAGCAACGGTGAGTGACAGTGGTGCTAAGAGCTAAGAAGTCATGGATGAGGCTCAGCCTGGACCAGGGAAGGAAGCCATGTATGGAGCAGCATTTGATCTGTGCACACGTGGGGTGAGCCAGGTACAGGGAGGCAGAGGGGGGATGGTCCCGGACAGAAGGAAGAGCATCCATAAAGGTCCAGAGGGAGGGGGCAGGAGCTCTGCATCATTTCAGAAACCAAGAAGGTCAGTGTGCTCGTGAACAAGACAGAGATAAGGAAAGAAGTGGAAGCCCGGGTCATGTAGAATCCAGTGCTCTGTGAGAAATACTTTGCATTGTTTCTTAAGAACAGTGGTCCCCCATGGAAGCAAGGCCTGCAAGAAGGGCAATGACATGATAATATTCCATTTTTTAAAGGCCATTTTGGCTATATGTGAAGACTCGATTGCAGGAGGTGAAGAGTGGGTGTGGTTAGAGGCTGTTTATCGCTGTTGCACAGGAAGGGCTGATGATGGCTCCAACCAAGGGAGAGTCTGTAGAAAGGAGTAAATAGTTGAGAAATGTTCAGGAGAGAGAATGGACAGAAATCGATGAGCAACTGAATGTGTGGGGTAAAGGAAAGGAAGGTCTGTCCAGGGTAATGTTGATGCATGAAATATGCTAGAGCAGCAATGCCTTTGATCAGAACAGAAGATCCTAGGAAATGGCCAAGGACGTGCCCTTTGAGCAGTGGTCAGGGACACAGAGCCATGGCTCATAGTGGGTGTGGCCCTCAGAGTCTTGGAAGAGGGTGGACATTAGGGCCTGCCGGAACCCTGTGTGGAGGTGACTTGTGGAGGGCTAGCACGTGGAACTGAACATGGCCTTTCTGTGGGACCCATGGATGTTTGTGGCTGACCTAGTAGAGCAGTGGCTGGGGGCTGTGAGCTGGAGAGCACAGCCTGTGGTGGGTGGGACATGGTGAGGCCATGACCGTGTCCCTGAGAGTATCTGAATAGTTGTCACAACCCAAGGCAACATCAGTGCTCCATGTAATTTCTGGGATCCGAGTGGGGTGAGCCTGTGGCTTCCGGGCTCACTCTGCAGCCTAATCCGCGTCCGTCCTATTATGGGTCTCCATGCAGTACCCCGCCACCAGGAGCACAGAGACTCTTGCCCTCCTTCAGGTCTGGTCCCCATTGTTTTGGGACCACCAGCCTGGGACCAACCTGGGGAGCTTATTAAAGACTCAGGTGCCTGGCCCCACTTCTTTCTACTGAACCAGAATCCCCAGCTATAGGGCGTGGTGGTCTGTATTTTTAACACGTTCCTCAAGGAGTTATATTCATACTTTAATTGAAGGCCCACTGGCCTCATGAAGTTATTTCAATTTAAATAAAATAAAATTAAAGCTTTGGTTCCTCAATCACAGTAGCCACTGTCCCAGTGCTCAGAAAGCACTAACAGCTATTGCACATTTCCATCATGTCAGGGGCTTCTTTCAAACAGTGCTGGTAAGGCAGGGAAATGCCAGATCCTTCCAGTTTGGGGTTTCTGTCTCAGCTGATGCGTTGCCTGGGCAACTGTTCTTAACTCTAAGAGTCACCACGCCTCTTCAGGTCACCTCGTTCCCACGTTCCCACAGCATGATAAGCTCCCTCCCCTACCTTAGGGAATCTGGTGGTACCAGAGGGCCACCTCTGCACTTTGGTGAAAGGAGGAAAGCACAGCAGAAAACTCTCCGAACATGACTGTGGACTCAGGGAACGGACGCGAACTTACACAGACTGACTGCAGCCATTTAGAGCAAATGCCTTGCAATTTAAGTGAAAATCTCTCAGCCTTAACATTGAAGATCTTTCTAATTGGACTAGATTTTGCTTCCTGAATAAGAGCTCAATTCCCTCAGCATTTCTCCTCCTTTCAGTCTTTGAAGTTATACAGACACTGGAAAATGTCAGAACACCATTTTTAGAGTTGATTTGTTCCCCGTCCTGACTTAAGTTGAAAATGCCTAAACCGGTTAAGAACATCCTTTTCAAAGTGGTGCCCCTCCGGGATCCAATGTGAGTGTGTGGCGTCCTTGAGTGGACTTCTTTAAAGTTAGAAGGATCTAAAAAGGACAGCTGATGTGGAAGTGGATTTCCAAGTTTAATGACATCACTTGCAACCTTTTACTTCTCATGCTGCGGGTTTATGATTTTCTGATGAAAACCCTGCCATGTCCTCAGGGTTCCTCTTCAGAACACTGCATCCCAAATGACACTAACTGTTGTCTTGGCCGTTTCCAGGTGATTTCTGGTGGCCAAGAGGAGAGCCAGTGCTCTCCCTGTGGTTGTCATTTCACTGTCCTCTTCCTTGCAGCATGACCAGAGGCGGTCACACGAGTGCCAATGC
Organism: Rhinolophus hipposideros; assembly: GCF_964194185.1. NCBI lineage: Eukaryota > Metazoa > Chordata > Mammalia > Chiroptera > Rhinolophidae > Rhinolophus > Rhinolophus hipposideros. Next base: position 4,948,694 of record NC_138061.1, read on the forward strand.
TGAGGCTGGTGTGCTTATGGCAAGTCTCTGCTTGACTTTCTCTAGTTGCTGTGTCCTCCGACACAGCCTCCGAAAGGCTCCGACACTTCTGTTTGTGTGACATACTAAGACATCTCACTGCTCACTGGAGACAGCAAAACTAACTCCCCAGAGAGCTCGGAACACGTTTGGCTGTTGGGTTATTTGACTCAGGATATAAATACGGTCCCCACATTGCATTCGATTGCTCCATCTTAGTCTCTTTTAATATATAGGTTCACGCTCTCTCTTTTTAATTCTTGCTTCTGAAATCTTGCAGTCCTTGCAAATGAAACCAAGTGGCTTGCCCAGTAGAATGTTCCACATTGTCACGTGTGCTGATTTCACCCCTGTGGTGTCATCTAGCCTGTCCCTATGGCCCCCGAGTCTTCTGTTAACCAGTAGTGAGGTCTCCAGCCTTGAGTGGACTCAGGGTCTGACTTTTCAGTAGGATGCTATCATGTGTGATGCTGTGTCCTTCATTTACATTGCATCAGTTCTGTGACCTCTGCTCGTCTCCTTTTGTAATGTTAGATTGGCGTCCCGACATCTCCTATCTCTTTGAGGGCTTCTTCCATGCCCGTGACAATGGCAGATTAAAGCATCTGTTGCACTGACAAGCAGATTTAGTAAGACCGAAGGAAAATGGCAGGAATTTCCTCAAAGACTCCTGGCCTGAAAGGATGCAGGCTAACTACACGTGTTTAGGTGCGCCTGAGAACACGTGACAGAGGCAAACGACCTAAAAATGCTATGACGTCGTCACTTCTTTCCTCTCAGTATGCTGGCGAGTTCTACTGTAGGGTGAAGAAGGTTTGACATAAGTGGAGAACAAGAGTTTCTTTATTTTTTGATGATTTTCTTCCTTATTAAAAACATGTGGGCAGATAGAAGATGGTATGAGACCAACCCCCACAGCATGAGAATTATTTTGGAAGATGATTTATTTATAGAGAGTATTTTTTTCCCAACATTTCTAAGGCCACCTCTTAAGTTTCCACTGACCTAGAAGAGATTTTGTTGGTCGATTTCTTGGTTTTCTTTGAAAATCTAATAGGCTCCCATGGAGATTCCTTCCATGCTGTTAGGCACTGAACTACACCCAACTGACAAATCTCAATGCCACAGAAGTCCCCTGGGGAGTTGTGAGATACAGCTTTTATGTGCAAGTTTCACAAAGTAAAGAATTACATGGTTAAATGAGGAAAAATATATAATCATGTTAAAAACTTGCTGAAAGCATTATCCTTACAATTTAATAAATACATTTAAATTTTGGATAGAATTTATTATCTTACCAAATAGGGTGATGCGAATTGATTACAGTACTTCTTTTTTCTTCTTCTTCCTCTTCTTTTTTTTTAAATTTATTGGGGTAACAATTGACAGTACTTCTTATAGTCTTTAAACACTTCTTCATCCAAAAGTCTGTTTTTACATTGGACCATAAATTACCTGTATAGACATTACAGAAATCTCTTTTGTTTAGAAAATTATTGATTCAACACTGATGCTTTTTCTGTCATAATTTTTGCATGTGGGAACCTAAATATAAGCATTGTTGTAGATGGCAATATATTATTAATTAGTTAATTGGTTTATGCCCTATCATATCCCAGAGAAGATTCAAGGTTGCTAAAAAGACAAAATTAATTGACTTGCTCCAGATGTATAGACTATCCCTTCCCCCACCTCAAACAAACTAATTTTCTGCATTTTACTCTGTTTTTAGAGCAGCAATTCTAGTCCATATTGATGGAAATTATGATGATGACCATTTGGGGAAGTATGATGTATACCTGTCATTGCTTTACTTTTTTTTTGAGAGCAAAGGAGATTTAGGGGAGATGTAAGCATAGGGGAGAAGGATTGAATCAAGGAGGAGGAAACAAGAAATCTCTGGTGTTTGTAAGTTGTGTGAGGTTAGGCAAAATAATTAACGTCTTTGGTCCTCCCTTCTCTCATTTGTAATCTGAAGATGAGAATGCCTTAATCAGTTTGGGGCCTGGATTGGATGGTTTTAAGCGACACATTTTCCCCTCTAAGATCTGTGGCTTCAGTAACTTCCTGAATTAGAGCATGTACTCCTTCACCCAGAGGGATTTCTGGCCTGATCACACTGGCAGAAATTGTACTTATGATACTAGACGAGGAATCGCGTTAGAGCATATTGTAGTTAAACATCAAGGCCAATGAAACAATTCCCGCGAGAGCCCGGGTTTCTTATTTAGTTGTGTTTTGGTGAACGAGGAAACTCTTGGTGAGTAGCTCCTTCCATGTGGCATTGAGCTCTGTTTCCTGGGGACCAAAGAATTGCAGGCACACGTTTGTGCCCAGAGCAGTCCGTTCTGTTGGGAGATTTGACCATGTGAGATTATGTATCTTGTGGGGTGGGGGTGTGCTTAGGGGGAGCTCATGGCCAACAGGGTGGGGCAGGATGAAATACTCACGCTGTGAGGTGGAGACATCCTGGGAAGTTCCCAAGGGAGGAAGCTATCCCTTGGCCTGAGGTGTCCGTGGCACTTGATAGAAGGTGGAGGCCTTCATGACACCTGATAATGATTGAAACCTTAATCTCCTTAATGTTAATCTCCTTAAAAACAAATACGGTGATAGAAGAAAGGCACCCAGCGCCTATTCAGACTAACCATGCTAGTGTTCTATTTCTTAAACCAAGTGGTGGGTACACGAGGGTTGATTTTACTGTTCATTTTTCATGTTCTGTTGTCTGTTCACTGTCGGCCACAAAAATAAAACACCGTTTCTGATGGCACAACCTCATACAATTCTTTTTAGTCCCCAAGGAGTGATTGTACGGCTCCTTTTGAACACATTTGTTTTCTCCTTCCTTCTGAGCTCCTCGGATAGAAATCCTGACTGATGTGCAGGGCAGCTGTCATGGGCACGAGTTGAAGGAAAGCGAGGATCATGTGTTGTTGCCAGAGACAAGAATTGGTGAAATATTTTGACGAATTGACATCTTTTTTTCTGTAATAATTCCCATGGAATTCTTATAACTGGACATAGGGAAAGCAAACCCAAATATTATGTAAAGACTGGAATTTCTCAGACTGTATTTGTAATTAAATTTATATACTGATGTGAACATACATAAACATGCTCACATCTCCTAATGTATCGTATAATATATAATGTGATGTAAGTATCAGTCCTTACAGAGCGCAATGGGTCATTTTATTAGGTTGAACCAGTAGCCAATGTGCTATGTTTGGAAAAAAATGCATTAGTTCAGGCTGTGCCTTCCAGTGACTTTTCAAAAAAATTCAACAGTGGTGCAAAGTTGACCTACGACTTGAAAATAATCTATAGGTTTTGACTTAGCCACAGAAATTAGGGCTCCTTAGAATGTAAGTCTGCCTTTCAGTTCTTTACATTTATATGTTGAATATTAAAAACTATTATCAATCCTTTTTTACCAATGGAGAAAGGACTTTTAATCTAACATGTATTTTACCATTTTTATGTTTCATGTTTTGGTACTACACTACTTGATACTCTCCATATCCCACATTCTGTTCATTCGTTTATGTTTGTTCATTCATTCATGCTTTCAAATAAACTATGTTTTAGACATTGTGTGGGGTTGGGTACAAAGGTGAATGACACAGGGTTTCTGTGCTTTGTGATAGTTCACTGTCGTTTTTATAGAACAGTGAGGGATGGGCTTGTATAAGTTGATGTAAAGCAAATACTCGCTATGGGGTATTGCTAAATTAAGGTTTGTGATTAATGTGCTGGGGAAATTAGATAAATAGTATACTGCGCTTCCTCTCCTAATCTTTGCCTTGCCTTCTTCTCCAAAGAATTGAATAATCTTTGCCTTTTTGTAAGTATACTCTTAAAAGCTTTAAACTTACCAGCTCATGTGTAAGTGCGTATGTCTATGTATGTATGTGTATGTGTGTATGTGTGTGTGCATAAACATATAATTACGTATGGATTACATACTATGTATACTGTATACCGTGTTTCCCCGAAAATAAGACCTAGCCAGATAATCAGCTCTAATGCGTCTTTTGGAGCAAAAATTAATATAAGACCTGGTGTTATATTGTTATATTATTTATATTATATTATGTTATGTTATGTTATATTATATTATATTATATTATATTATATTATATTATATTATACCCGGTCTTATAGTAAAATAAGACCGGGTCTTATATTAATTTTTGCTCCAAAAGACGTATTCGAGCTGATTATCCCACTAGGTCTTATTTTTGGGAAAACACGGTAGTGCCTGGTATAATCTATGAATGGTCTGTTTCTGTCGTGAAGCCTTTCGGGTGGCATAATATGGGCAAATGTCATTACTGTAGTATTGCCAGAGCAAACCCCATCTGACTTCAGACCGCTGGTCTCTGGTTTTGAATGGCAGCTCTTCTCTTGGGTCCAGTGGCCATAATCACGCATCCTCTGTCAACTTCCCATGTTGCCTTCCTCACGGCCTGACAAGTTATCTGAACAATTAACTGGTGTTAAGGAAAGGGTAGAATTGTATCAACTTCTACATTTTCAGAATAAGGGATCTGTTTGCCTTTACAGATTCTTTTTTTGCTTCCAATTCTTTATCCTTACTCTTTTCCCCAGTAGTTCAATTTTTCTAAATGAGAACCAGATGAAAAGCGGCCTATTAGTTCCTCCAATCTTCTGTCCTCGGATGCAGTTTTCTTGGTTCCCATATAGAACTTCTTTGAACTGTTTGGGGCTGTCCCAACAGCTCTCCCTTTGGACTCTGCTGTAAACACGGACCATTTCTGATTTATGAGAATCACAGGCAGGAACAGAGATCAACTTTTCGAATGCAGCTGTGCACCCAGGTTTGCCTGTGAGCACAGATGATGAGTAGGCACCTCAGAGCACTTGCTCCCCGTAACCTGCCTTGTTTCCTCAGCACAGGTCTGGAGAACAGAGCGCAGACTGCTTGGTAGCTGGGTCACATGTACGGCAGACGGCTGGTGCCATTGTAGACAGTGGGACCAAGGTGTCATGTGGTCACCTGGGGTGGCAGCTGACCTCAAAGACAGAGCTGCACCTTCGGGAGATCATCCCAGCTTTGCACATCCAGAAGTTATTCTTGACAGAACTCAAGAGGTATGAATGAGAATGACCAAATTCCCATGTGACAGATTTCTAAATGGAAATTGATTCTCAGCAGCTCTGGGCAGCCACATCCATGATCAGGACCAGAATGTAGGGCGAGGGTGATCCATCCAGAGGCGTGTGGAGGAAATAATCAGACAGCTAGGCCACTGGCCGTGGAGTGAGAAGATCTGACTCAGAAGTTCCACACTACTGACTCTCTGTGGGATGCTGATCAAACACTTAACTTCTCTAAGCCTCAGTTTTCTCACCTATAAAATGGGAATAATACCTCCAAGAATTGGGGTTCAATTACGTGATTCTAGTAGAGGATTTGCCCAGTGCCTGGCCTATCATAATGCCCAGTAAATTAGCTTTACTTAATTTAGTGCAGAGCAAGGGTCCCAGGAAACTCCCCCAACAGCTTCCTGTTCTCGGGCCCAGAACCTTGATGGCCTCCACATTTGGTGTCTTTCTGCAATTGTATTGGATAAACCCTCCTTTTTTTTTTCTTTTTTCTATTTCATGAGACGTTCCACTTCTAGAGTCCGTTCAGAGCACCCCTTTCCAGTCACAAGTCCCTCCTTTGGCCACAGTTACCACCCCGTCGGACTCAGCTGGCCCTCGATTTCAGCCAAACTTCCCAGATGTCCAGCTTCAGACCTGGGGGACAGCCCACTCTTTACAGGGGACTGCAGTGGATACCAGGACGCCTCCATGTTTCATCGATTTGACTAGTATAACCTGCAGAGTAAATGTTCTTTTCCCTTATTTCTGCATTCTTAACAGATGCCTCACTGTGGGGGGCTCACCGCTTCCTACCACCATGAACAGGCCAACTCTGTTTCACTCAGTTTTCTTTTTTATAAAAATTTCGGTATTAGCTATTTGGCCTCCCAAGCCACACTATGAGGGTTTCGAAATTTTTTCTAGAAGCAGAGATCAGCCAGCTGGGCCATTGGTTGAATTCTCAGAGGGTGACTTTATTCCCTCGGAGCTTGGAGAAGGGGCACTCCCTCCCTAACCCATGTGTAGACAGTGATGAATGGTGGCTCAGGGCCATTGTAATAGAGAACAGAAGAAACTAGTATGTCAAACTGACTTCTGGGTATCAGTGTTAGAACTGAGCTTTCCCGTAAAAATAGAAAATACTTCGCTACCCAGACCAGTCCACGTGCCTGGCAACTTTTAAGTGAACGACAACAACAAAAGTATGAGTGACTTACTGTTTTTGTTACTAAGGAAAGCATGCGATTCCTCTTTCAGTAAACAAACGTTACAAAAATGTTGAAAAGAGGGTTTTTGGAGCGACAGGGACTATAGCTCATTTTATAAACTTATTCTTCCACTTTACAGAGCTTGGTTTGTCTCCTTAGATCTTCTGCAAGCTTTTTTTTAAAAAAGTATTTTTCTTTTGTCACATGTACTTGGCTACCCAAGAGGATTATTTATTTTACGAGACAAATTGGAAGCCGTGGGCTGCAAACCCAATAATCTCGACGAAACGCGGGCTCTGCTGTGTGACTTTAGGAACTGACCTCTCTAAACCTCAGTTGGTGTTTGTAAAATGGGGATTAGCAAGATTATCCTGTTGTTTTACGGATTAAATCAATGATCCAGGGAAGGATTTAGCCCAGAGCCCAAGGCAGAGAGCCTTACCTGTGAGCTGGTGCTGTTAACTCAACAACATCTTTGACCTCTGACTAGACACAAGCATTGTGCAAACACCGGGGTACAGCAGGGCACAAAGGCAAAGCAGCCTTGACCCCAGAAAACTTGTAGGCTAGTGGGGCAGAGGTCAAAGAGATTAGGCCACAAATAATGACTGTTATAAACATTGTGAGCTAGTAAGGAGAAGAGGGAAAGTGTCTTTTGTTGGCCAGGAAAGGCTGGCAGGCTAGAGGCACAGTCACCTGTAAGAATGAACCAAGTGAAAAGATGGGAAGAGTCTTAAGCCCAGGTGAGGCAGCAGCTTGGGGCAGGGAGGCTGGCAGAGGACCTGGACAGGAGCTTGGCGAGTGGGCTAACAGCCAGCCGGGAGGCAGAGGGAGACCAGACCCCACCAAGCCTTTGATAGGTATCAGACTGTCCCCTGAACTCCATGGGGAGCCATTGGAAGCTGTAAGGAGGGCAGCGACAGGATGCTTTCTGTGTTTGAAAAATGACATTCTGCTGTGCAGAGAATGGGATGGAGGGTGTCAAGGGCAGGTGTCAGAGGCATTGAGACAAGACCGCAGTTAATGTAAGAGGGGATTCGTTGAGCACGGAAGCCGTGGATGGAGGCTGAGTGATGTGGACACAAGAAGCAATTCGGGGAAAGTTACTGAATCCCAAACTATTCAGATGCCTAGGAGGGTAATAGGTCTAGGAAACTGTCAGGTGGCTCGGAAAGACTGTAATGATTACAAAGATTTCAGATAAAAGTGTTTTGTGAGATCTGAGAATAGGGCAAAGCAATATTAATAAATTAACGTATCAGTACATTTAAAATATGTAATTGCATTAACAAATTAAATATTTTAAGTAGACAGTGGACTGTTTCCACACTGTGTATATATCTATTTAAACCTAATATGTGTATATATAGCTATATAATGGTCAAAGATCCTTTTGGTATCTTCTTTTCCTCCAAGATCGTTTTGGTGGAAAATGAGAGACCATCTTCTCTTTGGGATTGCCTGATTCTTTGGCAAATGCGACAGGTACCTAGCTTCCTAGCTGTCCCCAGGCAGGTACGCATAAGGACACCACCCTTTGTTCAACAATCCGTAACCTCTGGTTAAAAAAATCACCTGCTTCTAAGTGCCCGGCATCATTTGCTCAGCTGAGTTTTTCCTGAGTCCAGGGAAGAACTGCTGCTTTTTTATTCTAACCTTGGCATTTACATATTTTTATCTTCATCTTTGTTCTTACCTCTATAAAATGAGGACAGTTATATTTCCCTGCCATCTCTACGGTTGATGGATGAACGTTATTTCATGAAGCGGTTGTAAGTATTTTATATGCGATGTAATTCTTATGTGATTGCCATGACAGGTCATATTTCCCCATTTTTTCTTTTACTATTGAGCATTGAGTTTTATTTAAAGAGTCGATGAAATGTTTTGTTTTGTTTTTTAAATACGGGATAGGAATACATTACCCCTTCTGTGAACCTGAGAAAGTTGGCGAAAATACTAGATTCTCATGCGATAGAGAAGATCTTCTTTGTTCCAAGTTTTATTTGGATCAGAAAGAGTTACTTTGCTAAAATCAGTGCAGCTCCTGCTTTCTCTAAGCAGTGAAAAAACCATCTCGATGCCAATGGAACATTTTCATCCCAGAACTGGAATTCGTGTGATGTTTCAGCATAATTTATTCAGGTGTTTTTGTGTGACAAGACTGGAGTGGGCATCACAGGAATCTTAGCTTTAGGACGTCATTGTCTTCCATCATCCCTTCCTGGTCTGTCCTTAGAGGTGTCATTGTGTTTTGCAGACCCATTTGGGTTAGGCGGTTGCTGTCAAGTGAAAGGCAGTCCAGCCTGGCAGCTCAAATGCAGGAGGCGCAGCTGTTCATGGAAGAGGCGAGGGGCCTGTGGGCCTTGGGCAGGGTGCAGAAGTGGATGCTGGGGGTTCTGGGGCAGCCAGGGGTGACGGCTGAGTGCTCAGCAAAATGCACAAAGTTGCAAAGCCACAGAAGTCCCTTTATTCTCATTGTTATTACTGTTATTCCCACTTCAAAGCCCCAGGAACAGTACTTGTTAGGAATAAATATGCTGGTGTGGTACTTAAGGAACCAGCCTTTGTAGTCTTGATAATAATCTGAAGGAGATTTCTGGAAAAATCCACTATCTTATCTCCTGTAGCTCCTCCTACTTAACCTAATCACCATCAATTTCAAGCACCCCACCCGCACCCCCCAACCGGGACTCAGGTGAAATTTTTCTCCAGTTACTGTTGTTTTTATTGAGTATAATCTCTGAGCTATTGTCGAGATAAATGAAGTCGACTCCTAGATTTGTAGACTTCCCAAAGCGGAAGTAGATGGAAGTGAGAACAGCTCGTGGAATGTAAGCTTTGGGAAGACAGGTTTGTGTCCGGGTGGTTAGCTGTCATCCCCTCTTCAGGCTGTCACTCACTTGCTTCTGGACACAGCACTTAGGGCACCAGGTGCTTTGTTGGGGATTCAGAGAAGGGAAGAGGATGTCTGATCATGGGGGATTCTCCAGGGAAGTCGTGTGGCGGTTCACTGGTCCAAAGTACCATGCCATAGATAATGGTTTTGTGCGGGGATTTCAGTGAGTTTTCCTGGAAACCTCAACACCTTTGTCAATGTTTAAAGAGCTTTAGTGGACCTTCCCAGGCTTCCCACCATGAAGGGACTGCGTCTGGAGGGAGGGGGTGTGTGATTAGAGGGGTTGGAGCAGGGAGGGAAGCAGGGACTGAATGCAGAGGCGAACTTGTCCCGGGACGTAATGTGAAGTTATCACCAGCCGAAGGTTACTTCCTGGGATGAAAACGAACAATGTCTTACTTCCCTAGGAAGTCAGAGCCTGAGTCTGTTTGGTTGTTAGCCTCACAAACCTTTGTTGAGTGTAACAAAGGGGGAGACGAGAAGAAAGCCCTCCCTGTCATGATGTTGGTGACAGCCAGCCAGCCAGGCTGCTCTGAGCGGGGACCCCCAGCTGGGAGCCCCACGGAGTGAAATGTTGCAAGAGAAACTTGCAGATGAGCTCAGAAAAGGAACAGCGAAAAACTGTCCGGAAAGACGCCCACTTCTGGTGGCAGGAGGACAGTGCTCAGGGGGCTGCCCCCTGACAGTGCCACTGGGGCCAGAAACCAGGGCGAGTCTCGGCTAGCATGGGTGTCCTGTGTGCCTCGGGAGAGGGGATTCTGTCCAATGACAGCTTTACCCAGCTGGGACATTTTTCAGGCCTTCTGTGTTGAGACAGTTTCTAAACATGTGAGGAGACGCCCACAAGGAAAGGACAGCTCCGCAGAGGTGGCAGAGTGCCAGGCAGCTCCGAGGAGGCCTGGGGACGTGACTGCGGAGCAGCCAGGGACCGTCTGCCCCAGGAAGATGGTGACGCCCATTGAAACCCCAGGGGGAAGGAGTGACAGCAGGTCTGTGAGGCCGGGGCAGGGGCTGAGTGTGAGTCTGATGCTGGATAACAAGACTATGAGGGGAGTGTCCCCTGGGAAGGGGCTGAGTGCCCATCTCAAGAAGGAGCTCGCCAGCCACTCTCAGGAGTGGGGCCGGCTGGTTGCATGGTCAGTGGCTGTGTGGATGGCAACTTAGCCCTGGAGATTCACGGTAATGGAAGTAGTTACCGTGGAGGGGGCACGGAATCCATGCTAAGCATTTTTATCTACGTCATCTTCCCTGTTCCTTCCATCACCCCTGTGAGGTGCACGCTGTTCCCATCCCTGTTGCACATGTGTGGGAACTCACAGCAATATCAGATGACCCACGCCTGGTCACACAGCGGAGGAGTGGGAGAGCCCGGACCCTGGCCCAGGCAGGCAGCCTGCAGGGCCCTAGCTCTTCATGTTCTGATGGCTACACCCCGGCATGCCTCTGGGGTTTCCCACGGGAATAGTGTTGCCCAGCAGAGGCCTGGGGAAGGGCAGCGGAGGGACCCAGGCAGCTTTGGAGAAGTAACCACAGGCCAGCTGAGTGGGGCTGCACCTTACCCATCTGGACTCGGGCCCTCAGCAGCCTTCTGTGCCGTGTAATTGTTCACCTCCAGGGACAGGGTAGGAGGTAGGAGGCCCTGCCAGGGAGAAAAATGGGGAAGGCTCAGGACCTGCCTCACTCAAGAGTGAGGTTTCTCTCCCGAAGCTCCTGCACACTCAGACCACGCAGGAACCAAGGCTCGTTCACGACTTATGCCAGCCCCCTCCCCCAACAGAGCCCTTGAGTGGGTGAAGAGAAGAGCCTACCGTCCTTCCCCTAAAGATGTTCTAAGGGAAACTGAGTCCAAGAGCTATCAGAGAACACAGAGGTTTTTTCTACAGGGTGAGAGTTCCCACCCTGTCCCGTCCCCATTATACAACAGTGAGCAGAAGTCTCCTCATCTTCCTAAACTAGATAACAGGCCATTGGGCACAGCACCATTAACGGGCTGCCTTCACACGGAGCGTTGGCTGGTTGGTGGTTACTCCTTTCAGGCTGAGCAGCTCCCCCCTGGAGAACAAGGAAATGATAAGCCAGCATAAATCACGCCGAAAGGAATGAGTCCTCCTCATGAGTCATTAGGACGGATGACACGTTGGCGAGCAGATGAAAACCCTGTGATGAAGAGCAGTTGTAAAAGCACAAGCTCATGCTTAAGAAATGCGTCGCGGTGACTCAAACGTATAATGCATGCATTTCCCCCCACCCCCCCCCTCTCTTTTAAAAATATTTGCAGTAAATATCAAGAGTGGTAAAACAACATTTCCTGTGCTGGACCCTGGGGGGAGAGGAGAGGTTCAGAGAAGGGCAGGTTTGAAAAGATACTTTGAATCAGGGAGTGTAAATGTATTAATAGTTTGGGGTAGATTCTCTAATGGCATCAGAAATAGGAATCACAGTCTTAAACAGGCATGTCGGGCCATGAGAAAATACTGTATCAGAGTGTTCATTTGTGGCTTGAGAGCATGGATGAGCTTACCATCCAGAGCTGTCCCAAAGAAGGGACCCTGGAACAGCAAATGCTACCTCTGTCTATTGCAAGAAGCAGTAGGAGACAGTCAGCTTAGTGGGCAAAGCATGGGCTGTGCAAACAGGCCAGCTGCTGTGTCGTTGCTCTGCCACTGTAGCCCTGTGTCCGGGGACAAGCTCCCCACCTTCTTCGGGTCCGCTTCCTCAACTAAAGAGCGTCATAATTGTAGCACCACCCGATTGACAGGTTGGATTGCAGGCAACAGAAAGAGACTGCGCTGGCTTACACAGAAAGGGGGTCTGCAGGCAGAACTGGAAGCTCTTCGGCCAGGCCTTAGGGCCATTCAGATCTTGTCAGAAGAACGAGTGGGCAGGCTCGTCAGGGTCTGATGCGGACAATCCTTGTGTCATCCTGTCAGGGCCATACTCCAGAGAAAGAGAGAGAGCATCTGAAAGGTTCATTAGGTCACCTCTCTCCTGTTGGCTGAAGGAGAACAAGGCTGGAACTTTGGCCAGCGGGGGAGGCAGAGTTTCTGTTACCAGAGGAAGGAGGCAAGAATGCTATGGGGATTAATTTACATCGTGCATGTAAGGTTCCTGGCTCCGTGCCTGCCCACGCTGTAAGAGCTGAAAAATCAACGGTTGTGTGTTAACAATTATAAATTGGAATGATTGATACCAGATCAATAGAGTAAGCTATTCCAAATACAAAGCTAATGGTATGCACGCACACAAATGAGTGCCGTTAAAATGGGGAACCTGAATAAGGTCAGTGGACTGCACCAGAGCCAACATCCTGATTGCAGTGTTGTCATACTCGTTTTGCAAAATGTTACTATTGGGAGGGGAAACTGGGCACGATGTGTAGGGGACCACTCTGTATTACGGACAACGGCTTGTGATTCCACAACGATCTCGAAAAAAATTACAGTTAGTAGAGGAAAAAAAGAAAAGAAAACTCATGATGACTTTAAAATCGCAAGAATTTTCTCCCTCATTGGAATTAATTGTTTTCAGTCCCTACCCCAACCCCCCCCCCCCCCAAAAAAAATCATCAGAAAAATGCTGTTTAAATGTAAGGGTCCAGATGGATTGAAAATTCTTTCTAAACATCAGGGAAGAACAGAAGATACAATAAAAGCAAGGCCAGGTCAGGATATTACCTTTCTAAAAGTTCTCGTTATTGAATGCTTGATGATCTCGCCTAACACAGACTCACACAGACACACACTCACACACTCACACACACGCACAGCGCTCCCAATAAACACGTGAACAAATGTCAGTCTGAGTCAACCCCTGTGGCTTTTCTTAAAGCTGTTTTTTCTTAAATCGTATCTGCTAAATGTTAGTTTATTTAAGTAAAGGTGGGCCCCAGTGAGTGTCAGTTTGTAAGTGATGTTTGTTAGAGTTACTGGGTCCCTGAGTTCCTGTGTATAGACTCTGGGATTATGCTGCAGGAATAAACCTCTTCCAAGGGCTTTGAAGAGCCTGCAGTCAATATGCATGAGCTCTGGCTTTCGTGGTCGGCCCGGATGGGTTGGAGCCCCTACCCTAGCGGAAGGTGGAATCTGGCCACACTCAAGATTTTTGCTCATTCATTCCTTCCCTTTCTCGTTCTTCTAGTCGTTCATTGGTGGTCTACCATGTGTGTCCCTGTGCGAAGCTGAGGAGACACCAAGACCCAGAAAATTGGAGAAATTCACAGTTGGATAGAGGACCATGATGTGTGCTCCAATAATGACCAGTCAAGGCAGTGGGTCTGTTTGTCCTGGGCGCATACCAAAGTGCTAGATGAATTCAAGAGGAAGAAAGCGAATCCAGCCATGTAAACATTCAGAGCGCCTGCAGTTTAAATTATGTTGTAGGCAAGGGCTACATGTTGGTATTGGCTTTGCAAAGCACTTCTATACACTCATAAGCCCTGCGTTTCCCCTCGCAGACCTAAACACGCTCCCCCGCCAACCCCCACCTAGAGCACCCTCTTTGTGGTCTAGAGGCAGGGGAGAGTACAGTGCTTGTCTCTGTTAACCATGAGTGGCTAGATTTTAGGAGGGGAAATGGATTACAGAATAAAAAATGTCTTCCAGAGCTGCTAACTGGAGAGAGAGGATCGGAAGTTTCGCCGAGAGGAGGCAACAGGTAGGAGAAACACAAGCTATGTGGTCTCAGGCACATCACTTACTTGTTCCATGCCTCAGTTTCCCCAAATGGTAAACTGGGGATAGTAACTGTACTCAGTGGGTGGTTCTGGGAATGAAATAGGTAAAGACCTGTGAATTACTTAGAACAATACCTAGCTCATGAAACACACTCAGTAGTTGTCGAATACTGAAACGTCTGTACACATGGATGAGCCTGTCAGAAGGCAGAGATGTCTTCTGATTGGCCACCCAGGGAGGGAGTGGAACAGCAGGTGGAAGATAAAAAGTCCAAGAGGAGAAACCAGGCACAACGCATGCCATTGCAGCTCTACGGGGTCAAGCACCTCTCTGTGTGTGCTCTCACTGGGGGAACATTGCCGGTTTTGTCCCTTTCTGAGTCCCGGTATCTGGAGGAGTACCTGGCACCTGGGCCTTATTCTGAAAAGAATCTGTGAATTGTGGCCTTTGATTCTTTCCATGACTGGGTGACGTGTAGGAGCCGTGATCACCATCTGCATTCTGCAGAAGAGGGTACTGAAGCCAACAGGAGTGAGATGTGTTGCCCACGTGGTGTCAGTGCTGAGCTCTGGACCCAGCGGCAGGTAGGGCCTGGGACTTGAAGCCACCGCTAGTGTTTCCCCTGCGATCCTTCTACAGGGCCTGCTGCCTTCATGGCCCTCAGGGACCATTCTGAATGTCAAGTCTTTGGTTTGAAAAGATTCCGCATTTCAAAGAGCCCTTTGCAGAATCCTTGGATTGCGGTGGGGCTCCAGAAGCAGGCTTTATTTGCATTTTGTGGAGTTTTAGTGATGGCTACATAGAAAGGGCGGTAAAGTTACGGCCATTGTGTGCGGACTCTATTGTCTGTTTGTTGCCACCATGCTGGTTTGAGAGGTATTTTTAGAGTCACATGTTTGTTATTCACAGTTGACATTTTTAGTAGTACCCAAAACTAGATAACAGCAAAGAATTCCTGGTGGGTGACTAATGCTCAAGGTTGGTGCCCAGACTTGTCTTAAGTGATTCACTCTCTTCTTGGGCTGTGGAATGCCACCAGTTCCTGTGACTGAGGCCAGTGCACACAAGTTTCTCAGGACCGAGCGGACATTGGGATGGCCCTTGCATCACTGAGGCTCTCTCCTAAGCACCCAACAGTAACTGGCAAAGGGATGAGGGCTTCTAAGTCCCTGTAACTGCTGTGGTGCCTGAGTGACATTTGGTTATCAGCTCTGTTGATGTGAAATTTTTCTCTTTCCTCGTGTTGTTGACATTGCACTTGAGTGGAATCAACACTATTTTGCATGGGAAAATGGGTGAGAAGCGTTAACAATATGCACAAGCATTTTACATAGTGATATACGCAGTGATATTTAAAACATCTCCAAAGGTGATAATGCATAAATAAAGCACACACTTGATTCTCCTCAAACTTCCTGCCATTCCAGCTCAGTGTACGACAGAGTTGATTTGAGATAGATGGTTTGAGGTTTGACACAGATAGGGTTTTCTCAGGAACCGCTCTTAGACCTTATAAAGGATAATTGGAGTTGTTTTCCCAAAGAGAAATGATTTTATACAATTTTGAAAGCATTTTCATTTGAATATCAAGTGGTATTTCCTCTACGTTGCTGCAGAAAAGAGCCTGAGTATGTACCTGCATGAATGACTGACTAGTAGAGTTTACCTTGGGTTGTTGGTGGGCATTTTCTTGAGGATAAAACTATTACATCTGGGATGTTTTGCGACAGGTTAAAATAGAGTTAAGCAATTACTCTTAACTTCACACAAAAAGATCACTATCTCTATAGATGTCTTTATCTTTCTCCCATTTTGTCCCGGGGGGCCATTTTGTTGTTGTTTGTTTCTTTGTTTCTTTGTTTGTTTTGTCTGTATATGAGGTCCTATTTATCTCATTCTCCTCCAGAATGGCAGGATTTTGTGTCTCTATTTCTTTTGTTTTCTTTACCGACTTCTCTAGGTTCTTCGTTTGCTTCTCCCTTTTGACTCCTAAATATGCTCTGAGGTCTCCATTGTTACAGAAAAGTCTCCATCCATCCATCCATCCACTCCTCTCTCCCTCCCTCCCTCCCCCAAATGTTCTCCATCTTGTAGCCAAACTCTACATAACTGTGTGCTCTGCCTCCCTCCTCTTCTCCATCTGTTCCCCTCCCATACCACCCCTCCTCCCCACTTTCAGAGATCCCAAAGGAAGGGACACTTTCTTGTTACATACATAGCTTTTTTCTCAGCCCAGTTCTTCCTTGCCTTCGGTCCCTGTTCTCATCCTCTCCTTGAGGGTATCTCCCACTCTGATGTCCATGATGATCTTTTTCCTTGTGTCCCCAGTCTGTCCCACTGCTAATTCCCTTTATGGCTTCTCTTCTTCCTCAGGCCTCTACGGGGGGATGGAAGCCAAGGCACCCAGTTCTCAGCCCCGAGGTCTTAATTCTTAGACTTTCTCTGAGACCTACCTACCACTGCGCCAGATTCCCAAATGAATACCTCTAGCTCTGACCTGTCCAATCTACTGTCCAATCCTTCAGGGATGTCCCATGATCTGCCAATGCCAGCCTCTCCAAATGTGAATGCTTAGTCTCCCCCAGCCCTTCTGGGTGAACTTTCTCTTCTTCTCAGGCCAGCAGAAACTCCTTTCACTGCCTAGATATAGTCGTAAGTCCCCAGGTGTCTTCCTTCAGAGTCTCCCTTGGGTGTCTCATTTCTCTTTCCGGCCCTGCTTCAGGTTCACATCAGTGCACACTTGGGTTTTCAACAGTCGCCCAGATGACCTTCCAGAAATTTCCTGCCACCAGTTTATCTTATAAAGATGCCAGACTAGAGTACCAGACTTGTGTTCTTCTCTCCGCCTTCCACCCCGCCAGCTGAGTGTTCTTTCCCCAACCAGGTTGGAGCACGTCCCTGTTACCCTCTCGCACCTTCGATGGTTCCCCTATTCTGGGAAGGGGAAGTCCTGGTTCCTTAGGCTAGCTCGTCGGTCTCTTTGATGACCTCAGCCCTCCTTTTATATTTATTGCTGCTGACTGTCCTCCTCCCACTCTGTGCAGCACCTACATGTAATTATCCCTCATTTTCAAACACACCTGGACATTGATATCTGCCTGTCTCTGCTCAGACAGCCCTCTTGTCAGGAACTCGGTCATCACCTTTGGTAAATGTGTGTCCACTCATGTTCTACTGTACAATGCCGGTGTCATCTTTTCACAGCTTTTCCCGTTCGACGTCTAATCCTCCCACACCTGTCCTGGCTCAGGTAGAATTTATTCCCTTCTTCTTCCCATATGACTTGATCATAACATGTGTTTTATTAAATCTATTAATAACTCTGCTTCTACTCAAGGATATGACCCATTGGGACCTGACTCAGTGCCTTCTCTTTGAGTCCTCAGCACCAGACCTGTAAAGTAAAGAGACCAGTAAATACTGACTGAATTAAACTTTAAGAGACACTCTCCTACTGACGGAAGAGCGTTGGGTTCCTATTGATTGGTTTATCCAGTCTAAACTTTCCCCCATGTTTACCATGATTTCCCAATATACAGTCAGCCCAAGCGTTCCAGCAAATGCTGGGCCCATTCCCACAGTCTGTGTCCTCTCTTCTCCCTGCCTCTCTAGAGTGTGCCCTCCTCCTTCCTCCCCTTGGGTACTTTTTCCACTCTTTCATGCAGCCCATAGTTACCATTCAAACACAGCCGGTGTGCTGCAAGGTTAAGACCTTGAGTGCGCTCTTCTTCCATGTTGCCCTTTTTATCTTATCTCTCAGCATTTTGTATAAGCTGAATGAAGACAGAGAGAGACCATGTCTGGCAGTTGTGAATACTACCAATGTCAGATTCATGGCCTGTACACAGTTGTCCATCTAATACTTGATGAGTTGTTTAGGTATCTTACTCTTCGCTGCCGAGGATTCACGACTGTCACAGTTTCTATCCACAGTTTCGAGGCCGAATGCTTGTGCTCTAACCACAGAGTGGCCAAAACGTGCCTTAGAGTCTGGAAGTGACTCGAATTTGAACAAAAGAAGTCTTCTGCCCCCAACCTGATGCAGTTGGTACTGCGCCCTTCACCAGATTTTGAGAGCTACAATTCTTTCTCAACTAGTTTACTCTAGAGCGTGAAAGAGCTTATATAGAGAGGACAGTCACTGAGGCTGAGCCTGCAGTTACCCAGCACCAAAGTCTGTGTTGTCCCAAAGCTCTCAGAAGCCCTCCTAGCTCGTGATCTAATGCCAGGACAAAGATAGTAGACGCTCCTTCTCTGAAATGCCTAGATATTTGTCTAAGAAGCAGATTATGTTTTCTCATTAGTATTCTTCTGTTCATAAGGCAGTATCTGTAGGAATACCACTTTTACTGACCCCAAAAGAAGTCAGTAAAACATATTCACCCCGAAAGTGAAAAATGACTCCCATAAATGTTTTAATGTTGCCTATACGACCTCTCCAAACACGCACACAGACAGTTGCTCCCCAGTAGTCTACAGGGCGGACTGAGAATTCAATACGATGATGCGTGAAAAGAGCTCCTCGCAGTGCCAGGCACAGAGAAGGAACTCAGTGACGGTTTGGTGTGGTTGTGACTGCACACTCAGGGCTGCTGTCCATGACTATTACCAATTCTGTTTGTATGGTACTTAAACAGCGCAGAGTCGGGCACGAGACCCTGACAAGGATTTGGTGGGTGGTGGCTTCAGCCTGGGACTGGACCCTTACACAAGGTGTCTCCTGCGCAGAGGGCCTGCTTATCAGCTGCCTGCTTATCAGCTGCAGGCAAGCGACAGAGTCATGCTGGCCTCCTCCCTGTGACATCATGCAGCAACCACAGCTGCTCTGAGCGTGCAGACGAGACGCATGTCTCGAAGGGGAAAAGCAAAGGGATGAAGTCATTCACGGTCCCACGTGCGTGGACGGGTGGCCACTGCTTGGCCTTGCTTGTACTTCTGTGTCACGGCTCTGCCTGGGTCATATCCCTTTTGTAGGACAGCTGTAATGTGGACAAGGGAGGAATGTGCCCTTCCATGAGGTCGTAAAAACCCACAGCACTTTGTGATGTCAAATGGAGGCATTAGACGGAGCCGACAGAAGCTGTTTCTCATGGTGACTCAGCCCAGGGCTGGGTCACAGACTGCATCCACTTCTTTCTTCCCAAATGTCGACATCTTGACTTCCTAAGGAGCCTGGGACCCCAGCCATGGCTTTGTTTGTTGATTGTATAGAAAACCGAGAGAGACCACTCTGGAACCCATTTCAACTCAAAGCAGAAAAGGTCTTCATTAAACGGGTTTGCTCAGTGAGTTGTCACAGGGTTTGTGGGCGAACCACTGTGGCCAGGCGAGAAGGAGCCTTGTGATTTACAAACTGCTGCTCTCGCAGAATCTCACAGAGGGGAAAACCACCCTCGACCTCCTCCCCCATGCTATGCCAGAACTGCTTCCATTGTTCTTAATTTTGCATCATTTTGCCTTGATTTTGGAAGTCTTTGGGGGATTTCAGTGGAAAATTAGCAAGCCTGTTCAGTGTTTACTGCTGAACCAGAAATACAGTTCAATCCCCTGTTTGTAGAAAAGCCTTCGAAGTAAAAGTCTGATTTTATAAAATAGGTGAGTGGGGGTTCCTTAAAATGTCAAGGGTATTTTAAAGTATGTTTTTACAACTTGACAGAGTCTGGGGAGAGAAGAGGCTTAAAACTAAAGTGTTAGGAGCTGCTGCCAATTGAAAATGAATCACAAATGAAGATAAATCACCCCTGGGCATATAATGTGGAACAATGGGAAAATATTATCAGAATTGTAAAAATTTGATTTGCATGCAATTTTTCAGAAACATAGCTCAGCAAGCATAAACCGAAGCAAGCAGACTGACTCACGTAATGGGGGGAAAAAGAAAAATCAGTCTAAGATTCCAAACATGTACGTCAGGAGATGATTATTGGATATGGAAAAAAAATACTCTGTTTTACAACATATATGCCATTTGCCATTGGCGGGGGGGTGAGGCGGTGAGGGGTGTGTGTAGGGGGTTCCAAAGAGCATTTATAAAATGCACTAATTGCCAAGACACTACAGAGTGTGTCAGTATGACTATTAATAACTCGATTTACTAAGTGCCTGCTGCTTATGTATTAATTCTATGTTATTATCGCTAATCCGTGTAGTACACTTACAAGCGTTCTTGTCCCATTTTATAGAAGAGGGTACTATTCAGAATGTTTATAGAGCTTGCCCTAGGCTACACAGCAAATGAGGGACAAAGTCAGGGTTCAGACTCACTTTACCCTGGCCCTAAACTTATCTGCTTTTCCGCGACTTCCAGAGGCCTCCCAGGCAAGTGAGCCACAGGAAGTTGCTCCTTCCTGCCCCAGCCTCAACATACCTCACAAACAGTGGACTGACCCTTGGCCTAATATGTATGCTTATCAGGAGGAAGAGATGTGGCTCGAGAGAGACACTCCGCAGGTCTGAGTGCCTGCTATGTTTTCTGTTTTCTAAGAGACTGGAGGGAACCATTTACTGAATGACATTCATTTAGAAGTTAGTTTTTGTTCCTAGTTGCTATTTTTCTAATTGAGATATAATTAGCATAACATAAAATTCCCCATTTTAATTACAGTGCCTTTTAGTGTATTTACAATGATGTGCAATCATCACCAGTATTTAATCCCATTTCCATCATCCCCCCAAAAGACACCTCAGACCTATTAATGTCTTTCTGTTCCCCATTTTCCCCTGTCCTATCCCCCTGACAAGCACTAATCTTTCTGTTTCGATGGATTTACCAGTTCTGGACAATTCATGTAAATGGAATCATGTAACATGTGGCCTTTTGGGACTGACCTTTCACTTAGAATCATGTGTTCAAGCTTCATTCATATTGTAGCCTGTGTCAGAATTCCATTCTTTTTTATGGCTGAATGATATTCCACCGTATGGATATGTCATATTTTGTTCATCCATTAATTACTGAATGACATTTTGAGGGCACTCTAAATTGTGTTCCAAAGGGTTTGGCGTAAGCTCTAGGAGCCAAAAAAGTGAGCTCTGTCGCTGTAGGATACAGGCCCAGTGATAATGTAGTGGGAGCTGCAACACCAAGTAAACCTCTCCAGTGGCTTCTCATTGTCCGTGAAGTGACGTGCAAACTCCTGACCATGACCTTCCAGACTGGTGCGTCCTGCCATTAGCCACTTTACTCACTGGGGTCCAACACTCTTCTTCCAATTCTCCAGTATATGTTCTTTCCACCTTGGGGTCTTCACACATTCTGTTCTCTGCCTAGACAGTTCTGCCTCCAACTACGTCCTGCCTGGCTGCCTCCTCCTCAGCCTAAATATCCAGAGAATGCAACTGACTGTCTGGTAGGTCGGCCCTCCATCTTGCTCTTTCCCAGTGCTCCCCTTTCTTTCCCTTTACAGCACATTTCATAATTTAGAGTTGTGCGTTTCCTCACTTTATGTCAGTCTCGTCCACTACCCATAATCACCATTGATGGGCACCCTTTCTGTTTTTGTTACTTTGCTTCCAGAGCCTAGATGAACCTATATTTAGACTCAGCCAATATCCAGATGATGACCTTGTTTCTGGAACAGTGGTCCCCAGAGTGCACTCCCCAGGCCAGCAGCATCCGCAGTGCCTGGGAACTAGTTAGAAATCCCGGTCCTTGGGCGCCCCCCTAAGTCAGACCTCCTGCATCAGACTCAGGGATGGGGTCTGCAGTCTGAGTTGTAACAGGTTTCTGATGCTCACTAAGTTTGAAAAGCTCTGGCATAGGAAATAGCCCCAGATTCACTCTTAGTACTACCCAGGTGCAACCTCCCTTTCCTTGTTGAGCCCCTTGGGCCAGTAAGTGGCTCCAAGAGCTCGGGAGAGATTCCTAAGACACACAGTGAAAGCGGAATCAAAAATGGCACCCAGGCTCCTACACGTCGTATCATGCTTCGCTCAGTGCCAGCAGTTCCTAGGGAATGAGTCCATCTTTATGCTTTGGCTGTTGCCCACCCAAAGCGGGAGAGTCCTGGCCCTTCCCTGGGACAGAATGTGTCACAGCTCCACAGCCATTTATCTTCGACAGTCGGGATTTGTTCCCTGTGAACAAAAGTTTTGAACTTTCCGTTGGTAACACCCCTTCCCCCATCACTCCGGAAGATTGATGGAAATTTAAAGACCGTTTTCGAAATGCTGACCCTGCTCTGATGAAATTTTCAACAGAGCTTCACTGTGACGTCATGTCTTACAGGCCAGGCTGTATGTGCACGTGCTTCTCAGTAGGACGTTGGTTGTTGTGTCAGAGATTCACGGAAACCATGATGTTTTTTCCCATACAACTTTTATTTCTGCAGTTTTCGTATCTTAGCTCTAGCTGGAAAACATTGTTAAATTATACGCACATGTTACACATCGAAAGTTAATCTTTAAACACTGGCACTGTTGCTGGAAGTGGCTCTCTCTTGTTCCCACACACACAAATAATAAAATAAATGTTGAAACAGTTTTTATTTCTTATTCCAGTTTATTTCAGCTCCCAAGGTGCCCAATGGGATCAAAGTCGTGGAGCCTGAGGCCTGAATGTTTTAGTCCCTGAAACCTTCTCTGTTCTCTCGGCGTCTATGAGTCATTCATTTGCCTGCAGAGCCTATGAAGCAAATTCTCTTTGTAAAAGAAAGGGGGGGAAGTGTAGTAGAGCAGAAGTGGTGCCAGGGAAATTTCAGGATTGCCCTCAGAAACCAGGCTAAGACTTTGAGAGAGAAAAGGCGTTTCTGTTTTATGTGACTCTGCAGGAGACTCTGAGTTTCGTTTATGAGCGATTGATAAGAAGAAGTAATGATAGAGGTATATTAAAGCATAAGACCACACAAATTCCCTCTTCTAGAGAATAAATTCCATGTTCTTGTGTAGAACATTCTAGAACGTTCTACATATTTTTAGACTTAAACTCTCAGGGTTTAACTTAGAGTATGAGACAAGAGTTTTGAAGGCTCTCATTTTCTATAATATATGTACTTCGAAAAGAGAATGAAAGTTGAATTCCTATAAATCAAACATCTTTTATATAGAAATGCTTTGGAGGATTCTTTCCTGTACTCACAGGTATCCTTGCAGACCATCAAACAAACAAAAACTTCCCATAGCATTTGAATAGCCAAGGCAGAGAATAAAATAGTGAGTTACGTTTCTCTCATTGTTCAGAAAAGGATGCATAACAGTTTTAAAGAAAATCTCTGAATTAACTATACCGTGAGGGCACTGATTTAAAGCGTGCTAAAAATATGTTAATGAATGCAGTGGTGTAAGAGAGAACGGGGTGAGGGGTGGTGGGGGAGGTTTGCTCAGGCAGGAGGAGTGTTTTTCTCACTGACACTGTTTATAATTGCACGGTGATAATAAAAAGCAGTGGCTCTGGTTAGCTTTGTATTGTTTTAGATTCTCTGCAGACCACACCTCCTTGCTGCCTGCTCCACCCCTTGAAGGGGCCCTTGCCTCGGCGGGGCGATGCCACCACACTGCTGGGGTTCCCTTCCATCTGCTGTGACCTGGTCACCCGTTACACCTCCTCCTTGCTCGTCCTCCTGGGTTCCCTCCTCAGCTTCGCGCTCGTCCCTCTCTACATTCTTCCACGTGACACACAGACTTTTGTCTCCAGCTCCAATTTCTCTGTTGTCCCAGGTCGGTCCGTAATTTCTAGAAACCAGTTTGTCCTTAGCTAGCTGTCCCACAAGCATTTCAAATGCAGTTAACCCCAAATCGAGCTCACAGTTTTGCTCTCCTCACCCCATTGTTGTCCCCGGGGGTCCCCATCTCAGGCTCGAGCATCCCCATCTTCCCAGGGGCCCAAGTGGACACTCGAGAGTGAACTGAGTGACCTGTGCCTCAGCTCTGAGCACCAGGGCCTCAGATGCCATCTGGCATATCTCCTGGTTCCATTTCTTGTCTCCACTATCACTCACCTGGCCCAGCCCCAAGGTCTCGCTGAGATCTCAGCAACAGCCTGTAGGCGTTCTCCACACGGGAGCTAGGGCATTCCTTCTAAATGACATCTTGTCCTCGCTCGGTGACATCCTGTCCCTCTCGGGATGAAACCTAACCCCCCAACAGGGCGCTCAGAGCCTGCCTGAGCCCCTCACACTCCAGCCTGAGCTCTCGCCTCCCTGCCTTCCTGACCCTGAATCAAAGTTTCCCCCACTATCTCCTTGGTCTGGCCGAGCAGCCGACATACAGGTCAGCTTTCACTTCCTCCCGCTTGTTCCCCCCTCCCCGAGTCTCTGTCCCCTCCACATCGTACCTCCTCCTCATCCCACAGGTTGACAGGTCCTGGGATTCGACCCTTTCCTTCCTGATTCCACCACCCTCATTGAACATTTCCGTTATTTTTCATGTAAACCCGTCATTTTAAAACACTTTTGTAAACAATAGAGCCCTTTGCATCAAATGAAACGCAGAGCAGAAAGTGAGAGGAGAGCAATAACGGACGATGAGGCCGGACCAGCAGGTAGATGGGTCATTATAACCTTTATCGAGCCCGACCTGAGCTTGACACTGCGCTCCCTGGTCCACAGGCCTGGGCTCTGCGACACCCTACAGCCCTGTGGGATCATCAAGTCCCATCTCACAGAAGAGGACACCCTGTGTGGCAAGTAGAGAAGGTGATGAAGCCATGGAGGGCAGAGCCTGAGCTCCCAGCCTCGTCAGGTGACCCCAAGCCCCTGGGCTGCAGCTCTTACCAGGTGCTTCTCGTTTCTTGATTTTGTCCCATCTCTTCTAGGCGTTTTCTCTTGCCTTTACCAATCATGTCTGTGCTGCTGCTGTGTCACTTCCTGGAGGTGATGGCCTCCTCAGGCCTGGCCTGTGACTTACTGACCAGCAGTGGCCTGGCCTGGACGCACTGGCCCTGAGGGACATGGAGACACAGTCTCCATCCCTTCCTGTCCCCAACTCCAGATCCTCAATGACTCATCCCCTCCCACATCCCTCTAGTCTCAGTCCCAGGATTCCCTGCCTCAATTTCCCACCCACAACATGTCCCCTTCTAATTAGGGTCTGTCCATGGGCTTCTGCGTCCCTGAGTTAGGGGTCTTCCCCTTGGCACTGAAGCCATCATCTGGTAACCTGTGGCCAGACTGTCCCTGGTTATCTCCTGGTGTGAACACTGGCTCGTCAACCCTCCCTCCCTTTTTTGGGCATTTTTCCTGTTTTCCAGAACTAGGTGGCTTACCCCCATTCTTGGATCTATCTCCTTTTTCCTTATATAGATGGAGGGAAACACAGATCTGTACGTTGAAGAGTTAGTATCCAAACGGACCAAGAGAAGCACAGATACCTAAGTATGTTTCTGTTTCCCCCAGGCCAGGTGTACCTTGAGTTTCGAGTTTCGATACTCCACCATGTTTATCTTTATATCCTTCACAGCGCTCAGCTCATTATTTGACACAGGCTAACAACTCAATAAGTCATGAAAGAATCACATTGTTGAACGATAAATGGTATAATTTGATGTTTTCTAAGCCTGTGTTTGTATGTTGGATGGTGTTGCTTACATGCTGAGATACAATAGAAAATATTTATATTGGTCTCCGTCCCTGGTTCCTGACACAGGGCTTCTAAACCTTTGCAAGTTTCTACGTGATAAGAACACTAGGAGCGTCTTTTGTTCTAATATTTGATCTTTGATTCCAGTTCCTGATGCAGAGCTCCTAAATCTCTTGGAATTTCCTGGGTGATAATAGGAATGTCTTTTGTTCTACTGAGGCGACTCTGGGTGGACTCTTGGATGAGAACTGGTCACTAGAAAGAAAGGCAAGGGAAGTAAAAGCTAAAATAAATGCAAACTAAAAAGCTTCTGCACAGCAAAAGAAACCATCAACAAAATAAAGAGGCAACCAACCGAATGGGAGATTTTTGCAAACAACTCCTCTGATTAGGGGCTAATATCCAAAATATATGAGGAACTCATACACCTCAACAACAACAAAAACAAACAAACAATCTAATTTAAAAAATGGGCAGAGGACCTGAATAGACATTTCTCCAAAGAAGACATACAAACGGCCAATAGACATGTGAAAAAATGTTCATCATCACTAATCATCAAAGAAATGCAAATAAAAACCAAATAAAAACCTCACCCCAGTCAGAATGGCTATCATCAACAAGACAAATAGTAACAAGTGTTGGAGAGGCTGTGGAGAAAAAGGAACCCTCATACACTGTTGGTGGGAATGCAGACTGGTGCAGCCGTTATGGAAGGCAGTGTGGAGGTTCCTCAAAAAATTAAGAATGGAATTACCATATGACCCAGCAATCCCTCTCCTGGGTATCTACCCCCAAATATCTGAAAACATCTGTAAAGATATACGTGCTCCAATGTTCACTGCAGCTTTATCTACAGTGCTCAAGACATGGAAACAACCAAAGTGTCCTTCAATAGATGATTGGATAAAGAAGATGTGGTACATATACACAATGAAATACTATTTTGTCATAAGAAAGGATGAAATAGTGCCATTTGCGACAACATGGATGGATCTTGAGATTATTATGCTGAGCGAAATAAGTTAGACAGAAAAAATAGAGAACCATATGATTTCACTGATATGTGGTATATAAAAGTGAAAACAACAAAAGAACAAGACAAACAAATGAAGAAACAAAAACTCATAGACACAGACTATAGTTTAGTGTTTACCAGATGGTAAGAGAGGAGGAGGGGGTTAGTAGATGAGGGTGAAGGGGATCAAATATATGGTGATGGAAGGAGAACTGACTCTGGGTGGTGAACACACAATGGGATTTATAGATGATGTAATACAGAATTGTACACCTGAAATTTATGTAACTTTACTAACAATTGTCACCCCAATAAACTTTGAAAAAAGAAAAAGATGAAGCCATGATTAGAAGCTTAGAACTTTCCGTCCCACCCCCATTCCCTGGAGAAGGGAGAGGGGCTAGAAAAGGAGTTAGTGATTGGTCGTGTCTACGTGATGAAGCCCCCATAAAACAACAGTATGGGATTCAGGGAGCTTCCGGGTTGGTGAACACATCCACACCGTGGGAGGGTGACACACCCCAACTTCACGGGGACAGAAGCTCCTGTGCTTAGGACCCTGACAGACCTGGCCTTACGTATCTCTTCATCTGGCTGTTCACCTTTGTCCTTTCTCATATCCTTTATTATATAATAAACTGGTAAACATAAGTGTTTTCCTGAGTTCTGTGAGCTGTTCTAGCAAATGAATCCGGGGCGGGGGCTGGAGAGGGGAGAGTTGGACAGAAACTGTGGGAACCTAAGGACCTACTACTTGCAATTGGCATCTGAAGTGAAAGGGCTGAGCCCTTAACCTGTGGGGTCTGCGCTAACTCTGGTTAGTGTCAAAATGGAATTGAATTGTGGGACAGCCAGCTGGTGTCGCAGAGAATTGCTTGATGTAGGGGGGAAATAACCCCACAGTCAGAAGTGACATAAGTGTGGTAGTAGTGTGAGAGTAAAGGAGAAACAGAAGGAGTGTGTTCTTCCTTTCTGCACACGAATATCTGTAAAGATGATTGCCACTGAGAAGTGTTATCTGCATTTGTATATTTGAGAATTGGCAGCAGCCATCTAACCGGTTTTCAAGCACACAAAAATCACCAAACTGCATTATGTCTGCCTGAAGAGTCATTTTGAGTTTCTATTGAGTTTCTGTTGTGCATTTTACTGTAACTGCTATTACTTTTCTTATTACAAATGCAGATCATGACAACGATGTAAAATATAGAAAACACAGATAAGCAAAAAGGAAAAAGAAAGAAATGGCACATAAGCCCATCACTGTTTGATGTACTTCCTTCCGGGCTTTGTTCTGTGACGTTCTTGAGCCTGTGTCTCCTGGGTGGGGGTGTATGTGCTGCTCAGCTTGTGCATTTCTGCATTCAGCCGGCTGAGTGTGATCAGTCCCCGCCTGACTTTTCCCAGGACCAAGAGCTACAGCTGACCTCCACTGGTTTTACAGTAAGATAATTGTGTGTTCCTGTCCTCATCACACACATGCAGAGATAGCAGTGATGTATTACCCCTTGCTTAATCTCTTCTCCTTTCCTTCATGGAACCTTTGGGGATACAGAATTATGTATACAAAGGGTCATAAAATACCAAGTGCGACATATAAATACAGTCGCCATTTACCTCTTTAACAATGTGATTGTAAATCAGACACCACTTAACTGCAGTGTAAATGCAGTTCTAATACAGGTGGGGTTCTCCTTAAAACATGCTGTGTTAGAAACATTTGACTCACGGGAGTTCAAGAATTACAGAATGCTCTCTCTGCTAGATTTTTTGGGGATCTTGGAGGGACAGACTTCACCATTCTAGTGTCCCTTGTGTAATGGGTCTGTCTCCTGTGTCGCCACCCTCATCCTCCCTCCCGGCCCCGTTGCAGCCTGTACCATATATCAGCCTTGAAAGCATACTTCCTTTCTCCACCCACCCACTGGCACGACTCATCCTCTGGCATGACTGGAACTCCCACTTCTTTGCTGGTGAAGCCCAGATCTACGTCTCTGGGCCATGGGTGTCCCGAGAGCTTCATCCGGTGCCTTCAGTGGGATAGTGGAGACCTCTGCCTGAATGCTATCCCCATGCAACTGAAATGAGGCAGGAAGATTTCCAGACTCCACATCTTGGCCCCACAGACTTCCTCCCCTGTTCTGTGTCTCCACTGGCAGTCCTGACACCCACCCACCCACTCAGCCCTGTGATCCCATCGTTTCCTGGACTCCTGTGGATATTATGTTCTTTTCCCTCCTTCCTCCTACCACTATTTCCTAGTTCCGACCTTTACTATTTTCACCTGGGCCACTATTTTCACCTGCTTAACCAGAGGGTCGCCAGTTGTCACATGATTGACTTAAGTGTATTAGCTGATGGCGTATGGGGTGTGTGACATGACAGAAAAAGAGGAATGAAAGGCCAATGCCTAAACTATTGGACTTGGCGGTGCTAGTGAAGGAGACGAAAGAGAGAGCAGAGGTTTGGTTTGGTTTGGTTTGGTTTGGTTTGGTTTGGTTTGGTTTGGTTTGGTTTGGTTTGGTTTGATTTGGTGTGGTGTGGTGTGGATGATGGTGGATGTACTGGTTCCCCTTTGCCACTTGAACAAATTATCATGAACTTAGTGGCTTAAAACAACACAGATTATTATTTTACAAGTCTGGGGGCTCGAGCGTAGAATCCTTTCCTTGCATTTTCCAACTTCTAGAGGTCACCTGCAGTCCTTGGCTCTTGGCCCCGCCCTCTACATGCAAAGCCAGCAGGGCAGCATCTTCTAATTTCTCTCCTTCTGACCCTCCCGCCTGTCTTATAAGGACCCTTGTGATTACACTGGGCCCACCTGAATAGTTCAAAATAATCTCTCCCATCTGAAGTCCTTAACTTAATCACATCGACAAAGTCCCTTTGCCAGGTAAAGTAATGTATTCACATGTTCCAGGAATTAGGCTGTGGGCATCTCTGGGGGGCCTTTATTCAGCTGATGGCGGGGGTAACAGGGTGAGGAGGTAGTGATGTCAAGAAGTCCTTTTATCCATATGAAGTTTGCCACGTCTGCTAGACATTTAAGTGGAAAGTGAAGATGTTGAAAAGGCAATTGGATATAAGTCTGGAACTCAGGACTGGGGGAAAAACAGTTGAGGAGCAAAAGAATATACATTGAGGCTAGACTGAGTCAGCTAAAGAGAGAAACCATGGAAGCAAAGCAGGTCAAGGGCCAAGCCCTTGTACCCCCTCTGTGTCCCCAACACGTTGAAGTTGGGAAGAGGAGGAGGGTCCCACAAAGGACAAGACAAAGGAGCAGCCTGGGGAGTGGGAAGGAAGTCTGGGGCTAAGGCAGTGCCAGCTGCAAGGTCCTCGCATTTGCTGGCAGTGGGTGGCATTGGTGCCCTTGTTCCCCTTTTAGTGGAGACAGGAGCCCGTTGCAGCAGGTGAGGCAAGAATGAAGGAGAAGGAAGCAGACACAGAACATGAAGACGACTCTCAGAGGAGAGCTGTTGGGAATCGGTGGGAGGTGGAACTGGAGACAAGCAGTTTTGTTTAGAAGGTGGATGCTATTAAGGCATATTTGTATGACAGGAAGGACCCATTAGCTTGAGTTATGTATGTGTGTGTTTTTTCCTACTAATCTCCTGTTTCTGTTCCCCTTATTTCCTCCCTCCTAAGAGTTTTACGTTCCTGAAAAGGCATCACTGTTATGAAAATGCTGGGAGAAGGAGGTCAAATGTTCCAACACAGAGAAAAGCAAATAGTAAAGAACTTTCTAGCAAAATTTCAATAACCTCAGTTTAGCAGTGTGGAATGTCCTCTTCTAGCAAACTTGAGTCTCTAGTAGTTTGAAGAAATCGTTTTTTAAACTAAACTTATTAAGGTACAAGAATATAGAGCTTTACTGTATACAGAGGGCACATGTCGGAGAGGACTCCAGGAAAGTTGCTGCCATTTACAGGACAAGGCACCAAAGAATTCCTTTAAAATTGATGTCTCGTTTTCTTAATGCAATGTTTTTAGTTGCTAAAGGTTAACTTATAACCTTTAAAAATGCAATCTTTTGCAACTTACATATGACTAGTCCCCTTACATGTTCTGTATGTCCTTCTCAACATAAAGGTAAAGGGGGAAAAAAAAACCCAAAAACAACTCAAATGTTTTTTAATTATATATATATATATATAATTTTAATTTATATATATAATTTTAATTTATATATATTATATATAATATATATAATTATTAATGTTTTTATATTAATTTATTAATATAAATTAATATTAATTAATATTAATATATTAATTTATATATAATTTTAATTATATATATAATTAAATAAAAATTTAAGACTCACAGACGTTAACATATAAAAATCAAGGACAAAGCAAATGATACACTGGAAAAAGAATTGTCAGCGTAAGTATAGTCAGTATATAAAGAACTTTACAAATAAGAAGCAAAAGATGTTCACAGTAAAATAAAAATTGGCTTAAGAAAATCACAAAGAAAGTGCACATCATTGATGAATTATGTGGGAAAGCAAATGAATTAATACTGAAATGCGTATTCAAAGAGGGACTCTCATTTATCGGATAGGCAAAGATAAAAGACAGCGGTTCAGCGTTGATGAGGTTTCAGGAGAGTGGGTGAGCTCTGACACAGCTTGGAAGGCCAGACATTTATGCACGCTTTCGTGGAGCGGCTTGGCAATAAATATTAAGACTTACACGTACTGAGACCCTTGGCTCAGTAATTGCACGTCAGGGATTTTTTCTAAGGAAAGTAGCTGATGTATTCCAAGGTGTGTGAAAAGTATGCTCACTGCAGTGTGGTTATGATATAGTCGCTGAAGATCCTTTTCCGAACTATCAGTGAAGAGTTGGGAGCAGTGTCGGGTGCAGGGGAGGTAGTGGGTGGGGGGTGGGTAGAAACAGACCCAGCCTCTGCCCGCCCTCCTTCTGTCCCCTGTATCTGAGGTACAGATAGGTAAAATTGGCCACGAGAGCCCAATACCAGGAGTGCCCGGGGACCAGGAGACCACACACAGATCACATATACCTGCCCCCAGCTTCATGAGACAAGAGTGGGCAGTGCCCAGAGAAGGCTTCCTGGAGGAAGTCACGTTTCAGCCAAGATGAAAAAGATCAGTAAGAAGTAGTCACATCTAAAGGACAGGAAGGTACTGGCCAGGCCCCAGGATGTAGGCTGGCATGTTGGCAGTGAAAAATGATGCTGGGGGGTTACCGCTCCTGGGGCCTTGTGCATATGGAATATGGGGGTATGCAGCAGGAGCCAGGTCGTGACAGCCTTGGATGGCCTGCTTTCATCTTTCAACAGTATGAGCAAAATAATGAAATCAGAGATTAAAAACCACATCTCGCAGCATTTACTAGAAAAAAAGCAGAGCTCCATCTGTGTCCCAGGTATGAGTGTGAGACGGGGTGGGGCTCCCAAAGGAAAAGGGGAGTGTTGCAGCTGGAAGGAAGGAGTGTGTGTGTGTGTGTGTGTGGAGGGTGGGGAAGAAGAGAGAGAAAGGGGGAGGGGAGGGAGTGCACATGTATCAAAAAAGAGTGGAAGGAAAGATGTGCATAAGATCCTAATTAATATTCTCTAGAGTGTATTACTGGGAACCTGAAATGTGCTTATAATTTTCTGTATTCAATAGACATTACTTTTATAATTCTAAAAAAGTTTTAAAGACTATTACCCATGAAGTCATTAAAATGAATAAAGGTTTTAATACATGTAACATCATTTATCCTTCAAGCTGCTGCACCATTAAAAAGGGGTACTAACTAAGCAACTCAGAATCAAGGCTACGAAGCCACGGGAACCAAACAAGACCTGGATTTGGTTTCTGCAGCCTTGTTCTCAAAAGGAAAATGAAGAGTATGTGCTCCGCTGGCCCCTTTTCTGTCTACGCCAGTCCCAGCCTGCCCCGGAGATGGGGCTATGTACCAAGGACATCCACATGTGTGGTCAGTTGAATAAGGAAACCTTGGCCCTCCATGTTTCCATACGTTTGGTCCTCCCAGGTTTTGTTTTGTTTTTCTGGACAAATGGGCATCACAAAAGGGCACTGGAATTTCTCCCCTTCTGTACACATTGGTTTTGTATTGCCTCTAACAACGCTCGTGCACACTGCTAGTGAGATATTTTTTTTATCTTAAAAATATCCTGTGAAATCTCCACGTAAGCACTGGATTTATAAATAAGTGTATTATGGACTTGCAGAAAAAGGCTTTTTCATTTAAAGAACAGAGGAGGTGTAGACAGACTAGAGGTGGGAGGCCTGGCCTGTCTTTACTGTAGATCATGATTTATAGGCAGAAAAATGAATAGAAAGTCCACCCTTCCTCCTGATAATCAGAACTCAAAAGCACCATGAGGAAGGACAAATATGTGTAACTACTTCATTGGGTCTGAAATTGTCCTTCACTTCCGGAGTGTAAAAATACCCTGCCAGGACATGAATTCTGATGCGCTGGTTTCATTCTGCTATGACAGACTATAAGTAGGATGTTTTTCATTTATGCGTTTCTAAAAAAAGAAGTGTTTGAAAAATATGACCAAACCTTCTTAGGTTTTATAAAAATTAAATCCTTCTATCTGAGCCCAACGTGGTACATTTGGAGCAACTTTTTAAAAAATCTGTTTCGCTTCTGTTCCTTCAGCAGCTAGTTCTTGGGCTTAAATGAAATGATGTCTTGGGATCGCGCGTTTGACAGATGTTGAATGGAGGAAACCGCTCTGGAGGCACTTTGTTGTAGCAAAAAACCGTCACATTCCTAGTTTTGAGCTTTTATTAAGATCTATGATGCGCTGGCCTGTCGGGGTATCCCTAAGACTTTGTGAAACTTCGGTAAATGTAGATTTGCCTTTGTCGACAGGACTCGGTTTTCGTTGGAGAACCTGCGCAGTGATGTGCAGCGTTCCCAGGTGGTCAGTTGGTGGTCTGGCCCCCACTGGGCATCCTTGTGTCTGCGTGTTAAGTGGGGACTCAGGGATTCTGGGAGCGTCCTTGGCCCTCCCTTCCCTAGCTTGTAGAAGTTCCTCCCTTCCCAGACCACAGGCCCTGACTCAGGGATGACATAGCAGGAAGGCAGACACCCACGCCTTCCCCAGGGACCTCAAGGTTTCAGAGAAGTATGAAGGGTGGGGCTCCCAGGGGCTGGCAGGCCCCCTGCCCAGGACTCTCTTCTTTTCGCTTCCCCCTCCCCCCTGCTTCCGGTACTCTTTCAACCTCACAAAAGTATTGGGATTTTTGTTTTCCTACCCCTTTGTTTTCTTAGCCTCGTGATGTTGTCATGATTGTTCAGTGGGGTCCCTGAGAAGGAAGAGGGAAAGGGCCGAAAGGGGTGATGGGAGACTCTCATCAAGCCAGCCACTTTTTGCTGAGAGATGAACCAGTGCTTCTCAGACTTGAACATCCCTGCAAATAACTGGGGATATACTGCAAATGCAGATGCTGAATCAATCGGGCTGGGGTGGGCCTGAGAATTTGTGTTTCTGACAAGCTTTCTGGTGAGGTACAGCCTGCTGGCCCATGCTTTGAGTAGTGAGGGTGCTACTTGCAAAGGGGGCGTTACTTGAAAGTCAACGAGAATTCCGCGTCAGGCTGAGCAAAGGGGCTGGTATATGTAAGTGCTTAACAATGTTCTTGAAGATGGTGATGAAGATGGCGGTAATGGTGGTAATGGTGACAGTGGTGATGGCCAAGACGATGACGGTATAAAGGTGACAATGTGATGGTGGTGATGGTCAAGGGGATTATGATGGTGATTATGACGGTGAAGATATGGTTGGTGGTGACAGTGACAGTAATGGGGTGGTAGTGATGGTGATGATGGTGACGGTGGTGCTGGTGATGATAGCAGGGAAAATTTATCTTCATAGATATGTCATTGTTGACCCTGCTACAGCATAAGGAGTTATTTTCAGAGGGCAAGCAGCAAGGAGAACAGAGAAAAGGAACTCGTTCCCCTCGGCCAGGACAGGATGTTTATATTTCTACCCAGGAACTTAGTATAGTTTGCAAAGCAGCCTGAGTTCTTCAGACCATAAGTGCTGGAAGAAGAAACTAGAAAAGGAGCAGAGCTCCACCTGCGCCCCAGGTATGAGTGTGAGACGAGGTGGGGCTCCCAAAGGAAAAGGGGAGTGTTGCAGCTGGAAGGAAGGAGTGTGCGTGGAGGGTGGGCAAGGAGAGAGTGGAAGGGAAAGGGGAGGGAGTGCACATGTACCAAAAAAGAGTGGAAGGAAAGATGTGCATAAGATCCTAATTAGTATTCTCTAGGGTGTAGTCTTCGTGATCCCTGTGTCCTGGCACCCAGCGGAAGTGTAATCCCTCAGTAGATGTTGCTACTCTCTTCACTTATTGAACACTTACCATATGCCAAGCAGTCCACAGGCATTTTTTCTCACTTTTACCTTCACTACAAACTCGGTGGTGGTGGTGGTGGTGGTGGGGTTGTGTAATTATTAACCCCATTTTATGGATACAGAAACTGAGTCCTGTCCAAGGACACTCAGCAGGTGGAGGCAGAGCTGGAATTCACACTCAGGTCCATCAGATTGCACAGCCCAAACCCTGCACCTCACCCTCTCCTGGTCGTGCTGTGATGACATAAGGATTCTGGAACAGCTACCATTGTATGTGCGTCAGTTAGCCTTCTTCCAGGGGCCCTCAAACCCTATGCCCATGTGGTCAGCAGGCAGGAAGCCCGTAGGACCACCCCTTCCTGTCCACACGGAAGCTCTTCACCAGGCAAGCAGGGTACTCAGCAGCCGCCTCCACACACACCCTTGTCTGCCCGTCACTCCTGCTTCTGGCCTTGAACCCCTCCATCTTCCCACATGGTTCTGATTCCGTCCTGGAGAGATGTGTTTGGGCAGACTTCCAGGGGCTAAAAGAGCAGTGTCAGACCCCCGGGACTCCCACAGAGCTTCTTGTTCCGTTGTCCAGCCATCCTCTCTAACCCATCGGTACATGTGCACACAGCATGGTTCCAGCTGGCCTGGGCTGCCTGTGCTGGGCACCCTGATTCTGCAGCTGCTCCCCAACAAGACACCTGCTGCTGTGGCCCCCCAAGAGCGATCAAGCTGAAGAGCGATCAGATGCCCATTTCATGTTTCTGGGGGAACGTTGCTCCACAACCTCGTTTCAGTGAAAGTTATGTAAAGCTGCCACTTGGTTCCATTTGGGAGGTAGGCAGGAATTACTGTGCAATGGGCCCTTACATCCTGCGTAACGGTTGCTTTGGGACCCCAGGAATTCCCAGCTGCACTTCCAGACAGCTCAGAAAGAAGTGGTGTTCCCAGCCACTTCCCAGTCCATCCTGAAGGGTTTTGCTCGTTTGGGTGGTAAAAGGTGAAAACAGTGTATACTGAAGTCGCGGCTGGTTACCTGACGGCAGACATGACCAGCCTGCCTTGTGAGGGGGGGCTCCTCCACCCTCACTTGAGTCCTGAATGCACACTCGGTTTCCCAATCCATACAGTAAACATGCATGCCTCCACCCAGTTATTCAGAGAAGTCAGGCTCCCAGCCACAAAGGAAAAGCCAATCGATTTTCTAAATAACCAGGCAAGATAACACAGGACCAAGGAAGTTCTTGTCCTGGCCTCACTGGAACGTGCTGGGTGATCTTACAGAGATATCTTCACCTCACTGTGCTTGTTTCCTCATCTATAAAATGAAGGCCCTTAACTAGGAGACTGTGCAGAGATCATTCAGCTTGGAAATTCTGTGACTCCCCGAATGTGTGACATTGTATTTTTAAATAATTCCTTTCTCATTATTTCACTCTGCCTCGTTGCTTTGTAATCTCAGGATGCGACATATAATGTGCAAACGGTGCTTTAACAAAGGCAACCCGCTATGTCCGACCTTGCCAGGGATCTTGGGCCAGTCTGTGTGAGGTCCGAATGGTTTGGAGCTTTCTTTACCCCCAGAGATGCCTTCTCACCTCAGCCACCGGGATGCCGCTTGTGAAAGCAGTGGGAACAGTGGAATGGCAGGTTCTCTCCTCCTGGGAGTACTTCCCTTCGAAAGAGTTGCTTCTCACTCCCAAACCTGACTCACAGGTGGCAGGACCCATATCTGTGCCTGACAAGCCATGTAGAGTGGTCGGCACTGTGACAATGGTGCGGTGGCCCTCTGGAGGTGAGGTTGGCCAGGGAAGGCAAGAAGGGTTACAGCTCTGGAGGTGATGGGTTGTAATCCAGCCCCAACAACGGGCTCCAGACGGGGGTATGTGAAGACACTCCTGGAATCTTCCATTGCAACGGAGCTGGGTGCTTGGTCCTAGAACCTTCCTCAGAGTTAGAAGAACCATCTTCCCTCCTTCCTACACCTGTTCCTCCCTCTCCTGCCAGGGCTA
Source organism: Rhinolophus hipposideros (assembly GCF_964194185.1). NCBI lineage: Eukaryota > Metazoa > Chordata > Mammalia > Chiroptera > Rhinolophidae > Rhinolophus > Rhinolophus hipposideros. The sequence goes on from NC_138061.1 coordinate 4,985,488, forward strand.
CATGGTTCTCAGGCCCTGCCCTGAAGTGTTGGGTATCATGGGAGGGACCTGAGGGAATCCCCTCTCTGGAAAGGCCCCATGGAGTAGGGCTTAGTCCAGAAACTGGGGTCTCCCAGCTCCAGCGAGGCAAGGTGGGGCCCACTGAAGAGAGGTGCCCCAATGTTGGAGACGTGTCCTGGCGAGGCTTTTCTCCTTCCTGGGACTGTCCTCACTGTCACAGCACCAGCTGGAAGCTGCAAGGCGCTGTGCCAGGATGGGGGATGAAAGAGCTGAACATGGGGAGGCCCTAGTCCTAGGGGGACGAGGCAAAAGGGGAGAGGGACACCTGAGTCACACCCTCCCGCATGACTGTCCCGTAGGTCGTGGCCTCGTCAGCTTCGTAGCAGACCTCTCCACATGTGGTACCACCTGTGGACAGTGACAGCCACCCAGAGACCCCTGGAAGCTGTCCTCCCCGTGCCCTCCCCAGGAGTTCAGCTGTCCAGAGCCCCACAGCCTTAGCTGGGGTGGGGGGCTGAGTCCCACTCGGAGGGCATGGTGCCCCTCCTCCCATGGCCTGCCCTGCCCCAGGCAGTCACCCAGCCTCCCTGGAGTCACTGTTTTCTCATCTGCGGAGCTCAGCACGGCCCCACAGGATGTTACAGGGAGGCAGGATGTCAGCACTAGGCCCCAGCTCCCTAATTGTTATAACCACACGCAGACCAGCCACGCGCGGCACAGCTTCCCTCTCCCTCCAGCATTACACCCACACATCCAGGCTGTCAATGTGACTGGAGGCCGTAGGGCATTTCCTTCAAGGCCACACGGGTCTGGCATGGGATGCGCTCCGACACGGTAAAGCAGGGACGAAGGGACACTGTGGGCTGCTTGTCTTGTACATGTGGGTACCCGCTGGTGGTGCTGCTGAGGAAATCCTCCTAACATCGCTCACTTCTGTGGTTCCTTCTCAAAATTTGAGCTACAGCCTTTAAAAAATTTTATGTGCGTACCTAATAGGTTCTCAACTCAATATATTAAGTTGGTTGGTGCAAAAGTAATTGCAGGTTTTGCAATTAATTTTCACCATTTAAACCACGATTACTTTTCCACCAACCTAATACATTCAAAGATATTTAAAACAGAAGGTCATTCTTCACATTATTGCTTGTGGTGGGTGTGGCAAAGGCAGACAGCCGTGATTCCCATGGAGAAGTAACACCCGTTCCCAGTTAGCGCTCAGATTCTCAGCACTTATGGCCCCAACGAATGTGAAAGGGCAGAAGGCTGTGACAGCAGAAGCTGAAGTGTGAGAAATAAACGGTTTAAAACCAAATTGGAATCTGCGTCAGAGCATTATATATTAGCCTGATTAAGGAAGCAGGAACTATTAGATTAAATTGCACCCAGTTATTGAGAATTGTGTTTATCAGAGACAGGGTACCTTCCCCCTAAGTTGTAGCCTATCTAACTGGAAGGACCAGGGGAAAACTTATACACCATAAATTAATAGGAAAAATGGCAAAGGCAAAATGGAGGGTATTTTTTATTTCAATGAAGCATTTGTGGCAGAATTGGCAGAGCTGTGTTTCAGAATCTCTGGGGAATGGAGGAACAATTACCATGTTTCCCCGAAAATAAGACTTAGCCGGACAATCAACTCTAATGTGTCTTTTGGAGCAAAAATTAATATAAGACCCCGTATTATATTATATTATATTATATTATATTATATTATATTATATTTTATATTATATTATATTACATTATATTATACCCAGTCTTATATTATAGTAAAATAAGACCAGGTCTTATATTAATTTTTGCTCCAAAAGACACATTACAGCTGATTGTCTAGCTGAGTCTTATTTTTGGGGAAACACGGTAGGAAGTACTATCAATCAGTTGACGAAGACTCTTTTCCCTTGGACCTGGATGAAACGATGGAAAATTTCCTCTTGCAAGTCTAATTCCTCAAGAAATTGGAGTCTGTATTGAATAGGGCATGAGGACAGGAAGACGCCGTGCTTTTTATCTGTTTCCTCTGACCCTAGGATAGTGGGAAATTGCAGCCTCTCAACAACCCCTGTTATCCCCAGCCAGTCCTGAAAATGAAGTCACTTCCATGATGCCTACCTTCTTTATGGGTAGGAAACTACCCAGAAATGCGGGAGGAAATTCAAAATCGGAAGCCTTAGGCAGGTGTCTGGATCAGAGTGCTGGTCAGACCCATGGAAGGACCGTGGCTGAGTCTGCCGTAACCCGCTGGTTCTGTGGCTGCTGGGACCCTGGGAGGGAATAGCACTTTGCAAGAAGACACATCACACACCTGTGCCCTGAGCACTCACAGTGAGTCAGGGCTCTGGTCAGCCTTCCCTCCAACAACCCAAGAGCTGAGTACTAGCCTCGTTCCTGCTTCCAGGTGACAAGGCCGACTCACACAGAGGCTGAGGAATGCGTCGGTGGACACACAGCTGAGGCTGGCGCCGGGCCTTACGACTCTGCCAATTTAACTTCACATGAGACTTCAGACACAATTGGCCCTGAACATGAAGTTTTTTTATGAAGGATATGCTGTTCCACAGAGGTTTCAAACCCGGCATCTTCTCTGCAAAGGAAAGCTTTAAGTAGCACCCCAGAATATGCCATCAGTAATCCACGAGGCTAAGAACCTGTGAGCTGTTCCCGTAATTGAATGCCAACACCCTTGTTTAGAGAAAGACAATGCCCACGATTCCATGTACTGCATATGTTCACACGTGCCAGGGAGCCAGCCCACAGCTCAAAAGGGGTGAACTCAGCTGTTGAAGACCTTGTGGACAGCCCTCTGGACACAGAGACTTCTGATGGACAGTGGGGCCGTCCACTGAGTGGCCCAGGAGAAGACGAGCTCTTGAGACCCAGTCTGGCCTTCCGGTTCTGAGTGTCTGTGTGTGTCCAGTGATTCAGACGTAAACACTGGCATCAGGAAGAGTAAAGATGCTGCCATTTTCCACATTTGATTTGTGACAACATGAGTTGCTGGTGTCTCTTGAACATGATAGTTTTCATAGCACCCAGGTCAGCCTCCATGTGGAACGATCAGAGCTCCTGGACAAAGGGGAGATGCCTTGTCTTTATAATGTTTTGTTAAAGTATAGTTGGCATACGATATTATATTCGTTTCAGGTGTACAACATAGTGATTTGACATTTCTATGCCTTACGATGTGGTCCGTCTAGCACCCACCTGTCCCCGTGCAAAGTTATTGCGATATATTGACTATATTCCCTATGCTGTATGTACAGTGAAGGGAAATGAAAGGGGCAGGCTGACAGTTGTAACGTAAGGTGTCAAGTACGTAAGTAACGTAAGTGAATCTATGAATTTTACCCCTGCCTCTGTTCCCTGGTGACAGATGGCAGCACCTCTCTCCCCTCCGTGTTGGATGTGAACGATGGACAGCAACTTGCCAGCCAAGTTCTTTAAGTGAGAGAGAAAAGACAGATGGTGAAGAGTTTATTTTAGGTATTTTAACCTTGTCCACATGTTATAACATTATAAAAAGAGTGGGAACTGGCGCATATTAAAATCACCCACATCCACTAACTGAAGCATCATCATGATTTGATGTGTCCCCTTCAGAACTTTTACATGTGTGTGTTACATCATCATGTCAACATGCTTTGCGTCCTTCTCTCTCTTCAGTATATCGTATGCGTTTTCCACGTTGCTGACTAGCCTCAAAACCAGACTTTAATGCCTGACAACTAGACCAGTGAATGCACATGGCGTCTCTTTGAGCCGTCATCCCCAGTTGCTGGTGTGTCTACTGTTCGTAATACAGACTGTGCTTCGATGAGCCTTATTGTTACTCAGGCCTCTGGGGACTGGACACCGTTTCCTTGAGACGGAGCCGCGGGTAGTATGGCGGGACTCGGGCACGTCAGTTTCCGCGTGTGTGTTGTCACATTGCTCGGCGCCAGGCTGTGTGAGTGTCCCAGCGCCCACGGGGTTTCATTCCATGAAGGAGTGGAACTGGAGTGTGTGTCGGAAGCATCTGGGCCTCAATGGCCGGCTGGAGCTGTTTGATCAGAGCTGCTGCCTTCCCTGCCCCGAGGCTCTGATCACAGTGAGGGGGCCAAGTCTCCCCCAGGAACCGGCAGGTGCCCCAGGAGGAGGGCCTGCCATTGCTAACGGGCGTGGATGCTGCCAGCCTGGCTTCTGGGAAGGGGCATCTCCCTCACGCCTGGCAGTGACTCGTGGCCTTTCCCACAGCTTAGGTTGGGTGAGGCCTTCAACGCCAATTGCTTTCTAAGTGAAGCAGTCATAACTTTGTAACAGGTCACTGGCATCATGGAAGAAGGGATGGCACCAAGTGCTGCCAAGGTTAGCAAATACAAACACAGGCACCCCCTTAAACTTGAATTTCAGGTAAGCAGCAATGTTTTAGAACTGTGTCTCAAATAGTGCACGAGACACTCTTATGCTAAAAAAAAATGATTCATTGTTCATCTGAAATTCAGATTTAACTGGGCACCTGTATTGAATCCAGTCACCATGTCCAGGCACGACAAATGAGGGATTCGCATTTCGGCTGAGGGCTGCGAGGACTAGTCATTTACTCTTTCAAGCTGTGTTGGACAGCCGTAAGGACAACTGCAGCAGGCCCTGATCTCAAAGATACCACGTGGTCATAGCATGACACCCAGAGCAATACATCCTCTGGAGGCTTATGGCAATGGGTTTGCCTTTCCTTTTATTCTTTTTCCTTCAAGGGCAACCCCAAATAGGCTGAGCCATGGGGTTGCACAACTGTGGTGGAATGTGAAGGGGTTCTGGAGTTTTCCATACCTGGCTATGACGTCCTGGCCCCATTACTTACTACCTGTAACCTCCACATCTCATTTTCCTTGCCTGTAAATGTGGGATAACATTTCCTTACAGAATTGGGGAGAGTAGATTATAATGTGTGGAAAGCATCGGGCAGAAGGCCAGGTGGTCATGGACCAAGTGTGTGATTCGTGGGAGGCGTTGATATCAATACTTATTGCAAAGATCTGAACTGCTCACTTTCACACAGAGCCCTGAACATCTCTGTGCATCTTAATTGGGGGTTGGCAGGTGCCGTTCTTGCCCCGATGCCACAGGAGACATGGGCTATAGTAGTTCCATCTCCCTTTGAGGGTTTGCTCCTGGGTTGGCTTTCGTGTTGTCACAGGCTGGATGAGAGTATTGTTTGAACAGAGGAAACACAAAGCAGGTGCTGTGCTGCGGGGCTCCAGCAAGGCAGCCCTTGCCCGTGGCCTTGATGACTCTGCCCACAGCACCTGTTCCTGGGAGCCTGACTTTCCTTGTCTGCTCTGCCTTGGCCCTCCTAAGACCAAAGCACCAGGGAGTGTGCCCAGAAGAGCCGACACTTTGGGATCCATTCTAAGCCCAGCTCTTCTCTTTACTAGCTGTGACCTTGAGCAAGCCTCTGTTTTCCTGCCCATAAAATGGGGATAATAAGAATTCCTATCTCAGTGGGTAGATATGAACTTAGGTGGGTGACACCATTAGGGGGGCTAGAGGTCTAAGTTTGCCCCCGGCAGCCGGTTTATGCCTATTATCATGTCGTGTTTACTAAGAGTGACCTTTTCACTCTCAAACATGTCTCAATTTGCATGATGGTCACCCTAAATATACAAATACCTGACAATTGTACTTGCTTTGGTTGTTGATAATAATTAATGGTTATAATCATGATAACGTCACTGTTATTGCTAGCAGCTCAGTGGGTCTGAATTCTATAAAGCAAACAAAATATCCTCTTTTATATTACGCTTTCATCAAACTAAAAACCTCATTTATCTTATTAAAAACTATTGTAATTTATATGGATCAAAAATGTGCCAAATACATAATTTTTCCTATGATAGCTTTGTAGATTGGGGTACTTGTTTTTTTTCCTATAGAAACCCGTGAGACTGGCTTTTTTTCCCTCAGTAACCTCAACTCTGGATAAAACAATTTCATCATTTCGTTTCAGAGATTTCTTGTATTTAGGATATTCATTAGGTAACTAATGTTTAGCCTTTTATAGTAATTATTGTAGAAGAGCATTTGTTTTATTCAGTCTTCTCCGTTGTGAAAGGTTGTTTAATTAATTCAGCTCCTCTAATGTACAAGGATCTGTTCGCATCCCTCATTCTTGAACTCAGAGTCTTAAAGATGAACACCAAGAGAAGAGGGAGTAGCAGAAAAATCTCCTGAATTGCCCTATGAGATTTCAGGTGAAATGGCAGTGGATGGGAAGTTACAGGGAAAAGGCACCAGGACTGATGATTCAAGGGGTGTTTGTGCATGAGAACCTGGAACCCCTTTGGGGGCATCTCAAGGATCGCCTTTGAAAATCTGGAATTCTCTCTTTGGCCCAAGGCGGTGTCATCTGGCCTCTTGCCAGAGTCCCCCGGCGGCCTGGCCGAGTTCCAGGAAGGGAGAGGCTGCCTTGCTGACCTGCAGAGCCCTCTGGTGTTTTGATATATGGTCAACATTCCGAATGGTCGGAACCAAGGCACGTTACTAACGGACGGGTCTACAGGAACATTTGAAGCCGTGTGATACATTTCACATTACAGTAGAATGGGAAGATTTATAATCCTGGAGGATAAGTCCTTTTCCTGGAGTTACTCAGGCTGAACAGTTTCTTGAGGCTGAAACAAAAGAACTGTCACAAGCTCTGATTTATGTAGCAAGCTCTGATGGAATACATGTTGTGAGAGGTGAAGTCCAGAGCTTTCGGGTTTGGTAACAGTTGGGAAACAAATGGCTCAGCCTCCACAAGCTGACTGGTGCTTGCGCAGAGTTCGTTTTTTAATCTTTATGGGAATTCTTTTAACCTCGGAGTGGTCTCTGGCATAGCTTGTCCTCACGGTGTGGAGCCAAGCTTTTATCTCCCCGGTTCCCATCCCAATGTCTTACATGGAGTCAGCAGTCAAATACCGGTGGGACAGAGTAAGAATTGGGGTCCTTAGCAGGACAGACAGAGACGTGTCTGTACAGGACACGTTCGTGTGTGATGTCAGGGGTGTCACTGTCTTCTCTCTAATCACTCAAACTACGTGACAGGAGCAAGCTGTAAGCAAATGTCTTGAACACTAAACAGCAAAGCAAGCGCTCAAAAGGGGAGAACAAAAGACTGAAATCAAGTGGCTTGGGGAACTTGGTTATCGCTGCACCTTCAGGTCAGGTCACCTCCAGGGCAACGTCGCAGATGTCCTGAAGGAATGTCAGCAAGAGAATGTTAGCCAGAAAACAACAGCGACCTGTGAGCTCTCCCCAGTCAAAATATGGACGTGTTCGTAGGTACTGTGACCGCTGGCTAACACACCTGACTTTCTGTACTGTTTACAGCAGAGAAGTGACTGTAGGCAATGTGCTTTCACCAACACACGCTCTCTGCTTCGGAAAAATGGCCTACTGTTCATCCTGGGCTTGAGCTTCACATTGGAGCTGCGTCCTCGTCATCTCCGCTGTGCAGTCCTGTCCGTCCTGGGGCAGCACAGTGCCTTCTGATGGGCGTGGCTTCTCTCTTCTCCCACCTTTCCAGGTCGCTCCTGTCCTCAGTTTACCTAACACGCGTCGGTTGTCACGGAAAGCCTTCCCTAATGACCCCGGTCCTCAGCCAACCCTCCCTCCCTAATAATTCCCATGCAGTCCCCAGAACCGAAGCCCCACAGTCAATGACTTCATTATGGGCTGTGATTTCAGGTGGCCCTGAACTGAATTGCCCGGTCCTTGAGGGAGAGGCCCTGTCCCGTGATCTTCCCCCATGTACTTAACGCAGATTTAAGATGGAAGGAGAAGGGAGGGGCCAGAGAAAAGTGAGCACAGGTGGGATAGTCCCTGAGCAGAGGTACAGCCACTCCCTTTGTCCTCCTGCCAGTAGTGCCCTGTGTCCCCTGATGAGCCTGAGGACCAGAAACAGAAGGACACTTACTGTGATCAAACATCCAAAACTGACAGTGGCAGAGTGACATTTGGATGCAGGTGGTCCTGAACCATAGCTGAGTGCTACGTGGCCCCTTACAGGAGGTGCAGGCAGTGGCACTAAGCTGGGGTACAGGGAAAAGGGCCTGAGTCGGCCGTTTCTAAAGGAAGCCCAGTCGGGCTGGACAGATGGAGCGTGGTCAGACATGCTAGAGGACATCCAAGGCCAAGCCAGGTCTGGACCAAGCGCCATGGGAAAGAGGGTGTAGACACGGGTTTTGTGCAGGAAAGGGACGCAGTGAGAGTTCCAAGCCAACTCTCACAGGCCGACAAGAGTTGCCAAGATGAGGGAAACGGGATGAAGTAGGGACCTGGGAGACCAGCCAAAGAGCAGTGCCCTCATCCACGCAGCAGCCACAGAAAGTGGGCTCGTGGCCATGGCGGGCCGAGGGAGTTTGCCAAAAATGGCCTGTGCATGGCCACCTGCATTCCACTAGGAGTCCAAGTTGAGTCATTATGAATGTCATAGACACTCATCTCGAAAACATTTCCTCCTGTCAGTCGCCCTGTTCTTCATTTTTTAAAAAACTTCGTGCTTTTTTTTCTTAAATAAATGCACACAGTAAAAAGAAAATCACTATAAAACAGTATCGTAAGTGAATCTTCTTCTGACCATCTTCCAGACCTTCCAGAACCTTCTCTCAGAGGCAACCACTGTTTTTAGTTCTTTGTATACATTTCCAGGGACATCCACACATATGTTAACATGTCTGTGTACTGCTGATGATAATGATGACAGGGACGAGAATAGTAGAAAATATTGACACATTTTTACTATGTGTCAGGCACCATTCTAAGGGCTTTACAAATATGTTCTCATAGGAACACATCATAGCAACTCTATCGGTGGAAACCCTTACCATCCTCCCATTTCAGAAATGGGGGAACAGAGAAAGGACTCCACTAAGTCACGCAGCTAATTACGGGTGGAGTTGGACGAGTCTGCATAATTCTGTTTGTTCTGCCTCTGGGCTCATGGACTTCCCTGCTGGCAGTCCCTCAGTGTCACTCACACATTTCTACTTCATGGTTTTAACGGGGGCACAGAACCCTATCTCATCTAACCAGCTTCTTATTGGCGGGCAGTTAGGTCATTTCTGGTTTTCTGATTTCACCATATTTTTAAAGTGATTTATTGGGTCAAGTCATAAAATTAGGCTTTTGTAGCCACTGTTATTTTCTTTAAGGGTAGTAACGAGAGATTTATTAAGCTGCTTATCACTGAATTTACCTCAGTTTAAGAACCTATGTGGTTTTTGTTTGTTTTTGTTTGTTTGTTTGTTTAAAAACGAGCTTGCTTTAATGTGCTTGTACTACGTCCATCGAATGTCAAGGGAACAGAAGGTCTCTGCCTCACAGCACAAGCTAAGAAGACTTCGTTCTAGTGTTTTGGCAGGAAACTTAACAACACTGTTGAAAAAAACCCTCTCTGTGCTCGCTTCCATTAGAATGCCTTGGGCATCCTGGAAGCTTTTCAAAATATGGATTATTAATCACAACAATAATTAGTTTTAGTCACGTGGAGATTTACTATTAAGAATAAATATGCCCTTTTGCGTTGGTAGGTAATTTTGCCTGTGCATATTTTTATACTTAGCAACTCTTCTGCAACCCTCAGAGAGAAAATGTGAGAGTGTGCTGAGTGAGTGGCTTATTGATTTCAATGAGTTGCTAACGTCTAGCGTGTCATTTCACAAAGTCCCATTGAAACAAACGCTTGATTAAATATTGGTTGATTTTTTGCTGCCTGAGACCCACACTTAAGAATTGGTAATGTTCAACAAACTCCCTCTGGTCATCTCTGAAATGTGCTAGTCTGAAATGAGGTAAAGCAAGTGTGCTCTTTCTAAAGAACAAAGCACATACACATCACATCATGTACAATCTAAAATTGTGCTGTAAAAAAGATAACCTATTGCATTTTATTGTTTGTAAAATTCTGGTTTATAATATAAAGTTCCCAAACACAAATGTTTCCATGGTTAGTAGCTCTCTGAGCTTAGCCTGCCTCTAAAATAATGGATCCATGCCTTCTACAAGTATTTATTGAGCACCGATTATCTGCTAGACATTACAGGGAAAAAGTGGTGAGCAGAATGTGAATCTTGTAGAACTTTGGGCTTTGAGGGGTGGGGATATGCTCTGATGTGTATTTTAAAAAGGTCTCTTCCACAGCTCTATGAATATACTAAAAAACCTGCACAATTGTATACTTTAAAGGGGTGAATTTTATGGTATGTGAATTACATCTCAATAATGCCGTTATTTTAAAAACATCCCTCAAGGCACATAAGGGAAAGTACACAGGAAGCTGACAGGGGGACTAAGCTCAGAGGCCTAGGGCATTCTTAAGTATTTGGTCATGACCAGTGATGAAAAGTCCTTTGCCTACTATTGCAATAGAACTGAAAAGAATCAACCTCTCTATAATCAAAGCTACTCTTGTAATTAAATTCAGAAGAACCTCTATGTTTATATTTACCAGATACCTTTATCAGTCACTGGATAAAATTAGATTAGCAGAGGAAGACTGAAATCTAGTCTACACGTGAAGCCCAGGCAGCCCAGTTTTCCTCCTAGATATAGGAAGAGAGCGGGCTGACCTGAGCAAAACGAGGAAAGAAGGGCTGCCACTTAACTCTTCGTCATTGGTTTTATTTGTTTTCTGAGATTGGTACCAAAAAATGAACTAATGTTTCATCAAAATAAGCAATGCCTTGATTTTTCATGAAGCTGGGAAGGGGCCATGTATGTATTCAGAATACACCTTTTATTCCTCGGTTTAAGATAAAGTTCGTAAAATTTAGTCACTTAGAAAACGGCAGCTTCTTGATCCTTATTAGAACACATCAGTCTTTTTTTCAAAAGTCTAATTAATGAACCCAAACTGAGTTGCTTCAATACTGATGCCATCCTCTCAGAATGAATGCTCGTAACTGTGGGTGAGCATGCGTGGAAGAGGAGAAGATCCTCATTTGGAAACAGGAATCTGCGCCTGAGTCTTCAGCAGCCGCTGGTATCCTGTTTCCCTGAAAATAAGATCTTAGCTGGACCATCAGCTCTAATGCGGCTTATGGTGCAGAAATTAATATAAGACCCGGTCTTATTTTACTATAAAACCGGATCTTTATAATATAAGCAATATAATATATACTATACTATAATATAACATAACATAACATAACATAACATAACATAACATAACATAACATAACATAATACCAGGTCTTATATTAATTTCTGCACCAAAAGCCGCATTAGAGCTGATGATCCGGCTGGGTCTTATTTTTGGGAAAACACAGTAGATTTTGAACATTCATGGGTCCAGCCCCTTAAATCTGTTGAATCATGTGCTTTACTCTGGAGCTTGATGCTAATTGGTCTGGGAGTTCTAGCAAAGGAAGAGTAAAGACCTTGTTTTATAAAATCTTTCTTGGATCCTCTATGGCTTAAAGCCTACATCGAGTGTAAGAATCTCGTCCTTGTTTTGTCCTCCTCTTCCTGAAACCTTCTTGAATAGCTGTTGACAGAATGCAGCAGAAATATGTGGAGTATTTTGATAACCGTGTCACCATTGCCTCAAGCTCTACAATTTGTACAATCTGACGGTTGCATTTGTCAAAATCAAAGGCATGATAAGTTATCGTGTCATGACAAATCCTAATACATTCTACATGACAAGAGGACACCCCACTTATTTATTTTATCACCATCAATTTTCCTTATGAATTCTAAAGAACAATCATTGCTTAAGACACTTTTGTCTTTTGTGCCAAGACAGGAAAGGAACAGACTGTCAATTGGGTAATTTTTATTCATTTTGATCGGTTTGAAACAATTTAAACGTCCAGCAGAATTTCGTAGAGGTGTCAAAAGAAATTTATACCCAGCGATGCTACCGTAATAAAGATTTCAGGAGCCATATTATCTTTTCACCCTCTTCATCAAGGTGTGAACAGTCTCCATTTTCTGGAAGTAGCCATGAGAAGCAATTAAAGAATGAAAAATATACCTCCTGTGTTGATAGGATTTTGGTTCCCTGCCAGAATTCCCGACTGTGAATCGACAGTGTTGTTGCCTTCAGAATTCCGGCTTTCGTTGCTCTCTCACTGGTCTCAATTTTAACAGCAGTATAATGAATAATAGAAAAGTTTCATTAATTCTTGAAAAGAAATATTCTGTCATCCGACAATTCTCAGAGCACACAAGTGTTCTTATGACAGGCAGTTGGTGCATACTTGAGAAAAAGCTCAATTTGTACAGGCTAGGGGATGGGATCCCCAAGAGAGTTGTGGGAGGTAACAGAAAACAACAACAACAAAAAACCTCCTCCTTTTTCCTCCCTTTTAAGCCGCAGTGCAAGATTTTCCAATGGATAAAATTCTAAGAAGTTTCCCTGCCCGGCTGGACTTACAGCTCTGTCCTGCAATAGTCAGTCGTTTCACCAACTTGCTTAGATTTTTCTTTTTCTGCACAGTCTTCCTGCGTTGTGAGCTGCTGGTTCCTTCTGCATTGTGAGGTGTTGATTTTTGTCCCCAGGTAAATATGGGGTATATATTTCCTGTTGACCAATCACCTGTCATTGAAAAGCAAAAATCAGTGCTATCTGAGTTTTCTCTTTACTGTAATTTCATTACAGACTCTGGTGTGCCTGGCCCGTTTCGCCCACACTTACGGTACTTGTTCTTACACACGCCCACACGAATCTTCCAGAGCTCTGCGAGCTCTCCAAATAGCCAATGACCAGAGCCTGATGACATCAGAGTAGGTTTCAGAACCTCAGCACTATGGACTTTGGCAGAGGAGGGGCATATCCTTTGTTGAGGGGGCTAGCCTATGCAGCATAGGGTGTTTAGCAGCACCCGTGGCCTCTAACTATAACCCATCCCCCAAGTTGTGACAACCCAAAATGTCTCCAGATAGTGCCAGTGTCTCCTGAGGGGCAAAATCACCCCCAGTCAAGAACCCTTGATTTAAAATAAGGAATTTTCTGGCAGCTTCTCTAAGTCCCTGAGGATTTCCTTTCCTCAGGCACCTGTTAGAAATAGTTCTTCATCAGAGCAGCAGAAGTCCCACATCAAGAAACAGTTTCCAGACCTCCCTAATCTTCCCATCCACAAGACGCAATTCTATGAATAATAACTGTCCGTATTTAAAACATACATTTCCAGAAAAAAATTACAGAGATCATTGAAATATGTCAGTTATTTGAAAGGCTAGCTGTCCACTATTTTTCCTTTGTGTGTTTTCCTGTTAAAACATGTAAGGGTTTTTGTATTTTTTTTTTAATAATCTTATCTAACAATATATTCTGGAATTTAATCTCTAATTCCTGAGAGGATAAGTGGAACAAGAATCTGGAAGAATAGAAATGTTTGAATAACCATTTCAATAACAGCAACTACAAGAGGAGCTGCTATTATATACTCCTTAATATCAGGATATAATCTAGCGTAATATAAACTTTGGAAGTGTTGCAAAAATGTTAACGAGCCACAAAAGAAATTATGCTTGAGTAGCCAGTTGCTATGTGAATCAGTATCACTAGAGTGGAAGCAATCATGTTTTACATTGAGCTTATATTGAGGTAGACAAAGGCCCAGACAAAATCCTCAAGACCAGTTGCATTTCATCTGCGAAAGTATGTGAAGTGCACAGATGTGTGCTGATCTCTTTTTTGAAAATCGTCCCTTACATGATCACGTTAATATGTCTTCACAGCACAAACTGAGTTGTAAAAATCTGGGTCATCTATGCTACAGCACCACCGAGGTTGTAAGAAAAGACCCTACCACATTGTTATTTCTTACGAAATCAGAAGCATGTCAACTCAGCTAATAGTTTTTGGCAATAGGCAGCCTTGCCCGGTGCCGGCAAAGAGGCATCATGAGCCCCTTCTCCTTTTCGATGTCCTCGCTCCCCATTCCTCGTTCCTGAGCTTTCTAATCCGAAGACGCAATTGTCCATCTGCAGTGACTTCCAGTTGATGTTCTTACTCCTTGCTTTGCTTCCTCCCTTCCAGCAGAGCATTGCAAAGCCTTCACGAGAAAGGCAGCCCACGTACTGCCACACACTTAGCACTCAGAGCATGCCTCTTGCACGTCTGTTTCTTTAAGTGTTGGTAGTAGCCAGATAATCTTATAATCACCTAGTATTTAGTCTTAGCAGATACAGGTGAACATCCTGAAGTATAAAAGGATGTTGTTTTGGACGGCCGTTAGTGTGTTTGTCCACATTGGCTCTGAATACACGTGTTCTGACTGTAGGGGGCTGTTGCTCTTTTGTCGTGTGATGGTAGGATAAATTCCCTGGCTGAGTGTTAAGGAGTCGACTCTTTAATGCTTGTGTTGGAAAATGCTTTCAAAATTGGATTAGTGTGTCTCCCTAGACCAGGTAGGGGAGTGTCCCAACTGACTGCAATTTAATGGCTTGTTGATGTGTTGGGAGTCAGGGGCTTGGAGTGTTTCAGGGTCAGCCTTTCTGATTTGTCTGGAGAGTACTTTTTGAAAGGATAAGAAAGAAATTCAGTGTCTGTGTGCTGTTGCTACAGCCTGGTTGTCTTCACTGGTAGAATGACCTGGTTTTCTATTTTCCCCCCAAAAAAGAAAATTTAATAACAACACAGTGTCAGAGATTTCTATAGTTCAGTTATTTGATTTCCAGTTAGACCCAACTTTTTGTACTCAAGGTAATTTCTTTAGATGATGGTTGGGGGGAAAAAAACTAGACATTTCTCCCAACACACAAGGTCTTGCTGAGAAGGCTCGGTTACAGCCTTCCCCGCAAGATTTTTAGACTATGATGTGTTGGGGTTTTTTAATGTGGATCAGTGTATATATTAGTGTGCATTCTTGGAATTTACCCAGATACCAGTGATGGTTTTTGCTCATAAAACTGATCATCTGGTGACCAGACTACCTCAAATTTTAAAAAGTATGAACTCAACGACAATAAAAAGAGAATAATATCACCACAATATACTGATCAGCATTTCCCAAGCAGTTACGTGTTATGCATATTCTAGGACTGCCAAAGAGTCATAAAGTGACAGGAGGACAGACATGCAAGGAGTTTGCGAAATCTAAGGCAGGGTATCTTAGCCTGGGTTTTGTCCTCACTTCTGGAAAATGAGCATGAGTTGGCCCATCACATACCTGATGTCAGGTGTCCACATGACTTAGGGAGGACTCTCTTTTAAGCCACCCTTAAGTGTCCCGTAAGTCGGGACTTGCTATGTGAAAGACAGACCATGTTTACCAAACGTACTGACCTCGAGTTGGTATGGATTGAGCTGAGTTGCAAGAAATGGTAGCGAGTCAATGGATGTGGGTGATCAGGTTCGTTGCAGTCTTTACCTCTAGTACTAACGTTAAATGAAACGTTTAGCCGTCCTATTGAAAGTAGGTTCTTGTGATTAAACTAATTAAACTTAAAAGGAATGAAATTGACCCAAAGTATATAGGATTGGTGGTTTTGTTTTTGTTTTTCTGTCTAGTCAGAATTCTTTTGGTTGTTAAGTGATGGAAAAGCAACTCCAAATGCTTAAAGTAAAAGTGAAGACGTTTTCCCACCACATAACTAAAACACAAGGTGCCGCTCGCTTTTGGCATGTCTGGGGCCAAGGACCCAGAAGGTCATCAGGGCCCTGTCTCTCTGGCTGTCGCCTGGTCAAGGTCACTTGCTATGATGCTCAACAAGACCTTTAGCAGCCCCAGACTCACGCACTCTCAGCTTGGGGACCACAGGTAAAAGGTACGTCTTCCCCACCAACCTACCGCAAAGTCTTAAGATGTGGCCCCTTGGCCATACCTTTCATCACATGCCCCTCTCTGAACCAATCACCATAGCCAGAAAACGGGGGTCACTCTAACCATACTTGGTTTTCCCCACAACTCCCGTGATGATGGGGTCAGACCTACCTAATCCACTTAGAATAAGGTGTCCGTAGAAGTGCAAGGTTCTGTTACCAGCAGAAGGGGGAAGGTTTGATGTATAAAGGGGCGAGGGGGAAGGATGATTAGAACAGTAGTGGTAAAAGCATAAAAGTAGAATCTAGATAAGATACAGCTAAAAAGAGATTCAACAAACATTTATTTAAAACCTATGATACAGAAAAGAAGCTCTTCCCCAGGAAGTCTAAAAGATACCAGAAATACAAGAAATAGTCCCTGGCCCTTGGGAGCTTGGACCCTAGTGAGTTCATTCAGCAAACGTTTTTGGAGCCCCTGTAATTAATTTACATTTCTGAACATATATTTAACCGTACCCGGCACTGGGCCGAGTGCTGGTTACACAGCAGTGGTGAGCAAAGCAGCCCCAGTTCCTGCCTTCACAGAGTTTGGATTTCATGGCGGGGCTAGACGGGACTTCCTGTGTGAGGCACTGATCACAGAGGGAAGTCCCATGGTCCCACCCTCCATTCTAGGCCAATGTTTCTCAGTCACTGATCTGCACCCCCAAAGTGTGCTCCCAGGTCCCTCAGTATTACGAGGGAGCTCGTGAATGCAGGGCAGGCTCCACGAACACTCTGGACAGCAGAATCCGTTTTCACAAGATCCCCAGGTGACCCAGGTGCAGACAAGGCCTCAGAGGCTCTGGTCTACGTCAGTGGTCAACCCACAAGGACCCCTGAGCCAAACCCACCTGTTGTTGTGAATAAAGTTTTATTGAAACACAGCCATGCCCATTCACTTGCATATTATCTGTGGCTGCTTTGACACTACCAGGGCAGAGGCGGGAAGTTGTGACAAAGACTTGGTCTGAAAGTCTAAAATATTTGCTGTATGGCCATCTTCAGGAAAGATTTGCTGAGCCCTATCCTAGTATGTAAGGTAAACTTGTAAGCAGGCTCAGCGTCATAGGTGTGTAAACCTGTGGTCACACGGGGCCTCACCCTGGTTTACTGCCCTAAAGTTGCTGCATTGAAATTATTAATAATTTATAAGCAAGGGACACCATTTTTCTTTGCACTGGGAACCACAAGTGGTGTAGCTAGTCGTGCTAGTAAGCAAAAAAATCACAATAGCATAGCGAATCAAAGCCCCATGTGTGCACAGGGTGCCCGGGAGGGGTGACTAGCCTGACCTTGGGGTCAGACAAGGCTCCTTTAAGTAGATTATTGACTGAGACTTGAGGGATGAGGGGGATGATTCAGAAGGCCCTCAGTTGTGAAGACAGGACATGAGGCGGGCATGTGCTTTCCAATGTGACTGATAGGGTGCCCGACCCAAAGTGGCCTCCACAGTGAGGAGCTTATTATCTCATATAAATAGTCATCTAGAGGTGGCACTTCTCAGCTTCACCCAACTGTGTGTGAAGGTGAAAACTAGAGGGAGGGAAGGAAGGAGGGAGGGAAGGAAGGAGGAAATAAGGAAGGAAGGGAGGAAAGAAGGAAGGAAGAAAGGAAGGAAGGAAGGAAGGAAGGAAGGAAGGAAGGAAGAAAGGAAGGAAGGAAGGAAGGAAGGAAGGAAAGAAGCTATATTTTCTTGCATTGCTCTTTCCATTAAGGAAGAAAACCTTTCCAGAAAGCTCCCCTGGGCAGACCTATTGACCAGGGTTGGATCGTAAGTGCAGGGAGGACAGCCATTTTCGGCCTCTGTGGCAGTAGATAGCTCCACCATCAGGAAGAAGGACTGGGGCTAACAGCCAGAAGCTTGACAGCTGAGCCCATCACAGACGTGTTGCAGTGGGTGCTTCTATTGCAAAGAACTCATTGTAGAATTTCTTCAACTCCTGGGTAAACTCCTGAGGGCACTGAAAAGATGACTTAGTTCACACACACACACAAAAAAAAATCCGATTTACTTGATTTTTCTAAGAACACATCTACCACAGAAAGGAGGTTCCATCAGAAACAGCTAGGCTCCCAAGAGAGGGGTAGGCATAGCAGGGTCCCCAGAGGCCACACCTTCCCATTGCCCAAAGTTATGCAACTTTGTGTTTAGTGCTGCTGAGTAGTTGGTCAGCTCCTGCCAGATAAGTAAGGGATATTCAGAGTATGTTTGTGAAACATGATTTCTTATCTAAAAATTGAATGGCTCTTCAGTAAAACGGTATTTGATGCTTTGGTAGAGTTTATGCCTCAATCATTTTTCTCACTTGACTTCTGTGTTTCCGCATGTTTATGTTTCTATATTTGTTCAAAAAAGAACGTCTGAAATCTGTAAAACATAATTTTTCTTGGCTGAAGCACCTACATTCCATACAGGAATTCCACTATACTTGCTTTTTATAAAATAAAGTTAAAACGTCTGTGGCAGTATTTACCTTAAATATGATTTTAGTTGTAATTGAACTGAGGTATTTTTCCTACCTCAAATTGTAATTCTTTTGTCTAGTTGTTGGTAGGATGGCATATAACATTAATCTACATATGAAAGATAGAATGCTTTCCAGTTCCTTAAAGAAAATCACTACTGTGATTCTTACAGATTAAATAAAATTCATACTCTTGTTAGGTTTTAAGGTAAGAAACCTCCAATTTAGAAATAAATATTCTGCATGGTTTTTACCATGTTACTAACAACCTGCCTGTCAATATCGCTATATTTTCATTGTCTTTTGCTAACTCCTTTCTGATTAAAACTAGATACAAGCAGACCTCATTTTATGGCACTTCCCAGATGTTGCCTTTTTTACAAACTGAAGGCAAGACCCTCCCCCAGCAAAATTATCATGACTTGCCTTATTGCAATACTCGCTTTATTGCAGTGGTCTGGAACCAAACAGGCAATATCTCCGAGGTCTGCCTGGACGGTTGAACACCTCAACTTTCACAAGACATGTCTAGTTAAAGATGTCACAGTGAAAAAGCCGTTCATCTAAGACATTGGGAAGTTGAGATTTACTAAGGCGCATTTAAAAGGAATCAGTACAAAAGTTTACACGTAATTCCCCAATATTCTACCACCTGCAACCATGTGAAATAAAAGAAAAACATGTCTTCATTCAAGACATGTTTTTCTTTCCTGTGATTTGAGAATTGAGTCTCAATCTGACCTTCGGAAAAATGTTAGAATAGCAATTCAGAGACCCCGTAAGGTATGCGAACCCTCCAGTAATTTGGGGACCTTCTCTGACTCGAAGCCACTTGAATTCTGTAGACATTCACAGATGATCAGAATTCTGTTAAAGCAAAGTGCTTCCTGCCTCTTGGCCCCAGTCTAATTGCACGTTGTGAGGAGCATGTATTTTTAGTTGAAGGTTTTGCTTTGGCGTTCAACTGCAATTTTACTTTCATTATCATCTTGAATCTGTAATTTTGAGAGAAAGTTTTTTAAAATACCTTCTCTCCATTGTCGCAATTATTCTGACTGGAGAGTGACCTTTATTTTCTTCTGGTTAAGAAAGGGAGAGAGAAGAAGAAGAAAAAGATCACTTTAGGGTTTTTCAAGCCCTCAGATTATAGGGTGGGACACCTCAAAATGAAAAAGAAAGATTTTCAGACTTCATAATGTCACTGGATCGTCATTAAATTTATACAAAATTATAGTTCAGTGAACTGAAGGGAGGGCCCAAGGAGGTAAAAGTGGCAATGATCAGAACGGCCAAGATCTGGAATCAATTAACTGAAAACAAATTAACCAACAATTATGGCATGCCTTGTTTATTTTTCTAAAGATCTTGAAATAAAGCAAAAGTTCTCCGCAAGTAGTAAAATGGTTAAAAATTCACGTGAATGCCTTTTGGAGCAGAATTTATGCACATGGGGTAGATGTCTAGCCACAGTGAAAGAATTGTCCAACTAAGATGTTTGGAAGCTGTGATTCCCGGTGGCCCATTCCAAGAGGGGACAAATGAGGGATACCAGGGGGCCTCTCGTGCTCATACACCATGTGAATCGTACGCTTTTCCCCTGAACCAGTTCTATCATAACGTGTTACAGAGGCCACTGAGTGTCCTTTGTGTTAATCACATATGGCTAACCCTGCCTAGTGCCACTGCACCTACGGTTTCCATGTAAGACCCCGCTTCAGCTCCCGGAACCAGTGTCCTTCCTCTTGGTCTTTCTTTACATCCACGGGAGCCCCTTGGCGCTCTGGATCTTTACTGTTGTGGGCAGAACTGTTACATCCCAAATCTTGTTGATGTGCTCTGAAAGCGTGTCCCAGCTCTGTGCATTGTCACCACTGCCGCCATGTCTGGTTATTACGTCCAGGACTTCATTCTCCTCGGCCATGTACAGCGTGCACAGCTCCATGCTTATTCATTGCCTACGGTTGGCATGACAAAGTATCACAAATTGCTACTTTGCTTAAAATAACAGAAATGTATCCTCTGACAGTTCTGGGGACCAGACGTCTAAAAATCAAGGGCTCTGGTTTCCAGTAGAGCCACGCGCCCTCGGCGACCCCTTTTTGCTTCTTGGCTGCTGGCATCCCTGGTATTCCTTGGCTTACAGCTGCGTCACTCCAGCCTCGGCTCCTTTCATCACATGGCCTTCCTCCCTGTGTCTCTCTTGCTTCACATAGTCTCCTCTGTGTGTCTGTGTCCAAATTTCCTTCTCCTTATAAAGACACCAGGCCTTGGATGAGGGCCCACCCTACTCCAGTCTGACCTCATCTTAACTCGATTACATCAGCAAAGACTCCGTTCCAAATAAGATCACAGTCACAGGTATTGGGGATTAGAAGGTAACAATAGCTTTTTTTGGAGGACACAATTCAACCTATAACATCCACCGTGTGGTTTTTTTTTTTACCTCAAATTTTCCTTTTCCTATCACTCTGTTGCTCAAAAATCTTCTTGCCTGTGGGAGAAATTCGGACTGCTTTAGCTGGGTGCTCAAACTCTTTCCCAGTCTGTCCAAGCTTCCCTTACTAGTCTTACCTGCCATTACCTCCACATACAAGAGCCCTGTGCCCTGCTCAGACTGAGCTACTTACTGTCTCCAGAATATTCCATGTGCATTTACAGTATCTGTGTCTTTGCTCATAGTATCCCTGTTGCCTTGAACGCACGACTGCCATCCTCCTGTAAGACACACACGCAAAAAAAAAAAAAAAAAAAGACACACACGCAAATATCTGAGTCCTGGCAACTTTCCAGGGTCCATCTCCAAACCACACTCTGGGGTCTCTCTCTCTGGAGTCTCGAAGACTCCAACCCACAGGGAGCCCTCTCCCCTCTAAACTTTCGGCACTATTTCGAGCTGAGCCTCTAGGGCCTCATTAACACTGATGTTGCTCTTGCTGTAAGTAGAAGCACTCACTTTGCCCCTTATCTTATGTCAGTCTCACAGTTGTTCCACAACGTACGCACCATTATGTCGCCATGTTGTGGGTAAAGATGTTGTGACTTAGAGAGATGAACACGTTGCCCCAAATCTTACAAACTAGGGAGCAGAGAAGCTAGGAGTCACACCCAGTTTATCTGACTCCAAAATTCTTACTCTTAACCTCTACACCCCACTGCTTCCACTGGGGTTGGTTATTTTTTTGACGTGCCAGCTGTGGTTTCCATAATCAGAGCATAAACGCTGAGCATTGCAACTCTCTTTGAAATTGTTGGTGACACAGAAGGCGTCTGGTCCTGTCTGAGGTCAACGTCATGGTCGTGAATCTGTTGCTCAGCCTTTTCAAAGACACAAGCTTTGGGGTCAGTGAAGACCCAGGAGGTCAGGGATCCCGCCAGTCCGCTCCCTGCCCCCCAGTCTGTTCCTCTGTGAGCCGCTCTTCTCACCAGCTCAACAGTTTGTACCGTTCCACCTTATGTGGCTCAGGTTAGACCCTGCGTGGAAATGCCAATTTGCAGACTTAGTAGAATGTTGATACTAAAGAGTGGTACTTACAGGTGGTAATGTGCAGGTGACAAGTGTGGAAGTCACTGTCCTTCCTGCTGTGAGTGGATCATGTAGATCATGACACGTTTGGAAGATCTCAGCCATGTGTCACATGTGACCCCATCGAGTGCCTGCATTTAGTGCTAGGATTGGCCAGTGAACCTATTGTTTTTCTTAGCCCATTGTTTGACCAAAAAGTGTTGCTTTGACCAGACCATCACTACCTATGCTTTTTAACAGAACGAACCTTAATTCTTGTTTCAAGATCATGGACAATCTCAATCAGCTAGAGAGAGCAGGGCCGAACTGACTGTAAAAGAATGCATTCTCATGGTTCCACTATCAGAGAGTATTACTGACATGTAGGAAAACTTTGTTCATTTTTTTCATATCTCATTTAAAATTCAAAATATTTGTTTCTCTGATTTAGTCAAACATAATTCATTGGAGTCTGAAAATGGTCATTTGGCTTGTTTCGACCCATCAGACGTTCAGGCTGTGTGAAATCTACCACACACTAGTACACTTACGAAGCTCGAGTAGCGTCCTATCAGCAAAGGGGCAGATAATCCTTGAGACTCACGTTGCTGATGCCAGCCTGTTGAGCAGAGGTTTTCCGTGGTGAAGAGCGAACCTCTGTGGTGAGTGGTGCGAGCAGAATTGAGATGGACGCTCCTGGCATCCCGTGGGCGCCATAGGTGTGAGGCTGTCATACCAGCTTATTCACTGCAAGCCAGAGGGGCTTCAAACTCAGCAGTGCATTGAGTCACGGATGGTCATTAAGGAGATTGGCTGGATGCCCTCATCCCTGGAACAACTCATGCACAAGCAGATCTGACACGGGCCATTTCACCAGCAACGTTGGTCCTGCATGTCCCAATGGCAGCGGTGACTAGGTTGCCTTTACCAGTGTCGCTGGGTTACCTTGCCTCACTGACATGATTTTTCTTACATTTTGCTGAATTGTCCAGATAATTGCCCCAAATCTAATCTTCATGTGGTTGGGAGCTCAGCCTGGAAAGGAGCTAGTTTTACAGGTAAGTCTGCAGACTCAACTACCTAAGCCCCGTCTTCCTGCAGCAGGAAAGCTCACGAGGAGGCGGCAGCGCTCCCTGCAGGGAACCTCCGGCACCCGCAGACCCTGTCCGCAAGCCCGCCTCCTTCACTGATAGCAGATACGTGAGAATAAAACGGGACACATTTTTGATATATTGGGGAAAGTCACTTCTTCCCCTCTTGAAAAAATGTGCTCCTCTTTTCTCACCGCAGCTGGGAGTTTCAAATGTGAATAAATTCGCCAGGAATTTGGCAGTAACTGTATATTCATAAATACACATGAAATTTGGTGGGGTTTAAAGAAAAATAGAATTGAAAGAGCATATTGTCAGGTTTAAACCCAGACGTACCTTGAGACAAAAAAAAAAACACAAAAACGAGTTGGTTTCTAATGGGTTGTTCATTTGCTTTAAAAGGATGGCTGCCAGGCGCTGGGCGCTCATGTGGAGGCCCCGGGTGGAGACACGCGCACCCACGGCCTGGGGGGCGGGGGCCGCTCTGGGCTCAGGGCCGGAAACAGAAGCGATGGGATTAACATTTTGTAAAGAGGCTGCGCTTGCCCTGGCGGCACATTTTCCCTCTACAAACCAGATGGCAAATATTTCACTGTAAGAGCCAGCGAAACTGCAACATCTGGCCCCTCCCGATGGCTCCCTTTCAGGTGGGCATGTGGGGAGAGAGCGTGCAGGGCCCTCTGGCTTTCTCCTCGTCCTCTAAACTCTGCCGTCTGACACTTCCTTAGGCCTCTCTCTCCAGGTAGTGTGACTTCTCCTCCGCCGTGCCAGGGTGCAGATTATATCTCTGAGACGTGGACATCACGTGGCCTCTGCCAGCAGTGACTCAGCCCTCTCCTGTCCCTGTCTGCAGGTTCTGGGAGCAGGGGGCTCACCAGGGAGGGTGCCCCCTCCTCTGAGGAGATCTGTTCCTCGTCTCGCTGTCAGTCTTGGTTTCAAGCTGGCCCATCATGTGCAGGGATGTGTATTCTCATCCCCGTATTTCTTAGGGAACTGTCATGTGGAATTTGAATGTGTGGCATGCCATGAGCATGATGAACTGTAACCACACGCGGAATCCCGAGTCCTTCTCCACCCCAGGCCTGTAGCTCACAGAGGCCATGTCACCTCATGTCTGGCGGAGGGTTTGGAGGCCTGCCAGGTGGCCACCCTCTTCCCGGGCCTCTCAGGCTCATGAAGACTTTTCTTCTCAATTAGTGTCCTTCCTACATCCCCTGAGATGCTCCTACCAGTACGGCCTGTCTCTGTAACTTCTGCCACCTCACGATTGCCTCCCATCATCCTCCAAATGTGCAGGCATTCCCTTCGCCTTCTCCCCCTGGTCTGGCTTATGCATGTCCACTCTCGGGATACCCCCACTGGAAGGCCACGCTTGTCCACCTTGCCCTGACCACCAATGTCAGGGAGCCCTTGAGCAGGCTAGCGATTCTGCTCTATTTCCTAATTGGCGGGGGGGACAGAATTCCATGCCCCTGCCTCCACCCAGATCTGTGCTCTTTCATCTCAGGTCTGGACAATGCTGGAACTTTCTATGTGTGTCTCTTCTTTGGGATCTTAAGGGTCACACTTCTAGTCTGGCTTCCAAGGCCTCCATAGTCTGGCTTCACCCTCGACCCTCTAACCCCACCCCCCGACATCCCCCACTCCATCTGAATTTTTCCTCTGTCGCTTTATTTCCCATGAAACCACATGACCTTCCATTATTTTCTCAGAGAAAAGTCACCTCTTCCTCTTTGAAACTAAGTCAGCTCTTTGTGCTTTGACCTTGTATTTTTACCTTGAGTTGAAATTTTGATAAAATTAAAATCCTTCCACTTTTTAAAAGAATGTTACAAGAAGCAACAGATGTTCTTTCCAGAAAATGCAGAAGAGAAAAGAGAACAGCTGGAAATATCTATAATCTCACCCGTCAGTACCAGTTATGACAGTTACCAGCATTGGTGAGTTTCACCATGCACGTCCTTTTCTGAGCACACCCGACTACTGGAACATAGTTATCGGAGTTGGTGAGTTGTTTTCACATGGTTCTGTCAGCGGCGGTGCTTGTTCACTTTGTACCCCACCTACCAGCGTACTTCTCCGCAGCAACGCCTCCCCTGGCCATTTAGCTGATCAGAGTTGACCAATACACGTGTCCTCATTGATCAAATGGAAACAAGTAAGTTATGTCAGAGTGCAAATTTCAGGGAGTTGAAAAACACGACGCTCATACAAATATGTAATGAGCGTCTGTCCCAGGTTCGTGCAGCTCTTTCACGAGGGAACCCACAGGGTGACAAAGCTGACTCCAAAGAGACTCAAAAAGAATGTGATAACAGTGCTCGCCTGGGTTTAAAACTGCCAAATGTCCTTCAGCGCGGTCAACCCATAACGTGAGGGGTTATCTCTTCCCCCCGACAGAATCACTTGCAATGTTATCCGTCTCCCACAACTTGACATCTGACTGTACAGACTCGGGACCCCAGTCAAGATCAAATAGTAAATCCACCCAGGTGACATCCCCTGGAAAAAAGGTCAGCAACGTTTTCTGCAAAGGGCCAGATATTAAATACCTGAGGCTTTTCAGGCCACGCAGCCAGTCACAATGACTCAGGTCTGCCTTTAGAGCCCAAAAGCTGCCACCCGTAACAGGTAGAATAAATGGCTTTATTTATAAAAAGCAGCCTCCCCTCCCCCGTGGCAGTGCTGAGCCCTGCCTTGCTGCCCGATGAACCCCTGGCCTCGTTATTGTCAGGTGATGTTCTGGGTGGACCTGGAAAGCACACGGGTAAGCTTTTTGCCTTATTCCCAAGCTTTAGGAGATTTTTCTTGACAGTCTCATGGACCGTTATGTTTTAGCTACCGATTCCCAAGAGTTTATCTTTTGTGCATAGAGTAGTAAAAAGAAAAGAAAATGTTTTCTAGGAGTCCAGCAGTGTTGAGATGGGTACATAGTTTTTCACTGGATGATCACACTGCCTTTGCTTCCTACAACAGGGGCCCAATCCCTCCCCATTGACACTGGACCGGAGGGCTGCTCGCTGACAGAATTTCGGAGTCAGAGGAGGTCTGATTTTCCTCTTTAGACAAATGGACCTCTGAACATTTTTGTACCTCTCTGTATTCCATAAGTGTGTAAACAGACATTGTGTGCAAGGATATTATTAAAATCAAGTACAGATACATTAAATGTGGAACCAGATGCAGGATCAATTATTCTGAAGCTTAACAGGAACAATTTCGTTTCAACGAAACCACATTATCAGGTTGAATTAATATTGTTCAGTTGTGTGTTCTTGGTTGGGAAGTCCAGTTTCACTTACAAATCTGCTTTGGTGGGCTATAAGCATACATCGATACCTAGTTTTGTGCTGGTATACATTTAAATAATATTAGAAAAAAAATAAGTGAAGTCCAACACCAGGGGTCTCTTCAAATTGGAGAGACTTTCTCCACATGTAAGAAATGCCTCATCGGACCCAGGTTTTATCTGTCACTGGCTTAACAAAAAGATCTGAGTCGGCTTCCCCTAAACGTACACTTCCTTTTCACTCCCTGGCCTTTGATTTGTCTCTGAAAGCTTAAAGCATTCCTCTCTAGTCTTCCCACAGATGGGCTGACAGCTTCCAGAAAGCACCTTTTATTCTGAGCGTGTGAACTTCTTATTAGCTGTCTGCAGCTGCTGGCAAGAACCAGAAGCACCGAGGACGCTCCTTGTCTGAAACTGGATCACCCTGAAGCTTAACATTTACTCACATAACACTCTGTATTCAGAGCTGCCTTATTGTTTGTTTATCTTCTTCTCCTGAGAAGCACCTAGAGTGTTTATGGAATAGTATTCTCCTCATTTCACAAGTGTAAATTCTCCAGGAAGGAAAGCACTGGTGCTAGAGGATTTCAGGTTGCACAACAGCAGTACCCCACCCGCTGCCCCCTATTTTCAAGTCAGTTCCTCAACCCTGGTTTCTCCTTTCTGGCCTCTCTCTCTTACCTAAGGGATGTCCATGGCATTGTTGCTTTATGTTTTCAAAGAATCTCCCTTTGCTGGGTTTCATGACTGAGTTTTACGGTCCTCACTGTCAATCCAGTAAATGCATTTCTTCTTCATTGCCATCAGATTGCAGCAACTTTGCAAATTAAGCAAAACTTTCCGTTATATCGTTGCCTGAGTTCATGCTC
Source organism: Rhinolophus hipposideros (assembly GCF_964194185.1). NCBI lineage: Eukaryota > Metazoa > Chordata > Mammalia > Chiroptera > Rhinolophidae > Rhinolophus > Rhinolophus hipposideros. Next base: position 5,012,482 of record NC_138061.1, read on the forward strand.
TCCTGGAGTCATTTCCTTAGTCTTGCTCATTGCCTAAGTTTGGCCTTTATATATATATATATATATATATATACAGCAAACCATGACAATAAATCCTTGAGCAAAGTTTGCCACTCTCTCCCTTTGGAAGCAGGTGGATTGCCTTTGCCTCTTGCAGAATTACGTGGTAGAAACCTACAGTTCTAGACCAGTAAAGTCAGTGCCGCTTGAGGAGGGTCAGAGAGCCACGGGCTGAAATGGGCCCTTGGCGTATCTTATAGAATGCTGCGGGCCTTCTGCTCAAATGTGATCTTTTTAAATAGTCTATAACCACTTCAGGAGTCAGATGATCAGCTGCCGGTGGGAGGCATTTTCAGAATGTCTGCAAGGAGGACCGCATCTATTGAAGCACAAAATAGAGATTTGAAAAGTAAATTAACTAATGAGTGAGATGTGTAGATGTAGACAGCTGTGTCGGGAGTCCCTTGTCACAGTTCTCTTGGAGTTCTGACATTCTTCTTCGCCCATAATGAGTGGCCTTTGGCTGTACAGAGGAGTACCTGAAGGTTTGCTATTCCAGTAGGCCGTAAGCGCCCTTGGAGGTAAACACGCTGGCCACCAGGACATGCAGAGTGGTGCTCAACAGGCGGGTCTGACAATTAATTCCGTGACCTTGTTGCAATGATATTGCTAACCTTTTTTGATATCAGAGGGATTATTCACTATGAATCTGTACCACCTGGACAGTTAACCGAGTTTACTATGTGGAAGTGCTGAAAAGGCTGCATGAAAAAGTTAGACGACCCGAACTTTTCCCCAACAATCCATGGCTCTTGCCTCACGACAACGCACCAGCTCACACGGCACTGTCTGTGGGGGAGTTTTTAGCCAGTAAACAAATAACTGTATTGGAACACCCTCCCTACTCACCTGATCTGGCCCCCAGTGACTTCTTTCTTTACGTGAAGATAAAGGAAATATTGAAAGGAAGACATTTGAATGACATTCAGGACATCAAGGGTAATACGACAACAGCTCTGATAGCCATTCCAGAAAAAGAGTTCCCAAATTGCTTTGAAGGGTGGACCAAGTGCTGGAGTCTGTGCATAGTTTCCCAAGGGGAGTATTTCGAAGGTGGCTGTAGTGATATTCAGGAATGAGGTATTAGCACTTTTTCTAGGATGAGTTCGCGAACTTAATTATCTGAACTTGTATATTTGTTCATAGTATTAACAGCTGTTATTTAATTGGGTTGCTCTTCTTACCATATGCCAGGCACTGTTCTAAACAGCGTATATGTATTAATTCATGTAATCCTCAGAAGGACCACAAAAAATTATCTTCATTTTTAAAATGAGAAAAGCAAGTCACAGAGAAGTTATGCAGCTTTTCTAAAGACACACCGCCAGTAATTAGCAGAGCCAAGATATAAGCCCACACGTGCTGGCTCCAGTGTTCTGCCCTCTCAAACCCTGTGTTAGGCTGTTGGGGCAGCATTCAACATTGTTGAATTATCCTTGTCCACTAGCCCTAGAACTCTTGGATTTGGCTCTAGTCCCCCCCATTGCCATACCTCAGTCATCGCCATCTCAGGAGTGTGCCAACCACAATGTTACCAGAATATCAGGAACCCTTTGGGATGCCTGTCTTTCCTCACCCACCCCCTCTAGTCCATTATCCTCCCATGCACATCGGTCTTGAATCTTGCAGTTCCCTCCATCCCCACGGACCCACCTTGATCCAGTACAAACTGTCATTGGCTTTCACCTGGGCTCATGCTGTGGCCTCCTGACTTCCTCCAGGCTTCCACCCGTGCCCCTCCCCATCTGCTCTCCACTGAATGTTACAGCGATTAAAGCATCAGCCAAACCATGACACTCCCAGCGTAGGGCCCTTCAAAGGCCCCACCTTGCACCTGAAACCAAATCCAAACTCTGCACCCGGTGTTTGCCGGCCCTGCAGACTTCACCAGGCTCATTTGGTGCGCGGCTCTCCCCTGACTCACGTGCTCCGACCCCCATCTTGTGCCCACTTCTGGGCAGTGTTGCACTCCCCCTGCCTCTGCCTGCTTCTGGAATGCTCCTCCCCTGACTCGTCTGCAAGCCCGGCACCTTCCTTCTTTTGGCCTCAGCCTCAGTGGCAACCCTTCAAAGGGCTGTGTCCCTCACCACCTTTTCATTTTCAATCTCCAATTCGTGTGTGTTTCTTTCATGGAGAAAATAGCTTCAAGTCATCAGACATGCGCTTCACATTCTGTTTGCTTTCCCATCAGACTTTAAACCCTGCAAGGGCAAAAACATGCCCATCGGTACTGTGGGTGCCCGGCATCTGGCACGTAGTGGGTGCTTGTGTGGTTTTTGCTAAACGAGTGAATAAAGTGCATGAGGAAGCGGACGTACCATGTGTCAGTCCCTCTCCCCCGGCCCAAGCATTTACAGCCCTGAGCACGTCTCGGCAGGTGGAGTGGCAAGCCCGGGTCCTAAGTGCCCACCTGGCATGGCAGCTGCACTCATGCAGCCTTTCGGAAGAGCAAGCTGGCAGCTCCACTCAGGATGCCGTGCAATTCGTGACCATCTGATGAAGACAGAGGAAGAGCCTCACATGCTAAGAACTGAGGAGGAATTTAGCCTGAAGTGCAGAGTGAAACAGGCGGGCACACACCTGGGCAGTCAGAGGGGTGGGAGGCACGGTGCCACCATCGTCAGGAAGGTTCTGCAGGCGTGTCAGCCTAGCCCAGTGCACTCTGTTGCAAGCCTGTCACCAAGTACGAACTGTGTGACCTGGGACAGGGAGCCCCATCTGCCCTCACTGAGATTTATAAGGTGGCAATAACAATAGTATCTACCCCGTGAATCACTGAGAGGAATGAAAATGTAATGCGTGTTTAGCTCATGCCTGGTACATAGTCAGCACTATGAAACTAGTCCTAATTGCTGGTGGTACCAACAGGGTAGAGCAGCCATGGCTGCTGTTGTCATGATGATAAAATGAGGGTTAAAGAAAGGCTAAGGAAGACCATGAGGGGGAGGCTGACTCTGGCCCTCAAGGCCCTGCACCCTCTGGCTCCAGCTGGTCTTTCCTGCCTCTGTTGCACCCACTGTGGACCCGTGCTTCATCCCGCTTGAACCTCCCATTCCTTGAATACCCTATGCTCGTTCTTGCTTCATTTCCTTTCCGTGCGCTCTTCCCACTGTCTCACCCTCCCTCTCACCATCTGCGCTGCTGAGCTCCTTCTCCATCATGTCACTTCCCTATCATTTGGTTCATAGATCTTTCTCTAACTCCTTAAGTAAATCCACGACTCCCTCCTCAGGGTTCCCTAAGCAATCACCGTGTTTGCTTGTGTGTCTCCCTGCTCTAAGCTGCAGGCGTCTTGAGGATAGGGACGTTTGTGCAACCAGGGCTCACACTGCACCTGGCATAGAACATGTTCATGTAGGGTTGGATGGATGAATGGATGGATGATGGGTGGATGGATGGAGGGAAGATGGATGAATGGATGGATGATGGATGGATGGATGATCAATGGTAATAGAGAGGGAAATTAAAATGATGTTGAAAAAGTACCCTAAAGATGGAAGGACGGGTTTAAAGGTGTATAAAGAGATGTTATAAGAGACATGTTTCCATATACAGAAGATGCCTATGACGGATTAAGGTCCCTGAAGTAGAAGTTAGGAAACAAGAATGTTCTTTCGCACTGGACCATAAGGTCACAGGCCGGCAAGGCCTGTGTGCTTTTTCATCTGAGTAGAATGCCTGACACATAATAGGTTTAAAGTAACCCTAAATGATGGACAAACAGAGTGATCTTCGATGTCCCACCTGGTGATTTTGGCTGAGAAAGAGTTTCGATATGCATTTCGCTGTGGGTAGTTGTATGAGACCACACGCAATTCTGAAGGCTTTTTCAACAGTGATGTGGCCAAGAAAATTAGGACATGCTCAGTGGTACACATAGAGTCTAATAAAGGTCCACAGGAGGGGGCTTGGATTCCGGTTGAAAACTTAGAATTCCACTTTCGGTCCTTGGAATCAGCCCCCAACATATTTTTCCCTTATGAGCTAGATTTTTCAGGGGAAAGAAACTGAGGAGTGAGTGATACAGGGACTTGAGTTGGGAGGAAAAAGAGAGCAGCAAAGCCTGAGACCAGACCACAGTGTTCATGGTGTATCTTTCTGCTATGCAGGGGGGACCGGGTTCTGTGGCCCCTTCACAGTCTAGCTTTTTCAGTGACACCTGTCTCAGAACCAGACCTCTTCTTTGCAGGAACCAGAACCTGGTTAGAGCTAAGCAGGCTCTGAACTAAATCAGAAGGATGCTTTTGAAATGCTTGTCCAGTTCTCCCTCTGGCCCGGCTGTTAGCAGGATTGACGGCCCGGGGTGCGGTATCCGCTGGTACCCGGTAAAGCATGACTGCTCGTTGTACATTTATTCTGGACCTAGAGGGACATGAAGTGAGAGGTCCTCGAAGTGACTTTAACTTTCGCTCATAAAATAACTCCAGCAAGAGCTTCCATCTGATGACACTGTGGCAGATGCGCAGTGTCTGGCCTCCTATTCCCACCTGGCGCCTTCATCTGTGCCCATCGCGTAGGTGCCCCTCCTCCTGTACGTAGACTCTTTGAAATCACCTTGAAGTGGCTGAGGGCTGTGTTGCTTTGTCACCTCCCTCAAGGGCAGGATCAGTGAGGCTTCGGATAGAGCTTCCGGCCAGGGGTGTCCTACAGGAGGCCCTCCGGGCACCTGACACGGGCTGTCACCTGACCGTGACTCTAGACCAGAGCCCCCCAAATGCCTGCATGTCAGGATTTTGATTTCCTTGGATTACAGAAGGAGCTAGAAGAAAGGTCGAAATCATTTACTGAAATGCCCCCAGCAGCAAAATGGCACTTGATATTTTATTTGCAACACTAAATTTGTTTTTTATTTCATTTCCTTCACAGTTGGGGAGAGCTTATAAAAGAGAAGGAATGAGAACAATAAACAGTCATGTGGAGACTCTCACCAAAGGGGAAGGTTTCACAGGGGACGCCTGTCCTCTGTTGTAATTGCACTTTAAGAACAAACTGTAAAAAGTTTACCTATGTTGTAATTCCCATCATGCAAAAGATTTTTAAATGTAAATAGATCCTAAACATTAGAATAAATAAGGTAATTAATTATGGTACCACTCATATAGTTAGCTTAAAAATAGGACAGAGAGAAGGCACCATGACAGGAAAGGAAAACCACACAGGATGGAATCTAAAGACAGGGATTGATCAGCCCCTACCTGGTGACTGTGTAGCCTTCAGAAAGCATATTTGCTCGCCGAGCCTCAGTTTCCCCATGTATCAAACAAAAATGCTAGACCTGTCTCTCAGAGCTATTTCGGAGATGAAAGGAAATAATGCATAGAGGAAAGTGTTTGTGTTCTGTAGTCCTATCAAAACGTGAGTTCATTTAATAAGCTTCACATGGTGCTCCCCTCTTTCAAGAGTCAGGGGGGACGGCTCCAAGGAGAAGAAACTCTCTTGTTCAGATCACTGCCCAGCCAGACATGTCACTTGAACTTTTCTATCGACCAGGCACCTTGTCACTGTTCCCCTGCTTCAGACTCCCGTTTATTCATTACTGGCTAACTGATCCCCTCACAGGAAATGGTTGCTAAATACATTGATAGAATTTTGCCGTCCCGAGAGCATTGTAGCATGGAGACCTGGCGGCCACACATTGTACACTGTCCAGTTGGAGGAGAGAAGTCAAAGGAAGTTGTAGAGATGAGTTTCCTGATACAGACCCGGCTGGCGTCTGCTTACAGACCATCATTCTTCCGGAGCCCCTGGGAGGGCAGGGCAGAAACAGCTGCCCTCTCTTAGCTCGTCTCTCGTCCGTCCCGGGCAGTCGGCATTCCAGAGAGAGGTCAGTGGTTCGCAATTACAATACAAGTCTAGACAGAACATTTAAACAACACATCATCGAACCTCAGAATTACAAGGGACATTGATAGTCACCTAGTTTACTCCCCTGGCTAATCTTTGGATATCTTCGAAAGCATTCTCTCCAAGGGGTCATTCATCCCAGAACCAGGAACTCGCTCTCATTTGAGATGGCTCGTCTCACGAGACAGGAACACTGCTGATAAAAACGATCTCTTATGCTGAGTTGACGGGGTGAGTGTAGTTCCCAGCCATGTAACTCGGTTTGTTCTTTGTCACTCACATCCTCTCTGTTTCTTTCATTGTTTCCCCACGGGATGGTGTGTCTGATTCTCCTGCCAACCGTGATGCCGTCTCCCGAACGTACTTCTATTTGTCAGTCCTGTCTTTTGGGAAGGCTCTCCCTAGAATTCCCCTTGCAGGGCTCAGGTTAGCATATAATAGAGCACAGCTGGCCCCATTATATACTTCCTAAAAATCATTTTCCCTCTGTTTTAAAAAGCAGATGTGAATAGAACCTCCAGCCATGCTTGAGTCTTGCCAAGTGGGAACACTGTGTTCAGAAAAGGGTGCTACCACTTGCTTCTCTAAGACTATCAAAGCCATTTCCCTTCAGCTGTAGCACAGAGCCCTAACTGACAAACAGCAATTCCAGGCCTGGAAGCCCAAGAGTAAGTTCAGACCCTTTTCATTTTGCACCATTGTTAACAAATGAAAATATGTTTGAAAAATACAATGCAGTCCCAACATCTTCAGGGACATCAGAATAAAAGAATATTTTATGAGTCGTGGAATAGGTGAACCCACAACCCCACAGCAATCCTACAGCATTACCCACTGGTGTGAGCTCGGACTCAGCCTTTGCATTGTCAAATCCAAACCATTGTGTGAGGCAGCCCTGAGGAAGATGTGAGGCCACAAAGAGAGAAAATATGAGAATTCAGCCCACGCCTTTTCAAGTGTATAGATTTAGTCCAGTAGAAGATTATAGTCAGGCTGCAGTGTTGGCTTTTGTCTCTAAATCCTGCAGGAGCCTCTCCTCCTTGCCCACCTCCCACCATGTAGGATGGTGTTGGTCAGTGACATTTAGTGTTTGATCCTCATGTGGCCCTGCGGGGATGATAGGATGACGTGGTCTTGTTTCGCCTGCTGTACATGTGTAGAGGGAAAGGCAACAGAACTTGAATGCTGATCTCCTCAGGTGGACCTTTCATACTTTCTGCTGCCCTGGCTGTTGTTTGTAATGCAGCATAGCTGTCAACAGATAGTCAAGAGGTGACACTGATCAGTCGTGGCCAACACAAAGGTCATTGAGTTTTGTGGGTGCCCAAATGCTGCACTTTTAACAAAACCACGTGCTGTAAAATTGAACTCTAGTGCTGAAACCCTTCGTTTTAGTCTAGAAAATGTCGTTTGAAATTTGTGAAATATGATGCAGCATTTGCCATTTCTTCATAAAAATTGGAATGCTTAAGTCTAAATAAATCGTATTTAGAAGACTAATGTAATAACGAATGTTAAAGCATGAAATTTGAGTGGGATTAATAAGCTTTGTGCCATATTAAAAATTTGAGACCACTTTTATATAACACTCAAGAGCCATGGGCATTCTGTAGAAAATCCCATCATTAGCTAGGGAAAATAATAAAACCTGTGGTTGGTTAATCTGTCAGTATTGTCGAAAAGTTGCTGATGTAACAAAACAAAATGTAATGGCACTGAAATATAGTTGAGCAGTTTCCCTTTTATCTGGTAGTTCATTTCTGATGTTCTCTGGATTGAGAGGGCTCTGGGGAGAAGGGGGATAAAGTGGATCTTGGCAGGGGCTGAAATAATGTCCCTTCAGTGGGACAAAGTTCTGATTTTAGTACAGATTTGGTAGGACTAAATCCAGATGCCTTGGCTCATGAATTTTGATATTAAATAGAAATGTTATGCTTTTGGAGAAAAGCAAGCAGAAGATAAGGATAGCATTCGTGTAAGGAAAGAATATTAGTTAACTCATTGTGTTATACAATCGTTTCTTAAGTGTGGATTTAGGAAATATTGTGTGATGCCAAGTTTTTGAGTGTTAGTCACAGGATTTACCAATTGATTCTTGTATAGTTACATATAAATTGCCATAACATCTCTGTGGTTAGCTTTCAAAATATCTGCTCATTTATTTATTCACTTTTCCATCCATCCATCCATCCACCCATTAAACTTTTGCTGGATGCCTGTTGTGTGAGCTCTGACGGAACAGCTGTTGTTTCTGGCTTAAAGGTGCTTGTGGGAAGGAAGCATGAAACCACACCTCATTGTCTGTCTTTGTCGTGCCCTCAGCACTTAGGATAGTGTGTAGGAACAGAGGAGCTGTCCAAGAGATGTGTGAGTAAATTAGTAAAAATAGACCTACTGAAAGTAAAAGTATGGAATAAATGCAGGACATAGAACGTGCTTGCTCAATATGTCTCCAGGAAGCCTCAAGTGCTTTCGTGAGCCCCACAGGGCTTTTCACCTCTCATGCTGATGGAACAGACAAGGCAAGAAGCTCAACTTGTCCGGTGGAGTAGTCATCCTGGGACTGGGTGAGATGCTTGGAAAGCCCAATCAAGACCCCAGTAAGGTAGCACCTCACACCTTTTGAGATGGCGAGTATCAAAAAGATGAGACATAACAAATGCTGGTGAGGGTGCAGAGAGAAGGGAACCCTTGTCACCATCGGTGGGAATGTAAACTAATATAGCCACTAAGGGAAGCAGATGGAGGTTCCTCAAGAAATTAGAACTATATTTCATAGTGCCTATGATCCTAAAATCCCACTGCTGGGTGTATATCCAGAAGAAATGAAGCCATGAGCTCGAGCAGGTGTCTGCCCTTCCATGTTTATTGCTGCATTAGTCACAATAGCCAAAGTATGGCAACAACGCCTTAACAGATGGATGGATCAAGAACATGTGGAAGCAAACAAATACGCACACACAATGGAATATTATTCCGCCTTAAACAGAGAAAGGATTCCTGTCATTTGTGACAACATGAATGAACCTGAAGAGAATAATGCTAAGTGAAATAAGCCAGACAGAGAGAGACAAATACTGCATAGTTATCGCTTATATGTGGAATTAAAAGGGGGAAAAAAGTCAAATTCATTGAAAGAAAGAATAAAAAAGTGGTTGCCAGGGGCTGGGAGTTGGGGAATAGGAAGAGGCTGGTCCAAGGGTACAAACTCTCAGCTCTGAGATGAATAAGACCGGGGTCTCACGTACTGCGTGGGGAGTACAGTTGATAACACTGTAAAGTATAACAAATTTGCTAAGAGAGTAGAACGTAAATGTTCTCATACTCACAAAAGGAAAAATAAGTGAAGTGATGGGTATGTTAATTAATTCAGTGGGGAGAATCCTTTCACAATGTTTACGTCTATCAAAAAATCACATTGTACACTTTAAATGTCTTACAATTTTGTCAATTTTACCTCAAGAAAGCTGAAACAATGGAAGGCCCTGCTTGTCCACGGGTGGCATTTAGCGGATATCACACTCATGTGATGTCATGAGGGTCAGAGGCACTGGGTCAGTAGTGAATCCCCCTCCCGTTGCCTGAGTCCACGACGGCCTGAGAAATTACACTGGCCACTGAGGATCTTTATTTCTGTCCCACCATTTCAGTATTTGCTTTGAATCCCTCCAGCAACTTGCATAAAAGTCTGGGCTCTTCATACCTTCAACTCGGTGACCCCTTTATCTCGTGTGATGAGAAGTCGTATGACTCCACTGAAATTTTTAACTGCCCAAAGACAGAACCTGATACTTTTACTCTTTTGTATCTCCCCCACTCCCCACGAAGGATACTTTAAAAAGATCAACAGTTCAATAAAAATAACTAAGTGAATGAATGCAGGAAAATAATTAGTAGTGAATATTTTTTGTTTGTTTTGCTAAATAAATTTAGGTCCCTTGTTCAAGACATACCATCTAGACCAGAATATATGAATGTGTGTTCAGTACCTTGATTTTTTTATTTATTTATTAGATGTCTGTTGTGTTCTAGACACTGCAGAGAAGCACTCTGGGCTGTAATGTAAATCCAAAACTAAATATCAGGTTTCTGATTGTCTCATGCACTTTCTCTCACATTTCCGTGTCTTTGAAGTAGAAATGTTCCTGACGAGCCTTGTCAAAGGAGACTCACCAGCCACCAGGCAGATTACTGTGTCCTAACATGCCACCATTTCCTATACACGCCATCCATCCACTCGTCACCTTCACGAAATGGATTGCATTGCCAGCGCTGTGTGAGGTTGAGTTTCAATCTTGATTTATTCCCATAATTAAGTGCTTTCAATGCCTTCAGAAGTCATTGAAGAGAGCCTGCTGCTCTGAGAAGAGAGCCATTCTGTAGGCAGTGGATTGATGGTCACTAACGGACCAGTTGATATAATTCAAGGCAGCAGAACCTACCAGAGCTCCCCCAGTGGATCTCAGCTCCTTCCAAGTCAGGAGACGTTCCTGTAACAACTCATGACACTAGAAGGACGGCCATTTAGGGCCTGATAGCTTTGGACTGTGAAAAGCTTCTGACTAATTTCTAGGTGAATTAGTATGATGCCTGTTAAGGCAAACACAAAGCTGCAATTTTAACCAAATAAGACACGGAGGTGATATCCCACAACACATCTCTTCTTCCAGTTCTTTCTTTCTCTGTTTCTTCTTTGATTCACTTGTCACATTTATCTTTTAGTGCATGTACTTATTTAAAGTTTCTTGGACGGACAGATGGACGGACGGACGGATGGATGGATATACAAATACCACATTGATAGATGAGATAGTAGGAGATCGGTGCTATGTGATGTAAATCAATGTAACTCTTGGAATTATCTTGAGGAATTAATAAAACCATAACCCAGATTCCAGTGTAGCACAATCTGCTTTTATATTCATCAGATACTTTATTAGTTCTTACATGAATAAGCTAGTATAGCTTTGTCCATGAAATAGTATCCACTATTTAAATTGTCGGGCTAAAAATAATATCTAAAATTTCCTTTTTCAAACTGTAGTTGTACTTCTTCTCTTCCAGAATGTTTTTGGCTGATTGTTCAATACTCCAAATGTATTTAGTATAATTACAATAATGATGGCCATCTCTCCAGACGTACAGTACCACATTGGGAAATGCAAACCAGCAAAATAACAAACTTACTCTTCACTTACTTTCTTTCTAAGAAGCTTCTTTGTAAGTGATAAGGTTTATAATTGAATAGGGAAAGGGATTAATAACTTCTAATGCAAAGGAAATTAAAACTTCATAAATATTTATATGAGAAAAATGAGGCATTTTGCTCCTTGGTTTTAAATCCTTTTGGACCCAGGTGGTAGACAGACAGATACTGGGCTTATCTATTGGGGTGGGGGAAAGAATAATAGATATAGCTATGGTCTGAATGTTTGTATCTCCCCAAAATTCTTTGTCTGTTTAAATCCTAACCCATACAGGTGACGATATCAATAGGAGGGGTTTTGGGGAGGTGATCAGGTCATGAGGTGGAGCCCTCTCAAATGGGATTAGTGCACTTACAAAAGGGGGACCCCAGAGAGCTCCCTTTCCCCTTCTGCCATCTGAGGACACAGTGAGAAGTGCTGGCTATGAACCAGGAAGAGGGCCCTCACTCAACCATGCGGGCACCATAGTCTTGGACTTTCAGTATCCAGAACTGTGAGCAATCAATTTCTGTTGTTTATAAACCACCCAGCCTGTTTGTTGTATTTTATCATAGCAGCCCGAACAGACTAAGACATGTGTTGTAGGAATTATCAAGCTTACCTCTTACATTTAGATTTCCCACATTTTTTTTTTCTGTTTCACATGTCAGTGCTTTCTCTTTTCTTTTTCCTGAGTATGGTAATCAGCCTCATGCATTAAGCATGTAGAGACACTTGTAGACAACCATTCACACACCGGTGAAATGATGCCTGAGGTCAGTTGTTGATGTGTCTTTCCGGAGTTCCAGAGCCTGGTTCTTGAATGCACAACACTCAGAAAGATTCTCCTGACCACAAACCTTGCTGTCCCTTACACCTTGAGCCCTGAAGTCTCAAAGCTCAGATTCTAATCTTAGTTCAGCTACTTAGTAGATGTTCTTCATCTTTGCAAGCGTCAATCTTAGTGTATAAATTAGAAGAATAATAGTGCCTGGGCTTAGTGTTAGGAATTAGAAAATGCTTAATATATAGCTCCTGAGACATGGGTATTATCTCAAATGATTTGTTGTTTCTAATGATACTTTCTGTATTATTTAGCTAGATATGATATGGCCCCTATAGCCTAAAGAATATTTCTCACTGAAGAATAATGAACTTTTACGCATGGCTTTCAAAATATTGTGAAGTCACTTCTCTGAAGGCAAAGGAGAAGCATCAGCGCCCAGTCACCACATCTACAAAATCTTTTTAAGCTCTCGTCCCTGTCCTACCAAGTGACAATTGACAGAGCCCTGCTGTGCCACGCATAAATGCCAGCCTAGCATCCATAACACTCTATTTATACTTGTTTATGTCTGGATCACCCCCACTAGACATGGACCTTGTCTAATTCATCTTTGAATGCCCAGCATCCAGCCTGGCATCTGTGGTCACTCAATGTTTACGGAATTAATTAGTACATAATATTGAACATAGTCAAAAGGCAGAAAGAGTATGTGTGACTCCATGATATTTTTTAGCATTCAAAAAGTGTGACCTACTTTTTTCCCCACAGGATTAAAAATGTTTCTAAATTGCTTTAATTTCCTCTCTAGGATTGATTTTTTGGGTTTTTGTTTGTATGTATGTATGTTTGTTTTAACATCTGTCATCATACATAGTTACAGAAATTTTTATTATATAAATTTCAGGTACACAACATTGTAATTTGACGTTTGTATGCACTACAAAGTGATACCCCCAAAAGTCTATCCTCTATCACCATACGATTGATGGTTCACCCCTCTTGCTCATCTCCCAACCCCCTTCCCCTCTGGTAACCACCAATCTGTTCTCTGTATCAATGAGTTCATTTTTGTTTTGTTTTGTCTGTTCATTTGTTTCTTCCTTTGATTTCCAGATATGAGTGAAATCATATGGTATTTGTCTTTCTTCTTTAACTTACTTCACTTAGCATTATGCCCTCAAGGTCCATCCATGTTGCCACAAATGGCAAGACCACAAAATTCCTAGAAGGAAACATAGGTGGTGAGCTCCTTGACGTCAGTCTTAACGATGGGTTTGTGGATCTGATTTCAAAGGCAAGGGAAACAAAAGAAAAATAAACAAGTGGGACTACATCAAACTGAACATCTTCTGCACAACAAAGGAAACCATCATCCAAACAAAAAGGCGACCTACTGAATGGGAGAAGATATTTGCAAATTATACATCACATCCAATAAAGGGTTAATATCCAAAATGTATAAAGAACTCATACAACTCAACAAGAGAAAAACCAACAACTGAATTAAAAAAATGGACAGAGCGTCTGAATAGACCTTTTTCCAAAGAAGACATACAGATGGCCAACAGGCACGTGAAAAGGTGCTGAACATACATGCTCATCAGAGATATTGGTCTATGGTTTTCTTGTAGTGTTCTTAGCTGGTATTTGGCTTTGGTATCAGGGTAATACTGCTTCCTAAAATAAGTTTGGAAGTGTTTCCTTCTCTTCAATTTTTTTGGAACAGTTTGAGAGAAATTGGTATTAATTTTTCTTTAGATGTTTGGTACAATTCACCAATGAAATCATCTGGTCCTGGGCTTTTCTGTGTTGGGAGATTTTTATTATTGAGTCAATCTCCTTACTCATTATTGGTTTGTTCAGAATTTCTATTTCTTCCTGATTCAGTCTTGGTAGGTTTTATGTTTCTAGGAATTTATCCATTTTTATAGGTTATCCAATTCATTGGCATATAATTGTTCATAGTAATCTCTTATGGTCCTATGGCTTTCTGTAGTATCTGTTGTAATGTTTCCTCTTTCATTTCTGATTTTATTTATTTGAGTCTTTTCTTTATTTTTCTTTACGTAGCTAAAAGTTTGCCCATTTTGATTCTCTTTTCAAAAACCAGATCTTAGTTTAGTTGAACTTTGCTGTTGTTTCTCTGGTCATTTCATATATTTCTACCCTGATTTTTGTTATTTCCTCCCTTCTGCTACCTTTGGGCTTAGGTTGTTCTTCTTTTTCTAGTTCATTGAGGTGTAAAGTTAGGTGGTTTGAAATCTTTCTATTTTTTTTAATATGTGCCTTTATCACTGTAAACTTCCCTCTCAGAACTGCTACATTTTTAATGGATACTTACGACCACTTTTGTCAGGTGCAATGAGAGATTCCCACACACTCCACTTACATTCATGAAATAAATGACACAACCATGTTGATTGGAGGCCACCTGAGTGGATCTTGACAGTTGAATGTCCTGTTCTCTGATTCACAGGTGATGGCGGCATTGTCTCCTTTACTTTTCTACATGGTACTAACAGGAACAGCCTTTGTAGACTGTTCTGATTTTATCTTTTTATCTCTTTGATTTTGTTTTTCTGTCTGCAGCCTGTGTTTTTGCTGTGTTCTGATACTTTTGGTATCATAAAATAAAGTAAGAAACAAACAATTTTTATAAGTATACAAGGAAATGTGTTCCTTTTTTAATAAATTGCTCTTTTACATAAAAGAGACTGTGACACTTGTGTAAATTTTCCATTGCTATTTATGGAAACATCTTAAAGGTGTTTATAAAAAAAATAATAATTGGTGTCCTCCAGTGAGGACAAAGAGAAACATAAGTATTTCTCAATTTTTCAAACATGTTTGATGGATTAGAATTTAAGGTATACAATTCCCTCAATTCCATAAAAATATGAATTGATAATAAAACCATGTTATTGTAAGCCAAACTCCTATATGGCACCTCAGAACTATACTAGCTTTTATTTTTATTTTTTATTGTTTGAGACTACATTTGTTCTCTACAAAAGAGAGTAGATCGCATTTATATAAGAAAGATTTTTGAAACGGCTGTGATGTTTGACTTTGTCTAATGTACGTTCTGAGATATTGACAACAGCCATTTCTCACATTAGTGATTGCTAGAAATAAGACACAAAAGCTTACTCGGTATTGTTAGCAAAAAAAAGCAAAAAACCCAAATTAAATTAGAGACTAAAATCTTATTGAGGTTAACAAATTAAACTGAATGAACACATAGAGACTCTGCTTAACGAAGCTGAAGTGAGAGGCCAAAGACTTGTGTGGCACTTTGCTTGCGTCTAAGCACCTCCAGCGAAGTGCAAAACCTTCCTTGCTCATTGGCCAAAAAGAAGCCTGGAGACGAAAAAGAGCTCCTGCAGCAACTGAATTCCCAGCCTCTACTGCACTGTAATCAAGGAGGGGGGACTCTTGACTGTGTTATTTTACTTTATCCATTGTATTGTATTTATTTTTTGTTTGTTTATTTGCAGATTCGTATCTAGCTTCTCCCCAGGCTTCCTGCCCATATTTTTAAGCCAAAATCTTATTTACTTATGTCTTTTAAATAATCAGTTGGAAAAAACCTATTCCTATCAGAGTCTCAAATTTTCAGTAGGAAACTGACACAGGGACTAGAGCCAGACTAATTTATGTCACACTCCTGCATCTTTTATTTACTAGCTGTGTGATCTCAGACTGAGTGCGTTAGCTCTTTGTGCTTCAGTTGTCTCTTCTGTAAAATGGGCAGAATCATGGGACCTTATGAATCTGTTTAAGTATTAAATGTGCTTAGCCCTCTTCATGACACATTGTAGGAGCTCAATAAATGGTGGCCACTATTATCATTCTATAACAATAATAATTACTAGTGTTCCACATCTCACGAGCATCAAATCTCCTATCATCTGATAGTTTACTTTTTTTTTTTTTTGCACTTCTAATGCTATCTTTTATTTTCCTCCTAGGTAAAGTAATTCTACATTTTTCTTAGTATTTCGTGACAACCTAGACTCTCCTTTCATAACAGGCTCTCATAAACATTTCCCATAATGCAGCTGCAGCAATGTGCAACTATAATTGAATACCAGGTGCATTCGACCAGGTTACCTCCCCTCTCCCCTTTCTTTTTTCCCCTCTCCCGTCTCTCTTCTGCCCCCTCCCCTCTCCCCTCTCCTCTTCTCCTTCCCCTCTCATTCTCCTCTTCCCTCTCCCTGCTGTCCTCTCCTCTCCTGTTCTCTTCTCTCTCTCTCCCTCTCCCTCCTTGCCTCCCTCCCTCCTTTGCCCCTCTCCTCACCCCCCTCCCCGCTTTGGCACAATCCTGCCTGAAAAATACAATGACAGATTCACTACAGCTCTGTATAAATGGATGGCTGTTCTTTAAATGAAAGGAGCTCTTTTCTGAAATATTAGGAGGCTCGACTGCACGTTTCTTTCTGTACTCTCTTCCCTCTGGGGCTTTGGAAAACCCTTAGAGGAAGGAGTCTGTGGTCCACTGACATCACACTGAAGAATCACCTATGTTTAACCGTGTACATCTCCATACTTTAGGAGACAGAGAGAGATTTTGTTCAAAGCCCTTATGAATTCAGTTTTTATTCCAATTTATTTTCTTGTAAGGTCATTATTTTTAGGCTAAAAGAAGATTATCATATTTTAGTTACATTATTGCTTTTTACACAATTGAGACATAATAATTGTATTACTCTGAAACACAAATAATACAGAATGTACTTAATTCAGCTATTTGCTTATTCTGAGCACAAAATGGAATGTGCTCTTGATCAGCGATTCGCAATTCCCCAACTTGCATCGTCTTGCCATTTCTGGTTTTATATTCTCTCTACTCTTCGTATGTCTTAAATTTCATCTAGGGTCTTCATTAAAAATGACAGTAAACTCCACTTTATATCATATATACATGAATCCCCTAAGAGGCCTTTTGATAATTGATCCCACGCTGAAGGATAACAAAGCCAGAATTGGGAATCATGGCTTTGGGCAGAGAACACTGTTTGCCCTTCTCACTTGATTTGTGAACCTTTGAAGTAAAGGGCGGGGGTGGGAAGGCCCTGAATGCCTCTTAATTCATGATGCTCTTTCAGATGGAGTCCCCAAGAATCTTATTTACTTTACTTGGAATCGTTCTGCAGTTGCTATGTGTGCTCAGTGATGTCACTGAGCTAACTCGGTGCGTGGTCTGTTTTATTTCATTAGCCGCCCAGGTCCCTGACCCTGGGCCTGACGTCTGTGGTCAACTCCTTAAAGAAGCGTTGTGCGGTATCTGGGGTGAGGGGAAGGACAGCTGTTTCTTTATGCTGAGCTCACACACAGGGAGTATGGATTTCCAACACACAGCTTTGGGGAGAGAGCTTCCAGGGCCCATATTGCCAAAAGAAGGCACTAGAATATCCTGTGCCCCTCTGGGCATTGAAAGCCAAGTAGACTTCCTTGCGTGACACCACAGTCCCCCGTGGAATTCCAGAATGGAAATGGAGGGCCTTTCCTCTCCCTCCACAACCAACTTGCAGGGCAGCCTGTGGCTGGGCTGGCTTTCCCCAAATTCTGTATAATACAGCGCCTCTTCTGCACAATCCGACGAGGTGAGTAACCCCTTTTCCCGACATCCCCCCCCACCCCTCAGCTTCATGTTCGGTGTCACCGAACATCACTCTCCCTCCACACGGATGAAATAACTAGGTTATGCTTCAGAACTGTGTGTACTGTTCCGCAATTGTTTCTGATGAGAGAAGAAAGTTTAGGGCATTCATAGGCAGTCTCCAAAGCAAATCATGTACACAGAAAAAGGAGAAGAGACTCAACACTGTGTTTTTGGCACTGGTGCGCCGACCATTTTAGAAACATATGTTTAAAATAAAAACCCGAAGAAATCTCTTCTTGGTGTTCCAATGGTGTGCCTGTTTTGGTTTTTATTTTTCTGAGTAATTGTTATTGTTATGATTAAATAATAATATTTTTTACCGCTGCCCCTCGAGCAGGCAGGCCATGGCTGAGGAGGGTTGTGCGACTCAGCGCCTGGTTGTGGGGCCTGAGGGCCTCTGTGTGAACTGGTTGTCTGAAGGTTGTGTTTGCCACTCTCAGTGGTGTTCTTTGCTCTGTTTGTAAAGACACCATCCCCTGTGTGTGCTGCTCTGTTTCCTTTGGCCTTGGTTCCTTGTGGAGTGACGTCCTAGGCTGGGTGGCTGTATTCCTGACCATTCTTGCTGGACTCTATCTCCAACGGTGGTCTCCACTTCTCCCCGTCCAGCCCGACCCCCACACTTGAGCAGAAGTACCTTGCTTGCCTGGGCCAGGGCCCCCATTTCTGCAGCTCTCCGCTGTGTCGAGCACAAACACCAGTGAGGACAGGATTTACTTTGGCCCAAAGGCAAAGCCACCTCCTCGGAAGCATCTGTCACACGTCATCCACAAGCAGCTCCCTGCTCCCTTTGAGTCCATCACAGCTCATTCCGTTTCACCTCCCCTGCCACCTTCCTCTCACCTTGCAGGAGAAGAGAGAGGCAGTTTCCCCCCATGTGGCTTCCACGGTTTGCATTAGGGAAATGGTAAAAGGCCTGAGCAGAGCCAAAGAGTGGTGAGAACCACTGGGACCTTGGGCTCTTCACAGGTGGGCTGAGTATTTCGGAGAAACTGTTCATGAGGCCGCCTGACCTGCAGGTGGGCTGGAATACTGGGTCACTCATCCCCGTGGATGAGGTGCCTCTGGGAAGGGCAAGAAAGGCTCTTCCCTCCCCAAAGTGTGCTTTTCTCCTCGCGTGGTCCTGGAGGGGCTGTGACACACCCACACAATGAAATGAGCGGTTATTAACCAGCAGGCGGCCTACCTGTGGGTTAGCCGAGGGTGGTGGCTGCTCAGACTAGAGCCCATGTGGCTCGCTCCCTGACAGCAGTGACAGAGCGCCATGTACCTTCCGGTGCTGTGCCTGACAGCTGCAGGGAACCCGAGAATCACTGCTTGGTTTTCTGTCCTCAGGAATCATGAGCAGTCTGTGAGGAGACCCTGGAGGGCCGTGCAAACCCCTTGGTCCTCATGCACGCCCCCCCAGATTAGCACCCACTGATGGGGCTCACAGCAGGGACTCAGGCCACATCTGGACCAGTGATCAGAGGTAACATCAGTGGCAGGAAACAGACAGACACCATGTGCCTCCACATGGGACACCACGAGGAGGTCACCGCATCCATTAGGAAGGCTTTTCCTTGGGAATGTGTACCCTCATTGACTCACACGGAAATAGCAGGCATGCCCCAAACAAGAAATGTTTTAGTAAAGGACGGGGGTGGTAGTCATCCAAAATTGTCAACATCATGAAAGAAAAAAGCCTCAGAAATGTTTCAAATTCAAGGAGGCTAAGAGCGATGAGTACGAGGTCAAGGGCAAAGGGAGGAGGGAAATGTTCTAGAAATCAGCTTGTGCTGGGCGGTGACACAGCTCTGTGAATACTGAGACATCTCTGCGTTGTACATTTTAAATCCGTGGACCATAGCCTATGCGGATGCTCTCAGAGTTGTAAATACAGAAGCAGGCATGGGGACATCATGGCCTTGTGCAATAGCTGAGCTCAGACAAGTTCTGTCCTGGAGGGAGGGGGCGCTGCCCCCAGCATCACTGAGTCAGCTGTTAACATTGGAACAGGAATGGAAGAGTAGATAAAAGAGTTGCATCAGTGTGGCATTTACTGACGTTTGATAACTGTACCGTGATTACTAGGACATCCCTGTTTGTAAGAAAGATACCTTGGAGTATTTAGGACTAAAGGGCCTTGCGGTGTGTAACTTAGCCTCATATCATTTAGAAAAAATAAGCTGTGTTTGTGTGGAGAGGGGAGGAGGGAACGAGGGAGCCCTAGAGCACAAAGGATAAAGCAAATGGAATAAAATGTAACAATAGACTAAATAAGGCTCTTTTTGCCTGGGCCCCAGGCCTCTGAGCTGCCCACTCCCAGCCTGAGGTCAGGGCCGAGTCTGAAGTCCAGGCCCGGAGTCTGAGGTCCAGGCCCGGAGTCTGAGGTTCAGGCCCAGAGTGTGAGGTTCAGGCCAGGAGCCTTAGCAGTTCTCTCCTGCCTGGGGCCAGGTGTGGGCTACCACACTTCTGATGGATATCCTGCAGCCTGAAAGAGTACGTCAGCAATGTGACTTTTCACGCCTGTATTCCTCCATTGTCTCTGCTTTTTATTCTGAAACCTTTTAAATATACTTAAGAGAAGGGAATAGTATATTAATCTTCCCACGTACCAGTGTTTCTCAATGGAGGGTGATGATACCTCCCAAGGGAGCTTTGGCAGTGTCTGGAGACAATTTTAGTTGTCACAACCGGGGGTGGTGGGGAGGGGATGGTGGTTGTCACTGGCATCTGGAGCCTGGGCTGCTGTTAACATCCTACATCCCGTGGCCCCCACCACTGAGTTATTGGTGCCAAATGTCAACAGTATTAAGGTCGAGAGACCTGCCCAGACATCCATCACGTGGATTCAGAAAGTTTTAAAACGTTGCCACACTTATTCCCTCTATGGCCCTCCCTTCTCTGAGGTCATTTTAAACAGACACCAGACATCATATCATTCACCTCTCCACATGTCACTATGCATTTCTAAAATAATGTGGACGTTGTTTTATGTGGCTGCAATGTCATTGTCACACCCAGTAAAATTAATAATAATTTCCTAGGACTCGTCCAGATTCATGTGCCCTGGGCCAAACAATGGTCAGATCCTCAGAGAGTCGACATGTGATTGTTTAATTTTGGAAATGTCCACCCAATCGGGAAAATAAAGAGCATTAACTTGACATTTTATCCATCTTCTAGTTCGATCCATTTCGTCAGTCTTCTAACATACAGAACACATAATTGTTTCCTGACCCCCGAGAAGTGTTGATTAATTCAATAAGTTTGTAGGTGATTATAGTATTTTCTTTTCATGAAACTATTAGGAGAGATTACTGAGGCAGATCATTGTAAATTACATTTTTTAATCATTAAGTGGTACCTTCCTCCTCCTCAACATATTTTGCTATTTTTTTCCCCCCAGACGCATGGAAAGGTTTCAGCTTTTAATGAAGAACTCCTTTCTGGAGCA
Organism: Rhinolophus hipposideros; assembly: GCF_964194185.1. Lineage (NCBI taxonomy): Eukaryota > Metazoa > Chordata > Mammalia > Chiroptera > Rhinolophidae > Rhinolophus > Rhinolophus hipposideros. The sequence continues at coordinate 5,033,460 of NC_138061.1, forward strand.
TGTTTTTAGAATCTGAGTTTAGTAGCACACATGATGTAATCCCAATTCCCAACTTTGCGTGCAAGATTGTTGTGTGAAAATGAAACTGTAAATCCCATCTGAATTCTGGTTGCTGGGTTCTTTAGAGGAAGTATTCTTCTGTTTTCCTTTTCTTTTGTTTTTTAAAGAAACCACAATATTGTCATCTGAGAAACAGATCCGTGGCTGGGAAGCCAGAAATATTGGAAGCATGTTCGTCCTTTTTTCTGGCCAAAGTTTGTCCAGGGCAGTGAAGTAATGTTTGGGGCCAAGCGTGGCAAGTAGGTATCCATCTTTCCCGTGTACCCAGCACAGCTGGGAGACTTGGCAGCAGAGAAGTCCCATCTGGAAGGAAAAGGCTCTACCTGTCAGCCTGGTACTGTAAGAGCTGTCATTGCTGTAATGCCAGTGGCCTTGTTAAAATGCCCTCTGAGTAAGGAAGACAAGGTTCCTGGACAGCAGATGAGCTCTGAAGATTTCCTAAATGTCACAGATTCTATTACTACTAAAAATAAATAAATAAAAAAGATATTCCCCCACACAAAAAAATGTCACAGAGTCTTGCTTCCGTCCAGGATGAACCAATGAATCTCCTCCGTCGTGTTCTTAACCAAGTTTATAGTTTGAGACCAGGATGCTCTTTAAAGATCTCTGGCTTTCGTGGCCTAGGGTCACACTTTGTCATGTGTTGCATTATTTAACTAAATCAACAGGGTAGTTCATGTTGTCTGAGTCTAAGAATAATGAAAGTAACATACAATAGTCTCGCTCACCATTCCAAGTAAACTACTTAAGTGCTGGTAGACAATTAGCTGTTAGAATTAGCCAAACTCTTTTGTGAGGTAAGACATGAAGACACCGTCAAGAGTTCATTTACGTGGAGAGTCCGTGTGGAGGAGGCGACCAGTTCAATGGCCCAGCGGTGGGAACGTCACTGGAATGGCCCTGAGCCTGGAGAGAGATCCCTCAGGGGCCCATTTTCATGGCGTCTATTTTGTGTTTCTTCTTCTCTGAGGGTCTCAGTAGCATTAGGTTGAAATGCAAAAGCCTTCCAGACACATGCACACACAAAAAAAGCCCAGTCAGTGATCAGGTAGTCAACCAACTAAGCATTGAGAGAATAGTTACTGGGAAACAGAAATAGTCACCTTGGGTATTACAAGTACTTCTTGTTGTGGTTTCTTTTATTTAAAAAAAAAAAAAAAGGAAAAGGAAACAGGAGAATATTTCCTGTGAAAAAACACAGCAGCTAGAATTCAGATGGGATGTACAGTTTCATTTTACAGTTTTACAGTTACATTTGACAACCCTCTTTATCCCAGAGGTACATACGTTTTAAACGGATCTCTCATCCTGAGAGGTGGGTGCCTGCTTCGTGCTGGCCGGAATCCGTGGCTTTTGGGGATCTCCCTGACTCAGCCTCAGGGGGACGAGCAGACCAAGGCAGTCTGTCCTGGGAAAGAGGGAGTGCTGTCACCGGGCTCTGCACAGCAGGTAGTCCCTTTTTAAAAAGGAAAAAGCTGCACATTTCAAAACCCAAGCACATCGCTTGGTAGCATCGACAAGAGGTTCAGTGGCTGTTCTAGAAAACTTGAGAAAGTCAGGGTCTTTTTCCCACCTTGGTCACTCCTGGCACCTATCTCATGGCAGTGATGGTATGGAAATTTGCAGGGCAGAACTAGCTTTGAGCAAGCAGAAAGGAACAGATTTTATTTAACACATATTCTATGTGTTTGGTTCAATGAAGGTCAATTTTTAAGAGAGCCCAGCTGGCCAGTCTGCAAGTCTGCCTGGGAGCTGGCGGGCTAGCTGGCTTTGGCCAAGGCCAAAAAAAAAAAAAAAAATCCCCTCTTTTGCCTCAGAGTACCAATTAATAAAAGGTTTTCATCAAGCAGTGTTGGTGAGGCAAACGGGCTGAACTGCATCCAGCTTTCTGTGAAACTGCTTACGGGGACATCGGACCTGGGGTCTTGCCGGACCCCCAGCTTCGGACCCTGGGGAGGGTGCCTCTGGAATAGCAGCCGGGGTGAGGGAAAGCACATGCACGCCAGAGTTGTTTAGTTTCCAGGTTTAAAGCTGTGTGTCCAAAACTAAAAAGGTGTTTCGATGTAGTGATTCCAGTTAATCCGACTGGACTATTTTAATGCTAGAAATGGAGAAAATGCTCTTTAAAGAGCTATGTTTTACATACACTGTTTGCTCCCCAGTAGGAATAAAAGGCCAGCTCTGTTCTAGGCTGTGGAAGCTTTAACAGTCAGAGGATCCTTTATCTGTCGGGTCTTGTGTGTGTGTATGTGTGTTGGTATTGGTTTTTGTTTTGGGAGGATAGAAAGACATTCCTTGTCATACCTAAAAGAGCAGCTGCAAATGAATAATGGCTCGATATTGCCTCTGAGTGCCTTTGATGTATTTTTCTTATTCTTGTTTATTCCATGCCTTCCTTCAAAAAATGTTTATTGAATACCTGCTAAGTTACAGGCCTGTATCTAAGGGCTGAAGGTGCAGTGGGGATCACAGGTGAGGCCCCTACCCCTAATGGTGCATACCTCAAGTCACAGAGCAAATAAGCAATAAAAGGCGATGAGTGCTACCTGAACAGTGCAGGATCCCGCAAGAGGGGTTACAAAGGAGAAGCAGATGTAGAAAGCGGCAGGCAGGGAGGCCTGCTCCAAAAAAATGGCATTTCAGGTGAGGGTTACTCTGACTGGGCCCGGCACAGAAAGAGGGAAGAGTGTTCCAGACCAAGACAGGAAGGATGGAGGGCATGGAGCCCAAGTGAGGTCAGCAGGACACATAGAGAGAGGCAGGCACCGGTCCATGCTATTGAATTTGAATTTTATTCTGGGTTCTGTAAAGGAGCAGAGTAGGATTTAAGGTGGAGGAGTAACATGATCTGATTTTTGTTTTAAAAACTTGACACTCCAGCTGTCGTGTGAAAAATGGATTGGAATGGAACAAGAGTGCAAACAGGAGACTGATGGGAAGTCTGTCACAGAAGGTGGGGTGAGAGAAATGATGATTTGGACCAGAGATGGGGGTGAGACGGATGGAGGCTGACAAGTTTACTGCTAATAATAATTGCTTACATTTACTGAGCACATAACGGGGCCAGGCGTTGTTTATAAATGTTTAACACATGTTATCTTCACAAGAACCTATGAGATAGGTACTGTTATCATCATTTTAGATGAAGAAACTCCAGTACAGTGAGGTCCAGATTTACTCTCAACTGCTGTTGCTGCACGGCTGTCAGAGATGTGGATTTGTCTTCTTCTCTGAAAATATATCAGCCCAAGGGCTCTGCAGATACTGCCTGACAGCCTTTTGGGAACCAGGAACTGGCTAAGGGGCGGGGCCACAACAGTGAGTAAGGAAGATCCGCCCCAACCCTCGTGGCACTTAGCTCAGTGGAGGAGGCACTTCTTCTCTTTAGCCCCTTTGTGCATGATATTCAGTTAGTCAGTCAGGTGAATGCATTTCTTAAAATAATCCACCACGAAATTTGGACAGGGGAGAAGGGAGGCATGTTTTTGCATGTACAGGTAATGGCCAAGGACTGAGGGTAAAGGATGTCAGCATCTAACAGCCTCAGTTCATTGCCATTTGGTAGCTCTGTGACCTTGGACACATTTCTTAAACCCTCTGAGCTTCAGTTTCTGTATCTGTAAAATGGACGTAATGCCAATCTCACAGTGTTATCTAAAGATTTAGGAAACCACTAGTAATAAGGTGGTCTGCCACATCACAGACCATGGGGGGGCTTAGTGAGCAGCTGCTCTAAGTTGCACTTTGAATGGAGGGCAAGACGGCAGTCAGAACGTGAATCAAGGTTGACTTTGCTTCTGGTATCTAGTCCACTTGATATTTTCGGTTAATGTTCGGCAGGATGAATAAAAATAAATGGGCTTGATTTTTCATTCATTTGCGCTACTGAATTTTTCATACACCTTTGTGTGTGGAATCGTGTCTGCCTTTCCTACACCAATACACATAAAAGGAACACATGTTAGGTGATTACTCTTCAGTCTAGAGGTGACCAGACTCCTGAATCATACTCCTTTCCGTTTTAAACCCATGGCAGTAAATGGGAAATGGACAGACTCACATGACCCGAACTACAATATCTTTCTAATTGTTTTCACAGTCAGGTATTGACCTATTTAATATAGTGTCTGTTTAAAGAGAGATGAGCAGAAAAAGCAGACAAGACTTAGGAAAAGTAGACGTCATATAAGTGTAGCAGTAAGAGCTTGGACTCTGCAGTGGAACTGTCTACACCGTACCAGCTGTGTGACCCGACACAAGCCACTTAACCCCTCTGAGCCTAGGTTCCTCCTCTCAAAACAGGCACCTACCGACTAGGGGGGTTGCAAAAGTTAAATAAAATAATGCATATAAAGTGCTTTTGATTAGTAAGAGCTCAAGTGAATGTTAGCTACTGTTGCTACTCTCATGGTCAACTCTTATTTTTCAAAACGAAGAAGGAAGCTTCTGAACCTTAAAAGAAATGGCTGTTGTCCCTGCGTTGGCTTAAGCATGTGAAGAGGGCAATGTAAGCTAGTGTATAAAGCCTATTCTTGCAATCCCTTCTAAGAGAAGTGGGTGTGAGGCTTTATTTGCCTTCGGAAATAATCATTGATTGGGTTTTCAACTTTTCCCCTATGTTTTACAGCCCTGTTGTTCTAAAAATTGTGTTGATGCAACTTGATAAATCCCATACTGTAAAGACAGTCATATCACATCAAGAACAGCCTAGAACAGTTATAATCCCACGTTCAAAAGACTCTTACACTACAGATGGTCATTAGAAGGGGAAGAAAGGGGCCCAAAGCTGTAGGCCTGTGTGGAAAGACAGCTGTGGAGCTGCAAAAGCAGGAACCCATCATTTCTCACCTGCTTTTATGTTTCAGCTGGAACAAAGTGCAATTGGCAACTCAGCCCTGCTCTTCTTCTTAAACAGATCTCCACCGAGCCTACGACTTTCAGTTGTGGCACATGTAATCTGTTTATTTTGTGAATGGATAGGGTTATCTGAATAGTCCCAAATGACAGTAATAAGAGACTTTAGTGTAGATGCCACATGCTTTGGTCCAAAATTCTGTGTGTTTTTGACTTAAAATGGAAGCAGCAGATTAAGAAATTATTTTGCAGGAAACTTAATTGTCCCCTACAGTTTCCAAAATGCTGTATCAACAATTTTATTTATTATCGTTTGTGAAACTAAATGAGAAAGAGCTGGGGAAAGGGAACTTTTTTTTTTATTCCAGGAAAAAAAGATAAGTTGTTTTGATCATTTGGAGTATTTTAGCAAATGGAGAATAACAAAAGGAAATCGAGTGTAAATGCACCATTGTTCTTACAGATGTACAGTTCTAAATAGTTAGGATCCCAAAATGCTGAAATTATAACCAAAAATAATTTGAATTTTGTAGCTAAATCAAATTGAATGCTAAGAGAAACAGCATAAGCTCCATTTTGCTTGTGGAAATAAATTATTTCAGAAAAAAAAATGGAATATGACTTGCTGCTGCTGTTTTTTCAGACTTTCTGAAACCATGTGCTCACATTTCTTCCTGGCATGGCAGTGTTGACCAGTGGTTAGGATGAGGCTGACTTTGGAGCCAAGTAGGGCCAAGTTCAGTCTCCAGCGGCTCAGCCGTGTTGCTTTGGACAAGTCACTTAACTTCTCTTAGTGTCTCATCTGCCTTACCAGGCAGATAACCACAGGGTCTCTGGCAAGATAGGTTACAAAAGTGCTGGGGTGGCTGGTTTGCTCAGTGGTTAGAGCGCAGGGCTCTTGGCCACCAGGCTCGATTCCCACATGGGCCAGTGAGCTGCGCCCTCCACAACTAGATTGAAAACAATGACTTGACTTGGAGCTGAGCTGCACCCTCCACAACTAGACTGTTCCCCAATATTCCCCAATTAGAAAAAATAAAATAAAGTGTCCTTGAAAAGTAAGTGTCCCAGGGCCTGACACACTGAGCAGACAATAGCAAGATAATAGGAGGAGTTGGACAGAGATGGCAGTGCTGGGGGAGGTGATAAGACAGGGAAGGTGATGGAGCTGGTACTTTGCTTCCACTCCCCAAATCAAGAAGCCAGAAGTTATTTCCCAGGATGACTTTCCCCACAAGGAAAACAAAAAGCATAAATACTTACAAAATCCAAGTTCTCAATGAAGTTCAAGTCAAGCTGCGATGTAGCAAATACCAAATCTCTATTCTTTTTCTTACTTTTCATCCCCTCATCTTATTTCATACCTCAGTGTGCAATCTTTATAGAGAATTGTTCAGTTGTCTGATCTCTCTGTAAAATAGCCTAGAAGAGCCAATGATGGCAATTTTGAGAGTCCCGTGATTCCACCAGTCTAGAGGTTTCACTGAAAAATAGAGATCTCTTGGTGTATGAAGAGCAGTCTGAGAACTCCTAGTTTTCCTCCCAATCTTTTCTCTATATTTATTTTGCTCTGGTTGAGAGATAGAGCATTTTTAAAAGGATATTCATTTTAGGAACTAGAAAAATCCTGATCATGATTTGTAATTATGGTTTTTATTGTGTGCTATGTTTTGTTGAAGCTCCAGGCCGTTTATTCCTCATAAAGATGTATTAGTAGCTGTATTTCCAAATTCTCGTAAGAGAAAATCATCACCCAAATTTGTAGATGAATGATTTGGTGCTTTGTGGGCTAATAACTTGTGGTGAAGCACATTTTCAGCAGAAAAGTGGGTTGGATCCTTTGACTACCTAATGGGTTTTACTAGGCAGCCTATAGTACATGTGTGATTTCATGGCAAAGGCTAGCATAGTCCCTGCTAGTGTCATTGACAAACAAGAGCTGTCTTGTGATTCCTTAGCAAGAATATGCTGCACAGAATAATTAAACCCTCAAACCATACGATGTACAGTCTCCAAAGAAATAATAGGAAAACATTGGCATGTCAGAGTTTTTTCGTATTCTAAGTAATTGATGCCAATCTCTTAGCTTTCTTTTCCCTGTTTCCCTGATTTAAGTAGTTCTAAAATTGGTGACAGGTTGTCAGGGTTGGTCTTGATGACCTGGCAGCGTTTGGAATTCTTGAAATGCTGAGAAAGTGAATGTGACGATTCCCACCCCATGCCCCCAGAATGATTGGGGACAGCAATGTTGAACCACATGACTTTTATTTTTAATTGATCCAATTAGGTTGAACACAGTCTCTCCAAATTGGGTTGTTTTTCTATATTAATGATTCCGTGTTTGTCACCCATGTATTCGCTAAGCACTTCCTGTGTGCTAGGCTTAGGGATTTTGTTCCGTCCTTAGACAACCCCATGTGGGAGAAGACAAGTCAACAAGAGATAAGATAGAAGAGAGAAAGTCCTGTAAGAGAATCCTGGTAGAAAACAGGAGAAACAGAAAACAGGAGAAATGTTAACTAACTCACTCCAAGAGTGGGGGGATAAAGGACTCCCAGAGGTAAAAATGAGTCTGTTTTTCTTTCTGCTCTTCTATGCTTTGGGGAATAAAATATGTTGTTTTGATTCAAATTGAATCAAATTAATTAATCTCTATCCCCTTCAAATTGTATAACTAAATTATATAATGGTAAGTTTAGAGTAGGATAATTTCAATATTGCTCGAAAAAGGCAATTTGAGGATTTTTTATTTCAATACTCAAATCATTTTAGAAATGTAAGAAATGTTATAAGGAGAACATTATCTACACAATATTGTTTTAATGTGAATCCTAAATGATCATTTCCAGCCATATATGCCCAAAGACTTTAAAATCAGAAAGTACAATATTCCGCCAGAAAGGACACGATTCTATTTGTTCTCCCATAAAGAAAGTATATGCTGTCGAGTGTCTCCATCTCTGCCTTCACTCCAAGCCACTTCCAAAATCTTACACTCATAGAGTCAACTGCTTACTAAACAATTCCAAGAGAATGTCTCCGGCATCTCTCACTCAACATAGCCAAGACTCAGCTCATTGTCTCCTCTCTCTCCTTTATGAATTACCGTCTTGCTTGACAATGGAGGTTCCTAATTCTGTCCTCTCTCCCCAGTTTCCCATCCTGAAGGCTCATGTCCTGGTCAGGCCCTTTGTTTGGATTCATACCAGCTTCCTAATGAAACTTCCTGCTGCCTGCTTGTCTCATCCCCCTCAAAGTCTCATCTGCGTGGCTGTCAGAGTGGCATTTAGCTCTGAAGTTTGTACCTGCTCAGGTTACTGCTGTATCTAATGGCTCTGCATTGCACAGAATAAAGTCAGTGACACTTGGAAACCTGTGGGATTTTTCCCCAGCCTGTCTGTCCGACCATCATGTCTCTCTACCTTAAACTTTATATCCCAACAACTTGGAACTCCACATAGTTTCACATCCCCTGTGCCTATCCTCCATTAATATGATGTTTCTATGCCTTCCATGCTTTTAAGAACGTAATGACTATCTGTCTGGATTAGAAGCCTTTCCTTGAATTTCCACAATGCTTTGGGTGTATCTCTATCATGGAGCTCTCATCACTCTTTTGGTCTGTCCTTCACCAGGTGGTAAGCTCTTGGGGTATCTTATCCCTAATGCCCAGCACAATAACTATTGGCTAAATGCAAGAATATTGAAATGTCTCTTGTCACAGCAAAACAAATGGAAAACAGCCAAATGAACTCCTGGCATTTTATTTTCTGGTGTAGAGAGGAATAGAATTCCTTGTTAGATGAGCTAATCTAATAAGCAGAGAAAACGAATGTTCTCATGAAATTATGTGTTTACCTTCTGTTTCCATTTGCTGAAATAGAGAATCCATCTAATTGGATTTTCTCCTGGGGGAAATGTAAAGCACGGGTCCATTGCTGTCACATTTCCAATATGACCATTGTCCACCTGCCTCTCTTAGTTTTCTCAATGGATCTTTGACATCCCACCCCTTTAAAATTAGACGTACATCTTAGAAAGCCTTGGCTGAGCAACTTCTCAGTTCATCAATGACTCCTCGGCACGTCATGGTACCTAAGAAGGAGATGAGACATGCGTTATTTGCGATTGGAAGAGAAGAGCCCTAGACAAAAAGAGAATGTGCCTGCAGTGTTCTCCTCACATTCAGTCCGTCCCTTCTCCATCCATCCATCATCCATCAAAGCATCCATTTATTATTACACTGAACACTTATTTACCCAGTGCTTAGTACAGTGTCTGCAGCAGGCACTCAGTAAATACCTTTTGACCAGCTTGTAAAGGTCGCTGCATAGAGTGGTGAATAGTGTAAGTTCTGAAGTAAAACCACCAGGTGATGCCATCTACGGTGTGACCTTGGGTGGAACAGTTAACCTCCCTGTGTCTCAGTTTCCTTGTTTAAATTGGGTAAGAAGTAGTTTCTAACCCACAGAGCTGGATACTAGATACTATCAGAATTAAATGAGATACATATAAAGGGCGTAGTAAGTCCCTGGACTGGGGGTGGGGCCACAATGATAAGCAAAGAGCCCTCCTGTGGCTTGTATTCTTGAGGCAGATGGGGACAAATAAGTATTAGATGAATAAACAAAATAAGAAACCAAAAGGGTTCCATGATGTGGGGAATGGTGGTGATGGAGGCTGCTTTAGATAAGGTGATAGGATAAGTCCCCACTGCAAAGATGTTTAAACTTATACCTGAAGGATGAAAAGGAGCCAGTCGCATGAAAAGCCATGTGGAGAATGTTCCAGGCACAGGGCATAACAAATGCAAAGACCCTAAGTGGGATAGAGGGTGGAATGTTCTAGAATGAGCCAGAGGCAGTATTGGCTGGGATAGAGTGTGCCACAGAGAAAGTGGGCACCATGTTTGGGGAGGATGAAGTCATAAGCACCTGGGAGACAGTGGGGCGTGTTGGGATTGTGTTCCAAGTCCAGTGGGAATGCATTCAGGGATTTCAGAAGGGAGTGGCATGATGCCAAAGTGGGACTTGGACAGCTCTGTCACACCCTTGCGTTCTTCACAGCCTGAGGGAAATGAGAGGTGGACCGTCTGGCATGGAGAGGAAATCGGAGCAGAGATAGGGTGGGTTCTGTCCCCAGTGTGTGCCCCACAAAGCCCTCACTGGAAGCACAGACGCACCCGTGGGATTGAGTGTTGGAGAGCCTCTGCAAGCCAGCTGGCTTCCCTCTGTCTCTTATCCCGGTGCCCTATGTCAGCCTGAGGCTTCTCTGAGCTCACAGGGCTGGAGCTGATGCCAGGAGAGCCTGACATCCATTCTCACCAACTGCCCTCCCTCCTCTCCATTCGAGAAGATACGATGCACACTAGAGGTTTTACTGCATCTGAGCTGTAGGTCAACTTTTCTTTTCCAGACTCACAAAGGACCACGTCATTGGTGTCTTAGCTGTAGGGGGACATGTGCAGGCTGTACTCAGAAGGCCCCGTTTCACTGTCTTTCAATGAAAGGAAACATACAATAGTACTTAAAAACTCTCTAGAGCTCAAAGTATGATGGTGATTATATTTCTGTTTAAGCAACCTTGGGATGACAATGAAAAGTAGTAGTTTTTTTAAGGCAGAAATATTCGTCGGTCTTTGTGTTACTGTACCAAGTCACACTGTAAAACCTTATAACTAATTTTACTGCGGTTGAACCCCCAAAATTCTTCTTGTCCACAAGTTTGCTGGCTGTTGTCCACCAAATGCTCATCTCCAATTCCCAGCTTTCCTGGAGGGTTTTCCATCTCTCACACATGAAGCAAGTCATCTCCTAGGACAATCCATCTACATAGTTTTCCATTAGAAAGCCTTAAAATTATGTCACTTTGTTCTATAAATTCCTACATGCTTTATTCCTCTTAGTATTAGGTATTCACATGCCTTGTTTGTTCAAAATAAGGATCCAGCATTGTTCAGACCAGAATTACTAAAGTTTACTCATATATGAGACAAGTAAAATAATAAAAATATTCTTGAATTGTAAATAATATAAGTAATAATAATATAGTTAGAATTATTTTATGTTTTTCCTTTTCTCCTCTCTCTGTCACCTTAAAGGTGACCAAGCCCCCTCCTGCAACAAGGAGACTGAGGCCATTATGGGTCCTGCCTCCTTGCTCTCTGTCTCCTGTGCTCTGTGCGCTTGGCAGCTTTGTCCCCATCCCCTCTCTGTCCCCATTTCTCCAGCCTGTCCCTTTAGATGAGCCACTCCCCTCACGTCCCACCCCTTGACTTCACATCCCATTTTTCTTCTTCCCTTCAGAACCACCCTCTGGAGAGATTCGTTTAACTTCCCTAGCTCTGTCTCCTCGGCTGACCCCTGTAGCTGCCCCGGTCAAGGTCACCAGCCTCACACGCCTTCCTGGAGCCTCTGCCGCGTAAAGGCCAACCACCACCTCCTCTCCAGACTCCTGGTCTCGGGTCTCAGTGGCCTCCCTGCCTGCCCTGGGAGGGAAGGCCCGCTCTCCCTTCCTCTGCTCCTGACACCCCAGCAGGGCTGTGGTGCCCCGGCCATGAGCCGGTCCATGCGGCCCTGTGGCCACTCTGGAGAGGGCTGCTTAGAAGATGGGGACTGAAGACCGAAAGCTGCCAGGGTGTTAACCTCCTCCGCATGGTCTGTAATCCTGAGCGGACTAAAAAGCAAGGGGTGCAGGAGAAGTCGTGCGCCTTTGTCAGGAGGGTGAAGGATGGTCTGCTTTCTGTTTGTGGCATGTTCTCAAACACTCGTTGTTGAGTAGCACACACCTCAGGCCTGCTGCAGGGGTCTAACTGACGTAAACCAGGCGTATCCTACATATACCGAAATCCATGTAAAACAGGGAGATCACGCAGTCCTGGACTGGGAGTGAGTCTGAAACAACCTGATGCTGAGGAAAGTCTCATCTGTTACGTATGCAGCATTCCCACGTCTAGTCCTTTCTTTCCATATGTATCAGGACTCTGGTGGTAAAAGCCAACTTGAGCCAGCCGAAGCAAAAGAGAGGGGTTTGTTGAGGATGGGGAGAGGCAATGTGGGCCCCTGGGTCACCTGGAAGATCTCCCCTTTCTGTCCTTTGTCCCAGCCGAGTGGGGCTGTGCTCCCAAAGCAAGGGCCAGGCTGAAGGAAGCCCTGTGGGGAAAGATCTTTGCCCCAGAAGCCCCACTTAAAGCATGTTGTAGGGTTAGCTTGGGTCCACATTCACCTCTGGACTGGGAGTGCAGTGACCCCAACAGAACCAACCGGTGTAAAGCACATTCTGTGAAGGCAGGGGAGGGCAGACAGCGTCATCACTGTGCTGTAAGCCCAGGACTTAAAACAGCTCTCGACTTCTTATTGCCCAGACGGTTATAATCCGGGCTCCGTATAGGGCCCTTCTGACTCGCACTAACCTGGCTCATCAGATTCCAGACTCTCAGGTCGCCTGGCCCTGAGGCCAGGAATATTCCTCTGCCTGGAATTCCCTTCTCCACCCATCTCGCCTATGCCAGGCAGACTCCTACTCTATCTGCAAGGCCCTATGTAAGACCTTGCCCTTCTGCTGCACTCCACCTACTGTGCATGCATGCATCCATCCATCCAATAAGACTCTGTTCCTACCTGGATGACAGCCCTCCCCAACACTGGATTATCTTTCCTCTGTCACCCCACCAGGCTGCAGTGTCCCTTATTTATCTTTGCACCCCAGCAGCCAGTACAGCTCCTAACACGTAGTAGGTGCACAGGAAATACTCATGGTTATGTTGAAAGGGATAAAATACTGCATATGACAGAAGAAATTGCAGGACAGTTTAAAACCTAAATAAACCCATGCTCTGCTCTCATTAATGGAGGTGTAATAAATCGCATATCATTTTAGGTAGGATAAATAGGGTTTTTCTCCTCTTTCAATCCATCTTAGAAATTCAGTATTTCAATGTGTCCAAAATCACTGCTTTTAACATTTCAGTGTTGTTCTAAGCTCTTCTTTGATGTTTTAATATCGACGGCTGGTTCTTTCACCAGCTGGAGAATCAGCAGGGGCCATATTGTGGACCCAGAATTATTTCCCCGTGGGTGGCTTAGCCATTGATCCTAGGCAGCAGGGCCCTGTGATTCCCAGGCAGTGTTACTCCCCACTCAGAAGCCTGCACATACTGTTCATAGAAGAGCGTGCGTGCGCGTTCCAGCATGCCCTGCCAGTGCGTGCACTCGCCTGTGTGTGCTGGAGGAATGAGGTGGGAGGGTGGGAAGGAGGCCTCCACCTGTACTGTGGGGGTTATTCAAAGTGCACATCTCTGACCCTCACCTGCTGGAACCTCCTCCTCACTCTCCCAGGATGACCCGCACAGGGGGAAGGTCCTCTGGGAGCCTCAGTAAAACTGGGTCATTTGTAAAATAAAAGGGGGGGGTCAGACCCTGGCTGCCAGGCTGTCTAGATATTCACAAGCGACATATCAATGCAATTCTACACTCAGCTTTTTATGTTTTTCCCCCCACAGAGGTCTCATTGCTAGCGGTTTCACAGAAACCCATTATCTGCAGGATGGCACTGATGTGTCCCTCACTCGAAATTACACGGTAAGTCCTGTGTGTTTGGCCCACCGTGATGCTCTGCTCTCACATCTGTGCTGCAACCCTGTAGCTGTTTGATCCTAAGCAAACTCACATGCCCAGGTCTTTCACTTAGGTTCCAAGGAGACCTTGCATGTCACTTAGTGTCTAGGCCTTCCATTGTTGTGTCTAGGCCTTCCATTGTTGTGTCTAGGCCTTTCATTGTTGTGTCTAGGCCTTCCATTGTTGTGTCTAGGCCTTCCATTGTTGTATCTAGGCCTTTCATTGTTGTGTCTAGGCCTTCCATTGTTGTGTCTAGGCCTTCCATTGTTGTGTCTAGGCCTTTCATTGTTGTGTCTAGGCCTTCCATTGTTGTGTCTAGGCCTTTCATTGTTGTGTCTAGGCCTTTCATTGTTGTGTCTAGGCCTTTCATTGTTGTGTCTAGGCCTTCCATTGTTGTGTCTAGGCCTTCCATTGTTGATCCAGGAAAGGTTGGCCTTGGCCGGGTGTGTTCTGGGACAGTCCTTGGAGATATGCAGGCTGACCTTGAAACCACCTTCTATGGACTCTGGGATGCTCAGTTGGGCAAATCCTTTCTAGAAACCCTAGCCAAAGTTAGAGATGGCTTGTGAAGCAGTTACCCTGGGCTGAACTTGGATGCATTAAACATGGAAGTATCTTAAAGAAGTCAAAGGAAAACTGACTCTGCTTAACCTATTATAAACGTACCCACCAGGTTGATGTGATTCTATATCATGGTTGTTACTTAATATGACATTTATCACCTCTTAGTCAATTTTTATGATATTTGAAGTTTCATATGTGTCTTGGACAAGATGCTAATTTTATTTGTTGCTTTTAAAGAAATGCTTAGTGCATACTCTGCCCCACATATGAATGTGGGGATTCAAGGAGAATCACTGCCTTGTGATGACTAAGAAGGTTACTTGTTTTAAGGAATTCTGGGTATTTGTTTTAAAAAGAATAAGCTTAGAGGAAGCCTTTATATTTACAGTGTTGTCAAGTAGCCATTATTGTCCTCAGTGATTGCCCCTGCTCTGCATTATGTCAGCTCTTGTATTTTTAGCACGTGTTTGGCACGTGGCATTGACACTTAGTACCTTCCGACTTCCAGCAATATGGTGGAATGAGCTCTTCAGCCTGAAAGAAAGCACATGGAAATCCTGGATAAAACAGAAGCATTTAAGAATTATTGTTAGTATCTGGTCAAGCTTGAAAGAGTCAGAGAAATCCCCAGGAGGAAGAAACAAAGGAGATGTAAGGCCAGAGCAATAGGTTGATAAGTTGGGGTCATGGGACCCCAAAGGGTTTTTCAGGGCCCAGAGAGAGGACCTGGTGCTCAGGGTTTGGGACAAGAGAAGCGGATATCTCAGATTGAGAAGCCCACAGAAGGCGGCCCTCAGAGACCTGCTCTCTGTGTGAAAAGGAGATGAGAAAAACTCCATGTAAAGAAGGGGCAGCTGAGAGGATTGTCTCCAGGTGTCCTGTACTGATGAAAGATTTCATACCAAATAGAGAAATTGAAACCCCAGCTAGCCTCACAAGTGTATGTTTGGAATAGAATGGGCTGGTGTCCAGATTTCGAATACCTGTGTAGGAGTATAATTCCAGTCAATATATTGGCCTCAAGCCTAGGCCCAAATCAGCAACCCTGGGTCCCATGGATATAGCCCAGGTTATATAAGATGCCCATGCCAAGAAAGGAAGGGAGGAAGGGAGGAAGGGAGGAAGGGAGGAAGGGAGGAAGGAAGGAAGGAAGGAAGGAAGGAAGGAAGGAAGGAAGGAAGGAAGGAAGGAAGGAAGGAAGGAAAAAAGATGTTAAAGACGAGCCCTAAATCAAAATTACAAACCACACAATAAGAAAAGCCACTGTAAATGAGTACGTATTGGTGAACAAGTGAAATGAGAATTCTCACCCCTGAAGAATATAAGGTCATAGAAAAATCAAAGAAAAAAATATTTTAAAGAGTACAGAATAAGCCAAATAGAAATTTCAGAGTGAAAATACAAGGAACAAATAGGAAAGAAGCCGTGCTTAAACACATGAGAAAGACTTCAGTCCCAAGGGGGAAGAATGAAAATCAGCCCACTCCAGGATGGTTTATAGTGAACCTGCAGAACCAAACAGGAAATCTTAAAACCACCTGAGAGGAAAGACAGATTTGTACAAAATGACAACTGAACGGGCAGCAGACTTCTCATTAGCAACCATGGAGTTAAGACTTCAGAGAGCTGAGGGAAAATTACTGCCAACCTCAATTCTATACTCAAATTACTTTACAAAAATAAGAATGAAATACATTTTCATACAAAAACAAGAGAATTTACTACTCTTAGATTCTACCAAAGAAAAACTACTGAAGAGAAAGTACCAAAGAATATCTCAGAAAGAAGGAAATTGAACAAAAGATACAAGAGTAGAATGTCAGAGGCAATAGGAAGCAAAATAATTGTATATGAATAAATCTAAATAAGCTATTTAAAATAATAGTTACAACAATAAGAACTCAATTTGGATGTTTTAAAACTAGATGAGCAAATAGATTTAAAACAGTTTAAGAGTTTGTATTGTATTGGAGAATAATAGAGATGCTGATTAACTTTATATTTTGATAAACATGTATCTTGCAAACTTAATAACCATCAAAAGAATAGAAAAACAGAATGTATAATCCCAAGTAATTGAGGTTTTGAAAATAGTTTTTCAACCCAGTAGATGGCAAGGAATAAGGAAAGTATAAAAAAAGAAGTAGAATAAATACAGAGGGTGCCAAAAAAATGAATACACATTTTAAGAAAGAAAAAAAACTACTAACATTGTAATACTCAATATATGCTGATAACAAAAGATGAACACAAGGCATGTGCATATATTTTTTTGGCACCCTGGTCTAAAACTAAATGATAAGATAAAAATGAATCAACATGTTAATCTCATTGTATGTAAATGGATTAAATCTGTCAAAGTAAAAACAGATTATCTGCTTAGAACTTAAAATAAAATCCAGCTCCTTAATTTTTGCAAAAATTCACACTCAAAATACCCTGTTTCCCCGAAAATAAGACCTAGGCGAACCATAAGCTCTAATGTGTCTTTTGGAGTAAAAATTAATATAAGACTTGGTATTATACTATATTATATTATATCCGGTCTTATATTAAAATAAAACGGGGTATTATACTATATTATGTTATGTTATGTTATGTTATGTTATGTTATACCCAGTCTTATATTAAAATAAGACTAGGTCTTATATTAATTTTTGCTTCAAAAGAGGCATTAGAGCTGATGGTCCAGCTAGGTCTTATTTTGGGGGAAACACGGCACAAAATGCTTATTTTAATCCAAAGAAAGTTACCATATTAGTATGAATATCAGACAAGCTAGATCTTAAGGCAAAAAAAGACATTATTAGGGGTAAAGGGGGTCATTACTTAACGATAAAAGGAATAACTAAAAAGGATGGTATGGTAAAAGAATTGTGAACCTATATGTACCAGCAAAATAGTTTCAAATCATACAAAGAAATAATTGAAAGAGTTACAATGATAAATTGATAAATCCACAACCAGAAAATATACCCCTCTGAGAAATGAAGATTTTTTAAATGAGCAAAAATGGATGAAAAAGAAGACCCCCAAAATGAGAGAATCCATTAAGCCAAAAGGTAGTTCTTTGAAAATATTAATAAAATGGACAGCACATAAATTTAATCAAAAGGGAAAAGAAAGAATTCCCAAGTAAGTAATATTAGGAATACAGAAGGAATATGGTTATTGTTACACAGAGATTTTTTAAATCACAAGAATGTTATGCACAATACCAACCATTTACTAAACATGTAAATTCTTAACAGTGGTTCAAGGTGAAACAGAAAAATGTAAATATAACTATGTAAAGAAATTAAATCAATAACAGTATTTTTTAAATCCATCCCCAAAAAATAACATCGAACCAAAATGGGTTTATCAGGTGAGTTTCACCAAACCTATTAAGGAACAAATGATTCCTGAGAGTTTTTTTTTTTTTTTCAATTTTAAGGAGGGGAAGAGAAGAACTACCAAAATCAGAAAAAGAAGATACACAAAATGACTATTATAGACCAGGTTCAATTACAAACACAGTTACAAAAATCCTAAGTAAAATATTTGCAAATCATACCCTGCACATATTTAAAAAACATACTTTATGACCAAATGGTAGACCTGAGGAGTGCAAAGACAATTCAACATAATGTATTGAGCATCTTTTCCTATGTCTATTTGCCATCCGTATATCCTCTTTGAAGAAATATCTATTCAGGTCCTCGTCCCATTTTTTTATTGGATTGACTGTGTTTTTGTTGTTCAGTTGTATGAATTCCTTCTACATTTTGGATAATTACCCCTGATCAGAGGCGTTTACAAGTATCTTCTCCCATTCGGTTAGGTGCCTCTTTGTTTTGTCGATAGTTTCTTTTGCCGTGCAGAAGCTTTTTAGTTTGATATAGTCCCATTCATTTATTTTAGCTTTTGCTTCTCTTGCCTTTGAGGTCAAATTCATAAAATGCTCTTTGAACCCAAGGTCCATAAGTTTAATTTAGTACCTATGTTTTCTTCTGTGCAGTTTATTTTTTCAGATCTTATGGTTAGGGCTTTGATCCATTTTGAGTTAATTTTGGTGCATGGTGACAGATAGCACATGGCTTTCTTCTGCGAATGGCTTTCCAATTCTCCCAGTACCATTTGTTAAAGAGGCTGTCTTTTCTCCATTGTATGTCTTCGACATTGTATGTCGAAAATTATCTGTTCATGTTTATGTGGGTTTATTTCTGGGTTTTCAATTCTATCATTAATCATCAGAGAAATGCAAATAAAAACCACAATGAGATATCACTCACACTGGTTAGAATGGCTATCATCAACAAGACAAATAATAACAAGTGTTGGAGAGGCTGTGGAGAAAAAGGAACCCTCATACCCCGTTGGTGGGAATGCAGACTGGTGCAGCCGTTATGGAAGGCAGCGTGGAGGTTCCTCAAAAAATTAATAGAATTACCAAATGACCTGGAAATCCCTCTCCTGAGTACATACCCAAAATTTCTGAAAACATTTATCCGTAAAGATATACGAGGTCAGACAATTAAGTTCGTGGAATTATCCTAGAAAAAGTGCTAATACCTCATTCCTGAATATCACTACAGCCACCTTCGAAATACTCTCCTTGGGAAACTATGCACAGACGCCAGCACCTAGTCCACCATTCAAGGCAATTTTGGAACTCTTTTTCTGGAATGGCCATCAGAGCTGTTGTCGTATTATACTTGATGTCCTGAATGTCATCAAAATGTCTTCCTTTCAATATTTCCTTTATCTTTGGGTAAAGAAAGGAGTCATTGGGGGCCAGATCAGGTGAGTAGGGAGGGTGTTCCAATACAGTTTATTTGTTTACTGGCTAAAAGCTCCCTCACAGACAGTGCTATGTGAGCTGGTGCATTGTTGTGATGCAAGAGCCATGAATTGTTGGTGAAAAGTTCAGGTCATCCAACTGTTTCACGCAGCCTTTTCAGCACTTCCAAATAGTAAACTTAGTTAACTGTTTGTCCAGTTGGTGCAAATTCATAACAAGATCAAAAAAGTTTAGTAACATCATTGCAACAAGTTCATGAACTTAATTGTCACACCTGTATGTGCTCCGATGTTCATTGCAGCTTTATTTATGGTGGTCAAGACATGGAAACAACCAAAATGTCCTTCGATAGATGAATGGATAAAGAAGATGTGGTATATATACACAATGGAATACTAGTCGGCCATAAGAAAAGATGAAATAGTGCCATTTGCAACAGCATGGATGGATCTTGAGATTATTATGCTGAGCGAAATAAGTTAGACACAAAAAGTCAAGAACCATATGACTTCACTGATATGTGGAACATAAAACTGAAAGCAACAAGGGAACATGACAAACAAACAAAAATTCATAAACACAGACAATAGTTTCGTTGTTACCAGAGGGTAGGGTGGGGTGGGAGATAGTAGAAGAGGGTACAGGGGTCAAATATATGGTAATGGAAGGAAAACTGACTCTGTATGGTGAACACACAATGTAATATATAGATGACGAATTACAGAATTGTACATTTTAAATTATGTAATTTTACTAACCATTGTCACCCCAATAAATTTTAATAAGAAAAAAAAGAAAAAATATGTATATAACTCAATGTATTAATACCTTCAGATGAAAAGTTTTATTATAATTGATATTATTTTTCAATTATAATCTGCACTATTTATCATGTAGCTTATAAGAGGTTCTGTGGGTGAGGAATGTTTTTTGCATCTTCCTTCTGCCCCCAGAGAGCCTCACATTGCATCCTGCAAATACTAGGTTTTCAAAAACTGATTCATTTAGCCATTGCCACATGTTAGGTGATGCCATCCAGAATTCTTTCATTCATTCACTCACTCAGCAGACACTCCTTAAGCATCTTCTGCAGACACTGTTAGCCTATGGGAATACAGGTTGAGTAAAATATACTCCTCGACATTCAAATTCTGCTGGAGAGGTGGGCCATTTATAAGACATAAAAATAATTCCATTGTATTGCTACAATAAGAGGTATGCACAGAATTCCATTGGAACATTGTGGAGACCGGGGTTAGTTTTAATTTGTTGGAGGCCATTTCACTGAAGAAGTACTATTTAACATAGGTCTTTAAAAATGGGTCAGGACGAGGGGAGAAAGACTGATGAGAAACACTTCAGTACTGAGGAGTTTTGACTTTATCTTACTGAAAACTGGGAGCCCAAGAAAATTTTCTTGCAGGGGACTGGCATGTTCAGTTGTATGCTTAAGAAAGGGCCTTTGGTGGCAGAACGGGAAGGAGGCTGGTAGGATTACTGGTAGACAGAAGGCAAGAAGATTTGTTATGGGTTTTTTGTAGTGGACGGAGTAGGCCATGCTATGGATGGAACCAGCCGGCTTCAAGAGAGATTGAAGAGGCAGAAGAGACAAACAAGATCTGGTGACAGCAAATGAGGGAATTGTTGTCAACGGTGCTTTCCTTTCGTTTAGGCCATTGGGTGGGTTTATCACTGGTACCATTAAGGTGCAGTCGCAGGGTTTGGAAGGCAGAGGGGACAATGAGCACACGTGTCCCTGTTGAGTTTGTAGCCAAGTAAAGGTTCTCAGTAAGCAGTTGGATATATGAATCCTGAGTACCCGAGCAAGATGGAAGCCCAAAATGACATCTGAGGACCAATCTCCTCTACAAGGACTAGCGGGTGCCTTGACTTCACACTTGACTCCCCCCCCCCCTCTTTTTTTTCCTTAAGATGATCTCATTTAAAATAGGCGTTTAGAATTAGCACGAAGGCTATCCTCACAGTGTAAGGATTGTTCCAAATAGAAACAATAAAAAGAGATCCTAGAAATCCTGTGATAATAGGCTTGGTATTATGATGGTGAATGGTACTCGCCTAATACGGACATATCCAGAATATGTAAGGTATACTTCCAAAGTTATTTGCGCAGTTTCAGGTTTTCTGTTTCAGTCTCCTTTACAAATGTCCTTTTCTTAGGCACTTTCTGTCCTTTTTCCTCATTTAGGAAGAAACAGGATTAGATAAATGAAGGTCCACCACTGCCCAGTCTGTTTTGGACTTGAACTGTGAAGGCTGAAAGCTACAAATCCAGGCATTTTAGAAACCAGCCTGGATGGAAGGGCACAGAACGTTAGCAGGGATTGTGTCTGGGTGGTGGGGGACTGTCTGTGTTTTTCTTTTTTCTATGGTTGTTCTGTGTATGGGGGGAGGGAGAATCATGTTTTTCTTTCTCCTCATTTTTCCAGGGTGACTGTGTAGAAGGACAAATGTCTGTCTCATCCCTCTACTCATTCACTCACTCCTCCCATGGAAGGGACTTCTCAGGGAGAGGAGGGTGGGAGAGGCAGGCCTGACAGCCCCGGGTCCTTGCCTTGGAAAGGCTGGGAGGCTCGCCTTGCTGTCCTCCCTCAGGCAGTGGTGGGTGAGACTTGCCCGCTCCCTCCATGAAGCAGTCTAAGTGACAGTGATCTGCACCCCTGGCCCCCCCAAGATGGGTCCCAAGGCTTGGCTGGCAGTGGGGTAGAGGTAAATGAAAGCTGGAAATTTCAGGAAGCCTCAATTCTTCCCAGGTCTAAGTCGTATCCTTCGACAGAATCTACCACAAGCCCCCTGTTTTGGAGGTAGCTCAGCTGGTACTGTATTTTGATCTTCATCTGACTCTGACTCTATCTTCTGTAAGAGAAGCAACTGGAGGCTAGGTTGATGGGCACCCCAAACCTCCAGAAACTATCAGCACATTACTTTTACAGTTACGGAAATACTGACTTATCATCCAGCAGCTACTTTCTCCCATTCCTTCAATGCCTTTCTGAGTCGTCAGCCATGTTACTATAAAGATAAGGAGTGAACACTCTTGTTCACTAAAGAAAACCCACAGCCCTAGGCAGTGGGTCCTTCCAGCAGAAACCCCTGTAGGGGAGAAGTCCTTGTATTGTCTTTCATGGTGAGGAGACAGATGCAGCTTTGGGGGCTTTGTGTTTATTGAATCAGGCTGGAAAACACAAAGAAATGTGCTGACTCATCTTCTTATCCCCTCAAGTCAGCACACAATGGATTTTCCTAACTTTAAAATTATATACAAAATAAGAACCACTTTTTTGGCTCTAGTGTCTCTTTTTTTTTTTTAATCTCTCAACAATCAGTATAAGCTGGTTGACAAGCACAGTAGTGCCTGATTTTAATTTTGGAATTGAGGGCTTGTCTTTTATCTCTTTATTGTCCTGACAGGATGAAATATTTGTGCCTTTATCCTTTGCTGGCCACATCTAAGGGAAGATAATGTTTTAGATTGTCACTTTTAATAAGGCCTGTGGGAGACAATGCACATGACATTTATGTTATTTACATCCTGAAAGACAATTCTGGGAAATGCCGGAATAGCCCTGCAGAAAGCCTCCTCAATGTTGTCAGTGCCTTGGTAGAAATGCATCCGTCTGTTTGCCACATGTTAACGGAGCACCTCCACGGTGCCAGGGAATGTGGCTGCCACTGAGAACACAGCAGGGATTCAACACAGACAAGGGGGCCCCCATGGTGCTGGCAGGAGGAGATGACATTTGTCCAAGAATCACAAACAATTAAAATCTGTGCTAAGTGTGCTGTAGGAAAGGCTGAGGGACCTAATCTGGTCTAAGGAATCATGGAAGGCTTCATGGAGGAAGGACCATGTAAAACAAAATCTGAACTTTGAGGAGGCACGAGACAGGGGATGAGAAATGGGAGGACATTCCAGGCCGATGCTCAGTTTTACTTGGAGGTGAGAAAGTGTTTAAAAATTGACAAAGGCCAGGATATGTAAAACTTAGAGGTCATGGTGACAAATTTGGTTGTTATGCAAGAACATTGGGCAGCCATTAAGGGGTCTCAACCAAGGGGATACGTGAACAAGTATGGGCTTTGAAAAGACTCCCCCCCCCCCCCGGACCCCCTCCCCGGCAGCAGCATCAAGGTAATCAGAGAGGGCAAGAGCAGGAATCAGCAAGATCAGGCAGTCAACTGTTGTGCACGAGCCTAAAGCCCTGGTAAGAGGACATGGCTGCTGAGACCGGGGCCGTGGGTCTGGGGAGAAGGACAAGTGTCTGACCTTATACACATGAGCAATACCCAGAAAGCTTCCATTGGTTGTGTGTGCTTCTCATTGAAAAAAATGTCTGAAAACATTTGCTGTGACAGATGTCAGAAGGGGACTGAGGCTGGACCATCACATAGATATGGAATCCAGTATCCTGGTCCAAAATGTTGTTTGGGTGACATCCCATCCATTTCCATGCTGCTGTTTCCTATCAAAGAGGAGTAGAAACTTCTACAATTGGCTTGGCCTGAACATGTCTGGGCAAATGGATAGTAGGGAGTCAGCAACACTCAATTACAGGTAGAGAGCATCTGAAAAGTACGCAGGGGTGGTTCTGGAGGTAGGAGGGAAGTCAGAGATTATCCACATTCTGCAAGAGTGCCAGGTGAGAGCAAGGCCCATCATCCTCATCTTTACAAAGGACTTAAAATGGATTTAATTCCTCTGCCATCACTGTACTCCATACACATCTAATCCATCAACTCTTCCAGACTTGCCTCGCTCTCAGAAGGCTGCTCCGTTCTCATTGGCTGAGTCACTGAGCACTTACCCCACGTCTCCTGAGGTCATCACCACATCACTGTCACCATGTCCTGTGTTGGTTTCTGCCTCCACACTATGCTCCCACCCTTTCCTTGCCCGCCGACACTTCTGCTGCTCCAGTCAGGCGTTCCCTTCTCAACCGGACATTGTCATAGCCACCTGCCCTGTTCTCCCCACCATCAGTCTCACCTAGGTTTAGTCCAGCTCCCACTCCTGCCTCAATGATCCTTCTAGAACATCTTTCTGTTTGTGCCACGCCCCATTGCGCTTGTATGTTGATCCTTCCAAACATCAATAGTTTCCCCAGTGCCCTTCAGTCAAGTCCAGATTTCTTAGGGAAGAAGTCACATTCCATGTGGTGACATACCCTACCTTTTCACACATGCAAGCATTCTTTCATTCATTCATTCCTTCACTCGTTCATTCATGAGCTCACTCAACAACAAATGTTTGCTGAGTGCCCAGAATGCCAGCTAGCATTTAGTCAGCAGCAACTGTATGCAAGGCACTATGCAAAGTGCTTTTCATACATTTTCATGTTTGATCCTCACAATAAACCAATGTTGACTATTTCATACCCAGATGAGGACTGAAACGCAGAGGGGCTAAGTAACTAGATCAAACCCACACAGTGCAACTCTAGCATTTGAGCTCCTAACCACTGTGATAGGTAGATACACTGCCCCCGATTCACGAGGAACAAAACACTGAAGTGTGTTTGTGATATGTTCAGGGCTGTGGTGTTTGTTGCAAAGAACTTAGTCTATAAAACTGTAGCACAATGGTGTAGGGAATAGACTGGCATTGCTTTGCAAAAAGAGACTCCCAGCAGATGCTTCTGGGGAGAGCAGAGGATGTTCTGCTGAGCAGCAGTCCGGGAATATGGGGAGAGGACAGGCCCGCACAGCCCTCGGGAAGGCCGTCAGTGCACCGCTCAGAAGCCCAGGTGGGCTGAGTAAGGTCCAGCGCTTTGTGGCCGGGTACTCAAGGGGGGAGGACACGGTGCCTGTCCTCAGAGAATGTACAGTCTGACTGCAGATGACACGAGGTGCCCATGGCAAGGACGCTTCAGGAGCTAAACAGTGGAAGAGCCAAATCCACGTGGGATCAGGAATGAATTTCCAGAGACGCTCCAGGTTGGGAGCTCTGAGATAGGCCTGCAGGCAGCATGTGCAGTGGTTACAGTCACAAGCCAGGGAGGCAGGTGGCCCAGGTGTAAACCCCAGCTCGAGCACTTGACCAGACTCTGCGCCTGGTGCAGTCAGGCCTTTAGAAAAGCAAGCCGCCTGCAGCCATTGCTCTGGTTTTTCTTTTGTTTTACTTTTTAAAACTAAAGTTTATTGAGGTGACAATTGTACTAAAGTTACATAGATTTCAGGTGTACAATTCTGTATTATATCACCTATATATCACATTGTGTGTTCACCACCCAGAGTCACTTCTCCTTCCATCACCATATATTTGATCCCCCTTACCCTCATCTCCCACCCCCCACCCCCCTTACCCTCTGGTAACCTCTAAACTATTGTCTATGTCTATGAGTTTTTGTTCCTTCATTTGTTTGTCTTGTTCTTTTGTTGTTTTCAGATTTATATACCACATATTAGTGAAATTGTATGGTTCTCTGCTTTTTCTTTCCGACTTATTTTGCTTAGCATTATAATCTCAAGATCCATCCATGTTGTCACAAATGGTCCTATTTCATCTTTTCTTACCGCCAAATAGTATTCCATTGTGTATACATACCACAACTTCTTTAGCCATTTATCTATCGAAGGACATTTTGGTTGTTTCCATGTCTTGGCCACCGTAAACAAAGCTGCAATGAACATTGGAGCACACGTGTCTTTATGGATAAATGTTTTCAGATTTTTTGGGGTAGATACCCAGGAGAGGGATTGCTGGGTCATATGGTAATTCTATTTGTAACTTTTTGAGGAACCTCCACACTGCCTTCCATAACGGCTGCACCAGTCTGCATTCCCACCAACAGTGGATGAGGGTTCCTTTTTCTCCACAGCCTCTCCAACACTTGTTACTATTTGTCTTGTTGATGATAGCCATTCTAACTGGGGTGACATGACATCTCATTGCAGTTTTTATTTGCATTTCTCTGATGATTAGTGATATTGAGCAATTTTTCATATGTCTGTTTGCCATTTGTATGTCCTCTTTAGAGAAATGTCTCTTCAGGTCCTCTGTCCATTTTTCATTCGGGTTGTTTGTTGTTGAGTTGTATAAGTTCCTTGTATATTTTGGATATTAGCCCTTTATCGGAGGTGGTGTTTGCAAAAATCTTCTCCCATTCAGTTGGTTGCCTCTTTATTTTGTCTATGGTTTCTTTTCCTGTGCAGAGGCTTTTTAGTTTGATATAGTCCCATTTGTTTATTTCAGCTTTTACTTCCATTGCCTTTGGAGTCAAATTCATAAGATGCTCTTTGAACCCAAGATCCATAAGTTTAGTACCTATGTTTTCTTCTATACAATTTATTGTTTCAGATCTTATGCTTAGGTCTGTGTTCCATTTTGAATTAATTTTGGTGCATGGTGACAGATAACAGTCCAGTTTCATTCTTTTGCACGTGGCTATCCAATTCTCCCAGCACCATTTATTGAAGAGGCTGTCTTTTCTCCATTGTGTGTTTTTAGCTTCTTTGTCAAAAGTTGTCTGTCCATATTTATGTGGTTTTATTTCTGGGTTCTCAATCCTATTCCATTGGTCTATGTGTCTGTTTTTCTGCCAATACCATGCTGTTTTGATTATTGTAGCCCTGTAGTACAAGCTAAAGTCAGGGAGTGTGATACCTCCAGCATTGTCTTTTTTTCTTAAGATTGCTTTGGTTATTCGGGGTCTTTTGTGGTTCCAAACAAATCTAATGTTTTTTTTGTTATTTTTTTAAAAAATGCCATTGGGATTTTGATGGGGATTGCATTAAATCTGTATATGGCTTTGGGTAATGTGGCCATTTTAACTATGTTGATTCTTCCAATCCATGAGCACGGAATGTCTTTCCATTTCTTTGTGTCTTCTTCAGTTTCCTTCAAAAATGTCTTATAGTTTTCAGCATATAAATCTTTCACATCCTTGGTTAAACTTATACCTAGGTATTTTATTCTTTTTGTTGCAATTGAAAAAGGAATTGTTTATTTTTTTATTTCTTCTTCTGAGATTTCATTGTTAGTATATAGGAATTCAATGGACTTTTGTACATTGATTTTGTAGCCAGCAACTTTACTGTATTCGTTTATTGTTTCTAACAGCTTTTTGGTGGAGTCTTTAGGGTTTTCTATTTATAACATCATTTCATGGACAAAGATTGACAGTTTAACTTCTTCATTCCCAATATGGTAGCCTTTTATTTCTTTCTCTTGCCTGATTGCTCTGGCAAGGACTTCCAACACTATGTTGAAAAGCAGAAGTGATAGGGGACAGCCCTGTCATGTTCCTGAACATAGAGCAAAGGGCTTCAGTTTTTCACCATTAATTATGAGATTAGCTGAGGGCTTGTCATAGATGGCCTTTATTATGTTAAGGTATTTTCCTTCTATACCTATTTTATTAAGTGTTTTAATCATAAATGGATATTGTATCTTGTCAAACGCTTTTTCTGCATCGATATAATCATGATTTTTGTTCTTTATTTTGTTTATGTGATGTATCACATTGATAGATTTGCAGATGTTGAACTATCCTTGTGTCCCTAGAATGAACCCCACTTGGTCGTGATGAAAAATCTTTTTAATGCATTGTTGCATTCAATTTGCTAGAATTTTGTTTAGGGTTTTTGTATCGGTATTCATCAGAGATATTGGTCTGTAGTTTTCTTTTTTTGTGTTGTCCTTACCAGGTTTTGGTATCAGGATAATATTGGCCTCATAAAATGAGTTAGGGAGGACTGTCTCTTCTTCAATTTTTTGGAAGAGTTTGAGCAGGATTGGTATTAGATCCTCTTTGAAGGTTTGGTAGAATTCACTAGTGAAGCCATCTGGTCCCGGACTTTAGCTTTTGGGATGGTTTTGGATGACTGATTCAATTTCCTTACTGGTGATTGGTCTGTTTAGATTTTCCAGTTCTTCATGGTTCAGCCTTGGAAGGCTATATGTTTCTAAGAACTTGTCCATCTCTTCTAGGTTATTGAAATGGGTGGCATATAGTCCTTCATAGTATTCTTGTATAATCCTTTGTATTTCTGTGGTGTCCGTGATAACTTCCCCTTTTTCATTTCTGATTTTGTTAATTAGTGTCTTCTCTCTTTTTATCTTAGTGAGTCTAGCCAAGGGTTTGTCAATTTTGTTAATCTTTTCAAAGAACCAGCTCTTTGTCACATTCATTTTTTCTATTGTGTTTTTGTTCTCTATTTCATTTAGTTCTGCTCTGATTTTTGTTATTTCCTTTCTTCAGCTACCTTGGGTTTCACTTGTTCTTCTTTTCTAGTTCTTTAATGTGTGATGTGAGGTTATTTACCTGGGATTTTTCTTCTTTCTTGAGATAGGCCTGTAATGATATAAATTTCCCTCTTAAAACTGTTTTCGCTGCATCCCCAAAATATTGGTAGGATGTAATTTCATTCTCATTTGTTTCTATGTACCTTTTGATCTCTCCTCTTATCTCTTCTTTGACCCAGTCGTTCTTTAAAAGTATGTTGTTTAATCTCCACATATTTGTGGTTTTTCCTGCTTTCTTTTTGCAGTTGATACCCAATTTCAAAACCTTGTGATAAGAGAATATGCTTGGTATGATTTCAATCTCTTTAAATTTGCTGAGGCTAGTTTTATGTCCTAATATATGGTCTATTCTTGAGAATGTTCCATGTACACTAGAAAAAAAATGTATTGTCTGATGTTCTAGGATGAAGTGCTCTATAAATGTCAATTCTGTACATTTCATCTAATGTGTCATTTAGGGCTATTTCTATATTTACTTTCTGTTTGAACAATCCATCCATAGCTGTCAATGATATATCTAGGTCCTCTACTATAAATGTGTTTTGGTCAATTTCTCCCTTTAAATCTCTTAGTAGTTGCTTGGTATATTTCGGTGCTTCCTGATTGGGGGCATAAATATTGATGACTGTTATGTCTTCTTGTTATATAGTCCCCTTTATCGTTATGAAATGTCCATCTTTGTCTCTTGTTACCTTTTCTATCCTGAAGTCTGTCTCATCTGATATCAGTATTAATACACCTGATTTTCTCTGTATACCATTTGCTTGGAGTGTCAATTTCCACCTTTTTACTTTGAGTCTATATTTGTCCTTGTAGCTGAGATATGTCTCTTGGAGACAGCGTATGGTTGGGTTTAGTTTTTTGATCCAATCTGCTACTCTGTGCCTTTCTATTGGTGAGTTCAGTCTATTTACATTTAGGGTGATTATTGATATGTGAGGATTTCCTATCATTCTATATTTGGTTTTCTGGTAAGACTCTGTCTCCATTGTTTCTTTCCCTTTTTATTGTTGTCTATTATTTCTGTGTGGTGGTATTCTATGATTTTCCCCCTCTGTTTCTTCTTTTATTGCATTATATATTTCAGTTCTGGATTATTTTTGCAAATGGTTACCATTAAGTTTATGTAAAAGAAAGTTTCAGATTTAAAGTATTCTATTTTCTTCAGCATGCTTACTTTCTCCATTCCCATATTCCAGTTCAGGCTTTACTCTCCCCCTCCCCCTTTATGTTTCGGTTGTCACAAATTATCCCTATTTATGCTGGTCGAATAGCCTCCCTCAGTATTTCTTGTAGTGCAGGTCGTGTGTTAGAAAATTCCTTCAGCTTCTGTATGTCTGGAAAGGTCTTTATTCCTCCTTCATATCTAAAGGATATCTTTGCTGGATATATTATTCTTGGCTCATAATTTCTCTCTTTCAATAGTTTGAATATTTGATTCCACTCCCTTCTGGCTTGTAGAGTTTCTGCTGAATAATCTGATGATAATATAATGGGCTTCCCTTTGTAGTTTACCGTCTTCTTTTCCCTGGCTGCCTTGAGGATTGTTTCTTTGTCGTTCATTTTTAACAGCTTCAATACAATGTGCCTTGGAGAAGGCCTGTTGGGGTTGAGGTAATTAGGTGTTCTATTTGCTACTTGGATTTGAGGATCCACTTCTTTCCACAAGTATGGGAAGTTCTAATTGACTATTTATTTGAATATACTCTCTGTTCCCTTCTCTCTTTCTTCTCCTTCTGGTATGCCCATTATTCTTATATTGCTTTTTGTGATGGAATCAGAAAGTTCTTGTAGAATTCTTTCATTTCTTTTAAGTCTCAAGTCTCTTTCTTTTTCCATCCATGTCATTTCCAGATTTCTATCTTCAATGTCACTGATTCTTTCCTCCATCTGGTCAACTCTACTACCTAAGGTGGCTATTTCATTGTTCATTTCTTTTATTGAGTTCTTAATCTTCAGAAATTCTATTTGGTTCTTTTTTAAAATTTCAATCTCTTTGGTAAAATGTTTATTTTGTTCTTTGATTGTGTTTCTGAGTTCATTAAACTGCCTGTCTGTGTTTTCTTGCAACTCGTTGAGTTTTTTATAACGGCAATCTTGAATTCTCTGTCATTTAAGTCACATATTTCCATGTCTTTAAGTTCATTTTCTGGATACTTTTCATTTTCTTTCTGAGCTGTCTTGTTACCTCGGTTATTCATGGCCATAAGTGATTTATTATTTCTCTTCCTAGACAGCTACAGGAGTGGGTTCTGCAACAGGTTGAGAGAAAGAGGTCTTTCTTTTGTTTTCCAGTAGGTGTAGTTTTATTTTCTCTCTGACTGCAGCCTTTTATTGTCTCTCACACTGTAGTGTTACATTTTTTCTGCATTATTCCAGCTTCTCACACAATGGGGGGATTCCCTGGAAGGTGGGCTTCTCCTCCGTGAACAGTTTGCCTGGGTCATAGGGTGCCGCTTCTGTGGGGGGATGTGAGGAGCTTCTGAACTTCCAAAGAGCTTCCTGCACCAGATTCAGAGCCCGAGTGTTTCAGCAGCTCTGTTTACTCCTGCAGGGATCCGCCTGCAGGAGTAGATGGGGACAGGGGCGGGGTGGGTAGTGAGAGGTGACGCAGAGCAATGGCAGTGACCACCACCACAGCCGGTCCTGCTTCCACAGCTCCCTCCCCTTTGCCAGAAATAGTTGGGCTGTGAATCTGTGTCTGCGGACCACAATTCTCAGAACTACAAATATTCTGTTCTTTTGATCTGACACTGCTACTGTTCCACTTCTAGCACTGGGCAGGTGGGGGCGGGGCGAGCTCTGGGAGGGTAGGAAGGGGCAGCTAGTCTCAGTGCCTAAGGCTTCCATTCTCTGCTCGGCAGTGAGGGCTTAAACCACCGTTTTCAGCCTTCTTCCCACAGTCTTTTCTCCGAGGTCTCTGCCGTGAGCGTTGGGTTCAGCCATGTTATGTGCTGTCCCCTAGCCCTGTGGGCCATAAGCGGAGCCCTAAGTCCGAGTCCTTCCCTCTCCCACAGCTGCGGTAGTTCTGGGATGCAGCGAGCTCAGAGCACTGAGCTAGGTCTGCGTCCTGTGCCCGCTCGGCTCCGTCTCCGCACTTCTCCCCTGCTCGTGCAATTTGCCCACCTTTAGGTGAATTTAGTAGTGGGCCTCTTCGTATTGTCCATCTGCTGTGCTGGGATTTTTTTGTGGAGTTATAGTTCAATTTGTTGTAAATTCCAGGGGAGATTTCAAGAGGCTTACCTCACACTGCTGTTTTTATGACATCATCCCACTACTCTGGTTTGATGATCAGTTCACCATTCTTAACCACCCTGGAGCTTCTGTTTCCACTCAAGTCCCTCAAATATCATCATAATAGAATGAGAGAGTAGGCTATGGGCAAGGAGAAGGTTGATCCACTGTGCTGAGAACTGAATTCTTAGGATGAGTAAGTCTCCATGAAATAGCAATTGGCTCCTTAGCTCTCCTGAGCCTGGCTTCCAAGCTTCTCCTGTCTATTTTGGAGCATTGACACAAAGTCCCACACCACATTCAAGATGATTTGGAGCTGAGTGAGGGAGGGTAAGAATATCAGACTCCCTTCTCTAATGGGTCAGTGTCTCTCATACATGCTTATTCGTTCATTCTACAAAAGTTCACTGAGCTAGAGTCCACTGCAGAGGAAGTAGGCAGGTGGAAAGTAGAGCTTACAACATGTTTTTGTGTTCCCAATCTGTAATGATGCCTTACATTTCACAGATTGCTTCCTTGTGTAATGTTTGTTTGATCCCTAAAACCTGGGGCGACAATTGTCAATCTCATTTTACAGATGAAAAACTGAGACTCTGAGTCTCAAACCCCAAGACTTCTAACTCACAGTCAACCGAGTGACCTCACTATGGCAGACACACTGTGTTCAGGTCCCAAAGAGTGTGAACGCAATTTCCTACACACATGCTCTCTGCTGCAGAATTCCAGCACAGCAAAATAATGTGATGATCATGAGGTTGGTCCTGTGTAGTCTCTTCACCAGACATAGCTCTGTTAAAGGTCCGCCCTGAGACCTTTTGAATCACAAGGTCAGCCCATGTTTGTTAGCAATTTAACATAGAAAATTCCTTTCTTTCTAGTCCTCTGGGAGTTGGGTAACAGAATTTTGATTTTACTTCCCATGTGAGCTAGACTTGAGAGCTACTATTTTCCAGCTCAAGAGTTTTTATTCCATCTTCCTCTTACCCACCATTATATTTGATGGATAGTATTAAACAGAAGGAACATTTATTTTACTGGAGTGGAGAAATGCATTAGGTTAAGTAATAAGTATATAAAATACATGGTTAGAGGTTTTGTAAAGGAAAAGATGTAATTTTGTGGTTGTGCATGTTTGGGGCTATTTTCTGTGCTATGTTTTGCTGGTAGAAATAGAATGTATTAGATCAGCAGAACTGGACGAAGACGACTATGCTGATAGGACAAAGTCTTGGTACAGACATGAGCGTGACAAAAAGAAAGACACAGCACAGCTCGAAACACTGGAGGCAATGGAAAGAGGCCACAGTTTGGGAAAGTTTGCAAGTGTCATTGTTGTGATCGACAGATGCGTGGGCCCTGGGCCACAGACCTCCTAATATGATGGACGCCTGCCATGTCTGGCACTGGTGTGGCCACATCCACATCCAACAAGACAAGTGTTTATGAATCCACAGGCCTGGCAGGTGCCTGCCTCTTAGCATCAGTCCATGGGAAGCAACCTGTTCCTCAGATACGGGAACATACACTTACCTGGAGACCTTCCTGAGTGAGCACTGCTGTTCCCTGAAGATGATGCTACCTGCTGTGCTCCCCCTGCTTCCTCAGCCCTCCTCCAGAGGGAGGAGGGTATGCCTCCTTTACTCCCCGTAATCAAATTCCCCAAACCATTATGGGACACATGGTGTGACGAGCATGTCTTTCAGAGTCGAGAATTATGTGATGACTTCCTACATTATAAAAATGAAATCACATTTGTTTAAACATGTAGTGAATCATATGGAAAGAGAATGAAACTTCAGGAAATGGAAATTGTCCTGGCAAATCTGGAATTGGAGTTCTGGTAATTATGCTTAGCGATCAAAGACATTAATTGCTTCTTCAATTAGTCAGTGAGCAATGGGCTTGCTAGTTCACTGTCTGAAGGAAAATGAAAAGTAGTCTTAGAGCTAAGAAATAAGTCGTTAACTCTGGTCATGACCAAGAGAGGTAGGATTGTATCAGTACCAGCTTATGAGAGCTAAAATCCACCCCTTGCTCTTTTATGAGCAATACTTCAACCTAGTTGTTGAACTGAAAATTAATTTTGTAGTAATTTGTACTCAGCTCACGCTTTAATGAGCTTATATGTCTGGGTATTTAATTTGAAAGTACACTTGATAAATAATCTATTAAAAATAAATTGAGACTGGAAATAAATGAGTTTTAAATTTCAGAGGTCAGTAATTAAGATTATGGTCACCATTTTGTTTTTTTGTTTTTTAACCAATACTTAGCTGCTTGTACCAACATTTCACATGCTCTAAAAATGAAGCAATTTTATACCATATGGGACCCCCAAATATATATAACTGTCAAAACCCAGTGATTCTGGTTACCCCGGCAGCCTACTCTAGCATCAGCTGCTGTCCTTTCACTTTCCTACTTGTGTCAGCTCTGGCATGCCTGCTGGGTGCCCAGAACTGAAATCCCCTTACCCTGTGCAGAGTGGTCCTGGGAGCCTTTTAATCCAGTTTCGTGATGCCCTTATATTTAGAAAATTATCACACCTCCCTTAAGTACCCAAGCTAGAGTTATCTAGAGAGAGGGGGGGGACCGTGGAGCCTTTCAGAAGTTATTTCACATGAAAGCTAAGGGGGCAGGCTGGCAGTAAGGTCCCCCACCAACCAGCTGATTGACGGAAGGGCAGCCTGGGCAGGTGTTCCCCACGACTTTCCCTCATGAATTCTTTCCTAAGCCATGTGTTCACTGAAGAGGACACGCTGCCCAGGGGCTGAACAAGGCACTGTGAGTGTCATGCTCTCCCTGAATTGTACAGCCACGCAGAAATAACCCTGTGCCTGAGCTGCCACCCCTCCCCCATGGCCACTTTCTTTGCCCATGCTTTCCCTCTGTGGGCAAGTCCCCCTCCCGCCTTTGCCCCTGGACACCTAGCCAATCCATTCCTCAATGTTGGACTCAGTGTTGGATGGGGGTCAAAAAGGAGACCACGAAACTTTCATTGTTTGTAGTTGATATAATCAAGAACACAAAAAATCCAAGATATGCTACACACTATTAAGCTGATAAGATGGTTCAGCGAAGGGTCTGATACAAGATAGACTTAAAAAAACAAAAGCTTTTCTTTACATTAAAAATTACCATGTGTAAGTCTTAATAGAAAAAAGATCCTGTGCATGATATCAACAAACATGTACCATACCTAGGCGTCAGCCTAATGGAAACATTCTAATAGCCATCTAAAAAAATAAACGAAAATTAGACTGGAGGACATAAAAACATCCTCATTATATGGAGAGACATACCATGTACATGAATAGGAAAACTCTTCATGATAAAACTACAAATTCTTACTGAACTGACCTATACATTCAAATGTAGTCCAAGCAGAAATCTCAATGGATTATTATGGAGCTTAAAATTTTATTCTAAAAGTCACCTGAAAGAGAAAATAGGCAATAATAGCCTATAACCTTTTGAAAAAGTAAATAGTACCCAAAGAAAACTTGCTCTCAATAAGAGTGCCGAGACAAATTGGGGAAAGAATAGTCTTTTAACAAATGGAGCTGGACATCTGGATATCTACATGCAGAAAAGAGTGAAATTGGGCTCCTACTTCAAGCCATCCACAAAAATCAATTCAAAGTGGATCAAAGATCTAAATATAAGAACTAAACATGTAAAACTCAGAAAAGTAAATCTTCATCACCTTAGGCCAGATAATGACTTTTTAGACATGGCACCTAAAGCATAAGCAACCAAAGAAAACAATAGATAGCTTAGACCTCATCAAAGATAGCCTTTGTGCTTCAAAATACATGAGAAAGAAAGTGAAAAGACAACCCACAAAATGGGAGAAAGTATTTGTAAATCACATCAGATGAGGGTCTAGTATCCAGAATATATAAAGAACTCTTCTAGCTCAACAATAAAAAGACAATAACCCAGTTTAAAAATAGGCAAAGGATTTGAATAACCATTCCAAAGATGTACAGATGGCCAACAAGCATGTGAAAAGATGCTCAATGTCATTGGTCATTAGGAAAATGAAATCAAAGCCACAGTGAGGTAGCACTGCACATACACTAGAATAAACAGGAGGTGTTAGTGAGGAAGTGGAGAATTTGGAACGCGCATGCATTCCTCCCATGTACTGTGAAGGTAAAATGGGTCAGCTGCTTGGGAGAACAGTTTGAGAGTGCTTCAGAATTTAAACACAGAGTTACCGCATGATCCAGCAATTCCAGTTGTAGGCATATACTCATATACCTACTTATAGTGTGTCCCCAAGAGACCTGAAAACATATGTCCACACAAAAACTTGTACACAAATGTTCACGGCAGCATATCTTATAATAGCCAACGGGTGGAAACAACGCAAATACCCATCTACTGAAGAATGGAGAAATAAAATCTGATATATCTATACAATGTAATTTTATTTGGGATAAAAAAGATTGAAGTACTGATACCTGAAGTAACGGGAATAGACCTTGAAAACATGCTCAGTGAAAGAAGCCAGACACAAAAGGCCACATATTATATGATTCCACTTACATGAGATGAAATGAGTAGAGTAGGCACATCCATAGAGACAGGAAGTAGATTAGGGGTTGCCAGTGGTTGGGGAGGGGGTTATGGGAAGTGACTGCCAACAGGTATGAGGTTTCTTTTTGGAGTGATGAAAATGTTTGGGAAATAGAGAGTGAGGATGGCTGCACAATATTATGAATATACTAAAACCCACTAATTGTGTGCTTTTAAAAGGTGAATTTTATGGTATGTGAATTTAATCTTAATACTCTGACATCAAAATGTACTCTAGATCAGTGGTAACTAAGACGGTGTGGTACTGGTACAGGAGTGGACAGATGGAGTGTGCCTCAGTGGAGTAGCTCAGGGAGTACAGAATTGAAATCAAGTACGGATGTGGATATTCGATATGTGACAAGGTAGCATTTCAAATCAGTAAGAAAAAGAAAATGGTGGTGGAGAAGAACTGACCCATAGTTTGTGGGTAAAGTTAGATTTCAACCTCACACCCCCACAAAAATAAATTTCAGATAAAGAGCTAACTGTAAGTCTATAGAAAAAGAAGGAAATAAAGGTGGACCTATATATGCCTTGGAGAAAGCCACCTTACACACAACACAAAATGCATAAAGAAAAAGTTGGATACTTTTGACTATAAAAATTGGAAACTGTACAACAACAAAAAATCATACATGAGTTTAAGAGATATCTCACATAATATCAGGCAAAGTATTAATATCCTGAATATATAAAGAACTTCTGGAATCAATAAGAAAATGTCAAAATAACATGTGTCCTGCACCACTCCCCTCTCCCTCAGTCAGATGTCTTTCAAATGACCCCAGAATTTTGTCCTCTGCTCAATGACAGAGATAATCTTGGCCCCTTTCTTATGGACTTCTTCAATTTCCTCAGCCACTCAGTGTTAGATGGTCCTCTTTCTTAGCAAACTCAAGGTGGTCTTCGCAATTTTGCTTCTGTTGGACAGAACAACTGCATGCTAAGCCCTGTCTTGGAACAAGAGAATTACTATTGTTACGAGTGAAGCAGCTGTGTGCTAAGGCAGGCACACAGGCAGACCGGCTGAAACCCATGTCCACCTCTGGTTCACCGTAGAAGACGCAGCCCTTTGATGCCGGGACCACATGCCCCTGGCATTCAGAGGACTTGAATGAGGAGCGCTGAGTGTACCCACCCGTTGCTTGCCAGTTTGCCACTTAGGGGCCACAACATAACCTTTGTTCAACCGTGAAATTAGCTGTCATTCTGGACAGATACCCATCTTCACTAAGAAAGTGCCATGCTGTGGTTTCTTTTTGCAAGCAGTGACATTATTAAAGAAGTGGAATATTACAGGCATGTCACATGGGGACTT
This sequence comes from Rhinolophus hipposideros, assembly GCF_964194185.1. Taxonomy (NCBI): domain Eukaryota; kingdom Metazoa; phylum Chordata; class Mammalia; order Chiroptera; family Rhinolophidae; genus Rhinolophus; species Rhinolophus hipposideros. Next base: position 5,070,740 of record NC_138061.1, read on the forward strand.
TTGTCATAGACTTGGATGATCTTTTGATTTTTCTTTCCTGCTGAGTTAGATCTTCCACTCTCAATTGGGCGATTCAGTGAGGTCCCCCCCTCTCCTTACCCCTCGCCCTCCCTCTCATCAGCTTCTCTGTTTTCATAAGTCATAGATTTAGACCTCATTTTGCTACATTTCACAGTGTGCTTAAATACCCCATACAGTTCCTCATCTCATTCCAGGAGACAATTTACATGAGGGTAAAAGGGTGATGTCAGTGCGATTTTTCCTGCTGCTGGGTTTTGTCGAACATTCAGCATCAAGGCTTTTCTGAAGAGTGTTGGAGAGACGAGGCTGGAACTGCGGTGCATTTTAAAACCCTCTCGATAACCTCTAAGTAAATCAGATATTCTGCCGTAGACCCTGACTGGGTCACATTGGGCTTAGCACGCTCTATTATGACGCCTGCTTGAGTGTTTTATGCAAAAGACAATTCTATAGCTAGAAAAGAGTGAAGATGATCTGAGGCAGTTGGGTCACTGTGAGTGGGCAAGAAAACATCATGCCTGAACCGACTTTCTCCTGCTTTCAGGGTCATTGTTACTACCACGGACACGTGCAAGGACATTCGGGTTCGATGGTCAGCCTCAGCACCTGTTCTGGTCTCAGGTAAGTGACTGTGAGGATGATGGCTCTGGCGGAAGTGGAAGCACTGCAGACCACCTCTTCCTTTTCCTGTCCACTCGAAAGCAAACGACGGGCCACACCTCCCGCTGGCCCCACACAAAAGGCCCTCCCTCGAGAGCTCCCAAGAGCACACCTCAGCCAGGACCACCGTTTCTCTTTCCCGGTACTTCTGTCGGGGTTGTTCTCAGGCCTGGGACGCTAAGAGTGACTGAACTGGCTGAGTCTCAGCATCCCAGGGTCCTGTGACTGTCTTTCATTCATGTGACTTTGATGCTTGACAATTGCCAGTGGTAAAAGATAGGACATTAGGTAGTGTCTAAGCTGCTTGCTTAGTAAACATAAAAAGGCCTGCTCTCATTAGGAGCCAAAGTAAAGGAACAAATTCAACACAGATCCAGATGTTTGAACACAGGCATGGATAGCAAGGGCTTTGCTGCTAGGTTGTGGCTCGATGCAAGAAGCAGCCACCTTCCCACCGGGCAGGCCAACCCTGGTCTTTGCCCACAGCCCCTCCTTCCAGGTCACGGTTGACTCTTATGTCCCCAGGAAAAACAGTTTGTTTGATAAACTTCCAGCTGCCTCAGCCTTTTCATTGAATTTATTTATTGAGTTTGTGAACTGACAGCTTGTGTTCTCCAAGTCCTGCTTTGCTTTGGCCCGTGGCAGCAGAGTGGTTCTGTGGGAGGGAGGAGAAGGGCGTGAGGGGCCTGGAGACATGTGGCAGCTTGCGTAAAAGTCAGGTGCCTTCTGTGTCAGCAGTAACGGCTGAAGCTTTGTGAGTTCTGTGTAGGGTTGAGGGGAGTGAGTCTCTAGACCCACAGTACACATACCACACCACACACATGACAACACACACACCCCACAATATACCGCACAGGACACACACCATGCCACACATGACATACCACACACACACCTATCACAACCCCTACGACATGCCACTCACAACACACCTTACACAACTTACCACACATAACACTGCACACACACAAGACACAAGTCAGTCAATCTTTGCAAATGTAAATGAGCGATGAATTCTCTGGTCTCATCAGGGTTTTCACAGCTGCCCATGACAGACAGGCACCTCCCTGAAAGTTAACGGGGAACGGGTGCTCTTGCAAATCTTGCCTCATGTTGATCTTGACCCAGGGCAGGCATTGAACAAATATCCCTGAATTACCAAGTACTTGCTTTGGCCACAGCCTTATTGACAGCACTCACTGGTGGGTACAAATCTCTGGTGTGACATGGGACATCCGACTTTAGCAGGACTCCCTTTTAGCATCAAACATGGGGCCTTCCAAGCCACTGACGACACTGCATGATGCAGGTCACCTGCACGGTGACCAGTGTGGAGCGAGGGTGTCTCTGTCGCAGGGAGTAATCCTTCTGGGTTCAGCACCCTCTTTGGCTCCCATAGAACTGGTTCCTTCCTGGAACTGTTGCCCAGCACGCCCCCTCCACGCAGGCCGCGTCTTGTCTGCCCTCCGTGCTGTGCATGTAGGTGGTCTGCAGTTCTCACTGCACGGCGGCCTCGAGGGTGCATTTCTGGGCACGTGGCAGGAGGGCAGGCGCCCGGCAGAGGGGACACGGCTCAGAGAGCCTCAGGCCCTCACTTTCCCCGCCGCTTTGTTCTTTACAGCGTCTGCCCCCGTTTCCACTGACTGTCGGAGGGTGAGGGCTCTGTTTCCTCACACCTTCCCGGTCCTTGATATAACCGACTTATTTTGAAGTATTTATCGTTGGGATCTAACAATGTATTAGCCTCCCTTATCGGTGGTTTCAGTTACCTGAGCGCGACGGGTCTGAAATATTAAATGGAAAGTTCCAGATACAAGTAATGGATGAGTTTTAAATCACGCGCCCTCCTAAGTAGTGTGATGAAATGACACGTGTCCCGCTCCTTCCCACCAGGACGTGAGTCGCCCCAGGCTGTAGGTGCTCCCGCCTGGTCACTAAGTGGCCGCCTCAGTTTTCAGATTCACTGTCATGGTATCCTAAGGCTTGTGTTCAGGTTCCCCTTACTTTACTTAATAGTGGCCCCAAAGCCATGCACGTAACTTTTATTATGGTATATTGTTATAATTGTTCGATTTTATTGTTAGTTGTTGTTAATCTCTTACTGTGCCTAATTTGTAAATTAAATGTTATCATAGGTGTGTATATAGGGGAAAAAACATAACATGTGTATGGTTCAGTACTGTCTGTGGTTTTGGGCACCCACTGGGGGTCTCAGGATGTGTCGTCTGTGGATAACAGGGGACTCCTGTATGCACGAAAAGCTAATCCTCCCCCACTTACTCCAGCCCCACTTAGGTGAGACATAGCAACAAACACGGGACTTCCCTCCCTGCTTTCTCCTCACTCCTGTGCAGGCAAACACTCAGTCAGGGATTGGAGTGTGTATTTGTCTATTTTTATAAAATAGAGACACATCAAACACATCACTCTACAGCTTGCTTTTGTCCCCTGGCCCTACCTGTCTCTCCACATCAGGAGATACAGACTTGAGTCTCTTTTTGTCTCATTTCAGTGAGTGTGTACACACACACACACACACATTTCTGCATGTGTTACTTTTAAGAAGTTTGGAGATCCCATTTACATTACCCTACTGAACTTTGAAACATCTGCTAATCTGATAAGCGAATGGAGGTATGCTGTTGTTTGATTTGCGGCTCTCCAGTCATTCATTCAGTCAGCATTTCTTGAGCACTTCCCCAGTGCCAGCGCTGAAGGTGGGCCACGCAGGTGTCTACAGGAAGTATGTTGCCGGCAGAGGGTACAGTGTGTGAAACCCTCTGACACGGGAGAGGACCTGGGGTTTGCAGAGCAGCACGGTGGTCGGTGTAGCGGGAGGGAAGCAGGGAGGAAAAGGCAGTGGAAGATGAGGTCAGAAGGGAAGTAGAACAGGAGGACCACGGGGGGCCTTGAAGGCCAGCAGATGGCCTTTGGCCTCTCTCCTGGCTGTGACAGGTGTCATCAGAGCTTTGAGCTGAGATCTGACTTAACATTTTCACAGGGTCAGTCTGGCTTCCGAGATAAAACTAGACTGTAGGGGATGTCTGCAGGAGCTTAGCTAGGCGCCTTCACAGTAATCTCGATGAGAGATGGGGGACCTGAATGAAGAGTTCAAGTATATGGCCATGCAAGAGTCTAGAAACATTTTCAAAGCTTTAAGCAGGCGGCTCTAGCACTTGCGTGAGCTTCTAACCATTGCCTTCTCCACCAGTGCTCTGTGTCTCACACTGTCTCCCCTGAGGCAGCATAAGGCAACGACATCCTCAAGGACCGAGTTCCTGCTACTGAATGAGGAAGCTGTGGGAAGGTCAGTTACCGGGTGGGGTCTCCAGTACACTTACAAGTCTAGAACAATGATGGGCACAAGAAGAGGTAGAGGAGGACAGAGCTTGGAAGTGATGATTTAGAGAAAGAGGACGACAGCTCATTAACGAGGCACTGAGGGGCACGAGGGAAGGAATTAGGACAGCAAAGGGTCTGGGAAGGCTATTGGGGACGTGGTGTCCACGGGCATCAGCCAGGTTTCAGCCAGACTGAAGGAGGTGAAGAGAATGGTCAGGAAAGGGGAAGGGGAGTGTGAGGATGGGCCATGAGTCCCAAGAACATGGCAGGAAGGTTTGCGGGGCAAAGGCACTGAGGGTGGAGTCAGAGGATTAAAGAGTTGTGTGGGGACACGGGCTCAGTATTCATGGAACAACAGGGCTCGGGCTCCTGGAGGAGAGAGATGACGAACTGATGGGGTCAGACCTGGTGGCCTCTGGGATGAAAGCGAATGACCAGCTTGAGTTGGATGATCTGAGTCCGATGGATAGGCATTCTCTCCCTAGCACATGGTAGTCCAAGCAATGAACTAGCTGTGTGACAGTGGACAAGTCACTGGATTTCTCTGAGCCCCAGTTTGCTCGTGTTTAAAAATGGAGACCAAGTCTCTAGCTAAGATGGCAGCTTTGAAAATAAATGCAATGACCTATAGGGAAGCCCAGCCCTGTATCTGACCTCAAGTGAGCAGTCAATGGAGAAACCATCAATCTATTGAGAGTCTCACATTCTTTGGTTCCTGGATGGGGCCAGCCGGGGAGGTGTGTTCATGCAGTAGTATTTCTGGGTTAATCCCATGCAAGGGCACCCTGCTCCTAAGGGAACCAGAGTGAACACATACAGGCCATGATGGCCAGGACCACATACCTGGAAATCACCATCACCCTACACCTGTGGTGGACCTGTTTGTTCTAAGGCCATTTATTGAAGGCTAGGTATTTCCAACCTTCAAGTTAACATAAAAAGCCAATGTGTGTAAAGAACAAAACAGCTCATTCAAACTGGCTTCAATCCAGACAAAATGTGTAGACCCGTGCTACTAAAACCTCCTGAGGAGGTTTCAGGCATGCTGAATCCAGACCATAACTGATGCTGTGAGTCCTTTCTCTGTCCATCTCGAGCCAATACTTTCTGCGTTGGCTTCGTTCTCAGGCAGGGTTTATTTTTGTGGTGACAAAGGGGCTGCAGGCAGCTCCAGGCTTACGTCTTCAGAGGGCAGGTAGACAAATGAGGGCCCTTCTTTCCAGCTCAGCAAAGGGCATGCATCTCATTGGCCTGAGAGTCTTGGGCCCTGAAACAATCACAGTGGCCAGTGGTGGGGACAGTGCTCTGGTTTAACATGTTATGAGGAAAACCAGTGAGCTTCTGCCAGGAAAAGGACAGATGAGGCCGGGATGCTCAGGAACAAACAGGCGCCCTCCAACCGCAGCTTCCACGCAACTATGAAGGAGTCCGGAACTACCAAAACTGAGACCAGGCATCAATGGAGGCAAGCGGATTGGTCTGATAATTTTCAGGTGATTTTCAGAAGGATAGCAAATTCTTGATGGGTGAAGAGAAAGGAGGTCTCTCCAAGGCAATTCTAATAGCTTCTTTTTCACAATCAGTAAAACAATTTACAATCCAGTGACATTAACTAATTAGCTTCCAAAATGAAAATGAACAACTGGGTAGAGTATTCCCAGCGTAATAGTCAAGTAGGACAAATCTGCCATCTGTGCTGGGCCATGCCCCTCGGTGGGTCACGACTCCCCATCCTTCTTCCTAGGCCTGCCCCCCATACGGGCAGGTAAACTGTCAGGATCCCTGTTCCTCCTGCACAGAGGGGTCGTCTCTGACCGGATTGTACAACACGTCTGAGTCTCAGCATCTGCCTTTGGTCTTCAACACCTGGAGAACCTTCCCTCCCAGGCACCTGGGCACAGACCATAATTTGGCTCAGAGGAATTCTGTGCCATACTTGTGGCTGGGATTTCCGGAAAAGTCAGAAGAGTAAGGGCTGTGTCGTCTGGAGTTGACCCCCAAGACGGGGTGAGAAGAGTAATGGGGAACCTCGTGTGGGGCTGGTGCTCCTGAGGATTTTTACTTCCCAGATCTCTGAGCTGTTGTTACAAAAGCAGCAGACCGTGCATCAACAGAAAATTCCAGAGTTATGTAGTCAACTTGATGATCTTGCAAGTGGAGAAGCCGACCAGACAGAAAGCTGTGTTGGATCAGCTACTCACTGGCAGGAGATTGGAGAAAGGCTGGGAACATTGGGAAAAGGCAGCTCTGGTAGGACTAGCCTGGCCGATTTTGAGAAAGAAAGTAGGGATTAAAAATTATATTAAATATGAGGTGACCCCAAGATACATTCATATCTGGGAATGTGGAGGAAAACTCGAGTGTCCCAGGGGTCGCGTTAATTAGAGCCCAGCCGATTACAGTTTTGCATAGAAAAAAACAGAGACGGACCATCCCGCATTGCTTCAAAAAGGCCTGGTCCAAGATGCGCAGGAACAAAAACTGTCCTGGGACCGAGAAGAGAGGAGGAAAGCAAACAAGCATCCTCCTTCATCCGAAGCTTGAAGGGGAAAAGAGAAGGGGAGGAAAAAAGCCTAAGGAAGAAAAGGGGGAGTTCAAGAGGAAACAGCTCTCTAAATAGAGGGAATGAAGTGCAACGTGGAAACTAGGCTTCAAAGTGAGTGCAGCCATAGAGTTGGTTCTTCCTTTGAGAGGACTCCAAGTCAAATGGGCAGTTCAGGCCGTAAATTAATTTTGTACCATAGTGTATGTCTCCCCAAGATGCTCAGCACCCCCTCCCCCGCTCCAGAGTGTCCATGCAAGGCGCATGCTCCTTCTACGTTCTGTCCTCTCATTTGCTCCTGCAGCTTGGTGTCTCCCCTCGGCCCCCACCCCCACGCTCGGGAGCTCCTAAGCCTCAGCACGGGCGACCCGTGTACACATCTCACTTCTGCTGTGCACTGACGAGAGGGCCTGTGTTGATGGCAGAGAATCCTGCTCCCGCCCTGGTGGCGCTAACCTGCTGTGTTTTGTGATGGGACTGATATCCAGCCCTAGGGCATCAACGCAGCCATGTCCCCGTGTCCTGATTTTTTCATGGACTCCACATCCCCACCCCCTCCCAGCTCCCTGGCTACAGCACGCACTGAGCTGCCTCCCACCATTTCTGTTAGTTCTCTTGCTCTGCCCTCTCGGTTCCTACTCAAATAATCTGGCACCAAGAGCCTTGGGGGGCTCACAGTGTTGGAATAAGCCAAGAGTTTTCCCATCACCTGCGGGCATGGTGTTTAAGATTAGGCTTCATTTCTTAAGGACCCACCTGTTTTAATACACACAAGCCAAGCATTCACTTAATGGTTGAGGAAACTAGAGCTGTAAACTAGATACTGGGTGTAATAGTAATTTCACTTTTAAATGGGGTTTAGAATACCCCGTGGGGTGGTGCTAACAATCAGGGTATGTCAGACTATTCTTTGTCATTACTGCTGTCATGAGGACAGGGACAGGTGTCATTGCCCTCGTTTTACAGAGCATCTGACTGAGGGCCTGAGGCGCAAGCATCAGGGGCCTTCTCACGTCAGGTGATGCGGTCACCCCCCTTCCCAGTCACAGCTGCCATCTGGAGAGAGAGGCTGCCCCTGCAGTTACACAGGGCTTTTGCATGGCCTCGCCTGATGCTCTCTAAAGCCGTGGCACGTCCTGCACTCCTCAGATGATGGAAGAAGGGAAGACGGTGGAAGTGGCTTCACCCTGGTCCCTCGGCTGTAATGGGTAAAACTCCATCTTAAACCCAAGTCTCGCCGATTCCACATTTCATATTGGTTCCACTAAACCTTTTGCGCAATTTGGATCCAACCTTCTTTTTCCATCATCCTCTACCCTGAGGAAGCCTATCTATTCCAGCCACACTGTTCTGCAGCTGTTTCCCGAACATGCCCCACATGTCTTTATCTCACTGTCCCTCTGTCTGGCACACAGTTCCCTCCCACCTCTCGTTTGGCTTTGGAAGCGTCACTCCACAAAGGCCCAAATCAAATGATGCCTCCTCCATGAAGCCCACCGTGGCCTCCCAAATACTTCTCATTACGCAGCTCAACCCCACCTCCGGTTACATCACAGACAGCCCTTTGCTTATGGAGTGTAGTTCTGTTACTTAGCAGGTGCTTCATTAGTATTTGTTTCCATCCCTGTCTTAAGGGTCCCTTGTCCCTTGCCCCATTTACAGTCGGTTGTTGTACCTTGCTGTCCTTTCACCTGCCCTGTTGTAAGAACATTTGTGATGCATTTCTTGTAGCTCCTGGCGCTCTTAGCACTGGCCTTCGATGTGGGAGACAGCACAAAATGCTTTTAAAAGTCCAATTAAATCAAAATATTCAGACATGAGTCTATTTGGTACCTGAATAAGTACATGCACAATTGTATTCCTTTAAAGTCTTGTATTATTTTAAATGTGTATATAAAGTTTACAACACTAAATTTTATATAATGACATCAAATAAAACACAAAATGCAGGCATACTTCTTGTCCCCATACTGCTGAGAAAACACTCAGTCAACTTGTTTTCAAAGGGTAGAATTGCCCAGTATTACAGTCCATAGAATCAGAAATAACCGTTATAATGAAAGTAATTATTTGGAATTTAGTGATCAGGGCAAATACAACCATGGTTTAAAAAAGCAAAACAAAACAAAACAAAACAAGTTCTGCTTTGATACAGTGTTATTATCTACAATTTTAAAAGCAAGTTGAATTGACCCACTTGAAGAAATTGACCAGAAATCTCAACTGAGAAAGTAGAAAGAAAAGAAGCTTAGGAGGAAAACAAGACGGAGGGAGAGGCAAGAGCTGGGAAATGAGCCGCAGCCTTCCTACAGGGCCGGGTCTGACGGACCCCGTGTGATCAGCTCCCTCCCAGGCACCACAGAACTCGACTCTGTCTGTGTTCACTGACCGGGATAGATATGTATTTTCCAGATCTCACAGCTCATCCTAAATGGCCCGCAACAAAGTTGTCTAAAAGGCCGAAAAGTCACGGAGATGACCTTGACTTCATTTTCCTGTCTGCTAGACCGTGAGCTCCAAGAAGGCAGGGCCCTGGGCCCAACCTAACAGTGCCTAGAACCTGGCACATTATAGGCGTTCACTGAATATTGGTGGAATGATATGCTCTCCCCAAGCCATCAAGTGGTCGATGAAACCTGATCCCAGGCAGTGTGAATTTCTAAACCATCTTTAGAATCTAGTAGATCACATTGAGGGAGAAATTAGCTTAGGGAGGAGGTAAAGCCAATTTGACCTTGATCTCTGTGCTCTGACTCTCTTTCCTCAGCTTCTATCGGGCTGGCCAATGCTGGGTCCCCTCTGGCCACGCCATCTCTGGGGAGGGTCTGTATGGCTCTTCTTCGTGCCTCTTCCTCCCATAGAGATACTCATTCCATCGTCCTGTGGAACCATCTGGGGAAGCCATTGCTGGGCTGGGAGCCCGTCTGCGCTGTCTCCACCCTGAAGGATCCCCAAGTTCAAGGCACAGCTCTGCCCACACCCCAACCTCACCCAAAACTTCCAATGCCTGAATCCAAACTCCTCTGGGCCCCTAGACCGGCTCCCTTCCTGACTTATTTCCATGAAAGACCCAGCCTATCTCAGGCTCATGAGCTTGTCCCCGGGGGAACTTGGATAACCTCCCTCCTGCACCAGCCCTCCCACACCCCCTCACAGCATCTCTCCCATCCATCTCTTCTTTCACATTTCCCCGTCACCACCCTAGATCAACCCTCACTCCAAGATTTTTAAACTGCCTCCCACCCGTGCTTCCTGCCTCCACCCTTCCCTTCACAGCCATCCTGCACATTCCAGAAGGTCGTGTTTCAAAAATACTGCTTGATGCTATCGTAAGCCCTGCCATCCCTCTGCACTGAAACCCCATGGCTCCCCGCGGCCTCATGTCCAAGCCTCTCTTTCACTCACAGGCTTGTTCAACAATATCCCCACAGACATCTGTCGATCACCTCCTCACGGACTGCTCACCTTCTGATTGTGCCAATGACAGGGCTGGGGCTGGGAATTGAAACTAAGGAGAAGTCTCACTTGGGCACAGAACGCGGCCAGACATCATTGTAATACATGCAGGGGAGCTGAAGTCGGTGTGCATAAAGCCACGTGAGAAACTCAGAAGGTTCCCGAACATGGGGAATCCTGTTGGCATTCAGGCTCACCTAGACCTCAAAGTTTATGTGTCAGCCTGGAAGGTCATTCCAGCCGAGGACTACCCAGGAACAGGGCAAAGGCTTCAGATGGGGACACAGAGGAACAGAACAGAGCCCTAGTCCCAAAGCAGCTGGCATCCTGCGAGGCCAGAGCGGTGGCCACCAGCGGTTCCAAGACAAGGAGCAGATGGATTCAGCAACAGCCCCAGGATAGATGTAGGGAAAGGCAAGGAAGGAAGAGACAGCAAGAGCACAGGCCTGGCAGCTGGAACTTGACGTATGTCGGAGACAGTGTTCTCGTTTGCATGAAGAGTGTGTGGATGAGTAAGAGATGAAGCCACACGTGCAGCCTAAAGCCCAAATAAAGATGGAGGCAGAGGACGGAGCCAGAAGGGCCAAGCCTTCCATTTGCCACCCAAGTCCCGAGCCCCACTTCCTTCTGAGGCTCCTGCTGGCCTCTGCACGTGCCCTCACGTGTCCACGGCATCTCTGGGCACACTGTGACCTTTCTTGCACCTGCACTCCTGCTCCTTGGAGGCCACTCACCTGGCCCCCATGCTCCCCACGTCTCCAAGTCCTCTCCATTCACCAGAACTCCCTTCACGGCCCCTGTTCCACGTGGACCATGTATCAACCCTGCTTCCGTCAGTGCTCGGCTGACCGCCCCACCCGGCGTAGCTCTGAGTTGCTGTGGCGTTTCAGAAATCAGCAGCACCCTTCCCAGCACAAGTCCTTGGTAACTGAGGAGAAGGGGCCGACCGGCCCGCATGGCCCAGGACACGGGCGCAGGCCCAGGAGACGGGTCCATCTGGGGTATCCTGGCTCTGCCACTGACCAGCTGTGTGACTGTGTGAGTTTCCTAGGCTGTCAGAACAAACGACCACAAACTGGGTGGCTTAAAGCAACAGAACTTGGTGCTCTCCCAGTTCTGGGGGCCAGAAGTCTGGAATCAAGGCGTTGGCAGGGCTGGTTCCTTCTGGAGGCTCTCAGAGAGAGTCTGCTTCAGGCCTGTCTCCTGGCGGCATCTTGAAATCCGTGGCGTCCCTTGTAGCGGGGTCACAGCGGTCTCTGCCTCCACTCTCATGTGGCCCTCACCCCCATGTCTCTGTGTCTTCTCCTTTCTCAGTCTCTTATCAAGACACATGTCATTGAATTCAGGGCCCATTCTAAATCCAGGATGATCTCATTGTGAGATCCTGAACTTTAGTGCATCCGCAAAGGTCCTTTTTCCAAGGGTCACATTCACAGGTTCTGAGGGTTAGGGCTGGGGCGTATTTTGTGGGGTGTCAAGAAGGGGTGGGACACGCTTCAACTCGTTACAGTGACCTTAAGCTCTTATCATTGACTTCCTATTCGTTAAATGGGCTCATAGTACCTGCTTTACAGGATTGCTGTAAATTAGAGCAAATGATACACTCAGGATCCTGGCTCGAGGGGCCCAGGGACGGTGAGGAGAGACTGCTAATGGCACAGGGTTTCTTTGGGTGATGCTGAACATGTTCAGGAATGTTCAGAAATGTTCAGGAGAGAGGGATGAGATCTGCACAACTCAGTGAACATATTAAAAATCCTTGGATTGCACGCCTTAATAGAGTGAGCTTAATGATATGTGAATTATTTTTCGATAAAGCTGTTATTTTAAAAAGGAGCCTGACTCAGGGTAGTCTTTTCATAAGTTATAGCTACTATTATTATCGAGGTGTCTTAACGTCCTTTATAATAGCTTAACACTTTACCTCTTTTGTCCTGCCTCCAAACCTGGTTTCAAATTACATTTGAAATGGGAGCCGTGGGTGAGATGTCTTGATGTGATCCCCAGAGCTAGCCCAGTGCTATGCCCCTGGGAGGGGATGCTGGATATTTGTTTTGATGGTACAGGAGTAGTTCACGGAAATCACTTATTGGAAATAAGCACAGTGCTCATCCTCGTATGTTCACCCACGTTGCTGCCATCACTGTGTATCAAACACATATGAGGTGGCATATTACTGTTACCCACGAGCTCCTCCAGAAAGAGGCTGAAATGAAATTCATGCCAACTGCATTTCTAAGTTAGGATTGGCAGCATGCTATTGAGAGCAAAGCCTTTTTCTAAGAAAATTAACTTAGCAGTTGAACACAGAGCTAGCCAGGATAATTCATATATTCTAATCATTATCTTATTACAGGTTGTTAAAAACCCATGTGCTACTGTCCTTTTCTGGGACTATAATAAAAACAACAACATTAAGCAGCATTGGTGCCTGTTGTACCATTGCTTCGGAGATTAAAAACTGAATTTTAAGAAAGACAAAAACTTATCTTGAAGAAATGTAGCTCTCCTGCGTTTTTACTGTGAAAGATAACAAAATCAACTTAAAATTGTAATCAATTCTTCTTCGTGTTCATTGATGGGAACAACAACGAGATTTCAAAATTTTAAGTAAGACTGCCTGTTTTCAAAGCAGCAGCTCCATTTCTCTGGCCGCTTTCCTTTCGACTTCTGCCTCTGTCACACTCGTCCCTGTTCCAGGCTGCATATCCCTCTTAAAACACACTGGAGGGAGCCAGGAGAACATGGGGGTTGAAAAGCCCAAGTCTTGGACACAGGGCACAGATTGGGTCCCAGCCCTGCCTTGTGCCACCTTCGTCGTGCCCTTGAAAGTAGGGATAGTGGCCAGAGTTGCAGCTAGGTGGGGGTCCTTGGGTAGTAAATGTATCGGGTGCAGCCCAGACCCTGGCTCCTAGGCAGAGCACCGTAAGGGGTGGCCCTCAGCACCTCCAACCACCCCTTTCTCTTCTGCTCCGCCCATTCCAATTCACTGCCCCAGAACTTGGACTCACCCCTCCCCGTGACTGCTGGTCCATTGCCCTCCCAATCCTAACCTCCCCCTAGAGAAGGTATTCCCAGTCTTCATCTTTCTCAAACATTTCCCAAACTGTCTTCTAACCTTTCTTTTCTCACTCTATCAAGGGGAAAAGAACCCCACTTTCCAAGTCTGCTGGATTTAAATTCCAAACTCTGAGATACTTCCAACTCCAAGGTTACAACTAAATATCTATGACATTTAACTTAAATCACATTCACTTATCTAGCTTAGGGTCAGAAGGGCTGTGAGAACATCAAAATTTTACATCTCCAAAACGCTGGATCCTTGAATTTTGTGTCCACTGTGGTTTCCAGAGCTTTCTAGGGCTCAATGATTAATTATACCCAAGACAGTCTAACGCAATTATTTAATTAAGCTGTGTTACAGGCTGCCAGTTGTTCAGAGCAAAGGGAAAGCCTTCACCCCAATTTCTCAACATCTGGCCTTTGGATGACTTAAAAGATAAAAGGAGATATGAGAACATTTTTATGACTAAGTAATAGTCTCTAGAAATTTTCCATTAAACTTTCTTCATAATTTGCTTCCCGTGATTAGAACTTGGTGACATGTTTTACTGTAAGTGTTCAGCTTATTTAAGTCCAATGCAAAATAGAAAGTGTTGTAATGCCACATAAAATGTTGGTGCCATTTTCTTTTTGAGGGCAGGAAAGTCGGTTTTCTAGCAGATCTCTGTTTTCCCTTCAAATGTGTTCATTTTCCACTTTCCTCTGGCCTATTTTTTGAAAGTTCTCTTTCTCAATTAAGGCTTTTAAAATTCAACTTTAATAAACAAAAAACATTGATGACCAAAGTCATGTCTGTATGATTTATTTGGAAGTACCCAAAGACATTAGTTGGGGGCGGGGGGTAGGAGGCAGAGAACATGAGCGAACAGCTATATATGATGACTTTTTAATCAATCTGTGGGATTTGAAAATAGCCAAAAATTCTTCAGTTAGTCCAAACCACATTGGCTCCCCATCCCTCAACAGTTAAGTGTTATGAGTGTTGGTAACACCCAGCTGGGCTCTCCTGTGGTTTCTAGTCGTTCCATATTTCTTAGTGCTGTCTTCTCGGTTCGGGTGTGAGCATTCTGGGTACAGTTTCTCACACTACCTAGAACGCTTCACATAACAGGACTGGTGGTGTGAACCAGTTGGATAATAATGAATTGATCTGTGTGTATGTGTGTACCAGTTGTGTTCCAAAGAAATATTTGACTACTTCAAACATCTTCCTCCCATACTATTTGAGTGTTGAAATACTGTCATTCTATTAAAATTTAAGAATGATGAAATCATCACCTATAAGTGGGCCATCAATAAGCACAGGATGAATGAATGACTGAAATAAATGAGCAATAATGAATGATGTAGGAACATCTTACAAGGTTCCCCCCCTTTGGAAAGAAGCTCAGTTTGTCTTGAGGAAAATAATGGAGCACCCAACTTTGTCAACGATTTCTTCCGGATTAAGGTACACTCAAACCTCTGGGTTGATGCAATGTAAGTATTAGAACTGAAACCTAAACCTGGGGCCCATGGACCTCATCCACACTCCTGAGCCTCCTGACTTATCTCCACATACTGTGGGTATATGTATATGGGAATTATGCTGAGAGTATAAGGAGGTCCATATCTCAAAAAAGGTTGAGTCACTGTATTAGAAGTATTTATGTACCGTTTCTCCCAAGAGGACAGACAGACAGCCAACAGACATAAAAAGAGGCTCCACATCACTAATGAGGGAAATGCAAATTAAAACCACAATGACAGATCACCTCACACCTGTTAGAATGGCCATCACCAATAAATCAATAAGCAAGTGTTGGCGAGGATGTGGAGAAAAGGGAACCATCATGCACTGTTGGTGGGATTGCAAACTGGTGCAGCCACTGTGGAAAACAGTATGGAGATTTTTCAGAAAATTAAAAATAGAACTACCTTATGAGCCAGCAATTCCACTCCTGGGTATATATCTGAAGACATCCCAAATTCAAAACTATATCTGCACCCCTATGTTCATTGCAGCATTATTTACAATAGCCAAGATATGAAAGCAGCCTAAGTGCCCATCAGTAGACGATTGGATAAAGAAGTGGTACACGTGTACAACAGAACGAAATCTTGCAACAACATGGATGGACCTAGAGGGTTTTATGCTAAGTGAAATAAGTCAGACAGAGAAAAATACCGTGTGATCTCACTTCTATGTGGCATCTAAAGAACAAAATAAATGAACAAACAAAACAGACACATACTCATAGATACAGAGAACAAACTAATGGTTGCCAAATGGGAGGGGGAGTTGAGGGGCAGGGTGAAAAACGTGAAGGATTAAGAAGCACAAATTGGTAGTTACAAAATAGTCACAGGGATGTAAAGTATAGCATGGGAAATATAGTCAATAATATTGTAATAAGTATGTATAGTGTCAGGTGGGTACTAGACTTATCGAGGGGATCATTTCATATATAAATGTCTAACCACTATGCTATACTCTCGAAACTAACATAATATTGAATGTCAACTATAACTGAAAAATAAAAAAGATAAATGTGTACTTACAATCAGATGAATTTTGCATGAAAATTGTATGCATTTTGATAATGGAGAGATTGTGATCACCTTGCTGGACAATGGAACCTTCCAGATGTATGGGAAGCCTTAGAGCGGCCAGTTTTCTATTACCCCAATTGCCATTTCTGCAAAGAAAATTCTTCCTTCAACATCAGAAAGAGCCTTTTAAATTAAGGTGCAATCCCACTTGGAAAAGAGAAAACCTTCAGACAGGCTGCGGTTCCCTGTCACGTGAAGGAACTAACAGAGCCCATTTCTAGGAGGCAGGACACAGCCTCAGCTCCGTACATACGTCATGCTCCATGGCCTAATGTCACCATCTGTCTCTGCAAGGCAGGATGTTTAGCAAGTTGGTCCATTTTTAAAAAGAATTTATACTTTTATTCCCAAATCTAAATATGGGCTCAACGGGGTTTGTTTAGTTATCGTCAATCCCAGAAGTATACAGAGGGTGCCAAAAAAATGTATACACATTTAAGAAAGGAAAACTGTATTAAAATTGTAATACTCAATGTTTACCGATAACAAAAGATGAATACAAGTTACGTTTGACTTCTGCAATGACAAGAGGTGCTCAAAGTGGTTCCCATCAGCATCTAGACATGTCTGATTATAGTGAGCTACTGTTTGAGCAACACTGACCAAAGTGTCCACTTGTCTACATTTTTTTGGCACCCCGGTATTTGTCTTTTCAATGCTATATTTCATTCACATTGGGGAGCCATGAATGGTTAGCATGTGGCAGATGTGCTAGCATAGTATAGGAGCTTCCTGAAATTGTCTGTCTTTGGAATAATGTATTAACAGAAGCCTACTCAATGAATCTGTCCTTGTCAATAACAAACAGGGCTATCACCATTTAAGCACTGCCTCATGGCCTCCACTAGGCTAAAAGTTTGAACTAGATGACATAGCAGCCCTGAGAAGTAGGTATTATTATGCCATTTCCCAGGTGAAGAAACCAAGGCTCAAAGAGGCCAAGAGGCCAAGTCACACAGCTAGTAAGCCTTACACCAGGCTGCCAGACTCTAAAGGCCACCTGCTCAACGTCAATGCGGGAACATCTCCCAAAGGTGTTCTTCACTCCTATAAACAGTAATCCACTTTTAGCCAACACGGACCCGGAGGGCAGACCTCAGCCTTCAAGGATCTCTAATGCTTTGTGCACTTGCACTGGTGCCTTTATTTGCACAACTCCCACAAATTAAATAAGTAATTTTTTTTTTTAAATCCTAAGTTCCTACTCAAACTTATATCATAATCCTTTCAAATATTTAGGAAATATGGCTGATCAGGATAAATAATTCAGATGTAGGAATCTTCCTTAAAAAAAAAAAAAAAGACTTCCATTCTGAATCAGGTGTGCTCATTCTGATATAGTTATTTTCTAAGCAGATGAAACATCTTTTCTCTCAACTCTTTTTCCTAGCAATATATATTTGAGAAGTAAAAATAAAGTATCGTATAGAAAGACTAAACGTTGTCTATTCCCAAAGGTATTAGGAACAAAAATATTTCTCAGACTCACTTTTCAAGACATTTGCAAAATGAATCAATGCAAACCTCTGTCACAGAAATGTCCTTTCGGATTAAAGCTGAGCATGTAAACAAATTGCTATTTCTCCTGTCATTCTCTCTTGTTAAGAGCTGGGTCTCAGTCCTAAACAAAAAGCTGTCCTTAAAAGGTGTATTTTTGTCTTCTTTTCCAACAGGGGACTTATTACTTTTGAAAATAAAACCTATGTCTTGGAACCAATGACAAATGTAACCAACAGATACAAACTCTTCCCAGCGGAGACCCTGAATGGCGTCTGGGGATCCTGCGGAGCACATCACAACACTTATGGCCTCACTGCGGCCAGTGGGCTCCCGCTGCCATCCTGGAAGCCCGCGAGAAGGGTAGGAAGGAAGCCCAGCGTCGTGTTTCTGGGGATCTGGGGGTCCAGCTGGGAACGCCCGGTGCTAGGACACCTGGAGACATTTTTCCATCTGGATGTTGTGTCTGAGGATGGAGTCACCCAGTTTATGAGGAAGTGCTTGTTGTCATGTGGGCGGGGCATAATCAAACACTGAGACCTCCAGGCATCCTTGAATTGCAAATGTCGGCCTCAGATTTACTGACCTGTGCTGGGTAGAGTGGAGCTCAGAGGACAACAGAGAACCGACTGTGAGCCTTGGCCCACCATGGTAAACAAGGTGACAGTGGACCCTGACCTGCTCTCGGGCAACTCCCCTTCTACAGGAGGAGAAGGACGCTATGGAGGCTTCTTCATGGCAAGGCTGCTTACCGTCAGGGTCTTCCTTATGATCTGCACAACCTTCCCAGCCTTCGTCTACACGCCTGTCTGTGCAGAGCTGAACTGAGCCTCTCTGTGCGATGTGGCCAAGGCGTGTTGCCTTTCCTAGTCCCGGCAGCAGATGCCACACTGCTCACCTCCTGGGACCGTCCACATGGTCCGTGTTTCTGGCCATCTGCCCCTGGGTCTTCCTTTCTGCTGTGTTACTGGAAAGAGTAGTTGCTTAATGGAGTCTGGGCTACAGATCTCCCTCCTGCCAAGTGGACAGAAACACCACCTGATACCCCATGGTGCAACAGCATGAACCACCTCCCCCCCCCCCATGGCTGCCTGACCCTTTTACATCCAGTATTCTGTGGGTTCCACAGGCTGCAGTGGAACACTTATAAAAAGGAGTAAGGATAGCCATTCCCCACGTTTGTCTGGAGGCCCAGAATTTAAATGAGTACAACCAGATAGGAAACTACCAACAGCTTCCTGAGTTTTTTCATCTCTGGCTGTCCTGTTGCTCTGTTGACAAGAAATCCAGAATTCGTGGATATGATGTCACGTGTGCTTATACTTTACAGAATGGGAACATGTTTTTCAAGGTTGCACTTAACAAGTTTTGTCTTTCCTGACTTTCATTTGAGTCTTCCGCTGTCTAACAGTCAACATTTCATAAATATTCTTCCTCTTGGCTCATTCCTAATCATTTTCCTAAATTGAAACTATAAACATTATCCTAAATGATTTCTTCTTATTCTGAAATTTTCCCACATACCTAACAGGTAGCGTGTGTTCCCCTCAACTGCTCTTAACCGAATGGTTTCAGGACTTTTCATTTCAATTTTACATTCATTCTTTCCGTCCTAGTGTTCTGCCTGTGTCACTGTAACTTCCTCTGTTAATAAGCTCCCAAGATTTTCTACGGCCGGTGCTCAGAACCTCTTTTTCTTTTTCTTCCCCATCACACAGGAGAGGAGGATCCCCCCCTCAGGGACTGTCTTTCACCTTGACCTTGACACTTGTGGGGGCGGGGAGCTGTCCTGCTTTTCTCCCCCACCCCTCTTAGAGTGACAGATTTAAGAGTTGGAGTCACAAAGACCGCCTCCAAGGTCCCAGGGCATGTTTATTTTTGTCTTCAAACACTCTTGCCTTTGATTTCAGACCTGGAGGAGATGTGAGGAGGCTGTCGCTTTCCCAGTCATAAACAAGTAGAACATTTGCATGCTGTTTTCGAGGCGTTTTGCATTGAGTATCTTGTTAAATAGGCACCATGCACATAAGAAGATTTATCACTTGACAGTTAAAAACGACACTCACGTATGTTTGGCATTTCATGTAGAAGTGCGTGCTTGGGCCGCGCTTGCCAGCCATGTTTTAATTCTTCAACTAAGCCTGCAACTCTCTAGAACCTTGATTGGCACAGTAATTTCCAGTCCTTTTGATTTGTAGAGAACTGTGGAAAACCTGAATAAAAAGGTTGTTTTGTTAATAACGCATACTGAAGTGCAAATGAACCTTTAAATTGAAAAAGGAAGGCATCCAAGGCAGTTCAACTCCATTCTCAATATTTCTCTCTAGAAACAGTTGTGTTTTTATGGAAGAGAAAATGTCCTTGACTTAAAGTACAAAATTATAATGAAAATGATACAAAAAAATACTTTTCAAATAAATAGAATGCACGGAAACTGGAGTTACGTCCCAGATAGTTTGGGGTAGCACCTGTGGTAAATATGAAAGGGACATATTCAAGTTGTCTGCAGAACCCCTGCCTCCCGCACGCTGCCTCGATTCTCTACTCAGAAATCAGTGTAACTGCAGCTACCGTGTTTCCCCGAACATAAGACCTCGCTGGACCATCAGCTCTAATGCGTCTTTTGGAGCAAAAATTAATATGAGACCCGGTCTTATTTTAATGTAAGACCAGGTATGATGTAATATAATATAATACAATACAATACAATATAATACCGGGTTTTATGTATAGTATAATATGATATGATATGATATGATAATACCAGGTCTTATATTAATTTTTTTCTCCAAAAGACGCATCAGAGCTGATGCTCCCACTAGGCCTTATTTTCGGGGAAACACGGTAACTAATCTCGTTTGTGCATCAACTGCATTTGCTTTTTCCCAGCATTTTTCTGCCCTTACTCAATGACTGTTGCAAAATTTGTTTTGCAGGCTGAGATTTTTCTGCAGACATTTGCATTTTCCCTCACGGAGCAGCGGGAATAAATCTGCACTCAGGGTGTGAGCTGGCTATAATATAAGCTGAAGCTATTGTTTGTCATTTTTACAAAGCTTTCCATGAGATTTTTGCAGGAACCCAAATTGCTGCTGGAAGGGCGCCTGCAGTCAGACAGCTCCATAACCAGCTCTCTCGTTTGTCAGTCTGGCCTGAAGAGCCCTAGCCACTGAACTCTCCTGCCACATGCCCCTTCCCTCTCCATCAGCTATGCAGTCAAGAATGCACGTTAATTCTGGATTGGTCTGTGCCAGCTGGAAGGAAGGAAGGAAGGAAGGCAGAGGCTCCATAAGCCTGCTACTGGGGAAAATCACATAACACATCCCAAAGGGAAATGTAAATTATTTTTGAATTGCCCTTTCTTTAGGGATAATCCGAGCTGTTTTTCCCCTCATTAGTTGGGATAATTGTAAGTCAAATGCAAACATTGATGTCTTGTCTAGAAAGCAATGTTTGCTTTGGCTGCTGAGTATAAACCGGACTCCAGGTCACAGTGACACTGTTGTGTCCCCTCCAGCCATTCAGAAATGAACTGTGTTGTCGCTTCTGAGTTTCTAGATAGACTATCGTCTTGGTTTCATAGAAGCCACGGTGTTGGCGGTGATAGAAGGAGCAGAGATGGGAATAGATGTTAAATGTGGAGCCTAATCATAGTTGAATACCAGGAACTGGCCAGAACCATTTGAAACTGCATTAATTAGAGCAGGCATGTTGACACCCTCCCTAACATTACTGTCCTCACTTCCATACCTCCGAGAGACCACACCAAGTTCTTTTGCTGCCCTGGTCGTTCTGCAAGTTGGTGATGGAGAACGGCCAGCAGCAAGCCTGCTTCCTTGGCTCTGGGTTCAGCCTCTATCAGTGGGAGCTGAGCTTCCAAAATCTGCAGGTGTGGATTCCTACTGAGTCTTGAATAAATTAAAGCTCTGGATATATCAGTAACAAATCTAACTTGTGCCATTAGTTTTTTGGGACTCAATTTCAGGTCTTCCCTATTAACGTTTAGGTTCAGCCTGTTCTTCCAGCTTATTGTCTCTTTTGCTGCTTAGTTCTGCAGCCTTTCTCTGTATGTATATATAGTATATTAGCCCAGGCCCAGGGCTACATCCAACACAGGTATGGTCAATCTGCTTCATCTCCACACAGGACATTGAAAAGGATGGTGGAGACAACCTCTCACAGTGGAAAGCACGGCTCAGCTTATAAATATTCACAAAGTGGCCTTACATGCAAGGCATGGAGCCTCGCCTGAGCCAAGAATGAGCGTTCCTCATTCAGAGGAAGACACACCAAACCTTTGATTCATTTAATTTGCTGATTGCACCGCCTATGGGAGCACGGGCCTTGGTTCCACTGCTGTTGTTCTTTTGTTGTTTGGTTGTATCACACCCAACTTCTGCTGTTGTTATTCCATCTACCTGAAACACTGTTCCCTCCACACTTTCCACACATACCTACTCCTCATCCTCAGGTCTCAGCTAACTTAGTCCCTCCCTTCCCCTCTCTTTATCTCTTTAAATTGTAGGACCCTGTTTATTGCCTTTGCTGTTTGCTTTTCACAGACTGCGCTTGATTTTTGTTAATTCTCTATTGTCACTCCTTCCCCTACCCCCTCCTACAATGTGAGCTTCGTGAGGGCAGTGCCTTGCATTTCTTATCCATCCCTTTATCCCCAGCACCCCGCACCCTACCTAGCACACAGACAGTTCCTGGGAGATATTTATGGGGTGAATGAATGACAGACAAACAGTCTGGCCCATAGGAAGAAAGAGTTACAAGGAGAATTTATTGTCACCCTGATCTCAACAGTGCTTTTCTAACCTGAGTTGGGTCCAGTTAAGTTCCTGGTGCCAGAGTTCTCATTGCAGCATGTTTGGGGGACATTCTGTCTCCAGGAACTTGGCTGTGATGGCTTCTAGAGGTCCAGGATCTGCTTCCCTCTTGAGCAAGACTCAAGGAATGCCTCAGTCTCCCTCTTGGAGCGGAGACGACCGGGCCATTCTCAGAGGTTTCTGGGCCTATGTGTTTGGGGAAGGGCTTTTGTTTATATCCCACAAATGAAATTTTAATCAAACAGCCAGTTTCCAATATTGTTCTGCATATCAAAAGTTTTAAATACGATTTGTGTGTGTGTGTGTGTGTTTTAAACTGGACAGCCCAAATAGGTCGAAATCATGTGGAGGTAATTTAAGCCTCTCTGTGTGTACAGCTGATGGAATGAACCATCGTGGACATGAGCCGGCCACTCCCCCCATGGCTTTTTATTATTGTGTGGTTAGCTTCTCTCTGAGCTTGCAGTTCTCTGAATTCATGAGAAAATGTAGACTCCTCTGAAAACTGCAGACGCAGGAAAATTGTGCTCATGTGTTTGTTTTCATTATCTGGAATTGTGTATTTTGTAAATGATGATCCATGGCCACTTGGATATAGCCCCTTGTTGTTTATTTCACCCCTTCACAGCCTAAAAGTGTCAACGTCTAAAGGAGCGAGGCCCTTTCTTGAGTTTTTCAATGGGAAATTATTTTTTCATTTATAGAGCTCTAGTTTCTTCTGTGTAATTAGCTGAATCTGTTAATGGTTAATCAGGGAATTGTGGGGGTGGAAAAAAGAGACTTCTGCTTCTTTCACACCTCAGTCAGGAGAAGGAGTAAGAGCCTCACACTTTGAGGTGTCTCATTTTCTGTAGACCAGTGGATACCACTGGGGCTAATGTTTTCTCCTTTATACGTACGTAGTTATCACCATAAAACACACCTACAACATGTAGTTACAAAGCTTGACTTTTTTTCTTTCTTGTAACGTTGTAAAAGTATGAGAAATTGCGCTTTTCATGGTGCTTTATTTTTTTTCTTCATAAGATTTCTTCAGGGATCCCTAAATTCATGAATCAGCCCAGCTGGGCGGCGACGGGGAACTCTGCTATGATACAAACATTTTTCTTGTAAAAATCTGTTTGGAAGATCCTGGACTGACAGGGATTTGTTTTGTAAAAGATGTTTCCCTCAGGATTGTGTGACTAGAAAGCTGATTCAAAGCATGCCTGGGCCATTTTTGCTTTTGTCTGAAAGCACGGTAGTAACACGCAAGTTTTAAACCTCAAGCCTTGTGTGGAGTTCACTCATAAACCGGTAATATCAGTCAGGAGGACCAGGCCAGTTCAGCCCCCATTTCCTCCAACTGCATTTTATTGCAGAAACAGAAGGCTTTGTTTTTTGTTGTTAATGTTTGCTTTCTGAGACCACCCTCCATGAATTGCTCTTTTTCTCCTAAAAATGCCTTTGGGATTCTCCCAGTAATTCACGGAAGAGTGTGAATGTTTTTTGAGGAAACTTGATTAAAATGTAACCCACTTCTAAGGCTGCTGTTATGTGAGAGGCCATTCATATTTGTGCTGCCTAGGTCTTCTCCATCCCTACCCCTTGACATATAATTTCCACATTCTTCTCCACATTTCCCTCTTACCAAATCCCTTTTCTCCAGTGGCATATTTCAGTCTTCTTTTTCCCTCTTGACACTGTTTCTGTTCTCTTTTGTTCCTTTCTCATTTTCTTCCTAACACCTCTTTCTCACCGGGCTCTGTTCCCTGTTTCTCAGCCTGGACATTCCCTGCTCTCCAGACCACCCGTCTTCCATGTGCTTCTGTCTAGATTTTTAAATAATCAGCCATAAGAAATAAGCTTGCTGGCCTGGACTACTCAGTGTTCCCCCAGAAGGATTATGTAATTCCTGCTCAAATTATTCTCCACTTTTCTCAACTCACAAGACTGAACCATAAAGACAAAGAGAACACACATGGGACACTGAATGTCATCATTTTCTGTAGTGATCTTCAGATGTGCTACATGCAGCCCAAATGAACAGCCATTGACTGGCTTCTGTTCGAGAGAGAGCTTTGGTTTGCTCGTGGATGCGCCTTTCTGCACGTGCTCATTCTGACCCTGCAGTGATCCAGTAGAAAAGCTAGAATCCTTGGAAGTATTTCCAAGATGGAAATGGAAACTGGTCACTCACATTGACAAGGTTCTACAGAGGTTGTTGGGGTTGGAGGTGAACTTCTAGATGGAAGGGAGGTGTGGGAGCCGGTGATGGTGAAGTTAGAGTCTCCCCTTAGTTACAGTGCTTGCGTGGGTCCAGAGATGTTGACAGTGTACTGAGAGCCCCAGGAGGCGTTATGGGAAATTAAATCCATGTTTCCTTTTGGCAGCATAAACGGGAGACCCTCAAGATGACCAAGTACGTAGAACTGGTTATTGTAGCAGACAACCGAGAGGTAAGAGCTTCTTGAAATTTCTCGGTACAGTTAGTTTAAAAAAAAAAAAAATGTTTAGCAAGTTATTACTTGCTTTAATTAACTTCATTTTCTATAAGCCCTTAAAAGCGTTGTAAACAACCCATGGAAAAAGTGATTTTCTGATATTATAAAGTATAAAATGTTAAAAATGTTTCTGATATTACAAAATAATAAACAAGGACTGCAGAAAAAACAGAGTGGCTCTGTAGCTAAGCTCTCCAGACAGGGAGAATTAATTGAGGGACATGGTAGATGGCTTTAGAATGTATTCTAAAACGTTTTGGGGAAAAGTTTAGTTTAAAAAATGTCTGATATGTTCTCAACCAAAATGAATGAGTGAATGGAAGCTGTAGAGACACAGCAGAAAACCCCTACTTTCTGAAGTAAGGCTTGATGTTATGTTAGTTTTTTCTTTTAATTCACTTTTAATTAGCATTTTTGAGATTATCTTCTCTGTATTCATTTCTTACCACTTCTACGTATTATGAATTAGGTGATATTTTCTCATAGACAACACGTATAAATGAAACAGGCTTGACAATTTCTCAGAAAACTGTTCCTATTCTGGAAGGTCAGATTAGAGGGGAAAGAGGGAATTTATTAACTTTTTATTCACTTTCCTCTGTATTGTTTGACTTGTTGCCATGAGCATCTATTGCTTTTATTATTTGATTTTAAAAAACAAATATAAAAGAAATTTCTGAGGAAGTTAAAATCAAGTTGATGATATGAAAAATGGTTTTGGATTCTTTTCTAGTTGTCTGTTTTCTCGTTGCCAAAACATGTCACTGCCTCTATCATTTATGAGGCTGGAAAAATCGCAGAAGTTACTGTCTTATGAGCATTTGGCTTGGGTGAATTTCAGGGAGTTTGAGAAAGTCCCTGGATGGGGAAATTACTGGACAGGGTGGGAGCTCATTTCAGCATAAACCAGGGAGGGCCTTGGGTGGTTTGCAAAGCCCAAGATCTCACATTTCCAGGGGCTGGGAAGATGAGGTTTGATTGATATTCTTGCTGTTATTAATGCTGACATTTAAAATTATTAAGTTTCAGAGGCAAGGAAAAGATCTGGAAAAAGTTAAGCAGCGATTAATAGAGATCGCTAATCACGTTGACAAGGTAAGTTCTTTTTGGGGTAATTAAATCACTCAAATCATGTAAATGTTCGGAAATGAGGTGGAGGAGATGAAGCACACCTCATCTGACTGAGCAGGGAGATGGGAATCTGCCTCTGGGCTCCCATCTTCTGAGCACGGAATTCCCGGGGCCTGGAGCAGCTATAGGAGATGCCATCCCACACTGACCAAACTGCCGCTGCCTTAGGACATAGCTCCTCTGCTCCCTGCTGGCCAGACAAGAGTCCCGGTCTGAGGGGATCTTGGACCCCCAGTTCCATGCCGAACCCTGGTCAGGAGCCTCCGACCGTTTAGAGAGCTTCCAGGCAGAGCTCTTCCCAGGTCTCCACTGCCCGATCCCACGCCCCCTGCCCACCTTCCCCGTCAGCCCAGATCTGTGCCAACATGGCCCTGAGGGTGGGCCCTCATTTATAAGGGACACACGCTGGACACTGAAACTGACTCTGGGCCCAATCAGCAGGTGGAAAATCCCTCACCAAGAGCTGGAAGAGACCCTGGGCGTCTGGTCTGACCCTGGGGGTATTTTCTCAGCAACACTCCTTCCACCACCTATTCCCAAGGAGATGGTAGAACGGTCTACACCATCTGCCCTTCAAAAACACACCCTGCTGGGAAGCAAGAGCATCGAGCTGTTTGGTGCTGATGCTCTCAGCCAACAACAGGCTTCTCCCACTTTCTGCCTGGGTGTCTGGGAGGGGCTTGGACATCAGGACTCCCCAGGTGGTTCTTACCTGCAGCATGGCTGGCCCCTGCTGACCTAACGCAAACACAACTGTAATTCTCAGCAATTGCCTGTCTCCTGCCTGTGAAGACAAGTGAGAGGGAAGAGGGACCTGGCTCATTGCTGAGCCTTTCACAGCCAGGATCTTCTGGAATGTTCACATTTTACACATAGCAGTTCGAGGGTGCTTCGCGGTAGCTATGTGTTCAAACAATCATATTACGTGTGAATGGGGTTTTCAAAGACTTCAGAAAAACGAAGGCAAAGGCCCTTTCAGCACTTCAGCTCCATTCTACAAGGCCTTATAGGTGGCACCAAGCTCTGTGCATGGAAAATTCAGAATGCATCCGACATGGTCTTGTTAGACCCTGGAAGTAAAAGGAAGCCACAAACGATATTAAATAGAGTCTGGTCATTGCTGAAATCCATTTTAATAGGATGTGTTTGGTTTTTCATGTTTGTATTTCTCTACATCTTATTCTATATTATATCTTGCTTCAGTCTGCAAAACTCAAAATAAGCAAATGGGATTTGCTGATAACTTGCACTGGTAATTAAAAAGCAATATACCGCAGCAAAGCCCTGAGGGTCTCGATGGAGTTTGCCAATCTGGCGGTGCTTGTGTTTTCAGTGATGAGAGAGCTGAATCGCTGAGCATACAAATGCGCCTCCCCCAGCTGACCCTGGAGACCCCGGTGGGGGCACCCTGGCTACCTCCAATGAGCCCCGCATTCTAGCCAGTGTTCCAAATTTTAGTTTTGCAATTTTAGAAGCAAAATTTCACTGGACAGGTGTCTTGGTCCAAAAAAACAATGACTGTCCCAGTGGCAACACCCTCGTTTGCAAAAATCTTGGCTTAACCTGGTCATTCTTAATTAATAACTGCTTGTCTGACTGCGTTGGCTTGAAGGGAAGAAGGAGAAAGATATCCCAGACTGGAAGACTGAGAAGTGATTTTAGTGACAAAGGTGACATTCTTAACCGTTCAGGAAATTTCTCCTGTCAGTACAGCACAGAAAGCATGCCTGCTGTGTACTTATCCTTGTAGGCAAACCCTTCACACAGGAGCTAAGAGACATGGCCCCAGGTCCTGATTAAATTGCGGGGGAGGGAGCAGTGGGGCGGGGCCTGCCAAATTAAGTACTTGTAGGAGCTTTGCCTCTTTAACCTTTCACCTCCAATCTTCCCACTTCTTATTCATTAAGAAGTTAGCTCCAGCTGCAAATTCTTTAAGGCTGAGCCTCCGTGACCTACTTTTGAAAGGATTCTGCCATGCATTTAATTTCTTCAGGTTTTTTTTCCCTCTCGTGAGTCTTCTTCCCTCCTTTCCCAAGCCAGTTGCCTGAACGATGCAAATCCCCATGTTGGACCTCAGGAGAGACTGCCCTTTAGTTCTACCTGTTGTTTTTTTTCCAGATCCACTTCTTCCAGAAAGCTTTCCTTGAGCCCATGAGAACAGCATATTCTGAACTTCTGGTTTGCACCCTTTCTTGGCAGGTCACTCTATCGGAGGTCACTGAAATAATAGCTAAGTGTGCCGTGCCTTGAGCTTCCTGCTGACCTCTGAGCCAAGGGCGAGGATGTCCCAATCCTTGCTCTTTGTGCCAGTGCCAAGCCTCGCACACAACAAGAGCCAAGCAAATATTTGTTGCTGCTGTATGAATGGGTGAATCAATTCAGCTGGTCTTGGACCATGTCCACATACATTCTGGGATTCATAGACCAGGCACACAGCTGCCAAGCTCCAGCTGAGCTTCTCTCTGGGCCTGGGGTCACAGTGGGTCACCTTGGAAGAGCACTTGCACAAGGGTGGTGGCTATGTTACTGGTTTAAAACCTGAGCACCAGCATTCAAACCCCAGCCATGCCAGCCATGTCTTGACTGGTTACCTGATCTGTCCATGTGTCAACGTCCTTGACTATAGAATGGGAATAATAATGGTTCTCAACTCGCGGATTTATTGTGAAGACTAAGAGAGCTATGGCATGGAAAGCACTTAGCCCTGTGCCTGGGATGCAGACAGTGCTAGTAAAGTGTTAGCTGTGGCTCTTGCTAATAGGAAGAACCAAAGGAAATGCTCAGCTGTCCTGGGGAGATTTGCAGCAGGCAGTAGAGGGACTGTGTGTGATAACTGGAAGTGAGTTCAGCATATATGACTGTTAATCAGTAGCATGGCTTTGCAGTGGAGGGACTATATGTTATATACGTCTACATAGGAAATCCATTCTAAGGCTATGATTCGAGGGAGCCAATAGATGCAAATTTCAGCCCATCGTTATTAGGAAAAGCTCCTTCATGAGGAAGCACCAAAGCTCCTCTCAGAAACGATGACAGTTAGTCCTTTATAGACCTTAGCTACTACTTCCATACAACACTTGTCAGAGGCAAACAGTGTCCCCTTCACAGACGACAACCCTGAAGCCCACACCTGAGGGTGTTGTTTAGCAAGCTGGTGTGGACATCAGCCCTGGATCTCTTAGTCTGTGCCTTCTGAGCACTGTTACCTTTGTGTGTAATACCGCTGAAAGTGTAATCACTTCATCAAAGGACAGCAACCGATATGTGCGTTCAGAGGTCCAGAGAGGTCCAGGAATTCAGTTTTGCCTGGGAGGCCTCAGCTCGGGGTTTCCACGTAGATACCACAAGCCAAGCAATTCTTGATTGAAAACAAGCCGTTGGGTAGCATTTTGGTCATATAACTGTCTCATTAACTTATTAATGTAATGCCCATAATTTTTATCTGCTTGGAACCAAGTTGGACTGCCACAATCAGTTTATATTCCGTGATGTAGTTTGTGTTCCAATCATATTCTTCTGCTAACCTAATGCTCACCAGATGACTGGGGAGATGAGCAAGGGAAAAGATGAGCCTTCCTTCAGTGGGTCAGAACCCAGGGTGAGATGCTCATCTTTGGGGAGGGAGTGTACTGCACTTTAGCTCATTGCATTGGAATGGGGCTTAATGATCCGACACAAAGCTTCTGTGACCTTCGTTACTTGTTGGCCCAGATGCATCTAGTAACTAAGAACAGGACCTGCTCTCATCTGGAGCTTGAATTTGGCTGCTATCACCAGCCACATCGTTCTCCTTGGCTACCTGGAGAATCAGTAGATGAGGAACTTTTTCACTGTGCACTGCCTCACACATCACAGGCATTGAAAGATTTGACAACCAGCCAGGTGATCCCATGTTCTCGCCCCCAGCCCCGTAACACAGAGCCACTTCCTGGTGAATGTGGTGCACATGGGGTCAGCAAGGTGGTTGGGAGCAATGGGTAGTTCTGTCCTCTCCCCTGACCACTCATCCAGCCCCAATAAGCCTGTCTGGGACAAAACCACCCCTTCATCCCATTTAAGAATTGCCCTTCCTACCTTTGACTCAGGACGACCTGCTTGCAGAGAAAGGGCTATAAGTTGAAGTCACGTATACGTAAAGATGGGGGACAGGAAGGCAATGAGAAGACATGGTTTGAGTGGTGTACCTGAAGCTTCAGTTCACAAGCCAGTAAAAGAGGGGCTTCTTTGTAATAGAGCCTTCCCAGGATGCCCTTGGTGAGCCAGCTTCTGGCTGTGAGAAGAGTGGTCATTACAGTTCCTGAAGAAGGGTTCTGTTTATGCCTTTGTTATTCTGAAAGCTATTGATTCGCTCATTTAATTAAAACCTTCTAGACTGATAATAGGTGACAGAATAGGATAGTGTCAGCCAAGGCTTAGTCTTTCTGAAATATTAATACAGATTCATTTTCAGTAACTCATAGGTAGAACATTTGGCTTAAAATGAACAAAGCATTTGGCAGAGTGTCTGAAAACCCTCCCTCACTCACTGTTTTTCCTGCAGTAGATCTTAACTGGCAGCCTTTAGCTATAATATCACTATGTGAGCTATAATCCACATCTATACGCACATTTGAAATCACCAATGAATCGTTTGACATGTGAGCTTCCATACAAATAAGAGCAGACATCTAAAGGCCAATAACTTGAGCGTCTAATTGGTGAACGGCATTTGAGAACCCAGTTAACACATCATTTTGCATCAGGCATTGCAAATATTTCTTAAATTCTAATGCCACAGGAATAAGGGAACATGGTGTTATTTTTCTCTCCTATGTCCATGAAGCTCAAACCATGCAAATCTCTTCTGCTTTGCATTTTAAGTTCTCGTTAATGTGATCCCCAAAGGATACCTGTCTTCATCAGTTTTACAGACCACTGAATATCCGAATAGTGTTGGTGGGCGTGGAGGTGTGGAATGACATCGACAAATGCTCTATAAGTCAGGACCCATTCACAACCCTCCATGAGTTTCTGGACTGGAGAAAGATGAAGCTTCTACCTCGCAAATCTCATGACAATGCACAGCTTATCAGGTAGGAACAGTGACCCACTCTCATCTTAGGTCCACCTACATGGTGCCTGGAAGGCGCACCGACTCATACAAGGGGGTTTCTCAGCCCTCATCAGTGGGGCAGAGGCCATGCTAACCAGAATTTGGGGTCTGTTGCGAAAGTCTCCCTTTGGAAACCCTGGGAAATCTATTCCTCTAGCTGATGTCTTCTTTCTTTCTTCTGTCACTTGAACATTTTCCTTTATGTAGCATTTTCTCATCTTAGTCTTGATATAAAGTTGTCCAGAGCAGGCTACTTTTTAAAGCGCATTTTCTTTCATTATTAGTGAAAAATGTTTATGCAAGATCTGAAGACAGTACCCCAGGGTGATTATGGTCAGATGTTTGGGGAAAGAAAAATCTTTTCCCCTCCTCGTGTTTCACTGTTATTCTTTGATTTTCTAGATCAGAGAATGCCAGCAGTGTAGCACATTAACCTTGTGTTCTGTCTTTCAATTAATTTGTATCGAGCACCAATTGGGAACCAGATATGGTTTAGGAGCTTTGAACATAATGATGTTCAACACTGAGCCTTCTGCTGTCGGGGTCTCCATTCTAATGGGAAAAGGCAACAATAAATAAGGACTTTTCAGAGAGCGATAAGTGTGTGAATTAATAAATGAGGGAAAGGACAGCTATACCATAGCATGGTACAAAGGTAAGATGTTACCAACACCTTTATATTTAAAAGAAAAAACAGGCTTATCATAATCTAAATTAGTATGAAGTAGATTTTTCCCAGAGTAACACACTTTTTATTCAAATCCTTAAACCATTTGCCATTACTCTTTTGTTCTCATGTAGCTCGTATCAGTGGATGAAAAGATTTAGAATCAGAAACATTTTTCTTCAGCAAATTGGATCTCATTGATCGAACATTTATGGAAAGCGAAAAACCAGTCCTACCCCGTCCTCACTTTAGAAAATGCCTGCATCTGAACTGAGGCTGGTGGCATTCCCCGAACATTTACTTTGGCCATTTTCACACAGTTTTTCTTTTCTCCCGCCTTGAATATTTGTGGTTGCCTCATATTTTATGCATTGATTAATCCTGAACTACTAAAAGGAGAATCAGAGTGTTTTGTTTTGATTTTTTTCCCCAAATGGGAGTCTATCCAACTTGAACATCTGGAAATAAATTAACCTCTTATATAACATTATTTATATACATGTATAATCTATAGTCTAAATGGGCTGTATGGACGTAAATGTAAAAGCTATAATCCCTATTATTGTACATAAGAATGTAATGGGATGTATACACAGATACATTCACACATACATAGGTGAGGTTTTATACGTATGTGCTCTCTTTTATCCAAGTGACCACTGCCGAAATACCTAACCTGTCAAATAACACATGTAAAATCTATGTATGTACATGGCCAAGGTAACATGGGTAGGTCATTTGTTTCCCTTAAAGGAGATTCAGCAAATACCGTGTTTTTTCATTTATTTACTTTTTTACAGCTCTGCATACATGTCTTATTTATTTTTTAAGATTTTTATTAAAAATACAGCTAACATACAATATTGCATTAGTTTCAGGTTACACCATAGTAATTCAACATTTACGTATGTAGGAAGTGATGACCATGATAAGTCCACCAACCGTCTGACTATCACAATATTACTGACTATGTTCCCCATGCTATATGTTACATCCCCATGACTTATTTATTTTATACCTGGAAATTTGGACCTTTTATTCCCTTTCACCTTCCCCCCCCCTTTTTTTGATTTTTCAATTACAGTCGACATTCAATATTATTTTATATTATTTTCAGGTGTACAGCACAGTGGTTACACATTTACAAAATTCAAGAAGTGATTCCCCTGACGAGTCTAGTACCCACCTGGCACATAATTATTACCATGGTATTGACTATATTGTCTTTGCTTTACATCCCCATGACTATTTTGTAACTACCAATTTTTACCTCTTAATCCCTTCACCTTTTTCACCCTGCCCCCAACCCCCTCCCATCTATCACCCCAACAAATCTAGTACCCCTCTGACACCATGATACTCATTACAATATTATTGAACATATTCCTATGCTAAACCCTACCTCCCCGTGACTACTGTATAACAACCAATTTGTACTTCTTACTCCAGTGTTTCCTTTTTACTGCGTGAGGTTGGGATTAGCAGCACAGGCATTAAACAGGCCTTGATGTCATTACCCTCACTGATCAAGATTCTGTATAGAGGAAAGCTGCAGCTAAGCCACCAGGTCCCCTTCCAGAAGCTTCCTCGCAGGGTGCCAAGGCTTTGTGGGTATGCAGTTCTTCCACACCGACTCCAGAGGACCCATCATGTTTCTGCCGGTTTCCCTTTCGCAGGCTACATTAGCATGACGTTGTGGAACAGTTTGGATTTCCGTCCTATTTGTCATGTTATACAGGAAAGCGAAATCCAGCTACAACAGAAAACCTAGTAAGCCAGCTAATGCATTTCATTTAATTGACAGTGATTCTCTGTGACTCTTCTCAGCCCTTCCATCAGCAGACATTGTTTAAAAGGAGCTGCTCCCCGCAGTCCATTAGGAAATAGGCAGAATACAGCATATGCATACAAGAGTCATGACTGGTTATTGTCCGAATCCTGAAAACAAAAATCTGAAAGGATTACCGGACCATGATCTGCAACTGGAAAATGAATTGTAAAAATCTAAAGATGAAATCACCTCTCAATATACCCTGCTGAAGCCGTTTTCATTTTTGCATAGAAAAGGTTTTGCAGCTCCTGTGGGAATGTCCAAATGAATTTCAAGTATTAGGAAATGTCTTTATTCTATATCACTTTAAGGAAGCCCTTCCTTTTATTTCCCAGTGGAGTTTATTTCCAAGGGACCACCATCGGCATGGCACCGATCATGAGCATGTGCACGGCGGAACAGTCTGGAGGGATCGTCATGGTAAGTGAGCCGGGCACCAGGAGGCTGCCAGCTGTGGCCCTGCCCATTCCCTGATGAGTCCCCAGGAAATCTCTCCTTTCATCAGACTTCATGACAGTAGGTCCTTCTCGTGAACACGTTTTAGATTTGATTCTACCTTCTAGGTCAGTTTATGGTCTTACATAGCCCACAATATTGTAGGGGCTGTTTATAAAACACATCAAGTCACACACAGGAAAGGTAAGTGCGTAAAAATAGCTTAGTGGGAACCAGTCTTCCCCTTTTATGGAGAAAAAGTTTCAACTGGGATTTTGATCACAGCATTCCCATCCAGGAATTCCATCCCAGCACTGGGATCAGCCAGGGCACTGGGGTTGCCCCCATCACCCAGCTTCTTGGATGGACTGGAGTATCACCAAACATTACTATGAGAACGGTTTTCTGACGGTTCTGCTTCTAGACCCAATAGCCAAAAGTCTGAGGTTTTTAACTATTTACCACTGCAAATGCTTGACATACCTCCTAGCCAGTGTCCAATTTGTCTGTATAATAACCTTATTCTTGGAAGGCAGAGACCTAGGTTTATTGCTTTACAAGGATCGTTTTGTCATATATGGGCTATATGTGTTTGTAAAAGGAAATAAAATGGGAAGAATATTTGGGACTTATTTCTTACGAATTTGAGAGGTACGTCGATTTGCTAGACTGCCCAAAGGGGACTCCTGCTCCACTCCATCAGATAATTAAAAGAAAGGTTTTTAGCCCAGGCTGGTGGCTGTCTCTGCTATGAAAATGCTGTGTCCCCTTTGCACCCGCCCTCAGACAGGGAGTAGCCTCAGAGACCATTCCACCACCTCCATTAAACAAACGGAACCTTGCCCTTCCAAGAAACCATGAATTCCTCCACATTTTTCAAACAGAACGCTTGTGAATATTCCGTGGTATGAAAGGATGGAAGGAGTGGTGTTCTGCTGACTATTACTTTCTTTCCACATACTGTCCAACCCAATCTTCCTAGTGAATATACGCAGGGGATGTTTTCTCTCTTCTCTGGGCAGTGTTGGTAATGCACGTAAACATGCGCCAAATGGACAGGCTGTTTGGAGGGCTTGCACGCACCCATTAGCTATCTGGCTTGAATGGACTACCCTTTCTGGTTTTTCTTGAACCTGGAAGCCCTGTATGTGCTCTCCACCATGGAAGTCATTGGAAAGTTTGGTTTTCGTTGGTGCCAGGTTCATTTCAAGTCGGATCCCAACTGTATTTTTACAGAGTAGCCTGTAAAGTTTTAAAAGGGAATCATTTTCTGTTTCATGGTCCCATGGTTGGTGGCTACTGACTTTGCCACTTAAAATTGGCACAAATATTTTTTAGAGCTGAAACTGAATTGCTCATAAGCATGGGAGGTTCTGCCGCTATGTGGTACTTAAACATTTTTATAATCAATCTGATCATAGTAAGTGGCTTTCTTGAGTTCATATCCCTGATTCTGTTTCCATACAAGCCTTGTATCAAGATTCCTTCTTTGAAGGCATACAAGAACACTTCATTTTTTTTTTTTTTAAAAAGGGGGGGGGGAATGAATGTGGGAAATAAAAGCAAATATGTGGAGTGCAGTAAGAATCAAGTCAAGGCCAAAGTTAATCAACAGGAAATATGTTTGTTGAACTGGGCAGCAGCTAAGATCACCCTTAGACACATTCCTTGTTTTCTCCACATACAAGAGAAGCATCAACTAGGATGAAGAGACCACAGCTCCTTTGACTTCTATAAAATACACAAGACAAGCAAGATCAACATCTTGACCAGATCTAAAACTTCCAGACCAACTTTCTCCTAGGGTGTCTCTGAAGTTAAGTTCACGGGTCTTACACGTGGCCATGCCCCGTTCAAGAACTTACAAATCTGAGAGGAAGGAAATCATAGAGCAAGGAAGCAGGACTCCTAATCCAATTAAAAATTCGATTTCTGGTTCTGTTCCTCTATTTTCTCAAGATAGAGCCAATCATTAATTTTGATAATTTAAAAGCCATGCTTTGGTATTGTACTGGACTAAAACAGTCTTGGTTTTGGGATAATTCCATGAATAAAGAAGGAGGTTTTTGTGGGGTTTTTTTATTATTATAGGTGTAAGCTGTTTATCAGAGTCTCTTAAGAGATATTCTGTTTATAATCACCTCTATGTGAAAGAATGTAAAACAATTTGGCAATTAAAAGCAAAACCAAGATATTCAGTGATACAAAAGAATCAGAGGTAATTTTTGAAGGATGAATTCCTTGAATTTTGAGCCAAAGCATGCAAAATTCAGCCCTTTATGTTCTGAGCTCCACTACATTCTCTTTGCCAACGTGTGTTATTCTTGAGAATTGATTTCCTGAAACATATTTGTGAAGCTTCCTACAACAGGAAACTGCAAAACCCAAACAAAGTCATTTATTAGGAATTTCATCTATTCTAAGAATAACTTGGTTCCTTGACGTGCCATCCTTTTCTTAGACTAAGGATTAGTGAGAGAGACAGTTGCAGCTGTAACTACTAACACACCGCTAAGATCTTATACAAACAAACGCACCTTGATTCCAAGGCCCCACGGAGACTGTTTCAGGAATGATGCTTTCTCTAAAACACAGTATCACTGTTTCCTGGAAGCCTCTTGGAAGACGTCTTATCTTGTTCCTGAGTAGCACAGAGCAGGATTCAAATGAGGTACCTTCATTACTCTGAGGTGTGCAGGCCTTTTCCAAGACACAATTCATTCACATGATTCCTGCACATCACATTCACTAATCAACTAATTTTTGTTTGTTAAAGTAAAGTAACAATGTATCTTTAGTTAATTCTAGTAACTATTTAGCCAAGCCAGCCATGCACTCCACTGAGTTCAGGTAGCCACGAAAGGCTTGCTGAGTGGAGAAACTGCTCCCTAAAAACCAAGAAAAAGGTTGAGTGAACCCCAGCAGCCAAGGTCAGAGTAGCAGGACACCTCCATCCATTTCCAAAGTCTACCTGACAAGACAGAGGGCCAGCGAGAGTGAGGCCCTACTGGATGACATTCTTAATTCAATGAGTCTTCAAACGGATTGCTCAGCGTGCTTGGCATTTATTGTGAATCATTGGGCATTTTCCAAGTATCCTTCTCTACCAAGTAGACAGGAAGAGGCTTGCTCAGTAACGGCTACTCAGGTCTTACTGAGGATGTCACAAAGTATGCTTCTTTTTACCAACTTCACGTCAGCAACATTTCAGTCATGGATAAAATGGTACTTTTATTCCCCACAAAGGAATGAGACTCTCTTCCCATGATGTAGGACAACTTTTCACTTCATTCAGTAGAAGAAGGGCGGTTTCTGGGGGATTGTAGGAAGCAGAATGGAAAAGGGTGCCTTGATTATCTCATGTAAAGACATAGGAATACACGAGCTATTCATTCCTCAGCAAAAGGCATCTCAAACTGGTTTAATAAAACATGTCAAATCTTTTTTCTAAGTTTGAAGGAAATAATGGGGGGGGCTTTATATTGGTTCCTTGTTCTAGGGGAATGGATTCAGTCAAATGTGGAGGAAAGGTAAATGTGTGGGAAGAGGGCGAACTTGGAAATAAGGCCGAGGAGATGTAACCTATACATCTATGCTCTTGTGTTTCCTTGGAGGACCATTCAGACAGCCCTCTTGGTGCAGCTGTGACCCTGGCACATGAGCTGGGCCACAATTTCGGGATGAACCATGACACACTGGAGAGGGGCTGTAGCTGCAAAATGGCTGCCGATAAAGGAGGCTGCATCATGAACCCTTCGACCGGGTAAGTACCAAGGCTTCCAGCTGCTTTGAGAGTTGGGCTTCAATTTGAAATGTGTATTGGGAAACAGCTAAGCAGAAAGCTCCCTGGTTTTCTGGCCAGAGTACCCATGGAAGCTGCCAGAAAGAAATGTCTTTCCAAGTAGCAGGAGTGGACTGTGCTCCCCTGAGAGAGTCACAGACAACCAGATTCCAGTGCCACATGGTGGGGGGCAGACCTCATCCCTGAGAAGTGGTGGGGTGAGGCCTGCTTTTGATTCGAAGTCACATACTTTCCTCTGGTCCCGGCGCACCCAGCCATCTGAACACCTGGTAAACCCAATGGGCAAGGTGGGCAAGGTGACGTGGGTCCGTGTCCTTCAGAGGGTGCTAAGGAAGAGGTGCTTCTGCCCTCAGTGTTGACCTTTGCGTGAATTTGAAGTGCGTCAGTATCTTGGGGATTTGTAGCGTTCCCACCTCTGCTCCCATATCACCTTGTCAGGTCTTAAAGGTTAAATGAAGTGACTTTTCTGTTTCAGTAAATTATGTTATTGCACCTCATTCGATGCCTTTCTGGAACTCTAGACTTGGTTCACTCAGCAAAAAAGGAAGACAGTTTTGTTGTTGGAGCATTCCGATGAGGTGGAAACAGATGCAATTCTGAGTGATTACAAACTCTGATGCGTTCTTCCACCTCGAAGGGCTAGAATGTGTACCATGTCGGTTGTTCATTCATGAGGGAAAACAGCACTTATTCAAGGCCATCATCTCTTGTAATTCCTGGGTTTCATCCCAGCATGTATCTTCATAGCACTTCCCGGGCCGAGGCTGCTCTCTGCGTTTGCTGACAGGGACCGTTGGGAGCAAGAAGTAAGTGCTAACTGACAGCCCGAAGACTGGCCTCTGTGGAGACATTCATGGTGTGAGGGGAACCCCTGCCAAAGAAGTCTCAGAGTCCCAGAAGGGGGCTGAGTTGTGGTTATGCTTTTGGGAGCAATAGCCTTGTGGACCTCCTGTCTAAAGGCTTGTAGGGCGTCAGGTTGCCCCTAGGACAGCGACTGGCAGAACTGCAGGCTCACCTCCTGGCTGTGGTCACATTATGTGAGCTGTGGGCGGGGCTTCTTATTAGAGCAAGGCCCTACCATGTCTACCCCTACCATCAGCGCAAAGCCGTCGGGGCATCTCTGGCTCCCGCTTCCATCTTAAGCACAATTCAAGGGAGTCTCCAAGACCTAGTAGTCCCACTCTTGGTCTCTAACCCTGTGATGTGTCTTAGTGAAAGTGAAAGTGTCTTAGGCCAACACCAAAAGGAGGTAAAATATTGCAAACTCTAGATACCAATAAGTAAGAGTTCCCCAAAAGGGAGACAGGTCACTAGTGTGCTCCTTATCATTCAAAGTGTCCAGGCTGAGGCATAATAGCTGTTGGTTGGGCATTTGGGGCAAAGAATTCCTTCCTAGGGTGTGAGGTTGGCCAGGGGTCTGTGGGTGTCTTCTGTTTCCAATATTCCACCAGCGCAGGTGGAGCCCAGCACCGCTGGCCAGCGGGCTGCGTGAATCTCAGAGAATGAGGCTGGTAGGAAGTTGACATGCGACTTCCTACGTGCTTTCTCCTTGATGAATTCAAAGTGGCCACAGAGATTCACTTTGTGCTTAATTTTCCTGATTATCAAATAGGCACAAACTCATCAGACTACAGCTGACACTTGAAAAACATGGGTTTGAACCGCACAGGTTCACTTATACGCAGATTTTTTAAAAAAATATAAATATATAGTCAGCCCTCCGTATCCCTGTGTTTCGCATCCACAGATTCTACCAACTGCAGATCGAAACTGTGTTTTCCATCGGAGTTCGGGAATCCGCGGATATGTAGAGCTCACTGTACCTATTGTTTTATATAAGGGACTTTGCTATCTGCAGGACAGGGGTGTCCCGGAACCAATTCCCCATGGATACCAAGGACAACTAAAGTATTTGGGGAGTCAAAAGTTATATGCCGATTTTGAATGCTGGAAGGTGCAGGGTGGGGGATGTTAGCTCCCCTAATCCTCGCATTGTTCAGAGGTCAAACCCAGGATATGCCTCCAAAAGTGCTTCCCAGTGACTAAGAAAATTAGGTGGCTAATCAATATCGTTAATGCTTTTGAACTCTTGATAAAAGAGACAGGTGGAAAAAAGGAAAATCTAGACAAGGAACACTAGAATGGGATCGAAGGGTCCTGCTGGCCCCCGTTCTGACACCACTTGCTTTTGGTAATGCAGGCAAGTTAGCAACCCCTCTGGCTCTTATGTTCCTCATCAGTAAAATAAATCAATCTATCCTTCTTTCCTTCTTTCCCTCTTTCCTCCCCCCTCCCTCCCTCCTTCCCTTCCTTCCTTCCTTCTTTCCTTCTTTCCTTCCTTCCTTTCCTCTTTCCTTCTTTCCTTCCTCCCTCCCTCCCTCCCTCCCTTCTTTTCTTCCTTCCTTCCTTCCTTTCCTCCTTCCTTCTTTCCTTCCTTCCTTCCTTTCTCCCTTCTTTCCTTCCTTCCATCAGTCCATCCATCCACTTACCCACCCACCCACCCATCCTTCCACTTATTTGTTCACTTATTAAATAAGTATTTTTGACTCCTGAGCTTGTTGTGGGAAATGCACAGATGAGGAAGACCCTACAGCTTTAGAAATTGTATGAATCTGGAGGCACAATAGCAAGGCATACTTTCTGGTACTCTTTATAATATTGTGTTAAGCCCTTCAAACTGGAAAGTTTTCATGGCAGTGTTTATGGATACGAGCCAAATTATCCTGGAGATATTTGAAAACTGTAGGTAGAAATGGTATTGTTAAGAGCTCAGCAAATCACTTAAAAGCCTTTTTTTTTCTTACCAGGGGTTTGCTAATAGCTTTTACTTGATTTATACCTTATTAGTGATTTCTAACTATTCTCCTTTGCTGAGCTTGTGCTTTTGTATAAATCTTTTCTGTTTGGTTCTCATTTATGATCCCACATTCCTGTCCAGAGAGTGGTGTTTTTAATTTTCTCAGATGGAAAGAAACTTCCTAAGCAAGTGGGTGAATTAATCAGAAAAGCCCACAGTGCAGGGAGGTCAAGCTGCCCGGTCCACCTTCTGCCATCCGTCACCCATGGCAGAATTTTCAGGCTGCTTTTAATCTCCAGTATTGTCTCAATGTGGTCATTCTCTTTCCTCATAGGGTCCCACGAGAGTGGGAGAGTGGATTAAATGAGATCATATGTCTTTGTAAGTTGTAAATCACTCCCCAAATATATGGCAGTATTATTATTATTATTTAGCTCACAGGGATGTTGGAACTATTGAAAAGTGAAAGGCCTTTCTCAGAATTCCTGCTTGTAGTTACTGGAAAGCACTTTAATGCTACGGAACGGTCTTTTAGTTTCTGTGTGAATGACTCCTTTGAAACTGGCCCACGTCCAAACACCAACCTTCCTCCTGACTTCCCCCCCCCATTATTGATCAGGCACGAGTGGCAAATGTTAAAAATGTTATTTAAGTCTTAGCCCCAGAGATTCATGACTTGCAAAGACATGAATTAGTGACCACTTTAATGATATCAAAATCTCCCAGAATCAGAAAGAACCGAGTATTGCCCATGATCGAAAGGAAAAGTGCATCCCCTGATATACCTTGTTTATTCTTGATCAAAACATTCTAGAATCTGAACTCTGAGAACATTCACCAACTGCCATCATTGACAAATTGGACCCAAAGGCCTGAAATTACTGGGAGCGAGTGGAGTTCTTTTAAACATGGGTGTCATGAGTTCAGTTGCATGTGACGGGCATGGTCAAGCGGGTCTCCCTGTATCAGTAATTACTGCACGTCTCTGATGTGTGTGAGAGTGTGTGTTTTATGTCTCTGGGTAGTTAACATTAAGAGCTGTCTTGGAAATTACTCTTTGTCAAAAGCAGTATCTGGGGATTCGTGTAGGAGTTTAAACTCAATTGAGTCCATCTATTCCAGAGTTTCTTGGAGCATTTGGTCTTAAGGGGTTGAGGACTAAGTATGCCACATTTAAGAGAGTAAGAAAAATGTAAATAGTTTGAACACTTTGGAAAACAATATTTAGCATAGGAGCAAGTATCACTTCCTAGAGTGTGTGTGTGTGTGTGTGTGTGTGTGTGTGTGTGTGTGTAGGGGGGAGCTATATTAATAATCAAAACTTACTCTCCCAGCTTCCTGTATTTTTTTTCAAAAAGTTTTCCGTTCAAATGAGATTGGAGTAATAGAGCCGTTTCTTGAGGGCAATGCACCTGAGTCAGCTTCTGCGACTTATTACGCTCTTTGATAGAGGTTGGGGTGATGACCGTGGATGTGACAGATTCATTTCTTGCCTTCGTGGAACTAGCATTCTAGTGAGGAAGAGAGAATTGACGACCAATAAGTGCTATGAAGGGAGCAAATGGACTGAATGGAAAGGAGACACCGAGGCTGGGGCCTCCAACTTTAACTGGAGGTTTAGAGAAGACTTCTGTGTAGAGGTGACAGTTAAGTGAAGATCAAAAGAGGGTGACAGAGAGCCTGCAGGGTCACAGAAGGATGGGATCTTGGGTGCAGAGGCTACTGAACAAAGTCTTTGAAGGGGGACGCATTGCCGACCGGAGGCCACTGGCCTATGGGGGCTGGATCAGAGCGGGGTGGGGGCTGGGAAAGTGGTGCTGGCACTGCTGGAGAGTGTGCCAAGCCCGCAGAGCCCAGTGTGCGCAGTAGGGTCATGGGTTCTTCGCCAGGGCAGTGAGAAGTCACTGGAGGGATTTAGGTAAGGCAGTGATAGGATCGGATTTATCTTTTAAGATTTCTCCATTCTTAAGACGATCACATAGCATCGGAGCTAATATAGCTTGCCAAATTGAGGGGCTTACTGTCTGTACAAGAAAAAGAAAGGAAGGAAAAAAGGAAGGAAGGAAGGAAGGAAGGAAGGAAGGAAGGAAGGAAGGAAGGAAGGAAGGAAGGAAGGAAGGAAAGGAGGGAGGGAGGGAGGGAGGGAGGGAGGGAGGGAGGGAGGGAGGGAGGGAGGGAGAGAAGAAGGGAGGGAGGGAGAAAGGAAGGAAAAAGATAGATGGGGCTTCCTGTTAAAACAAAAAGCAATAGTATATAAACTGTCATTTCAGTTCAGTGTAAGTAACAGGTTTGCAATCCGTTCAGAAGGACCCTGCATGAGCGTACCAGGGGTATCTCACACTCAGCTCTCCAGTCCTTACACTTGATGTAAAAGATTCTTTTCTGTTGAGGGTTTCATTTTGCTCTTCCTACAGTAAACATCCTTTAGGCCTGTACTTCAAAGAACCACAGAAGAGCCCTGCCACGCTCTGTGTGTGTATCTAAAACGAATCACTGCCATCGTTTCCATGCTGATGCTAAGATTACGGGTTGGGGCCATTTGGCTTTCGTTTAGTCCAGACTGGCAAATGGCTCCTAAGGAAAGAATGTGCCTCTCGCTGCCAATGGGGAAAAAGCAGTTTGTGGAGCGCCCAGGAGAATGAGGGCTGAGAAAACGAGCAAATAAGGGTTACCCCTGGCTCCTCAGGGGTGTGAATAATTTACATTAAGCTACGCTTGAACATTCAGGAATAACATCTACAACTAGCTCCAATAACCATGTTTAAGGAGAAAGCATTGCCATTCTACTTCCTCTGAAGTGTGTATAATTGGCTCATTCAATTCCATTTAATTCAATTCAGGAGACATTTATTGCATACCTACTTGCTACACACCTGTCTGGATGTGGAGCACATCTGGAAGGCCTCCACCCAAGTTCAACCCTCTCTAATGAAAACCAAGATGACATGGGCCCTCCTCTGACGCAGGACCAGCCCACTGTGGGAAATAGGGTTAAGTGACCAATCACAGCAAACCACTCATTACTCAACCAGTATTTACTGTGTGCCTATGTACCAGATCCTACGGAGCAGCGTGGGGGCGTGGACACAAAAGGCAGGAAACTTGACTTCTAGGAACTCATATTGCGGTGGGGATGGCAGGCAAGTGAACTGATGATTACAGACTGGAAACTCAGGGCTCTTATGGGGGACATTTTTGGGTGCCATGGGACTCATTGCAGGGGTATCTCATGTAACCTATTTACACAAACCTGGGCATAATAGCATCTCATCAGTAGGTATTTCAGAAAGGAGAAAATTTTAAACATAACCATGATAGCATTTCACACCTTTTAAAAACTAGCAGTAATTCATCATGAACAAGGAGCAAAGGTTGGAAGGAGGTGTTGGGCAGGTGACACATTCTGGATTAAAGTCCAGTCTGAACCGATCCTTGAAGTATTGAGTAGGATCAGGCGACTTTCCTGCGAATTCCTACCGTGTTTTCCCAAAAATAAAATCTAGCCAGACCATCAGCTCTAATGTGTCTTTTGGAGCAAAAATTAGTATAAGAGTATAAGACCCAGTCTTATTTTACTATAATATAAGACAGGGTATAACATAATAATATATAATATAATGTAATGTAATTAATATAATATAATATAATACGTCTTATATTAATTTTTGCTCCAAAAGACACGTTAGAGCTGATGGCCTGGTTAGGTCTTATTTTCGGGGAAACACAGTAGCTCCTATTATGGGAAAACCGGATTTCTTTTTGAGGCGGTCTCTATCTGCAAATGTGCTGCAAAGGACTAAAATGATTTATACTTATCAGTGAAAATTTCCCCAGAGCTTTGGATGTGGTGGGAATTTATAGAAATTCGATGTATCTGGAAAGTCTGTAGTCTTTGCAGAAGTTGCAGAAATCAGTGCAGGATACACCCTTAATTAACACTCACCTCCTTTTGAACTTTGAGGAACTGAGATCATGAAATACATTTATCATAAAGGGATTTTACAAGAATGGGATCGGGGGAAATTATTTTGCCCTATCAGCTCTTCATTTGATTTTTTTTCTCAAATGAAAAGTTCAAGATAGTCTTTACTTCCTTCTTCAAAGTGTCAGGGGGTAAAAAATGGAAATCTTTATGTACGGAGGGAAAAAAGTAGGAGGAACAGTTCCAAAATGAGGAAGTCTAGTAAGAGGAGCACAGAGTTTGTCAGGATTAGTGAAAGTATCCAACCAGAGTAAGGGCATTGGCTGCATCCCGAAATTACCATAAAGGGAAAATGAACTGGCAGGAGAGAGTCTTGACAACAGTTCAGGAGGGCACAACGATACAGGGTACGTGCTTGTTCCCCTCCGTATAATTAGATAGTGCTCACTGGAGACAAAAGACTTTGTCTGCAACTAA
The DNA here is from genome assembly GCF_964194185.1 of Rhinolophus hipposideros. Classification (NCBI taxonomy): domain Eukaryota; kingdom Metazoa; phylum Chordata; class Mammalia; order Chiroptera; family Rhinolophidae; genus Rhinolophus; species Rhinolophus hipposideros. Next base: position 5,115,382 of record NC_138061.1, read on the forward strand.
TGCAGAGTTGGAATACTAAAAGTCACTGCTCCAGGGCAAGGTAGAATTGTCATGTCCTCTTATGCTGGACACCACACAGAGGTCAAGCTAGGGAGACAGGTCTATGCTGCACCTTTCCTTGAATATCCAGTTTGGGAGAAATGAACGTAGGCAAACCTGACTTTGACCCTAGAGGATTGCCTTCTGGATGTCCTATTTCATCCGTAAACAGTGTGAGATGGGTGTCACTATACCCATTTGAAAGATCCGGGAGCTGGAGCTCAGAGGCTTAAATGAATTGCCTATGCTTTCAAAGCTACCCAAGTGTAGGAGGCCGAGATGCCGGGAGCCACCTGCCTCCCCTACCTTTCCCCTTTCATGTTACTCGTCTCAAGTAAAACTTTACAGCAGCCCTAAACCTCAGGAAGAAGAGAAAGGCTTCTGTCCTAGGATACTAGCCAGAGAAAAATGTGCTCAGCTTCCAACTGCAGGCTTGAAGGGAGCTCCCTGCGGCCAGGCTCCGTGTAGCGAGTCTGACACTGGGCAGCTATGCTGTCCCGCCTCCGAGTGTGTGTGTCACATTGGGTATGTTGCCATGTTTGGGCTTCATGTGGAGCTGAAGCCTTCTCAGTACAGAGCAGTGTCCCTCTGCAACTTCTGGGACACAGGAAGGGCTGCCCCATTTTTAAGCCATTTAGTTCTGCAAACCTCCTTCAACTTACGTTACAACAGCAGAGAATGACTGCCTGTCATTCCTCATTAATCCAGCATTTTATTTGTGGTAGAACATGTGTGAAGACAGTACAGCTGAAATTTTGCCAATCTTTTCTCCCTTCCCATTCCCTTCACGCCCCATGGCTTCCTCCTCTACCCAGGACTTGTGGTATAGAGGCCCCCGTGTGAGGTCACGGGTACATTCTGGGCCTCTCTGCAATCAAAAATATCCAGAACGACCCACTTTAAACTCTACTAGGTCATGAATTGTCTGTTTACTTCATTGCTAAATCCCCAGCAACTAGAACAGTGCCTGGCACATAGTAGTGTTCAATAAATATTCCTTTACTAAAAGGATGGATGGATGGATGGATGGGTGGATGGATGGATGGATGGATGGATGGATGGATGGATGGATGGATGGATGGATGATGGATGAGTAGATGGGTGGATGGGAGGATGGGTGCATGGGTGATTGAGTAACTTGATTGTGGATGGATAGATGATTGTGGGTGGATGGATGGATGGATGGATGGTAATTACAACACAATCAGATGTATGCAGAGTGAGGCCATCCTTTTGCGTAATAGCTAAATGTCTGGGGGAGAAGATTCTGAGGCTGCTTTACAGTAACTCTAGCATTTCCTGTAACATTGCTGTTTTCATTTCTTGTATATCCCACATCATTCTGCAGTAGGTTTACAATGGCTTACAAGAATAGGTACAACACAATAAATAGAAAACCAAAAATAAAATAAAAAGTGAGGACTGAGAAACTTCCCCAGGTAAATAGGTGGCTGAGTCCATGGCGGGGACAGGGGTTGGTAATACTCCATGGAGATCAGGCTGACAGGAGCAATTTGTTTTCAGAAAGTGGAGTCCTTCAGAAGTGGCTTCTCCTAAAATCCTTTGCTTCACTTAGCTAAAGTAGGGGGAGAGGGACAGAAATATAAAAACTAAACGTAGTTGTAAGATAGGACCCTAGAGACCTCCTAGACCACTCTCCAGTTTACAAAGAACTTCCCCATCTCCTTTCCCACGTAATTGTCACAGCCCTGAGAGGAGAAAGCGAATACAGTCACCTCCATTTTACAGATGAGAAAAGTGAGGTTCAGGAGGGCCAGAGGCCCCACAGTTGGTCAGGATCACATCAAGATGTCAGCTCACAGCTTCTGGCTTGCAGCTTCTGGAACATTCCTTGGCTCCTCACTGAGTGTGAGCAGAGAAGCTTTCGGGTCCCAATCACTGAGGTGGCGGGGGGAGGAAGGGGACCAGCTCTGCATCACTCTTGGGTTCCAGGTTGCCATGACGACAACTCCATCGTCAGGAGTTCAGTGAGGCAAGAACAATGCCCGTGCAGACTTCAGCCCTCATTGGGCAGCTTGGAGGTCTATCCGCCATGACCACTCTTTCTGTCGGATTTGATTCGAAGTGTCTTCCTTGTGACAGACTTGCAGTCAGCAGGAGCAATTGGTAGGACCTCTGCAGGTCGTCTCCTGGGGTAGGGGGAAAGGTTGGAGTTATCCTGGACCGTCAGCTGTCCCTCGTTAACCTCTGGATCTGTCTGTGTCTGTCAGAGCCCCAGCCTGGGTGCACCCCCAGGCACAGCAGCCTTTTCTTGGAACAACTGAGACACTCGTCTCAGACACCCCCTCTGATGAGCTGGGTCCCTTTAGTGTGGCTCTGGGTCCCCTGTCCTTGAGTCCCTTGCCTGTCGGGACTGGGCTTAAGAGAAAGTAGCCACCCAACCACAGCAGTGAAAGGTCTACTCTCTGCTCTAGAGGCCTCCTGTGCACCACTCAGCAGACCAGAGCTCAGTTGGTAACTTTCGCTATTAGAAATCTGGGAAATTACGTTTGCACTTTAATTGGTTTCCAGGAGGAGGAGCAGAGGTCAGAGTTCGCGGGTTAAAAACATGAATTATAACGTGCCATAGATGACTGTTTTCTGGGCCCCGGTATTCGCTATTAACAATGGACGTGTCCTACTGAGGACATTTTTTATCATTTGCTCCTGGCCTGATGGGTCCTTCGCCGTCTGTGGCCCATCTGGCAGAGCCAGGTGGGCAGCGTTCCTTTCTTGGAGTTGACAGGAGGAAGAGTTCTCCCTGTGGGCTCACCCTGGGTTCTGCTGTGTCGTGTGAGCCAGTGTCCTCCGTGCCATGACCCGGGCACCCTCAGCTGGGCAGAGAGGACCCAGGTCTACCTCCACGTCCCAGCACACCCTGGCGGAGCCTGGCAGACTGGCACTGCTGTCCAGGAGGGTGACTGTCTTCTCTGCCCACAGCTTGTCAGGGCCCAAACAGGCTCACGACCTCCCTGATGTGAGTGCAGTCTGGCCCGTGCTTGACTCCAGGTGTGCTGGATAAATCCTGAGACCCGGTCTTTGTTTGCCATTACACCGGAAGTGTTCAGGAAGGTGCTGGAAGGGGAGCTCCGAGTAGTGTGCAGGACCGCGGGGCTCGCTCTTACCGACATCTGCCTCCAGGGAGCCCAAGGCACCTGGGTAGCTGCCCATCTCCTCTGTTGATGCCAATGCTCCTGGCTCAGCCATTTGTGCCAGGTCGTGCCTGAGGCTGCCCTGGGGTAACTCCTGGAGGCCTCCTGACTGCCCTAGAGGCAGTGTGGCTGTTCCTGTCCAAGAGCTGCGTTTTTAGTCCTGACTCTGGAACCACGTGACTGTGGCAAGGTACCTAACCTCGCTGAGCCTTAGTTTCCTCATCTGTGAAATGGGAAGGATACAATTGGACTCACAGGGGTGACTGTGACCCACAAAGCTTCCGATCCACAGGAGAGGCTCACTAAAGAACGGACTGCTCTTAATGTGTATACTCATTATCCCTGAGGTGACATCAAAAGCCCCTGAAGTGGGATGACCTCCAGGAGCTGCACCTGAGTCCTGCCAGGCTGCTGACGATGAGACTGGTGGCCTGAGTACACGTGCCCCCAGCATCCCAACAGGGCAGTCTTCACGGTTGCACCTAAATTCTGTGCATTTGCAAGGTTTTATTCCTGTGCATAATCATGAAAAACCTAAAGAGTTTTCTGACGATGGCCCTAGAATTCTTGGTTTGAAACATGACTGAGCAAAGTCCATCCCAACTGTGACCTCTTGCACCCTCTTGCCCCTATTTCAGTGGGCCTGGCGCTCACCTAGGAAGAGAAGATGGTCACATGTGGAGCTCGTGCTCCTGGAGGGACTAGGACTAAATAGGACCACTTCTGAGCTGTGAATGAGTGCGTTGTTTTTGAACAAGTCTTCAAGCCGGTTGTGGTAGCAATGATAAAGAGTGAATCCTGAGATCATATTCTCAGAGCACAGCGGGCTGATCCGGTCTGTTTGTGGCCATATTCCACTCTGAGCTTGCTGCCTGGCTTTGGCCTTGGAGTAAAAGGACAGAAGAATGCATGGGGGGAAAAGGGGGTTTTGGGGAAGACATTTGGAAGAAGCTTCCAGGAACTGAAAACAGCCATAGCTGCACGGCAGGTAACAACCACCTAAACTCGTTTTCGTTGGTTTTCAGTTTGTTGATGGTTTGGTTGATTGGTTGGTTGTGTCCGTAAATTCACATTCTGGGTGAGTCGTGTAGCCCAGACCTTCCAGAATGGAGCGGGGTCTCTTTCTTCTCTAACACACTGTGTGTATCAGGTTGAGGGATCATACTTAACTGCCTGATCACTCCTTTGCCTCCTGAATTGTTTTCCTCTCAAATGTACTTAGGGTTTTACAGTGTAAAGATTGCTGTGTTTGGGCTACCCTTATAATAAATTCTGCAGCATATCAGAAATGTTGCCAAACGCTAGAATATTCAAGTCAGTCATTTGAAATAGCCAAAGTGGCAACTCTCAATGAGAAAACTAAATACACGTCTTTTTTGTAGAAACAGTGGCACTAGAACCTCATGGTTCTTTGAAGTTAACCAAGGACTTTCACATGTTTTGTTTGAAGCTCATTGACCCTCACCCGCTGCATATGCGGTAGTTATTGCCCCATTCTATAGATGTGAAAACTGAGGCTCAGATTGAAAGCTTTAGGTTTAGTAGATGAGGTGCTCAGACTTGGTCTTCCAATTCTGATCTTCTCCACATCCTCCAGGCCACACACCCAGTCCAGAAGAGCCCCCCAGGGCTGCTGAATCTGTCACTTCTGCTATCAGGAAGAAAAAAAACAAAAACAAACAAAAAAAACCCTCCATTTTAGTCTACAAAAAGAAATCAGTGAGAAGCAGGATGTCAGCAACGTATTTTCCAAAACCAGTTATCCCTCTACTGTTTAATTATCTGCTGTGGAATATGTAAGGTTTTTATTATTATTATTATTATTATTATTATTATTATTATTATTCCGTTGATTTAAACAGAGAAATCTGGATGGCTTCCCGTCCATCCCTGTTTCCTGAGACATTGGCTTTTCCTGTCACACAATTGTGTCAGCTCCAAGGAGTTCTCAGCAGCTGCCCAGGCTGTGTCCTCCTTCTTCCTCCAGTCACTTCCATTTCTTTCCTGCAGTCCCCACATGGACTGATGTAATCTCCGAGCGTGGAGCTGTAGATCCTGGACTCTTTGGGACCCAGCACACATTGATTAACAGGGCAGCAGAGTCAACAGAAACATCGAGAACAGGGACCTGTAGCCCCAGTGAATCCAGCAGATTACAGCTGCTTTCCCTGGCTGCCTCATTTCCAACAAGAAGAGCAGTTGTCTCTGAGTAATTCCCAGAGAGCTTTCTCAGGCAGATAGCTCCTGACCCCGTGTCAAAGTTGATAAATTGGCTTAGTGTGATTCACCCCAAGGATACAGCAGTGATGCGCACAACAGACTCCTCCAAGAAAAGAATTTTGTGACTACAGACTTGTCAAAGTCAACGTCACCCCTAATAATGTTTTCCTTGGCAGCTTCGTAATGACTAAAATACTAAGCCGCGATGCGTTTAGGGTGGGAAACCGTGAGGGGCATTCCTCTTTTGAAAAGTGAATTTTGTAGGTTGTTTTATTTCCCCAAATCACCCAGCTGTTTCTTCCCCTTCTTGTTTCTAACCTTGCAATCAGCCTGGTAAATTTGCCCCCAAGGGTCCTTGGTAGTTAAATCTTAGAGAAAACGGTGATGTGTGGAACAGAAGAGGTCCCCTCTGAGCCAGAGCCAGTCACTCTTGCTCGGTTGCTGAGAGAGACTGTCTGCCGGGGAGCCGGGCAGCATTTCTTTCTGGGTCCGAGGTACAATCATTTTAAAGTGTTCTCGTGCCAAAGGGAAGTATCGTGAGAAAGGGCGTCTTTTCTGAATAATTCCCCCGTTTCACTGCTTTGTACCGGCTTATCATTGCTGTACATCAATTCAGTTAGCTGCTGTCTTGACGTATTTGGGATAATGTATGAAAAAGCATTAAAAAGCACACTGGGATGAGCTTGCCAAAAGCTGTGACAGAAACTGAGGCTTGTTTTTTTAACTACTGACATGCTCTGCACAGTGTCTCTGATGTCATCAGCAACTGCAGGGCCCAGTTCAATGTTCTTTTCATCAATACTCCAGGGACTAAAGCTATAAAATAAGAAAGGAACAGGAGGAGCCAAAGGAACAGGTTAGAATTGCCTTACGCCGGAATTTGAAGCAAGCGGAAGGAATTTGCTTCAGAATAGAAACAACACTGTTCACAGTCAGAACCTTTCCTGGCTCCTTAATAAGTATACAGTATGATTAGTCAGTTACTCTGCTATAACACTTACGATGTCCGACAATTCATTCATGATTTGAACTTGGCTTTCAGAGATAGTTCATGAGACTTTAGAGCATAAGGTTTTCAGAGGGCTGTCCATTGAGTTTTTCTTAGGAAATGGAACCACAGTGAAAAACAAAACTTTTTTCTAATTTAAGTGCATGAACATGACCTATGTTGAGCCTATCTTATAGTTCTTAATCTCTGACACAAATAAGTGTGGACTTGTCCATATATTATCTTTACGATGTTTGGGTTTTAAATCTAGGTCCATTGTTCCCAAACCTTAATTCTGATTAATTACTTAGACTGTCAACTGATGAGCCCTATTGTGATATAATCTCACTTCCAATGGAATGTCATTCAGCCATAAAAAAATGAAGTGGTAACACACTACAACATGGATGAGCCTTAAACACATGACGCTGAGTGAAAGAAGCCAGCCGTAAAAGGTCACGTGTCGCAGGATTCCATTTATAGGAAGTGTACAGATTAGTAAATCCGTAGAGACAGAAAGCAGATTGGTGCTTGACAGTGACTAAGGAGGGGAGAATGAGGAGGCGCGACCACCGAATGGGTACGGGCGTGGTGTGTTTTTAGAGCAATGAAAATGTTCTGGGATTAAATAGCAGTGTTGATGACACACCACTGTGAATGTGCTAAAAGCCACTGGACTGTATACTTTTAACGGTGAATTTCATGTCATGTGACTTTTACCTCAGTTAAAAAAATCATCAGGAAAGCGTATTAAAATGCACGGCCTTACAGGGCCTTACCCCTGAGTATTTCTGCGCCTGGGTGGGGCCTGAGAATTTGCATTTCTAGGAAGTTGCTAGACGCTGCTGAGGCTGGGAACCACCTTTGTGAACCTCTAGCCCAAGCATATGGTGGGTAATGGAAGGATTCGTCCTTCAGATTTAAACCAGTTCATCAAGGGTCACAGGTCACTGTCCCCATTTCAGCAGTTCCCTGTGGATGGCCCAGCACTGAGCTGGCATCAGGAAGGAAAATGCAGTTTTTAAATAACTGAATTGGAATCACATCTTGTCTCTGTCACCCCCTGTGAACGCTGTATCAAGTCCCTTCACCCCGTTTGCAAGGTGGGCATAATAATACCCATCTCAATGGATTGTTTTGAAATAAGTAGAAAAAAAGAAAAAAATATATTACTAGGAGAAACTTTGCCCACCATATCACCTAGCTTAAAGCAGGTTCTTAATAAATAATTATTAAAAATATCTATAATATAGAAGCATGTCAATTAAATATAACTACCTTATAATTATAGATAATTTTATATTTTTAGTATAATTTCTGTCAGATACATTATATGTGGTTTTATATACTTCATGTTCTTTATGTGGGTAAACATGCATGCTACATTTATTTTTATGTGTAAATGTATTTCCATATTTACATGGATGGAGAGGCAGTGTGGGGAGTTGGCGTGCCCAGTAGTCAGTCCCCTTGGCAAAGGCCCAGAAAGGGGACAGTGACAAGAGCTCAGGCCATATTTGAATCATCTTGGAATCCTCCTCAGAGCCCTGTACGTAGCAGACACTTCGAAGTTAATTCTCGAGTGAGTGCGTGGATGACTGATTAAATGAAGGGGTAGTGAACACACTCCCCAAGAGGTTGACTTTTGCTATCATCCAGTGTTCGGTCATGGAGCTGGTACCTAGGGAGCAGCATGGTGAGCTTGGCAGTACCAAGCGTCTTCCCGATGTCATTCTCCTCTGTGTGGCTGAGATGGAGAAGTAACAGTCTTCATAATCACTGTGCTCATAAGTCCTGTCCATGGATTCCTGGCATCACGCTGGCAAAGGCATCCATGCCTCGCGCATGGTCCATTGGCGCGTTTTTCATGCAAACCCATGAACTGTTTTTTGACTCCTTAGGCCAATGGTCAACAACATCTATTGTGCATGAGCCACTGTGCAACCAGTGACCATTTGGATAGAAAAGGTATTCAAATATGTGTAGATTCGGGTTGTGTTGTAATTAGGGGAATCTAATACTTGGTCCTATCAAATTTCCTGATCTTTTGAGATTTGAAATTATTGTAGATCACTAAAGGCTGTTTATTGGGGGAGGGCCACTGGGTTAGATATAATTTTTTTTAAATTCTCTCTTAATTCCTACACACCAGTCAACTGGGAGGATGGCAGCAGGATAAGGGAGGTGATGAGCAGACCCCATGTTTGTCAATCAAAGGTAGTTTGGTTTAAAAGGGGGGGAAATAATAAGAGTTTGCAGTTCTTATGAAAAAAACTTCAGTCATTATCAGTACCTGGCCCATGCAGGGCAAAACCCCCTCTCCCATTTAATGATACTCTATGCTAGCCTTTTTACCATGAACTCAGCATGACCTTGAGTGGCTTAGGGGCCTTCTCTGCAGGAGGGACTCTCCTCTCTGGATATGTGTTATTGAAAGAAGAGCCTGCTTCTATTAGTGAACAAATTCCTCTAGGCCAGTCACACCTGTCCTACACCTTTGCCCTCTGCCTGGAACGTCTGTCTCCAGATGTGCCCACAGCTTGTTCCCTCACATCCTCCCAGGGAGGGCTCAGATGCCTTCCCCCACTGAGGCCCTCCCTGAACACCCCCACACACACATCCTCTCCCCCGACCTGTTTTTTCTCCTTAACACTCATTCCTTTCTAACACACTTAATTTACTCCCTTATTCTGTGATTATCTGTCTGCCCCCCTGGAAGACAAGCTCCATGACGGCCAGGATTTCTATATGTTTTGTTTATTTCCATATTCCCAAAGCCTGGAACAATGCCTGGCACATAGTAGGTGTTGAATAAATATTTGTAGAATAAATGAATGATGAGTGACAATTGGCTCTCTTTTTCTTCCTCTTAAGCTCGACTTCCTCTAAATGCCCAAATAGGATTTAGGAATATTCTAAATCAAAGTAAAATAGTCACCTGTCTTCCCTGATGAGAAATCACGAAAGGAGGGAATCAGCAAAGACACTGTACAGGGACAAAACACCTCTTGGTCTCACTGCCATTTGGCATCTAAAGAGAGTTCTTGGCTGAATACAGAGACGTTTCTCCATTCTAGCACAGAGGAAATGGTAGGAATGCTGCTGGGCCAGTCCACGGGAAGGGCAGGAAGGTTTGGGGAAGGACCGCTGGCCTTCCCCGCAGGCGGCACTGGGTCACTCTGAGCAAGTCGGAAACGCCCCAGATTGGAGGGAAAGTGGCCCCAGTCACATGTGCCCATGGCAGGAGCTGTGAGCCAGTAGTTGTTGGAGGTTGTAATGGTGCCGACTTTGAAAGCAGGTGGCACCAGGTGAGACCAGGCCATGTGGGGTGAGGCCCCGCTCTGAGCTGTCCGTGGACAACCCTGAGAAAGGAACTGGCTCTGTCGGTGAAGTCATCACTGCCGCATTTGGCATCTATCTGAGGGACATTACCCCGTTGTTGTTAAAACAAAGGCACCCTCAAGGAATTAATGCCTGGGCGTAGTTCCTCGGCGCAAGGTTGAAATCCTGTGAACCCGATGGATGTTACTTATCCGTGATTCTAAGTGAGAGATCATTTTTAAAGCATTTGGGGTTTGTCTTTCAACAAAATAAGGAGCTAAGAGAAGCAGAAATGTGGTGTTACACACATAACTATACCTGTATCTGAAAACACACAACTATAGTTGTGTCAACAACTATCTATCCTGTTTGCGTCTCCCAAACACTCTGAAGCTTAAACCCTGGACTTAAACTGATCTCATTCATCTTCTGTCTCATTAATGCCAACCCCCCGCTACCCTCCCAAAACCCAATATGTACTTGTTATTTTGAAACGGTGAGATGAGGGGACTTGTCTGAGCTGGGATGGGAGCCAGCCTCTGTCCTCTGATCTGTGGACGCTGATGGCCATTCCCTGCTCTCTCGTGAATCAGAGTGATTCATCCTGCTTTTTCATCAGGCTTCTCTCAACTACTGTTATTTTTGCTATAACCCCTTCCTGAGGCTTACAATCTATCCTCGTGTCTTTCCTCATTAACTGTGAACATATTCTGGAAAACAGCTCCTTTCCAGAATGAACTAAGAGTTTATCACAATGCCCGGTTGCCTGTCGCTGAGTGAGAATGATGTCTGGTTTCCCAAGGCAGGCCCTGAAATACACACACGCCCTAGAAAAACTCCCACACGGGGAAGAAGGGCCAGTCTCTGCCTCGATGAGATTTACTTCTTTGCAAAGAGAAGAACCGCTCTCAATTCCCTGTGTAATATACCATTGTCTTTTCGACACAAAGCCCTTCTAAATTGATAAATTTACAATTTTTCTTGTGGATCATCCTTTGAAGCTATTCAGCATCATTTTGGTACCAGAAATAATCACTCTGTCTGCCAAGGAAAGTTATACAGATTTCAAAAGGAACTTGGTCACAGCAGCACAAATAAATCATGGTTGGTTGCCTTTGCACCTAAGAGCCGGACTTGCACCTATTAGTGTATTTGTAGATTAGACTTATACTCCAAAGTCAATAACCTGAGACTGATAGAAAACACTTGGGTGGGGGGATAGTGTACTGCTACCAGCTTGGCCGTGGGCAGGGCATCATTGTGGTCTTGAAATATCTCCAGACTCAATCATGAAATAGTGGCTAGCATGCCGTCTTCAGGGAAACGTAGCAGCATGCTTTGGTTTGGCCAATTGGGATCCAGTTACAATGTCATTCCTGTAAGCACGTGCCCAGCAGCGGGTGCGGAGGTTGGGGTCAGCAGGCCCTACCTTCTCACTAAGTAATAAAACCTGTGTTTCCGGCATCCTGTCCCTTATAATTCTTGCGGCCTCAAGGCATGGGAAAACTCATTTGTAAAAAAGAGTGAAACACTCTCTATGTGTTGGGTACCACTAGCTGTGGTAGGAAACACACCTGCAACTTTCAGTGGTTTACCATAATAGAGGTATGTTTCCCTTCCACGTGACATGCTGGGTCTCTATACTTCACGTGGCTTCCTTCCCTACAGTGAATCAGGACCGGGTGCCACATGTGGTTGCTCTATGTCCCAGGACATTGGCACATCCTGGGCTCAGCTGGCAGGAGGGAAAAGAAAGGACAAAAAGCAGAACACTCAAATACCTTTGACCCGAAGTGACCCATATCCATGCACCTCTCCTTGGCTCCGCTGCCAAGAATTAATCACACAGCCCACCCAGACGCAAGGGGGCCGAGCAGCCCCTCTAGATTGTGGAAGGGGGAACATGAGCTTTGCTGGGAAGTTGGCCAATTCCACCACATCCCTTCATAGCCCTAGTACTTCGAGTTAAGTGCAGGACCTGCATATCTGGCCCTCTCCATTCTCTTACAACTGTGCTTGGGGAAGACGGTGGTTTGCCCTTCAGAGACCAGAATGCCGGTATCGGCCAGCCCTGACCTGCACTGGGGGTGGTGTCTGTGGAACCGCTTGGCACAGCCATATGTGCTTTTTTGTCCTTTTCACTTTCCAAGAAGGACATCAGTCAATGTTCATATTACAAACTACAGACTCTAAGAATTCATGTTCCATCGTATCATTTCACACAGAACTATTAATAATGTCTGTAATGAGACACTGTCTAAACATGTTGATTTGAAAACCATCAAAAGATCATTTCTCTTTTGATGAAGCATTTCCTCACCCGTGGTGTTGGCACTGTACAGGAACGGATCGCAGGGTGCAGCGGAAGGCACCTCGCTTTACACTGAGCGTTGAAAGCTCTGTTCACTGACACTAATAGTGAACGCCTGCGCAGATGTCACTGGTGGGGACCCCCAGACACAGGACGAGGGCAGGCGAGGCCATGTCATGTCCTGCCAACTGACTGTTCGGGCCCTTCTGCACAGGTACCCGTTCCCCGTGGTGTTCAGCAGCTGCAGCAGGAAGGATCTGGCGGCCAGCCTGGAGAAAGGCATGGGGATGTGCCTCTTCAACCTGCCGGAAGTCAAGCAGTCGTTCGGGGGCCGGAAGTGTGGCAATGGGTACGTCGAGGAAGGAGAGGAGTGTGACTGCGGTGAGCCAGAGGTAAGGGAGACATTTCTAGGGTGTCTGTCTCGCATTCCTGTCTGGGCAAAGAAGAGAGAACTTGGAGGGAATTGTGTAGCAGAAAGAAAGTGCTATAATTTCAGGCTGCCAGCATTCTGTATGGCCACCTTAAACAAGGCACCGAAGCCAAGATGGCCTTGAATTTTAAGTTCTGTCACTGGTTTAAAAAAGATAAAAAATCTTCTCCATTGAAGGACAGGGTGTTCTCTGCAAGATGACAAGAACAGGCATTGAGCTTTGAGTATGACAGAGGAGAGAGCCTTGGCATACCAGCTTCAAATGACCAAGCACCATCGCTCTGTCTGTAAGGTGTGCACAGAGGGCAATTTGAATAAGCAGCATTCACTTCTCACCAAGAGCTTCCTCCCCAGTTGAAATTCTGCCTGGCTGCTGCCGCAACCCCCTCTACATGCGGCCCCGAGGCTCCCAGCCTCCACCCGCCCGCCTGCCTGTTAGCTTTCAGAAGCAGTAAGCACAAACAGGGAACGTTTTTATCCATCAAAGGACTCATTCAACCCTGTTTTCCCGCCAATGCCAGAAAATTATCTTGTTTCTGTAGGGCCCAAGCTAACGTAAATCAACATAAAAATCCTAACAGCCACTTTTTAATCTCTGAATAATCTTGTGAGGGAAAGTGAAAGACAGAGAGGATGAGGGAGACCTGGTGAAGCAAGTGCCCCCTGGAAGCGTGGAGGAGGTTGTGTTTAAAATAAATCAAAGCAAGGACTTTGTACAGCAGGCAGTCCCCATGTAGGATTTCCTTCCCAAGTGCTTATGCAAGCTGAAATGGTTGACAAGTTCAAGGCGGGCTTAGCTCAGTTCACAGATAGCCTTGATTAGGGTTTAGGAAGAGTGTGTCTTGGAGAGCTGCTCTGAAAGGAAAATTGTGCTGAGACTCTGGGACATACCTTGAATTCCTGTGCTCATCCAGCCAACAACTCATCGTACAATCTTCATCGCATCCCACCTCCACGTCGCTGAGGTTTCCCATCCCGGCAGGAATGATCTTGGGTCTCGGTCTGACAATTTCTGCAAGAATGTTGGGGGTGAATAAGCACCGGGCATGGGGGCTGTAGCGGTGGTTTCGGTGAATGTTTTTGTACCCTTGCCAACATCAGGATTCATCAGTGACAACAGCACTGCCCACAGTGGTGTTTAATTTTGCTCACGGAGAACAGGGCATGGTTGCTGTGCAGGAGCGAGTCCTCCTCATGGGGTTACAGAAACTCTTTATAAGATTAATAGAGGAACAGTTGAAAACGTCATGGTATGGAGTATGCAAATGGATAAATTCCTTGGAACTTTGATTGCTTGAAGAAAAAAATTAGTTTAAATTATCCATATTTCTCAAGAGATGCCATGCTGACTTCAAAATGGTTTGTGTTTGATTTGAATTCCTTGTAATTGTTTATTAATCTAAATAAATTGGACAGCTCTTCATGGAGCCATGACCTGCCAGGTTTGGAGTGACTGTATTAGCTGTCATTAACTCATATTCTAGCACGACCACCAGCATCACCACTGCCCTCACTGTCATACTGTTAACTGTACCACTGTTACTGTCTCCATCTCGATTACCACCACCACTATCACCACCACTGTCATCATCCCTACCACCATCTCCACTGTTACCACCACCACCACCCCACCATTATGACCCCTACCACCATCTCCACTGTTACCACCACCACCACCCCACCATTATGACCCCTACCACCATCTCCACTGTTACCACCACCACCACCCCACCATTATGACCCCTACCACCATCTCCACTGTTACCACCACCACCACCCCACCATTATGACCCCTACCACTATCTCCACTGTTACCACCACCACCACCCCACCATTATGACCCCTACGACCATCCCCAATGTTGCCACCATCCTCATTAACAGCATCACCACAGCCACCGCTATCATGTCAGCAAATGGCAGGGTGCTTCCTATCTCCCCAGGCAGCATACTGCATTGCAGTGCCACTTAGATTAAATCAGATTCTTTCCTAATATACAGCCAAATTTCACTTGCATGTAATTCCCAAATTTCTATATGTGTGGTTAGGGTTCTTATTTTATAGGATAAGTTCTTGATAGTTGAAGAGAACTCTCATTCTCCTCATCCAAATTTCTTTCTTCCAAGGAATCTTTCAAAGTCACAGGTGAGACTTTTGCCTCACTTTTTAGGGTTTTTTGTTTTGTTTCGTTTATTTTTGGTTTTTGGTTTTCAAGATTCAGGTTCCAACTGTGTCTAATGGTGTGACAGCCCATTTCCAGTTTCGAAATCGCTTTGACCAAAACTTTCAATCCAACTATTAACCTGGGACCTGTATCCCCTAACCAGTGCCCAGACCCTGGGAATCATCATCATGCCTTTGCTTTAGATTGGCCCACACGTCCCATGGCCCATCAGGGACTCTGTGCATCAGTAAATCAGAACAGCTTCCCCAGCTCTCAACTGGAAGCAGCATCTGTTCCCTTGATCCCAGAAATAATCTCCACTGTTTTCAAGAAGATGCATTAGTGTCTTATCCCAGTTCATTGTGATGAAGAATCCGTGTCTACTACCTACAAGGGGAGAATGACAATAGGGCATTTGCAGGGAGCTTTCTAATGGCTTCATTATTCTTCCTTCTTTGGAGACTTACTGCTCCTCAGCTCCGTTGAACTTCTGTTGAGTCCTAAGATAATAAATGTATCGACAGATGAAGAATTAGTCTCTTATGATAAATACAGTACTGCAGAAGAAATAGATGCTGTGTCGTTACAAACAGGCCAAGTGACTGCTGAAAGCTTCCCACACAGGGCCTTGGATTTACATCAACCATAAGGATACCCTGACAACTCACCCACTCTTGCAGCTAACAGGGCTGGGAAAGCAGTCTTATCTCCTTGCTTAAAGTCAATGGGATGCCAGTAGCTCGGAAATAGCTTTTAAACTTAGTTATCTCTCTCACATTATCAATCCTCTTTGAAGTCAAAGCTATTCTACTTGGCTGCATTTCCATTTGAACTGCTGCTTATATTATTTAGTGATTTGGTGGGAGGTGGGGAGGTAGTTCCTAGAGGATCATAGGACCCAGTCTTAGGATGGCTGACTGATTTAACGTAGAAGTTCAAGGAAATCTGTAATTTGGCTAATGTGTCATTAGTAGAGCCACTTAGACCACGATGAACAGGACGACATTGCTGTACATTTGATGGCACTGATCAGGAATGCAATCGATGGACTCTTTTTTTTTTAAAAAAAAAAAAAAAGCAAGTTCCTAAACTTTTTAGGGTCATAAGTCCATGAGTTAGAATCCCTTACTGTCATGAAAGTTACAGCTATGACTTCTGCTTGGCAGTTTTATCTTGTGTATATGATAGACTCCGGATGTTTATAGAATCCTTGAACAAATTTAAAATTTAATAACTTTGGATGTATATATAATAGGAGCAACTGGTAAATACCTAACGAGAGCATAATTTATAGTTTTACACAGAGTCCAGTTCAGATATCTAAGTTAGCCATAAATCTTCTGGATTATTGACAAAATTTTCTTAATTGCATTAAACATTCTAATTATAAATTCATTCAGAAGATGGTTTTTAGGAATGAGCTATTATACTATTACAATAGTATATGATTAGCTTCATTGTAGCCAACAGTATATAAATTCTTCAGCACATATCATACATTATTAGGTTGGTGCAAAAGTAATTGCAGTTTAAAATGTTAAAAATAATGTCAAAAACCACAATGACTTTTGCACCAACCTAATAATTAAAGTTAAAGGACACTGATAAATTAATCAATACTAAAGATTCTATGAACTCTTCCTTCTCCTAGTAATTCAATTTTTTGTAAAATGAATAAGCTTTAAGTTATTGGAATATTTTGAAGTACAAGGACTTCATAAATACACTAGATAAATGTGGATAGGCCTTTTGTTGAGAGCTAGGGACAAGGTATCAATCTCTTGTTTCTTTTTGTTAGAAGAAAATAGGTAGTTGTGAAGCACTGCATAATGGAGGGGGTCATTTCCTCTCTCACTTTTATTTCAGAGAGGACAGTCCATCTCATATTTGATCTATCTGTTTAGCTTCCTTGCAAATCAGTGGGCAGAGCCCAAAGCCTCCTTCCAGCCTCTCGGTCATTCTCACCTGCATTTCTGACCTGAGGAGCGCCTGGTCAGGTCAGACAGCCCACCTTGGCTAGCAGATGTCTCATCGACAGAATTCAGTTGGGTGGCAGGGGACTGTGGTTCAAACACAATTGATTTAATTTCATTTCCTTCCGGTTTGCGCAGGTTGAAAGAATCACTTTTGGAAGGGTAATGTTTGTCTGCATCTGTGTATATTTTGAAAGAAGTAAGTTCAGAGTATTCCAGTGATCCTGAAACAGTTCGTTAGAGTAATCGGACACCAGCTCTTCCCTACAGAGCCCCAACTCTAGCTAACTTGAATGAGTTCCCTTGCCAGCCTTCCTGTCCAGGCTCACTTACTCACAAAAGGCACTCACTCGACTGCTGCTGAGTTATTCCTGGGGACTCACCCGCCCAGTCAGTTCATAAACACTTCAGAGAGCTTTGCTTTCTTAACAGATGAAGATGATCTTCAGGCGGGCTGGTGTTCAGCTCCAGAGCCAGGCTGTCTGGTTCTTTCCTCCCTTTTGCAGTCACTTCAAGACACAACCTTTGCTTTCAATGCGTAGCTGCTCCCCTGACCCTGTCAAATGAACCCTGTTCCCCTCTCCAGGAATGTACGAGTCTCTGCTGCAATGCCACCACCTGTACCCTGAAGCCAGACGCTGTATGTGCACACGGGCTGTGCTGTGAAGACTGCCAGGTGAGTCTTCTGGCCCCCAAGCTCGCCCGCAGGTTCAAGTGCTTCCACACTGACGCAGGGCGAGCAGTACGGCGCCCACGGCTACAGAAATCGTAACTCCTTACCGTGTAAGCCGGTATTCTCACCTCCTGTGTTTGTGATCTTCTGATCTCCCTGGGAGACGTACGTTCTTCGACTAAGTCACCTGTGATAAATTACTTACAAGCTGAAAAGTAATTGGACCAAAACACTCATTCGATGTTTAATATTTCAGTTGGGCTTGCTGTTGGAGGCACAGGCCGTCCTAACAGCAGACCCAGAAGGATTCAGAGTCCCCATTCCTGTCCCTCAGCTTCAGGCCAGCCTCTGCTTGGTCCCCACACCACCTGCCTGCTGGGCCGAGCAGCCTTGGCTGTCCGGGGCTTCATAGAAACATCTGGATCTCCTTGGCCTCTGAACAGAAGGTGCCGGCTGACCTAGCCCAGCCAGGAGGCTGGTTTTATACCTTGGCCGTTCCTGCTGCCATCACAGCGCTTGTTGTGGCAATCCCGTTGTTTGTGTCATTGTTCAGAGCTGAGATGTGATGGGGAAGCCTGAGCTTTTGATTCAGAAATTCCAAGGGTAGAATTTTATTTCGTTTTAATTAAACAATTGATCTCAGCGTTCTGCTTGCAGGAAGCTCTCTCGGAGCACAGTGATCCAGGAGTGCATTAAAACATGTTACATTCAGCTTAAAATATCCATTTTACCCTCTTCCTACTTGTGATTGACTAGTGGGACCATTAAAAGAAGCTGGCACCCCCTGGCATGCAGCAGCCAGTGGCAAAAGATGCCTGGAAGAGGGTGGGGCAGGGGAGGTCACTGGCTGCCTTAACTTCTTCAACCACAAAGAGATGAGGCATTGGTCGGAGGGTCCCTAACACCCCATGCTGCCCTGGCTTCACCTCCTCTCCACCTCTCCCCACAAAGGCCTCCAGACAGCTTTCCAGCTCTATGCTTTGATGACAGCATATGATTGCTGTTATGACTGTGCCCTTAGAATTGTTTTTGTCATCTTGTCCCCACATGCTATTAATAACACTGTAAATGCAACCCTCATCTTAAAACGTACTGGTGTTGATGACTGGCGATCTTTTCCTTAAGAATCCACGAGTCTATCGGGCAGACCCCCTGCTGCCTGCCCCCAGGTGACAAGAGCCAGTGACCAGCTTGTCTGCTCATCAGAAAACGCTAATGTTGCATGACATTTAAAAGAGTCTGCTCTTGGTTGCCCCCCATAGTGGAAAGGGGAACCCCAGAGTAAGACTGTTAATTCAGTGTCTCCCTCTGCTGTAAAGGGACTTGCTTTGAAGTCTTTGCCCCTTTACGTGGGGCTTCGTGAGGATGGTCTGCTCCATTGTATCCCAAGAGTGCTGCTGAGAACCCACTCCCCTTATTCTCTCCTTCCAGCTGAAACCAGCGGGGACGGCGTGCAGGGACCCCAGCAACTCCTGTGACCTCCCAGAGTTCTGCTCGGGTGCCAGCCCCCACTGCCCAGCCAACGTCTACCTGCACGACGGGCATCCGTGTCAGGGAGTGGATGGCTACTGCTACAACGGCATCTGTCAGACCCACGAGCAGCAGTGTGTCACACTCTGGGGACCAGGTACGCAGTGCCACAGCTTAGCTCAGAGTGGGGGGCTGGGGGGCTGGGGAGCTTGCTCGCTGCTGCCGGAAGCATCACTGTCTCCTGGAGGAATTGGCTCCTGGCAGGGCTGGGAGCAGCCCTGAAGAGCTCAGTGTGGTCCAGTAAGAAATGTGTGAGCACCTCCTATGGGCCTTATGGGTGTCAGGGACCAATTAGCCATGACCCCTGACCTCAGATAGCTTAACAGAGAGTTGGACAGACGGACGGACAGAACTTGCCACCAATGCTCTGATTGTGTAAGTGCTTCTTAGTGCTCAGATGAGGACCCAAACCAGGAGCTGAGGGTGCCAGAGAAAGTCACTGCCACTGGAGGGGCCAGAGGGCAGCTGGAGAGAGCCCCTGACCGGAGCAGTCTGACCGGGGAGGACAGGGAGGGGGTGGGGAGCGATGAGCCAGGATTTGGATAGAAAGGCACATAGAAGGGACAGCTTATTGGAGGCCTGGACACCAGAGCTCAGTGGAAGAAATTGGAGACAGGAGTTGAGGCCATTGTGGTTCTGAAGGCAGAGTGATGGACTCGTGTGTTCTAAGAAAAGCACCCAGGCAGGAAGGCAGCTGGGTGAGTTAGAGGCTGTTCATTCACTGCTTCTTGTATAGGGAACTCTTGGCTGGGGGCTCGGTACAATTTGTCCCTTCTAAACCTCCAGTGACCCCTGAGGTAGGGACAATGACTACAGTTTTACAGAAGGCAAAGTTCAAGCTCAGAAGCCAAAAGTCAGTCTCCTTGGGTCGTGAAGCTGGGATTTGAACCGGGGCCATCATGACCCAAAACCCACACGCAACTCTCACCCTGCAATCACCCCAGTGAGCCGGGCCTTGAACTGAAATTCCATGGAAGTTCTAAAATTAAACAGATGCATGGATGTGAAAGGGGGAAGAATTACTCCCCTGTGTGTGGCTCTCCTGCATGGCCCGTCTTCTGGGGCCGAGGTCCAGGGCCTGTCGAGCCGTCACCCCAGGAGCTGCTGCTCATCTCCAGCTCCCATGGAGACTATTTTCTAAGAATGCAGGCCCCACCCTGTTGTCATTCTTCTCCCTCCTCCCGCTGGCTGCAGGGTGACCTCAGTTCTGGCCAGAGACCCTAGCTGTGGCAAGGCCACTGTGGTCAGCGAGGCAGAGAGCCAGGCGAGCTCAGGCCCCAGCTCTCAGGAGGAGAGAAATCCAATACAGACCTTTGTCAGACTTTTGTGATGAGGTTTTGGTTTTGGAAGTGATGAGGGAAGTAAACTAGAGCAGAAAATGATGACTAAATATTTAAGCTTAGGTTTTAAATGTGCTGTGCTGTGCTGTGCTGTGAAAGCAATAACCCACAGGGGGATACCCCCCCTTGCAGGGGGAACAAGGACAGGTGTGTTCTGGGGCTGGGTCCTGCCATCAAGCCCACCACCCCGCCAGCCAGGGATGGCGCTCTGCAGTTAGGACCTTCTGAGGGAGGAGAAAGAGCTGCCTGGATGCAGCCCCCATTCATCTTACCCTCTGAGTTCTTCCTACGTTCCTCAGGCTTCGTTGATGGGTTAGGCAGGTGGAAAATAGGATCCTGAGGGACCTGGGGCCTTAGTGCTTCATCTTTGGACCCTGACCAACCCCCAGTCCTGCCCTCCTCGCCTGATGACCTGGGAGGGTCCCCAGGCAAAGGTGGGGTCTCTCAGTCTCAGGCTGGATGAATGTTCGCCTTTCGATGACAAGCACAAAATAGGTACTCACTATACACGTGTCGAATGGTTGTATGGGCTCTGAATGGTTTAGTGACTTCAGGCATCTTTTAGTCACATGAGGTCACCTTGGGACAGCGGCTACTTCGCATACCAAATCTTCATGGCACAGAGTATCCTGAGTGGCTGTCTCTTCCCAGCCTTTCTCCCCTTCGTGAGTTACAAGGGACATTACAGAGCTCCCTTCCAAGGAGCATTCCATTGCCAGAGCACAGACAGCACTTGGAGCGTTGGGGGTGAAACGTGCTCCTCGGTGCCCTGCCTTATTAGGACGTCTGGCCCCATTTCCAGAGGGAGGTCTGACAGACCTCCACAACTCTCTCTGAGCCACCACCACTGTGTGACTCAGCTGGCTGCACGCCTTTGATTCATGGTGACCAAGCCTGGTATTTATTATCTCATCGGATTAGTCCCTCTTGAGCTGCCTGACCAGAGAGAGCCAGACAGGCAGACAAACCGACTGATCTTTCCAAAAGCAAGAGCAGTAGGAAGTTGCCTGCTTTGAACTTTCAACACCCTTGTGGCCAGGGGTGACTGCCTGGGACCTGCACTACCTCCTAAGAAGGGGCTGCTGCCCAGGAGCTTGCAGCTCCTCTCCCCACCACCCTCACCCTGCTGACCCAGGGGCCTCTGCCAGGCACTGGTAGCTTTGCCATGAGGCACTCATGGCACATACACTAAACATCCCTGGCTTCAGGGGTGCTCACAGTCCCTGGAATCAACAGGTGTGGGGCCAGATTCAGGGAGCCACCTTAGGTTTGTGCCTTTCTGGGCTTCAGTCTACCTCAGCCAGCTCCTTCTTTGTACTTCAGATCACAACACGAACTTCCTCAAGAGAGCAGAGAAGTTGTGCGCCAGACCAGCTGTGGCCCTCCGTACAGGGGGCTTCTCAGAAGGGCCGTTAGCCACCCCCTTTGCAAAAGCAGCGTGTTCTTTTTCTTCCATAGCAGTGTTGCTACTTTGTTGTCCATGTCAGGGCCACTGCATGAGTTTTCTGTGTCTGCTGTAACAAATGACCATAAGCTTAGTGGAGCTCAACAACACACATTTATCATCTTATAGTTCTGGGGGTCAGAAATCCTAAAATCGAGCTGTGGGCAGGGCTGGGTTACTTTTGGAGTTTCCCTGCCTTTCCCAGCTTTCAGCGTCTGCCTGCACTCTTTGGCTCGTGGCCCCTTCTGCCATCCTCAAGGCCAGCAACACAGCATCTTCAAATCTCTGTCTCTGACTTCTGCTCCTGTGGTCACAACTCCTTCTCTGACTCTGACCCTTCTGCCTTCCTCTTACGAGGACCCATCAGATTCCCCAGGATCATCTCCCCATCTCGAGAGTCTTCACTCAGTCACATCTTCAAAGTGCCTTTGCCACGTAAGGTCACATATTCACAGGTTCTGAGGATTAGGGCATGGACCTCTTTGGGGGCCTATTATCTGCCTGCCACAGGCATTGGACAGACCATTCGCTGGCAGGGTGATCTTCAACAGATTACTCAACCTTGTTGTGTCTCCTCTGTAAAATGGGGATAGAAATATGCGTACCCCGTGGGTATATTCTCGTCTGCTAACATAGCCTCGTCTACTCTGTGTAATACATCGTATGCACTAGCTGGGTGCACAATACCTAGTAAATCTAAACTCTGCAAATAAGACGTGACTGTTTGCAGGAAGCTCACAGACGGATGAGACATGGGGCTTTACTAAAGCTGTGATGTGATGGGGCATGGAAGCGCCGGGGGCTCAGCCTGGGGAAGAGGGTGCAGCCAACCAGGAAGGTGCCATAGATGAGGTGGCCCTGGGGCAGTCATTTGCTGGGGTGGAGAGGAAGGGTATTTCCTGTATACGGAATGGCAGGGGTCAAGGCGACAGGAACCAGGCAGCCACTCCAGGCAGATGCAGGCGGTTCTTTTTGCGTGGAGCTTTGGCTGTGACCTGGAGAGCAGAGGTCCTCCTCTGTCACCCCATCTGCTCATTTATTAAATGTTCATCCTTGTCCCGCTCTTGTCAGACGCTGACTCGAGAGCCCCGATTCTGCCAGAGCGACGTACTTCCCACAGTTCCTGTGCACTCTTGCCTGGACCTGGAGTAGAGTCAGGACATGACCGTCACAATCCCAGGGGCGGAGGTGACTTCCTCACCAGGCCCCTGGCTGGCCAGATGCAGAGGGCTAAGAGCATTTTCATGCTGTGTTACAATAGGTGGTTTGAATTCGCTTTCTGGATTCAGAAAAGGAAAACGTATTGTCAAGGATGCATTTGCAATACCTTGTTTCCCCATCCATTAGCAAAGGAGCCAAACTCTGGGAGTCACAGAGGTCCTGCTCTGCTGGCCCATGCCATTTGTCCCCAGGTGACCTGACCGAGTTACTGATTCATCCAGAATTCTCCAGTTGCATTCAGGAAGTCAGTTACTCACTTTCCAGATCTGTTGCCCAAACCCTGACCGGATGAAGCCCTTCCTTGCAGCTAACCATTCTCTTTTGAAATGGGCTTTTCTCAATCCAGCGTGATATTTCAATAAACTATCCTACTTTTAAACCTTTCTACAAACAAAATGATAAAACAAAAATTCAAAACATATGCCTGTACCTCCTAACTGGCAAAGTCATACACTTTTAGAATGTCTTTTGAGTTTTGGGTTCGTTTGTTTATTTTTCAAATTATTGTTGCTGATGGCCTTGTTGGCTAGGAGTTTACATTTTTTTTCTCACTGATTTTTCTCTCACAAATCTTGTATCTCAAGACTTTGCATTTTTGATATCAAACACGCAAACGTTATCTGCAGTTCAAACTGTGACTTGTATTTAGCTGTCTTGGTCCAGCTTAATCTTAAGAGACACAAAGATTTTCTGTCGATGCTGCGTGACCTTTATTCCTTCTGAAACACAGTTGGATATTTTTCTTCAGGCAGCAAATTTACATTTGCCAGTGTTGTTTATCTAAACCACTAGCATGGTTACTGAAACCATTACTCGGAAATTAATCTCACAGATAACTGCATGTCTAGAGCCACAAGCATTTTGCATCAGGGAAGTCCTGAAATGTGTTCATTTTGTCTATTTTATCACTCACCGGAACCTAGTGTCTCTTGATTGATGCAGTGTGAGCCAGCCAGACAATTTTTATGAGCTGGTAAATATTCAGTGTTTGTCTGCAAGGCTGGTTTACATGCCTTTGGTTTATTATGATATACCTGGGGCAGGACATTTACTGCTCATCTACGCCTATGGTGGCCACAGATGGGAAGAAAAGAAAGTTTTTCCAAGTGCCACGTTGTATAGGAGTCAGGAAAGTCTCCCTTTTGTCCCATTGTATGAGAAGGAAAGGATAAAATGCGTTTATTTGGGCTTCATTTTCTGATGAATGCAGAGGTCAATTTGCATTCTCTCTTGCAGTCTCTCTTTTGAGAGACTAAGAAACACGAAGAGAATGAAGACAGTCTCCAATTGTCTATAGAAATGTTTTGTCTTTGGATATTAGGTTAGGAAAATCAGTGATGGAGAGGAAGGAGCTGATTTGACTGAATCTGAGAAGTACATTTGCATAATAGAGTCATTTTAAGGAAAGATTAGATCAAGTAAATTGTGAGCTTAATTCGAGATGTCATCATGTGTCTTTCAAAAGACTTGATGACATTGGGAACTTCCAAACTACAATTACGAATATAAGTTATATCACTCTGAAGATAAAACTGGTAATTAAAATCCAACTCTTTCTATATAATTATAAAATTCAGTAGGATGTCAAAGTTTCCTCTGAAAGGCTACATTTTATCTTTTGATTATGGCAAAACATCTAAGCGTTCCATCATTAAGAATTGCCAGGCTAAAAAAATATATATATATTACAAAAAAAAAAAAAAAAGAATTGCCAGGCTATACACTCATGTGACGTCGTAATGGTAAGAAAACTTGTCATTTTTTTTTCAAGAGACAGACATGAAGCCTCTCATCTTCACAGAAATATGAAGACAAACATTTTTAAGTGCAGCAACATTGGACAGATCTATGCTTTGTAACATCTTCTGAATGGATACAAATAAATCAGTCACACTTTTTAAATGATTGACCCTTCTATCTTTAATATAAATGCCAAGTGGCCGCTAACACAAAAGCCACCTGAGAGGCTTTGCTGGACCCTCGTCCCTGTCCTGTCATGGGCAGGTTCCAGACACCCAAGGCACTCATGAAGTTGTCTCTGCATTTGTGTCTTCACACTGTTTCCTTTACTGGTGTTTTCTTTTAAGGAGAGCTGTCTCTGCTGGCGAATGAAGTCAGCACTGAGCCCCCAGAAGGGGTTTCCTGCTTATCAGGTTTCTTACTTTGCCAAAAATTTGGAGGGAGTGACCGCTGCTCTTTGCAGCAAGTAAACTGTCTTATGAACTTCTATCTTCCTTCCTCATAAGGCAGTGTGGTAATACTTTATTTGATGTACATGAATCAGTGAAAATCCAGAGTCCCAGAAAAGATAAGCCAGGAGACGGTGTCCATTTACCCAAGATGCTTTGTTCCGTGGAAGTCATAGTTGACTTCCCCTGGGGAGGCCATCTGAGACATGCTGTGCTTTCCCCAAGATGCTTTGCCTGCCTCTGGCTTTTCACTCATTTGTTCTTGGGCTGCACGCACTCTGCGCAGGCCTGAGGCACCCTCCCTGTCCTCGGGGACTTTGAAAGGCAGGCAGGAGCCTTGGGACATCGCAAGAGGCAAAAGCAAGGTGAATATGAGGGGTGGGGGCAGCCCTACAGGAGGAATGAGAGGAGGGCTGGCCCCAGCCTCAGGGGCAGGTGGTGATGGAGTAGGGCCCCGAAGGGGAGGAATACAGCCACCCAGGACCCTCATCCATCTGGCTCCAGCAGTGAAGTCCCAAGGAAGATGGCTCACCTTGCTGCGGTCAGGTGCCAGCATTGACTGGGTCACGTGACCTGTGGCGTGGAGCACTGGCCAAACTTGAATCTTATATTCATCCCATTGGCACTGGGAAGGGGAAGTGAGCCCCACCTCAACTGTATAAAATGGGTTTTCCATAAGAAAAGCGTTCTGTTCCTAGAATGAGGGATATGGGAAGAGTGTTCAATGACAAACAGTTGAAGCACCCATGTCTCCTATGCTACAGTTGGTTTTCCCAAGGCCCTGCTGATTCTCCAAACCACTAGAGGAAACCCCTCGCCCGGCACAGGCTCTCCTAGATAGAGAGAATGTCCCCCAGGAGGACCGTGGCCAGCACGCGGCTGGTGGTACCAGGGAGGTTGGTGCTCAGGAGTGCCCAGTCTCAGGCTGGAGCTTGCTGGCCCCAGGAGGTGGCCTGGAACCTGCACGGCACCGTCCTGCAGCCTGAAATTGGAGGTGGGGCAGCAGGATGTGCTGTGATCTGGATCAAGTCTCAACTGCTTACGTGTACTTCTAAAATAAGGTTTGTTCCTTTTCAACTCCTTGGTCTGTAAACATCCACGCAAGCTTTCTCATCCACCTGGAGGTTCCAGAGTCGGAAACGCCAGCCCACTGCATGACCAGCATTGTACTGAGTTCTGTCCCATCCTCCTCCACCTTCTGCCACTCAGCACCCCCACGCCTCACGCTGAAACCACAGCAGTCGCAGAGTGTGGATGAAAGTTGGTGCAAGGTGTCAGTCCCCATGACGTTTTCCTCTAAGAGGTTCTCGCTGAGCACACTGCCTAGAGCAGCCCCTGGCCCCTCTGACTCTGTTGTTTCCTTCGTATACTCCCATCACTAGGCTAGAGGAATGTGTTCATTTGTTTTCTGTTTCTCCTTGCAATTTTAAAGCAAGCCGTTTTGTCCAAATTGGTCACCACTACCCCCCAGTGCCTGGCAGATAGTGAGTGCCAAATAAATCTGTGTGTGATTGAGGTCTGCAGCATGATGAAAGGATTAGAGGGAGGGAGGGAGGGAGGGAAGGAGAAGGAGCGAGGGAGGGAGGGGGAGGGGGAGGGGGAAGGAGGGAGGGAGGGTTGAGGGGGGAGGGGGAGGGGGAGGGGGAGGGACAAAGCCAGACAAGCAGTGGGACAAGGGTCCCTGCAAACACACGCACCAGCTGAGTCACTGGTGTCTTCGATGCCCCTTTTCTTTAACTGCGTCCGTCAGTTGCATCCGGGTACTTTGATCATCAAACAGAATTAATTTCAGTACAAAGCTCAGGCTCCACACTGAGACTCACCTTCCCCATCCCTCTTCTTACTGCCCCCTCCTCCCACCGTCTCCAGTAAGTAGATGAAAAAGAATGAGAGGGCGGAATGGGGAAGAAACGGTCCACAATCGGCAGAAACTGAGTGTGTCCGTGGTGTAGTCACACTGTGAGGCAACGTGTGACACTGAGACGCAGTGAAAGGAATGGGAGGCTGACGAGCTGGCGACCTTGCCTCTTCCCATGAATTGTGCCCAGCTTGCCGAGGCCTCTCTAAAATGGTTTGAAGCCACAGAACGGGAAAACGAGCGGTCCAGTACTGGGTGGCTTCGTACAGAGGTCAATGGTTGAACCTATTACTGATCTCAACTGTGGCAACAGTTTGGTTTGATTTGTCAGTTTGTTTGTTTGTTTGTTTTACTGAGATGCCCATAATGGCTGCTCGCAGCTGATGAAGTGGAATCAGGTAGGTGCAGGTTGAAGAAAGATGCACATTTTTAGTAATAAGAACAACTTCTGTTCCCTGGGAGAAGGGGAGTCTTGCCCATTGTTAGATTGGGGTCTTAAATAAGTCAGCAGTCACCTTGGAAAGCGAATGGGACCTCCCCAGATTTGGGAGTAGAGAATGGCAAGGGAAGAGCTGGGATCTGGGAAGGTGACAGCCTGGCAGGTGTCACCTGCCAGGATAGGAGAGGAAGCGCCCAGACAGGGCACGCACGTGGGACAGAAGGCAGGCCCAGGTGACAGCACGGGGAACCGTTTATACTGGAGAATGTGGAACGTGTTCCTGAATTTCTCATATAGTCTTCGACAGAGACCACTATGCATAGGATTCGAGAGCCCTCCGAAATTTTGGCAACGCAAACCCAATTATATGCTAAAAATGACCCTTTCCAGAGCTCTGGCTCCCACATCCCTGTCTCCTGGACAGTGTCCTGCTGTCCAGAATGACTATAGGGATTTAGTCGTGGCCTCTGAGAGGAACCTCTGCCTTGCAAACACAGGGGGCTTCATGGGGCTGAAAACGTGTGTGAGAGCTCTGCGTTCTCGTTCTTGTTTGCTCCCTCTCTCATTGTTTCCCCACATGAGTCATCATGACTCCTTGGCGCCTGCATGAGCTTGCGTTTTCTCACCGGAACTGCGGGGGCTGTCGTCCAAGGAAGGAAGATCCCCCCTTTTCCTGCAGCCAGCCAGCCACCTCCCTCCTGGGCGTGTCGGGTCTGGCCACACAGCCAGGCCTCATCTCCTGAGAGGCTGCACATGCCACGGGCCTGAGCTGTGCAATGGAGAGAGAGCAGAGGTTAGGCTTCCGCCCACCGGCTCCTATCATGAGTCAGCCGAGAGGCAGGACGCAGAGCGCTGCTCTTAACCCAAACCCCAGTGCTGTTCAAAGAAAAACAGTGAACCCACTTGCAGGAGGTCACCGTGCTGCTCTGCTTCCCTTCCAGGTGCTAAACCTGCTCCTGGGATCTGCTTTGAGAGAGTCAACTCTGCAGGTGACCCTTACGGCAACTGCGGCAAAGACTCCAAGAGTTCCTTCGCCAAATGCGAGCTGAGGTATGGAATCTGTGTCCCGATCGAGCCCTCGTGAGGAACATCACATGTTGCTTAGGGCTGGTCCCAAATTTCCCCTCTTGGGGGACTGTTTGTTCTCGCCCTTCCAGAGATGCTAAATGTGGGAAAATCCAGTGTCAAGGAGGAGCCAGCCGGCCAGTCATTGGTACCAATGCCGTTTCCATAGAAACGAATATCCCACTGCAGGAAGGAGGTCGGATCCTGTGCCGCGGGACCCACGTGTACCTGGGCGATGACATGCCGGACCCAGGGCTGGTCCTTGCCGGCACAAAGTGTGCGGATGGCAAAGTAAGACCCCAAAGTGCGATGCTTGCTTGCATCTTAAATATCAGTCTGGAAGGGGGCCCATTGAGCAGTGTCTTAGCCAAGCACTGAGGTAGGAGGTTGGTTTGTTTTCCTAAATCCATTTCTTCTCAGAACTTTGTGTCTGGAATCCGGTTCTTTGCACCTAGAAGAAAAAGTCAATAAATCCTAGATCCTGGGCTGACCACTGAGATGCAGACTCAGGAAAATCAAGCTTGTTTTCTCGGCTCTTTAGTGTTAATAAGTCATTTCTCCTCTCTGGGTGTCATGAGGCTTTCCAGCCAGGAAATTACTTTGGAAGGAAATGCTGCAGCATATTATATTGTTTTTGGAAATGCGGCCTTGGTCTTTGGCACAGAGTTCTAGGGGGCTTGTTCTCACCTGGACAGAACGGGAAGTTGAGTGTATTTTCAGAGACCCCGCAGAGCGCATAGGAGAGAGGAAGAGATAGGATAAGCTTAAAGCTGACAGTGAGTACTTTTGGAAATCAGGGCAAAAGGTAGACAGGAGTATTTGAGAGTTTAGAAATAAAGTCAAAAATGAAGGAAAAAAAAAAGAAAGAAATTGAGATTTTCACGTTCTGCCACGTGACCCTTCTTCTCACCAAACTTTCTCATCAGACTAAATGACAGCAAGTTAATAAAATGTTTTAGGAAAGAAGATGAGATTAACCTCTACATGCTTTTCTCAGGACCCCATTTTCAAAATGCTTACGCAATCACTCACTAACGTGGAGGTCACAGAGTAGAAAGCTACACAGACAGCTCCTATAGCAGAGTTCCCAAGACGGGAATTCCCACCACCCACCCCCCTTCCCACCAGACACCCTCAGCCGTAAATGCTTTGTCCTTGAGGCAATAGGATGCTACGTGAAACATGTTATACCTTCTGGATGTCTCCTTAACCACACACATCAGCTTATACTCAGGCCTTGATGTTAGAATGACACTCGTTTCTAAAACTGTCATCGGAACAGTCAGGGCAGGTGCAGCTGAACACTGAAATTCCAAGGGCTCAGTTTATCAGTGAGTCTGTTCTTCCACACGCAAGCTTGAATGTGCTTTGATCTCCGTTTCCGAGGCTCACTGGGCTCTGAGAAAGCCGTCTCTCGCCTTGCCCGTGGGTTCAGAGGAGAGCACACCTTTATATACGATGCTGACTCAGGCCCTGGCGTGTTCATTGCATCCTCAGTTTCTTTTATCAGCTGGCATGTGACAATCCTCTTGGCCAAGATGACCACCGGCCCTGGGGGTGGGGGGGGGCACTTTCATCAAAGGGCGTTGATCGTGCCTTCCACGAGCTGTTGATCAGATGGTGAACGTCCCATAGGAAGATGCTACTTGATTAAAAATGCTTTTGCAATCGAAGAATTAGACTTGTCCTCTTTTGACTCCACTAATCTGTAGCACCTTATGGGAGATAAAGGGCCTGCTCCCTTGAGTCTGGAGGATATTATGCACCTTCGAAATGAAATTCCACCAGCCCAATGTCATTTAGCAAATGACTGCCTCCACAAAGGCTTGATAAATACAAGGGGAACCGTCTGTTTCCCTCTGCTGAGCATTTCTGTTGATGGTTTATGTCATTGATGACAGTACTTGTCCGTCAGTAGTTTGGAAAAGTTCCCATATTTCGGTATCTCCCTTCAAATATTCCTGGACCCTGAATTCTTGGCGTCTAGACAGGCCCCACGGTAAAGACTAGTCTATTTCATCCACTCCTGTATCTTTTAATGGAGAAAAATAGAATGCTGAAATACGTAGATCTCATTGCAGGCTCTAAACAAAAATCACGAGAAAATCAGTCATTGTAATTTCAGAATCGACTGAAACCATATCAAAGGCCATGAAAGTGTAAAATAACTCAGTAGTATTCACATTGATTGGAGTCCTGAAATGTGCTGAGTTTGGAGCCAAGCGTTAGGATCTATGTCTGAGTCCAGTGAAAAATGCCTCACTCTGCTGTGTCCACATTAACCGCAAGCACATAGTTTTCCGAAACCTGCCTTTGCTTTCTCTGTTTAAATACGCAGACATATGCATGTGTGTGCGCTTGTGGAAGTACTAAGAAATTTACTATGTTGTCCTCCTTCTGTAGATTTGCCTCAATCGTCGATGTCAAAATGTCAGTGTGTTTGGTGTTCACGAGTGCGCAAGGCAGTGTCACAGCAGAGGGGTGAGTGGGCTGAACGGCCTTTTTATATCCAGTCCAGAACAAAGGAAGCACTACGTCATTTATCTGTGGCGATTTTCGCAATCCATAACTTTTTAAAAAAACAGAGCGATGTCTTCTCAGTATTTTCCTCTCTAGACGTTTATTTTCTTTGACCTTTATGTGGCATAACAAAAGCGATTTTTATTTAACAAGGAAAATCAGATCGGGAGTGATTATCTTTCAAATTAGCATTCTGTGATTTTTTTTTAAAAAAGGACTGTGTCATCTTCAGAATAATTTTAAAACTAACCTTCCTTCATGAAGAGTTTTGCAATAACATTCCAAACAGAGCTATGTCGGTTTTACAACCAAGGTTCAGAATATGGGTCTGAACTGAAATACTTCCAAAAGAAATTAAAACAAAGAAGACAGAACATCCTGACCATGTAGCCTTAAAAATCACATACAATGGGTTTCGACTCAAGAAAGCTGTTATTTTAGTTCAGAGAATCTTTTAGGGGCGAAGAGGACTCTTAATTGTTTAAAACATAATTTATTTTTCCTGATGGGCTTAATTACTTCCAATGGACTCATATTAATCTTGATTAGCCGTGCCAGTGGTTCATTTGTTTTTCTGAAACCTTTTCTGCAGAAATCATGCTCCAAATTCTATTTTTAAAACTGGCAGACACTCGCCAGTGATTCTAACATAGAATTATGGGGTTTTCATAAACTTACTATTGTGCTAGAACCATGAAGGATGACAGTGCCACCTCCGGTGTGCCTGTGACTGACTGTCAGTGGGAAGTGGAATCTTTCTGTCTTCACCGGATCACAGATTTCTTTCTAATGGCTTTAAGAGACGACCTAGTGCAGCTGTTTTATTTGACTGATGAAGAAGCCCAGGCTCAAGTGGGGGTGGCGACACG
Source organism: Rhinolophus hipposideros (assembly GCF_964194185.1). NCBI lineage: Eukaryota > Metazoa > Chordata > Mammalia > Chiroptera > Rhinolophidae > Rhinolophus > Rhinolophus hipposideros. Next base: position 5,147,128 of record NC_138061.1, read on the forward strand.
TCCAAGGTTACACGTCCGAGGTTATACGTCCGAGGTTACACGTCCGAGGCTACATGACTGGCTAGTAGTCATGCTGGGTCAGGACCCTGGACGTCTCACTCTCCAGCATCCCTGGGGTCCCATCCACACGTGGGACAGGAGAGACCCACATTCTCTGGGTGATGGGGCAGCTGCCACGACTTGGTGACAAGTAACCTGACCACAGCCCAGCTCTCGGGAGACAGGGCTCACGAGCAGCACTCCAAGTGGAGTGTTGGGGGTACAGTCTCCTGGCCGCCAGCTGCCGGAGGACACATGACTCAAGGTTGCCGCGGAGACGGTGCAGGGCGGTGTGGGCAGGATGCGCCTGAATCCCGTGGGCGGCAGATCAGCAGCCTCTTCGAGGAAACCATTCAGCACACGCTGTGCCACGTGGCAACTAATCTGCTTAGCTTCAGCTTCGTACAAATGTCCCTTCTCACTTAGCACACAGGCTGTCCTGACTGTCCATCCCCTTTGAAGCAAGTGAGGCAGGAGGTGATTCAGATGAGGGCTCCGAGGCTCCCTGCCGCCCCAGGTGGACGGTGTGCCCTAACCCTACCTCCCTCTGCGTGTCCTTCTCCCCTGCTGCCCTGAAAGGTGTGTAACAACAGGAAGAACTGCCACTGCGAGGCCCACTGGGCCCCCCCCTTCTGTGACAAGTTTGGCTTCGGCGGAAGTACAGACAGCGGCCCCATCCGGCAAGCAGGTAGGTGGACACAGTGCCTCCCCGGGGTGGGCGCTGAGCTATGGGGACAGTAGAAGCTAGGGGGGCGGGGGGCGGGTCAAGGAAGACAGAGGGTTCACCAGCCACTGGTGTGGGGGGCACTCCACGTGGGCCTGACACAGCCCGAGGCCTCTCCGTGTCCTCACCTGCTCTTTTCCAAGACCCCTCACTCTGCTCTGGCTAAGACACCTAGTCTGCCAGTCTTGAGCCTGTGATAGTTCTCTTAGCTGAGGTCATGTCTACAGCACTCTGCCAAATGGGTATGAACTTCATTGCCTGATCAAAGGACTTTGGCAAGGCCAGCCTCTGCGTACTGGGGCCACGAGGCGTGAAGTTTAATGCCTTTTGAAACTCTTACTAGGAAGACACCCTCCTCTGCCATGACAGGAGTGGTCCCAGCAGCAGCAGCAGTGGCTTCTGCTTAGTGAGCAGCGGTGCGCAGGCACCACGCATGGCATCTTATACGCGTTATCTGCTCGAGTCCGTGCACCACTCTGAAGTCGGTGTTGTTCTTTCCTTACACATAAAGGACCACAGGCTCAGGGAAGTTAAGTAACCAGCCCAAAGTCAACAGCTACGGTTGAGACACAAGTCTGTCTACCCAAAGAAGTTCATAATAGCAGCTATGCTTGAGCACTCGGTCTTTTCTCCTCGGGTGAAACTGAGAAACAGTCCCCTAATGCAGTACTCTCTTCCCTGAGCTCCTGTCAGGCAGGGAAGGGGCAAGTCTGAATGGTGCCCCATTTAAAGTGAAAGAAGCATGGCAAAAAGGTGCAATGAGCCAACACTGGGCGCAGCTGGGGATGCGGGAGCCCGTGGGACTTTACCGAGCCCACTTGTGTTGCCACCTGAGTGCTCACCTGAGCCCCCATGACACTCACACTAGAGAGGACATCACCCTGTCCCCAAGTCCTGGCAGTATTGAATCGGTGGCTTTGCCATAGCTTCCATGGGAACAGACACCACACTGCAGGCTCAGGATGGACGGGCCCACCTAGCAGGCACATCTGTAGGGCGGTGTCATGAGGAAGCCCCAGGTTTCGGCTCTCTCTGGCCAGGCCCCCAAGCAGATACAAAAAGAACTAGAGAGTCTTGCCCTCTAGTGAGCATCCATCCCAGAGGTGGGAACAAAGCCTGGCCCCGGGTCCCCCTTCCCTCACTGACGTCTCAGCCTTGGTGACTGGTTTCTTGCTGCAACTTCATTTTTTAATGTGGCTTTAAGTGTCTGTTGTACAAAAATACCATGGTTTTAGTTTTTAATGGGTCGGGAACTTGCCCCCCATTCCATCCGCACTCAAGTGAGACAATGGCGTTTGAAGGAGTTGGAGATGATGGCAAGAGGGGCCCCACGTTCTGGGTCTGTCTTCCGTGTGGACACGTGACCCATGGAACTCAGGTTGGGAGGTTTCCAAAAAGTCAGGGAACCCACAGAGTCACTCATTCTTCATTGTACCAAGTAAGAACATTTAAAGAAACGAAAACTGAAGAGCCTAACTCCATCTACAACTGCCATCATTTCATAAAAGACAGTGTGTTTAGATACCTCCCCCAACCACATACAAAAACAGCTGTGCCAGGTGGGGCCATGCCCCTTGCCTGGCGGCCCCTTGGCCCTCCACTCCCCGGCCTGCCCATGGCTCAGTCATTTATGAAGCAAGTACTTCTCGAGCATATGCCATGTGCCAGCCACTTTTCTAGGTCCTGGTGAGACATCAAGCAGATGTAGAGTGGCAGATGGGAGAGGGTGACAGTGAAACTCAGAAAAGTGGATCGATGGGTGGATGTGGAAGGGAGGGGGCAGGATCTACAGACACAGTGCTTGTGCTAGATGAGGGTCAAGGGGGCAAAGGGATGGAGTCCCCATGCTGCCCTGGTTTGTGCCTTGAGCAGCTGGACGGATGGCACTGCCACTCATGGGATCAGGTAGCCTGGCGACACAGCACATTCAGTTAAAGACTTAGGGGTGGATTTTAGGGAATTGGAAATTAAGATTCAGGCTCTTGCTGCTCACTTTTTAATTAGCTTTGTTAAGAGACAAGGGCACTCAGGCCAGAGCCCCTCGACTGCTGGCTCACAGCCTGCAAAGAAGGGCGTTTGGCCAGGACACCAGAAGCAACGCTCTTCCAGCAACACTAACAAGAGAATCGAGACTGTCCCATGTTGATTGTCTTCCTTTGGCTAAGACACGTCCCTGATAGCACTTGTCAGTTAGGGACAAAGTCCAGAAACAGAGAAGGTGTGAGTCATTACTCTCTGGAGGGGGACCACTGCCACTCTGATCGGAGACAGGGGTGAGAGACAGGGGTTATGGAGTCACCTCCAGGACCAGCAGCAGCAGCCTGAAAGGACGGCTGTGCACCTACTCTGTGAGGCACACCCTGATCATCGCTGGCGGGGAAAACAGAGACCAGTGAATGGGACCTGTGCTCTCGGGAGCTCACAGTCCCGTGGAAACTGCCGATAAAGCCCCTGGCATCTCGAGTCCTCCCCAGACAGCACTGGCCCACAGCTGCGGTAGAAACCAGCCAGGACGGTTTGATCTTCCCTTCCTTCCCCCACCCTGGAGGGAGTCTCAGTGTCAAAAATGGGATCAAATCACAGGGGATGTTTCCATGGAGAAAATAAACCGCATCCTCCCAGAGAAAGGGGTGTACCCCCAAACTGGATATTAAGTCCCGGACAGAACAGAACAAATCCTATGGGCATTTTGTTTAAGCTATGAGTTTTCCTTTTTTCTTTTCATCTTCTAATTTAACAGTATCCAGACATAAGGAGTCTTGGCCTAAAGAAATACAAAAACATATAATAATAGAACAGACTCCAACGCTGAAGACTGAGAGGAGGAAGGAGCCTGGAGGAGCACATTTGTGATGGGAGCTGGAAGGGATTCGGTTTGGGAACTGCTTTAATTCTGATGGGATTTTAACGATGGCTCCCGGCGGCCACCATTCCCTGCTATTGTCATGCTTGGGGGCCCTGAGTGACCAGGGCTGTGGTCCCACCACCCAAACGACGATCCTGTTTGCAAGTCGCAGAGTTGTCAGAAATGAATGATGGCTGCATAGACTGAACCTCAAACATGACCTCTGAACAGCATTCAGAGGTTCACTCCCTTCATTTTTGTTCCTTCCTTCAAAGTCCACTTGGCCGTAAATGTCACAATGTGATACTTCCCATATTTCATGATAACTGCCTCCATCCCTGAGTCGAATGTGTTTTTGTTTCAGATAACCAAGGTTTAACTGTAGGCATTCTGGTGACCACCCTGTGTCTGCTCGCTGCTGGATTTGCGGTGTATCTCAAAAGGAAGACATTGATACAACTGCTGTTTACAGATAAGAAAACAGCCATTGAAAAGCTAAGGTACCCTGGGTTTGGGTCATCTTTTCAAGAAATGGCAGTTGAAAGAATGTACAACCAACTGCTCTCACTTCGCTTTCCTTAGCAAAGAAGAGGTCAGATTTTCTGGAGAGTAAAACTGGTATTTTGGGTTTTTTAAATTTCTGCCAGATTCGCGGCCTCCTTTAGTTTCCCTTGAAACTATTTGCTGCTTAAATAAGCAGGGTGTTGATGAATCTCAGGGATGTATTTCCCCCACCCCTGCCCTAGTAACTTTTATAAGACATGGGAGGTTAAAGATATTTTCATCAGATGGGTTAACTTTTGATTCGAATATATTCAAAGACAGTTTTGCTGAAATGCCAGCTTTATACAAAACGTCCCCCAGCTGTCACAAAGCCTTGTTTCTATGGATTGCGAGAACTAATTTCACAGAATAGTGGCTTTGGGGAGAAAAACAAAATCAATATTTATTGTTAATCTTGTAATAGTGTTAGGTAATTTTACCTTTGCGTGTTTACTCACATTGAGTTAGAAATAAGTAAATGTGTGTTGAGTGTTACGGTGAACAAACAGGAAAAGTTAAGTCACCCAGAGGGGAAACGCCCTGGGTGAGCGTGGATGTGGTTACATTGCAGGTGTGTGCACCCTTCCCGGGCATCCAGCGGCTCCCAGCCCCGTCAAGCTCACCTCACCCACCTCAGCAAAGGCCTGATGAGGAAGCCGCCACATTCCAACACGCCCAAGGTCAGTGTGGAACAGCACAAGAAGTTAATGGGCACAAAGACATGGGTTTTGCTCGAGTAGGAACAGATCCTGGAGACTTCCCATGAAATGCTCACCAGCACACTTGGCTCAGCAAAGGCTTATTGAGGGGATGGCCCAGGCCAGGAGGACGCTTGCAGTGCCCCATGGAAGCCCTACTAGGTCCTGTTGGGGCAGGCAGCGTCCCCGGTGTGCTGTGGTCGATGGTATGTTGAGAGCTGGGATCCCTCCAGTCACCTAGACCGGCCAAAGTCCCAGGAGGCCCCGGGGACGGCTACCCAAGCGTGTTCTTGAGGCTGGGACCCTCCTGTGGTTTCAGAATGCCACCGACTGGTTTCGGGGGAGTTCTTTGGGCCACTGTCACTCCCAATGTATTTCTAAGAGTTACACTGAGCCCTTGGTTGAGTCCAGGGTCTTCCAGCCCTGGGCTGCGGAAGCTGTCACTCCGGTTTCAAAGAGTGGGATCCTTAAACCACAGTACCTCCTGGCCCTCTACTGTCTTGCACCTTTCCTGCTACGCTGGTGAATTATTACGGGGATCACCCTCATATTGAGTTTCTCCACCGGTGTTTTTGATGCATCCCTGAGAGTTCTTGAATGGTGAATTCATCCAACGGGAGTCCAGATTATAGCAGTAAATGAATGGTGTTGGTGTCAAGAAACGACAAAGTGTTTTTTGAATCGTCATCACATATTTAGTAGGCACAAAGCTAGTTTATCTCCCTTGAGCTAGAGTGTAGAGGGTTGGGACCCGAAGACAAGGCTGTTATTCCCGATAAGTGTTGCCGCCTTTCATCCCCAAACGTGGGAATTTAGCAAGGACAGCTTTATTTCTGAAAGCCACAAACGGGAAGTGACCAAAATATCCATCGGTAGGTAAAAGGGTAAACAAACTTTGGTATATTTACACAGTGCAACGCTACTCAGCAATGAGAAGGAGTGGCCTGTTGACATGCGCAACACCACCGATGAACCTTGACATAATGATGCCCAGTGAAAGAAGCCAGACAAAAAATGAATATGTACACTGTGATTCCATTTCTATAAAAGTCTAGAAAATGCAAACTAATTCTAGAAGGCAAATCAATAGTGACAGGGAAGGGGAAATGAAGTGCAGGGGCAAATCTTTTGGGGGTGGTTGATTTGTTCATTATCTTGCTTATGTGATGGTTTCCTGGGTGTGGACATATGTCAGAATTGACCAAGTTGTACATTTTAAATGTGCAATTAATCACCTGTGAAGTTTACCTCAATAAAGCTATTTTTAGGAAGAAAGGAAGAAAAGAGGAAGGAAGGGGGAGACGGGGGCTGGAGCACAGGCTCATGCTGGTGTGTTCTCATCTGCCACTGAAACGAGGGCACCCTGCCGGAGAAGACCCTCCAGCCGCAGGCCCCGGACCTCACCCCGGCCTTCCAGAAGCCCCCACTCCCCTTCCCCGGGGGTTTTCCTGCGTTCTCGTGAACCTTGTGTGCATTGAATGATGTCTTATTTTCCCAACTCTTCTGCATATTTCCCTCAAGAGATGTTCTGTCTTCATACTTGGCACTTCCTCAGGGGCCTTGAGCCTATTTGTGAATGAATTAAACCAGTTTCTAAAGTCCAAACAGAAATAGATCACTCTCAGATTGATGGGGTGGGGGCGGGGTGTTAGCATTGTGAGGTGTAAATAAGTAATGATAGATTCCCTGCCGATAACGCCTTGATTTCTTGCTACTCACCCCACCTCCCCGTCAGCAGCATAGTCAGCACTGCTTTTTCCTGAAGGGATTACATGTACTTTTGAGACCCACCTGTCATGGCTTTTTGTTTTGACCCTGCAGGATAATCCCAAGAGACTGCCACAGTGTCAGAACGTGGACATCAGCCGGCCCCTCAAAGCCCTTGACCTCCCTCAGCCCAGCTGGCCTCAGCGAGTGCTCCCGCCTCTCCACCAGGCTCCTCGTGCACCCAGCGTCCCCGCCAGACCCCTGCCTGCCAACCCTGCATTTAGGCAGGCCCAGGTACGCCTGCAGCTTGTCATTTGAGGGATGTAGTTCAAGTCCAGACTCTGCTATTTGCTAATGCACGAACTTGGACAAGTTGTTCAACTTCTCGGTGCCTCTATAAGCTCCTCGGGTGGTTAACCGAGATAAGCTATGAAAAGCATCTAGTACAGTGCTTGGTGTATAGTAATAATGTAATCTTTTTAAGTTATTACTAGTTGTATTTCTATATTCAGATGAGTGAGGGTGCCCATGCAATTATCGTCCTAGCCGTGACACTTTTGGGAATTGCAGGGGCACTATTAATAATTAGGCCTGGACAATAAAACAGAGATGGGCACTTCGGGAATGATGATGGGTATAGCTGCCTACTATTTTTCAGTTTCAAATTATTTATAAAAATTTCACAACCTGTTGAGTTTCTCCATACCAGACGCAGCACTGTATTAGACGCTTTGCGTATATCTTCTCATTTTGATGCTGTTTTGGGAAATCACAGTTCCTATTTGTTATGACCACGAACATGACATCATTTCACAATAGCAAACTTGAGGGGGAGGGAAAGGCAAAACCAAGCAAATGAAAAGCACAAAGAGATCATCACTGGGAATTTGTTTTTATGGCTATCATTGTCATATTTTCTTCTAGTAATTTTTGTATACATACTATTACATGTGTATTCTTAACATAATTTAGATTATTCTGTATGTACATTGCTTTATATACTTTTTGCCATGTGCCACGGGATTACAAATTCTTAAAAATGTTATCTTCACGATAGCACTATACATGTGTATGGAATACTTTTTGAACTACTTGTCAATTAGCGGGCACGTTTGGATGTCTCTGATTTTGGCTATTATAAATAGGTCTGTTATGAAGGACTAGACAGGTAAATTTCGGACCACTTTGATTAGTCCTTTAGGAGAGATTCCTGAAAGTGAAAATATTGAGCTGAAACCATTTTAAGCCTCTTAATACATGAACTGGACTAAACTTTCGGGACTCTTACATACATTCATGTTCCCGTGTTATTAGACAGCATCTGTCTCACCTACTATTAACATTTCAAACCTTTGCCAGTTTGACACACACACACAAAGTCTTGGGGCTTTTGTTTTTGTTTGTTTGTTTGTTTGTTTTTTTCTGTCTAGTGGTTCTATCGGTTACTGAAAGGAAATGTTGAAATTTCCAACTGTATTATCTGTCTCCTTTTAGTTCATCAGTTTAGCTTCATGTGTTTTGAAGCTCTGTTGTTTGTGATATACACAATTAGATTATTGTGTCTCCTTGGGGAATTCACCCTTTCATCATTATGTCATGTCCTTCTTTAGCTCTGGTACTTAACTCTGTTCTAAAATATACTTTATGTCATAGTAATATATCCATTTCCGTTTTCTTTTGACTTGTGTTTGCAATCTATGGCTTTTGCCATCTTTTCACTTTTAACCGACCTATGTCATTTTATTTGAAATGAGTTTCTCAGAGACAGCATATAGTTGGGTCATATATCTTTTCATCATTCTGTCAGTCCGTGTCTTTTAAGAGGTGTGTTTATACCATTTACATTTAATGCAATTATTGATATGTTAGAATTTATGTCTACTAGTTTCATATTGTTTTTGTTCCCCTGGTTTTGTTTTATAGTGCTCTTCTCTGAATGCCTATGGGTTCGTTGAAAATTTTTTAGTATTCCACGTTGATTTGTCTTTATGTAGTTTTTTGTATGGTTATTCTAGGGCAGGGTTTCTCAACCTCAGCATTATTGCCATTTTGGACTGGATAAATCTTTGCCGTGTGGGACTGCCCTGTTGTATCATAGAATATTTAGTGACATCTTGGTTTCTACCAACTAGATGGCAGCAGCATGAGTAATCATGTTTCCAAACATTGCCAGATGTCCCCCAGGGGACAAAAATCACTGCTGATTAAAAATTGCTGCTCTACAGATTACAATATATGTGTATATTTAGCACAGTCTACTAATATCAATATTTTATCACTTCAAGTGGAATGTAAACACTTTACCATCTTTTAGGTCCCTTTTTCATTCTCCCTTTGTGATATAGGTTCTTAAGTATTACCATTTTGTACATTGAGAATCACTTCAGAGGTTGTCATTTTTGTTTTCAACCATCCAGCATAACTTTTAAAACTTAAGAATAGTCCACTACATCTACTCATACGTTCACTCTTTCCATTCTTTCTTCACTCCTGATATTCCAAGTTTCCTTCTGTTATTTCATTTTTGTCTAAAAAACTTCCTTTAGCTATGCTGGTAAAGCAGGTCTCCTGGCAACAAATTCTCTTCATTTTTCTTCATCTGAAAATGTCTTTTATTTCACCTTTATTTCTGAAGGATCTTTTTCACTGGATGTAGAATTCTGGGTTGACTGTTTTCTTCTTTCAACATTTGAAAACGTTGTTCCACTTCCTTCTGGCCCCCATGGTGATGAGAAATCTCCTGAAAGTTCTGCCCACAGTGTCTGTTCCAGGGAAAGGATGTGTTACAACAGGGAGAGCTAGCAGGACTGTCCCCTCTCCAGGCTGGGCTGCCCAGTGAGGAGGAGCAGGGGCGTGCCTTTTTTCTGGTGTTTACCTGGAGGTAGAGTAAGGTCAGGTATAGTCAAAATGTTTCTCATCTACTGAGTGACCCTTCTCCTGGTCTTTTTGCTGGAGATAGCAAGCTTTCCTTGGGCCTTTTGGTTTTTGTCTGCTGCCATTGTCCTTTCCAGATTGGGGGTCGGGGGGTGCTTTCCAAAGTCCAGGCCAAAGTATAGAAAAGGCAAAAATGAAAAACAAGAGCTCACTGCTGAGGAGGTCCTGGAATTCTGGAGTCCTTCACCAGTCTACTTACTTTTCACAAACTTCCGGAGTCTTGGTCAGTTGCTTTATGAATTTTCGCCAGATTTTCTTGTTGTAATTAGCAGGAGGAATAGGGTAAAATTTGCTTATTCCACCTTGTCCAAACCTCATTTCTCTTTGTATTTCTTTGATTACTGCTACCCTTGAACTGTTTCTCATACATCTGTTAACCGATGGTGTGCTGGTAAACTGGCTGTCAAAAAAATTTGTTTCTAAGCCCTGATTTATAGGTGATTTCTCTGCTGTGAAAACTCCCACCAGTGGCCAATTTCAAGCTCTTACTGTGAAAGCACTAGACCAGGAGTGGAGAGTGGGCTGACGTGAGCAGGTGCCGAGCTGCTCCAGTGTACAGCTGCCTTTCACTCAGTTGTTCTGTGACTTGTGTGTTCCTATCCTTTGCTGATTTTTTTCAATTTGTGAGAGAGTTTCCTTCCTGGTTTGTAAGAGTTTATTTTTTTAACAGATTAAGAATATCTACCCTTTTGCAGTAATTTATTGTAAACCTGATCCCTCGTTTGTCTTTTAATTTTATTGATGATGTTTTTCGTGGAAAAGGAATTCCCGTTTTGGGTGTGATATCTATTTATCTCTTGTGAATTCCCCCATTGCTTTCTGTGCTTACTGAGTCCCCTCCCATTTCAGTATCAGTGAAGACCCACTCTTAATTTCTTCTGTTTATTTTGTCAGCGATTGACAGTTCTTTGGCATTTGTTTTTCTAACCTGGCTTGGATTTACATGGGTGGAAGGCAGTGGGCACCTCATAAACTTTTCTGGGTTATGGACTTATTTGAGAATCTGATGAAAGCTGTGAACCCTCAGAAAATGCACCCATGCTCATATTTTGCATGCAGGTTTCAGATAGCCACAAAACCTGTAAGCCCCTTCCCCTCGGATTCCATTACCCTGAGCTTTTTTATGTCTCCCTTTAAGCAACATGTCTGCGCACTGGGACTGCCCCTGACAGACCGTGTGATCTGACGAAAGACATTTGTACTCGCTGGTGTCCTTTTTCCCACCAGCCGTGAATGCCTATAGAAGTGACTCCTTTAAGACTTCCTTTAAAGCAGGCCCTCAAAAAGGCCTTCATTCTGTTTTCTGAAATTAAGGAAATGTTACCCTTTAAACATTAGTGACTGAAAAATCCACATTTCTCACTCCAGGCTGGTGTCTATCTGGAGCTGTTCCGAGACATCTGACATAGATTAAGCTTACGCTTTCTCCCCCATCACACAGAGGGAACTGGAATTAATTCCCTGCAGGTGTGGCGAATATTTGGAGGTGGCTCTTGTTCGGCAGCACTGATATTTTGTACTTTACAGCCCCCGCCCCGTGCCCTGCCCCACACAACACGACCAACACACCAATATACCATCCACACTTTCCGGAAGGAAAACACTGTCATAAACGCTACAATGTGAGTCAATCTCCCATCTCAAAAGTAAGTGAGTTCTTTATAGAAAACATGTGACCTTTCCATCAGATGCTTTGTTTGATTTTTTAAATCAAGGACAGGCGAAGGAACTCCCTCTCCTGTCCACAAATGTACCTTCCCAAGCCTACTGTTTGCTTCATGGCGAAATGACCTGAGGAATTCGAACTTCTCAACGTAACTTCTCAGCCTTGATCAAGGAAGCAACCTTTAACTTCCTTTTCATCCTGTCAGCTATTTTAGGGGAAAATAATTCATTGTATTCATCTAGCTGGGAGCTGAGTGCTGCCAAGGTCGCGCCAACGACAAGCTGAGCAGGAAAGGCCAAGTGTGGGCTTGAGAAAAGAATAGTACAATGATGAAAAAATAAAAATAAAAAAGCTCACCGGTGCGTGATCACCTACAATTGTGCTCAGCCAAGGGGCGTCACAGGACGCCTTCTCTGGGTGTGTGTTATACACCGTTGAGTCAGCTCCAACTTCTGGCGATGCCATGAATGAGTGACATCCACAATGCCCTGTCCCACAGCCCTGTTCAGCCCCTGTAGATTCATGCCTGTGACTTCTTTTATGGAGTCCATCCATCTCATCTTGGGTCTCCCTCTGTGCTTACTGGCTCCTGTTTTTCCCAGCATTATTGTCTTTTCCAAGGAACCCTGCCTTCTCTTGATGTGCCCCAAGTGGGACAGCTTCAGTTTTGTCTTTTGGCCTCCAGTGATGTTTCAGGCTTAATTTGCATGAGGATGTACTTGTTTGTCTTTCTGGCATTCCAGGGTCTCCCTGGAGGACAGATATCAAATGAATCAATCGTTTTCCTATCAGCTTTCTTCACAGTCCAACATTCGTATCCATACTTAGTAATTGGGAAGGCAAGGGTGTGGATGGCCTTAGCCTGGGTCTCTCATGACACATCTTTAGCCTGGTTGACCTTCCCTAATTCTTCCATTGCTGCCCTTCCAAGTCGCAGCCTGCTCATGATCTCTTGGCTGCAGTCTCTATTTGAATTGAAGATTGAACCAAGGTCAGCAAAATCTTTTAACAGTTTCAGTGTCTCCATGGTCTGTTACTTGTGTATTTCTTCTGTAGTCAAGATTTTTGTCTCCCTAATGCTCCAGTGCAGTCCTGCTTTCAGCCCCCTATGCTCTGCCCTGACCTCTATGAGTGGATCTGGGACCTGCACTGAGATGGGGAGCTCCGCCAATTTGCATACATTTGCATATTATAAGCCACTTCAGAAGCACCAGGGGAGTTTTCCTGCACCTACTGCTGCTGGGTAGAGTCCATCTCAGACTCTGGAAGGGAAAGAATAGAAAGGGGTGGCTGCAGATAGATCCCAGGGGGGTTGAGAGACTCTCTGGTGATGGTTGATCTTAAAATATCTTATGTTGTTTTTCTCTGATTTCAAGCACCCCCGAAAAAGTCAAATTTACTCTTTGATGATTTTTAAAATAAAAAGAATAATCTGTATTAATGGGGGGACATACAGGTGCCTAACAAGCTTGTATCTTGAGCAGAATTCTGAAAGGATCTCCTTGGGAAGACCAACCTCAGGTGGCAGGCTCCCCGAGGCGTGGGGAAGGAAGCGGGAGAGGGGACTTCAGGAGCTGTGTGTGACAGAGTGAAAGGATCAACTGCCTTGACTTTAGACATCGTTTGTGAAGTCGGCTGACTTGACTTCTAGGGAGGAAGGGGGGCCCGGAAACCTGGGTTAGCCGTGGACTCAAGGGAGAGTCACGTGGGACACGGAGTGTTACGTTTTTCTTTTCGTAACAGGTTTAAGGTTCCTTTATGACGTCCTTAAACCTTCAGTGAAGTGTGCTCACCATTACAACCTCGTGTCAGTCCCGAGGTGGTTGGAGAATGACAGACTAAGGGCAGATGTCCAGGGAGAGCACGACATCCCACAGAGTCCGGGCCGAGATGCTAAGGAGGGCCCAGACGGCAGCCTGGAGAGAAAGTCCAGGGTAGGAGATGGCAGGCCGCAGCTGAAACACAGAGATGCCCAGGGTTTGGGCCTGCGCGGTGTGTGCTACTGTCCTATGAGAGAAGATGTCAAGTTACTAAATTTGAACTTAAAAATAAATGTGACTCAAACAACTAGAAAACATGAGGACACTCAGGAGATATTCTTAACTGCCAAGTACCAGTGTATGTAACTTTATTCCTGGAAGAGAAAGGGGAAGCAAGGGACTAACTCTTTGGGGGTTTTCATTAGATTTCTAAGACATATCCAACTGAAATCCTTTATGCAGTTTATTCTGATTAATTGGCTTAATTCATTTAAGGTTTAAATAAAAACATGTTCAATGTCACATCTAAGATAGATTTCTCTGCTCACAGAAAATTATGTTGAGAAAAGGCTGTGCTAAGAAGTAGCAGATCGAAATGCAATTTTCTGCTGTCACACTGAATTGTGCCCTGATTCTAGATGGAGTGTAGGGGGTCTCTTTAACACTGAATTGTGCCCTGATTCTAGATGGAGTGTAGGGGGTCCCTTTAACTCAGAGACGGGCCATCTTCTGAGGAGTAAAAACTTCATGAAACTGTCGCTCTCTCCGCATTTATCTGTTTTTGTTGTTGTTCTTTTGTTTTTTAAGGTTTGCCCCATAAGATGGCAGTTGAACTGTACACTCTGCTGTGTGGTCAGATTTGGCTTAGCATTGTTTTTGTTTATTTTTGTAAGCCCTTAGTTTCCTGGAAAATCTTAGGAAGTGGTTTTTCCTCCGTTCAAGCTTATCAGTGAATATAATACTGAACTGACTAAGATTGTTTTTCCAGTTAGATTAGCTTCTTTAGTAGAACAATAGGAAGCGAAAAAGGATAACTGAGTACGTCTCTGAGGTTGACTTTTGCTGAATCAAAGCCCCTTCCTGAAAAAGCTGACAGGCCATGAGAATATTCCTCAGCCCCATTTCTAGCTCTTCTTATCGGCACTGCAGAAACTTCAGGAAAACAACAATGGCAGGATTCATTTCTATTTTTATTCTTATAACCAAAAGGCATATGAATATACTTTGTGTTTTGGAGGTGGGTTTTTTTGGTAGAAGGAGCTTCTAGTTGTGTTTTGAATTGTCAGAAAATAGCAAACATTTACAGCACCAATGAGGTGGCCGTTACTACTGGGCCCTTCACAGGCATTTCTGACCCTCCCAAGGAGCCCGGGAAGCAGATACAAGCATTTTACAGAGGAGGGAACAAGGCACAGCAAGGTCAAACAGCTAGTGAGGGCCCCAGAGGTGGAAGACGCAGGGTTCAAACCCTCGTTCTCTACCTGAAGTCCTAACACAGATGCGTGCTCGGCAGGATGGATGGAAGGAAGGCAAGAGGAAAATGTGATGAAGACGCTTATGGATGGTATAGTTCACACCTCAGCAATCAGTCATTTCCCCCTTTTTGCCACAGATGCACCCCACAGGTGATGAGGGGTGGGAGGAGTTTTCAATTCAAGTCTGTAACAAGAGAATCCTGTGTTTCTCTTTTCTTCTGCTTGTAACATGCATGCTCCCATCATCCTTGTCTTCATGGGTCTTTCTTGGAACCAGCTCTCGTTCAGAACCACAGCAGCAGTGGGGTTGAACTTGGAATATCTGTGGCATCGTACATGAAGGAAGCTCTGGGCGTTTTCTGTAGAAGTGGAGACTTTCAGTCGGTGTTTCTGACACGCGTCATTTCTCCTAAGCAACACCTTCTCTGTGTAGAACATACACCACACTGTATCTTGTAAAGCAAGACTGTGCAGTCTCTGCTGACTAAGGAAACACTGCAGGGCAATCAGACTTTGCTTAGGTAACCACGGATGGGGATGGGGATCTATTTCAAGGAGGTCCAAATTCCCCTCCTTCCCTGGACCCTCACAAAGTGGGATGACCGATTGACATGGGCTGCTATTGGTAAACAACAGCTACTCATCAAACCTTTGTCCAGATGAGAATGTGAGCAAAACAAATTAATTACGTTACCTTAGACCAGGATTTTAGAGCAATCCAGTGACAGCCATTTGCCCCGAGGTGGAGCCCAGACTTTCAAAGTCCTCTTCAGCAGGAGTTTAGCATTTGAATGAATGGGGACCTGCACCCTTCTGACCTTTGTGGGTGCCTAATATTTAAACCAGCACTCCCAGAGTCTGGAAACCTGAGGATTTCGGTGCCTGCTCATCAGAAATGCCAACACATAATGAGAAAAGGAAATCCACTTGCTGTCAACATGGTCTCTCAGGGAAGTGAGATAAAATAGAAGAAAAGTGATCTTTATAAAGCCCTTCATTGCTACAGGCAAACCAAAAGCTAGTGATTGTAAAGAAAGTGCCGAAACGTGTCCTTCATGCCTGCTCTCTGCTTTCCAGATCTCAGCCTTTTTCTCAGGCGTTCTCCAAGACCACGTCTTCCCATAGGTCTCCTCGCTCACCTGCTGTTTGGCGTGGACTTACCTGATTCTGCCCCATTTCAGAAGGCACAGACGGAGCTAATCATCTCCAGACATACCTAAGTCCCATCCCTTGAACACAGTGGACATGTAGGAAATATGCTGAATTGATGTGAATTTTTAAAATACTAACAAATAAGCCTCTTCACAATATCAGTTATTCTCTATGGGGCCATTACATTTAATGAGTCATGGGTTAATAAAAATTTGAGTCACTTCCTCCTGTAAATCTAAAATGTAGCTACGAAGGTCTCGGACTCCTGCTAACTTTTCCCTGCCACCTGCCCAGGACTTCCAGAAACTGTAACAGAAATTTCTTTGGTCTTCTACCGTACATAATTACTCACGTGACAAACCCATCTGATGTCTGTTGCATGGGGCAGCACCCATATCTCCCTGGAGAAAAATAACTTCAGCAGGAAATTACTCAAGTGATTACAGTATTCAAAGGAGTGTTGGTTTTCCACTCACTTCTGTGACTATAAACACAAATTGTACATGAAAAAACAGATGCTTCGTAGTTTACCTTTATATTTTGTCATGGGTAACGTATGCCTATAATTAAACATTTCAACTGTGCATTCAGAAAACAGTCTGCCTCCCACCCCTGCAAGTAGGCTCCCTTCCCAGAAGCGACTGCTGTTACTAGGCCTTTGGAAAATACAACTTGGAACATGGTGAAAAGTCAATGCCACCTGTTTTTCTCTGCAGAGCGAGCGAATATGGAAAATTTGGAGATTGTCAAACTCAGAATTAGAGAGCAAAATACCAATGAAATCTTATCTGCCCATCGCCCATCTTCAGCAACTTGCTGTCACTCTTGTTTCTCTTAGGTCCTAATTTTGAATTCAGATTTTAGCGACGATGTATTTTTCCCACTTTGGCTTTTCCGTATCCATTCTATGCAGATCCACCTCATTCTTCTCCCTGGCTGTGCAGGATCTCATTGGAGAGACATCCCATAAATTGTCTAACCTGTCCCTTCCTGATGGCCATCAGGGTTCTCTCCAATCATGTGTCGCTTCAAGCAGGCACTGTCTTGCCTGTGCACCTCGGGCCCATGCCTGAGCATTCCTGGGTGCACCATTGCTGTCCAGGGCCATGCATGTGGGGAAATCTGATGGGCGAGGCAGACCTGCCTCTCAAGTCCCAATTTCTGCCCCCCCACCCCCGTCAGCACCAACACAATGTGTTCAGTTTTCTTCTTTGCTAATATGATAATTGGGAAAAAAATGGTATCTATATTTTTCTTCCTAAAAATGAGGTGGAGGATCTTTTAACCGGTCTCAGATCCATTTTTCTTTTCCTGTTTTGTGAACTGCCTTGTCATTTCCTTTGCCATGTTTTTTACATGTATGAAGGTCAGAGGTTATATTTTTCTATTTCTGTTACTTCCGTGCTCTTTTTTCACATTTAAATATTTGATCCATCTGCTGTTTACTTTAGTGTATAAAATGGAGTAGGAATCCAACTTTACTTTTCTAGATGACCACGTAAATAATCCTCAACACCACTTACTGTATTTGTGTACTTATTGGTTCTATGTTTTCTTTATTAGATTTATCTGGTTTATTCTCAGCTCCACCCCAAGCCCTTTTATTACCATTAGACCATGGAACTATTACTTTAATCGCCCCTCTACATATTTGAAGTAAACTGCCTCACTGGACTTTGTGATAATTAAATTAAAATACCTAACATTATTAGAATGTCTGTGTGTAATAAGTCTTAGCTAAATAATGCTTAATTGTTCCATTTTTCTAATTATTTTCTTCTTTTATCTTACCATTTCCCTTTTCCTTTTTTCTTTATGTTTATTTTGTTTTTCTAACTTCTTAGACCCTTATTTCATTTTTATTCAGACTTTATTTTATTAATATAAGCATGTAAGTCTAGGAATTTCCTCTAAATACTGCATTAGTGGTGCTCATTGGTTCTAATTTGTAGTGTTTCAATATTTATTTTTTAAATAGTCTTAAAATTGAAATTATTTTTCTTTTTTTTTAATGAAATTATTTTTCTTGCTGTTCATTTTTTAAATATGGGAAAATTCACGCACATTTATATTACCAATGTTAGTTCTATGCTTTTCTATGTTACACACCTATTTAGACTTCAGATACCCTGTTTCCCCGAAAATAAGACCTAGCCAGACAATCAGTTGTAATGCGTCTTTTGGAGGAAAAATTAATATAAGACCTGGTTTTATTTTACTATAATATAAGACTAGGTATTATATTATATTACATTACATTTTATAAAATATACATTTTATAAGACCTGGTCTTATATTATATTATATTATATTATGTTATATTATATTATATTATATTATATTACATTACATTACATTACATTACATTACATTACATTACATTACATTACATTACATTACATTAAAGACCCGGTCTTATATTACAGTAAAATAAGACCGGGTCTTATATTAATATTTGCTCCAAAAGATGCATTAGAGCTGATTGTCCAGCTAGGTCTTATTTTCAGGGAAACATGGTATATGCCTGTGTTTTCTATGGTTTTGTTTTTTACATTTAATTCTTAATTCACCTGGAATTTATCTGGATGCATGCTGGAAGGCCAGGATTTAGCTTAATTTTTTTTTTCTTCAAGTAGCCTGTTTTTCCAGCACCTTCCTCATTGATCCGTGTTGCCCCCGTCGTCACGTACGGAATTCCAATGTCTATGGAGATTGATTTTAGGATTTATATTCCATTCTAGTTATCTGAGTGATAAATGGAATGTCCAGCCCTGAGGCCCCAGCCCAGACGGGGCTGGAATGGAACCTGATGACCACAGCTGTGTCCTTACACGGGGCCTCCATTTCTGGGACACTCCCAGGAAGAAGAGAGCGGCCCTTCACCTGCCCAGGGTTGAGGGTGTTTGCATCTGATGCATGTTGCCAAGTTCCTTTCCAGAAAGGTCACATCAGGTCACACTTGTATCAACTGCATCTGAAAGTGTCCATTTTACTCACCCCACACCAACACTACCATCATGTTTTAACTGATAATATGATAGGTGGACATTCATTACTAGCAAGGCTAAACATTTTTCATATGAATTAATTTAGTCTGCTATGAATTGTCTTCTCTGTAAATTGCCTTTTCTACTGTGTATAGATTTTTGGGGTGTAAGTATAGGTACGTATTTTCTATAGTTAAAGTTGCCAGTCATTTGTCTATAATATGTTTGCAAATCTTGCCCTAGATTGTCCTTGACTTTGTAATTAAGTTTTTAAAAATGTGTAATGTATTCTTAATCTTTTTCTTCATGATTTCTCATAATCCTTTAGTCTCTCACATTATGATATAGATACCCTGTTTCCCCGAAAATAAGACCCAGCCGGACCATCAGCTCTAATGCGTCTTTTGGAGCAAAAATTAATATAAGACCGGGTATTATATTATATTATATTATATTATATTACATTACATTATATTATATTATATAAGATGTGGTCTTATAGTAAAATAAGACCTGGTATTACATTATATTATATTATATTATATTATATTATATACCTAGTCTTATATTAATTTTTGCTCCAAAAGACGCATTAGAGCTGATTGTCTGGCTAGGTCTTATTTTCGGGGAAACAGGGTAGTATTTTGTGTTTTTCAATTTACATAAATGGTATTAAACTATACTTAGCTTCACACAATTTGCACTCAGCTGTGTTTTACTTTTTGTTCCTTCTTTTATTGGGAAGCATGCACAGGGTGCATCACAGGGAAACATACAGAATGCTTCACGAACCCTGCATGCCATCCTTGCACGGGGGCCATGCTGATGTTCTTTGTATCATTCCAATTGTAGTCTATGTGCTGCTAAAGCGAGCACTGCTTTACTCTTATTTCTTGTTTCTGGAGGTTCTCTTTGGCTCTTGTTGAAATATGCTGGCTTGTCTTTTGTTTCTTTAATCGCAGTAAGAAAATTTGCTCCAATAATCCAAAATCAAGTCTTTGGGCAAGTTACTTCTGAGGCTTTGATTGCTTCTCACTCACGAGTCCTTGCTTTTTCACGTGCTTTGTTATTTTTTACTGTGAGCTGCTCATTTTTCTGGAAAACTATCTGGGAGCTCTGTGGGGTCTCGGATGAAGGTGCGTCCCTCCAGAGAGGAGATATTTGCCTTTGCCCGGTGCCCAGGAACAGTGCCAGCTGTAGACACATTTAACTGGCTCCGAGCTTACTGAGCTACCCAGGTGATGTGATTTCAGCTTCTGGGCCTCAGGAGTGATTTGCAGTTACAGGTTTACTTTCCAACCTCTGTCTGCCCAGCACCAGGAAACCCTCCTTGCAATCTCCGGGGAATAGGCAGTATATGCATTTACTTCTAGAACATTCTTACCTGAGGTTTAGTGCTTTGCAGAGTCCAGTTTAGGGTAGGAAGAGGTCAGGAAGAGAATGGTCTTCTATTAAACAGACTGGGATTGACCTTTGGTTCCTGTATTCCTCAATGTAAAAGAGTATCAAACCCAAACCCAGGTTTTCCTAATTTAGCAAATGCCTGCAGCTTCAGTCTGCCCCTTACCTTCTAGGCTTCTTTCACTGAGATATTGGCCTGATAACATCTCACTCCCTTACAAGTCTTTGATGCTTTTGAGAAAAAAAATGTAAATATATTTTATCCAACACTTTTAGTGGTTTTAGAGAGACGGTAGGTCAAAATAACCCAATATGGGGACAGAGTCCCAGAGAGCAATTTCCAGGCTCTCAGCCTCACACGGAGAGGTGCGGCTCGCGTAGAAGATGGCCATCCGCTGTGACTAACTGGCCATTAGCCACTGATATAACTGCCGTGGCTGAGCTAGCAAGCGCGGATTGCAGTTAACAAGTGGGGTTGGTTGGCAGAGAAGTGGATGGCAGGCTGCGAATCGTGTGGCTCCGGCTTCCTGTGTCTCCAACCAGCCACCAGCGAGAATACAGTGGTATGACTCCCCTACCCATGGCTCCGTGGGTGTTCCTTTTTGGCCTCACCATGTCCTGCGTTCTCATGTGGGGAGTGGGAGCTGAGACCCTGCCATGTTACTGGAAATGGAAGGTCCACCTCCCGACTTGGGCTAGTTCCATAGCATCCGTGCAATTATGGTTTATAACATTTACATTGTGTTTTGTAGCCATAAGCCCCACAATTTTGTTAGCCTTGAGTCTACACTGAAAGGATTCAATGCTCACTGACAACCTTTTTTGCCAACTATCCATTCCTTTCCAGGCTGGCCGAAGTCCATTCTGCTGTAATTCCTTGCAGAAGAGCTCTTGGGAAGTATATTCTCTGAATTTTTGCATATTCAAAGACCTTTGGCTGTTTATTTTTTCAGTGACAGTTTGGGCATAAAATTAATGGATCACACTTTCCTTCCCTGAAACTCTTACGCGTGCTTCCTCTGTCTGCCCTGGAGAAATCAGAAGCTAGTTTTTTCTTTGATTTTTGTGAGTGACTTTTGGGTCCGGATAACACTCATGATACTGTATCCTTGAAGTTCGGTAGCTTTACTCAGTTCTGTCTTAACACTGAAGAGTCTGATGCATTTCCCCCAGAGAAGTACTGTGCCCCTTCCTACATGGATTTGACTCTTTTTGCAAATTAAATCTGGGTATTAAAAAAAACAACTGGGTATTTTTTTCTATCTTTACTATTTGCTCAGCTCCCTTAAGTAATACCGTCTGTGGTCTTTATCTTCATTTGCTGTCTACCCCCCTGAACTCTTTCAAGCAGGCCCCCCATAGCCTTGAGTGGGTTCAGTGCTATCTTGGCCCTGGGTTTTCATCACTGTTTTACTCTTTTCTTCCCTCTTTCTCCTGATTTTTACCAGCTCCCTTTTCATTTCCTTATGTATACATTTTTTCATGGTGGGTTCTTAATTTGCCTCTTGTTTATCATGGTTCCTTTTGTCCTTTTTCTTTCACTAGTTTTATTTAGTGTGTCTAAACTCCTCTTTAAAGGAAGGGAGTTCTTCCTGGAAACCCCTTGTTGCAAAGCAGTTGGGGGAAAAGCCAGGCCAGTGCTCAGGGCCAGCTCCAAGTTGCCTGCCTCACGGGAGCCATGGGACAGAGGGCTTTGAAGGGCATGATGCTTATCTGACTTCCCTGCTTTCAGAAAAGACTCTTCCCGGTTCTCCCCCGCCCCGCCCCCACCCCTGCTCCAGGATTGCACAGATGGCTGGGCCCGTCTGGACGACTGGTTGTTCAGCCCCCCTGACACTTGTTATCTGCTTGCTGTCCCCTCCTGTTCCAAGCACAAGTAGATGGTCTTCCCCTCTGTGCTCTGCCAGGTTGGCTACAGCAGGCGGTCCTTCTCCTGGTCTTTCCTCCCCTAGCCTGCTGGACACTTTGCACCCCTTTCACATGTATTTGTTTGGGGTCATAAGTTTTCCTCAAAGATAGAGTTTTGCTCCTTTTTGTGCATTGCTTTACTGTTTTCAGATAGTTTCAGAAAAAAGGAACCAGGGGCATCTTACAGTTAGGTGTAAAAGTGTTCTCTTAAGAGAGCAGATTTGTCAAGACCCCCTGCTTTTCCTGAATAAAGAATACAAAGAATTTGAGGCATTTCTCTGGGAACCAGTTGTCCTTCGTGTTCTCTCCGAGTGTATATTCCTCCCAGGACCAGAGATGGGCTGAGTGTAGATAATGAGCGGTGTTTGTGCTGCCCCGGTCCCTGCATGAGCTCATCGGATCTCTGTGGCATCTCTGGCATCTTCTTGTGATAACATCCCATCTTCCTGTGGAGACCTCTCTGGAAAAGCAGGATGCGTTTATTTCTTGCTGAGCATGCAGAAGTAGATAACAGTTGAGAATGCTTTATGATGATGGTCAAGGCAAAGGGCTATATTTGGATTTAAAAAGTTGTTCTCAATCTTCCACAAAATTTGGAATATGTGGCTGTTGTTAGAACATGAGCAGAATGTGGAGAACTAGGAGAACTCTGACTGGTAGCATATCTCTAATATCTAGAAGTTGAAAAGGGAGAGGAATGGGGGTCGAATGCCTTGTTTTCTTGTTTAAAATGAAAAGTGGTAAAGAAACATGTATTGAATGTGAGCAACGGGGTCTAGGGGTCCTTTCTCAGCTCCCTTCAGATGATTCTTTGTGGCCAGGCTGGACTGGACCTCTGGGAGAGCCCACATTCAGGTTTCGCAAAGGCAGCATGAAAAGTAACGCGTAAGAAGGAGTGTGGAAATTCTACCCCTCCCTTCAAGGTCACAACGTGTGCTGCTGATACTTCTTCCTAAATGATTTGTGGTTCCACTTCTCCATGCTGACATCTGAGAGGTGAGATGCCGCACCTTTCACCAGCCCCACTGTTGCCCTGTGCCTTTTTGTCCCAGTTGAGCCTGGTGGAAGGCTAGCATCTTCCCTGGGCAGCGTCTGTGAGTACATCCTGTTTCACGGTTCCATCAACACCACATCGTGGGCATGGAAGGAGGAAGTGGATGGTACCTTCGCTGATCCCATGTTTGTAGTCAGAACTGTCAGTCTCAACTGTTTGGGCTTTTATCACTATGGTGACCACATAATGTATCCTCTAAACCAGGCCACATCTGAGAGAGTGTGATTAATAATTAAACAGGGCCATAAACACACATTGGGAATGGCCCAGGCAAACCAGAATGAATGGCCAACCTAAGTTCCCAGTGATAAATCTAAATATACTGTGATACATTGTAACATACATCTGATTTTTTTTCTCCAGCATTGTAATAAAAACCTGCCAGTTATCTTTATTGCCAAGTCTAGATACTTATTCATACTTAGTAGCAAAACTAGTATCATTTACTAATGAATTATTTCATCCTCAAAGTCTTTCAATTCTATGGGTACATTCACTCATTTGTGCATTAGACACTAATATCTTGCCGTAGTTTTCTGCCACCTTATAGGAAATGGATCTTAGTTTATTACCCAGAGTTCGTTGGTAGGGTTATGGGGCTTTTAGATGGTAACTTTACTCCGTCACTAACAGCCATCAGATGGCTGTTAGTGTGCTGCACTGGAGACCATGTGCCAGGGCCAGTGCTGAGAGCGTGACTTAGGTACAGAAATGCACAGGTAACATCTCACGTAGTCCTCACCTCAACCCCATGCGGGACGGACTGCTACGGTCCCCTGGCTGCCACTTAGAGAAGTTAAATAACCGACGTGTGCTTACAGAGCTGCTGAGCGCAGAGCCTCACGGACTGCAGACAGCCACATTCTGTGGTCTTCATTTCTAGTCAAGGAATTGGTCCCATGTTATAGTCTGCAGCCGGTTGATGTTTCCTTTCATGAGAACTGATGTAGAAGTGTCACTCTCAGGTCTGTCCCCAGTTCAGTGACTCTTTCCCCTCTCAGTGTGCCCACTGTTTCAAGGGGGCGAATTTTCCATACAACTCTGGGAGTGTCCTCTGCTTCACATATGTGTTCAATGGTGATTGTGCTGTGTCGTCTTTTCGACTGAGCTCCGATTGCGGAGGAAATGTCAATTTCGTGGGATAAGTACTGTGAGAAATTCAACTCACGTGTCTTCGACCACCTGGAGGCCTCCTGGGTGTATGGAATATGGAGTCCTATGACAACTGATGAGATCATTTGCCTATCAGCCTGTCCTGTCTCCCCTGAGGTTCTAGCACCGTTTCCCTCTGATTTTATGTGCGTTCGTGGGTGCTTCTAGGCTCTGAGGACCAGAGTACCCATATTCATCCTGGGCCCCAGAGAGAACACTGTCAACATCGACTGACTTCCCAGCCCGGCCCCAGAGAAACCCCTCCCACGGGTGGCCAGGGAAGGCGTCCCCTGAAAACAAGTGGTGTGTGCTGTTACTGTCACACTGTTTCTATTGTTTTTCTCATATTGAAGCGTTTTAAAACTTGTGGCATGAGGGAATGCTGATGTTATTAGTAATCGTTATTTGTGTCCTGGGACCTTCCTGTGCATTAGTTGATTTAGTCTGCATGAGTGCTCTGAGATAGGCCTTATTTTCTCCCATTTTACAGAGGGAGAAGTTGGGGTTCACAGGGGTTGCACAAGTCCCAAAGCATTGGTCTTCGGGTGAAACTCAAAGTAGCATATAACTGCCAAGTTCAAGCTTTACCCTTTATGCTCTTCTATTGCTGACTCCCTAGCTGGTCTCTGGTCATTGTCACACCTTCCCCTTAGATTCCTTAGAGCCTGTACCTCTCCCTCAAGCCACTGTGTCCTGGGTTTTCTTTCTGGGCTTCATTTTCCAGGTGAGTTTGAGATTCTCTGAACTAATTATTAATATTAGAGACTATTTTGGTAGAAGTACGTTAGTGCCTTTCATTGCGCCATGTGGGCCGACATTTGGCACATGGCCCCTCCACTGATGGATGGTGACCAGCCTCGTTGGCTAATGCACCCACAGTTGAATGAGTTCTGTTACAGGATCCTGGAAAATCTGAAGACATGAATGTGATGTTGAAGAAGATTTTCACCAACTTTTCATTTTAGGCCTTTACCAATTGAAAAGAAGCCAACAGACACGGGAACGTTTATACCCCCTGGGTCGCACTGGCCTGGAAACGCAAGCATCCCTGCCGCTGCTCCCAGGGCCAGAGCACAGCATGGCATCCCAGTGTCTGCACCTATATTATCCCATAGGCGTCTCTGAAATGTTAGCGAAGATTTAGGCAAGAAGACACCCAAAGGCCAGCGCTGCCACCACCTCCCCTGGGTCTGGTGCAAGGATTCAGAAAGTTCACTGCACTGCACAGCAAGTTACCACCCTCCATGCCCCAATTTCAGGGCATTCTGGTGGCTCCTGCGGTCAGTGTCTCATCCCGCTTCACAGAGCTGGGTGATCAGGCATAACCTTGTGCTTTCCTGCAGGGAACTCGGAAGCCGAACCCTCCTCAGAAGCCTCTGCCTGCAGATCCCTTGAGCAAGGTGACCCGGCCCGCCAATGCCTCAGCCAGGCCCCTGGGACCGCGCGAGTCTGGGCTCTGCCTGGCGCCCATCAGGTTGGTGTGGTGCAGACACGCCTGTCTCTTTCTCTCTTGCATCGATGGTTTTCAGACCATGGCAGGACAGCGGGCGGGTCACAGTCTCGGCTTCCTTTGTGTCCCCACTCCTGGGCACAATGCAAATAGATACACTGGCAGCTATAAAAATATCCAGGAGGCAGTGGTAAGCTTGTCATCATGGGTGTCACCATGGAGGACTTAGCAATGGCCCCGGTGTACCTAAGAGATCAAAGCAAGACCCGGGAGAATTAGGTAGTGTACTCCAGAAAGCTGAGGCTATTGAGAGAGGCCGGGCCACATTCCCCCAAGAGACAAAGAAGAGAACGCACAAGTGGTGCGGTATTATGATGGCTGAACACACACCTGCAAAGACAACCTCAGTTCCTGACAGACTCTGCCCAATCCCTGAGGTCCTGAAAAGTGAGGAGGAGTTGGCACATCATAGATGAAGCAAGGGGACTCGAAGGAGTCACGTTAACAAAGCTGGTAGGAGACCTGGCATAAGTGGCAGCATCTCGGGACAACTAACAAAAGACTCACCCTGAGACCTTTCTGCAGCTGTGGTCACTTTACACTGTCCCACAGAGCATGGGAGGCCTAGTCCTGAATCCTAACTTACACAAGAGGTAAGCCCAATGGTGTGCTGGAGCCAGCCTACACTGGTCTTCAAGAGCTATTAAATTTCCCGGAATTTTGCAAACCAGGTGTTAAACCTAGCCACTCTTAAAATTTTTAATTATATACTTACAATGATATAAATTATATTTTGACACAAATGTGATAAATGCTCAAAAGGCCTCCCTTCCTTTTTTTTTTTTTACCTACGTTTTATTATTACCTATGCCCTTGGGGTTAACTGCATCAGTTACTCCACCAGTGTGGTGGAAATACTCCAAAACAGTAGCTATGGCCCATCTCTTCCACATTCAGTCGTGTCACGTTGGTAGCCTGAATATTTAACCCATGGAAATAGTCAAATGCTACCAATCAGGCCCTCCTGCCTCCCCCTTGGTAGTTAAACATTTACCAGTGCACAGATGGGTTAACCGCTCAGCCAAGGCACTCTTCTGTCACACGTGCCCCCTTGGCAGGAAGCTTGCTTTGCGAGCTGAAAAGAGCGAAAGGTAGCATGTTGGCCAGGCCCTGGGTTCAATAATTCAGTATCTCTGAAGGGGGAAGGCGCACATCAGTGATTTCATTACAGCTTTGGGGAAAAATGCTTGGCCTGTGAAAGAGATAGCTGCCTAATAAATCTCAGAGATAAAGCTGGTCAAGGGGTCAGGACAGTGGTCTAATTCCCAACTGCAGAAAGACAGAAAAATCTCAGAGCATCTGAATTATTTCATTGTGGTTTGTATGCTGATCTTAAAGCTGCTTTTCTTGTTCCAAAGAAAAAGCACTACTTTACCTGGACATGATGAGGGGAAGGCCCTCAAGCAGTAGCCTATCTTCCCTCTGCCAGCTGCTAACACTAGTGCAAGCTGGGTTTGCTCTTGTCCCGGGAGGAGGAGAATTCTGTGCACATTCCCCTTTAGGGGGTACCCACATGCCTGCCTTTGCTGCCCAGAACTGCACCATCTAATACAGCAGCTGCAGGCACCCTGTGGCTAGTAAAAAATGTCACAAGCTGGCAGTGCAAATACACCCTGGATTTTGAAGACCTAGTACCCCAAAAATGTTATCTGTCAATCACGTTTTACTTTGAAATACTGCTACTCTGGATGTATTTATTGGTGAAGTGAAACATATTACTGAAGTTTGTTTAATCTATTTCTTTTCCACTTTTTTCCCGTGGCTGCTAGAAAATATTAAATTACCCATGGGGCTCCCATCTCATTACTAGTGGGTGGTACTTGCTAGAATCTCCCTGTGGGTGGGAGGTATGGCTTTGGAAAGGGCTCCTCTAGTGGTCAGATGTCACCATCCACAGGACATCCTGGGCCCTCGAGGTCTGCAAGCCCTGGTGACACCCAGAGCGGCCTCCCGGCCATGGACAAAGGGGTGGGATGTCATTCCGGAAACGTATCACAGTGCAGGAAGAGACATTCACGCCCAGACATCCGTCTCTGCAGGGACCACTTTCAAGTCCTGGGACCATGATTTTGTTCTGTCCTCTCTCAATGCAGACCAGCTCCTAAACGTCCACACCCAGTGCCCAGACCCGCCCACACCGCCTACACCAAGTGAGAAGAAGCAAGCCGACACTTTTTCAACAGTGAAGACAGAAGTTTGCACTATCTTTCAACTCCAGTTGGAGTTATTTTTTTTTTGTCCCAACTTTTACAATTTTTTTTTAAATGTTTAAAACACCATTATTTTAAGAACTTCGAGCTACTGCCATCGGTGCTGTGCTCTGCTATGGTGCTCTGTATACTTGCTCAGGTACTTGTAAATTATTAATTTATGCAGAATGCTTGTTACAGTGCAGTGCGCTGTAGTAGGCGGGTTTTTTGTTGTTGTTTTTTTACCATCACTGAGTTTTCCATGGAAGGAAGGCTTCTTGTGCTTCTCATAGTTTAGTGAACTTAAAATATCGTGCTTTCTGGGATTCTGGACAGGATGTTTACTTTTTGATCGAGGCTTTATGAGAGAGCAATTGCCCACTACCCAAGGCTGTGGTTATGGTACCAGACACAGCTCAAGAGACCCCAGGTAGAACCTTGATTGGTTTTCTGGAACCCCTCATCTCAGGCCGGGGGCTTCAGGTCCAGGCTGTGCTCGGCTTTCAGGGAGCCTTTGGGCCCTTTCACAGCTGACAGGCTGGTCCACCAGAGCTATGCCTTGAAGCTCCAGGATAGCGAGTGAGGACGAGGCTTCTGGCAGGGAAGCTTAGGAGAGAACCTGGGTTTCAGAGAGGAATTTTAAGGTGTAGCTCCACCAGGATAGAGACTGGAACACAAAGCCAGACAGAAACTTGACCTTGAGCTCACCGGCCATGAGCATATTTGGAGAGCGACCAAAAATGCTTGCTGTATAGAAACCCCAAAAACGTCTTTTCCTGGCTGCCCTTTACAGAGTGCTGGCATCAGCACCTGACTTACATTGGGAAAGGTGGTGTTTCTATAAGAAGCTACTGCCCAGGCACAGCAAGCCTCTGTCTCCCCATCCTGTTTGGAGCTTAGCAAATTACCACGTTGTCTTCTCCACTGTAACACAATGATTCTGTGTTCAGACAGACAGATGAGGCTTTCTGTGGGACCGTAACTATTTTCAGATGTGAACCGGTAACCAAATCTAGTGAACTAACTCTGTACATAAAAAGCTCCCTTTACGGCAAGGTTCAACTTATTCAAAATTAGGCAGGATCCCTATGCTTGTAAAAATTACAACCAAATGGATGCTGTGTTCGCTGGTATTGGCTGTGTCAGCTGTCCTTGTTGGTGTATATTGGACAAAGGGCCATCGGTTACTAGGAAGTTCTCTTGGGGGTATCCTATTTTCCCCAGTTGGCTGCAGGACTTTTTAAAAGATGTTTTTAGCATAAAGTCGGAATCTCTTAAATACTTGCAACCTACCTTTTGAGCATCACAGAGTGTGATAAGGAAATCAGTTTCCCAGTCTTAAATATTTACGAAATGCAGTCTTGAGCAGCGTCCCTTCAAACTTTCATTCATCAGATGTCTGACAGGGGGAGCCATTTTCACAAGGAGAGCTTGAAGACACCTGCATCTAATTGCGTGAAAACTACAAAATACTCAGACAAGGGAAAATGCTATTATGCCTCTGTCTTTCTAGTGGGGTCACATGTGACTAGTGTTTACATTAGAAGGCATGTGACAACAGTTCCAGAATTCACTCTGTTTTATGATAAAGACGTCATCTGGGGTCAATTTCAATGGTTTTTCTATGCCTTGAAGTAGAAAGACAGAAATGTACCAAGAACCTTGGTTTGCCTTCCAGAAAACAAGACTGCATTTTAACTCTCCCCATATTCCCCAGCATATCTAGGCAACATAGTTATTCATGATCATGGATACACTCAATAAGTCCCCGTCACAAACACACACGAAAGGGAATCCAGCTCTAATACATTCCAACTCTTGTAGCATGTATCTGTTTATTATACAATTATTAATTTCTTAAAAATGTAAAGTCATGTTAGAAATGTTACTTCTGATGAGCACATACAGAATTACTGTGATTGCTATTACATGTGGTAATTGTATTAAGGCCAAAACATATACTATTGAAGTTTACAGAATTTTTATGGTGCATTGTATGCAAGTATGGTCTTGATAGATGTCAGCTCCTTACATCTGGCATTTTAGCCCCTCCTCCTTTTGCGAGGGAGAGGATGTGAACTGACTCTTTTTTTATTTTTTTTCTTGTCTGTCCTTAGCTATAATTCCTGTGCTTCTATTTCAGAGAAGCAGGAATCGTTTGATATTAAAGGAGGTTAATGCTGTGATCTTACACCAGGTCATCAGTGGCCACTTAACGGCTGCAGCTGATGATACTTGTACATTCTTATCTCTGCAATACTAATTGTTTTTATAGAGCCATGCAATTCACTTCTGGATAAGAACATATTTAAACATAATGTCCCCTTACAATAGACAGATCATATCAAAGGAATACTACTTCCGGTATGCAGCATTTATCCAATGAAACATATTTAGCAATAACTTCCATTTTAATATAATTTAGAAAAGGAACCAATAGCCAGGTTTTGGGGGAGGAGTTATGGCTCCCTCTTTTTATATCCTCATAGATGATGGAAACAAAAATCAATACTGAGATGTCAATGGCAGCCTATTTTTAATGTGGCTTAAAATTTTATAGGTGTGAATAATAGAGTTGATTTGCGTTTCCAAGGCCATCGCTGAGGAAATCGATGTGCCTAGACAGACAGTAGGTGCTGAAGGTTGCCACTCTTCTCCGTCTTATTATGGTTGTAGGGTATATGACCCCACTTCATTAGGAAGCATACGGCTAATCTTCCAGGCATTTGATTTAAAACTTTATCTCCTGAAATTTTTTTTGTAACAGTTTGTTTTCCTGACACATGGAATCAGATGTGTAGCAACCAAGAGAAACAATGCATAACATTTTCCATTGTCAAAATATGCACACAGAGGTTACACTTCCCCGTGGGAATTTTTCCAGCTTACACATGTGGGATGACATCACAGAAACCACAAAAGCAACAAATTAAACTACATGAGAATAAATACTCCTGACTAGTCTCAGAGGGGACATTTTTATGCCTTCTTAACTTTATGAGAAATTCTCAGGCTGAAACCAGAGGCCATTGTTCTCTGGCAAATCAATACAGTACATCAATGTATCCCTGAGAAGAAAAACAGCTAAAACTCTGACTGGTGTCAGACTGTTCTTAGGAGCCTGTGATCTCCCACGGTGCTGGAGAGAGCCTGCTGCTGGGCCAGATAGAAAGCTCCAGCATCTGTGCCATCTCTCAACTGATGTTTACTGAGCACTCTGAGCCAATGAGACCTGACAACTGAACGGGCGTGATGCCTGGGCAGCTGGATCTTTCTCGTGCAGCCTCACCCCTTTGCGGTCTTTCCTCATGAGGCTTATTTCATTTAAGACTTTTGCTATGAAGGACTCCCCTGGGTGTTCTGGGAGCAGGAAGCCCAGGGCAGATTTGGTCGGGAGGTCCTTCCTCACTGCTGTCAAAATGACCCTAGCCAAACACAGGTGACCCACATAAACATTACAGCAACCCTCACCAGAAGTCCCCCAGGTGTGACTCTCAAGCTGTGGCTTTCACATGCTACGGGTGGCGAGTGGGGGACATTGCAGATACCATCTTTTGTCCTCCCCACCCTAGAAGCCATCCCTAGGCTACCAGTCACTCCCCAGGACTCACGAGCAGGCCCATAACCCCATCTGGACACATGGAGCCAAGGCTAATCCATCTCTGCCTCTCCTAATCACCTGGACACAGGTTCCTTTCCCAAGTCAGACCCTGTGCTAATGCCTTTCCAGTCTCTGACAAATCTCTGTGCTCGTAGCTCCTTTGGGTCAGCCAAAGTGGTGACTGCTGAAGCATGTGACTGCCCCCCAAGTCACCCCTTGGCCACCCAAAGCCCAGCCTTCCCCAGGGCGGCAGCACGGAGCTACCCCACCAGCCTCGAATCCAGCAGAGCTCCTCCCACAGACACATCACCCCCAGAGTGGCCTCCCGCCAAAAGACTTATTCTAATTGCAATGGGGAGCTGGCCATAGAAAATCAGTTTATCTATGAACACAAAATTCTCCTGCTTCACTCTGTAGTTCCCACTGACATCTATTTCTTTTAAACCTCTGTGAAAACTCTGATGGGGATATAAGTAACATGCTAAGACAGACTCGTGAGCCGCAGGCTGAGGACCACTTCTGTGCAGTGGGGATGCTCCCAGCAGCCAATCACCTACATCTGAAGGCGCTGTTTCCTGCCTTTCATAAAGAAGGCCCCCTCTACTTTGGGGACCGCAATAGCAGCTTACAGTCCAGCCCATTCAGAGCCTATTTCCTGTGAGAAAATCTAGAAGGAACACTCCATGTAAAATTGTTGTAATGTTCAAAAATGGCTAGTGAGAGCTAGAAGACTTAACACAATTAAAGGAATTCTCAGTGTGATTCCACTCTTCCAGGTTGATCACTCTCTAACCACCCTGATTTTCCACATCATCTTCAAAACAACATGTCCTATATCCTCCCTGTGAGTCTCCTTCCATAAAACAAAAATCTCTTAGTCCTCAATTGAGCACATTCTATATCCAGACAAAAGAACAAATATCATGTGATCATGTTTAGTTTTACAAAGAAGTGGAATGACGTCTGTGTTCATGGCCTATAAGCAGGTACTTAAGGAAGAGAGTGATAGGAAAAATACATCAGATTAGGAAGATAGACAAATCCTCGAAGCGTCGTGGGCAGGACAAGCCATGGCAGCGCTAATGTTCTCTTATACCTTCTATCAGGTCAAACGGGGAGGCTGGAGGGAAGGTCCTTTGTTGGAATGTGTGTGGAAACATAACTTTGTAACACTTGACTGTAGGCCACTCACCACAGTGCAAACGTATAGCTACTAAACCAGTACATTAATTTTATAGTGCTTCATCCATTTATAATGCTTTGGTTTGCTAATTCTGTTCACATACCTTTTTATGTTACAGTCCATTACTTTTGTACACATTTCTCATATTGGGGGTTCTCCAGATAACACAACCTGCTATGTCCGTAGAAAAGTCATTGTTAAGAATATTATATCCAATAAATGGTATACAGGTAAATAGAAAGATGTGTCTCATTCATTACTGAGAATGTTACAAGAATGGGGAGGGGGAACCCTGATGTAGAAAAATGCATCTATGTTCTCATTCATTTTTAGATGCATAAGGAAATTCTGGAACAGTACCTAAGACACAAAGAAGAACGATGAGCTGGGGTCAGGGGGTGCAATGGACATGAACCAGTCCGATGATAGGACAGAGGGAATAAGATACATTTTCACACACCCAGGGCAGGGGGATGGGGGGATCCTGATGCTTTTCTTGAACAATGTGAATTCATAACCGATCAGAATAATATTTTTAAAAACTCACCTTATTTACTGAAGAGATAAATTCAAAAAGCAAGCAAGCAAGGGTAGAAACATTCACACGAGACTTAACCAGAATAAAAATCTAAGTGTAATAGAAATATATTTATAAATTAAAAAAAAATAGCATTCAACTTCATGAAGCAAATACAAAGAAAAACAGACATACTGAATGATAATGAAGTCTTTATATTCTTACCATCCTCCAGCCATGACAAAGTAAATAGGCAAAAAAATAAGTCTATAGAAAACCTCAAACACAGTTAATAATGCAGATCAAATTGATAGATATCATATAGAATACTTCAAACCTACAAAATCTACCTTCTTTCAAAGAGCCTCTAGGAAAAAAAATTATAGCGAGAGAGGGTACCAAAAACACGTATACACATTTTAAGAAAGGAAAAAACTGTATTAAAATGTGTAATGGGAACCACTTTGAGCACCTCTTGTCATTGCAGAAGTCAAACGTGACTTCTTTTGTTATCGGTATATACTGAGTATTACAATTTTAATACAGTTTTTTCCTCTCTTAAAATGTGTCTACATTTTTTTGGCACCCACTGTATATAATGTTTTGGCACCCACTGAGGGTACCAAATATATTTATTTATATTTATACTTATTATATATATTTATATTTTAACATATATGTATATAAAATTTTGTATATTAAGACACAAAATAAACTCAAATTCCAAATGCTACAAATTCTCAAGATTATAATGCAGTAAAAGTAGAACAAAAATTCTTTGCCCTAGAAATGTAAAGTTTCTTGATTCAAAGATGAATTACAGATTATGTAGCAAATAGTGAAACCACGTGAAATAGCACACTCTACAGCTGTGCTTGTCACATTCCTTGAATTTTAAGAACTCACCTAGGATGCTTGTAAAAATCCATTTTTCTGTCCTTCACCTGGAGATTTCAGTTCAGAGGGCCTGGGATGGGGTCTAGAGATTCATATTTAAAAGTGCCCCCAATTCAATCTTCTCATCGAGAAAGTTTAGGACACTTCTTATGGGAATACAGCTAACGCAGTGCTGAGGGGAAAACTCATAGCCCTAAATTCACATATTAAGCAAAAAGGATAAAAATGAATTTAAACATAAAAAGCTGACATAAAAAATTACAAAAAGGAACAAAAAAAATAAACCTAGGAGATAAATAAAACAGAAGGAATGAATTTGTAGAAAAAAAAGTATAAATTAATGGAAAAAGGAAGACTAATAAAAGCATGGGTGGCTTCTCTGGGAAACTTAAAATACAAGATAAACCATCATCTAATCTCATTAAGGGAAAAAGATGAAAAGCAAATACACATAGCATGTGAGCACATAGAATGCAGCAGTCCACTGTAACCCAATGACATTATCTCAGGAAAACAAGGATGGCTCAATGCTGTAAAATCGAATACTCCAAGTCACCAAATTGGTAGATTGTAGGGATGATTACCATACACCATATTATGATTACCAGCAATGCTAAAAAGACATTTGGTAAAATGCAATACCCATTCCTGAGTTCTTAAAAATCTGAATAAAATAAGACTGGAAACCATAAGATGTGAGAAATGCTCATGTTGTTTATGGAAAATCAGCTTTACAAATATAGGACAGGATCTTGTAAGTTGCCGTTTTTGGCTAAATTATGTTGCAATAACAAACCGCTCTTAAATTTCAGTGACTTACAGCACAAAAGGATTATTTCTTGCTCAGAGGTGATGTCTGTTTAGGTGAGTTTTGGCTCTTCTCCAAGGGCCCCAGGCTGATGGAACAGCCATCAGCTGGTCTTGTGACAGAGGGAGGAGACACACAGGATTCTTAAAACTTTTGCTCAGAGGGGCAGGAGCCATTTCCACTCTCATTTCACTGACCAGTCAGCCCTGTTATCTGGCCCACGGCTTCAGGGGGAGGAGATGCTGCTGCTATGCTTTTGTTGGTGAGAAAGCATGTACCCTCTTCCCACAGGGGGCTCACGCATAAGATCTACAACAGACTGAGAAATGAAACTAAGGTGAATGTCGACCATGGTGGGAAAGGGCCTTGGAAAGTGCTGCTATGCTCTGGTTTTTACAGAGATCTTTAAAAATGTAATCTAGCAAATTTGAAGGCATATGCATTTGTACAAAAGGTAAAACACTAATGGAATAGCTCAGGAGAAAACGATATGTGACCCACAAATTTAATTCCTAAGGTGGATATTCTACAAAGTGTATGGAATAAAGGTGAGAATTGCCAACACCAGTAAAACTGTGTGCTTTTTCTCTCTGTCCTTCCCCGCAAGCTTTGGTAACTTCATTACCTTTTAATTGGTATTTCCTTACCAGAGAAAAATTGGACTCCTGTGCAGACGGCTGTAGCTGGTCTGCTCACGAGGCCCCGTTAACCAGCTTGTCTCTGGAGACGCTAAATGCATGTGGTCCGCTCGCTCACACTGCTGACTTTTAAGTCTGCCTGCCGAGTTCAAGTTCCCCCACGTTTGTGTCTAAGCTCCCAACCGGCAGACCTCTCTGCGGTTAATTCCTACTTGTCTCTGAACTGCGTGATCAGCATCAAAACCCTTTCTGCTCGGAAGGCTAAATTTAATATACTATGTGCTGGCAAAGCTGTCAACATGCCAGCAGGCTGGGCCTTTCATTGTCAGGACCGAAGTAGATGGAAACACATTCTCAGACAGGTCTGCTCGAGAAAGACTGACCCCCGCCAGACACCTCTAACAGAGCAGCATCGGAGTCTTGAAATATGTATGTTGCGCTTTGATGTGAGGCCAGCAGCTGAGGAGAAAACTTTGCACATGGCCTCCTGGGCTTTCGGGAGGAGTGTCACTCCAGGGGGAAACACCAGCCTGACAACACCGCCTGGCAGCCTGAAGTCAGGAGGGGAGGCCGTAATTGAAAACACATGAGGGAAAGAATTTCCACAAGGTCCTGGAGTAGCTGGAGGACAGCTTGGGGGGCAGGAGAGGGAAGTGGGAGACCCATGTATGTTTGTGCAGCTCCAGTACATAAATATTTTGTTTCATGTCTAACTCCAAAAGGCCCAAGTGCAAGAAAACATCCCCATCCTGCAGACGCCCAGTGATGACACCACAGTCTCACGTGCTTAGGTGAAAAGTTGTATTTCAATGTGGGAACAGTTGTACGTGACAAAAGTCACTGTGAGTCTTCAACTAAATAAATAATCAAATGTATAGCGCTCAAAGATGCAGTATTTCATCTCTAGTTCAACAGTCACATTTTGTTTTGTGTCACTCGCCTTTCGGAGAGAAGCAGTGCCCGATCAGCGCGCAGAAGGGACCGATGACTTCTTAGGCATCTGCTTTTGTTGCCTTTCTTCTAATAAGGAGAGTACATTCTAGATAAACAAAAACAGGTAAATGCAATCCAAGGGTTGGGTGGGTTTGGTTTCGTTTCATTTTGTTTAAAGTACTACAAAATGAGCCTGGAAAGGCGGAAAGAATATCCCAACCTGTCTGTCAAAAACTCTGGCCATTTCGAGGATGCCTTTGCCAAACTGAGAGAGAAAAACAACAAAAATTATATTATATGTATGTTCTTTATTCTCCTCCCAGGAAAAACTGTAGAGAAAGCGATCGAGTGGTTTACCTCGTTTTTCACACTTGCGTCTGCCCCTTTGTCGAGAAGTAAGTGGACTAACTCTTCGTGATTATTTAGCACTGCCACCTGAAAAACAAACGCGAGTGGGGTGTGAGTGGGCTTCTCCCTCCCCACTGAGGCTGCAGCCAGGCCATGCCTGGGGCAGACAGGCCCAGGAAACCCACCAGCAGCACCCCCAAACTCTCAGTCTACAGCGATGACAACAGCAAGGAGAACGGGAACGGAACCTGCCTTTCCCCACGCGGAGACATGCTGGGCCAGCCCAGGGTAGAAAGCAGCACCGTCTTTGTAGGAGATCCCTGTGGATCCTCCGAGGGCCTCGGGGACTGGGGTGGGTCATTCTTAAAGAAATGGTTGTGGAAAACCGATGACAAAAACGTGACGGTGACACTGGCATGCCTTTGTGAACAGGCCGGCAGGGAATCCACACCCAGCCAAACCCAGAGCTCAGACCCCACTGAACTCACAAGCGTTGCCTCGTCATAGAAGCAGCTCTGACCTTCCTGCCTCACAGAAAACTCAGCTGCTTTCTGGAGGAAGGCCTACCATCAGAGGCGTCTTCCCATCTTTATCTTTCGCGTTCACATCGGCTCCAGCTTCAATGAGCAGACAGGCCACACTCCGGTTCCCTGAGACCGCGCAGACTCTCATGAGTGGAGTCCAGCCCGAGCCAGCGTCCACCACGTCTACCTATGAGGCCACAGGGAGAGCAGCTCTGAGTCCCGTCTCTCTTGCTTCAAAAACGCTCATCAGAAACAAAGGAACAGTTCCTTGCCCAAATTCCCCTTGTTTAGACTCAGTCTTTCTAGACTTGGTGAAGCATTGCCTGGACTGTGCTAATTGAGTTCACGTTTATCAAAGTGACCCTGGCTCGTCATCTACATTTTGTTCAAATGGGAAAAGGCTGGGATAGAAAAAGGAAATTAAACAAGCACCTTACTCCTGGCTCCACATGAAGTCCCGACCGTGTTCTCTCTTGCCTACTTTTCCTCACCGGTTTTCCAAATACAGTTTATTTAGCTGATTTTCAAATACTGAAAGCTATTTAATGTTCAAGTAGCTTTAAATCCTTTCTGGAACAAGACAAGTACCACATACACGCACCCTTCTACTTACCAGTAAGTACTAACTTTAAGCAGGAGACCTACAGGTAAATACAAAGCAACCAGAGCTATTCCACGAATTCCAGCCGGAAAAGGTAGCTAACCTAATGCCTTCTCCAAAACGTCATCAGCCTCGTCATGAGAGGGCCATGTCCGCTGTGCATGGAGATCTCTCAGTGCAGTGCTTTAAAAGACATGTTTGAGGATAAGAAAATGGAAACACTGCCGCCTCAGGTTCCCAGGAAGGTCTCATCCACCTATGAAGAGTGGCACTGAACACACACACCCACACCTAATTCTGCCACAGAGTTACTCAGTGATGTCCGCAGCTTTAGTAAAACATCAGAATGGAACGAGGAACTGCCAGTAGGTCCTTGGGACATTGCAGGTTGTTTGTATGGATGAGATTATCCAATGCAACGTCTTCAGGGTCTTCATCAGGCAAATCACAAATAATCTTTGGGCAGCAAGCTTCAATATATTTCAATAATAACAAAATGATCACCTCGTATTACATGGTGCTTTATACAGTTTTCAAGGCACATTCACACATACCTTCTCCTTTAGTCCTGAGGGTGAAACAAGGGTAGGTATTTTTATCCCCCCAAGTTTCCAAATGATTAAACCAAGTCGCCGAGTACTCAGTGCCTTTCCTGGGGTCACATGGCTGGCTCACTGAATGCAGAAATGGTTCCTCATGCAAGTTGGTCCCCCTCAGGATGAATTATTACATTCGGGAAGAGGGTGGCAGCCATGCCCCATTAGCTCCCAGCTCCGTCCAACCGTCTTGCAAAGCCAAGGTCATGGGGGGCTCATGATGACATCATCTATCCACCATCTGCCAGCCACACAGAAATCTTTAGTGGACACACTCCTATAGCCCCAGGTCTACAGAAAAAGATGGAATTCACCCCCAAAGAAGTGTGTTCATATCTGAAGCCCAGAGAGCCTACACTTCCCACATCCAATATTTAAATGTTCATGGCAGAGACCTGCCCCTCTTTCAGCAAAAGCCAACCTTCATTTTCAGCTACAGACTTTTATTTGGGTCCAAAGCATGAGCGGAGTTCATCATAAACCAAACAAGGGAACATGGCTGTCCCTACCACACAAGGCAGGTGTGGCCCAGCCTTGCCACCGAGGCCCACAGGCTAATCCTTTTGACCTTTTGCGCATGTTTCTCAGACAAAGAAAACAAGAAATGTTATTAAAAGGAATTATCTTAAGGACCGAGATTTTTCCTTCCAGGGGCCCTTTTCTCAGCCTGCAAAAAGCGGTCCCTGAATTCGTGAGGTCCCGCAACTTAAGTCTGGCTTTCCTTAACCACACTTCAGAGACAAACTAGAACAAATCTACTAACATCTTCCAGGATGCGGGACTCTTCTCATTGTGAGTTTTCCAGGCCACCAATTGAATTTCTCAGTACTCTACCCATCTGGCAATCATAACCAGGACAGCGTTTTGTTCTTCGTGCCTTATTTCCACACCTTGAAATTTTTATTTGACTTCTTTGAAGTCTTGAACTAAAATTTTCAAAATTATCAGCCATTACCATCCTCAAGCTAACTCTGTTTACCCATCTTCAGAAGTCCAGACTCCACTTTTATTTGCTAACTCAAATGTAGACGTACTGAGAACATGAAACCAAAAGCAGACCCAGCACTCCTGCTTCCAGGTAAAAACACTAAGAGCTGACATGCTCTATTCTTGATATACTCAGTTCTCTCTTTGGAAATTTTTTGTAATAACGAATCTTTAAAGCAAACCAAGACTAAAAACAATCTAATTCTAGAAGCAACAAGAAATACTGTAGCTGTAAGAGTTCCTAGCATTATTGTGGCCCCCGCACCTTTGGGTATCTGGCACGTGGTAGATGCTCAGTAAAAGCACTGCTGAGAGATGGAATGAAGAGATGAATGAATGAATGAGCAAGGGGATAAACAAAGTAGGTGAAGCAGAAAAGTATGAGGCCTGGCTCTGGATTCAACTCTGTTTCTTTTTTCCTCCATGCCAGTCCAAAGCCTCACTATCATGTCAATTCTATGATGGTCTTTTTTCCCAAGGTTTCAGGAGCGTTCTTGCTGAGAAGTCAGAGAACTTTCTTCGGCATTTCTAAGTTCAACTAATAGGCCCTGCTTCTCCGTGACCCTGGGGCACAGCATTTCAGGTTCTTAACAGCATGTGTGCAGTTCATAAGGCAGACCCCATACCTCACAACCATCTTTTATCATCCACTCAATCACGCTGCAGTGGCCTCCATCTGCGGCCCAATGCAGAGCCGTGCAGCCGCCTCGGTCTCTCGTCTCCCAGGAAGCACCGTGTCTTCGGAGACATTTCACCACGTCCAGGTGTCCCGCGTAGCACGCCAGCATCAGACTGCAACATACGGAAGCAGCCGCGTTTGGCTGTAAGTATAGTCACCAAGCTCAGGTCCACATGTTACCCTGCCTGGCTTAACCCTGAGAAAGAAGTCTTAATTTGAGTGGAAAAGCCATGAAAATTATTTGTAGAAAATGTATATGTGTCCATCAACTAGTGAATGGATAGACAAAATGTGGTATACCCATACAATGGAGTAGTATTTGGCCATACAAAGGAAATACACTTTTGATATACGCTACAGCACGAATAAGCCTTAAAACACAACGCTAAATAAAAGAAGCCAGACACCAGAGGCCACATATTATATGATTCCACTGATATGAAATGTGCAGGAAAGCATTCTAGAGAGACAGACTAGCAGACTTGTCGTTACCACAGGCTAAGGGGAGAGGAAACCGGCCGGGGCAGTGGGGGTACCTGCTCATGAGTACAGTGCTTCATTCTGAAATGTTCTGGAATTAGACAGTACAACTCTGTTAATATACTTTAAAATGCTGAACTGTACATTTTACAGAAGTGAATTGCATGGCATATAAATTATATCTCAATAAAAAAAAATTGTACAAGGTCTCTCTCTGCGTGATGATAAATGGAATGTCCAGCCCTGAGGCCCCAGCCCAGACGGGGCTGGAATGGAACCTGATGACCACAGCTGTGTCCTTACACGGGGCCTCCATTTCTGGGACACTCCCAGGAAGAAGAGAGCGGCCCTTCACCTGCCCAGGGTTGAGGGTGTTTGAATCTGATGCATGTTGCCAAGTTCCTTTCCAGAAAGGTCACATCAGGTCACACTTGTATCAACTGCATCTGAAAGGGTCCATTTTACTCACCCCATACCAACACTACCATCATGTTTTAACTGATAATATGATAGGTGGACATTCATTACTAGCAAGGCTAAACATTTTTCATATGAATTAACTTATTCTGTTATGAATTGTCTTCTCTGTAAATTGCTTTTTCTTCTGTGTATAGATTTTTGGGGTTTAAGAATAGGTATGTATTTTCTATAGTTAAAGTTGCCAGTAATTTGTCTATGTTTGCAAATCTTGCCCCAGATTGTCCTTGACTTTGTAACTAAGTTTTTTTAAATGTATGATGTATTCTTAATATTTTTCTTCGTGATTTCTCATAATCCTTTAGTCTTTCACATTATAAGATCAGATAGATACCTTTTTTCCCTGAAAATAAGACCTAGCCGGACCATCAGCTCTAATACGCCTTTTGGAGCAAAAGTTAATATAAGACCCGGTCTTATTTTACTATAAGACCAGATATTATTATATTATATTATGTTATGCTATGTTATGTTATGTTATATTATATTATATTATATTATGTAATAAAATATAATATTGTAGTATGTTAATATATTATATTATAGTATATTATAGTAATATAGAGTATATATTATGGTATATTATAGCATATTAAATGTTATATAGTATTATATAAAAATAATATAATATATATTTAATGTAATATAATATATTTAATAATATAATATATTTAATATACTATATAACACTATATAACATATTTAATATACTGTATTTAATATACTATGATATTATATTTTATTATATAATATAATATAACGTAATATAATATAATATAACATAATGTAATATAACATAACATAACATAACATAATATAATATAATATAATGGACCTGGTCTTATAGCAAAATAAGACCGGGTCTTATATTAATTTTTGCTTCAAAAGATGCATTAGAGCTGATGGCCCAGCTAGGTCTTATTTTCAGGGAAACACAGTATATGCCTGTGTTTTCTATGGTTTTGTTTTTTACATTTAATTCTTAATTCACCTGGAATTTATCTGGATGCATGCTGGAAGGCCGGGATTTAGCTTAATTTTTTTTTTCTTCAAGTAGCCTGTTTTTCCAGCACCTTTCTCATTGATATGTGTTTCCCCCGTCATCACGTACTAAATTCTAATGTCTATGGAGATTGATTTTAGGATTTATATTCCATTCTATTTATCTTTTTTCCAATTATTTGTACCAGTATCATACTACCATAATTACTTAAAATTTTATGAGCATTTAAATAACTGTCAAAGCAAGTCCTCCCACATTCTTATTTGACAAAGTTTTGGTAGCTAGTATCATCTATTTGTTCCTCCAGATAAATTACAGAATCATTTTGACAGGTTCTCAAGAAAAACTCCATTTGAGCCCACACTGAACCTACATTTAATTAGGGAAAATTGAAAATTTTATAATATTTGATCTTGCTATACTGGCATATGGTATATGTCCCTAGTTTTTAAATCTTTATCTTTCAGTACATTTTTATAGGTTTTTGTATATAAATTTCTTACTTTTATCAGATGTTTTATTTTTTATTCTACTTTGTTTCCCTTATTGTATTTATTAACTAGTTATTGATTACTATTATTTAAGAAATTTTTTTTCTTTATTTTATAGCTGGCCATTTTACTGAACCTCCTTATTAAGTCCAAATATTTGAAAGCTGATTCTTTTTGGTTCTACAGGAAAGGAACCATGCCTCTTACCTCATTTCATGTCCTGCTGAGCTGATCAGCCTACCAAAATACTAATCGTGAAATAGCAATATGTAACTTGTAGTTAACTATATGCCTAGCACTGTTTACGTGTTTTTTTCCATATACAGCTCATTAAATGCTCACAAACCTGTAAGTACTTCTATTATCCCTATTTTATAGATGGGGAAATTGAGGTATCGAGAGGTTAAGTAACCTGCTCAAGGTCACGCACCCCATCCAGACAGGAGTTGGGATTTGACATTGAGCTCTCTCTTGACCATGGGCTTCATTACTAATTTTTCAAAGGAATCTGTCAACACTAAGGGTGACACTGGCTGATCACCTGAGATGATAGACAAGTTTGTATGATGCCATCAAAGGGTTCACTCACTCCCATATGACAGACACTGTCCCAGGGCTGAAAGTATCCTGCACTTTAAAAAAATAAGATACTTTTTAAAGTATCTTGATGTGATGTGTTACACGGAATTTTTGTTCCGCATCTACACACACCCAGGTTTTCACCTTTAGTCTATTGGTGAGAAGTGTGATACAAAATTTCCTAATACTAGATATCTTTACTCTCCTGCACAGCCCACTTAGTTGAGATAGGAGAGAGATATAAAAGTCTTCACACACACAGACATACAAAGAGGTTTCTTTCTCTTACTATCAGATTTTAGCAATGAGGTTATCCTCTGTAGCTTTCCAGCTTCCTTCCTCTCTGCTCTGGAAAAGTTCAAGGTTATTATCAGCACCTAGAAAACGAAACAAGCTGACTGGTAGAACAGTCACGCTATATTAGAGGTAATGCTTTAATAAATTTTCTAATTTCTTGTATGGGTATTGGTTATTTCAGGTTTTCTGCTTCTTGGATTGATTTTGGTGGTTTCAATTTTCTCAGAAAAAGCAGCCATTTCAATGAAGTGATCAAACTACTCCTTTAGATGCAAATGCCCCGTTTTTCTTCTC
Organism: Rhinolophus hipposideros; assembly: GCF_964194185.1. Classification (NCBI taxonomy): domain Eukaryota; kingdom Metazoa; phylum Chordata; class Mammalia; order Chiroptera; family Rhinolophidae; genus Rhinolophus; species Rhinolophus hipposideros. The sequence continues at coordinate 5,190,805 of NC_138061.1, forward strand.
ATGTTTGAATTTCCTCTATAACCACAGTTATGTGCCTTTTCAATTTCCTAATTTTTTTTCTTCTAAGATTTATAAGAAACTGGTCCTATTTTATTAAAGAGATTTTTGTTGAAGAGGCAGCTCTTACACATCTCAATCTTTATTTTTTAATTAATCAATTTCTACTTTTAAGTCTTTCCTTTTCCTACCTCTCAAATTTTTTCTCTTTTCATTTTTCTTTTTAAATTGCTATTATTCTTTTCCAACCTTCTTGTTTTAATGGCTTAGTTCCACATCACCTAGGAACTAGTTGGAAAACTGCTGTTTAAATTTATAAGTGATTTTTTTATATGTTATTATTCAAAATCTATTTCTGCATTGTGTGCAGCAAGTATAGTAAGCAGGCTTTCCGGTTGTAGAAATTGATGTGTTTTTTGTGGCCTACGATCTATGATCAGTGTTTGGTAGATACCTTTAGATGCTAGTTTGCAGTGCACAAACCTTGGATCTGTGTAGCATTGTATGACTGTGAGCTTTGCATTTTGTTCCCTGTTCTACCCAAGTGCCAAGCACAGAACCTGTAGTCATCCAGTACATACTGGTTGATTTAAGTTAATTAATTAAGTATAATTACTTGATTAGTGACCATTTTCAAGTCTTTCTAAAACGTTCTTTCATCTGTAAGTATAGATTTCGAAGGCTCATGCTGTTTTCGTGACCTCCTGTAAGGCGCTCAGCCCTTTCACCTCAGGAAGTTCTCAGGTTGTACCTTTCTGATTGCTGTTAGCGTCTTTGGAAGCACTAGAAACTTAGTTCACAGAGGAAAGCAAAATGCAATGACAGCCCTTAGGGAGGTACAAAGTGCCACAAGTACTTACAACCGAGTGCCCAGCACAGAGCTGGTGATGCCACGTTAATAACTATCATTTACGGAGCATTCAGTGTGTGTGTGCTGGGCACTGATTGAGGGGAGATATCTGCATTAGAATAGAGACCCCATAAATACGCTGTTGGCTAAGGGAGCAAATGAATAAGACAGTTCCGTCCTTGCTATCTTTCCTTTGTGACATGGTACTTTATCTCTCAGTACTGCCAAAAGAAATGATCAAACATTTGCATTAAATCAAAACCCCTCTGGGCACAAGCCTAGCAACACAAATATGGGAACTTTTAGGGCATATTCCATCCACCTACCTGTCCTTGCCACTTCCATTCTTCTGATTCACATCGGTGCCATTAGAAATGAGGATTTTCACAAGCCTAAAGGGGACAAATTTAAACACAGCTGGATAAGTAGCTTCAATGAGTAGGAACCAGCGATAATCCAGTAAAATTGAAAACCACTATATTTATGACATGTCTTCCCAATACATCCCTCTCTATCCCTCTCCATCTTCAGAGACCAGCTGGCTTTAAAGACAGGGCAAACCAGCAAACTACCCTTACACACACACGAAATGGGGTTTTACCTTTTACATGAATTATTCATTGAAAACAAACTATGGCACAAAAACAAATTGGACTATCAAACTAGTTCACTGTCACGTCAATGACCATTTTAAATATATTTTCAAATGACAGCATTGAATGAAAATACATTTCTATTTTTTCCATAATGGCATTTTAGTAGTTAAAATATGATTGAAAAATAAGCTATTAGCATTTATGCCTCTGTGTGGAACAGAGGTAATGGAGTGTATCAGTGAAAATTATACCTTAGCAACCTATCAGAGAAGTTTGTTTTCCAGAATTAATAGTCCTCTTCTTTTTTTTTTTTTTAAAGAAATTCAAACTCTAATACCCAGTTTTCCCAGGACATATAAAATATACTGCAAAGTTTAATTAAATGGCTACCTCTTTTCCTCACCGTATAAGTACACATTTTTAGACATTCTCATGCACATCCTATAACTTTAGGAGAAAAACAGCTGAGATTTTGTTCAGCCCGTACGGGGCACAGTTTTGGAAAGAGAAAAGAAATGGGGTTCGTCCAGCACCTCTTCCGTTCCTTCCCCACCCTGACCGGAGTCTTTGGAAGCGGCCTCAGCCCCTCCCTGAAAGGTGAGAAGGAATGCAGCCCACCTGGTGTAACCTTTCTGGGCAGCAACCATCAGCGCCGTGAAGCCAAACTTATTGGGGACATCAACCTTCACGTTGCTGGGGAAAAACAGAAAAAAGAAAAAATTAACATGCTCAGCATGGCTCCCTGTAAATGTGCAGCTGACTTCTCATGCGTGTGGAGCACAGGTGGCTAGAATGGTTCATTTTACCGAAAATTCCAATTTCTTCTGGGCCATTAAATTTGTGTTGTCTTAGACTGCCCTGCCGAATATTTCAAATTCACAAGAAAAGAAGAGAAAATTGCTGTAATTTCACTTAAAAGAGGCACTCCCTTCAACTCAAAACCATTATGCGAGCTGATAAAACACTCTGAGAAGGACCCGGCACCTTGGCTGCAGACGCTCCATGAACAGGAGCCCGTGGGCTGGACAGCCACGCTTTTGCCTCGATTCCCATCTCACCTGCTAGGCACAAAGGGCTTAAATGTCAGCTTAGCAGCTTTGCTTTTTGGGGAAACCTTCTCTTCTCCAACGTACAGGAGCCCCAATTCACAGAAGATTTGTGTTCTAGGGCACTCAAAACTACTGATTCAAAAAGAATCTAGGTGACGACATTGCCCCTTGTTTCGTTTAGGAGGCAGCTTCAAACACCTCATTTGCAGAAATTACATCCGCCACTGTCCCTCTAGTGTTCTACCAGCCCTTTGAATTAGAAACAGCTGAGTTAGTGATGACTTAGTTCTGTTAGGAATTAGACGTGGGCATTTGGGGTGAAATTTGCCTTACTGCTACGTTATGGCATCGAAGCAAGAGTCAGAAATTAGTTCTGGGGAGAAAATATGATACCCAGACTTGTCATTCCCCTTTTCAGTTTCCATTAAATAATCACGACATATAACCCTTACATGGGCCTCTATCGTCATCTTTGCTGACGATGCCAAACTCACATCAGTCACCTGAGGTCAATTTTGGAGCCAGTTTAAAAGCATGGGACATTTTCGGAAAATAAAATAAAGCTGTATCATGCAGTTCACTGCACTTCATGGACACTAAAAAATTCTAAAAGCAAAAAAAAAACAAAAAAACCCACAATTTTTTCAATGGCGGCGTTCTCTCACCCTCCTTGAAGAAGGCGAACCAGCAAATCTTCATCATTCACATTGACAGCTCGATGGAAATACTCACTGCTTACGGGTTCTCCTGGAGAAAGTAGATGGAAAGAAGTCACCCAAAATATAATGAAAGAAGATTCGTTCTGGCTGTATCCCTCCTGTGGCCTTACGCAGACGTTATGTTCACCACCAAGAAGGCACTTGGCTGTTCCAGTATCTTACATTTCCGAGTTGACGCTTTCTTTTACTGCAAAGGACCTTATTTTCACACATTAAGGGAAGAATGCTATCCTAAAGGCTTGGGACACTTTCAAGTTATGAAAGCATTGTTTTGTGAATGTTAAATAACACTTGAAAACGATCCTTTCAGATCTCATGAGACTTAATGTTTCTTACAAGCGAGGATTAGCTCCACAACTGTCACAACATGCTGGGTTTCCCCTGCCAAAGAAACAAACAAACAAACAAAGACAGATTGCTTTAACATTTGGAATCCAAAATGTGGGTTCTTCCCAGGAATATAACAGTCGTATTGTCCTTGCCTCCTCTGAGCTGTGGGGGCAGAAGAGTAAAGACGAGCAAGGAGAAGGAGCCTGAGAAATAGCAAAGGAACAACGGGCAGTGGGGCAGACAGGAGGGCGTCCTTTGTACACGGGGAACGTGAGCTCCTCGAGGTAGAGGATCGGGCAGAAGTTCAAAACCCAGCTGAGTGTGGGAACAAAGGGACCAGGGAAAGAAGCCCGTCTTTCAAGGCATTTATGTCACGGCTTCATTGGTTTCACATACCACGATTTTCTAATTTTTAAAATTACATATGATGAAGCTTAATGAAATAATACAAGCACAGCCCTGGGAATAGCACCTGGCGTGTCGTAAGTGTCCGCCACGTGTCTGCGGCTGAGGAGAGTCATAGTGGCAGCAGCTGCCCTTGTTGGGTACAGCGCATAGTCCCTCTGCCTTCGGCTCGCCCCCTCCCACACTTAGAATACATACCTGACCCCCATGGGCACTGCGTGTATAATCCCTCATTTGAGTCATCTCAAAGGTCTCATCCATTCACTCAACAAATGTCTGTTAAGTAACTTACATGCCAAGTCACTGGTGGTCCCAGAGACAATGAGACAACCGTGTGCCTCTCCCCTGCCAGTTCCACTGAGTGTGTACGTTCAGCCTATTATTATTCTAAACCCTAAAAAACAACATCCACCCTCTTCCCTTGTCCTTGGTCCTCCCACACTCACACCAGGCTGCCTCCTGGGGCTCACCCCACCACTTCACCTCCCTCTTACAGCCTGGCCTGCCGACGTCCACTGGCCATCTCTGCCCAGTGGGAAGTAAAATTCCCTATTCCAGCTCCTTTGGGTGGGAAAACTCTCTGGGTCATCTGTTCTGCTGCTTTCCTTGGAGGAGTTTAGCTGGACAAAGCACAAACTGGGGGACAGGGGGCAGAAGAATGAAGGGATCACTATCAGAATGACCTTCAGCTGATACCCTTTCTTCTGTTTGATAAAAATAAATTTAGGCCAAGTTAAAATTGTTCTGAAATAATTTGGTCTGCGAGAGCTTGCCAATCTCTTAAAGATTTTTTAACTATATTGTACTTCCTTTTCATCATTCCACACATATTTTTAGACCAAAAGCTTTGAATGAAAGTATCAGGATAAACTGTCAAAATGTAAAGCCCACGCTGTCCCTGCCCTTCCAAGGGAGGTCATGCCTAGCTCAGTGTTCCACTAGCGGGCTACGCAAGGGGGCAGGGGTTTGCCCCCAGAAAACCCCCGAGGACATTTGATCAAGTCTGGTGATGGTTTTGGTTGTCACAACGTAAGGGTTGGTGCTACTGGCATCTAGCAAGTAGAGGCCAGAGATGCTGATAAACATCTTACCGTGTAGAGGACGGCCCACAGCCAAGGTTATCCAGCCCCACAAGGTCAGCAGTGCACATGGAGAAACCTGGGCTACAGTAGTACGGCTTACAACGGGGTAGTATGTGACCCACCCCTGTGGCCGACAAACTGTGAGTCAAGTTCCCCTTCCCTCATGCTTCCCAGAAAGGAGCGGAAGGGTGGCGTGGAGGGACAGTCTGTTATCTCACCAAACAGCCCCCACTTCTGAGACTCTCACTCTTCAATTGCCACTAAAAATACAAAAACAAGTAATTTGCGTGGAATCATCTAGAAGAACACAGGAAGCTCCTCCTGTGTCTGCTCAATTTTAAAATGTGGTATTCTGACTGAAATCCTATTAATTAAGCTGCAGCTAGGACTTCATACAACGCTGTTTAGGTTCTCCTTCAGACCACAAAACTCAGAGCCAGAAAGGCTGCGTGAGTCAGGCAGGTCACCCAGGCAGGGGTGGGTCACGTCGCAGCTCAGAGCACGTGTCGTCAGGCCACACTCCTTCCTCGGGCGTTTAGTACGTGTTGAGATAGCTGACCAATTCTCTATATGCATCCATTCGTAGTAACTTTTGAAAACAAGCAGACATCTTAAGTAAATAAGACCGACAGACAACCCCCACACACCCACAAAGTATACAATGAAAGGGGGGTGCCTAAAGCCTAAAACGCTTCAGAGAAGTGTTCACTTCTTGAGATTTTAAAGACACTTCTAAAGCACACACAGCATCCCAGCACATTTCCGTGCTGACCACGTCCGAGCCACCTGTCCATCTTACCTGAGCAGCACAGCTCTCCCGTTGGGCTCACTTCCTGGTGCAGCCCGCCCAGGAGGCTCTGCAGTGTGCAAATATTGGGAAACAAGGTAAGTTCATTTCATGCTTAGACGCTGAGTGCGTCTGCGTAGCCAAGACCAGGGTATTTTGCAATCAGGAAATAATTTAAATAAATGTGTTGCATTTCCAGCTTCTTCAAGAGGTCATCAGCGCTCTCATTTCTTATTCTGAGAACAAAGGGTCATCTCAAGGAAGAGAGGGAGAACGGCATAAGTGTTGCTCATTCCTTGCTTGCACGAGGCAGCAGGAACTGTCATTTGGGGCAAGAAAGCTTTCTCAGCGTGACCACTGTGAGGGGGGCAAAGAGGCACGAGGACGGCCAGCAGGGCAGGCGTGGGTCAACTGAGGCCAGGCGGGTGTCCCCGTTTCTGAACTTGACAGAGAAATAGGAAAGGAGAGGCTCTTGCTGGCGGAGCAGGGCAGTTTTTCCTACTCCCACTCCAGGCGGGAGTGGAGAAGAACAGAGAGGAAATTCCAGCTCGAGCCAAACGGTCCACTCCTGCTGCTCCAAGTCCCTCAAGACTTCGTGGGTCTGGCCCAAGGGATGGCCATCAGTTCATGCAGCCGAAAATAAAGAAGGCAGGCTTTGCCTTTGTGGGTTTATTTTTCTAATGTGTACCCTGAGTGTTGTCATTCCAAATACTGAACTGACGCTGCCCGTGGGGAGAATGTCCATGAGTGCTCGTCCACCCTGGATGGGTGGGACTCACCAGGGGGGACCTCATGAACGAGTGAATGAATGAATGAATGAATGAATGAATGAATGAATGAATGAATGAATGAATGACTCTCCCAGGAGAGGAGGAGGGCAGGGAGGTCCTTGGAAGGCCATCACTCCTGTAACAGGGTCGTTTAGCTGCAGAGATTATAATGTGTTGGTAACATCTTTCCTGGTGGAAGCTAACTCTCCACTAAGAGCAGTGAATAAATGATGAGCCCATTGGAGAAGATATTTGCCAATTAACAAGCACCAGCTGTTTTTCTTTCTTTCTAAGGACCCAACTGATTAAAAGTGCATGCCTCATTTAAGCCAGAGTCTCATGTACTTTACCTGGGAAAAAAAAAGACCGAGCATTCTTTATTCAAACAAAGTACATGCTTTTGTAATTCCATAAAACACTTTCAAACTGAATGCAAATTATCAACCCACAGAAGCATTTTCACTTGTTCTGTACAATGTGCATATTTTTAATTCTTTGTGTAGCATGGTCTGCCTCCTTAAGAGAGTTTGCTTTGGATATTGTAAATGTAACAAGAGCTAAGGGAGCAGGGGTCAGGGGGAAGAAAGAGTGTACCCGAACCTTACCACTAGGGGCGCCCCTGAGGCTGAGCCCGCGTCCCCAGAGCAGCACCTGTGCTGTGACCTGCCAGCGACATGCTCAGGAATCCCAGCTCACGGGGTCATCACCAGAAGCCCAGTCTCCAGCATGCCCTTGCCCCTGCAGTCGGTCCTGGGTAATCGCCCACGGTAGCCGTGGACTGCCGTGACAAACCCCCTGGACCACGGAGCCAGTTATTCACAGCTGCCTCTGGGAAGCCAGTTTGGCAAGGAGCAGGCAGAGCCCTTGTCAGCTGATAGACGGGTACTATGGTTTCTAACCTCCCAAAGCGCTCCAAATGGAGAACTGCCTGCATGTGGAGTCTGGCAGGAAGCCCGGAAGACCCCGCCCTGGCTTTGACATGTTAAGGACGCCAGTGACCGCCTGAGGCTCACCAAGGTCACCTCTGCATCCAGTTCACCCTCTCCTTGCAGGTCCAGGTGGGGGGAGACAGATCCAGCTCCCAAGAGACATGAGAGCGAGCTGAAGGCCGCCTCTACGCCTTTCCATTCGCCATCCGTCCACCCCCATTTATGAAGGGTCGTCTACATGCAGACTGACCCATCGCCCCTCTCTTCAGGAGCACGCAAATAGTTGGGAGACAAAGAAGATAAAGACCTAAAATGAGATGCAAAAAGTACTGCTAGAGGTGGTGAGGCACAGCTCTGTGCCCGGGGACAAGGTAAAGTCCACGGCAGAGAAGGGAAAGGCACATGGGCTGACGCTGAGCCCCACTCTGGCCCTGGAGCAGGCTCTACAGGCGCAGGACTGGAGGGGGCGGCCCACAGGCTGGTGATGGGGGAGCTCCACGTGAGGGGCTCCAGAGGGCAGGGGCAGGGGTGTGGGGGTGGGCTGCAGGTGGCTGGGGATGGGGGGGGCGGGGGAGCTGCACGGAGGCCTCACAGCATCCTGGCCCAGTGTCCCCAAGAGTCTCTGTTTAAATGATAGGCTCCCTTTGCCAACTTTTTCTCCTGCCCCCTTGTCTTCCCTCCACACGCCAAGAACTAACTTGTGTTCTGCTGGTTTGCCTTCTTTTCTTTCCCCTCAAAGCTCCAGGAGCCCAATGCCTTTCATACAAAAGCAAATGCTTTCCAAGTCGCCCGTTTCAGGGACAAGCCCTCTTTCCTGACTGGCAAGCATCTCCATCAGTGACCATTCCACTTCAAAAGTCTCCTCTGCAATTTTGTTTCTTCACGAAACTAGCTGAGCATTTGGGAATGTGTACAGCATCGCCCCTCTCAGCTTTAACTAAACTCTCAGTTTGCTAAACTAAGATCCGGTCCCCTAATGCCTTGTTTGCAACTGAAGATATTATAGGTTGACTCAAAATCTGAATTACGTTTAATCCACACAAAAACGTCCATGAATAAATGCCTAAAGGAGAAAATGAAAACCCACAAGAGGAAAAATAGATAGAGGAATAGGGATAGAGATAGAGATAGAGATAGAAATAGAGATAGAGATAGAGATATATGCCAAATGCCACATTGAACAACATTTTAAAATGACTTTTTACCCACAAGAGGAAGATTTTCTTTGTACAGCTGCAAAAAGAACTGTGTTTTCAGAGTGAGCCAGGAAGATCACTTCTGACTATTTCAGTCTTTACAACAGTCTAGTTAAAAGACGCTATGGGATATACACACATCTTTAAAATGTTTTAAAATACCGATCACGAAGAATATTTGCTGCCCTAGTCTGACCTGGGCACTGGCTGCACGGGTCAGAGGCGCGTGGCCAGCTCTGACCACCACCTCTGTGTGGCACTCTCCTGCATTCTGTGCACAGAAGTATCGCTGTTCATTCTTCCTCACTCACAGCATCCCCGGGAATCAGAAATCAAGACACACACACCGAAGTTGTCCGCAAAGGAGAAAACACTGAGTGGACCTTGTCTATCACCTGAGAACAGGCAACAGGCACTGGTTCTCCGTAGGAGAACGCCTGCTCAACCCACGCCCCTCTGGCCCATGTCCTAAGAGGAGTGACCCCACCCTTTTGTACGGAATGTGCACCCACAGGGCAGTGCTGGCACAAAAACAGACCTCCCGTTGGTGGAAGCACTGCTAGATGTCCCTGTGCGATGGCCAGGCCCCGTTGTTGCACTGTCATCACAGCGTTTAAAAATAGAATAGTTCCTGCTTCCTCGTGTAAGGCTGGGCAAAAGGCAGGATGTTTCCATCAGCACAACCTTGGTGTATCTTCATGTGTCTTTACACAAGTAAGTCAGAGTGTTTGTTACTCACTGGTTGTGGACACGGTGACCACGGGGCTGTACGCATATTCTCCAGATGGGCTGGTGACCTTCAGTCGAAATCTGTACAGTGTCCGAGGTTCCAGACCTTCCACCACGTGCTTCGTTGCATATCCCCTAGACCAGAAGAGACACACATGGTGACACCAGGGATCACACTGGTGTTCTCTGATAGTCATTAAAAGAGCAGGTGGCAGCCAACTTCAACCGCTGTCTATTTCAGCACAGATCTGATCTAGGCGGTTGTCCATCTGCCACACGAGACCGTGAGAGTCTTTGCACAGAAGACAATTCACAAGTGACCCCTCCATCTGTCCCCAGCACGTGCCCTCTCTATTCCACAGTGCTAGCCCAGTGCTGACACACAGCTGGCACGCTTTGTACTTTGGAGAAACCATCATGTTTACCTACGATATTTGCCCTCCATTAACCGAGTTTCACATTTGTGAGATCAGACAGGCAGTCCAATAGTATATACACATTTTTCTAGTGGGGTCTTTGAGTGGATGGTGAAGCTGGCTGTCTAACTGACGGCGGCATATCTATTGTAGGCAACATAATAAATACTACAGGGAAAGGGCTCAAAGAAATAAAATACATGATTGCTTGTAGCCTGTGAGCAACTCAGAGAGTGGCTGAGGAGTCAGGCAGCATACAAGAAACTACTCTAACATCAGGTCAAGTTCATCTAGAAAAAAGTTTGCGGGAAACAGACGCTAAACACTCATAGAACAGAAAACGGATCACGTGCTAGCAATGGAAATCCGTGTGCTTGAGGAGGGAAGAAGGATGGAGTCTCATCATTCGAAGCCTGTAAAATGAGCACCAAGAAATGAGTACTGGTAGGCCATCTCCCTGCCTGCTCTGAAGAGGCTGGGGTCCAGCCCTGGTGACAAGTCCCCATCCCTCTGCTTGGGAGGCAGGTCCCAGGGCCTGGCTTTGACTTAGTACTCTTTCTAGGATATCAGGTCTCTAAAAGTCAGCATTTCCCAATATTGCCCAAAACCTCAGCTTCCCATTACTGCCAAAAACCTTTACTGGCATTTGACTCAATTCCATGTATCTTTCCAGTTCCTTTATCTAATTTTTTCTTTTCTTATACCTTAAAGGCTTACCTTTTGTGGGTCGGTGTATGTGTGTGTTGGGGGAGGAGGGTCAGTGTGTGTGTATCTTGGGGGGGGGGGGGTGTCAGTGTGTATTTGTGTGTCTCCATCTCTTCTTTCCTGCTTCATCATCCAACCAGCCTTCTCTCCTCCATTCAGAACACTCCAGAGCTCCTTGGATGCCAAGCTTACCATTGTTTTCTCCATGTTCTGTCTCTAATTTTTCATTCATTCTCAGCAGACCTCTACAGAGGCCAAAATCATACTTTGGAATTCACAACTAATTTTTCAAGGATGTTTATGTGCAACCTAAATATTTATACATGAATTCTATTCCACATGACGCAAGAAACACATCTAGTGCCCCTAAGTTGTGAGGTGCTGGGCCAGGCTGGAGACGCAGCCTGGACCAGCTCAGGGCCGCGACGAACCTGTCAACATGAGTTGACTCCATCTCCTGCTGGTGAATGGTATGAAGAGGGGGTCAAGGAAAGTGAAGAAGTGACAGCTTAGTCAGGCTGAAATGACAGCACTGAAGTTAGCATCATTTCTGAGGAAAGTTCACCTGAAACATAGCTTTAGACCTGAGCCAAGTGGGTCTGCTCAGACCTCGTCCGTTAGCCTCACGCAGGCACTCCCACACCCCACTAGAAAGCAGTCTTTCCCCCAAGGAGCAGGCATGTGGCCAATGCGTGGCTAGAGAGCAGACCCTTCACGTGCTCTAGAGGGAGCAGATTCCTTGGGGATAGTTTGAGAGAACCCAGAGGTCTTCTAAGTTTCATCTCCCAAATTCACCCAGCAGGCAAGTTCCTCAGCTGTGAGGAACGAGTGACGTGCAGACAGGGCCCAGAAGCGTGTCCTCTAGTAGCAGGCATTTCCCTGGCAGACAGCCTGTCTGAGCAAGAACCACTGCCTGGAAGGACGTGTAATGCAGGGCAGTAGATGGTTGGGGGTGAGAGCAAAGGTGACAGAGTCCGCATGTGTGCTGAGGCCCGGAGAGCCACGTTTGCACACTGGGAAAGATTTACAAAGACCCTTTCCCCTTTGGGCTTCTCTAGCTTTGTGGTTTATACAAAATGTCAATTTTTAAGCTGAAATAAAGTCCTAAACACTCATTGATTTTTTTTTCTTTTTTGTATCACAGGTGACTTCAGACACCTAGATCCAAATGACCTCTTGGGCATAGTTCTAACAGAGCCAATGAAGGGGCGAGGGGTCCTCAGGTACTTCTGCCCCTCGTCTGTGCTCCCCTGCTCTCTGCTGGGCATGCAGCCTCTCATCTGATACCATCGCTACTTGAATCACAGTTCTGTTCACCGAAAGAAGGCACATGTGGCAGAGTGTCAATCTGAGTGGCCTCCAACAACCCCCCTCCACCCCCAATTCCTGCAGGTCCATGTTACTCTTCCCACAGCTAGAGTCTCGTTCCTCGAACAGGATGGGCTGTGGCCGTGTGCTGCAGTTCCAGGCCTAAGCCTTAAGATGCCTGGAAGCTTCTGCTTTTGCTCCCTTGGAAGCTGGCCACCCTGTAAAGAAGTTCAACTTTCCCGCTGGAGGGAGCGGCCGTCTGGTCAGTCACTGGAAGACACCTGACAATGAAGGGAGACAAAGAAGCCCGGTCAGCCGCTGGCTGTCCCAGACACCCCAGCAGAGGCACCAGTCACGTGAGTGAAGCCATTGGGACGCCACCCCAGCAGAGCTGCACCAGCCAAGACCACAAGGAGCAGAGACACGCCATTCCTACCTGGACCAAACCATAAACTCAGGAGCAAACATGTGATTGGTTTTTACCTTTAGCCCCTAAATTGGAGGGTAGTTTGTTATGCAGCAATAGATAACTGATACACGTATCAACAAAAAGGAAATTGGGAGAAAAAAGAATGAACAAACGATAACAACAGCATTAACAGAAACATCTGAATTAAACCAAAACACAGAAAAGTGTTAAAAATAGATATAAATGCATTTATCATCAAAGAAAATGCTCTGAAACAAAAATAAATATTCAGAAAAGCTGCAAGGGATAAAAAATAATAATAATTAAAAAAAGTGAACTCTATCAGCTTGGGACAAACAGTCTCATGAGTAGGTGGATTTTATTGTTTTGTGAGCATAGATCTGTATCTATATATACTTGAAGCATAGAAACTGAACCCTCAACAATTTGGGACGCCTGCAAAGATCTCAGGAGCTCAGTGAGAATATAATACCCAAGTCTCAGTGGAATTCAATGCCAGGTGTCACAGACTTAACATAGTTTTAGACCAAAAGAAAACCAAAAGTGCTCCCCATAAAATCCAATATTGCTATTAATAAAGATCATGAGATCACCCTCAAGCAAATGGCACCTTCATGACCCCTGGAAAGGGAAATAACAGACCTGTTCTAGAAGACAGATGTAACTGAACACCTCTGGGGGAGCCTGGAGGCTCCCAGGCAGCAATCGAGATGGCCCCACAGGAAGAACCAGACACAGCAGGGGCACATGGCCCCTTGGGGGGCCGTGCAGTGGGGACTGCACAGACTCGGGCGTGACACTGTGATTACCATGCACACACAGGGTGACTAACAGAAGCGGTTTGTTGAGTCTGGGGAGAGACACCACTTTACCCTGCCCAGGCATGGTAGGTTGAAGAGTGAAAGAATCATCGAACTGTTTCCACAGTGAAGCAAAACATACGAAGTACAAAGCATACCCTCCTTTTTGTTATCAGTCAATAAGCAAATATTTGATGCAAGAGTTGAGCAAACATGAAACATAAGAAACTAAACACTGGCATGCCGGAGGACTCAGCTACCACATTTCTCTCTGTGCTCCCGCCCCCCGCACTGCAACCCAGGCTCCCGCTGATGACTCTGAAATGCATTTTTCCAGCCCAGGCTCTCCCCTGGCCCGTTCTTCCCTTATTACCATCTCTACGTGAATGTCTGTTAGTCCCAAACCGAGCTTCTGCTCCACCTGCAGTCTCCCCACCTGTCATTCTAGCTGCTCAGGCCAAAACCTTGGTGCCACTTGTGGAAGACTGATTACTGTTCACGAATATTGGGTGCCCTCCCAAGGACTCTACATCATGCCCTGTTGACCTCAGACATGGATGGATGGCTTGCTTTGAGCAATGAAGCATTAGCAGAAGGGAAGTGTGCATTCTCAGGCGTCACACCATGCACTTGTCCCCTGCTGCCCCAATGACTGACAATGTTCAGGCAGGGGCCACGGCCTCTGCCTGGGCTGTGGAGGGAAGAAGGTGGAACGGAGCCACGGCCAACACAATGAGCTACTGCTGTCCTAAGCCACTGGGATTCTGAAGTTGACATTAACGCAGTCTCACTTGGCCTCTTTCGCTCACATCCCATACCTGGTCCACCGGCAAATTTTTCACATTCATCTTTAAAACATACCCTGAATTCAACCACTGTTCCCACTGGGTTCTATTATCTCCCACCGAAATTACTGCACCAGCTTCCTAAGGAGTCCTCCCTGCCTCTGCTGCCTTGGCTCCTATTGCCCAATCTTAACTCAGTAGTCAGCAGTCCTCGGACAGCAGAAGTCAGGTCCGCCACTCCTCAGCTTAACAACCTCCAGGGGCTTTCCCACCCCTCCAAAGGAAAAGCAAAGTTCTCGTTGCAGCCCACGAGCCCCCAGCAGCTCCCTTCCACTGCCTCCCTAACCTCTCCCACCCTCACCCCCCGTGACTCTGCTCCTTGTTAACTCCACTCCTCTGTGTTTCTGGAACATACCAGGCCCCATCTGATTTCACGTGTTATTTATTTTTTCTTCCTGGAATGTTCTGTCTCTTCACGGGCCCCACATAGGCCTCACTTGCTTTCATACTCGGATGTTACCCTCTCAGTGAAGCCCTCCTTACCTTCCCCTAAGGCCCCACTTTTTTTCCCAGGGTTTTTCTCCTTGTTTCTTACCATGATCTGACATCCCCTCTCCATGTACTTATGTATTTTATTTACCTTTTGTTTGCCTCCTCATGAAAGGGGGGTTTTTGTCTGTCTGTCCAGTGCTGTACCCCCAGCAGGCAGAACAGTGTCTGGCATAGAGTCAGTGCATGCTGACTGAATGAATAAAATGCATGATATGGGCACCAGTTCTCACAGGAACTTCAAGGAGGTAGACAGGATGGTGAGAGGAGCTTCTCGAAGGAGGTAGATCTGACTTGAGCAGAACAAGGATGGAGCGGGGGTCGGGGAAGTGAAATTTGTCCAAACACGGAAAACAACGGAACACGTGTAGAAAAAGTCAAGGCACAGTCACCGGGCAGTAAGTAGGCTTCGTGGGCGGCTACACAAAGGGCGGGGTGGGGCAAACTGTCATGGGTGTGAAACATTCATCAGTGTTCCTTAATCCTCGAGCACTGGTGACCCACTGAAGACAATTTGACACAAGGAAGGTTCCAAAGAACATTCATGTGGTCAAGAGAGAACAATGGGCTAGAAGGCAAGAAAAGAGGAATAAGGCCACGCCATCCAATCAGCAAATATTCTGGGCAGTTGCAGGAACTGAGGTCACAGCAACGAACCAGTCAGAGAACGGAGCTTACACAGGAAACACCACGGTTTGGTGGGGGGCGTCCAGGAAAAACTCGCAAAGGGAGAGCCCAGAAAACTAGATAACTCGCTGTGAGGAGACATCAAGTCAAGGGTGGCTCCACGGATTCAAGACTGGGGGGGACGGGGGGCACCCGAACAGAAGCTGACAGGTTGGAAGGAAGCTCTCGCATCCAGAACCCCAAGGTCAGGTGTTCCCGATAATCGCTGTTCTGAAGAAAGGCATTTGCGAGCTTTAAGGCAACGCAGAGCCAGCGAGCCAGCGACAGATGGAGCAGAAGTTCAAGATGAACGCGGTCTAACTGTGCCACCTAGTGTCGAGGTTTGCGCGGCCTGGTTCTCTGAGCAAGTGCGAGCATCTCACAGGAGCCTTTCGCGCCGAGGTCTGCGGGCCTTGCTGCCAGCCCTGCAGCGCCAGGCCACCCAAGCGCTGGGCCCAGAGGGACAGCAGGCTGGTCTCTGGAGAAAATGCAACACAACAGCTCGGGCGGGAGGCCGGTGCACGTAGCAGTGGTCTCTCCAGGAGAGGTCTACCTGGCCTCCCAGCCACGGAGCCGAGCATGAAGGAAGGAAGGGGGGATCCAGGACAGCCCAGCTGGGCCGAGCCCACACACAGCTCACGGTAGGAGGGAAATGGGGGGGCGGGGAGGGGGAATACTTATAATACCATTCCTGCTTTTAGATGGACACTACCTAACAGAATGCATGACATGATTAAAGTCACATTTTCAAGTAGCCAGGTCAGGAATTATTTTCAGGTGGTAAGTACATTTCAGATAAATGCCCACTCCTTTTTTAGAACTATTGGTCAACTCTCAGGGATCGCATCATTCAGGTGAGAGCTGAAGCCGCCGTGTGAATCCCCCGACGGCAACACCCTCATCACATCGCCACCTTGAGGAAAGGCAGGAAAATGCTGGAACTGTTCTAGAGCTTGACCACCCCAGCCCCAGTACCCCCATAACGTAACCATTGGGGAAAACGGGGAAAAGGCACACATTTATCCGTTTTCCTTCTCTCTGTATTGCTTATTGCAACTAGATATGAACCTGCAATTACCAAAATATTTAAAGTTTAATTTAAAACCATATTTGTATCTCAGTTTTGGTGTTCCTGAAACACAGAGTCATTTTGCAAGTGGTAAAGCTGTCATAGGGGAGAAACACGAGTTGAAATGAAGACTAAGAAGGAATGACTTCTGAATCACTTCTGTTGCATTCATTTACTTATTTATTCATGCAACAGATATTTTGAGGGTCCACTATGCACCGACACTGTCTAGGAGCTGGGAATAGAGTGTGAGGCTGGAGGAATCTGCCTGTTGCTAAGTTTCAATACTGGTGGAGAGACAGAAAAATGAACAAGCGATCAGGCGAAATAATTCCAGTGGAGTTCAACGTTACAAGGCGTATTAAACAAGGTCATGACAGAGAGAGCGGCTGGGTGGAAGAATGGCTGCCCCAGATGGCCTTCTGAGGAGGGGATATTTGATCTGATAATTGCATGGTGTGAAGGAGCCAGCCGTATAAAAACAGAAGGAAATGTATAAAACAGAAGGGAAAGGCAGTAAGAAAGGTGCCAACGTGGGAACCAGCGTGGCCTGGTTCAGACTGAGACAGCAGGTTGGTTGGAAAGAGTTAAGAAGGGAACAGTGGTGTGGCATGAGGGGGAGAAGTTGTCCAAGGCAGACAGCCTGATGGGAATCTCATCTAATTTTATCAAACTCTCCTTTCATTCTGTCTCTACATTTTGGATTTTAAAAATACACCGTTAGAAGCTCTTCTTTCAGAAGGCTGAGAAGCTCTCAAAGGTATGGAGGGTTTAGTTTCAAAGCTACTGCTAATGCTTATTTTTCCAAAGATTATAATTCATAAAAAGCATGAATGCAAATGATGCTGACTCATTCTTTTCTTTAATTTTAAAACGAGTCATTTTATGGACAATAGAAACCATCCCAGCTAATCAGGAAAGCAAAGCAAAATGTTAAGCAATTGTACGCTGCACCTACGTATAAATGATACCGTAAGTGTGCATTTTGGGGTATTCTTCTTCAATTGAGAACCTGAACCACTGCTCCTGAGGTCCTTGCCGCTTCACTTTCTTTTCCAGATCCCAGTACAATTCAATGCTGTGATGAGTCACTTTGCCCACTACAGGTGGGTGAGGCCTCGAGGACGGTGTGAATTCTAGAAAAGAATGATACAGATTTCAGGAGTCCGTTTCCATAAGGAAGAGAGGCCAGCTGAGCGCATTGTGGCGGCTCGGGGGTCTAACCACGCCTTCCTGTACATCGGGCACACAGGTAAGTGAGTATTCCTCTCTGTTGCGGGAAGAACATCTGAACAGCTTAAGTGACAGCACATTCAGCTGGTGCTACGAGCGAGCACGCTCTTCAGCAAGCAGGTTGTACCATACCCGTCAAGGTCAGACTTCGGTCGCGGGCACAGGTGGGTTCGCAGACTAATTAGGCTGTTCTTTGAGCTCATGAAACTTGTTGCTACTCTAATCCTTCAGTGAACTGGCTGGCAGGCAAAGGCAAGAGACAGATGATACAGCTGTTCCACATAGTTTGTAATACAAATGGCAAAGGGTTGGTACCTATTGTATAGAAACAACTCAAGAGTTTTACAAACTAACCAAGGAAAAAACCCACAGGCTACTAACAAGCCAGGCAGAAGATGAGCAGTGCCCAAAACAGCAAAAATAAATGACCAACGTAATGTCCAAAAAGATGTCCGTGTTTCCTAGAGGCCCCAGAAACTGATAACAGGGTAGAAGTTTACATCCACTCAGACTCTTACGACAAGATATGGTAACCATTGGAAGTGACAACGTCGGGAAGGATACTCACATACATTGGTGGTAGGGAAAATGAATTATAGCCTTTTTAAAAAGCGACATGGCATCAAAATTAAAAGTTCATAGACCCTCCTACCCAGCTATGGCACTCCTGGTAATCTCTCCTGCAGAAAAATCAGACCACCAGTGCACAGAGGACACAGACATATATGAGGCTATGTATGTTGTTAGCAGTTTACAGCCAAAAACAAAAAAAGACTTGGTAATAAGAGAATGCTTAAATAAATGATGATATGTTCATAGCATGGAATATTATTATGCAGCCGTTAAAAGCTAAATTGGTTCTATACAGGGTGCCTTGAAAGGGTTTTTAGAAGGCATTGTTGAACGAAAAATCAAAATGAATAAAAAATACAAAACGTCCCATTTCTGCAGAAGATGACAAGGGGGAGGCAGCACGGCATGTACCAAGTTAGACAGCATGTGCTTATTCTGTTTCATGAGAGTTTTATCTCTCCTGCTAGATTTTAAGTTCCTTGAGGGCTGGCTCCATATCTTACCCTTTTTTAAAAACCTCTCCCTTTCCTCCTGCCTTTCAGGTCTCGAAAATATCACTGATTTACCACATTGGCTACTCAGAAAGGATCTCGTACGCCCCTTGAACCAACGTCTCAAGTTGCTGACGCTTTGCTCCCTGCAGACCACAGGCCCCCCTGAGGGAGTCAGTGGGGGCTGCCCTGGTCTTGCCTGCAGGCCGGGAGGACAGACAACCACAGATTTCCTTTACATGCAGATCCCAGAGATACAGTGGGAGCCAGTCTGCAAGCTCATTTTCCCCAAATTTATTTTCCTAAAATTTATCGAAAGCGTGGCATCACGGGATTGGATAAACCTGGATTTGAATACATGTTCTGGAGCTGAGTCAGAAACACTTACCTCAAAGTGTTCTATGATAATTAAATAATACATATAACATCCTTAAATAAATTATGGAATCCTACAGCAGCTGAAAGAAACTAGCTCTAGCTCCAACATAAATTTCAAATGAATGCGGGAAACACACTGGTTCAAAGGATACATTATTATACTGCTTCTGCAACTTTGTAGAACACACAACAAACACTATATATTATTAATGAATACATAGGTATGTAGTAGAAGTTAACAATACTGACAGGAAAGGTGCCCACCACCAGGAGAGGGTTATCTCAAGGAAGCCGGGGCAGGCACTGAGCTATGGGCGCAGGGAGGGTGACTTCCCAATATACCTGTGAGGTTTCACTTCTTTAAGAATTTAAGACTATATGGCAAAATGTTAACTTTTTAAGCCTATATGGTATATCGAGTATACTAGGATTTTTAGTTTCAGTATATTTGAAATATTAATTTTTAAAAATAACTATCAAAATAAATGATACGTATTACCATTATGGGACTGTTGGTTTTCTTAGAGTAACCTATTTCGATGTTCTAAATACTAATAAGTACATGTGGGGAAAGGAACTAATGAGCACCTACTATGTGCCAGACACTGGCCTGTCAACGTCAATCATCTCATTTAATCCCAGCCCCTCTGGCTGGTGAGTATAACGATGGCATATGCTTACATCATGGCAGCATCTCTGAACAACCCATTTTGTTTTCAGAACCCTCTAAAACTACTCAAAGACCAGGATTGTTAGACTGTTATCGATTATCCTCAATATAAGTAGAAGCCAAGTATTATTTTATCCAAAGATAGCTGGTCTAGAATCCCACTAGAAATCAAGATAGGCAAGAAATTCAAAATTAATGCCAAATTTCAAAAGGGACAAAGCAATGGTTCACCATGAATTTCTACGAGGAGGAAAAAGATAATATTCCCTGTTCTGCAAGCATTTCCCATGCCAGCTCTTTACTAATCATTGATGCAGGCAGACAACAAGAGACCTCTGTCCATGAGCTTGGCACCGGCCACAGAAAATCCATGGCCACCAGGCCTGGCAATGTGCCCACTGTCAGCTGCTGGCTCGGGACCAGGTCAGAACCCTCCTCTGCTGTTCAGTACCCCTTCCGGGTCCCATACACTGAGAGCGGTGTGGTGTTTGAGAAGCTGGTTTATTGTCACTCTTTTTTCCAGAGGGATCCAGTGGCCCCCTCCTCCCCACTGTGGCCTCTCCGAGGACCAGGGATGGGTGTGAGCAAAACCCCACTGGACACAGGGCTGTGGAGCCGCAGACGGGGTGTTCCTGAGAACGCCAAAGGACAGTGCATTGACCAGCCGTACTGTCCACGTTGTCTTCACTTTGAAACAAAACTTATCACCATGCAAATCTCCACTTAGGCAGGAGCTGCGTTTGGCAGGAGGCTGGTGATGCCAGACAGGAGCCGGGGGAGGGTGATACGGTAAACGGGGTCTAATCATCAGGTAAGGAGGCGCTGCTGTTTTCTGTGGCCAAAAAAGAAACAGTGCATGAGACCAAACTTGTTTCGCTTGGGTCTTGGCCAGCCTAGGGTCACTTGCCAGGTGTGTTTCACTTCTCACAACGGTGCACTCATGTCACTTGTGTTTTCTCTTTGATAAAAGTTCTGGTATTTTCATGATGACCTGCTAATATTTTAGTATGTTGCTTTTAGGGTCTTAAAATGTGTATGTGAAGAGGTCACTAGTACACATCTCTATGCCAAGGAGCAGAGACCTGCCTCATCGCTGAGCCTCGGTGACAGATGACAGAACCGGCGGCAAGTCCCAGGTCCAGCTGCTGGGAGCAGGAGGACAGCAGCAGCAAATTTTATATGGCACTTACTGTGTGCCAGTCACCAGTGTGGATGCTTTACAGTTATTTGTTCATTTCACCTTCACCAGAACTCTAAATGCCATAAGGATTTCTATTATCTCCACTATAAAAAATCTGAGACACAGAGGTTGAGTAACTTGCCAAGGTCACACAGCAGTAACTGGCAGAAGAACCAGGTTTAAAACACAGCCGTGTGGCTCAGGAGTCCCTGCTTTTAACCCTGTACCATTTTGCCTCTTAGGAGCAGAGAAAGAAAATGTAGATGTAGGCTGGAAAATCTACTATTTATTAGTTAGGTTTCCAGATTTCCTCAAACCATTTACTTTAAATCAGATTTAGACTGTGAACCAGCTTGAATCCCAAGGAAATTTAAAAATGGGCAAGAAAACTTGACAAGAGAAAATGCAATGATGAAAGGTGATTGTTCAGTAAAGTGCAGGACTGTTGTAGGCAGGAGGGAGGAGTGACAGGGGTCAGGGACGTCACCCTCAGGGACTTAGTCATGAGAAGGAAGACACTCTAAGGTCACAGAGACCGTCCATGCAGGCCAGGAAGGCACAGAGGTTTGGCTGACGTTCAGCTCGACACTATGAGCATGGGTAGGAAGCCAGCCAGGTGCTTCTTTACATTCAGCATGGAATGTGGAGGGGGAAGTGGTGGCAGTAACAGCTGGGGGAAAGGTTACAGAATGTGGGTGAAACAATGAGGGAGACATTTCATAGATAAATCTAAAAAGATTACATGAGGGCAGGGAACACACATCGTATTAGGAAAGTATGCTAGCTCGAGGTCACTGCCAAGATATGAACAAGCTCCTCTATTTTCTTTTTAATTAAAATTTATTGGAATACTATTCGGCGGTAAGAAAAGATGAAATAGGACCATTTGTGACAACATGGATAGATCTTTCGATTACAATGCTAAGCGAAATAAGTCAGACAGATAAAGCAGAGAACCCTATGATTTCACTGATATGTGGTATATAAAACTGAAAACAACAAAAGAACAAGACAAACAAATGAAGGAACAAAAACTCATAGACAGACAATAGTTTAGGAGTTACCAGAGGGTAAGGGAGGAGGGCTCCAGAAGACGGTAAACGGGGTCTAATATATGTTGATGGAAAGAGAACTGACTCTGGGTGGTGAACACACAATGTGATACATAGATGATGTAATACAGAATTGTACACCTGAAATCTATGTAACTTTACTAACAATTGTCACCCCAATAGACTTTAGTTAAAAAAATGTATTGGGGTGAAAATGGTTAGTAAAATTACATAGGTTTCAAGTGTACATTTCTGTCATACATCATCTATCAATCACATTGTGTGCTCACCACCCAGAGTCAACTCTCCTTCCATCACCATATATTTGACCCCATTTACCCTCATTTACCACCCCACAAACAATAGTTTACAAGCTCCTCTATTTTCAATTTTATCATCCCCAAGTTCTATGGTGAAGCTAGAATCACAAAGGGAGGTAAGTATACCTTGGACGCCAGCCCCGACTTGCTCTGCCCCATAACGAACCTACTAGCTGTATGACAACTAATGCATCTCTCCTCAGGTGACCAAAATCAACCTTTTAAAAACTCAAAAGCTGACCTTTTAGCTTTTTTTTTAAAGTTAGTTAACCAGAACGTCTATATCCACATTTGTGTTTATCTTATATCACTAGAAACACTATTTTGGAGATTTTGTCCATAAATTTTATACAAGTTTTATAAAATGTATAAAACCCCCCACAAAGACATATTCATAGACACAATTTAGATGCTACTTGTTACACAGAAGTTTTAGAACTCTATTTTTTTCTGATTATAAGCAAATATCAGATCTTTCAAAAGGTGTTTTTGCTTGTCTCTTTTAAGTCTGATACCCAGTGTCCAAATTTAGCCCATCACATAATCTCATGTCATAAACTCAGGTTTAAAATTTTAGTTTTTCTAAAGATTGCTAACAAAAATGAAAAACAAAAACAAAAACAAAAACAAAAAAACACCTTACTTTCAATTTGCATGGATCCTCTAAACAACTGGTAGGCTCTGTCCATCCTGGCATATGTTTTTGATCTAAAAAGTTTTCCAAAAAATGAAATGGGAAAAACAGCAACAAAACCACAAGGTGTACCTCAAAAGGACAATTATAAGATAATTTATATATGTGTTGTGTGCCATAAAAGCTTTCTGTAAGAAAGTTCTTATGCAAATCTGATAAAACAAATAAAACAATTTTATGCCCCTGTTGCTGTTTGTCAAGGAGTAAATAACAGGAACATGAAATATAGAGGGCTCCGTACACTGTCACTATTCAGTCCCCATGGCCACGAAGATGGCATAAAACACAGCTCTCAGTACACCAGAAATCCACTTTGAAAAGCTATCATTCATAAATTATAGGTTTAAACACAAAATGCTATAAAGTTTAAGTAAACCACTGTACAATACGAGGACCCAGAAGCCTAAATTTTTAAAAATATAGGTTGTAATCATATAACAGAAATGTGTCCACCCCATAAGACCCATAATAAGGAACGTCCGTAAGAGCATCAGATTACTCAGTACCCTAATGATAGGCAGTTGAGCACATTTGTAAAGCTGCAGAGAGAACTTGTGATCATACTTTGTATTGGAATTAGAATTGCGATTAACACCACGAAAAGCGGGAAATGATGAAGAAAGCAAATGTGAGCATACAGCAGTCCCCGCCGCCTCCCATCTGCAGGTGGTACGTTCCAAGACCCCAGTGGATGCCTGAAACCGTGGATAGTACGGAACCCTATATATACTGTTTTTTCCTACACATACACACCTATGACGAAGTTTAATTTATCAAGCAGGCACCGTAAGAGATTAACAGCAATAATGAAAAATAGGACAATTATAACAACATACTGTAATAAGTTATGTGAATGAGGTCTCTCTCACTCTCTCCAAGTATCTTCCTATACGGAACTCACCCTTCTTCTTGTGATGATGTGAGAGGACGCGAAGCCTGCATGGTGAGATGAAGGGAGGTGAAGGACATCTGTCTTGTGACCTAGCGTTAGGCTACTAGAAGGGTGAGTGCAACACAAGCACTGTGATCCCACGACTGTCGAGCTGCTAACCCAGACGGCCACCGAGTGACCGACGAGGGCAGTGTGTACAGCGTACAGACGCTGGGCAACGGGGTGATTCACATCCCAGGTGGGACCGAGCAGGGCGCGTGCGACCTCATCAGGCTCCTCAGGACCACATGCAATTAAAATTTATGAATTGTTCATTTCTGGGACTTTCACTTTCATATTTTCAGACCAGGGTTGACCGCAGGTCACTGAAACCGTGGAAAGCAAAACTACGGATGAGGGGGGGCTAGTGTATTCGCTACCAATACAGAATACTCCTTGTATTCTGTATTGGTAGCGAATATACTATAAAGGCGGAATGGTGGGCTCCTTGTCCTTCCCAAAATACCTGTAAATTTACGGAGGTCAAATTTCACTGACCAGGGACTTCTGCAGCCTGGCCTCTGGTGGCAGATGGTCAACAATGACGATGACAGCACACTGAGGGGACGCTACATAAAGAACAGTGGTGGCTGTCACCTCAGCGCCATTCATCATCGCTTGACCATCTATTTACAGCAACTATAAATCCAAAACATATTTATTCCAAATCAACGTGACATGGAGATCATAATCATTCCTACATCTTGGATTCCTAAAGTATCAAAAACTATGTTTGCCGTGAATACATATGGAAGAGGGAACTTTTCAATCATATATCACATAGCCACATAGGGATGACAATTTCTCCTTTCACCTAAAAGTGAAATAAGACAGCTACCATGAGTTCAATAACAAACTATTTATTATATTGCTTTGATAAAACAGAATCCTATAAAACCCTAATAGATAAAAGGACTGAGGACAGAAGTAGATAATTTAAAAATTTTTAAATAACCACTAGCAAACACAATTAGGAAAATGTTCAAACTTTTACTAATAAAAGCTTTTACTAATAAAAAAGTGGAAATTAAAATAACTGAAGCACCTTTTAATTCATAATATTGGATAGAAAACATGTAATAGTAATACCTTATGCTGTTTATGACCGTGATAAAACTGGTTTACTTACAGATTTATGCATAGCACCATACATTAAACAATCCTTTACTAGCGCAATTGGCCATATTCAACCCTATTGTAAAATATCCCACCTGGGGACTCCACTTCTAGAAACATGTCCAAAAAAAATAATTCAAAACCAAAAAAATAAATTAAAAATCTAAAATGTATTTGTATTGTGTGTGCTTTCACTTCTCGTTATAAAAAAAAAGAAAATTCAAACGTCTAAACAAGTGTAACAGTACAGTGAGTCCAAACTCCCTTGTACCTGGCAACCAGCCTCTTTGTCCCGCAGAATCTCAGCCAATCGCATTTCATCCGGGCTTCCACTCACCCCTAGCCCTCCCCCAGCCCTGGGTTATTGAAGAACTAAATTTTAATGAGCTTTCGTGTCGAATCAGACCATGTTTCAATCTCTTGACATGTATCACTTAATCTTCATAACCTGATGAAGTACTAGAATTTCCTTCCCCACTTTACACATGGACTGTAGACACACAGAAGTCCCATAACTTGCCAAGGAGGGCATCTGATAAACAGCAAATCAAGGACTCAAACCCAGGTACCCCGACTGCCGAGCCATGCCCTTTACCTCTCTATGTGTGATCTGCCTCCTCCCTGTGTTTAAATACATCCATACACACATAAATGATAACGTGAAACCAAAACCGAGAGAATCACTGTGGCATCACTGACAGCAACAAAATCTGCAAAAACAACCTAAACGTCCAAGAATGTGGAATTTGTTCCATACACTGAGGTACATCATTTAAATGCAAGAATATTTTAGCCACTAAACACACATGCAAGAATATGTACTAATGTAAGGTACATTTGGCGTGCTAAGGGAATACACATTTGCATAGACACTGTGATTATAATGAGAGCAAGTGAAAAGAGGCACATAGAAGAAATGAAATTTTAGGAAAATGGAAGACAATTACTGTGGCAAACTTACGGCTGTTTTTTGGTAAATTTTTTTGTTGTTATACCATTGAATAAGAACAACAAAACAAAATGTAACCGTGCGTGTCTACATATTCTTCACGAAATCAAAAGCCTAGATTCTTCCTCCCTGCGTTTACATGCATATGACAGAAACAACATCGATAAAAAAATAAATCAAGAATAAGTCAGTGTGCATGCTTCATAGCATGAGACATTTTAATTACACTGTAGCTCAATGTATCGACCATTTTCATGTCAAGCATCACATTTATTCCCAGGGAATAAGTTTGCATCCATTCATTCAGCACATTTGTGGGACACTTACTTTGTATCCTGAGGGCACAGCATAGCCAAGATGGAGGAGGGGAGGGCACTAAGAGACCAGAGGGGACCGTGACACCACACAAGTACACACCCGGCACATGCCAGTGGGGAACGGAGGGAGCAGAGGGAGCCCACAGGAAGTCCTCATCTAACAGGGGGGTGACCTCAGCTCACCTTAGAGCTGAGGGGCCTTTAAGTGAGGTCTGAAGGATCAGGGGAACAAGTCTCAGTGGAGCCTGTGAGCAGAGAATATACGCTCTATCGGAAACATTTTAATTTACTTAGAAACTTCTCTTATATTTTATTCACAAGCATCCGTATCTTTTGAAAGAAAATAATATGAAATGCAAACTGCTCAAAGCTGCTTCTCACTACTTTGCTAAGAAGCTGTTGGAGGGCAAAAATCAATTCAGACATCGAAAATTGAACAAAAAAAAAACACCCTAAACTAATAAGCGAGAAAAACAAAAGACAACACCTCCTAGAGTAAGACTCAGGAAGCATGGCGTCTCGTCCTGGCTCCACCACGGACTTTCCTCAGGCACAAGGGGATAAATAAGGATCGCAGCCCTGCCTCCCTCTCAGATTTACTGCAGAGAGAAATCATGAGATAAAATATAGAAAAGCGATTTGAAATGCATAAGGGGCTTCACAAACTTAAGGTGGTGGTAATGCTTCTGAAAATGTTCACCTCCTTTATACTTTTTGCTACCTGGAAACCCTGCTTGGAATCCCACATGGGTAATATGTAGTGGGCAGAGGAGGAAATGTGTTTCCAAGATATTTCTTTTCCCTAATTACAATAATTATGATAATTATCAATTATTACAATCACTGTGGGCTCGCTCTGAGCTAGGCACTGTAGTGGGTGCTCGGTCAATAGCATGTCTAAATCTCACAACGACCCAACGTTCTCAGTTTACAGGTGAGGACCAGCGAGGAGGAGACCCGGCTCAGAGAGGGAAAGCAGCTGGTTCAAGGCTACGGAACCCGTGCGTGGAGCAGGGGACTCAGCCCGGGTCCCTACTCCAGGCTGTGCGCCTCCCCACAGGCTGCCTGGTGTGAAGCGTCAGAGCTTTTCAATGGAAACAAACGATGACTCCCTGTAAAATGGCAAAGTCCTTCGCAATCAGTTACGAAAAGTCAATGTGCTATTCATATTCTTTTGACTCAGAGCAGGTCACTGACGTTTCAAGTATTTATACTAAAAATGGCAGGATATTTTAACAGTGGTGATAGGAAAATGTTCACAGTGCATCTGCCTTGCTTATGTACGTTCTTAAGAAAATCTCACTGCTACAGGGTGTGAGCAAACAATTCAGCAGACATGATTGCAAGCGACACACACTCTACCTCGCTGATCATCAGAATGATTCAATTAAAATGATGAGAGATCACAATCCTCAAATTTATGACGACTGAAATCCGCCAATGGCAGAGAAGAAGAGTGGAACCTCCCAAACTGCCAGTGGAAGTAAAAATTGGGAAATTTATTTGGGAAGCAACTTGCCAGGATTGAGTAAAGTTTGGGAAGTGCATGCTGGATCATCCAGCAATTCTGCTCCTGACTTTAGTCCCTGTGTTCATGGCAACTTTGCATTCGAGAGAAATTAAAAATAACCAAAATGGCCAGCATGAGAAGATTGGACAAATTATAAACAGTCATACATTGGAATACTGTACAACAGTTAAAATTATTTGGATCTAAATTTATCCACATGAATAAATTAGGGAGGAGGGGTTGAGTAACAAAAGCAAGTTGTGAAATGATATGTACAGAATTATACAGTTTACGTAAAGTTTGAGAAAACAAAACTACATCAAGAGGAGGAGGGAAGGAATGGAATGACAATAAAATAATTTTATTGGCAACATTTTGTTTCTTAAGCTGGGTGGCAAGACTTCAATATTAACATTATTTTATATATTTTATGCCTGAACTTTTTAATAAAAGAATAGAACAAGGTACAACATGGATGGATGTATTTCTATCCTTATTCTTGTCTTACTCATTTCCCAAATAAATGGGTATCCAGAAAACCTCTACTTCAAATTATCTCAGACACAAAAACCTTTGAAATCCTACATATTTTAGCACATTTTGTAATATAAAGAGTGATTTCATCAGGGATTATCGTCTTAAATTTCTCTCAACTGCCATTTTCCTTCTCTGTTCCCCATCCTGCCGATATCCGTTTTTCTAACCATTCCCTGTTCTTTGGTTCTCTCTTTTTTTTTAACGCTATCATGAGCTAGGTGCTCTCCTGAGTACTGAGAGTAGGACAGGACAAGACAGACGGCTGCAGCTCTCATTGAGTCTCCAGTCTCGGAGCAGATACAGACATTAAACGAGAGACCAAAGGAAAACAAATTGCTACAATGTGATCATTGCTCTAAAGAAGAAAGACCAAAATGCCCAGACATTTGAGCTCATGCCCCAAGGATGCAGTCCGGAAAGAGCATGAAGAACATTTATAGAAAGAAAAAGGACTCGTTACTCCACTTAAGTTCACGGTAACACACAGTGCAAACTTCCCTGATGCAAATCCAAGCCTAACAATGAATCAGAAAATTTTGAGAGCAAGAGAGTAACCCAACTAATATTAAGGCCTCTAGAGAAAAATTCACCCTCACCGTCAACATACCTGATAAATAGGAATCTTTAAGAGTTGTAATTTATTAATGAAAACCTTGTAATGTCCTGTTATATTATCAATACATATTTGCTGTGTACTGTAGCTCTTCCAAATGAGGTTCGTTTATAATGTATAACCACATCCCTGCTTCTCCAACAGCTTTCTGCAATGGTTTTCAATTAAAAAGAATAAACAGAAGAGCTGGATGAATTTACCATATAAAAATATTTTTTTTTACCATAAATCTCTCCAAACTCACTCATTCTAAATAAGTTATCAGGGTATACACACAAAAAAAAAAATAAATTGTACTTTTGCAGCCAGTAGGGAATAAACCAGGATCATAAATCAGGTATTAAGTATAAATAACGGTCATTCTTATTTGCATTTATCAGAATATTGTCCTGTAAGAAATCCCCTGCTTCTCCTATGGGATTGTTTTCATATTCATCTGCTTCTTGGCTCCAAGCTTGTCTTAACAGCCAAGACTGATTGTCAGACCCTTCGTTGTAAATGGTAACTAAACCTGTTCAACGAATAAAATTCAAAAGCAGCTACTACGTTATAGTTGTCCTTTCAAAAAGTCTCTCCTCAACGCAGCAGAAACAGCTTGAAAATAGATTGACTTCCCCTCTCTGCACTTGTTACAAATGCAGAGCTTTCATCTCAGCTTGATCACAGCCAGTCTTCATCTGGCCATCAGGTAATGCTTCCCTCCCCAACCCTTTCCAATGTCGTCCTTCCTCAAACTCTTCCCACTCTTCTCTCACCCTCCTCTCCCCCTCTTCCTCCCCACCCATCCAACTCTTTCTTTAAACTTCCTAAAAATATTTAGGAGAAGTCTACTTGAAATTAGCTTTAAACCACAAACTTTTGTTTTCATTCACACTATCTTACTGTAGTATTTAAATGTGTGTCCCTTTCAAAACTGAAATTACAAAATAATCCTACAAATGGAAATGGGCACGAGTAAAGCATGCAAGCATCACCTCAACTAGTAATGAAGGTAATAAATGCCATCCAGTCGGATGGGCTCTAAAAAGCATGCTGTACTGTCTCAACTGAGAAACAAAGATAGGTATTCAGATGTTGGAAACCTTTTAAAATCTCTCGATTAAGTACACTTTTTTCCAAAATGGTGATGTCATTATTTTTTTTAATATATAAAAGCAATACCTACTCATTGTTTTTTAAAAAAATTGAGCAATACAGAAATTTTGAAGCAGGAAATAAAAGTTATCTCATAGCCTACCCACCCCACCTCCACTCACTTCCCACCCCTCCCAGGAGGTGGCCACCGGCAATAGCTTGGTGGAACTTTAAAGATTTCTTTAGCATAGAAACAGGTTACTGGTAGGTATTCTTGCAAGTTAATACATGTGACTTTAACACAATTTTTAAAAACAAACTACTATCTATATAGGTTAAATGGTGAAGTAAGCAGAGATGAAAAGATAACTATATATCTGAATAATTTATCTAAAACACCCAGAATAAAGCAAATGTTGGATATAAGGTAGAAGTTAGGAAAAGAGAATGAGAAGATCTAACATACATTTAATCAGCGTTCCAGAAAGGACGAACAAAGAGAATGGAGGAGAGGCAACATTTAAAAAACAATCACTGAAAAATGCACCATAACTAATTAAAAATATAAAGTCACAATTTCAAGAAGGGAAACATATCCCAAGCAAGAAAAAGAAACAGAAAAACATGCCTAGACACACACAAGAAATGAAACAACAGAACATCAAAAGTAATGACGAGATCCTGAAAGTAACTAGAAAACACATATCCCCTTACAAAGAAACGTCAGGATAACAGAATTCTCAATGACAACAATGGAAGCCAGGAAACAACACAGTAACATCTTCAGAGAGAAGAGAAATGGGTAGCTGTCAGCATGAAGCTGTATACTCAGTAAAAAGGACAAGAATGAATTAACACATTTGCCAATAAAAAACTAAGACACTAGACAAACATTTGCAAAAAAAAAAAAAAATATGTTAGATAAAGGACTTTTATCCAAAATATAGACAGACTTCTGAAAATTCATCAAAACAGGAAAAACAACCAAATTAAGAAACTGGCAAAAGATCTGAATAGCTACCTCACCAAAGAGGGTACGCAGATGGCAAACTAGCACACGAAAAGATGCTCAACATAAGTCATTAGGGAATTGCAAATTAAAACGTCAACACGATACCACCACACACATTATCAGAATGGCTGAAATCCAAAACTTGACAACACCAAATGCTGACAAACATGCAGAACAACAGGAACTCTCACTCATTGCTGATAGAAATGCAAAATGGTACAGCCACTTTGGAAGACAGCTTGGCAGGGTTTTTTTTTTAACCAGGTTAAACATAGTCTTATCATATGACCCAGCAATTACGCATCCAGTTGATTTGAAAATTTACATCTACATTAAAAAAATGTATGAGAATGTTTACAGCAGCTTTATTCATAACAGATACTTCAAAGGGTGAATGGATAAAGAAACTGTAGGTATATCCTACAATAAAATGTTATTCAGCAATGACAAGAATTGCGCTGTCAAACCACGAAAAGACATAGAAAAATCGCAAATGTATAATGCTAAGTGAGAGAAACCAGTCTGAAAAGGATACATCTGTATGATTGCAATTGCATGACATTCTAGAAAGGCAAAACTATGGAGACAGTAAAAAGATAAGCAGTTGCCAGAGGTGTCAGGCGAAAGAAGGAGGAATGAATAGGTGAACCATGGGATATTTTTAGTAGGACAGTAAAACCGTTTTGTTTTTTTAATTTTATTGGGGAAGGGGAACAGGACTTTATTGGGGAACAGTGTGTACTTCCAGGACTTTTTTCCAAGTCAAGTTGTTGTCCTTTCAGTCTTAGTTGTGGAGGGCGCAGCTCAGCTCCAGGTCTAGTTGCTGTTTTCTAGTTGCAGGGGGCGCAGCCCACCATCCCTTACGGGAGTCGAACTGGCAACCTTGTGGTTGAGAGGACGCGCTCCAACCAACTGAGCCATCAGAGAGCTCAGCGGCAGCTCAGCTCAAGGTGCCATGTTCAATCTTAGTTGCAGGGGGCGCTGCCCACCATCCCTCATGAGACTCGAGACTCGAGGAGTTAAACCGGCAACCTTGTGGTTGAGAGCCCACTGGCCCATGTGGGAATCGAACTGGCAGCCTTCATTCAGAGTTAGGAGCATGGAGCTCTAACTGCCTGAGCCACCGGGCTGGCCCCAGTAAAACTATTTTTTATTATTCTATAAAGGTGGATACATGACATTATGCATTTGTCAAAAACCATAGAACTTCACAGCACAAAGAATGAAGATTAATGTATGCAAATTTTTAAAAAATCATTTAGGTGATTGTGACTCCCTCCCCCCCCAAGATGGAATACAGAATGTGACAAAACATTCTGTTACAAAGGTATGGAACCCCCTCCCGTGTGTGTCGGGGGGGCGGGGAGGGGAGGTCTGCCCTAAGTAACTTTGGAAATGAGTGGTCTCTCTAAAACAAAAGGAAAAATAACATACACAGCACTGTCATCTAGTTGATGACATTAGGGACACAGACTAGCAATTAAGACATTGCTGTGCCGTATACTGAAACTGAACAATAAGTAAATGGATGGCAGATGGTGGGAGCCAGATTTCTCACTGTCGGAATGGGTGTTTGCAAACAAGCAAGGAGAGGAGGCTAGAATGATGCACACATTAACAAATTATAGTTGGAGATAGTATGAACTCATGTTCAGTGTAGCTCACGTATACAAATATTTATAGGTGTACGTGCATACAGTCACAGATTTCCTTGCTTTGTCGGCCGAAAGCGCCTAAAAGCAATGACACTCCAGCAGCAGCAGCCTATCTAGCACCCAGATCTTGGTGTCTAATACCATTCTTCAAAAAGAAACCAGGACTCCTTACAGAAACGGCTGATTCTAGCAATGGGGCAAGAAACACCCAAGATGAGTCTGGAGCATCTTACAGTGCCAGAAAGCAAGTTAACGCTAAAAAACCAACAACGAAAACCAACCACAATATTGAGGTGATGCCAAACAAACAACACAGGAGCCAACTGAAAAAACAAAACTCCCAGTGGCCAAAGCTGGAACATTTGAGCACCAAAATAAATTGAGTAGTATTGAACTAAACCCAAAGTATAAAATAGATATATCCATGAGTCCACACGGATACAAACAAATGAGTGAATAAACAAACAGATCTGAGAAGAGAGAGATCACCTATACAGGAGAACTCCCAGTAACTTATGTAGAGCATCAGCCGTCCAGGAGGTACAACAAAACTCCTGACTCCTTCACTGTGGATTGCACAGAGTTCTGTAGGAAAGGAGGAAAAAAAGAACTTGACCACAGAGAAACCAAATACAACCTCAGCCAAGAGATTAAACTTAACATCAACAGTATTAAGTGATGTGGATAATATGTATCCTTAATTCAATGTGATGAAAATGGATTTTTACCTCTCTGGTCGTCCACCCCAAAACCCATAAACTCAACCTAATCGTGAGAAAAACATTAGACAAATCCCAGTTGAGAGACATCCTACAAAACACCTGACAAACACGCCTCAACACTGCCAAAGTCATCAAAAACAAAAAAAGTCTGAGAAACTGTCACAGCCAAGAGGACTGAAGAAAGCAGGACAAAAAAATGCAATGTGGTATTCCAGATGGCATCACGGCACAGAAAAGGGGCGTTAGGTAAAAACGAAGAAAATCTGAATAAAGTGTGGACGTTATTGATTGATCCATTATTTGTAACAAATGCACCATGTTCTTCTATGATGTTTTAAAATAGGAGAAACTGGGTATGGGTTTTGTGAGAACTCTATGTACTATCTTTGTCATTTTGGTAAATCTAAAATTATTGTAAAAATAAACTTTATTTTAGGAAAACATAAAATACCACCTAACCAATATGCAAATAAGCAGAACACATAACCGGAGCTGCAGGGAAGGGTGAGCAGGAATTTTCCAGGAGAGCTCTGGCATCCAAACTCCCCCCGCCCCCCAGCAGCTGTACTTCTAGCCCTGCCCCTTCTGTAGCAATCACTTCTAGGGATCCTTCCACCTCCCGGGCTTACACCGCTTCACAGGTCAGGGTGAGAGATCCTACAGACAAACGAACGTGCCCTGCAGTGGAGAAGACTGAGTGGATAGACCGAAAGCCAGTTTGGGGAGAATTCTTCCAAACATCACGTTTTTAAAATCTTAAGCAAAGGATTTGGATCTCATTGATGTCTAATTAAAACAGAAGTTTTCACCTTTCAGAAATGTACTCAACAAGCAGTGTATACCATCATAAACACACCATCCGTGTTTCTTTTTTGCAGCAAATCACATGAAATAAAATTCTCGGTTTGTAGAACACAAACAGAAAGTATTGCTACAAATAGCAAGCATAGCTAAGGATGAGCGGCATGATTTATGCATTCCTTACACACACCTTAACTCTCCTAATGCTTCCTGACAGCTCCAGATAAGACAGCATGCAAAATTGCCACCAACAGAGCAAAGTAGCCTGAAGAAACAAATGTTCCAGTGAAAAACTCCTACCCATATCCCATCAATAATTCAATATTTATCATGTAAGAATAATTTGATTACACAATTTTGAGGCTCTATTGAACAGAGTGGCAATTTTTAAATGCTTTTGAATGGCTCTTATGTTTGCCTTAATTTCAGATACATTTTCTATTTTTTTTCTACCAGTATTGACCATCCTCAAAATCAAATACAATGGAAAGTAAGGATCCTAGCAGAAGCTTAAAGAAGGAAATTGAAAGAATGAAGATTGGCAGGGGCTTCAAAATGTTAAAAACTCTCCTCCTATATTAGAACAATGAAATCAAAAACTCTGCTGGTTGAAATGGTATGCAGAACCATTTCAAAAAGAATCGTGATAGCCAAGAAAATATTGTTACTAAAAGTGACAGCAGAAGTAATAAATAATATTATGAGAGTACTCCCACACACAAAACAGAATTTCCAAACAGAAAACGATTTCTACTGTCAGCACCATCTCATTTTAATGAATGTGCTGACTTCTATAAGTACCACAAACCCTTATCTTGGTCTGCTACACACTGTGAACACAAGCTTTTCACCCCCAAAATCATGATCTCAATTTACAGAGCATCAAACAGAACATATGAAGAATTTGTTAAAATGCTTCCCAGACAGGTATTATAAGACACATTTAAATATGAACAGATTGTTATAAAATCTTGGCTAGCTTATTGCGCAAATGAAGAACACATTTATTGGGGGGGTTGTTGATATTGTTAAACATTTTTAACAAGATATACATTAGTTACACCAGGTAAGTTTTCAGACTGAATTTAATACATGAAGAACTCTCAAAATTCACAAGACCTCACAGAACACAAGGAGGCTATGTTTATTTTGATTACACATAAATTGAACTAAGATGTACTTTACCTTTGCCTTGAAGAACAGACAAGAAAGAACACAGTATATATCTTGAAGTAGTAAAAAGAGTAGTTGAGGGTATTAAATTGTTAAGTGAAAAAGGTTTACTGATCAGAGATCGCAATGAAAAGTGATGTTCTTCAAATAACAGAGATTTCAGAGAATCGGTAGACTGACTGTTAGATTTGATCCATTTTTACATGAGTGCTGGGAAGACTTTCAAAATGAAAGCACCAATGTGACTTACTCATCCAAAACAGCTCATGAAAAATTAATTAAAATAAGGGAACACTTGTACAAAATGAAATGAAAAATCAAATAAACAAACCAGACATCAAATATAACTATTGCTTCAGACTCTACAATAGTGAATTGCTTTGCACATGCCATCGTGCATGCTGCTCTAAGCTAGAAAACCAATTTGCTATGCGGAAAACCAATATTTAACTTTTTTGCCAAAATCCATCTGAAATTAAGGCACGTGCAAGAGTCATTCTGATGCAGTTTTGGCTTTCCAACAGAGTGAATAAATTCTGGACAACAGAAGCCCACATAGCACATTTGCAACCGGCCAATGACAGCAGGATTGTTAGCAAAGACAATCAAGTTTCAAGCACTTGGAAAACATCAGTAAGCATTGAAAACGCTCTGCAGCCAGCTCATCCCTAAATCCCACACAGAGGTATGTCTCCACATACCTGACGTTGTTGAGTACTTGAGGATTTTGCAACAGTTGTGCATTCTGCTTTGGTTTTTCTTATGTTAGATGTAGTAGTATTTTAAATACCCACGCCAAACTGGATTTTTCTCTTTAAGAGAAAAGCAATAATTAAGCAAGAATTAACACTTTTTTTAGAGCAGTTTTAGCTTCACAGCAAAATTGCACAGAAAGTACGGGGAGTTCCCATGTACTCCTTGCCTTTCCCACTCTCCACATCCCTACTGGAATGGCACATTGGTTATAGTTGATGAACCTACATGTCCTTGTCATCCAGAGTCCATAGTTTACATAAGGGTCCACGCCTGGTGGTGAACATTCTGTGGGTTTGGACAAAAGTACAATGACATGTATCCACCATGACAGTGTCATACAGAATAGTTTTACTGCCCTAAAAATCCTATGTGCTCTGCCTTTTCATCCCTTCCTCCCCACTAACATCTGGCAACCACTGATCCTTTTATTTTCTCCAGTTTTGCCTTTTCAGATTGGCTTCTTTCACGTTGTGATATGCATTTAAGGTTCCTCCATATATTTTCATGGCTTGATAGCTCATTTCTTTTTAGCACTGAGTAGTATTCCATTGTCTAGATGGACCACCCTTTATTTATCCATCCACCTACTGATGGCCAGCCCCACAGATTTTTCGGCACCTCCTCGCTTTTCTGGTACAGCTGGACGCCCTAGCTCACCTGGTACTTTTTATACCCCAATATTAGTGTCCCTTCTGCTAAGCCATTTCTCCTACTTCCTAAAGATATTTAGAATCTAAGATCTGACTCTAAGTGTGCTCACTCCTGCTGGGCAGTCATTGTTTCTAGGACCTTTCAAAGGAGAGTCAGGATTTTCTTTTTTAAATCATGAGTTCATATTGATTACTTGAATTCAATTCAAGTAACATTACTATTATTACAATATTATTTTGCTCCTCCCACATTTATACATTCCTTCTTCCACAGTGTGAATTCCAACGGCATCAACAGTATTTTCTCAATTGCTCACAGAATCTACACAAAATGGTATCAAAACCAATAGCGACCACAAACTCACTGTGTTCAATTCGACCTTGTGGTCTTTCTCTAGAATATATCCATACTTCTAATATTGTAGGCTCTGAAAAATGCGTTCAAAAGTTAAATGAATGTTTTTCTGTGTGGTTTGTTAATAATTTAATAAACAGGACAACTTGTGTCTGTTTGTATTAAGTTTTAGGTTTTTCCATCCTTATAAATTGACTTTTATGTTTTGAGTATGTAAAACATTAACACAGTTTAACAGCCAACTGTTAAAATATACTTTGTAGGTAGTTTGAAGTCTCACTCCCTTACATATGTCTTCTCTCCTATTTCCACTCATCGCGGGTTTGGTGTTTGATTCCCTTAGTGTTTGATTTATTCTTTTACTTATTTTTATGAAAATATATACGTACACACAAAAAGTAGCATACCATTTATATCTTGCACCTTGCCTTTTCTCACTTAATATATCAAAAAAATTACTCCACACCAGTTCATGGGGTTGTTGTTTTTTTAATAATTGCATGGTACTCCACCGTGTGGATGTATTGTTGTTTATTCATCCAGACTTCTGTGTATGGGAAATACCCTGAAATATTAAAGTTCGTACATAAAACAAAATTGATAGAGGTTTCCCCAAATCTGACCGCAATTCTGAAGATGTGCACAATGCCAAAAACAAGCTGTGAACTGGAATTTTTTCTAAACTGTCAGTGATTTAAACTTGCAAATCAAAAGTTTAATGGGATACCACTATAGACATCGGGAAGTTTAAAATTAAAAAGACAGAAAAGACCAAATGTAGTGAAGAAGCAACAGGCACTCTCCTACACGGTCAGTGAGAGTGTAAATGGAAACTTTGAACACCTGTTTGGCAGCATCCAACCAATCCCTGGTGGTATGCTAACCTATGACCCAACAATTACACTCTTCGTTACACACGCAAAAGAAATGCATGCATATGTTCCCCAAAAGACATGTACACGATGTTCATAGTATGATTCATAGCAGCCAAATCTAGAAACTACCCAAGTGCCCATCAACAGTGGAATAAGTGAATTGTGGTACATTCACAAAGGCAATAGCAATGAGAATAAAGGATCTGTAACTGTGTACAACAGTATAAATGAATCTTACAAAAGTAAGGTTGGGCAGAACAAGCCAGTTCCAAATAAGGACAAACTGGGTTCCACTCACACAAAGTTCAAAATTGGGCAAAACTAAGCTACACTGTTAGAAGTCAGGGCAGTGGAGTGCACGTGGTACCTGGAAGGGAGGTGAGGTCTTCTGGATGGTGGCAACGTTCTGTTTCTTGACCTGGATTCTGGATATACAGGTGTCTTCCTGCATGAAAATTCTGCAAACTACGTGCTGATGATACATCCATTTCTCTGCATATACTTCAATTAAAAGTATGTTTTAAATTTTGGTTCAGTAATGAAGTAAAAGAACAAAAATCACTAAATTCAATTAAACATCTGAAAATAAGGGGGAGTCCTAAAATAGAAACCAGGATGACTATATTAGACTCAAAAGTGCGGAGATACTAGGTCAAGACTAAAGCTTTATGAAGTCTGGTGTTTGAGCTTTAAAGTGAGTGTAGTTTTCATTCACCTCTATGATATTTTTATTTTAATATAAAAATATTTCAGTGGATGGGCTAACAAGTGAAACCGATGAGCCAGGAAGAGGGACCTGCTTTTCCTGTAGTTTGAAAACCTACCATGAATTGTGCTACAGAATGATGCCTTCAGGGGTCAAGAAAGTAGGCAAACCTTTCTCCTGCTGGTGGCTCTCATTAGCTTAAAAAAATTGCAGTTATTACATAATATAATAAGAACATTATGCAAGAAACCTAATAATTTTGGACTAACAAATTTAGTAACTATATAGTGGAAAGACTCCATTCTAGCCACAAAATTATAAAAATCATTGTTATACAAAAGCGGATACAATGACACGCAGGCAAAATATACAGGGAAAAGTATAACAGAAATGTATCGGGCAATTAGTTAATGTTATTTTTCTGGATTTGGACAACTTTTATGGTATTTGTCAGCTACTTATATTTTTAATTAGTTGTATTTTGTCAATTTAAATTCATAACCAATTTTGTGTTTATCATTGGCATTCTTTTTCTTAAAGAAGGCTCCCCAGATTGCTTCAGAACCAGTAAAACCTTGATCTCACCTTGATCTCCCCCTGAATGGGATTTAAGTTACTAGCAAGCCTTTAGTCTCTGACATTATTAAATATTGTTTGGGAGGCAGTGCTGTGGTCTAATATACTGCTGGTGACAGAGAACTAGGAGACAATCCAAATAAATTTCCAGCAGTCGTTCACATATTCATTCATCAAACAGTTAAAGGCCTGCTGGGTGTCAGGCCCTGGGCTTAGCTACGGGGACACACCGGTGAGGGAGCAGACATGACCTCGGCCAGGGAACGAAGCTTACAGTTCCCTGGGGTGGATATAAGAAACTACCATCAACGCAGCCCAGGAAGATGACACAGAAGATTATTCCAGCTAGGAATGCATCCTGCGGGAGCAGTGGGGGGTCATGCCTCACAGAAGAGGAGGCAGTCTTTGGTGAAACCTACAGTGGGAGGGAGAGAGAAGCCCTGCCCACACCCCCAGGCAGAGGGGACCGGGTACCAGCGGGACTCCCGTGCTGAGTGGACCTGGAGGGCACACAGGGTCATGCTGGGACCTAGTACCATGGAGACCTGCAGGGTGGGCCCCATCTGAATTGAAGCTACAACAGTTGTCGCCTAGCGATTAGCAGCATGAGTTGTGCACAGTCAGACTGGGGTGGAATCCTTGTTCTGCCACATTCCAACTACCTTTGGAATGTCTCTTCCTCGTTTGCCAAAAAAAAAAAAAAAAAAAAGAAAGGAGGGAGGGAGGGAGGGGGGAGAGGGGGAGAGGGGGAGAGAGGCAGAGAGAGGGAGAGAGAAAGAGAGAGAGAGGGAGAGAGAGAAAGAAAGAGAAAGAAAGAGAGAGAGAGAGAGAGAGAGAGAGAGAGAGAGAGAGAGAGAGAGAGAGAGAAAGAAAGAAAGAAAGAAAGAAAGAAAGAAAGAAAGAAAGAAAGAAAGAAAGAAAGAAAGAAAGAAAGAAAGAAAGAAAGAAAGAAAGAAAGAAAGAAAGAAAGAAAGAAAGAAAGAAAGAAAGAAAGAAAGAAAGAAAGAAAGGGGTGGGTGGGGAGCAGAGTTATTGCATGACACGCTGTTAGGTGCCCTGTGCAAAGCTTCGCGCACAGTGGAAAGAAACAGTAGTTACTCGGTTGGGCCCTCTCCGCCCTCCTCCAGTCCATTTGTTCCTTCCTCCCACTGGGTTCTGGGATCAGGACTGGGATTCTGCCCACAACTCCGTCCCTGTGAATAGCTGGCATCCCTGAGACCTTCATCTGCCTGCCCAACACTGCCACCTACTGCCTCGGCTGCGTCTCCCCAGAGCCAGCTTCACCTGTCCACCCCGTGCTCTGAAAGACGCTGCTGGCCAGCTTGTCTGGGTTACCTGGACGACTGTGCGTGACCTGTCCCACTGCTCGCCCTGGCCCACCACAGAGCCTGTCCCACCTCTAAAAGAGCCCACCTTCTTTAGGAACATACGGTAATCAGACGCAGTCTGATTTCGATTCCTGTCTCCTCCTTTGGAACCAGGTTGCCGGCTGTCACCTCCCTTTGTGTTGACAAGCCTTTGAATGGCTACTGCTGACTTCTAATTCACTGTGGAAAGGGGAACCAGAGAGTCACGCTTATAAAAAATTATGTATTAAATAACAGCCATAGCAAGGCTCGGAGTGGGAGGCTGAGAAGTGAAGTCAGGGGTTCTACATATTTCAGGGAAACTGACTACTGCAAGAACTCGAAGGTTTTTCTTTTACCTCCTGCTAAGACCACATTCCAAGGTTTAACGTGCCACAAAATCGCCACCTCCGAAAGCTGAAATCGCACCACATCTCAGAAGTTTCTGACATGCCTTGTCTACACCAGTTTTCACAAACATTTCAACAAACATGTATGAAATACTACAGACAAGAAGCCACTGTTCCAGGCAACTTACCCGGCTAGGGCCTTTGCTTTCCCCCTTGGCTATGTGCAGCAGCCAATCTATTTGTCTGTCCCTTTCCCTTCCCGCCCTAACAGCTCTGAGGAGTCACTGTGTCCAGCCGGGGAGACCCCAACCCCTGGCACCTGACCTTAGCTTTGTGTTGATCTCAGCCTCACGCACTGGCCCCCAAAACCTCCAACTTAATATGTTATAATTGAACTTGTCTTTCGCCCCCAATCCACCCCCCTCCAGACTCGTTCTTTGCTGTCACAGACGGACCATCATTCCTCCACCCTCCCACACTTGAACTCTTCGTTCTAGCTCTCCTAAGCTGTTGAGCTATTCGCACTCCTCACCTCCCACACCCATAGTCACGGGTCTTATTGATTCTTGCT
The DNA here is from genome assembly GCF_964194185.1 of Rhinolophus hipposideros. NCBI lineage: Eukaryota > Metazoa > Chordata > Mammalia > Chiroptera > Rhinolophidae > Rhinolophus > Rhinolophus hipposideros. Next base: position 5,232,158 of record NC_138061.1, read on the forward strand.
TCTTTCCTATAGGTAGATGACCACGCAGCTTGAGCAAACTATACATTCTGCTGCACTTTACCACCATATACCACCATAAAATGCACTGTGGCCTGACACCTTCACTTTGGATGGGGCATATTCCCCAAGCTCACTCTCCTCCATCCCTGTGCGGTTTGCTTCTGTCCTTGAAACCTACCCTCCAAGCATCATACTCTTTCTGCGACTGAGGCCTTCCTCAGTCATAGCTGAATAACAGCTCATCCACATTCAATCTGAAACCCTAACAAGCACCCGATACCACCCTTTACTTCCCCATCTGTCAGAGAAGACAGACAGACACGGGCGGTACTTAATTGTATAGCCAGAGAATTCACGAATTTGTTGACTTTCAATTATGTGCACCCCTAATACCATGTTGCATGGTAAGCAGGCACTCACTGCCGAAGAACGGCAAACCTAAGACAGATTTCACCTTTTTCCGCGTCTTGTCTAGTAGTGCACTGCTGCTGTCTCAGGCAATGGTATCTTTCCTAGGGAGCAACTGTGCCTTTCCCGTCAAAAGGAGGCAGTGATCAATCCTTCTTGCCCCTTCACTGGGCCAGGAAAAGGCACACGAAGACAGTGGTACCTAAGTACGCCAGGCCCATCCTACCTCAGATTTCTGCCCTGCCATGTAGAGGCACAAAGTATCTACCACCTGTAAAATTATTGACTGAAATGTTCTTACGTTGACTTGAAATTTTATACCATAAGCAAATGGAAAAACCAGCATCATTTTTTATCTGTAGAAAGTAACAATAAAAACAAATAAAATCATCAATGTTTTAAAATGTTTGTCCAAATAGTAATACCACCTAAAGTCATATTATGTACCATATCTTAGGAACTACTGACTTAATGAAAACCTTTGGGACCAAATTTTTCCCACTGCCTGAAATTCCACCATTGAAGTGTAATTAGTCTTAAAAATCTTAAATTGAACTATAATAAAACAGTAGAGAATGTGTGTGGTGCAGTGCCATTTTGTATTAAGTCCAAACAGAAAAAACTAAACAATATATGTTTACAGATATGTTTATGTATGGTAAACTGTACAGAAAATGCAAGTCCTGAAATCAAAATATCTTTCAGTTATGATAACAGTCTTCCTACTGCATTACATTTTTTTACTAAAGTAAAACTTCACAGCTTAATTCTAAAAACTTACACACAAGCACAGTTTTAATACTGTTTTCTTCCACATATTATATTGAAACTGGCTGTTTATTTAACTCATTCCTACATTAGACTGTAAGCACGTAAGAGCATGGCTGTGTTACGCTTCTTATTCCCAAAACCAAAGAAAATAGACAAACCAACCAATGGAAGAGCTTAGGGACTCAACAGGCACATATAGGACATGAGATCTAACATCTGCAGAAACACCTTTCCTTTCAAATAATATGAAACAATTCCCAAAAATTATATACTTGTGTATTAAAACAAGTAGCAAATTTCAAAAAAAGTGGAATACAGATCACAATCTCTGACGATACATAATTAAGCTAAGAATGGGCAACAAAAGGCTAACTAGAAAGCCCACATTTTAGAAATTGAGACATGTATTTCTAAATAACCCAGGGATCAAAGATAAAATTACAAGGAAAATTCATCATCAGTTCTACAGGTCAAAAATTGTAGGATAAAGCTGAGTCCATTCTTAAAGGGAAATTTATAATCTTAAATGCAAACATTAGAAAAACACTGAAAAACATCAATAAACATCAGTCGATAAATTAGAAAATAACAAAATAAACTCAAAGAAAGAAACAGAAAAGACATAATAGAAATGAATAAAATACAAAAGAAATACAGAATAGAATCAACCAAGCTAAAACCCGGTTCTTTAAAAAGCATAATAAAATTCACAAACCTGTAGCAAGGGTTATCAAGAAAAAGAGCAGCAGAAAAAGAAACAACATACAGCATAAAATGAGGATGGCACTATAAATCAAAAGACTTTGAAAAAATAAGTTGCAATTATGAAAAACCAATAGACTTTAAAGTACAGATGAAAAACAAATTTCCCCCAAAAAAGCAATATCAAAACTGACTCAAAAAGTAGAAAAACTGAGAAGTCTTATACATATCAAATATATTGAATCAGGTAGTCAAAAAAAAATCTTCCCTTAAAGAAATTTCCAGGCCCAGGTGATTTCACCAAAAAGTTCCATGAAACATACAAGTGAAAATAAATAAATAATCTAAAAAAAACTAATACAAAATCCTTCAGAGGATAGAAAAAGAAGAAAACACTCCCCAATTCGTTTCATGAGGTTAAAACAAAAATAACCTGATACCAAAACCCAACAAGACAAGTACACGAAAAAGATGTTTATAGGCCAATGTTATTCAATGTGGATGAAAAATTGTTTTTAAAATGATTGACAATTTGTGGTTCTGGCCAAGACACAAGATGCGTGCTACAGCCTATCACACTCCTCCTGATTAAAATGTAAGACTCTGGATAAAACAGAAACAGCCACGGCCTGAGGGCTCTGAAATGTAAATAGCAGGCAGGTTGGGAAAAGAAGGCAAAACTGGAAGAACGGTTCGTGTGCAACAGACTGTATTCTGGTCATAACACAAACCTTAGCATCAAGAATATAATAAATGGGAGATGAGTGAAGTTCATGGATTAGAAGATTCGCTACTGTGAAGTTCTCCCCAGAATGACCTATCTATTTAATCCCAGTGGAAATCCTAACAAGTTTTGTGAAACCTGATCAGTCAATTCTAAAATTTATATGTAAAAGCAAAGGGCCAGGAGCAGCCAAGATCTAGGGCGAGCGTGCATGGAGGTTGACACAATGTTTTCTGAGACATGGATGAAATAATTAGATGGCCCCCGAAATTAGTCTGTGCCATTAAGCCAAAAGTAGGCATATCTAAGTATCCCTCAGACTTATTTGAAGATAAACACAGGCTTCTAAAAAATACGTTATAAACTGATTTTTAAATGCAAACAAACTCCTATTAAGCCTCTTTTAAAAACAGAAAGAAAACGTAACCAAAAAGCCTCACCTAATATAAAGCATTGAGCTACTGATAGATTTGAGCTCTGGCAAGCAATTGCAAAACCGTCGCTGTAAGTTTTGTGCCAGTTGCTGGCACTGCCGTTTCCCCACTGTTCCATCTGAGTCACCAGCTAGTGGCTGAGCCCAGGCTCTGACACATGCTCTATTAATGATCATTGTCTTAACAACAGTTGTCAACCTTACCCATAAATCACATAGAGAAATAGAAATGTTTACGTGGCCTTCTGCCAAAAGGTGATGAGCAATATAAATTCACTTGGACACCTTATGAAAATGGCTGGAAGGAAACATTTCATCCAAAGTCACATCTCACTTGTAAAATGGAGCTAATGCATCGTCACAATTCTCAAAAGCCAGAAATTTCAAGGTTCGGTCTAATCCCAAATCCAGAAAAATAAAAAGCAAAATGTACAGGCCAAATAATCGCTGACCTCTCCTGCACCCTGTAGTGTTTCGCCACTACAGTCTGAAATTACACTTTATGTTTGACAGTGCCCCTAGCGAGAGGATGAAACACATAGTGAGTTAAAAACAACAGAAATGTACAAGCACAGTCACAGAGAATGCAGGAGGCAGTGGTTATCTCCTATGCCCATATTCTCCCATTTGGACATGGTCTCAAGTGTCACTTGGATGGAAAGGTACCGCTAATAAATGTAGCATTAGTAAAATCTATACTCTACACATCATGAAAAATGTAAAAAGAAGAAAACATTCCAGAAGCCGTCTAGGTAGAAACAAATAAAAAGTTCATACATTTACTGTGTGGTAAAGTGAGAAGTCAGGAAGGAGCAAGAGAATCAGTAGGATTATGAAAGTTAAAGTCCCCTAGTTTTGGGGTTGGTTAAAAAGTGAAGTCAGAAAGAAGGAACGAGAAAAATAATCAAATTTGGTGGAAAATCTCACTTGGAGGTTTATGGTCAACCTCACAGCATTTCATCACACACAGGGTACAGATTCTACACACTTGTAGACAGAAGGTGGCCCCTGGGTCACAAGAGGAGGAAGGGAGGACACTTAAAGGACCCAGCAGAACCCCCGCCCAAAAAATGCAACTTCCACCAGCCATGGTCAGTGAGGCGCAGCTGCGTGTACACACCTGTGACCCACTTTCTATCCTTTGTATCAAAGAATCAATCCTTTGTAAAGGCCGTGGTCCTCGTCCAACAATGGAAAAGCAGCAACCACCATCAGCTGCAGATTCACAAGATGAGAAACCCTCTCTTCCCTCATTCCTGAAGGTCTCCCAGGTATTTTCAGGTGTTTGTTTATATTTCACATTAAACAATGTCCTAGCCTAATGATATCAGAAGTTAGATCCTTACTAAATATTCTCCATATCCAACAGTAGCTGACACCTAGTTCTTTAATGGAGTAGGATTTAAATCTATGTAAGTCTCATGACTCCTATTTCATCATGAAACCTAGAAATGTCTTCCCTTTCCTATTGATTTACTTTTCAATTGTATGTAGACTTAAGCAGTCTCAGCCATCTTTAGCTGGTCTCCATTCAAATAATATACTTTTGTGTCTTTAATATTACAATTTCATTCTATTCGTTATTTTGGTGTTTCTCCACGGAAACTGCTCTATCTAGAGATGAGTGTGGCAGGGTAGAAAGAATACGTGATTCAACATCATGAAGGCCTTCTTTGGACTTACCAGCTGCGTGACCTGGGCTGTGTAACTAGCCTCTCTGAGCCTGTTGCCTCATCTGTGATGCATTTACTACGGATATATTTACTGCACAAGGGAGCTCTAAGGGTTAGTGGGAATATACATAGAGTACTTAGCATTTATAGGCTCTCAAATGCAGGGGTTTTAAAAGTCTTTTTATTGCGGTAAAATATATATAGCAAAATGCACCATTTTAACCACTTTTATGTGTATGACGTAGTGGCATTTAGGACATTTGCATTGTTATATAACCTTCAGCGCTAACTACCTCCAGAATTTTATCACTTTAAACTAAAACCCTGTACCCATCCATTAAACAGCTCCCGATTTCCCCTCCTCCGGCCACTGTCAACAACTATTCTACTCTCTGTCTCTGTGAACTTGACTGCTCTACGTCTGTGGTATTGAAATAAATTTCCAGGCCCAAGATGGAGCCACTCCTGCCAGGGGTTGTGCCCCAGTAAATGTTCCGTCGGACCAGAGACACAGTATATCCGGTCAGCCGATCCCCAAATGTGAATCCCACGCTGGGCTGTATACTTATTTCCTTGCCCCTTGATCTTTCTAAATAAGGTCGCATATGGACCTGCAGCCAATCGTTCCGTCTCTGCACTGGGGCTTCTAACGCTCTATAAAACTTGCTCTCGCCCAAACATCCCTGGGGAAGACTGCTCCACTGCTTGGAAGGTGTTGTGCTCCCCCATGGACTGTTTCCTCGAATACAAGACAGCCAACTCATGACTACATTGTTTTGTCGTTTCACAGTGGAATCCCACAGTATTTGTCCTTTGTGACTGGCTTATTTCACTTGGCATAATGCCTTCAAGGTTCATCCACGTTGTAACAGGTGCCAAATGCTGAATGATATGGCTGGACTTACTATTCAGCCATTGTATGGCGGCTGGACCACATTTTGTTTTATCTGTTCATCTGTTGATGGAAGTAGCCATCGTTTGGCTACTGTGATTAATACAAATAACAAGTATTTTAACTACAGATTTTCTTCTGCCAAATATCCACGTTAAGCAATCAAAATAGTTTGTCCCAGACTCACAGCAAAGGTTCTCCCTTTAGAATATCCATAAACCTATAGCAGAGGAATACTGATAGCTCCTACTTCTCATTGATGGAAATCCTATTTAAGCTCTCCTTACTTTTTCATACCCCCCAGGAGCAAAATAATTCAATTAAACTATGAGGAAAGAAACAAACTGTTCATCACAAAGTTATTACAAACTGTCAAGCAAATACATAGAGCAATCTAGAGTTTGAAATGCCAATCGATTACAAATTGTAGGTAAAAATCTGTGCTTCAGTGAGAAAACGATGCATTATTCAGGTCACAGCCCTTTGGTTTTCCCGTCTAGCATGGCACTGCCTTTACTTATTTTACAGGAATTAAGTGGAAAAGCACTGATAGCAGTGCTACTGCTTCTGGTCTGTGGTCATGGAAATGAATCCGGACCAATCCTACGGCAATGTGGCAAAGACACGTTTGCGTCATTTTCCAGTTTAATATTCCTGGATCTATTCCTAGCAGAGCAAGTCAATGAGCCTCCCCCAATTTTCCCAGGGTTTTGGCAACTGCTTGCTGCCTCCCTCTGACCAAGCCTCCCTTCTGAGATCTGATGCAAGTCCAGTGCCAGAAGTTCTATCTCATTTCACCTCGCGCCCAAGGCAACCCAGGAGGTCAAAGACCACACTTCTGATCAGCACCGCCTCCTCCCGACCCCTTCTACAGTGAGTCCACCCTTGAGAAAGTGAAGGTCAAGCCCACAAAGAGATGGGAGCCCCAGGCGACACAGCACATACTTTCCATGGGGCAATACCCCCCAAATTAGTTCTCGGAGGCAGGCGGGGGAGGATGGGAGATATTACAACGGCACTTTGGGGCCTGTCAAAGCTCAGCCCTCCCTGACAAAAATCTAATTCCTTAGCATTTAATTTCTCTTCTGGAGAGAATTAATTTTTCTCTTTGAGAAAATAATGAAAACACGGTTAAGAAGCACGGCCTAGGGTCAAACTTTCTTCATCCCCATCACCGTTAGGTTGCCTCTACCTTCAAGTTTTCAGTTCCGCCTACATTTTCAGTCTCCCATTTACTTATTCAACAAATACTTGAGTGCCCACTAAGTGTCTGCACTGTAAACATGCTGGTGGCACATCCTCAGGGGACTGAGTCTAGCTGAGGCAACGAGTGCGGTGTGGGAATTACTACATGAAAGAGATTTTCTTTTTTTCTTTTCCAAGCATAAAAACAGGTGCACCATGGAGCTTTGGAAAAACGAAAAAGTAACGCAAATTTAGAACGTGACATCTCAAAGAATGAGGACTGTTCCATATTCTGTGGGGCGGGTTTGCGTGGGGGTAGGGGCTAATCCCATATTGTGATAGGAGTTTAGGGAGTTTAGAAATAATAGTTCTAGTGGTGATTTGAGTGAGCTGCTGGCATTATCACAACTTTGACTTAATTTTAGATAAAAACAAATACATTTACAAAGTAAACAGAGGCCATTGGGGAGTGGCAGTGGCAATGACTACTGTCAGAGGAGAAAGCTTTCGTGGAGACAGTTGTGGCAAGCCAGGCTGACTTGCTGTTACCTGTAATCAAGCTGCCACCTAATACCTGGCACATTCCTGGAGTGCCATGCCTAGGACAGTGTCTGTTTCACAAACACACCCTCCTTTCGGCACTCCACTAAAAGACTCAAGTTCAGGTGTCATGCAGAATAAGCGACCACCAACATGTGGACACGTGCTCAGAAAAGGATGGGGAGACCAGTGGTCCACCTATAAAACCATTTCTGTATTTCTGTTAGCAATCACCAATCCAGAAGAGCAAGGGGACAGAAGTCAGGGGTTTCTCTTAAAGGGCTTCATCGTTTTGTATTCTTTTCCCTTTTCAGGAAACAGCAAATGTTGTCAATTGGGCTCATTGTCAATAGGTTTTGTTTTGTTTTGTGTTTCCATGACTTATTCCACTTAATTCATTAAGTTTTGTGGTTTCGTGGAAGTTTTGAAAATTCTAAAAGTATACTCTAATATTAGTTCTTATGGAAGCTAAACACCACATATAAATACATTAAAAAAATTTAGCCAACAGGTCACGTGATGAACCAGGGTATTTCTCAGATCAGAACCATTACAATTTTTTTATTCAATTTCAAACCAACCAAGCTATGACAAAATCAAAAGCAGCTAAATTAAGTCTCCAATGTTTCTGAGAAGGGGGTAACTTTTTCTTTCCCTGAAGTTTTAAGATCTCAGAGTAAATACATAAAGATATTGGCAGTACAAACAACAAGAACACATGAGGACTAGAGGTCTTCCCTTCCCTGAGCTAAGGGAAAAGGTGGAGGTGGTACAAGTTTGTATTGATGCCTCATTCCCCACTGGAAAAGCACTTCAGTTGGTTTGTGGTGCGGCTGTTAGCACTTACAAGGGGTACAACAAACACCTTTTATCTCACGTGCAAATAATCGATAAGGATTGGTTACCTCCAGGAGCCTGGATGACATCGCCCTTGGTGGGAAAGGTCTGCAGTAGCTGCCCAAGCACAGAGGCAGGGTGTGGCCACACACATGCCGTGGGTTTGCTGATCCCACTTAAATCCATCCGTCATCAGAAACAATCAGGACCTTGCCAGGCCACCATTCATTAACACTTCATCATCAGTGGTTGCAAGCAGGATATTTTCATCCAAAACAAACATTTCGTTTTCATAAATAGAACTTGATGGATATGTAGATGGATGAAACGGATTACACATCATATTTCTCATCCACTGACTACTGCAGAATAGATGCCTTTGGGTACAGTATTTCTTTTTATCATTCTATGGGGAGAACCCACTCTATGTCAGAAGTTAGGAGGGACATAAAGGAAACAACGTAAACTAGAACAGAAATAAGGACATAGTCTTAACTCTGCAGGAGATTCTAACATGCTGTGCAGGTGAGGAATGTTTAGTAATTAGGTTGTTAGAGAAATTGGGGCTTTTCGCTAGCAGAATGGTAAAAACCCAAAAGTTTCATTACACACGTGTTGGGGAGGCAGTGGCAAAACAGATTTAACAATTCTCAAAACTAGCACTGCCTTTGGGCAACTCTACATCTAGATAATTACTGTGCAAATATATTGGCACAAATGCAAAATGCCAGACACACAAGGTTATTTAATGCAACTTAGCTTGTAACTGTTTGTAATCGTGCCTGTACTCGCTTCCCACCACTGCTGTAACGGAGTCCCACAAACTGAGTGGCTTAAAACAACACAGATTTATTATCTTACAGTTCTGGAGGTCAGAAGGTCAACATGGGTCTTCCCAGCTAAAATCAGAGGCTTGTTCTTTCTGGAGGTTCTAGAGACTAGTGCATTTCCGAGCCTTTTCCACCTTCTAGAGGCTTCCCACAGTCCTTGGATCCTGACCTTGCATCACTCCCACCTTCCGTTCACATCACCTTCCTGACTCCCACTCTCCTCCTTCCCTCTCATGAGGACACCTGACTGATTGCATTGGGCCCACAGAGATAACACACGCTAATCTCCCCATTTCACGACCCTTAATCACATCTGCAAAGCCCGTGGCGTCGTGGAAGGCCACACACGCACAGATTCAGGGGAAGCACGTTACACGTCTGTTATTCAGCTGATCGCAACAGCAAAAGACTGGTAACAAACTATCAGGTTAAATTACCGTAAATTCATACAGTACAATACCATACAGTTGGTTTTTACAATGAGAAAACTCACTATGGACTCAACAGAAAGCTCTCCAAAATACAATTTAGGTGAAAAAAAGCAAAGTACAGAACAGAGAAGGGGATGTAGTGTACAGCTGGGCTAGAACAGCACCGGTTTGAACTATGAGGGTCTACTTACACACGGGTGGTTTTCCCTTGACTGGCACAGTTCAAAGCAGTGTTGTTCCAGGGTCAAGTGTATATAATATGCATGTATGTATAATGTTTAAACTATCCCTGGAATGACATATCAGAAACACACAATGGTGGCAGTCTCCAGGGTGGGAACTGGGTGGCAGTGTTACAGAATGAAGACTTTACGCCATATACTCTTATAATTTTTGAAACTTTTAATTATGCTACCTATCCGAGAAGTAAAATAGTAAAGTCTAGAAAGAGTAAAAAGAAAACGAAGTGCAAAAGGAGTCCTAGATGAGCAAGATCAGTGTGGGTGAGTCATAGGCCAGCTTTACACACATACAAGATGGTGTCTGGTTCCCAGCCTGCCTCACAAATTACCCCACAATTTAGTGGCTTAAAACAACAAGTACCTATTATCTCTCAGTTTTGGGGGGGTTCAGGAATCCAGAAATGGCTTAGCTGGGTGGATCTGGCTCGCTCAGAGATTGTCACAAGGTTGCAGGCAAGTTGTCAGCCTGGGCAGCCGTCATCTCCAAGCTTGGCTGGGGTTGGGGAGTCTGCCTGCAAAGCTCACGCACTGAGCTGTTGGCAGGAGTCAGTCCTCGCTGGTTCTTGGCCTCTGCTCCTCCCCATTAGGCCATTCCACTGTGTGCTTGAGTGTGTTCACGACATGGCAATTGATAGGTGATCCGAAGAATATAGAGAATAAGAAGGAAGGAGAGAGAGGGAGATTGAAGACCAGCCCCCGTCCTTCATAACCTAATCTTGGAAGCAACATATCACTTCTGCCGTACGCTACTGGTCACGTAGACCAACCTTGGTACAAGGAGGCACGGTACAAGCGTGAGAACACCAGGGGGCATGGGGCCTCTTTGGAGGCCACCTTGGAGGCTGGCTACCGACGGTGGGGAGGCGTGGAGGGCAGGGTGAGTGAACATGAGTGAAGGACGAAAAACACGAACGACCACTGTGAGTGTGGAAGACAGGAAGATGGACCAATTAGAATCATAAGTGTGTACTTATACCCCGAAGCAGGGAAAATAAAAATACGGAGAGTGGGGTTTGGCCTAATTGCCAAGCCACTGGCACACTACACTGGCCATGCTCAAATCTGTCCTCTAGACCAAAAGCTGAAAAATATTGTCATCCCACTGGAAAATTCTTTCAGATATGTGAGGTTCTCTCCTGTGCGAGGAGGAAGCTTCTGAGAGAAGAGGGGCATGCTTTTCATTTCCGCACTACCTGCCACCCCACACCTATACAAGTGTGAAGCCCCAGCCCTTGTAGCACCCGTCCTGACAGCCGTGAGAAACTAGTGTTTTTCTTCTTCACAGAGCTTCCCCAACTCTTAGTCACATTTCATTCCAGAAAACTAGTCTCTTCTTTTTCAGTGGCAGCAGAGACATTGTATCAAAATATTATGCAGAACTGATACCATGTACCTCCTGATGATAAGAAGGGACAGACCATCTGTGTAATATTCCTTGTAAGAATAGTTGACCTAAAATATTACGAGGAACAATCAGAAAAATTCAGCCTGGAACATTCTATAAGACAACTGGCCTGGCTGCTTCAAAAATGTCAGTGTCATGAAAGAAAAACATATATATGTATACACACACACACACACACACACACACACACACGGAAGACTGTTCTAGATTAAAGGTGACCAAAAGAATATGGCAATTAAATGTGATGTATAATCCTGGATTGTGTCCTGGTCATTTCAAAAGGAAAAAACATCCATAGAGTACATTATTAAAGCCACTGGGAAAATATGAATAGGGACTACCTATTAGATTAGATCATATTACTATGTTTTGTTTAGGGGATGTGTTTATGGTATTGTGGGTACATCGGAAAATGTCCTAGTTCTTAGGAGGAATATGATGATATATTTAAGACTAAAGTGTCATGATGTATGTAACTCCTTTAATGTTTCAGCAAAAAAGTGTGTATGTGAGTGTGTGTGTGTGTGTGTGTGTGTCTGTGTCTAGGTTGGGGGGGGAGAGAGAGGAAGAAAGAGAAATGAGAAATAGAGAGGAATCAAGTGTGGCACAATGTAAACAACCTATGTGAATGGTACATTGTTTACTGCATGATTCCTTGAACTATTCCATAGCTCCCAAAATTTTCAAAACAAAATGTACATGTACGTATCTATATATATGCCATATATATGCAGCATAAGCTAAGACAAGTTGCACATTCGTGTAGATACAGTGCAAAAACGGGCTATTGCTGGTTTTGATGTTTGGAAAGCCCACCTCACAATTCCCAGTGGGGAGAACTAACCCTATGACACACTGTCATTACAAGTACCTGAGCCACAGAAGCCCACATGGAGACCTTTTGTATTTCTTATCCCATCAGGACAGGTGATGCATCACCTTTCGTGAGACAGAAATATTCCAAATGTTCAAAGTCTGCATTTCACTTGACTCACACAGTTACTGAACGAAGCTGTTCTCAACTTCATTCCTGAAATAAATCAGGAAGTTTTGTCCTGAATTTTGTCCTATTTGGCTTTTAATGGGGAAAGAGCTGGAGGTGGCTTTTAGCACACTGTAATAAGATGGTAGCAAACCTGCTGGGGTGATCACTTTGTGAGGTGTGTAAATGTCTAATCACACTATTGTTTTGTGCACCTGAAACTAATATAATAATAATAAAAGAAAGAAGGAAAGAAAGAAGGGTCACTGCTCAAAGAACACTGTAGCGTGTGGGAATATTTCTCATGCTGTAAGTCATGATGCCACCATTCTCATTCTTGTGTCAGCTTCATTCTTAGAATTCTATGGTGAACTGAACTACAAGTTATGTTCTTCTCACAGACCATATAAAGTGAGAGTTCTGTGGCTACTTCATGTCTCTTCGATTTCACCGTGTCTGGTGAGACTGTCCATATTATTCTGGATAAAAGATTTCTTAAAGCTCAGTTTATAGTGATCTCACCTTGGAGGGCAAGAAAGCAGCTACAGGTACAAGGAATTTCCTAAAGAATACGGTTATGATCATTTGACTCTGAGAAATGGGCAAGCAAGAACCCTGATTAATACATTTAGGTTTAGATGTTGAGTGTCTTTGGTTTTGGAATGCTCTCCATAAAACAACAAGAGGTACTTTTAGTTTGGTCAGCAAGACCTGGCTGCAGTCACGCTCAGTACTCATCTCTGTCACCTCAAGCAAGACAAGCAGATGAGTCACAAAAAGGAGGTCCCCACTTCTCAGAAGTAGCTCAGTGAAGTTAGTCCCTGCTTCTGTCGTGACAGTTTTGAGAAGATGGGTCAGTGAAGGACAGGCCTGCTTCCCACGGACCACGGCAACAAGCAGAAGAACCGCTGGACCAAAGTGGAACTGCTGTGGTTTTGCACACTCGCCTGATTGCACAACGCCCTGACATTCACCAGTCCTTTCAGCTTTTCCTAAACAGAAGCTGTAGTGGACATGCCTCCCCTGCATCTTTCCTCCATGGGGTGGGTATCTGACACAGCTGATTTAATCAGAACCCCTCCCTTGGATTTTGGAATTAGAATTACGAAAGAAAATTCAGTCTTTCCTTGGGTAGTTGAAACTGATGACATATTGTTGGGAGCTAATGCTGTCCTTATTCCAAAATGTGGGCAGACTGGAGAGGAAGCCAGTGAACAGAGAGAGAAGAGAACAATGCCATCCAAATAGCACATCAAAGTAGATTCAAGAAGGCTGAGTCTGCTCCAGCCAAGTGGGGGGCTGTCCCGAACACATCCTACACCAAATGAACCAAAAGAGAGCAGAGATTGGGCTCCTCTGGAGAAAGTATTCCATTAGTTATCTTTGACCTTATTTTATTTTTCTTATCCTAGATCACTCACAGTGGTTCTGCTTTTCTGATTAACCCGATACAAATATTAATAAAGAAGTGGGACCCAGAGAACAGAACATTTGGGATGAGTTTTCTGAATTGGTACTCGGTTATCGGGATTGTTTTTCCAACATGGTTAAATCTGAATACACAAATGGCCCCCAGTGGTCTATGTGTACAGTGGTTTCTAAAAAGTTACTTAAAATATAAACCAGATACCTATAATCAAATCCCGTACAAGGCTAGGCTCAGGATAACCAAGCAACGGCTATTTTAGACCTCCGTAGTGAAAGTAATTAGCATAATAGGGTTAGCTGGTTTCTTACAAGGGACCTTCAAGAAAGAAAACAACGGGTAGCTCATGGCTTTGCCCAGCTTTATCAAGATACAATTGACACATAGCGTTGTGTAAGTTTAAGGTGTGCAACTGATGATTTGATACACTTACATATTTTGAAATGATTACCATGATAGGTTGGTAACATCACCTCACATAATTACCTTGTGTGTTTGTGGTGAGAACACTGAAGATTTACTTTCTCAGCAACTTTCCAAAATACAACACAGTATTGTTAACTAGTCACCACGTACACTGGTCCCCAGAATTTACTCCTCTTCTAACGAGAAGTTTGTACCCTTCGACGGACATCTCCCCCTTTTCCCCACCCCAGCCCCTAGCAACCGCCTGTCCACCCTCTGTTTCTATGAGTTTGGTTTGCTTGGATTCCACACTGAGACAGATCACACAGTACGTCAGTCTTTCTCTGACTTATGTCCCTTAGCATAATGTCCTCAAGGTCCATCCATGTTGCAATGGCAGGATTTCTTTTCTCCTGGCTGAGTAATATTCCATTGTGTTTACATCACGTCATTTGTATCCCTTCATCCACAGACAGACACGCAGGTTGTTTCCGTATCTTGGCTGTTGTGAATCGTGCTGCGGTGAACATGGAGGAGCGGCTATCTCTTCCACGCCCTACTTTCATTTTCTTTAGCTGTATAGCCAGCGGTGGGATTGCTGGATCGCTTGGTCATTCTATCTTTAAGTTCTTGAGGAAACGCCATACTGTTTTCCACAGTGGCTAAACCAATTTACAGTTTCCTTTTCTCCACATGCTCACCAACAGCTATCTCTTGTCTTTTGACAACAGCCATACTAACAGGTGTGAGCTGACGTCTCATGGAGGTTTTGATTTGCATTTTTCTGATGATCGGTGATGTTCAGCACCTTTTCATGTACCTGCTGGCCATTTGTACATCTCCTTTGGGAAAAGGTCTATTCAGATCCTTGGTCCACTTTTTACTTGGATTATTTGGGTTTTTGCTATTGAATTATATGAGTTTCTTGTATGTTTTGGATAGTAACCCTTTGTCAGATAAATATTTTCTCCCATTCTATACGTTGCCTTTTCATTTTGCTGATTGTTTCTTTTTGCGGCACAGAAAGAAGCTTTTTAGGTTGGTGTGGTCCCACTTGTTGATATTTGCTTTTGTTGCTTATGCTTTCAGCACCATATCCAAAAATCATTGCCAAGACCAGAGTCATGGAGTTTTCCCTGTTTTTGTCTAGGAGTTTTACAGTTTGGGGGCTTACATTTAAGCCCTCCATCCATTTTATGGACAAAGAAAGGGGGTACTGTAAGAAATCGTAAATTCCTAACTGGGCAGGTTGCAGTGGGTAGTCATGCCCCAGGCATATAACTTCTGTGGGAAAAGGTTTCTAAGCCAGCCCTGTTAGCCCTGTTCTTGGTTAGCACACCTTTGAGATGCCAGAAGGAATACCCCTCGAAGGTATAACCACCCTTAAGGCAGCACATAATCTTGGAATCCAATCCCCGCCTTGCCTTCTCCCACCTTCATGCAATCTTCCTTAGTTCCCTCCTGCATTTCAAATGCATAGAAGCTGCACAATTGTTATTCTCCACAGCATTGGAGACCTTGCTCCTTGGCGTATGTCATCAGTTTGGCTCAAATAAACTCTTAAGGAAAATCCTCTACAGGTTTGGACATTTTTTACGTCAACAATTTTAAGTTAACTTCTAATGGGAGAGTTAGACATATAGATATATATTCATTACAACATATCATAACAATAAGTGTTAATAACATTCAGACACAATAAGTCCTTTTGGCTGGGCTAATAATTATATAGACATGAAACAGATTAACAAGAGAAAATAGCCAAAATTACCTACATACGTATGAGACCCCCACCCATGAGTCAGAGACCCCATATACATAAGAGGGTCAGAGACAGGAAGAGAAAATGAGGTACGTATGATATTCTGAGCTAAGGACGAGGTAAGGTGTCCTGGGCTTCAGAGGGGAGGGTCACTGCAGGATGATAAGAAGAGCAGATGTTTAGTAATTAGATGTTTGCCTGCCCTATAGATAGGTCTTAAAAAGTTATCTCCGGTGGTAACTCTTATTCTGAGCAAGGCCCTTAATTTAAATTCTTTAAGGGGGACATAAAAGTTTCTTGTGAGCCTGCAGGGTCTCGATTGCCTTCAGCTCGAAATACTCCACATGCCAAAGTGGCACATTTTGGGAGGCCTGTCCTGAGCCCCTTAGAGTACAGTACCCAGGAGGGAGAAATTAACTCGGATTTAGGTTGGCGAAGGGTAAACATAACACAGCAAAGTTTCTAAGAGATAATGATGTCCAAGGGACGTTTGTAGGACAGACAGATGAATGGGCAGTGAGCACACTCCAGACAGAGACAAAGGCAGTGGGAAAGTGTGAGAATGAGAGGACCTTCCCAGGAAGACAGGGCCAGCGTGGAAGGGGGCAGGGCACAACTAAAGGAACTGGCACCTGGGGCCTAAGAGAAAGGAATGCCTCCCAGGAGAGAAACGTCCCCCGTAATGCAGGCAGCAGGGGCTGGAAGACAAGCATCTCCGTTTTGCCTGGCTGGCCCCCCTGCCCTGCAGTATGGAAATGCACAGAACATGAGGTGAGTTGTTTACTTGTTAATGATGGGTACTTCCTTCTGTACTGAATGAGTCATTCGGGCCATTGCTGGATGCTGCTGGTGTGCATAAACCCCTCCTGTAATCGGGTTGGCTCCTTCAGTTCTGGGAGTGGCCGGCCAGGTCCCCCAGGTAGGCAAGTTGTTGCAGTGCTTCCTTTTCCGGTCACAAGAAGGTAAAATCCCAGTCATCAGGAATAGACCTGGTCTGGGAGGGGAGCCGCTGGGGTGAACGTGAGCTTCCGGGGAGACACAGCTACAAGCGTCAGGTCGGCTGTCCCTTCCTGTGGCTGGCTGGGCATGCAGAGATCAGGACTGCAGATTTTAGTGTTTTGATGGGGACTGTACACTGCAACTATTTAAAAGGTATTGCCTTGGAATTGCTTTTTTTTTTTTAAGTTTTAAATTTGATTTATGTAAGTATTTATTTCTTAATGATAATTTTTGAATTATAACCTAATTGATAGAATTAATATTCTTTAGGGGCTAAGACTACTTGAGAAAAATTGTTACACAGACTTTTAAAAACATCCCTGGGTTTAAGTAATTTCTTACTCTTTGTACCCCATAGCAATGTACACATTTGGTCGGGTCTATGATCTGGCAATACTCTGCCCCCCCCCCCAAATAAGATTACTTGCCTATTTCCTTTATTTTCTGGGATAGAATGAGATTCTTAAAACGTCTCACTTAGGCTCGTACACAGATTGCCATGTGTGTAATCGACCTGACATCTACAAGCGTCTGATTTAAACGAGCTTTACCTGAAGCCTACTCTGTAAGAGGCACTGCCTTCACATGTCGCTGCCACACAGCCCCTTCAGTTGCAGAGCAAAATGGCTCCTTTCCTTAAGCACACCACAATACCCTTAAGGAAATCAAATTAGATGAGGCATCCAGCTGTTAACAGCGGTGCCATCGGTTCAATAAATGCTTGTTCGGGGCTTACCCCACGTCAGGCACTGGGAACAGCATGGTAGACGGGGCAGACAGGACCCTCTTCCCCCACCTTACAGCCCAGTGGAGGGAACAGATTCTGTTAACTACCAAAAGAATCACAAGTTGTGATTATGGCTAGGAAGAGAAACAAGGAGAGACAGGAAGAACCCCCGCAAGAGGAATGACCTATGGTAGGAGTCCAGGAAGGACGCAGTGAGGAGGTGACACTGAAGCTAAGACCATAGGACACTGAGTCAGGCCCGCCAGCGCTGGAGGGAAAGTATGTCTGGCAGAGGGAAAAACTTGTACCGTCCTGAATGAGCTTGATATGTTTAAGGGACTAACAGACAGATGTGCCCAAGGCATAACAACATCTCCAAGATCACACGGGATGTGTCTGGAGAGGCAGCTCGACCAGAACGACTCTGGAGCACTTTGGGCAGGAGAGAGACCTGACCTGATGTGTATTTTGATGAGGTCACTCTCTGGCTTCTATGTGGAGCGCAGGTGGGGGCAGGAGGAAACGCAGAATAGAGCTTCTAATCGTGTTTTATGTAAGACACTGGCTTGGAGTACCAGTGACTACAGTAGGTGTATTTGAAGGTGCAATAAACAGGCGTACTGGTGGGTGGAGTGGGTGGGACAGGTGGGGAGTGAAAGAGCAAAGGATGACTCAGATTTCTGACTGGATAATTGGGAAGATGGCAAAATCCTTCTCTAAGATGGGGAAGACCAGTGGAAAAGCAGGTTTGGGAAAAGAACTTTTCACTCCTTACGTGTATGCCTCAGTCTCTTAGTCATAGCAACACCTTAGATTTCAGCTTAGTATTTCTATTAAAAGGGAGGTGTATTATCAGGAAACTGCTGGGTGACCTAACTTAGGCCCCTATTTTTTTTATAAAGGGTTTATGCACATTTTTTTATTCAGATTGTGTTTGCCTGGAGGGATTGGGTGGGCTAAAGAAAAAGAAGATCACGGGGCGGGACGGCTAAAGACCCCCAAAGCTACCTCTTGGTATTGTCACTCACCAAGAAATTAGGGAAGAGAAATAGTACTATTGAACTTCAATATTTTTTTTAAACAAGGAATTCGATATACATTGTCCGTGTTATTTCATGCATGGGTGATCTTTCCAACAGTGTAGCTAGTTCTGTAAGAAAATAATTAAAGATGTAAATGTGTAAGAGCTAAAACCACTCCAAACAGTGCAAGGTTGTGAACTTATTTAATTTGCCCTTTCCCTGAGGAGTCATTTCTTGGATCACTGACTTATTACTCTATAAAACAGTGGTAACCCCTGTCATCCTCAGCCTATTGCCAGAGTAGGATCCAGCTGTGGGGTTTGGAGAGTTTATGTTGATTGGGTTTTAATGACTCAGTTAATAAAGGTCATTCCTAAAAGTAACAGAAAACTAAGTGTGTGGAAACAGAATGGGTAAAGCTGTCTTGGGGGTTATTTCTAGTAGTTCCTTGGTGTTGTCTTTAGATATATGTTTAATCCTTCAAAACAATTAAGAAGGATCCTCCCTTTTACTCAATTTACTGATGCCATATTCAACTACATTGTAAAATGCTATTTAAAACCCCTCAATAACAAAAGGTAGCACATAAATCCCAAGCTTAAAATGTTAGATAATATTGGTATAATATATTCTTAATATAATATTGATAACAGTATAATTGTAGTTACATATATCTAATACTGGGTAACATATCGAGTGTTCTCACTATCTTTGAGACAATGAAATAATTTGAATCTCAGGTAAAATCTGGTTGGACATGAATTCTAACGTTAAAAGGGACCTTAAAAAGCATTTACTCTTGTCCTTTAAATAGTTAATAACAGCAAATGATTTAGTAACTATTTATCCAAAATGGTGATTATTAGACTGTGAAAGAATTTCCTAAAGTAAATGGTGATTATTTGAATTATTTAACCAGTGAGATGAGAGATAAATGTGTAATTTATATGTGTAATAAATGCCTTAGTTTTACAAAATCTCCATGATCTGGCTCCTGTGGGCTCTTCCAGCGTTCTCTCCCTCTCTCTCTCTCTCTCTCTCCCTCTCTCTCTCTCTCTCTCTCTCTCTCTCTCTCTCTCTCTCTCTCGTTCTCTCTCTCTCTCTCTCTCTCTTTCAACGCCCCTCTGCCCCAGTCTTCTTAGCTTCAGCTTTATTACTAATCTTTCTACTCTGAGCCTCAAACGCACACTGCCAGCTCAGGTCTCAGGACCTCTGCCTGGAATTCCTTTCTGGGTCATTCTACAGGCCTAGTATTACTTCCGGCCGGAAGCCATCTGGCCATCTCCTGTCCCCCAGTCTCAGATCCTAGGGGGGGCTTCAGTAGTTCCTGGGTAAGAGTAGTTTTCCTGGGCTGGCCCAAATTAACACTGCCACATTCACTGGTCAATCCCCAAGCCCTGGAACAATGTCTGGAACATAATAGATGCTGGGAATGAGTGATTGCAAAAAGACAGTGAGCGCTGAAGGATTTGAAATTTATAGTTCACACATTTAAACAATAACATAAACCTGAAGAAATAAAGTTGCTGTTTTTAAAAAATATACAGTTCACTTCCATTCATTTCTTCTCTAAATAGAGAACATGCACAGCCTGGCATCCGTTTGAGACAAAATTTTTAGTATTGTGGTCGGTTAATTCTGTCAATAGGTGAGATAAAATGTAGACTCTGGAGAGAACACATGCAAATGGCAGGACACTGTAGCAAACCAACTCAGCCACGTATAATTCACAACCTGTAAGCTTTCTCCTCCGCAAATGAGTTAAAGTCTTTAAAATATTCTTGTTGGAAACGAACAGCCTTTTAAAAACAGCCAGCATTTCTCCCAGAGAATGCATTTGGTCTGAGTTCTTCCATTTCTGAAATTATGCAAGGCAGGACTTGGTTTTGCATAAAGATTTAAGATCTTGTAGGTCTCCATGGAAAACAGTTATTTTTAGGAGCAAAAGGGGCAATAAAACATTAACTTGGGAAAGAAGGGCCGAGCACTATGTCGCTAGAGAAATTTGAAAACAAGATAGAACTCGTGTTAGACCTGCTAACTCCAGAATGCATACCTTTTGCCAAACAAGGTGGGAAACAGAAAAAAGAAATTGTAAAAAAAAAGTGTTTTCGTGTCCTACCTCGTAGAACCTCTAGCAGTGAATCAAATACGCTTGGAAAAATCTCCTTTGTCCCTCTCTCTCTGTTTTAAATCGAAGACGGTCGGGGGAGAGGACGGGGTCTCTAGTGGACACGAGACCCAGCCTCGCTGCTCGTGCAAGTGCTTACATTTTAGACGCAGGATGAGAACTTACAGTGAGTGAACAATGTATCTAACACAACGACAACGACAGGGATGGGCGGCGCTGCTCAGTGGCATTTCCGGCAGCGCAGCCTGGGGGCGCTGCACCCCCCCCCCCCGGCCACACCTCCGCGCGCCCGCGGCCCGCGTGCTCCCAGCGCCACCGTCCGCGCTCGCGGCCCGACCCGTCACTCTCGGCAGGACGGGGCCCCTCCGCCCCCCAGGACAGGAAAGCGCGGGGGGGGCCGCAGTTTCGGGTCCAGGGCGTGAGCGCGGCCGCCCGGGTCGGGAGCCCCCCCGCCCCCCCCGCCGCCCGCCCGGCCCTTACTCGGCAGCTCCATGCGCAGCGGCTCCCGGGCCGCGGCCTCAGCCCCGCGCCGCCTCCGCGCCTCCCAACGCCTCTCCCGCGGGCCGGCGTCGCTCGGGTTGTCCTGACAACCGGGGCGGGGAGGCGGGGCTAGGAGGACGGCGACCCGGAGGGACCAGACGCCGCGAGGAAGCGGCGAGCGCGAGGGCCCGCGCGTCGCCGGGGGACCCAGTGAGGGTGGCGGCCGGGTCGCTGGCTGAAGACTGTGCCCCGGAGGCCCGATCCCGGGGCCGCGCCTCCCGGTGGCGCTGGTGCTCCCGGTGCAGCCTGTGCCCCGGCCTTCGGGGCGGGCGGGGACCTGCGGGCCCCCCGTCGCCGTCCGAGGCGTCCATCGGTCCGTCTGTCGTGTGTCCAGCGAGCTCGGCCTGCACGGCGGGGAAGGGCGGCGGGCCTGAGCCTCCCTCCCCGGACTCGGGAGCCGCCGCTGCAGGTAAAGGCCCGGCCCGGGGGCCGGAGGGCCGGGGGGGGGCGGCCCTGGCCACCTGTTGCGGCCCCCCGCAGCCCCGCGGCCCGGTACCGCCCGTCGGCCCGGACCACCCGCCCCGGCTCCGAGGTGCTCCCGGCGGGGGCGGCCTCCCCGCCGCTGCCTCCCGAGCCCGCGTCCGAGCCGGAGGAGCGAACCCCCGCGCACCCGCCTCCGAGCGGGGCTCCCCCGGCGGCCGGGGCCTGGCAGGGGGTCACCGGGCCCCAGGGACGGGGAGCACCGAGCAAATCGCAGCCTCTTCTGCCGCCAGCCCTGGGCCAGATGTGTCTCCTGAATCATGGAAGCCGGGAGAATTCCTTTGCCTGGCATTGCACTGTCATCCCCAAGTGTCACGTTTCAGGCCGTGGGCCCGGGTCGGAGCTCGCCGGTCGGGTTAGGTTTTTTGTGTCTGTTTTGTTTCAATCCTCGGGGTTCTCCGTTGAGGGACGGAATCTGCCCGTATGTTTTCTACCAAAACTTTGTGGGGCTGTTTAACAAATGTAGCATTATCCTACGCCATGGTCTTCCGTAATATTGGTTTTTAAAACAATGTTGCAGGTCGTGCTTTGAGGAAGCTGTGAGGATCGCAAGGGATTTTTATCTGGTAGGTGGTAAAAACATCAAACAATCAGGAGTGTCATAGGCTAAGCAAAAAGGAACCCTAAGGAGGAGAGAAACGTGGAGGAGAGAGAAGGAAACAGTTGAGGATGAAAGTGCAGATGGGAGGGCAAGTTCACGACTGACTTGGTTGCTCCCATCTGGAGATTGTGTTCTCTGACAATTCCTGCCGCTGTGCTAGGCAGTGCTTAAAGGAAATGGAAAGAAGAACCCTTTTTGGGTCATGTACCTGATAACTCATTCTTTTGCACTAGACAGATTTCCACTCTGTAGATGACAAAAGGACACCAAAAACAATTACTTTTCTCAGAGAATCATTCAGACGTTGATTGAACCTGAGAAGCACATAGTCTATGTTGGAAACTGACATTTATTATATTCCACCAAATTGGGCCTTCCCCTCTCAGAGTATGAATTTTTCAGATTAATTGTCAAAGCAAGAAGCTTCATGTGTGGGTCTTGACAAGCAGTGTCAACATATACAGAACCCATAATTCCTAAGCTAAAATATTAAAATGATAAATTCAGTTTGGAAAGGAAACACTTCATGGTACCTTAACCAACTGTTCCTGAAATGTATAGACCGGATGAATTTTTAGAGAGAAAGCCTCTAACATCAAGAGTATTTCTGTAGTACCTTTTCAAACTCTGGTATTCATATCATTAGCAAAATCATGAATTGGTCTTCTCATCCAAGAAACAGAGTGATGCTCATTAGTAGTATTAAAAACGACAAGATAGTGATGAAAACCTGGCATTCACACAAAAAGAGGTGGGGTTTCACTTTCCCAAACTGAAAAGGATTAGACATTTGCATTTAAAAATAAGACAAAGAAAGAAACAACATTGCAGAACTCCATGCTAAAGTAACAAGGACTCAAAAAATTGGTAGTTGCCAGCAGATTTTAAGGTTGGAAAAGTGGAGCTATGTGTTAATGAAGTACTTTATGGTGGTATGAAGGAATGATTTTATCAGTAGCTATGAAATTGACATTGAGGAAGTATTGCATTGAAATTTTAGGTAATAGATACCTTTGGCAATTGTGAAAAGAAACATTTGATTTTAGGGGATAGTGTATGCATGGAAGAAACGACTGGTTGGGAGGTGGAAATGGGGGACGGAAAGGCACTCCTGTCTGAAGCAGGGGCAATAAATATGCAGTTTCTTTCTCCCTATGGCACCCAGTACAATGTAGTACTTGTTTAAATGTCTGTTGAATGAAGAGCTTTAGAGAAGAGCTTTAGAGAAATTGCTTTAGATAAAGGGATATGCTTTTTTATTGGAGGAAGTATCCTGAGGTTAGAAAGTTGCTAAAAGCATAGGGGATGAGATGAATGGTAGAGGCACTGGTTTTCTCTTTTGCTACCATTGTGTTTTCTATTTCTTTTTCACTGGCAGGCTCAGGATGTTATTGGTTATCAAGTGAAAAACCAAGTCTTGACTTCTAAAAAAGTTCCCAAGGTCATTACTGGATAGAATAGTTACATTATTGCTTACTTCGCTGATGCTTCACTAAATGTCACCAACCACAGCACTGTCACCAGGGAATAACAAGGTAGCAATGGAGAGACACATACAGCCTTTCTTTTTCTAATTTAAATCTCTTGACCATGTTACAATTCGAAGTGTTAAAAATAACTCTAGTAGGAAGTTAATATTATTTAATGCAAGTTGGATAATTAATAGAAAAAGCAAATGAATGTGTTCTTTCTGTTTTCTAACCTCAGTATCACATGTTGGAGGAAATTTTCATTTTTGGTTTTGGACTTTGGGGTTTTGTTTTACCAGAGTGAGGATACTTTTTTCTCTTTTTCTGTTACTTTCTGAAACTCCTAAGGAGTTGAGTCCAATGTTGAAAGCCATTAAATGTTCATTTTTGCTGTGTTTCCTTTTTGTTCTCCAGACCTGTCATAGTTTGCACTCAAATTGTTGGATTCAAGGAATGCCTGTGTACCAGGCCTTTTACTCGTTCATGCACTAATTGGGCTGTAGGACCCTGCTGCCCACCACCCTTTCTGGAAAGTCTTCCAGAATTAGGCTCATGCCCACTGGCGTGCACTTGTCTCTCCTCCTGAGGGCACACTTTGGTCCTTAGTCTACTACTAAACTTTCTTGTAGAGTTTCTCTCATTTTTTGTGTTTGGGTCTTGTGCTTCTGCTTAAACATTTTAGGAGCTAAGCCCATGATTTAGGTTTGTTCTATATTCCTTTTAGTTGCTCGTGAGTTTTCAGTATATACCTGATAATTTAAGTAGGATAATAACAGAAAGAGGACAAGCCTTTGGTCAGGGATGATGGAATTACTTTCTAGCTCTGCCACCTTGGGAAAGTCAGAAGCTATTTATTGTTTCCTCACTGGTAACTGGGGATAAGAAAACTTGCAGCAGTTGTCTAATAGTCGAGTTGTGAGAGTCAAAATAAATGAAAAGTGATTAGAGATATGAATAAAAATGTGTTGTTTGTTGTAAAGAAGTTAAATGTAAAGTGTTGTGATTGATTCAGGCATACAGCATATCTTGACTGAGCAGCTGTTAGGTGCTTCCTGGGTCCTGGGGTTGCTATTCGGGGGAATAGGAAATGACCAGGTGGACTAAGTGTGAGGGCAAGAGGGCTTCCTAGGCAGAGGGGCAGCCCAGGCAAAGGCACGACGGGTGAGAACAGCTCTTCCTAGCAGTTCACTGAGGCTGGAGCAGAGAGAACTTAGGTTCAGCTTTTATTGGATCTCACCCATTTGCTCAGATACCTATCGTGATTCCCCGAAAATAAGACCTAGCTGGACAATCAGCGCTAATGTGGCTTTTGGAGCGAAAATTAATATAAGACCCGGTCTTATTTTACTATAATATCAGACCAGGTCTTATATTCATTTTTGCTCCAAAAGACGCATTAGAGCTGATTGTCCAGGTAGGTCTTATTTTCAGGGAAACAGGGTAGCTAGACTGCATAAATAAGCCAAATTAATATTTTACCACACTTCATTAACTCTGCTTTTACTCAGATGTTAATTTTTAGAATATTATTCAGTAAAGAGAAATAATCAGAGCACTGAGTGTGGCCCAGTCATTCGAAACTCTAGCAAAACCCTTGATTTATAAATTTTTATGTGGGGAGTGGTAAATCATTATGATACATAGCATTTATTGAGCTTGCAACGTCTTTCTATATAAGTCTAAAACTTTTTAATTACCTGTAGAATGTAGGATTCTTTTAAAAAATTAGTTGGTTAGTCAAGCTGTATTTGGTATGAACCAATATTGACTTAAAAGTGAATTTTTTTATTTGAGTGCGTTTTTAAAAGCCCATTAATTTGATTTACTTTAAAAAAAAGTCAACTTGTTAGAGATCTAGAAATAAGATTTTAAAAATAAATTCTGAATTTTCACCTTAGCTGTTCAAGAAAGGTTTTAAGTAGATATTAGAAACCAAATAAGGTGTTTTTGGGAGCTCTGAGCCAATTAAAACAAAGTCAAAAAAAAAGGTCACTTTGTAGAAGTGAAAAGTCTCAGTAATGATAAGTCCATCGTTTCAATTAAAGTACGTATACCATGCCTGGGAGATCAAGTTTACATGTTAAGTATTTGACCAGCTCCATGTAGGTGATTACAACCACCTTTTCAAAGTGTTTCCATGTTTTTCCTTCCATACAAGAACCACACGTTAGCTGTTGCATGGTATTTCTTCCAGACCACCGTTCCTGACTTGTTTCTTCGGCCCACAGTGTTGTGACACGAGCTCGCTGGTGTAGGCAGGACTCGGCCTAGGGTGTGGTTGAGCGTACACTGTGCCCTCGGGGTGAAGCTGAGAACAGAGCGCCGGACTTGGAGCACCTGCTCTGCCCCTGCTCAGCTGCTAGACGCTGGGTGAGCCAACGAAACCGCTGAAGGCTGAAAGGCCCTCCTTTGAAAAACGGAAATAATAAAGTAAAGCCTCATGGGGTCCTTAAAACTTTAAGGAGGTGATCCACGTAAAGTGCTTACGTACTGCTAGCGTCTGGCATGTCGTGAGCACTCTGGAAAGGCTCCATGGTAGAATTTCCATTATCGTTGCTGTTCTCATTCCTGTTAACCCAGCATGACTAGTGGTGTAGACGCACGCTTCTCTGAGAGGGGTCTGCAGACCTGCACCAACGCACACACGGGCTGTTCCTGGTTTGCAGTGAGATAAGGCACTTGTGCCAGAATGGAAATAGACTATGGCACCAATCATTGTTTAGGTCAGCTGATGTTTTTTACAGCAAGGCTTCTGCAATGAAGGAAGCAGTGAGTGCACTTACGTTCGTGTGCAAGCTCCTCATCTTGCCACAAACAAGTACTTGGAATAGAGTTGGCATGGAGTATTGGACCAATGATCCCGTTCTCAAAAAAATAATAGCCCTTTATCCTGAACACAGTTATCATTCACTTGAAATGCTTCATTAACCTTCTCTCTGCTATGTTTAATAGTTCAGCAAATATTTACTGACCACACCGTCTGTGCACAGCCCCATATCTCATTTGGTAGAAGTTGCAAAGATGGCTCTGAAAGGGGATCTTGACTTGAGGAAGTCTACCGTAAGCCTGGAGGGAGAAGACAAAAAGGGAAAATCTGAGTGAATGTGTCGAGTACCGGAAGTGAGGGTCGGACAGCTTGATTCCACAGCTTCCGTGTAGAGAGATGTCTCCTTTTGCTAAGCTGCTCCCAAAAAGGAAAGAATTAATACCTTTTTTCCCAGCATCTGTACTGTCATGATGGAGATCAGAGTTGGCTTTATCAAGGTAGTGTTTCTCCTGGGAGATTCAGAAATCTGCGACACTAGGGGATACCTGAGGTTTTAGATAAAATGACAAAAATACAACTTTTAAAAATTAGCATTATAGAAGTTTCATCCTTAGGTGTTTTTTTTTTTTAAATTACTGATTCTTTATTTGATCCTGTCTGCAGACATTTGAATAATAAATAATGTATTGCAGTGCAGAATATGAAGAGACATTAAATAGATACTAAAACATTTGTAAAGTTTCAAGAAAAATTCGCACTGATTCTTCAAGAAAAAAATGCATTAGTCAAATAGATGGTGTCAAAACAAATTTGGGAGTCATATAAAAAGAATAATTTTTTAAAATACAAGGTTGTGTGTGTGTGTCCCATTCCCCCCTCCCCAACGCTTTTCCTAAAGAATAGAGATGGAAAAGGATTGGCTGTGAATCAGAGCATAGAACAGACTATCTTCATAGACATAGGGGGAAATAATTTAAAATGCTCAAGACAAGAAATGTTAGTTTTTCATATTTCTTAGGCTTTTTTTGTACAGAAATGATTCATTGGTTTCACGTACTGCCCTACTTGGCAAGCCTGCTCGTAAGCCCTGTCTGCTCCATTCTTCCATTTGCCTTAAACTGTCATCAGCTCTCCTAGACCTTGCTCTCACTAATGACTTTAGAAAATTGAGGGTGGGTGTTGGAAAGATTATAGATAATATTTTAAAATAGAGTAACATATCAAATTTAAGAGAAGAATTGTTAAGAAAATAAAGAGTAAAAAATAAAAAATTTGATCAAGAAATGCCTGGGTGAGTTCAACCCGGGGCACTTACAATGTAATACAGTCTCTTTACCAGGGTCCATCAAGTCCTCTGTGACCTGGCCCCTGTCTCATCTGTGAGTGCAGCTTGTACCCGAGTCTCTCTACCTACGATGTACCAGCTACATTTCCCTTCTTCTAGTTACTGGGCTGTCCGACTAAGAGTCTTTGCGTGTCTGTTTCCAATCGCAGCGTCAGCCTCAGCTGGACTGTCAGCTCCTCGAGGACAGGAACCGACCTTCATGTTCAAACTGTGTCAGCAGCATGTTCACATGCAGACACTTCGTATGCACTCAAGTCTTGGTTGAAAAGTAAATATTGGAGGATCAGAAAATATTGGCATCTAGGATGAGAAAAGTTGAGGGCAGAGAAAACCTATTAGATTATGAGTAACACCTATAATAAAACACAGACACTAGCCTTAGAAGCATAAAATCCCTAACGAACAGAAAATGATTCATTCATTATCTGATCAGCCTCTAATTGCTAACTGAGCGTCCTGTATTTGGGTTTAGACTATAAAAATTACCAAAGAGGTTAGAGCTCAAATCGCAGTCTAGGTAGAGAGACTGAAAAATGGAGAAAGAGAGTAAGTAGTACAGAGGGTTCAGTAGTTTTCCATCTGGAAGGATGTTGTTCCCCAATGTTGGTTCTTTACATGCGGCCCAAAGATGAGGGGTGTCCCGGAGCACCCATGATGCATGCCGGCCCCTGACTCTGCAGCTCTGTTCTTTTCTACACTGTAACTTCTGAAGGGATCGAGTGTGACGTGGGTACTGTGCCCGGAGGAAAGCAGGCTCTGAGGCAGCAGTCTGGCCTTTGACCCCGGACACTTGGGGGAAATCTAAGAACATCATTATTTTATAGGAACTGATGATGAGCCTGAGCCATGAAGAAAAATATTGTGAGTGTAGTCGGTTTAAGTAGGTCTCTTCCCAGTGGCCTCTCCACGTGGCTTGGGCATCTCAGAGGATGACAGCTGGTTCCCAGGGGGGTGTTTCAAGCATGTGAGTAACTTGGAAATGGTTCAGCATCACTTTACTGCATTCTTTTGGTCTTTGCGAGTCACAGGGCCAGCTGAGACTCAAGGGGAGAGGAATAGATGTCCCGGTTCCGTGGGAGCAGTGACGAGGACTCTGTGGCCCTTTCCGGTTCCCCCATAACATTGATGTGGGTGGTACATTGTGTGTGTTATGTTACAAAGGGACCAGGCGAGCCTTGGATCTCTAGAAAGATGACTAAGAAAAATGAACTGTTCCCCGAGGGTTCAAAATAGTCAATACGTTATAGATTTTACTTTAATGACAAGATTATTACACTTTTAGGGAGCATTATAAAATTAGTAGAAACATTGCAAAGGCGTATAATTGGTAAAAATAAGAGCTATGCTGTCTTTGTTTAAAGGCAAAGCAGTTCAGAAATAGTACCTAAGGATAATAGCAATTTAATTTGCATGTAGGATGAGAATCTCTGTAAAGGATTCGTTCTCATCAGAACAAAATAAAAATGTAAAACTAAATGTTAACTTCTCTTAAGCAGGATTTTCTGATTTTTGCATACCTTTTCAAAGTGAGCTTGTCCAGTGATCTCACATTACTGGGTTCCTTGGAGCTCTTCTGTGGATCCAGTCTCACCTATAGAGGCAATCGAAGAGTTGGGAGGTGAAGCCCTATTACATTGGTGTTATCGACCGTTAAAATTCCATTTTGATTTGGAAACAGTGGCTTTCAAAATGAATTCTGAAGAGTTCTACCTTCGCAGAGCTAAATCATCCTTTCCCCCTCCAGTTATTAATTTCTCCCTTTTCTGGCCAATTTCTGTGTGCGGTTTTAAAAGTCCGGTCCTGCGGTTGTTCCTGCCCTCCAAGTACCCCTGTGTGTGTGTGTCGAGCCCCTAGTTTATTCATTCGAGCCCTGAGGCGGCACTCAGCAAGTGTTTCCCTGGAGACTGGCTGGACCAATGGGCAGCTTTTCCTGTTACTCATAGTTAGCAGCTAGCTAGCTCTTTGAGCCCACTAACCAACCATCCAAAGCAATAGTTACCATAATGGGGTGCCATGAAAAGAGTGACAAAATAGCATCAACTGTATTTTGTGATTTGTTCCTTTTTACTTGAGTTTTTCTGTCTTTTTAGTTTTCACGTGGCTAATATGAAAAGGGGCTTATTTCCAGCAATACTGATTAGATTTTTTTAAAAATCACTAGCGATTGTAAGAGAAAGGACCCTCTTACCTGACATATAGGGAATAAGTTACTGGGGTAAATTTAGCCCTTACTTAGGTAATTTCTCTTCTTTGTTTAAATTAAATGTTGTCTTTTGTTGCCTCTTGAATATGACGTGTTGGGCTCAAGACGCTGGAATCTCAAGAAATAGGCTTGAGATTTCTGTCTTATTAAACAAACCAAAGACCTTATTAGTAAACGCTACCCATAACCTCAGATGGAAAAGAATAATGAATTCACTTCCCTCATTTGACTTTGTAAACTGGCACAAACAAGCAAATGTAAAATGAAGTTTTAAAAAAAAACATTTTTCTTTAAACTAGAGGATTTCTTAATTTCAAAAAGTAACAATAGACACTCTTGTAGCCACTCTTAGGGGAGCAGTCACCAGACATTCCCAGTGTCTCTTTTGTAATGGGATTAGTGGCCGCATGATTGAGCCTGGCAGTCGCACTGCCCCGTAGCTTTCTGTTCACTGTCAGTCCAGGTTCGGGGCCCTGTGACAGAGGTCAGGCAGAGAGCAATGGTCCAGTGTGGAATCACTTTCTAAACTGCACAGGAGAAAAATTGCAGCTGACCCTACCGTACAAGCTAGCCTAACTGATGCCTGGTCTTTTAAGCCGGCAGCGGAAATGACAGACAGTAACCAGCCAACAGAAAAAATAATGCTGTTGCTTTGAACGCCGATGCCCTTTTCTTGTGAACATCTTGTGTGTGTACCTGACTTTCCTTTTTGGTTTGTTTTCAGCATGGTTTAGTGACAGTCATTCCACGTGCTGAAGGTTACTGAAGTGAGCCAGCCCAGTGAGTGGGGAACGCGGCAAAGAACAGATAGGATTTGAGAAATTCAACTTACTTACTAAAGCCTTGAACTGAAGCCTTTGAGACCGGGACATCTGAGTGTGTCTGAGTGCTCTCCCCAGCTGCGGGCAGTGGCTTGTTGCAGGAGAAACTTCACTGTGGGATGCCCGCTGCTTGAGCTCGCTCTTGGACAAGATGGAAGGAGAAGAACTGGACTGTCCAAACTCCTCCTCGGAAAAACGCTACTTTCCCGAGTCTCTGGATTCCAGTGATGGGGATGAGGAGGGCATTTTGGCCTGTGAGGATTTGGAGCTGAACCCTTTTGACGGGTTGCCATATTCATCACGTTATTATAAACTTCTGAAGGAACGAGAAGCTCTTCCAATATGGAAAGAAAAATACTCCTTTATGGAGAATCTGCTTCAGAATCAGATTGTGATCGTTTCAGGAGATGCTAACTGCGGCAGGAGCTCTCAGGTGAGTTGCCACCACAAAAAAAAAAGTTTGCTTTATATGTTGTGCTTTTTTTATTACTTAAACAATCACAGTGTCACAGCAGTTTTAATAACGATGTTTTAATAACGATGAATCTAAACCTAAAAATATGACACAAGAGAGCATTAGCAATGCAACCATGACAATTAAGTTATCTGATTTTATATATTCAAACCAGGTGAATAACAGTTAGTAATATTTAATGTGGATATTAATTGTGTTTAGTGTACCACTGAAGTTTCTCTAAAATAGTAGCAAAAAAATCCGTTTACTTATTATCTCGTTGCACATACTGTATTTTAAAAGATGTTATAGCTTTGGGGATGGAAGTGCCATGTTTACACACCTGCAGTGCGATCATCAAGATGTTAGGATGTGCTTATTTGTGAAGCTGGGTAAGCTACAGAAATTCAAAAGCACATGGAAATTTTGTTTTCCTGATTATGAGGAATAACTGAGTGGCCGCACATTTCTGGGTCTGATGAGGAGGGAAGAATTAGAGTAGGTCGTTAATGAGTACTTATTGTCTGCTTTGTTGTTCCTTTTGATTTTAGTGAAATCTATATTTCACTGTGAAATTGCAAAGCCAGCAGTATTTTTATTACAAAATTAATTTCTAGATTCTTATGATGTTAGGATTATATTAGACCACAGAGATAATCCGATGGAACCCCTTCACTTCTCAGGTGATGAAATGTGGCTCAGCGGGATTTGGGGATGTAACTAGTGTGGCACAACTTTCTGAGCTGGAATTATAAGGACACTTCCCACTATGCATTGCTGCCCCCGAGCTCGTTCTTACCGCTCAGGTTTCCTTGTTTTAAACATAACTGGAAGAGAGGAAGGGCGAAGGACGGACAACAGGTGTTTTTCTTTAATCTGATTTATAGTTGCTAGCAAGGGTTTATTATGATTTATTATTTGTCATGATGAGTTATTGTTAGAATAAATTATTTTGGTTTGTCATAAGCATCTCATGAAAACTGAAGGAGTAATTCTCCCGATTTCTGTGGACAAAAGCCAAGTTTAAAGTTATTAATGTTTTTCTTTTGCAATAACTTTAGACTTACAAAAATAGTAGAAATTTTCCATATATTATTCACCCCGATGTTCACATTTTATTACATTTGCTTTATCAGTCTCTCTCCATATACATGTACATGCACACACATGCACATACACATGTACACACATGCACACACATGCACACACACGCACACAGATGCCCAGAAGCACACACGTGCACATTTTTATCCTGAACCTTTTGAGTGTAAGTTGAGGATGTGATGCCCTTTGCCTCCAGGTACTTTACCAAGTACTGAAAACTGGACAAAGCCACAATATAATTACCAAAATCAGAAATGTAATATTGACATCTCATTATGTAATCTATAGACATTCACATTTTATCATTTCCCATCAATGGCTTTTATCATACAAATAATATTTTCCTAGTCCAGAATCCAATCCACAATTGCATTGCATTGCATTGCCATTTCTCTTTCCTCACCTTTACTCTGCAACAGCTCCTCAGTCTTTCCCTGCCCTCATGATCTTGACATTTTTGAAGAGTACAAGTAGGGAGGTGTTTTGTACCATGTCCCTCAGTTTGAGTCTGTCTGATGTTTCCTTAGGATTCGGTTCCACTTACTCATTTACAGCAGGAAGGCACCGGAGCTGTGGTGTCCTCACCTGTGGTGTCCTCAGGGTGTCACATCAGGAGGCACAGAGTTTTCCCATCACTGGGAATGTTAAATTTGATGACTTGGTAAGGTGGTAACGCTCTTGTTTTTTATTGTGACGTCACTATTTTCCCCCATTATTGGAAAGACGCAGAGAGACTTTGAGACTCCATAAAGTCTGCTTCTCGTCACACGTTCACCTCCCAGTTTTAGCGTCCTTTGGCGATTCTTACCTACGTCGTTATTACACTGGTGGTACAGATGGTGTTTTCTAATTCTGACATTCCTTCCATGTGAATATTTGGAATTCTTCTGTAAAGCTGTTTCTCTTCATTATTTATTCATTGATGTATGTCAATGTGGACTCATACATTCTTCTTCTCTGGATTAATCATGACTAAGCCCATTTATTTTGTTGCTCAAAAAGCCCCTGCTGTGGCCAGTAGGAACCCCTTCCAGAGAGATCACTTCTGGGCCGTTTTTGCAATGTCCCCCTCACTCTTGGGCACTTCTTTGCTGGCCCAGTAAGAACACACAGGCTCATCTAGTGTGTTCCTGGTTCCAAGCTTGGAAAGCCATTTTTATCAAGGAGCCCACTTCCTTCTAGTGGAGAATTGTGTTTAGAAACCAAGATCGGGGAACTCAGCGTGCCCGTTGCCTGTG
Organism: Rhinolophus hipposideros; assembly: GCF_964194185.1. Lineage (NCBI taxonomy): Eukaryota > Metazoa > Chordata > Mammalia > Chiroptera > Rhinolophidae > Rhinolophus > Rhinolophus hipposideros. Next base: position 5,265,707 of record NC_138061.1, read on the forward strand.
GTTTATCATTGTGTCTAGGCCCTCTCAGTGGACAGAGCATGGAAACAAATATGTGCATGTGTACACTCCTCTCTCTCTCTCTCTCTCTCTGTCTCTCTGTCTCTCTCTCTGCCTATCAAGTGCTATTCCTCTCTCTTCCTCTGTGTGTACTTCTTTCTCTATATATATTTCTGGTTATCTCTATCCCTATCTGTGCACGTCTTTAATACCACAAGTTCTTACTGATGCGTCTGATTCCAGTTCCACACTGCGGGGTTCATGCAAGCCTCCCCGTTTCCATAGTTGTAACTCTCTTCTCCAACTGGGAGAAACCTACCTCTCATTATTCACAGTATCTTTACTTGGTCACCCTTAGAATACTCATAATGTAGTTTCAGAATTGTTAACCCCCACTACTATAAAGTTTTTAAATCTATACACTCCTTGAATTTTCTTTTAGAATTTGTCATCTTTAAGGGCAAGAATTACATGTATTATGTAATATGTTATGTTACTACCTAGCAATGGTTTCTCATGTCATTTTTACCTTCTCAATAATTTAAAAAATCAGTCTTGCTTTCTGTTAAGTGGGAATGCAGACTGTATCTTCAAGGTGGGAGAAATCAAAATAGTACTGAAATGATGAGAATGGGCCTATTCCAAACTACTTTAAAGTAGTGGGAACATCAGGTATTGTGTTAATTCTGGAAACAACTTGGTTATTTTAAAAAGAGTTTCCAAGAATGTTCTTTTTTTTGTTCCTTGGCGTTGAAACCTTTCAAAGAAAAGCCTGTCTTCAGGCCCAAGCATCCCAGAGAAAACCACAAGGGTCTTTGCTGGATCCTAAATCTTCCATCTCTTTGGTGCATATGGTATGAAGGCTATTTCGTGACTGGCCTAGGGAAAAAAGGACAACTTTTCATATATTTATAGAGCCTTTTCCTCTAACCTTTTCTGGGGCAGGTTTATGAAAAGGTCAACAAGAGAAGGACATATTTTTAGGATTCTCTATTTTGCTTGCTTCTCTCTAGCTTTTGTCCTGAAATCTCCCAGGAACTGTGGGGGGTAGTGAGGTGAATAAGCATGATGTAACTGCCATTTAACCTAAATTAAGAAGCTGTATAGAGCATCTCCACCTTATCAACCGACTGAACTTGCCCACCATTGTCTGCTGGTATGTTCTACGTGTGTTACTCATGCCAAGATAGGTAGGAGTTGTCCTGTCTGTCTGGGAAGTGTGACGTCCAGTTCAGAAGGGGCCCACTGCTCTGTAAGTTGTTCTGCCGCCTCGATCGCACCGGGCAGCCTCGGGCGTGCTGCAGGAATGCAGCTGGACGGATCCACGCCTGGGGGGGGAACTGGCGGGCCTTCAGGTTCCACTCCGTTTTTGGATCCATGACTGGCAAGTGAGTGGGACCTTGGCACGAGCTGCAGCCTCGGGTGCAGAGGAAGAATCAGGCCGCTTGGACGGACAAGTGAAATCAAATGAGGGCTGGGCGCCTTGGGGACCAGGACGTACGTAACCGTAGTAGCATCGTGTCTCACTTCATTTATTCAGAAATCCATTAGCTGAGGCAAAACAATCTCTCGCAGTGTGTGGGGTCGGGAAGTCCTACACAGTGTCTCTCCTGTGAATGTCGTCTTGTCCCAGTGGCAGCAGTGACGTCACAGTGTCCGATGCCACTGCTGCTGTCCTGGGCCCACCCTGGGGCCCCTGGACCTCAGCCCCCCCAGCGTCCAGCAGCGCAGCCTCGGCCTGGAGTCGGCAGTGGAGAGTCTCGGCTCTGCTTTCTGAATTTGTACAACTTGTAGAACTTCAGCCACTAACTCAAGCTGATAAAGCCCTGGTGTAGATTAGATACGGTGCCCGCCTCGTACCTCCTCTCACAGCAGCTGATGGGCCGGCCGCCCGCTGATTTCCTTTCAGGTAGGAGAGAGGAGCCGAGGACGCTCGTTCCCGCCGCCACACTAACGCTGGATGCCTGCCTGGCACACCCAGGCCCGGCCCACGAGGTGGCTGGGCGAGGTCGGAGCCGGAAGCGTGCACCAGGCACAGAGTACAGTCCAGAAAATGGCATTTAGACAGAGGATTGAGAGAATGTGAAAAAATGGTTAGGTGAGTTCAGAATGAAAATGTTCAAAATCGTGATATCCAGTAGGGAGAGTGTCTAGACCAAATATAAATCGGCATGTCGTCTATGACCAAAACTCTCAGATAGATTGCTTTGTAAATAGATTTATTTTTTCACGTGTTAAAGGAACAGTGTCCCATTTTTTTCATCAAATTGCACAGCTTTTGCTAAGTACTAAGTGTTGTTTAAGCCACAGGCAAGGTAGCCGAGAATTCAGTGTTTCTGTCTGAAAAAAAGGTAAGGCCAGTGATTCATAGAGAGGTGCAGCTATTTCAGCTTTCCGGGTTCTCACAGTGCCCACTTAGAATGTTTTCTAAATGTTGCAGGGGACGGGGGCAGGGCTAATGTCTTCCAAAGAAAAACTATAGAGGGAGAAGCGAAATCTCTAATGCACTTCATTGGTGAGAAGGGTAAGGTACTTTGAGGACAAAGAAAAAGCTGCTCCCAGAGGAGACTCAGAGAAGCAGGGCACAAAATGGTCTTTATCCAAAGTACAGAGAACACATGAGTCTCTTGTGAAGCTGTCATCTTGGGGTCACTTGAAATTGTGAAATGTTCACATTTCTGGCATTTGCTGAGTCGTAGATTTTCTCAGCTGGTACTCTGAGTTGGCCAAGGCATCCAAGCGCCCAGGGCACCTCAGGTTGCGCAGAGCGACCCAGAAGGTTTGCAGAAGCAGTGGAAGCGTAACGAAAAGGACAGATGACTTCGCGTTCCTCTCCTCTCTGTTCAGTTTATGTCTGCATCACTTGCTGTTATTCCCCTTGTGGAACTGCTGCTGGGAGGGGCGGTCCACCCGACGCAGTCACAGTCGCGTGTCGCAGGGCTGTCTGCAATTAGTTGTAACTTGTGCTCAGTGGCTAACTTGGCTGTGTCAGCAGACGCCCCACACTGAGCGCCGTGTGTGTGCGTTCACTCTTCCAGTTGTTATCCTAACTAACGTGTAGAAGGGCTGTTCCCATTTCTAAATTAATTTCTTTGCCTCATAGGTGAAATCATTTGCTTTATTGCGGAGGAGGGCAGAAGGGGCAACGAAGACCGTTGGTTTGGTCTGTTTGTTGCACTGCCAGGCCTGTGTGACAGTTATGCTGTCATAAACATACTGTAATAACTCAGTGCAGAATTTTTGTGAGTAGATAGGAATAAGCGAAGTGCAGTGAAAAACCAAAATCAGAAGCTGGGAAACATGGCCCATAATCGTTGGAATCCTGGGAATTGTAGAGTTTGAAAGCAGCGATCCTGGAGGTTAGCAAAATAACCACATGCAAGTGTTTTAGTAAAACTGGATGGTGTCATGTCCGCAACACTCTTAGCCGTGTGAAACAGCCCAGTGCCGTGGCACTGTCCCCTGACGCTGCCATTAGGCTGGAAGAGTAATTCTGGCTGAGAATCTCGTAGCTTCGATCACCTCCTTTGTATAAAGATGCTTGAGAGCAACGGGCTCTGTGGACGTTACACTAGGTGAGAGAGGAAGATTTGGATCGGTTCTGGCTGTGCTGTTTGCTGGCAGTATGACTTGAGCCAGTCACTCTTCTAAGATGTTTCCCCACGTGTAAAACGAGGATGTGGACTCCATGCCTTCTAGACATCTCTCTGAGCTCTGAGAGTCTGTGACTTCCGTGTCTTTCCAAGCTCTGGCCCCTCCCCTTGGCTCCTGGCCTGTTTCTCAGTTGATCTCAAGATGTCCCCCCTTCACAATGACCTAACAACACTGACCGCCTTCCCAGCTCTCCCAAAGGGCATCTCCCTCCCCTCCCAATCCTCACTCCCCCCAAAAAGAACTGGGTGTTACTGTTTAGCTTCATTCATTCATTTTATTTTGCTTTCAGTCTTCTTGTTATTAATGATGGCATTACCTTTGTACTTTAAGTTAGAAATCTTGAAATATTTTTTTTTTCTTAAGCATAATTATTCTGCTAGGGAGTACTGCTCATTCTTCCTTTGCAATCAGTATTGCTTGGTTTTATTACTTCTCTCCCAGGCTAAGTCCTGAGTCCAAGCCTTTCTCTCCCTTTTTTTCAATTATTCCCATGTCCATATCCATCCATCCATCCGCCCATCCAAATATTTATTATCCCTGTTGTGAGCCAGGCCCTCTGTTAAGTATCGGAGGCAAACACAAACCATATGTGTGCAGCCTGAGGATCTTCCAGTTTAGTGAGGAGACAAGATTTCAGAGTTTTAATACTGTTTTTCATGAGCATGAGATTTGAAGTCTTGGCTAGGGATCCTAGGTCGTGGACCCTTGCATGAGGGAATCAGGTTCACAAGAGAGGATTCGGCAAGAATAAAAAATTACTTGCTAGGGAATGAGGGAGATGACAAGTTTTATGTGAATTCCCAGTTAGGTGACATGGCGGTCGTGAAGCAATTTGATGTAGAGAATACAGAATCACAGAATTGAAAAATATTTATGGAAAGTATCAGAAGTAAATTAGTTCATTCAACCAGTACTCACTGAGTTCTGGGATTGTTCGGTGACTCAGACAGAGCTCCTGGCTGGCGGGTGGGTACGAGGGCACCAGGAGCCTGCCAGCCACTGCAGGGAGCCGGGCCCGTGCTCGTGGGGAAGTGCTCTCCGGGGTCTCTTCCCAGGGCTCACAGCCAGCGTGGGAAGAGATGGCACGGGGGCTCAGACCTGAAGGCTAACTCATCTATTCAACCCATTTTGCAGGGAAGGAAACTGACGCTTAGAGAAAGCGTCCGTGTGACTTAGAAGGAACAAACTAGCGGCAGGCCAGACCTGGAACTCCTGACTCCCATGCCTTAGGCGCCTGGTTAGTTCCGGTCTCGGGCCTTGGCTTCAGGTTTCCCGAGTGCAGTTTCTTACATGGGCATCTTTCATAGAACCAAGAGGGTAGTGATTACTGATTAGTTTCCAACCTGTTGACAAGGCTGACACCTATCTTAAAACGGAGGAACTACACTTGCACTTCTAATCGGGCCATTTGCACTCCCAAGTTCATTCATTGTGGAGTTACTTACGATTCTTGGTAAGTTATGTTTATTTTTCAAATTACAGTGAGGATTAAAATCTAAGAGTTCCATGATGGGCCTAGTAAATAGCAAATCTCAGGATAATGAAATATTAAAACTTTTAAATACCTTACATCTATTTTTAAAATACTCTTGGAATGATTTGTTTTAAAAATTCATGTAACAAAGCATAATTTATTGACAGTGCCTTAGGATTGTAGCATACAAATGAGCTCAGTACTTTCCACTGTAATAACGCTTCCCCATGTGAACTTGATAAAATCCACTGACCCATAATACACTTTCGATACAAGGACTTTTAAAATGAATGATCCCACTGCAGCCTTGGTGGTACCTTTTCCCAAACCTGGATGGATTGGTTGATTTTTCTCCCTGGGCCTATTTTTCATTGTATTTCGATGGTAAGTGCTAGTGTATTTAGCTTTTACTACAGGGAAGTTTTAAGTAGGCTTATCTGGTTATTTTGTTATGATCACTTAGATATAAATGTAAATGCTTTAATTCTGAGTCACTATTTTTCATCGAAATGCTATTTAATGTTTACATTGCTTAAAACACAATAGTTTATACCAGAAGCCACATTTTTGATGGAGCTTTCTTGTAACCAGAAAGAAAATAATAATCGGTAAATATTATACATTAGTCTTTTCAGAAACATAGCTGAGGTTAAACATTTTCTTTTCCTTTTATTTTTATCTGCCTTTTTTTCACCTGCGAGTCAAACTTGAATGGTCCCTGCTAACTCCTTTTTCCTCGTAACTCTATTTACGAGTAATAGCTCTGTGCATGCACACAGACTGTTCAGAGTTTCACTAAGATATTATGAGCCCACTGGTGATTCACTGCTGAAAGGAAAATCACGTATAAGACGGGCCCTTGGTTTTGTTGTTTTCCTGGCGGGAGCTGATGTGTCTCGTTTCCTGTTAAAGGTTCCACAGTGGTGTGCTGAGTACTGCCTCTCCATCCACTACCAGCACGGGGGCGTGGTGTGCACACAGGTCCACAGGCAGACCGCCGTGCAGCTCGCCCTGAGGGTCGCAGACGAAATGGACGTGAACATTGGCCATGAAGTTGGCTACGTGATCCCTTTTGAGAACTGCTGTACCAGCGAAACAATCCTGAGGTTGGTTTGGGGCCATTTCTGTGCTGTGCCTGACCACTCTGGGCTGTGTTCTGCCGGAAGAGTGTGTTCTTGCAGTCACGTTTAAGCATCTGTTGTGTTGCATTATAACGGGTCTCTGTCTCCAGCCCAGCATGCACCAGTTGTTTTCCCGGACGGTGTCATCAGGGATTCCTTGTCTAAACTTCTTCTGGGACTCCCCATAGTTCTCAGGAAAAAGCACGACTTGTTCAGTCTCCCAGAGACCGTCAGGCTGGTGCTTCTCCAGCTTCCTCTCAGGACAGGTCCATACAGGTTGTGTGTGTGCTCATCAGGGTGACACTGGGTCTCTTCATACATGCCAGGCCCTCTGCTTGCAGTGCCTGCACCACTTCCAGACTTGGCTAATTCCTCCTAGCCACGCGAGAGTTGGCACAGGGTCACCTACTCCACGAAGCCTTCCCTGACACTCCTAGAGTGTAAATCAGAAAACCCTGGTGGGTTTCTACAAACTTGGGATCGCTCTCATCATGACAGTTCAGAGCCCTGCTTTGCAAACTGCACTTTTCAGTCTTCCAGGTCCCAGGAAGCCTTCTCATGGCTACCACAAGTGTGGACAAGGGACATCCTTCTTATCTCTGCTTTGTTTTAGCTTCATTGGGAGATTTCCTTTGCATAAAGGGTACCAAGAGCTTACCACAGAGAAGAAACGAAAAGAAAAAGAAAGAAAGTTGGGGGAAATCACTGCTCTGGGCCGGTGTTCTCATGCAGTTTTATGTCACAGCCCATAAAGTGGGAATGTCTTAACAGCACCTCCAGGAAATGGTCACAGCTGCTGGCAGCCAAAGGTGACCGTCCCCAAGGGCTTCAGCTGCCCCCAGGCACTGCCTGACCGCTCCAAGGGCTAAGGAGACAGGTATCTCAGGAATAGTATGTCTGCACATCTGTAGTGCTTTTGTATGGCACACCAGCGTGCCCGGGCACAGCTCTGAGGAAGCTCTGCTCTGTGTAACTGGGGTGACATAGTAGGTGTAGCAGAGTACAGTATAGTGTGGTAGGTATAGTGTGGTACAGTGGAGCGTAGCAGTCCAGTGGAGTCCAGTGGAGCAGAGCACAGTCCAGTGGAGTCCAGTGGAGCAGAGCACAGCACAGTGTGGCAGGGGAGGTGTTCTGCATACTCATATCCCCAGCACCCGGCATGTTTGTCCCATGTAAGATGTTTCACAAATCTGGAACATCTGGGTCGTGGAAGGAAGGAGTAGGTCCTGTCCAGCTACCTGCTACAGACTCTGGTGCAGTTCTTTTCCCAATGAGAAAGCCCTTGGGACCCATTTAGTTTGTGTTAAGCTGCTCTCCTGCAAATGTTTATCTTCAAAAATAGAAGACATAGTCTTCAGGCCAGTAGTGTTAAACCATTGGGACCCTTCCAACCAACAGCACTTGAACTTCGTGAAGAGAGGTAACCTGCTGTTATAGCCATGATGTCCCGGGGTCACCAAATTAGTATATATTTATACGTTATTTATTGTGCAAAAAAAGATATAAATGAAATGTAAAACCCTCTTTGCTTCTTAGGAACTTATCAACTAGTTAAAGAATTGGACAGGACATACAACCCTGAAAGGGTGAAGGATCCCTAAATTTGGCAGATTCATTCCTTGTCTGTAAAAATGGGGTGATTAATATACCTATTCACAGACTTGTCGTGAGGAGTAAATGAGCTGACATATGTGACTGACATGTGTGTGTTAGCTAGTTTTACAATTCTAAGCGTAAATGAGAACCAGATCCATTTTCTGGGAGACGTATGAGAGCTGTAATTTTTTAATAAGCTCAGGTTGCATAACTATTTCAATGGAGGATTTGAGGTTGGCTATTGATTTTTAAAAGTTCTGTGTTCTATATTTGATACTCTCTTTTTAATTTTCTCTGTAACCCCTTAGTATCTAATCCATTAGGCACATGATCAGCACTTAGTAAATCAAATCTTTATGCCAACCACCATTTTTTTTAGATGCCTTATACAACAATTTAGTTTTTCTTTAAGCTTTTTTCGAAACAGTGGATACCTGACTTTTTATATCTAAAATAGTTTTCCTGAACTAGATAGATATCAAGGTATCTTGTAGAAGTGACACATAGATTTCAAAATACAGACCCTCTAGAACACAGATTTTTAAAAGAATTACTCAAATTTTCATTTAAGGTCACTTTCACTATGTATAATTTTAGAAAAGATTAATAAAACTTTTCTGTAATTTATATTCTTAGCTTTCAGAAATTTAGTGTTAGGAAATTACAATTTAAACTGCGTTTCCTGAAATGTTGGCAATGTATCTATGTTTTTACATAGTTACCAGTAACAGCACTTTTTAAAGCACTGTATACATGATCTTATTACCATAAAAGTGAGAAATAGCTCTCTGTATTACGTGGAAAATGGAAGGTTTGCAGAGTAAGCTTCAGGATTGAGCCTTAGTATTCCCTTAGTATTTTATAATCATCGAGAAGGGCAGGCCTTGCTTGCTAAGTGTAGCAGAGTTTTAAATAAGGCATCATCTCATCTCTTTTTAATTAAGCCCAGATACATTTACATAACACACATGCCTTCTCCACCTTACAGGAAGCATTTCTTCCTATAAGATCAGTGCTGGGAGGAGTTTTGCTGAGGAGGGAATAGAGATTTAATTCCTAATATTAAGGAAGTATTATAGGTTAAAATAATTTGTTTTCAGACAAGAGGCAGTTGTAACTTGTTATATCACACTAATTAACCTCAACAACAGATGACCTGAGAGCTAGATTTTGAATGCATCTCTCTCTGTTTGCATCTTGTACAAAGTGTAATATTCTAGTATTGAATATATATGTGTATATATATACAGTATACAGTATTCTAGTATTCAGTATATATATATATACTATATATGTATGTATATAAATATATCTATATTTATATACACATATATATGTATATACATATATATAAATATGTGTATATTTAAGTTTGAGAAAAGGAATAATTAGCAGTTTATCACTGCTTGTTTGGTAAGACGCAGGATGAGAACGGTATGAAAAGAAAGGCAGAGAGCAGATGTTTTGCTCTCACAGAGGTGCCACGAGGGGGATCATGGACCTTATCACCAAAACCACGGAGGCCAAAGAAGTAGTTTTATAATGTGCCAGTGGCAGGAAGTGTGGTAGATATTCAGGTTTAAAGCTTGACTCTCCCTGGCTTTATGACTTGGGCAGGGTACCTAACCTTTCTGAACCTCAGTTTCCTCATTTATAAATATGGGATAGTAATGCCGACCTTGAAGATTTATTCTGAGGGTTAAATGAGAAATGTTGCAGCAACGCAGTGCCCGGCACACACCAGGCACTTCATAAATGTTCGTTTCCTTCCTTTTCTTTCCTTCTTGAAAGGGGTTGAGGACCCCACAAAGTTTCCCCAAGACCACCCGCAGTTCTGATGACTTGCTAGGAGGACCCAGGGTTCCGCATGTACGTTACGCACAGCTCCGATTTACTGCAGGAAGGATAGAAAGCAAAGTCAGCAAAGGGAAATGGTGTGTGGGGTGACGTCCAGGAAGCCAGGCGCCCTTCCCCAGGGGAGTCACGTAGGACACGCTGATTCCCACAGCAGTGAGTTATGACGACGTGTGTGAAATGTCCTACCAGAGACCCCTTCCCCGGGGTATTCACTAGGGACAGGTCATGTAGGCAGGACCCTCTTGTTCCAAAACTCCTGACTCCCAAAAGGAAAGCAGGGTAGACCACATTGTTTGTACAAACAGTAAGCGCCCTGAGCCCCTCTTTATCGGTTCTGGGGACGGTGAGAACCGCGCCCCTCCCCCAGGTCTGAGTTCCCAAATGCCGGTCAAATCTGTCATGTACCGGGACAAATAAAATAAATAAATGTGTAGAAAACATCGGATTGGTTTCTTCAGGGAGTAATATAGGTAAATATGTAAATAGTGTCAGAAAGAAGGTTTGCATGGTCTGGATGACCAATAATAGATTATTTTTAATAATAATTTTTTACACTATCCCAAGACTCCTGTAAAATTCCATTAAAATCACTGCTGACCGACCCTCTCCGGGAATGCTAGCCAGTGTGCTGCCCTGAAATAGGTGATTACTTTGTAGGTGCTTTTGTTTGATTATTATTTGGGTGACTCTTCAAACTTGTTGACACTAACATGTTGGTGATACTGTGTCCCACAGTAGGCCACCAGCTGAGTCCTCCCAGTGGGCTGGCCGGGCCAGGGGCCCGAGACAGGAGGGTCCCAGTGGGCTGGCTGGGCCAGGGGCCTGAGACAGGAGGGTCCCAGTGGGCTGGCTGGGCCAGGGGCCCGAGACAGGAGGGTCCCAGTGGGCTGGCTGGGCCAGGGGCCCGAGACAGGAGGGTCATTCTTGTATCCTTTCCTTGAAAAATGTGTGCTTTTACTTGAAATTCTTCCATTGATGAAAGAGGGGGAAATGCTTACTGTAAGGACAGAGTATTTTGTGATATTGCTCTTTTGTTTAAAAAGTTCAGGGCAAATGTTACATATAACTCTTGTTAATATCTGTAATAAACATTTAGGGCAGAGGTCTTTAACTTAGGGTTCAGCGATGGCCCTTTGGGGGTCTGTAAACGTATGCAAACTGTGTTTAAAATTTGCTAGTATGTACTTTTCGGTTTTGAAGGTCTGTAGATTTTATCATCTTAAAGGAATCTTGGCCCCAATAAAGATTTAGAACTCCTGATTTAGAGAAACAGATACAGGAAAGTCACTTTTGTTGTTAGGAGTTTTCTGTATGATTTTCATAAGTGTCTTCTAACGTTAGTGTTTCTTCCTTGTAGGTATTGTACCGATGATATGTTGCAAAGAGAAATGATGTCCAATCCTTTCCTGGGTAGCTATGGGGTCATCATCTTAGATGACATACACGAAAGAAGCATTGCCACTGATGTGTTACTCGGACTTCTTAAAGATGTGTTACTGGCAAGACCAGAACTGAAGCTCATAATAAACTCTTCACCTCTCCTGATCGGCAAACTGAGTTCTTACTATGGCAGTGTGCCTCTCATAGAAGTGAAAACTAAGCGGCCTGTGGAGGTCGTGTACCTTAGCGGGGCTCCAAAGGAGGCTCTTGAGTCTGTTCTACGCCTTCTCTTCGAAATTCACCAGTCTGGTGAGAAGGGTGACATTGTAGTCTTTCTGGCCTGTGAACAAGTAAGTCAGTCTTATTCTAACCTAACAGAATCATAAGGTTACTCACTGGCAACCTTTTAACCTTGTCAGGAGGTTTTGAATAACTAACGTACAGGTTTCAGTTTGCTAATTAGCTGTGTAAATATTTGGTGCCACCACACCTGATTTTTATACTTTGGAAGAAATGTAGGTAGGGCAATAAAACCTGAGCTGAAGGGACAAGGAAGTGTCTCTAAAATCACATGCTGCTCTGAAAACAAATGGGTGAGGTATGGAAACGCCTACTCTGTAAACAGGTGGTTTATAGAAATGATCTCCAAGGCTAACTTCCTTCACCGGGTAGGCCGGGTCCTGGGCTGCCCCACGTGCAAAGCTGGTACCAGTCATGCCTGCTGTGCCTCGTCTCGGAAGGGAAGACACCTCCCTTCTGATCAGAGCATCTGCTGCAGATGTGGAATAGAACCTAAATATGTGGTGTAGAGTCGAGAAACAAGTTCCCACAGGTGTTCCTACAATAGTCGGTGTAGTGCTGGGCAGAAAAATGTAATTGATAGCACACCCAGAAGGCTGTCTTCTGACACTGGGGTTCTTTTCTTAAATGAGAAAAAACTGGGACTCTTGAAAATGTCTTTTCAAAAGAACAATTGGAAATGTATAAGCGAGTATCTGTCAGTGCTTTTCTACAGTCAACGTGTCATGTGGGGCAGCATCTTCTTTATTACAGCCCCACGTCTCTCTCCTCTATTCTGTGGGCGAAATCTGAAAGCCTCTGGAATCTCAAGAATTAGACCCTTCATCTTAGAGACTAATTTTCTGGTCTTTTTTTCCTACCCACCATCTCACTCAGAGAGTGAAAGTACTAGTTTTTAGACCATGGCTCACATATGTAGTGATTGCAGTGATTAAACAGAAACCAAAAAGGAAATTGTTCGATGTTGGCTGAGTCTCTAGACTAAGTACCTCATCTCTCCACCAAGGCCGTTTCCTAAGTATTCCCATGCTTTCTGAAATACTTGCAGGAGTACTTACTCTGTTTTATATTCAGAGCATCAAGGATGACTCATTCTCCTAGCCTTGGGAGCTTAGGCAGTTTTCTCACAACTTGGATTTTATCTGTCTCCATAAAGACAGTCATTTAGTATCTCCAATATATGATTAACTACAGCATATTTAGCTACGTTTCGTGCCTGGATTATAGTTTCTTGAGCAGTTCATCTTCTGCCCACTACAGTGATTTCTTCTCTTATCACTTCCTAATCTTGCATGAGTCAAGGTATTCAAGAAAGCCCTGCGGACAGTAATGAAAGGATTGAGGAGCTAGGAGAAGAGGGTCTCGGTGTACCTGGGTGAAGCCTAAGAAAGGAAAGCGGACCAAAACGAGAGGTCTCAAAAATGGAAAGTTAGAATCACCAGGTGAAAAAGAAGACAGTCATTTGGGGGTGAGGGGGGGACGGGTATAATTACGACTAGGATGAGTAAGCACAAATTCCAAATGGACTTTTGAAAAATAAATCTTATAACAGAATTGGGGGGAGTGATGGTTTTAGAGTATTTGATTCTCGTAGTTTAATATAAGCTGTAGTTAATGGCAGTAACTTTGGAATTGCCAGACTTTAGAAGATGCGTTTTTACCTAGGCTGGTAGTAGGAAGGATGAAATCCCGGGGCTTAGAAAGTTAGGCAATCTTCCTCGAAGTGAGACCGGAAGGACATTTCCTATTAAGAAATCATCAGTCTTGCAGAGTCTTAAAATCTTGAGAGTGACGGTGCGATGAAGGCTACGGGAGGATTTTGCATTCTGTACCTCTGAGAATGAGGACGCATCCCTTGGGCAGGTGGGGCTGATCTGACCCAGGTCCAGCCCCCCTGGGGTCTCTGGGGAGTGTAGGGGGCAGGGAAGGGGGGGGGGGCGCACAGTGGGCCACCCGGTGAGTTGGGCAGCAGCTCTTGTGGCTTCAGCACACCTTGGTCGGGAACCAGTTTCATCCTCACAATTCAGTCCAATTAATTTCACAGCTGTCACCTGGTTTTCTTTTCCCCCCTCTACCATCCGACAAGCTGAACACACTTCAGTATCCTGACAGACTTTTCTATTTCTTTACCACTTATGTCAGGATTACCATTAAGATACTACTTCCCTTTGGTCTGGAATCTGTCTTGCTCTGAAATCCATGTTAACGGCTATGGATCGTTTTTCCCCCATACTATTTGAAGCTTTCGAGATCCCTGTATGAAACTTTAAAGTGTGCCATAAATGTCACATGAAAACAAACCCAAGCAGTCTAACAGAAACGTACCGATTGTCATTTTTTGGTTTAAGCAGTATGTTTTCAATCGCAGCAGTATTCTGACATTCGGTGACGTGGCATTCGGTGCCTCACCTTTCGTCTGCTGGCTGAGTGCCTCCCGTGGGAAATAATGTACAAGTCACCTGCTGCCCGGGGCCCTCGTACCTAGTTAAGACTCGGCGCCCTGCATGTTTACAGTGTGCTGTTCCTTATCGCTTAGATCACAAAAAAGGGAAATAAGTAGAAAACATAAGAGGAGATTTATGGTAATATCTAGCCAAATTAATTGTGCAACTTGGAGCTATCACAAAGAAGGTGCTGTTGGGTTAAGGTTTTCCTGGGGAATGTCCTCTCTGGCCGTGGGCCTTTCATTTTGTGTGCGTTGTTGTGTTTTCCTTTACAGAATTATAGGGAAGGCCCACATGTGTAAATGCACTGTACACATTGAATAGAAAGGGAATGAATAAACGATTGGAAGCACCACATGCATATTTTAAGCAATTTCTTCAAATTCTGAATTTTCTGACTATCTAAAATGTCTTGAGTTTCTTGCACAATTTCTTACTGGTACGTGTAGTTTTAGAGCAAATAATTGACTTTTTGTCTGATATATTTTACAGTGAAACATTTAAAAGGCACTTCTAAATGCTTGAATCATACAAAGATGTAAATAACAGTGAATATTTCCTGCCTCCTTTATTGCATTTCTGCTATTTCGAAGTGCTAATGGGTGAAAATAATTTTCAAAATGACCCTGATAGAGACTCTGGTTGTAGAATGTGTTCGTACATATGCTGTTACTAGAAATCTCGAGACTGTGTTATACTT